>NC_134102.1:135528047-138484297 GCF_000715075.1 Nicotiana tabacum
CTTTTAATGTTTTGACGAGCTTGTGGAAAATCTAGGCAGTAGGTACCCAACTAAAAATATTAAGGTAATGATAGGAGAGTAGACCAAGACCTTTATAAACTCTTAAGAGTTCCCTAATGTACCCGATGTGGGATATCATATACTTCAACTTCCTCCAACATGTGGAACCCAATTTTGAGGTTCTTATGTGGACTTCACAATATTGAAGTTCACACTCGGATACAATTGTATACATGCACGTGCAAAAATGAGCGTCTCAAAAGTTAATTTTGACACTGCATGGAACAATATGAGTATCCAACCCAACACTTTTAGACAATGGATGTAGTTCAAAACTTTTATAAATCATTTCAGATGCCCTTACAAAGACGCATGTTCATAAAGAGAGTATGTGGAACAATATATAACTCAACAAAATTGATTCCACTTAATTATTTTCTCTTTCATTTTCTATACTGATCAGTTTGCCCCTTGAAAGTGGTTAGTGCACAATGAGTTGAACTTTTAAGATGGAAAATTGTAATCCTAGAGGTTTAGATGGAAAAATGAAACAAAGCCTAAAACTTGGAAACTTTAAGAATTGTACAATTGGAAAGATGAGACAGATCTATACCTTATTTTCTACACAAGAAATAGAGCAACCTTCCAAGCTTAGAGCTACAAGTACATATCTTCCGGAAGAGAAGAGGTCTCTTGGCATCCTTATGGATCAACTTACGAGTTCTTTAAGTAAAATTGCATCAACAATGAATAGGGGATGCTCTACCTTAGAGCATATGCTTCTCTAAAGGAGCATTTCTTTTACAAGGTAAATAATCTTATTAATAATAGAAAATTCTTCTGTAAACAAGCAGTATACCAAAAAGTTAAGAACCTACACCAAAATATGATTCCCCCTCTCTGAAGAAAGCTAGATCTACTCCATAATATGATTCCTTTCTCTAAAGGAGGATTTCTAGCCCTCAAATTCCTACTTTCTTTTAGCGAAATGTTTAACAAGTTATTTTTCTTTGAAAATTGAAGCTTTTCAGCATACTGGAAAGTGGAAAGCAAATTCTTAACCTATCTCCAATAAATTCACTGTTTCAACCCCTCTATCACAAACTTTTCTACTTTTATTTTTTGGTGGGAGGTCAATTGGTCCAGTCATCATGGCTATGTAAGAATAAGAAAAACATGCACGCGCAAACAGAATACTTTAGCTTGTGGGTGGAGAAAAAGGGGAAAAAGCATGCACGCACACATAAACATAGGCCACATTACCTCAGAAGCATCTGTTGAATTAGGTGGTGCGCTGTTATGTCAACGTTGCCCAATTCAGCGAATTTTGTCAACATCATAACTACCTTAAAAATATAAGAGGCGAGCTACACCGGGAACACGTTGTAGTAGCGGCATAACTCTTCTATCAACGGCAGCAAAGGGAACAAATAGCCGATGATGAACGGATATGAGTAAAAGGCGCAGAAGCCAGGACGATGGACTTGCACTTCATCGTCGTCCGCAGGGACCAACTCCACGTCACCAGGTAGGCCGAGCCTAGCCTTGAATTCGGTTAATCGCTCAACCATCATCATTGATTTAAACCTCTCTGTCACCACTTCCGGCACCTTGTTGAAATCGGGTTTAGCCTCGAGGTATCGAGGTACGATCTCCTCTACAGTAGGAAGAGTTTTCTCCTCAATGACGGCTCTGCCATCTTCCCCCTGGTCAAGAAAAATAATGTCTAGAGGAATAGAATAATCTTCCATATGGATATCTGATTGTAGGTCCGACATTGTTGTGGAAAGAGTTAGGGAAGCAAAGAAAACAACAGAGAGATAAAAGTGTTCCGCGAAAAAGAAAAAGAAGCTCTGCTTATGAAGTAGAAGGATTTTGAAAAAGTTTCAAAATCAACAAATGTCACGACCCCAAATTCCCTCCGTATGAGGTCATGATGGCACCTAGTCTCTAAGACTAGGTAAGCCTATCAATGTGGAATAATAATAAATATATGAAGTAATAAACTATAATTCAAACAATTTCATTTTCCAAAACCCGGTAGAAATAAATCACAAGCTTCTAAGAATTTATTCTCAATATCTCTATATGTCAAGGTCTAAATAAAATATAAGAAAGCAACATAAATGATAGAAGAGGACTCCGGAGTCTGCGGACGCTGGCAGATATACCTCGAAGTATTCGTGCGCAGGTAACTCACTGACGTCTAGGCTGGTAAAATATACCTGAATCTGCATAAAAAGATGTGCAGAAGTGTAGTATGAGTACACCACAGCGGTACCCAATAAGTGCCAAGCCTAACCTCAGTAGAGTAGTGACGAGGTCAGGTGAGGCCCTACTGGAATATAATAATGGCATGGTAAAATATTTATCAATATAGTAAAATAAAATGACATTGGAAATGAATCAAATAGTATGTCACATTTAATGACACCAAATAATTGCAAATAATATCTCGTGGAATCAACACAGAATTTCCTTTAACTTTATAAAAATCACAACAATTAATCGAAGGTAACTATGGCCATAAATCAATATCAACAAGGGAACTACCGAGGTACCGCCTTGTCGTCCCAAATTATAAATAATTTCACAATATCTCATTTCCTTATATCACTGCGGGAGCCTTCAAAATTTATTTAAAGAAATTATTTTTTTTTTTAAAAAAAGCATCCCGCGTTTTAGACACCCTTATCACACTGCATGACTTCTAGTAGTCACCCCTACTAGCCACGCGTATCAAGCCACCCTTATCTCACCGCATGCGTTTCAACACCCAGACCTTATACCACCGCATGCGTATTAATATCACAATATATTATAATTTGCACCTCAAGTGCCAGATATTTCAATTTTTCACAAAAAAATCAACAACAATATTTTTCAATAATAAAGAGCTCACGGCTCATGCCAGAATAATCCAAAAAAAAACTTACGAAAATATTCAAGAATAAATAATTCAGGAAAATAATATTTTAAATTTTTAATACGTTGCTTCAATATCAAATTTAAAAATGTCAAATACTTCATATTAATAATATTTAATTTAAAGAAAATCAACTTCAAATAATGCACAGTATAAAAGAAACCAAGTTTCAATTAAACAGGTAAAACAATTAGCAGGAAAAAGGTAAAAAAATCTAAAATATATATATCACAGATTAATGATGAAGAATATAACAAGATAAAATAATTTAATAACTGCGCAACAATGATCTACAAAATTTAAAAATATAATCTTTCACATTTAGCCCGTGTACACACTCGTCACCTCGTGTACATGACTTTCAACACATTTCAATAATCACATTAATATAAATTCTACGAAAAATTTCCCCCACACAAGGCTAGACAAGTCACTTACCTCGACTTGCTCCAATTTAATCAAGTATTATGCTTTTTCCTCGATTTTTCGACTCCGATCGACTCGTATCTAGTCATAATTAATTTGATACAGTCAATAAAAATTATAAAAATCAATTCCATAAGAAAATATTACATATTTTTTAATAAAATCCGAAATTAGCTAAAACTTTGTCCGTGGGGCCCAAATCTAGGAATCCGGCGAAAGTTACGAAATATGAACGCCCATTCAACCGCGAGTCTAACCATACCAAAATGACTAAATTCCGATAACGATTCGACCCTCAAATCCTCAAATCTATCCAAGAGGGCTTTCAAATTTTTTCAACTTAAATCACCAATTAAATGTTGAAAACAGTGGTGGATTCGGGTAATCTAACCAAAATTGGGTTAAGAACACTTATCCCAATGTTTTTCCTTGAAGATATATCAAAAATCGCCTCTACTCAAGCTCCAAGTTGTTAAAAATGGCGAATGGGACGAAGTCCCCCTCCCCCTGATTTTATATCTAACAGATCTGTCTAGGGTGACCTCGATCATGGGGTCCGATCATGGGTCCGATACTGGACCTCGATCATGGGAGTCCGATCATGGGGAGTCCGATCATGGTCCTCGATCATAGCTTCGATCATGGCCCTCGACCCTGGGGCTCGATCACAGCCATCAACCCTGGCTATCGATCATGGCTTCGATCTTTATGGCCTTCGATCACTGGCCTTGGTCATAGCTCTCGATCCTGGGCCTTCGAGCAATGGCATTCGATCATGGCTCTCGAGCCTGCCATCGATCATGGATCTCGAGCCTGCCTTCGATCCTCAGGAAGTTCGATTATGGCAGCATTTCCAACAAAAAATTGCAGCAGCTTTTGCAGCAGCTGTTTAAGTCCTATTTTGATCTGTTAACCATCCGAAACTCACCTGAAGCCCTCGGTACCTCAACCCAATACACCAACAAGTCCTAAAACATCATACGAACTTATTTGAAACCTCAAATCACATCAAACAACGCTAAAATCATGAATCACACATAGATTCAAGCCTAATGAACTTTGAAACTTTCAATTTCTATAAACAATACTGGAACCTATCAAATCAAGTCCGATTGACCTCAAATTTTGCACGCAAGTTATAAATGACATAACGGAGCTATAAAAAATTTTAGAATCGGATTTCGACCCCGATATCAAAAAGTCAACCCCTCGGTCAAACTTCCCAAAAATTCAACTTTCGACATTTCAAGCCTAATTCCACTACGGACTTCCAAATAAAATTCTGATCACGCTTCTAAGTCCAAAATTACCATATGGAGTTGTTGGAATCATCAAAATTCTATTCCGGGGTCATTTGCACATAATTCGATATCCGGTCACTATTTGAACTTAAATTTTAAATTTTTTTATCAAAATTCCATATCTCGGGCTAGGGACCTCGGAATTTGGTTCCGGGCATACGCCCAAGTCCCAATTCACGATACGGACCTACCGGAACTGTCAAAATACTGATCCGAGTTCGTTTGCTCAAAATGTTGACCAAAGTCAACTCAGTTGTGTTTTAAGCATCTAATTCACATTTTAATCCATTTTTCACCTAAAAACTTTCCTAAATTTTTTTTTTACGGACTGCACACGCAAGTCGAGTAATGATAAATAGTGCTTAGATCACATAATTAATCATTAAATTTAAAGATGACATTTTGGGTCATCACATTCTCCACCTCTAAAACAGACGTTCGTCCTCGAACGGAGTTAGAAAAGTACCTGAGCTGGTGAATAAGTGTGGATAACAGCTGCGTATATCATGCTCAGCCTCCCAAGTCGCCTCCTCGACCGGATGACCCTTCTACTGAACCTTCACGGAAGCAATGTTCTTTGACCTCAGCTTTCGAACCTGTCTATCTAAAATAGCCACTGGTTCCTCAACATAAGATAGATCATTGTCCAACTGAACCGAACTGAAGTCTAACACATGAGACGGATTGTCGTGATATTTTCGAAGCATAGAAACATGGAATACCAGATGAACCGCAGAAAGACTAGGTGGTAGTGCAAGTCTGTAAGCCACCTCTCCAACTCTCTCAAGAATCTCAAAAGGCCCAATATACCTAGGGCTCAACTTGCCCTTCTTCCCGAACCTCATCACACCCTTCATAGGCGAAACCCGGAGCAATACCCGCTCACCAACCATGAATGCAACATCGCGAACCTTCCGGTCCGCATAACTTTTCTGTCTAGATTGGGCTATACGAAGTCGATCCTGAATCATCTTAACATTTTCCAGGGCATCCTGAACCAAGTCTGTACCCAAAAGTCTAGCCTCGCCTGGTTCGAACCAACCCACTGGAGACCGGCACCGCCTACCATACAAGGCCTCATACGGAGCTATATGAATGCTTGACTGGTAACTGTTGTTGTAAGCAAACTCCTCAAGTGGTAAGAACTGATCCCAAGCACCCCCAAAATCTATCACACACGCCCGAAGCATATCCTCCAGTATCTGAATAGTGTGTTCGGACTGCCCGTCCGTCTGAGGGTGAAATGTTGTACTCAACTCTACCCGAGTACCCAACTCACGCTGTACTGCCCTCCAAAACCGTGAGGTAAACTGTGTACCTCGGTCAGAGATGATAGATACCGGTACACCGTGAAGACTGACAATCTCGCGAATATATACCTGAGCCAACTGCTCTGAAGAGTAAGTAGTAATCATAGGAATGAAATGAGCTGATTTGGTCAACCTATCCATAATCACCCAAACTGCATTAAACCTCCGCTTAGTCCGTGGGATCCCAACAACGAAATCCATAGTGATCTGCTCCCATTTCTATTCTGGAATCTCTAACTTCTGAAGTAATCCACCCGGTCGTTGATGCTCATATTTCACTTGTTGACAATTTAGACACCGAGATACATACCTCACTATGTCTTTCTTCATCCGCCTCCACCAATAGTGTTGTCTCAAGTCCTGATACATCTTTGCAGAGCCCGGATGAATGGAGTACCGCGAACTGTGAGCCTCCTGGAGAATCAACTCACGAAAGCCATCCACATTAGGCACACATAGCCTGCCCCGCATCCGTAATACATCGTCATCCCCAATAGTGACTACCTTGGCATCACCGTGCTGAACTATATCCTTAAGGACAAGCAGATGGGGGTCATCATACTGGCGTTCCCTGATACGATCATAAAGAGAAGACTGAGAAACCACACAAGCCAAAACTCGACTCGGCTCGAAAATATCCAATATAACAAACTGGTTGGCCAAGTCCTGAACATCCAAGGCCAAAGGCCTCTCTGCTACCTGTAAATATGCTAAGCTGCCCAAACTCTCCGCCTTACGACTCAAGGCATCGGCCACCATATTGGCCTTCCCAGGATGATAGAGAATGGTGATATCATAATCCTTAAGCAACTCCAACCACCTCCGCTGCCGCAAGTTAAGATCCTTCTATTTAAACAGATATTGTAGACTCCGGTGATCGGTGTAGATCTCACAATGGACACCGTACAAATAATGCCACCAAATTTTGAAGGCATGAACAATAGCTGCTAACTCCAGGTCATGTACAGGATAATTCTTCTCATGCACCTTTAACTGTCTGGACGAGTAGGCAATCACCCTACCGTCTTGCATCAACATTATGCCGAGACCAATACGCGATGCATCACAATACACAGTATAAGATCCTGTACCTATAGGTAATACCAATACTCGGGTTTTAGTCAAAGCTGTCTTGAGCTTTTGGAAGCTCTCCTCACATTCCTCTGTCCACCTGAACGGAGCACCCTTCTGGGTTAATTTGGTCATAGATGCAGCAATAGAAGAGAAACCCTTTACAAATCGGCAATAATACCCAGCCAAACCAAGGAAACTCCGAATTTCCGTAACTGAGGACGGTCTGGACCAACTCTGCACTGCTTCAATCTTCTTTGGATCTATCTTGATCCCCTTGCACGAAACTATATGACCCAAAAATCCCACTGAATCAAGCCAGAATTCACACTTTGAAAATTTTGCATATAACTTCCTTTCTCTCAAAATCTGAAGCACAGTCCTCAGGTGTTGTTCATGATCTTCCCGACTCCGGGAATACACCAGAATGTCATCAATAAATACAATAATGAAGGAATCAAGATAGGGTTGAAATACACTATTCATTAAGTGCATAAATGTTGCTGGGGCGTTGGTCAGCCCAAAAGACATCACAAGGAACTCGTAATGACCGTACCGAGTCCTGAAAGCAGTCTTCGGAATATCTGGCTCCCTAATCTTCAACTGATGATAGCCTGAACGCAAGTCAATTTTTGAGAATACCCTGGCACTCTAAAGCTGATCAAATAAGTCATCAATACGTGGCAATGGATACTTGTTCTTCACTGTAATCTTGTTCAACTGGCGATAATCAATACACATCCGCATAGAACTATCCTTCCTCTTTACAAATAAGATAGGAGCTCCTTACGGCGATACACTAGGCCGAATGAAACCCTTATCAAGCAATTCCTGTAACTGTTCTTTTAATTTTTTCAACTCTGCTGGGGCCATACGGTATGGTGGAATAGAAATGGGCTGAGTACCCGGTAATAGAT
Source organism: Nicotiana tabacum (assembly GCF_000715075.1). NCBI lineage: Eukaryota > Viridiplantae > Streptophyta > Magnoliopsida > Solanales > Solanaceae > Nicotiana > Nicotiana tabacum. The sequence goes on from NC_134102.1 coordinate 135,535,999, forward strand.
CAATACCAAAATCAATATCCTATCAGGTGGCATACCCGGAAGATCTGCTGGAAATACATCAGGAAAATCCCTTACTACAGGAACTGACTCTATAGTAGGAGTATCAATACTAACATCTCTCACATAGGCCAGATACGCATCACACCCCTTTTCAACTATTCGTTGAGCTTTAAGAAATGAAACAACCCTGCTAGGAACTTGATCTGAGGTACCTCTCCACTCTAGCTGCGGTAGACCCGGCATAGCCAATGTCACTGTCTTAGCATAACAATCAAGAATAGCGTTATAGGTTGACAACCAGTCCATGCCCAAAATAATATCGAAGTCCACCATACTGAGCAATAATAAATCAGCTCTGGTCTCAAAACCATTGATAACAATTAAACACGACAGATACACACGGTCAATAATAATGGATTCACCCACGGGTATAGATACATAAACAGAAGAACTCAAGTAATCACGTGATACGCCCAAATATGGGACAAAATAAGATGACACATAAGAATAAGTGGAGCCTGGATCAAATAAAACTGATGCATCTCTATGACAGACCGGAATAATACCTGTGATAACAGAATCGGATGCAACGGCATCTGTCCTAGCAGGAAGGGCATAATATTTGGCCTGGCCTCCCCCTCTAGGGCAACCTCTACCTGCCCGACCTCCACCTCTAGCTGGATGTACAGGTGGAGTGGCAACTGGTGGAGTAATCATGGCCTGAGAAGCCTGAGGACCCTGTGGAATAGGTGGGGCCTGAGAAATCCGTGGAGGTGCACCCCTCCTAATTATGGGGCAATCCCTCATGATATGACGAGTGTCACCACACTCAAAACAAGCCCTCGGAGGACGTGGCTGTTGAGACTGTCCGCTGAAAGCACCTCGTATAGGAGGTACAGAAGACACTGGTGGTGTAGAATATGGAACCTGTGGCCTGGGAGTAATCGAAATACCACTGGAAGCTAGAAGTGCTGAATGAATAGGATGGCTCACATAACCTCTACCATGACGGGCTGCAACTGGGGCACGAGAATTATTATATGTTCCAGAATCTCGGGGTCTCTTAGCTTCCCTCTCTTCCCTCTCCCGAGTCTGCATACCTTCCAATCTTCTAGCAATTGACACCACCTGTTGGTATGTGATGTCCATCTCTAGCTCTCGAGCCATACTATATCTGATACTAGGGTGAAGACCCTCAATAAATCTGCGAACCCGCTCTTGAACAGTAGCAACTAAGGCTGGTGCATGCCTAGCCAAATCACTGAATCGGACGGCATATTCTGAAGCGGTCATAGAACCCTGACGCAGCTGCTCAAACTCTGCACGCCATACATCTCTAAGACTCTGAGGAACATACTCCCTTAAGAACATATCTGAAAATTGAGTCCAAGTAAGTGAAGCTGCCTCAGCCGGACTATCCAACTCATATGCCCGCCACCACTGGTAGGCTGCTCCTCTAAACTGGAATGCCATGAAAGAAACCCCACTGGAATCCACAATACCCATAGTACGAAGGATACAGTGACATTCCTCCAGAAAACCCTGAGCATCCTCTGAAGCTAAACCGCTGAAAGTGGGAGGGTGGTACTTCTTATACCTCTCGAGCCTGAGCTGCTCCCCCTCTGAAACTGTTGTCCTAATATCAGGCTGAACTGGGACAACTGGTTGCACTGGTATAACCTCTGGGGCATGGTCAACTTGGGCACGTGGCTCTGGAGTACAGGCGGCGGGAGTCTGCGCTCCTCCCCCAGCCTGAGATGTGGCAGGAGCAAGTGAAATTAATCCTCCCTGAGCTAAAGTGCCAAACATGCTCAAAAACTGGGCAAGAGTCTCCTGAAGTGCAGGAGTAGTAACAGGCGTCTCAGGTGCCTGCTCTCCAACTGGAGCTACTGGTGGCTCTGGTGCAGCAGTTCGTGCAAGTGCTCTGGCTGCACCACGTGGTCTTCCTCGGCCTCTGGCTCAGCCTCTGCCCCGACCCCGGCCTCTTGCGGCTCCAACAGGGGGCGCGGGTGTTTGATCATCAGATCTAGTCGTGCGTGTCCTCACCATCTGTGAGAGAATAGAAAGACAATTGTTTAAAATTTTGAAGTCAACAAATACGCACGATAAGGAATCAAAGAAGTGAATATTTCCTAACAGTTCCATAGCCTCTCGAAGATAAGTACAGACGTCTCCGTATCGATCCGCAAGACTCTACTAAACCTGCTTGTGACTCATAACACCTATGAACCTAGTGCTCTGACACCAACTTGTCACTACCCCAAATTCCCTCTGTAGGAGGTCGTGATGGCACCTAGTCTCTAAGATTAGGTAAGCCTATCAATGCGAAATAATAATAAAAATCTGAAGTAAATAAACTACAATTCAAACAATTTCATCTCCCAAAACCTGGTAGAAATAAATCACAAGCTTCTAAGAATTTATTCTCAATGTCTCTATATGTCAAGGTCTAAATAAAATATAAGGAAGCAACATAAATGATAGAAGGGGACTCCGGAGTCTGCGGACGCTGGCAGATATACCTCGAAGTCTCCGTGCGTAGGTAACTCACTGACATCTAGGCTGGTAAAATGTACCTGGATCTGCACAAAAAGATGTGCAGAAGTGTAGTATGAGTACACCACAGCGGTACCCAGTAAGTGCTAAGCCTAACCTCGGTAGAGTAGTGACGAGGTCAGGTGAGGCCCTACTAGAATATAATAATGGCATGGTAAAATATTTATCAATATAGTAAAATAAAATGACATTGGAAATGAATCAAATAGTATGTCACATTTAATGACACCAAATAATTGCAAATAATATCTCGTGGAATCAAAACAGAATTTCCTTCAACTTTATGAAAATCACAACAATTAATCGAAAGCAACTATGGCCATAAATCAATATCAACAAGGGCACTACCGAGGTACCGCCTCGTAGTCCCAAATTATAAATAATTTCACAATATCTCATTTCCTTATATCACTGCGGGAGCCTTCACAATTTATTTAAAGAAAATATTTTTTTCCGAAATAGCATCCCGCGTTTTAGCCACCCTTATCACACCGCATGACTTCTAGTAGTCACCCCTACTAGCCACGCGTATCAAGCCACCCTTATCTCACCGCATGCGTTTCAACACCCAGACCTTATACCACCGCATGCGTATCAATATCACAATATATCACAATTTGCACCTCAAGTGCCCAATATTTCAATTTTCCACAAAAAAATCAACAACAATATTTTTCAATAATAAAGAGCTCACGGCTCATGCCAGAATAATCCAAAAAAAATCTTACGAAAATATTCAAGAATAAATAATTCAAGAAAATAATATTTCAAATTTTTAATACGTTGCTTCAATATCAAATTTAAAAATGTCAAATACTTCATATTAATAATATTTAATTTAAAGAAAATCAACTTCAAATAATGCACAGTATAAAAGAAACCAAGTTTCAATTAAACAGGTAAAATAATTAGCAGAAAAAGGTAAAGAAATCTAAAATATATATCACAGATCAATGATGAAGAATATAACAAGATAAAATAATTTAATAACTACGCAACAATGATCTACACAATTTAAAAATATAATCTTTCACATTTAGCCCGTGTACACACTCGTCACCTCGTGTACACGACTTTTAACACATTTTAATAATCACATTAATATCAATTCTAGGGGAAATTTTCCCCCCCACAAGGTTAGACAAGTCACTTACCTTGACTTGCTCCAATTTAATCAAGTATTATATTTTTTTCCTCGATTTTTCGACTCCGGTCGACTCGTATCTAGTCATAATTAATTCGATACAGTCAATAAAAATTATAGAAATCAATTCCATAAGAAAATATTGCATATTTTACAATAAAATCTGAAATTAGCTAAAATTTTGCCCATGGGGCCCACATCTCGAAATCCGGCGAAAGTTACGAAATATGAACGCACATTCAACCACGAGTCTAACCATACCAAAATGACTAAATTCCGATAACGATTCGACCCTCAAATCCTCAAATCTATCTAAGAGGGCTTTCAAATTTTTCCAACTTAAATCACCAATTAAATGTTGAAAACAGTGGTGGATTCGGGTAATCTAACCAAGATTGGGTTAAGAACACTTATCCCAATGTTTTTCCTTGAAGATATATCAAAAATCGCCTCTACTCAAGCTCCAAGTTGTTAAAAATGGCGAATGGGACGAAGTTCCCCCCCCCATTTTATATCTAACAGATCTGTCTAGGGTGACCTCGATCATGGGGTCCGATCCTGGACCTCGATCATGGGAGTCCGATCATGGTCCTCGATCATAGCTTCGATCATGGCCCTCGACCCTGGGGCTCGATCACAGCCATCAACCCTGACTATCGATCATGGCTTCGATCTTTAAGGCCTTCGATCACTGGCCTTGGTCATAGCTCTCGTTCCTGGGCCTTCGAGCAGTGGCCTTCGATCATGGCTCTCGAGCCTGCCATCGATCATGGATCTCGAGCCTGCCTTCGATCCTCAGGAAGTTCGATTATGGCAGCATTTCCAACAGAAAATTGCAGCAGCTTTTGCAGCAGCTTTTTGATCTGTTAACCATCCGAAACTCACCTGAGGCCCTCGGGACCTCAACCCAATACACCAACAAGTCCTAAAACATCATACGAACTTATTTGAAACCTCAAATCACATCAAACAACGTTAAAATCACGAATCACACATAGATTCAAGCCTAATGAACTTTGAAACTTTCAATTTTTATAAACAACACCGGAACCTATCAAATCAAGTCCGATTGACCTCAAATTTTGCACACAAGTTATAAATGACATAACGGAGCTATAAAAAATTTTAGAATCGGATTTTGACCCCGATATCAAAAAGTCAACCCCTCGGTCAAACTTCCCAAAAATCTAACTTTCGACATTAGCCTAATTCCACTACAGACTTCCAAATAAAATTCTGATCACGCTTCTAAGTCCAAAATTACCATATGGAGTTGTTGGAATCATCAAAATTCTATTCCGGGGTCATTTGCACATAATTCGATATCCGGTCACTATTTGAACTTAAACTTTAAATTTTTTTATCAAAATTCCATATCTCGGGCTAGGGACCTCGGAATTTGGTTCCGGGCATACGCCCAAGTCCCAATTCACGATACGGACCTACCGGAACTGTCAAAATACTGATCCGAGTGCGTTTGCTCAAAATGTTGACCAAAGTCAACTCAGTTGTGTTTTAAGCATCTAATTCACATTTTAATCCATTTTTCACGTGAAAACTTTCCGGAATTTTTTTTTTACGGACTGCACACACAAGTCGAGTAATGGTAAATAGTGCTTAGATCATATAATTAATTATTAAATTTAAAGATGACATTTTGGGTCATCACAACAAACCACCCTTATTTATAAGACTTGGGGGCACCAGAATCGAAACGGCAGGTCATGATTAGCACGAAGATCGAAACGGCAGAACTAATCAAGGATCACTCGTGAATCGATGCAAGCGCATCGGGAAACGATGTCAGCATGACGCATGATTTCATGACGTCATTCTTTCTCTTGGACCAGATAGTTCCAACACATTTCCCGGGAAAATTCAAAGAATTCAAAATGAGCGGTCCTCAGAAAGCCATGTTGCTTGATCGTTACGACGACCACGACCTGTATAGCCAACTCAGTAAGCTTGACCACAAACGACATTATCCACTCATCGACCTCGCCCGCGAGGACGACCTCAATAAGAGGAGGGACTAACTGTATGGGCCAAAAAATATCTTTGCTATAGGCAAGCCACGTCAGCACTATTGTAGCCTTCATCGACCTCTACGTGCTATCGGTAAGGTCCCCACAAAGATTGGCCCCAGGATGAAGTAGCCTCGAAGCAAGGAAGGGTGCGGTCAAAGAGTCAGCAAAGATCAAGGTCGTGAAGTTACCGTAGTTCAAGGTCGAGCATCTTAGACAGAGTTATAACGGCTAGTTTTAAGATAAAACATAAAAGAGAATATTCTAGTAGATATTCTCTGCACATGTACTATTAGGGTTTCTAGGAACATGTTCCTTATAAATAGAAATAGACACAATGATAGGGTACATGAGATATTCATTTGTAAAAAACACATTAACTTTATAGAGAGAATCCGGTCCTATTGCAAGCATACAAAAATAATCTTTTTACTAAGATTCTTGTCTAGCATTTTCATCGGATCCAAGAACAACCTAAGTGTTCAAAGGCTTATCAATCATTCATCATTGTCAGAAAGAAGTGACTCACACGTTTTATTTACTTAAATGCTATTTATTGACATTCATTACTATTTAATGCCATATTCCATTTTTTGGGATCATTGAATGTTGTTATTATTGCGTATATACGTTGCCATCTGGACAAATATACAAGTTATTTGTCATAACACCGATAGCTTTATCTTTAGGATATTATTTTTAACTAAGATTAACTCTTCTTTATTTAAATCTAATTGATTGAACCAAAATCTATATTTTTGGTCAAACAATAATTACCCTCAATCCGAAGTAAGTTAGAATTAACTATATGAATTCAGATAACGTGCTTTATTCTACCATCTTCAGAAGTGTACAGCAAAATAAAAAACAAAGTGCGCCTCAAAGCAATTAAACTCGGCTATATGGATCATCATTATGCATTTCGTTCTACGTTTGCCATTCTTTAACATTACAGGTTCTCTACATTTTTTATTAACCTACAGATCTCTAAAACAGACTTAAAATGGCTCCTAACAATATCAAACATAATTATAAATCAACCAATACAAACTAGATACTCCCTCTGTTTCAATTTAGATGATGTAGTTTGACTTGACACGGTATTTAAGAAAAAAAGAAGAAGACTTTTGAAACTTAACAACAACAACCCAGTATAATTCCACTAGTGAGATCTGGGGAGGATAGTGTATACGTAGACCTTACCCCTACCCTGGGGTAGAGAAGCTATTTTTGATAGACCATCGGCTACTTCCCTCCAAGAACTCTCCACCTTGCTCTTGGGGTGACTCGAACTCACAACCTCTTGGTTGGAAGTGGAGTGTGCTTACCACTAGAGCAACCCACTCCTGTCAGACTTTTGAAACTTGTGGTCTTAAAAATTTAAGGAATAAAAGTTTTGTGAGGACATGATATTTGTGTGGTTATAAAAGCTTCTCATTAAGAATAAAATGAAGAGTTTAAAGTTGAATTATTTTCAAGTATAAAAATGTATCATTTATTTTGGAACAAACTAAAAAAGAAAATACCTCGTCTAATTTAAAACGGAGAAAGTATATAATAGCATATTTGGCTAAGCTTATCCAAGACCACCAAAAAAACAAAGTGTTTTTTGTCAAAGTTGAAATGTTTGGCAAATTTTTAAAAGAAAAAAAAACGTTTTTGAGCAAAAGCAGAAGTAGTTTTGTAGAAGCAAAAAAATTAACTTCTCCCCAAAAGTACTTTTAAAACAAATACACTTAGAAGTACCTTTTAAAAGCTTGACTAAACACTAATTTCTGATTAAAAGTGTCTTTCAAATTAATTAGTCAAATATAAAATGTTAGAAAGATTGTATGATCTCGAAATAAGCTGATTTAGAAGCTTGGCCAAGCTGGCTATAAGTCAGAAAGATTGTATGATCTTTTAAAACAACTTCCTTCTGTGATTTTACCTTTCACCTTTAACATTCTCAAGCATCATATCACACCTATAGACAGGTGCATTTAAAGATTTAAATAAGACATAACTAAACTACCTCGCGCTACACTCTTTCATTTTATCCTATATATTTGTATCTTCAATCAATCTCGAATGTAATCAAAACTAACTAATCTTATATGATCAGACATTCCGCTTAAGCAATCAAGCGTCATTAAAGAAAACCTTGAATCCTTATATGCAATTTGTTTAAACTTTTACAATGCACTATTTGGCAATATTTCAGATATATATATTTACATAATAAGATCATCACTTCAGTCTACTGAGTAGTATTTGCTCTTGCCATTACCTGCACTCAATTAGTCTGTCAAAATTGCCAAGCAAGTTGCAATAACTGCTTGTTAAATTCAAGAAAACATATTTGTTGGTATCAACTAGAACACTCGCTACAATGTCCATGACATGTTACTCCAGATCAGAGCATACCTTATTCTCGACGCATGTTAGTGACCTGGAGCTTGGTACATGAACTGCAATATTACCAAAACTGTCGCCGACAGACCCAAGCTCAATCTCATCATCATCGCTATCGAGTTCTTTTGGAGTAACTCGGTTTTGATAGCTCCGACGTCTGATAAGGAATACATTGAAGTAATAGCTAACCAACATATTCCTAGTCTTGGATGGAAGTAGTTTCTTAGAATTCTTCCATTTGTTATTCGACGTAGAACTTGACCTTACCATATCTTTGAATCTCTCTTCCTCTTCAGCTGTCCAAGAAAGTGAAATTTCTTCTCCCATGCGATCAAACCTCCATCGGTTGAACAAAGGACCGAGCTCGAGCTTCAATTTAAACCTCTTCTCCGCAATATGGAACCTGATGCATTCAACAGATTGTGGAAATCGACAACCACATGAACTTCGTCTTCCCTCCCCGATAGGATCTAACTCAACCAAAGATTTTGTTGTTTCCACTTCGGGAGGCCACATTCGCGTGCCTAACCACTTGGAATCACTCTCAGAAATCACCCCCGACCATTCAGGGACTTCAGCTTGGTGGAGAGGACCCACAGAAACTTCAGGGTGTGTTTGCTGATCCCCTAAGTCATCAGTTTTTTCTGTTACTGATACCTCAATACTTGTAAGATCTGGCCCAGTATCTTGTTCTTCTTCCTTCTGATGAGTTGAAGCTTTGTTTTGAGAGGTCGAACATGAGTTACAACACGGACAAGGAACATGTTTTGGTGAAACGGGGATCCTTTTGCTGCATCTTAGTTTTTCAGCAGGTTGATTGTTGAGTCTCTCTTCATACATGAACGGATGCATTCTCTGCTTTTTCTGCTAATTTACATCATGACAAAAACGGATAACGAATTGCTCTCGATAGATTGATACTTGAGAAGTCATAGAAGACACATTGTACAAGGTTCAAATTTCTGACTACCAGGAAAAGATGTGTGACAAAATAAATCACAACGGTTCGATTCACATAAATATTTCGGTGGTGAATCATGAATGTGCCAGCAGTAGCAGAATTTTAAGTCAGCCATAGTGGAGACAAAAGGTGCTTCCCAGCTTATCATTCCTTTTAATACTTTACTTTTTCTTTGGCCAAGAGAGATCCTTATACTATATCTTTTAGAAGAAAGATTTACTAGCATAACACAGTCAGGAAAATTGGCAAATATTCTAACATCAGCTCAGCAAGGAGATGAGATATGTCTATTTTCTAAGAAACAGATCTTGGGCCTAACTTAAACTCAAAAGCTAGTTCATGAGATGAGGACTGCCTAAGACTATATAAGGAGACAACAACTCATTCCTTCAATCAATGAAGGGCACTTAATACTTTTCTACACGCCCAGGATTGAACATCCGGGGAGTAGACAATATAACATGGGGGTCGGACATTCGACAAACCAAGAATAGGGATGGGTCCGGCTTGATACCATGTTAAGAAAAGAAATAACTATTTAAAACACAGTAAAGAAATGCAAAGAGAGATAACCAGGAGAAGGGAGGGACAAAAACAAAATAAAAATTCTATAAAATGGGAGCATGCCGAGTTAAATGTTATTTGCAATCAAATCACCCTAAAAGTACAAAGACCATAGAATATCTCAGTCATTATGTTCTGCCAGAGTTGCAAGCGCAGACAGTACCGTAGGGGAAAGCAGTCAAATCCTTCCCTCCCCCAGAGGGTTAAACTTGAAACAGAAAGCAAAAGTAAGTCATCAACTCAATTCGTAATTTGTGCATCTCAAACTTGGCCTCTCTTAACCTGGAAATTGTCTAGTAGTATGTACCTTTTGAACATTGAGATAGACGACGTACTAATGGGACATCAGTAATTTGCCAGAAGGAAAAGGAAAGTGCAGCAACAAAGAAAAGTTAGATTGGTAAATATTAACATAAAAGCTAAAAGTTGAAGCCCATCTGAAGGAGCATAAGTTGTAGTTCCAGCCTTCAAAATTCAAGGATATTTTGTAAGTTCAAATACCCCGAATGAGCCCCAGTTGGTAATATCAGCTCAGCCACATCTGTTTAGCTTTACCCGTTGTTGTGCTTGACAACTGACATAAAGCCACACGGGGAAACAAAATATTAAAAGAGCTCCGAGTACTGGCAGTATGGATCGATCTTTTGCCTTGGAGAACTTTGAAAGTAAAATATCATTTTTGGTTCTTGGAGTTGTGATACGCTAAACTTGTTACGAGAAATGATGAACCAATTTACCATTTTGGCCTAATCTGTGCCAAGTGACTTGGTTATAGTAAGGCTACAACGACTATCAAGTCTTTGATAGAACATGTGTAACATAATAATATTAAATATTATGTAACACCAATTCAAGGCATTGGTCAACCAAAAGCAAAATGAGCCATAGATGTGATTCTCATTTAAATACTTCTGAGAAAAATAATATAAAGAAATCATATTTAAAGGCCCCTGGCATGTAACAAGCAATTTGCCAATGCTACAAAAAATCATGGAAGATAAGGCAATAGTGAACAAAGACATTTGCCAATCACTCAATTACATTGAATAAGGATCAGATAAATACCTGAGGATTAGATTCCTCTGCATTTGTATCAGTATGCCTTCTCTTCAGCAATGCTTCCTTAACCAACAAGACCTGGAACCAGAACTCGTTGCTTGTATGACCTTTCCACTTGGAAGATTCAGGAACTTCTCCAATTTCAGGATCATTAGAATGTTTTGCCGCATGATTAATCCAATTCAACATTCCTGAGAAACATGAAGATTCTCTTTTTCTCTTGCGAGAATCAAATACATTCTCAATAACACTCATGGCCGACGCAGCTCTCTGAATCACCTCTCCGTTAGATGTCACTTTATTTTTAATATCGCGGGCAAAGAATTTTTCGTCGTCATCATATTCATTATTTGATTTTTCAGGTGCTTTATAAAGGACCTTCTCGACAATCCCCTCGGCAGATGCCAAAAAAACGTAGTCGTCGTCAATCTTAGAAACGGATCTTTCATCGCCATTGTAAAGGTTACCGTTCCTGTTTTCAGCATTGAAACTTCTTCGTGTTGTGTAATCATTGGTTTTATTAACACTTTCAGTAGTAAGCATTTCAAAATCAACCTGACCATTTTTCGAAGGAAGCAAATTAGCATCTTTCTTTTTCTGACACCTACGGAGCAACAACCTCCTAAACCTTGTCTCCAACTCCTTTGACAACAAATCAAGTCGGCGAACAACCCCACCCTCTCGTTTCTCCAAGTTTCCTTCTTTACATAACTGCCTTAGCCAATGATCAAATTCAGCCAAATACTTAACATAAACCAACTTCACAAATGCAACAGCCCCAACATCCAACCCACAATGCTCTGCAATAAAGCCCCACAAATTCTTGCTCGAAACGCGGTCATATCCCCCTATTTTCCTCACAATCCAGTAAAGTTTAAACAAATCCAGAGGCTTCCCACTACCGGTCATAACTGGAAGAGGCCTTACACATTTTTTCTCAGTTACCTCACTTAGAAAAACAGAAAGAACTTGATCAAACAAGCTCTTTAGCCTATTCTTACTACAGCCATCAATGCCATTTACTTCTACAGTAAGATTAATACCAGAACCACTCTCATTTCCTTTATATACCTGAGACTCATCATTTAAACTTGACCATGCTTCCATTAACTCAAAAAGATTGTACCTTTTCTGGGGTTTTCAAGCACAACCTATGTTAATCAAGAAATGACTAAATCCATAATCCAAAAAAAATAAAGAGGCTACAAAAATGCTGATAAAAAGCAGGAAAAGAAAAGTTAAAACAGGATAAAATAAAAGTGATACAATCTATAAACTTGAGGTAGAGTTACCTAGGGGTGTCAATGGATATTTAAAAACCGACTAAACTGACCAAACTGTATCGTACCGAGTCGATTTTTAGGTTTCTTTTAATAAAACCGTAGGTTTATATATAAATCTATAAACGTACCGACAGTTAGGGTAGGTTTTTAATTTTATGAAAATAAACCGAAAAAATACTGAAACGTACCGAATAAATAATTTATATGTGAAAAATATATTTATATATTAAGTTTAAAAATAATAAAGCATTAAATTTTTCATTAGGCCTTGAAATTATGAAAATGTTTACAAGTCAACAAGTAATTAATACTCAAAATCCTAATTCTCAAACTTATTATGCTACTCCTATCGAAACTAAATTATTTCATGCATATTCACTAGCAAGACACAAGGTATTCTAGCGATTATGAGTAGCAAACTACAATGTATCAAATATGTTTTTTTTTGTATGATTTAGATTTATCTTTTTGAATATTTAATCTTCTATGGACTTTATTCTTGAGTCCCAACTTGGTTAATATCTTTCCACTTTTCTTTGTCTTTACTTGATTTCTTTTACGCTAATGTAGAATAGTTGATGGATCTATACTATGTTCATCTTTCATGTTTTCTTAATTCATTACCCTTTAAACACTAATTTTTTTAGTGTGTTTTGCCAAGTCCTATAAAAGTACATATACTATTGCATTCTACTTCTACTTGTGACTTTTACATGACATTTAAAAAAATACCGAAAACTAACCGAACCGTACCAATACCGAAGAAAAACCGACATGATTGAGACAGGGGCAGCTCAATAAATATGGAGGCCTAAAGCAAAATCTCAATGAGGGGCCTTTTTTTATATAAAAGGAAAAATTCATATATAATTTCATTTAAATTCTATATTTCTAGTTTTTCATATGCAAAGTTATTAATAATTCTATCTAATCCATTTAATTTCTCTTGAGATATACACGTTGTGGGACTGTATTAAGGTTTTAACCTTTATTGAGTTATGAATTAATAATCGAATCCTTTCTCAATTTATGGTCTAGGGAGTGATTCCCAAAAAGATATTTTTTCTCAATTTATGATTAACAATTTAATCCTACTTTTTTACTATGAAAATTTGTACTTTCTCATTTAAAACACTAAATATTATTCTAAAAATAAATTAATATATAACCTGTTAGAAAAATTTGGGGCCCCAAAAATTATGAGGCCCAAAGCAGCTGCTTTAGCAGCCTTACCCTTGGGCCGGCACTGTTGAGACGGTTTTGAAAAGTCTAATTTTGGTTATACATAATAGAATAACCGAAAAATTGATATGGTATAAATTTTATAAAATAACCGGCCAAACCGAACCATTGACACCTCTAGAGTTACCTGATACCTGTGATGTGCTGGTGGGAGATAGCAGGTACCTGGTGGAATAGCCGAGGTGCACGCAAGCTGGCGGAGACACCACCAGCGTCATCAAAAATAAAAAATAAAAGAAATAAACTTGAGACTCATCATTTAAATTTAACCAAAGCTTCCATTAACTCAAAAAGATTATAATTTTATGGGGTTTTCAAGCACAGCCTACATTAATCAAGAAATGACTAATTCCATTTACATAACAAGAATCAATACAGAGAGAGAAAAAAAATATAGGCTAAATAAATGTTGATAAAAGCTGAAAAAGGATCAACAACACCAAAAAAAAAAAAAAAAAAAAGAGTAATGGCAATCTATACTAATTGAGCTGTTTTATTGGAATTATTTACCTTCACAAGTGCAGTTTTATAAAATTTCTTCAAGCCCACCACCACCTTTCATTTTGTAATATTTTTTTCCCTTTTCTTGAACAGCTATGGAGAAAATACAAGAACCCCAACTGAGATTAAGGAGTGAAAAACTATTCCCTTTTTTTTTTTTTTGTGGAGGGTTTGGGAGGGGGGGGGGGGGAGTTAAAGGATGTATGAAAATTATTATGAACAGAAGCAGCTGGTTTTTTGACAGCTCAAGAAATGGAGTTGACAGGTGTTTTAAGGGTTTTTTGATGTCTGAGATTTTGTGAATTTGCAACAAAACATTCTTGGAAAAATCAAATTAGGAAAATGAAAGATTAGGGATTGATATAATCTAAACCTCAATGAACCCTAACAATTAAATATTGTAGGAATGGTAAAAGAATATATAAATAAAGTTTTATAGGATGATGAAAATAAATATTGCTTGGTCCATCCCCTTGTGTCTTTTACCTCATCTTGAGATTTGATCATCACCGTTGGATTAATCGATTTGGAAAAATATACTTTATTCGTTTCAAACAGAATAAAAAATTACTAAAATAGGAGATAAAATTTTTAAAATTCGTCTTAATCATATTAATGTAAATTTATGTAATTTTAAAGTAGATAAGCTTCTATAAATTACTTTTCCGGCACACTAATTAAGAAAATTGTTTAATAAATATTAATTATGAGAAGAATTTGAGTAAATTATCATTATGTTTTCATTTAATGAGTAATTAATGACAATATGATGAAATTAGAGGAACTTTTATGTTGGAGATTTTGTGAATTTGCACAAACGTTCATGGAAAATTAAATTAAAGTTAGAAAAAAAAAAGATTAATTTTCTGGAAACGTGATATAATACGAAGTAGTAATTATAATATATACCTTATTGAAGCCTAACATTTAACTAATAGTAGGAAATGTTAGAAGAATATATGAAATTTTATACTCCCTCCGTTTCAATTTATGTGAACTTATTTCCTTTTTAGTTCGTGCCAAAAAGAATGACATTTTTTTCTATTTACAAAGAATTTACCTTTATGTAATGATTTATAGCCGCACAAAATATATGTGTCTCATTTTACACCACAAATTCAAAAATCTTTTCTCTTTTCTTAAACTTTGTGCTCAATCAAATAGTTTGACATGAATTGAAACGGGGAGTAATGATTATCACTGTTGGATTAATTAGTTCGGAAATTATACTCTTCCATCTCAAGAAAAATGAAGGGGTTCAGAGTAGGAGTAATAGACCTTTTTACTATCTTTTAAGAGCAAACTTCATTTATGGCCGTTCGGCACAAAATTAAGACAAACGATAGCCTATTAAATTTAATTGCAAGTTATAGCCAAAAATTTATTATATTGGTTACACACAAAAAATATGTTGACCCGTTTGATCAACTCTTCAAGTTGCAAAGTAGAGTTTTTAATCTATTCAGATCTACTACTCTTCATTATTTCTCCACCATAAATTGTTAAATTTTTAAAAATAAATTAATTTTCTTATTTAACTCCATTGATTTGCAGGATTTAGTAGACAACTTAAAGTTATTTCAAAGTCGATCACTTCTTTTTTAATATCTGAAGAAATGGAGAAATGAAATGAAAATTTCATATAACTAAAATCAAAAGCACCAACTTACGATGAAATAAGCAAGTTTTAATTTCTCTCTCTCTTCTTTTTTCTTCTAAAGACTTCGTCTTTATATTCCCCCAATCTGAATAAGTGTCACATTTTACTTTTTAAGGACAAGTTGGACCATTTTGAATTAGTCTCCTATTTTATGGATAAAAATTAAAAGGTGTAAAATACCCTTTAAATATTCGTCAGAGAGATACCAGTTTTTCATATTACGAATAATGAGTTCCTTAAATTTACTAACACTTACGATTAGCAAAAAGAAATTTATGCTTGTTTAATAGAAATTAAAAAATAGCTCAAATTTTAAATAAAAAATAATAATTAGAGTAACACGAGTCTTGTGAGTTGTGATTCAATAGAATTACTTTAATCTTTTTGTGAGGTGGGCCTATTATTTTTATTCATTACCATTCTTTGATTTTTGTTTTAATAGAAATGTTAGCAGCTTCTTAATTATAAATTTTTATACAAAATAGTCTATACACGTTAAATAGATAAAGTTAAGGTAAAAGACTAATATATATACACTTTTATACATCATACAACAGTCTATACATGTTGGATAGATTAAAGTGCTCGGGATACAAAATATATACAAAATAAACTGCCACTATATAAAAAATATACAATAGACTGTCACTATACAAAATAGACTGTCACTATACAAATTTACGGTGGGGATAATACTGATATGTTGTATACAAAATAGACTGTCGTTATATAAAATATATACAAAATAGACTGTCGCTATACAATTTATATACAAAATAGACTGTCACTATACAATTTATATACAATAGACTGTCACTATACAAAATATATAAAAAAATAGACTGTCACTATACAAAATATATACGAAATAAATTGTCATCATACAAACAATATACAAAATAGACAGTCACTATACAAAAAATATACAATATAGACATTTCGGGCTATTAAATGTAATTGTTTGGTCCAAAGGGACATTTCGTGTCAATGGAGAAAAACATGGGCTATTAAAATTTTGAGGGGTTATAGATGGTCATTTTATCATCTTTTTAAATATCAAGTCGGATATTAACTTATTAATTGCTTTAATATAATATTTACAAAATCAAAAACTAGATAAGAATACTTACTATAAATCACGTCTTTTTATAATTTGACATTAGGTTATCGTATTTACAGCCGAATCTTGTAATATTAACGGTCTTCGAAAAGGGAAACTCTTATCCTAGATTTGGAAATTAACTGTGCAATTTGGGTATAATGGATAAGATAAGGTGAGAAATTTATGTTCACAAATTAAATGGGGATTGAGTTTCTGTCTAATATTTCGTAATAAATTTTATTCTCATTGTCTCCTTTCCCGTTCTCCTTTCCTAATTCACTCGTGTAAATAGAGAAATAGCTTTAGGGAAGAAATAGGGGTCGAGGTAAATACAAAATTACAAATTTTAATCTTGCGTGTTAAACCAGTCTTAAATGTCAAATTACAAGACATGTCACATGTTGAGCCATCATTAGATTTTTGTGTAATTCGATTTATTAAAGTTATAAATGGCTGGTAATGTTTTCCCTGATTACTGATCTTTAATTGTGGGAACACTCTTCCTTTTTCCTTTCTTTTTATTTAAAAATAGTTTTTCTATTTTTAGTTTTTTCAACGCAAAGCATCATACAATTTTTTTTTTTTATGCTCCAGAATTTTACCATACTTCATTTATTTATCCCTTTGTCTATGGAGGGGAATAGGTCGGGTAATTTACCGGCTTCGGGTATTAAAATTGAGGGTCGGTTATTTGCTTTTTAGCTTGCCGCGTGTACCATTTGTCTAAATTAGTAGCAAATCGGTGTCGTAATATAACGGTAAGGGTATAATTGGATGAATACTCAAATATATGTTCTATTTAAACTATTTCGAATAGTACAAAGGTATATTTGACCTTTTTTTATTTATTTATCTCAATTATTTCAAAATCATTGTTATTGAAAATAAATCATTTAATGCTATATACCACAAAGTTATGGTTTGTCAGTGTCAGACTGTCAGTAGAGAATTAGTTCTTCTTGATTCAGTTCGATGGTATTATAGACTTGTTTTATTTGACCACCAAAGATGTGGCGTAGCAGATGGGTTGCTTTTCACTTAACCAGAGGTCTCGAGTTTGAGTCATGGGTATGAAAAAATTCTTAGTATGGAGCGTATAGTCAGACTCCAACGTAGGTACCAGACACCGGGTGAGAAACAAAAAAAAATACTAGTTTTATTTGTGGCCTCAAGTTGCTATATTGCCCATCATTTCCCCAATATTTACCTGTCAAATTACTGATGCTTTCAAGATATATAAGCCAATCCCGAGTTAGTAGAAATGAGGAGTAATCCAATTTTGTCAAAAAGAAAACAGAAAACTTCGGGATTTATTTTCTACCTTACAAGTCTCTTTATCTGAAAAAATCTAGATCCAATATCTGCATCTTATGGTAAATTATGGAAGCAGCATTTCTTCGATATTAACATAAATTTACTATAATTATGTCATATATTAAGATAAAAATCAATTTAATGATAAGAGCGTATGATTTTTGCAGCCCATACGACTTGACAAGTAGAGCAAAAAAAAAAACATGGTAAACCAGATCTAAGTATTTAAGTGAAAAAAGGTATAAGGAACAAACTAATCGAATCTCGACAGAGAACTCTAGATTATCAATAAAAGAAGAAACGAACAGGACAAAACTAACCCCCTGAGAATGCTTTATATATACCACAAGGCTACGGATGGGAAACTTTATACGTAAAAAAACTGCAAAATTGCACAAAATTTCAATGTAAGTGTGGTTTTGTACACAAAAATGGAGGAGTTCCTATACTGCGTATTTACAAACAAAGAAAATAGAGCTACCAATTCATAATCAAATGACCAAAAAAAGAAAAAGAAAAAAAAGAGACTTGTGTATGGGTGGGAGATACAGAGATGCACAAAAATCTGCAAATTTGGAAATGCCATACAACTTACAAATGATGAATAACCTATATTTCGTGGATAAAAAGGGATATTCACAATGGAAAACGAACCTATGAAGCGTATTGAAACCAAATGTTCCTTTTTCCTTTTTTTTTTAAAAAAAACTTTTCAACCATTATCCTAATTATTTCCCACAACCAAGCTGAATGATTTGAAGCAAACACAAGGAAACATGTGAAGAAACTACGGCTAAAGCTGTTAACTGCCATGGGCACAAAAGGTATTGAACAAACACTTCTTGGCATAAAACAAAAGTCACTTCCGCGACCGACTGCCAATAGCAGAATTCTCGTTGTTATCCATCAATTGCAGGATTAAAAACCGTTTCCTACAACCAATGAAAAGAGGACAATAAGTCTGATGCATCATAGCAGTAACCCATATTACCAGTCAATGCAATCTAGTGAGGTTCCTATAATTTAACACAAACCTGATCACAAACGGGGCAGGTGTCACTTCTCTCCATCCACTCAAGAATGCATGAAAGATGAAAATGATGCTCACATTTTGTGCTCATTTTTGGATTCTCAGCATCATATTCTGCAATGAGGAGGGCAGTCATTGTTCAGTTTCTAGTTGAAGCTAGAAGTAAGGAGTTGGGAGCAACAATGCTAAAAGCTATTTCTCACCTTCTAGACAGATGGGACACTCTTCTTGTGGGGGTAAGAATACAAGGATATTGGATTTTTTGAGTTCCTCGGACTCCTCGAGTTCATCTTCCACTTCCTTTGAAGCAGCAAACTGGACGTCTGCTTGCACGATGCCTTCAGACTCCTTATTATCCTTCTCTGCAGCTTCGACAGCATCTGCTGTGTTCAGCGCAACACCAGTTTCAGTGCTTGTTTCCTGAACTGCTGCCTCGTTCTTGATACCATCTTGATTACCTGGTGGCGTCCTGGGCCTACCCACATATGTTTCATAAGGCATTGGCATTGGAGGTGGTCTATAAGTGTCAGGACTTGAGGTGTCCAGATTTGTATCAACCAAAAGCGCAGTGGAGAGTGCTGCAGCAGTGACATGATGAGATGACAAGGGCTCGCGCTCTTCCGGCACTGTGGGATACTGTACAAATCTTCAAGTTAAAAAGTCTTCTTGTGGCACAGCACAAATTCAGAAGGATTGTGAAAAAGTTAATCCCATTAAAATGGAAAGGTTTTTGTTCCACTAATGGAGAGCACTCAGCACATAATAGCGAATTTCGGTTACTAAAATGCTAAAAAGTATAATTCATCATCTTATATTCCAACTCTTTTTCTTTTACCTTATCCTCTCACTTTCCTGATTAAAGACACTGCTGATGCACTATGAAATACCAGCTTCTCTATTAAGGACCTGTGTACTTTTCTGAATTCAAGAGAATGAAGCATTTGCATGGATTTGGGACCATATAGTGGACTTTATTCAAAATAAATCATAATAACCTCTTGCAAAATCTAAAAAAATAGGAGGAGAAAAGGGACTGTAGATTTTGTCAATGGAATGAACCAATTACCTAACATACAGGGAATAGAACTGCAATAGAAATCAAAGGTGCTTTCTGAAAAGAGCTTATATAGAGCATGGAAATGACGGGAGGATGGGAAAAAGGAAAGATAAGAACCCTATATTAAAGAACAAAGAGTCCAACTAACTATATCCAGGTTGTTATATGATGCCACAACATGCAACATACACAGGAACGAGTTCAAGAACCACGTTTATCAACCTATGAAGCATGAACAAGACATTGTTGAGTAATGCTTCTGGACAGGGGACACTCACCAGACTGAAAATTGATGATATCAGTTGGTGCCCGAATTCTTTTTACTTTCAGACTTCTCCCTAAAATAGCACACCAAATTTACTAGTTATTCCCCATTAAAATTTTTAGAACATACTATAATTCAGAAAAGTGGAGTTGGCATGGTTTTATGTAAAAATAACAAGAGAAAGGTGCCAGCTTTGGTTCATCTTCATACCCTCTTCGCACCTTCGGTCCCCGATATTCGACGTCACACATTTAACTTCTGATTCACAAACTTTACAGACTTGGTCTAATACAGCAAGAATAGCTAATTCCAGAACTCCATTAATCAGTAACATTCTCATGCTTGCCTTGCATAAAGGGGCATATTCATCCTTTAAGTTTTCTTTTAAATAAAAGAATTTTGCGTAAAGAATATGTATGTAACAAAATTTCTGCTTCCAATCCAAAAATGAGCCTTAGAGACAAACGAACCCTCTGGCAAATATCATGCATCAGCAACATAGCCGTGGATCAATATAATTGCTAAAGTTAGCTATTCCAGTTTACGATTGGAGTTAATCTACAGACACTAACGAATTGAAGGTTAAATTAAATATGGAACCCGGATAGAAGAAAGACTAAAGATGGAAACAAAGGGGCCAGAACTCAATTCTGCTCTAACAATAAATTTCAATCTTCAAAGAGACTTTGAACCAGAAAGCTGTGGTTAGACTACTCAGAAATTACAAGGTAAATGGCATTTGGAATGAGGATATAACACTTACACGACAGAATGAAGGTGAACCATTCAATTCCACTCCTTTCGAAGCACAACAACAGCAGCAATTACCCATTTCTGATAATTTATCTAGGTCAACCGCCTGAAGTGGTTAACCCTTTGCTCATTTTCTCTCTACACCATTACAAGATAATACTATCATTATCAGATATGTAGCAGATTTCAAAAACCAAAGGTATACATCATACACTAAAGTGCAAGTTAACAAAATGATATGGAGAAGCACTGGTATGACCGGAAGAAGCAACTAATTCTGATTGTAAGACACAAATTACTCACTAGAAAAGACCAGTATGTTCTATCTTATGGCAGGACTACTCTGAAAATTCGTGAAGCAAGGAGCAAATCATGAAAAGAAATATAATCTCCAAGCACAACCACCAAAATAGCATCACGAAAGTTGACCTCAATATTTCAACTCAACTGACAAGATTACAATGTTTACAGAGATGTAAAATCAAGTCGCATTTTGTAGAGGCTAGCAAAATGAAAGTGAACCTTTCACTTGATCCAGATTTTCATCTCAGGTGATCGGATTAGACGGGAGATGCCAATGTTGAGTTGTAGAACTAATTAACTATGTATAAATAGTAACGTTGGAGGAACAGTAGAACTGTTCATGTGACCTCTGTAATTCACAAACAAAGGATGAAACTGATTTCAGTATGCCCCTGAAAAAAAATTCTAAATCTCACCCTAGGCAGAAACACCAGTCTAAAATGCCACCACTATAAACATTCAGACAACAGGGTAAAAAACGGCTGATTAGTGGGTTGACTTCAGGAGAGCTACAAATTACAATAGATTGCGCCAAGTTAGTCATGACATCTCTCTTTTATGAACATACAACAACTTTGCCTCAATCCCAACCTAGTCGAGATTATGAATCCTTCATCTCCATTCCAAACCCTTGTCATTTAAATATTGCTAAGTACCTTGTTTTTTAAGGCAAATAAGGTTCTCTAAAACTAGATGGTCTAAATCACACTCTTATCTATGCTCAGATCTAATACAAGTGCAACAACAAATAAATCTTAATCCCAACTAGTTGGTATCACCCATATAAATATATTGCTTCCACTGTGTCAGATTCTTAGCTAAGTCCGCATTGATTCAGGGAGGATGTAGATTTTTTTTCACAATATTACTTCATACTCACTTCGTCCCAATTTATGTGAAGGTGTTCAGATTTCGAGAGTCAAACGAATTATATTTTGACCGTAATTTTTTCAGGTGCCTTTTAAATATTCTAAATTATTAATTATTGTGCCTTATAATACTTTTTACTTAGTTTCCAAATATGTAAATTTTATTTCGAAAAATTAAAAGATTTTATGTCCAAATGCATGGTCAAAATTACAAGGATTGAATCTCGAAAAGCAAAAAGTATAAATTGGAACAGAGGGAGCAAAATTTTAGGTTCATCCCATCCCTGTCAAGCATCTTCAATCAACTATCTTTTGTTATAAACCAAGTTCAATAGTGTATTTATTTCTGCAAGCTGATTCCACAAGAGTGCACTGATACAAAAAGCAACTCCTTACAAGATTCAAGGTCAAAGAAAGATTAAGTTACAGGCTTACAGATATTGTAGCTAGGTCTCTAACCAACTGAAACCAAATAACTGGAGATTTTCTGTACATACCTGAAATTACATTGATCAACTGCAGGTTTACATAAGAAACCACAATATAGAACACATTAACTTTTTAGCAAATGCATCCAATTCATACTAATCTATTGAGGTGAATTTGATCCAAGACGACACTAGGATTTCGTGAGCATGTAAAATTCTACAAGAGAATTGAGAGAAACTCAGTAGCTTAATATTTGTTGCCTCAAATTTCAAACAGCTTCAACAACACAACACAAATACGCCTCAATCTCTAGCTAGTTAGGGTCAGCTTATGAAACCCCAAGGCGGGTGAAAACTCAAATTTTTGAATCTACAGTGTCAATCATAAATCAGTAAATTAGCAAACAATCTTACAGCCAATAAACTAACCCAACAAGCCCTAATCCCAGTCAAATACTCCTTAGCTCTAAAATGAATACTCCAAACATCACATTAAACAATTAATCACACCATAATCCAACTTTCCTAATTGAATTTCCACAAAACTGATTCAAAACTAACAAAATCAAACACTATAAATTAACAAGTAATCCTAAAAGCAAAATTTAGGGGAAATAATACAGTTTCTACAGTTCCATATCCATAATCAGCTACAAAAATTAACTACGGAGAGCAGAAAAAAGTCAAAAACCACCGATTTCAAGCTGAAAAAACAAAGTCTACCATATAAACACTATAGAAGCTTACTGTAATCAATCCTTATGAATCAAACAAACTCAACAAGCAAAAAATTGCAGATAAATTTTGGACAAAGATACAGAAGAAGATTGAAACCTATAGAGATAGGAAGGTGTACGTTTAGATTATTACCTTGTGTTGTGTGATTGAATTGGTGATGACTCAGAAAGAGCAGAAAAACGGTGAAAAAGTTTGTGGGTGGGGGTGGGGGTATACGACGGGGGTGGGTGGGGGAAGGAAGAGGCAAAGGCGTTTGGGCACTTGTGCTTCTTTTGTGCGAGATGACTTCCTTTGCCAAATACCACGTCTTCGTTTTTTGGAATTATATCAAAACGACTTCTTTCACTATACTCTATAATATTGGTATTATAATTTATTTTATTAGGAATATGAACAGGGTAAATTTACGTACAAAAGATGATTATGGCTTGGCTCTTTTTCTGAACCTATATATAGCGAAAATTTATTGCATCAAACTGTTCTTATGATTTTTTTCACCTGTATTCTATGTTTACTTTGACACTCGATTAATATTAATTAGTGCCAAAAATCTCACTTTAAAGAATAAAACATTTTCTGTCAAACTTAATTTTATATTCAATTAACTTTTGAATTCAGTGCCGTTTATGGATTCGGCCGAACCCATTAACTTTTATTTAAATCATATATTTATTTATAAAAATTTATGAAATATAAACAAATTATTAATTTAAAATCTAATAACTTAAAATATTATAATTTCGAAATCATACACTTTATTAGTAGTACTATATTATTAAAGGAGTCGTACTTATTCATTATTAAAATGTGGGAATTGGAAAGGCCTTGATTTATTCTTTCTTTTGGAATTGTACGTGGCAACGACTAACGCGTGAGCGTATGAAACTCCTTGGACTCACCAATTGAGATGAAACGAATAATTTAATATGATAAATGTAAAATTCATTATTTTTCTAATATGTTTGCTTTAGATTTAATGTTTGTAATTCAATATTGTCAAAACTAACGTTGAGAACTTTGACAATGAAGACATTTTTAGTGGGCGTTTTTGTAAAATTCCGAAAAAAATAAAAAAAAATCAAGTAAAAATAGTATTTAAAAATTAGAGTTGTATTTGGACATGAATATAATTTTGGGTTGTTTTTAAATTTTTGTAAGTGAGCTGAGTGAAAATTTTGAAAAATAATTTTTTGGAGTTTTTCAAATTTTTGAAAAATTTCAAAATTCATCTTTAAGTGAAAATTAGAAATTTTATGGCCAAACACTGATTTCGAAAAAAGTGAAAGAAAAAAAAATTATGGCCAGATGGGCT
This sequence comes from Nicotiana tabacum, assembly GCF_000715075.1. Taxonomy (NCBI): domain Eukaryota; kingdom Viridiplantae; phylum Streptophyta; class Magnoliopsida; order Solanales; family Solanaceae; genus Nicotiana; species Nicotiana tabacum. The sequence goes on from NC_134102.1 coordinate 135,560,558, forward strand.
CTTAATATTATACTGAAACAAAATTAAATGGAGCCCGTAAAAATTTATATAATAAACTTATTTGGAGTTGCGATGTAACAGTCATTATGCTTTATCCAAGTAAAAAAAAAGTAATCCTGTTTTAAGTATTTTTAGGCTGAGACTCAACCTTTTGTAACTCTATCTTTTACTCTAGCGTAAGAACAATCTGTCTTAATTTATGTGTTATATTTTAAGTATGTCCCAAAAAGAATGTCATACTTTCTTATTTAGAAATAATTCAATTTTAGACTTTCTACCTTATCATTGATAAGATGATTTATAACCACTCAAATATCTATGATTTATTTTAGATTATAAGTTTCAAAAATCTTTCTTTCTTTCTTATACATGCCGAATCAAACACCGCCACATAGATTGAAAATAATGAAATAATAATGTGCAAAACTCACATACGCAGAGTTGAAGCTAATACTAAATATAAATACTTTAAAATATTTTTATAAAAATATAATTCAGTCTGAAAATAGTGAATACGCTTATTATAAAAATTTAATTACCAAGGGCTTCATCCAAATCGAATACGCTTATACTTACTGTAATTAAGAAGGTAGCAAAGGTTGCTTGGCTGACTAGTGTATCTTCAATAAATATTTGCTCGTTTATATCAAATGATTTAATTTAACTGTTAAAAAATAAAAATAAGAAAAGATATTACGTAGTAAATTAAAAATATTTGAATGAAAAATACTGTAGTGGTGGCTTGTTGGGGCGGCGTTTGACGAGATGAGTCGTCGCCTTAGCTAAATGTCACTGTCGTCAATATTTTCTGAATTTTAAGCGATAACTAAGATAGCCGCGTTTCTTGCCTACATTACCAACATTTTAACAGTATTCTATTATTTATTGCTTACATATTAGTATTACAGGATTGACTTATCAAGAGAAAGTTTATGGGAAAAACAAAAGAAACAGAGTAAACTACAGTATGTATTTGGTTTTTCATAAATCAAGCCAGTTTTTTTTTTGGAAAAATAAAAGCAATCTAATGGTAGTATTTCACAAAAAAGTAATATAAATATTACCCGAAGATATTTTCTACAAAAGTCAACGCCAATAACTTTTTCCAAACTGTTCTCCAAAATATTACAAAAACCTTCTTTACAATAACTAATTAAAAGTTAAAACCAAATACAAACGCCTTAAATCTTTCTTTCTTTTTCTTTTTTTTTATTTTGAAGAAAAAGGGTCAATCTCTTTTTGACTTCGTAAGAGTTAATCATATTAAACTCTAGCTACGAGTTTTTTTAAATCTTTATGCAAGCATAAAATGTATTTTTCATGTTGTACCACAAATATATTCTATAAAATTTCTATAGTCAAGTTGATAGTTGAACTCGATACGTTAATTCTTATCGGATTAAGATAAAGAAAAACATAAATTAGTTGTTGAAGCAAGTTATGCAACACAAAGACGACATCATATTAGAAGTAAATTCTGTTCTTGTTGAATAAGAAATGTAAGCGAAATATACAAGTTCCAAAACATGTAGGATAATCTATAATAATGGGATCAACTTACTTATCAACAAAATAAAAAATAAAAAATTAATACGACCAACAGAATTGTGGTATTCTATAGTGGAGAACAATTATTTTAAGCCGAAGAAGTACCTTTCATGATTAATATAAATTATTATCTCAATAAGTTACCATCCCAACTAATGATGTATCTAATGGAGTTGTAGTAACATTATTATCATCATTATATTTTCTTTTTTCTTGAAAGAGTGGATGGGCTTAGTTTTTTTAATGAAAACTTAACGCAAATAGTCGTCCACCCAACAACTTAAACTAAAAATAACCAATAAATATATAATATATGTACAATCAATGTATAATATATATATATATATATCGGCTAAAAAAATAAGCAGTGAATTTGACTGGCTATTTATGTAAAGATTCCGTGTTTATTATATTCAAGACTGGTATCAAACCCCTGGTTTGTCCAAAAGTTGAAAACCTTATCTCGAGCCTAATTTAGAGTCTTATCAGCCCAAATACTTTATGGGCTTCGTAGTCGAGGCCCATTTTAAGATATGCTTGGTTTATTATGAAGGATCCATTGACATGGGTAGTTGTGTTTTATTTTTAAGAGATAAGAGTCAAATGTATTATTTTCTCCCTAATGGGAGAAGAACAATGGATGTTGTCCTTTGTATCCCTTGTTTTAGAGAATTCTTAGAATTGTTGGCGGCTCGACGATCTTTATTCTAAATGTTTACCGAAGTGGAACTCAGAGAATGCAATCTGTCGTTTCTTTTGTAGTCGTCAGCTCATTCTTGATATTTTTTTCCTAACAAGCGAAAACATAAATGGAAAAAAGAATCTTTAATTCACATAAGTTAAATTACCCCAAGAAACACACAATTTATTGGAGCTAATACTACGATATGTTAATACTAACTTATCTAATAACAAAACGAAGTAGGAGGATTTACGACGTGTCAGCCATTCTTCTCCTAGTATATTTGTCAATCATTTGCTCTTTTTCTAAATGATATTAGGTACTATAATAAAGATCAAGGCATGATTTGTTGCTGTTACCATTACATAATGTTTGTCTCGAATCTTTTTATTCTTGTTCACAACTTAGGTTTCTGTATAGGGATAAGGTGTGACATATAGAAAACTTTTAGACCGATTTTCGATTAATCAAAAATACGAAAACCTTGATCATGAGGTCATAATTAAAATTATCACAAATATAAGCACGTAATCAGTGGCGTAGCCATATATTTATAATCCGGCTGGTAAAAATGGAGATGGTACCGAAGCGGGAGGCTCGCAGACGCTACTATATATATATAAAGTCAGCAACACCTTTACGAAATTCCTAAATTTGCCACTGCACGTAATATTACAATTCAAATATTGTTATAAGAAATATCAAATTATGATGGATGTCTACTCTTCTTCCATGATCTTCATCTCAAATGCTTAATGACATATTCAATGACATGTTTTCTATGTTTAATGACATATTCAATGACATATTTTCTTCACTTTTCATGCCTATATAAAGGCCTTGTAATAGATAGAAAAATACATACAATTGAAGAAGAAATAAGAATCTCTTCTGTCTTTCTCTATGTTATGATGCGGCCAGTGTCGGTAGCATCATTTAATGTTAATAATATGGTAAGAACGATGACGGTATAAGGTGTACAACGCCAGCATATATTCAGCCATCACGGTTAGCCTTTTCTAATTAGTTTTCAAGTTTCTTTATACTTTGCTATTTATGTTTCCATACATGAACAAACTTGCTTTACGGACTTGAAAGTTCATCAAATTATGTAAGGACTTTTTGTATAAAGAACGATAAATATTTTTTCTATAACAAATATTATGTTCCTATGTGTTAATATTAAGAAACACGATGTGAAAACTTTTGAGAGAGCACATATTTTTCATTTCTATTTTATCACATAACTCTTCCATCTTAAAGTGAGATAATTATCACAAAAGACACGTAGATTTTAATTGATTATGTATTTTTCTATATTTGCTTGATACTTTTTATTTGATTGAGTTCAGTTGATGAAAGTTCGCATATGCAAATTAAATTTAATTGCCACCAATAGTGAAAACCCGTCCCATAAGTCTAAAATAAGACACGATGTTACCGTGAAAGTATGAATGGATGTGAACGTGATAATGGACGAAATTATAATCGTCATCATTATAGTAATGAGAACAATAATTGACTCTCAAAATAATCCTTCACTTTGTGAAAGTGATGTTTGCCATTGATATGGCATGAGATTTTATAAAGCACGCATGGATTATTATGTTCCATTCCTGAAGTGAATGTGAAAACAATGTGATAATCATTATGAATACATATTCATTCTTGCAAGAATATGAACGTGCTAGTGGTAGTAAATATACCACACTCACCTCGAGAAAGAGGTTTGAAATGAAATAAGAAAATAATATCATTATTATGGCATGAATGGTCAATGGTCACGTACCTATTGTACGCCAAAATATTTTGGCAATGTAATTATTAAAGGACAACAATAATGCAAGAAACAGATCTTGCATATAATTTTGACCATGACCATAATGGTATAACTTTTTCTTTAAAAGTGATATTCACCATATAGATGTTGATGAATATATGGTAGTACAAAATTAGTTGAAGGTTCTGGAAGAGCTACTATAACTCTACCTAAGGGAACAACACTTATCATAGAGAATGCAATGTTCTCCTCCAAGTCCAATAGGAACTTGTTGAGTTTTAAAGATATCCACCGAAATTTATTTCATATTGAGGCAATAGATGAGAATAATCTCGAATATCTCATCGTTACCAAGAATGTCTCTGGCTAGAAAAGGGTTATTGAGAAATTCTCATCTTTATATTGTGGCCTGTATTGGATAAGAATTAGTGCAATTGAGGCACATTCTATTGTAAACCAAAAGGTTACTAAATCCAATACTTTTGTACTTTGGCATGATCGATTGGGACATCTCGTATCAGTTATGATGAGACGAATTATAGAGAACTCAAATGAGCATCCATTAAAGAATTTAAAGATTCTTTTAAATAATGAATTTTTTTGCACTTCTTGTTATCAAGGCAAGTTGATTATTAGACTATCACCAACAAAGATTGGGATTGATTCCTCTGCGTTTTTCGAACGTATACAAGGGGATATTTGTGGACCTATTCACCCAGTTAGTGGATCGTTTAGATATTTTATGGTCTTAATAGATGCATCTTCTAGATGGTCTCGTGTATGCCTATTGTCATCTCGCAACCTGGCATTTGCAAAATTAATGGCACAAATGATCCGATTACGGGCACAATTTTCCGATAATCCAATTAAGTCTATTAGACTTGATAATGCCACTGAGTTTTTATCCCAGGCATTTAATGATTATTGCTTATTAAATGGGATAAAAGTAGAACATTCTGTAGCTCATGTTCACACTCAAAATGGCCTTGAAAATCTTTGATTAAACGTCTTCAATTGATAGCAAGACCATCACTCATGAAAACCAAGTTACCCACTTCAGTTTGGAGTCATGCCATTTTACATGCAGCAACGCTAATTCGTCTCAGACCGACAAATTATCATAAATATTCCCTATTGCAATTAGTTTTGGGTCATGAACCTAATGTATCCCATCTAAGAATTTTTGGATGCGTTGTATATATGTATGTAACACCGCCATATCGCACCAAGATGGGTCCCCAAAGAAGGTTAGGAATATATGTTGAGTTTGAATCGCCCTCCATTATTCGCTACCTTGAAACATTAATGAGAGATTTGTTCACTGCTCGATTTGCAGATTGTCGATTCGATGAGGCATTTTTCCCAAAATTAGGGGAAGAAATTGGTGAAACCAAGCGTGAAATTTTGTGGAAAAATACATCATTGTCTCATCTTGATCCACGTGCCTCTATTAATTTTATAAAAAAATACATCATTGTCTCATCTTGATTCACGTGCCTCTATTTGTAACAAAGAGGTGCAAAAGATTATCCATTTGCAGAAAATAACAAATCAAATGCCAGATGCATTTATGGATCTGAAAAGGATAACGAAATCACATATCCCTGCAGAGAATGTTCCAATCCATATTGATGTCCTTGTTGGAAAATCTTCTAGTGTCATAACTAATGAGTCAAAAGCACACCTACAGCGTGACAGGCCATTGGGTTCTAAGGATCGAAATCCTAGAAAAAGAAAAATAAATGATCAAGATGACACTATGAATGAGTCTCATAAAGAAACCCATGATTTAACCAATCCTGAGATTCTTGAGGAAATCAATGAGACTGAGACTCAAGAAAATAAGGAAATATCAATAAACCCAATCGATATTGAGACAGATTTGAATCGATTGAATATAATGGTAGATTATGTCTTTGCATACAATGTTGCATCGAGCATTATGCAAGATAATGAGGATCTTGAACCTCAATCTATTGGAGAATGCCGACAAAGACGTGATTGGCCAAAATGGCAAGAAGCAATCCAATATGAGTTGGATTCACTTGCGAAACGTGAAGTTTTTGGGCATGTTGTCCAAACACCTAATAGTGTTAAGCTTGATGGCTATCAATGGGTCTTTGTACGTAAAAGGATCGAGAAAAATGAGGTACAAAGATATAAGGCACGGCTTGTTGCACAAGGATTTTCACAAAGGCATGTCGTCGATTATGAAGAGACGTATTCTCCTGTTATGGATGATATAACGTTTTGTTATCTCATTAGTTTTGTTGTCCATGAAAAGCTTGACATGCATTTAATGGATGTGGTTACAACCTACCTTTACGGCTCACTTGATAATGAGATATACATGAAAATTTCCGAGGGATTTAAAATGCCTAACGCACATAATTCAAAGTCCACAAAAATATTTTCAATCAAATTGCAAAGATCTTTGTATAGTCTAAAGCAATCAGGAAGAAGGTGGTATAACCGCCTTAGTGAATTATTATTAAAGGAAGGTTATATAAATGACGCCATTTGTCCATGTATTTTTATAAAGAAAATAACATCGGAGTTTGTTGTACTTGCCGTATATGTTGATGACATAAACCTTATTGGAACTCCTTCAGAACTCCAAAAGGCAATTGATTATTTAAAGAAGGAATTCAAGATGAAAGATCTCGGAAAGACAAAATTATGTCTTGGTTTGCAAATTGAACATTTGGTAAACGGGATTATTGTTCATCAATCTGCCTACATAGAAAAGGTATTAAAACGGTTTTACATGGATGGAGCACATCCATTAAGTACTCCGATGATTGTTCGATCACTTGATATGAATAAGGACCCGTTCCGACCTCAAGAAAAGAATGAAGAGCTTTTTGGTCCTGAAGTACCATATCTTAGTGCAATTGGTGCACTAATATATCTTCCTAACACTACAAGGCCTGCCATAACTTTTTCAATTAATGTCTTAACAAGATATAGCTCTGCTCCTACAAGGAGATATTGGAATGGAATCAAACACATATTGCGGTATATAAAAGGGACTACCGATATGGGCTTATTTTATGGCAATGATTGCAATCCTGATCTTGTTGGTTATGCCGATGCTGGGTATTTATCTGACCCACACAAAGCTCGATCTCAAACATGCTATGTGTTTACATGTGGAGGCACTGCCATATCTTGGCGATCGACTGAACAATCAATCGTGGCTACTTTTTCTAATCATGCTGAGATAATTGCTATTCATGAAGCAAGTCGAGAATGTGTTTGGTTGAGATGTATAATACATCTTATTCGAGACAAATGTGGTTTGAAGTGTGACAAACTACCCACAATTTTGTATGAAGACAATGTAGCATGCATAGCCCAATTGGAGGAAGGATTCATAAAAGGAGATATGACAAAGCACATTTCACCAAAGTTATTTTTTACACATGATCTTTAAAAGAATAGTGATATCAATGCACAACAGATTCGTTCAAGTGATAATATGGCTGATTTATTCACCAAATCTCTACCGACGTCAACCTTCAAGAAACTAGTGTACAAAATTGGGATGCAAAGGCTCAAAGATGTGAACTAATGCTCTCATCAGGGGAGTTAATACGCGTTGTACTCTTTTTTCCCTTACATGGTTTTGTCCCACTGGGTTTTCCTTGCAAGGCTTTTAGTGAGGCAACCAAAAAGCGTATTTCTAAACATGTGTACTCTTTTTCCTTCACTATGATTTTTATTTTTAAATAAGGTTTTAACGAGACACATTATCTATCGATATTTAAGGGGGAGTGTTATAAGAAATATCAAATTATGATGGGTGTCTACTCTTCCTCCATGATCTTCATCTCAAATGCTTAATGACATATTCAATGACATATTTTTTATGTTTAATGACATATTTAATGACATATTTTCTTCACTTTTCATACATATATAAATGTCTTGTAATAGATAGAAAAATACATACAATTAAAGAAGAAATAAGAATCTCTTTTCTCTTTCTCTATATATCTCTTAGCTTATTTTTCCTTGTTCCATATTGTTACTTTTAGTTATATTTTATAACATATAAAACTTTTTAGCAACTGAACTACTCTAACTAAAGCTTAGAATCCATAATAGGAGAAAGTGACGAATAAATGTACATCCACACTTTACCTTTCTAATTTGCTGTTTGACTTCACACAGAAACTAAGGTTTAATTTTTGTAAATCAACAAACAGAAATGATTTAATATACGAAGCTCTCTATCCCATTAATTATAAATTCCAATTATAGGTGGGTGGGGGACAAAGAGGGTCCACTATAAAACTGAAATAATAGAGCAAATCCAAAGAAGCCCCCCTAACCTTTTGCACAAAATCTTTTGTAGGGACCAATAATAGAATTCTTTTGGTACCAACTTAATAACGTGAAGAGAAAGGTACTCTTCTCAAACACTCAATAAAAATTCAAAATTTATTTCTTTTCTAATTTCGAATTGTATTGCGGTCCGATTAAATTTAAATTAAATTGAAATGTACCATACCGGAGGTAAAGCAGGGGCAAGCTACATTGTGCTAAGGGACCACCTTTCAACGAAAAATTACACTATGTATATAGGTCAAATATTAGGGGTTAGAAATATACAACATATATTAAATGGCCTTTGTCAAAATATTTTTTTCATTTCTTTCAAGTTTGAATATGCTTGAAAAAATTTCTGATTTCGCTGTTTAGTAAATTGTTCCCTAACAAAAAAAAATTCATACTCAAATTTTAAACCCGATAGGCCGAGACGTATATAATTAAGAACGAAGATATACTTACAGAACCACCCCAACTCTTCTTGATGATTTAATATATTTATTTTCATGCGTATGTTAGGTTTGGTTGCACAAAAGTAGTATCTCACCGGTTGGTAGATATTTAATACTACATAAAATAAGACCCCACCATGGGTCTACATATGCCAACATATTGTTGACCCGTGACACCTATTTACAACAGCCTGGCCTCCATATCCACCAATTTTTATACATATTAATAAATTTAATACTAGTAATATTTTTAGATATTTTTCCTCTTCTAGAATGTCTACATTTACATCCAAAAAAAGAGAAAAACCAATTAGCCAGAAAAGAGAGACTGAATTTGCTCTTGTATTGTACAAACGATTCGGTTTTAAAATGGCTTTATGTTAGTAACGTACTTAAAGCTTTTAGGGTAGAAAAAAGAAAACTAAATTATGAAATCAGCTTTTTAAAAATCAAGGTGCATTCACAAACATATTTGCCAAATTATAAGAGTCGCAAGAAACAACTCAATCTGCGCCTCAGTACAGAAGTATATTGAGAAATATATAACTCTAAACAAAAAAATAAAAATAAAGACACATCTAATGTAACACAGAATCACACCAGAAATGAAGGTTATAAATATCAACCGGGTCACAGCCGCATAATACAAGGTTAGGATCCGGGAGACAATTAGGGGGTGATTAGCTAACAAAGAAGCTCCCACCAGTCTCCATTAGTAGAGTCTATAATTAGCTGAACTAAGTTAGAGGTTCATAATATTTACTCTATATGTGCATTATATTACAGATAATAATCCAACCTTCTTCAATTTTACGCTATTATCAGTTCTTCAATGGGTGTCAGCTGATCTTAATCTCTTGGCTGCACGGATAAATTCCACCACCACTTGTACCTCATCAACTCGCTGCACGGATTAAGATTGGAAGCATCCATTAGTAAAACTTGGAGCTAAGCAAGTAGATTATGCAGTTAAGCATAGCAAGAGAACGAATGAGACCTGCGATGAGAAGTGCTGCTGCACAGCATTAAGCAGTTGTTCCTTTGTCGGGTTAGGGTTAATATGTGCCTGCACATATGCAAAACTGTTACTAACTTGAACAGACATGTTTCATTGATCATTGAAAATGATCCGCAGTGGAAGAAACTTACAAGGTTGAAGTTCCGCCAGTATCTCCATAGTGAACCAGTTCCTAGTTTTGCCAAGTTCAATCTCTGATAGTCCAAATGAAACAAATTAATTAATCAAGTATGGCACAGTTAGTTCAATAAAAGATGAGTTTTTCCAATGATTAAGCCTCAAGCAGCATATATTGACAGACTTGCAGGTATAGAAAGGCCCTTCCAATTCATAAAGAACAAGTCACAAAATTCACATAATGGATCTTATACTATTTGTACTTCATTTGAGTTTCTGTAATACCAGTTAAGATACTACTATAATTTAATCACTTTGAATGCAAACACACAATGTAACCTGGACAGAGCAATTCAAATAAATGAATGGCAGGTCTAACACTGGACAGAGTCAATCTCTACTAATGTGCTTACCGGTTGCAAATAGTTAGGTTCAACTTCTCTGCAATTGCCACGGTTCATTGTCTTTGCTGGTCCAGACAAGGCCCATGTGGGCCTTGTATAACGAACTCTAGGCTTGCTCACTTTTCTGTACTCGACACCAGTGGCTACCAAATACAAGGATTTTAATCAAATAAGAAACCTCTTTAGAAGAACTGATAAAACAAAGTTCGGATAATGGAGACTGACCAAAGTGATGGCTTTCTTTTTCACCAATATCTGAACCACTGCTTGAGTCATCAAAGTCATAATCATCATCTTCTTCATCTCCCGTGGGAGGTTCTAGCACACTCAATGCATTTCTCTGTAGCTTGACTTCAACCCCATTTTTCAAAACCTTCAGTTTTGAGAGAAAGAAGTTTAGTACTCCAACTGATTCCAAAATCAAACAGACAACAGAATCACAAAAAAAATAAGGAAAACAAGGATGTTAACTAGGAGATTTCACAACAGCAAGGTCCAAAGCTTAACTATTTGACAAACAGAAATCATGTAAAGTTAATTTCACTTTGCCAGCAAGTCCACACGAAGTTTTGCTATTAAAGTAAAGAGAATAGCACTACATTAAGAGTAACTTAATTAAGAAGCCATTTCAGCAGTTATTTTAAGTCAAGCTGTCAAAGAGAAGAAGAATCATTCTTGACTTTTATGGGTAAAAAGAAAAAAACAAATACACAATCTACAAAGAATGAGGCCTCACCAGCCAATGCCAACCACCAAGCCCAACAGCCTTTTTGACGACTCCCTGAAGCCCTAGCAAAACACTCTTGGTTCTGTTGTTTCCAGTCACAATAACTTTGGTGTGTCTCGGGAGAACAGACAGTTCCTCATCACCACTCTCTTCACGGAAAGGCGATAACACCCGAGAAGGACATAGTTGAGTCTCCAGCATTTTGCACGTCTAAACAACTAACTAATCACAGTGAACCTAATGAAGATAACAACAGAGATCAGTCTAGGTTAGCTACTGTTACTCTGCAACCAAACTGCAGAGCTCTACATGATGAATAATCCTTTCTCCCTTGCTCCTCATTTCTATCAGACAATCAAATAACAAATTGCTAATAACAGCCAACTTGGTAGCAGATTAAACTTCAACTTCTGTCACGTAGACCAACTTCCAATACAGAACTAAATCCCAAGAATCTCAATTAAGATTCCTTTCACAAGGATCTCACTCCTAATTACACGATTCACCTCAAAATGGCTTCACTGACAAAGACTTCCAACCTTTTAACTTTCAAGAATCGGAATCAATCATCCAGAACCCCCAATCTGAAATGAATTCCTGAAAAAGCAAATATCAAGAATGTCAAAAGGGTAGCGATATAATTCCCACAAAGCATGCCTACTCTGTCCAATCAAGGCATTTTCCTAGAGCCAGCCATATATACTCAAAGGAGAGAGAAAAATATAAGTAGTGATTTTTAGGATCTGATAAGACTGACACGAAATTTCTTATGGAATGTTGAATGCTATGAGCCAACAAGTTATTAAAACCAGCAATTCACGGATTTTACATGAGTATAATAAATGCAAAAATGCATGATCCACTAAAATCTACAGTGCATTCACACACACATATACACATACTTAAAAACAATTACCAGTGTCACTTCTCCTATCCAATTGAAGATTAAAGCAAATAATTTAAGCTTAAGCTCTCAAATTCAATCAAAATTACTAGCTAATGCTTCGAATTCACCTTTCTGTTACAGAACTTTCAGTTAGCTCGTACCAGAGCATGCATTTAAGATGAAAATTAGATATCTCACAAAAAAATTTAAAAAAATGCAAAAGTTAAAAAGACAGACGATTTTTTCGCAGAAGCAATACGCATGAGGCTACATTAAGAAATAAACGCTCACTCATAAACAATAAATGCTCGCAAATCGCAGTTCTGTGACTTTCAATTTGCTCGGAAGAAAGCTTTTTCACTTGAATAATTAAAAATACACCAACGTAAACAAAAAGAAGTCGTTTAAAAGGCAAAATTAAAATAAAGAAAATTGAAAAGCTGAGAAGAGCTCAAAATTGTTGATTTAACATCATACTGAATCCGTTACATTAGTTGAACCAAAAAATTTGAGAAACTTAAAAAGTGATAGTTAGAGAAGAGCTCAGAATTGTTTTAATTTCAAAGTGAAAAAAAAATGAATTTTTCACAATGCATAAAACAGAAAACAGTGAAAAATTCAAGCAAAGCAAACAAGTGAAATCCGTTACAGTTAACGTACGTATCGCAGTTCAATGCGAATATGAGTCACTCAAAGCAAAACAGTGAATTTCAGAGGCCAAAAGAAACGAGATTTTTGGAGTCAGATTTGAGTGAAATGCCATCTGATATAACACACAAAATGCAAGAATTTTCAGAGACTAATCTAGAGAGAGAGGGAGAAATATCTAGAGAGAGAAAGAGCATACAGTAAATGCTTCACAACTGCCATTGGAATGGAAACGACTCTGCTTCTCCTTCTGCTAAAAAAAGAAGAGAGAGGAGAGAGAAGATGAGACCCACTTGTTGTACGGTCAATTGGCTTTTTCTTCCTTATCTCTTTCATTTCTTTTCGTCTGCTTTATATTATATATTGAAACCGGTTTGAACAGTTAACGGCTAATTGAGCCGGCTCAGTTTCCGGTTTTGTTGCGTGTTAAGTCGAGTTGAATGCGATCTCTGGACCGGTGACGTACAAAAGGAATCCGAGGCTTTTGATAGCGACCACACGGTACATTCTATCCAATAATTTAAAATAAATCACACGTACATTTTTATATGAATATGAATCATCTCATTATAATTTAAAATTAAATAAAAAAATTAAACTTAAATTGCTTTTAAATATAAAGATAAAGCATTACTTTGAGACAAATTTAAAAACATGTGTCACATACATTGTGACAGAAAAAGTATTTTACATGGGAAAATAATTTAATAGTTTGTTGATTTAGAGGATGTTTGGATTAGTTTTTAAGCTGGTCAGATCAGCTTTTAAGCTCTTTTTAGTTTTTTTAATGTTTAATAAAGTTAAAAAGTAATTAAAATAAGTTAAAAACTGCTTAAAACAAATCAAAAACAATATGATGGACAACCTCAACTTATTGCTTTTTGGTTTAAAAACTATTTTTACTAAAAAGTCATTTTTAAGTCAATCCAAACGGGCTCTTAAATTTAGTTGAAGAAAACAAACTAAAATAAGCCAAAATAGTACGAGAGCACAGTAAAAACCAAATACATTTAAATGAAAATTATACTTTAAACAAGCTCAGTTTCTCAAAAAATATATCAATATTATATGCACGGACGAATTCAGCTTTAAGGTTATGGGTTCCCGTAAAATCAGTAATTTTTGCTTAAATCTTGTATTTGTATTAAGAAATTTACTAAATATCTATAAATAATTGATTGAGAATCAAGTTATTATTGCATATATAACTCGAAGTTATTGTAAAAATTTATAAATTTCAAATTATGAATTCGTCTATGATTATATGTATATAATATATATAGGTTATATATAGTTTATAGTTAGCGAATACAATTAATTTGGACTGACGATAAATTTTGCATTTTGTCAAATTTTAAGCTTTGGTTCTACTTTGTCTGGTACATCTCCGGCAACTACATCAACGAACAAGATCAGCCCTCAGATTATCTCTTTTGGCCGTTTAGCCCCTAATAATTTGCTATTATTAAGGGTATAAAGGTAAATAAGATCCATGCTCATAAGCCGAGCTGAGCCGGTTGAAGATAAACTGAAAACCAAAAGAGGGGGAAAATAATTGAGGGACGAGTTTAACGTACACGTGTCAGTAAACATACAGCTGTCGGATCTTATCCTGACAAAGGGCAAAAGTATATATCGCTTGTACCTTAATTCACAACTGTTTGTACTCTGTGCAAGTGTGTGAGAGAGAATTTGAATTGTGTATTTTTGGAGAATTTATTAAGTAAATTTGAATATAGATTTGGAATCCGCTCGTTTTACGAGGCAGCTGGAGCGCACAAGTTTCTCGAAAATAAAATTAAAAGATTTTTGAAAGAACATACCGCACTCCAGTGGGGTCCCTATGGACCCACGTCACTCTCTATAGAAGTGGGACCCAGGTGAGTAAAAATGTAGGGACCACTCCCACATGCTCTGCAATTACTTTTTTCTGTCGTTAGTCGTAATATGGGGAGTGATTCGTATCATTTTTGTGATTTTACTTTTGTACACTTATTTGTGTTTTTCTGTAAATAATGTATGATGTTTGACTTACAAAGCTTACAAACTATTTATTCCCTTTTAAATAATATAAGAGCTTTTTTTAAATAATTTATTTAAAATTTGCACACGTCTTATTGGAGCTATATTGTAAGTGAATTACTGCTTAAAGTACTTTTTTGGTTTCACAATCCCAGATAATTTAGCTTATTGTTTTACATTTAAACCAAAAATGAATTATTTTTAATGGATACTGAGGTGATAATCGTGCATATATTATGTTGGAATAGAATCGAAATTTTAGATTTGATAGATTCAACTTTCACTTCCTATCATTAAATCTAGTGAAAATAATATGTGCTAGAAAGTTTTCGAACTGATAATTAAAAAATAGTCAGCGTTTGCAAGGTCATTAAAAATAGCCATTATTTTGCTGCAAAATGAAAAGTTCCAGCATAATATACTAGAGATTGGTGCACATGTGTATGAACTTCCAGCATATTATGCTGTAATTCCAGCACACGGAAAGTTCCAGCATAATATAGTGGAGATTGGAGCACGTGTGTATGAACTTCCAGCATATTATGATGGACCAGTATATTATGCTAGAAACCCAATATATTATACTAGAACTCCAGTATATTATGCTGGAAGTTCACATGTAAAAAATTCGAACTCGAGTATATTATGCTGGAATATTTTTCGGATTTTGAATAGTATTTTGGTTCAGATTTATCTTTACATGAAAAGTGACTATTTTTCGATTACTTTTGAAACTATGACTATTTTTCAATTAACACTTGTAAATTTGGCTATTTTTGAATTTCACCCTTAAATCTATTATATGTTACATTATACAACAACAACAAATCTAGTAAATCGTACTAGACAAGCCCAGTTACATAATGTTACATTATGTGTTCGATATTTAATATTTATTTTTTTATGAAAAATTCTCCGGGAAACACCCGCTACTACTATTTTTCGAATACGTATTGGATAACCTACTCACTGTGGAATAACCTGCAAACTACACATGAAATATAAATTACACTATGCAAATCCGATGCGATGAGGTCTGAATCTCTGATTAAGCAGACTGAGGTGAGTAGAATCGATCTCAGGTCTACAATAATCCTGCGTAGGTTCGAAGATTTCACCTTCTTTAAGTTCAGTTTCCTGACAGCATATATGACCAGATGAATAAATAAATAAATAAATAACACAAATACACATACGCACAAGCCAATTTATAGACTAAAATAAAAGGAGTTATAATATACCAAGTCAAAATGTGGAAAGCTTTTTCCAGGTAAGTCTGGCATTTCATTAACTCTTTTGTCCATTTTGTAAGAATTTTTATATTTGAACTTGAAAAGTAATTAGTGCTAGGCAAAGAGGGATGTAAAGGTTTTTTTTTGGGCCCAAGAGGTATATACAGTTCACAATATTTAATACTACGAAATTTACAAAATAAATAAAGACTTTTGATATTAATTATTTTAAATATGCCATAGTATTTACGTGGCGATAAGACTTTTGAAATATGTGATCTTAAATATACTATATAATTTGTGTAGCTATAAAAACTTGTTATTAAAAATAAAATGAGAATTTTAAGTTAATTTATTCTTAAATTGATAGAAGAGTGATTATTCTTTTTGGAACAAACTAAAAAATAAATATATGTAAGTTGGAAAGGAGGAGTATAATATACTAAAGAATTTTTGCTGTCTCTTTTCAAGTTTCTATTTGTTCAAAACTTCAAATACACTTCAATTCGTGTGAAGAGGGAAATTTCAATTGGCTTTTGCTGTACTCCTCATTTCAAAAGTGTAACTTGAGAGGGAAAAACTTTGAATGAATGATTGGCAACGTTAAAAATATACATTAAATATTTGCCCCATTTACTTTTTGAGTTGTAAAATAAGTAGATATTGGTACAGTTATAACATACAAATGGTCCCAAAAGCAGTTGAAGAAGAGACACTTGGATTATCGTAATGTAATGAATTAAAAAACCAAACCAACATACTATAACATGGCGCCAGTTGATTGCTCAGCCAAACTTCAAATTTTTAAAAAAGAAATATAATATTAAGAAATATTATGACCTTTTAATACCCTAAAAATATTGAAAACGATTTAGTAGCAGGTTTTTTTAAAATTAGACCCACGAAATAATGGGAAAAAAGGAGCAGATATTTATGGATTCATAAATAGTAATCTAAGTGAGATTTAAACACTAAATTGGTGGAATCGAATTGAAAACTATTACATTACTAAGATGTTTAAAAACCAAGAAAATTTGTCTCAAATACTATGGTGAAGTATTATGTTTCTCATATTCGTGTATGCTCTATAGCAAAAGATGATACAGCTAAAATATCAACTTTCACTATCATTTTTTCAATTCTGAATGTATTTAATTTCATTATTTCACCCAAAACAAACAAACAACAACTCAGTATAATCCCACAAGTAGGGTTTGGGGAGGGTAGTGTGTGCGCAGACTTAACCCCTATTAGGGCCGGCTCAATTATATGCGGGGCCTAAAGCCAAAATTTAATATGAGGTCTAAATTTTTAAAAGAAAGTTATACGATATATTTTTTATTTAAAGTCTATTTTTCTAACTTTTTGAGATGCAAAGTGTTAATAATCCTTTTTATAGTTGATTTTCCCTAATAATTCATTTTCAATTGATAATAGCCAACTTATTTAATTTTTCTTGAGATATTGTTAATTTTAGATAAGATTTTATAGAGCAATAGAAGTATAGAACTATTAGAAGCTTAAATTTCTTGGAGAAAGAAAGTGAGTAAGAATATTAAAGAGAAAGACAAAAAATATGTAGAGGTTTCTGAAATATGAAGAGATCGGGAAAATAAAGATTGACTTGGACAAATTAAGAAAGGGAGAATAAAATTTTTTACACGTTATTTAATGAAGGAGTAAGAAGTGAAAAATTGAAATGCTGGGAAAACTATTCATCTACCCATGTTTAAGTAAGTCAAATTATTATTTTATTTATGTATCTAAAGAGTTTTCTTTTCTTTTATATTAAAAACTCTACTTTTGTATTAAAAGTACTAAATATTATTTTTTAAATACCTATAAACCTTTTAAAAAATGGGGGGCCCAAAATTTGGAGGCCTAATGCACAAGTCTTACTACTCAACACATTAGAGCCGGCCCTAACCCTTACCCTAGTGAAATAGAGAGGTAGTTTCTGATATAATCTCGGCACAAAAATTTAAGAGACAAATACTTGTGAGGAATTAAGGCGAAGCGACCCTTGGCAAATAGTTGAATTCAACGTGTCGGCAGTCTCGACGTAGGAGCTCAAGGTGTGATAGGAGTTTGAATTTGACGGAGACAAGCCAAACCTGCTGCCAACGTTTATCAGGCAACATTTCTGAAGATAAATTGAACTGGCAGTTAATAGTAAATTTACAAGCTCCAAATAATTAGGGACAATTCTAAGATATTGACAAAAATTAAACCGTCTTATACTCTGCATCTGCAGTTGTTTCCAGTGACAAAAGCGGATCCACGACTCTTTGGTTCGAGGATCCATATGGTTTACGAGTATTAGTTCCAAAAATAAACCTTCTAGTAATTGGAGCAAAACAATGGTTCAGCTCTTAATGGTTTACGAATAATCTTGGTTATGGTTCACGGATAAATGACAAATTTGTGAAATCCAATCTGAATGTCATCAAATATAAAGAGGCTACAAAAAAAATTCTAAAATACATTCCATACAGCTGAGAAGATTGAAGATTCGTGCAATAAAAACCCTTATAATAACAAGAGCTGAACATAGGAGCATGAATTAACAGTTCAAGCTGGAAACTCAAGCTAATTAATCACAACAAAATAAGACGTATCCGAATAGAAGAGAACCAAAACAAAATCACAAGGGAAATAAATAGAAGGGAGAGGACAAGCAAGATATCAACTCTTTAGCAAAGTCTCGACGGCTTCAAAGAAGAGAGGAGCCATTTCTGGGCTTGGCGTCTTGACGGCACACTTGACACCAGGGGTTCCAATAACTGCTGTTAACTCAATCAAGAAAGGAATTCCTCGAGGAATCTTGGCAGAAAGATACAACACCTCCTGGTTAGCATGTTTGCGCTTAGCGATAAAGAACATGTTTGATACCGCTAGTTGATCAAGGGTTGCTTCAACACTATTTATAACAGCTGCGGGGAAGTCCTTTGATACTTCATTTGAATCAGGTAGTGACTTCCAAGTCTGGCAAAGAAGCAGAGGTACCGAGTGTTAAGCATCCAACTTGGTTAGGTGGTTGTCACAACAATAGGAAATACAATGAAGGAAAGCAGATAGAGTAAAATATGGAGAATAAAGAAAAGAGGCAGCGAAACAAATCTATAAAGGAGTGGAGTTGAAAGGAGTTGAGTCATTTGTTGGAAGTGGAACTCTAAAGAATGCAGATTAAATGCAGCTAGCCTTTAATTGACAGAAGCTGCGAGAGATGATAAATAATTCCTCTGAGGAGAGAAAAACAAAGCCGAGGCTCACAGATGTTATGTCCCATTAACTTGAGTAGATGGTAGTAATACATATATCAATCAACAATCAGTATATGCCTCAATCCAAACAGTGACCAATGCATAAATCTAGATAGGAATTCAACAAGGTATTGTTACCTCAAGAAAAGTGGAGCGCTCCATCCTCCCATCCTCGGTGAAAAGTACGTGGAAATAGATTTTATCATTGAAATACCATACTGGTTGTTGATTATTTTTTACTGCAACCTGTAAAAGGGTACTTGGAGGGCCAGGTGAAATGTTCTGGAATAGAACCATTGGCAAGAGGGTGCTTGCAGATGTCCCAGGTAGCAATTGAGGAACCTATTGAGCACAAGACAGCAATGAGAACAACCAAAGAGAAGTAGAATTCACAGAAGGATCATCAATCACTGGATAGTAACATAAATACTATGTGAAAAGACTACAGACAAGTGGCAACATGATACTCACTTGGAGAGGTCCACCGGCAGCAAGACCAAATGTATTCTTATTGAACTGAATCATGAAGCCATCAAGAGGAATCTGGGTATTGTTCTCGAACATCATGCTGTAAAATACCTGGCCATCTCTCCGTATCAGCTGGGCACTGATTTGTAAACCTTGACCAGTAGACGCTGGCACTATAACAGGTAAAGGAGGGCTGCAATAAAAGTCAACACTCCATAAGTGCTTGCATGAACGTGATCTCAAATAGTTTGAAACATAATGGTCAAACAAAAAGGTGAGCAAATTTAACAAAAAAGATGTGCGAACTCCTTTAACATAGATAACTTCAGATTCATAATTGAGAGAAATGGCCGCCTTCAATCATTATGCTTGTGACCTTATAAGACATCGCAAAGACAGTCTTTATAGTACTAACGCAAACGAACTGTACATACCCGGCAGGGGTTGCAGGCTGATCAACCGACACAATAGCACTATTGCTGTTATCCATACCAAGGTCAAGTAAATCAGGCAGGGCTGCAGGAGCTGCAGGTGCAGCTGGTTGTCTTGCTGCAGGATGCTGAGCATGAGCTGCAGTAGCTGGAGGCGAGGCACCACTTTCTGCAACACGAGCAGGAGAATCAGAAAGGCCCTGTTCACCTGCATCAGTATACTCCTCCTCCTCAGTTCTCTGAGTGGTCTTCACACGAGTAACAAAAGCTTCTGGAGGCTTATGATAGACAGAGGATAAAGTAGCAATATTGGAAAGAAGTTCGTCGAGGAGAGAAGGATCGAGTTGGTTTGAATCATCACTAATCACAGGCTTTTCAGCTAGCACAACATCTTTTGCTGCCTGCAATACGGAAAGGAGTCTGTTATAACTAGATATCCATAGATTAACTTAATCATAGAACTACGCACATACTCATTTTTTCAAATTGAAACTTACATAACTAGGAGCAAAGAAAGTAGCAGCCAAGGGGAAAAAGTTATTAATCCTTATATTAACTATAGCCCCCAAGACAGAAAGTCTATTCTTCTCATGAAAGATAGAGCTTTTTTGAGCTGAAGTCATAAAAAGGTTCTTGGGACAGCCCAAACAGAAGTGCCAAAAGTTGAATTAAGCATTTGCTTGCACGTACCTCAGGATCAGTTGAGAGAAGACGCCAATATATGTACGCACGATCTCGCAAGTCTGGGTTGTCAGTCTCCACAGTGGCATTATTTAAGACCACCTATGAGCAAGGTCATATCTACTGAATCAACTTTACAAATAAATAAGTAAATAAAACAGATAGATACTTAGCAGTTAGCATCAATTCTGTAAGAGAAATGACCATGGTTGCTGCAAAAACAAACCAGTCTAACTCCAAATTGTAGTTGGACTAAACAAAAGTAACATTTAAACATGAAGTTAACAAAAGAAACGAATAAAATCGCTATGCTGGTTAAATTGCATTGATCTCAATTTCTACTTTAATAATTCGACGAACTTCCCCTCCGTTAAGTGTCCAAAATGATTTGTTGACTCCTTACATGTCTTCGACAACGCCTCATGAGCTATATTCAGACTCATCTATTTTCTTGATTTACCCAGTGTTGGGCCCACATGTTATACTGCTCATCATCTCCTAGCCGTGCAGGGAGAGGGACTGTTAAGTATTCCAAATTGGTTAAGGAATGCCTTATATGGTCTTGGGCAATCCTCATGAGCTAGGTTTGGGGGTTAAGTTAGGCCCAATATCCATTTTCTTCACACCCTCAAATTTTTGAATTAAAATAATCTAACTATTATTACTTCATGACTATCAATATCAGCGTCAAAGCAGTGTTATTGAAAGCCATGAAGCAATAAAGCGAGGCAAAGCAAGGGGCTATCGCATCATGTGTCAAGCCATGCGCTTCAGAGAAGTGTGCACTTCACACAACGACAGACAAAGTGATCCTAAAGAGAAGGGTCGATTCTTTTTTTTTTGGGGAAAGCAGAGAATGGTCAATTCTTTGAATGTCAGCTATGAGAGGCTGGATTAACATTGACATTATGTATATTGAATGCTGAAATCAGTTATTTAAATAGCAATTTGATTATTATAGTGCTAAAAAAATTCATATATGTTTGGTATTTTTTAATTTTCCGTAACTTTTGGGTTTCACTTCTCGCTTATTATTTCAAGCCTCGTGGACCTTGTCACCTTTCTGTGCTTTTCACTTTTAAAAACATTGCTTCAAGGTGCATAACCCTTTTCGCTCATTGCTTTACATTCAGAAAAACTCAATATGTCCATCTATTTAGTAAATTGATTACTCTTATTCATGGTCTATATCAAGGGAGCATATAAAACACTCCTGCATAAAGAGGATAATTTATGAAGTTTCTTGGCCTTAATAAGGAAGGGAATTAAGAAAATTAGAGAACTAATTGATTAGAAAACTAGATTGGATTCTTTTCTATCTTTAAAATTGATAAGACTGCAAATTTTAACATATTGCATGATATAACAAGAGAATAGATCACTTGATGACGTGACAAGAAGAAATACCTGAATCATTTGTTGTGGTCCTTCAGTTGGCTTCTTGAGGAATAGTTTGACTGTTGCTGTCAGCAACTGCAATTGCACTTGGGGAGGTTCCTCCGGGAAACTCTCTAGAAAGCTTTCAAGGAGCTCATCTGCATTATCAATTCTTTCAGCATACTCACCGATAATCCAGATCATTGATGCCTGTCAACGAAGAGACAAAGCAGTTACAAAATCTGTGAAAAGATTGTAGACCCAACAACTTTCCAGAGCCAACTTCTGGAAAGATCTTCTATTACCTTTGCCTCTGGCTCATCCAGAGTGTCCAAACTCTCACACAGAGTAGCAATTATGGACTCATAGCTGAAAAAGAAGACACGTCGAAAGTTAAATAAAAGACAAAGACTCAACTTTAGCATGTGAGACTTCGAAGATACTTACGTGTTAGGATATCTTCTGAAAATATCCTTGATTACTATAATAGCTTCTTGAACAACATAATTTACTTTTATCTTAATCAATTCAAGCAAGACGCTGATACAGCGCTCAGCAGCCCTCTCTAATTTGATGGCACAGCGCCCAATAGCACGGACAGCTTTTCTGACAAAGTCAACATCCACTTCAGTAGCATATTCTTTGAATTCCAGTAGCACCTGCAAGCATATAAACCACTTGAATGATGCAAAACAAATAAGAAGGAACCTACATTGGAGGAACTAAACTGAATCAAAGCAGTAAGGATTTACCTGGTCTATGTTTCTGTCTGAAGCAAGCTTTATCATGATTTCTAACTTCTCCATTTTAACATATATAGGATCATTATACTTGCAAAAGAATACCTAGCAACAGAACAATATTAGAAGCAAAGCCTACTACTCCAGATTTAGTTACAGATAAGTCCAACAGTTCTAAGGAAATAGAGTTTTTGCCGCTAATAATGCAAGTACCGAGGGAACACCATGAAAAATACCTTGATTTCATGTGCAAGGATTGTCGGACGCTTTTGTACAATGAGGTTTATGTTCCTTAATGCAACATACTGAATTTCAGGCTCTGCTGAAAGCAACGTTACAAGAGGAGGAGCCATCTTCTTACAAAGGTTCCGCACTACATCAGTGCTGGTGATTAGTTCCATCTGTTGGAGTATCATCTGCAACAGCGGAAAATGACTATTAGCGGAATGTCTTATATTGGCAATGCTAATCATGCTGAAGCATTTAAGAAAAAGTAAGTTTGTGAGAAAGAAGGAAACAATCCGACCTTTACAGCTGAAAGAACAACAGCGCAATTTGCATGCTGTAATCGCGGAGTGACTCGCTCCACTATATTTTCAGCCTCACGAGCATCAGCTGCTTTGTACTTGGAAAGAGCATCCAGTATAAAAACTTGACCCCACCTATATCCAAAGAGATCATCTCATTCAAGAACAAAGGAGCAAACATAAACAAGTTCTATACAAAACAGATGTAAAAGCGCAATAAGTGGACGTAATAGAAGACAATCCATAAAGTTGCATCTAGTAGACAACAAAACAATAACATGAAGTGAATGTAATGTCCTGTGACATGCCGACTAATTTTTACAACAGTGTTCACAATTTACGTAATTCACCAATCCCTAGCACATTTCACATTGAGAAAGGTAGCAGCATTAGTTTTCCACAAGCTTACTCAGTGCATTCATTCAGAGCAGTTAGAAGCTTTGAAAGTGTATGGCTGGTGATCTCAAAGATGGGTCTGCTACTGCTTTCTTGAATTTCTGCAAGAGCCGCAACAGCATTTGCAACAACCATAGGATTGTTGTCAGATATTAAGTCCTTAAGAGCATCTAGAAAACCCCTATCTTCCACAAGCTCGGCATTTATGTCATAGAGCTTAGCAACACAGATAGCTGCTGTCTTACGAACATAAGGATCATCATCCTGATGGAAAGAGAACAGACAAATTGCATTGATTAGTTAGAAAACACCGTGCACTGTTATGTTCCAGACCAATGTCAATCAATCAAAAAGATCCGGCTTCAAAACTAGGAGCAGACAGGGGAAGAGAAAATCTGTAAATTCACCTTAAGGCAACGTTGGAGGGGATCACACAAATACTCGGTGATCTTGTCAACACGAATGCATCCCATAGTCCGCACAGCCAAAGCACGAATTAAAGGATTTGGGTCCTGTGAATCCTGAAAAAAGTGCAAAAACCATAAGACGCCATTAATAAGATATCAGAAACAACATGCTAGGGCAGCAAGGAAACCAATTCAAATGAGTAATAAGAAACATCTGCATGATTAAGTGGCATTCGGATTCTGGAAACCAATTGTTACCATGCAATGCTCCATCCACTAGAAGGAGATGACAAATGGGAAATTTTTTAAATATAATATGTAAATGCAAAGCAAATGCGGTATGTTCTATAAATGTTGAGCGAACACGTGACAGAATCTGAGCCTCCAAATCAAAAACCTTAAAGCAATGGATGGAATAGTGAACAACCTTCATAAAGCCATGTAGAAGCCCTTATAAAACCCACGTGAGACAACAGTATAACTCAACACCCTCCTGCATGTGATCCAATTCTGAATGTTCACACCTGAACTGTATTTCAGACCTACAGGTGCTAAGACGAGCCTCCCAAAGGTTGGGTCTTACCATGTGAAAGAATTTGAACATTCAACTCAAACCATAAGACAACGGATGAAGTAGCTGACAACCTTTATAAACCCCTTGGGAATCCCTTACAAAATCCATACGGGATAAATACAAGTATACAACTCAACAAAACAAGTTAATTAAGCTAAACACATTATTTTTAAACCTCTGATACGCTAGGGAGCACAGACACTAGGTTGTGCTGCCACACTCCACCGTCCAGCGATGCTCAAGTCAAATTCAAACTGGACAGGTTGGACATCATCTGGACACCGTGTTGGACAGCCAAAAAAGTTCTTATTTCTTTTTAGAACTTCCTTGAAATTCAAACTGTTAAAAGACACTATTTGTCCTACTCTCTTTGAAAAAGCTTTCTTTGGGAAAGAGGGAGGCATTAACAAGGTATTTCTAGCAAGGATGAGAAAGAGCTGGAGAGACAACTTTGGGACCAAAGTTGTGATCTTCACAAATACGCCATCAGGTGAATTCTTTGATCCGCCTAAACTTTGCTTGACAGAGCTATCTGATGTTACTTTGCTTGACAGAGCTATCTGATGTGTTTGCTGGGAAGTAGCAAATACCAGGTAGATTAAGTGATCTTTGCGCAAACTGGTATAACACTACTATTATCAAAAGAAAAAAAGGAAAAGAAAGTATAAGACATAACCTATTCTTCCCTATTCAACCTACCTTTTTTAAGGCCTTATTTTCAAACCTACTTTAAATTGAAAGGCATGAGTTCGTTACTTATCAAGCAAAGTAAGTTTCACGATTTCACGATGGTTCATTATCTGGGAGCTCGTAGAAAAACCTTTATCTCGGAAAAGGCTCATCACAAGGTCCAAGATCTCTTCTCGGTAGATTATGGTTTATACATTGAATACCTGCCAACAGAATTTAATAGTCTTATTTGTTCCATGTCCCGCTGATTTTTTTAGATTTTTCATGTCTTTGGGTGTATTTCTATGTTAATGTACCATGTCCAATTACTAGGCATCACTAACCTCAATATAACAAACAAACAAAGAGGAACTAATTAAAATTCTTTTCCTGATAAAGAAGAGGAGCTACTCAATTGAAGAGCGAAAAACATTATGATCTCTGGAAAAGCAAGAAGGGTATATAGAAGGATTAAATCAGATAGAAAAGCCCCTCCGATCTCAATTCTCATTGCAGACCGGGTAATGGAGTATCATGAGCGTTTGAGACTCATTGCATTACACCACTCAAAAGATAGACATAAAGCTTTATCAATACTTCCCTATTCTCAATCATAGGTAAATGAGACAGATTAGTTGAGAAGTCTAGATCAATGATGAATGCTAACGCTTTTATTGTAGCAGCCGTCTCTGTTTTAAAAGGCGTTTCTGGGGCGAGCCCCAGGGCGATGGTGTGGGGCGAAAGTCTCAAGAGGCGTATGCCCCGCAATTTGGGGCGTACGCCCGAGCGTTCGGGGCGTACGTCCGGGCGTTCAGGGCGCGATTTTTTAGTAAGGAGTAAGCCCCAGAAACTTTTTCAAATTAAAACAAAATTTGTTGAACTAGTCCTTCATATAATACCCAAATTCTCAAAAGTCAGTTTGGTAATTACTCAAAAGGTTTAAAAAGGAACTCAAAAGTATTAAATTTAAAAGTAAAGATCTTTTTTATTGATTTAAGCCCTAATTCATGGTTTTCCCAATATTTTATCTTGTCCTCTAGTCTACTAATATCTCCCAAAAGCAACAAATATTTTTTTTTTTTACAAATACAAAGAGAACTACATTCTTCTTCATAGCAGCAAATTCAAAATTCAAATTGCAGGTTAATCATCCTTTTTGTTCCTCCATATAGAAAATTCTTTGACTCAAATTACTTGTGCTTGTAGGTAACGTATAATAGATTGTTTTAATTAGTTTTTTGTGGGGATGGAGCACACACATATATAGTTTTCTTCAATATTTATGCAATTTTACCTGTTTATAAATATTTACTGTCATTATATTATTTTATAAAATATTAAAAAATAAATACATATGGGGCTTACGCCCCGCTGAGGCATATGTAAAACGCCTCGCCTTACGCCCACGCCTTTTAAAACACTGGTAGCCATATGGGTGAAGATCGACATATA
The DNA here is from genome assembly GCF_000715075.1 of Nicotiana tabacum. Taxonomy (NCBI): domain Eukaryota; kingdom Viridiplantae; phylum Streptophyta; class Magnoliopsida; order Solanales; family Solanaceae; genus Nicotiana; species Nicotiana tabacum. The sequence continues at coordinate 135,587,394 of NC_134102.1, forward strand.
AAGAACAAATCAGCAGGTAATGAGAAGAATAAAACCACAACATTTACAGAAGACAAATGATTAAGGATGAGTTTCGTCACGGAAATACCTTCACAAATGTATTTACGGCAAGTATAGCAAGATCAGGCTGGCTTTTAGCATAATTGATAAGATATAAGTATACAAGCTTCTTTAACTCCAAATTCTCTGTTTGCATGCAGTTAACAACATCTGTGAAGAGTGAAGAAACATCTTTCCCAACAGTCATAGCAGCAATAACCTTTTTGACAGCATCTTTTCTCTTGTCCTGCATTTGATACAGATATATAAGCACCTACCAAATTTAAATAAAAAATGGAATGGCAAGGCTACAACAAAAAGCCTCACGACTCAGAAACACAACTTAGCCAAAATTAGATCTTCATAAAAAATAATAAAAAATTAAAAAAGTTATCTTCATCAAAAAACTTAGCCACAATTGAATAACGTCACGATTCAGTTGACTAAAAATTAAGACTGAAAATGTTGAGTTCATTGTATAGCAACAATTTTCAACTACAAATGTCTACGATTATCAGAAGCAACCAGTTTTAAAAGGACAGGTAAAGATGTATCATTTCACCAAATGAACGGACATCTAGTTTCTAAAAGCATTTCATCACCGGGAAACATTCTTTCAACCAAACCCACATGGATCGAGCCAATAATGCAACTGAGTTCAGATGTATGCAAATTCCAACCAAATATTCTAACAAACGAGCAGATAAAAATAGTAGATTTTTTATAACAATTTCAGTTACATCCCCAGTTTCATAAGCATCCTACAAAAATATGTAGTAATTTCAATTGGATTCTAAATAAAAGAACTATTCCATTCAATCAAAACTACTGATGAATGTGACATAAAATTATTATATTCTATAACGATTTCACAAGCATCTACCAAAAATGCACTATCAATAAGATCTTGAAACTATATTTTTTTTAAGGAAATAATACCTTGAAACTAAATATAAAATAACATATTCAACCAAATCAAACCGCTTAACTTATTGATATCAACCAAACAAAGGAAGCAATACCTAACGAATGAGAAGCAATACCTATTCATCACTAACTTCCCCAATTTCATAAACATCCCACTGGAAATGGAGTAATTAAAAAGAACCTCAAAACTAAACACAGGTGATAAAACATAATTCACAAATAAGATCAATTAAACAAGGGTCTAGAGACTCCTCCAACAAATCAAATTGCATAACTAAATACGAATTCTAATTAAGTATAATTCTCCAATTTCAATAACTATTCTATTCGATAAAAAGCTCAGTAACTTCCCTATTTCATAAACATCTCTCTCATTGGAAATGCAGTAAACTTCAATAGGACCTCAAACCAAACATAAAAACCTTGAAAAAGCATAAATTCACATTCAGAAAATCAAAAATCTTAAATTATTGAGATCAACAAAACAAACGAGGACTAATGAGACTACTACGACAAATCAAATGCGAAAACTAGCCAGATCTGACCACGGCTATCCTAAATCACTATTCAAATGACAAAGTAAAATCATAAATTACATTAAATCGAATCAATGCAAAGCTAATAAATTCCGTAAATTTGAGTTTTTTTGTAGATTCGATATGAATACAGGAAGAGGAGAGTATTTTGTGACCTTGTACTGAGAATTGAGTTCTTCTTTGAGCTCAGGGATTTCTCCTTTCTTCGTAGTGGAGAAGTACTTTGAATCGTGACCGCTCATTCTCTTTGATCGGAATCAGACGGTCGGCGAAGCTGCCGGTGGAGAGAACAGAGCAGATAGAGAGAAATAGAGAAGAGAGGGAAAGCAGGAACGTAAGGCTTCTCGTCAAAATTAAAAGGCAGGGAAATCAGAAATGTGGTATTAAACCGGTGGCTGAATCAAACCGGTGCTTAACCGTGGGAATTTTCTATGCCCGAGTTAATTGTGAAACACTGTTTGGATAGTGGCAAAATGTTACTCCAAACATCAGCTATATGTATATTTTTTGTTAATAAATTATTCATTACCAATAAATAAATATCTAATGCAATATAACAAATTGGAGAATAATTCAAACACCTTTAACTTCGCAAAAATTGGTATGTGGGAAGGTTAATATATGGAAGATAATGGTTGAACATATGGTTTTAAGAAACAGTCACATATCTCAATCTATATATTTCATAATCAAGTGATTTCAATAAAATAAAATCATTTAAACCATTCAAGGCACCCGATCCGGATGGCCTACGTCCTTTTTTTCTTCCAAAAATTCTGGGAAGATACAAAACTAGTTCGTAGTTACAATCTGTACAACTGTTTTTGCTTTGTTACCATCCCCGATGAACTAAATAAAACATTCCTTACACTGATACCAAAAGTACAAGACTCAGAGACATTTCTCAATATCTACCCATCGGACTCTATAATACAATTTATAAAACAATTACAAAAATAATTACTAACCTTATTAGGCCGTATTTATCAAAACTTATTAGCCCAACGCAAAATAGTTTTATACCGGGCAGACGAGCGGTTGATAGTGCTATCATAGCTCAAGAAGTTGTGCACTCTTTTAGACGACAAAAAGGTAAAATTGGCAATATGTTATTAAAAATTGACCTTGAGAAAGCTTTCGACCGACTGGAATGGTAGTTTATAACATACTCACTACAACAAATAAATTTTTCTCCGCACATCATAAAACTAATCATGTCATGTGTCTCAACCTCTTCTATTTCAATATTCATAAATGGGAAACCTACCCAATTCTTCCAACCTAAACGGGGTATTAGACAGGGAGACTCGTTAAGCCCTTACATTTTTATCATCTGTATGGAATCCCTCTCTCGTCTAATTAACCAAGTTGTTGACATCCTACGATGGACACCTATAAAAATCTCTCGATCCTCACCCCCTCTTTCTCATTTACTCTTTGCCGATGACCGAGTTTTGTTTGCTAGAGCTACTGGAAACAAATGCGGATACAATTATCAACATCTTCAACCAGCTTAATATACACACTGGCCAAATCATTAACTTTTTCAAATCTAAAATTTTTTTCTCCGCTAATGTACCAACTTTCACTCAGAATACAATCTCATCGCTCCTTAACAACAACTCCACCTCTATCTTTGGCAAGTACCTTGGACTACCCATAACCAACACTAAACCTACTTTCACTGACTACTAATATCTCATCGGCCAATTAACTCGAAGGCTCGCTGGCCGGAAAAATAAGTTTTTAACTTTGGTTGGTAGCACAACCCTCATCCATCCGGTCCTAAATCATATCCCCGTGTATGCCATGCAGCTTAATCTCCTACCACCTTATTCAAAGAAATTTTCTATGGGGCTCTTCGTCTGACAAACGCAACTACACCTTATTAACTGGGATAATATTACTATGCTTAAAATATATGGTGGCTTAGGAATACCCAAATTATATCCAAAAAATATGGCATTACTTACTGCTCTACTTTGGCGTTACTACAAAAATATGATGCCCTTTGGGCTTATACCCTCCGCCTTAAATATCACTCCACAGTATACCCGCCAAATACCACATTGACTCCCACAGCTAAACATTGTGCTTCCTACATTTGAAAAGGCATGATTAAGGCAATACCCTTTCTACAAGCAGGGACTAGGCTGGAATATAGCAAATGAAAATCATATCCAGCTATGGTTAGACTACTGGCTACCCACAAACACCACCTTACGCCAGCACATCCATGAACCACTACTCCCCCATAAAGATAACCTCTTTCTCAACACTATCATTACTAATGAATCTTGGAACCTCTCCCCACTTTCCTTCGACCTACCACCCCACCTCTTCAACTTTATCACTACTACCATGTTAAATCCTAACCCCAATACTATAGACCAATCATTTTGGAATTCCTCCACCACATAGGCTTTTTCTACTTCCACTGCATACAAATTAATAACACTTCCTCTTAACCAACAACAATCTCATTCTCCGTATTATTGGGTTTGGAAGATTCTTTCCACCAACAAAATTAAGCAATTCTTATGGCTCATGCTACAACAGAAACTACCCACACTATCATTTCTCTATCATCAAAAAATCTCCATATCTCCATAGATACTACCCGTACAATGTGCAGACAAGTACCTATATATTTTTTCGTTGCCACATCGCTATACCTATATGGCAACATTTCAATATCCCGCTCCCTATACACCCCTTTCAAGACTGGGTAAGAGCATTATGTCTTCCGCCACACAAACCACCCACTCTCCTCACGAAAAATGTGTCATTACCCCCAATCATACTATGGCACCTCTGGACTAATCGTAATAATAATGTGTTCAATCATACCAACACTCAGATTAATATCTACAACATAGTCAATGTTGTGTGATTGCATAGAGGTCTCAAATTTGTTTGTCAAAGTAGTTACTCTTTTTTCACCTTTATTTACTTTTGTAGTGATGCAAATTGCTTATTAATAAATTAAAAATATAATAAATTTTAATATTTTAATATATGACATTACCGAATATCTTTTACCCATTTACTTGGAATTTAATGGTTGCATAATTTTAAATGCATGTACTTATTTTTGAAAGTCAGTTACTAAAGGGGGAAAGCACACTACTTTTGACTATAATAGGTAGTTTTCTCACTTTATTTTCTCATAATTAAATTATGGATGATTTCTCGTGCTACATGTATCTTCTAATAGTGTTCACCTTATTATGTGAAAAAATAAGCTATAACAAGACTGTCATTTTTAATCGAAAATTAAGAATGGTTGGAGATTTTGTGTGTTTTGCATTAGTTAACAACCCTTCTTTTTTTCGTGTTCAACTTTGGCATAATTGACCTGTAAAAGCTTTGTAGCTGACCTTTAGTGTATTATAAATTTTTTCTAGTTATTTAGCCTTCCATTGGACACAACGATTCTATAACCATATGCAAATTAAAAGAGCAATATTGGTAGTGGAACAGGTTAGAAATTAGAAGATATGCTCTCCTTAATGCTAAGTGTATTTCTTTATGGGGTTTTTGAGAAATTGGATGGGATACCTAGTGTCGGTGGATTGGGCTCTTTAAGCTTAGTTAGGTGCAACTTGTGATAAAAAAAAGGTCAGTAAAAGATGAGCATATAAATTTAAAAGATATGCTTGATTTTGTGTATTTTGCACGCATACATTTCTAATTACTACAAGTCTACAACGATCTCAATAAGGATAAGAATCTCGGTCTAAGTAGCATGAATTATGATGTTTGAAGCCATGAAAAATGTTGCATTTTACCACATGTTTGTCCATGTTAACAAAGCTATGATCATATAAATAATTTCCTTTTTTCATTTTCTTTCTCATTAGCATTCGTGTTCTCTCGAATGCACATGATAATATACAATAGTGACTGCCTCCCCACAACAACAAAAAGAAGGAACATATTAAGAAATGCATCCATGTTACAGAACTGTCACGACCCAAAATCTAACTAGTCGTGATGGCATCTAACCTCACCTGCTAGGTAAGCCAAATAACAACAATTCGATTCAATTAATATTTAACTAACTCTAATACACTTCCCAAGGACTGGTAGTACAAATCATGAGTTTTTAAAATTGGAATTTACAAAACTTGTGTGAAATAAAAATACTTTATCTATCTAAAATATACATGAACAGATTAAAAATTCTAAAGCTACCATGAACAAGAGGCAGCAATGGCTAGAACGCAAGTACATCTTCAGATCCAGTACCCGTCGTACGCAGCAACATCAATGTCAAAAATCTGTACGCAAGGTGCAGAAGTGTAGTACGAGTACAACCGACCCCATGTACTCAATAAGTAACAAACCTAACCTTAGGTTGAAAGTAGTGACGAGTTGGAACACAGGTCAAAGTCCAACAACAACTCATAACAATATAACAAAAGTGGTACAGGAAATAACTCAGAAATAAAATATTCAGCTCGTTCACAGTTCCAGAAAATAGACATGATTTTCAAGTATAAAGGTAAAAACCCAAATCTTTTACCAAAAATACCAAAATATGAGTAAGTTTGTAAAATCATGATTTTCCTTCCGAAACTTTTCAAGAGGTAAATGTTTCATTATCAAATGGCTTGAGGAAAAGTACATCTATATGCCTACATGTCAATATGTATGAGAAGTCATGAATGACGTGATACCGTACAACATGAGAAAAAATGTGTCTCTATGCTTGTATGTCAAGTGCGCATGCCAATGCAGTACAACATAGTGAACAACCATATGCATACTCTCAGAGTATCAATCCACTCAGTCCTCCCAATCACTCGGCACTCGCACTCGCACTCAATAGGTACCTGCGCTCACTGGGTGTGTGTGCAGACAGACTATGGAGGGGCTCCTTCAGCCCAAGCGCTATAATCCGCACTAACAACTCACGTGCTATAATATCAATATCCGAATCCGCATGGATAACTCACGTGCTGCACAGACAACTCACGTGCTATAGTATCAATATCTGGATCCGCACGGACAACTCACGTATTTCACGGACAACTCACGTGCTATAATATCAATATCTCAAAATCAGGCTCTCGGCCTCACTTAGTCATCAATCTCTCCAGTCTCTCGGGCTCACAATGTCATGAAACTAGCCCAAAATAATAATATGATGTATCAATAAATAACAATAGAGACTGAGATATGATATACAATGAATGAACATGACTGAGTATGAAATTATAATGTAAGCAAATAACTCAACAACAGTAATGATCTCAGTGGGTCCCAACATGATAAACATATATGTTACACCCTGTGCGTCCCAAGGTGACGTAATGAATATGAGACTTGTTAATCATGATTTAAATGAGTTTAAATTCATAATATGGCTATATACGATATTTGGATAGAAAATATAAAATTTGGGAAAAATCGGATTAAAGTTGCGAAAAACCCGACTAAGGATTTACCTTGTAACAGAGCGTTTTGAGCAATACATTTTGTGTACTATATTGGGTCTTTTGGGACATATTATATACCAAATTGAAGCTATAGAATTCTAGTTTCTAACGCATTAAACCTTTCGTCAATACGACATTTGAGTAGAGAGATATCCGCATTTTTGTGAGACTGCGCAAGCAGCTCGGTTGGGACCCACTTGAGACGACCACCGACCTTACGTCTTTTAAAAGATGTTTCAGCCTCATTTCGGGTCATTTCTCACCCAAATTTCGTCCAAAATCTCTCCAAAACCCTCCCTAACATATCCCAAGATCCCAAGAACCAAACTCAAGGGAAATCAACTCAAGTCATCATCAAAGGTGTTAAAGACTATAAGAGAATGCTTCTATGATGTTGTGGTGTGATTGAAGGCTATTGTGAGCTAAGTTGAGATAGGGTTTTAAGTTGTAGCTGCTGTCCAAGGTATATATAACATCTTCTTGATTGTTCCTAAGGTTAATCTTATGTTGGTTGTGTTGTTTGAGTGAAAAACCATAAGATAACACTTGAAAGAACATGGGATATGGTTGTCTTTTTGGTTGGACTATTTTGTGGCTAAATATATGGTTTGTGGTGGCTGAAAATTGTGAGAAATAATTTGATAATGTTGTGGATGTTGTTGTTAAGCTTTTCTAGGTGTTAATTAAGTTGATTGAAGAAGAAAAGATGAAAAACAAGTGATTGACGATAAAAATTAAGGTGCTAGACTTATGGGGTTATTTTGGAAGGCATTTTGTGGATGTTTTGAACTAGAAATAATATAGTACATATAATTATGATGTTCTGAAGATTGTAAACTAATTTATGGAATAAGAGTTGGATTCAATTTATATCTTGTTATGAGTAAAAACGAGCTTGCCGCTCAATATGATTGTTAAGATAATCGGAGAAACTCATATTGGATTATATTGTTGTTGTTGCTATTATTGGTTATAGTTGTTGTTGTTGGGCTGTTGATGACCCTTAGTGGTCTTTGGGATGTATTAAAAATAGGGGAGTTTGTGCCCGATTTTTCTTAAGCCATACGACTAGCCAAATACGATGGTACGACATTATATGTTGATGTCAATATAATTTCACTTGTTGTAGATGCAAGAAGTTATGTTGAGCTTGGTTGAGTTATAAGGAAGAGATCATACAGGTATGTTAAGGCTATCCCTTCTTTCCTTTTGGCATGATCCATATGATACAACGAAACGAGCAAGCACGCCACTTTCACGAATGATTCTATTCCTAGAAGTACTAGGGTTACCTATGTTCTTGATTCCCCATATGTCCTACTATCATATCGTCTGCTCATGGGTCTCATGACATTCTAAGAGATCTTAGTGACTTATTTCATTATGCACTGCATGCATTTATACATGTATATTGACACATGACCAGATAGCGTTATATACGCGTATAGTATATGTATATGGGGTATGGGGGAAAGGTTATGACGTTATATACGCACCACCACCTGATCAGCTGGTAGACGTTTATGATTTTGCCCACAGAGGCTGAGATGATATGATGGGATGCCCTCAGGGGCTTGATGATGTTATGTACGCATATATCTATTCATGATATGACATTTATACGCATATGCATGATATTATAAATATTTTCATGATTCACAAAGCTATTCAGACTTACAGGTTGAGTTCTTTACTCCATGTTTCTTTCATGCCTTTTATATATTGATTTTTATGTCTTACATACTCGGTACATTATTCGTACTGATGCCCCTATTTCCTGGGGGCCTGCGTTTCATGCCCGCAGGTGCAGATAGACAGGGTGACGGTCCCCCTCCTTAGGATCCTAGCTCAACGAGAGTTGGTGTGCTCCATTTGATCCGGAGCTGCTATTGGGTTTTGGTACGATACTTTTGTATGCATATAAGGGTATGACGAGGCCCAGTCCCATCCTTTATAGAGTTTTACACTCTATTAGAGATAGAGACAATCATGTATAGTTGGATAGTATATGGCCTTGTCGGCTCGCCCTACTGTATTCCGCATGTATATATATATATATATGTCTGTTGAGTATATCTCCTCACGTATGTTATTCACACGATTCAGCAGTTTATGGGCAGATATTATGCATGACCTACACTTATTTTATGTTTATACCTTAGACGCATTCTTAGGGGTGTTCGGTAGGTAGAACTCTGGCACTCATCACAGCCCATCGGTTTGGGTCGTGACAAAAGTGGTATTAGAGCAGTTCCATCCTAGGGTTGTCTACAGACCGTGTCTAGTAGAGTCTTGTTTATGAGTGTGTTGTGTACCACACTTATAAATAGGAGGCTGCACGACATATAGGATGTTACCCTCCATTCTTATCTTAGATCGTGCGATATAAGAATTCATTTTCCAAACGTTATGTTATGTTTTCAGTGATGCCCAAGAAGGCTACAGCCGCCCAGAAGGGCAAGTCCGTGGATGATGAGACTACAAATCGAGCGCCACGAGTTACCAAGGCTCAGGGAGAGTCACATAGTGAGACTCCATCTCAGACTTCACATACCCTACCCTCCCGAAGGAGATCCGAGGGGGACCAGTGTCACGACCCAAAACTCTAACCTGTCGTGATGGCGCCTATCGATGGTACTAGGCAAGCCGACCTTTCAAAATACTTCAATATATCATAAAAAGGATAATTCAAAGCTTTTTCATACTAGAATTTTTTACAAAAACCAGAGTTGAATTCAAAATAAAATGCGAAAAGATAGCCCCAAACATCGGGGTGTCACCAAGTCATGAGCATCTAAATATCCAGTCTAATAAAAACAATGTCTAAGTATCAATACAGGAAATAAAGAAACATAGAAGGAGAGACAAGGTCTGCGGACGCCGACATCTACCTCGTAGTCTCCGGTACTCGATCACGCACGAACTCAACGACCTCCATGATCAAACACACCTAGATTTGCACATGAAGTGCAGGGTGTAGCATGAGTACAACCAACTCAGCAAATAACAGAAATAAATAAGGAACTGAGAAACAATGACGAGCTATACAATTACAGTTCATTTTCAATAATTCCAGCAAAGAATAGACATGCTTTTGCATCCGGCAGTTTAAGTCCAATCAATTTTATACAGTTAAAGTTCAGGAAATTCAGATATAAAATCTTTCAGGAGTTTCACAACAATGACAGATAGCAACTAAGTGCATCAACAAATGAAAAAGCAAGTACAACCTCTTAGGGCAACAGTCACTCAACTCGTCACAACAGCTCAAATCACTCGGCTCTCAGCCCTCAGTACTCACTCTCAATAGGTACCTGCGCTCACTGGGGGTGTGCAGACTCCGGAAGGGCTCCTTTCAGTCCAAGCGCTAAATACAAAAGGGCACCTGTTACGGCGTGTAGCCCGATCCATATTTACAGTCGACTGCGCTCACTGGGGGAGTGCAGACTCCGGAGGGGCTCCTATCAGCCCAAGCACTATAATCCGCACGGATAACTCACGTGCTGCACGGATAACTCACGTGCCATAATATCAATATATGGAATCGCACGGACAACTCACGTGCTATAATATCAGTATCTCTCGGGCTCTCGGAAATCACAAAGATCGGCCCAAACAAAGAAAACATAGTGTATCAAGAAGAGACTGAGATATAATGCACAAGTAAAACCATGACTGAGTACAAGACATCAATTATTAAGTAATTCAACAAGTACGCGACCTCTGCGAGTCCCAACAGTACCATCACATTAAGCATGATTTCTAACATGATTTGCAGTCAAATTTCTATAACCTAGGGAGAGCATATAGCTAGCAACAAGTTATTCAACTTTACAGTTTCACGGAATGGGCCAAGTCCCAATTCCTACGGTGCACGCCCACACGCCCGTCACCTAGCATGTGCGTCACCTCCAAAATACTCACATAATCCAATAATCCGGGGTTTCATACCCTCAGGACCAGATTTAAAACTGTTACTTACCTCAAACCGCGCAAAATCCTACTCTGCAATGCCTTTGCCCCTCGAATCAATCTCCAAACGCCCTGAATCTAGCCACAAGCAGTACAATATAATTAACATAGGCTAAAAGAATCAATTCCACAAGAAAAATATGAAATTATAAGCCAAAATATGAAATAGACTCAAACCGCCCCCCGTGCCCACGTCTTGAAATCTGATAAAAGTCACAAAATTCGAAATCACATTCACTCACGAGTCTAACCATACTAAATTCATCAAAATCCGACATCATTTGGTCCTCCAAAATCCACTCTCCAATTCTCAAGCCCTAAAGCCCCCAATTTCACTTTAAAATCTCACTAATTAGGTGCGGAAATTAGTGGGGAATCAAGATTTATGATCAAAAACAAGTACAAGAAGCTTACCTTAATAATCCCCTCGAAAATCTTCTCCAAAATCGCCTAAGTCCGAGTCTCAAATGGTGAAACAAGATTAAAATCGTGAACCCTAGTTTTTTAAACCTTCTGCCCAGACTTTTCGCATATGCAGACCCACTGTCGCATCTGCGACGCCGCACCTGCTGAAAATTCATCGCAGGTGCGGACTCCACTTAAAATCCCAGATTCCGCTCCTGCGGCTCCAAGACCGCATCTGTGCCTATCGCATGTGCGGAAACCCATCGCATCTATGGCTAAAACTCGCACCTGCGCCCGGTTGCCCGCTTTTACGACCATCGCAGGTGCGGGAAAATCTTCGCACCTGCGGCTTCTGCTCAACTTCTCCTTGGCCGCTTCTGCGGTCCCATCCCCGCTTACGCGAGCTTGCACCTGCGGTTCCCACTCAGTAGGTGCGATTACACCAGCAACAACAACATTTCAGCTGCCCCTTTCAAATCCAAACCAAGTCCGAAACCTCCCAAATTCCCTCCCCTGAAACCTCCTGAATTCCACCCGAGGCCCCCGGGACCTCAATCAAACATGCCAACAAGTCATATAACCCAATACAAACTTAGTCGAACCTTCGAATCACTCAAAACAACATCAAAACACCGATTACATCCGGATTCAAGCCTAAAGAACTTCTAAACTTCCGAATTCTGCAAACGACACCGAAACCTACCAAACCACGTCCGGTTGACCTCAAATTTTACACACAAGTCATATTCATCATTACGGACCTATTCCAACTTTAGGAATTGGAATTTGACCCCGATATCAAAAAGTCAACCCCCCGGTCAAACTTCCCAAAAAATTGACTTTCGCCATTTCAAGCCCAAAATTAGCTACTGACCTCAAATTCACAGTCCGGACACGCTCCTACGTCCAAAATCACCCAACGGAGCTAACGAAACCGACAGAACTCTATTAGAGAGTCATCTTCACACACTTCCAACTACGGTTAAAATCCTAAGACTTAGGCTTCCGTTTTTAGGGACTAAGTATCCCAAAACATTCTAAAACCAAAAATAAGACCTCCCGGCAAGTCAAATAAGCAGAAACAGATACGAGAAAAACAGTAAATAGGGGATCAGGGCTAATACACTCAAAATGACCGGCCGGGTCATTACATCCTCCCCCTCTTAGAACAATTGTTCGTCCTCGAATGAGCATAGAGACATACCTAAAGTGGTGAAAAGACGAGGATAACGGCTGCGCATATCATGCTCGGTATCCCAAGTCGCCTCCTCGACCAGCTGACCCCTCCGCTGAACCTTTGCAGAAGCAATATTTTTCGACCTCAGCTTTCGAACCTGCCTATCTAAGATCGCCACCGGCTCCTCAACATAAGATAAATCCTTGTCCAACTGGACTGAGCTGAAATCTAACACGTTAGACGGATCGCCGTGATACTTCCGGAGCATAGAAACATGGAATACTGGATGAACTCCTGCTAGAATGGGAGGCAAGGCAAGCTCATAAGCAAACTCCCCAACACGTCGTAATACCTCAAATGGACCGATAAACCTCGGGCTCAGCTTGCCCTTCTTTTCGAACCTCATAACACCCTTCATGGGTGACACCCGGAGCAAGACCCGCTCTCCAATCATAAATGAAACACCGTGAACCTTCCAATCTGCATAACTCTTCTGTCTGGACTGGGCTGTGCGTAGTCTATCCCGAATCACCCTAACCTTCTCTAGAGCATCCTGAACCAAGTCTGTACCCAATAATCTAGCCTCGCCCGGCTCGAACCAACCTACTGGAGACCTACACCGCCTACCATACAGAGCCTCATACAGTGCCATCTGGATGCTCGACTGATAACTATTATTGTAGGCAAACTTCGCCAGTGGCAAGAACTGATCCCATGAACCCCCAAACTCCATCACACACGCACGAAGCATATCCTCTAATATATGAATAGTGCGCTCAGACTGTCCGTCCGTCTGAGGGTGAAATGTTCTGCTCAACTCCACTTGAGTACCCAACTCATGTTGTACAGCCTTCTAGAACCGTGATGTAAACTGCGTACCCCGATCAGAAATGATAGATACCGGTACGCCATAAAGCCTGACGATCTCGCGGATATACACTCGAGCCAGCTGCTTAGAAGAATAGGTAGTCATCACAGGAATGAAATGAGTTGACTTGGTCAGTCGGTCCACAATCACCCAAGCTGCATCAAACTTCCGCTGAGTCCATGGAAGCCCAACAACGAAATCCATAGTGATCCGCTCCCATTTCCACTCCGAAATCTCTAACTTCGGAAGTACCCCACCTGGTCGCTGATGCTCATACTTCACCTGCTGGCAGTTTAGGCACCGAGCTACATACTCCACTATGTCCTTCTTCATTTTCCTCCACCAGTAATGCTGTCTCAAGTTCTGATACATCTTTACGGCACCTGGATGAATAAAATACCGCGAACTGTGAGCCTCATGGAGAATCAGCTCACCCAAACCATCTACATTGGGCACACATGGGCTGTCCTGCATCCTCAATGCACCATCATCCCCAATAGTGACCTTCTAAGCATCACCGTGCTGGACCGTATCCTTGAGGACAAACAGATGGGGGTCATCACACTGACGTTCCCTGAAACGATCATAAAGAGAAGACCGAGAGACCACACAAGCCAATACTCTACTCGGCTCAAAAATATCCAATCTAACAAAATGGCTAGCTAAGGCCTGAACATCCAACTCCAATGGCCTCTATGCTGCTGGAAGATATGCTAAGCTCCCCAAACTCTCTGTCCGGCGACTCAAGGCATCGGCCACCACATTGGCCTTCCCGGAATGGTACAAAATGGTGATATCATAGTCCTTAAGAAGCTCCAACCACCTCCGCTGATGCAAGTTAAGATCCTTCTGTTTGAACAGATACTGCAAACTCCGATGATTAGTGTAAATCTCACAATGGACCCCATACAAATAGTGCCGCCAAATCTTCAAGGCGTGAACAATAGCTGCTAACTCAAGGTCATGGACATGATAGTTCTTCTCATGAGGATTCAACTGGTGCGAAGCATAAGCGATCACTCTACCCTCCTGCATCATAACACACCCAATACCGATCCGCGAGGCATCACAATACACTGTGTAAGAACCAGAAGCTGATGGTAGAACTAGAACTGGAGCCGTGGTCAAAGCAGTCCTGAGCTTCTGAAAGCTCTCCTCGCACTCTTCCGACCACCCAAAAAGAGCACCCTTTTGGGTCAATTTAGTCAAGGTCTATGCAATATATGAGAAGCCCTCTATGAAACGGTAGTAATAACTAGCCAAATCGAGAAAACTCCGAATCTTCATGGCTGAGGACGGTCTGGGCCAACTCTGAACCGCCTCTATCTTCTTTGGGTCTACCTGAATACCCTCACTAGACTACAAGAGAATGCTTCTATGATGTTGTAGTGTGATTGAGGGCTATTGTGAGCTAAGTTGAGATAGGGTTTCGAGTTGTAGCTGCTGTCCAAGGTATGTATAACATATTCTTGATTGTGCCTAAGGTTAATCTTATGTTGGTTGTGTTGTTTGAGTAAAAAACCATAAGATAACACTTGAAAGAACATGGGATATGGTTGTCTTTTTGGTTGGACTGTTTTGTGGCTAAATATATGGTTTGTGGTGGCTGGAAATTGTGAGAAATAATTTGACAATGTTGTGGATGTTGTTGTTAAGCTTTTCTAGGTGTTAATTAAGTTGATTGAAGAAGAAAAGATGAAAAACAAGTGATTGACAATAAAAGATAAGGTGCTAGACGTATGAGGCTGTTTTGGAAGGCATTTTGTGGATGTTTTGATCTAGAAATAATATAGTACATATAAGTATGATGTTCTGAAGTTTGTAAACTAATTTATGGAATAAGAGTTGGATTCAATTTATATCTTGTTATGAGTAAAAACGAGCTTGCCGCTCAATATGATTGTTAAGATAATCGGAGAAACTCATATTGGATTATATTGTTGTTGTTGCTATTGTTGGTTATAATTGTTGTTGTTGGGCTATTGAAGACCCTTAGTGGTCTTTGGGATGTATTAAAAATAGGAGAGTTGCTGCCCGATTTTCCTTAAGCCATACGACTAGCCAGCTACGATGGTACGACATTATATGTTAACGTCAATATCATTTCACTTGTTGTAGATGTAAGAAGTTGTGTTGATCTTGGTTGAGTTATAAGGAAGAGATCATACAGGCATGTTAAGTCTATCCCTTCTTACCTTTTGGCATGATCCATATGATACAACGAAATGAGCAAGCACGCCATTTTCACGAATGATTCTATTCCTAGAAGTACTAGGGTTACCTATGTTCTTGATTCCCCATATGTCCTACCATCATATCATTTACTCATGGGTCTTATGACATTCCGAGAGATCTTAGTGACTTATTTCATTATGCACTGCATTCATTTATACATGTATATTGACACATGACCAGATGGCGTTATATACGCATATAGTATATGTATATGGGGTATGGGAAAAAGGTTATGGCGTTATATACGCACCACCACCTGATCAACTGGTATACGTTTATGATTTTGCCCACAGAGGCTGAGATGATTTGATGAGATTCCCTCAGGGGCTTGATAATGTTATGTACGCATATACCTATGCATGATATGACATTTATTATCATAAGCATGACATTATAAATATTTTCATGATTCACAGAGCTATTCAGACTTACAGGTTGAGTTCCTTACTCCATGTTTCTTTTATGCCTTTTATATATTGATTTTAATGCCTTACATACTCGGTACATTATTCGTACTGACGCCCCTATTGCTTGAGGGCCTACGTTTCATGCCCGCAGGTACAGGTAGATAGGCTGACGGGCCCCCTCCTTAGGATCCTAGCTCAGCGAGAGTTGGTGTGCTCTATTTGATCCGGAGCTGCTATTGGGTTTTGGTACGACACGTTTGTATACATATAAGGGTATGACGGGGCCCAGTCCCGTCCTTTATATAGTTTTACACTCTATTAGAGGTCTGTAGACAGTCATCTATAGTTGAATAGTATGTGGCCTTGTCGGCTCGCCCTACTGTATTCCGCATGTATATGTATATATGTCTTTTGAGTATGTCTCCTCACGTATGTTATTCACATGATTTAGCAGTTTAGGGGCAGATGTTATGCATGACCAACACTTATTTCATGTTTATATCTTAGACGCATGCTTAGGGGTGTTCGGTAGGTAGAACTCTGGCACTCATCACAACCCATCGGTTTGGGTCGTGACAATATAGTCTAGACATGGTTTCTAACACGAATCACAGCTCGATAACTCTAGTACGTAGAGATTTCATGATTTCAAATAAGTTCAGGTAACTACACAGTACCACAGAAATTATGAAGTCACAGTTCACACGGTGCACGCCCACACGCCCGTCACCTAGCATGTGCCTCATCTCAATACCAAATACATAACACGTATAATGGAATGATGACGATGACCGAATATACAATATTGTTTGATTACAAATTAACAGTACAATAAAATGAAAAGACTCCAAGGGACTGCGACGGCCCAGCAACTCTACCTTGAATCCTTACGATCCCGCTTTAACTCTGCTCAAGTCCGATATCTCCAATACCTGGCTCTGCACAAAAATGTGCAGACGTGTAGTATGAGTACACCACGGTCGGTACCCAGTAAGTATCAAGACTAACCTCAGTGGAGTATAGACGAGGTACAATCAAGACACTCACTAGTCTAATAACCTGTGCAATATAATATACAAAACAACAGGAAACAAATAACAATAAGGGCATGATAAAACAACCAGTGATATGCACAACAGACAACAAGAGTACCATTAATATCACTCAACAATTAATAAACACAATTACACCCAATTAAATCAAGTCCTTCAAATAACTGTCCTTCACATATAATTTTTCCAAGTAACTCTCTTTAAAATATAATTTTCTCAAATAATTATTTTTCAAATATAATTCTTTCAATAAATCTTTTCAAATATAATTTTCTCAAATAAATATCTTTCAAATACAATTCTTTCATGTAATACTTTCTAAAAAAAAATCCTTCCAAATAAATATTTTGAATATAATTCTTTCAATTAAGAAGTCACCATGTGACACCCCATTTCATAATCATAAAAATACGGGTCTCAGCCCATTTTCATATTTTTCGTAAACACAGGTCTCACCATTTTTCATATTTTCACGGCACCTCGTGCCCATAATTAAATCATCATATTTCTCCGGCACCTCGTACCCTCATTTCATATCACAACTGCACGGACAATTCACGTGCCAAATATCATTATTATTTCATCACAGCACCTCGTGCCCACATTTCATATCACAACTGCACGGACAATTCACGTGCCAAATAACCTAATTATTAACTCACGGCACCTCGTGCCCACATTTTATTTTATAATCCGCCTGGAAATAGCCACAGGCTCTCAATTTCAACATAAATCAGATTGTTATCAATTTACTAACAACAAGACAAATGGCATAAGGTATAAAAATAAACACACGAAAATTACAACATCACATGAAAATCATCAACACCACAATCCCACATCATCACATATCGTCCCTGACAATAGCCGCCCTTATCGCTCCTATTGCCACCCTTATCACTCCTATAGCCACCCTTATCGCTCCGCCCAGACAATATCAATAGCCACCCTTATCGCTCTTATTGCCACCCTTATCGCTCTGCCCAAACAATATTCCAACAAACACAACAATAGTGAAATGCCACCTTTATACCCACATAATATTAACGGTGAAATGCCACCCTTATCTCCCCAAAATAATAACTCACACAACACAACAATTTCTAAAAATAATAACTCACACAATACAATAATTTACATGGAAAATTATCACGGCAATATAACAAAATCAAATCATATCACAATTTGCCTAATGGCCACAACCAAGATTCCAAAGATACAACCAAATCAATTAATTTCACAACAAATAGCCGAGGGCTCCACACAATGTATATAACACCCCAAAATCAATCGACAGAAATAGAAATTACTCAAGATAAAGCAAAGTTTTTATTAATCCAAATTTAGATAATTATATTAACACTTCTTTTTAAATTTGCTTAATTAATTATTTGCATAAGAAAATTTATATTGGAATTAATTTCCAAGAAATATTAAACCAACAATACTCACGAAATTTCATAAATATTTCAAGTAACAATCACATCAAATTATCGTATAAAAACAAATTCAACAACAAGGATTTAGGCATGGCAAACAAATGATTTAATAATTGTCACAATTTCCCAATTTACTATACAATAATGCCTAAGACTTTAATTCAATAAATTTTGCACATATAAGCCCGAGTACGTACTCGTCTACTCGCGTACACGGCTTTTTACATTTTACAAATGGCACATAAGTCTCAATGCCTAAGGGGTAGTTCCCCCACTCGAGGTTAAGCAAGATACTTACCTTTTTGAAGTTATGCCGATATTCCAAAATCGTCTTCTTGCTTGAATTGACCTCCGGACCGCTCAAATCTAACCACATTAATTGTATAATTTCTTTAAAATTCATCGGAAATAATTTCGAATAATAATACGTCGACTTAAAAATTTATTCCAAAAAAAAATCAACAAAAGTCAACGCGGGGCCCGCTCCTCGGAACCCGACAAAATTTTTATTAATCCGAACACCCATTCCGATACGAGTTCAACCATACCAATTTTACCGAATTCCAATAAAAGTCGACCTCCAAATATTAAATTTTCATTTTCAAATCCCTAAGTTCAAACCCCCCGATTTACACCTCAAAAATATGTAATCTAATCGGATTATTCGATGATAATTTAATATTATGCAGTAGAAATGATCACAAGGCACTTACCTTAAGTTTTCCCGTGAAAACCTTGCTAAAACATCGCCTAACCCGAGCTTGAAATGCCCAAAAATGGCAAAAGCTCGGAACCCCTCTGTTTTTGTATTGCCCAGGGGTTTTCGCACACGCTGTGATTCCTTCGCACCTGCGTCTTCGCACCCGCGGTAAAATTCTTCGCACCTGCGGCTTCGCACCCGCGGTAAAATACTTTGCATCCGCGGCAATATTTTTCGCACCTGCGGCTTCGCACCTGCAGCAAAATTTTTCGCACCCGCGGTGCCTGGCCAGCCCATGCTTTTTCCGCTTCCGCGACTAATTCTTCGCATCCACGAGCTCGCACCTGCGACCCTTTTTCGCGCAGGTGCGATCATACCAGATGCACGGCTGCTTCAGCTCTTCCTCCAAATCCAAATTCGATCCGTTAGGCATCCGAACTCCCCCAAGGCCCCTCGGGACCTCAACCAAATATACCATCAAGTCCTAAAATATCATACGAACTTAGTCAAATTCTTAAATCACATCAAACAACATCAAAACGATGAATCACATCTCAAATCAAAATCTATGAACTTTGAACTTTCAAATTCTATATCTTATGCCGAAACACATCAAATCAATTCGGAATGACTTCAAATTTTGCACACAAGTCATAATTGACATAACGAAGCTATTCAAATTTCCAGAATCAGATTTCGTACCCGATATCAAAAAGTCAACCCCCCGGTCAAACTTCCCAAAAATTTAACTTTCAGCATTTTAAGCCTAATTCTGCTACGCACCTCCAAATGAGTTTCCGGACATGCTCCTAAGTCCAAAATCACCATACGGAGCTATTGACATCATCAAAATTCTATTCCGGAGTTGTTTGCTCAAAAGTCAACTCTCCGGTCAACTCTTTTCATTTAAGCTTCTAATTAAGGATTGTTTCTTTTAATTAATTCCGAATCTTCTGCAAAAATCAAACTTGACCACACCCGTGGGTCATAATACATATCACGAAGCTGCTCGAGACCTTAAGCTACTGAACATGGCGTTAATTCTTAAAATGACAAGTCGGGTCGTTGTATTCTCCACCTCTTAAACAAATGTTCGTCCTGGAACGTTCTAAGAATTATTTTGAGGTTACCAAATTGATGATTTTACTTTTACACATATACTCACAGTTGATTCCACGCTACCGCATTTGAGATAAGACTGACAACATCATCTCATTTGAGTTTATTTCTTTTATCCATATTTGTAAACTTTAAGATCAATTTCTTACACTCCAAACATTTCAAAAGGTCTGATTTTGTTTTCACATCAACGCACGGTGTTAGTCTTAACTGGCTATAGCAACTCGTGCCTACGCACACATCAATTTTCTTAATAGTGTTGAAGTACTTCAAAACTTTCTCTGGGGTGCTACATTCTTCCTCGCTTGGGATCATTCGCCCTCAAACACATAACATATTTATCTCTTCCTTTTCAAATCCCAATCTTCCAAATTTTACTAACTCCCAAATTTTTTTTTCCAGAAATTTTGGCAGAGTCTCTCCTGTAATTGGGCATATCCACCTGCCAGAGTAACACCAAACAACTCCTAATAACACATCCACAACCCAACAAAATGCCACATGAAATAACACCAATCTCGACATCACAAGCATTGCATTATCATAATGATATCAGAACATGAAGCACATCATATGTATGCTCATCACCACATATCTGGGCTTAAAAGCTGTTCATAATTAATTCCAGCATCATCAATTAATCTCATATTAACCACCACCTCATTTCGAATTTTCACAACACTGACAACAGAATGTGAGGCATGAAGACCTCATGATTATTTACTCGGATTAATGAGTCACATTTAACGCCAATTGGGCACTCACCTCATAGGCTAAAACTCAATATTTACAGCATGAAAATGGCTGAATATGAACAGAAAATATATAAGAATTATCAAATAAGCCTAACATGCATGACTCCCTATTAATATTATTATACAAATTAATTTCACAAAGGGAGAATTTTAAACTCATAAATATTTCACCACAAGGACCTCGTCCTTATATAACTTCCACCGCGACTTGTAGCCCGATTTAAACATTTCACATCATATATAAAATGCGAGAATCTCGTCCTCAACTCCGAATCACAAGTATTTTGCACATTGTGCCAACTGAAATTTTCAATTTCCTTTCTTTCTTCTTTTCAATATATTTCATAAACAATTTTCACAACACATAATGAACCCTCATACCGGTAAGGCATATAATTCATAAAAAAAAATTGGAATCAATTATTCCAAAACTCATTAAACCCACTGTGATGAATAAGAAAAATTACTTTTGGACTTATAGCCCTCAATGGTGCACAAAATAAAAATGACAGACACGGGCTCACATCCTCAATTATCCCAACAGGGATAACATATAAGTGGGTCGCAAAATTATGAAGCTTACCCATAAGTGGAGCATAATATGAGGACTCACCTCAATATTCAGAACCGAATTAAATTAAGGAAAATTATCCTTTTATAACAAAATCAGGATCGTACCTGTAACGACACCATCTGGTGTATTGGACTCAGCCAAATCATAGCGATTATATCAACGGGTCGGGTCTCCACCTCTTAGGCGTCCACTACCCGCCCGTCCTCCACCTCTAGTTGACTGTGCACGTGGAGTATCAACTGGAATAAAGCTTGTAGCTGGAGTGTTCTGATGAAATCCACCCCTCCCAAGTCTGGGACAATCTCTCATGATATGCCTAGTATCACCACACTCATAACAACCCCTCTGAGGTCGCGACTGCTCGTACTGAGTCTGTGCCGGATAACTGGAATAACCACTGTAAGAATCTCGTGTCGGTGGTGCACTGTAAATTAGAGCACTCCGAGTAATCTGAGGTGCGGACTGAGCTGACTGACTGCTCGAGCCTCCGCTATAATGGGTTCTAGCTGAAGAGTAAAATCCACTGAACCCTCCAGATCTTCGAGACCTTTTCGCCTCCTTAGACTCCCTTTCCTCGCCTAAAACACCCTCAATCTTGCTTGCAATCTCCACTACTTGTTGAAATGGAGTATCAGTTTGCAACTCTCGAGCCATGCATATTTTAATATCATAATCGAGCCCCACAATGAATCTGCGGACCCGTTCTCTGATTGTAGGAACTAGGATAGGTGCATGACGGGCTAACTCACTGAACCTGATAGCATATTCTGACACTATCATAGTGCCCTAACGTAACCGTTCAAACTCTGTGTGCCACGCATCTCTGAGAGTCTGGGGAACAAACTCTTTCAAGAACATTACCGAAAATTGAGCCCAAGTTGGTGGTGTGGCATCAGCTGGTCTACCTTCTTCATAGATTTGCCACCATCGATACGCTGCGCCTGACAGTTGAAATGTAGTAAAGGCAACTCCGCTCACCTCCACAATACCCATGGTGCGGAGAATACGGTGAAAATTTTCTAGAAATTCTTGGGCATACTCTCTAGCTGTGCCACTAAAAGTAGGTGGACTATACCTCTTAAACCTTTTAAGTCTCTTTTGTTCTTCTTATGATGCCTCTGGCCTGACCTCAGGCCGAATCGGAACAACAGGTTGTACCGGTACTACACCCGAAACCTGACCAAAGTGAACCTGCTGCTCTGGAGTTGTGGTAGGAATCTGAGCTACTCCCCCAATCTGCAAAATATTTGGTGCAACAGAGATCAATCCCGCCTGAGTTAATGTACCAAACATACTTAGGAACTGTGCTAAAGTCTCCTGAAGTCCGGGGGTAACAACAGGTGCTTCTGATACGTGTCCCCCAACTGGAGTTACTAGTGGCTCCTCAACTATTGTTCTGACAAGTGCTCTAGTCGCAGCACATGCCCTTCCTCGACCTCTACCTCGACCTCTTGCAGCCCTTACAGTATGTGTGGATGCCTGTTCAGCTGACCTGGTAGCACGTGTCCTCACCATCTATGAGAGAATAGAGATACAAAGGCTCAAATTCCAAATTCAACAAATTCTGCATGACAGGAATGAAAGAAAAGGAAATTTCCTAACAGTTCTGTAGCCTCTCGAAGATAAGTACAGATGTCTCCGTACCGATCCGCAAGACTCTACTAGACTCGTTCGTGACTCGTAGAACCTATGAAACTAGAGCTCTGATACCAACTTGTCACAACCCAAAATCCTACCACAGGCTTCGTGATGGCACCTAGTCTCTAAGACTAGGTAAGCCGATTTCAATGACCTTTTGAAGCCATTTTTTTTAAACTAACAATGGAAATAATTACAATATACAACCTCCCAAGAATGGTAGTACTGAGTCACGAACTCTAACTGAATACATGGAATGATCACGATGACCGAATATACAATATTGTTTGATTACAAATTAACAGTACAATGAAATAAAAAGACTCCAAGGGACTGCGACAGCCAAGCAGCTCTACCTTGAATCCTTACGATCCCGCTTTAACTCTGCTCAAGTCCGATATCTCCAATACTTGGCTCTGCATAAAAATGTGCAGAAGTATAGTATGAGTACACCACGGTCGGTGCCCAGTAAGTATCAAGACTAACCTCAGTAGAGTAGAGACGAGGTACAATCAAGATACTCACTAGTCTAATAACCTGTGCAATATAATATACAAAACAACAGGAAACAAATAACAATAAGGGCATGATAAAACAACCAGTGATATGCACAACAGACAACAAGAGTACCATTAATATCACTCAATAATTAATAAACACAATTACACCCAATTAAATCAAGTCCTTCAAATAACTGCCCTTCACATATAATTCCTCCAAGTAACTCTCTTTCAAATGAAATTTTCTCAAATAATTATTTTTCAAATATAATTCTTTCAATAAATCTTTTCAAATATAATTTCCTCAAATGAATATCTTTCAAATACAATTCTTTCATGTAATACTTTCTAAGTAAAAATCCATCCAAATAAATATTTTGAATATAATTCTTTCAATTAAGAAGTCACAATGTGACACCCCATTTCATAATCATAAAAATACGGGTCTCAGCCCATTTTCATATTTTTCGTAAATATGAGTCTCACCATTTTTCATATTTTCACGGTACCTCGTGCCCATAATTAAATCATCATATTTTTCTGGCACCTCGTACCCTCATTTCATATCACAACTGCACGGACAATTCACGTGCCAAATATTATTATCATTTCATCACAGCATCTCGTGCCCACATTTCATATCACAATTGCACGGACAATTCACATGCCAAATATCCTCCTTATTAACTAACGGCACCTCGTGCCCACATTTCATTTTATAATCCGCCTGGCAATAGCCATGGACTCTCAATTTCAACATAAATAAGATTGTTATCAATTTACCAACAACAAGACAAATGGCACAAGGTATAAAAATAAACACAAGAAAATCACAACATCACATGAAAATCATCAACACCACAACCCCACATCATCACATATCGTCCCTGACAATAGCCGCCCTTATCGCTCCTATTGCCACCCTTTATCACTCTTATAGCCACCCTTATCGCTCCGCCCAGACAATATCAATAGCCACCCTTATCGCTCCTATTGCCACCCTTATCGCTTCGCCCAAACAATATTCCAACAAATACAACAATAGTGAAATGCCACCCTTATACCCACATAATATCAACGGTGAAATGCCACCTTTATCTCCCCAAAATAATAACTCACACAACACAATAATTTCTAAAAATAATAACTCACACAATACAATAATTTACATAGAAAATTATCACGGCAATATAACAAAATCAAATCATATCACAATTTGCCTAATGGCCATAACCAAGATTCCAAAGACACAACCAAATCAATTAATTTCACAACAAATAGCCGAGGGCTCCACACAATGTATATAACACTCCAAAATCAATCGACAGACATAGAAATTACTCAAGATAAAGAAAAGTTTTCATTAATCCAAATTTAGATAATTATATTAACACTTCTTTTTAAATTTGCTTAAGTAATTATTTGCATAAGAAAATTTATATTGAAATTAATTTTCAAGAAATATTAAACCAACAATACTCACAAAATTTCTTAAATATTTCAAGTAACAATCACATCAAATTATCATATAAAAACAAATTCAACAACAAGGATTTAGGTATGGTAAACAGATGATTTAATAATTGTCACAATTTCCCACTTTACTATACAACAATGCCTAAGACTTTAATTCAATAAATTTTGCACATATATGCCTGAGTACGTACTCGTCACCTCGCGTACACGGCTTTTCACATTTCACAAATGGCACATAAGACTCAATGCCTAAGGGGTAATTCCCCCACTCGAGGTTAAGCAAGACACTTACCTTTTTGAAGTTATGCCGATATTCCAAAATCGTCTTCTTGCTTGAATTGACCTCCAGACCGCTCAAATCTAACCAAATTAATTGTATAACTTCATTAAAATTCATCGAAAACAATTCCATATAATAATTCGTCGACTTAAAAATTTATTCCAAAAAAAATCAACAAAAGTCAACACGGGGCCCGTCCCTCAGAACCTGACAAAAGTTTCATTAAATCCGAACACTCATTCCGATACGAGTTCAACCATACCAATTTTATCGAATTCCAATAACAAGTTGACCTCCAAATCTTAAATTTTCTTTTTCAAATCCCTAAGTTTAAACCCCCGATTTACACCTCAAAAATATGTAATCTAATCGGATTATTCGATGATAATTTAATATTATGGAGTAGAAATAATCACAAGGCACTTACCTTAAGTTTTCCCGTGAAAACCTTGCTAAAAAATCGCCTAACCCGAGCTTGAAATGCCCAAAAATTGCAAAAGCTCGGAACCCCTCTGTTTTTGTATTGCCCAGGGGTTTTCGCACACGCTGTGATTCCTTCGCACCTGTGTCTTCACACCCGCGGTAAAATTCTTCGCACCTGCGGCTTCGCACCCGCGGTAAAATACTTTGCATCCGCGGCAATATTTTTCGCACCTGCGGCTTCGCACCTGCAGCAAAATTTTTTGCACCCGCGGTGCCTGGCCAGCCCATGCCTTTTCCGCTTCCGCGAGTAATTCTTCGCATCCACGAGCTCGCACCTGCGACCCTTTTTCGCGCAGGTGCGATCATACCAGATGCACGGCTGCTTCAGCTCTTCCTCCAAATCCAAATTCGATCCGTTAGGCTTCCGATCTCCCCCGAGGCCCCCCGGGACCTCAACCAAATATACCATCAAGTCCTAAAACATCATACGAACTTAGTCAAATTCTTAAATCACATCAAACAATATCAAAACAATGAATCAAACCTCAAATCAAAATCTATGAACTTTGAACTTTCAAATTCTATATCTTGTGCCGAAACACATCAAATCAATTCGGAATGACTTCAGATTTTACACACAAGTCATAATTAACATAACAAAGCTATTCAAATTTCCATAATCGGATTTCGGACCCGATATCAAAAAGTCAACCCCCGGTCAAACTTCCCAAAAATTCAACTTTCGGCATTTCAAGCCTAATTCCACTACGGACCTCCAAATGAGTTTTCGGACACGCTCCAAAGTTTAAAATTACCATACGGAGCTATTGACATCATCAAAATTCCATTCTAGAGTCGTTTGCTCAAAAGTCAACTCTCCGGTCAACTCTTTCCATTTAAGCTTCTAATTAAGGATTGTTTCTTTTAATTAATTCTGAATCTTCCGCAAAAATCAAATTCGACCACACCCGCGGGTCATAATACATATCACGAAACTGCTCAAGATCTTAATCCACTGAACGGGACATTAATTCTTAAAAAGACAAGTCGGTTCATTACAATATGTCTGGTAAGTGTCTTGACCTGGCCTCGTCACTACTCTACTGAGGTTAGGCTTGATACTTACTGGCACCGCTGTAGTATACTTATACTATACTTCTGCACTTCTTTTTGTGCAGATCTAGGTACCCCAGAGTTGTTGATATTCTTATTAGTTGACCGAGCATTGTTGTAGAGACTCAAGGTATACCTGTTGTCGCGTTCGCAGGCTTCGGATTCATCTTCTGATATTTTCTTTGCATTGTTTGATTCTATTCTGGAACTGTTGTAATTAGAGATTTTCTAGTAAACTTTGTAGAGCTTGTGACTTGTACTATCGATTTTGGGAATGTAGGAAATTTCTATTTCATATTTATTTCAGATGTTTGGCTGGTTTATTATCATTTCGTTTGAACTGTTAAAAATGGCTAAAATTTATTCTAACGTTGGCTTGCCTAGCAAGTGAAATCTTAAGCGCTATCACGGTCTCGAAGGTGGGAATTTCGGGTCGTGACAAAGATATTGTCTTAGATTGCTCTTAATGAATGTAAGAGGGCCAAAATCGTATAAAGATTTGCGAACTGTACACGGAGTAACTTGTGACACATTCAGAGAAGCTGCATAAAAAAGAGAATTATTACTTTGCAATAATAATTTAATAGAATGCATGTCAGAAGTGTCTTAATAGAATGCATATCTGAAGATTTCAAAAAATACCCGAACATGCATATAAGAGAAATTCGTTATAAAGTGCTAAACCATATTAATGATATTCTTCATTCAATGGGTCGTGATATCAACGAATTTGAACTAACTCAGGGCAAAATTCAACCATATGCAATAGCCAAAGAAGCTAAAGGTGTACATTTTGAATATTACCGTTAATGATCAAGATCTACTATTACCATATAAACTAAACATTGAACAAATAAGAGCTTACAATATAATCCTTGATAGAATATTCTCAAATAAACCCTAAGCATTCTTCATTGATGATCCGAGCAGAACTGGAAAAAGCTTTTTTATATTGTACCTTATTAACTACAGTGAGACATAGAGGATTTATAGCATTAGCGACTGCAAGTTCGGGTGTTGCTGCTTCACTTCTTCCTGGGGGCCGAAGTGCTCATTCCCGATTTAAAATACCTATTGATGTTGATGGAAATTTTAGTTGCAATATTAGTAAACAAAGTTCATTGGCATCATTGATTAGAGATGCAAAACTAATAGTATGGGATGAAATTTAAATGGCCAAAAAGGAAATTATTGAAGCACTAGATTTGCTCCTTAGAGATTTAATGGAAACAACTATGCTATTCGGCAGAAAGGTTGTTGTATTCAGTGGTAATTTTAGACAAACTCTTCCCGTTGTCCATGGTGGACAAAGGGAAGATTTTATTCGTGAAAACTTATTATTTTCTGAAATTTGGCATCAACTTGAAAGATTACAATTGTCTAAAAATATGCGTGCAAAAACAAACCCAACTTTCTGTGAATATTTAATGAGAATTGGTAATGGAAAAGAAAGAAAAAATGATAAGAGCAAAATAAAAATTTTCCATCCTTTGATCATACCTTTCACCACTGAAAAAGATTCCTTGAATCATCTATTTAAAGTTACTTATCCTGATTTATATATAACTCATTCAAATATTTCCTTTATTACTTCTCGTGCAATTCTTGACAAGAGGGGTTGCTCTGATGGTAAGCAACCTTCACTTCCAACCAAGAGGTTGTGAGTTCGAGTTACCCCAAGAGCAAGGTGGGGAGTTCTTGGAGGGAAGGATGCCGAGGGTCTATTGGAAACAGCCTCTCTACCTCATGGTAGGGATAAGGTCTGCGTACACACTACCCTCCCCAGACCCTACTAGTGAGATTATACTGGGTTGTTGTTGTTGTTGTTCTTCTCGTGCAATTCTAACTACAAAGAATGATTTTGTTGATGAAATAAATGACATTCAAATTGCTCAATTTCCAACTGATGAAAAAGTCTATTTAGCTACTGATGAAACATTTGATCCAAAAGATCAAAGTGAGTATGAAGACTTTTTGCACACTTTAAATCCTCCTAGTTTACCTCCTTATAAATTATCTTTAAAGAAAAATTGTCCAATTATATTATTAAAAAATTTGAATCCTGCAAAGGTTTGTGCAATGGGACACGATTAATATGTAATGATTTCAAATCTCATGTTATTAGTGCTACAATATCCGGTGGTAATTTTAAAAATACACATGTATTCATTCCGCGAATACCACTATTAACATCAAAAGACGAAAAACTGCCTCTTCAATTTAAAAGAACACATTTTTCAGTACGATTATGTTTCGCCATGACTGTAAATAAATCTCAGGGCCAAACATTAGATTTTGTTGGCATTTATTTGCGAGAACCTGTGTTTTTTCATGGTCAGCTGTACGTTGCTTTATCAAGAGCTAAAGGTTCTAACTGTGTCAAGGTATTAATTAGACCACTTACAGTTGACGGCGATGATGACCACTCCACATATAATGTAGTCTATGATAAAATTATCGAAAAAGCTCTTTGTTTAACTTAGACCATCATTCCTAATAGTAAGTGTGATGTACAACTTGTTCATTCTTTGTATTCTTCCATTTTGTATTATAGTCATTTTGATAATATTACATATGCTCATTATTATATTATGATGTGTTATACTTGCAGATTACATCTAAATAGCATAAAGGTTTAACATCAATGAGATTACTTCAGAGACAGAAGAATGGACTTGCAAGGTTCAAGTAGTTGATAAAGGCAGACCTAGAGACAAGTGACAACAGAGAGAAAACGAAAAAGTATCAACTAATGATTTTGCAAGATGAAGAGGTGGTCTTTCGCGGATTCATAACTTTGCCAGTAGTAACTAAATTAATATTATCCTAATTGTGTCTTATTTTGTTACAGGAAAACCAAGTCGAATGCATTATATTCAATGCTGAGATAATGTATTTTGATGATCTGTTTCGCCCTTTCCATACTTACTTGGTGTCAGTTGCACAAGTCAATGAATCAAACTATATGTATAGAAATCCAGTTAACAAATTTACATGGACAATTGATAGGTGCACCATTGTTGAGCCAATAGAAACTGTTAATCATCCCGAAGATCCACTACCGCCGCCGACGCGACTAAATCTTACACCATTTGGCAACTTTGAGTATCAACTTGAGGGATCTGAATTTGGTAATTGAATATTTAACTATCTATGTTGTTTGTTCACCTAAAATTCACATTTATTATTATTATTAATTATTATTATTATTATTATTACTATTATTGTCTATAATAATTTTATTATCTATTAACTTATTCATCGTTCTTTTTAAACACAAGATGTGCTTGCCATTGTGCTCAACGCTAGTCCCTCAACATATGCTTCAAATGGGAGGAGAATTCAAGATTTTATCATCATTGATGATCAGTAAGTGTACATAAGCCTGTTTTATTGGGTCCAAATAGCAACTGATGATTCAAGTATGATGTACTGTTTCACTTTTCGTATGTTGTCTAACAATAGCACACTATAAATGAAACCGAGATTCAAGTTGACGTTGTACCCTTTAAAAGGTTGCTCTCCATGCTTGAATTCATCTTTGGTTTTGCTGCAATTATGATCTTCCAAAGCATACTGGAATTATTATGGTTTAACTTTTTGCTGCCAACATTTATATATCGCTATAATATTTGACCATTTCTTTAAATATATTCTCAACAATGCAAAGTTCCTCTCTTATTGTTCCCCTTTGCTATAAGAATCTAAGTAAAACCTCTTTGAGTGTTGTTAAGCTAAGGGAGCATGTTTCTTTTGGCCCATTTGGGCGGTGCAATTGAGATTTGAGCAGAGTGGATAACTCTCGAGAAGGTTCTAATGGGTTTGAGATTTATATATAGCAATTGAGAATTTTTTCCGGATTTGTGTATGGATAGAATCTGAGATTTACATTTGATGGTGCTGAAACTTGCACTAATTCTGTATGACTATGGATTCTACATTCCAGTATAAGAAAGGTAAAAGAATAATTTTAAATTCACATAAGGTCTTTTCAGAGTGGGTGTCTGGATTGTGGTATTTATGAGGGGTAATTATGTTGTAGTAGACTTTACAGATGTTGTGGTGGCAATATTCTTGGGTTTGGTAACCTGCGTGGCTTGGTCGAGTTAGAGGAATTCAGTTCTGATATCTTGGTTATGTGCAAATGGATTTCAAAGTATTCTTGATGGTTTGAACCAGATATTTTCTACCGGTGTGGGAAACATGTTGTGTATTGTGATTTCCTCCTGGAAGGAAGAAAGGGGAAGGTTTCTAACTAACCGGGTATGTAATTTGTTGATGACTTAGAGTTGATAATGAGATTCTCGTGCTTTTCACATGATGGCATGATAGATGTGGTGTGTTGTGCGGAGTTAAGATTTACATGTACAAGATGGCAGTTCAATCTTGAAGGGAAGGTCATGAAGTTTGGACAAAATGGCCAGTTTCAGATATTTAGATGAATGTTATAATTGCTCGGTAATTCTTGAGAAGGGTGCGTATTTCAGAATGCGCATTTTGTTTTGACTTATGGATGTTCATTGGTATTACAGTACTCACATGGTTGATCAACTGTCGATATTCAGATTTTTGCTATGTGGCACGAGAGAATTATAGAAGTATTCCTCGTGGAATGATCATGCATGAAAGATGTGTTAGTCATTCGAGCGCTGGAGTAAGGGTCGGTTACGGTGATTTATGCATTCTATGAATCTGGAGACCGGGAGTTCTCAGAAACATATTATTTTAGGGTTGCGACCTGTTTGAGGTGAGTATTTTATTTAAACTCAGTGGAGGCACTAGTTGCGTTAATTATTTTTGACAGCTACGCGCTATGAGTGCGCATATATGTGAGGTGTGAGCCCATGTGCGGGTATCGGGGCAAGTATTCATACTCGAAAGAATGCTTAGGCTATGATATGCCTAGAGTTGACTGTTAAGCTTAAAGTTATATCGTTCTCATATTTGTACCATGTTGAGAACTATCTGGGCTATACTTGAGGTTACAAAGAGGCTAATTCCCTGAATAAACTTGGTAGTTACTATTTCTGTGATAACTTGCCGATTTGAGCTGTGATAGCACACTTTGCACATGCCTACACTATGGCATGTTATTTATACTAGTCCAGGAGCATAAGAATCTTATTTCATTATCACATACATGTGTATTTCTTTAATTGCTCCTGTATGATATGCTTGAACTGGAGGCCTGTGACCTTGCCGAGCGATTTATATCATTGACACGTGAGTTGTCTATGTCGCACGTGAGTTGTTCGTGCAGTGTGTGGGAATTTTATTTCTTTGATAATTCATCTGATTTCATTATTTTTCTTCCTCTACGATAAAAAAAATTATTTGAGCAGTGTATTTGAGGAATTGTGCACATGCGCGTACAGTTATCCACTTCACAAAATTTGAGGAGTTGGTTGTAAATATTAGGTTGTGTTGGGGTTGCAAGTCAATAAAGTGGTTGTATTTGATGAGATGAGGTCATTGGACCTAGAATGAGTATTATCGGATTTTATTACGGTATATTTGGGAGGATAATATCGAAAATCGGCTTAGAAAGTGATTATTGTTTTGGTTGGGGCGAGAGAGCTCTGTGACTCGTTGATATGATAAGTGGTTATGAGATTCTGCGTGTTTCTTTCATTATCGGCAGTGTATGAAGGTTTTGGGGACGAGATTTTGTTTGATATGGGGTTTAATACTAGTACTTGGTTGGTTTTGAGTAGTTACTATGATCGGAAATGGTGTTGCGAGTATGCGAGTTGTGTAGTATGTTATGTGATTATATCTCGGGTTATGGTTAAGGCTTAATACAGCTTGTTCAGACTTATAAAGTGTGTAGATGTGAGATTCGGGTCTTGAAAAGAAATTCTGAATGTTGAAAATTGAATTACAAGGTTTATGGGCTAAGGTTAAATTAATGACTTTCAGCTATGTTGTGTTGTCAGGCCTATATAGAATAGGGTGATGTGGGATTACCCCCGGGAATGTGTGTAGTAGGGTGGAACAGTGATTTAAGGTTTAGGAACAACTCTTGGCACGTTCGAGGACGAACGTATGTTTAAGTGGGGGAGAATGTAACGACAAAACTTGTCGTTTTGAACATTTACGCTCCTTTCAACTATTTGAAGTCTTGAATAGCTTCGTATGATGTATAATGACGTGTGTGAATTGGCGTTTTTGATGTTTCAAGTGTTTCGGGATT
Source organism: Nicotiana tabacum (assembly GCF_000715075.1). NCBI lineage: Eukaryota > Viridiplantae > Streptophyta > Magnoliopsida > Solanales > Solanaceae > Nicotiana > Nicotiana tabacum. The sequence continues at coordinate 135,620,666 of NC_134102.1, forward strand.
AGTTCGGAAGAATAAATTTCATGTTGGAAACTTAAATGAAAAGGGTTGACCGGAGTTTTTACTTTTGTGCAAACGACTCCGGAATAGAGTTTTGATAATTCCAATAGCTTCGTATGGTGATTTTGGACTTAGGAGCGTGTCCGAAAATTTTTTTGGAAGTCCGTAGTTAAATTAGGCTTGAAATGGCTAAAATAGAAATTTAAGTTTGGAAATTTGACCGGGAATTGACTTTTTGATATCTGGGTCGGAATTCGATTCTGGAAATTGGAATAGGTTCGTTATGTCATTTATGACTTGTGTGCAAAATTTGAGGTCAATCGGACTTGATTCGATAGGTTTCGGCATCGAATGTAGAAGTTGGAATTTTTTAATTTCATTAAGCTTGAATTGGGGCATGATTCGTGATTTTAGCATTGTTTGATGTGATTTGAGGCTTCGACTAAGTTCGTATGATGTTTTAGGACTTGTTGGTATATTTGGTTGAGGTCCCGAGGGGCTCAGGTGAGTTTCAGGATGATTTCGCATCATTTCTAGGCCATTTTTAATTGCTGGTTTTTGTCTACAAAGGTGTGCATCGCGATCCCGAACATTTGGTTGCGTTCGCAAAGAGAAAACAGCAGTTTGGGGCCTTGTGAATCGCGATCGCGGAAGCTCTTTCGCGATCGCAGAGAACAAAATCTCGGCTGTACTGACCTGACTTTGGAAGCTTATATCTCACAATCTATAAGGAATTTGGAGATGATTCAAAAATAAAAGTTGTAGCCCTTGATATCTAGTTTTCAGAAAGTCAAACAATTTTTCATTTGGAGTTTTGTACAAAATGTTAGGCCATTATACTAGAGGTTGTCTGGAAGAGTTGGGGAGTTTGTGCTTCCCAATCACGATTAGTTTTCCGCGATCGCGAAGAGCAAATTTTGAGCTGGATCGTGAAGAGTAAATGCCTGGACAGAAATTATATTTCGATGTTTCGGCCATTTTAACACATTTGGAGCTATGGAGCTCGGATTGAAGCGAGTTTTGAGGCGATTTTCACCATATCGATTGGGGTAAGTGATTCTAACTCGGTTTTGGTTAAATTACACGAATATATTATTGTTTTTATCAACAAATTAGTGTTTTGTGTTGAAAATAGTAGAAAATTTCATAGACTTTAATTGAGGATTTGAAGGCCGAGTTGTGGTCGAATTTGAGTAATTTTGGTATGGTTGGACTCGTGGTTGAATGGGTGTACGAATTTTGTGAGTTTTGTCGGATTCTAAGACGTCGGCCCCACTGGCAATTTTTGAGTGTATTTTTGGATTTTGTGGGAAAATTAGTATTTTTATATGAAATTAATTCCTATAATTTGTCTTGACTGAATCGAATTAATCGAAGTTGATATGCGCAGAATGAAATTTCTGGAACATTGTTGTAACGACCCGGCTTGTCATTTTAAGAATTAATACCCTGTTCAGTGGCTTAAGGTCTCGAGCAGCTTCGTGATATGTATTATGACCCGCGGGTGTGGTCGAGTTTGATTTTTGCGGAAGAGTCGGAATTAATTAAAAGAAACAATCCTGAATTATAAGCTTAAATGGAAAGAGTTGACCGGAGAGTTGACTTTTGAGCAAATGACTCCGAAATGGAATTTTGATGATGTCAATAGCTCCATATGGTAATTTTGGACTTTGGAGCGTGTCCGGAAACTCATTTGGAGGTCCGTAGTGGAATTAGGCTTGAAATGCCGAAAGTTAAATTTTTGGGAAGTTTGACCAGGGGTTGACTATTTGATATCGGGTCCGGAATCCGATTCTGGAAATTTGTATAGCTTCGTTATGTTAATTATGACTTGTGTGCAAAATTTGAAGTCATTCCGAATTGATTTGATGTGTTTCGGCACAAGATATAGAGTTTGAAAGTTCAAAATTCATAGATTTTGATTTGAGGTATGATTCATCGTTTTGATGTTGTTTGATGTGATTTAAGAAATTGACTAAGTTCGTATGATATTTTAGGACTTGATAGTATATTTGGTTGAGGTCCCTGGGGGCCTCGGGGGAGTTCGGAAGCCTAACGGATCGAATTTGGATTTGGAGGAAGAGCTGAAGCAGCCGGGCATCTGGTATGATCGCACCTGCGCGAAAAAGGGTCGCAGGTGCGAGCTCGCGAATGCAAAGAATTAGTCGCGGAAGCAAAAAATGCATGGGCTGGCCAGGCACCACGGGTGCGAAAAATTTTGTTGCGGGTGCGAAGCCGCAGGTGTGAAAAATATTGTCGTGGGTGCGAAGTATTTTACCGCGGGTGTGAAGCCGCCGGTGCGAAGAATTTTACCGCGGGTGCGAAGCCGCATGTGCGAAGAATTTTACCGCGGGTGCAAAGCCGCAGGTGCGAAGGAATCACCGCGGGTGCGAAAACCCCTGGGCAATACAAAAACAGAGGGGTTCCGAGCTTTTGCCATTTTTGGGCATTTCAAGCTCGGGTTAGGCGATTCTTGAGCAAGGTTTTCACGGGAAAACTTAAGGTAAGTCCCTTGTGATCATTTCTACTCCATAATATTAAATTATCATCAAATAATCTGATTAGATTACATGTTTTTGAGGTGTAAATCAGGGGTTTGAACTTAGGGATTTGAAAACGAAAATTTAAGATTTGGAGGTCGAGTGGTTATTGGAATTCGATAAAATTGGTATGGTTGAACTCATATCAGAATGGGTGTTCGGATTTCATAAAAAAGTTTGTCGGGTTCCGAGGGGGCGGGCCCCGCGTTGACTTTTGTTGACTTTTTTGGAATAATTTTTTAAGTCGACGTATTATTATCCGGAATTATTTTCGATGAATTTTAATGAAGTTATACAATTAATTTGGTTAGATTTGAGCGGTCCGCAGGTCAATTCAAGCAAGAAGACGATTTTGGAATATCAACATAACTTCAAAAAGGTAAGTGTCTTGCTTAACCTCGAGTGGGGGAATTACTCCTTAGGCATTGAGTCTTATGTGCCATTTGTGAAATGTGAAAAGCCGTGTATGCAAGGTGACGAGTACGTACTCGGGCTTATATGTGCAAAATTTATTGAATTAAAGTCTTAGGCATTATTGTGTAGTAAATTGGGAAATTGTGACAATTATTAAATCATCTGTTTGCCATGCCTAAATCCTTATTGTTGAATTTGTTTTTATATGATAATTTGATGTGATTGTTACTTGAAATATTTATGAAATTTCGTGAGTATTGTTGGTTTAATATTTCTTGGAAATTAATTCCAATATGAATTTTCTTATGCAAATAATTAATTTAAGCGAGCTTAAGAATAAGTGTTAATATAATTATCTAAATTTGGATTAATGAAAACTTTGCTTTATCTTGAGTAATTTCTATTTCTGTCGATTGATTTTGGGGGTGTTATATACATTGTGTGGAGCCCTCGGCTATTTGTTGTGAAATTAATTGATTTAGTTGTGTCTTTGGAATCTTGGTTGTGGCTATTGGGCAAATTGTGATATGATTTGATTTTGTTATGTTGCCGTGATAATTTTCCGTATAAATTGTTGTATTGTGTGAGTTATTATTTTGAGAAATTATTGTGTTGTGTGAGTTATTATTTTGGGGAGATAAGGGTGGCATTTCACCGTTGATATTATGTGGGTATAAGGGTGGCATTTTACTGTTGTTGTGTTTGTTGGAATATTGTCTGGGCGGAGCGATAAGGGTGGCTATAGAAGCGATAAAGGTGGCAATATGAGCAATAAGGGTGGCTATTAATATTGTCTGGGCGGAGCGATAAGGGTGGCTATAGGAGTGATAAGGGTGGCAATAGGAGTGATAAGGGCGGATATTGTCAGGACGATATGTGATGATGTGGGGTTATGGTGTTGATGATTTTCATGTGATGTTGTGATTTTTTTGTGTTTATTTTTATACCTTGTGTCATTTGTCTTGTTGTTGGTAAATTAATAACAATCTAATTTATGTTGAAATTGAGAGCCCGTGGCTATTGCCATGTAGATTATAAAATGAAATGTAGGCACGAGGTGCCGTGAGTAAATAATGAGGATATTTGGCACGTGAATTGTCCGTGCAGTTGTGATATGAAATATGGGAACGAGGTGCTGTGATGAAATGATAATGATATTTGGCACGTGAATTGTCCGTGCAGTTATGATATGAAATGAGGGTACGAGGTGCCAGAGAAATATGATGATTTAATTATGTGCACGAGGTGCCGTGAAAATATGAAAAATGGTGAGACCTGTATTTACGAAAAATATAAAAATGGGCTGAGACCCGTATTTTTATGATTATGAAATGGGGTGTCACATGGTGACTTCTTAATTGAACGAATTATATTCAAAATATTTATTTGGAAGGATTTTTACTTGGAAAGTATTACATGAAAGAATTGTATTTGAAAAATATTCATTTGAGGAAATTATATTTGAAAAGATTTATTGAAAGAATTATATTTGAAAAATAATTATTTGTGAAAATTATATTTGAAAGAGAGTTACTTGGAAGAATTATATGTGAAGGACAGTTATTTGAAGGACTTAATTTAATTGGGTGTAATTGTGTTTATTAATTGTTGAGTGATATTAATGGTACTCTTGTTGTCTGATGTGCATATCACTGGTTGTTTTATCATGCCCTTATTGTTATTTGTTTCCTGTTATTTTTTATATTATATTGCACATGTTAATAGACTAGTGAGTGTCTTGAGTGTACCTCGTCTCTACTCCACTGAGGTTAGTCTTGATACTTACTGGGTACGGACCGTGGTGTACTCATACTACACTTCTGCACATTTTTGTGCAGAGCCAAGTATTGGAGATATCGAACTTGAGCAGAGTTAAAGCGGGATCGTAAGGATTCAAGGTAGAGCTGCTTGGCCGTCGCAGTCCCTTGGAGTCTTTTCATTTCATTGTATTGTTAATTTGTAATCAAATAGTATTGTATATTCGGTCATCGTGATCATTCCATGTATTCAATTAGAGTTCGTGACTCAGTACTACCAGTCTTGGGAGGTTGTATATTGTAATTATTTCCACTGTTAGTTTAAAAAAAATGGCTTCAAAAGGTAATTGAAATCGGCTTACCTAGTCTTACAGACTAGGTGCCATCACGACGCCTGTGGTGGAATTTTGGGTCGTGACACATATAAAGTTGTACAATATGTTACATGAAGCTGACAAGGAAAGAGTATCAATGTAAGGCCAATAATAGAAGAGTTTCTAATACAAATCAACAATGAAAATAAGGAGAACACAGATGACATCGAGAAAACAATCAAGCAATTGAGCAATCACACAGTCAGAGTACAAAAAATATAAAAATGGCACGGCATCACCCTTCATACTTTTACTCTCGTCCTTACCATAAAATGATGAATAATTTAAACACGATTCAAGACAATTCCAACTTGAACATAGTAAAGCGTCAAGTGAGTTATTAAGCCAATTTAGGATTTAAATAAGGTAAAATAGTAAAGAGGTTGTGCAAATAAAAAATCAATTAAATTTAGTATAGAAATATAGGAGATCCAATATAATATTGTATTTATACAATTTAAGACATTCAATCAAATATTTAACGCGATAAATATGGGATTTATTAAAGTAAAACGTAATAACAATTTTTTACATAAATTACACGACAATAAGATAATGAGGAAGTAGAGGTATCAATTAGACTAAAAGTATAATCACCATTTAAATTAGTAGATCTTCGAATAAGATATGAGTTTTATTTTTGAAAGACACATAAGTGGAACAACTTGAAAATTCTTTCGTTTATATCTGCTAAATTTTCAACAACTTAACATGTCACATAGAATGCATGACTCACACAAGAAGTACATATTATTCCATCTTTAATATATTTATGGTTAATTAATTATGCTCAAAATATAATGAAGTGATTTAATAAAACCACAATAACCTTCCTAGCATAGAATGCATCATGAGAATCACAATCGAAATTAACCTTAATATCACAATAATTTCATATTTATTCATTTGTTGCGGCGTGCAACCCGTTTCCACAATATAATCCTTCTATTAAATTCCGTTATGGTGTGCAACCCAATCCATCAATATAAACTTAAGATAAAATCTGTTGCGGCGTGCAACCCGATCCCACAATATAATCCTTCAAATAAATTTCGTTGCGGCATGCAACCCGATCCATCTATATAAACTTAAGATAAAATCCGTTGCGGCGTGCAACCCGATCTCACAATATAATTCTTCAAATAAATTCCGTTGTGGCGTGTAACCCGATCCAGCAATATAATATTTCAAATAAATTTCGTTGTGGCGTGCAACCCATTCCAACAATATAATCTTTCAAATAAATCCCGTTGCGGCGTGCAACCCGATCCAACAATATAAATCATATCTGTTGCGGCGTGCAACCCGACCCTCAAGCAACACCTATTAAGCAACCAATTTAAAATCAACTACGATATACCACAAAATCAAAAGGGATAACGAGGCTACACAAAAAAGTCACAACTAATGAAAAAGGCTACACGATAGCTCACGAAATCAAATAACAAGGAAGTGACAATCCATAAGCCAAGGCACAATTTATGAGCGTCAATTGACAATTAAGGCATGTAGCAAGTAAAGCATGAATTCAACGAGTGATTACAATCAACATATAAGGGTGAACTTGACAATAAGGATGAAACTTGTATTAACAATTTCAAGTAAAGCATGTACAAACAATTCTAACAACAAAAGAGATAATCATGAAACGATATTTGCAATCAATTGTATAAAAGGAGTCTAACAGTCCAAACCGGTCAAATACCACATATAGGTCGTGTACCCACTCGCCACCTCGCGTACACGACCTTCACATAACACGAATGACACAATCATCTCAAATCCTAAGGGGTGGTTTCCCCCACATAAAGTTAGACAAGACACTTAACTTAACGCAGTTAGGCCGATATTCTAAAATGGCATTCTCTTGTGAAATGACCTCCGGACGACTCAAATCTAGTCAAATTAATTACATAAATAATTACAATTCATAGAAAATATTTTCGGATAATAATACGTCGGTTTCCAATTTTATTCTAAAATTCAGCTCGAAAGTCAACCCCGGGGCTCGCACATCGAAACCCGATATAAATTCACGAAATATGAATACCCATTCCGATACGAGTTTAACCATACCAATTTTATCAAATTCCGATAACAAATCGACCTCCAAATCTTAAATTTTTGTTTTAAAAAGATTTTACAAAAATCTCATTTTCTTCTAATTGATTCACTAATAAAAGATGAAAATAATTATGAAATCATAAAATATAATAAAAACCGAGTAGGAAACACTTACCCCAATCCATTTGGTGAAAATTCTCTCAAAAATCGCCCAAATCCGAGTTTCCTAGCTCCAAAAATGATGAAATGAGCAAAAAAATAAAACTGCTCAATAAAAACCTATTTTTCGTCCCTAAAAGTCTATTTTCTATCACTACAAGTCCATTTTCCGTCACTAAAGGTCCGCACCAGAACATGCTTGCACCAGAAGTTTAATATTTCACTAAAATTGTTCTAACTCCATCATACGAACTCGGAATTCGACGATTCTGGTTCCTATGAGTCACAAATAATAATACGAACCTTGTACAATTCGGAGCTCATTTGCTTAATGCGATACTAATTTTGCTTGTTAAACAATTAACTCATGTTTAGCGCTAAAAATCCAATCGTGATTTGGTGAAATTAGACCAAACATTCCAGATCATTCCTATAATTCATTATCAAACTCCTGGAAGTCTCAAAATCAAATTTTGATCTCTAGAACTAAAAATGAAAATTTGGATCATTACATGCTTATGCTCAAAACACCAAATTTTTCCAAAACTCATCTGAGATAGCTTGTAGTGTATCAACCATAACCTTTTGTACCAAACTCCAACTTCCAAATGGTTTAAATTTATGAAAACTAGATACAAAGAGATACAACTTTTATTTTTGTATCATCGCCAAATTCCTTATAGATTACGAGATATAAGCTTCCAAAGTCAGCCATGTGCAGCAGAAATTTCTGCGATGCACACTGCCAGGCAAAATAACTGCAGTACCAAGCTTCAGTTAATTGATCATAACTTTCTGTACAAATGTCCAAATGATGAATGGTTTACATTTCTGGAAACTATATTCAAAGGGATACAATTTTTATTTTGGATCATCTCCAAATTCTTTACATATTACGAGATATAAGCTTCCAAAGTTAGCCCTGTGCAGCAGAAACTTCTGCGAAGCACACTGCTGTAGCCAAAAACCAGCAATTAACAATGGCCTAGAAATGGTCTGAAACCACTCCGAAACTCACCCGAGCCCCTCAGAACCCCGTCTGAACATACCAACAAGTCTCAAAATATATTACGAATTTAGTCGAGACCTCAAATCACATCAAATAACACTAAAACACGAATCGCACCCCAATTCAAGCTTAATGAAAACTAACGAATTCTAAATTCTACATTCGATGCCGAAATCTATCAAATCAATTCGGAATGACCCCAAATTTTGCACAAGAGTCCTAAATGTCATAATGAAGCTCTTCCAATTTACGGAATTGAATTTTGACCCTGATATCAATAAAATCAACTCCCGGTCAAACTTTCTAAAAATCTTCCATTTCCAACTTTCGCCAAAAATGTGTCAAATTGTCCTACGAACTTCTAAACTCAAATTCGGACATACGCCTAAGTCCAAAATTACCATACGAAGCTATTGACATTATCAAAATTCCATTCCGGAGTTATTTACTCAAAAGTCAAACTTCGGTCAACTCTTTTTATTTAAGCTTCAAAAATAAGAATTGTTCTTTCAATTTGGTTCTGAATCTTCCGGAAATCAAACTCGATCACACACGCAAGTCGTAATACATATTACAAAATTGCTCAGAACTTTAAGTCGCTAAACGAAATATAAATTCTCAAAACGTCGGGTCGTTACAATCTTTCTCCTTCGGTTGGATGACATGTTACAACTCGACCAATAACATATCCTTGTTGGCGACGTGACCACATTTTGTATGGTGTGGACCATACGAAATATTATGAAAATTCTCGGTATAATAAATTCAAATTCATAGCATCTTCGTTTTTGCTATTCATCGTAAAAAATTTAGTTAACATTATTTTTTTAATCATAGGATTATTTACAATTCTACTAATATTGTCCGTATTTTTGAAGGAAATAATTTGTTGTCCATCAAGATGGAGTTGAAGATGGTATACATTTGGAATCATTTCACTAAAGCAAATATATGCCATGCAGCCTCAGGTGGTATCACCCATCTAGCAGATTGGTATTTCTTTATTTCATCTATTTCTATATTCGTATCGTTAGGATGTATATGGAATACAATTTTATCATGTCCTTTGCAAATATATTTGTAAATGTACTTAGCAACTCTAATATCATAGCAAATCTCCACGTTTATATGACAGTTAAACTTACAAAGTAAGAACGGATTGTAGAAAATAACCCATGAATTATTAAAAAGTTATACTCTAATTTCCACATATTTTTTCGGATTTCGTCTTCTATAAATAAGGTATGAATTTTTTCCTTTAGTTGTCTATTCAACAAACTCTTTTGGAAACTTGAATTTACATTGACCGTTTTTTTTCTTCATACATGGGCTTGTTGGATTTAATTGACCACAAGGACCATGTAGCATGTGCTGTGTAACAAGCTTAAATAAATCGGAGTTTTTTTTAGGATCTGGTAATTCAGCACAAATAAATTGATCATATGCCTCTATGTCAATAGTTTGTATTTTTCATCGAGTATAATAAGAAAATGAGCATGTGGAAGTCCCATTTTTTGGAATTCTACCGTGTACATAAATGCTTTAACTTTACCAATTACTTGTCTTTTTAGTATATCCTTTTTAAGCTCTTCTAGTTTTGCTCAAAATATTCGGCTAACTAAGTCAGGTCTATTCTGGACCTCATCTGTTGACAACAAGTTTTCTTGAATTTTCAGGCCAAGAAGGGTTGCATGTCATAGTTAGGAATATACCGGGTATTCCAAAATATTGCACCAATGCAATAGCATCTATATACCGGCGGCGCATATCTCTTGGGCCTCCTGTGAAGCTAAGTGGAAGTATTCTGTTCTTACCTACTTGTGAGCCTTCTCTCTCACCACGGCATAAAAGATCTAAAAGTCCCGCTAACACGTCCATCCTGATTAAATCTTGATTGAAAGAAGCGAAATCTAATCTTTGAGTTTCAACTTTTATCCATTCGTCTATAACATATTGTTGTAATAATCTTCCTGAATGTAAGATTATATTTTCATCATCTCTAATTTGGAGTTGATAACAATAGTATTCACGACAAGAAACGGGTTCTCTTTTTCGTTTGCCTTTTTGCATCACTTCAACTTCCATGTCAAGGAATCCATCAATTGAAGTTATATTGATTACACTTGAAAATTGTTCGTATTCACAATATGTATGTGTTCTAGAAAGGGTAGCTGAAGGCTTAAATTTTTTAATACCATAATGCCAACCATTTTGACCGTAAGGGAACAATAATGGATATTGCAATGGGTCATAACATCCATAATAATAACTTACCAGCTGGCTTCTATCACTTTTTGTATATATTCGGATATGTGGTGTAGGAATACAATTATTGGTATCTTGTTCTACCCATATTCCTGCCACTCTGACGTAGTTGGTAAGTTATATATTCGTTGGTCTAGACCAGCATCACACTTAAGCGCAATGTAGAAATCTGATAATTGTGGGATATTTATTAAGGATTTAAAAAATGTAGAGTAAGGATTAGTTTTTAATATTTCCATTAAATTTTTCACAGTACACTCGTTCAATTTATTAGAACATGCTATTCGATTGCTCACTTCATTTTCACTATCAAAGAAATATAATTGTAGATTTTTTTCTTTTTCATTACTTGGTATCAAGTCATTTATGAAATGATACATTTGTCCTTGAACTCGAAATGTGTAAATACCTTTATTCCTCTTTGCCAGTTCTTTGTCATAGGTCACTCCCAGGGACGTGAACGCAAATATATTATTGTATGTTCTTATGTAGGTTCGAAAATGCTTTGATTTTTCAGTATTTTCTAGATATAAGTGATGTTTGGCATATTTCGATATGTGTTGATGTTACTTTGCCCATGCTTTAACCACTTTTTGATATTATTTAATCTTTAAAACACCCAACGTAGTGTAATTATTGGTTTGATGACTAATTAAGTTATGTGTGACGATTTAAGGTGTTCGGAGTGCAAAATATGAAGAAAAGGTGATTTAGCTAGAGGAAGAAGGGTTGGATGCGTCGCATCCAACCTAGGAAAACATCATCATGCATGCAACCTTAGCAGTGAAGTTGGGCCATCGCGTCTGCCATCGCGTGCGAAACTGGGAAGTAGAAGTGAAGCTGGATGCGTCGCGTCCACCATCGCATGCAAGCTGAGAAATAGAGGACAAGGTGGATGCGTCGCATCCACCTTCGCAGGCAAAAAATTGAAATGGAGGACAAGGTGGATGCGTCGCATCCACCTTAGCATCAATCCCTGAAGCCGATTTGGACTAGGAATAGGAGAGCCTTGGCCCACGACTTTTGTACGCAATATATAAGCCAAAAATGCCTCCTTTAGGTTATCTAACATATTGGGAAGAGGGAAAAAGCCAGGAAAAAGCTGTGGAGGCCGGAATTCATCAAGTTTCATCTTTCTCCCACCAAACTTAGTAATTTTTATGTTTCTTTATATGATTTGTTGTTTGGCTACCATGTCTATATAGAGCTAAACTTCACGTTCTAGGGTTGTGGTTCTTTCATGACTATTGTTATTCGGATATTGATTTTGACTTCTTGATTTATCATATTAGTTTATTTATTCAATCTTGCACTTAATTATTTAATTGATTGATCACCAATTGAATATTATCTACGAATCTAGAATTGCACTCGAAAGTGGGAATTCTATATTGCATATAGGATTGAGTAGGGCAAGTTCTTGAACTCGGGCATCGGGGAACGGATTCGTAGTTAGGATAGACATATACCTAATTGCCTTGCTTGGTTGATTTACAGGAATTATAAATGCGTTCTTGTTGATTCTAACTCCATAGACATATAGGCGTTAGGTTAGCTTGAATAGGCGAGTAAGAACTCGACAGATTCTTATGAGCATTAACCCTGTCAACCAATAAGCTAGATAAATTAGTCGGTCAATTCAATTGAAGAATACAATAGGATTGTTAGATAGCCCATAACCCTAGATCGTTTTCATTACATTGAGATCCTTAAAATCTGCTCTTTCTCTGTTCAAAGTCTATTATTTATATTTTTCTTATTTAATTAGTTAGAATAAAATATTTTTAGATTTAATTCTTGTTTAGATAATTAAGATAGGCTAATTTAGTTAATAGTTAATCATAAGTCCTCGTGGGTTCGACATCCGACTTTGAGTCACTTTATTACTTGACGACCGCGTATACTTGCGTGAGTGTGTTTGGTCGCAACAAGTTTTTGGCGCCGTTGCCGGGGACTTAGAAATTAGCTACGTGACTAAGTTAAGCTTTTATTAGATATTTGTTTTCAAGTTTTAATTTTCAGTTTGCCTGGTTTGTGTCAACGCAGGGTTTACTCTCGAATGCAGAGGAGTAGAAGTGCAAACAACCTCATTCCTCTTGATCCAGAAATCGAACGAACATTACATAGAGTGAGAAGGGAACACGAAGCTAGAACGAGAATAGAAAGAGATTTGGACATCGCAATCCAACCACAGCCAATAGATATGGCAGGCAATGAAGAGCGTCCGGTAATCGAAGCCGCAAGGCCCAATCTTGCGAATATGACTCAGGCTATTGTGAAGCCTGATATCACTGGGCATTTTGAACTCAAACAGTACATGGTACAGCTGATTCAGTCCACAGGACAATATGTGGGTCTATCTCATGAGGACCCGCAGAGGCATATTCAGAACTTCTTGGAAATCACGGACACTTACAATTATCCGAACGTCTCCAAGGACTATGTCAGGCTGACACTATTCCCTTTTTCACTGTTGGGGGAAGCTAAAGAATGGTTGCAAAAGGAGCCCGCGAACTCTATCCACACTTGGGATGATCTAGCAAGGAAATTCCTGATCAAGTTTTTCCCAACTAAGAAGACAAAGTCGTTGAGGAGCCAAATTCTTGGGTTCCAACAACGGGATGGCGAGACACTTCGTCAAGCTTGGGAAAGATACAAGAAACTACTCAGAGACTGCCCGCATCATTGTCAAACTGATGAGGTATTGGGTCACACTTTTGTTGATGGGTTAGATGAAGCATCAAAGATGAATCTTGACTCAGCTTGTGGGGGTAGTTGCATGGCAAGACCGTATAGTGAAATACAACTCCTGCTAAATAATTTCACTGCTAATGACCATAATTGGCAAGGAGAGGGGGATTCACGAAGGGTAATTAAACAGAAGGCTGCCGGTTTGATTGAGCTTGATGACTTTTCTGCCATGAGAGCCGATATAGCAAAATTGGCAAATCAGATGAATAGAATGACAACACAACAAATGCAACATGTACAGCAGATGTCTATTTGTTGCGAACTATGCGGAGACAGTCATATGATTGACATGTGCCCCACGAATCCTGAATCTATATACTATGTGGGACAACAAAACAGAGGTCCTATGAATCAACATGCGCAATATGGGAACACTTACAACCCAAACTGGAGGAATCATCCTAACTTCTCATGGGGCGGAAGTCAACAGAATCAGTATAGGCCTCAAGGGAATTTTACTCAACCTCAGAAGCCACCCCAACAAATGGAAGAAAGTACGAATGACTTGCTGAAAAAGTTGTTACTAGACAATCAACAGCTCAGGACCGATTTCAGAAATCTTGAGAGGCAAATGGGGCAGTTAGCAGCAAACCAAAATACTAGACCTACAGGCTCACTTCCCAGTGATACAGAGAAGAACCCTCAAATTAATGCAGTTACACTTAGAAACGGGAGGGAACTAGAGGAAGCGCCAAGGAAGATAAAAGAAAAACCTATACCTGGGGGGAGTTGACACCTAAGGCAACACAAGAGTCAAAGGAAGATGATGCAAGTTCAGAGCGAATGGAGGTTACAAGGCCACCACCACCTTTCCCCCAAAGATTGCAGAAAAGGAATGACGATCGCATGTTCAACAAATTTCTCTCCATGTTGAGTCAGGTTCAATTAAATATTCCATTAGTGGATGTACTTCGTGAAATTCCAAAGTACGCTAAGTACATAAAAGACATAGTGGCTCATAAGAGGAAATTGACTGAGTTCGAGACGGTTGCACTTACTGAGGAGTGCACATCAAGGGTCTAAAACAAGCTTCCCCAAAAGCTTAAGGACCCTGGCAGCTTCACTATTCCAGTACAAATCGGTAATATTAACGTGGGACGTGCTCTGTGTGATTTGGGTGCAAGCATAAATCTGATGCCGTTATCCTTGTTTAAGCAATTAGGTCTGGGAGCTCCGAGACCAACCACCGTGATGTTGCAATTAGCTGATAGGTCCATAGCCTACCCCGAAGGAGTGATTGAAGATGTGCTGCTGCAAATTGGAAAATTCATCTTCCCAGCTGACTTCATTATTCTAGACTTCGAGGCTGATGAACAAGTTCCAATCATATTGGGACGACCTCTCTTGGCTACTGGCGATGCAATAATTAAAGTGAGAGAAGGGAAAGTGATTATGAGAGTGGACAACGAGGAGGCAGTCTTCAATGTCTACAAAGCAATCCAACTCCCCCGCCACTATGAGGAGCTCTCTATGATATCTGTGGTGGAGGTGGATGAGAAACTTCTTAACACGAGTGTATATTTAGGCGACTGTTTAGAAAAAGCAATCATGCTGTTTGATAGCTTGGAGATGGATGATGAGGTTGAGGAGATGAAGGGAATCCTAGATACATCATGTGGTTACATGCAAGGAATAATCCCGTTTGAGCCCCTGAATAGGCCAAGTGGCCCCCCACCAAAGCCGTCAATTGAAAAAGCTCCAAATTTGGAACTTAAACCCCTACCCCCTCACCTTCAATATGCTTATTTGGGAAGTTCTGACACTTTACCTGTTATTATTTCTGCTCACTTGTCTAAATTACAGGAAGAAAAGCTATTAAGGGTGCTACGTGAGCACAAGCGAGCAATTGGGTGGACAATGTCTGACATTAAAGGCATTAGTCCAGCTTTCTGCATGCACAAAATCCTCATGGAGGACGGACACAAGCCGAGTGTAGAACACCAACGCCGACTAAATCCAATCATGAAAGAAGTGGTAAGGAAAGAAGTGATTAAGTGGCTTGATGCAGGTATTGTATTTCCAATCTCTGATAGTAAATGGGTAAGCCCCGTTCAATGTGTGCCGAAGAAAGGGGGGATAACCGTAGTAGTTAATGAAAATAATGGCTTAATTCCTACAAGAACTGTAACTGGATGGAGAATTTGCATAGATTACAGAAAACTAAACAATGCCACCCGGAAAGACCACTTTCCCCTGCCTTTTATTGACCAAATGCTTGATAGATTAGCTGGCCAGGAATACTACTGTTTCCTGGACGGTTATTCGGGGTATAATCAGATTGCTATAGCCCCAGAAGATCAAGAGAAAACTACATTTACATGTCCTTATGGCACGTATGCGTTCAAGAGAATGCCCTTCGGTCTTTGTAATGCACCTGCGACTTTTCAAAGGTGTATGATGGCTATTTTCACTGACATGGTTGAAAGATATGTAGAAGTATTCATGGACGATTTTTCTGTGTTTGGATGTTCTTTTGATAGTTGTTTGATGAACCTTGATAAAGTGCTAGCTAGGTGTGAAGAGACGAACTTGGTGCTAAACTGGGAAAAGTGCCATTTCATGGTACGTGAAGGTATAGTTTTGGGGCACAAGGTTTCAAAAGATGGTCTACAGGTGGATAAAGCAAAGGTGGAGACGATCGAAAAATTGCCCCCGCCGACATCCATCAAAGGCATTCGCAGTTTCTTGGGTCATGCAGGTTTTTATCGTCGTTTCATTAAAGATTTTTCGAAAATTTCTTCCCCTTTGTGCAGGCTTCTAGAGAAAGACGTTACCTTCAAGTTTGATAATGCATGTCTGAAAGCATTTGAGGAGCTGAAGGGAAGATTGGTGACTGCACCAATTATCATTGGCCCCGATTGTGCACAACCATTTGAGTTGATGTGCGATGCAAGTGACATAGCAATTGGAGCGGTGTTGGGGCAAAGGAGGGATAAAATCTTTCACTCCATTTATTATGCAAGCAAAACTATGAATCCAGCTCAGATGAATTATACAGTGACTGAAAAGGAGTTGCTTGCAGTGGTGTGGGCGTTTGACAAGTTCAGATCCTATCTAGTGGGAACCAAAGTCATCGTCTACACAGATCATTCAGCTATCAGATACCTATTTGAAAAGAAAGACGCCAAGCCGAGGCTGATTCGTTGGGTCCTCCTCTTGCAAGAATTTGACTTAGAGATCCGAGATCGAAAAGGGACAGAAAATCAAGTGGCCGATCATTTGTCCAGATTAGAGAGCCGGAACCATGTAGCTGAAGGAGGGTCAATTAAAGAAACATTTCCGGATGAGCAAATATTGGCAATCACCTCAGGTGAAGCCCCATGGTATGCAGATTATGTGAATTTTATCGCAAGTGGGGTAACGCCACTAGAATTGACAGCTGACAATAGAAGAAGATTCCTACACGATGTAAGGTTCTACGTGTGGGATGAGCCATTCCTATATAGGCAGTGTGCAGATCAGTTGGTGAGAAGGTGTGTTCCTGAGGAAGAGATGAAGGCTATACTACATGACTGCCATGCGTCACCATATGGAGGTCATCACGGCGGGGATAGAACCGCCCAAAAAGTGCTACAATCAGGTTTTTATTGGCCAAAATTGTTTAAGGATGCACATGCCTTCGTTAAAAATTGTGATAGATGCCAAAGAACTGGAACTATCACGAGGAAGCACGAGATGCCCTTGCAAAATATACTGGCGGTAGAACTTTTTGATGTTTGGGGGATTGATTTTATGGGACCATTCCCATATTCTAACGGACACAGATACATCTTGGTGGCGGTCGACTATGTTTCTAAGTGGGTAGAGGCCATAGCTCTTCCTACTAACGACGCAAAAGTTGTGGTAGGCTTTGTAAAGAAGCACATCTTCACACGTTTTGGGACCCCAAGAGTGTTGATAAGCGACGGGGGAACTCACTTTTGTAACAAACTGCTGAATAATATTCTTGCAAAATACGGAGTCAAGCACAAAGTTTCCACTGCCTATCATCCCCAAATAAGTGGTCAAGTAGAAGTTTCCAACAGAGAGGTCAAGCAGATTTTGGAAAAGACAGTAAGTATGAATAGAAAGGACTGGGCCGGGAAGCTGGATGACACATTATGGGCATATCGCACTGCGTACAAGACCCCAATAGGCACTTCTCCGTACAGGTTGGTTTATGGGAAGGCCTGCCATCTGCCCGTCGAGCTTGAACACAAAGCATATTGGGCGATTAAAAAGCTAAATACGGAGATGGACTTGGCCGGTGAAAAGAGATTGCTACAACTCAACGAGCTTGATGAGTTTCGATTGCATGCGTATGAAAATGCCAAATTGTATAAAGAGAAGACCAAAAGATGGCATGATAAGCATATCCAACATCGTGAGTTTGAACCAGGTCAACAAATTCTACTGTTTAATTCAAGGCTAAAGCTTTTTCCAGGAAAGCTTAAATCTCGATGGTCGGGTCCGTTTGAAGTGGTTAGTGTGAAACCTCATGGTGCGATAGAGTTGTGTGATAAGGGGTCCAATACGACATTCTTGGTAAATGGCCAAAGAGTAAAACACTATTGGGGTGGTGACATTGCACGTCACAAGACCACAATGGATTTAGTGGAGGCATGAAGAACATGTTGTGTCGTGCCGCGACGTTAAATCAGGCGCTTCTTGGGAGGCCACCCAAGTTAGTTAGTTTATTTTTATTTTTATTTTAAATTTTTTTTTTCTTTTCTCCTTTCTTTTCGTAGGACATAGATTTTATTCAAGAAAACGAGGCGGATGCGTCGCGTCCCCCTCAGCAAAAAAAAAAAAAAAAAAAAGGAGACGGGCCAATTGCTCAAGGCAGTGAAGTCTGCCTATCGTGCCCGTATCGCGTCCGAAAATTTTTTTGAAGGAAGACAAGGGGATGCGTCGCGTCAAAGCTCGCACGCACAGGTAAGTAATATATATTTTAACACATCTTAAGATAACCTATTCGAACAAAAACGTTTCTTGCGACGCATCCACTCGTCTCGTTTTGGCGACGCCTACGAACGCAGAACAGAATTCTCTCATCGAAATTGTAACGCAATAAGATCAAACGCGACAGGTACGCATCATCCTCTTCGTTCTTCCGTTGGCTTCTCTCCAAATTCGTCTCTCCTCCCTCCTTCAATGGTAGCAACAAGTAGGTTTTGCAATTTCAAGATTTTTAGGGCTGTCGTTCTTGGTAGTTGTAATGGTTGAGAGATGATAAACTATAATTCCCTTCATCTCGTCCAACTTTGGGAGGGTAGTTGCACTGCTCAACTGATAGAATGAACTAGGCACACTTGTTGCATACCACATGTTCGACGAATTGTCCCTGAGAAAAATTTAGGCGTCGGTGAAGTCTGAGTAACCGAGCAACATTGGTGTATGCTTGAGAGTAAGTGTGGGGTCGAGTGAGGGGCTATGTGAAATTGAATTTTTGAAGAAAGTTATCACATACTTGCTGAAAGTCATGAGCTACAATTCCATGAAGAGTGAATGGCATGACTTTACGAATAAATTGAAGTCTGCAAGCTGTTGCAATTGCTTTCAAGCTGAACTTCGCTGTTTCATCTGCTAATTGTTGAATTCTTTGCATTGCAGGTACTTAGATTCGTAAAATGACAGCAGCGAGTAAACCATCCAAGCAACAAGACAAAGATGGTAACAAGCAACTGCCCAAAAAGCCTACCGGAAGGGCAGCGGGCGGTCCAAATCCACAGAAAAAGAGGAAGCGGACGGAGAAGGAAATGGAACTGCAGCCTAGGCAGTTAAGTGATGATTCAGAGCAAGATGAGGAGGAAACATTGGTCCGGAGGACAGTGAAGAAGGGTATTACACCAAGCAAAGGAATAGAGATACGAGAGCCTGTGACATACCAAAGAAAAGCTTCGAGAATGAGTGCTCCAACTGATAAAGGGAAGGAGAAGATTACTACAGAATCTGAATCCGATTCCGATTCGGACAATGACCACCTACAGATCAACATGAGTGATGAAGACGAAGGTGAACCCATAGACCGAGTTGATTGGGAGAAATACTTTGTTAATGAGAAGGCATTCTGAGCCTATAAGAAGATATTGGTTTCAAAGAAGTACATTCCGGAAAAGCCGATAAACATCGGACCACTTAAGACAAAGTACTCAGAGTTTCTCAAGTCAATTCGAGAGGTGCAAAAATGGGGACCCATTCTGAAAGGTCATGGTAAAGCCAACCTCACCATTGTTAGAGAGCTCTACGCCAATTGGAGTCACGCACGGGGAAACATTGTGCGAGTAAGAGGGGTAGATATTAATGTGTCAGCTGAAGCTCTGAATAACTTCTTAAGGGTGCCACACACACTCACTGACAGGTTTGACGCCATATGCAAAACACCAGATTATGCACACATTAAGTCTGTCCTATGCCCTACCAGGAAGGATGCAGAATGGAAGCATGGGAGTATGGAGTACCACTCTATAGCAAAGGAATTCATGAGTGCGTTAGCACGTGTGGCTCTAAATTTCATTTGTAACCGACTGCTGCCATGCCAACATAAAACTGATGTCCCTCGTTACCGCGCACTCGTATTATATGCTTTATTAGAGGGGATACCACTCAACTTCGGAGCCATCATGCATGATCAAATGCAGCGAACCAGGATGAATTACAAGTGGAGGCTGTTCTTTGCTAATACCCTAACGGCTTTTTTAACAGAGAGGGGAGTACTATGGGACAAGGAGAATGACGACATTGAGGCTAAAGCTCCAGGACCATATGATGTCACTCATGTTCTAGAGCCGAACAAGGGAAGGTCTTCTAAGCTCACCGTCCAACAATTATTTGAGCATATGCAAGCAGATATGCAAGAGAACAGGGCTGAGCTGATAGCGACTCGTGTCGAGTTGAGTGCCACCAGGGAT
Source organism: Nicotiana tabacum (assembly GCF_000715075.1). Lineage (NCBI taxonomy): Eukaryota > Viridiplantae > Streptophyta > Magnoliopsida > Solanales > Solanaceae > Nicotiana > Nicotiana tabacum. The sequence goes on from NC_134102.1 coordinate 135,640,886, forward strand.
GAGTTGAGACAGACTCGTGTGGATCTAAGCCGAGTTCAGACCGAGCAGGCCACGATGATGAAGGAGATATCATTACTCCTCAGAGCTCTGGTTCAATGTGCAGGTATAGACATCTCCCAGCTGATTGCATCATCCACTGCCGGACCATCCACTCCTGTTCCTCCCATAGTCACCGAGGCTCCACTCAACAGGCCTATTGAGGTCGCTATAACACCTGATACAGAATCAGCACCAGTTGTTGATGATAGGAATGCTATGGATGCAGATGCTCCTCCACAGACTGCGGATGAGCCCTCCACCTTGACTTAAGGGAGTCCTTCTCTCCCTACTTTACCTTGTTTGTGTGCGTTGGGGACAACGCACAGTCCTAAGTGTGGGGTGGGGGTGATTTATGTTTGATGTATGGATGAATGTACTAATATATTCACTGGATGAATGGCATAAAATAGCAGTAAATTCATCTATATGGAGTAACTATCAGTTTATCTATTAGTTTATTCAATCTAAAAAAAAAAAAAAAATTTAGAAAAATTGGACTTTTCCCGACGATTGATCTCCTAGATAGTTTTCTTGAGGGATTAAAGTCTAAACAAAAATCCAAAAATATGTCTTTTAGCTTTCTTTAGGTAGTAATAATCCCCTGTGGTTTTTCTTTGTGCCTCGGTTCTTTTCCATGGGATGTAGTTTGAACCGGGTAGTTTTTTTTTTTTCCGAGTAGATTAGGAATTTAGGGAATAAAAGGAGCAAGAATGATGAACCTAGGCGCCCTTGACTTGTTTGATAGTAACATATTTATACTTTCGCATGTGTAGTATCTTCTGTATGATTTGAAATTATTGATGATGCCTTGTTAAAATGGATAGCATGTTTTGTGGCGCCTATTTCTCATTTTCTTGACTTGTGTTCACTTTGCGCTTAATGCTTAATATCTCGTTGCTCCGTGAATACTTGCATTGTTTGAGAGTCGGAATGTAACCGTCCTTAATGAGTCATGTGCCATGTGTGGTGAGGTTTTTGTGTAGTCCATGTAGTGTACTTGTGTCTAGAACTTGCCCGGTATGTGAGTTGAAGCGAAATTTTAGGTGATGCTCGGTTTGAAAAATGATTTTAGGCTTTCTTTGATCTTTTTGAGCTTATTGCTTATCACAAATAAAATCTATCCCTAGTTAAACCTTTTGAGCCTGTAGACCTTTTATTTGGTACCCACATTACAAGCCTATACCCTTTTTATTCTTAATTGACATTGTTTTGATCCTTTTACCTCTTAAAGCACTTTAATTGTTAGATGAGCGCTAAAAGAAGTAAGAAGGGACTAAGTGTGGGGTGACTTTTGAGTGGAACCAATGAAAGAAAGAAGGGTGCACTTATTTTGTAAAATAATACACCACTAGCGGAAATTAAAAGAAGAAAAAAAGAAGAGAAAAATCTGGAAAAAAAAAAAAGAAAAAAAGAAAAATATAGATGAATAAATTGTTGTCTTGTTCTTGCTAGTGGGTATGAATTAAAGTAGTGCTTAAAGAAAGAGAAAATATTGTTGGGGGTGATATTATTTGTGAAATTGAAGTGGTGTTGAAGAATTTGCGCTTAAGTTATTTGATGATGTGTTAAAGTGCTTAGGAGGGTGAGTCACTATTCCTTAAATATATCCTACCCGTCTCTTAGCCCACATTACAACCATGAAAAAGTCCTAATTGATTTTAGATCGAGCGAGCTTACATTAGTAGAGATTTACATTAAGGGCAAGCCTATGGTACCAATTACATGCATGTGACTTCTTTTGTGAGAGTGAGCGATTTTCTTTGTGAGCATGAGATTCGAATGTGTGGATTGATTCTACTCTCTTTGCTTTTGTTGTGAGGGCACATGGTTTCACGAGGGATAGGTAACGTTATTAGACTTCTCTATGATGTTGGTTGTTCAAGCCATGAGTGCATTGTGACATTGAGTCGGTTTTTGAGGTTAGGATTGTTGTGAGCATGTTGTCTTTGTTCGAATATGTTTAAAGAAGGGCATAAGAAAAGGGAAGTGTGTTGATGCATAGTCTAGAGCCTAATTGTAGCAAATAACCACGGTCATAGGTGCAGTGTGCTTTGAATGATAAGAGTTTAATTTTGTTTCGTCTACTATAGGATGGTTTGTTCGAGGACGAACAAAGGTTTAAGTGTGGGGTAGTGATGTTTGGCATATTTCGATATGTGTTGATGTTACTTTGCCCATGCTTTAACCACTTTTTGATGTTATTTAATCTTTAAAACACCCAACGTGGTGTAATTATTGGTTTGATGACTAATTAAGTTATGTGTGACGATTTAAGGTGTTCGGAGTGCAAAATATGAAGAAAAGGTGGTTTAGCTAGAGGAAGAAGGGTTGGATGCGTCGCATCCAACCTAGGAAAACATCATCATGCATGCAACCTTAGCAGTGAAGTTGGGCCATCGCGTCTGCCATCGCGTGCGAAACTGGGAAGTAGAAGTGAAGCTGGATGCGTCGCGTCCACCATCGCATGCAAGCTGAGAAATAGAGGACAAGGTGGATGCGTCGCATCCACCTTCGCAGGCAAAAAATTGAAATGGAGGACAAGGTGGATGCGTCGCATCCACCTTAGCATCAATCCCTGAAGCCGATTTGGACTAGGAATAGGAGAGCTTTGGCCCACGACTTTTGTACGCAATATATAAGCCAAAAACGCCTCCTTTAGGTTATCTAACATATTGGGAAGAGGGAAAAAGCCAGGAAAAAGCTGTGGAGGCCGGAATTCATCAAGTTTCATCTTTCTCCCACCAAACTTAGTAATTTTTATGTTTCTTTATATGATTTGTTGTTTGGCTACCATGTCTATGTAGAGCTAAACTTCACGTTCTAGGGTTGTGGTTCTTTCATGACTATTGTTATTCGGATATTGATTTTGACTTCTTGATTTATCATATTAGTTTATTTATTCAATCTTGCACTTAATTATTTAATTGATTGATCACCAATTGAATATTATCTACGAATCTAGAATTGCACTCGAAAGTGGGAATTCTATATTGCATATAGGATTGAGTAGGGCAAGTTCTTGAACTCGGGCATCGGGGAACGGATTCGTAGTTAGGATAGACATATACCTAATTGCCTTGCTTGGTTGATTTACAGGAATTATAAATGCGTTCTTGTTGATTCTAACTCCATAGACATATAGGCGTTAGGTTAGCTTGAATAGGCGAGTAAGAACTCGACAGATTCTTATGAGCATTAACCATGTCAACCAATAAGCTAGATAAATTAGTCGGTCAATTCAATTGAAGAATACAATAGGATTGTTAGATAGCCCATAACCCTAGATCGTTTTCATTACATTGAGATCCTTAAAATCTGCTCTTTCTCTGTTCAAAGTCTATTATTTATATTTTTCTTATTTAATTAGTTAGAATAAAATATTTTTAGATTTAATTCTTGTTTAGATAATTAAGATAGGCTAATTTAGTTAATAGTTAATCATAAGTCCTCGTGGGTTCGACATCCGACTTTGAGTCACTTTATTACTTGACGACCGCATATACTTGCGTGAGTGTGTTTGGTCGCAACAATAAGTTTCTTAACTCTCTTAGTATTTGATATGAAATTAGCTTAACAGTGCCTTTGCGGCAACGAAATACGGATGGCTCGTATTAAAAATTTTTGACTCCGCAAAATTTACATTTGGGAACAGTCTTTAACATAACATAATCAGTTGATGCTTGGATTGTTATTGATTCTTCATTATATTGTTCATAATTTGTATTAGATGTTGATCCTGGCATATAACAATATAAAGTTTAAGTATATCATGTTGATATCTATAAACACATATATGTATTTATAATTGTATGCCATCAAGAAATGACGGTCTAGCTCTCTAACTTGTTTCGTATATTGAATGTCCCATAAAAGGAAGACACTGCTTGCCTAAAATATTAGCACTCATAGAGGATGATGCGTTAGCAGAGCTATTAATTAATGAGCAAGCAGGATGTTGACGGCCGCTTGTTTCGGCTTTATTTGCTCTTGCTCGTGCTAAGAGAGCCTCCTTTTTATCGGCTTGCATCATTCTATATGATTCGCGTCGCCTAGTCTTCTTGTCAGTATGTATTTTTTTGGAGTTTTCACTTTTATGATTTGTACTTGACATTTCATTCGTCTATTTTCTGAATGAGAAATGTCACGTACATAGTTACATTACTGAATGTATTTTCAATATTGGCTAACATGTATGTATGTTTATATTTTTTTAAAATAACCCAAGAAAAAACTTACAATACCTATAAATAAATGATGAGAGATTCGAAAATTTACCTTCTGGTTCAAGCGCTACAGTATGAGATAAGTAGAAAACAACCACAACGGATCGCAAGAACTGCAGTAACAAAGAGAATAAATTGTGTCATGCACAACATAAGCAAAAAAGTAAAGAATAAATAGAGGTGTCATATCAAACTTTAGCTTTACACCCCGCATATGCTTGAATTGCATCTATCATAGACTTATCAAAAAATCAAAGAGGCAAAGACTATGAATACATCTGTTAGTTTAAAGTTGTAGCACAAATATATAGTTACCTCTAGTTTTCACATCTTATTGTAGTAATACTTTTTACAAGAAACATTCATTATCTTAGTCATATATAAGGAAACCTTGAACTAATACTCATTGAGAAGTGACCCTACTTATCCTCAAAATCAAGAATAACCAGTCACACACAAACTTTCATAGATAAGAAGACATAAAGGCATCAACCCAGTACAGAAAGTTTATGGCGAAAAATTGAAAAGATAGTGAATTGAAATCCAAATGAAGAAAAATAAACTTACATGATATTACCTGCAAATTCTAATAGTCCAATTTTAAATATACCGAACTCAGCTATTTGAAGTATATGTTACAAATGTAAGGTAACTTTAGAGACAGAAAAGAATAACAACAAACAAAAGGACACTCATCAAATTTTCTTCATACAGTCACTTTCTAGCAATTTTGCATATTACAACAACAATAAACAAAAAAAGGAACATTCAGGTTCAAATTGATGACGCAAACTTACGTAGCATTCATATAGTAGTATCAATAGTTAAAGGGCTCAGTAATTTCAGAACTTCACCACAAATTTTTAACATGCACGGATCACTACATTTCCTCTTAAACAACTTTATCTTTATTGTCCTTACCATAAATATTATGGTTAGAACTTAAATTTACATTTAGATCAAATAGAATTGGAACAAATGAAATTAAAAAATATATTCACAACTGAAATTTTTTGCTAGCAGTTTGTTAAGAAATATTATGGTTAGAACTTAAACTTACATTTTGATTAAATACAATTGGAACAAACGAAATTAAGAAATATATTTATAACATCAACATAACCCTTCGGAATAAAAGAAGGTAAGGTGTAGAAGAATAACACTTACCACACTATGAAATGCAATGAAATCGCATGAATAGACAATTACCACAACGGAATGAAAAAATGATGAAGTGAAGAACTCCAAACTTTATTAAGTACTATGAGGCTATACCCAGAATTTTCTCCTTAATAAGGCTTAACACCCAGATCAGTGTCATTAGCAGACTAAAATCGAGAATCTTTATCCTTGAAGGTTCAAGTCATATTCAAATTAAAATTAGACTGACTTGAGATCCCAAAGGACTAATGTATCTCATCTTATTTGGATCAACCAGGACTATTAGCTCCTAATTCAAACAAATTTAAGCTGATTTAATGGAGCCTGGAGGTGATTAGAAAGTACCAGCCAACCAATTTTACCCCAAAGTCACGTGTTAACATTTATATCCTGCTTAGATTCGCTTCTAATATTTCTTAGATCCAGCAGCAGCCTTCAAGAGATCGGGTTGTATAAATGTAAAGATTCCCTCCGTAAAGAGGAACCCATGTTAAGCAGTTAGACTCCATTTTATCTGGGATCATACAACACAAAGAAACTGTCAAATTTAAGGTCTTAACTCTCAAATTTCTTATCAACAACACTAATATTTTCTTGAAGTGAATTATATGCTTTCTTACCGCGAAACTACAGGACGACCAATAACATAGATTGATCAATTTAAAAGAGAAACTTAATCAGTTGAACTAAATGTGATCAAATGTTTTGATAATGTAAAAAGACATTAGCCTATTGTCAAAACCAAATGCATGATTTGAGAATGAACTAGGGAAAAATAGTATCAATAATTTATAACTCCAACCAAAATAGAGAACAAAGATATAAAGTTAGAACATGAAAATTATCATTTTTTATAGATAACTCCAACCAAAATAGCGAACAAAGATATAAAGTTAGAACATGAAAAATTGCCATTTCTTTCTTCTTTTTCCCTCTTTCAATATTTATAGTACTATAAATCTCCCTCATTGGTCAAATGGCTCCATGTGTTAATTACAGATTGTAACGATCCGACCGATCGTTTTGAGAAAGTACGTCCCGTTTGGTGGCATAAGGTCCCGAGCAGCTCCGTATTATGTGTTATGACCTGCGTGTGTGATTGAGTTCGGTCTTCGGAAGATTCAAGATCAATTCGGAAGAAGGACCCTAGTTTTGGAAGCTTAAGTGGTAAGATTCGACTGGAGTTTTGACTTTGAGAAAACGACTCCAAAATGGTATTTTGAATATTCCAACAATTTCGTATGGTGATTTTGGTCTTAGGAGCATGTTCAGATGTTGAATTGGAGGTCTGTATGTCATTTTACCGTCAATTGGCGAAAGTTGGATGATTTTTGGAAAGTTTGACCTGGAATAGACTTTTTGATATCGAGGTCGGATTCTGATTCCGGGAGCTGAAATAGGTCCGTAATATCAATTATGACTTGTGTGCAAAATTTGAGGTCAATCGAACTTGTTTTGATAGGTTTCGACGTCAGATGCAGAAGTTTGAAGTTTTAAAATTTATTAGGCTTGAATCAATGTGCAATTCATATTTTTAGCGTTGTTTGATGTGATTTAAAGGCCCGACTAAATCCGTATAATGTTTTAGGACTGGTTGGACTTTTTGGTTGAGGTCCCAGGGGCCTCAGATGGATTCTGGGTGGTTAACAGACAAAATTGGACTTGGAGCATAGCTGAGCTTTGTTGTGTCTGGTGTGATCGCACCTGCGCATTTTGGGCCGCAGGTGCGGCACCGCAGAAGCATCCATCAATTCGCAGAAGCGTAATTGGGACTGCCCAACTGAGACCGCAGATGCGGTTGTGCCCCCGCAGAAGCGAGCAAGGGCACCGCAAAAGAGGAATTTGGCAAGGGAGCTAGGACCGCAGAAGCGTCTTGGAGGCTCGCAGAAGTGAGTCCGCATATGCGGAGTGAGGTGACGCAGAAGCGGAAGAAGCCGCAGATGCGGGTAAGTGGTCGCTTTTGCGACGCCGCAGAAGCAGTTAAGTTTTCGCAGAAGCGAAAAGCCTGGGTAGACTATATTAAACCGAGGGTTCGTGATTTTATCATTTTTGGACATTTTGAGCACGGGTCTTGGCGATTTTTGAGAGCATTTTCGCGTGATTTCTTGAGGTTAGTCCCTTGTGTTTATTTTTTATCAATAATTGTCACGACCCAAAATCCCACCACAGGCGTCGTGATAGCACCTAGTCTCTAAGATTAGGTAAGCCAATTTTTATTACCTTTTGAAACCATTTTTTTTTGAAACTAACAGCGAAAATAATTACAATATACAACCTTCCGAGACTGATAGTACTGAGTCACGAACTCTAACTGAATACATGGAATGATCACGAGGACCGAATATACAATACTGTTTGATTACAAATTAATAGTACAATAAAATGAAAAGATTCCAAGGGACTGCGACGGCCAAGCAGCTCTACCTTGAATCCTTACGATCCCACTTTAACTCTGCTCAAGTCTGATATCTCCAATACCTAACTCTGCACAAAAATGTGTAAAAGTATAGTATGAGTACACCACGGTCGGTACCCAGTAAGTATCAATTCTAACCTCAATGGAGTAGAGACGAGGTACAGTCAAGACACTCACTAGTCTAATAACATGTGCAATATAATATACAAAATAATAGAAAATAAATAATAATAAGGGCAACATAAAAACAACCAATGATATGCACAATAAGACAATAAAATCACCATTTAACATCGCTCAACAATTAATAAATATAATTACACCCAGTTACATCAAGTTCTTCAATTAAATATCTTTCACATATAATTCTTACGAATAAAACTCTTTTTCAAATATATTTTCGTCGAATAAATATCTTTCAAATATAATTCTTTCATAAAATTCTTCTTGAATAAAAATCCTTTCAAATAAATATTTTGAATATAATTCTTTCGATTAAAGTCACCATGTGACACCTCATTTAAAAATCATAAAAATACGGGTCTCAGCTCATTTTTATATTTTTCGTAAACACGGGTCTCAGCCCATTTTTCATGTTTTCACGGCACCTCGTGCCCATAATTAAATCATCATATTTTCTCCGGTACCTCGTGCCCTCATTTCATATCACAACTGCACGGACAACTCATGTTCCAAATATCATTAACATTTCATCACAGCACCACGTGCCCACATTTTATATCTCAACTGCACGGACAATTCACGTGCCAAATATCCTCATTATTTACTCACAGCACCTCGTACCCACATTTTATTTTATAATCCGCCTGGACATAGCCACATGCTCCCAATTTCAACATAAATTAAATTGTTATCAATTTACTAACAACAAGACAAATCACACAAGGTATAAAAATAAACACAAGCAAATCACAACATCACATGAAAATTATCAACACCACAATCGCACATCATCACATATCGTCCCTGACAATAGCCACACTTATCGCTCCTATTGCCACCCTTATCACTCCTATAGCCACACTTATCGCTCCGTCCAAACAATATCAATAGCCACCCTTATCGCTTTTATTGCCACCCTTATCGCTCCTATTGCCACCCTTATCGCTCCGCCCAGATAATATTCCAACAAACACAATCACAGTGAAATGCCACCCTTATACCCACATAATATCAACGGTGAAATGTCACCCTTATATCTTCAAAATAATAATTAACACAACACAACAATTTATATGAAAAATTATCACGGCAACATAATAAAATCAATTCATATCACAATTTGCCCAATAGCTACAACCAAAATTCCAAAGATACAACCAAGTCAATTAATTTCACAACAAATAGCCGAAGGCTCCACACAATGTGTACAACACCCCAAAATAATCAACAAAGATAGAAATTACTAAACATAAAGCAAAGTCTTTATTAACTTCAAATTTTTAATGATTATATAAATACCTCTTCTTAAGCTCATTTAATTAATTATTTACAGAGAAAAAAATCCATAATGAAATTAAATTCCAATAATTATCAAACCAGCAAATTCACGGAATTACATAAATAATCAAGTAAAAATCACATCAAATTGTCATATAAAAATAAATTCAACAATAAGTATTTAGGCATGGCAAACAGATGATTTAATAATTTTCCACAATTTTCTAATTTACTACACAATAATACCTAAGACTTTAATTCAATAAATTTTGCACATATAAGCCCGAGTACGTACTCGTCACCTCGCGTACAAGGCTTTTCACATTTCACAAATGGCACATAAGACTCAATGCCTAAAGGGTAATTCCCCCACTCGAGGTTAAGTAAGACACTTACTTTTTTGAAGTTATGCCGATATTTTAAAAATCATTTTCTTGCTTGAATTGACCTCCGGACCGCTCAAATCAATCCAAATTAATTGTACAACTTCATTAAAATTCATCAGAAACAATTCTGGATAGTAATACGTCGACATAAAAATTTATTCTAAAAAGTCAACAAAAGTCAATGCGGGAACCGCCTCTCGAAACCCGACATAATTTTCATGAAATCCAAACACCCATTCCGATACGAGTTCAACTATACCTATTTTATTTAATTCCAATAACAACTCGACCTCCAAATCTTAAATTTTTTATTTTTGGAAGATTTTGTAAAATTTTTGATTTCTTCCATTTAAATCCGAAATAAATAATGAATATAATCATAGATTCATGAAATATAATCACTTTAAGATATAGAACACTTACCCAAGTCAAAGTCTTGAAGAACTTTTCCAAAATCGCCCAAAAACCGAGCTCCAAAATCTCAATCGAAAAATGGCGAAATGACCATTTTTGGTCCTTAACATTCTGCCCAGTTTCGCACCTGCGGACTAATTTTCGCACCTGCGTGCTCGCTTTAGTGAGCGAAATCTTGCTTCTGCAAAGGCCACTGCCAACAAACACATTGCACATGCGGAATCCTTTCCGCTTCTGCGCATTCGCAGGTGCGATGCAACATGCGCATATGCGCAAACAGCCGCTTCTGCGCCTTCCTTTCCCGCTTCTGCGCTTCCGCATGTGCGGAATTTTCTTTGCACCTCCGACTACTGCCATGCCCTTTCATCTTTGCTTCTGCGATTGCTCCCTCTCTTCTGCGTGGTCGCACCTACGCCCAAAATTCCACATGTGCGATTCCAACACCTGCTGCCATTTTCCAACAGCTTCTTCCAAGTCCGAATTGCTCTGTTAACCTTCCGAAATCCACCCGAGCCCCCGAGACCTCAATAAATTATACCAACATGTCCCAAAATACAATACTAAGTTAGTCGAGGCTTCAAACCACATCAAACAATGCCGAAATTATGAATCGCGCATCGAATCGAATTATAAGTTTTTTAAATCCTCCAACTTCTATATTTTGTGCCAAAACGTATCAAATCAATCCGGAATGACTTCAAATTTTGCACACAAGTTATAATTGACGTAATGGAGATACGACCTCGTATTCAAAAATTCACCCTTCGGTCGGACTTTCCAAAAATCTTCTATTTTTTAACTTTCGCCAAAATACGTCGAATTGTCCTACGGACTTCCAAATTCGAATCTGAAAATACGCCTAAGTCCGAAAATATCATACGAAACTATTTCCATCATCAAAATTTTATTCCGGGGTCGTTTGCTCAAAAGTCAACTCCCCGGTCAACTATTTCCATTTAAGCTTCAAAATGAGAATTTTTCTTTAAATTAAATTCCGAATCTTCCGGAAAAAAAACTCGACCACACACGCGGGTCATAATACATATTGTGAAGCTTCTCGAGACCTTAAGTCACTAGACGGAGCGTAATTTCTTAAAACTATAAGTCGGGTCATTACAATAATCTTGGTTCCCCATTGATTTTTTTTACCTAGATTGTGTGCGTTTAAGGTGAAAATTGGGAGTTTGAGGCTAGGAATTTGGAGAGTTTAATTTGGGAATTTGAGTGGCGACTTGGTGTTGGATTTTGGTAATTTTGGTATGGATGAACTCGATATCGAATGAGTGCTTATTTTGTGACTTTTACCCGATTCAAGACGTGGGCCCGGTATTACATCCCATGTTTTCGTACGTAAAAGTACGCCATAAGTAAATTGATGAAATCTCGGAAATGAGATATTACATCCCGCATTTTCGTACGTTGAAGTTTCGTCGTAAGTTAATCGACGTAAGTTCGGGAATGAGATTTATTTTGGGATTATAAGTATTACGCTATTTCAAACAAGTGATAAGTTAATTCGTGAAGGTAAGAGGGTAAGCGAATCAAAGAAAATGAATTTCGTCGAAGTTTGATATTTTGGGATAAAATACGGCCCGAGCTAAAATACCCTGTATTTATGGACTAGTGCCATACATGGTACCACATGACCATGATAGTAAGGTATATAAGGTATGTTAAAAGCGGGTAGTATTTTAAGTAATTTGAGATAATTCTTAATTATGTGGGTAATGGTTAATTATTGATTTGAGTGAAAAGTTAACAAATTAATTTAAATTTATGGATAAGTTTAATAAAATCCCTATCCCCACATGGCAGCAAGGAACTTAAGATGCAATGACTCTTGGTCTTTATAGTTTGGTGGCATGATTAGGGGAATTTTGGATAAATAATCCCCAAAGTGGGGCCCACAAATCTTAAAGGTTAAGGACTTTCATATATCTTGTAAGTGAGTTACGGATAAAAGTCTCAAAACAAGAATTCATATGACTCTTTTACAAAGTAAGATAGGTTGACATGATTTTACTTCAGCAAAAATTTCATATGATATTACACTGCGTAATAGCAACGGGATTTTGCGATTCTAAGTGAGTACGGTGCAATCTTTCTCAAGAATATCATACAGATTTTTTCCTACTTCGATCCGTCGTTACGTGTTGTCGCAATTGACGTTTGTTAGAGGGATTGTCAAGAGAATCGGCTCAGGTATGTTAAGGCTATCCCTTCTTTCTTTTTGGCATAATCTATACGACACGAACGAAACGAGCAAATGCACAACTTTCATAAATGACTCTATTCATATAAATACTAGAGGTGTCTATATTCTTGATTCCCCATGTGTCTTATTATTCTATCATCTGTTTATGGGTCTCAAAAAATACGTAAGTTGATAAGTTTATTTTATGACATTAATCAAAGGCATAATGGTCCTATGACGTTCCGAAAGATTTTATTGACGTATTTCTTATGCATTTCATTCATTTATACATGTACATTGACCCATGACCAGATGGAATTATATACGCATATATTATATGTATATGGGATATGGAAAAAGATTACGGTGTTATATACGCACCACCACCTGATCAGCTGGTATACGTTGATGATTTGACCATAGTGACCAAGATGATATGATTGGATACCCTCAGAGGCTTGATGATGTTATGAACGCATATACCTATGCATGGTATGACATTTATATGCATATGCATGACATTATAATATTAAATGATTCACAGAGCTATTCAGACTTACATGTCGAGTCTTTTACTCCATGTTTCTCTCATGTTTATTATTTACTGATTTTCATTCCTTACATACTCGGTTCATTATTTGTACCGACGTCCCTTTTGCATGGGGATACTGTGTTTCATGCCCGCAGGTCTCGTTAGACAGGATGAGAGTCCTCCAAGTAGGCTATCAGCTCAACGGAAGGTATTGGTGCGCTCCATTTGCTCTGGAGTTGCTATTTGGTCAGTATGATTAGAACATGTGTTGATTGGTATGGCAGGACTCTGTCCCGACCTTTATGATATTTATGTACTCTTAGAGGCTTGTAGACAGATGTCATGTATATGAAAGATTATATGGCCTCGTTGGCCTATGTTTAGTGTAAGAGTGCCCATTTTGGCCTTATAGGCCCGTATGTCTTAAGTATAAGTTGATATTTCATGTTGTATTCTACTTATCTCGTGGTAGCCTCTCCGGCTTAGTTATCTATGATAGTATGATACAAAAAGATACGTTGTGTTGATACTCGGTTGAGTAAGGTACCGGGTGCCTGTCGCGACCCATTGGTTTAGGTCATGACAAAAGTAGTATCAGAGTAGTTCTGTCCTAGGGATATCTACAAGCCGTGTCTAGTAAAGTCTTGTTTATGGGTGTGTTGTGCACCACACTTATAAGCAGGAGGTTACGGGGCATTTAGGACTGTCACTCTTTCTTCTTACTCTAGATCGTGTGGTAGAGCTCAGTTGTAAGAACTCAATTTCCTAAACTCTATCTTATTCATAATACGACGATGCCTACATTTAGAAAGATGGTTGGTAAGGGATTGAATGCGGTTGTGGAAGAGTTGAGTCAGAGGAACTCGATTTTGCATCATACTTATGATGAGTAAATGTGAAGTCTTCATCAGATCTTGTGTGTATTAAGACGTGTAAGCTTCTTGATAAGTAGCCTTAAGGCAAGAATGTCTATCCACTCTTACGATAAAAAGGAATAAGAGAATCGGAAGGTAGACACAAGTTTCAGCAAGTAAAAGAAGCAAGATGAGAAAGGGTACAAGGTACCCAGTTAATGAAGGTTAACAGTTATTACAATTCAAGCAGAGAAATATAAGCATTCTGAGTTACTTTCATCAATAACAGAGGTATATACAATTGGCCACACCGATCTCAATTATTCCCTATGGGAACTAACATATATGGTTTAAGAGAAGGACGGGATATCAGGATCCGACTGGGGTTAGAGTAACCTAAATGGTGGATGGATTGTTTGCGTTAGTTGACATTTCCGAAGGGTATTGCAAAGGTGCTAATAGATCTCCTTGTGAGACACCTAGATGGTACAACCTAAAATAGTACAGTCAGATATGAGTACTACAAAAATAAGCACTGGAATCCTGGAAAGGATAAATATTACCTTATTGTGGCTCCCGTCCCTAATAGAGAGATAATGTTAGGCAACCTTAAGAGCCAGTGGATGGAGCAAGGGGAGCTAAGAGTAAAAGAATATCTTGTTGAGGTTTTCAGAATAAAGTGATAGACAGAGATATTAGCGGGAAATAAGAAGAGAGTTAATGAAGCATTATTAGTAAGATGTGATACATGGATGACAACGGTAGATAAAAAAGATGACAGTATTATAGAGTCTATAGTCAAGTGAAGGAAAAAACGAGAGGTGACAGGCCTTGAGACAACAAAAGAGTATAGACCATAAAGTCATATCCTCATTTCGAGAAATAAGTTCGTGACTCCAGTGCGACTAACAGAAGGAAAAATTAGACCCCAAAGTAATAGAAATCAGTATGGGCTAGTGAACAAGATAAACTAAATATGAACTAGGGACTGAGTAATAGTCGACATCATGAGAATTTCAGAGATTGCGTCCCGGCGATAATAGAATGGACGGCAGAAGAATACCCTTTAAAGGGCATTCAGGAAGACGCTTCCCTAAAGCAAGCAAGGTGAGTAAAGTTAAGCTTAAGGGACTGTATGTGCCAGTTACACTAAGTGTCACCCTCGCGAGTGAGGAATTTCGTTATCCTTGGAACAGAAGGATTATCGTGAGGCAAGTAAGGATCATCGATGATGTGAAAAGATGCCAAAGTTGAGAAGGTAAAACATCAATACGTAGATCATCGTAGCACTAAATCTTAGTGCTCCCCTAAAGGGGGGAATATGGTGTGATGTGGCAATAAGTCAGAATTAAGTAATTCTAGTAACTATGGAATGGTAAAGGAAGAGTGCGACAAAAATGAAAAGGGGACGAGATTGCACTTATTCAAATCCTACAGATGTGCTACGATTCCAGAATATTATGCAAGAACGACGTCAAGAAGAGGAAGTAAGGGTTCCTGCCCGAGATGTTATTAATAAATAAGGAGCCAGTGCGAGAGGTAAGTTAAGACAAAGAAAATAACCCAAGAAAGATTACGCGGAATATTGATATGAGAATAGGCCAACAGGTAGTTAGTAGTTGATTCAGGAAGAGCCTAGTTATGGCTAGACAAGAGGATATAGACAAATCAATAGATCGTGCAAGATAAACATAGTGAACCCTAACATGGGGAATTCAGTCTCGCAGATATGACATTGTGAACCTTGAGAAATATTCAGATAGTAGTTGGGGTAGATAAAGACACCGTATGAGTGTTACGGAAATAAAATAGAGTACCACTGGGAAGTCAGTCAAAATATTAGTTCAGAAGCAACCCTACAAGCACAAGGGCATGGAGATAAGTAACTACGGATAATTATAAGCGAGGAAAAACATCAAAAGTTCTGTCAAGCATACGATGTGATAAGCTCGCAACTTTACAAGAGTCAGAGGATGATCCTCCCTAAGTACTACAATGAAAGACTAGCTGAGAAAATAAGGAAGAAGGCTTCAACCTAAGCACAGTGACTTAAAGAGGAAACGGACGTGTAACAACAGTCTCACTACAAAATTGTATGCACTCCAGAAGAAAGTGGCACCTACCATGGCTAATGAGCAAGGAATAAAACCAAAAGTAATATTCGAGACCATATGAGTTCCACAAAAATTTCGGCATGTGTGAGAACTCAGATAAGCTAAGTATGCACCCAACAAGGGGGCAAAAATACCAGGAAAAGCAATTGTTTACGTTTGAAGAAAGATGAGATGAAACGAAAGGAATTATTCGATTAATGATCAGCCATAGAAGACTCTCGTATAAGTTAAAAGAAAGAATTGGGTCCAAGTCATAGACAAAGGATTGAATCATTAGAAGATTGTATCATGATTTTCCATAGCGTCCATGAAAGGCTAAAGTAATACCATGAGCCGCAGATCAGAAGATAGATTAAGCCTACACAAAAGTTGATCAGAAGGAATAGGAAACTAAAGAGTTACATCAACGAAGCAAATCAGGAGTCTGATTATTGGACCCAAAAAATTATAGAAATCGTGATTGAGGACATTGTAGAATCACTCTTAATATCAGAGGTACAAGAGAGATAGTACAATAGCCATATTCTATAACGGCTCTACGATAAAGCCAGTCAGAAAAGTACCAGCCTTATAAGAAGTCAGTATGAAGCTCTCACCAGATTGTGTATGCACCAGAGGTGCAAGTATTATAATAAAGCTTTAATTTATGGACGTGAATTATACCTATGTGGAAGGGAGGTCATGAAAGAAATAGAAGATACGATGCAAGATTTTAAGATAAGTAAGGTAAAGGTGGACAACGTACGAGATACTCAAATGTAGAAGGTTGTGAATAGTCCTTACTTCGGATAGAAGGCTAGAAGAGCGGGGATTGAATATCCAGGAATGATAGCAGCGTCGTCAGTGGCATGTCTTCCAGCCTATGGTTTCTAGGTACCGAGAGATCTAACCAAGAGAGTAAAGAAGAGTTAGAGATGATGTGATGTCTCGCTTGATGTTCCAGAATAACATAAAGAAATCTATGGTGCAAGTAAGTTGAAGGAAGGTTGCGAATAGTATAAATAGAAATGTGCATGTCGCAAGCTAAAGTATGGTAAAACGACAAGGTTTTAGGAAGACATGAGTAAGGATAAGGAAAGGCAAGTGAGAAGGTGACGAGAATGGATAAGTCCTTGGGATTAATCCCATAAAAACAAGAGAGCTGACAGTTTCTCTAAGTTATGGAAAGCTCAGTCTAGCCTGAATGAACTCAAAGGAGTCTAAGACTAATAGAATTTAGAAGAGATGTAATGCTACCCTGGTAGTGGAATGAGGGTGTGATTGTGATAGATAAGGTATGACGTTTGGGCCTTCGATTGAGTAATGACTTGAAGAAGATTTCATGAATTGTACGGGATTAAAATACCCATGTAAGGTGGGTCATATTGGGATGCTATAAAATACGGTTATGGAAGTATAGTATCGCCCCTAGGTGGATCAATCTAATTACTCCAGATGTCCCCGATGAGACGTGAGCCCTAGCGGCAGTGTTACATAAGAAGTTTCAAGTTATCAGTAGTTTGATGATAGATCAACATTAAGGTGAACCAACAATGGATGGACAAAAGTCATAAAGTATGAGGTAAAATTAGGCCGTCATTCTTAAGATGAACAGTAATAAGGAAGCATTGAGGGACTTGGATTTATGCATCTATGATAAGAAGCGAGAGAATAACCTGGAATTGGGTAGCAGGCCCCGATAATAATAAAACCAAGGTAAGAGTTATGGTATAGTATGACCTACCTAGATTCAGTAAAGTCATACGGATGAATAACCAGGTCTATGAAACAAGATATAACAATATTCGTAAGTTCAACAAAGTACCGAGCAAAGAACTTCAGTATACCTATAGATGCCAGAGGGATATCTTGCCAAGCTTTGTGTATGTTTACAAAGTAAGGCCTAGGGATTGGCTAAAGGAGAGAAGAGTCGCATAGGCGCACTTACAAAGTCAGAGTCATACAGGATGCATGATAAAAGATAGCAATAGTTACAAGATTGGAATGATTCCGACCACGAGTCGTGGTGTAAGAAAGAGGCGTAAAGGGGGGAATGCCCTGCATTTGGGATTCATTCAAAGAACAGTTGCCAAAATGGCAAGGAGAATATTAAAGTATTCGGAAGACATAAGTTATGAAAATGATAAGTGCGTTAGTCAACATTCGAGCACGAATGTTTCAAATGGGGGAATGATGTTACAACCCATGTTTTCGTATATAAAAGTACGCCATAAGTAAATTGATGAAAGCTCGAAAATGAGATACTACATCCCGCATTTTCGTACGTTGAAGTTTCGTCGTAAATTAATCGACGTAGGTTCGGGAATGAGATTTATTTTGGGATTATAAGTATTACGCTATTTCAAACAAGTGATAAGTTAATTCGTGAAGGTGAGAGGGTAAGCGAATCAAAGAAAATAAATTTCATCGAAGTTTGACATTTTGGGATAAAATATGGCCCGAGCTAAAATACCCGATATTTATGGACTAGTGCCATACAAGGTACCATATGACCATGATAGTAAGGTGTATAAGGTATGTTAAAAGTGGGTAGTATTTTAAGTAATTTGAGATAATTATTAATTATGTGGGTAAATGGTTAATTATTGATTTGAGTGGGAAGTTAACAAATTAATTTAAATTTATGGATAAGTTTAATAAAATCCCTATCCCCACGTGGCAGCAAAGAACTTAAGATGCAATGACTCTTGGTCTTTATAGTTTGGTGGCATGATTAGGGGAATTTTGGATAAATAATCCCCAAACGTGGGGCCCACAAATCTTAAAGGTTAAGGACTTTCATATATCTTGTAAGTGAGTTACGGATGAAAGTCTCAAAACAAGAATTCATATGACTCTTTTACAAAGTAAGATAGGTTGATGTGATTTTACTTCAGCAAAAATTTCATATGAAATTACACTGCATAATAGCAACTGGATTTTGTAATTCTAAGTGAGTACGGTGCAATCTTTCTCAAGAATATCATACAGATTTTTTCCTACTTCGATCCGTCATTACGTGTTGTCGCAATTGACGTTTGTTAGAGGGATTGTCAAGAGAATCGGCTCAGGTATGTTAAGGCTATCCCTTCTTTCTTTTTGGCATGATCTATACGACACGAACGAAACGAGCAAATGCACAACTTTCATAAATGACTCTATTCATATAAATACTAGGGGTGTCTATATTCTTGATTCCCTATGTGTCTTATTATTCTATCATCTGTTCATGGGTCTCAGAAAATATGTTAGTTTATAAGTTTATTTTATGACATTAATCAAAGGCATAATGGTCCTATGATGTTTCGAGAGATTTTATTGACGTATTTCATATGCATTTCATTCATTTATACATGTACATTGACCCATGACCAGGTGGCATTATATACGCGTATATTATATGTATATGGGATATGAAAAAAGGTTACGGCATTATATACGCACCACCATCTGATCAACTGGTATACGTTGATGATTTGACCACAGTGGCCAAGATGATATGATGGGATGCCCTCAGAGGCTTGATGATGTTATGAATGCATATAACTATGCATGGTATGACATTTATACGCATATGCTTGACATTAGAATATTAACCGATTCACATAGTTATTCAGACTTACGTGTCGAGTCTTTTACTCCATGTTTCTCTCATGTCTATTATTTACTAATTGGCATTCCTTACATACTCGGTACATTATTTGTAGTGACATCCCTTTTGCCTGGGGACGCTGTGTTTCATGCCCGCAGGTCCCATTAGACAGGATGAGATTCCTCCAAGTAGGCTATCAGCTCAGCGGAAGGTGTTGGTGCGTTCCATTTGCTCCGGAGTTGCTATTTGGTCAGTATGATTAGAACATGTGTTGATTAGTATGGCGGGGCTCTGTCCCGACCTTTATGATGTTTATGTACTCTTAGAGGCTTGTAGACAGATGTCATATATATGAAAGATTGTATGGCCTCGTCAGCCTATGTTCAGTGTAAGAGTGCTCATTTTTGCCTTATAGGCCCGTGTGTCTTAAGTATAAGTTGGTATTTTATGTTGTATTCTACTTATCTCACGGCAGACTCTCTGGCTTAGTTATCTATGATAGTATGATATGAAAAGATATGTTATGTTGGTATTCGGTTGAGTAAGGTAGGGTGCCCATCGCGGCCCATCGGTTTGCGTCGTGACACCCGAGTCGACCTTTTGGGGCAATTTTTCTATTCTTTGCTAAATTTGTAGATTTATGATTTAATTTAGTTTCTTGTATTTGTATTCATGATATGTAAATTCTTTTGGCTATATTTGGTCCATTCGAAGTTGAAAAATCGAAGGAAAGCCATCCTTATCGATTGATTGAGCGAGATTTGAAGTAAGTATCTTGCCTAACTTTGTGTGGGGGAATTACCCCTTAGGATTTGAGCCTTTTATGCTAATTGTGTCATGTGAAGCCAGTGTACGCGAGGTGACGAGTACTTTTCCGGGCTTATTTATGGAAAGTTGACCATTTAGGATTCTTAGGTTCTTATGTTCATTAGATATGAAGTTGTTTTTGATATGTTAAATTTCCCATTTACTAGTTTCACCCCTACGTTTCTTAATTGGAATTAATTGCTTCATTTTCCACTTTTATTGCCTATTTGACTCTTACGTGCCTTAACTGAAGTTGTAACCTCTTCGACTGCCATGCTATCTTTTCCTAATTACTTATCCTTAATTGAAATTTGTGTATCTCTTTCGTGATTGCTCCACCCTAAATGATAATAGTTATCCTTTATCATAGCCGCCTCATCCTTATTTGGAATTATTGACTCGCGTTATCCTCCTTGTTGTCGAATTATACTTTGTGGAATCGTGGTTACATATTATTTCTCCCTTGTTGAGCTATTCTTATTGTGGCTAGTAGTCTCTATTGTGTTTATCCTTTGTGAGCTCGTTCTACCGTTTCTTTGTGTTCGAAAGCTATTGAGTTGATTTACTTGTCGTTTCCCATGTATTGTTGTTATTTTTGATGGTGTACTCAGTTTGTTGAGTCGAGGGCTATTATGATGTTGTGATCTTGGCACGTGTTATTGCTCGGAGGTTTTGTCGGGTGTTTGCACGAGGTTTTTGCCGTGCTATTATTACTATTGATATTTGCACATGCGACGTGACAAGGCGGGTTATATATGTGGGTTTGTGCATGTGGAGAGACAAGGTGGGAATACTATTATGCACGTGCGGTGAGACAAGGCGGGCATTTACTTTATTATTGCGCACGTGGTGAGACAAGGTAGGCTATGTCGGGGATGGATTGGTGATGACTTGAGATGGCCTAGGGGAATTATTGTTGTTGATATTTGTGTAGTGATGTGCCTAACTTATGTGAGCTTTACCTTGTGCAAATTGTGGGAATTTTTTATTATGTGTCGTACATTTCCTCTACTCTTACTCTTTGGCCTGAATTGTGATAGAACACTTGCACAAGCATACACGTAATTAATCACCCTTATTTATTTAAGAAGATGGATCCTGATGTTATTGATCATTCATACATACCCTCGTCCACTTGCCTTCTATGTGAGAATTGTTATATTGGTAGGTGAGCTGTCCGTGCAGTTACCAGTTGAAATGAGGGCAGAGGGTGCCAAGCGATTAGGGTTTCCCAATTGGGACCCATGAATTGTGATTATTTTGAGGTTTTGTACCACGTGGATATTAGTAGATAAACCTAGTGTGATAAGAGGTTATTCTTATCGAGTTTCTACTTGTCTTTCCCTTAATTATTTTCACCGAATTTAAACTGTGTTCAAATTATTCTTCCGTGTTATTACTTGTTGTGCCTCGCGGTTAATTGTTGCCTCTATTTCCTATTGTAAGCACAGTGTTATTGTTGTCATCATGCGTAGTTTGTAGAGGTATAACATTATTTCTATGTTAGTTAACCTTCATACTTGTTGAGGTTGTTTAGTCCAGTAGGTGTCTTGACTGTCCCTCATCACTACTCCACTGAGGTTAGTCTTGATACTTACTGGGTACCGCTGTGGTGTACTCCATACTACACTTCTGCATATTTTTGTGCAGATACAGATATTTCGGAGTTAGTTGATCGCTAGCTAGATGTACGGATCCTGCTGTGCAGACTCAAAGCAAACCTGCTGCTGCGTTCGCAGGCTTCGGAGTCTCATTCTGATATTGTACTTGCACTATTTTATCTCCATTTCGAAACAGTTGTATTTAGAGGTTCATTTTCTAGCAAACTCAGTAGAGCTTATGACTTGTACTACTGAATTTTGGGATTGTAAATTCGTATTGGGATTTCTAGTTCGTATTTGTTAGATGTTAGTTAAATATTGTTATTATTTCAGTAAATGTTAGGCTTACCTATTCGCTAAGACTAGGTGCCATCACGACATCATACAGAGGGCACTTATGCAGAAAAAAGAATAAAGGATTCAGCCAGCTCACTCTATCCTTTACAAATTTAGTTATACAGAGAATGTAGTATTGTGGTACCAAGCTAAAGAAACCCGAATAATACTAAAGAAAACTTTTTTTTTATACAGATGTAGGAAACAATTTCAAAATATATGCTTTGGTTTCAAGCACCGTGAACTTTTCCCCCCTCTCTAATTACATCCACAAAGACAACCACACAATGTCACACAAAAAACAATTTTCGTCCAAAGACACTGTGTTTTCTTGATTTCAATTCATCTGTGCCAAAATAAAATTTGAGCTGCAAACAATTCCATAAATAAAAAAATCCTAAATTAAGTCTTGTTGAGTATCAGCCTCCGATTTAGCACCTACAAGAGTCGTAGCCTTCGATTTAGCATACATCACCCATGGAATTGCAAAATAAAAAAAGTAATGATAGAACATAGAAAACCACGGAAGTCCAATACTCAGCATGCTTAGAGTTTAAAAACACAGTTTTACCACTCGATTTAACAGACACTTGCCATAAGATTGCAAAGTTAAAAATCATATAGAGAACCCAAAAGAAGATAGAGCAGAAATTAAAAGAAGAGAAAAAGGATCTGGGGGAAAATTAGAGGAAAAGCATGGGAAAGAACCTACAACAATCACTGAACTTCAGAATCAAAAGTAACAATGATGAAGAGAACCTAGAAGAAACACAAAATGGAAAAAGAACGAAGGAAAAAGAAGAAAAAAGATATGTGCAAATTGATTGAAAGCATACCTGCAGCTAGATTTGTGCACGAAGATCTGAGAATCACTCTCAAAATCTGAATTAAAGGAAAACCTAATACTCCCTATGTTTTCTGCTAAAAATACACGAGGAATACTAAATTGAAAGCCTCCCTCTCGCGCCCCGTTCGCGGTGCGCGCGGGGGACTTATGCTTCTTTTGAAATAGAAATGACTCTCGACAACGGATATCTCGGCTCTCGCATTGATGAAGAACGTAGCGAAATATGATACTTGGTGTGAATTGCAAAATCCCGTGAATCATCGAGTCTTTGAACACAAGTTGCGCCCGAAGCCATTAGGCCGAGGGCACGCCTTCCTGGGCGTCACGCATTGCCTCCGCACACCGCGCCCAGACTCATGGTCGTGGTGGTGTCGTGGGACGGATACTGGCCTCCCATGCGCTCCAAGTGTGCGGTTGGCCTAAATGTGAGTCCACTACGACGGACTTCACGACAAGTGGTGGTTGAAACTCAACTCTCGTAATATCGCGGCTCCAACCCGTCGCATGTTTGGGCTCCCCGACGCTAATTGCGCTTAGGTGCTCCGACCGCGACCCCAGGTCAGGAGGGACTATCCGTTGAGTTTAAGCATATCAATAAGCGGAGGAAAAGAAACTTACAAGGATTCCCCTAGTAACGACGAGCGAACCTGAAACATCCCAGCCTTAGAATCGGGCGGCTCCGTCATCCGAATTGTAGTCTGGAGAAGCGTCCTCAACGGCGGACCGAGCCCAAGTCCCCTAGAAGGGGGCGCCAGAAAAGGTGAGAGCCCTGTTGTACCCGAACCCTGTCGCACCACGAGGCACTGTCTACGAGTCGAGTTGTTTGGGAATGCATCCCAAATCGGGCGGTAAATTCCGCCCAAGGCTAAATACGGGTGAGAGACCGATAGCGAACAAGTACCGCAAGGGAAAGATGAAAAGGACTTTGAAAAGCGAGTCAAAGAGTGTTTGAAATTATCGGGAGGGAAACGGATGGGGGCCGGCGATGTGCCCCGGTCGGATGTGGAACAGTGCTGAGCCGGTCCGCCGATCGACTCGGAGCATGGACTAGCGTGGATTGGAGGCAGCCAAAGCCCGGGCTTTTGATACACTCGTAGAATGTCGTCTCCTTGATTGTGGTAGGCAGCGCGCGTCTCTGGCGTGCTTCGGCATCTGTGCCCTCCGGGCGCTGGCCTGTGGGCTCCCCATTCGACCCGTCTTGAAACACGGACCAAGGAGTCTGACATGTGTGCGAGTAAACCCGTAAGGCTTAAAGAAGCTGACTGGTGGGATCCCCTGAGGGGTAATTGTTTTAACTAGAAATAAGAATTTCAATATCTGTAAGTCCATGTTTAATTTTTTTTCTCTATTTCCTCCTTAAGAGCTTTATGAGTATAATTTTTCTCTACAAAATGAAAGGCCCAATTCAGTTTTGTGGTCACAAAATTAAGGGGTATTATTATTTTTAGCCCGCGCCAGAAATTATTTATATCTGATAGCCGAAAAAGTGTATAAAATTTGTATAATTATTATATATAATATACAAAATGTATTATTTTAATTTTTTTTTTGAGAGTAAGACAAAAGTTTAAAATATTAAGATTAAACCTAAAAAAAATATTTTCACTAAAATAGTATAGTATTTGGGTGTGGTAAAAAAACTAGTTGTTCACATATATTACTATAAAAGATGTTGCAGACACAAAAGAGGTAAAGAAAAAATTAACTACAGAAAGTAGCTCATCCACAAGAGGCAACAAACAGAACCAGAAACTCCTGCTAAGAAAAAAAGAAGGTTCGTAAACTCTGTCTTTACTTTTCATTCTTCGGCAGTAAAGTGTAACAACTTTCAATTCATTACACTCTTTAACATAAAGAACAAATAACTCGAAGAAACTTCCGGTATAAAAAAAAGGGCACATTGCATCCCGTTCTATTTTCATTGATGAAACTTTTGTCTGCTAACCTACATCTTCTTCTTTGCAAAAAGGGCAGCTGCAAAAGCTTTGGACTATCAGTTGCTTGTACATACATCTTCTGATGGCCACTATGCCTGTGTGTCAAAGGTAATGCAATTGATAGCCAGCCACTATTTCAAGTTACCAAATAAACTTTGCCACTTGCCATTACTCAGGGGCGGATCTACGTTGTAAGTTAGGGGTACAACGGCACCCGCTCGCTTCGCTAAAATTTCTACCATATATATAATATCTCTGTAAAAAACGTATAAATGCATAGAATGACACCCAAAAGTCACAAAGTGGAAGTGGGTGCCATTGGTTTAGCCTTCCCTTTGAAGGTTTTTCTTGGCATCAAGAATGCAAGTTCGATTCCCTGTTGGAGCAACTCCTTTGATTTTTCCTTTTTTCTACTTATTAGGATTTCTTTTATTTTTAGTTGAACCCTAGTGCCTCATATCTTTTTCTTCTTTTTCGGTTCTTTCCCTCCTTTTATTACTTGTTAAGTCTCTTTTCTTTATTTTTTTAACTTTCAGTCCTCATTTTGTTTCTATCATTATACCTTACTTTATAAACAATTATTTTCTATAGTAATTTTAATTGATTTTAATTAGAATATAGTTTCTTTATTTTTAATGAAACGATATTAATTTATATATTGGAATATAATTTGAGCAATATCTTCTATTGGGTTTTGAAAAAAATTAAATGGCTTGATTGATAGTCGTTTTGAGTTGAATATCATAGGTTGAATGTTGAAGGTTTTTCTTTGAAAATAATTATCATATAACTCAACAATTAAGATGAAAAAATAAACAAAGAACAATACAAGTAAATTAATCTAGTCAAACAAAGAATATAGTGTAGTTAAGGTACCCTTTAAGCAAATATTTATATTGGAGGCGCTCTTTCATGAAATGTTATTTTTCTTTTGCATTTTTATTTAGAATGTGTTTAAATTAAGCGTTAAAAATTTGAACTAAAATCGAATTTATTTGCTTTGTGAATGAAAGGCCTATTCAAATTAACCAAAAACTAACCGAACCGACCCATTATTCCTAATCTGTCTTTATAGCTACTGACATGTATACTGTATGCATAATATGGTGACACCTGCAACCTTCGAATCCTGGATCCGACTCTGGCATTACTAACATCCCTTTTGTTTCAAAAATTGCAGAAAAGATGGACAATGCGCGTTTATGCAACTTTATGGCTTGTACATTTGTATTTTGCTAGCCAATAAAGCATATTAGTCATCTGATGTAAAATTTGGTTGCGGGAAGACTGAACAATAAATCTGATCTCCCTTTTGACTTGAAGTTGTTCTCTTATTTCAAGAATCTATAAAATTTACTATGCGTTTTACTAACTCAACTAGAAATAAAGTTACTGTTTGATTCCTTGTTGGCTCTGCTCGGCGAACGTATACTTGCATCTGCCTGTCACTTCACCAAACAAATTCTGTAGCAGGAATTTGCCTAGCGAGTTCTGTAGCAAGAACTAACCTCCTTTTTCTGTAGCAACAGTAAAGATATCATAGTCTGTACGACGGATAGGATATTGTAACATAGAGTTTTATGGTTATTTGCTTCGGATGAGCTGTAAAAAATTAATTAATAAGAACGTCAATTGCAGTACTTAAGAAATTTCTTATCATTTTTTCCGTACTTTCTTATGCCTCTGTAGTCCATCTGAAATTTTCTTACATGCCACTAATTAAGAATATTTAATATGAATATCTCTTTTCTAGGAAATTGAATTTGGTACCAGCTAAGGGCCTCTTTGTCGAGGACACAATGAAGATGTTAGATTGTAGTGGCAGAAAGATTTTATGTGAAATGTTTTAGCCTTGAGGATGAATAAGTCGCATTTGAGATGATAAAGTATCGCCAGCTATGATTAGTTATAGTAACTTAAAGTATAATATTTTCAGGTGCGTTGCATCATATCGTGTTAATATGTAGATAGTTTATATGTAAATAGATTACTCTTTTATCTTTTTCTGCAAGCACATATCATCCCTGAATTGACTTTTGTACAACTTGAACAATCGTGTTCCTAAAGAAATGTAATTAGTATGAAACAATCAATATGCAACGCTATCTAAATTTGGTTCGATATTACGTATGTTTTTTGGTCTCTTCTTTCTTTTTTCTGTAAAAATTCATGTCAACCTAAAGGTGATCAAGTTAATTAGTTCTCTTACTTAGGCAATCAAATGAGAATATTATTCCAATATTAGGCCCGCAACGCCGGCCAGAACCCATCTAGTTATAATACATAGATGCAAACGAATGTGAATGCATCAAGGAAGTAAAGTTCTCCTCCTGGCAACAGAGGCTGATCTACTGTGAAAAATGTGGTTCACGTGAGCCCGTGGTCCCTCGGCTGAAATATGTATATGATATACATAATTCACAAAAAAGTAGTTTATATATATATGATGGCATCCATGGTCAAAAGAGGTGAAGTGGTGCATTGGTTTTGCCTTCTTATTTCTAGGAGCCTAATTGCCTCATGGCAAGGGATCGAATCCCTGCTTGGCTTTTGGTTATTTTATTTTTTTTTTCTTAAATCTTTTTTTTTCTCTTTCTATTTATTCTAACGCAGCGTTTAAGCTTTTCTTCTATCCTATTATATATATCAGTGCCCAACTTCTACACAGATGACAGACCCACACGCTTCCCCAATTCCCAAATATCAAAATTATTTCCTAATTCCTAATCTCAATTTATCCCAAAAGGTCAAAAGTAAAAAAAAAAAAAAAAAAAAAAAAAACTAAACCCTAATTCTTATTCCGATTTTGGGATTTATTTTCTGTAACCATTGAATGAAGGAGATTTTTTCTAATTTAGATTTATTCTGATAACTTTTCTTGAGCTTATCCTTTTTGATTGATATTGAATGACAGCATATAAAATTTACTCTATTGAAGCTAATAAAATATGCATAATACATAAAGTGCTCCTAAGAGCTTATTCATAAATAAAGATAAAGCAATTCTAAAGTCTAAAGTCTAAACAACATATTAAGTTGATTCTACTGCAAATTGCAAAAGTACTATATTATCACTCACAGACGAATGACTCTTCAGTGAAGCAAAGTTTTTTTTTTGTGCTTTTATTTTAACAAAAGTTCTTTTAATATAAAAATTTCAGGGTTATGTCAAGTGAGGAACTGGGTAGTGGGCAAGCACTTCCATTTGATATCAAAGATAAAATTATCAAAAGTTGCAGAAGAACTAATAAGTTTTCATTTTATTTTAATTGAACTTGAAAGGGGTGTGATTCCTCTATTTTATTATTTTTGAAAGGGTGTGATTCCCTTATTTTCTTAAATACAGAAAGGATGTGATTCCTCCGGTTTATTATGAATTTAAAAGTGTGTGATTCTCTTAGTTTTATTATGAATTTGTATTTTGATGATGGGAGATATTTGAATTTGTAGGAACATCAAAATGGATAAATTTGTGATCAGGTCAAACATTAGCCAATCAAATTCTAATTATAGTGTCGGCCTTCTGTTAGTTCGAATATAGCTCCTGAAATCCAAAGAGGGACAATCTTATCCCCTCCTTCAAATGTTGATAGTGTTCTTAAGTTAGGATCTCCCAATCCTGATCCCAAAGAAAGAATACCGATTCTTCAGTATGCCCCTAATATCCGAGATGAAGTGAGGAGACATTATATTTCAAAAAGGGGCTTGCCAACCGAGTGGTCATGCTTTCCCTAAAATTAATTTTTTTGGGAACAAAATGCGTCAATTTAATCCCGATTGATTTAAGGGTCCATATTCTCAATTGTTGGAATATAGCATAAAAGGTGATGTTGCATTCTGTTTATGTTGTTATTTGTTTAAGAATGAGCTTGAAAGTCGTGGTAATGCGGGGGATGCATTTATAAAAGATGGTTTTAAGTGTTGGAACAACGGTACGAAAAGACTTAGAATACATGTCGGGAAAGTAAGTAGTATCCATCACAAATGTTTTAATAGGATGCAAGATTTGATAAATCAAGAACAATCGATTCAATCTTCTTTTCACAAGAAAGGTGAGAAAGCAAAAAGTGATCATCGGATACGCTTAAAAGCCTCGGTTGATGTGGTATTATTTCTCTTAAGAAATGGATTGTCATTTCGGGGTCATAATGAAAGTGAAGATTCCGAATACAAAGGTCTTTTTCTTGAACTTTTGGAATTTTATGGGGATAAGCATTCTGATGTGGGAAAGGTAATATTACATAAAGCTCCAAACAATGATATGATGATTTGTCCAGCAATTCAAAAGGATATTGTGGATGCTTATGCTAAAGAAACAATTAAAGCTATTATCAAATATTTGGATGATGACTTTTTTGGGATATTGGTTGATTGAATCAAGAACGTGGCCTCCAACGACCAGGTGATACTCGTTGGGGTTCGCATTTTAAGACCTTGGAAAATTTGTTGATTATATTTTCTTCGATTGTTAACGTGCTTAAAGATATGCAACAAGTTAGTCTTCTTTCTCTTGATAGATTTGCAGCAAAAAATCTTTTGGGTAATATTCAAGAATTTGAATTTGTGTTTTTATTGCACTTGATGTTCAAGATGTTGCTTCTTACAAATGAATTGAACAAAGCTTTACAAAAGAAAGATCAAGATATAGTCAATGCTATGAGGTTGCTTGACCTTGCAAAGATAAGATTGCAAAGTATGAGAGAAAGTGAATTCGAGTTCTTGATGAATGAAGTTTACTCGTTCTGTGGTAAACATGATATTATGATCCCGAAAATGGATTGTCACGACCCAAAATCCAACTAGTCGTGATGGAACCTAACCCAACCCGATAGGCAAGCCAATTATCAACTATCTAATTCCAATAACAATTATTAAAATAACTTAAGTAAAGAAAAATCTGAATCTTATACATTCCCCAATAACTGGCAGTACAAATCTTGAGCTTCTAAGAATAGAGTATATAAAGCTGGTATGAAGTAAATACATCATCTGTTTGAAAAGTACATAAACAAAGTTTTATGAATCTAAGGCTACCATGAACAAGAGGCAGCAACAACACGTAGGTACATCTTCAGATCCAGCTCCTAACGAACACAGCAACATCAGCAGCCAACATCTGCACGCAAGGTGCAGAAGTGTAGTATAAGTACAACCGACCTCATGTACTCAATAAGTAATAAACCTAACCTTAGGTTGAAAGTAGTGACGAGCTTGTACCATGGTCAGAGTCCAACTCCAATAATCAATAACAGTTCATAACAACATAGAGCAAGTAATAAAAGAAGTAACTCAAAGAATAAATGCTCAACTAAATCATGACTTTTGAAAATAGTTCTATTTTTCAAGTGTATCAGTGAAAATCCCAAGTCGTTTACCGAAGTTGCCAAAATATAAATAAGTTGAAAACAGTAATTTTCCCAAAAATCCTTTCAATAATAAATAAGATGTTTCATTTTCTTTTCAGCTAGCCAGGGTAAAACCAATGCATCACTATGCCCATATATCCACATGTGTGACAAGTCATGAATGATGTGATACCGTACAGCATAAGAAAAATACATCTCTATGCTTGTATATCATGTGTGCATGTCAATGCAGTATATCTCTGAGATGAACTCATGTACTCACACTCTCAGAGTACTCAATCTCACTTTCTCACACATTCCACTCATCATGCTCAATCACTCGGTACTGTATATGGCCAATCTGGCCCAGGGAAGATCCATCCCGGAATATACACATCAACTGATCATCAGTCACTCAGTACCGAGTAGGGCCAATCCAGCCCGTGGAAAAGATCCATCTCCAAGTATAAAATGCTTCGGACAAGATCCATGTCCATGGAAGATCCATCCCTCAATAATATCAGCCGCGCTCACTGGGGGTGTGTGCAGACTCCGGAGGGGCTCCTTCAACCCAAGCGCTATAATCCGCACGGACAACTCACGTGCCATAGTATCAATATCAGAATCAATCAGGCCTTCGGCCTCACTCAATCATCAATCTCTCCAGTCTCTCTCTCACGGGCTCACAATGTCATGATATTAGCCCGAAAACAATGATATGATGCATCAATAAATAACAATAGAGACTGAGATATGATATGCATATGGATGCGTATGACTGAGTATGTAATGCAATGAAAGCAGATAACTCAACAACAGAAATGACCTCAGTGGGTCCCAAACAGAATAAGTATGTAGCCTAAACATGGCTTCTAACATGAATCACAGCTTGATAACTCTAGTACGCAGAGATTTCATGATTTCAAATAAGTTCAGGTAACTACACAGTACCACAAAAATAACGGAATCACAGTTCACATGGTGCACGCTCGCACGCCCGTCACCTAGTATGTACATCACCTCAACACCAAACACATAATACGTATATTCAGGGTTCATACCCCCATCTCCAAGATTAGAAGAGTTACTTACCTCAAACAAGACGAATCCAATTTCGAGCAAGATCAAAATGCTCCAGAAATTCCATTCTACACATATCAACTCCTGAACGGCTCGAATCTAGCCACAATAAATTTGATTCAGTCCACATAATTTATAGGAATTAATTCCATATCAAAATACTAATATTCTCCCACAAAATCCGAAATTATACTCCAAAAATTGCCCGTGTGGCTCACGTCTCGGAATCCGACGAAACTCACAAAATCCGACAACCCATCCAATTACAAGTTCAACCATACTAATTTCACTCAATTCCGACTCCAAATCGATGTTCAAAACTCAAAAATTCATTTTTATGAAATATAGGAATTTCCTTCGATTTCTCTTGAAGATTCGATAATCTTACACTAAAAATGAAGATAAATTCATGAAAT
The DNA here is from genome assembly GCF_000715075.1 of Nicotiana tabacum. NCBI lineage: Eukaryota > Viridiplantae > Streptophyta > Magnoliopsida > Solanales > Solanaceae > Nicotiana > Nicotiana tabacum. The sequence continues at coordinate 135,672,620 of NC_134102.1, forward strand.
ATAATCACAAGGTTTTCAAGAACACTTACCCCAAGTTGTGTGGAAAAATTCCTCTCCAAAATCGCCTAAGCCGAGCTCCAAAATGTCCAAAATGAGAAAATCTCGGAAACTCTCATTTTTAACACTGCCCCAGCGACTTCCGCATCTACGGACAAGGGGTTGCACCTGCGACCATTGATTCTGCGACAAAAATGTCACACATGCGCTGCCCGGCTCACCATTTTCCGCTTCTGCGTCCTCTCCTTCTCACCTGCGGCCTCGCAGATGCGGGCAAATTTCTCGCACCTGCGAGCACTGCCCAGTTCCACTCTTAGACGCTTCTGCGACTGGTTGCGCGCACATGCGGATTCACACCTGCTATCAGACCTCCGAAGGTGCAAGAATACCAAAAGCAGAATTTGCAGAAGTGGTTTTGTCACGACCCAAAATCTCACCCGTCGTGATGGCACCTATATCAATACTAGGCAATATGACAATCTCAATAAACCACCATATCTTTTAAGTTTGAAAACATAATATCTAAATTTAGCGGAAGAAAAACTCACAAATACATATATAAACACTCCCAAAACTCGGTGTCAATGAGCACATGAGCATCTAGTATGAATACAAGTCTGGAAAATACGGTCTATAACAATCTAAGACCAAATACATTAAACAAGGAGATAGGGAAAGAGAGACAAAGTCTGCGAAACATGGCAGCTACCTCTGAATCTCCGGAAAATCAACCGTGCGAGAGAATCAACACCCGCTATGCCCGGGAACACCTGGATCTGCACATGAAGTGTAGGGTGTAGTATGAGTACAACCAACTCAGTAAGTAACAATAATAAATAAAGAACTGAAAGTAGTGACGAGCTTCTCAGCTAAGTCCAAATACAATACTTTCCAATATAAAAGAGTAGGCATGCTCTCAAGTTCAACATTTAAGATTTCACTAAAATTTCATATCAAGTTTGACTGAAACAGAAAATAATGTTTTTTCCGAAATTCCCCAAATAGTGATACATGATAGCTGAAATGCAGCAAATAATGAAATCAATGCATCCTCTCAGAGTAACAGTCATTCAATCCTCCCATTCACACCAACCTCCCATTCACTCCAACCTCACAGTCACTCTTTCCTCACAGTCACTCATTCCTCACAGTCACTCATCACTCGGCACTCGCATTCGGCACATGCGCTCACTGGGGTTGTGTACAGACTCCGGAGGGGCTCCTTCAGCCCAAGCGCTATTTCAAGCCAATCATGGCATAAATAAATAAACAAGTTGCGACGTGCAGCCCGATCCATAAATATCCTCACAATTAGGCCCTCGGCCTCACTCAGTCATCAACCTCTCTAGTCTCTCGGACTCTCAGAAATCATGATAAACAGCCAAAAAATAGTGATATGATGCATCAATAATAATAAGAGAGACTGAGGTATGATATAAAATGAATAAATATGACTGAGTGGAAAATTACAATTTGAACATATTATTCAACCACATAAATGACCCCAGTGGGTACCAATAATAATAACATATGTCTAAACATTATTTTTAATACGAGTCTCAGCTCAATCTTTCCCTATCACGTAGAGAATGTACGGATATAAACAGATAACTCAATTTCACAATTCCAAAGAATTTGACCAAGTCACAATTCCTACAGTGCACGCTCACACGCCCGTCACTTAGCATGTGCGTCACCTCAAAATCACTCACATAACACATAATCCGGGGTTTCATACCCTGAGGACCAAATTTAAAACTGTTACTTACCTCAAACCGTGTAATTCTTATTCCGCTAAGCCTTTGCCTTGTGAATTGGCCTCCAAACGCCTCAAATCTAGCCACAAATAATTCGTTTCAGTCAATAAAATTTATTAGAATTAATTCCGTGAGAAAATACTAATTTTCCATAAAAATCCAAAATTTAGCTCAAAAAATGCCGTGGGGCCCACGTCTCGGAACCCGACAAAAGTTACAAAATCTGAAAGTCCATTCAACCACGAGTCTAACCATACCAATTTTATCAAAATCTGACCTCAACTCGACTCTCAAATCTTCAATTTATACCAAGAGGGTTTTCTAAATTTTTCCAACTTAATTCACCCATTAAATGATAAAAACAACCATAGATTCGGGTAATTTAACCAATATTGAGTTAAGAACACTTACCCCGTTGTTTTCTTTGAAAATCTCCCAAAAATCGCCTCTTCCTGAGCTCAAATCCGTCAAAAATCTCTGCACAGACATTTGCTCTACGCGATCGCGAACATTCCCACGCGATCGCGAAGAACAGTTTGCCACAGCTCAAATTTAACTCTACGCGATCGCGGACCTAACTACGCGATCGGGAAGCACAAATGCGTGATTTCCATTTCTGCCCATTTCCTTTAAGCGAACGCAACCTTCTTCACGCGTTCGCGAATAACAAACTCACATAGCTACGCGATCGCGTCCCGCCTCACGCGATCGCGAAGCACAAAATATCACAGCCTCAAATTAACCCTACGAGATCGCGTAGAACAAAAACCTCCACTGACCAACTAAACCTACGTGATCGCAGATGCATTCACGCGATCGCGTATAAGAAAATCAAATACAGATATCAGAAAGTTCCATCAGCTGTTTAAGTCTAAATTTTGATCCATTAACCATCCGAAACTCACCCGAGCCCCTCGGGACCTCAACCAAACATACCAACAAGTCCTAAAATGTCATACGAACTTAGTCGAATCCTCAAATCACCTCAAACAACGCTAAAACCATGAATTACACCCCAATTCAAGCCTAATAAACTTTAAAATTTCCAATTTCTACAAACGACTCTGAAACCTATCAAATCACGTCCGATTGACCTCAAATTTTGCATGCAAGTCATAAATGACATAACGAACCTATTCAAATTTTCAGAATCAGATTTCGACTCCGATATCAAAAAGTCAACCCCCCGGTCAAACTTTCCAAAAATTTGACTTTCGCCATTTCAAGCTTAATTCCACTACGGACCTCCAAAAAAATTTCGGACACGCTCCTAAGTCCAAAATCACCATACAGAGCTATTGGAATTATCAGAATTCGAATATGAGGTCGTTTACACATAAGTCCCCATCCGGTCGACTTTTCTAACTTAAATTTTCAATTCTGAGACTAAGTATCTCATTTCACTCCGAATTCCTTCCGGACCCGAATCAACTAACCCGATAAGTAATAAATCAACTGTAAAATATAAATTGAGCAGTAAATGGGGAAACAGGGTTATAATATTCAAAATTATCGGCTGGGTCGTTATATTCTCCTCCTCTTAAACAAACGTTCGTCCTCGAACCGGTTTAGAATCTTTCCTGGAGTCTCAAATAGGTGTGGATATTTGCTCTGCATCTCCTGCTCAATCTCCCAAGTAGCTTCTCCGACTGGCTAGCCTCTCCACTGTACCTTCACTGATGCTATGTTCTTTGACCTCAGCTTTCAAACATGCCGGTCTAAAATAGCCACCGGCTCCACTTCATAAGTTAAATTACCGTCCAGCTGCACTGTACTGAAATCCAGAATATGAGACGGATCCCCGACATACTTTCGGAGCATGGATACATGGAACACTGGATGAACACTTGATGGACTAGGTGGCAAAGCAAGTCCATAAGCCACCTCTCCAATTTTCTTAAGTATCTCAAAAGGCCCAATATACCGAGGGCTCAACTTGCCCTTCCTCCCGAACCTCAACACACCCTTCATGGGTGAAATCTTGAGCAGAACCTTCTCCCCAACCATGTAAACAACATCACGAACCTTCATGTCGGCATAACTCTTCTCTCTAGATTGTGTCGTGCAAAGCCATTCCTGAATCACTTTGACCTTCTCTAAAGCATCCTGAACCAAGTCAGTACCCAATAGCCTAGCCTTACCCAGCTCAAACCAACCAACAGGAGACCGACACCGTCTCCCATATAATGCCTCATACGGAGCTATCTGAATACTCGACTGGTAGCTGTTATTGTAAGCAAACTCTGCGAGTGGCAGAAATTGATCCCAAGAACCCCCAAAATCTACGACACAAGCGCGTAACATATCCTATAATATCTGAATAGTGCGCTCGGACTGTCCGTCCGTCTGAGGGTGAAATGCTATACTCAACTGAATCTGTGTGCCCAATTCTCGCTGCACTACTTTCCAAAAATGTGATGTAAACTGCATGTCCCGACATGATATGATGGACACTGGTACACCATGTAGGCGAACAATCTCGTGAATATAAATCCCAGCCAACCGCTCCGAAGAATAATTTGTACTAACTGGAATCAAAATGCGCAGATTTGGTCAACTGATCTACTATCACCCCAAACAACAAACTTTCTCAAAGTCCATGGGAGTCCAACTACGAAGTCCGTGGAAATACGCTCCCACTTCCACTCCGAAACTTCAAGTCTCTGTAGTAATCCGCCCGGTCTCTGATGCTCGTAATTTACCTGTTCACAGTTTAGACACCGAGATACAAACCCAACTATAGCTTTCTTCATTCGCCTCCACCAATAGTGTTGCCTCAAATCCTGATACTTCTTTGCGGCACCTGAATGAATGGAGTACCGCGAATTGTGAGCTTCCTGGAGAATCAACTCACGAAAACCATCTACATTAGGCACACATAGCCTGCCCTGCATCCGTAATATACCGTCATCCCCAATAGTGACCTCCTTGGCATCACCGTGCTGAACCGTGTCCTTAAGGACAAGCAGATGGGGATCATCATACTGGCGCTCCCTAATGCGATCATATAAAGAAGACCGAGAAACCACACAAGCCAAAACTCGATTCGGCTCGGAAACATCCAATCTAACAAACTGGTTAGCCGAGGCCTGAACATCCAAGGCTAAAGGCCTCTCTACTACCGGTAAATATGCTAAGCTGCCCAAACTCTCCGCCTTACGACTCAAGGCATCGGCCACCACACTGGCCTTTTCGGGATGATAGAGAATTGTGATATCATAATCCTTAAGCAACTCCAACCACCTTCGCTGCCGCAAGTTAAGATCCTAACAATCGTTGTAGCCTCCGATGATCGGTATATACCTCACACTGGACACCGTACAAGTAATGCCGCCAAATTTTTAAGGCATGCACAATAGCTTCTAACTCAAGATCGTGGACTGGATAATTCTTCTCATGTACCTTTAACTGTCTGGACACATAGGCAATCACCCTACTGTCTTGCATCAGCATTGCGCCGAGACCAATACGCAACGCGTCACAATACACAGTATAAGACTTTGAACCTGTAGGGAATACCAATACTGGAGCTGTAGTCAAAGCTGTCTTGAGCTTCTGAAAGCTCTCTTCGTATTCATCCGACCACCTGAACGGAGCACCTTTCTGGGTCAATTTAGTCATAGGCGATGCAATAGATGAGAAACCCCCCATGAAGCGACGATAATAACCGACCAAGCCGAGAAAACTCTGAATCTCAGTAACTGAAGATGGCCTGGGCCAATTCTGAACTGCCTTTATTTTCTTCGGATCCACCTTAATTCCTTCACTGGACACTATATGTCCCAAGAATGCCACCAAACTAAGCCAGAACTCACACTTAGAACAGTTTGCCACATCCCAAATTTAACTCTACGTGATCGCGGACTTTCCCACGCGATCGCGATGCACAACATCAAAGACCTACGTGATCTCGGACCTAACCACACGACCACGAAGCACAAACGCGTGATTTCCATTTCTGCCCATTTTCTCTACGCGAACGCGACCTTCTTCACGTGTTCGCGAATAACAAACTCACATAGTTATGCGATCGCGTCCCGCCTCACGCGATCGCATCCCGCCTCACGCGATCGCGAATCACAAAATATCACTGCCTCAAATTAACCCTACGCGATCACAGATATCTCCACACAATCGCGTAGAACAAAAACCTCCACTGACCAACCAAGCCTACGCGATCGCAGACGCATTCACGCGATCGCGTATAAGGAAATCAGATACAGATATCAAAAAATTTCAATAGCTGTTTAAGTCCAAAATTTGATCCGTTAACTATCCGAAACTCACTCGAGCCCCTTAGGACCTTAACCAAATATACCAACAAGTCCTAAAACATCATACGAACTTAGACGAACCCTCAAATCACCTCAAACAATGTTAAACCATGAATTACACCCCAATTCAAGCCTAATGTACTTTGAAATTTCCAATTTCTACAAACGACTCCGAAACCTATCAAGTCACGTCCGATTGACCTCAAATTTTGCATGCAAGTCATAAATGACATAACGGACATATTCAAATTTTCAGAATCGGATTTCAACCCCGATATCAAAAAGTCAAACCCCCCCAGTCAAACTTTTTAAAAATTCGACTTTCACCATTTCAAGCTTAATTCCACTACGAACCTCTAAAAACTTTTCCGAACACGCTTCTAAGTCCAAAATCACCATACAGAGCTATTAAAATTATCAAAATTCGAATCCGAGGTCGTTTACACATAAGTCCCCATCCGATCGACTTTTCTAACTTAAATTTTTAATTATGAGACTAAGTGTCTCATTTCACTCCGAATTCCTTCCGGACCCGAACCAACTAATCCGATAAGTCATAAATCAACTGTAAAGCTTAAATTGAACAGTAAATGGAAAATAGGGTTATAATATTCAAAATGACCGTCCGGGTCGTTACAGGTTTTAAGTCCAAATTTGATTAGTTAATCATCCGAAACTCACCCGAGGCCCTCGGAACCTCAACCAAATATACCAACAAGTCCTAAAATATCATATGAACTTAGTCGAGTTTTCAAATCACATCCAACAACACTAAAAACATGAATCGCATATCAAATCAAAATCTATGAACTTTTTAAAACTTTAACTTCCACAACTGATGTCGAAACCTATCAAATCACGTCCGATTGACCTCAAATTTTGCACACAAGTCACATTTCACATTATGGATCTATTCCAATTTTTAGAATCAGATTCTGACCCCGGTATCAAAAAGTCAACCCCTCGGTCAAACTTTCCAAAAAATTCAACTTCCGCCATTTCAAGCCTAATTCCACTACGGACCTCCAAATAATTTTTCGGACACGATCCTAAGTCCAAAATTACCATACGGAGCTATTGGAATCATAAAAATTTAAATCCGAGGTCATTTACACATAAGTCGATATCCGTTCGACTTTACCAACTTAAGCTTTTCATTACGAGACTAGGTGTCTCAATTCATTCCGAAATATCTCTGGACCCGAACTAACTAATCCGATAGGTCATAATACAGCTATAAAGAACAAATAGAGTAGTAAATGGAGGAACGGAGCTGTAATACTCAAAACGACCGGCCAGATCGTTACATGGATGAAGACTATCCAAGATCGAAACGAAAGAGGTCGGGAGTTTCATATGCACATCAATTTAGTGTGGAAGTATTTTATGCAGTTATTAATTTGCAACTTTCTGAGCTAAATAGTCGTTTTGATGTAGTGACTAGTGACTTACTCCTTGGTATGGCTTGTTTGAATCCGATTGATTCATTTGCTAATTTTGACAAAGATAGAATAATAAAGTTGGCCGAGTATTATCCAAGTGAGTTTGATGACAACAAGCTTCGAGATCTCAGCTTTCAGCTTGATAGTTTCATTGTCTATGCTCGAATGCCTCATAGCAAATTATCAACTTGAAGGGAATGAAGGATCTTGCTATAGTGATGGCAAAGACGAAATTAGATCAAACTTGGTGTCATATTTATTTACTTGTGAAGTTGACTTTGATTCTACCTGTTGCTATTGCAAGCGTGGAAAGGGCATTCTCCTCAATGAAGCTCATAAAAAATGATCTACGTAATAGCATTTGTGAGGAATTTTTGAATGGTTGTTTAGTTTGCAATATAGAGAGTAAGGTATTTACAAATGTAAGTAATGATGCTATTATTGATCGTTTTCAAAGTATGAAAACTCGTCGAGTACAATTATAAATTGATAATATTTATTTTTGTGATAATGAAACTAATTATTTTTTTGCTCGCTAAGTTGTTGTGATTGTAAAATTTTATATTATCAAACTAAACGTTAATCTTGAAAGTAATGATGCACCCATCGTCCCGAATTTCTAGATCCGCCTCTGCATGGCAAATTCAAGCAATGTAGCTTATAAGAATTTAATCTTTTTATTTTGTTACCAAAGAAAAAAAGAAATACCGGAGATGAGACATTCCAAATAAAACTTATAGCCTTGGCCAATTCCAAAGTAAAAAAAATATTTTTTTCAAAATTGAAGTGTTTGGCCAAGCTTTTCCAACGCCAAAAAAATATTTGTTTCAAAATTGAATTATTTGACCAAGTTTTTGGAAGAAAAAAATGCTTTTGAGTAGAAGTAAAAGCAATTTTGGGAAAGCACAAAAAATAGCTTCTTCCCAAAAGCATTTAAAAAAAAAAAAGAATTCTAAGAAAAATATACTTAGAAACACTTTTTAAAAGTTTACCAAACATTAATTCTGTCTCTCATCAAAAGTACTTTTGAAAAAAATACTTTAAAAAAAATACTTCTCAAAAGAAGCTTTTTTTGAAAATTGGCCAAACATGCTATAGTCAGACCTCTCTATAACAACATCTTTATATAACAACACTTCACTATAAAAACAAGCTTTTCCGGAATCAATTTTTATGTTATGTTATAATATATGTTCTCTATAATAACACTTCACTATAACATCCAAAAATATTCGGAACAAACGAGGCTGTTATAGAGAGGTTTGACTGTATTATATTGACTACGTATTTAATTTCTCCATGGGCAAATAAGTCATTTAAGTTCTTTATCATCATAATTTGTTTTCTTCTGTATACGTTTTTACTTTTTAGGTTTTCAGGGTTTAACTGTAACTTTGTAATAGATCAGGGGCTAAAAATTTGTAGAAAATATATAAGTATTCCATCGGAGAAACCAGAATATACTATTTTACCAATTTGCCTCAAAACCGCCATTTCAACGGACCGACTGTAACAAGCAAAGTGAAAACAGAAACTCTCAAGAGCTCATATTTTCGGATTCAATAAGCAGATTGAACCCTCTCGCAAAATGGGTCACGGACATGGTATTTTGCATTCAAAGATTTTAACTCTTTTACATCATTAACGAAAAAAAAAGATCCCGAAAAATCAGTAAACTTTTTTGGAAAACAGTTTGATGAAATATTATTGAATGAATTCAGGCGATAAAGGTCGACCCAGCAAAAAGATCAAGTTTTCTTCTAAGGTTATTCAGTTTCCCAGCTAGTTTCATGCGTTTTATTATATAAATAAAGATTGTATTTTTATTACTTTTTAAAATTTTTTTTGATGATGAAGGAGGATTATCGGTCTTCAGCTGCCGATGATGATCAGTACTACCCAGAAGAAGGCGGTGATGATTTTCAAGATGGTATTACTCTACATTTATTAATAGAGGTGGATCCAGAATATAAACATAGGACTATATATGTGTAAAGAACATATAAAAAATCATTTAAAAAATATGAGTTTGTGTTCTATGCACTTACTGTGCAAAAAGTGGTAATTACGTGTAAATCTCTTATAAAGTGTTAATTGGTAATTTGATAGAAATGGTAACTAACCTGGTATTACAGTTTAAATTCTCTAATAGTGTTAAAAATCATTACACTATATAACTTAAATCCAAAATAATTATGTATATTTTAAGAGCTGCACCCATTGCCTTTAAATGCTGAACATGCTTTTGCGATGCGTTATAGTGTTACACTCAGTGATGCTTTAATAAGGTAAATTTATGTCATGTTTCAACTCAATTGATGTGGAAATATTGAATGACTTTGTTATATTTAGGCGAGAGGGAAGGGAAGAAGATGGATTTCACTAAACTGGAACTCAAACCCGATCACGCCAATCGCCCATTGTGGGCTTGTGCTGATGGAAGAATTTTCCTTGAAACTTTCTCTCCGTTATATAAACAAGCCTATGATTTTCTCATTGCCATTGCTGAGCCTGTTTGCAGGTACCTTTTGTGTGGTCGATGATATACATTCTACATTTTTGTTTGTTTGTGGATGTTTGGAGAGGATTAACGGAATTGCTTTTATTTTTGTAGGCCGGAGTCGATGCATGAGTACAACTTGACGCCTCACTCGTTGTATGCAGCTGTGTCAGTTGGTCTTGAGACAGAAACTATAATAGCTGTTTTGAACAAATTGTCAAAGACCAAGCTTCCCAAGGAGATGATTGATTTTATTCATGCTTCTACTGCTAATTATGGGAAAGTGAAGCTCGTACTTAAGAAGAATCGGTATTTTGTAGAATCTCCATTTCCAGAGGCAAGATAATTAGCTATAGTAACAATGATTTCATTTGAGATATCTTCTTGAACTTTAAGATTCACTGCGGATTGCTAATAATTAATTGATTCATTTGATGTGATTATTTCTAGGTGTTGAAAAGATTGCTCAGCGATGAAGCCATTGCAAAAGCTAGAATTTCGTCTGAGGTCTGTGTTCAATGTGATTGAGTTGCTTGTTTTGTTGTCTGTAATGGTTATCAAACCCAGTAACTTCATTTTGATGCTTTGTTTTCTGTTACAAGTAGATACTACTAAGAGAAATTAATCTTTTTTGGTTATCTCTGAAATAGGGGATGCATGGAAGGGATGGGTTTACTGTAAGCAAATCCGTGAATGAAATTGAAGGTAGACATGATGAGTTGATAAATGAAGCAGATTTGGCAGCTGCAGCTGAAGAAAAAGAAACTCACGCATTTGAAATAGACCCTGCTCAGGTAATAATTAATGCTTTGTGGCAAGATGGTCTCGTTTTACACTCTTTTGGCAGAGGTGGGGGTTTGTGGTGTCGTTTGCTGCATTGAAATAAGTTGCAGCATTTATGAAACAAATAACCACTGATTATATTCGCATCAGTTCTCCAAATTCACTTGGTCTTTGAATTCTTTAGGTTTCCAGATTTCTTATGGCATTTAAATTTTCTATACCAAATAAACCTATCCAGATGTAAGCACCGCTGTCCTTTCACCTATTAAGGATGATGATTCGCTTGTCTCGTTTTTGCTGTACCCTTTACTTAGTATGTGGCTGTCTAATTTTGGAGCTATGATTTGTAATGTAGTACAATGTGTGGGGATTTATATACTGTTAGATATGAGCTGAGTCGACACCAGTTCTTATACTGTTAGATATTGATTCTCTAGCAATATGAATTAGTGGTGGTTTGACTAGGCAATTGGTTAAAGTAAATCTAGGACCAAACTCTAATGCAACAGTTCATTTCACTATTTATTAGTAACATTTACTTGAAGACCTCCTAATAGAGAAATGTGGCATATGCCTTAACTGTGCTCATTTTTGCATTGTGTTTTCCACTCAGTATCATCCAAGTATCTTCTTAGGGAGCTACAATTGCCCAATGGATTTGCTGTATCTCGTTGTGTGGAGACTTATCTTCCTGGTGAAAGGAACATCTTTGTGCGTGAATACACTTCAACTTTACTTAGAAATTGACTGTTTACCTATTTGTATACGGACAGGTTGAAAATGTGAAGCAGCGGTGTCTGCCAAATGCTTTGAATTATCCCATGATGGAGGAGTATGACTTCAGGAATGATACAGTGAGTTGCTTCTCCCTTTTTTTTGGCATCTGTGTGGAGCAGTGGATAGTGAGTAATTTATCTGAGGGAGAATCGTTCCTACTGTAAAAATAGGAATCACACCCCCTTAGTTGAATAATGAGTAGTTTTGGCTGAAGGAACCATTTTGTTTTGGCATACGTGTAACAACATTAGATCACATTGTGCTATTTTTACCGCCTTTAAACATTCATAGGAGTACTAATATGCCTAGAAGAATAAGAAAGCAGTAATTAAAATATCAACAGAAACTTCTGTTTTTCAACTAGACAAGGAACTTGCGTTGATGGAAGGATCGTGGTTGATAAAAAGGACCTGGTATTTTGGCTAAAATTGAACCTGGTGGGAGGGGCCCTCTAGAGGGATTCCACCTTCAGCATTCAATATGCATATGCTGTCGGCATGGTCTGTTTGACACAATTTATAAGATGCTTTCCGTTTGGGCACGTTCCCAATTGTTTGACACGATTCTAGTTGTTTTCCCCCCCGAAAATAGTCTTTCTACCTTCACAAGGGGTAAGGACTGCGTATATACTACCCTCCCCAGACCCCACTTGTTGTTGTTGTTGATGACGATGATTCTAGTTTTATTCAACTTTCAAGAATTTAAATTCACAGGTGAAATGAATAAGTTGCTTGAGGGTAGTAACTAAAATGGTGTGTGACTAGTATTTTCTCCATGTGATTAGAGAGCCATTTTTGTGATCCATATAGGCCAATCAAACATTTGGTCTTGAGTATGAGAAGATTGAGTAAAAATTATCTTGCATCAATGTTTTGGTGTTTGAGGGTGTGATTTGTTGGTTCCACCAATGGCTAAGTAATTCTGCTTAATACCTACTTAACACTGCAGGTTAATCCTGATCTTGACATGGAGTTGAAGCCTCAAGCACAGCCACGGCCTTATCAAGAGAAGAGTCTTAGTAAGATGTTTGGAAATGGTAAGGATGTGGAAACCAAATTTTACCAAGCAAAGGACTTAGTTTTTACACGTGGTGCTTCCTTCTTGTTTTGTTCTCTATTTGAACGTCGGCTGTCATAGTCAGTGGATTTTTTGATAAGAATGTCATAGTCAATGTATTTTGTTTTGCTAAAACTTTTTATGTGCTCTTCTGTATTTTTACTATTAACTTAGTGTAGTGATTATGCTTGTGTGTATTTGTTATCCTTTTGGGTTTCGTCCTTTTCAATAATTTATTACTTAGGTTGATTGCTCAAAATAGGTAGTGATTTTAAGTTGATAAAAGATAAGAGGTTGGGGTTGGAATGATGTAATTTTATATTGTAATATACTTTTCAGGGTTATCAGCTCAATCCTGCCGGTATCAGACACTAGATAAATAGATTCTATGTTTAGCAGCAGATTGACGGGGAATTTCCAATGATTATTACATTTTTGTGTGCAGAGTTAGTAGATATAAACATTTCTCGCAAAGCATCTAGGACGTCAGGAATATGTTAGTGCAAAGTTGTTGTGTTAATCCCAATTACGTACCGCTTCAAGGTGTCAAAAATGAAAAATATACGGATCAGGATAAATTGTCGCAATGGAGTACTGGTCAAATCAAGACAGAAATATTTGAGCTTTGAGAGGCCTTGATTCGTTGAGGGTTTATTTTAGTTGTTTCTTGCTGGTCAAATTGGTTATTGCATAAAACAACAAAAGGGGTGCAAAGTTTATTTTGTTCACTTCACTGACACAAAGAAGTTTCAGCGAAAGGGTTGCTCCAACCTCAAGTAGAAAGCAGTTTGATGTGAGAAGTGACTCTTCATTAAAACAATTGGTTTGGCGTTTTGGATGGGTTATTGTTTCAATCTGATTCCTTGACCAATATCCTAATGTGGAGTTAAATGTTTTCTAAAACTCCTGCCAGCCTCCATTTTGAGCTATAGGTCTGTCCCGGAATTCCTAGTTTTTCTACGGCCAATTATAGGCTAGTGCAAACCAATTTGTCGTACATCAACTTCAGTGATATCTACTTTCACGCACAAGCACACACGGAAATATAGTGAGTGGGATAATTTAGGAGTGAAGATGTAGTTGTTAAAAGGGCAAACGATGGATTCTGGGGGATGATTGATTATTGCCACAGTATATTGGAGTCTTCAGCTTCACACAGTGAGAAACACAGTCATGCCACAGTTATGATAAAAGAATGCTCAATAGAAAGGTATAAAGATGTGAGAAAGCTGCATCCTTGTGCTTGCAAAGATGGTATCGTTTCGTTCGAGTGTGTGCATTGTTATAACAGGGAGAATTAAGGTGTCATTTTCATTTATTTAGCCTACTACTGTTAGTTTTACAGTAGAACTTCATTTAACAAAAAGTTACAAACAGAAGGGAAAACATTGTGTAGATATTCTTAGCACAGGGTCCATTGCCCTTGTCGCTTTCTTGCTATTTTTGTTTGGCATGTGTTTCTTGAGGAGGGGATGGCTGGGTAGTAAGTGGTAATGAAAGTTGGACATCTTTCTTGATATTGGTTTTTCCAATGGAACCATATCTAAATTTCTGTGATGAGAGGGATTTTAAGATGTTCATAATTTTTGGGTGTTCCAAGAATTACATGTAATCCAATTGCCTCATTGGTTAAATTTATGTTAAATGCTTCAGGAAGAGCAAGATCTGGTATTATTGTGCTACCTTGTGGTGCTGGAAAGTCTTTAGTAGGTGTCTCTGCAGCAAGCAGAATAAAAAAGAGCTGCCTTTGTTTAGCAACAAATGCTGTGTCTGTGGATCAATGGGCTTTCCAGTTTAAGTTGTGGTCTACTATCCGAGAAGAGCATATATGTCGTTTCACTTCTGACAGCAAAGAAAGATTCCGTGGAAATGCTGGTGTGGTGGTGACAACATATAACATGGTTGCTTTTGGTGGCAAGCGTTCTGAAGAATCTGAGAAGATCATTGAAGAAATAAGAAATAGAGAGTGGGGTTTGCTCCTCATGGACGAGGTAAATGCTTTGTCTTGCAATGTTTCAAGTTTTGCCATCCAAATATGCATCTAATATATGAGTCATGCTTTGTGCACATATGGAAACAAATTAAGCATGTTGCAAAAGATGGACAGGTGTAAAAAATTTAGTGCCTTACGTATGTCTTTTGAGGTCGATGTAAAACAATCATTTATTTTGAAAGCTATCCTTATTATCATATCTGTCTGTGTCGTGGTTTATGGAAAAACATATACTGTGTGGGGGGTGGGGTGGTATATTCACAGAATTGATTAACAATTTAGTATTTGTTGGTTTAGTTTCCCATTTCCGTGTCACTCTTGTACTCAGTTCTTACCTATAAGTAATAGACAATATCGTCTCACTGTTTTCTTTTTATTGGAATTAAATAGTAATTGCTGATATGTCAAAACTGTTCTATTCTAATGTGATATATCTACATTTATTTGAATGTTCCAGATATATATTCTCACTCTGTTATATTTGAATGTTCATGCTATGTTTAACACAAGAATTTGTTTTTTAAAAAACAATCTGGGTCAGTACAAGTATCTTGTGGGAAATGCATGTCACCAAATTGTTTAACAAATTTCCCTTTAACTGTGGATAGATATTAAAGGTAAAATTTGAATTTATATTGGCATACATATAGGTGTTTGATTCTTGGTATTAATGTAGGTGCACGTGGTACCTGCACATATGTTTCGAAAGGTCATTAGTATCACAAAATCACACTGCAAACTTGGGCTTACGGGTACGTATTTCAAAAGAGAGTTCTTGCAAATTGCAATGATAACTTTCTTTGGTATCTCACAAAATCTAATGAACTTATTGGCTTACATAACAGCTACGCTTGTCAGAGAAGACGAGAGAATTACAGATTTGAACTTTCTTATTGGTCCAAAGTTGTATGAAGCAAATTGGTTGGATTTAGTGAAAGGAGGATTTATTGCAAATGTGCAATGTGCTGAGGTGTGGTGTCCAATGACTAAGGAGTTCTTTGCTGAATATCTGAAAAAAGAAAATTCAAAGAAGCGGCAAGTATGTTTTTGTTGAAACTGTTCCATGCTTAATGCTTAGAAATCAATGTTTGATGACTTTACATATGGCTCTTATTTTATTTATATTCATTCATCTCATTGACGAGCACAGTTTGGACCTTAGAACATAGTAGATTTTGGCATTTGTTCTTGTGACATGTCTGTTAAAATGGATATCAACTTGCAGGACAGTGTAATGAGAGATCTTACAGCTGAAAAAACATCATAATTTCACTATTTATGTGATTGAGTGCAAATCTGTGAAGTATGACGAATTAGTCCTGACAGAATGACATTGTTCTGTCAAAAATTCTTTGAATAAAAACAATGAAATGACCTCGACTGACAGGAACCTAAAAGATGAATGAGTACCAAAATTTTCTTCTTGTTCTATCCTCTCCTGACTTCTTGTATTGCCCATATTGTTAGAACCCAAATTTGTCGGTTTCTATTTCTGTTTTTCCTAGTTAGGTGAATTATATGAGAGATTTCAGTGTTGTACTCCAAAGAGACAAGTCTCCTGAGTTACATTAGAGATTGAATGGCTGCTCTGTGGGGACAAGTGTCAGAAGTAATAGATTCGAACAAGGTAACTGCCGTAATTACTCACCAGCATTTTTTCCCATTTGGTAAAGCCCACCCTCAAAACCCCCTGCTCAGGAGGCAACTATGGTCCTTTTCCAGTTTGCTCCTGTGATGACTTGAACTACCAACGTCTTGATTTGAAATCCGAGTGTAATGGGACTTGCAATTTCCAGCTACTAATATGTTCCATACGTGGATATTGTGATATGATGGTTTTATCATTCATAATTTATCTTTTGTAAATTCATGTTTGTTTGACTTCTATAAGACAATTTTTCAGTAATATTCTTGAGTTCACCCCATTCCTTTTGGCATATTGTTACTATTCTTTCTTTAACTCTTATAACCATGTGATGTTCCAGGCACTTTATGTGATGAACCCAAACAAGTTCAGGGCTTGCGAGTTTCTTATCCGTTTTCATGAGCAGCAGCGTGGGGACAAGATAATTGTATTTGCGGACAATCTTTTTGCACTTACCGAGTATGCGATGAAGCTTCGCAAACCTATGATCTATGGTGCTACCAGGTTTACACAAGATGTTATATCAAAGATTTATTGTTTTGCTATTTTAGATGCCTTTTTGTTGTTTTGTCATTTAAGATGTCTTAATGGGCAATTTATCTTGTTATGCAGCCATGTTGAAAGAACAAAAATTCTTGAGGCATTTAAAACAAGCAAGGAGGTTAACACCGTATTCCTATCCAAGGTATTGTATTCAAGCAGATTTTTATATCACCAGCTGTGCCAGAGTGTCAAAATTATTTGTGACTACTTGATTTGATGATAATGGCTTGATTATGGAGTTGGGACCAAATATTGCTCGCGGTCTTTCTTACACACGCATGCGTGCGTGCGTGTGCATATATATGTTATATGCATGTCTGTGTGTGTATTCTTCAAGATCTGTAGACGTTTGCATCTGTACTTGTGCAGAACCATGAATCTCAAATTTGTAATGCCATATTTCATTTGCATTTTGCTTGTTTTCAGTTAAAAACATAGTCTCTTGCGACCTATTCATAAGTGTTATATTCGAAGTTATTCTTAACCTTCTAACAAAAAAATGTTACATTCCAAGTTCTTCTTTTCCGAATATGATGTGATTTCTGCTTTTATTTACAGGTCGGTGATAACTCCATTGATATTCCTGAGGCGAATGTTATAATACAAATTTCGTCACATGCTGGTTCAAGACGACAAGAAGCTCAACGTCTAGGGCGTATTCTCAGGGCCAAGGTTTGTCTGTTTTCTCGTTCAGAATTGCCTCTTTTGATTCTTATTTCAAATGCTAAAAGTATGATATCTGATAAAATCTTTCTAGTGAGTCATGCTCCAGGTAAATCCTTTGTACAAATAACAAGGTTATCATTGCGTTCCCTATGTATTTGACCAAAAGATGGTAGTCGTCTTCATGGTTTTCACAGGATTTTTCGTAAGCGATGTCGACATTAAAGAAGTGAACAATTAAAAAAATACAGTAACGACATCATATTATTTATTATCACCTTACTTTTTACGAGGGGGGCCCTTCTGCCTCGGCGACTGATGTTTCCAATCAACCAGTCTTTAATTCATTGTTTGGTTGACAGGGGCGCCATCAAGATAGGGTGGCAGGAGGTAAAGAGGAGTATAATGCGTTCTTTTACTCCCTCGTGTCAACAGATACCCAGGTGCAGAATCCTTTCCTGTTTGCTAGTTTCTGTTGATGTATGATATCTTCTTATACTCTATTTGGTGATGACAATTTTTGTAGTATGACCTTATTTGCAATGTTCAAATGCAGGAAATGTACTACTCAACCAAAAGGCAGCAATTCTTGATTGATCAAGGTTATAGCTTTAAGGTATTGCCTCTTGGCAAAGCCATTGATAGCATACATGTTCTACCTTTTCATCTGGATACAGTGATCGTTCGTAGTGGCTCTTCTGACCTGTTCTTGTATTAGGTGATCACAAGCTTGCCACCTCCTGATTCTGGGCCTGAGTTAAGCTATCACCGTCTTGATGACCAGCTTCAACTTCTTGGAAAGGTTCTTCTACTTTCTTTTTTTCTGTACATCAAGTAAAGAGTTTTTTCTTTCCGTAATTTATTTTAAGATGTTAACCAACTTATGTGCTCTTTACCTTCACCTATAGGTACTGAATGCTGGTGATGATGCAGTCGGTTTGGAGCAGCTAGACGAAGATGCAGATGATATAGCTCTTCAAAAAGCCCGTCGCTACGTGGGTTCTATGAGTGCAATGTCAGGAGCTAAAGGGATGGTTTATATGGAGTACAAGTATGGTTACTATTCAAACCTTGCAGATTCTTCTTTCAATATACCAAATGAACCTCTTGGCATTTTCCACTTGAATGGACGCTTTATTTACATGTTTTTTGCATATTGGTTTGTGAGAAAGATTTGCTACAAATGCAAATTATTAAATACAAATTTCCGTATAGAAAGTGAAATTCTTTTGACACTACCTGTATGTCCAATGCAGTACTGGAAAGAAGCAGGGAGGCCTTATTAAAAGCAAGCCTAAAGATCCAGCCAAGAGGCATCAGTTATTCAAAAAACGCTTTGGTTGATTCATCCACGAGGTTTTCGGATATACTTTCTCCATTTACTTGTTATCTATTTGTGTACCAGTTCATCAAGTAACCAGGCAACTGCTTGTTTAGTACTTGGGAAGAAGGGTAGGTACATGAGACATGGATATGAATGTAACAAACATACAAATATTTATAAAATTAAATTCAAAAACCGCTTCTTGTTTGGTTATTTCTTAGATTCTGCTTTTGACTCTAGCCATAATGATCATAGATCAATCACCTTAATCTCAAACCAGTAGTGGGTGGTCGAAATGAGTCCTCTATTCCCATTCCGTTTAATCTGGTCATGTGATTGGAGAGAACGGTCCCAACTCCTGATAATGGTGGATAGTTTGCGCATAACTCAATGGCTACCTGCATCCTCTCACATGTAGATGTATTGAGTAACTCTCTCTTTTTTGTATCTAGACGTTGCTTTCCCGTTGTGTCGCTCCACCTCATTAATCACCTGGCTGGATGTTTTGTATCATGACTTATTTTGCCTGGTTGTAACCCTGTCTGTTTCGTTTATCTGCAATTTTACTGGCTATGATAGCTCACTGTTAAGCCGTTTGAATTGTAAGCAAATATCCAATTTATGAGAAACAAAACTTTTTCTTTTCTTATTTTAATTTAACAAAGGTGAATGCAAGATCCAATTTGTTTTAGCAATGATATTGAGCATTTCTTCTGCAGTTTTCAGCCTATAGGCTTTACAGTTAATGTCGAGGTGCAAATACCATTGAAATACGAATGCCTTCCTATCTTTACTTGTATGTTGATATTTTCCGTATTAATCTTCGCAACAGGTAGGTAAAAATAGCACGGGCTAGTCAGTTTTCGGACTGGTAATTCAAAAATAGCCAGCGTTTGCAAAGTCATTGAAAAATAGTCACTATTTTGCTGCAACACGGACCGGTCCAGCATAATATACTGGAGATTGATGCACGTGTGTATGAACTTCCAGCATATTATGCTGGAAGTCCAACACGCGGAAAGTTCCAGCATAATATACTGGATATTGAAGCACTTGTGTATGAACTTCCAACACATAATGCCGGCCGGTATATTATACTGGAACTCTAGTATATTATGCCGGAATATTTTCCGGATTATGAACAGTGTTTTCGTTCATATTTATCTTTACATGAAAAAGTGGGCTAAATTTCGATTACTTTTGAAACTGTGACTATTTTTCAATTACCACCTGTAAATCTGGATATTTTTGAATTTCGTAGGGGTGTACATGGGTCGGCATGGTGCGGAATTTTTAATTACCAAACCAAACTAATGGTGTCGGGTTTTTAAATCTATAAACCAAACCAAACCAATAAACTCGGGTTTTTCAATCTCGGTTTTTTTCGGGTTTTTTCGGGTTTTTGAATTTTTTTTCTCGGTCAAGTCTTCATAGCACAAAATATGTAACTTGTGCACCAAATATTTTTTTAGTCCTATTAAGATATAACTATATAATGTGTTTTTCAAGAAAATAATATAATAATATGAAATAAGTCATAGCATTATCCTAAAATATTCAATAACAAAGATAATAAAATTACATAAAATAAATATTGTTAATTAATAAGCATAATAAAAATTAATATAATCTAAATATACTGTATATGTCACGCTAAACTAAGTATAGCTAATAAGTACTATTAATTACATAACTAAGCAATAAAGAAAAAGATAAACTAAGTTAAGCATTTTCATTATAAACCAATGTAAAACTAAAAAATAGGTATCCAACACTATCATCATTCCTAGTACTGAATTAGTTTCTTTTGTTAGCATTAGTATTGATTTGAACTTGTAAGAGTTACTATATTTATGGGCTGTAAAATTTATTTACCATTCAAGAATGTTAAGTCCAAACTTGAAATAATACGTTAAAAGATAAAATTGTGAAAAAGTTTTTAAAAATTACATTACAATAAATAATTATATGTATAAAATATTTTTAAAAATTATATAAATGTACTATTGGGTTGATTTGGTTTCGATTTGACTTTTTTAATTAAATCCAAACCAAACCAAACCAATTATGGTCGGGTTTTCTTTTTCAATACCAAACCAAACCACAATCGATTTTTTTTTTCCGATTTGACTCGAATTATTGATTTGGTGCGGTTTATCGGTTTGGTTTGTACACCCCTAGCTACAGGTCCTGTTTTACTCATTGTTGTAAAGAAAAAAGAACAGCAAAGTTTATTAATTTTAACTGCATCATTTATTTATTTTTTGCTAGGACAGCTTAGACAAAGTAAAAGAAAAATAAACTCTTTACTACTTACTCTGGATTGCTATGTCAATGAATAATAAAAATTCTTTTGGCAGCGACTAGAAAAGTAAGGCAATCTTCAAAGTAGAGTTTCTATTCCTAAGTATCATCTGAAAATGATAGTTTGGTTTGTAAAAACTATACGCAGTCAAGTAGTCCTTGTCTCCTTTGCATTTCTTTGTTATCCGAATATGTACTTAAAAATGTCGCTGCTACACAAAGAAGACACTGCTTAAAGTGATTAATGCCTATTGACAGGACTGTTTACTTTTTATCAACTTGGAGTTAGTTCAAAATTCTCGATATTGAAAATATCAGCTCCGAGCACAGCTTAAAACAAGATTCCACAAACATTTTTTCCCCTTTTCGGCATCCGCTATTTGAGACATACTAGCTCGATTAAATTAGATTCGCGCGTGATAGATCAAATACAACAACAAAAATAAATCCAGTGAAATTCTACAAGTAGGGTTTGGAGAGGGTAGTGTGTACGTAGACCTTAACCCTACCTTATGAAGGTAGAGAGGTTGTTTCTGAATGACTCGACCCCGAGAGGAACTGGATAAACTAACTAAAGAATAAAATATTTTTGACCGAGAAATTTTCTATTTTCAGGATTCGAACTAGTGGATGAATATTCTACAATTATGCAAACACACAACTAGCATATTAGAAAAGCTTCTTAAGGAAAATAGAAAGGTGATGGTTGAATGGCTTCTCTACAAGTTGGAAATAGCTAGAACAACTTTGTGACCATAGACCATAGGGTTTGAAAAAGGAAGAAATAGGGACAGATAATGACCTGCGTAATGGAAACTCTACATGTTAAAATTGGTTTTCGAAAGTTGTAGGGACCTAAGTTTTACTAGAAAAATGAAGCCTTTAAGGTTTTCTTCTTGGAACTTCCAAGAATGGACGGTTCTAATAATTAGAGCTTTGCACACATAGAAGAAAATTATGAAACAAATTAACTGCCTCATGTATGTATTCTAATAATTGCAAAGATATACCAATTGAAAAATCTCCAAGAATCACTTACACTTAACGGTATTGGAAAAAAAACAAATTAAGATGTTGATGAATCCCATATATTTAGTTGGGAGTTTAACTTCTATAGAGGAAGTAAAATTTGTTATACCGTCAAGTAGTGGCGGAGCCATGAATTTTAGTAAGGTGGTTCAAAATAAAATAAAAAAAATATACGAAGAAATCAAATTTTTTTTACATTTAATATATATACATAGAAAATAATTCTGAGTTAATATATACAATGTAATTTTCCGACGAAAGGGTTTGTTTCCTTCCACCCTTGGCTCCGCCCATGCTCTCAAGCTATCATTTAAAATATTATTATAAGTAATTACTTATCATAAGTGGAACTAATAACTTAAAAAATAAGCCAAGTAATTTTTAGTAACTGATTGAACTCTAGTAGTAGTAGCAGTGTGAAAATACTATGAAGAATTAATCTAAATAGCCGTCCATTCAATTATTTAAATTAAAAATAGAACATACGGTAATTGGATCGTCATTAGCAGCCATAACATAAATGAAAGGCCAAAGTATATGATGTCTGATCTCACACTTGAAAAGGCAAGTTTAGTTGTTATTATACCTATATACCTATAATATGTCTCAAACGTTCCTTGACTTTACCTAAAATAAGAATATTGCTAGTTACAAACTCAGAAAGCAGGGGACATAAGGTCCCTGTCACACAAAAGAACATAATCATTTTCCCAAAGAAAGTAATATTGGTGGCTTAGAAGTTAGAAGGTATGATTAATACCGAATACAGTACCAATTTACATTCTTTTTAACAACTTGCAGTTATTCCGTAAAGGACTTAAGTTAGTACTATAATTTAGCAGCGTAACGATCTTTACTATATACTAGTTTCAGGGTACGCGCTTTGCGCGTGTGGCAATATTAATAAGTATATAATTTTAAGAAATAATGTAAATATTATTAGACTATATTTTTGAGTTATATAAAATTATAAGACAGTAAAAATTAAAGAAAAATTTCTTAAAATGATGAATATTGTTCCCATTTCTCAATAAATAAAGATTTGTCCAACAGAAGATTTTATTACGAGGAGTTAGGTTGGAATAATAAAAATTCATGTTATATTTGTAACCTACTTCTGAAAATAAACACAAAAATACTTTTAGCACAATTCTTCAAAGATTTGCCAAATTTTAAAATTGAATATTTTGATTTTTTAGAGATTTGAAAATAAAAAGATTAGCCATATGCCTCAGAAAAAATGATAATAATGTAAATTCTAAAAATGAGAGGTGTTGAATTAATATTATACGACAAATAACTTAATATGCAAAAGAATATAGTAAGACTTTTGTCATTTGTTTGACTGAATACAAAAACGAAACATAGAGCCGGGAATGATTATAATATATGATTAAATCATTTCTAACAAAATAAAAAAGGCAAAGACTTGAAAATAATTATGGCTTCAAATAAGGAAAGAATTTAATAATCAAAATTTTAGTAGATTTTAAATTTTTAAATATTAGGATAATAATTTAAATACGATTTTACCCAATGTAAGAATTATTTTTAAGAAGTAAAAAAGGCGAACGATATTTCGCTAAGGGCATTTATTCCTTTAATATAGTATAGATATAGATAGCTATAAGTGTATATATATATAGATAGCTATAGATATAGATATAAATATAAATATATAGGTACGCGTGTTGCGTACGTACCCCATATTAATAAGTATAGTACTTTAGAAAATCATATAAATGTTATTAAATTATGTATACCTGACGTGCAATTATTAAATATCATTTCAAAAATATTTCTAAAATTTAATATAAGTTAAAGAGTATAATTATTATGAATATTGTTATAATTTTTATCTAATTATAGTTTTTTGAATGTGTACCTATATTTTGGTATATAAATTTTATAGAAAATGTATTTCCTTAAAGGGTAATGACACACTATTGTATACCCAAAGAATCAAACATAAAATAAACACTCGCATCAGAATATTTATATATAAAGAATGTTCTTACGTGTAAATTTTCAAGACATGATACTTTTACATTTTCACCCCATTTGAGTGGACTTTTAATGGTCCGGTCCTCTCAAAAATTGCTACACATAACTCTCCAAGCAACCATTTTGGAGCTCATCTTTGTCAAAAGATATACTGCCACCGTTTCAATTTATGTGAATTTATTTTCTTTTTAGTCCGCGCAAAAAAGAATGATCTCTTTCCTTATTTGAAAACAATTTACCTTTATGTAATGATTTATAGCCACACAAAATATATATGCCTCACTTTTTCCAAAAGTTCAAAAGTCTTCTCTCTTTTTTTAAACTCCGTACCCAGTCAAAAGAGTTCATATAAATTAAAACGGAGTGAGTAGAAGATTGGGATCATGAAGGTTTGAATGTACTGGCAACTTGCAACTCAACCTCGTCTTTCGTTGATATTCACATGCCGCATATATTTGAATTAAAAGTTATGGCTAATTGCAATACAAGGAAAACCTATATGTGGTTGTTTTTTACCAAATAAACTTGAAATTTTAATACAAGATAAACCTGTATGTGGTTGTTCTTACCAAATAAGATTGAAATTATGATTCTTCTAGCAATAAGTAGGAACGAAACTTTTATTAATTAAGATTGAAATTATAATTCTTCTAGCATTAAGTAGGAACAAAATTTTAATCAAATATGATTGAAATTATGATTCTTCTAGCATTAATTAGGAACGAAACTTTTGAAAAATAAAAACGTGTTTAATTTCAAGGAAAAAGCGTTGAGAAAAAGCATAAAAACTTATCAAATATAAGAACCATCGTCTTAATTATATTTGATTTTGAATCCCAAAATATTAGGAGTTCTACATAGATCAAATAAGGAAAAGTTTAATAAGAAAATTTTTATTTGATTTCAAAATTCTAAATATTAGATTTTTTTTTATTAAGTTACAATCTTATCCAATGTGAACTCTATTTTTAAAGGGCAAAAAAGACGAACGATATTTCGCTAAGAGCCTTCGTGCTTTTAATATAGTACTAGTCTCTATAGACGTGCGTTGCCACATCGTCTATAGAATTATTTTCATTTAGTGAAAACTTTACGTAAGAAATAGTAATATTGTTAACTGCATTAATATTCAGAACATATTTAGTTGAACTATGACATAAAAATTGAAGTAGTAGAAATCTAACTGCATAAATTTTAATTTGCTTTCATTCATGAAATTAATGCCAGAAGGCATGTGCTTGCTCCCTTACTTGGTATAGTTCGTTATTTTTGTATCTTTTTATCTTTGTTCTCGGCCGAATACGACTGATTTTTAGAAAGACTTGTAAAGATAGAAGTATGTCTCTTTAGTTGTTTTTACTATAAATTCCGAAAAGACTTACATATAATAAGTCTCTTGTACATGAAAAACTCATCTATTACTTACTCGAGGGGATGATTTATTTTTTAAAAAGATATAAAACTCCATAACTCTACTGCATGTAAGTACCTTCGAATTTTAAATAATTAGTTATATGTAAGCTTTTAGGCTGAAGATGAATAATCCAATTATGATTAGTCAAAGCTTTACGTTTTTTGTTTAGCTTTTTTCCTTCTTATTTCAGCATATAATGGCTCAATTTTTGTCAGACAACAACAAAATGACAAAAAATTTAGATATTCATTTAATCTCCATAACAATAATGCACAAAAGTTTATTCATATATTTCTTCAGAAAGAGACTCTCGTGAGCAACATATAATCCCAAATAGCCATATTATCAAAATAGCGTAAAAACACAAGAGAAAAAAATTATATTTTGCATTTTGCTGCACATGCTATTTAGTAAGAGAGGTTCCCCTTTTCTTTTTCTTTTCCCGTCAATCTCAAAATATTTGTACTTCTTGATTGGGTATTGTGATTTGCAATCCTGGTGTTGAAATTTGAATATTTTGACAAGTGAAGGTTGAGATAAGTTGGCAGATAAGTTTAATAATTTAGACCGAAATTGAGTTCTATTGTCATTAAAAGATAATATTTATTGACAGAAAATAAGAATTAGAGATCGATAGGAGGCCACTCACTGTAAAAATATATTTGGCATTGTTCCTACAATAGGAATCGAAAAATCTTTTCTTGGTTAGCCTCAGGGAAAATAAAACAATGATATTTTTTACTATTGGTTTAGCATCATTGCTAATTAAATATGTTGTGTGATGCAAATAATCAAATATAGTTATGCTTATCTTGCACCGTGTGTTAGATAGGGAGAGAAACTAAAAAAAATAACTAAAATTATTGTTCTTCAAGCAAAGACAGAAATTTTTCAATAGCTAGATAATCTCCAACAATAAATAAAAATTAAGAATTTTTGCCAAATCAATCAAATATTACAAGGATAAAAATAAAATAAATCACGAAATACTAAAAGAGGTTAAAACTCCATCCATGCTACTTGATTATATGCATATGAAGCATCTTACGTAAATAAAAAAGAGAGAAAATTATGGACGTGTCTTTCTAATCCAAGTAGGATTAAATTTGTAGGGCCAACATATGTATAGTTTAAATCGAAAAAGAATTCCATCATTAAGTAATTTACAATTAGATTCTTAAATTATATAAATATTTAAGGGCATAAAAGTCAATTAATATTTCGGGAATATTTTAGTCGTTCAATATTTAACATAAATTATTCATACTTTTATAATAATATAGATAGATGAATTTTAACTGGTGATAACAGGTAGTTATTATTTTACGAAAATACTAATTAATGATTATCTTAAATATATTAAATTATAATTTATATTATAAGTGATCTGATTTCATAAATAGAGTTTATATGTATCATAAGTGCATAGAACTTAAATTCGAGAAGACTAATAGTCTGTTTGGCCAAGCTTCTTTTTAGGCAAAAACGCTCTTTTTTGGTCAAAAGTGTTTTTTTCTTCTTCTAAAATTAAGGTGTTTGGCCAAGCTTTTGAAAGAAAAAAAATGCTTTTGAGAAGAAGCAGAAGCAGTTTTGGAGAAGCAGAAAAAAGTAGCTTCTCTCCAAAATTACTTTTTTAAAAAATACTTTTGAGAAAAATACACTTAAAAGCACTTTTTTAAAGCTTGGCCAAACACTAATTGCTACTCAGAAGTGTTTTTCAAATTAATTAGCGAAACACAAACTGCTTCTCACCAAAAGTACTTTTGAGAAAAACACTTTTCAAAATAAGCTGATTTTTGTAGCATGACCAAATGGGCTATAAAGCTTAGATAATAAGAACAAGACTCCCACAAACTTTGCAACTAGCACATCATGGAAAAGCTAGCATTTTTAAGTTAGGAAAAAATGGCTATATGAAAGTTAGAAGAATTTTGTGACCATAGGCTATATAGGGTTTGAAAAGTGATACAAGAAATTGAAGTATTTTGTACTTCATTTGGTATCAAGAAAGTTTCTAAAGCATCTCATCCTAACAACTAGCTATATCAAGGTCGAATATTTGAAAGTTTAAAATTTATAAACTGAAATATGCAGAAAAAAAGAAGAAGAAGAGTTATATCATAGATATTCTCTCTCTATCATTGCATAAAAAAAGCTTGAAATGGAAAAAAAAAATGAATGTAGGGGATGGTTCTTATTTCAGGCGATACCTCAAGTTAGACGTAGAATTATAACTTTATTTATTATCAGACTCTCTACGATTTTCTCAGTTAAATTAACGTGGATTCAATGAAACACATTTTACTTGCTATTGCTAATTACTAGTAATTACCTTAGTTTGGGGTCGACTATTCTATTTCATCTTATTCTTTACTCAGAATTTAAGTTCTATATTAGTAAAGATCAGAATTCAGAGGCATAATAAAGCTGAAGTATTTTTTAACTTTGCAAAAATTTAAGGTTATTGAGTAACATCATTCTAAAATTACACGTGTCGGTGTGGATTATAAATCAAATTATATTAATGACAGTTTATGGTGTGTCACTAATAGGGTTATTAATTTGGTTGTTCGACTCCATAAATGATAGCATCATTAACAACAATCTCAAAAAATGATAATAACTCCTTAAATTATAATTCTAACTCTCTATGAAGATTAGCCATTCATGGCGATTAAGGTAGCTAAGTGATATTCCCCCGCCTCAAATTATTTGCCGTGATTTTTAAGAATAGTTATCTCAAATTATTTGTCATTTTAGAAGTTCAAGACAAAATTAATTATATTTTTCCATTTTACCTTTAGTAGTAATCGTTCTTGAAAATAGAAATAACACATAAATATTATGAATATTTGATGAAGAGAGATTATATCTTAAGATAATAATATACGGAGGCGGATCTAAATTTTTTATAAAATGAGCGTACCACTAAAGAAAGGAAAAAAAATAAATTATTAAGTGAGAATTGATTTTGGATAAATAATTTAATATTTAATCAGGTATAGCACTTGGCCTTTTTAGAGTATGAGGCCACCAAATAATATTAGATTAGTTTTATAAAAGATATACATAAAATATTTAATTTGACGAGAAATTATGTGTTCATATGCCCATATAGCGCTATAGATTTGCCTCTGATTAATACGGGTAAAATTATTAATTTTTTTTATAATAATTAATATTTTCTTAAAAAATATATAATTAAATATACGATAAATAATTTGAGAATGAAAAAATAGCTTTGCTAATGGAATCTCCACACGTTGAAAGGATTTTGGCGACGGGCAAATTAAAGAGCTAGTGGGGCCACTTTATTTTTAGCATTTGACTGCTTTCATGACATTCCTTGTGCGTTGCTTTTGTAAGAATAAAATAGATGTAGCGATTGCTCATTGTTTGAGCGTGCCACGTACCTTATGACCATCACTTAGGGTGTGTTTGGTAGGAAGGAAAATGTTTTCCATAAATGAGTAGTTTTGTCACTTATTTTTTCTTGTTTGGTTGGTGAGTGAAAAATTTTTTTCGAAAAATATTTTCTAGTGTTTGGTTAAATAGTAAAAAATATTTTTTAGGAAAATAATTTTTATGTTACCCTCTTCACCCCCTTTCCTCCAAGTCCCTATGTTTCATGTGCTCCTCCCCCTCCCCCAAATACCCAATGTTTTAAGGACTCTATTTGCTTCAACAATTTAATTATTCTTCTAAAAAGTCACACAAACTAAAATGAACTAATATGCTTCTTTATTTTTTTACGCAAAAATAACGTTGAAATTTGTGCTCCATAACTAAAAAGAAAATACTCATTTTTTTGGTTGAAAAAGAAAGTACTCTTTCTACAACATGAGAATAAAGTACACATTTTGTTAAAATAAAAGAAAATACTTTTTCTACATCATGAAAAGAAAAAAACTTATTTTGTTGAAATGAAAGAAAATACTTTTTAGTACATCATTTTGTAGAAATGAAAGAAAATATTTTTTCTACATCATGAAAGAAAGTACTTTTTTTTGTTTAAATGAAAAAAATTACTTTTTTATATCATGAAAAGAAAATATTAATGATTTGTTGAAATGAAAAAAAGTAGTATATCTATAACATAAAAAGAAAATACTATTAATAATATTTCTATATAGGATAGGGGATGGGACGATGATGGGATTGGGGTGGGGTGGGGGCAGGTAGGTGGGGTGTGGGGGTGGATTGGTGGGGGTTGGTGGGGATGGGGGATAAGGTGGGATAATTGAAAAAGAGTTTTGAAAAATGTTTTGCATTCTCTTGATAGGGAAAACATTTTCCGAAATTGGAAGAAATGAGTTCATGAGAAAAATATTTTTCAAAACCTTTAAGTCAACCAAACATGAAAAAATTAATTTTTTTTTGTCGGAAAATATTTTCCTTCACCCTTAGTCTTTTTGGTTTCCCTCCGATGTTTGGTATCAGTTTTGAGACTCACTAATTCAAATTTATATCAGAAAGATTCACTTCGAAAATAAACTACTTTCTATTAAATGCGATTTGATACTCAGTACTTTGAACCCAAAATTTCTGATAACTAAAGAGGGAGAATACTTAATATTCCACGTAAATTTTTAATGGCAAGTTGGACAAAGTTACAGTACTGCTTTTGAAGAGGTTGGTAGAATTTGTAGATTTAATTGAAAGCGTAATTTTCTTATACTATCGTATACTTTGATTGACAATAATAAATCACTAACTTTTGCAAGTTACCGATATATGCTTGTTATAAAGAGTCTGTTCTCATAGTTTTTAGTCCAGTTTCATTAATTGTTAGTAATATAAAGTTATGTAAAAGTTCCATTCTTTTTGGAATCTTTTGTCCATTTCAGACACAATTAATGTACCAGTATCACCAATGTGGTTGGGCCAATGATCATTAAAATAGTTAAGTTTGACACAGAATCTTCTTACCACAATAGGGGTAATTAAACCTAGCTAGAACACGTCCTACGAGTTTAGTCGAACCCATTAGCTTTTGTCTCAATTATTTATGTCTTAAGAAATTTATCGAATATATATAATTTATTAATTTAGAACCTAGTAACTTAAACAGATTAAATTCTCGAACCCATATACTTTAAATCCTGACTCCACCTCCGTAAGTACATTTGTTACTTGAATTATTCAAAAAATGAATTTATATTACATGCACTTATACCGTAAACAAGCTTTACACAATATATAATTGTAAATTATTCGATTGTAATAACAACAATAATAATAATTTCAGTGTAATCCCATAAGTGGCGTATGGAGAGGGTAGTGTGCATGCAACTTATCCTTACCTTGTAAACGTAGATAAACTGTTTTTGATTCTCGGCTCGTTAAAAGCATAGTTACAATATTATCGAAAAGAAATACAGTACCGAAAAAAGAAACAGTAACAAAAATCAATAATAACAATAACATAATTAGATAACCAAATCAAAACAAACAAGTGATATTATTAGTTTAGTACATAGAAAGAGGCAAGAAGTGAAGGAACAGTAGAAAAGGTAAATTAACAGAAAATTAATTTCAAGTGGACATCACTCCAGTGGACAGATAATCGAGACAAGAAGAATAAACAAATAATATGCAGTAAAGGGCAGACAAAGTGGACATATATTATTTAAAATATTTAGAGAATAACTGTGTTATTGTAATGTTATTGTTCCATATTGTGGTTTAGTCAACCGCAAGCCATCACTAACTACTACATAGCATATAGATTTAGCCTATAAGCCTATCTACCGCAACCAAAAAGATATAAATAATAATAATAATAATAATAATAATATATAGCAAAAATAATTTAATTATATACAATGACAATTTAATTTTTTTTTACGTTATTACTATATTTTAACCTATTATACATAGCAGTCACCTTGCATTAATTTCTAGATACTTTTTTTTTGAACAGTTATACATTATTATTGTCGTATAATAGTATATATACTTTTAATTTATAGAAATTAAACTTAGGCAGAATATTAGGTTTCAACTTGAGTTTTGGCGAGGGGGTTGGGTGGAAACAACTAAAGTTTACTTTTTTCTTGTTTTTTTTTTTTGTTTTTTTTGTTTGTTAAAACACGATATTTCATCATGGTGACATATGGATTTTGAGAAAATATGTAGATGATAGATCCCACGTAATGGTTTATTAATTAGTGCCATTCGTGCACATATGCTATGATTATCTTCTGTCATAATTGATATCAGATCTTATTTTAAAAATGGTCGAAGAACAACAAGAAGAAGATGAAATATCGACAAGAATAATTGAAGAATCCTTCTTCTTCAGAATAAGCAAAAGCCAGTCCGAAAATAACTTTTTGTTTTAAAACATTTTTAGTTCACTTTTGAGTTTAATAATTTTCTCAGGTATCTTCGAGTTTATTTTTGGACCAATCGAACTCCTAATCTATAGCAATGCAATGATAGGGTATTGAAATTGAAACTTATATTTAATGAATGTGAATTATTCTTTCATTAGAAGAGTGTCTTGGTCAAAAGTGATATTCTTATTGGAATCTTTGTTTTGTAAATTGGGGTGTTAGTTGATCAATTTAAATATGAATTCTTTTGCATTTTGCTCATTCCATTAAGTATAGTTGGTTCTCTATTTAGAATATTCTTCTCTCAAGAATTAATTAAAGTTACTAAAATGTTACCATAAGAAGAATAGAGCTTGCAATTAAGAAGTGGAAAGTGTTAAATTCTTATTGGGATTCGGTTTGACACCAAGATGGTAGTGTGACAGGAAAATTAACATGGTAGTTTTTGAAGATAAAGCGACTAAAATCCTACTCTTTTTTATATGGTGCAAACTTTATAAAATTAACAGGAAAAATTTAATATGTTGCAAAGTGATCTTCTGCTCAAAGTTCTTTACAGTAATATTTAACTTGAAGGAGTTCAATTACATGGTACTATTAGAGGTATGTCACCACAACCATTAACGATATTATGTGTTTTGGGTCGGGGGTGTAGTTAGAGTATTAAGGGAAATTTGTAGCCCTACATTATATTTGTGTCACCTTTTAACATATAACCTATTTTAAAAGTTATTGATTTGGTAGCCAGCTGACAAAAAATCCGTAATAATATGATAATTTTGCCCCTGACAAAAGATATAAACCCTGGATCACGCATTAATCGCATGATATGCAATCTCATTCGTAAAAAAAGATCTCCTCCATCTCTCCGTCCCTCCTCAAAAGATCTCCTTCAACCCTAGTCAAAGATCTCCTCTTCTCTCAGTAGCTTTATAAAAAAATCAGAAATTTGAACCAAATTCATCTTCAGAATTCAAAATTACAAAATACATTATAAGTATTGCAATTCATCTTCAGAATTTGCATTAGTTTGTGAAACTGATTGAGTTTCATGATATATGTTTCTGCAATTTTTTTCGTAATTCGTCATGCTTTTTGAGTTTTGAACTTAAAAAATAAAATCTGAATTCAATTAACGCCTATAGATATTTTTACTTATGCTCATTTACAAATCACACTTGCATGAAGTTGTTTGACGGATATAACATGAAGTTTTCACTTATAGATCTTCAAAAACTTTTCAAAATTTCAAATTTAATGCATGAAGGATATAGAATAAAGTTGTTTCACGTTGAAGTCTGAAGTTTTAATCAAATACAAGCTAAAATTTCATGCTAATGTAACATGAAGTCGTTTCACGTTAAAGCTAAAACTTCATGCTAATGTAGCATGAAATTGTTTCACGTTGAAGCTAAAACTTCATGCCAATATAGCATGAAGTTGTTTCACAATGAAGCTAAAACTTCATGCTAATGCATACTGAAGTTATTTAGTTCATTTGCTAAAATTTCATACCAAAACATGCTGAAATTTTGTCATGCAGTCTACAGTTTTGTCATGAGTTTTTTCCGAAACTTCAGTCTAAACATGCTGAAGTTTTTTAGTTGATTAGCTAAAACTTCAGACTAAACATGCTTAAATTTTTGTCCTGCAGTATGTAATTTTTTAATGAAGTTTTGCTAATGCATGCTGAAGTAATTTAGTTTATTTGCTAAAATTTCATACCGAAACATGCTGAAGTTTTGTCCTGCAGTCTACAATTTTATCATGAGTTTTATCCGAAACTTCAGTCTAGACAAGCTAAAGTTTTTTAGTTCATTTGCTAAAACTTCAGACTAAACATGTTTAAGTTTTTGTCTTGCAGTATGTAATTTTCTAATGAGTTTTTGCTAATACATGTTGAAGTTATTTAGTTCGTTTGCTAAAACTTCTTACCAAAATATGCTGAAATTTTGTCCTGCAGTCTACAGTTTTGTCATGAGTTTTATCCGAAACTTCAGACTAAACAAGTTGAATTTTTTTAGTTCATTTGCTAAAACTTCAGACTAAACATGCTTAAGTTTTTGTCCTGCATTATGTAATTTTCAAATGAGTTTTTGCTAAACTTCATACTTATACATGCTAAAGCTTTTTTGTTCATTTCTAACACTTCACACTAAACATGCTGAAGTTTCCATACTGCAGGACGAGTTCGATTTGCCTTGTTATTATTTTCAATGGAAGATGGACTTTTGATTACAACTACTTGGATCATGATACAAAACTTATTCCGGTTAATAAACAAGTATCATTCAATACTTTTCTGAAGAAAATTTGCGAAGTCACAAATTTTGATTCAACCAAATATGCACTAACAATATGATTTGATATCAAACTAAATACAAACAAAGGAATGCTTGTAACTTCAGATAAAGATTTCAGAACCTGTATACATTTGCTAATAACTTATTCAGCCTTCAAGAATTGTCATTTTGTCATCGAAAAAATACAACTACTTTCTGACAGTATAGCTGCTTTAGAATCTGCAACATTCAAACCATCTCTTGCACATACAATAGATTCAGAACAACTTGCTGATTATCAACATGAAGTAGAACAACCAATAATGGAAGTAGACAACGAGTGACAACCTTCTAACATTACAATTTATTCAGAATATGTCACACTGCAAGAATTACCTGCCACTACAATAAATTCATACCAGTTTGGTGAGGCCCAACAAGAAGAAGGATATCTAATAATGCAAATAGACAACCAACACACAATCCAACAAAGTTTTTTGTTATCTCCCGCAATGATAAGCAACAATCAAGATCAAGAAAATACAGAAATTATACCGATAACATCAGATACAATTGAAGAAATTGCTGAAACTTCTACGATTTCTAAGAAATCAAGAAAAAGAGTGAGGAGAAAGCTGAAAGAATCTCCACCATGTAAAATACTTAGGCACGATGCATTACCAGAGGAAATAAAAGTAGGATCAATTTTTGAGAATAAGAAGAGCATGACTAAATTTTTTCTGCATCTTGGAGATAAACCATAAAGTTGAATTCACTGCTGTTAGATCATGTTCAAAGATGTAACGACCTGACTGGTCATTTTGAGCTCTAGCGCGTTACCCAGTGGTTTGAGACCTCGAGTAGCTTCACTTTATGCATTATAACTTGTACGTGTGGTCGGAATTGAATTTCGGGAAGTTCGGAGTTGTTTCAGAAGGAAAATTCTCAATTCGGAAGCTTTAAGTTGGAAGAGTTGACTAAGGTTTGAATTTTGAGTAAACGACCTCAAAATCGGGATTTGAAGGTTTCAATAGGTTTGTATAATGATTTCGGACTTGGGTATATGTTTGGGTTGAGTATCGAGGGCCCGGGAGCATTTCGATGCTTATTATGGGAAGTTGGCATTTTGAGAGCCTAAGAGTCTCCTAAGTTAGGTTTGAAGTGGACTTTGGTGTTACCGATGTCCATTTGGTATTTTGAGCCTTGAAATAGGTTTGTATTGTGATTTATGACTTGTGCGTAAAGTTTGGCGTCATTCCGGGATGTTTAAGTATGAATCGGACGCGTTCGTCGTAGTCCGAATGTTTGAAAGTTTGGAATTTTTTCTAAGTCTGACCATGGTTTGACTTTAAAGCTATTGGGTTCGAATTTAGCGTTTGGGACATGGAATAGACTCGTTTCATCATTTGGAACTTCCCTGCAAAATTTGGTGTCATTCGGAGTTGATTTGATGTGGTTCAGACGATTGGTTACAATTCTATAAGTTCTTGAAGTTCATTGTGATTTTTATGCGTTTTGGCATCCGATTTATGATTCTAGAGGTTATTTTCTTTTTTTAATCATGCGAATAAGTTCACATTATGTTTTTACACTTGTGTGGATGTTTGGTTTGGAGCCCCGAGGGCTCGAATGAGTTCTGGACGCGTTCCAGAGGAGTTCGTAGAGGTTCAACTGGTTCTGGTGCTTTGTTCTCGCATTTGCAATAGCCGCATTTGCGAGACCATTCTCGCTTTTGCGAAGATGGGCTGGGGTAGGGGAGTTCGCATTTGCGAACAAACTGTCGCTTTTGTGAAGTCACCGAGCTCGCATTTGTAATGCAGATAATGTTGGTCGGGATTCGCATTTGCGGCGCTGATTTTGCATTTGTGACCATCACATTTGCGAGCCTCTTGTCGCAAATGCGACATCTGAGGCTGTTATTAAGGCTTCATTTTGGGACTTAGCCCATTTCTCTCACATTTTCATTTGGTTGAGCGATTTTTGGAGCTCTTGGAGGCAAGATTTTCATCAACTATTGAGAGGTAAGTAATTCCTACATATTGTGAGTTAATTACATGGATTCTATAAGGATTTAAAATGGAAATTGTGGAAAATTGTGGGATTATTTTGAAGAAAAACCTAGAAATCGTATTTTTGGATTTTGACCAAGAAATTGGACATGGAATTAGGAATAAATTATATATTTGAGTTCGTGGTGTTATAGGTAATGTTTATCTTTGAAATGCTTTGGAATCCGGGCATGTGGGCCCGATGGTTGACTTTGTTGACTTTTCGAGCGGAGTTAGGAATCGTTATAAATTGATTAATCATGAGCATTAGAGTATAGTTTTATTGGTTTGCACATTACTTGGCTAGTTTTGGATCGATGGGCATCGGTTTAAGGTGTTAGAGAGGCGTCAGAGCTGGTTATGGAACTTCGAAGCGAGGTAAGTCTCATGTCTAACTCTGTGAGGGGGAATTTACCCCGTAGGTGTTATTCCTATTATATGCTACATGTTGTGGGAGCTGCGCACGTATGAGGTGACGAGTGTCCATGCGTATGCTAGAATTCCTGATTATGTTCGGGTAGACTTAGGTTCTTGCCATGCTTTAATTGTACAAATTGAGTTATCCTTGCCTGCTTAATTCTTTTATTTCTCGTTACGACCTGAGCCTAGGCTTGCGTAGAGTGACGTACTTGCTATTGTAGAGATTTGACGATCTACTTGATTAGCCATGGAATAATTGTGTTTTCACCTACGAATATCTCCTGTGTTGTGCGTTTCCATCGAAAAGCTTCCTGAATATTCATAACTCATACATATATTCATGAGTGGGGTCAAGGACCTGTTAAAATATCATATTCTTATGGGATCGGGCCGTTCGCCTTGGAAGTATCAAGTATCATATTCTTATGGGATCGGGCCGTTCGCCTCGGCAGTATCAAGCATCATATTCTTATGGGATCAGGCCGTTCACCTCGGCAGTATCAAGTATCGTATTCTTATGGGATCGGGCCGTTCGCCTTAGCAGTATCATATTCTTATGGGATCGGGCCGTTCGCCTCAGCAGTATCATATTCTTATGGGATCGGGCCGTTCGCTTGGACAGAATCATATTTTTATGGGATCGGGCCGTTCGCCTCGGTAGTATCAAGTATCATATTCTTATGGGATCGAGCCGTTCGCCTCAACAGTATCAAGTATAATATTCCTATGGGATCGGGTTGTTCACCTCATCATTTCTATAAAATAATCTTATGGGATCGGGTCGTTCGCCTCGACAACTTCACGAAACACTCTTATAGGATCGGGTCGTTCGCCTTGGCAGAATCGTGCGTAATATTTGACAAGAAGCCAGTGTACCCATGGGTTTTCCTGATTTAAATTGTGACGACCTATCTGGTGGGGACTATTTTATATATATATACTCCGGTTAAGGAGATAACCGATAATAGAGAGCTTGTATTTACTGTTCAGAGGAGGATCGTACCACGAACCTATATTTGTTTACACTGTTTATTTACGATGCCTCATACTTGTTTACTTTTTATTATACTTTATTTATTAGACCACTAGTAAATGTCAATGTCGATCCCTCGTCACTACTTCTCCGGGGTTAGGCTATATACTTATTGGGTATGCGTTGATTTACATACTCATGCTACACTTCTGCACTTATTGTGCAAGTATATATTTATGGTGGTCTTTTGGGCGGAAAGGCAAAGCTATTGCGGGGACTTTACGGTGAGCTGCATCCCATGTTACGATCCGCAGCATACAGAGTCTCCATTAGAGTTATTTACATTTTTTTCCTATCTAACTTGTATTCCAGACAAATATTGTATTTTTATTGTACCTTCTAGTAGATACTCATGCACTTGTGATATCGGGTTTTGGGGGTGTTCTAGACTTTGTTATGAATTGTTTTACATTGATACACTTTCATTTGTTTTTTTAACGAAATGGTACGTAACCACGATTTATTTTAATGCATTGATCTCTCTATCTAAGTAAGATTCATGATTTTAAAAATAATAAAATGAATAATTAAGTGTTGGCTTGCCTAACGGCGATGTTGGGCGCCATCACGCCCTATAATGGATTTTGGGTCGTGACAGAAACCTCTCAGAGCGTTAGGTTCACTTAGGTCTCACGAGTCATGAGCAAGTCTAGTAGAGTCTTGCAGATCGGTATGGAGATGTTTGTGCTTATCTTCGAGAGGCTACATGGAGGTTAGAAGCACTTTCCTTCTTGATTCCTCGTCGTGTGATTTGATTACATTGAGGCTTATGCCTTCGTTTCCCTTATACTCATTCTTATACGGTGTTGAGTGCTTGTTATCAATTGGACATCGAGGAGTTGTAAATGTACCGCAGATATAGTGCAGGATGTTTCTCCATGCAGATTCGAGTGGGCTATTATCATCGCCTTGTTGAGGGGTGTTCTGTCATTTCAGTCCAGTGTTGATGTTGCCTACGGTTGAGATTTGATATTTTCGAATTTGGTGGAATTCTTGTTAATATTGTGGTGTCGCCGTCCTTGATTGAATGCATTGAGGTTCATCGGCATATTGGTCTTCATTTGGTTGCCTCTAGGCACGATGTTGTGAGATGGAACCTAAGAGGAAGTTATCAGGGATGGTTGTGCGTTGCGACTTCAGAATCGGACTGGCATTTCCAGTGTTGATAGTTCGAGGGAGATGATCTCTGAGGTGGTTTATATGCTTGCGTGACGAGAAGGGCTTGATTGAAATTTAGGAAAAGGTAAAGTATTCGATCATTGTCTTGGGTGAGTTACGGCTTCGAGTTTCAAACACGTTATTAGAACTTCGGGTGGTGTTGATGGATGAAGGGATATTTACGAATGTCGGATCAGTGTGGACCCAGTGAGGTTAGTTGATTTCATGATGGATGCAACTATAGCCATGAAGTTAGAGGAGGTCGAGATGAGGGTACACATATGAGCTATCTCCTGTGAATGGGTTAGCGCTTGCGTGATTTTGATGAGGTTCCTATAAAGAGTTCTACTTTCTGCCCAACATGGGATGAATGTACTGCGAGGTGGGCCTGTATCGCTTGGAGAAGATGGTACGACTGTTAGGAGGTCGAGTGTGCAATTGTGGCTGATAATTCGGGATGTGTTATGATTAGTCCAACAAGAACTTATGAGAAATTTGGCTGAGCAACGGTGTGGGAGCATGGTAATTGGGAAGAAGAGGTCATCATGGGGTCTGGATCTACATGGTTGTAGCGTAAAACTAAGTGGGGGATCCCACCGTCTATAAGTGGGTCACGTGGTTGTGTGCCTGTGTAATTCTGGTTATCAGTGCATTAGTGGATTATTTATGACCAAGAGGCCGAGGAATTTTGGACAAGGAAGTTTGACGTATATATGTTACATTTCGCCTTATTGATTCGTGTGCAGGTGCTGGGGATGACTCAGAAGTTATGCTTCTGTGGATGTGATTGCCAAGGAAAATAATTCATCCGGTTGCTTCATGAGAGTGCTCATATTCTAACGGAGCACTGATTATTTAGTTAAATAACCGAGATTGGATTAGAGTGGGCGTCTTTCAATAATGGTCCTAGTGTATTCAAGATTTAAGGTGTGATGCTTAAGGATTTTCGGGTTTGTTATGTGGCTTAAGATTGGGTTTTGCAGCAGAGTGTGAAAGGTACTTGGAGTATTCTATGTTATCATCGGGTATACGGTGCAGTGTTAGAGAAGTGGGAGAAACAACTTCAGATTTGCAGAAGATCTAATCAGCACAGGTGCATCAGTTGGAGATACTATGGAGTGCACGGGGAGAGTATGAGATGGCTTATGGGTATTGAAACGACGCAGTCTCGCGATTTGTGTCAATCGAGATGAGTGTTTATTAGGATCCGTTATATAATTGAATAAAGGTATTAATTTTGAAGTCAAGTCAAGGAGAAATCGGAAGAAGGTGAGTCAGCCTAGTAGTGGTTTGGATCAACATATTTACGGAAATAATCGGTTCTTTCGGTGTCGTAAGACTATACAGGTGATTTGTGGTTGTACGTGCGAGATTGACAGCCTTCGTGATTTGATTGATTTGGAGGTATTTGATTCTGATGGTTCTGTTATGTGTAAATGGATTCCGAAAGAGTTATGGCAGTTTAGACTATAACTGGAGGTTTGATTTTCGGCGATTATGGGAAATTGGTCGTGTGTTGCAATTGTTCTTCTGAAATAAGTGGAGTGAAAGGGGGTTCTAGCCAAGGAAGTATTTATTCTACTTGTGGTTCAGGGGATTTTGATGAAATTCTTTGACCCTCGCGTAGCAGCATGATGAGTGCAATGAGCGGTACGGATATTGGAAGTTGAAGATCAAGGTTGCGGTTTGGTTTTGATAAAAACTTCACGAGCTCGGAGGAGCGGGGGAAGGTTTAAGGTGTTCAGAGTGTGCTGGCATTATTTTCGTGCAGTTTGAGGATGTTCTGTTTTGTGGAAGAAGTGTTGGGTATTGAAATGCGGATGCTTGTCTCGCACTATGGTAATAGCATGGTCGATGGCCATTAATATTAAGATTTTACTACCTGGTGTGGAAGGTCGTGGGAATATATCCCACGGGAAGATCATATAAGTGTGATGTGTTAGTCATTTGATTGTTAGATATTGAAATCAGGTATGGAGATTTTGGTGTTGTCGCCAACGCGAGAGGTTATCAATGAGAGGTGCTCTATTTCATTGGTTGTTGTCCTATGTAGCTTGTCGTTATTACACCTTAGCTGAGTTTTTGTAGCGCATGGCACTATCCGTTTCCCCAGTGTTGTATTTATGCACTTGGCGTGCTTGTGGTCAATATTCAGGCATTTCGTAGGTATGAGCATTATGGCTCGATGGGTGTTTCCTTATTGATTTTTATGTGTGGATCGGGTGGCACGCCTCCACGGGTATGATGTTTGGATCGGGTTGCACGTCACAATGGTATCATGTGTGGATCGGGTGGCATGCCACCACAGGTATGATGTTTGGATCGGGTTGCATGCCGCAACGGTATCATGTGTAGATCGGGTTTCACGCCATAACAGTGAGATGTTGAGTACGGTTCTCTATACTTGTTTTTATGTGTCTTTTTTCTCATATCCTAGAAAGGTTCATAGCATTTATTGAACGTTTTATTCATTATGCGGGTTAGGTAGTTCTTTGACATAGTTCATTCTTCCTTATGTGTCATATTCGAGTTGTATCTTGTTGGCGCATTGATGGCATCATGTGAGATTTTAGTTAGTATTTGAGGTGGCTTATTTCCTGAGCAACTTGTACTGGGTGAGACGAGGCTATTGGACCTGAAATCAATGCGATCGGATTTATGTAAAGTATGTTAACGAGAAGATGTCACTGTTTAGTTCAGAATGGGGTAATGATTCTTGTCAAACGGGGAAACTCCATGAGATATTGATTTGACGGGTGGTTATGAGTTCCTGCATATCTCTTTCATCAATGCAACATTATGAGGGTTGAGACCGGGCTTATGTGTGTTATGGTGTATACTACTGGCATCTAGTTTGTGAATTTGCAGCTATTATAGTCGGAGGATATTATTATGAACATACGAAATGTGTAGTACATTGTGTGATCTCAGTATGGGTGCATAATCATATTTGGTACAGTGGTAGAGATTGTTATGGTGTTCGTATGTTGGAATCAGACCTGTTAGAGAATTTTGGATGTTGGAATTTGGTCCTAAGTCTTGTTGGATAAAATAAAAGGGAGGATCCTAGGTCTAGCTCGAGCTAATAGGCTCACGTGGGTTGTGGTGGCACAAATAGGTGCATGAGGTGTTAAACAATGATTTTTGGTCAACTTCAGAACGATTCTTGGCACGTTCGAGGATGACCTTATGTTTAAGTGGGGGAGAATATAACGACCCGACCGGTCGTTTTGAGCTCTAGCGCGTCGCCCGGTGGTTTGAGGCCTTGAGTAGCTTCACTTTATGTATTATGACTTGTACGTGTGGTCGAAATTGAATTTCAGGAAGTTCAGAGTTGTTTCGGAAGGAAAATTCTCAATTCAGAAGCTTTAAGTTGGAAGAGTTGACTAAGGTTTGACTTTTGAGTAAATGACCTCAGAATCGGTATTTAAAGGGTCCAATACGTTTGTATAATTATTTTGGACTTGGGCGTATGTTCGAGTTGAGTATCGGGTGGCCCGGGAGTATTTCAACACTTATTATGGAAAGTTGGCATTTTGAGAGTCTAAGAGTTTCCTAAGTATGGTTTGAAATGGACTTTGGTATTATCGATGTCCGTTTGGGATTCGAAGCCTTGGAATAGGTTTGTATTGTGATTTATGACTTGTGTATAAAGTTTGGTGTCATTCCGGGATGTTTAAGTATGAATCAGACGCGTTCGTCGTAGTTCGAATGTTTGAAAGTTTGAAATTTTTCCTAAGT
The DNA here is from genome assembly GCF_000715075.1 of Nicotiana tabacum. Taxonomy (NCBI): domain Eukaryota; kingdom Viridiplantae; phylum Streptophyta; class Magnoliopsida; order Solanales; family Solanaceae; genus Nicotiana; species Nicotiana tabacum. The sequence goes on from NC_134102.1 coordinate 135,715,145, forward strand.
TTGACCATGGTTAGATTTTAAGGCTATCAGGTTCGGATTGTTGGTTCGGGACTTGGAATAGGTCCGTTTCATCATTTGGAACTTGCCTATAAAATTTGGTGTCATTCGGAGTTGATTTGATGTGGTTCGGACGATTGGTTGCAATTCTAGAAGTTCTTGAAGTTCATTATGATTTTTATGCGTTTTGGCATCCGATTCATGATTCTAGAGGTTATTTAGATGTTTTTATCATGCGAGCAAGTTTGAGTTATGTTTTTAGATTTGTGTGGATGTTTGGTTTGGAGCCCCGAGGGCTCGAATGAGTTTTGGATGCGTTCCGTAGGAGTTCGTAGAGGTTCAGCTCGTTCTGGTGCACTGTTCTCGCATTTACAAGGTTTTTATCGTATTTGCGAGATCATTCTCGCTTTTGCGAAGATGGGCTGGGGCAGGGGAGTTTGCATTTGCGAACAAACTGTCGCTTTTGTGAAGTCACTGAGCTCGCATTTGTGAGACGTTTGCAGCATTTCCAATGCAGTGTTGGTCGGGCTTCGCATTTGCGATGCCAATTTCGCATTTGCGAGCCTCTTGTCGGAAATGCGACATCTGAGGCTATTATTAAGGCTTTAATTTGGGACTTAGCCCATTTCTCTCACATTTTCATTTGGTTGAACGATATTTAGAGCTCTTGGAGGCAAGATTTTCATCATCTATTGCAAGGTATGTAATTCCCACATATTATGAGTTAATTACATGGATTCTATAAGGATTTAACCTGGAAATTGTGGAAAATTGTGAGATTTTTTTGAAGAAAAATCTAGAAATCGTATTTTTGGATTTTGACCACGAAATTGGACATGGAATTAAGAATAAATATATATTTGAGTTCGTGGTATTATGGATAACGTTTATCTTCGAATATTTTCGAAATCCAGGCACGTGGGCTCGAGGGTTGACTTTATTTACTTTTCGAGCGGAGTTAGGAATTGTTATAAATTGATTAATTATGAGTATTGAAGTATATTTTTATTGGGTTGCACATTGTTTGACGAGTTTCGGATCGATGGGCATCAATTTGAGGTGTTAGAGAGGCATCAGAGCCGGTTATGGAACTTCGGAGCGAGGTAAGTCTCATGTCTAACTCTGTGAGGGGGAATTTACCCCGTATATGTTATTCCTATTATATGCTACATGTTGTGGGAGCTGCGCACATATGAGGTGACGAGTGTACGTGCATATGCTAGAATTCCTGATTATGTCCGGGTAGGCCTAGGTTCACGCCATGCTTTAATTGTACTATTGAGTTATCCTTGCCTGTTTAATTCCATTATTTCTTTTTACGACATGAGACTAGGCTTGTGTAAAGTGACAGACTCGCTATTGAAGAGATTTGACGAGCTGCTTGATTAGCCGCGGAATAATTGTGTTTTCCCCTACGAATTTCTCCAGCGTCGTGCGTTTCCATCGAAAAGCTTCCTCAAATTTCATAACTCATACGTATATTCGTGAGTGGGGCCAAGGACCCATTAAAGTATCATATTCTTATGGGGTCGGGCCGTTCGCCTCGACAATATCAAGTATCATATTCTTATGGTATCGGGCCGTTTGCCTCGGTAGTATCATATTCTTATGGGATCGGGCTATTTGCCTCAGCAGTATTAAGTATCATATTCTTATGGGATCGGGCCGTTCGCCTCGGCAATATCATATTCTTATGGGGTCGGGCCGTTCGCCTCGACAATATCAAGTATCATATTCTTATGGTATCGAGCCGTTTGCCTCGGTAGTATCATATTCTTATGGGATCGGGCTATTTGCCTCAGCAGTATTAAGTATCATATTCTTATGGGATCGGGCCGTTCGCCTCGGCAATATCATATTCTTATGGGATCGGGCTATTCGCCTCGACAGTATCAAGTATCATATTCTTATAGGATCGAGCCGTTCGCCTCGGCAGTATCATATTCTTATGGGATCGAGCCGTTCGCCTCGGTAGTATCAAGCATCAAATTCTTATGGGATCGGGCCGTTCGCCTCGACAATATCATATTCTTATGGGATCGGGCTATTCGCCTCGGTAGTATCAAGTATCATATTCTTACGGGATCGGGCCGTTCCCCTCGACAGTATCATATTCTTATGGGATCAGTGTGTTCGCCTCGGAAGTATCATTTTCTTATGGGATCGGGCCGTTCGCCTCGGCAGTATCATATTCTTATGGGATCGGGCCGTTCGCCTCGGCAGTATCATATTCTTATGGGATCGGGCTGTTTGCCTCAGTAGTATCAAGTATCATATTCTTATGGGATCGGGCCGTTTGCCTCAGCAATATCAAGTATCATATTCTTATGGGATCGGTCCGTTCGCCTCGACATTTCTATAAAATACTCTTATGGGATCGGCCCGTTCGCCTCGGCAACTTCAGGAAACACTCTTATGGGATCGGGCCATTTGCCCCAGCATAATCGTGCGTAATATTTGACAAGAAGCCAGTGTACCCATGAGCTTTCCTGATTTAAATTGTGACAACCTATCTGGTGGGGACTATTTTATATATATACTCCGGTTGAGGAGGTAACCACTAATTTAAAGCTTGTGTTTACTGTTCAGAGGAGGATCGTACCACGTACCTATATTTGTTTTCACTATTTATTTATCATGCCTCATACTTGTTTACTTTCTATTATACTTTATATATTAGACCACTAGTAAGTATCAATGTCGACCTCTCATCACTACTTCTCCGGGGTTAGGCTAGATACTTACTGGGTACGCATTGATTTACATACTCATGCTACACTTCTGCACTTATTGTGCATGTATATATTTTTGGTGGTCTTTTGGGCGCAAAGGCGCAGCTATTGCGGGGACTTTATGGCGAGCTGCATCCCATGTTAGGATCCGCAACATACAGTATCTCCATCAGAGCTATTTATATTATTCATGTCTAACTTGTGTTCCAGACAGATGTTGTATTGTTATTATACCTTCTAGTAGATGCTCATGCTCTTGTGACACCGGATTTTAGGGCTGTTCTATAATTTGTTATGGATTGTTTTACATTGATACTCTTTCACTTATTATTTTAACAAAACTGTACGTAACTAATATTTATTTTAATGCACTGACCTCTCTATCTAAGTAAGATTCATGATTTTAAAAATAATAAAATGAATAATTAAGTGTTGACTTACCTAACAGCAATGTTGGGTACCATCACGACCTATAGTAGATTTTGGGTCGTGACAAAAGAGCTACGAGCTGAAATGCATCGTGCAAAAATGTTGTTGGAATGTACGCGGTAGCATAATAAAAAATTCCACACTTTTCAGGGTGATAAAATTTCATAACAAACATTAATGCTCGGTTGATGCAAGAAAATCATATCAGAAGAATGCTACATCAGATTTTATAAGTGAGCAAATTTTAGAACATGATCGGGATAAAAAGATTGAGGTTACACCAGCCTTTGTAGAAAGTGAAATGAAAAAAAACCTTGAATTGACATTGGATATCACAAGGCATGACGCGCCATTCAAAAAACTATTGCTTGTATAAGAGGAACACTAGAAGAGAACTACCAGATTGTTCCTTCATACCAACATATGATGGTGCATAGAAACCCAGGGAAGTACACTAGCATAAAAAGAGATGAGCAGAATCGATAAGCAAAAAAATAATAACCATTACTCTGAAGTTTCAACTGTTCCTATTTGAAAGTTTCACACCTTATGATTTATTTTTTTATGTTTCACCTGTACATGTTTACTTACATGTTCTTTGCTCCTGCGGCATCAATAGCTGGTTGGTGTTACTGTAGACCCGTGATTGCAGTAGATGCAACGTTTTAATGTCAAAATATCGTGGTGTTCTATTTGTTGCTATATCAAAGGATGCAAACAATCAAATCTTTCCTCTATCTTTTGGTGTAGTAGATTCAGAAAATAATGATGCATACATTTGGTTCTTCGGGGAAATGAGAAAAGCAATTGAAATCCGTCGTGAACTACTTTTCTTATTTAGATAGAAACCAATTGATCGCAAATGGGATTAGACAAAATTATCCTGAAGCTCACCATGATATCTGCCTCTATCACTTTGAGAAGAATTTAAAGCAAAGTCATGCAAAAAGCACAGTAATAATTCTTTTCCAAAGCGCCGCAAGGTCATACAAACGTGAAGATTTTAATGAGTTAATGTCCCAGATCAATAGCGTTGACAAGAAAACATACAATTACATAATGGAAGAGCTACTAGAGAGATGGGCTCGATCGTGGTTCCCACGACGACGTTATGATATGATGACAACAAACATGGTAGAATCAATGAATTTCGTGTTACTAAAAGCGAGAGCGATGCCTGTTTTAAGAATGTTAGATTTCATCTAAGAAAAGTTGGGATAGTGGTTTTATGAATGGAGAAAAATATCACATAAAACTTTCCACAAAGTATCAATATGGACATAAGAAGAGATGAATAAGAAGATAGACTTGGCTTGCAAAATGTTTGTAAGTATATTTATTAACTTTAGAATTTACTTCAGCATGTTTTGTATGAAGTAATTAACTAATGTATAATCACTTCAGCTTTTTATGTCTAAAGTGATTTACTGCTTACAGATAAAAAATTTCATACTTTTTTTTTGAAGCAATAATACATTAATATAGTTTTTTTTTTTACTTTTTTTATTCCTTCTTAGGTGTTCAACCTTGATTCAATATTGTTTAGAATAAATAAGAAGGAATAGAATCCATTGTGGACTTAAAGAGAAGAACTTTTGACTGCTTCGAATTTCAACTTGATGGATTGCCCTGTCCACACACGATTGTTACTATCAATAAGAGATATTTGAAGAAATCTGATTATTGCTCAAAATGGTATTCAAGGGAAATATGGTTCAAAATATATGAAGGGCATGTCAATACTGTGGGAGATCAAACTTCACAGGATATACCACAAAATATAGAATCTCAAATCACAAAATCTTCCGATGTAGAGATTCTACAAGGAAGAAGACAAGAGAAGATGTATATCCCTACGACTGAATCAGTATGACTGAAGTCTACCAAATGTAGTAGATGTAAATAAATTGGGCATAACAGAACAACTTGCTTGTCTTTTCCATCGCCTAATCCATATTCCAAAAAACACGCTGAAAAATACTCCAACGTTCAATAATCCTTGGAAAAACAATCCAGTCTAAAGGAAGATAGATATTCTGAATTTAGACTTTCATTATTGATTGATATATGTGAAATGTGATTGTTTTCATAGAAATAAAAAAAAAAGCTCTTGGATTGAAAAATAATCGTTTATATATTGCTTGAAGTACAAACCACTCATTTTTATTGGCGGCTTACAGGTTTGGTTACATTCTAAAAAAGTGCGCAATTACTTCAGCGAGAAAAAATTATAAGTGAAATACATATCTTTTACATACACATACGCACAAAAAACACACACACATATATATAATAAAAAACTACAGACCTTTCTGATTGAAGTATTCATATATATAAAGTAATACCTCAAGCCTAAAAGGATAAGTCTGAAGTTTAGCAAAAACTCATTAGAAAATACATACTGCAGGACAAAATTTCAGTATTTTTAGTCTGAAGTTTTAGCAAATGAACTAAAAAACTTCAGCATGTTTTCTCTGAAGTTTCGGAAAAACTCATTACAAAATTAGCAGACTGCTGGATAAAACTTCAGCATGTTTAGTATGAAGTTTTAGGAAATGAACAAAAAAACTTCAGCATGGATAAGTCTGATTCTTAAAAGATATAGTTACAACCTTATATATGCCTATTAACGGGTAATGTTTGCAACAAACTTCAGCCTATAAAGTGTGACTGTCAAAAGTTATAGATGATAACTTTATACCAAAAAGGTTGGAGTTTCTAACTTAGATATGCTAACTTCAGCTTATAAGGCATGAAATGTTAGGATGACACGGACTATATTTTTACACTAAAATGAGAATGCAACCTTCTAAATTGAAAAAATATTATACACAAAAACGAAACATGATTTTCATTTATATAATATTTTACAAAATAAAAAACCACATAAAACAAAAGAAACCCATAAAAACATTAACAAAAATACAGAAGAAAAACATAAAAAGGGGATAAAAAACTAAGCAACACCACCATAATCGAACAATACTCCTCAATTTCTTGATATATCTCATCATCATCTGAATTAGAGATAATTATAGGATACTAGGGCAAAAGACCACAAAGTCTCATGAGATCGCATATCAACTTGTTGAATTGATCACTCAACTGATTTTGTTCAATTATTACTCTGTCCATAAGATAAGGAAGACTCTTTAAGCTTTTTTTCATCTTGGCATAGTTGTCCCTGATGGGAAACGTAAAGAATCAAACTGCCGCATAACCTTGTCGAACGAGGTTGAATAACCTTCATAACTGCGTTCGAGGTTCAGCCGATTCATCGGCAAAAAACTGTGGTCTGATTCTTTCCCAATCAGCCTTTATTTGCTCCCACTTCTGCATAAGATTAGCCATTGGTACGTTACTATTTCTATCAGACTTTAAACTCTCCCACTTCTGCATAAGTTCATCCATTATTTCTTTAAAAAGCTAAAAGGCTATGAATGGATATAAATTTAAAGAAATATGATAGAAGTCTAGGGATGACTATGAAATTTTCAAGTGAAGAGATTGTTAATATAGCCAAAGTGTGCACCTAATCAATTTAATATCTATAAATACAAAGATAACTTTTCAGGTCTGTTTACTGTTTTACGTTCACAGAAATTGAATATAACAAGATAAGTAAGTGGTAAAAGACAACAAGAAGGAGCTAAATGCAAAAAAAAAATGTACTTTCTGCCTAATAAGTCCACAGTTTTTCTATAGTAAAAAAATAACTTCAGGCTGAAAAGCCAAAGTTTGCACATAATCAAATTGAAAGACTTCATTTACTATTTCTAAATGCAAAAGTAACTTTTCAGGTCATTTACTATATGGTCAAACAAATTAAATGTAAGATGAAGTAGGTAGTAAAAGATAAAAAATAGCTAGTAAATACAAAAAAGATAAGTTTGAAGTTTCAAAATACCAAAACATGCTGAAGTTTTATTCTGCAGTTTAGCAATGAGTTTTTCCCTAAAAACTTCAGACTAAACATTCTGAAGTTGCTTAGTTCATTTGCTAAAACTTCAGACTAAACATGCTGAAGTTTTCTCCTACATTACGTAATTTTCTAATGAGTTTTTGCTTATCTTCAAACTTATCCATGCTAAAGTTTTTTTGCTCATTTCTTACCACTTCACACTCAACAAGCTGAAGCTAAAAATTCATGCTAAAGTAGCATGACGTTGTTTCACATTGAAGCTAAAACTTCATGCTAATGGATGCTGAGGTTATTTAGTTTATTTGCTAAAACTTCATACCAAAACATGTTGAAGTTTTGTCCCGCAGTCTACAGTTTTGTCATGAGTTTTATCTAAAACTTCAGTCTAAACAAGCTTAAGTTTTTAGTTCATTTGCTAAAATTTCAGACTAAACATGCTTAAAATTTTGTCCTGAGTATGTAATTTTCTAATGAATTTTTGCTAATGCATGCTGAAGTTTCACAAAACATGCTTAAGTTCATGATAAAAGAGACAAAGATATTTGATACAATCCAAGACAACTTCAGACTAATTAATGCGAAGAGAACAAAAATTTTAAAAGATAAACATCACATAATTTACGAAAAATAATATATATTCTCAAATCCAATTTTGTTTTCACTTACTTTATTGAAAAAAAAAACAAAAATAAATTCTTTTTCATTTATAATTTATTCTCTATCGACTAAAATTCACATATAGTGTCTTCATATTCTCCATAGACACGTCCTTGTTTCTCTTCTGGAGTTTCATATCTGCTTTCTTCTTTCCACTTTCCATGAGCCCAAAGATTCGCATCCAATTCTCTTGTGAATGCCAATGCATCACTTTGTTTGAATATGAAGATATCAGGCTGCTTCAACCGCATCTCAAGGAATTTAAGAGTAAATATACCACAATCAACACTACAAAAAAAATATGAAACAAATTTGAAGATTAATTAACATAATAACACAATTCTAAAAATAAAAAAAACCATAAAGATAAGATGCATGGTAAACATATGCCAAACACGTACTTGTTCTGTTGTAGGGGTGTGTTCATCCACTTAATCATAAAACTTTTCGGAGTATTTTCCCATAAGTTTTATTATGTGTGCCAAACTTCAAGCATTCGAGCAAGTGTGAGATCAACCGGGCATAATTTTGGACATGTTCCAACGCACTCACATATGGTGAATTTCTCAAGGAATCGTACACATATATAGTTCTAGTTTTAAAGTGCAGAATTTCAAGAAAAACATGCGTAGATGAATGGCCAACTCTTGGCTTAAGTCCAAATGGAAAGAATATGTTTTTAGCAGATGCCCATGAGATACCACATGAAAGGTCAATGCCTCTTATGTAGTTGACCACCTTTTCACTAGTTGATTCTTCAATAAACCAAGTAAACTCAGTAAGTTCCTCAATCTCCACTTCTTCTTTAGAATACACAGCTTCCTCAATCACCTATTTTTTGACAGCCCGCTTTCTCCTTGATTTGCTATTTTTCTCTTTCATTTTTCTTTTCTCCTACATTCTCTTTTCCTTCCTTATTCTAATTTTCTCTTTCTATTTATATGAAGGATGAATACTAGCCAAATTAGTCATATACTGATCAAAAAGTAAATTTATTACTGCACATTTTGATTCTGGATAACTTGGAAGGTGATAGCAATATTTTTTGCGTAAGAAATATACGCCCACTTCAATATGCTGTAAATGAACAACATCAAAAGAAAAAATGTGAACTTAACCACAATACAATTTAGAGTAAATAATAAGTCTAGGGAATGAACAAAAAAATTTCAGCATGCATAAGTATGGAGTTTAGAAAAAACCTCATTACAAAACTACAAACTGCATGACAAAAACTTAAGCATGTTCAGTATGAAGTGTTAGGAAATGAACTAAAAAACTTTAGCATGTTTAATTTAAAGTTTAGAAAAAAACTCATTACAAAACTAGAGACTGCAAGACAAAAACTTCAGCATGTTTAGTATAAAGTGTTAGGGAATGAACTAAAAAATTTCAGCATGTATAAGTCTGAAGTTTAGAAAAAAGATTTATAACAAAACTACAGACTGCAGGACAAAATTTCAGCATCTTTTAGTATGAAGTTTTAGCAAATGAGCTAAAAAACTTAAGCATGCATAAGTCTGAAGTTTACCAAATTACAGTACAAAAACTTTAAAACAAACATAAGGATGAAGTTTTAGGAAATACAGTTCAAAACCAATTCAAAAAATAAACTTAATAATTTACTTTCATCTGCAAGATCAGAGTTAGGGTCCACAAGCTCGATAGATAATGACTTTGGAATATCAATTCCAGCTAATTTGAATGGCTTGGAATCATATTCCCTCGCATCCGTCTTCAACCAGTCTGTAAATCTCTTCATCAATCCACTATCTTGATTGACATAATAGAATGGACATCTTCGTGTAGTCTTTCCTGATTTCCAATCTTGTCCCATTACCTTTTGTTTAGGAATGACGTAAGGAGATTTCAACCAAATACTCTCCATAAAAATTCTTTTCCCTACTTTAGCTGGTTTTCTTTTTGCTTGTTGTTCCTACTGCTCAGTCGCAACTAACTACTGCGGTTCAGCAGTAGGGGAAATATCCACAGCCATAGGGACATATACATCTCCAACTCCCTGTTGTTCATGATCTTCTTGTCTCTCTTCACCACCACCTCCAAAAACAGAATTAGTTTATGAACCAATCTATTGTGTATTACCCATTGAAAATGAACATAGATTGAAGTTGGGGATATCACTGGTCTCACGTAAAACATTAGGAGAACTGGACACCTTCCTTCTCTTAGGATTTGGAAGAAGTTGTGATGCATCATATGAGATATGCAAAAAATAAGGAAAATATATACATAAATACAACTAATACAAACACACATTAGGCAAAACAATGCCTTGTAATCGAATTGCAACAAATAACTACCTGGTCTAAGTGTTGCAACACAGATGGTGTTTGCATACCAACGGATCCACTTGCAATACCCTCCGATATGTCTATATCTTCATGCAAAAAAAGGCAAAAATATTAAATAATACTGACTAAATTTTGAAAATACTACAAAGACACTTCACACCTATCTATGAGCCAACACGTGAGAAAATATGTATTTCTCCTTTTTCATATAGCCGAATGAGCTTACCAATTTATTTTTTGGCTGCATCGAGTATTTCTGAATAATTTAAAAAATGCACAAAAAAGAAAAGAAAGTATGTAAAATTTCAAACTGAAAATAAAAACTTGGATCAAATGTAATAAGTTCGTGATGTATAGAATACCTTGATGTTTACCTTCCACTGCGCTATCGCCAGACTGCATACCTTTGTCGATCTTAGCAGCTCCACCTTCATTCAATGGTGCGACATTGTCGGTGAGCCTGGGAGTATCCCGCGGAAGGCTTTTCTCGACTTTATCTTCATGCAATGAAGCATCATCAGAGAGTTTTTAAGTCGTATCAATTGAAGCACCACTGTTTTCAACTTCCACTGCATATTCATGGGGGGGGGGGGAGGGGGGAGAATAGAAAATATTTATACCTGTAATGACAACTTCCTGTGTCTCTGCACCTAATATTTCTTGGCAAATAGCTAATGCTTCCGCAAATGCATTGCCTTTCCCAATAGGAGTACCCACATCACTCGGTGCGTGTTCTTCAGTACCAACAAGTTCATCATCTGCATTCGCAAACACATTGCCTTTTGTAATAGGAGTACCGAAATCACAACTCGGTACACGTTCTTCGGTACCGACAACTTCATCCTCTGCACCTTTCTTGCTTCCTACATTCTCGGTTGATAACTGTTCGTCATATCCAACAACTTTGTTCAGTCTATCAACACTAGAACATTCCGCTTCAACTTGCTGTTCAACACATCGAACTTGCTCGGATACTTGATCTTGGCCTTCAACAGCTGCTTCCTCACCTCTTACATTTTCATCTGAGACTTTATGCAGTCCATCATGACCAATATTAATATCAGATTGAGGTTCGAATGAGTCGTTCATCCTATCATACTGTCAATAGTTTATGAATTCAAAATCTGCATCACCATTATCTCTTCCTTTTGACTTGTCGACAATCTCAAACAACTTTTCAAACTTCTTATCAAAATATTCCTATAAACAATTACTAACAATCATTATTCTGAATAAAATAACAACATGAGCAGGAAAAAAGACTTCTCTATAAATAAGCCTACCTTGACTTTTTTTACAACCTCGTCCACAAAAACAAATCCTTCATCCCGTCGAAGCTCTTGAACAACTTCTTTCGTGATCATGCACCTTTCTTCTTGTAATGACCCGGCCAAACGTTTTGAGTATTATAACCCCGCTTTCCTATTTACTGCTCAAATTATACTTTACAGTTGTTGTGTGAATTATCGGGGTAAATGGTTCGGGTCCGGTGGGGTTTTGGAGTGAATTGGAACACATAGTTCTGAGGTTTAAAGCTTAAGTTAAAATAGTGACCGGATATCAACTTATGTGTAAACGACCCCAGAATGGAGTTTTGATGATTCCAATAGCTCCGTATGGTGATTTTGGGCTTAGGAGCATTTTCGAAAAATTATTTGGAGTTCCGTAGTGGAATTAGGCTTGAAATGCCGAAAGTTGAATTTTTGAAAGTTTAACCGGGCGGTTGACTTTTTGATATCGGGGTCAAAATCTGATTCTGGAATTTGAATAGGTCCGTAATGTGAAATGTGACTTGTGTGCAAAATTTGAGGTCAATCGGACGTGATTTGATAGGTTTCAGTGTCGTTAGTAGAATTTGAAAATTTTAAAATTTATTAGGCTTGAATCCGTGTGTAGTTCGTATTTTTGAGGTTGTTTGATGTGATTTGAGGCCTCGAGTAGGTCCATGGTGTGTTATGGGACTTGTTGATATAATTGGTCAAGGTCCCGGGGGCCTCGGGTGAGTTTCGGATGGTTAACAGATCAAATTTGGACTTAAGGAAATGCTGGAATTGCTGCCTACTGGTGTGATCGCACCAGCGAAGTTTTTAATCGCAGGTGTGAAGCCGCACCTGTGCGAAATCAGTCACAGAAGTGACCAAGAGTGTAACTGGGCAGTGCTCGCAGGTGCGAGAATTTGCCCGCATCTGCGAGGCCGCATATGCGAAGGGTAATGCGCATCTGCGCGCCCGCAGATACGAGAAGGGCACCGCAGATGCGAGATTTTAGAGGTCCTGCTGTTTACGCAGGCGTGCATTTTGTCCGCAAAAGAAGATGCGCAGGTGCGAACCCAGGCACCGCAAGTGCGAAAATGCCTGGGCAGTGTTAAAAATGAGGGTTTCGAGAATTTTTCTCATTTTGGACATTTTGGAGCACGGTTTGGGCGATTTTGGAGAGGAAGTTTTCCACACAACTTGGAGTAAGTGTTCTTAACTCCCTTGTGATTATATTTCATAAATTGATCTTCTTTTTTTGTGTAAGATTATTGAATCTCCAAGAGAAATAGAAAGAAATTTCTATAATGTCACAAAACAAATTTTTCGAGTTTGAATACCGATTCGGAGTCGGAATTGAGTGAAATTAGCATGGTTGAACTTGTAATTGGATGGGTTGTTGTATTTTTCATGTTTCGTCGGATTTCGAGACGTGGGCCCCACAGGTATTTTTGGAGCGTAATTTTGAATTTTGTGGAAAATATTAGTATTTTGATATGGAATTGATGCTTATAATTGTTTTTGGGCTGAATCAAATTAATTGTGACTAGATTCGAGCCGTTCGGGAGTTGTTACGCGCATAATGGAATTTCTGGAGTATTGTTTAGCATGCTCGACATTGGATTCGGCTTGTTCGAGGTAAGTAACTCTTCTAATCTTGGAGCTGAGGGTATGAACCCTGAATATATGTATTACGTGAATTGTTGGGAGGTGACGCACATGCTAGGTGACGGGCGTGTGGGCGTGCACTATAGAAATTGTGAAATAATTATTTCTGTGAAATTTTGTAGTTGAATAATCTTGGCATTTTCCATGCGGTTTTATATGTTAAAGAAATTGAGCTGAAAAGCATATTAAAATTTATGTTGAGGCTATGTGCCAATATTTTTGGGACCCACAAAGGTCATATTGCTGTGAATTACTTGTTTTAAATTGAAAATTCATATTTAGTCATATTCATTTCATTACATATCATATCTCAGTCTCTGTTGTTATTTATTGATACATCATATCATTATTTTTGGGCTATTCTCATGACAGTGTGAGCCCATGAGAGAGAGACTAGAGAGATTGATGACTAAGGGAGGCCGAGGGCCTGATTGTGAGGATAGATTGATGACTGAGGGAGGCCGAGGGCCTAATTGTGAGGATATATTTGGGATCGGGCTGCATACCGCAGCAGGCCATGTTGGCTTTATATATATTATTACTATTATATGGATCGGGGCTGCCCGCCTGCAGCAGGCCTTATTGGCTTATTATGGCACGTGAGTTGTCTGTGCAGATTCTGATATGATATTATAGCACGTGAGTTGTCCGTGTAGATTATAGCGCTTGGGCTGTAGGAGCCCCTCCGGAGTCTGTACACACCCCCAGTGAGCGCATGTACCTACTGAGTGCGAGTGCAGAGTGCTGAGTGACTAGGAGGCATGAGTGATTGTGAGGTATGCCCGAGGGGCTGTTTACGAGTGATTGTGAGGTATGCCCGAGGGGCTGTTTACGAGTGATTGTGAGGTATGCCCGAGGGGCTGTTTACAAGTGATTGTGAGGTAAGCCCGGGGGACTGTATACGAGTGATTGTGAGGTAAGCCTGAGGGGCTGTATACGAGTGATTGTGAGGTTTGCCCGAGGGGCTGTTTATGATTTTATCACTGAGTTGCATTGCATTGGCATGCACACATGACATACATACATAGTGATGCATTTGTTTTTACACGGGTTATCTGGAAGGAAAATGAAACATCTCATTTATTATTAAAAGGATTTTTGGGAAAAATTATTGTTTTCAAGCTTATTCATATTTTCGATAACTTCGGTAAATGATTTGGCTTTTCACTGATGTACTTTAAAGGAAGAATTATTACTTTTGAAATCATGATTTCTGAGCTTTTTATTTTTGAGCTACTTCTGGTATTATTTGTTTTACGTTGTTACGGACTGTTGTGGACTATTGGTTTTGAACCCGACCTTGGTAGAAGCTCGTCACTACTTTCAACCTAAGGCTAGGTTTGTTACATACTCAGTACATGGGGTCGGTTATACTGATACTACATTTCTGCAACTTGCGTGCAGATGTTGGCTGTTGTTGTTACTGTGCTCGATGGTTGCGGGGATTTGAAGATGTACCTGCATTCCTGTTGTAGCTGCCTCTTGTTCATGGTAGCCTTAGATTTATAAAAGGTCTGTTTATGTACTATTCAAACAGACTATGTATTTATTTCATTTTTGCTTTGTAAACTCTATTCTTAGAAGCTCATGATTTGTACTACCAGTTCTTGGGGAATGTATTAGATTAAGATATTTCTTTACTTAATTGCTTTATTAATTGTTATTGGATTTGGTTAGTGGTTAATTGGCTTACCTAGCGGGTTGGGTTAGGTGCTATCACGACTAGTTGGATTTTGGATCGTGACATTTCTGTTGCATGATTTTTAACCTCCCTCGTTACCCTATAATATAGAAATAGAAACGACACAACAATTTTAGAAATTAGAAACACAGAACAAAACTTCAGTTCTAAGAATGCTAAAGTTCAGCAAATACAGAACAAAACTTCAGCTCTAAGAATACTGAAGTTCAGCAAATACAGAGCAAAAACTTCAACCAAAATATGTTGTAGTTTTACAAATACAAAACAAAATTTCAGCTCCTAGAATGTCGAAGTTTAGCACAAATAGAACAAAAACTGCAGACAAAACATGTTGTAGTTTTACAAACACAGAACAAAAACTTCATCTCAAAAAACAATGTTGAAGTTCAGCAAAATACAGAACAAAAACATCACATAATACATCCTATAATTAAGCAAAAGATTGCTATATACTCCTCCAACACAGTTGATTCATGCTTTCTTCTAAATAAAATAGAGTCTATAATAAGAATTTCCATAAGCTTCACAACATCTTTATCACCCTCGCATACTGATGGTAGGCTATAATCCCGTATTTTAGTCTCTTATTGCACTCTAATTCACTGCACTTTACTTATGTTGATCTTTAATTAGTTGCGTTTTGCACTTATTGTGTGTTTTATGCCATGTAGGAGTGATTCCAAGTTATTTAGATGTTACAGAGCAATTCGAGCTATTTGGAGCTTTGAAATCTGAGTAGAAGCCCAAGAGATTAAACCAGGATCGCGTCTGTGGATCGAGTACCAAGTCCGTATATCAAAAATTGGAGAAACGAATTAGTCTAAGCAAATTGCACAGCCGCGCCGCATGGGGCGGTGTGGTAGAGCAAAATCTGCCTAGAATCCATTTTGCAAATCGTACTGGAATTGTCTACTAGCGCGTCACATGGTGCGGCGCGGCATGTGGCGCGGTAGTACAAAATTCTTAGAGTATCTTCCCATTTCCACTAAAAAGTGTATTTTTCGTCCGGGGTTTATTGGGGGATGGCTTAAATACACGAAAAAAAATAATTTTCGGGACTTTTGACAGATTGGAGACTGAAGGAAGCTAAGGAGGAGTGGGAAGAATACAAGCACAAAGATTTCATCATTCCTTCCTCACTCAAGATTCGAGTTTGGAATGAATCTATATTTTCCTATACTTTAATTATATTTGTGATGAATTTCTCCATGTCTATGGAGATCCATTTGGGTTTTGATGTATTTGGTGTATTGATGTTTGTTTGTGGATTATAACTCTATTTTTATGTATTTGAATCGTTTTTGGAAGATTTACTTGTTGCATCTATATTCACTTGTTCTTGTAATCGAAAGAGGCATAACTTGTGATATCTTTGCATTATATTGTTGGTTGAGTTCATAGATTCTTCTAATTAATCGAAAGAGGCTAGTTGAATCATTGATTAAATCTAGTTAGGAGAATAATTGAAAGAGGTTTTCCTAAAGACCAATCTACTACGCATTCTTGCATATCTTCACAGTACTTAAATTGGTTCATCTCGTGAGGAGTTATTGCTGAACGTTTGAACTAATAATAGAGTGAATTCGAGAGACTCACTTGAGATTGGAAGTGAATTATCTAGAGTTAGATCCCGAACAATTATCTTGCATCTATCTTGTCAAAACGTATCTTCTCCCACTAATAACCTTAGTTGCTCATTCCTTGTCTCGATAGACACTAGTCAATAGTTTTAGATTCTTCGTAAAATTTTATTATTAATCATATAAATCTCAACTGTTGATCCTCCTTGATAGTAATCTAGCTACAAACTACGCGAATACTGTTTAAATCCAATCCCTGTGGATACGATATCATACTATACTATCTTTGACTATCGAGCACAATTTAAGTGTGTATTTTGCGCTCGTCACATACGTGTTTGAAATTCACATCATCCCTTTTAATTTGATTCCATATCATGTACTCTCGAATGTCCTTCAAGGTCACACCCTTAGACTTTCCAAAATAGTGCTTCAGAATCGTACTCTGTCGTTTAATTGGTTTTTCAATATTATGTGTTGTGATCCTCAAACCGCACATAAAGTAAAAGTCTTCAAGGCTAACGACACATCACGGACAATAATCTTGAAACTAATGGAATCTCGATCATTGGTGAATATGCGAGACAAAATCAAACAATGAACCAACCTCTATGCTTCAATGGAAATTCTCCATAGCCATGATGTCACGACCCAAATTAACCCACCGTAAGGTGTCGTGATGGCACCTAATCTTTACGACTAGGTAAGCCTAATATTACGAAAAATGTAAAGAAAACATAACATTTTAAAGATAAACAACATATTGTGAATAACCAAAAGTAGTACCACTCAGCATATACAAAATAATTTTCCAAGACCTGGAATATCACAAAGTCACAAGTTGCTATAATCTATGTAGATCTATACAAAAGTCTAAAGAAAATAAGGAAAATCTCTAAGCGAGGTAGTAGAAGGGGACTCCGAGGATCTGCGGACGCAAGCAAAAGTACCTTGAAGTCTTCTAGAATCAGCAGCACGCACTAACCCCGAGGCTGATAGCTCGCACCTGGATCTGCACACGAAAACATGCGCAGGATAGGGCATGAGTATACCATAATGGTACCCAGTAAGTGCCAAGCCTAACCTCGGTCGAGTAGTGACGAGGTCAGGTCAAGGCCCTACCAGAGTAAATATAATAACTTAAATAGTAAAAGATATAAGTAAAGTTTACGGTAACACAGTTAAAGAAATTATCAAAAATTTAACAGTTAAGGGAGCCCTCGGCTCAGAACAAGGTAAAACACAATGTAGAATCTCCCGGGATACCGTCCCGTAGTTTCGAATGAATATGCAGTACAAGGGGATCTTCCGGAATACGTCCGTAGTCCCAAAGTAAATATGCAATGCTGGGGGATCTCCCGGAATACGTCCGTAGTCCCAAAATAAATATGCGAGATAGGGGGATCTCCCGGAATACGTACGTAGTCCCAATTTAAATATGCAAGACAGGGTGATCTCCCGAAATACGTCTGTAGTCCCAATTTAAATATGCAACGCAAGATGAAATGATAGGTATGGCCTCGAGTTATATAGTTTACACTAAACACAAATAAGAAAAATAGGGACTTAACTAAGCATTGCGCATAGAATGTCAAATAGGCAGTTAAAACACGTAAGCATGCTTCTCTAATCTAAGCTAAACAATTAAACGTATTAGTGCAATTTAATAAGGGAAAACAGTTTATGATTTAGAAAGGAAAAATGGGATTTTTGCAATAATAGCCCGTGTACGTACTCGTCACCTCACGTACACGGCGCCCACGCATCAATTAATATCAACATCCTAAGGAGAAAATCCCCAACACAAGGTTAGGCAAGCCACTTACCTCGAACCGCTCAAATCAACTCGATATCACGTTCTTTCCATGAGTATCTGACTCCAAATGGCCCAAATCTATTCAAATTAATTGCACAATGTAAATATAACTCCAAGTAACTAATTAATTCAAAGCTAAAGCGTAAAATTAGGAAAATCGCCCAAAACGTCTCCCTGAGCCCACGTCTCAGAATCGGGTAAAAATTACAAATTATGAACACCCATTCACTCACAAGTTCACTCGAGCAAAAATCATCTAAATCCGACGTCAAATTTCCATTCAAATCTCAGATTTTCAATTGGGGAACCTTTTTCTCCATTTCCAAACTTCTACCCTCAAATTCCTTAATTAGACGAGGAAAAAAATAATATATTAATGTAATATACACGAATTAGAGTTAAGAATTGTTACCCACTGATTTCCTCTTCAAAATCCTTGCAAAATCGCCTTCTCCCGAGCTAAAATTCGAATTGGTGAAAAATGGGGAATGAAACCCTCGAATCTGCCTCTTCAACCCAACGATTTCCGCACTTGCGGACCTAGGACCACACCTGCGGTCACGCACCTGCGGAAAAACATATCGCAGGTGCGAAGTCCACTTACTTGGGCTGGGTCCGCACTTGCGACCCCTGGGCCGCATCTGCGGACAACCAACCGCACCTGCGAGCCCAGCTTGACAAGCCCATTTCCGCATTTGCGAGCTTCCCATGCACACCTGCGAGCTCGCAGGTGCGGTCAAACTTGCGCACCTGTGCTCCATCACCAGCCCCACCAGTTCCGCACCTGCGGCCTCCCTTCCGCAGGTGCGAAACACCAGAACCAGCAAAGGCACCAGATTTTCCTAAGTCTAATTTCATTTCGTTAAGCATCCGAAACACACCTGAGGTCCCCGGGACCTCCACCAAACCTACCAACCAATCCTATAACACTATACGAACTTAGTCGAGCCTTCAAACCACATCGAACAACACCAAAATCATGAATTAAGCACAAATTCAAGCCTAAGAATTTAGAATTTTCCAAATTCTACAAACGACGCTGAACCACATCAAATCTAGTCCGAATGACCTCAAAGTTTACACACATGTCATAAATGACACTACGACCCTACAACCACTTTCGGAATTCCATTCCGAGCTCGTTATAAAAAATTCCACTATCGGCCGAAATCGCCGAAAAACTAACTTTCGCCAATTCAAGCCTAAATCTACTACAAACCTCCAAAACATATTCCGAACGCGCTTCTAAGCTCAGGATCACTCAACGGAGCTAACGGAGTTGACGGAATTCCATTCCGGATCCGTCTTCACACAGTTCCGACTACGATCCAATTTCTAAGGCTTAAACTCACAACTAGGGACTAAGTGTCCCAAAACTCCCCGAATTCCATAACCAATCACTCCGACAAATCCCAAAAGCAAAAAAAATTATGGGAAAAGCAGATATTAGGGAATCGGGGCTCTAATTCTCAAAATGACCGGCCGGGTCGTTACACATAATATACCTAAATGTACCATTATTCAGCTTTTCCTGCTATGCGTTTTGGGTCAGGGGTGGAGCTAGATCCTATAGTTATATAAGTATGGTCAGGTTATTTAGTGGAACTATTGAAAAAGGAGAAAGGTGCATTGTTTGAAAAATTGTGAGAGCCACTTGTAGGAAATTGGAAAAATAATGAGTTTGCTTGAAAAGAATAAAAATCAAAACTTAGAAGAAAAAAATATTAATTCCTTGCTAGTGGTAGTTCTCATCTTGTTTATGCTTAAAGCAATTAGAAGCTTGATGTTATTACGTGTGAAGGTTGGGGCTTGGTTCAACATAAGTGTGGGATTTGAACTGATAATGTATATGTATTAAAGTGTTTAGGGAGGTGTATTCATTATATCCAAATGTATCCTACTCATCCCGCAACCTACATTACAACCAAAATAAAGTCCTACTTGATCCTTATCTGAATGAGCTCAATTTAGTAGAGTACTACACTACGGGCAAGCCTATGGTACGTTTTCTGTGGTGCATGAATTTTATTTCTGAGAGTGAGTTAATTCATTCTATCTTGAGTTCCTATTTGTTGTATGAATTTTATTGTGTGTGGAACTACTCTCAATTTTTTGGTGTGAGGGTACATGACTTGTGACAGAAAGGTAATGTCTTTGACCTCTGTATTAGAGTAATTGAGCGAGTTTTAATTAATTGGTGCCCAAGGAATTAAACCGGGATCGCGTCTGGGGGTTAAGTACCAAGTCCGGATGTCAAAAATTGGAGAAACTAATTACTCTAAGCAAATTGTACAGCCGCGCCACATGGGGCGCCGCATGGGGAGGCACGACAATGCAAAATCTACTTAGAATCCATTTTGTAAATCGTACTGAAATTTTCCACTAGCGCGTCACATGGTGCGGCGCGGCATGCCGTGCGGTAGTACAAAATTCTTAGAATATTTTCCCATTTTCGCTAAAAAGGGGTATTTTTGTTCGGGGTTTATTGGGGGATGGCTTAAATACACAGAAAAATACAATTTTCGGGATTTTTGACAGATTGGAGACTGAAAGAAGCTAAGGAGGAGTGGGAAGAACACAAGCACAATAATTTTATCCTTCCTTCCTCACTCAAGATCCGGGATTGGATTGAATTTATATTTTCCTATACTTTAATTATATTTGTGATAAATGTTTCCATGTCTATGGAGTAGATCCATTTGGGTTTTGATGGATTTGGTGTATTGATGATTGTTTGTGGATTATAACTCTATTTTTATGTATTTGAATCATTTTTGGAAGATTTAATTATTGCATCTATATTCACTTGTTCTTGCAATCGAAAGAGGCATAACTTGTGATATCTTTGCATTATATTGTTGGTTGAGTTCATAGATTCTTCTAAGTAATCGAAAGAGGCTAGTTGAATCATTGATTAAATATAGTTAGGAGAACAATCGAAAGAGGTTTTCCTAAAGACCGATCCACTACGCATTTTTACATATCTTTACAGTGCTTAATTTGGCTTATCTCATGAGGTTAAGACTTAATCGAGAGAGGAGTTTTTGCTGAACGTTTGAACAAATAATAGAGTGAATTCGAGAGACTCACTTGAAATTGGAAGTGAATTATCTATAGTTAGATCCTGAATAATTATCTTGCACCTATCTTGTCATAACCTATCTTCTCCCACTAATAACCTTAGTTTCTCATTGCTTGTTTCGATAGTCACTATTTAATAGTTTTAGATTCTTAGTTAAATTTTGTTATTAATCATATAAATCTCAACTGTTGATCCTCCTAGATAGTTATCTATCTATAAACTACGAGAATAATATTTAAATCCAATCCCTGTGGATACGATATCATACTATACTATCTTTGACTAGCGAATACAATTTAAGTGAGTGTTTTGGTGCCGTTGCCGGGGATTGGTAATCAATAGTGTTTGAAATAGTTTGTAGTGCTAATTCAGGAATTTATTTTATTTTATTTTTTTTACTTTTATTTTGTTCTTCACGGGAACACTTCCCGCTGATACTGAGAGAAATCCCAAAGAAACAATGAATGCTGTAACTTTGAGAAATGGGCAAGTGTTGAAGGATCCCACCCCGATCCAAAATGATGTAAACCTTGAAAAAGAAAGTGGAAAGAAGTTGAAGGGTGATGTTGATAAAAAGAATAAAGGCCCGATGAAAACTGAGAAGACGAAGGAAGAAAAATCAAGAAGAGAGGAACATGATGAGAGCAATCATATGCCTGCGTTGCCTTTTCCCCAAAAGTTGAGTCGAGAAAAGTTAGACAAGTAGTTCGAGAGATTTCTAGATGTACTGAAACAAGTTCATGTAAACCTACCATTCACAGAAGTGCTCTCACAAATGTCGGCTTATGCCAAGTTCTTGAAGGAGATCCTGACAAGGAAAATGAAAATAGACGAACCCTCAGTGGTCAAGCTCACAGAGCATTGCAGTGCAATATTGCAAAACAAACTCCCACAAAAGTGTGGAGATCCAGGGAGTTTTATCATACCATCCTATTTAGGCACTACTAATTTTGATAAGTCTCTATGTGTTTCTGGTGCCTCAATTAATCTAATGCCGATATCTTCGCAGTTAGCAGACCAAAGAACTCTAATACCCGAGGGAATAGTTGAAGATGTCTTAGTTCGGGTAGATACGTTTGTATTTCCTATGGATTTCATAGTAGTTAATATGGTAGAGAACAAAGAGGTCCCCCTCATCCTAGGAAGACCATTCCTAGCAATGGGTAGAGCAATATTAGATATACATGAGAGAAAACTCATGTTTAGAGTGGCGAGGAGACTGTAATTTTTGAGATGGATGTAGAAACGGGGGTAAAAAGGGAAAAGCTAGCTGCTAATGTTGTGTGGAAAGTGAAGGGCGTGAAACAAAAGGCTGCAGTGAGTGAAAAAGATAAGTGTGGGTGTACCCCAAGAAGGCTGAGAAGAAGCTATCTGCATGGATGAGTGCACTAGTTCGGGCGCGAGGGATGGAGCCCAACTTCGACTCAAACCCCGACTAGATATCCAGGGAAATTTTCCTTACCTCTTGCTTTTTATTTGTGTGTCATAGGGACATGACACAATTTGAAGTGTGGGGGTGAGGATGTATATATGTATAGAATGTATAAATGTCTATGTGTGTTTTTTAGGCTTAGTTTTTGACTCTTGTATAAGCACCTTAAATTATATGATCTTAACTTTGCTTAACTACTTTGATTAGAGCGTCCTGATGAGTCCGATCCTGAGTGAGTTTTGTGCCATGTGTGTGTGAGATTTTGTGTATTCTGTGCATTGCATTTGATGTCTAGAACTTGCCCCGTATGTTTGCAAAGCGAAATAGTAGTTTTATTCAGTCTTGGAAGTGATATAGGCATTTCTTTGTTGAGCCAGTTATATGTTGTACCCACCTAATTGTTATGTATCTTAGTTAACCCCTTTGAGCCTGTAATCCTGTTTCTTTGGCAACCACATTACAAGCCTTATCCATTTTACCTCCCACGAGCACTTGAAATCGTTATGAACTTTGTAAAAGTTAAAGTGTGGGGTATTGGCTTGGTTTTTGAGTGGAACTAATGAAATAAGGAGAAAGGTGCACTGTTCTGAAAAGAAAATTAAGAACCACTTGTATTGAAAAAACAATATAGTTGCATTGTTGTGCAAATATTAAAATAAGAGCCACGTGAATTGAAAAAAATATAGTTGCATTGTTGTGCAAATATTCATTGATAGTGGTAACTTTTGATGTATATGTGCTTAAAGAAGTGGGGAGTTGACATATATTGATGTAAGGGTGGAGTTATGGTTTAACAAAAGTGTGGGATTTTGAACGGTCAATTGTATGTATTAAAGTTCTTAGGGAGGTGTAGTCAATATATCCCAATGTATGGAGATTTAAATGGCTAAATTGTATGTATTAAAGTTCTTAGGAAGGTGTAGTCACGTTTATATCAAATATATCCTACCCATTCCGCAACTTACATTACAACCAAATGAAGTCCTACTAGTGTAACGACCCGACCAGTCATTTTGCCTTCTAGAAACCCGTTCCCCTAAATAAGACTCCATGTATGTGCTTTTACTAATTTATAACTTGCGGGGATGGTTAGTTTGGGATTTGGAAGGGTTCGGGTTGAAATCAGAACACTTGATTTCTTAGTTTGGCTTTAAAAGGCTAAGTTTGACTTCGGTCAACATTTTGAATAAACAACCTCGGAATCGGGATTTGACGGTTCCAATAGGTTCGTATGATTATTTTGGACTTGGGCGCATGTTCGAATCGGGTTTTGGACGACCCGGGAGCGTTACGACACTTAATAGTGAAAGTTGGTTATTTGAAGGTTTAAAGTTTTTCAAATTTGGTTTGGAGTAGGTTTTGGAGTAATCGAGGCAGGTTTTTTTGGAATTCCGAGCCTGGGTGTCGCGACCCAAAAATCCAACTAGTCGTGATAGCACCTAACCCAACCCGCTAGGTAAGCCAACTTTAACCTACCCAATTCCAATAACAATTATTAAAGCAATTTAAGTAAATTAAGATCTTAATCTTATACATTCCCCAAGAACTGGTAGTACAAATCATGATCTTCTAAGAATAGACTTTACAAAACTGGTATGAAATAATACATCATCTGTTCGAAATATACATGAACAGATTGTTATAAATCTAAGGCTACCATAAACAAGAGGCAGCTACAATCGGAATGCAGGTACATCTTCAGATCCGGCAACCCTCAAGCACATCAACAACAATAACCAATATCTGGACGCAATGTGCTGAAGTGTAGTATCAGTACAACCGACCCCATGTACTAAGTAAGTAACAAACCTAATCTTAGGTTGAAAGTAGTGACGAGCTTTTACCAAGGTCGGGTGCAAAACTAATAGTCCACCACAGTCCATCACAACGTAAAGCAAATAATACAAGAAGCAACTCAGAAATAAAATGCTAAGCTAAATCATGATTTCTAAAAATAGTTTTTCCTTTCAAGTACATCAGTGAAAACCCAAATCGTTTACCGAAGATGCCAAAAATATGAATAAGTTTGAAAATAATAATTTTCCCAAAATCCTTTCAATAATAAATGAGATGTTTCATTTTCTTTCCAGATAACCCGTGAAAAACAAATGCATCACTATGCCCATCTATCAACATGTGTGAGAAATCATGAATGATGTGATACTGTACAACATGAGGAAAATACATCTCTACGCATGTATGTCATGTGTGCATGTCAATGCGATGCAACTCAGTGATAAAATCATATGCATACTCTCAGAGTATCATTTCACTCAGTCCTCCCAGTCACTCAGCACACGCACTCGGCACTCGCACTCAGTAGGTACCTGCACTCACTGGGGGTGTGTACAGACTCCGAAAGGGCTCTTTCAGCCCAAGCACTATAATCTGCAAGGACAACTCACGTGATGCACGAACAACTCACGTGCTATAATAATATCTGGATCCGCACGGCCAACTCACGTGTTGCATGGACAACTCACGTGCTATAATAATATCTGGATCCGCATGGCCAACTCATGTTCTGCACAGACAACTCACGTGCTATAATAATATCTGGATCCACACGGACAACTCACGTGCTATAATAAATCCTATAAGGCCTGCTGCAGGCGGGCAGCCCCGATCCATAAAATAATCCTCACAATCAGGCCCCCAGCCTCACTCAGTCATCAATCTCTCCAGTCTCTCTCTCATGGGCTCACAATGTCATGAAAATAGCCCAAAAAGGATGATATGATATATCAATAAATAATAACAGAGACTGAGATATGATATGTAATGACATGAATATGACCGAGTATAATTTTTAATTTAAAACAATAATTCACAGCAATATGACCTCTGTGGGTCCCAACAACAACCACATACGTCTAAGCATGATTTTTAATACGAGTCTAAGCTCAATTTTCTCTAACACATAGAGAGTGTACTGGTATCAATAGATTATTCAACTACACAGTTTCATGGAATTTGACCAAGTCATAATTCCTACGGTGCACGCCCACACGCCCATCACCTAGCATGTACGTCACCTCAAAACCAATCACATAACACATAATCTGGGGTTTCATACCCTCATTTCCAAGATTAGAGGAGTTACTTACCTCAACAAATGAACCCAACATCGAGCAAGCTAATCAATACTTAGGAAATTCCATTCCACGTGTATCCACCTCTGAATACCTTCTTGTCTCCTCAATTCAATGCCAACGATCCGAAACTGAAATTCACCCCTTAATGATACTACAACGATCTACTATACTAAGCAACTGCAATCTACAATATCAACATCCAATGGGACCAACATTAGTAACCAATTCCATAGTTTAGGCCATTTAGACAATTTACCAAACACCAATTAGGCATATATTTATACATTTCTTATCTATAGAATTAGTTCTTCCAACTACCATCATTTACCAACAATTCATCCCACCATCATTCTTTAACAACTTATAATCCTAACATCACATGTGTGACCAACCATTCTCACTCAACTAACAAACTTCCATCAAATAATCACCTTTCAATATCTACAATAGTTATGTATTTAAATTGGGAACTTATGGCTTCCAATCACCATACCATAAATTTTAACACATATTTCATACATAAATAATCATCATATATTAGTTAGAGATGGTAGACATACCTCTTATAGTGAAACTCTTAAGAATCCCAACTTGTAGTGTTCGTGACCAATTTGGGGATTTAAATGAAAATCTATGGATCTTCAAGATTAATCCTTGTTAATACAAGTGTTTAGAAGTAGTAATCAACTCAAAATTACTCCAAAAAGATTACCTTGGATCATGGGAGGGAGGTGTAGGATGGATTCCCCTTGATATGCAAGCCCTAGCTCAAAGAAATGACTTACCTCTCTCTCTACCCGGCCTTGGGGGGTATTTAATGGGTTCTTATGTGCGCGGCCGCACACCTGGGCAAGTGGCCACGCATCCGGCCGCGCACCTGAGGCAGAAAGTCTCAAATATGCGCGACCGCGCATCTGGGTGCGCATATGACACAGGTCCAGTAGAATGGCCATAACTTTCTATATACATATCCAAATGACGAACGGTTTAATGCGTTAGAAACTAAACTCAAAGGGATTTAATTTGATAGGTTATACACCACATAACTCTTCATATCTTGAGAGTTATATAATTTTCAACTTGACTCAGCCTTAGGGCTCTTCTTAGACCATAAACCATTCTTAATGCACCTCATATATATATTATCATGATCAATTGATATCATTCAAATTATCAGTCTTGTTCATCCCCGAATTGATATAATTAGTACCTGTCAATCTTCTTAATGGTCTTAAAACACTTTGAAATTTTCCGGGGTGTTATACTAGGAATAGTTCTGTATGGTGATTTAAGACTTGCACGCAAAATTTAGTGTCATTTCAAGTAGTTTAGGTATGTTTCGGAGTAAGTTTGAAGAACTTGAAGTTCTTAAGTTGATTCAATTTGGTTTGGGGTATGATTCTTAGTTTTAATATTGTTTTATGCGTTCGAGGGTTCGAGCGAGTCCGTTTTATGATTTCAAACTTATTGGTATGTTCAAGCGGGGCCTCGGATGTTAATCGGATGAGGCTCGGACCAAGTTTGGACTTAGGAGCAGCAGCTGAAGCTTCCAGCTTCTGGTGCAATCGCACCTGCGCTTGGCCAGCCACAAGTGTGAGCTCGCAGAAGCGAGCCACAAGCCGCAGAAGCGGACTAGAAAAAGGGTAGCCCAGTGACCGCAAGAGCGATCCAGGGACCGCACCTGCGAGGGCGCAGGTGTGAAGGATGCCATCGCTGAAGCGGACATCATCGCAGGTGCGATTTTATCGCCGCAAGAGCGGGCTTGCAGGCGCGACCAGCTGGGTGCAGAAGGGAAAGGGGTAAGCCTGGCCTTGGTCCGCACCTACATGGTTTTGTCCGCAGAAAGGAACCGCAGGTACGGCTGTTTCATCGCGGGTGCGAAAATCGCTGAAGGCAGAGCCTTCATTTAAGTTCGGGTTTGAGCATTTTTGGCTCATTTCTTGCACGTCTTGGGGCGCTTTTGGAGCTAGATAGAGAGGGATTTTCACTAGCTATTTGAGGTAAGTAATTCCTACCTAATGTAAGTTAAATACATAGATTATGGGTAGATTTTATTATGTAAATTGTGAAAATCAAGGGTTTAGATGAAAAACCTAGGTTTTGATAAAAATGAGATTTTAACCATGAAAATGGTTATGGAATGGGATGAAAATTGTATACTTGAGTTCCTAAGATTATGGGTAACGATTTCTTTCAAACATTTATGGAATCTGGTCACGTGGGCCTGAGGTGAATTTTAGGAATCCTTCCAATTTGAGTTGGGTAATTAATCTAATAATTAAATTACGATTTTTTGAACATGTATTGATTAAATTATATAAAATTTGATTAGTTTTAGATTGTTCGGCACCGAGTTGGGGGTTTTAGAGCGAAATTGTGACCGTAGAGTAGGCTTTTGAGATGAGGTAAGTCACTTGTCTAACCTTGTAAGAGGGAAATTTCCCTAAAGGTGATGTAAATTAATGTTTGCTTCAAATTGTGGGAGCTACGTACGTACGAGGTGACAAGAGTCCGTGCGTAGATACTATTTATGCTATGTCCGGGTAGTTTAGGACCCAGATCATGAATTATTTGATATGTTGCACCCTACTTGTTAATTGAAGTACTTAAATTATATTAGGACTTGTTAGAGGAATTGTGAAAGATTTTTAATGAAATTTATATTATTTTATGTATTAATCCTTAATAACATTTAAGTCAAATTCTTATAAAGTATCCTTCTCTTCTTGTGTAGCAGGCCGAACGCCTCGGCAGTAGATAGATGCATCTATGGTTCGTGCCGCTCGACCACTCGGCAGTGTACACATTATTCTGTATCGAGCCGTACGACCTCGGCATAAATCGTGCTTAATAATAATACTCGGTGCCTTGATATTTTGTTGTGGCTTGCAAGGTTATAGCTGGTACGGGAAATGACTTATTTGGAAATTGTTACATTGTGGAAGAATTATTTGCTCCTGCTTTTTAAGGAAATTTGTTATTATTTACATAACTCATGTTATACAAAAATTTCTATCTTAATATTATTGACCCATAGTAAGTGTCGAAGTCGACCCCTCGTCACTACTTCTTCGAGGTTAGACTTGATACTTACTGGGTACGCGTTGATGTACATACTCATACTACACTTGTTGCACTCTTGTGAAGGATCTGAGGCAGGTGTAATAGGTGGTCCTACTAGCCGCATCCCAGATGTCCCGAGGCCTAGTGGTGAGTTGCTTCCTAAGCCGTTCTGCAACCCCTATTGTCTCTCTTCTGTATTTGTATTCTGTCTACTTTATGTTTAGACAGTAGTTGAAATTCTGTATAATCTACTAGATGCTCACACACTTGTGACACCAGGCCTTGGCGCACACACCAGTAGACTTTGTGATTTTTGGGTATTTATTTCACTACGTTGCCACTTAATTGTCTTCGTTTCATTTAATAAATTCTCTTCTCTCTAATTTCTTTTTAATTGGAATTTAATTACTCGAAAGCTTATTAAAAGAGGAATAATCTGTCTAATTCACTATTTGGCTTGCCTAGCGGTAACGTTGAGCGGTATCACGACCTACAAGGGAAATTGGGTCGTGATGACATGGTATCAGAGCACTAGGCTCTCCTAGGTCTCACAAGTTATGAGCAGGCCTAATAGAGTCTTGCGGATCGGTACGGAGACGTCTGTACTTATCTTCGAGAGGCTATAGGGTGTTAGGAAATTACCTTTCTTCATATTCCATCGTGCAATTAATGTAGTACTAAAAATCTGTCTCTTATTTTCTCACAGATGGTGAGAACGCGCTTAACGGATGTTCTAGACCAGGGAAGAGCTTCTCCCCCTGTTACTAGAGGCCGGGGCAGAGGCCGAGGGAGGCTCCAGCCCGTGGTAGGGAACAAGGACATCCTAGAGTTGCTCCAGCTATGCCACCAGTTGATCCAGTAGAGGATCCTATCGTTGAGGAGCAAGGCGAGGTGCCTGCAGATGAGCCAGCCCCGATGGATTTCATGTCCGCACCGGGATTCCAGGAGGTCATGGGCCGTATGCTACGGTTCGTGGATTCTATGACTCAGGCTGGTTTATTTCTAGCGGACCCAGCCGTATCTCAGGCTGGAGGGGGAGCACAGACCCCTACTGCTCAAGCTCCAGGGCATGCATCTGCCATATATCAAACCCTGGGTGCAGTACCCGTGGGTAGAGCTTAGCCAGTTGCGGAAGCTACACCAGAGTCCATACCAGCTGTGGCCGGTGATCCGCACAGGCTATTGGACAGATGGACTAGACTTCATCCTCCTACTTTCGGAGGTGAGCGACATGAGGACCCCCTATGATTTTATTGATCGGTGTAGGGACAGACTACACAACATGAGGATATTAGAGTCCCACGGGGTAGACTTCACTACCTTTCAGCTGGAGGGCAGGGCCCGTAGGTGGTGGCAATCACATCTTCTCAGCAGAACAATAGGTTCTCCTCCCATGACATGGGATCAGTTCACACGCCTCTTCTTGGACAGATACATTCCACCATCTCAGAGGGAAGAGTTATGGTTCCAGTTCGAGTAGCTCTAGCAGGGTCATATGTCAGTGACCGATTATGAGGCGAGGTTCTCTGGGTTATCTCGCCATGCACTTATGATACTTCCTACCGATGCAGAGAGAGTGCAGAGTTTTGTCGCCGGGTTTCACACTGGTATACAAGCCACCATGGCTCGAGAGGTTGAGATGGGGACTTCTTATGGGCTAGTTGTGGAGATAGCTCAGAGGATCGAGGGTGTCCGTCAGCGGAGCCGAGAGCAGGCGGAGAAGGACAAACAGTTTCGATATTCAGGAGAGTTCAGTGGTGCCCCGACTGGGGGCAGAGGTCAGTTCGTGAGGGGTTAGTCTAGCAGGCCCACTTATCCAGCACCGCCACCTCCTCGGGGTGCTCCAGTGAGACCTTATTTCAGTGCTATGCCATAGAGTTCTTACTGCCCACCAGCTATCCAGGGTCCCTGCAGTGGGTATTTAGGCCATCAGGGCCAGACTTCAGGTCAGCAGTCCACCATACTAAGGGGTTATTTCATGTGCGGGGATTTCAGTCATGTACAAAGATTTTGCCCCAGGCTTCAGGGTAAGGCAGTACAGCAGGGTCAGCAGCCTATGATTACAACACCAGTTGTCCCACCAGCCGTCCGGTCATTCAGAGGCGGAGGGCAAGTGGGCAGGGGTCGTCCTATAGGTGGAGGCCTGTCGAGCTGAGGCAAGTCAGGTGGTGCTCCAGCTAAGTTCTATGCTTTTTCGGCCAGACCAGATGCAGTAGACTCAGATGCCGTGATCACAGGGATTATTTCTGTCTGTGGTAGGGATTCTTCAGTACTATTTGATCCAGGATCTACATATTCATATGTATCATCTCTGTTTGCTCATTCCCTGGGTGTTCCTCGTGAGTCCTTAGGTACTCCTGTTTATGTGTCCACTCCTGTGGGCGATTCTGTTGTTGTGGTCGGATCTACTGGTCCTGCATTGTTACATTCTGTGATTATGAGACTAGAGGGCATGGACTATCTATCTCCATATCATGCCATCCTAGATTGCCATGCTAAGACTGTTACCTTGGAGATTCCAGAGTTGCCTAGATTAGAGTGGAAGGGTTCGTCTGTCAGTGCATCTAGTCGGGTTATTTCCTTTCTGAAGGCTCGACACATATCCGAGAAGGGTTGTTTGGCTTATCTGGCCTATGCCCGGGACACTACTGCAGAGACTCCGACGATTGATTTAGTGCCTGTAGTCCGGGAGTTCACTAATGTGTTTCCTTCTGATCTCCCAGGCATGCCACCAGATCGTGATATTGATTTCTGTATTGATTTGGCTCCAGATACCCAGCCTATATCTATCCCATTGTACCGCATGGCTCCGAAAGAGTTGAAGGAGTTAAAAGAGCAGCTTGAGAAATTATTAGCAAAAGGCTTCGTCAGACCACGTGTGTCGCCTTGGGGTGCACCAGTATTATTTGTGAAGAAGAAGGATAGGACTATGCAGATGTATATTGATTATTGCCAATTAAACAAAGTTACCATTAAGAACAAGTACCCATTACCGCGTATTGATGATTTGTTTGACCAATTGCAGGGTACCAGAGTGTTCTCTAAGATTGACTTAAGATTGGGGTACTATCAGTTGAAGATTCGGGACTCGGATGTTCCGAAGACTACTTTCCGGACTAGATATGGCCATTATGAGTTTCTAGTGATATCCTTCGATTTGACTAACGCCCCGGCGACGTTTATGGATATGATGAATCGGGTGTTCAGGCCGTATATCGACTCATTTGTCATCGTCTTCATTGATGATATTTTTATCTACTCGTGTAGCTTGGAGGAGCAGAAGCAACACTTGAGAGTGGTGCTTCAGACCTTGCGGGAACATAAGCTATATGCTAAGTTCTCCAAGTGTGAGTTTTAGCTAGATTCTGTGGAGTTCTTGGGACATATTGTATCGGGCGAGGGTATTAAGGTTGATCCCAAAATAATCGAGGCAGTTCAGAATTGGCATCATCCTACTACGGTGACTGAGATCAGGAGCTTCTTGGGGTTCGCGGGTTATTATCGTCGGTTCGTGGAGGGCTTTTCATCTATTGCAGCACCATTGACCAGATTGACCCTAAAAGATGCTTTGTTCCGATGATTGTGTGGTGAGCTTTCAGAAGCTCAAGACCGCATTGGCTTCAGCACCAGTGTTAGTATTGCCTTCTGGTTCGGGGATGTATATTGTGTATTGCGTCGCTTCACTCGTTGGTTTGGTATGTGTATTGATGCAGGAATGGCAAGTAATTGCATATGCTTCACGTCAACTGAAGCCCCACGAGAACAATTACCTTGTACATAGTTTAAAGTTGGCTGCGATTGTTCACGCTCTTAAAATTTGGAAGCATTATCTTTATGGGGTATCCTGTAAGGTTTACACTGATCATCGTAGTTTACAACATTTGTTCAAGCAGAGGTATCTTCATTTGAGACAGCGCAGGTGGCTTGCATTACTAAAAGATTATGATATTGCCATCCTTTATCATTCGGGCAAACCGAATATAGTTGCACATGCCTTGAGCAGAAAGGCGGAGAGTATGGGTAGTTTGGCTTTCATTTCAGTAGAGGAGAGGACATTAGCTTCAGACATCTTGTCTTTGGCTAATAGACTTGTGAGGTTGGATATTTCAGAGCCCAGCCGAGTTCTAGCGTGTGTCATTGCTCGGTCTTCACTATTTGAGCAGATCAAGGCTCGGTAGTTTGATGATCCGCACTTGTCAATTCTCAAATGAACGGTACTACAGGGTGGTGCGAAGGAGGTTACAATTGGTGAGTGGTGTTCTACAATTCCAGGGTCGCATATGTATTCCTAATATTGATAGGTTGAAGGAGAGGATCCTAGAGGAGGCGCACAGTTCTCGGTATTCTATTCATCCAGGAGCTACGAAAATGTACAGCGACCTGAGGCAGCATTATTGGTGGTGGCGGATGAAGAAGGACATAGTTGAGTATGTTGCGAGGTGTCTAAATTGCCAACAGGTTAAGTATGAGCATCAAAGGCCAGATGGCCTACTTCAACAGATAACTATACTTGAGTGGAAATAGGAGCGCATTACTATGGACTTCGTAGTTGGGTTATTGCGGAGTTTACGGAAGTTCGATGCAGTATGGGTCATTGTCGATAGGTTGACCAAGTCGGCATATTTTATTCCAGTTGTGACCGCGTATTCTTCAGAGAGGTTGGCCCAGATTTATATTCAGGAGATTGTTCAGTTGCATGATGTACCTATTTCCATCATATCAATTAGAGGCCCCCAGTTTACATCGCATTTCTGGAGGGCAGTACATAGTGAGTTAGGGACCCGTGTAGAGCTCAGCATAGCCTTTCACCCGCAGACTGACGGGCAGTCGGAGCGGACAGTTCAGATCTTGGAGGATATGCTCAGGGCATGTGTGATTGACTTCGGAGGGCAGTGGGGTCGTTTCTTGCCTTTGGTCGAGTTTGGTTATAACAACAGTTACCAATCCAGCATCGAGATGGCTCCATTTGAGGCTTTATATGGGCGGCGATGTCGTTCTCCCATCGAATGGTTTGAGCCCGGCGAGGCTAAGTTATATGGTACTGATTTGGTGAAGGATGCCTTGGAAAAGGTAAAGTTGATTTAGGAGCGACTTCATACAACACAGTCCAAACAGAAGAGTTACGCGGATCAAAACGTGTGTGATTTATAATTTATGGTGGACGAAAAAGTTCTGTTAAAGGTTTTGCCGATGAAGGGAATCATGAGGTTCAGGAAGAAGGGCAAGTTGAGCCCAAGGTTTATAGGCCCATTTGAAGTGTTGAGACGAGTTGGGGAGGTGCTTACGAGCTTGCTTTGCCTCCAGTCTATCGGGATTTCATCCGGTTTTTCATGTATCTATGCTCCGGAGGTATCATGCAGACCTGTCGCACGTGTTAGACTTCATCACGGTTCAGCTAGATGAGAGCTTGGGTTATGAAGAGCAGCCAACTGCCATTGTTGCTAGGCAGGTTCACCAATTGAGGTCCAAGAAGATTTCTGCACCAATTGGTGTCATTCCGAGTAGTTTAGGTATGTTTCGGCGCGTTCGGAGTAAGTTTGAAGAACTTGAAGTTCTTAAGTTGATTCAATTTTATTTGAGGTATGATTCTTAGTTTTAATGTTATTTTATCCGTTCGAGGGTTCGAGCGAGTCTGTTTTATGATTTCAAACTTGTTTGTATGTTCGGGCGGGGCCCCGGGGGCCTCGGGTGTTATTCGGGCGGGGCCCCGGGGGCCTCGGGTGTTATTCGGGCGAGGCTCGAACCAAGTTTGGACTTAGGAGCAGCAGCTGAAGCTTCCAGCTTCTGGTGCAATTGCTTCTGCGCTTGGCCAGCCGCAGGTGCGATCTCGCAGAAGCAAGCTACAAGCTGCAGAAGCGGACCAGCAAAGGGTAGCCCAGTGACCGCAAAGAGCGAGCTAGGGACCGTAACTGCGAGGGCGCACATACGAAGGATGTCATCGCTGAAGCGGACAGCATCGCAGGTGCGATTTTATCGCTGCAAGAGCAGGCTCGCAGGCGCGGCCAGCTGGGCGTAAAAGGGAAAGGGGTCAGCCTGGCCTTAGTCCGCACCTGCGTGATTTTGTCCGCAGAAGCGGAACTGCAGGTGCAGCTTTTTCATCGCGGGTGCAAAAATCGCTGAAGGCAAAGCCTTCATTTAAGTCCGGGTTTGAGCATTTTTGGCTCATTTCTTGCACTTCTTGGGGCGATTTTGGAGCTGGTTAGAGAGGGATTTTCATTAGCTATTTGAGGTAAATAATTTCTACCTAATGTAAGTTAAATACATAGATTATGAGTAGATTTTATCATGTAAATTATGAAAATCATGGGTTTAGATGAAAAACCTAGGTTTTGATAAAAATGAGATTTTAACCACGAAAATGATTATGGAATGGGAAGAAAATTGTATACTTGAGTTCCTAAGGTTATGGGTAACGATTTCCTTCATAAATTTTCGGAATCCGGGCACGTGGGCCCGGGGTGAATTTTAGGAATCTTTTTAATTTGGGTTGGGTAATTAATCTAATAATTAAATTACGAATTTTTGACCATGTATTGATTAAATTATATAATATTTGATTAATTTTGGATTGCTCGGCACCGAGTTGGGGCTTTAGAGTGAAATTGTGACCGAAGAGTGGGCTTTTGAGACGAGATAAGTCTCTTGTCTAACCTTGTAAGAGGAAAATTTCCCCATAGGTGATGTAAATTAATGTTTGCTTCAAATTGTGGGGGCAATGTACGAACGAGGTGACGAGAGTCCGTGCGTAGCTACTATTTATGCTATGTCCGGGCAGTTTAGGACCCAAATCATGAATTATTTGATATGTTGCACGCTACTTGTTAATTGAAGTGCTTAAATTATATTAGGACTTGTTAGAGGAATTGTGAAAGATTTTTAGTGAAATTTGTATTATTTTATGTATTAATCCTTAATAACGTTTAAGTCAAATGCTTATAAAGTATCTTTCTCTTCTTGTGGAGCGGGCCGAACGCCTCGGCAGTAGATAGATGCATCTATGGTTCGTGCCGCTCGACCCTCGGAAGTGTACACATTATTCTGGATCGGGTCGTACGACCTCGACATAAATCGTGCTTAATACTAATACTCGGTGCCTTGATATTTTGTTGTGGCTTGCAAGGTTATAACTGGTACGGGAAATGACTTATTTAGAAATTGTTAAATTGTGGAAGAAGTATTTGCTCCTGCTTGTTAAGGAAATTTGTTATTATTTACATAACTCATGTTATACAAAAATTTCTATCTTAATATTGTTGACCCATAGTAAGTGTCGAAGTCGACCCCTCGTCACTACTTCTTCGAGGTTAGACTTGATATTTATTGTGTACGCGTTGATTTACATACTCATACTACACTTGCTGCACTCTTGTGCAGTATCTAAGACGGGTGCAATAGGCGGTCCTACCGGCGTGCATACCAGATATTCCGCGGCCTAGTAGTGAGCTGCTTCCTGAGTCGTTCTGCAGTCGCTAGAGTCTCTCTTTTGTATTTGTATTTTTTCTACTATGTTCAGACAATAGTTGGAATTCTGCATTATCTACTAGATGCTCATGCACTTGTGACACTAGGTGTTGGCACACATACCAGTAGACTTTGTGATATTTGGGTATTTATTTCACTACATTGCCACTTAATTGTCTTCGTTTCATTTAATAAATTCTCTTCTCCCTAATTTATTTTTAATTGGAATTTAATTACTCGTAAGCTTATTAAAAAGGGGAATAATCTGTCTAATTCACTATTTGGCTTGCCTAACGGTAACGTTGGGCGCCATCACGACCTACAGGGGAAATTGGGTCGTGACAACTTGATCTTTGACTGAATGAGATCAATTAGTAGAGTAGTATATTACGGGCAATCTTATGGTACCTCTTTTGTGGCACATGAATGTTGTTCTGAGAGTGAGCGAATTCTTCGTATCTTGAGTTCCTAATTGTTCTTAAACTTTATTGTGTTTGGAACTACTCTCTATTGTTGTGTGAGGGCACTTGATTCATGAAGAAAAGGTAATGTCATTGACCTCTGTGTTATAGTAAGTGAGTAGGTTGTGAAAAATGTGTAGTGTTGTTGAGTTAACTCTGGAGGTGAGGATATTACGGTATTGTGCTTAATCTGTTTTATTATTCTAGGTGTGATGAGTTAGGAGAGTTGTTTAAAAAGGTCGTGTCTTTGTGAAGTGTAGTTTGATTGCTCGAGGACGAGCAATGGTTTATGTGTGGGGTGTTGATGGTAGGCTATAATCCCGTATTTTAGTCACTTATTGCACTCTAATTCACTATAATTTACTTATGTTGAGCTTTAATTAGTCGTGTTTTGCACTTATTATGTGTTTTATACTGTGTAGGAGTGATTTAGAGTTATTTAGATGTTACGGAGCAAAATTAGAGCTATTTTGAGCTTTGAAGTCTGAGTAGAAGCCCAAGGGATTAAACCAGGATCGCGTCTGTGGGTCGAGTACCAAGTCCAGATGTCAAAAATTGGAGAAACGAATTACTCTAAGCAAATTGCGCAGCCGCGCCGCATGGGGAGGGGCGGCAGAGCATAATCTGCCTAGAATCCATTTTGCAAATCGTACTGGAATTGTCCACTAGCGCGTAACATGGTGCGGCGCGGCAGTACAAAATTCTTAGAGTATCTCCCCATTTCTGCTAAAAAGGGTATTTTCGTCCGGGGTTTATTGGGGGATGGCTTAAATATACGGAAAAATACCATTTTCGGGGCTTTTGACAGATTGGAGACTGAAGGAAGCTAAGGAGGATTGGAAAGAACACAAGTACAAAGATTTCATCATTCCTTCCTCACTCTAGATCCGGGTTTGGAATGAATCTATGTTTTCCTATACTTTAATTATATTTGTGGTGAATTTCTCCATGTCTATGGAGTAGATCCATTTTGGATTTTGATGGATTTGGTGTATTGATGATTGTTTGTGGATTATAACTCTATTTTTATGTATTTGAATCATTTTTGGAAGATTTATTTATTGCAACTATATTCACTTGTTCTTGTAATCGAAAGAGGCATAACTTGTGATATCTTTGCATTATATTATTGGTTGAGTTCATAGATTCTTCTAAGTAATCGAAAGAGGCTAGTTGAATCATTGATTAAATCTAGTTAGGAGAATAATCGAAAGAGGTTTTCCTAAAGACCGATCCACTACGCATTCTTGCATATCTTCATAGTGCTTAAATTGGTTCATCTCGTGAGGAGTTATTGCTGAACGTTTGAACTAATAATAGAGTAAATTCGAGAGACTCACTTGAGATTGGAAGTGAATTATCTAGAATTAGATCCCGAACAATTATCTTGCATCTATCTTGTCAAAACCTATCTTCTCCCACTAGTAACCTTAGTTGCTCATTCCTTGTCTCGTCTCGATAGACACTAGTTAGTTGTTTTAGATTCTTCATTAAATTTTATTATTAATGATATAAATCTCAATTGTTGATCCTCCTTGATAGTAATCTAGCTACAAACTATGAGAATACTGTTTAAATTTAATCCTTGTGGATACGATGTCATACTATACTATCTTTGACTAGCGAGAACAATTTAAGTATGTGTTTTGCGCTCGTCACATACGTGTTTGAAATTCACATCATCCTTTTTAATTTGATTCCATAGCATGTACTCTCGAATGTCCTTCAAGGTCACACCCTTAGACTTCCCAAAATAGCGCTTCAGAATCGTACTCTCTCGTTTAATTGGTTTTTCAACATTATGTGTTGTGATCCTCAAACCACACATAATGTAAAAGTCTTCAAGGCTAGCGACACATTACGGCCAAAAATCTTGAAATTAATGGAATCTCGATCATTGGTGAATACGCGAGAAAGAATAAAACAATGAACCAACCTCATATTGGAATGAAAATTGTTCATAGCCATGATATACTGAAATGTACCATTATTCAGCTTTTCCTGTTAAGCGTTTTGGGTCAGGGGTGGAGTTAGATCCTATATTTTAATTATATAAGTATGGTCAGGTTATTGAGTGAAACTATTGAAAAAGGAGAAAGGTGCATTGTTTGAAAAATTATGAGAGTCACTTGTAGGAAATTAAAAAAATAATGAGTTTGCTTGAAAAGAAAACAAAATCAGAACTTAGAAGAAAAAATATTAATTCCTTGCTAGTGGTAGTTCTCATCTTGTTTATGCTTAAAGAAATTGGGAGCTTGATGTTATTACGTGTGAAGGTTGGGGTTTGGTTCAACACAAGTGTGGGGTTTGAACTGTTAATGCATATGTATAAAAGTGCTTAGGGAGGTGTAGTCACTATATCCAAATATATCCTACCCATCCCGCAGCCTATATTACAGCCAAAATAAAGTCCTACTTGATTCTTATCTGAATGAGCTCAAATTAGTAGAGTACTACACTACGGGCAAGCCTATGGTACGTTTTCTGTGGCGCATGTATTTTATTTCTGAGAGTGTTTACTATCTTGAGTTCCTATTTGTTGTTGAATTTTATTGTGTGTGGAACTACTCTCAGTATTTTGTGTGAAGGTACATGACTTGTGACAAAAAGGTAATGTCTTTGACCTCTGTATTAGAGTAATTGAGCGAGTTTTAAATAGTTGGTGCTTTTGAGTCAAGTTTTGAGGCTAGGATATTTTGCCACGGTATTTGTCTATTTTAAATATACTTGGCATGATGAATTAGGAGAGTTGCATGAAAAAGTCTTCCTTATTTGAAGTATAGTTTGATTGCTCGAGGACGAGCAATGGTCTATGTGTGGGGTGTTGATGGTATGCTAGAAATACGAATTTTTGGCTACATTACACCTATTATTCGCTAAAGTTTAATTGTGTTTGAGCTAAAATAAGGATAATTTATACTTATAAAGTGATTTCTGTTGTGTAGGTTGTGATTCCGAGCTAAGACATAATTTTAGAGCTAAAATGAATATAATGAGATTTTGAAATCTGAGCAGAAGTCCAAGGATTAAGCTGTGATCGAATTCGGAGGTCGAAAACTGATTATGCATAGAAAAAGAATAAAATAATAACAAAGAGATGAAATAGTGCTTAGCACCTTTGCAATCCAACGTGATTAATGAGACTTGCTAATGGAAAAATCATCATGCAAGAGACATAAGCTAAAGAAGACAAACACAAAGAATTAAAGGAATAAGATAAGTGAGAGGTAGGCAACAATCACAAAGAATGGGTGAAAATCATTTTCACTCCCAATTTTTGAGCTAAAAATCAAACTCCCCCTCAACTTTGAACAATAGTCATTCTCCCTCTTTTATCCTAAACAATACCTTTTTTGCCCTTGAATTTTCAATTTCCTCTTCTATGTAGTACTTTTTTATTATATGATATATTTTTTTTTTTATGGTTTTAGCTATAATTTAAATTATGTTATACCTATTATAAATTGTAATTTAAGTTCATTAAAATGATAAGTATAATAATCCTTTTATAAATGTTATAAATCTACTATTATCTTTACGATTGTTATTTTAATGTAATGCATATTAACTATATATTTAAGTTATATTTTCATAGCGGTGGAGCCAGAAATTCATATAAGAGGATTGAAAAAAGCCTAAAATATCTTATTTAGGATTTGAACTTATGACCTAAGATAACTTTTGATCTCTATACCACTTTAATATCATCTTCTTATGTCAAAGGGATTCAAAATTTTATATACATCTAAAAAGTTTACTTTTGTCGTGTTTGCGCAGTCTCATACTCTGGCGAGGGGACTCAATTGAATCCTCTTATCTCCTCTACCCATTAACTTTCTCTCCTATTCAATATTGTAGATATATATTTTTGGATTTTGATTACCATTAATGAACTAATTTCTAAATTTATATTTTAAAATTCATTTATTATAAGGTATAACATAATTTAAATTAAAGATAAAACCATAAAAAAATTATAGAATAAAAAAGTATTATATAGAGGAGGAAAGTGAAAATTCAAGGGCAAAATAGGCATTTTGCCGGATAAAGGAGGAAAAATGACTGTTGTTCAAAGTTGAGGAGGGAATTTGATTTTTAAAGCAAAGTTAAGGGGTGTAAATGATTTTAACCCCATAAAGAATTGAGCTTTGGAATTAAAATTGCAAAAGCAATAGCATAAGGCAGCAGAAACAATACAGTGGTACGACGCATTGTGCGTCGTGTGGTCCGACGAGTCAAGAGAAAACAGTTGCAGAGTCAAATTTTCCAAGCTTCTGGAAATCCCCACTAATGTGACGCACAACGCGTCGCCCAGTGCGGTGCGCCTGTGCAATATTTTGCCCAGTTAATCCTATTTCGGCTTAGAGAGGGTAGTTTTGTCCGGACCGCTCCTACTTGGTATAAATACATCGAAAATATATTTTTGAAGGGACTTTTGACCTTGGAAGCTGTGGGAGAGCTTTGGAGGCTACAAGATACAAGATTTCATCATCGTTCCATCAATTCAATACGGGTGTTTGGATTGTAACGTTAGATTGATGCTTTCTTACTATTTAATTATAATTGTAATGATTTCTTCCATGATTATGGAGTAGTGTACCTTAGGGTTTGACGGATATGGTGTTTTGATAAATATTCATGGATTTTAAATTTAGTTCTTTGCATGAATTCGTTTATGGAGCTTTGAAGTGTTTGCAACTTTATTCACCAGTTTATTTAATCGAAAGAGGAATATTTTGGTGATTATCTTTGCATTATTTTGTTTGGTTTAATTCAGTGATTATTTTAAGTAATCGAAAGAGCTTGTTGAATTATTTACTAAATAAAGCTAAGAGAATATTCGAGAGACGTTTTCCTAAAGACTAATTCACTAACGCATATTTGCATATTTTCACATTGCTTATATTAGCTCACCTCGTAGAGTTAAGATTTAATCGAGAGAGGAGTCGTGACTACACGTTTGAACTAATAATCGAGTGAATTCGTGAGAATCATTAGAACATTAGAGTGAATTAAACTAGAGTTAAATCCCAAATAGTTATCTTGCACTTATCATGTCAAAACCCTTATTTCTCACATTGATAATAACCAGCTCTGCGAATCTCTAGTACTTTGTAGTCAATTATCAATTTCTTTACATTATTAGTTAATCGTTATTTGTAATCAATCTAAATCATGTTTTGATCATCCTGAATAGCAGTTAAACCAGAAATTACTAGAGCATTGTTTAAAATCCATGTGGAGACGATAATTAAACTATATTATCTTTGGCCAGCGAGCATCAATTTTGTGTTGTGTTTTGTGCTCCTCAAATTTTGGCATCGTTGCTGGGGATTGGCAATCAATAGTATTCAAAATAATATTTGGTGCTAATTCGGGAATTAGTTTTTTTTTCTTATTATTAGTTTTTTTATTTGTTTGTTTTTTTGTTAGTTAACTTCTCTTTAAGATTTTTTTTGTAGCATCTGACAAGTGCTAGGGTGAAAATATTCTTGATATTGAACTCTAATTGCTGTGAAGATGGAGCACAACCAGCCTAAGAAAATGGTTGAAGAGTTAGCAGCTGAACTTTATCAATAGACTGCTATTTATTTTAAATGTAGTGGAAATCTTCTATGGGTTGACGGTCAAGCAGGTAAGTATTCTTCCTATGGTTCGTCTTTTGAACAATCCCACTCTATTTCTAGTCCGTACATGTATGAGGTCTCATATGCGCACAATCTTAACTTTAGTTGGGATAAATACCCTTATTATGTCTGGAATGAAAGCAAAGTGAGACAACCACCTCAAGAGAAAAATGGTAGTTTAGAAGAGCTTATGTATAAGTTCATGAATAGTGTTGAAGAGAGATTTATACAAAATGATGAAGACATTAAGAACCTAACAGCGCAAGTTGGTCAAATAGTAAGTATACTTTGAGAAATCTCATTGCTTGTGATGGTGAATATATTGAGGAGATACCCTGTGAGAATGAGCCTACCCAAGAGGGTGAGCATCCACAGAGAGAACTTTCCACTCCGCAAGAATACTCTGATTCAATTGAGATGACTGAAGATGAGGCTTTGGTTGATTGTGAAGTAATAAAAGAAGAGGTCAAACTCTCATCCACCTTCCCACATTTACAATCTTTAGCAGAAGAGAATGAGGAACAAATAGTCTTGGACATACCATAGGAATATTCACATGACCTTTCTTCTTTGTTTTCTTATTCTAACCTTGATCATGTGGATTTTATTTTTGGGGATTTACAGGAATATGCATGGATTGATCCTACGAAAGAATGTAGAAACAAGTTGAGGATGATCTTACAAGAACAATCCACCGCTCAAAATTAGGCAAAAAAATAAAGAAAAGAGTGGGGCTTGCAGATATCCTTAGAGGACTTTGGCCTGATGAGCTCCATAAAGAACCCTAAGGAGAGAAAACGAGGAATGAATTCAGAATTAGAGGTGCAGTTCATAAGTTCTTGGAAACGAAAAACATTCAGGAGAGTTTTCATTACCTCTTGCTTTTTATTTGTGTGTCATGGGGACATGCCAACAATTTAAAATGTGGGGTGGGGGATGATGTAAATATGTACGTGTTTTCTTTTTCATTTCTTTTGATTCTTT
Source organism: Nicotiana tabacum (assembly GCF_000715075.1). NCBI lineage: Eukaryota > Viridiplantae > Streptophyta > Magnoliopsida > Solanales > Solanaceae > Nicotiana > Nicotiana tabacum. Next base: position 135,758,418 of record NC_134102.1, read on the forward strand.
TGAAAAAATATTGACTTTTCCCGACAATGGATGTCCTCGATTGTCTTCTTGAGGGATCAAAGTCAAAGAAAAAATATTTTATTTTTTAGGTAGTGTAACAATTTCCTTAGTTTTTCTTTATACCGTGGTTCTTTTTCAAGGGTTTTGCTTGAACCGGGTGTAGTTAGTTCTTCTTTTGTTAGGAATAGAGAAGTCTTGTGCTATGGTGTTAAATGGAGATGACTTTTGTTGACTTTGTTGTGCTTTGAGAGTAGTAAGTGCCTTAATTGTGACACCTAGGCTCAGTTCTTGACTCATGTATAAGTGCCTTAAATTGGTTGATTGTGACTTTGCTAAACTTCTTTGACTAGAGAGTCAGGATAGATCCGATCCTAAGTGAGTTATGTGTCAATGTGTAAGTGAGGTTTTGTTGGTATTCTGTGCATGTCAGTTGATGTCTAGAACTTTTCCCGTGTGTTTGCAAAGCAAAGTAGCAGTCTTGTCCAGTCTAGAAAGTGATATAGGCATTTCGTTGTTGAGCCAATTATATGCTTTTACCCACCTAATCAATGTATATCTTAGTTAGCCCCTTTGAGCCTGTAATCCTATTTCTTTGGCAACCACATTACAAGCCTGATCCTTATTCTTTGAATTGACTATCTATTTGAATATTTTACCTCTCTTGAGCACTTGAATTTGTTATGAGCTTATAAAAGCTAAGTAAAGGTATGGTCAGATTTTTGAGTGGAACTATTGAAAAAGGAAAAAGGTGCATTGTTTGAAAAATTGTGAGAGTCACTTGTAGGAAATTAAAAAAAAAGAGTTTGCTTGAAAAGAAAAAAAATTAGAACTTAGAAGAAAAAATATTTATTCCTTGCTAGTGGCAGTTCTCATCTTGTTTGTGCTTAAAGAAATTGGGAGCTTGATGTTATTAAGTGTGAAGATTGGGATTTGGTTCAACACAAGTGTGGGGTTTGAACTGTTAATGTATATATATTAAAGTGCTTAGGGAGGTGTAGTCACTATATCCAACTGTATCATACCCGTCCCACCGCCTACATTACAACCAAAATAAAGCCCTACTTAATCCTTGTCTGAATGAGCTCAAATTAGTAGAGTACTATACTACGGGCAAGCCTATGGTACGTTTTCTGTGGCGCGTGAATTTTATTTTTGAGAGTGAGTTAATTCTTTCTATTTTGAGTTCCTATTTGTTCTTGAATTTTATTGTGTGTGGAACTACTCTTTATTTTTTGGTGTGAGGGTACATGACTTGTTACAAAAAGGTATTGTCTTTGACCTCTGTATTAGAGTAATTTAGCGAGTTTGAAATAATTGGTGCTTTTGAGGCTAGTATATTTTGCCATGGTACTTTGTCTGTTTTAAATATTCTTGGCATGATGAGTTAGGAGAGTTGCAGAAAAAGTCATCCTTATTTTAAGTATAGTTTGATTGCTCAAGGACGAGCAATGGTCTAAGTGTGGGGTGTTGATAGTTGTAACGACCCGGCCGGTCGTTCCGAGAGCTTTAGCCCATTTCTACTTCTTTAGGTGATGTTCATCTGTAATGTATGGTATCGGATTGGCTGGTTTAGGTTTGGGATGTGATTTGGGAGTTCGGGTTAAAGTTAGGCTTGAATTGGCAAAATTAGTAATTTGATGATTTTCGATTAGTAGGGAAAAATTTGATATCGGGGTCGGAATGGAATTCCGGAAGTTGGAATAGATTCGTAGTTCCATGCTTGACTTGTGTGCAAAATCTGAGAATATTCGGACAAGGTTTGACTGGTTTCAGAGTCCTTTGTGGAATTTAGGAGTTGGAGTTCTTAGGCTTGAATCCGAGATTTGATTTGATGTTTGATGTTGTTTCATGTGATTTGTAGGGTTGATTAAGTTTGAATGATGTTATGGGACGTGTTGGTGTGGTTGGTTGAGGTCCCGAAGGCCTCGGGTATATTTCGGATGGTTAGAAGGTGAATTAGCTATTGAAAGACAGGTGATGGTTTTGCTGAGGTGAGTTGCAGGTGTTTCAGGGGTTGTTCTCTGAAGCTGGGAATGCGGACCGCGGTGGAATTTTGCGGTCAGTGGTAGAAGTTCGCGGGGGTGGCGGAAATTCTGCGGTCAGCGGAGGGGCTGACGCGGATTAGGGATGCGACCCCAGGGGCTGGAGACTTTCGCGACCGCGGTGGGAATTCCGCGGACCGCGGAGTGAGGTTCGCGACGGCGGTAGTTTTTCGCGGTCAGCGAAATTTGAATCCGAGGGGTGCACTATAAATACGAGATTCAGGGTTTTATTTTCATACTTTGACCTAAAGAGCTCGGGTTTTGGCGATTTTTCGTTGGATTTTCAAGAAAACCATCGGGTTAAGTAATTCTAATTCAGTTTTGGCTAAAATACATGATTAAAACATTGAATCCATCATTTGATTAGAGAATTGGAATGAAAATTTGGGGGGGGGGGGGAGAATTGTAGTTATTTCATAAATGGATTTTTGAAAGTTGAACATCGATTCGAGGTCGGATTCTGATAAATTTGGTATGATTGGACTCAGGGATGAATGGGTTTCTTGGCTTTGTGAATTTTATTGGATTTTGAGACGTGGGCCCGGTGGCCGGGTTTGGCTAATTTTGGGATTTTGATCTAAATTGATAGATTTCATATGTGATTTATTCCTTTAGCATATATTGATGAATATATATTGATTTTGGATAGATTCGGAGCATTTGGAGGTCGAATCAAGGGGCAAGAGCATCGCGGACTAGAGTTGTGTCAGGTTTGAGGTAAGTAACGATTGTAAATCTAGACCTGAGGGTACAAAATTTTGTACTATTTTAGTGTAATGAGGTGACGCACATGCTAGATGACGGGCGTGTGGGTGTGCACCATTAGGGATTGAGAAATGGTCCGTCCCGTAGCAACTGTAGAGTTGCATACTTGATTTAAGCTGTATAATAGCTATGTGATTTAGAAAGAATTCTTATAACTTGGGCTGAATGCCATGTTTGGGGCCAGGTGCGTGTACTGTCAGGACCCTCAAGGGGTATTTTATTACTATCCTCACACTGTTTTGATTTGAAATCATATCCTTAGTCATGATTTTTTTTGCTTGTTTACTATTTAACTCAATTCCATCACTCTATTTTAAAGTATATGAAAGTTGTTTTGGGCTGAGTCCCCTGATTTTCTTTTTACTGAAATGCCCGAGTGGCTTGTGAGATTTATGACTGAGTGAGACCGAGGGACTGATTTGTGAGGATATGATATGGATCGGGATGCATACCGCAGCAATATATGGATCGGGTTGCACGCCGCAGCAATATATGGATCGGGTTACATGCCGCAGCAATATATGGATCGGGCTGCACGCCGCAGCAGTATTGGGTCGGGCTGCACACTGCAGCGATATAGCACTTGGGCTGTAGGAGCCCCTCTGGAATCTGTACACACCCCCAGTGAGCGCAGGTACCTACTGAGTGCGAGTGCCGAGTGCTGAGTGACGAGTGATTAGGAGGCCTGAGTGGCTGAGAGGCTTGCCCGAGGGGCTGTACATGAGTGATATGTTTTGCCCGAGGGGCATGTTTATGAAATCACTATTTCACTCTATTTTTATGTTGAGCCTCTATTGAAATTGTTAAAAATGTTTTTATGTGTTTTCCATTGAAACTGGAGTTTATATTTTGACTTGAATACTGGCTTGGCAATTGTTGTTTTCACTGAGACTTTATATTGTGAACTTTATGTGATTTTACTGCTCGTCACTGTGCTCAGCCTTTATTTATGACTGTTACTTACTGAGTTGGCATATTCACGTTACTCCTTACATCTTGTGTGCAGATCCAGGAGTCACGGGACATCTGAGTGAGTGTTGATTTATCCTCAGCTGGTTCCGGAGATATCAAGGTAGCTGCATGGTGACCACAACCTTGTTTTCTCCCTCCTATCCTCTATTTTCATTTCTATTAGACTTCTCCTGCTGTCTTTTTAGACTGTATTGGACTTAGTACTTTCAGACTTGTATCATAGATGCTCATGACTAGTGACACCCCGATGTCGGGCTTTTTTTCCTGCACTTTTATTTTGATTTGAACTTCTTTACGAAGGTTCTTATGTTAAATAGCATTGAAATTATTTTTGAAATGAAAATATCGGTTTGTTTTGGAAATGAGTCGTCTTGCCTCGTTCCACGATAGGCGCCATGACGACAGGGGTTAGTTTGGGTCGTGACAATGGTAGACTAGAAATACGAATTTTTGGCTATATTACACCTATTATTCGCTAAACTTTAATTGTGTTTGAGCTAAAATATGGATAATTTATACTCATAACGTGATTTCTGTGGTGTAGGTTGTGATTCCGAGCTAAGGCGTATTTTTAGAGCTAAAATGAATATAATGAGACTTTGAAGTCTGAGTAGAAGTCCAAGGATTAAGCTGGGATCGAATTCGGAGGTCGAAAATTGAGTATGCATAGTAAAAAGAAGAAAATAATAACAAAGAGGTGAAATAGTTCTTAGCAACTTTGCAATCCAACGTGACTAATGAGACTTGGAAAAATCATCATGCAAGAGACCAAAGTTAAAGAGGACAAACACAAAGAATTAAAGGAATGAGATATGTGAGAGTTAGGCAAGAATCACAAAGAATTGAGCTTTGGAATTAAAATTGCAAAAGCAATAGCGTAAAGCAGTAGAAACAATATAGTGGTGCGACGTGTTGCTCCCAAATGCACACGCAAGTATACGTGGTCGACAAGTAATATAAGATTATAAGTCCAGATATCGTACCCATAGGGGCTTGTGATTAACTATTTACTATTTTAAACTAAGACAATTAATCTACTCAAGCGATTTTCTAAAGTATGAATAATTAACTAAAACTAATCTAGATTAGTAAACTATGAAATTAAAGGAAATAAGTCTGCAATATTAGAGATGAATTCAATGGGAGAAAATATTCTAGAGTTATGGGTTAAATAACAATCCCGTTGAGTCTTCCACTTAAATTGTCTAATTAGTTTATCTGATTTATTGGTTGACAGGGTTAATATTACTCATAGCCTTCTCCCGAAGTACTACTCGTCTATTCAAGCTAACCTAACGCCTATATTCCTATGTAATTAGAATTAACAAGAACGCATTAATAATTCATGTATAGTAACCAAGAAAGACGATTAGGTATATTCCTATCCTAACCGCAAATTCGTTCTCGATGCTCGAGTTCAAGATCTCTCTACTCAATCTTATATGCAATCTAAAATTTTCTCTCCCGAGATCAATCCTAGACACGTAGATAGTATTCAATTGGTGATCAAGCAATCAAATAATTAAGCGCAAGATTGAATAAATAAACTAACATGATAAAATAATAAGAACAATTCAATCTTCAAACTACAACGTTCATGTAGCACCCAAAACTCTAGAGCTAATAAACTATGAGATTAAAGGAAGAGAAGAGAAGAAAAACTAGTTAGAAGCCTCCGCCAAGCGTGGTTTGTGTTCTCTCCTCCAAAGTGACATGTTCTCCTATCTAAAATTATGTTAGATCCCCTCCAAATTAGGTTTAGAACCCCTTTTATACGAGCTAGAACCGTGTAGGAACGAAATAACCTTTTTTCGAGCAAAATAGGAAAATCCCGCAATCGCAGCGTCCAAACCAATGCCTGGCGCTGGCCGTGGCGCTGGAGGCAGTGAACGTTTTTCAATTTCAAATTCTTGGTGCGTTAGACGCCTTGCTTATTTCTCTTTTTCTTGTCTTTCACTTGGGGGGGACAAACACCAAAGGGTGTTCCCCCCATTTTTCTCCTTTTTATATTCGTTTATTTTTCTTTCTTTTTCTTTCGCGTTTTATTCAGTTTTGCTCCAAATTTCTTCATCTTCACACCGCTTCATTCCTACACAGTTAAAATATAATATTAAGCATAAACTAATATAATTAATACTCAAAAGATGATTAAAAGTGCTATAATGTGAAGCAATAATGGTTAAATATATGCATATCTGGCCGAACATCAACATCCCACACTTAGACTCTTGCTCGTCCTTGAGTAAGCATTATAACCACTCTCAATAAATATGTTATGACCCAGCCGGTCGTTTCGAGAGGTATAGCCCCGTTTTCCCCATTTTTGCTTTCTTTTGTGATTTTCAGCTATGTTATGATATACCGGATTAGTTGGATCGGGTCCGGAGTAGTTTCGGAGTGGATTGAGACACTTAGTCTCTTATTTGAAAGCTTAAGTAAGAAATGTCAACTGGATGTTGACTTATATGTAAACTATCTCGGAATTGAATTCTGATGGTTCCATTAGCTTCGTTAGGTAATTTTGGACTTAAGAGCGCGTACGGAATGTGATTTGGAGGTCCGTAGTGGAATTAGTCTTGAATTGGTGAAAGTTGAAAATTTGGCGATTTCGGTCGGCAGTGGAAAATTTGATATCGGGGTCGGAATGGTTTTCCGAAAATTGGAGTAGGTTTGTGGTGTCATTTGTGAAGTGTCTATAAAATTTGAGGTCATTCGTACGTGGTTTGGTAGGTTCGGCGTCGTTTGTGGAATTCGGAAGTTTAGAAGTTCTTAGGCTTGAATCCAAGGGTATTTTGGTGTTTTAATGTTGTTTTGAGTGTTCGAAGGCTCGACTAAGTTTGTATGTTGTTATATGACTTGTTGGTATGGTTGGTTGAGGTCCCGAGGGGCTCGTGGTGATTCCGGGTGGTTAACGGATTGTTTGAAGTTGGAAAAATACAGCTGAAGTTGCTGCTACTGGTATTTTCCGCACCTGTGGAGGGGGAGACGCAGGTGCGAGGTCGCTGGTGCATTTGGTGAGCCGCATATGTGGATATAGAGGACTTGGGCTGGAACCGCAGGTGCGTAAGATTGGTCGCATCTGCGAGCCCGCAGATGCGAGGCTGAGTCGCAGATGCGGAAGTGAGGAGGACTGACAGTGGTCGCAGGTGCGAGGTCTTTTCCGCACCTGTGAGGTCGCAGAAGCGGATAGGGAGCGCAGGTGCGGAGATGGGCACTTAAGTGATTTTCCGCAGATGCGGAGATTTTTGCGCAAAAGCGGCTCCGCAGGTGCGCATTTTGAGCCGCAGATGCGAAAAACTTAGGCAAAACCTATAGATAGAAGACTTCGCGAATTTTTGTTCATTTCCACTATTTTCAAGTCGGACCTTGGAGCTTTTGGAGTGATGTTTGAAGGGGATTCAAAGGTAATCACTGAAGTAAGTTGCTTGAGCTCTATTATCATTAGATATGGTGTTTTTCCGTTAATTTCTCACCTAATTAGTAGGATATTTGGAGTGAAATAAAGGGTTAGGGCTTGGGATTTTGGAGAGAGTAATTTGGGAATTTGAGGGACCAAATGAGGTCGTATTTTGATGAATTTAGTATGGGTAGACTCGGGAGTGAATGGAATTTTGGGTTTTGCGACTTTTGTCGGATTTCAAGACATGGGCCCGGAGGCCGGGTTTGAGTGAATTTCGGGATTTGACCTATAAATTGGTATTTTCCTTGTGGGATTCATTCCTTTAGCTCATATTGATCGTAGTTTATTGCTCGTTGCTAGATTTGGGTCATTTGGAGGCCGGTTCGAGAGAAAAGAGCATTTCAGAGTAGGAGTTCTACACTGTTGAGGTAAGTAACAGTTTAAAATATGGTCTTGAGGGTATGGAACCCGGAGTTTGGTATAATGTACTGTTTGGAGGTGGCACCCATGCTAGGTGACGGGCGTGTGGATGTATGCCGTGAGGGATTGAGACTTGGTCCGTCCCAGAAGACTGTGAAGTCTAATAGCCTTTATTTGTGTTTATATGCATTCATGTCTACTAGAACTTGATTGCCTTTCATGTTAGAAATCATGCTTAGGCTATATTCCTGCTCCTAGTAGTTATATTCAGTCATAGTGATTCTTGTACATGTTTACCTCAGTCTCTGCTATTTTCCCTGATGATATACTGTAACACTTTGATTTGGGCTGTTTTCTCTTTCTTTATTGAGAGCTATGAGACTAGAGAGGTTCATGACTGAGTAAGGCCGAGGGCCTATTGTGAGGTATTATTCTATGGCATGTGAGTTGTCCGTGCGGATCCTTATGTTTATACTATAGCACGTGAGTTGTCCGTGAAGCACGTGAGTTGTCCGTGCGGATCCAGATATGATATTATAGCACGTGAGTTGTCCGTGCAGCACGTGATTTTTCCGTGTGGATTATAGCGCTTGGACTGTAGGAGCCCCTCATGAGTCTGAACACCCCCAGTGAGCGCAGGTACCTATTGAACGTGTGCATGGAGTGCTGAGAGTTGAGTGTCGAGTTATTGAGGGTTTGAGTGACAGTGTCTGTGAGGTTTCATCTATTTCACTTTGTTGCTGCATTTAGCTGATAATTGTCTGGCTGGAATTGATGATTATACAACTCTTAAATGTGAAAATTATCAACTAAATTGTTCTGTATAGCTCGTCACTACTTCTCAATTCCTTATTTATTTCTGTTACTTGCTGAGTTGGTTGTACTCATACTACACCCTGCACTACATGTGCAGATCCAGGTGTGTCTGAGCACGGAGATTGTTGAGTCCGAGCCTTCTTGAGTTTCAGAGACTGCAAGGTAGCTACCAGCGTCCGCAGAACCTTGTTACTCTTTCCACATTTCTTGTCGTTTTGTACTGATATTTAGACATTGGCTATAATAGTTTTAAATACTTAGACGTTCATGACTTGGTGACACCCCGATGTTTGGGGCTCGTTTTTCCGCACTTTGTTCTAAATTTGATTTTAACTTTGATTTTATGAAAAATTCCTGATATGGAAAGCTTTACTTTACTTTTATATTTTGTTTGGAAGAATTTTTGGGAAGTTCGGCTTGCCTAGTACCGCCGATATACGTCATCACGACACGTTAGGGGTATCAGAGCCTAGGTTACATAGGTCTCACGAGTCATGAGCAGGTTTAGTAGAGTCTTGCGGATCAGTACGGAGACGTCTGTACTTATCTTCGAGAGGCTGCAGAACCTTTAGGAAAATTCCACATTCTTGAATTCTTGTCATGCGAATCTGTTGATTCTGGTTATTAAACATCTGTTTTTTCATTCTCTCACAGATGGTGAGGACTCGTACTACCGGGCAGGATGGACAGCCACCAGTACCACCAGCCAGGGCCGCGAGAGGCCGAGATCGCGAAAGAGGACGCGGTAGGGGCAGAGGTGCCGCCCGCACAGCAGTTGGGGCAGTACCTGCAGATCTACTAGTTGTCCCAGATCAGGACCAGATTCCAGTTGTTGATGCACTAGCTCAGGCACCACCTATGCCTATTGTGATTCCAGGCCTCCAAGAGGCCCTAGCTCAGATTCTGACAGCGTGTATCGGCCTTTCTCAGGCGGTCTCTATCTCGATGGCCGCAGCCACTTCTCAGACTGGGGGAGGCACCCAGACTCCTGCCGCTCGCACACCCGAGCAAGTTGTTCAGGGACTCCAGACACCGAAAGCACCACCAGCCCAGTCGGTTGTAGCTGCTCAGGACTATGTGGTTCCTGCTATGCCTGAGGATGATCAGCGTAGGTTGGAGAGGTTTGGGAGACTCCATCCTCCACCTTTTAGTGGCACAGAGAGAGAGGATGCCCAGGACTTCTTAGACAGGTGTCAAAGGATACTCTGTACGGCTGGTATTCTGGAGACTTGTGGGCTCTCATTCACTACTTTTCAGTTTTCTGGGGCTGCACTCAGATGGTGGGAGACTTACGAGAGGCGTAGGCCTGTTGGCGCAACACCCCTTACTTGGCAGCAGTTCTCCGTGGTCTTTTTGGAGAAGTTCGTGCCTCAGTTCCGCAGAGAGGAGCTGCGTAGATAGTTTGAGCAGCTTCGCTAGGGTGATATGTCTGTGACGCAATATGAGATGCGATTCTCGGAGTTGGCCCGTCATGCTATCTGTTTGGTTCCCACAGACAAAGAGAGGATCATGAGGTTTATAGATGGTCTCACCTTTTAGCTTCGGTTGCTTATGAGCAGAGAGAGGGTGTCTGGTGCCACCTTTGATGAGGTTGTCAACATTGCTCGGCAGATTGAGATGGTTCGCGGTTAGGAGAGGGTCGAGAGAGAGGCCAAGAGGCCTCGTGGTCAGGGTTGATTCAGTGGTGCTCCTTCTCGGGGTCAGTTCCAGCACGATAGAGGTCGCCATTTCAGACAAGCTCAGACAGCTCGGCCATTTCACCGTGGTGCATCATCTAGCCATGGTTCTCACAGTCATCAGCAGGGCCAGTCATCATTCAGTGCACTACCAGCGCAGAGTTCTCATCACGCCCTATCCCCTCAGATATCCCCGAGTTGTTCTTTTGGGCATCAGGAGCAGCAGTTTCGTTAGAGGAGGGGTTGTTTCGAGTGCGGAGAATTTGGTCACATTATGAGAGATTGCGCTAGGCTATTGGGTGGGACTCCACAACGGAGTACTCGGCCGATGGCACCAGCACCAGTTCCTCCACCACCTGCCCAGCCAACCATGGGTAGAGCTCAGCCAGCTAGGGGCAGAGCCCAGTCAGGTAGGGTCGCTCGAGAGGGAGAGGCAGATCAGGGGGTGGTCGGGCCCGTTTCTATGCCCTCCCTGCCATACCAGATGCTATTGCTTCAGATGATGTGATTACAGGTATTGTCTCAGTTTGTCACAGAGATGCCTCTGTATTATTTGACCAAGGTTCCACGTATTCATATGTTTCCTCGCATTTTGCCCATTTTCTAGATATGTCCCGTGAGCCTTTAGTTTCATCTGTTTATGTATCTACTCCTGTGGGCGATACTATTATTATGGACCGCATATATCAGTCTTGTGTGGTGACTATTGGGGGTCTGGAGACCCAAGTGGACCTTTTGTTGCTCAGTATGGTTGACTTTGATGTGATATTAGGTATGGATTGGTTATCTCCATGTCATGTTGTTCTAGATTGTCACGCTAAGACCGTGACGCTGGCGATGCCGGGATTTTCGAGGGTTGAGTGGAGCGGTTCTATAGATTATGTACCTAGTAGGGTGATTTCATATTTGAAGGCTCAGCGTATGGTTGAGAAGGGTTGCCTATCTTAATTGTCTTTTGTGAGGGATGTTAGTGCAGAGACTCCTACCATTGATTCTGTTTCGGTGGTACGGGATTTTTCGGATGTGTTTCCTGCAGACCTACCAGGCATGTCGCCTGACAGGGATATTGATTTCGGTATTGATTTGGTGCCGGGCTCTCAGCCCATTTCTATTCAACTGTATTGTATGGCACCGGCGGAGTTGAAGTAGTTGAAGGAACAACTTCAGGAACTCCTTGATAAGGGTTTATTCGGCCTAGTGTGTCACCTTAGGGTGCACCGGTTCTATTTGTAAGGAAGAAGGATGGTTCCACGAGTATGTGTATTGATTACATGCAGTTGAAAAAGGTCACAGTCAAGAATAAGTATCCTTTGCCTCGTATTGATGATTTATTTGACCAGCTTCAGGGAGCGAGGGTGTTCTCCAAGATTGATTTGAGTTCCGGTTATCACCAGCTGAAGATTTGGGATTCGGATATTCTTAAGACAACTTTCAAGACCCGTTATGGCCATTATGAGTTCTTAGTGATGTCTTTTGGGCTGACCAATGCCCTACCAACGTTCATGCATTTGATGAACAGTCTATTCCAGCCCTATTTGGACTCATTCATTATTGTATTCATTGATGACATCCTGGTGTACTCTCGTAGTTAGGAGGAGCATGCTCAGCATTTGAGGGTTGTATTGCAGAGATTGAGGGATGAGGAGCTTTATGCAAAGTTCTCCAAGTGTATATTTTGGCTCATTTCAGTAGCATTCTTGGGGCACGTGGTGTCCAGTGAGGGTATTCAGGTGGATCCGAAGAAGATAGAGGCGGTGCAAAGTTGGCCTAGACCGTCCTCAGCCACAGAGATTAGGAGCTTTCTTGGTTTGGCGGGTTATTACCGTCGCTTTGTGGAGAGATTTTCATCAATTGCATCGCCCTTGACCAAATTGACCCAAAAGGGTGCTCCATTCAGGTGGTCGGATGAGTGTGAGGAGAGCTTTCAAAAGCTCAAGACTACTTTGACCACAACTCGAGTGTTAGTACTGCCATCAGCTTTAGGTTCTTACACCGTGTATTGTGATGCCTCGAGGGTAGGTATTGGAAGTGTTCTGATGCAGGAGGGTAGGGTGATTGCTTATGCCTCGTGCCAGTTGAAGACCCATGAGAAGAACTATCTTGTCCATGATCTTAAGTTACCAGCCATCGTTCACGCCTTGAAGATTTGGCGTCATTATTTGTATGGGGTTCATTGTGAGATCTATACTGATCACCGGAGTTTGCAGTATTTGTTGAAGCAGAAGGATCTTAACTTGCGTTAGCGGAGATGGTTAGAGCTTCTTAAGGACTACGATATCACTATTTTGTACCATCCGAGGAAGGTTAATGTGGTGGCCGATGCTTTGAGTCGTCGGGCTGAGAGTTTGGGGAGTTTAGCATATCTCCCAGCAGCAGAGAGACCCTTGGCATAGGATGTTCAGGCCTTAGCAGACCATCTTGTCAGATTGGATATTTCGGAGTCGAGTCGGGTTATGGCTTATGTGGTCTCCAGGTCTTCTCTTTATGACCGTATCAGGGAGCGTCAGTATGATGACCCCCACCTGCTCGTTCTTCAGGATAGGGTTCAACGAGGTGATGCTAGGGATGTGAACATTGGTGATGACGGCATGTTGAGGATGCAGGGCCGGATATATGTGCCTAATGTAGATGGGCTCACGGAGTTGATCCTTGAGGAGGCCCACAGCTCGCGGTATTCCATCCATCCGGGTTTCGCGAAGATGTACCAGGATTTGAGGTAGCGCTATTGGTGGAGGCGGATGAAGAAGGATATAGTTGGGATTGTGGCTCGGTGTCTCAACTGTCAGCAAGTTAAGTATGAGCATGAGACACCAGGTGGCTTACTTCAGAGGTTAGAGATCCCAGAGTGGAAGTGGGAGCGGATCACCATGGACTTCGTAGTTGGGCTCCCACGGACTTCGAGGAAGTTCGATGCTATTTGGGTGATTATGGATCGGCTGACCAAGTCCGCGCACTTCATTCCAGTTAGTACTACATACACTTCAGAGTGGTTGGCAGAGATTTATATCCGAGAGGTTGTTCGCCTGCATGGTGTTCCAGTTTCCATCATTTCAGATAGAGGTACTCAGTTTACATTGCAGGTTTGTAGGGCCGTGCAGCGAGAGTTGGGTACTCAGGTTGAGTTGAGCACAACTTTTAACCCTCGGACGGACGGGAAGTCCGAGCGCACTATTCAGATATTGAAGGATATGTTGCGCGCTTGTGTCATTGACTTTGGGGATTCATGGGACCAGTTTTTACCGCTCGCGGAGTTTGCATATAACAACAGGTACCAGTCGAGTATTCAGATGGCTTCGTACGAGGCTTTATATGGGAGGAGGTATAGATCTCCAGTAGGATGGTTTGAGCCGGGTGAGGCTAGGCTTTTGGGTACAGACTTGGTCCAGGATGCATTAGATAAGGCAAAATTGATTCAGGAGCGGCTTCGCACGGTGCAGTCTAGGCAGAAGAGCTACGCGGACATGAAGGTCTGTGATGTGTCATTTATGGTTGGGGAGAAGGTTTTGCTGAAGGTATCACCCATGAAGGGTGTTATGAGGTTTGGGAAGAGGGTCAAGTTGAGCCCCCGGTTCATTGGGCCTTTTGAGGTGCTTCAGAGGATAGGGGAGGTGGCTTATAAGCTTGCCTTGCCACCCAGCTTATCGAGTGTGCATCCAGTGTTTCATGTTTTCATGCTCCGGAAGTATGTTAGCGATCCGCCCCATGTTTTAGACTTCAGCATAGTTCAGTTGGAGGGTGATATGACTTATGATGTGGAGCCGGTGGCCATTTTGGATCGGCAGGTGCGGAAGTTGAGGTCAAAGGACATAGCTTCGGTGAAGGTGCAGTGGAGAGGTTAGCCGGTGGAGGGGGCCACCTGAGAGACCGAGCGGGAGATGGGGAGAAGATACCCACGCCTATTCGAGACTCCAGGTATGTTTCTACACCCGTTCGAGGACGAACGGTTGTTTAAGAGAGGGAGGATGTAACGCCTCGCCGGTCGTTTCGAGAGTTATAGCCCCGTTTTCTCCATTTCTGCTTCCTTTTGTGCCTTTCAGCTATGTTATGATATACCGGGTTAGTTGGTTCGAGTCCGAAGTGTTTTCGAAGTGGATTGAGACACTTAGTCTCTTAATTAGAAGCTTAAGTTAGAAAAGTCAACCAGATGTTGACTTATGTGTAAATGATCTCAGAATTGAATTCTGATGATTTCATTAGCTTCGTTAGGTGATTTTGGACTTAGGAGCGCATCCAGAATGTGATTTGGAGGTCCGTAGTAGAATTAGGCTTGAATTGGCGAAAGTTAAAAATTTGGGATTTCGGTCGGCAGTGAAAAATTTGATATCGGGGTCGGAATGGATTTTCGGAAATGGAGTAGGTTCGTGGTGTCATTTGTGACGTATGTGTAAAATTTGAGGTCATTCGGACGTGGTTTGGTAGGTCTGGCGTTGTATGTGGAATTCAGAAGTTTAGAAGTTCTTATGCTTGAATCCGAGGGTAATTTGGTGTTTTGATGTTGTTTTGAGTGATTCGAAGGCTCGACTAAGTTTGTATGTTGTTATATTACTTGTTGGTATTATTTATTGAGGTCCCGAGGGGCTCGGGGTGATTCCGGGTGGTTAACGGATTGTTTGAAGTTGGAAAAATGCAGTTGAAGCTGCTGCTACTGGTATTTCCGCACCTGCGAGGTCGCTGGTGCACTTGGTGAACCATAGATACGGACATAGAGGACCTGGGCTGGAACCATAGGTGCGTAATATTGGTCGCATCTGCGAGCCCGCAGATGCGAGGCTGAGTCGCAGATGCAGAAGTGAGGAGGACTGGTAGTGGCCACAGGTGCGAGGTCTTTTCCCCACTTGCGAGGTCGCAGAAGCGGATAGGGAGCGCAGGTGCGGAGATGGGCACTTAAGTGAGTTTTTGCAGATGCGGAGATTTATGAGCAAAAGGGCCTCCGCAGGTGCGAAAAACCTGTGCAGAACCTATAAATAGAAGACTTCGCGAATTTTTGTTTATTTCCACTATTTTCAAGTCGGACCTTAGAGCTTTTGTAGTGATTTTTGAAGGGGGTTTCAAGGGTATTCACTGAGGTAAGTTGCTTGAGCTCTATTATCATTAGCTATGGTGTTTTCCCATTAATTTCTCACCTAATTAGTAGGATCTTTGGAGTGAAATAAGGGGTTAAGGCTTGGGATTTTGGAAAGAGTAATTTGGGGATTTTAGGGACCAAATGAGGTCAGATTTTGATGAATTTAGTATGGGTAGACTCGGGAGTGAATGGTCTTTCGGTTTTTGCGACTTTTGTCGAATTTCGAGACGTGGGCCCGGGGGCCGGGTTTGAGTGAATTTCGGGATTTGGCCTATAAATTGGTATTTTCCTTGTGGGATTCATTCCTTTAGCTCATATTGATCGTATTTTATTGCTCGTTGCTAGATTCGGGTCATTTGGAGGCCGGTTCGAGAGGAAAGAGCATTCCGGAGTAGGAGTTCTACGCTGTTGAGGTAAGTAACAGTTTTAAATCTGGTCTTGAGGGTATGAAACTCAGAGTTTGGTATAATGTGACTGTTTGGAGGTGGCACCCATGCTAGGTGACGGGTGTGTGGATGTACGCCGTGAGGGATTGAGACTTGGTCCGTCCCGGAAGACTGTGAAGTCTAATAGCCTTTATTTGTGTTTTTATGCATTCCTGTCTACTAGAACTTGACTGCCTTTCATGTTAGAAATCATGCTTAGGCTATATTCCTGCTCCTAGTAGTTATATTCAGTCATAGTAATTCTTGTACATGTTTACCTCAGTCTCTGCTATTTTCCCTGATGATATACTGTAACACTTTGATTTGGGCTGTTTTTTCTTTCTTTATTGAGAGCTATGAGACTAGAGAGGTTCATGACTGAGTAAGGCCGAGGGCCTGGTTGTGAGGTATTGTTCTATGGCACGTGAGTTGTTCGTGCGGATCCTTATATTTATACTATGGCACGTGAGTTGTCCGTGCAACACGTGAGTTGTCCGTGCGGATTATAGTGTTTGGGCCGTAGGAGCCCCTCATGAGTCTGAACACCCCCATTGAGCGCAGGTACCTATTGAGCGTGTGCATGGAGTGCTGAGAGTTGAGTGTCGAGTTATTGAGGGTTTGAGTGACAGTGTCTGTAAGGTTTCATCTATTTCACTTTGTTGCTGCATTTAGCTGATAATTATCTAGCTGGAATTGGTAATTATGCAACTGATCTTTTACTCATGTTTACTCTTAACTGTGAAAATTATCAACTGAATTGTTCTGTATAGCTCGTCACTACTTCTCAATTCCTTATTTATTTCTGTTACTTGCTGAGTTGGTTGTACTCATACTACACCCTGCACTACATGTGCAGATTCAGGTGTGTCTGAGCACGAAGATTGTTGAATCCAGGCCTGTTTGAGTTTCGGAGACTGCAAGGTAGCTGCCAGCGTCTGCAAGACCTTGTTACTCTTTCTACATTTCTTTCCGTTTTGTACTGATATTTAGACATTGGCTGTAATAGTTTTAAATACTTAGACGCTCATGACTTGGTGACACCCCGATATTTGGGGCTCGTTTTTCCGCATTTTGTTCCAAATTTGAGTTTAACTTTGATTTTATGAAAAATTCCTGATATGGAAAGCTTTACTTTACTTTTATATTTAGTTTGGAAGTATATTTGGGAAGGTCGGCTTGCCTAGTATCACCGATATGCACCATCACGACAGCATTAAAATCACTCTCAATAAATCAAGCCTAGAAATACCACCACTTGGGTTGATACTAACAATTAGGCCCTATAGCAACTCAAACCATTAGATATACACTTCCTGATCATTGTGCAAGATATACAAGTCACAAAGAAACAACAAACTTCTAACCTCCTAATTACCTCGGAGAGGGACTCTAACTCACCAAATTTAAGTTCGCTCACCTACTCTGTCAAATAAAGCTAATAACATCACCTATCTATCATGAAACAAGTTCCCTCATAAGAATAAATAGTCCATACACTCAAATCAAAGAATGAATATAATTTAAGGACTTAGTATCAAAGAACAACTCTCGCACTCACAAACGAAATCACATGTATGCACAAAGAACTATAGGCTTGCCCATTATGTACATCTCTACTAATTAAGTGTGCTCGAATAGAATCAAATAGGACTTTAACGGGTTGTAATGTTGGCTAGGGGACGGGTAGGAGAAGTATATAATAGTGACTTACACTTCCCTAAGCACTTTGCACTTTTAGACTTCATCGCCCATTATTATTTTCTACTCTTCACTTTATTTTTCAGCCCTCTCTTCATCAATTGTTTCACATGTATTTCCCTCATATCAAGAATGTTTCATTTTTTTCAAAGCAATTTTTTCATTCTTTTTTTTTTCATGTAACGTTCTTTTCAAGAAGGCCTTTTCATCACCTTTTAACCATCATTGGTCGCCATTTTTTACTTAATCATCTCATTCTTCAAATTTATCAATTAATATCACGGTCTAAGCAACAAAGCTCAAGGAAGCAGGGTGCAAAACTAGGGATTAAACAAATGAATCAAGGCAAAAATACGGCTTCCAAATAAAAGGCTACATGCTCAAAGGGCTAACTAGTGGTACAATATCTGAAAAGGCTAAAATTCACAAGGCATATCAAAGAAACCTTATTATCATCTTCTAAACAGAGCAACACTTTTATTTCGCTTCAATAACGTGCAGGGCAAGTTTTAGACTAAGATGCAAAACATGGAATATATGTAAGAAATCCTCACCCCACATGGCACAAGTATCAATCAAGATGGATCAATTCTACTCTAAGACAGACACGATCATAGCGAACGACAAAATAAGAATAAGTTATATACATAGTCACAACCCCGAGCATATGTGTCACCTGTCACGACCCAAAATCCATTAAAGGTCGTGATGGCGCCGGACACCGCTGTCAGACAAGCCAAAAATAAATACTTAATTTGGTTCTCATTTTAATATTTTGAAATCATATTTTCCTTCGATTAAATAGTAAAAGATGGGATTCACAGTGTAAATAATAATATTCTTAACAATTTCAATATAGAACAACCCATAATCACCCAAAAACCCGGTGTCACAAGTGCATGAGCATCAACTAAGAATGTAAAATAAAGTACAACATCTGTCCGAAATACAACTTAGAAAGAAAAAATACAAATAACTCTGAAGGAGACTCTGCTGGCTGCGAGTCATAATATGGAATGTAGCTCACGTAAGTCCCTGCATACATACATGCCTCTGCTCTCACAAGGCCACTAGTCATATATGTACCTGCACAAAAATGTGCAGCAAGTGTAGTATGAGTACGTAATCAACGTGTACCCAGTAAGTATCTAGCCTAACCCCGGAGAGGTAGTGACGAGGGGTCGACATCGATACTCACTGGTGGTCCAATAATATCAAGTACAGTAAGGAGGTGAGCAAATACGAGGCAAAGAAAATAAATGAAATAAACAAGTGTAAATATGTGGTACAACTACCCTCCTTACAATAAATCCAACCATATACCCGTGGCGGGGTGGCGCCCGAATATCAACCATAAGCATGCCAAGTGCATAATACAAATCCTGGGTAGACGGGTAGAGTCATACGCTATAAAACTCAAGAACAACTAAGGTGCGATATATGATCTACATCTCGAGAGTCATCCTGCTCACATAATACCACAAACTATACGGGATCTCAATATGAGTGTGAATAATCAAACCACCTCACAACCCACCTGGTATAATATAGATTACACGGAATAGCTGACGACAGAAATAACATCCAAGGCCCGAAGACCCCTCCGAAAATAACGCTATGCTGAAATGAGCACATTCGGCCTGATATAGAGTCCACATTCACATTTAGATCCATCCACGGACCACAATGAACTATTCACGACACATAAGAATAGTCGTCAAATCCGGAACAAACTTCCACATTCCACAACCAAATGTACCGAGCGCCCTTCAGGCATAAATTCTCACATTAGCGATAGTACCACAATTTCCATACTTGGTTTTAAATCTTTAATCAATCAAGTGACTACATGTCACACTTATACAATCTTCTCATGGGATACACTCCCACGACCTTCCGCACCAGGTAACAAGTCCGCACATCCATACCACCGATCACACTAATGCTGTAAAGCAAATCAAGAAGCTGCAAATCAATACACAAAACCTCTTACACAGGACACCGATCTCAGGTGACGCTAAGGACAATATCAGCTTACTCTAAACATCTGAATTCTTCCCTGCTTATCCGAGCTCGTGACATTCTTGTCAACACTGAACCGCAACCTTGATCCTCATCTTACAATTCCCATGTCGCTCATTGCACCCAACATACCAATACGCAAGAGTACAAGAATTTCATCGTAACTCCCGAACCACCAATAGGGTACACACTTCATCATATAGAAATCTTTCACTTAACTCATTTCAGGAGAACCATTGCCACACGTGACTGAATTCCCATAACCGCAGAAAATACAAACCTCGAGTAGTGGTCTAAACCACCATAATTCTTCCGGGATCGATCTAAACATAACAGGCCATAATACTCGAATGCCTCCAAATAAAATCAATTACGGCGGCCGTCAAATCTCGCACGTACCACCATAAATCACACGTATAACTCCACACGCTGAAGGAACTGATCATTGCCACCATCATGCCAATTCAACCATTGTTAACCGATCTGACGTCCTTTAATTTACTCCGGACATGCCTTAGGAATAATAATAGCTCTATTTAAAACATAACGAACCCAAATCCGCACTCATCCGGAGTGACCTTATTTTACGAGACCATGTTGTCTCAAAACCCACGAACCATCACATACTTTCCTTGTGCGCATATTCGCATCTTCAACGGGTACACCCATTCTGATAATTCTTCCATGAATCCGAAGTTATTTTTTCCCATTCCTCCGATGTTGCACCGTAGACTGTAGACAACATAGAACATTCCAAGTCCTCTTTTCCATAATCCGCTGCCAAAACTCGATACTTAACCATACTACTGGCTCGACTTAGGCACTGCACGTTGAATTTTTGAACCCACTAGAACCATTGTTGAGAGTCACCCCCTCTGACTTGTTCCCAATTATGATCAAACTCCAAGGCCCTGCTAGCACATGAACACCTTCTCAAGGAAGCACTCGGCTGACTCACTTTCCTTGTACATCGCTTCTACACAAAGCATAAACTCTGAGTCTTCCCAAAGCCTAAACATGAATCGATAAGGCCAATTGTAGCACACATTCCTCAAATCCTTTGCTCAAATCACCACTGATGTTCTCTTTCCTTAGTCGTTACAACCCACCAATATGCCGATAACCAGAAACCTCACAAGTTGATTACGCAATCCAATCATAGATGGTGGGGCTCTCCCACTTAGCTTGAAGCTACAATTACAAAACCCTGGGACCCGTCAAGGTTCCTTCTTCCACATTGAAATCGTCTAAAAGTCCAACAACGCATTCCAAACTCGAATTCATGTTGCATCCAAATAAAATCCATGGTCCTAGTCACTTCCCATCATTATTCCCAAATTGCTCTAAGCTTCCCTCAAGGCGTGTGGCTATCCTACCGCAGAACCCATATGCTACTCTGCAACTCTCCCACTTTGGTAAAATCCTCTCATTTAAGAAACTCCTCGACTTCTACTTTTCACACTTGATATCCTAATAATTCAACCACCACAAGACATCTCCCACATGTCCTTCCTCGTCCTTCGCTGCCCAATTGTTACTCCAAACCCGAATCCATTTCTGTAACATCCGATCACATGAGTCGCCACCAACTCTAAACCTCTTAGAAGATCATCTTTCTCGAGCCATCAATACTAGAAGTACCAATTCAATTCCGAAATCGATACACTCCGTTATCTCTGACAACCGCATCTCAGGCACCATTGCACAACACCCTGCCCCGAAGGAAAATTGAAGAAGACCATAACATCAACGAACCTTAACGCATTCAACAAGGACGATAACACCACATCATAATTGAGAACTCTATCGCGCTCGAAAATACCAAGTCCCGTTATTCCATCAACCCAAATCTAATCATTCCTAGTATGATTGTCTTTCCTCCGCCGGAAATAAAATGTTGAACTTCTGAATCATGCACTGAGTAAAACCTCCTTTCAAGTCATTCACTACATCGATGCATAGACAGGCATCCTACCATTACACAAAGACTGTGCAATAACAATGCACGAATCATTATAACAATTAATGCCAAATCTCAAAACCATAGGAAATACTGATGTTGAGCTGAAACGACAGGACGGCCTTCCGCAAGGCGGCGGTAATAGCCCAATCAAACACGCAGGCAGAGACATCCTGCACCACCTATGGAGTACCATGACAATTCCTCAATTCCCAATCTATAACAAGCGTTTCATGTAGCATAAGATTGAATAGGAAAGAAATAAAAGTACAAGCCTCAAAAGAATCAATTTGCACGATGAGGAATCAAAAAGAGAAGTGCTCCTAACAGCCTTGTAGCCTCTCGAAGATAAGTACAGACGTCTCCGTACCGATCCACAAGACTCTACTAGACTCGCTCATGACTCGTGAGACCTAAGTGAACCTAGCGCTCTGATACCATGTTGTCACGATCCAAAATCCATTAAAGGTCGTGATGGCACCGGACACCGCTTTAAGGTAAGCCAAAAATAAATACTTAATTTGGTTCTCATTTTAATATTTTTGAAATCATATTTTCCTTCGATTAAATAGTAAAATATGGAATTCACAGTGTAAATAATAATATTCTTAACAATTTCAATACAGAACAACCCATAATCACCCCAAAACCCGGTGTCACAAGTGCATGAGCATCAACTAAAAATGTAAAATATAGTACAATATCTGTCCGGAATATAACTTAGACAGGAAAAGTACAAATAACTCTGAAGGAAACTCTACTGACTGCGGGTCGTAATATGAAATGCAGCTCACGTAAGTCCCCGCATGCATACACGCCTTTGCTCTCACAAGGCCACTAGTCATATATGTACCTGCACAAAAATGTGCAGCAAGTGTAGTATGAGTACGTAATCAACGTGTACCCAGTAAGTATCTAGCCTAACCCCGGAGAGGTAGTGACGAGGGGTCGACATCGACACTCACTAGTGGTCCAATAATATCAAGTACAGTAAGGAGGTGAGCAAATACGAGGCAAAGTAAATAAATGAAATAAACAAGTGTAAATATGTGGTACAACTACCCTCCTTACAATAAACTCAATTTCTTAACTAGTAAATTCCTTCTCAACAGGAGCATATGTATATGTATAATGGATCTCACCAAGCAGGTTGTTATAATTCGAATCAGGGGGAAATTTACAGATACCCCGGCTTCTTGCCCAATATTAAGCACGATTTAATGAGGATATGATATAGGAAATCCCGAGACATACGGCCCGATATAACATAAATATTTAAATTGCGCATTGTCAAGGGTCGAACGGCACGAACCATAGATGCATCTATTAACTGCCGAGGCGAACGGCCTAATCCCATAAGAATAAGAAGCTTTGATGGGTCCTTGACCCCACTCACGAATAAACGTGTGAGTTGTAATTTCTTTAATAAAAACCTTTCAATGAAACATATATGTATATATCCCGAAAACATGCCGGAAGAGGAGTAACATTATTCAGTGACTAATCATGAACTCGTGAAGTCTCTACAAAGCAATTCTAGTCACAAGTAGTAATGTAAAACATAGGAATTAAATAGGCGAGAGACTGCTCAAATAGTACAGCTATAGCATGATGTGAACCTAAGTCTATCCGGACAATAACATGAATCTAAATACGTACGGACTCTCGTCACCTCGTGCGTACGTAGTCCTCGCAATAAGTTGCACACATTAAATACATCACCTAGGGATAGTTTTCCCCCTCATAGAGTTAGACAGGAGACTTACCTCACTCAGACGTTCCAAAACCGGCTCCAACGCCGCCCTAACACCTCAACCCGATGATCGTCAATCCAAAACTAGTCAAATAAGATGCAACCCAATCAAAATATATTCTAATACTCGTAATTAATCAATTTATAACAATTTTCAACTCCGCTCAAAAAATCGATAAAGCAACCCTCGGGCCCATGTGCCCTGTAACGACCCGACCGGTCGTTTTGCTTTCTAGGACCTCGTTCCCCTAAATAAGACTTTCTATACATGCTTTTACTGTTTTATGACTTGCGGGAATGGTTAGTTCGGGATTTGGAAGGGTTCGGGTTGAAATCGGAATACTTGGTTCCTTGAGGTTGGCTTAAAAGACCAAGTTTGACTTCAGACTTGGGCGTATATTCAGATCGGGTTTTGGATGACCCAGGAGTGTTTCGGCGCCTAATAGTGAAAGTTGGTTCTTGAAGGTTTTAAAAGTTCTTTAAATTTGGTCTGGAGCGGGTTTTGGTGATATTGAGGTCCAAATGGAATTCCGAGACTGGGAATAGTTTTGTAATGTCATTTAATACTTGCACGTAAAATTTGGTGTCATTCCGAGTAGTTTACATACATTTCGGTGCATTGGAAGTAAATTGAAGAACTTAAAGTTCTTAAGTTTGATTCAATTGGTTTTGGGGTGCTATTCTTAGTTTTAATGTTGTTTCGGGCATTCCAAGAGTTTGAGCGAGTCCGTTGTATAATTCCAAACTTGTTGGTATGTTCGAACGGGGCCCCGGGGGGCCCGAGTGTCAATCGGACGAGGCTCGGACCAAGATGAGAATTTGGAGCAACAGCTGATGCACTAGATCTGTCAAAACCGCACCTGCGCTTGGTCAGCCGCAGGTGCAAGCTCGCAGGTACGGGCCAAGCCTCGCAGAAGCGGCCAAAGGAGGGCCGTCGAGGTTCCGTAGATGCAGCCCATCCTCCGCAGAAACGGGACCGCATAAGCGGGTACCCGTCCGCAGAAACGGTCCCATCCAGCCTAGTGGATTCCGCAGAAGCGAGGGTGTAGGTGCGGCCCTATGACCGCAAGGTGCGGAAACTGCTGGAAGCAGTGATCCTCATTTATTGCGGGTTAGGACCATTTTTATCACATTTTCTTCAACTCTTGGGCGATTTGAGAGCTTCTAAGGAGGGGATTTCGACCTAGCTTTGTGAGGTAAGTAATTTCTTCTAAATATGAGTTTAGTACATATATTATGGGTAGATTTCCACATGAAAATTAGTAGAAATCATGGGTTGAGATGAAAAATCTAGGGTTTAATAAAGATAAGATTTTTACTACAAAAATGATTATGAAACTTAGTGAAAATCACATATTATGTTCCTAAGGTTATGGGTAACAACTTTCTTCAAACGTTTTTGGAATCCGGGCGTGTGGGCCCGGGGGTGAATTTTAGGAATCTTGCAATTTTGGTTGGGTAATCACTTTAATAGTGGAGATATGAACTTTTGAGCAATAGATTGATCGATTTTTATAATGTTTGGCTAGTTCTGAGTAGTTTGGCATCAAATTTGGAGGTTTGAGCGCATTCTTGAATTGGGAAGTAAGCTTTGAGACGAGGTAAGTCTCTTTTCTAACCTTGTAAAAGGGAACTTACCCCATATGTGAACTTAATTAATATGTATTGTTATTTGTGGGGGCTACGTACGCACGAAGTGACGAGAGTCCGTACGTAACTACTATTCATGTTTATGTCCGGGTAGTTCTAGGTTTACACCATGCTTATGGACACCGTTATTTGATTATATTTGTTAACTATATCAAATGGAGCTGAGTTGAGAATTTTTAAGGATTTAAAAGCTTCAAGTCGAACTGTCTTTATTTTGAAAAGAATCAAGGAAGGGTTATGATTTATTAATAAATTTATATTTGACTGCGTCGCATGTATGATTCGCGAGCGGGGTAATAGATGCATCTATGGTTCGCGTCGTTCGACTCTCAGCAGTGCACAGTTTACATTTATGTTGGATCGAGCCGAACATCCTCGGTGGTATTCGTGTGTGATAATAGAATTGGAAGTTCCTTTCATAATCGGTATAAATTCATTGTTTATGTGATCACATGTTTTAAAGGAAGGAAGTGGTTCAAGCTCTTAAATTTTTCTAAAGACTTTGTTCAGTTATTTCTTGTTCCGAGTCTTATTGTTGTATATCATGCTTAATTAGAATTTTATATTATCATGTTATTGGCCCTAGTAAGTGTAGGAGTCGACCCCTCGTCACTACTTCTTCGAGGTTAGACTAGATACTTACTGTGTACATATTATTTATGTACTCACGCTACACTTCTGTACTTAAATGTACATGATCTGAGGCAGGTACATCTGGTTACCAGTTTGGGGAGCAGATTTGATCCCGATCTTGAGACTTCACGCTGAGTTGCTTTCCGAGCCGTTCTGTAGCAACTGGAGTCTCCCTTATGTTTTATTTTTCTGTCTCTTTCATTTCAGACAGTAGGCTAGTGTACTTTTGTATATTCTACTAGATTGCCCACATACTTGTGACACCAGGTCTTGGCACATACGCTAGTAGACTTATGATTTTTTTTGGATTTATTTACATGATTATGATTTGTACTCGTTTGCTTCCATTTAATTATGTCACATTCGCACATTTCTAAATCTCTTTAACAAATGAGGAAATGTTATCCACTTAGTACTTTATTTCAGCGGAAAACCATTAGTTTGATCAATGTTGGCTTGCCTAATAATGGTGTTGGGCGCCATTACGGCCTAAGATGGAATTGGGTCGTGACATGCCCGGATTCCGAAAATTTTCGAAGATAAACACTACCCATAGCACTACGAACTCAAATATATAATTTATTCTCAATCCCATATCCAATTTCGCGGTCAAAATCCAAAATTATCAATTTCTAGGTTTTTTCTTCAAAATCCCAAATTTTCACAAATTTCAAGTCTAAATCCATATATAATCCAAGTATTTAACTTGCAATAGGTGGGAATCACATACCTTGACATAGATGACGAAAATCTCCATTCCAAGAGCTCCAAAAATCGCCCAACCAAATGAAAAATGGAGGAAAATGGTCAAATCCTGTCTTTTAAAAACCTCACTGCCCACGCGACCCTTCTTCGCGATCGCGGAAAGACCATCGCGATCGTGAAGGCCAAAGAAACACTGCCTCCAATTTCCTCCTCGCGTTCTGTCATCTTGGTTGTGTTTGCAAACATTTGAGACTACTACCCTTCGCGTTCGCGTTCCACCAGTTGTGTTCGCGAAGGCCAACTGTTCCAGGCCACGCTCCCCCATCTCCTCTTCGCATTCGCGGTTGGGCCTCCGCGTTCGCGAAGCACTGCCAGGCCCACCTACACGTTCGCAGGCTCCTCACCGTGTTTGCGTAGGGCAAAATAACTAGCCCAAAAATACTTCTTCGTGATCGTGCCCCTTCCCTCGCGTTCGCAAAAGACAACACCAGCACCAGCAAACCAGCAACAGCTTTTCATCCAAATTCGACCCGAAACTACCCCCGAAACCACCCCGAAACACACCCCGAGGCACCCGGGACTCCGTCCAATCACACCAACCTGCCCCATAACATAACACAAACTTGCTCGATACCTCAAATCACATAAAACAACATCGAAATCATGAATCACATCCCACTTCGAGCTTAATGAACTTTAGAACTTCAAACTTCTACATTCGATGCCGAAATCTATCAAATCATGTCCGATTGACTTTAAATTTTGCACACAAGTCACATTTGACATTACGGACCTATTCCAACTTTCGGAATCGGAATCCGACCCCAATATCAAAAAGTTCACTCCCAGTCAAACTTCTCAAAAACCTTCAAAGTTCCAACTTTCGCCAAATGACCCTGAAATGACCTATGGATCTCCAAATCCACTTCCGGACGTGCTCCCAATACCAGAATCACCATACCGAGCTATTCCCAGACTCGGAATCCCAAACGGACATCGATAGCATTGAAATGCACTCCAACCCAAATTTATGAAATCCTTCCAAAATGCCAACTTCCACAATAGGTGCTGAAACATTCCCCGGTCATCCAAAACTCGATCCGGACATACGCCCAAGTCGAAAATCATCATACAAACCTATTGGAATCTTCAAATCCCGATTCCGAGGTTGTCTACTCAAAAATCACATTTTAGTCAATTCCTCCAACTTAAGGCGTTCGAAATTAGAATTTTCTTTCCAAATCAACTCCGAACTTTCCGAAATTAAATTCCGACCATGCGTACAATTCATAATACCTTAAGTGAAGTTGCTCAGGGTCTCAAACCACGGAATGACGCGCTAGAGTTTAAAACGACCGGTCGGGTCGTTACATCAGAAAGTCTACTATTTTATTCATTACTCAAGCACTGAGAGAAAAGTACTACTCAAGCTCAGGCATAAATATACTAGTATCAAACAAGGCACAAAAGTTTTCTTCTTCCTCCTTTTCTTCTCCAAAAAAAAATCTAATCCTAAAAATAAAAAAGTTTACCCGGTTCAAGTTACATCTCCCGGAAAAGAACCGATGCACAAAGAAAAATCAAGGGGGATTATTACCTAACTAAAACTAACTAGAACAAAAAAAAATATTTTTGAATTTTTTTTTCATTGGACCTTAATCCCTCAAGAAAGTTGTCCAAGAAAATTCATCGTCGGGAAAAGTCTAAATTTTCTTCTTCTTTTTTTTCAATTTTCGTTTTTTTAAACTCTCTTTTTTTTTTGTTTTTTACAAAAATCACTACACTAAGAAAGAATACTACAATTAAGCTAGGATAGCACAGAAAATCACCCAGACAATCTCCTCACCCCACACTTAAAACTGTGCAATGTCCTCAATCCACACTGTAAATAATAAGAGGGTAAAAGAGACTCCCTGGTAGGCCACAGGCCGAAGAATTAGTAGCTCACGGGATACTCAAACTTCTCTCAGGTATGATCCTTTGTGCAGGTACCTCACACTCAGTTTCAACCGCTTGCTCGCTTTTGCACTCGCCTATTGCCTTTGACTCAATGCTCCTACTCCTACAAAATACAAAACCAACACTACAAAGATAACACAATTAAAAAAATTAAAAAAATAAAATAAAATTGGGATGCCTCCCAACAAGCACTTGATTTAACGTCGCGATACGACACCATCACTTTCACCACTTTTCCTTCCACTTTGAGGATATGAATTATGCCCCTAATTTTGCATCAATTTTTCTGTCACGTTCATGGGGCGGTGGTATAAAAATAAAGGAACCAAGCAATAGATATCGCATCTTGCACTTCTTGGCCCTTAAGTGAGGGATGTCGTTTTGCCTTTTTGGTGTTGCAAAATTTAGAATATAAGGGTCTTGTTCTTCATCTATATATATCTCCAAAGGCTCGATCTCCATGTCTCCATCCAAACATAATGTAGAAAAATGATTAGAATGAGGACCAACACGCCATAACTCCAAAACTGCATTATTTTTGACATCCTCAATAATATATACTTCCTCAACCTCAGCATCATCCACAAGAACATGGTCTAATGATTGGTATTCTCATTATAGTTCCTCAATTTGACCTAAAAGATCTTTTTTAGCTTCACACAACTCATCACTAAATTGTTGGGCATTACACGCATCAACCTTCGCACTCAAATCTGCATCCAAGTTGTGCACGGCCAAGCCAAACCTGTCAATTTCTTGCACAAGATAAACTCTCTCCTTAGACCAATCATTCACCAACGTTGTTAGTAAACAACATCGTTCCGCATATTCTCTTAATCGATAATATTCGTCACAATACCAACCCTTACTCCCATATTCAATTTCAGACCTCCAAGAGGTCAGGTCATGACAAGCCCAAAAAAATGGGCCATAAAAGTCTTCCGTCAACCAAATGTCTTCATCAACAACCGTATCTCCGTATATTTTATCCCCAGATGTCATGCTGAGAGAACTAGACACACACTAAGAGAAAATATCAAATAATTATAAAAATAAATATTTACAAAACAAAAAAAAAACTGTAAAGATAAACGTAAAAGTCTAATCTAGAAAAATAGCTAATTTCTAAGTCCCCGACAACGGCGCCAAAAATCTATTGCTCCCAAACGCACACGCAAGTATACGTGGTCGACAAGTAATATAGGATTGTAAGTTCAGATATCGTACCCACATGGACTTGTGATTAACTATTTACTAAATTAAACTAAGATAATTAATCTACTCAAGCAATTTTCTAAAGTATGAATATTTAACTAAAACTAATCTAGAATAGTAAACTATGAAATTAAAGGAAACAAGCCTGCAATCTTAGAGATGAATTCAATGGGAGAAAATATTCTAGAGCTATGAGTTAACTAACAATCTCGTTGAGTCTTCTACTTAAATTGTCTAATTAATTTATCTGATTTATTGGTTGACATGGTTAATATTACTCTCAGCCTTCTCCCGAAGTACTACTCGTCTATTCAAGCTAACCTAACGCATATATTCCTATGGAATTAGAATTAACAAGAACGCATTAATAATTCCTGTATAGTAACCAAGCAAGGCGATTAGGTATATTCTTATCCTAACCGTAAATCCGTTCCCGATGCTCGAGTTCAAGATCTCGCTCTACTCAATCTTATATGCAATCTAAAATTCCCTCTCCCGACTTCAATCCTAGATTCGTAGATAGTATTCACTTGGTGATCAAGCAATAAAATAATTAAGCGCAAGATTGAATAAATAAACTAATATGATAAAATAATAAGAATAATTCAATCTTCAAACTATAACGTTCATGTAGCACCCAAAACTCTAGAACTAATAAACTATGAGATTAAAGGAAGAGAAGAGAAGAAAAACTAGTTAGAAGCCTCCTTCAAGCGTGGTTTGTGTTCTCCTCTCCAAAGTGGCATGTTCTCCTATCTAAAAATATGTTAGATCCCCTCCAAGTTAGGTTTAGAACCCCTTTTATACGAGCTAGAACCGTGTAGGACCGAAATAACCTTATCCCGAGCAAAATAAAAAAATCCCGCAATCGCAGCGTCCAGACCAACGCCTGGCTCTGGCCGTGGCGCTGGAGGCAGTGAATATTTTTCAATTTCAAATTCTTGGTGCGTTAGACGCCTTGCTTATTTCTCTTTTTCTTGTCTTTCCCTTGGGGGGCAAACACCAAAGGGTGTTCCCCCCATTTTTCTCCTTTTTATATTCGTTTATATTCCTTTCTTTTTCTTCCACATTTTATTCAGTTTTGCTCCAAAATTTTTCATCTTCACACCGCTTCATTCCTACATAGTTAAAATATAATATTAAGCATAAACTAATATAATTAATACTCAAAAGATGATTAAAAGTGCTTTAATGTGAGGCAATAATGCTTAAATATATGCATATCTGGCCGAACATCACGACGCATTGTGCGTCGCGTGGTGCGGCGCGTCAAGAGAAAACAGCGGCAGAGTCAAATTTTCCAAGTTTCTGGAAATCCCCAATAATGTGACGCACAGAGCGTCGTCCAGTGCGGCGTGCCTGTGCAATTTTTCGCCCAGTTAATCTTATTTCGGCTCAGAGAGGGTAGTTTTGTCCAGGCGCATTTCTACTTGGTATAAATACACCGGGAATACGTTTTTGAAGGGACTTTTGACCTTGGAAGCTGTGGGAGAGCATTGTACGTTACAAGACATAGGATTCCATCATCTTTCCATTAATTCAATACGGGAGTTTGGATTGTAACGTTAGATTGATGTTTTCTTACTATTTAATTATAAGTGTGATGACTTATTCTATGATTATGAAGTAGTTTACCTTAGGGTTTTACGGATATGGTATTTTGATAAATATTCGTGGATTTTAACTCTTGTTATTTGCATGGATTCGTTTATGGATCTTTTATGTGTTTGCAACTTTATTCACCAGTTTATTTAATCGAAAGATGAATATTTTGGTGATTATCTTTGCATTATTTTACTTGGTTTAATTCAGTGATTCTTTTAAGTAATCGAAAGAGCTTGTTGAATTATTGATTAAATCAAGTTGGGAGAATATTAAAGAGACGTTTTCCTAAAGATTAATCCATTAACACATGCTTGTATATTTTCACAGTACTTATATTAGTTCACCTCGTAGAGTTAAGATTTAATCGAGAGAGGAGTCGTGACTACACGTTTGAACTAATCATCGAGTGAATTCGTGAGAATCATTAGAACATTAGAGTGAATTAAACTAGAGTTAAATCCCAAATAGTTATCTTGCGCCTATCATGTTAACACCTTTATTTCTCACATTGATAATAACTAGCTCTGCGAATCTCTAGTTCTTTGCAGTCAATTATCAATTGCTTTACTTTAGCAGTTAATCGTAGTTCGTAATCAATCCAAATCAAGTTTTGATCATCCTGAATAGCAGTTAAATCAAAAATTACTAGAGCATTATTTAAATCAAATCCATGTGGAGACGATAATTAAACTATATTATCTTTGGCTAGCGAGCATCAAATTTATGTTTTGTTCTGCGCTCCTCAATAAGTTCGGTAATAAGTTTAGAATTCATAAATTTTAAATTCTGGTTTTGCCTTTGACCGCCTAGGTTTGCACATTGTAAAATACACAATTAGAGTCTAAGACTTCCGGTGTGAGATTTGCTTAAGGAGTTAAGTACACCCTAGGGACTTGAGGTTCTTGGTAAAGTTTGCACCATCATCAAAAGTTGTCAGCGTATTTGGGCTCAATGTAGCATAGCCAAAAGGATAAATACGTGAAGACCATTAGATCAAAACAGAAAATGTCACTAATGAACTGGACAATTACGAGTTAAAACCTTTTCTACATTCAATAAAATTATTTGAATTGAAACATGATCATTTTCTTTTTGTTTAACATATATCTTGATCTAAAGGCCAAGTTTATGAAGATTGTAGCGTCAAATTTAGCTATGATACTACCCAATGCAATTTCACTGAAATAATTAAATTTTACATGACAATAACGACGTCACTATTTTTTCCAAACTGCACAATCAATTTGTTGGGGAAAAAAGGGAAACCGTACAAATGAACTGTTCCTAATTAAGTAATATTAAAGACCACTAATGGCAAACACAAAGAGCTGTGGAAAACAAAATGAGATTCGGTCTTTGCATTAGCATTTCTGATACTTCGGAGATGCTTATTGCTTCTTTTGGGGTTCACAGCCATTATTTTTAATCTTAATTTCATCTATTTAGGTGTCAGAAGAAGCAAAGAAAACTGTATTCTTTTTAATATCATTAATTAATAAAAAGGTAATTGAGTCGAAATAGGAGTCTTGGAGCAACAATAAAGTTGTTTTCAGATAATTTATAGGTCACATATTCGAGCTATGGAATCCGTCACCAACCCTTGCACCGGGGTAGGCTCCTTACATTTCACCTCGTCACAGACCCTATGTGAATGCGAAATACTTTTGTACATCGAATTACTCTTTTTCAATAAAAATAATTGAGTCACAGCTTTTCTTAGCCTGATAAGAAATTAAAGATGGATTCCCAGTGTTAGCTAGTCAAAGAAAAGGTTTTTTTTGGGGGGGCATTTCTAATAGAACTCTCATAAAGGAGATATATAGCTTGTCATTTCAATATATAGTTGATGGTGGCAACTATTAATAAAATAAAGTTGGCTTCTAAAAAAGATGCTAATCAAGATTTGGGAAGTGTTTCTTTTCTTATTTGAAGATATTTAATTAATAGTTTGATTAAGCTGTGCCTACTGCCTAGAAAGCATGTCTTTGCCTTATGGGAATATATACAAATGAATAAAGGCTTCTCCCAAAAGTGTTTTTTTTTTACTTGTTCCTTTTTGGATTTATTACTTGCATTTCGAGCTGTACATTCAAAAGCATGTCTGTCTTCTCAAATACGTACTTAATCATGTAGCAAAGACAACTGAAAATATAGGTGTTTTAGTATTGTTCTATTTTTTAATTCTAAAAAATAATTCTGTCAACACATCAATAATATAGACATTTTTGTCTTTCACACTCCTTTTTTGTTTTTCAGAAGATGCCTATCTAAGTTAATTCAGCATCTCTAGAAAAGTTGACACTTCATTTTTCTCACCCTGTTTTAACTAATTGACTTTTTTTGTTTCGCTCAAATGAACAAACATGACTTTAAGGGCAAATTATAGAAAGAAAAATAGAAAAAACGATAACTTATTAAAGGAATATAGTAGAATAGATTAGCAAAATCCAAATATATGTGGAGACATGCATATACCTCTCTACCCCCCCCCCCCCCCACACACAATATTTAAGATATGAAAAGCAGCCTAAAATTTCTATTATGAGTAAGCAAAATCATAATGACCTTACAATATGGGATCGTTTGGTATAATGGTGGGATATATTATGGGTGTGAAATCTCATGGGATTAGTTATCTCATATTCTATATATGTAGGATAACTAATCTCACTATTTTAGTATAAAAATTATTTCGTGATTAGTTAATATCCCAAATCAAATATAAAATAAAGTTAATCCCAAATATTATCTCAAAATTATTATTCTTTTATCTCATTTAGTGAGTAAATTGTCAACTAAAAGACATTCAGCCGACTATCACATTCTATCGAGGACTCAAGCAAAGTTATGATTGTATAGAGCATTTGATTTGACAGCACAGAAAGGGGTTAATCAAATATAATTTGTTGAGGATCTTTTTAGTTTTTAAATACTACTATTTAATTATATCTCCTAGGCTCTAGGGTTTGAAATTCCTTGACTTAACTTTTGATAAATGATAAAATAAAAAGGTCCCATGTTCTTCTATAACTTTCCCTTAAGCAATTCAAAATCAATTTGTGCTCTAAGAGTAAAATATTATTATTTGTTGCTTTTCTTTTCCAACGGAGAGAAATTATTCCACAAAGGTTAAATAATACTATTACACTAGTAGTTCATAACTTAATTATAATGGTGAAGAAGCTAATTACAATTATGATTTTACTAACATCTCTTTTGTTAGTGCAGCACAACATTTGTTGCTTATAGTCAAAAATTAGACCTAAGAGTGATGGGATGATTGCTATATTGAAAATCATGCGATGGCAAATGCAACTTTGCTTTATAGATGCAGTCCTAGAGAAACTTAATTATCAGCCTGCAGTCTTTTTAAAAATAAAAAATAAAAAAATCCCTGTAGTTGAGAAAAAACACGTTTTTTACATTTGTTAAAAACTAAAAGGTCATTACGCATTAAATTTGATGACTTAAGTTTCCTCAGCATATTGCAAACTTTGCATGTTTCATAAATTATTTCATATAATTTATTCTTGTAAGTATTAAAATAAAGGAGCTCCAGCAATTAAAAAAAGGACAAAAAAACAACAAAAAACAATGAAACAACAAAACCATATGAGCAGTGAAAAGGTTAAAAAAATTGATTAACTACTAAGGTAAGTTGCCAAGATAACAAGTACGTTGAATATGGACAAACAAGTAGTACAAAGTTACTGGTGAATTTTGCATGTGGCAGATAATGTTACAAGTTGAAATTGCTGCACCTTTTTTGCAATTTGATGTGGAAAATTACACTTTTGCAAATAAAAACTACTTTTTTCTCTTTCGAAAAAAAAAATGAAATTCAAAAGGTTTTCTAGGTATTTTAAATTGGTTTAGGGAAGTTTAATTAGCAAGATTCGCACAAGTTGTTCAGAGATCCACCTACATATTTGATTTTTAAAAAGCATATAGCCTACACTAAAAAAAATCTTTAGGGTTGGTTGTAATAATAGAACTTCACTGAACCATAATTAATTACATTCAAAAGTAATCAATATGTCAAACGCTTCCTTTAATAACCCTTAGTTACAAAACATGAATCATTAAAACACTAGGTGAATAAAAGTCTTAATTAATTTCATAAGTGAAAACTTAGATGAATTCGTTCTTTCTTTTATTTTATTTTTCATTTACAATAGTTAAGAGAGGAGACAGAGTTTTACTTTGTAGTAAAAACTACTACTATTTTTGTTCATACAACTAAGCATGATGTGAAGGCAAAACTCTAAAAGACATACAACCCCAATTTTGGCTAGCTTATCATTGCAAATAAAAGGATCAACTTCAAATTTTAAAAAAGAAAAAGATAATGGATCTAACTTATATAAGCTGACAATGTACTATTATATTAATATAATTTAATTTTGTTGTTAAAGGTTGTTTGTCTTATTTTTCAGGTAATTAACTATTATTTTTACTTATCTTTTTTTATTGTTGGTAGTTAAAAAAAATTTACGCTTTCCGTATATAAAGCTTTCCGTATATAAAACTTAAACTCAAAGAATTTTTTTTTTCACAGACCTCCCATGCATCTTGCATGGTTACGTTTATCCCTACGTATTCTACATATTTTGGATTCTCCTAAAACGATTATTTCCAAACATGCATAATTAACATAGTAAAATTGCACAAGCAAAGCCCATAATCAACTCATACTCAATACTATTATTAGACACAAATAAAACAGCCATATTATTTACAGATTCAGTGGATAGTAATCTATATTTAATAAAAGAGAGGATATATAATGACTTGCACATGACCTCTTAACTAAGTTTCTAAATAAAATTAAAATGCAAAAAAAAAAGAGAAATACAATTTTTTCCTTGCTAATCTACTCCCTCCATAGACATTTAAATGTAGCAACTACAAGTGCACCTAACTTATTATTCATTAAACCAAGCTACCATCTGCCTCTTCTTTTGCTCCTAGAGGCTAATATTACCCTTAAATTTTGCACTGTCATTAATTAATTTTAATGACCCAATTTAGTGGCTTGAATATTGTTGATTATATTGTGTCATTGAACCAAAGCTGTGATAGAATGGTATTGATCTCCCTATTGAGCCTTGATCTTCTTCCTCTTCGTGAACTCCCTCAATCTACAACCACAAAGTAAAATAAAAAGGACAATTATAAGATTAAAGGTTCAATTTTACTAATTAATCAATACTTCAATAATGCACAATGATGGATCCAAAATTTAAACGTTGATAAGTTGAGAGACTAGTCTTGAAATCAGGGGCAAAGCTACAGCCTGTCAAGTGTGGTCAACTAACCATCCTTTGCCAAAAAATTATATTTTATATATAGGTAAAATATTAAGTTTGTATATAACATATATTGAATGTTCTTTATCAGAGAATATTTTTCATTCCTATCAAGATATATATATATATATATATATATATATATATATATATATATATTATTTTTATTTTTTTGCAAAAAACAGATATTGTGTATATATAAGGTTTAAAAAACTCAAATTTAAATAAGAATAAAGCGTTATGGTTGATAAAATAAAGATGTTGAAAGTGGGGTTGTGTTTATCTTTATTAAGAAAAGGTGAGGGAGAGAATATTACCCAAAGATCATCTTCATCTTCAAATCTATTAAACAATATTGTAGTTTTGGGAATCTCTCCACAAGCTTCATCATTACGTGCAAATCTGCCACGTATTCTTGGACGGTTGTCGGCTAGTGTTTTCCTACATGCATACTGTTGTTGTACCATTAATTAATATTCAGTCAAATAATTAATCCTAAAATTTTTTAGAGAAATACTATGTTAATTAATTACCTTAATAGTCTTGTTAAAATTTCTTTGTGTTCTCTTTGCTCTGTACCTATGAATCCTCTCTTTTCTTTCTTCTGCACTATAACGCCCCACTTTGATATTTGCTGCTTCCTCTATAAATGTTCTTTCCCCTGATAATAAAGTGTTCCTTGTTTGACTTGTCTTCATCTTCTGTTAAACCACACAAAAAAAAAAAAAGTAAATTTTCTTCCTTTTTTGTTAATTTCTTTCTTTTTTCTTAATTTAAAGAAAAAAACATACCATCTCATTTTATATGAGACCATTTGACCGAACGAGACTTTTGAAAAATAGAACAATCGATGGGACCTCCAAAAGTCCTTAAAAACTTTGGGATGGCCTACGATAAATAAGTAAAAATAATTTTAGGATAAAAATTTAATATCACCTAGTTCTTTATTTG
Source organism: Nicotiana tabacum (assembly GCF_000715075.1). Taxonomy (NCBI): domain Eukaryota; kingdom Viridiplantae; phylum Streptophyta; class Magnoliopsida; order Solanales; family Solanaceae; genus Nicotiana; species Nicotiana tabacum. The sequence goes on from NC_134102.1 coordinate 135,795,459, forward strand.
ATTATTAATTTTGAGATGAGATAATCGCCCAAACACAATAATTTTTGCTTTGACGATGTATTTGGTATTTAAAATTTATTAAATATATAAGAATATTAAAGTTAAAATTCAACCATTAACAATTGAATACGTCGTTCTAAAATAAAGAATCAACCTAAAAAGTTTTCAATCATTTAAACATGTCAAAAAAATAGAATACTGGAATTAAAAGATTACTTAAAAAATGGGAATTTAGGTAGAGGACTAACTTGCAAATCACCAGTGCTGCAAACCCTTCTCATTTGACCAGAAGAAAAGCAATTTTCAGGGGAGGTAAGTGCAGGTGTTTGATAATTTGTAGACTCAATTAAACTATCAAACTGAGGTGTAAAAATGGAGAAACTTGGTTTATTATCAAAAGAATGGCTGCTAAAACTCCTTTGCATCAACTTCACAGCATTTTCAGCACAACTTTGAGGTACCATTAAAGGGTTGCTGATACTAGAACTAGAACCAATAAAATCAGACTCAAAGTTAACTTGAAATTCCTCTGCTTTAACAGAAAAATCACCAAATCCATTTAAAGGAATTGTTTGGCAAAGTGAAAGATTTTCAAGTTGATGACTTGGAGGTGAAGAGGAAAGAAGAACTGAGGAAATTTGATCAAAAGAAGTTGTGTCATCAATTGGGGTTTCTTGAATTATTGTGAAGTTGTTATCTTGGATATTATTTTGGAAGATATTACTATTAGTATCAATAAAAGATGGAGAAAAAGGGTCAGAAAAGAAAGTGTTGTCAAATACAAAAAGTTCAGAAGACATTGAAATTGAAATCTTGGAAATAGTTTCAAATCTCTTTGATAAAAATAAACTCTCCCTTTTCTTGTTCCTTCTAGTGTGGCTATAATAGTAATACACAAAGCTATTGTTACAGGACAAAAATGTAAAAATAATTGTAATAGTGGGGGGAGGGTTGGGGGAAGGGGGTTCTTTAATCAGAACTCTTTGTTGTCAGTGACATAGGAAAATGACAAGAAACTCATTTCTCTCTGATTTTGCTCTGATTTACTGAAGAAAGGTGAAACAGTAGCTGTGTACTATTGCTTTTGAGCTTTTTTCTGAAAGATAGGAGAAAGAGGACAATTTAAATTTGGACTGCTCTACACTCTAAGCAAATATAAAATCAGACAAGGAAAGAAGACTAGTTCCACTTCCACTATATAAAGGAGGAGATTTTGCAATCAAGTCCTTCAAGTTTTACTTTATTCAAGAGTTCTCCATATATTTTTAGCACGTGTTTTCAATTTTTTTTTAAAAATTTTGAAAGGAGCCTACGAACAGAGACAGATCTAGGATTCCGGAAAGATGGGTTCACCATTACTTTTAAGATAAATATTAATTTTGATGACATAAATTTTTACAGTACAATAACGTAGGGAGCAAAAAATAATTAATTTCATTATCACAAAAAAGAAAATATCATCAATTTACAATTGTACTCGACGAGTTTTCATACTTTAAAAACGATCTATAATAGCATCATTGCTTACCGTTGCAAATAACTTACGCTCTATATTGCAAACTAAACAACCATTCAAAAATTCTTCACTAATGCCATTACGTAGATCATTTTTTATGAGCTTCATTGAGGATAATGCTCTTTCCACGCTTGTAGTAGCAACAGGTAGAATCAAAGTCAGCTTCACGAGTAAATAAACATAACACCAAGTTTGGTCCAGTTTTGTCTTTGCCATCACTATAGCAAGATCCTTAATTCCCTTCAAGTTGACAAACTTGCTATCACACATTCGAACATAGACAATGAAACTATCAAGCTGAAAACTGAGATCTCGAAACTGTTGTCATCAAACTCACTTGGATAATACTCGGCCAATTTCATTATTCTGTGTTTGTCAAAATTAGCAAATGAATCGACCGAATTCAAGCAAGTCATACCAAGGAGTAAGTCACTAATCACTACATCAAAACTACTATTTAGCTCATGAAGTTGCAAATCAATAATTGCATAAGGGTTTTTATGTTTTTTGAATTTTGGGATGAATTGGGATTAGATTAGGAATGGATAGTATTATATTTGGGGATGGGGAAATCCATAAAACTCCAAGCGTGCGGGAATTGGGAAGTGCTTTAGAGTTTTAAAGAACAAAAAGAAAAGTTGCGTTAATACAAATAGAAAGAAAAGAAATATTTAAGGCAAAGCTGCGTTAGTAGAAATAGAAAGAAAAAGTATATTTAAGTAAAACATTAAACAGAACAGAATGTTGGGAATCGATCTTGTGACCTTAGGCAACTGGAAATAAGAGGCCAAAATAAGTGCACCACTTCACCTCTTTTGACCATGGTGTCTATCCAATATATATATATATATATATTTTGCCAAATTATATACATCATATATATATTTTAACAGGAGGACCACGTATTTGCGTGAACCATATTTTACACGATAAATCTGGCCCTGACTACGAAGTACTTAGTACTAGAACTAGAATTTAGGTAGTTTCGAAGTAATTCTCTTTTCCTATTTTACATAACACTTATAATATTTAGTGAGTCCAATAACATATACTAAGCTAGCGATTAGACATAGATTTGACAAAAATTTAAAATAGAGTTTTTGAATTGTGTTAAAAGATAATTTTTGGAAGTTGAAGTTGGGTTTGGACATAATTTTTATTTAAAAAAAAAAGTTGAAGTTTTGTGACAGGAAGAAAACCCTAAACTAGTTTTTGGGAAATTGAAAAAAAAAATTAATTTTTTTTCAAAACCTGATCATATTCCATGAACAAATAATATTTTTAATTTTTTTTGAAAAATAATAGCAGCCAAAATCTATGGCCAAATGGGAGCTGAGATTTATTGAATACATATTATCTCTTTTTAGTGAGAAAATGAAAAACTACCTTATGTTTGATGTTCATTTTTTCTAATCCCTCAAATATATTTTTTGAGCAGTTTTAATCTTTGAATTTGTTGAAATTGAACACTTTTGATCTCTCATACAATATGCGTGATTTTCTTTTATCATTGTCCCCTTTCCTGTTCCCCATATTCAATCTCGGAAACTACCAACTATATCCATTTATAAGAAGTTTATTATAAAAATTTGTCAATTCACAAAATATTACTCATATTAGCCAAATGTTATCAATATTAACCAATTAACTATTTGTAGCCAAAAAATATCATATTTGTATTTTGTTTTGAGCGGGTGTTGTTAGAATAGATTTGGTACATCTTAAAGAGTTTGAAATTCAATTTTGGGATTATTTGGTGGAGTTTTGAGGTGGTTTGAATTGAAAACTCGAAGTAGAAGATGAACATGAAAAAAAATGATATGTGTATCACACTCTGTCATATTTGTATATCACATATGTATCATATCTGTATCAAATGTATATCACATGTATATCATGTATATCTGTGTGTGTGATACATGCGTGATACATTTTTTATACATGTGTCGTAGAAGTAATTTTTGAACTCGATTTTAATTATGAATTTTGATACCAAATCAATCCAAATCACCTCCAATCTTCTTCAAATTTTGTATATTGACTCATCCATATAATTTCAATGAATTTCAACCATACCCACTGAAAAAAATTCTTTTTTGCTTAGATTTTAGAATCTTGTATATATATTTTTTTGTATTTCATTACCTTGTTTGCTACCTTATTCATGAATTTCCTTTCCGTCTTGCATCTAATGTTGCTAATCAAGCTTTAAAATATGAAAGAAAATCTTTGCGTGTGATTCTTGAAGAGAAAAAGCTTATTTATTTGAGTTTTATATGTGTTTGATTAGTTTTGATAAGTCTATAATTAATGACTAAAGCTTGATAAGTTAGGATTTATTTGGACATTTATGTAAGATTCCCTCCGATCTCTAACGTAAGGGACAAAAAGTTAACAAAAGAGACTCATTAACACTAAGGTACTCCACATTTTGACCACTAACTTTGCGAAACTAACCTAATTCATCAAAGTTGTAAAACTTGTAAGGTTCAATTTTTGCAAACTTAGAGGCAGCGCCAACTGGGCTTTCTTCTTCTTCCGAAAAAAAATCAGAAATAACCCGATTTGGAACTGCTAATTGAAAATTAACCACAATTTTAAACGTTCTTTCATGTAAAAATAAAATCTAAATAAAAATATCTTTAAAAATTCGGAAAAATTCCAGCATAATATGATGGAGTTGGATTTTTGTTCATATGAGATTCTGACAAAATATGCTAGAATTTCATAATTTGTTGAAGTTCCAACATAATATACTGGAATTTTCTTCCCTAAGCCTCCCAACAAACATTGAGTAAACTCATCCTTCTTTCCTCCTCCATCCTTCAATTTTAACTGCAGTATACAGCGGCGGAGCCAGAAATTTTACTAAGGTGTGTCAAAATATAAAAAAATAAAAACACACGAAGAAAATTAGGTGAGTCAACATATAATACAATAACAACAATCCAGTAAAATTCCACTAGTGACGTCTGAGGAAGATAGTGTATACGCAGACCTTACCCTGCCTTGGGGTAGAGAAGCTATTTTCGATAGACCATCGGCTCCCTCCCTCCAAGAACTCTCCATCTTGCTCTTGGGGTGACTCAAACTCACAGCCTCTTTGTTGGAACCACTAGTATGGAATAATGGAGTTATAAAAGGTCATCTGGTTTCGTTCATTTGCCAATTGAAATAAAACATACTGCTTGGTTTTAGAATTTGATGAATGTTAGTTTGTTTGATAATTTAAAAACGAAAAAAATTACACTTTTTGAGCTTATTGTATACAACAACCAAAGGGCAGAGAAAAGAGAGACAACTTGACCATGGGTTGAATATCTCTCTAACCAAAACAAATTTAGACCATAGAAATTTTTGGTGTACAAGATTCATTCAATGATCCACCGTGAAAAATGGAAAAAATTGGACGGTTTTGTAAAAGACACATCATCAGTATAAAAGACACTAATTGAGAATAGAATTGATTTTGGCTCTTTGCGAAAAGACGCTTCGTCTTCGTCGACGAAGGTCCAAACTTTTCTTATAAACAATTTTAAAAGGGGTTTCATATTTCATAGTATTCATTAGTAAATCTGAGATAGTTGAGGAAAAAAAGAAGAAAAAATGGCGTCATCACAAGCATTCATTGATAAGGCGAAGACCCGTGAATTTTATCAAAATTTCTGGCGCACTGATCTCTTGAACACCATTAAAGCTGATACCGGATGTATGTTTATATGACACTGTTACTATTTGAATAGTCAAACAATCGTTTCTAATGTTTTCATTAATAAAAGATATATGTAAAAAAAAAATTATTTATATAATAACGGAGTATGTTTGAATTGATACTAAAAATCTATGTTACTCGGACTCTTAACAAAAAAATCGCTCGATGTTTGTTGGATCCTCCAAAAATAAGTATTTTTGGAGGATCCGACACATGTGCGATAGCATTTTTGGAGGGTCCAAGCAATATAGCTTAAAATTGAATCATTTGATCCTAGTATTCAAAGCCACATTATTCTTTTTTAAACAAATGGAGTATTTTGTATATGAGAATCAAAAGTGTAATTATACGTGTTTGTTTGTGTATTTCTAATCGTTTAAATTATCATGTTTTGTATGCAGATTGGTGTTTTGCCTTGTGGTGGTGAGTTGTGTATTTATCGATGTTATTTTCCTCCGATGCTATTGATTTGCTACCTTGATTTGTGTTTATTTCCTGAATTTGGTTGCTATGTCTAAATCTAGTGATTGGTTACCTTGAATTGTTGAAAACGTTAATATCTTCCACCATTTTATATCAACTAATGACTGTCTTCATAAAAAGGAAACGTGATTTGGTTTAGCACCAATTTTGTGAAATTACCTTTAACAATTTCACCTAAAGAATTGAAAGGGTAAGGACTGTATCTGCAGATATTTGTTCATTCCTTTATTATTGATCAAACTTATATCTTTTTGCATAATATACACAATTCACAAGGTTAGCATCGAAAACATTGGATTTAACGTCAAGTCAATACAGCAGTGGGGGGTGTGTGTGTGTGTGTGTGAGTCTACTTTGTCAATTGTATTTAGATGCAGAGGTTTTTTGGGATAAAATTCTCTGAATTGATTCTTGTTATCAGTTTCGTGACGTTGCTCAGCCATTGTACTGATCAATATTTGATTATACAAATACGTAATTTTAGTATTTTAAGTGACTTCATCTCTAATATCAACTGCAGTTCACCCTGTGCATCCTATTTGCTTCGGAAACGAGCTTTATATGGTGATATGAGAAGGTAAGACACTTTCTCTTTCTCCAGTAATACATTTGTCTAGTCGATCAAAAATAATATTATAGCCGCTAGCAAAATATACAAAAAATATACACTGATCATGACATTATGTATAAAATATGTATATTATACATTAATATACAGACTATATGCATTCCGCTATTATTTTGGAGAGAGGCTACCTTTCTAATTAACAAATTGCTGTATGCTACAGGTATAAGTGCTGCGCTGGTTATATGCCTTGCAGTGGTAGATGCGGAGAAATTCATTGCCCTGAATTTTGCCTTGCAACTGAGGTCAGCAAATTAAATTGTTTGTTCATTCATTTAGAATCAGGAACTAAATGCTGCATATTCGTGATTAATTCTGCTGTGATACTAAAAGAGCAGCTCGTGCACTAAGCTTCCCGCGTCCGGGGAAGGACCGGACCACAAGGGTCTATTGTATGCAGTCTTACACTGCAAAAGATTGTTTTCACAGCTTGAACTCGTGACCTCCTGGTCACGTGGCAACAACTGTGATACTGATCTATTGATTTTAACCACCAGGTTTGTTGTTGCTTTGGAACATCAGTGAGCTCAACTCGCTTCCTGTTACAAGATGAACTCAACATAAAAACAACAAAATGTGATAATTGCATTATTGTAATTCTTCTAACTCTTCCTCATTTAATTAGTCCATAGTACAATTTTGAAATGCAATTTGATCAATAGACATGTCTTTATTCTTCCTTCGTTACTAGGGTTTCATGGTCGTCCTCGGATATCTTGCTTGCCTGTGTAGAATTTTGGCTGTAGTTACTGGAGACGACGAAATTGAAGATCTTGCTCATGTGTTAACATGCATGTCTGACACAGTCTACTACTCGTAAGCTCTGCACATTCATCACACTCTATTTATTTCAGTAACAACTCAAGATTATAAATTGTTGTACTAAATTTGCTGCATTTGATTGCAGGGTTTGTGCCTGCATGCAGGTAAGCAACCGAAACTTAATCAGTAATAGTTTTATCATTTAAGCTTACTACTGTTTATTGAGATTGCAGACACAACACAAGATTGAATTGGACAAAAGAGATGGCAAGTTTGGTCCAATGACTGTGCCACCAGTTCAGCAGATGTCACGGCTTGATCAGCCTTACGCGCCCACTGTTGGATATCCTCCGTCATATGGTGCACCACCGCCTTACGGTCAACCACCACCGCAACAAGGTTATCCGGCTACTGGTTACCCACCAGCCGGAGGTAATTATCCTCCCGGAGCTTATCCGCCACCGCCACCACCTGGTTACTGGCGATGAAGTTTTTGAAAATTTAGTACTTATGTCATTTCAACTACGTACTAAAGAAGCTGTATATGATTTATCTCTACGATCATATAGGGAGGGCGTTTATATAGACCACAAACTTGAAAGCATTTATATTTTGCTTGTTCTGAGGTTGTCTAGATTTCCCTGCTCATGAAAAATGTGTAGTAGGCTTTTTTGTGATTACCAAAATAACATAGCATTTTTGTGTGCCATAGAGTTGAGTTATTTTTGGTGTTTGGATATTACATTCATTGTGGACATGTGATGTGTTAACCCAAATGAAAAATTCATTTGGATTGTTGTTTACTAGCTAAATTAACTTGGGTCATGTATTTATAATGCATAATTTTTGCTTCTTATATGCTCTAATTTGTATCTTCTATGGCCTTATAATATCTCTATGATTTGAAGAAAGGTTCGTAATTGCAGGGTTTGTAGTAAATTAAAGTTCAAAAATTCGTCATGCATTAACAGATATGATAAAAGATGGTCATGGATTTCCCCTTTTTTGTTTTTTTGAATTTTTTCAAGAGTTCGTGTTACTTCGACAAGCTAAGATACAAGTTCTTTATAGAGTTACTGAAGCTCTTGAATCATGTTTTCGCAATTTTATAATCCAATTTTACAATATCTAAGTGATCTAAAAGAGCATACACTACTTACATTAAGATGTATGAAATATTTTCTTTTCTGTTTTTTGTTATAAGAAAATACTTTTAAAAATAAAACTGTAAACATGTAAATTTTTATGGAATTCAAGTCAATATTAAATTTGGTCAAATTGCTAGATTCAAGAAATACCAAGCCCAAATCCAATTTAAAATTATGAAGAATTAAGACCATGGATTTAAATTAAAGTTCTATTTTATTTGGGCTAATTCATTTAGTTGGATTCCAAAAGACGAGCCCATTTTACTAGTCCAAAGTCCAAATAGCTAGCCCGTCTTAAAGCTCATACTCATGCCATGTGTCAAGTGATTTGGCAATTCAAATCAAATAAATGAGCCATGTGTCTAGAAAGGGTGGCATGCCAAGTCAAATCAACAACTAATAGAGTTGTGCCAAGTGTTTAGATATATAACATTTGTTAGTTCAGACAGACCAATCAAATCACACAGTCACACCATCCCCTGCAACTATAAATAGAGGTATTCATAAAGCTAGAAGGGACCAGAATTGAGAACAAAAAGCAAGTAGAGAGCTCGTGGATCAAAGGCTTTAGTTTTCTCTACAAGCTACAAATTCAAGCTCAAGATCAAGAACGAAGGCAAATCAAATACCAAGGCGTTCAAGATCAAATTATTTGTTCGTGATCAAATCCAAATTCAAGTTCAAGAAGAAGATTCAAGACCAAACTTTACAAGCCCTTGAATCAAATCAAAATCATGTTTATCAAGATACTTTACATTCTTTAAGAATCAGAGGAATACCATATAGATTGTAACACTCACCATTTATTGAAATCAAATGCTACATTTGTTACGCAATTTTCTAGTCTTGATTATTTATTTTTTTCGATGCCAAAATTTATTGTTACAAAAGCATTTTCATTAAAAGGGGGAAAATGGCTTCCCTCACATATTGACGGAATTCATTTTCCTTAAAACTATTTTTGTTTTTCATGTCATATATATCACCCGCTCTAACTATGTACACTTATACATTGTTATTAGTCTATAATACTCAAATATTTCACTATAGCATTACGCGGTTTGCTAATAATTAACATGCTAAAATATATTATTTACTCACCAACTAAATACTAGTAGAAAATGCTTTTCAAAAGAAAAGTTTTTATGAAAAATATTTTCTATAAAAAAAATAACGTTCATTCTATCAAACACAATTGTACTTTTTTTCTTTTCATCTTTTTTCCTTGAAAAAGACCGAGAAGTTAGTGATGAATTAGGAATTACATGATGAGGTGTTAGTGTACAGTAGTAGGATATTATTATTTATCTGTTAATAGTATGTATGTGTACACCTAGAGTTAGTTAGGAAGTTAGTGGAATGAGTTGTCTATATGTAGGTGGTTAGCTCAATGTAACACTTTACTTTCTTTCTCTTTTCCTGAAATACAGAGTTCAGCTCCTTCTCTTCTCTATCAACTCTGTTATGGCATTATCAAATTAGGGATTTCATTGTTGATTATCACAATTTCTTCATAGTATCAGAGCGATTGAATCGCGATTACGAGTAGAATCCGTCGATCTTATTCAATTCACAGTAATCTCAACCTTCAAATTGCAGTTTGTGTGTAAGGATTAACAATGGTGGCGAAAACATATCTTGACCACAATCACCCACTATTTCTCTACCCATCGGATACCACCGGAGCTCCGATAATCTCAATTAAGTTGATTGGTTCAGAAAATTATTCCACCTGGAGTCGTGCGATTGAGATCAAGCTGTTAGGAAAGAACAAGCTAGGGTTAATCGACGGTACTCTAAAAAGGGGGATTTTGATTCAGAACTGGGTCATCAATGGGATAGATACAATGCTATTGTCCTAGAGTGGATTATGAGCTCAGTATCGAAGGAATTGATTACTGAAATACTATATGCAAGAGATGCGAGAAAAGTGTGGGAAGATCTGAAGGAACGATTTGATAAAGTGAATACATCACGAGTGTATCAACTACAAAAGACTATAGCGACAATAACTCAGGGAACACACAGTGTTTCAGTTTACTTTTCTAAACTCAAATATTTATGGGACGAGTTTGACAGCATAGTTCCTCCTCCATGTGACTGTGCTATATCAATGAACTTCATCGAATTCATGCAAAAGCAGAAGGTATTGAAGTTTCTGATGGGCTTAAATGACAACTATGAGCAGGCTCGTAGCCAAATTCTTATGACCAGTCCAACACCAAGTTTCAACAAAGCATATGCAATGCTTGTTGAAAGGGAAAGTGAGAGGTCAGTGGCTAATACATCTACTGTTGGTGAAGGGATTGACTTAGCTGCCTTGCTAGCTGGTAAAGGAGGAAATTACCAGAACTATCAGAAACCAAAGAGAAACTGGAATGTACAATGTGATTTCTGTCACATGAAGGGCCATACAAAAGAAGGATGCTACAAGATAATTGGTTACCCTCAAGACTTCAAGAACAAGAAGAAAGGGAACACAAATACGGCATATAATGTTCAGGTTGAGAATCTTAATCCTAATTTTGCAGGTGCTGATGATAGGAGACGAGAAATACCAGAGGCAATAAAGGAAGGAAACTAGCAAAGAGCACCTCAACTCACAGCAGATCAGTGTGATTAGATCATGAAGCTGCTCAACAAAGATCCTCTAAAGAAGTTATGGCTAACATGGCAGGTACAACTTACTCGTTTATGGCTAAGATAGCAAAGGAAAATTGGATAGTCGATTGTCACAACCCAAAATCTCACTTGTCGTGATGACGCCTATCTCAATACTAGGCAAGCTGAAAATCTCAATAAACCACCATTTCTTTTAAATTTGAAAACAAAATAATTAAATTCAGCGAAAAAAATCTCACAATTTCAAATATAACACTCCCATAACCCGGTGTCACTGAGTGCATGAGCATCTAATATGAATACAATGTTTGACTGATAAAAATCACTACCTGAAAGTATAGAACAATACAATAACTGAAGGGAAGAGAGACAAGGCCAGCGGACGCCAAGCAGCTACCTTGATAGTCTCCAACTGATAGTACTCTGAAATCTAACAATCTCCGTGTTCGAAAGCACCTGGATCTGTACACAAGGTGCAGAGTGTAGTATGAGTACAACCAACTCAATAAGTAACAAGACTAACCTCTGGGCTGAAAGAAATGACGAGCTCCGCAAGTACAGTCCAGTATAACTAATGGTACAAAAATATAGGCATGCTTTCAAGTTCAACCGTTAAACTCAATACAAATAAAATAGATCAACACTGCATGATATGAGGAATATGACATCTCAGTAGAAAGACCTCATATAAATACTGATCACAAATTATCCGGTCACTCGGTACTGTTTGTGGCCAATCCAGCCCGGGGGTATTCCAACCCGTATATATATATACACATCAACTGATAGTCAGTCATTCAGTACCGTATAAGGCTAATCCAGCCCTGGGGTAATTTATCCCCAAATGTAAATGATACGGACAAGATCCGTGTTCACGGAAAATTCATCACAATACAAATAAGTAAGGCAAGTCCATGCCCTGAGAAAACTCCATCCCGAATATATATATAATCAGTAAGTAAGGCGAGTCCATGCTCTGGGAAGTCCATCCCGAATATATATAATCATTTACGCTCACTTGGGGTGTGTACAGACTCTGGAGGGGATCCTTCAGCCCAAGCGTAATACAAAGCCAATGTGGCCTACTGCAGGCGGGCAGTCCCGATCCATAAAATAGTAAAGCCAATAAGGCCTACTGCAGGCGGGCAGCCCCGATCCAGAACAATAATAATGTATAAAGCCATTCTGGCCTGCTGCCGGCGGGCAGCCCTAATCCATTTAATAATAACATATATAAAACCAATATGGCCTGCTGTGGCGCGTAGCTCGATCCCATAAATATCCTCACAATTGACGAATATGACTGAGTGTGAAATGTATATTTTTTGAAACAATTAATTCAACAGCAATACGATCCCATGGGTCCCAAAATATCGGCACGTAGCCTAAACATGATCTTTAATAAGAGCCTCGTCTCAATTTATCTAACACGTGGGGAAATGTTCATATAATAACATGATTCTTTAATCTTTATAACTGCACAGAATTTATTCAAGATACAATTTTTCTAGTGCGCGTCCACATGCTCGTCACTATCGTGAGTGTCACCTCCAAACAATTTATATCATAACAATTCATACCCTCAGAACCAAGTTTAGAAGTGTTACTTACCTCAAACCGTGTAATCCTTTACTCCGGTATGTCTTTGCCTCGTGAATTTACCTCCAAACGCCTTGAATCTAGCCACAATTAATTTGATTTAGTCAATAAAATTTATTGGAATTAATTCCATATGAAAATATAATTTTTCCATAAAAATCTGAATTTTAACTCCAAAAATTGCCCGACATCTCGGAACTCGACAAAAATTACAAAATATGAACGCCCATTTAACCACGAGTCTAACCATACCAAAATTACTAAATTCCGATAACAATTCGGCCTTCAAATCATCAAATTTATCCAAGAGGGTTTTCAAACTTTTCCAACTTAATTCACCAATTAAATGATAAAAACAACCATGGATTCGGGTAATTTAACCAATATTGAGTTAAAAACACTTACCACGTTGTTTTCTCTGAAAATATCTCAAAAATCGCCTCAATCCGAACTCCAAATTGTTAAAAATGGAAAATGGGTCTGAACTTAAACTTTCTGTCCAGACCTCACTTCTTCGCGTTCGCGAAGCACAATTCGAATGCCCAGAATTTATCCCTTCGCGAACGCGACCATGGCTTCACAAACGCGAAGCTTTACCAATCTCACCCTTCGCGAACGCGAAGCTTTACCAGCCCAGACCTTCGCGAATGCAACCACAACCTCGCGAACGCGTAGAACAACGACCTGGGGTCCCCAATTGCCTCACTCCTCTTCGCGAACGTGACACCACTCCCGCATTCACGATGCACACACAGACCATACCTTCGTGTTTGTGTCCTCCCCTTCGCGAATGCGAAGAACAAAATCTCACCCCCAGAAAACACTCTTCGCGAACGCGAGGGCCCACTTGCGAATGCGAAAGAGGAAATCAGAAGAATGCATCAGCATATATCAGTAATCTCACCAAGGCCAAAAATGACTCGTTAACCCTCCCCTCACCCGAGCCCCCGGGACCTCAACCAAACATACCATCAAGTACTGAAACATCATACAAACTTAGTCGAGCCCTCAAATCACCTCAAACAACGCTAAAACCACGAATCACACCTGAATTCAAGCCTAATTACTTTGAAGTTTTAAGTTTTCACAAACGACGCCGGAACCTGTTCAAATCAAGTCCGCTTAGCCTCAAATTTTGCATACAAGTCATAAATAATATAACGGAGGTAATAAAATTTTCAGAATCAAATTTCGACTCTGATTTCAAAAAGTCAACCCCCCGGTGAAACCTCCCAAAAATTTAACTTTCGCTATTTCAAGCCTAATTCCACTACGGACCTCCAAATATTTTTCGGACACGCTCCTAAGTCCAAAATCACCATACAGAGCTATTAAAATCATCAAAATTATATTTCGGGGTCGTTTACACATAAGTCACCATCCGGTCAATTATTTCAACTTAAACTTCCAATATGAAATTTTATTCTTCCAAGCTAACTCCGAAATATCTTAAAACCAAAACCGAAAATTCACACAAGTTATAATACCTCGTAGGAAGTTATTCAAGACTTCAAATAGTTAAAAGGAGCATAAATGCTCAAAACAAATGATTAGGTCATTACATCGATACAGGAGCAACCAACCATATGGTAGCTGATTTAGGAATGTTAACAAATGTTAAGAACATTAGCCCTACTAGAGACAAAAGAGTTCACTTGCCTAATGGAGATTGTACCATTGTGTCACATGTTGGTAATTGTAAAATCACAGAAACAGGGGAAGTACAAGATGTACTGCATGTTCGTGAGTTTGCATACAACCTACTTTCAGTATCAAAGATAACAAGAGACTTACATTGATTTGTCTCCTTTTACCCTGATTTTTGCCTATTCGAGGACCTCTCAAATGGGAAAGTGAGGGGGATTGGTAGAGAGAAAGATGGACTTTACTTGCTGGTCCCAAAGGCTTGTCTTAAGGCTTGAAATAATACACCACTAACAGTCAAAGGAATAAGTGTACAGACAATAAAGGAGGACATATCTCTATGGCACAAAAGATTAGGACATGCATCTGGAGGATCTATGAAGGAACTTATGGGATATAAATTGGAGGATTGCAAATCTGTTATAGATAGTTGTGATGTATGTCCAATGGCTAGACATGTGAGACAACCTTTTCCATTAAGCAGTACTAAAACCACTAGAATTTTTTAACTGTTGCACTTAGATGTATAGGGACCTTGCAGTACACCAACATTTGATGGTAATAAATTCTTCCTCACAATTGTAGATGATTACTCTCGTGTGACCTCGATCTTTCTCTTGCAATTTAAAAGTGATGTTATGATTTTTTTTAAGTCATATCTTAAGATGATCCAAACACAATTCAATGGAATAGTATAGACAATTAGGTTTGACAATGGTGGAGAGTTTGTAAATTCAGCAATGCAAGATCTACGTAAGTCTATGGGAATAGTTCACCAGAAAACATGTGTTTATACACCACAGCAAAATGGTGTAGCTGAGAGAAAACCCAGACACTTGCTTGAAGTTTTAAGAGCTTTCAAGTTTCAAGGCCATATCCCAATGGAATTCTGGGGACAGTGTGTCCTGGCTGCACCATATGTTATTAACAGGATACCATCATAGGCACTTGATGGTAAGTCACCATATGAATTGTTCTTTGGCAGGAAGTCTTCCATTTCTCATCTGAAAACACTAGGATGCTTATGTTTTGCAAGTGCACTACCCAGGACTGATAAGTTTGCAAGTAGAGGTATCAGGGCTGTCTTTTTGGGGTATTCTGGTGTCACTAAGGGATACATCCTCTATGATTTGGATAGACACAAGTTCTTTGTCAATAAAGATGTGGTGTTCAGGGAATCTGTGTTTCCTTTTCAAGCTATAAATGATGACCTTAAGAAACAAATCAAACTCTGTGTTCCCAATGCTACTAATGATGATTTTGGTTTTGAAGGTGCAAATACAGATGACCCTATTGTTGCAACTGAGCAGCTACATGTGCCATATGACAACGCAGATGACATTATCCATGACATTGAGGACTTGCATAATTCAGACAGCATTGCACAAGATTCACCTACAGAAGACCAGCCTAATGCTACCACTGGAAGCATCTCTCCTATAATCAATGATTCAAAGGCTATCACATCAGAGGTTGTCACATCCTTCCCTGATCCTCATGTAGCAGGAACATATCCTAATTCCCTAAGAAGAACACAAAGGGAATCTAAAGAACTTGTCTGGTTGACAGATTATGTCACCACAAGGAAGTGAGTCAACACATTTTTATATCCCATCCACAATTATATCTCATATGATAATCTTTCTCCTTCTTATCGGGCATATTTGGGTGTATTCTATTCAATTGTTGAGCCCAGAACCTTTCAGAAAGATTCTAAGGATGCAAGATTTGTTGAGGATATGCAAACTGAAATTCAAGCCTTGCAAGACAACAAGACTTGGGAACTGGTTCCTATGCCTCAAGGGAAGACAGCAATAGGTTGCAAATGGGTATACAAAGTCAAACTTAAGGCCAATGGTGATGTGAAGAGATTCAAATCTCGGTTAGTAGCCAAAGGCTACAATCAAATAGAGGGTCTTGATTATAATGAGACCTTCTCCCCTGTAGTGAAGATCACCACTGTGAGAACTGTACTTTCATTGGTAGCAATGCACAATTGGGCAGTCCACCAGCTAGATGTATATAATGCATTTCTGTAAGGTGACTTATATGATGAAGTTTATATGCACTTACCATAGGGTCTTATAAGTCAGGGGGAGTCTGGATTGTCACACCTCTTTTTTTCCGAGAGGATAGGGGAGTTTTTTCAATTTAAGTGACATTAATCGAAATGGGATTATTTATTGATTTTAGAGTCGCCACTTGGAATAATTATTATGGTGTCTCAAGTCACCGGTTTATTTTAGAATCCCAAATCGAAAAAATTGACTCTTGTTTATGGTCTGCGAACACAGAAGACCGGGTAAGAAATTCTGTTAACCCGAGAGAAGGTGTGAGGCACTCCCGAGTTCCGTAGTTTTAGCACGGTCGCTCAACTATTATTAATTGGACTAATTATCTGATTTAATACATATTTTGAACCTATTGTGCATTTTACCTTTAAAACCACTTTTAGTATTTATGGAATTTATTTGAACAAGTCGCGATGTCGCGCACTCATTGTTTTATACACATTACGAATCATGTCACGTGAATCGTACCCACAACTCACAACATGTTTATTATTATTAATATTTGAAGTGATGATCGAGTCACATGAAATGTGCACCCGAATTTTGGAAATTACGTATCACAACTACATTACGGGAACCGTACCCATAGTTGTGATGATTTAATTACGCGCCTAAAGCAAACTACGATGTTCGAATATTATTCATTCTCTATGTTTGAGATTAACTGTAAGGTTCATGAGTTATGGAAAAGAGTTGTTGAGGTAAAGGCTTAGTCATTTTATTCGGCCAAGGAACTTTATATGTCAAGAGGGGTTTCAGCGTTCAGATTGATATTGGACAATTGTGAATGAAGCATATATTGAGAAACTACTTTTTCGAACCAAACACTTTAACAAATTGAAAAGAAGCGAATTGATTAAACTATTACTATCACAAGAAATGGAAAGAACATAATAGTCAATCATCATTCTAGTGGGTCCAGGCTTAAAGCATTGGGTTTAATATCCTGCAGCCTAATCTTGTTTGAATATTAACAATGAAGCTAAGTAAATGAGAACATAGGTGAATTTGCCAACTTTAGGGAATACGTAAAATAAAAAAAATAGCCTTTTCTGGACCATATGCTTCTTTTCCCTTCACTCCTGATTTACAAAGAATAGCCATTGGGCTAACCTTGCAAACCAATCTCATGGCGCACAACCAACAATCAAACAAAATAAAAGCTTAGCCAAATGATTATAAGATCAGCTTCCAATCAGCAATATCACCAATTAACATAAAATTATACACGAACCTTTACCATGATGAATCACATAGACTACAACTTTAGTCAGTTAAAAAGAGAAGAAATCAATAGCACTAGATCAAACGAATAGGACTTAAAACAACAGTCATTGCTCATGAACTAATGAAAATACATATGATTCAGCTTCTTATAGATGTAACTTCAGTCGATTCGATCATAGAAATTTAAACATGCTTTATCAAATTTAGAATCAACTGACCATCACGTTACATGTGGATGACAGAAAACATAAAAATAGCCTCGAAACACCATTCATCTCATGAATCTAGTCATTTTAATGAAAGAAAAGAATTACAAGTTGATGTGTGTGTACCTAATTATGCAGAAGTAATACAGAACTACTAGCTACAAGCAGCAACAGAATAACGTAGAGAAATATGATCTTCAGGAGCTACAGCTCAGACCAGCAGAATGAGTACAGCAGCGCAAACAACCAGTTTTCAACTCAAACAGCCATAGAAAACAAAATATAGGCAGCAACAGAAAACCAATAACATAAAAGCTCCAAACTCAACCCAGAAATCCAGAAATTATTTAAAATTAGTATGAGATGAGAGTAGAAATGAAAAATAAAGAGTGAATTATGTGTGTTCTTTGGATCATAGACATAAGCATATCAAATTCCAGAACAACGATTTACTAAGCATTTAACGTTGGATGAGAATCCAGCATAAAGACTAAGACCATAACATATTTATACACTACATGAAAACTTATGTACCAATTTCGGGTCTAGATCTACTAATAACAGATAGAATATGATACTGGTTAGCAAGAAAAAAAATTAAACAACTTGACAAAACACAATAAATAATAGCTGAAAATGACTGATTCCATTAATTTCAAAGCACACATATCTTCATATCCAATTTGTAGCCCAAGGTTCAAAAGGAGTATACCTAGACAGCAAAAGCAACAAAATAGAAAATAAATCTCTAAAATTGGAATGAAGCAACAACAGTCAGAAGAACAGCAGCAGAAAATAGCTTCAAATTTTGGTCCAAAATCAGCTTTGAGGAAGACAGAACTTGTATAAAGATGTAGCAGAAAACAGAAGCAAATTTGAAAACTCTTTCTATGATTTTGATTTCTGGTATTTTCAAACCTGAAACCTGAACTTTCTAGCTACTTTCTCTTTTTCTGTCTGAACCCGTATGCTTTTGAGAGTGAATGTGCAGAAAAAAAATTATCCTCCTCTGTAAAATGAGAGGAGGAGTCCCTTTATAGAATATGAGCATGTGCTATATGTGAGGGATAGGGAGTGTGAGAATATTCTGCCAGCTCCCTAAAAATCAGGAAATTATTTTGCAACAGAAAAATGGACAGTTGTCCCTTTCTAGAGTTTTCCCTCATTTTTCACCCTTTTAATTTCTGAAAATTCACTCTTTTAAACCCCCAATTTGACCTAGTTCTTTCATTTTATTGCACTTTAATCCTTTTCTAGAAGCTTCTTCTTAGGTCCGGACCAAATTCCATGGCTAAGTGGCCCAAGACAGGCCCAGTCCAGCTTCAATAAGGAAAAACCCACAACAAATGCCATATTTTGAATTCAAATTATAATCAGAGATTTTACTGAATACTTAACTTTTAATTAATCTAAATCAGTTTATTAGTTAAACTAATTGAGCATGCAATTAACAGCGAAGTTTAATTAACCAACTGAAAAAGAAAAGAAAGGGAGAAAGAAAAAACAGAGCAAGAACAAATGAGGAAAAAGAATACTAATTTAAACCCTAAAGAAATGAATGAACGAAACAAACCAACGAGCAACGGGAGTGATGAACTCTAGCCGCGAACGATGAATAGACCGGACTCCAGTAACTTCGAAATGGGTCGAAACTAACCTAAAACGATTGCTCTCATCAAGAGCACTCGATTCATGTGAGTCTCGAACCAAAACGAACGAAAATACCAAAGCAATTTGAAACAGGCCGGACTAGGGTTTTCCTGAAATTTTGGATCTAAAATTCGCTAATTTTGGTGGGGTTTCTGGTGAAATTGAACGGAGATATGAGATGAGGAGAATGTGATAGTTGTCTGGTGAAGTTTTGGACGTGTTTGGAGGCGAGCCGCCGGCGATGATTTCTAATGTGGCTAGGGTTTTGAGGGAGTGAGAGATGAGAGATGAGAGATGGAGGGGGAGGATCAGTTTCTAGGGTTTGGGGGAGGGGTCTGTTTGGACAGATTTAAGGGAAAGGGATGGAGAGTTCGGCACCATTAGATGATGAGGCGATCGATGACTGAGATTAAACATTAATAAACGTTGTCGTTTAGTGCTTAAACGGGGTCGTTTGGGTTAGTAACGGGGCTGGGCTAGGTAAATGGGAGTTGGGCCTGGCAGATGGGAGGGGATTTTGGGCCATTGAGAGGCTTTTGGCCCAGTTTGAGATGAAGCTCTTTCTATTTTCTTTCCTTTCTTTTTTTTGATTTTAAATCCTAATAAAATTAATTAAAAACCTAAATTAAGTCCTACATCAATCTAATTTATAGAATTGAATTAATTATCTATTTCTAATATTAAAATAATTAATTAACTTAAACTAATTAAAGAAAAATACTAATTTTAAAACTAAAAGCGAAATATGTAAAAATGACCATTTTTTTATTTTTGTTTAATAATGCAATTAACTCATATAATTAAATCCTAAATATAATTAATACCTAAAATGCTATGCAATGAATACTTTAGACATTTTTGGTATTTTTTCATAATTTTAAATATGCAACTAAATGCAAACAAAAATTAACAAGAAATTCCTAAAAATTCTATAAGAATTAAAACAATTAGAAAACCCTATTTTTTGTGGATTTTGTAGGAATATTTTTTAGTCGGGAAAAAATCACGTGCTCACATGGATTGGTATGTCGACTTGTAAAATCTCTCTATTGTCTGAAACAAGCAAGCACACAATGGAACTTAAAGCTGACAGAGGCTTTATTGCAGGCTGAGTTCAAACAAAGCAACCTAGATCACTCATTATTCATTAAGAGGAATGGAGCAGATATAGTGGTAATACTAATATATGTAGATGACATGTTGGTTACAGGAAACAACTTGCAGTTGATTGAAGCCACCAAAGCCTTCTTACAGTAGGCCTTCAAGATTAAAGACTTAAGTGAATTGAAGTTTTTTCTTGGTATGGAGTTCAGCAAGTCCAACAAGGGTATTTTGATCAATCAAAGAAAATATGCACTAGAAATAATATCATATTTGGGATTAAGTGAAGGAAAACCAGCCTGGACTCCATTAGAGACAAATGTCAAGCTGACAGTTCTAGAACTGGACCAGTTAATGGGCACAACAGGAGATCAAATGTTAAAAGATGCAGGCCAATATCAAAAGCTAATTGGAAAGCTATTATACCTGACTATGTCCAGACCAGACATTGCATTCTCAGTACAAACTCTTAGCCAATTCATGCAACAACCAAAGAAGTCTCATTGGGATGCAGCTATAAGAGTGGTAAAGCACATCAAAGGGGAACCAGGACTAGGGATCTTATTGAGCAGTCAAAGTTCAAATGAGATCAATATTTTTTTCCATGCTGATTGGGCCTCATGTCCTAACACTAGGAAGTCAGTGTCAGGATATCTAATTAAGTATGGAGAGTCTCTAGTTTCATGGAAATCCAAGAAACAAAACACTGTCTCTAAAAGCTCAGCTGAAGCTGAATACAGAAGCATGGCCAATGCAGTCTCAGAAGTTGTTTGGCTGACAGCATTGCTGAAGGAATTGGGAACAGAAGTGAAACTACCAGTACATGTGCATAGTGATAGCAGGGTTGCTATGCAAATAGCAACAAATCCAATGTTTTATGAAAGAACAAAACATATAGAGATCTACTATTATTTTATTAGACAAAATCTACAGAAAGGACTGGTGAAGACTCAGTATATTCCTTTAAAGGAGCAGCTAGCAGATGTTCTAACTAAAAGATTTGGAAGACCACAACATGAGTATCTAGTCGGCAAGCTGGGAGTGCTCAATGTCTTTGCACCCACCAGTTTGATGGGGAGTGATGAATTAGGAATTACATGAGTGTTAGTGTACAACAGTAGGATATTATTATATCAACCTGTTAATAGTATGTATGTGTACACGTGGGAGTTAGTTAGGAAGTTAGTGGAATAAGTTGTCTATATGTAGGTGGTTAGCTCAATGTAACACTTTACTTTCTTTCTCTTTTCCTGAAATACAGAGTTCAGCTCCTTCTCTTCTCTCTCAACTCTGTTATGGCATTATCAAATTAGGGATTTCTTTGTTGATTATCACAATTTCTTCAGTTAGCAGGCACCACATACAAAGCAGTAGTCGGAAAAGTTTATTAAGAAAATTATATATTTATACACTACAGGAAATATGATCTACGATGACATTTTATAAATGTCATAGTAAGTTACATAAATGTCACAAAATCGCTTTCCGACATTTATTTGACACTTAGTCCAAAGTCGGAAATTTCAGTGTCGGAAATTTTCAGACATTTATTTTAATGTCGGAAAAAGATTTACCATATTTATTTATTGACTTTTATGAAAATGTCACTTTAAAATTTGTGACATTTCCCATAATGTCGATAAGCTAATACTGGTTTCTAACTTATATTTAGAAGTGTCGGGAAATTCTTGAGCTATTAGCGACACTTGTACAATGCATATTGCTAATGTCAAAATTACTCATTGACATTTGAGAGGACAATTATAATATAAATATAAAACTAATATTATACGTTGTTATACATGAAAGTATAAACACCAAATTTCTAAAATAAATACTTATAAATGTCAATAAATATATATAATTTGAACTGTAATAAAATGAGTTAACAAAAAATCTCCGTAACTAATTACAAGAATGTATTTGTGAATAGCAGCACATCCTTACAATCAAACAATGGTAGAAAGAAACTATTAGGCTGGATACAAGCAAATTGTAGCAAATTCTGCAACAGATTGTTTCACTTCCTCAACTCTTTCTTCCACTTTTTCTGCTACATCCCTTCAGCTCCAATTTCCTTGCACTTCCCCCCATTTGACACTTTATTGAATTGAAACAACAAGGTTGTAGTCAACCTATGTTTTCATAAACTAGGAAATAAATTAGCAAGTGATTGAAAGTCAAAAGAAGATCGCATAATCTACATGGAAGAACGATTTAATAAAATGAATTTATATAGTGCAGCGATTGTCACGAGTATCCTTATAAGATTACTAATTGAAGTATTCCACAAGCTATTTGCCACCAACGAACAAATTCCCTTAGTAAAAACACATAATTTTAAGAAAGAAAGATGTCATATGCCCATCAAATTTAAAAGGACCTTACCATAAGTTGCCACACTCTGGACTTTCTCACTGCAACTCCATATCATACACACAAAGGTCAGTATATGTGTGCTACCTTATTCTTCACCTAATCAACCAGCATAGCCATCGGTACATTTCAACCTAGTAAATTCTAAAGATATTAAACCGATTGCATAATTGCCGTAGGGACAAAAATAATTAGCAAAGTAGATAGCACCCTATATGTAGATATAGCAGACTTATCATTATAGCATTTCTCCTTTGAAAGCCAAGAGTTAATTACCATACTGTACTAACTAAACAAGCCCTTAGTATATAAAGCTAATGATACATATGGATGTGATGTTTACTTACTAGCATTCTCCATTTCTGCAAAATAATATTTTCATGATATCTGATGACTGCTTAATATGATCATGCAACTAACTAGTTTATTAAGTGTACAAGAATAAATACCTGGTAACATTAAGCCCCAAAGCTAGCACATCTCTAAGTTGAGCTCTTTGTAGTGCAACGCGAACCCAAAGAGAAGCATAAGACATTTAAGGGACGCAAAAAATCTTAACATCATATCTTGACAATTTAACTTAAAGGAAGTCTTAGAGAATTTGAAAAATCCTTTGTTGCTGACTTGCACATCATTGAATCAATTAAGAATTGAGGAAAACTCATAAATTTAGTTCATATTTTGAAATAAATAAACAATAGGGAAGATCATAGTGTTTAAGATGCTCTATCAGGCATTTTGTCAAACAGCCGTGGGGCATAAATCTGTGAATGTAATATCACCATTAGCATATTGTGTAATAATACCCCACACAACTTCCATTCAAACAAACATATCTCCAAATCACCACACGATCACAACCACAAAATAAAATCAGAACATAGATTAAACTTCAAAACCCTAAACTCCCAATTCCTCTGCTGTAAATACATTGAACACAGGCAAATGCAATAAATATGATTGAATTCCTCTGAGAAATCAAAACACTCACAAGAAATAAGGAAGAATTCGAATCCAATCAAGAAATAAAGAAAAATGCTAACCTAGAGTTATTCCAATGCGCAGTAGACAAAGAGAAGGAAATAGTGAATTGAGCAAGAAGAGAATACATTTCATACTGCTATTCCTGAAGGATTTTGAGATTCATGGTTGGGGTGTAAGGATTCGGACGGGATAGAGAAACTGGAAAGGGGAAAAATGAACTTCAATTGTTAGGGTTTTTTTAGAGATTTGAGAGGTAGATTTGGGAAAAAAAATTCTCTTACTTTTTTGAAACTAGTATTTTTTTTGACATTTGCTGTACATAATTACATATCACTAATTAAATGTCATTTTATTCTTAACTATGTGACATTTCTATCAAATGTCACAATATTTCTGTCAATTGTCATCAAACGTTAGTATTTTTGCCACATTTTGTTAACAAATGTCACGAAATGAACCTTCTCCCTATATTTATTATAAATGTCACTAATTAAATGTCGTCGTAGCTCATATTTCCTGTAATGATACTTTATTCACATGTCATCACAATTACGTAACATAACGGGGAAATTACTGATAATTGATCATTATACATACGAACAAGAGAAAAAATTGATGAGGAAAAATGAAAATTGAAAAGTTCCCCTCACTTGAAAGGAAAAAGAAGTAAAAGAAAAAATGACACTATAATATTAGACGGCTGTCTATGACTATTTATGTTTAACTTTGCATTTGTAACCAATGAACTAATGAAGTACGTGTTGAGGTTTTATTTTTAAGATGTAATATTCTTAAAATGAGGGTGAATGGAAAATGGAGGAAAAATGAAATTTTGAGTAAAATTTTAAGTTTCCCCTCTTAACAATGAGACATTGTCCCATATTGGAAGTGGAAGACATTTTTGGTGGGTATAAAAACTTTTCCGGGATTGATTTCAAACGCTGGCAGCAGAAGATGTTCTTCTACTTAACTACGTTATGTCTACAGAAGTTCATCAAGGAAGATGTTCCTGATCTGCCGGATAAAACTCCAGATAATGAACGCTTTCTCGTGATTGAAGCGTGGAAGCATTCTGATTTTTTATGCAAGAATTATATTCTTAGCGGACTGGATGATAATCTGTATAATGTATACAGTAGCATGGAGACATCCAAAGAATTGTGGAATGCGCTTGAAAAGAAATATAAGACTGAAGATGCCGGGATGAAGAAATTCGTTGCCGCAAAATTTCTGGACTACAAAATGATAGATAGCAAGTCTGTTATTACTCAAGTCCAGGAATTGCAAGTGATTATTCATGATCTACTTGCTGAAGGTCTTGTAATCAACGAAGCATTCCAAGTAGCAGCAATGATTGAGAAGTTGCCTCCGTTGTGGAAGGACTTCAAAAATTATTTGAAACACAAACGAAAGGAAATGTCCCTTGAAGATCTCATTGTTCGGTTGAGAATCGAAGAGGACAATAAAGCTGCTGAAAGGAGAGGTCGTAGAAATTCAACAATAATGGGAGCAAATATTGTTGAAGCTAACAAAAAGAGGAAGAAGGCTTCTGGTCCGAAATACAACCCAAGCAAGAAGCGGTTCAGTGGAAATTGCTACAACTGTGGGAAAACCGGACACAAATCTACGGAGTGTCGTGCTCCGAAGAAAGACAAGAAAAGGGGTCAAGCAAACATGGTAGTAAACCATGATGATGTTGATAACTTGTGTGCCATGCTCTCTGAATGTAACTTGGTGGGAAATCCTAAACTGTGGTGGTTTGATTCAGGAGCCACTCGCCATGTTTGTGCAGTTAGAGAGGCTTTTGCTACCTATGCTCTTGCTGAACCCGGAGAGACAGTTTATATGGGAAATGCTTCAACAGCAAAAGTTGAAGGATATGGGAAGGTATTTCTAAAAATGACTTCTGGCAAGGTCATGACTTTGAACAATGTCCTTCATGTTCCCGAAATGAGAAAGAATTTAGTCTCTACTGGACTTCTTGTTAAGCACGGTTTTAAGTGCGTTTTTGTATCCAACAAGGTTGTAATTAGTAAGAATGGAATATTTGTGGGAAAAGGTTACCTCACCGAGGGCCTTTTCAATCTAAATATAATGGTTGTTGAAAATAATAATAATATTTCAGCTTCTTCTTACTTACTTGAGTCAAATGATTTATGGCATGTACGTTTGGGTCATGTCAATTTTAAAACCTTGCGAAAAATAATTAACTTGGAAGTACTGCCCAAGTTTGAATGCGAAAAATCAAAATGTCAAATATGTGTGGAATCTAAGTATGTTAAACATCCTTATAAGTCAGTTGAAAGGAATTCAAATCCTTTAGACTTAATTCACACAGATATTTGTGACATGAAGTCAATACCATCTCGCGGTGGAAAGAAGTATTTCATAACTTTTATTGACGATGGTACTCGATATTGCTATGTTTACTTACTGAATAGTAAAGATGAAGCAATAGACGCATTCAGGCAATACAAAAATGAAGTTGAAACGCAACTTAACAAGAAAGTAAAAATGATAAGAAGTGATAGGGGTGGTGAATATGAATCTCTTTTTGAAGAAATATGTTTAGAATATGGAATTATTCATCAAACAACAGCCCCTTACACGCCCCAATCTAATGGGATTGCGGAAAGAAAGAATCGCACATTAAAGGAGATGATGAATGCGTTGTTGATAAGTTCTGGTTTGCCACAGAACTTGTGGGGGAAGCCATTCTTACGGCTAATCGAATATTAAATCGAGTGCCCCATAGCAAAACACAATCCATTCCTTATGAACAATGGAAAGGAAGGAAGCCCAACTTGAATTATTTTAAAGTGTGGGGGTGTTTGGCAAAAGTGCAAGTTCCTAAACCCAAAAGGGTAAAGATAGGACCGAAAACCGTTGATTGTGTTTTCATAGGATATGCGACAAATAGTAAAGCATATCGATTTCTGGTTCATAAATCAGAAAATCCCGACATTCATAATAATACGGTTATAGAATCAGATAATGCTGAGTTTTTTGAAAATATATATCCGTATAAAAAGGAATGTGAGTCGTTTGGTGAAGGATCTAAACGACCTCGGGAAGAAACAAAAGAAAGTACATGTAATCAGGAGAATCCAAGACGTAGTAAACGTCAAAGAACGTCTACTTCATTTGGATCAGATTTTGTGACTTTCTTATTGGAGAATGAGCCTCAAACATTTAAAGAAGCTATGACTTCTTCGGAATCATTGTTTTGGAAAGAGGCAGTCAATAGTGAAATAGAATCCATATTGAACAACCATACATGGGAATTGGTTGATCTTCCTCCTGGAAATAAACCTTTGGGTTCTAAATGGATTTTTAAGAGAAAAATCAAAGATGATGGCACTATTGATAAATTCAAGGCAAGGCTCGTAGTCAAAGGGTATAGACAACGAGAAGGTCTAGACTACTTTGATACATACTCTCCAGTTACAAGAATTACGTCCATACGGATGTTAGTAGCATTAGCTGCAGTGTATGGTCTTGAAATTCATCAAATGGATGTTAAGACGGCCTTCTTAAATGGAGAGTTGGAGGAAGAAATTTACATGGAACAACCTGAAGGGTTTGTGGTTCCAGGTAAAGAAAAGAAGGTATGTAGACTTGTTAAGTCTCTTTACGGACTAAAACAAGCACCCAAACAATGGCATGCGAAATTTGACCAAACAATGTTGTCAAATGGTTTTAAGATAAATGAATGTGATAAATGCGTATACATTAAAAATGTTCCAAATCACATAGTCATTGTTTGCCTATATGTGGATGATATGTTGATAATGAGTAATGACATTGCCAACATAAATGCTACTAAGCGTATGCTCAATAGCAAGTTTGATATGAAAGACTTGGGAGTTGCTGATTTAATTCTGGGAATTAAGATCAATAAGACTCCTCAAGGTCTGGCATTGTCACAATCTCATTATATTAAGACAGTACTTGAAAAATTCAAGCACTTGGGCTTTAAAGTTGCAAAGACTCCAATTGACGTGAATCTTGCATTAGCAAAGAACAAAGGCCAAAGCATATCACAATTGGATTATGCTCGTGTATTGGGATGCTTAATGTATATCATGAATTGTACACGACCAGACATAGCTTGTGCTATAAGTAAACTGAGTCGATATACGAGCAATCCAGGCCAATCTCATTGGATGGCAATGAAACGAGTTTTGGGATATTTAGAACATACCCAGAACTTTGAATTGCACTACAGTAATTTTCCTGCGGTGATTGAGGGATACTGTGATGCAAATTGGATCACCGGTTCAACTGATTCTAAGTCCACGAGTGGATATGTATTCACTATTGGTGGAGGAGCGGTATCTTGGAAGTCGTCCAAACAAACATGTATTGCCCGCTCTACAATGGAGGCTGAATTCATAGCCTTAGATAAAGCCGGTAAAGAAGCTGAATGGCTCCGAAATTTCTTGGAAGACATTCCATTTTGGCCCAAACCGTTGGCACCAATATGCATACATTGTGATAGTCAAGCGGCAATTGGAAGGGCTGGGAGCGTCATGTATAACGGTAAATCTCGTCATATACGACGAAGACATAAAACCATTAGGCAATTACTCTCTAGAGGAATTATCACAATTGACTATGTAAAGTCAAGTGATAATGTGTCGGATCCACTTACAAAAGGCCTAACTAGAGAGGTAGTTGAGAAATCATCAAGGGGAATGGGGCTATGGCCGAGAACAAGTCATTGTGGCGGTAACTCTACCTAGATGACTGGAGATCCCAAGATCTAGGTTCAAAGAGATCAAACAAAGTCATTAATGACGGTTCAACATTGTCAAATAAAATTTTAGTCCATTCTCGTGATGAGACAATGTTCAGTACCAAGGATAAAGCATTAAGGCTTTTTAATGATTTCTAAATTTGATACGGGGTATATCAAATAGTGTATCTACAGGATGACACGTTTAGGAATCACCTATTTAAGTGTGAAGTGTGAGCCGCTTCAAGGAGAACTTAGTAAGGCCAGTTCTCTACGCACTTATGAAACCAGGCGGTGTTCATGGCTGAAACGAACACAACAATGAGAACCAAAGACGGTTAAGGGTTGATTGTGTGACTTATGGTTGTCTAGGTATACACCAAAGATCGACGGTTCAAAGATATCAAATCTACCGATTGACCAAGTATATCCGACATAAGTTTACTACGGAAAGTTCAAAGGGAAACCTACTTATCCAGATGCAATTAATCCTTGCTTGTAAATCACACAGTTTTTCATGCATACTTCCGTGATATAGCCATTCCCCATTCATGTGGGGGATTGTTGAGGTTTTATTTTTAAGATGTAATATTCTTAAAATGAGGGTGAATGGGAAATGGAGGGAAAATGAAATTTTGAGTAAAATTTTAAGTTTCCCCTCTTAACAATGAGACATTGTCCCATATTGGAAGTGGAAGACATTTTTGGTAGGTATATATATAATTGCTCTTCTTGTAGCTCTTAAAGAGTTAAGAAGAAAGCAAGCCTCGCGCCGTCGTCATCGTCGCTCGCTCGGCTCGGCTTCGGCTACGGCTACGGCTTCGGCTTCGGCTTCGGCTTCGGATTTGGATTTGGATTTGGATTTGGTCAAATGATCGATTGATTGATTAATTTTTTGGACCAAATTTATTTGTTAATAGTAAATATTAACGTAAGATTATCCGTATTTGTAAACGGATATTTTTCAATCCATGTATTGATAATTTGGCAGTCGGATAATGGTCTTCCCACCATGAAGTGCTTGCTCCACAAATATGAAGTGCTTGCTCCACAAATATGTAATGCTTGATCCACCATGAAGGGTGGACGTTTGGTCTTGCACTCCTTCTTGGCTGCTATATATATGAGCAGCAAATGTTGAAGAAATACTCAACTCAACATACAATTCGCTCAACAAATTGGCTATACATTGCACTCCTTCCTCTCAGAACTTCCATACGTTTTTTTGAGTATATACTCCTTCGTTCTGCATTGTTTTTTAACTTCAAACAAAGCAACTGTAAGTGTGATTTGCTACCGAACTTTGTGTTCGCCGAAACACTGGGGTTTGAAGTACCGCTATACCAGTGTGTTATTCGTTCTATCCTGGGAGGAAATAATCCATTACCTTGGGTACTAGGAGGGGATTAAATTCCTTAAGGAAACACTGTGAATTCAGTGGGCTCGAATTTATTATTATTGTTTCATTACGTTAACTTATATTTTGCAGAATTAATATTTACAAATACAGCAATATTGACCGGGAATAACAATCTTAAGGAATTTAATATTTATTTCTGTACTTGTGTTATTCTTATTATTCTGCAAACTAAAACCTTTGTGGTTTGTGTACTCCCGTTTTGGAGAGTTAAGCCTTCGTGGCGTTTTGTTGGATATTAAAATCTACGTGATTTTTACTCCAGTTTGAAAACGTGTATTAAACGTTTGTTTGTGTCATTCTTTTACAGAAAAGATGATGACTGAAAACGAAAACCAAGCTGTTCCGATGGTGACTGCCAACGCAACGACAAGCCGAACACCGGCGTTGGCACCGGCAGAAAAACCCGAAAAATTTTCCGGGATTGATTTCAAATGCTGGCAGCAGAAGATGTTCTTCTACTTAACTACGTTATGTCTACAGAAGTTCATCAAGGAAGATGTTCCTGATCTGCCGGATAAAACTCCAGATAATGAACGCTTTCTCGTGATTGAAGCGTGGAAGCATTCTGATTTTTTATGCAAGAATTATATTCTTAGCGGACTGGATGATAATCTGTATAATGTATACAGTAGCATGGAGACATCCAAAGAATTGTGGAATGCGCTTGAAAAGAAATATAAGACTGAAGATGCCGGGATGAAGAAATTCGTTGCCGCAAAATTTCTGGACTACAAAATGATAGATAGCAAGTCTGTTATTACTCAAGTCCAGGAATTGCAAGTGATTATTCATGATCTACTTGCTGAAGGTCTTGTAATCAACGAAGCATTCCAAGTAGCAGCAATGATTGAGAAGTTGCCTCCGTTGTGGAAGGACTTCAAAAATTATTTGAAACACAAACGAAAGGAAATGTCCCTTGAAGATCTCATTGTTCGGTTGAGAATCGAAGAGGACAATAAAGCTGCTGAAAGGAGAGGCCGTAGAAATTCAACAATAATGGGAGCAAATATTGTTGAAGCTAACAAAAAGAGGAAGAAGGCTTCTGGTCCGAAATACAACCCAAGCAAGAAGCGGTTCAGTGGAAATTGCTACAACTGTGGGAAAACCGGACACAAATCTACGGAGTGTCGTGCTCCGAAGAAAGACAAGAAAAGGGGTCAAGCAAACATGGTAGTAAACCATGATGATGTTGATAACTTGTGTGCCATGCTCTCTGAATGTAACTTGGTGGGAAATCCTAAACTGTGGTGGTTTGATTCAGGAGCCACTCGCCATGTTTGTGCAGTTAGAGAGGCTTTTGCTACCTATGCTCTTGCTGAACCCGGAGAGACAGTTTATATGGGAAATGCTTCAACAGCAAAAGTTGAAGGATATGGGAAGGTATTTCTAAAAATGACTTCTGGCAAGGTCATGACTTTGAACAATGTCCTTCATGTTCCCGAAATGAGAAAGAATTTAGTCTCTACTGGACTTCTTGTTAAGCACGGTTTTAAGTGCGTTTTTGTATCCAACAAGGTTGTAATTAGTAAGAATGGAATATTTGTGGGAAAAGGTTACCTCACCGAGGGCCTTTTCAATCTAAATGTAATGGTTGTTGAAAATAATAATAATATTTCAGCTTCTTCTTACTTACTTGAGTCAAATGATTTATGGCATGTACGTTTGGGTCATGTCAATTATAAAACCTTGCGGAAAATGATTAACTTGGAAGTACTGCCCAAGTTTGAATGCGAAAAATCAAAATGTCAAATATGTGTGGAATCTAAGTATGTTAAACATCCTTATAAGTCAGTTGAAAGGAATTCAAATCCTTTAGACTTAATTCACACAGATATTTGTGACATGAAGTCAATACCATCTCGCGGTGGAAAGAAGTATTTCATAACTTTTATTGACGATGGTATTCGATATTG
The DNA here is from genome assembly GCF_000715075.1 of Nicotiana tabacum. NCBI lineage: Eukaryota > Viridiplantae > Streptophyta > Magnoliopsida > Solanales > Solanaceae > Nicotiana > Nicotiana tabacum. The sequence goes on from NC_134102.1 coordinate 135,827,257, forward strand.
CTATGTTTACTTACTGAATAGTAAAGATGAAGCAATAGACGCATTCAGGCAATACAAAAATGAAGTTGAAACGCAACTTAACAAGAAAGTAAAAATGATAAGAAGTGATAGGGGTGGTGAATATGAATCTCTTTTTGAAGAAATATGTTTAGAATATGGAATTATTCATCAAACAACAGCCCCTTACACGCCCCAATCTAATGGGATTGCGGAAAGAAAGAATCGCACATTAAAGGAGATGATGAATGCGTTGTTGATAAGTTCTGGTTTGCCACAGAACTTGTGGGGGAAGCCATTCTTACGGCTAATCGAATATTAAATCGAGTGCCCCATAGCAAAACACAATCCATTCCTTATGAACAATGGAAAGGAAGGAAGCCCAACTTGAATTATTTTAAAGTGTGGGGGTGTTTGGCAAAAGTGCAAGTTCCTAAACCCAAAAGGGTAAAGATAGGACCGAAAACCGTTGATTGTGTTTTCATAGGATATGCGACAAATAGTAAAGCATATCGATTTCTGGTTCATAAATCAGAAAATCCCGACATTCATAATAATACGGTTATAGAATCAGATAATGCTGAGTTTTTTGAAAATATATATCCGTATAAAAAGGAATGTGAGTCGTTTGGTGAAGGATCTAAACGACCTCGGGAAGAAACAAAAGAAAGTACATGTAATCAGGAGAATCCAAGACGTAGTAAACGTCAAAGAACGTCTACTTCATTTGGACCAGATTTTGTGACTTTCTTATTGGAGAATGAGCCTCAAACATTTAAAGAAGCTATGACTTCTTCGGAATCATTGTTTTGGAAAGAGGCAGTCAATAGTGAAATAGAATCCATATTGAACAACCATACATGGGAATTGGTTGATCTTCCTCCTGGAAATAAACCTTTGGGTTCTAAATGGATTTTTAAGAGAAAAATCAAAGATGATGGCACTATTGATAAATTCAAGGCAAGGCTCGTAGTCAAAGGGTATAGACAACGAGAAGGTCTAGACTACTTTGATACATACTCTCCAGTTACAAGAATTACGTCCATACGGATGTTAGTAGCATTAGCTGCAGTGTATGGTCTTGAAATTCATCAAATGGATGTTAAGACGGCCTTCTTAAATGGAGAGTTGGAGGAAGAAATTTACATGGAACAACCTGAAGGGTTTGTGGTTCCAGGTAAAGAAAAGAAGGTATGTAGACTTGTTAAGTCTCTTTACGGACTAAAACAAGCACCCAAACAATGGCATGCGAAATTTGACCAAACAATGTTGTCAAATGGTTTTAAGATAAATGAATGTGATAAATGCGTATACATTAAAAATGTTCCAAATCACATAGTCATTGTTTGCCTATATGTGGATGATATTGTTGATAATGAGTAATGACATTGCCAACATAAATGCTACTAAGCGTATGCTCAATAGCAAGTTTGATATGAAAGACTTGGGAGTTGCTGATTTAATTCTGGGAATTAAGATCAATAAGACTCCTCAAGGTCTGGCATTGTCACAATCTCATTATATTAAGACAGTACTTGAAAAATTCAAGCACTTGGGCTTTAAAGTTGCAAAGACTCCAATTGACGTGAATCTTGCATTAGCAAAGAACAAAGGCCAAAGCATATCACAATTGGATTATGCTCGTGTATTGGGATGCTTAATGTATATCATGAATTGTACACGACCAGACATAGCTTGTGCTATAAGTAAACTGAGTCGATATACGAGCAATCCAGGCCAATCTCATTGGATGGCAATGAAACGAGTTTTGGGATATTTAGAACATACCCAGAACTTTGAATTGCACTACAGTAATTTCCCTGCGGTGATTGAGGGATACTGTGATGCAAATTGGATCACCGGTTCAACTGATTCTAAGTCCACGAGTGGATATGTATTCACTATTGGTGGAGGAGCGGTATCTTGGAAGTCGTCCAAACAAACATGTATTGCCCGCTCTACAATGGAGGCTGAATTCATAGCCTTAGATAAAGCCGGTAAAGAAGCTGAATGGCTCCGGAATTTCTTGGAAGACATTCCATTTTGGCCCAAACCGTTGGCACCAATATGCATACATTGTGATAGTCAAGTGGCAATTGGAAGGGCTGGGAGCGTCATGTATAACGGTAAATCTCGTCATATACGACGAAGACATAAAACCGTTAGGCAATTACTCTCTAGAGGAATTATCACAATTGACTATGTAAAGTCAAGTGATAATGTGTCGGATCCACTTACAAAAGGCCTAACTAGAGAGGTAGTTGAGAAATCATCAAGGGGAATGGGGCTATGGCCGAGAACAAGTCATTGTGGCGGTAACTCTACCTAGATGACTGGAGATCCCAAGATCTAGGTTCAAAGAGATCAAACAAAGTCATTAATGACGGTTCAACATTGTCAAATAAAATTTTAGTCCATTCTCGTGATGAGACAATGTTCAGTACCAAGGATAAAGCATTAAGGCTTTTTAATGATTTCTAAATTTGATACGGGGTATATCAAATAGTGTATCTACAGGATGACACGTTTAGGAATCACCTATTTAAGTGTGAAGTGTGAGCCGCTTCAAGGAGAACTTTGTAAGGCCAGTTCTCTACGCACTTATGAAACCAGGCGGTGTTCATGGCTGAAACGAACACAACAATGAGAACCAAAGACGGTTAAGGGTTGATTGTGTGACTTATGGTTGTCTAGGTATACACCAAAGATCGACGGTTCAAAGATATCAAATCTACCGATTGACCGAGTATATCCGACATAAGTTTACTACGGAAAGTTCAAAGGGAAACCTACTTATCCAGATGCAATTAATCCTTGCTTGTAAATCACACAGTTTTTCATGCATACTTCCGTGATATAGCCATTCCCCATTCATGTGGGGGATTGTTGAGGTTTTATTTTTAAGATGTAATATTCTTAAAATGAGGGTGAATGGGAAATGGAGGGAAAATAAAATTTTGAGTAAAATTTTAAGTTTCCCCTCTTAACAATGAGACATTGTCCCATATTGGAAGTGGAAGACATTTTTGGTGGGTATATATATAATTGCTCTTCTTGTAGCTCTTAAAGAGTTAAGAAGAAAGCAAGCCTCGCGCCGTCGTCGTCGTCGCTCGCTCGGCTCGGCTTCGGCTACGGCTACGGCTTCGGCTTCGGCTTCGGCTTCGGCTTCGGATTTGGATTTGGTCAAATGATCGATTGATTGATTAATTTTTTGGACCAAATTTATTTGTTAATAGTAAATATTAACGTAAGATTATCCGTATTTGTAAACGGATATTTTCCAATCCATGTATTGATAATTTGGCAGCCGGATAATCCATGAAGTGCTTGCTCCACAAATATGAAGTGCTTGCTCCACAAATATGTAATGCTTGATCCACCATGAAGGGTGGACGTTTGGTCTTGCACTCCTTCTTGGCTGCTATATATATGAGCAGCAAATGTTGAAGAAATACTCAACTCAACATACAATTCGCTCAACAAATTGGCTATACATTGCACTCCTTCCTCTCAGAACTTCCATACGTTTTTCTGAGTATATACTCCTTCGTTCTGCATTGTTTTTTAACTTCAAACAAAGCAACTGTAAGTGTGATTTGCTACCGAACTTTGTGTTCGCCGAAACACTGGGGTTTGAAGTACCGCTACACCAGTGTGTTATTCGTTCTATCCTGGGAGAAAATAATCCATTACCTTGGGTACTAGGAGGGGATTAAATTCCTTAAGGAAACACTGTGAATTCAGTGGGCTCGAATTTATTATTATTGTTTCATTACGTTAACTTATATTTTGCAGAATTAATATTTACAAATACAGCAATATTGACCGGGAATAACAATCTTAAGGAATTTAATATTTATTTCTGTACTTGTGTTATTCTTATTATTCTGCAAACTAAAACCTTTGTGGTTTGTGTACTCCCGTTTTGGAGAGTTAAGCCTTCGTGGCGTTTTGTTGGATATTAAAATCTACGTGATTTTTACTCCAGTTTGAAAATGTGTATTAAACGTTTGTTTGTGTCATTCTTTTACAGAAAAGATGATGACTGAAAACAAAAACCAAGCTGTTCCGATGGTGACTGCCAACGCAACGACAAGCCGAACACCGGCGTTGGCACCGGCAGAAAAACCCGGAAAATTTTTCGGGATTGATTTCAAACGCTGGCAGCAGAAGATGTTCTTCTACTTAACTACGTTATGTCTACAGAAGTTCATCAAGGAAGATGTTCCTGATCTGCCGGATAAAACTCCAGATAATGAACGCTTTCTCGTGATTGAAGCGTGGAAACATTCTGATTTTTTATGCAAGAATTATATTCTTAGCGGACTGGATGATAATCTGTATAATGTATACAGTAGCATGGAGACATCCAAAGAATTGTGGAATGCGCTTGAAAAGAAATATAAGACTGAAGATGCCGGGATGAAGAAATTCGTTGCCGCAAAATTTCTGGACTACAAAATGATAGATAGCAAGTCTGTTATTACTCAAGTCCAGGAATTGCAAGTGATTATTCATGATCTACTTGCTGAAGGTCTTGTAATCAACGAAGCATTCCAAGTAGCAGCAATGATTGAGAAGTTGCCTCCGTTGTGGAAGGACTTCAAAAATTATTTGAAACACAAACGAAAGGAAATGTCCCTTGAAGATCTCATTGTTCGGTTGAGAATCGAAGAGGATAATAAAGCTGCTGAAAGGAGAGGCCGTGGAAATTCAACAATAATGGGAGCAAATATTGTTGAAGCTAACAAAAAGAGGAAGAAGGCTTCTGGTCCGAAATACAACCCAAGCAAGAAGCGGTTCAGTGGAAACTGCTACAACTGTGGGAAAACCGGACACAAATCTACGGAGTGTCGTGCTCCGAAGAAAGACAAGAAAAGGGGTCAAGCAAACATGGTAGTAAACCATGATGATGTTGATAACTTGTGTGCCATGCTCTCTGAATGTAACTTGGTGGGAAATCCTAAACTGTGGTGGTTTGATTCAGGAGCCACTCGCCATGTTTGTGCAGTTAGAGAGGCTTTTGCTACCTATGCTCTTGCTGAACCCGGAGAGACAGTTTATATGGGAAATGCTTCAACAGCAAAAGTTGAAGGATATGGGAAGGTATTTCTAAAAATGACTTCTGGCAAGGTCATGACTTTGAACAATGTCCTTCATGTTCCCGAAATGAGAAAGAATTTAGTCTCTACTGGACTTCTTGTTAAGCACGGTTTTAAGTGCGTTTTTGTATCCAACAAGGTTGTAATTAGTAAGAATGGAATATTTGTGGGAAAAGGTTACCTCACCGAGGGCCTTTTCAATATAAATGTAATGGTTGTTGAAAATAATAATAATATTTCAGCTTCTTCTTACTTACTTGAGTCAAATGATTTATGGCATGTACGTTTGGGTCATGTCAATTATAAAACCTTGCGGAAAATGATTAACTTGGAAGTACTGCCCAAGTTTGAATGCGAAAAATCAAAATGTCAAATATGTGTGGAATCTAAGTATGTTAAACATCCTTATAAGTCAGTTGAAAGGAATTCAAATCCTTTAGACTTAATTCACACAGATATTTGTGACATGAAGTCAATACCATCTCGCGGTGGAAAGAAGTATTTCATAACTTTTATTGACGATGGTACTCGATATTGCTATGTTTACTTACTGAATAGTAAAGATGAAGCAATAGACGCATTCAGGCAATACAAAAATGAAGTTGAAACGCAACTTAACAAGAAAGTAAAAATGATAAGAAGTGATAGGGGTGGTGAATATGAATCTCTTTTTGAAGAAATATGTTTAGAATATGGAATTATTCATCAAACAACAGCCCTTTACACGCCCCAATCTAATGGGATTGCGGAAAGAAAGAATCGCACATTAAAGGAGATGATGAATGCGTTGTTGATAAGTTCTGGTTTGCCACAGAACTTGTGGGGGGAAGCCATTCTTACGGCTAATCGAATATTAAATCGAGTGCCCCATAGCAAAACACAATCCATTCCTTATGAACAATGGAAAGGAAGGAAGCCCAACTTGAATTATTTTAAAGTGTGGGGGTGTTTGGCAAAAGTGCAAGTTCCTAAACCCAAAAGGGTAAAGATAGGACCGAAAACCGTTGATTGTGTTTTCATAGGATATGCGACAAATAGTAAAGCATATCGATTTCTGGTTCATAAATCAGAAAATCCCGACATTCATAATAATACGGTTATAGAATCAGATAATGCTGAGTTTTTTGAAAATATATATCCGTATAAAAAGGAATGTGAGTCGTTTGGTGAAGGATCTAAACGACCTCGGGAAGAAACAAAAGAAAGTACATGTAATCAGGAGAATCCAAGACGTAGTAAACGTCAAAGAACGTCTACTTCATTTGGACCAGATTTTGTGACTTTCTTATTGGAGAATGAGCCTCAAACATTTAAAGAAGCTATGACTTCTTCGGAATCATTGTTTTGGAAAGAGGCAGTCAATAGTGAAATAGAATCCATATTGAACAACCATACATGGGAATTGGTTGATCTTCCTCCTGGAAATAAACCTTTGGGTTCTAAATGGATTTTTAAGAGAAAAATCAAAGATGATGGCACTATTGATAAATTCAAGGCAAGGCTCGTAGTCAAAGGGTATAGACAACGAGAAGGTCTAGACTACTTTGATACATACTCTCCAGTTACAAGAATTACGTCCATACGGATGTTAGTAGCATTAGCTGCAGTGTATGGTCTTGAAATTCATCAAATGGATGTTAAGACGGCCTTCTTAAATGGAGAGTTGGAGGAAGAAATTTACATGGAACAACCTGAAGGGTTTGTGGTTCCAGGTAAAGAAAAGAAGGTATGTAGACTTGTTAAGTCTCTTTACGGACTAAAACAAGCACCCAAACAATGGCATGCGAAATTTGACCAAACAATGTTGTCAAATGGTTTTAAGATAAATGAATGTGATAAATGCGTATACATTAAAAATGTTCCAAATCACATAGTCATTGTTTGCCTATATGTGGATGATATTGTTGATAATGAGTAATGACATTGCCAACATAAATGCTACTAAGCGTATGCTCAATAGCAAGTTTGATATGAAAGACTTGGGAGTTGCTGATTTAATTCTGGGAATTAAGATCAATAAGACTCCTCAAGGTCTGGCATTGTCACAATCTCATTATATTAAGACAGTACTTGAAAAATTCAAGCACTTGGGCTTTAAAGTTGCAAAGACTCCAATTGACGTGAATCTTGCATTAGCAAAGAACAAAGGCCAAAGCATATCACAATTGGATTATGCTCGTGTATTGGGATGCTTAATGTATATCATGAATTGTACACGACCAGACATAGCTTGTGCTATAAGTAAACTGAGTCGATATACGAGCAATCCAGGCCAATCTCATTGGATGGCAATGAAACGAGTTTTGGGATATTTAGAACATACCCAGAACTTTGAATTGCACTACAGTAATTTCCCTGCGGTGATTGAGGGATACTGTGATGCAAATTGGATCACCGGTTCAACTGATTCTAAGTCCACGAGTGGATATGTATTCACTATTGGTGGAGGAGCGGTATCTTGGAAGTCGTCCAAACAAACATGTATTGCCCGCTCTACAATGGAGGCTGAATTCATAGCCTTAGATAAAGCCGGTAAAGAAGCTGAATGGCTCCGGAATTTCTTGGAAGACATTCCATTTTGGCCCAAACCGTTGGCACCAATATGCATACATTGTGATAGTCAAGTGGCAATTGGAAGGGCTGGGAGCGTCATGTATAACGGTAAATCTCGTCATATACGACGAAGACATAAAACCGTTAGGCAATTACTCTCTAGAGGAATTATCACAATTGACTATGTAAAGTCAAGTGATAATGTGTCGGATCCACTTACAAAAGGCCTAACTAGAGAGGTAGTTGAGAAATCATCAAGGGGAATGGGGCTATGGCCGAGAACAAGTCATTGTGGCGGTAACTCTACCTAGATGACTGGAGATCCCAAGATCTAGGTTCAAAGAGATCAAACAAAGTCATTAATGACGGTTCAACATTGTCAAATAAAATTTTAGTCCATTCTCGTGATGAGACAATGTTCAGTACCAAGGATAAAGCATTAAGGCTTTTTAATGATTTCTAAATTTGATACGGGGTATATCAAATAGTGTATCTACAGGATGACACGTTTAGGAATCACCTATTTAAGTGTGAAGTGTGAGCCGCTTCAAGGAGAACTTTGTAAGGCCAGTTCTCTACGCACTTATGAAACCAGGCGGTGTTCATGGCTGAAACGAACACAACAATGAGAACCAAAGACGGTTAAGGGTTGATTGTGTGACTTATGGTTGTCTAGGTATACACCAAAGATCGACGGTTCAAAGATATCAAATCTACCGATTGACCGAGTATATCCGACATAAGTTTACTACGGAAAGTTCAAAGGGAAACCTACTTATCCAGATGCAATTAATCCTTGCTTGTAAATCACACAGTTTTTCATGCATACTTCCGTGATATAGCCATTCCCCATTCATGTGGGGGATTGTTGAGGTTTTATTTTTAAGATGTAATATTCTTAAAATGAGGGTGAATGGGAAATGGAGGGAAAATAAAATTTTGAGTAAAATTTTAAGTTTCCCTCTTAACAATGAGACATTGTCCCATATTGGAAGTGGAAGACATTTTTGGTGGGTATATATATAATTGCTCTTCTTGTAGCTCTTAAAGAGTTAAGAAGAAAGCAAGCCTCGCGCCGTCGTCGTCGTCGCTCGCTCGGCTCGGCTTCGGCTACGGCTACGGCTTCGGCTTCGGCTTCGGATTTGGATTTGGTCAAATGATCGATTGATTGATTAATTTTTTGGACCAAATTTATTTGTTAATAGTAAATATTAACGTAAGATTATCCGTATTTGTAAACGGATATTTTCCAATCCATGTATTGATAATTTGGCAGCCGGATAATCCATGAAGTGCTTGCTCCACAAATATGAAGTGCTTGCTCCACAAATATGTAATGCTTGATCCACCATGAAGGGTGGACGTTTGGTCTTGCACTCCTTCTTGGCTGCTATATATATGAGCAGCAAATGTTGAAGAAATACTCAACTCAACATACAATTCGCTCAACAAATTGGCTATACATTGCACTCCTTCCTCTCAGAACTTCCATACGTTTTTCTGAGTATATACTCCTTCGTTCTGCATTGTTTTTTAACTTCAAACAAAGCAACTGTAAGTGTGATTTGCTACCGAACTTTGTGTTCGCCGAAACACTGGGGTTTGAAGTACCGCTACACCAGTGTGTTATTCGTTCTATCCTGGGAGAAAATAATCCATTACCTTGGGTACTAGGAGGGGATTAAATTCCTTAAGGAAACACTGTGAATTCAGTGGGCTCGAATTTATTATTATTGTTTCATTACGTTAACTTATATTTTGCAGAATTAATATTTACAAATACAGCAATATTGACCGGGAATAACAATCTTAAGGAATTTAATATTTATTTCTGTACTTGTGTTATTCTTATTATTCTGCAAACTAAAACCTTTGTGGTTTGTGTACTCCCGTTTTGGAGAGTTAAGCCTTCGTGGCGTTTTGTTGGATATTAAAATCTACGTGATTTTTACTCCAGTTTGAAAATGTGTATTAAACGTTTGTTTGTGTCATTCTTTTACAGAAAAGATGATGACTGAAAACAAAAACCAAGCTGTTCCGATGGTGACTGCCAACGCAACGACAAGCCGAACACCGGCGTTGGCACCGGCAGAAAAACCCGGAAAATTTTTCGGGATTGATTTCAAACGCTGGCAGCAGAAGATGTTCTTCTACTTAACTACGTTATGTCTACAGAAGTTCATCAAGGAAGATGTTCCTGATCTGCCGGATAAAACTCCAGATAATGAACGCTTTCTCGTGATTGAAGCGTGGAAACATTCTGATTTTTTATGCAAGAATTATATTCTTAGCGGACTGGATGATAATCTGTATAATGTATACAGTAGCATGGAGACATCCAAAGAATTGTGGAATGCGCTTGAAAAGAAATATAAGACTGAAGATGCCGGGATGAAGAAATTCGTTGCCGCAAAATTTCTGGACTACAAAATGATAGATAGCAAGTCTGTTATTACTCAAGTCCAGGAATTGCAAGTGATTATTCATGATCTACTTGCTGAAGGTCTTGTAATCAACGAAGCATTCCAAGTAGCAGCAATGATTGAGAAGTTGCCTCCGTTGTGGAAGGACTTCAAAAATTATTTGAAACACAAACGAAAGGAAATGTCCCTTGAAGATCTCATTGTTCGGTTGAGAATCGAAGAGGATAATAAAGCTGCTGAAAGGAGAGGCCGTGGAAATTCAACAATAATGGGAGCAAATATTGTTGAAGCTAACAAAAAGAGGAAGAAGGCTTCTGGTCCGAAATACAACCCAAGCAAGAAGCGGTTCAGTGGAAACTGCTACAACTGTGGGAAAACCGGACACAAATCTACGGAGTGTCGTGCTCCGAAGAAAGACAAGAAAAGGGGTCAAGCAAACATGGTAGTAAACCATGATGATGTTGATAACTTGTGTGCCATGCTCTCTGAATGTAACTTGGTGGGAAATCCTAAACTGTGGTGGTTTGATTCAGGAGCCACTCGCCATGTTTGTGCAGTTAGAGAGGCTTTTGCTACCTATGCTCTTGCTGAACCCGGAGAGACAGTTTATATGGGAAATGCTTCAACAGCAAAAGTTGAAGGATATGGGAAGGTATTTCTAAAAATGACTTCTGGCAAGGTCATGACTTTGAACAATGTCCTTCATGTTCCCGAAATGAGAAAGAATTTAGTCTCTACTGGACTTCTTGTTAAGCACGGTTTTAAGTGCGTTTTTGTATCCAACAAGGTTGTAATTAGTAAGAATGGAATATTTGTGGGAAAAGGTTACCTCACCGAGGGCCTTTTCAATATAAATGTAATGGTTGTTGAAAATAATAATAATATTTCAGCTTCTTCTTACTTACTTGAGTCAAATGATTTATGGCATGTACGTTTGGGTCATGTCAATTATAAAACCTTGCGGAAAATGATTAACTTGGAAGTACTGCCCAAGTTTGAATGCGAAAAATCAAAATGTCAAATATGTGTGGAATCTAAGTATGTTAAACATCCTTATAAGTCAGTTGAAAGGAATTCAAATCCTTTAGACTTAATTCACACAGATATTTGTGACATGAAGTCAATACCATCTCGCGGTGGAAAGAAGTATTTCATAACTTTTATTGACGATGGTACTCGATATTGCTATGTTTACTTACTGAATAGTAAAGATGAAGCAATAGACGCATTCAGGCAATACAAAAATGAAGTTGAAACGCAACTTAACAAGAAAGTAAAAATGATAAGAAGTGATAGGGGTGGTGAATATGAATCTCTTTTTGAAGAAATATGTTTAGAATATGGAATTATTCATCAAACAACAGCCCCTTACACGCCCCAATCTAATGGGATTGCGGAAAGAAAGAATCGCACATTAAAGGAGATGATGAATGCGTTGTTGATAAGTTCTGGTTTGCCACAGAACTTGTGGGGGAAGCCATTCTTACGGCTAATCGAATATTAAATCGAGTGCCCCATAGCAAAACACACAATCCATTCCTTATGAACAATGGAAAGGAAGGAAGCCCAACTTGAATTATTTTAAAGTGTGGGGGTGTTTGGCAAACGTGCAAGTTCCTAAACCCAAAAGGGTAAAGATAGGACCGAAAACCGTTGATTGTGTTTTCATAGGATATGCGACAAATAGTAAAGCATATCGATTTCTGGTTCATAAATCAGAAAATCCCGACATTCATAATAATACGGTTATAGAATCAGATAATGCTGAGTTTTTTGAAAATATATATCCGTATAAAAAGGAATGTGAGTCGTTTGGTGAAGGATCTAAACGACCTCGGGAAGAAACAAAAGAAAGTACATGTAATCAGGAGAATCCAAGACGTAGTAAACGTCAAAGAACGTCTACTTCATTTGGACCAGATTTTGTGACTTTCTTATTGGAGAATGAGCCTCAAACATTTAAAGAAGCTATGACTTCTTCGGAATCATTGTTTTGGAAAGAGGCAGTCAATAGTGAAATAGAATCCATATTGAACAACCATACATGGGAATTGGTTGATCTTCCTCCTGGAAATAAACCTTTGGGTTCTAAATGGATTTTTAAGAGAAAAATCAAAGATGATGGCACTATTGATAAATTCAAGGCAAGGCTCGTAGTCAAAGGGTATAGACAACGAGAAGGTCTAGACTACTTTGATACATACTCTCCAGTTACAAGAATTACGTCCATACGGATGTTAGTAGCATTAGCTGCAGTGTATGGTCTTGAAATTCATCAAATGGATGTTAAGACGGCCTTCTTAAATGGAGAGTTGGAGGAAGAAATTTACATGGAACAACCTGAAGGGTTTGTGGTTCCAGGTAAAGAAAAGAAGGTATGTAGACTTGTTAAGTCTCTTTACGGACTAAAACAAGCACCCAAACAATGGCATGCGAAATTTGACCAAACAATGTTGTCAAATGGTTTTAAGATAAATGAATGTGATAAATGCGTATACATTAAAAATGTTCCAAATCACATAGTCATTGTTTGCCTATATGTGGATGATATGTTGATAATGAGTAATGACATTGCCAACATAAATGCTACTAAGCGTATGCTCAATAGCAAGTTTGATATGAAAGACTTGGGAGTTGCTGATTTAATTCTGGGAATTAAGATCAATAAGACTCCTCAAGGTCTGGCATTGTCACAATCTCATTATATTAAGACAGTACTTGAAAAATTCAAGCACTTGGGCTTTAAAGTTGCAAAGACTCCAATTGACGTGAATCTTGCATTAGCAAAGAACAAAGGCCAAAGCATATCACAATTGGATTATGCTCGTGTATTGGGATGCTTAATGTATATCATGAATTGTACACGACCAGACATAGCTTGTGCTATAAGTAAACTGAGTCGATATACGAGCAATCCAGGCCAATCTCATTGGATGGCAATGAAACGAGTTTTGGGATATTTAGAACATACCCAGAACTTTGAATTGCACTACAGTAATTTTCCTGCGGTGATTGAGGGATACTGTGATGCAAATTGGATCACCGGTTCAACTGATTCTAAGTCCACGAGTGGATATGTATTCACTATTGGTGGAGGAACGGTATCTTGGAAGTCGTCCAAACAAACATGTATTGCCCGCTCTACAATGGAGGCTGAATTCATAGCCTTAGATAAAGCCGGTAAAGAAGCTGAATGGCTCCGAAATTTCTTGGAAGACATTCCATTTTGGCCCAAACCGTTGGCACCAATATGCATACATTGTGATAGTCAAGCGGCAATTGGAAGGGCTGGGAGCGTCATGTATAACGGTAAATCTCGTCATATACGACGAAGACATAAAACCATTAGGCAATTACTCTCTAGAGGAATTATCACAATTGACTATGTAAAGTCAAGTGATAATGTGTCGGATCCACTTACAAAAGGCCTAACTAGAGAGGTAGTTGAGAAATCATCAAGGGGAATGGGGCTATGGCCGAGAACAAGTCATTGTGGCGGTAACTCTACCTAGATGACTGGAGATCCCAAGATCTAGGTTCAAAGAGATCAAACAAAGTCATTAATGACGGTTCAACATTGTCAAATAAAATTTTAGTCCATTCTCGTGATGAGACAATGTTCAGTACCAAGGATAAAGCATTAAGGCTTTTTAATGATTTCTAAATTTGATATGGGGTATATCAAATAGTGTATCTACAGGATGACACGTTTAGGAATCACCTATTTAAGTGTGAAGTGTGAGCCGCTTCAAGGAGAACTTTGTAAGGCCAGTTCTCTACGCACTTATGAAACCAGGCGGTGTTCATGGCTGAAACGAACACAACAATGAGAACCAAAGACGGTTAAGGGTTGATTGTGTGACTTATGGTTGTCTAGGTATACACCAAAGATCGACGGTTCAAAGATATCAAATCTACCGATTGACCGAGTATATCCGACATAAGTTTACTACGGAAAGTTCAAAGGGAAACCTACTTATCCAGATGCAATTAATCCTTGCTTGTAAATCACACAGTTTTTCATGCATACTTCCGTGATATAGCCATTCCCCATTCATGTGGGGGATTGTTGAGGTTTTATTTTTAAGATGTAATATTCTTAAAATGAGGGTGAATGGGAAATGGAGGGAAAATGAAATTTTGAGTAAAATTTTAAGTTTCCCCTCTTAACAATGAGACATTGTCCCATATTGGAAGTGGAAGACATTTTTGGTGGGTATATATATAATTGCTCTTCTTGTAGCTCTTAAAGAGTTAAGAAGAAAGCAAGCCTCGCGCCGTCGTCGTCGTCGCTCGCTCGGCTCGGCTTCGGCTACGGCTACGGCTACGGCTTCGGATTTGGATTTGGATTTGGATTTGGTCAAATGATCGATTGATTGATTAATTTTTTGGACCAAATTTATTTGTTAATAGTAAATATTAACGTAAGATTATCCGTATTTATAAACGGATATTTTCCAATCCGTGTATTGATAATTTGGCAGCCGGATAATGGTCTTCCCACCATGAAGTGCTTGCTCCACAAATATGAAGTGCTTGCTCCACAAATATGTAATGCTTGATCCACCATGAAGGGTGGACGTTTGGTCTTGCACTCCTTCTTGGCTGCTATATATATGAGCAGCAAATGTTGAAGAAATACTCAACTCAACATACAATTCGCTCAACAAATTGGCTATACATTGCACTCCTTCCTCTCAGAACTTCCATACGTTTTTCTGAGTATATACTCCTTCGTTCTGCATTGTTTTTTAACTTCAAACAAAGCAACTGTAAGTGTGATTTGCTACCGAACTTTGTGTTCGCCGAAACACTGGGGTTTGAAGTACCGCTACACCAGTGTGTTATTCGTTCTATCCTGGGAGGAAATAATCCATTACCTTGGGTACTAGGAGGGGATTAAATTCCTTAAAGAAACACTGTGAATTCAGTGGGCTCGAATTTATTATTATTGTTTCATTACGTTAACTTATATTTTGCAGAATTAATATTTACAAATACAGCAATATTGACCGGGAATAACAGTACGTAAGTCATATCTTGAAAAGAAATACTTTAAAGATTATTTATAAGAATAAAAGAACAAAGAAAAATGTGTAAATTAGCTGCGTGAAGCTACACAGAAGTTACCCTTATGTGGATATAATTCAGCAACATTATCATTGTGTTAGTTGTAATGGTTTTCCCCTTTTGGTTCATATTGTCAAAAGACAGCCTAAAATGAAGCGTGGGCGGCTGTTTTTTAATTTCTTTTTCTTCTTTTTATCTACTTTTCATCTTTGTAATTTGAAGGAAACGTTTCATGGTTTGGCTTTTATTTTCTTCTATTTGTGTTTGAGTATTAAATAAATAAATTTGTTTTATTCAGCTGCCTGTGACTATACGTTTGACTTATCATTCCATCACCAATAATGTAAGCCATCTTTCTTGAAAAATAAAATAAAAGATTATTATGAGAATAAAAGACAAAAAAAGACGTATGAATTTAGCTGCGTGAAGCTACAAAGAACTTACCCTTCTTTGGATATAATTTAGCAACATTATCATTGTGTTAGTTGTAATAATTTTCCTTTTTGGGTTGTATTTTTCAAAAGACAACCTAAAATGAAGCGCAGGCTTCTGTTTTCTTTATTTCATTTTCTTCTTTCTTCTTTCTACCTCTTTTCCTTGTTTTAAGGTAACAACTCTTGAGGTGGCTTTTATCAACCAAAGATAGAATATTTGGCAATTTCGACCTTGTTAGAATAGAAAACACTGGTTTTTGTGACAATGAAACTCCGAAATCATGATACGTGACAACAACGGAAAAAGAAAAGAAAAATTAAGAAGAGAAACAATAGATAGATAAGAAATTATAGACCTAATTCTGGAAGGAAAAAAATCAATTGTCCAATTCGAATGTACCAATGTAATAATTTCAAAACATCAATTAGGGGAAATTATTGAAACTTATCTATCTGCTTACATCATTCCAGAAAAATATAACATTCATAGGACAACGATCAAAGCATTTAACATTATTTTGGACATCAGCTCATTAATTCTTTAAAATAAAATATATATATATATATATATATATATATATATATATATATATATATATATATATATAAGTATAATAATATAATTTCTTTTTCTTTCGATCATTTTGCATAATAGATTTTGCGTTCCTACTAATTGAGAGTTTGAGACGAAGTCGCTAACTATAGAATAGATCAATTTGTCGGGCATTAGACACGTGGCACTAAGGAAAGTAATCCAGTATAGAAGCTTCATTACGCGTCGAGCACGTCTAGTTCATAATTCATACATGTACGGAGATGTATATTTTTCTTCTCTTTTTCGTGCACGAATGAACTAATTTTTAATGTGATTTGTTTGTTCAAAGAAAGAAAAAGATATATTTGTATATCACATACTATGTGTACCTTTTGCAGTCCAAGCGATTATTCAGTTTATATTAAGTACAAAGAAGATTGGTGAAAAAATAGGGATGACGGATTTTATTTTTCTTTTTTATTTCTCACTCATTATCCGGTACGTACTTTGGAGCCCCAATTAATCCAAATTTGTATCGCATAAGGTCTATTAAAGGGTAAAGTATTCTCTATTAAAAAAATTTAAATTTTTAGTGCTCGAACACAAAATATTTGATTAAGGATAAAAAGATCATACTCATCCCCACGATAATACTTATGGATCGTTTGGTATGATGAATAAACAAACATAATTTTAGGATAAATATTTAGTACATCATTATCCCTTGTTTGCTTAATATTCCTGGGATAAGTTATCCCAAGACTCAAAATAGACCGGAATAACCTATTCATGCCAGAGGGTAGAATAATAATCCAATATAAGTTATTACAGGAAAAAGTAGTTAAATTGACAATCACAATATTAATACAACATATCCAATAGTCAATAAAAAATAATATCAAGATAACTAATTCTAATATAATTAATCATATTATAACTAATTCCAGTATAAAACCAAACGACCCCTTAGTGATAATGGATATTTCTGCTTCTTTTTAAGCTCTTCCAGGACTTCTCTCCTTTGGGCTGGGGAATCATATTTCAACTCACCTTAAAATAGTAAGATAAATAATTAACTTTTTTTATGTAAGATAAGTGCTAAATACTAGTAATCTTATGTTTTACTGTAGCATTTTTTACGTTCATTTTGTTTTCTATGATATAATGCATGATTAATTTTTTATATTAGTTTTATGATTAGTAATCAATTGATTAAATTTGAATGACCTGTCATAAAATTAATCCAGAACAATTTTTGATAAGCAAAGATTTAGAACTATTACCACAATGCATGGCACTATATTCCACCACTTTTCATCAACTTATTTCTTGTGCAATTCTATTGGATGGATTTAAAATTGACTGAGAATGATGGTTATTATAATTTTTTTTATCTCTGAAATGTTCTTTTTCGACAAAGAACTTAAGGTATATATATATTGACATCTTTCACATTGTACCCGAAAAAACAAAGGAGATGAGGAATATTACTAATAAACACCAATAATAAAGCTCAATAATTAGGAGACAGTAACAAAGTCGTAAAGGTGTCGGTTAATTGAATATTTCAGGGACAAACAAACAAAGAATCGCACAAAGATCAAGGCCAACACTACAAATGGCAAAGTTTTGCCAAAACTATTAAGACCAACCCATGAGGCCAGGTTATAACAATGTGCTACTATTGACACATTGGCACTTGCTTTTTCACTATTGCGGCTTTAGATATCAACTTATCCCCATTGATTTGAAAGGAAAATTGTTTAACCAAAAATAGTAATTTCGGTCAAAGTTTTATTTTAACGAATATAAATAGTTTCTGGCGTAGGCCAAAACTAAAAAAAAACCTTGATCGAATTCAGAGTCCTTTTAGAATTATGTTGAAGTGATAAGTACTTCTTTATTCTTTAATTATGAATCTCAAGTTCGAGTCGTGAGCATCAATGGCGGATTTAGGTCGTTTTATGGTATAGATGTCAAAGGGTCGGGCCGGGCCGGTCAGGGGTTGAGGAAAAGGGAACCGGTCGGTTTCGTTACCGGACCGGTTCCGATTATTTTTTACCGGGTTTACCGGTTCCGCGAGCTTCCCCGGTGCAAAATTTAACCGGAACGGTTCCGGGTCTAATGGGCTGGGTCGAGCCGGGCTTATTTAATTTTTTATTTTTTTTATTTTGTATAACAATCGTCAACTTTATAAAATTAAAAAAAAAATAGCCATTGAACCGTCCGGGCCGGTCCAGTTAACCGGTTCCCATGTGACTTGACCATAATGGGTCATACCGGTCAGTTAACCGGTACCAAAAAATTACCCGGCACAATTTAGTCCCCGTCCCAACCCAGCCTTGCCCGGCCCCTTACTATCGGGTCGGGCCAGACTAAAATCGGTCTATTTTATGATGCACATGAACTCATGGTCTTTCCATCAAAGAAGGTATTTTATGTATATATTTCATAAAATTGATCTAATATTATCGTAAGGACATAACAGTCCAAAAATATTGAATGATGCATTTCGTTGTTCTAGATTCGCCGTTGCTAAGTATGAAATCATATTTATTAAGAAACGTTTTACCCATCATATAAAAAATTTCAATACGAATTTAAATTTAATCGAAATTTCGATACGAATACGAAACAAGAAACCAAAAAAGGTTAAGAGTTGCTTTTGAGTCCTAGTCTAAACTTGGCCAGGGATACATAGGTCTTTTTAGGTTGTAGGGGCCAACGAATATTAGGTATCTGAAAACCCTAGCTAATTCTAAGACCTAAGACATAGGTTCTATTCTTCTATGCTGACACCAAACTCCAAACCCAAGTTCAATCTAAAAAGTTGCTAGCGCTAACTTATATGAGAGCCATTTAATTATTACTACTTCATTGCATTTTCTTCTTTTTTATTGGAAGTATTATTGAAATGGAGTGGTTCATCGATTAGCCAGAAAGGGAATGGTTAAAATATAATTTATTATCATCAATTAACTTTGAAAATGAAACTTTTAATAGTAAGTATTTTTCTCGGTCAATAAGTTTTCAGGCAGATGAATGTGAATTAATCGAGAGGCACCAAATAACTAAACCAAAATGTAATTTGTTTCGTTTAGTTAAGAGTAAAGACATGTGCACTAGATGGTGAAGTATGAAATGATCTTTTTGTTATTATAACATGACAATTGAATTTCAAACGCAGTTTAACCAAAATTGCCTAGAAATATTTAAAGGGAAATTTATGAACATATTACTAATATAAATGAAAATAAATTACAAATTAAGTAGAAATCTTGGAGTAGTATCGTACACTGGGGAAGTGGAAGACAAGATCCGATTTAAACGGGAAGGTACCAATTTAACACTGAGCACCAACAGTACAACCCCCTAATGCTTTATATTCCTCTCCTGAAAGGAACGTCCTATGATAATTTTTCAGTGTAATTGATAATCCTAAATATTAAAAGATAGTAGAAGTTATGATATCAAATCTCATCTCTCATCTCTTGTTCAAAGCTTAATCAATTAATTAGCCACGCTTCAATTTGCACTAATCCAAAGTTAATATTGACCAAAAATATTGTCAGTTCCAAGCTTGAGATATTTTATAATTTTAAATAGTCTCCTATTTGCAATTAATTGTATAAAAAACAAAATACTCCAACAGCCAGCATATCAAGGATACTCGTACAACTAATTGTCTAATTGATTCATATTACTAGCAAAAATACACATTAAATTGCTATAATTGCATTTTTTTTCTATTCTTTCTTACATAATTGCCCTTCAATTAAATGATTTTGAACACGTCTTGATATTTTTTCTCATTCATAGTCTTTGCAAAAAAATGAATTTATGTGAATGGATAGTCTTTTTTATCCAACATATTCAATAGTTGACCAAACAAAGTGTACTAATTATTGTAACAATATTGACTAGACCTTAATTGATTTACACAACATGAGTGAGACATCTAAATTTAGCAGAAATTAAAATGCAAAAGATGTAAGTAGAGTTAAAAAATTCACGAAAAGTGAAAATTAAAACTATCGATTTCATTCCATAGTCTCAAAATTGTACACTATACAATAGGAGTAATTTATGTTCTCTTTTCCTCCCTCATCTTTTTTCTTTTCTTTCTCTTGTAGTATATACATTTTACATTATCAAATCCCAACCACCAAATATAAATTAGTAACGCTACAAACCGGCGGCGACCGGAGAATACTCGCCGTAAAAATCAGAAATGCCAGAAGCCAACCACAATCTCTCATTAAAACTATCTTGCATATCGTCGGGAATAAACGGCGTCCGGCAAAGTGGACAAGTCTTCTGATCATGATCCATCCAACGGTCCAAACAGCTCCGGTGGAATATATGTCGGCAATTTGTGAGCCGTCGGATCTCATCATCCCCATCAAATTCGTACAAGCAAACGGCACAGCTCTCCGGCGGGTCAACCAGCTCGGAGAACTTGACCACCGGCAACAGCTCCCGGATCAACGTTGCTGACACTGAGTGGAGCTCCGAGTGAGATTCGGGTCGGGTCGGGAATGGCATTTCGGGTTCGAGGAAATCTCCTAGACCCAGAACAGTGAAAAGCGTGCAAATGAACTTTCTGATAAAACCCAGAATTGTTAGTACGTGGACTAACAATTTGGGTAGGAATAAATCCGTGTAACCAACTGGAAAACCCATTATTTCTCGATAATCGAAATACTAAAATATTCGGTTTCAGAAGAA
Source organism: Nicotiana tabacum (assembly GCF_000715075.1). NCBI lineage: Eukaryota > Viridiplantae > Streptophyta > Magnoliopsida > Solanales > Solanaceae > Nicotiana > Nicotiana tabacum. The sequence continues at coordinate 135,848,099 of NC_134102.1, forward strand.
GAAAAGCAAACACACGAATTGTGTGAAGCAATTTAGCAATTTAGTGTGTGTAAAAAATGGAGATATGGTTAGAGAGGGAAGAAGCTGAGATTTGAGAAAGCGGAGAGAAAACGGAAAACGGGGAGGTGAATTATATAGGAGGAAAAGGGGAGTGTTGAAAAGACAGAAAAGGACTTGGGTTTGAATGAAATTACGGGGAACCTGTGAAAATTGGGGGGGGAGAGGGGGACGTGACGATGTGTTTGTATTATACGCTAATGTCCCATTCGGGAGTTGTAGGGGTGGAGTTGTCGTACAATTTGGGCCGTTCACTGATGAACACGTTTGTTTTGTCCCTTTTTACCTCATGCTTTTCTCTATTTTTACTTCCAACAGTCAAATTTTCAGATTTTCTTTTTACCACTTCGGTAATTTTGAATAGATTTTCAGGGGTCATTTGATATGCATACAAAGTTATATTATAACCGTACTATAGTGTATTTTTTCTGATGGAAATGGAATGAATCGATATAATGTGCTTTAAATTTGGGGTGCTTAAATTGAAAAAAAAAAATTGTACGATTTGGAGTATTAAAACGGAATAAATGTGATTTGATACATTAATTGTTTATTTTTAAATATGTAATTAAATGTTCTCAATCTCAATGCATGTGTGGTCAATACAAGAGGATTCAATTGAGTGAGATTTTGTCCAATACTTAAGTATTACTTCAACTCTTCAAGCATTGTCTTTTTGCTTTTTCTCCATATTTCGATGTTTGGTCTAAGCAGTGTTAATTTTAACATAAAATATTAATTACCAAAAATAAAAAACTATATGAATTTATTTAAAGAGCGTTTAATTCATCCAATTCAATGTTTGAAAATGTAGACAAAAATTTTGAGATTATGAAGTATTACTACTTTCTAGGAAAAATTTCTCACTTAGTTTGTGCAATTAAATACTATGGGATATATAATGTAATTTTTCACTTAAGTTAATGGTCGAGAATTGCATATCTGAACAATAATCCAACTAAAAATTAGTGTATTGAAAATATCTGAGCAACTACATGAAAAGTAAAGCATAAAGAAAAATATATCAACAACAACAATTCAGTATATCCCACTAGTGGGGTTTAAGAAAAGTAGTTTGTATGCGGACCTTATCCCTACTCTGGGTAGAGAGGCTGCTTCCTCCCTCCAAGAACTCACCATCTTGCTCTTGGGGTGACTCGAACTCACAACCTCTTGGTTGAAAGTGGAGGGTGTTTACCACTAGAGCAACTCACTCTTGTCCATAAAAAAAAATATATGGTCACTCAAAAAGGGAATGAAGAGGCTCCTTTGTGCATTTCATTTACATCTTTTTCTGTGACGAATTTAAATAATCTTTCTGTGTTATATTAAATAAATATATAGACAAATCTAATGATATGAATGAAGTAAACTTTGGTGGACCAAAAAACAATTATGACATATTGTACATCACTATATATCTAAACACAAGACTGGCAAATAATTTTGTATTCAATTTATACACCAAAAGATAACATAAAAGCTTTTTGTTGAGTACTAAAAGATATCTATGAGTAATATATGATACTATTATAACTAAGGACACTTTTAGAATTTTTAAATTTTTTCAACGACTATCACTTTACTAGATCATGTTTCATTTTCAAGGATTAATTATGACAACATCCGTTATGTGTCTAAATTGAAATTAATTGTGCGTTGAACAAGTTGAGTATTTCTTTTTATGACAAAATCAATAGATGAGTCACAGCCCACAAAAGAGAAGAAAAAAAGGTATTAGTTGTTCTCCAGGAAGTGACCTACGAATTTTCGTTGATCTAATCTTGTATATCTATTTATTATAAAACTAAAAAGTTATATGATCAGTGTATATACTATATTCATAAATACAGGGACAGATATATATTATAAGCTATGAGTTCAGTTGAACCCAATAGTTTTGGCTGAAAATTTGCCATATATATATATATAATGGCAGCTCAGTGCACGAAACATCACGCTTTAATGTAGGGTATGAAAAAAGGAAAAATTCATTCCACATGTAAATTTGACTAATCATGTAAATGCACAGGCTTTTACTTTCTTGAAAATTATTATGGCGAAAATAGATTGTAAAAGGTGGTTTCCGATCCTAACATAGATAGATGAAATTCCTCAAAAAGGACTCATTTGGGTGCCAATAGCTCTCTTTTCAACCTTTTGGCTGAAATTTCACCTTTATATTTTCAACGTATTTTGAGTACAAGTATTTGCTATCTCTCGTTGAGAGTGATTGAAAACTGACCACAGTCCACAAATTACACAATATTCTTTACCAAGTTATCCAGTTACAAGAAGAAATTAAAATGAATTAATCGTATCGGTTATGTACATACAAGTCCCAAGACATGAAAAATGTAATCATAAAAATAGAAAACGCTCAAAAATGTATTAATTGGCTGCTACTCTAAACTCGCCATATTTTTACAAGCTCTATCCCTATTTCAAATTAAAACGATATCAACCAACAAAGTCGTTCGAAATATATTTTTATTTCGTAGAGTAAAAGGAAGGAGAACAGTGAGTATTGAATCATTATTTATTGTACGAAAGACTCCCATCAGTATCATTTTAAATTTTTGTGACAATCTACGGAAATATTACGGAAAAAAGAATTAACAAAAAAAGAGGTTTTTTTATTTGTGTGTGCATAAGACGAGATGAATGATAAAGCAATGGGACCAAAAGGGAAAAGCCACGAAGAAATTATGCAATATCCAAAGGCATCAAGTGGGGGCGAATGGTTCTAGCAATTTAATCATCCTTTTGAAAAGCACGAGGAGAAAAACAAATTTGAAGAAAATCCATTCATTCATCTACTTAGCTTATTGAAAACTCACAAAACATTCCAGGCCAAAACATCATAAAAAAGCAACAAAATTAAATGAAAAAAAAACAATAAATCATCTTATTTTCTTGAAAAGTCACATTAACAAAACAAGCCAAAACATGATGGAGTAATAACAAATTAAAATAGGAGTAACGAACATCAACGAACACACAAAATTTAAAGTTTATAAATTTTAAAGCAGCAAAAAAACGATGTTACGCAAAAGTTTAGGGTTTGAGGGATTCACACATTAGCTATGGCTAGTGGGTGATATTTGGTGCAATGGCCCATCGTGTTGTCACCGTTGCATCTTCATTAGGGCGCCACTTTACCCCATCAATTTGTCCACTTCGTGAAGGAAATCTGCAACGTATTTTCATGTTCTCCCTTATATGCCTCCTGTAATTATCACTATATCTATTATCTTTCTTCTATTTGACTTGAAATTGATCGTATGAGTAGATTGAAGAGAGCTCTAACAAGTTTGGAGGACTGAACCCACCACGTATGTGACAAAAAACGTAGATGAGTTGTGACTATCCATATTCCACTTTAATGTCCTTTGTTTTTACATTAGCATTATTATATATACCATTAGGAAATTATGATATCGCTAAGGAGCAAAAAAAAAAAGTCTTACAAGTCGCGTATGTAGCTAGGACATTAAATTCAATTAGTTTTTGCTCAAAAAAAAATTGGAACACTGTTGAAAATTTGAATATTGATGTCGCACGTTACGTACGACATCTAAAGTGCGACATCAATAAGATATAACACTATTTGTCGAAAATTCATTTATTAATGGATTATGAAAGGCAACATGTGCAAAGGATGTGACTATACGCATGGGTATAGTCACAAATTATATAGTTGCATTAATGATACAAAAAAATCGTGAATATTCAAATCTTAATTGATCGATGTTGGTGGATCAAGAAACATGATCGAGATCACTTTACTCCAAGAATTATGGGGTTGTGAGATCTAGCTATTTTTAGTTTTTTTTTTATATATGGAGATAATGAAAATGAATATATGTCTGTGGATCCAAGATATAAAGAGTATTGCAAAAAGAACCAAAAGAAAGAAAAAAAGAGAGATGGCAAATAGGGATTAAAAGTGAAAATGTCGGCAATGGGTGGCCAACCAGCCAAAGAGCATGGGATTTGGATTTAAGGGAAAAGAAGCGTGGCATTTTCTTGGCCAAGGTTGGGTGGGTAGGGTACTTGTGTTTACTACAACACTCCTTTAGGCCCCTCCACAACAGTGATGGACGAGGATGTACAAATGAAATCGATAAATTGTACAAACTCGATAATTAGAATCAAATCGAGAAAAAAAAATTCGACTATGATTTGTTTGATTGGTTTGGTATTGGAAAAAAAAATCCGACGATATTTGGTTTGGTTTGGTTTTAACTAAAAAAAGTCAAATCGAAATCAAACCAACCCGACGTTATATGTATAGAAGTTTTAAATATATTTAATATATAAAAATATTTATTGTAGTGTAATTTATAAATATTTTTAAACTTTTTCATAATTTTATCTTTTAACGTATTATTTCAAAGTTTGACTTATAATTTTTGGATGCTCCAATAAGTTTTATAGTTCATAAATGTTAGTAACTCAAATAAATCCTAAATTAAACCAAAATCAACTCAATACTAATGATAATAAAAGACATTCAATTCAATTGTACTCTGAATGAAAATAATGTTAGATATCTATTTTTTAGTTTTTTTCTGATTTAGCATAATTTTTTTTTTTTAGTGTTTAGTCAAGTAAATAATAGCACTTATTAGTCGTACTTATTTTAACAACTTATTAGTAATTTTAAATTATGTTTGTTTTCACTATGGCTTAATAATAATATTTATTTTATGCGATTCTCATTTTTATTTTTGAATATTTTAGTAAAATGTCATAAATCATCTCATATTTATGCTATTTTATTAAAAAATACCTTATATAGTTCTGTCTTACTAGGATTAAAGAAATATTTGGAGCACAAATTCTATGTTTTGTGCTATGAAGACTTTATGAAGAAAAAAAAACCAAAACAACCCGAAAAACCCGAGAAAAAGAGATTTAAAAACTCGATTTTTATTGGTTTGGTTTAGTCTTTAGATTTAATAACCCGATTTGATTTGGTTTGGTAATTAAAAAACTCGAACCAACTCTACCTATGAACACCCCTAATGGACACCCTTGTTTCGTCTCGAGTTCGAGATTTAGGAACGTAAATTTTTTGATAATAAATAATTTACTTCTTTAGTAAATGTGTCCGACACAGATTCAGATTTACTTTAAACGTACTGATTATTCTGCATTTTACAATACTAAATCTGCATTTTACGAATGAAAGTGTCGACGAATGCTTTTATTACACTTGTAATTTTAAAAGAATTAGAATTAACTATTGTAAACGTCATTAGTTCTAATCATTTGAAAAAACTAATCTTTACAACGAACTTGACTCGGTTAAAACTATTTTATTTCGCTAAAAAAAAAAAAAAAAAAAATATATATATATATATATATATATATATATATATATATATATATAAAGAAGATGATGTAAAATAGAGGAAATATAAAGGAAACCTTCACCCTCAAACCATGTCTTACAACGCCAAGACATGATGTCCCACGAAAGAATGGAATTACTTTGCAAGAATATATATAGAGCCTTATTATACATATATATACACATATGAATAGTATTATTTTTATCCAATCTAGATCAGATGAGTGTGTCTCTAAAAGATACCCCTAGCGAATTCAGTATTTTGACTTGTTGAGTTCAATCTATAAAAAAAAATTAATATTTATTTTTTTATATTTTTAATATTATGGGTTCAGATAATAATTATTTATATTTTAATAATTTTTATGTATATATTTACATATTAAAAATATTGAATACAGATAGAACTCGTAACAGGAAAATTACATTCGCCTCGGCCCGCCACCACCCACCTCCGACCAGTTGGAAGGGAGCACCCACTCTCCTGCTCAGACTCATCACATTTTCTTCACTAATTTCCAAATCGCCCACTCAATTCTGTTCCCCTCTTCTGTTTCTTCCTTTGTCTTTCTGTGATTCTGTCGTTTGCTAAACAAAAAAGATTTGAATGATGTCTTTTAGCGGTTAATTTCACTTATGGTTATTGAATAATATTTTAATTTCACTAAAATTATTTAATTATTTTATCATTTAAAAGTATCTAAACTTTATTATTGTCACTTAAAAATTATTTTGCCTCAAACCCCTACAATAAATATGACATTACATAAAATTTAATAAGAAAAATCCAAAAATAAATGCCACATAACACTACTAAAAATCCGCTAAAAACTGACCAAATATTTCCGACCAACGTTGGTCAGTCAAAAAAAGCGACCAAAAACCGTCCAGCTTGGACGTAAACTGGGAAAAAATTTTTTTACATTTTTTTAAAACTAAATACCGACCAACGTTGATCAGTAAATTGGTCAACAAATTGACTCAGCTGATTAGACAAGAAAATTTTGGATTACCGACCAACGTTGGTCGGTAATCTGGACCCAATTTTTTAAATTTTAATAATTATTTTATTATTTAAAATATTTTATAATATTTAAGAATTTATATTTAAATTTACCGACCAACGTTGGTCGGTTAATGCACGGGAAGCATTTACCGACCAACTTTGGTCGGTAATTGTTATTTTCTGCAAAATAACCGACCAAAGTTGGTCGATTATTACGTCTGCATTGGTCAAACTTTTGAATTACTTTTATATTTACTATCTAAATAATATAAATATAATTCGTTAACACTTTTGTAATACAAATAATGAATACACTAACATATACTATATATAACATGCTATATATGTAGTTAAAGTAGTACAACGAAGCGTGATATATATATATATATATATATATATATATATATATATATATATATATATATATATATACATACACACACACACACACACACACACACACACACACACACTATAACAAGCTAATATAAATAGTTAAAGTGTTACAATGAAGTGTGTGTGTGTGTGTGTATATATATATATATATATACAGTATAGCCGTATATATAAGAACACGAAACGCTAGGACCACGGGGTCAAGTTCTTTTAGGGATAGACTTGTGAAGATCCTAATTAGTATATATAATTTATCATCAAATATATCTATTTGTAAATTGATTTATCGACTTATAACTTACTTAGATGCATCGATGAATATTAAAAACAAAACATTTGACCTATATCGACTAATAGTAAAAACAAACGTCTCGACCTATATCGATTGATCTATGTCATGCATTATTAGTGATGAATGAATGAAAAATAGAAGAATTAATACTAAACATCTTTGTCATATATATATATATATATATATATATATATATATATATATATATATATATATATATATATATATATATATATATATATATGGATCACAAATTAAATAAACAAAAGAAGTTATTAGTATTAAGTAAACGAGTTAAATTAATAGGTCAAACATGGTCAAACTTTAACAAGCTATATATATACACACTAACATATACTATAACAAGCTATATATATAGTTAAAGTATTACAGTGAAGTGTGTTTGTGTGTGTATATATATATATATAAGAACATATATATATATATATATATATATATATAAGAACACGAAACTCTAGGACCACAGGGTCGGGTTCTTTTAGGGATAGACTTGGGAAGATACTAATTATTATATATATTTTATCATCAAATATATCTATTTGTATATTGATTCATCGACTTATAACTTACTTAGATGTATCGATAAATACCAATCGATGATTCATCAAAACGTCTCGACCTATATATCGATTAATCTATATCATGCATTATTAGTGATGAACGAATGAAAAAAAAAGTTATTAGCATCAATTACAATATAGTGTATGTGTGTGTGAGAGAGAAATTACTCACATACTTAATTATAACTTAGAAAATTTACTTAGATAGTTGCTATTATAATTTATTAAAAGTAAATAGTTAATATAATTATTTATAAAGATTATGCTTATAGTATATAATTATTTATAATAATTGTATAGTTAAATAAAATAAATGCTTATAATTTATAATATTTTTTTATAGTTTATAATATTTTAAAAAAAAAATACAAAAAAAGAATTTAATTTAAAAAAAAAACAACTAAAGTTGGTCGGTTTTTGGTAAAACGGTCAACACTTAATGTACCGACCAAAATTACCGACCAACTTTGGTCGGTAATTCTAAAATCAGAATTGAAAAACGGGGGACCCCCCATTTCTCTCTTATCTTCCCTTCTCCTTCTCGATTTCCCTCACTCAATACCTTCCCCTCTCCTTCTCTATTTCCCTCACATAAATTCAATTGATTAGTGTTTCAATTATTTGAACATTGCATTTTATTGAGGATTAGAGTTTAGGTCTTGTTTTAATTAGTTTTGTTAATTAGTTTTATTAACTAATTAGTTTTGTTAATTAGTCAATTAGTTATAAATTAGTTTTAATTGATGAGTGTTTCAATTTTGAGTTTGTATTGTCTTGAATAGTTTAGTAAGAATTGAATTATTAACTTTGTATTGTCTTGAATAGTTTAGTTAGAATATAGGGTTTACGATTTGTTCTTGTGAATCGAACTTTTAGGGTATGGGTTGAATTTCTTTAGTTTAGTTAGTTATGTTTAAACTCGTAGGATATGAATTGAAATTTTTATTTTTGGGATTTGTTCTTGTGAATTGAACTTTTATGATATGAATTGAACTTTTAAGATATGAATTGGACCTTTTGGATATGAATTGAACTTTTAGGATATAAATTGGTGTAATTAGGAAAAAATAATTATCTTGAATTAACTAAAAAAGATATAATTAATTTATAATTATAGAATAAATTAATTTATTCTTGTGAATCGAACTTTTAAGGTATGGGTTGAATTTCTTTAGTTTAGTTAGTTTATATTTAAACTCGTAGGATATGAATTGAAATTTTAGTTTTTAGTATTTGTTCTTGTGAATTGAACTTTTAGGATATGAATTGAACTTTTAGGATATGAATTGGACCTTTTGGATATGAATTGAACTTTTAGGATATAAATTGGTGTAATTAGGAAAATAAATATCTTGAATTAACTAAAAAAGATATAATTAATTTATAATTGTAGAATAAATTAATTTGTTCTTGTGAATCGAACTTTTAGTGTATGGATTGAATTTTTTTAGTTTAGTTAGTTTATGTTTAAACTCATAGGATATGAGTTGAAATTTTAGTTTTTAGGATTTGTTCTTGTGAATTGAACTTTTAGGATATGAATTGAACTTTTAAGATATGAATTCGACCTCTTGGATATGAATTGAACTTTTAGGATATAAATTGGTGTAATTAGAAAAAATAATTATCTTGAATTAACTAAAAAATATATAATTAATTTATAATTATAGAATTAATTAATTTGTTCTTGTTTTATTTGTATAGATGGAACATCGTACTTGGATGTACAATAGGAATTATTCTAATCGGCGGGGATTGCGGGAGAATTTTGTAGAAGGGGTTGATGACTTTATTAGACATGCAATGTCACTTTCACATACCAAAGTGAAGGAGTAATTAGGTGCCCTTGTGTTACGTGCGATTATATGAAGTTTAAAAAATCGGAGGAAGATAAGCTTCATCTTTATAGGAAGGGGTTTATAGAGAATTACTTTGTGTGGACTAATCATGGAGAGATCGATGGTAGCCGTGGGATATTTCATAACATGGTTGTTGATGAAAGTAATAGGTCGGTGGAGAATACAAATCTTGATTCTAGAATTCAGGATATGGTTGCGGATGCTTTTGGGATGCACTTCAGGGGTGAGCCCAATGAAAATGTTGAACAAACTCTTAATGATGACGCAAAACGTTTTTATGAACAGTTAGAGGAAGCTAGTCGTCCACTACGTGAAGGAAGTCTGCACTCTGAGTTGTCTGTTGCAGTTAGGTTACTAAGTATCAAATCTGATTGGAATATTTCTCAAGCAGCCATGAACTCTTTCATTGACCTTATAAGTGAACTAGTTGACCCTAATATCAACTTACCTGGTGATTTCTATAAGGCAAAGAGATTGGTTTCTAAGTTGGGACTTTCGTCAATGAGAATTGAATGTTGTGAAGATGGTTGCATGTTATATTATAAAGATGATGCAACTTTAGACAGTTGTAAATTTTGCGAAAAGCCTTGTTTCAAGAGGCTTTCTAGCGGGAATATGGTCGTTGTCAAGGCGATGCATTATTTACCTCTTATACCTAGGTTAAAGAGGTTATATGCGTCGATGAGTTCTGCTCCTCATATGAGATGGCACTTTGAAAATAGAAGACCACTTGGTGTTATATGTCATCCTTCAAATGGAGAAACTTGGAAGCACTTTGATAGGACATATCCAGATTTATATAAGTATAGCCGTATATATATAAGAACACGAAACTCTAGGACCACAGGGTCGGGTTCTTTTAGGGATAGACTTAGGAAGATACTAATTATTATATATACTTTATCATCAAATATATCTATTTGTAAATTGATTCATCGACTTATAACTTACTTAGATGTATCGATAAATACTAATCGATGATTCATCAAAACGTCTCGACCTATATATCGATTAATCTATATCATACATTATTAGTGATGAACGAATGAAAAAAGAAGTTATTAGCATCAATTACAATATAGTGTATGTGTGTGTGAGAGAGAAATTACTCACATACTTAATTATAACTTAGAAAATTTACTTAGATAGTTGCTATTATAATTTATTAAAAATAAATAGTTAATATAATTATTTACAAAGATTATGCTTATAATATATAATTATTTATAATAATTGTATAGTTAAATAAAATAAATACTTATAATTTATAAAAAAAATTTATAGTTTATAATATTTTAAGAAAAAAATATAAAAAAGAATTTAATTTTAAAAAAAATGACCAAAGTTGGTCGGTTTTTGGTAAAACGGTCAACACTTAATGTACCGACAAAAATTACCGACCAACTTTGGTCGGTAATTCTGAAATCGGAATTGAAAAACGGGGGAACCCCCATTTCTCTCTTATCTTCCCCTCTCCTTCTCGATTTTCCTCACTCAATACCTTCCCCTCTCCTTCTCTATTTCCCTCACATAAATCCCATTCCCCACCCCGCGTCGCCACCGCCCAGCCTCCGCCGTCGCCGTCACCGCTGCCGCTGCCACTGCTGCCCCTCTCCTTCTCCATCTCCTAAAAATTATAGGTTTGAATTACAACCCGTTTATTTGTTATTTCTAGGTTTTGTTAATTAGTTATGAATTAGTTTCAATTGATTAGTGTTTCAATTATTTGAACATTGCATTTTATTGAGGATTAGGGTTTAGGTCTTATTTTAATTAGTTTTGTTAATTAGTTTTATTAACTATTTAGTTTTGTTAATTAGTTAATTAATTATGAATTAGTTTTAATTGATGAGTGTTTCAATTTTGAGTTTGTATTGTCTTGAATAGTTTAGTTAGAATTGAATTATTAACTTTGTATTGTCTTGAATAGTTTAGTTAGAATATAGGGTTTACGATTTGTTCTTGTGAATCGAACTTTTAGGGTATGGGTTGAATTTCTTTAGTTTAGTTAGTTTATGTTTAAACTCGTAGGATATGAATTGAAATTTTAGTTTTTAGGATTTGTTCTTGTGAATTGAACTTTTAGGATATGAATTGAACTTTTAAGATATGAATTGGACCTTTTGGATATGAATTGAACTTTTAGGATATAAATTGGTATAATTAAGAAAAAATAATTATCTTGAATTAACTAAAAAAGATATAATTAATTTATAATTGTAGAATAAATTAATTTGTTCTTGTGAATTGAACTTTTAGGGTATGGGTTAAATTTCTTTAGTTTAGTTAGTTTATGTTTAAACTCGTAGGATATGAATTGAAATTTTAGTTTTTAGTATTTGTTCTTGTGAATTGAACTTTTAGTATATGAATTGAACTTTTAGGATATGAATTGGACCTTTTGGATATGAATTGAACTTTTAGGATATAAATTTGTGTAATTAGGAAAACATAACTATCTTGAATTAACTAAAAAAGATATAATTAATTTATAATTGTAGAATAAATTAATTTGTTCTTATGAATCGAACTTTTAGGGTATTGGTTGAATTTCTTTAGTTTAGTTAGTTTATGTTTGAACTCGTAGGATATGAGTTGAAATTTTAGTTTTTAGGATTTGTTCTTGTGAATTGAACTTTTAGGATATGAATTGAACTTTTAAGATATGAATTCGACCTTTTGGATATGAATTGAACTTTTAGGATATAAATTGGTGTAATTAGAAAAAATAATTATCTTGAATTAACTAAAAATATATATTTAATTTATAATTGTAGAATAAATTAATTTGTTCTTATTTTATTTGTATAGATGGAACATCGTACTTGGATGTACAATAGGAATTATCCTAATCGGCGGGGATTGCGGGAGGATTTTGTAGAAGGGGTTGATCACTTTATTAGACATGCAATGTCACTTCCACCATACCAAAGTGAAGGAGTAATTAGGTGCCCTTGTGTTACGTGCGATTATATGAAGTTTAAAAAATCGGAGGAAGTTAAACTTCATCTTTATAGAAAGGGGTTTATAGAGAATTACTTTGTGTGGACTAATCATGGAGAGATCGATGGTGGCCGTGGGATATTTCATAACATGGTTGTTGGTGAAAGTAATAGGTCGGTGGAGAATACAAATCTTGATTCTAGAATTCAGGATATGGTTGTGGATGCTTTTGCGATGCACTTCAGGGGTGAGCCCAATGAAAATGTTGAACAAACTCTTAATGATGACGCAAAACGTTTTTATGAACAGTTAGAGGAAGCTAGTCGTCCACTACGTGAAGGAAGTCTGCACTCTGAGCTGTCTGTTGCAGTTAGATTACTAAGTATCAAATCTGATTGGAATATTTCTCAAGCAGCCATGAACTCTTTCATTGACCTTATGAGTGAACTAGTTGACCCTAATATCAACTTACCTCGTGATTTCTATAAGGCAAAGAGATTGATTTCTAAGTTGGGACTTTCGTCAATGAGAATTGAATGTTGTGAAGATGGTTGCATGTTATATTATAAAGATGATGCAACTTTAGACAGTTGTAAATTTTACGAAAAGCCTCGTTTCAAGAGGCTTTCCAGCGGGAATATGGTCGTTGTCAAGGCGATGCATTATTTACCTCTTATACCTAGGATAAAGAGGTTATATGCGTCGATGAGTTCTGCTCCTCATATGAGATGGCAATTTGAAAATAGAAGACCACTTGGTGTTATGTGTCATCCTTCAGATGGAGAAGCTTGGAAGCACTTTGATAGGACATATCCGGATTTTGCTAGTGAACTAAGGAACATCCGGTTAGGTCTGTGTGCGGATGACTTCACGCCTTTTTCTATATTTGCGACACCATATTCATGTTGGCATGTCTTTCCTACACCTTATAATCTACCACGTGAGTTGTATATGACTAGTCCATATATATTCTTAAATTGTATTATCACCGGTCCACGTCATCCGAAAAATTTGATTGATGTATATTTACAACCTTTGATTGATGAGCTAAAATAATTGTGGTATGATGGTGTTGAAACATATGACATATCAACTAACCAGAATTTCAATTTGCGTGCTAATTTAATGTGGACTATTAACGATTTTTCCTGCGTATGGAATGTTGTCTTGGTGGATAACTGTTGGGAAGCTAGCTTGTCCTTACTGCATGAAAAATAGTAAAGCGTTCACTTTGAAACATGGCCGAAAGCAATCATGGTTTGATTGTCACCGTCAATTCTTGCCTGATGATCATGAGTTCAGAAGGATGAAAAATGCATTCAAAAAGAATAAAGTGGAATATGATTCTCCACATCTGATACTTTCAGGTGAGGAAATTTGATAGAGGGTCCAGAACTTCAGTAAAGTTACCGAGGCTCCACCTTATAGATTCTCCGGATATGGTGTTAATCATAATTGGACGAAACAGAGTATATTTTGGGAGTTGCCTTATTGGAAAGATAATCTTCTCCGACACAACCTTGATGTCATGCATATTAAGAAGAATTATTTTGACAATTTATTCAATACAGTGATGGATGTTAAAGGTAAGACAAAAGATAACCCGAAGGCTAGAATGGACTTACAAGAATATTGCAGGCGGCCTGAATTATACTTGCAGACAGCAAACAATGGTAAGGTGTTTAAGCCCAAAGCAAGTTACATTAATCTATTAATTTGTAACATTTTTACTAAGATATTAATGTGTTTTTATTGTTAAATTGCAGGTTTAGGCCGGGTAATAAGACTACAAAGATAATCACTAATGCCATCAGAAAGCTTTATGATGACCCTTATGCGACTTGGACTGATTGCCCATTCTCGCTGAAGGAGCAAATTTTCAATCAATTTTAAGGTATAAATGTTCTCTTAAACAATTTAATAATTTATATTTATGATTTTTCCATCTAATATTTAACTTTTGAAATACAGAGTAAGTGTGTATGGGAAGACCGCTATAGCGCGAAAGTGGCTGCAAATTTTCATCATAAAGCTCACAAGAGATTGGCGGATGCTTTCTCGGATGCTAGAAACAAGAACAAAAGGCCTGGCTAGTTACTTAAGAATTTGTGGAATGATTTGCAAAGGCAATGGCTTACCGCGGAGATCTTAGAGAGGTGCAAAAAAGGAAAGAAAGCTCGCGAATCCGAGAAGGGAGGCTTCTTGCATACTGGAGGTGCGATCAGCCTAGGAACAATAAAAAAAAGATTGGTACATAATTGCTTAAATTATTTTACTTTTCTAAGTATATCTATTCTATTTATTGACTAAATTAATTTGTTTTCAGGAAAAGAAGTATGGGCGTCCAATGAGTCATGATGAGCTATTCAAGGAGACACATATTGTGAAGAAGAAGAAAGAGGGGGATTAAGATAGGTGGGCCTCGACTGCATATGTAAGCTTTCAATTTTCTTTAAGTATTATAATTTACTTTTATATAAAAAAATTTAATTTAAAATAATATAGGGTCGCTACCAAAGTAACGTGGAGGAATTCATCCGTAGTCATCGAGCTGGTAAATTGGGTGAGCCAATCCAACCTTTGGACGAGGATGCTGAAAGAATATGGTTGGAGTCTGTTGGCGGTCCAAAATGGGAGAAGGTATACGGGCTTCCTACTAAAAAACTTCCATCGCTATAAGTGCGGAATGCGAGGAATAGAGACTTCCTCGCAAGGCGAGCAACTTAATAGGGAGAGCCTCTCCGCTATGCGGGACACAGTGACAAAGCTCACATCCGAGCTAGAAGCGGCCAAGGAAAGAGAAAGGCTTAGAGATGCTCAATTCCTTGGCATGCAAGCTAATATCAGAACTCTCCTATCTAGTGGAGCTTTTCCGTTGCCCCGATCTCGTGAGTCATCTTCAGAGGGTCGACCTGCTCGTGATCGTTCCTCCTGTCCTCCCCATGATCGTTCGTCCCGTCCTCCACAAAACAGTATTTATAAATAAAAGTTCATAAGACGGTGATGATGATGTTGCTTTTATATATACTTTGAACTAGACAAATAGAACCAATTTTGAACTAGTTGTAATTAGTTTTAACTTAGTTTTGGATTTTTATGTTCAATTAAACTTTAATTTGTTAGTTTTAAAATATTTATTGAATGTTTTGGTTGTTGTTGTGTTGTTGTTGTTGTTGTTGTTGTTGTTGTTATTGTTGTTGTTGTTGTTGTTGTTGTTGTTGTTCTGTTGTTATTAAGTGTATTGGTATGCTGGCAGGTAGTGTAGCTGCCAAAACAGGCATTTTATGCCAAAATTAAACCCAGAAAAACCGACCAACTTTGGTCGATTTTTAATAAAAAAAATTATTCCAAAATACCGACCAAAATTGGTTGGTTAATGAACATTGAATTCCCAGAATTCAACATTACCGGCCCACTTTGGTCGGTATTTTGCCTGCACTGTTGAGGTTACCGACCATAGTTGGTCAGTAATGTTTAATTTTAATTATTTTAAAAAATATATATTTTTTCAATTACCTACCAAAGTTGGTCGATTTTTTTAAATTTTAATAATTAATAAAAATATATATAATTTAGTTAAACCGACCAACTTTGATCGGTAAAATTAAATTAATAAAATATATTTCCGACCAAAGTTGGTTGGTAAGTACTTAAACTTGTCAGATGGTCGTTTTAAGCTACCGACCATCAAAACACCGTCCACACCCTAATGGTCGCGTTTTGATCGGTAATTGGCCATAACCGACCAACTTTGGTCGGTTTTTAGCGAATTTCTAGTAGTGATATAAGCTTAAATGGGTCATACCCACTTTAGATCCATGTCTCCCTTAATATAATTTGACCCAAAATCCAAATCGGTTTCGATAAAAAAAAAATATTAAATTTCACATTAGTTTAAAATGATTATCTTATACTACAAAGTTTTTGCCTTTACTTTTACATAATGCACATTCATAATTATTCTATACTAAAATAATCTATGCTAGAAAATTCTTATTTTGTTTGTATGCCCTATCCGAGTCATTTTATAACTCTACTGAAGCTAAAATACTACTGTATCTAACTCACATAACATATTTATAATTTTCTAGTGAAGTTAAAATACTATTATTTCTATCTCGCATAACATATAAATGTATCATAAGCATACAAGAATAATAAGGCTAATAAAAATCTATTTTCACAAACTACCATTCCATTTATTTTAAAATGTTGCTTATTAAGCAACACTAGCATACAAATAACCTGCTTAGTAAGCAACACATGCAATTAAAGTGCATAATAAAAATTGTCAATAGACATGCAATTATAGACAGAAGATGTTGGGATATAGAATATTTTAGCTTCAGTAAAGTTATAAAATGACTAGGATATGGCATACAAACAAAATAAGAATTTTCTAACATAGATTATTTTAATATATAATAATTATGAATGTGCATTATGTAACAAAAAAGGCAAAAACTTTATAATATAGGATAATCATTTTAAACTAATGTGGAATTTAATATTTTTTTTATCAAAGCCATTTAGGCTTTGGGTGAGATCTTATTAAGGGTGACATCGATCTAAAGTAGGTATGACCCATTTAAGCTTATGTGGCATTTATTTTTGGATTTTTTTTATTAAACTTTATGCCATGTCATATTTATGGTAGGGGTTTGAGGCAAAATAATTTTTAAGTGACAATGATAAAGTTTAATTATTTTTAAGTGACAAAAAATAGTTGAATGATTTTAGTGAAATTGGAAGATAGTTCAATGACCATCAGTGAAATTAACCCTGTCTTTGAGTGTTGGTTTTTTTTCTTCACTAAAAATGCTTTTCAGAAAATTCTTTTAAAACGTTACCAAATCTTTTTAAATCAACAACCAACAAGTAAATCTTTTTTAAAAAAAATACTATTTAAAAAGCTTTTCTGCTGCAAAAAGTTTTCCAAGCGATAATACTCAATAAACGTACGTCTTTCTATATCTTTCAAGATTTGCAATCTTTGCTACCCTAAGCACCAAGAAAAAATTCATAGTAATGACCAATGAAGTCAATAATTTCTTCACATCTATTCAAACTTTGATGGATAAAGATCGTTCGATATTTTGATGGGAGACAACATGTATCCAATAAAATAGTCGTGATGAGCAAGTAGATTCGGACACCACAGTCTTTTAGATATTCTTAAATAATATAATCTCAAATACAAAAATGAAAAAGCTAAGTTATGATACGTCATTAAAGCTCTGGATTGTTTTCGCTTGCATGATTGGATGTAAATTGATATTCATAAATTCTCGTAGATTATAAAAATTAAAGGCGATAGTTGGAAGGAGAAATTGTTTATTTTCGTATTTGTGTAACATTTTAAAATTTTTTTGTATAAAGGTACTAGCAAGGGGCTTTTTAAAAAAAACAACAAACGTAGGAGACCCACTTCCCGTTAAAGTTTTCGTCCCATCATTATATTTTTAAAGGAAATTACTTGTGTTATTTCAGTGGCTAATTAAATACAAATAAATTTTCCTAGGAACTTATAACAAATAGTGCGTAATAGTTAATTTTATATAATAAGCAGTTAGAATTCCTATCCTTTCACAAATTTTCGTAACAGAACCCGTGACTTCTCTAGAATATTTTCTCTCTCGAAGTAGTAGTCTAAACTAGCCTTCTAATCAGCTGGAATTTAGGATATTGAGACAGTTTACCATTAACTCGTTAGAATATTAACATCTGATTATTCTAATCACTCTACGCATTATGAAAGCTAATTATTGCTAGACCTATATTGAAAACAAAAAGCACCATTATACTCTCTTTTTTTATGATGTTTAAATGAGAGTATTATTTGAGTGATAAAAATAACTGTCCAGAATTCTGATGGGATGGATATGATTCCTGTACTTTTAACTAAAATATCGGGTTCGAGCTTTAGGAATTAAAAAATATTTAGTAGGAAACTCTTCCCCTTTAATAACACTTACGCAACAGGAATCTAGTATATTTGAGAAATTATAGAGTGACCGAGAATATGAATTTTAGAGTAGTGGGAAAAGATGCAATATATATTGGAACTAATAAAGGATATAATTTTTTGTATCATGATCAATAATAATTTCAATTTTAGGAATATGGACACAATTTGTTGCCTAATATAGTAGCTGATGTGGATTTCAGTCAGCATTTATGTGGACTGACTTTATCACAGCTAGAGTTCTAAATAATAAGATGACCATGTTGATATAAGTATATGTTTTACACTTTTACGTGTGCATATGATTTTTCTTAGTCAAAAGTGAGTCAATCCTATCTTTTTGACAGAATATTTTTAATTAGAATTAATTATTAATATATTAATAACTTGAAGTAGTTAATATTATCTCCTTTATTTAACTTTTTATCATGAATTCCTTAGTATTTCTTATAAGAAATTTTCATACTTGTAAATCACTTAAAAATTCTAAGTCATAATAATTTATAATTACAAATATATATAAAATGTTTGAAATATTTTAATAAATAAAAAAATTATTTGGCTCTCTAAATAATAACGTTTTCATAAAAATATAAGACAGATATTATAGTTTATATGTAATGTATTTTTAGGCAAATAGGCTTTATTAGGAGAGGATTAGGAGCTAAGCCAGCTAACTCCACTTAATGATGCCAAAGCAATCCACTTAACTTAAAGAATTAAATTATTAATAATCTAGCCGTTCTTGTAATTAAAATAGGGGACTTCCATGATAACCAAACGAGATTTGTACGCGTTTAGTTCCAAAATGTTTTATTACTTTTATACTTAAGTTATCAGAAGTTGCCTGCCATAAAGTCTAATTAAGGTTAGGAATATTACAAGGCATGTCAGAATTTGTCTTTGTTTTTTTAATAAGTATATGGGTGAAAATATATTAATTACCACGTTATTAATGAGATATTAAACACCAACTTGCATCTAAAAAGCAAAAAAGTTAAAGGTTTCTTTTTAATCAAAGCTTAATTAGACATGTGATAGCACAAACCACTAGCTTCATTAGGTGCAACAAGGAGAAAAAAATTACATTCTAATTAACCATCAAATGACTAAACCCTGTGGTCATGCTAAGTTCATTTAAAAGATCCGTTGTGGATTTAAATTTAATTTTTAGAACATATAATTCAAGAAAGAATAAATTTTACAGAAATTTTTTTGTTTTGTAAAACTGTCAAGAAAGAAAAGAGCAAACAAGAAGATTAAATTTGATAAAGGAGGAAACTTTAGACTTAAATCTCCTAGTGACGGTAATAAGTGATTGAGTTAAGTAATTTCTCATATAAAAATATTGATTTTAGACATAAATAATAATATGGAGAAGGCAAATTTCTGCACCCCCCCCCCCCATTTTCATTGATTTTAAGCAATATATGCGTGAGGTAACTTATTCTAGCAAGTGAAAAAAAAAATTCCTCGCAATTTAATACATAGGCAATATTTTGATTTTTGGTCTTAAACAATAGTATATATTTGTATCACATTTAACAAGTGAAAGAAATATTTTCCTCATGATGACATATTATAATTCTTTGACTTCACATAATATAGTTGGAAGCTTATACCTAGGTCCTTTCAAATTTATTTTAGTAGGTAAAAATAATCTTTCCTAATAATAATGTACACTACATAAATGTAAAATATGTAGGGTAAAAAAGTCTAGCATATGATATACTGATAATGTAAAAAAAGGTTTATACTGTTAACATATATTAGCTATAGTGGTAATGTAAAAAAAGTTTATACTTGTCAATATATATTAGCTATATCGATCCTTGCTCTTTTATGTTCTTCCAACATAAAGTTAATTCCCCAAAACAAAAGGATATGTGGCCTTAATTTGCGTTAAAAT
Source organism: Nicotiana tabacum (assembly GCF_000715075.1). Lineage (NCBI taxonomy): Eukaryota > Viridiplantae > Streptophyta > Magnoliopsida > Solanales > Solanaceae > Nicotiana > Nicotiana tabacum. The sequence continues at coordinate 135,868,466 of NC_134102.1, forward strand.
TACTGATTTTTCATGAATAATATTTACAAAAGTACAGTACTAATATGAACTTGATGCTCTCAAATTTACAGACAAAGTTGAAGCACAACTCATAAAACTTCAACGTTCTACAGAGATCTAAGTTTATTCTATTCATTTTTTATCTTCTGTCTTTCTAGGGTTTAGTAACGCCTTGACCTAATTAAGATAAATAAAAAGAGATGATTTTATTTACTATAGATTTTAGTAGAGACCATCACATGCACTTCTGAAAACTTGTTTGTAAAGTGAATATTGTTACAGCTTAAGACAAAACATGATGATTCACACACAATAAGTAGTATTAGCACAAAAGCTAATTATTCACTGCTCTTAATTATTAAAAAAAGCTGTTTCCACTGCATGTTACATGTCCAATATGGAATTACAGTAATGTTGGTACCCCTTTTATTCTTCAAACTCCATAAAAATGCCAAACTACAGCTATGCAGATGCATATGCAAATACTGTAACAACACTATCTTTGTCCCTCCCAACTGTAGGGGCGGAGTTAATTTACGATTTCGGTCGAATTTAGTAGGTTTATTTTAAGCTTTGTTATGTATTATGAAATTAATTAAATATGTACAACTTTTAATTTTTAGACCAAGTTACCAGTAAACTTGAAGTCGTTGTAGAATTTTAAATCTATTAAGTATAGATCCTGGATCCGCCTATGCACCCGGCCACTTCTCTCACCCAGCTCGCAATGAGCTAATTTAATATATGCACAACACATGATTTTCCTGTGAGCAATATAAAGATTATTTGTTTTTGAGGAGCTTACTCAGAGCTTTACAGTAAAATCACGTTTTGCTGCTAATTAAACAGAGCCCACTATTAGAGTGTTAGTGTGTGTTTTATGCATGTCAGGAGAACTTTGATTTTGAGTAATAAAATAATGCAGAAGAATCTTTTTCTGGGATTAAGGGTATGTTTGCTCTGAAGGGGAGTATTTTTCTAAAAATGATTTCTAAAAGCATGTCATTTTTTAGTGTTTGATTGCCGGAATATATGTTTCAGGAAAAATATTTTCCACCAAAAAGGAAAAAATGGCTTTCATTATTTTTGGACGAAAGTCGTCTTTATTTATAATTATTTCAATTTTTAGCTATTATTATTAATCTTTAATACTCAAAAAATTCATTAAACCTTATCTGGCTTGATGATTATCAATCGATAATAAATATTAATTATATACCATATTCAATATTATTCTTATACATATCAAATCATTGCATTAGCAATGCCATGATTTTTAATACATAAATAAGTATGTATAAAGATAAAACTGTCATTTTAAAATCTTTAATACACCAAATCAAACAGTCGATAAAAACTAATTTCAGTATAGCTAATCCTACTATTATTAATTTTAACTTTATCAACACAGCACTATTCTTATACATCTTTTTCCCAACGACCCTATCAAAGGAGTCCTTTGCATTGGCAACAATGAGAAAACATTATCTCTTTTCATGTGGATTTGTAGTTTTATTTTTTTTCTTTTTGACCCTTGATTTGGATTTTCTTTTGTTTCGGAGCTGGCATTCTCTATCTTATAATCTAACCTCCCCTTCTTTATTTCTTTCTCCTGTTCTTTTCATGTTTGTAATTAAGATTTATTGATGTAACATGTCCTTTGCTTGCTTCCCTTTCATTCATTATAATTTAAGCTGCAGCCTCAAGCTGAACATGAATGCAATAATTATAGATATAACCTAACTTAAGCTATGATTTTTCTTCTTGTCATCTTCACTGTTTTCATTTAGGATAATACCTTACAAGTTTTATGTTAATTATGTGTACACTAATGATGTAAAGAATTTTTATAGTATCATTTTTAATTAAGTTGACCAGTAATGTGTAACTCTCTTTTTCAAGCATATATGATATATTAACTTCGAAAATAAAATATTAACTTGCCACAACCGATTAAACTGTACTAATATTATTAAAAAATTCCTTAAAATTTCAATATATATAATTTAAAATTTTTGTATACATTTAAGAGCCAATGAGCAGGGAAGATTTCTGAAGTGGACTACTCTATCAGTCAGAATTTCACATTTCTACAAAACTCTGAGAATGATAACGATATTAGCAGAGACATTAGTCAGAAATGTGGGTCATTCTATCATGTGGGATGTCTCTCCTGCTCTTGTACCTAACTAACCCCTCCCCCCCCCCCCCAAAAAAAAAAAAAACCCAAAACAAAAAGCTCTAAACTTTGAGTATTAAGGGGTATGGGGGAACCCCTATATATAGGAGAGTCCACGTCAAATAAAAAAAAAAGAAAAAAGAAAAAAAGTGCAAATAAGTTAATGAGCTAAGTGTCAACTTTCAAATCATGAGACTGATGACCTTTCCTTGACCAACTTAACATCATTCTCAATTTTATTTTATTTGGTCCTAATTTATTTTATATTTTTAGCAGACTCGTTTGTTTATTATTTTTTTGTTTCTTAGCTGGTATTCGATATCTGTATTATAGTCTCGAATAATTTGAATTCGCATTGAAAAGGGAAGCGTTGTCTATCATGATGATTTCATTTCAAAGACTCGAATCCAAATTCTTAGAAAAATCTTATTCATTCCATCATAATCATTGATGATTATCTTTTTTATTTTCCAGAGCAGCGAGAAGGTCGGAATCTAGTGTATCTATCTTTAGAGTATAGCTTCACACTTTACTCATAGTATAATGATAGTGTGCCTTCACCCGATGATCTTGTTATGCCTCTTACCAGTTATGTACAAAAGCCCATAAGAATTTCTTTTTTCTTTTTCTTTTTACCTAAAACTAGATGACCTAGTTCGAGTCATGAAATTCAAGTTTACGTACATTTTTATTGATCATAGGATGCCGAACAAATAAATTCTTTCTTATTCATCTTCTGAAACAACTCAACAGAAATAATTTGGGGTTTGGGAACTCTACATATATATGGGACTTAATTTGAAACTCAATTTGACTTCACTGCATTCAAGGGTATGGTCTAGTGATTAACAAAATGGGGTAGAATCATACGATTTCAAATTCAAATTCTAGTCGAGGCAAAATATATTAGGTGATTTTTTTCTATTTCCCCAAATTTTGGTGCGCAAGTTACCCATTACTTTGTACCGATAGGAAGTAGCACGTACCTGATCATGAAATTAGTCGAAATGTATGCAAGTTAATCCGGATGCCACCGTCATAAAAAGTGACATTCATGGTAAATTGATATCCTGTCAGCTGAAGGAATACCAGAACTTATTTAATTTAACGGAGAAATAGTGTAAATTAAGTATGATTGGGCCCCAAATAATGTGAACTAGAGAATTAAATTTTGAGTAAGAGTGACGGTTAAGCTCAGTTATCATTGACATAATTAATTAAGATCCAAAGTAGATAGCGACATATTTTACTTAATTTTAAGATAACTAAGATACTACTATATATGTTATTGTTTAGGTTATATTCGAGATCGAGTTTTGAAGTGAGGATTTCTTTTTCACGAGTGTCTACATCCAAACGCCATGGACAATCCGCTAGACATTGTTGATTGACAAAACGTGAATCAGTGAATGGCCAATAAAAATGATAAAAAGAGAGAAAAATATATTACGCCTTCGTTGTAACATTTTTTTTAAGACTATGGTTTAGTGATATCCTGACCCAAGTGTCTATTGCAAATAACTTTTCTACCTCCACAAGATAGGAGTAAGGTTTGCGTACACACTTCCCTCCCCAAACCTCATTATGTGGGGTTATATTGAATATGTTGTTGTATGGTTTAGTGATAATTATATTTGTAAATATTCGTATTACGTATTTATTGTATTGATTTAAATATCGATACTAGCAAATTTTTACCATGACTATTTATTGATCAAACCTTACACCTAAATGGTAAAGGGTGGAGCAAATCCTACCTATATTAACATGACAATACAGTCGTAGCATGAAGATGAACATTTTTAGCATAAATATCCAAAAACATGTACACGCTATTTCTAGAATAAAATTCAATCTCCATGTTGCAGTAACTTCTTTGACCTCCTTTGCTCCATGAGAAAACATTTATAGTCAAAAGTAAAAAATGTTGCCCATTTGCAAGCGGAAAATAATACTCGTTAAATTTGAATTTCTGCCCATAAACGAGGTCAAAAAATCAAAATTGGCACCAAAATGTCCTATTTGTGCAAATCACTCCTATTAGTCTCTCTGGATGTATGGGCTGGGTAGTAGAATTGTCAAAGTGTTTTCTCTTTTAGCTCCCGCCAGAAACTATTTACATCTAGTAGCCAAAAATATGTATAAAATTTGTATAATTTCTGTATATAACATACAAAATATAAATATATAAAAAATATACAAATTTTATACTTTTTTTGGCCATTATTTTTACAGCGGCTATACAGTGTCATTTTTCCTTCTCTTTAGCACCAAAGTGTTTTTCTCCTTTTGTATGAAATATACTGCAGCCCAAAGGCTCTTAATTTCAAGTGAGGCTGACTTACGCAAATGTCCCCTTTTAGGCCCCTATTTAGATTTTATTTCTTTTTAAGAGGTTGTACAAATACAGTCTTTGAAAAATTATTCTTTCGGGATAACATTAGACTCGGGCCTAATTTTCAGTTTGCTCACAAAATATTAGACTGTAGTTTATCGTTTTCTCATAAGATTTTTAGTTTTCTCAAAAAAGAATCTTTAGATCGTGGTCTAAATAATCCATTTTTTGTAGGAGAAATAAAAAGAATACCATTTCCTAAACAGCATACAAAAAGGGACAATTGATGAAAACTTCACATCAAACTCTTTGGATGAGTCCAGTCCAAACAAAGGAAGTCTTGGGCTAATAGAAACCAAATCAAGCCCATCTTCGACTAATTGATTATAGAAGCCCATATTGGTCTTTCACAAAAGAGAAGAAAGAGAAGTTAATTGAAAAGTGATCGTACCAAAAAAATGAATAAATAAATAAATGTTGGGCAGATGAACACATGATACTCAGAGTCCAAGGGACATTGAATAAAGTGAAAAGCAATCCTTAGAATTTGTGACATTATGAATTATAACGACAAAGTGACAAACAAACATATACTTGAAACTGAATTACAAGCTTATCTTACCTTTTCTTTAACGTGGTCCCTGTGATCTATTATTCCAGAAATTTATAATATGACGTGTCTGTATTTTTCACCAATATAAATATGGAGTAATTTTTGTACACAAACTTACTTCAAATAAACCACCCATTGGGCTCTAGTTGTAAACTGCCCTCTCAAGATCCATACATCAATTGAAAATGAAACTAATTACTCCTATTATTTAATCCTAACTTAGCTGGAAAATATTATTAGTGGAATAAGCTCTCATAATTTCGTTTAGGTGGATCTATCCTTTTTTATATTCAATTGCCTCAGTTGCCTTACACATAAATCTGACAGATAAATTGTAGAAGGGACCATGTGGTCTCATTTTCTTTGTGTACTTAACTTAGTGCTGTCTCATGTATTCAAGAACCTCACCATGCCCATATATAATAGTTGGCTTGACAAGAGTAGCATTTAAATCACTCCTATATATATAAATCATAGTCACCATCATTTTCTTTTTTTGATTTCTTACTCAATATTCAGTATTCATATTTGAGACCCGACTAAATCTAGATTTACGTCGGAAAATTTTACATTGGGAAAAAAAGATTTCTCTAACAAAACTGTGACTTTATACTATTACGCGGCGCCTTCCTGAAATTCCTTGGAAGGGCGACGTAAGGCTAAGCAACCGATATCAGTGTGGTTGCTATGCGCCAACTGAGGCCCCCTCCGTACGCTAGACTAAATTGTCAGTGCCGTACGAGAAAACCAATGTCGTGAGCAATTGAGCAACGAAAAATGAGCAACTGATAATGAAAGATGATGATTGTATTGATGATGATGAAAGCTATTACAAGATGCAATGCGGTGTCGGGGGGAGAGACACCAGCACAGAGAATTATTTGAATGCTTGAATGTTTGAATGCTTTGGTCCCTCTTAATAATGCTTAAAAAAATAAACCAAAGTTACATGAGTTGACCTAAGAAAGCTGTAGAAGCACACTGAAAAATAAATGAAGTAAAACTACTCTATAATTATAATGAAAAGGACTTAGTCTTCTACAAGGTGGAAGCAGGTCCGATGGCAGCAACTTTATCTTGAGCATCAGGGTCTGCGCGCGCATTGCTGTTGGCGCGCGCGACACTATTTGGATCTGCCAGCGGCTTGGCGCTGGTGCTTGGCATTGGATCTGCGCGCGAGGCACTGTCTGTGCGTGCGACGCTATTGGCAACATGATGGTTTGTGCGCGCGGCATTGTCGGTGCGCGCGGCACTGATGGCATTCGCCAGCCGCTGGGTGCTGGTACTGATTATCGGTGGAGCGACAGAGGGCATGCGCGCTTTTCACTTGGCGCTGCCGAGACCACGGGGCCGACCATGGCGCTAGGCGTTGGGAGGCTTGCTGGGACTCAGAGCCTTACCTACCGGATGATGATAATTGGTCAGGCTCTTGTTGGCTGGGAGGTCTGTTCCCCTCGGTGTTGTGAGATGGCTTCTGAAAGATCTTCCATGTATTTCTGAAATGCTCGGAGGCGGCTGACATGGAAGACTGGATGGAATTTTCACCAGGCTGGTGTGTTCAACTGGTATGTGGATTTCTCGATGCACCTTTCAATGGAAAATGGTCCAATGTATTTTTGCAATAGGCGAGGATCTTGGGTCCTCTTTCCAAACAAGTTCCGCTTCGGGGTTCTCACCATCACTTTGTCCCCTGGTTGATGTTGGGCAAAGCGATGGTTTTGTTCGGGATACCTCGTTGCCATCTCTTGGGCTTTGACAAGATAGCTCTGCACTATCTTCAAAGTTTGCTCCCATTCTGTAGAGAAACTGGCAGCTCGAGGAGATGTTGGCATATTTGGTGCATTCACATTATGTGGGAGTAGCGGTTGTTGTCTGGTAATAATTTCAAAAGTGCTTTTGTTTGTATGGGCGCACTTTTGTGAATTGAAACACAGGTGAGTAGCATCCAGAAGCTTCAACCAATGTGTTTGTGACCCGGTTGCAAATTAGCGGAGAAATTCCTCCAGCATGTCATTGAACCGGTCTGGCTGGCCATCTGCTTGTTGATGGAAGTTTGAGTTATGACTCAATTTGGATCCGAGGCAACTGAAGAGTTGGGTCCAAAATTTGCTAGTGAAGCGTGGGTCGCAGTCACTAATGATGTTGTAGGGCATGCCCCAATGTTTAAAAACATGAGAGAAGAAGAGTCGAGCTGTATCTTCTACCGATATATTTTGTGGGGCTGCGATGAAGGTAGCATACTTGGAAAATTGGTCTACTACCACCATGATGGTTGCATGATTTCTGATCTTGGGTAATTCTGCGATGAAATTCAGGGAAATGCTTTCCCAAGGTCTCTGTGGGACAGGTAACGGCTCCAAGAGTCGTGCTTGTGCTGAGTGATCTGACTTGTCCTTTTGGAATGCTTGACAAGTCTTCACACAATGAGGGGCGCCATGAGCTGTTGGACGCCGATCATGTGTTGTTTGTTTGATGATGTTGAGGGCAGCCGGAACCATAGGTTCAGGTCTGTTGGTTCCCTTCTTTGACTGTATGGCCGAGATGTTTCCAGCGGCCATTTTTATGGGTATGCACGGTATGGTGTGGGGTTTGGCCCCGCCGTCTCCCATCATTAGGAGCATGTTGGCATATGGTACCGGGATGGTGTTTGTCTGCCTGAGTAATTCCAATCCCACTATTAGTTCGAAGTCATCGATGATAGCTATACGTAGGTTGAATGTTCCCTTGTATGGGCCAAGCTTCATTGGCACTTCTTCGGCTATTCCACTCACTGGCTGAGATGGAGAGTTGATAGCCTTGACACGACCCTTGCATTTTTGCACTACTAGACCGAGGCGTTGCACCTGAGTTGAGGCCAGGTAGTTGTGGCTAGCACCCGTGTCTATCAATGCCTGAATAGGTTTGCCATTTACTTTCATGTCAACGAACATTAAGGTCCTCTTTTGTGTTGTGGGAGGCCTCTCGTCCGCCTTTCCTTTCCCTTTCTTGACGATTGGGCATGCGTTCTTCTTGGGGTTACCAGCACTGGTTCCCGCCAAGGTATCATGAATGGATCCAACAAATGCGTTGAAGGCACCTACTTGTTCGGGGCCGTCTGAGTCATCGATATCTGACCCATTTTCAACAGTCTGTTGAGCATTGATCTGTGTATTGGGACATTGATTGTTCCAATGTTCCCTGCCGCAATGACGACATTCTGATGGGGACTTTGTCCCCTGATTGTTGTTGACTGATGCAACACTGTTACTGCTTGAGGAAGGAGTCTTGGATTTGGATGCATCTCGATCTCTTCCGTTTCTGTTAGGACCGCCATTGCTAGGTTTGGCTCCCATTGTATCATAGGCGGCTGGGGCCTATCCTTCTCAGTTTCCAACTGATAATCCCCAAGGCACTCTGCAGCTTGAATGGCCTTGGGCAGGGTATCCACCCTTTGTCTTTGCAGCTCTAAACGAGCATGAGGTTTCAGACCTTCTATGAATGCGAATAGTTTGTCTTTGTCCCCCATATCCCGTATGTTTAGAATGAGTGCGGAGAATTCATGCACGTAGTCCCGCACTGACCTGGTGTGGTAGAGTTCACGCAACTTTCTCCGTGCATTGTATTCTATGTTTTCGGGGAAGAACTGCAGGTGTATGGCTGCCTTCAGTTCTGCCCATGTATTGAGAGTATCTTCACCGGCCCTGATGGCTTCCTATTTGACTCGCCACCAGAGTTTGGCTTCGCCTTGAAGATACATGGCAGCAGTTACTACCTTTTTGGATTCTTCCAACTGTCCAACGACATCGAAATATTGTTCGATGTCGAAGGTGAAGTTTTCCACTTCTTTAGTATCCCGGGCTCCATTGTATGGCTTGGGTTCCGAAATTTTCAGCTTTTGTGTCATGGGGGCAATGTTCATGGCACCCCTGATTTGGTTTTCGCCTTCTTTAAGCAGGCTTTGAAGGGTAGCATTGACAACATTGAGCTGACATGTCAAGTTGTTTATGGTTTGCTGCCTGACAGTCAATCTGTCTGCCTCTAGTTCCCGATGGGCTAAATCCTCGGCACGCTCCTGTTGGAGGTCCTCGAATTTGCCATGAATTTTGGTTGCCTCGACGGCAGCCGTTTGCCGGTCTTCCTCAGAGTCGCGACTGATGTTTGCTATGTCAACTTTGGCCTGCCGCATTCTGCGGTCCAGGTCATCCAACCTTTGTACTAGGTTGGTTTTTAGATCAGGCACCATATCCACAATGGGTCGTAGTACGTCAACCGTCTCTTCGAGGACCGTGATGCGATCCCCATAATTCACCATGGTCAGAAATGGTGATGATGATGGCAATGAGTTCCCTCGTCCGATGTCGAGCCTAGGCTCTGATACCAACTGTTACGCGGTGCCTTCTTGAAGTTCCTTGGGAGGGCGACGTAAGGCTAAGCAACCGATGTCAGTGCGGTTGCTATGCGCCAACTGAGGTCCCCTCCGTAAGCTAGACTAGTCAGTACCGTACGGAAAAACCAATATCGTGAGCAATTAAGCAGCGAAAAATGAGCAACTGATGATGAAAGTTGATGATTGTATTGATGATGATGGAAGCTATTACAAGATGCAATGCGGTGTCGGGGGGGAGAGACACCAGTACAGAGAATTATTTGAATTCTTGAATGTTTGAATGCTTTGGTCCCCCTTAATAATGCTTTAAAAAAATAAACCAAAGTTATATGAGTTGACCTAAGAAAGCTGTAGAAACACATTGAAAATGAATGAAGTAAAACTACTCTATAATTACAATGAAAAGGACTTAGTCTCCTACAAGGTGGAAGCAAGTCCGATGGCAGCAACTTTGTCTTGAGCATCAGGGTCTGCACGTGCATTGCTGTTGGCGCGCGCGGCACTATTTGGATATGCCAACGGCTGGGCGCTGGTGCTTGGCATTGGATCTGCGCACGGGGCACTGTCTGTACGTGCGATGCTGTTGGCAACATGATGGTTTGTGCGCGTAACATTGTTGGTGCGCGCGGCACTGATGGAATTTGCCAGCCACTGGGCACTGGCACTGATTATCGGTGGGGCGACAGAGGCGCATGCGCGCTTGTCACTTGGCGCTGCCGAGACCACGGGGCCGACCGTGATGCTAGGCATTGAGAGGCTTGCCGGGACGCCACGGGGCGCGTCCAAGGGGTCATGGGTCGATGATGGAAAGCATCCCATGACAATACACATGACACGAACCTAAGCCCTTTGGTAAAAAATGAACAAATATTTACCACTCCACCAAATTCCTTGTTAGTTAGTCATTATCATTTTCAATTTGGGTTAACCATGCTCAATAGCTTTCTTGCCCTCAATTCTGTTATAACGGGGTAAATAAGAATTTCGACCATAAAAGCATCATTCAAATGATTCACCTCTACCACCACCATTCGTCATAATTATGGGTGACAAACGGGCAAATCAAGTCAGATATGGGCGGGTCAAAACAAGTAATACAAAAACGGATAAATTATTCTACCCGATCTATATTTAATACAGAAAAAAGCGGGTTAATCGGCGGATAATATAAATATTAATATTATCCATAACTTCTTGAATATGATCACTTTTGGATGAATTCTTAGTCTCACAAACTTGAGGAGCCCCTAATTTGAGACTTTACAAATATAAAAGTTAAACACATTAGTTATCCATTTTCTAAATGATAATATGGTTCTCATCCATATTTGATATGTTTTAAAAAATTCATTATTCTACCCATTTTTAATGGATAATAGAGGTGGATAACTGTTTTCTTTTAACTATTTTGCCGCAAAATATCACAATTCATGGTTATTGCCAATTATTGCGAAGAGTTTTATTTCTAGCGCGTAATTTAGAATTTTAAAAATAAATATTCTTTGCATATTAATTTATTGTCTTGAATCAAAGGTTTTAACCTTGTCATTTTGCTTGAAAGTTGTTGTAACACTATCATGACTTAGTTTAGGATGACTAGTGATTTCAGGTGAACCTAATACAATATACAAATTATTCAATCCCGACATCAAAGTTATAATTAGTTTGACGGCTAAAAGAGCACAACTTAAAACTAATAAATTAAATGAACTTTGTAATAAAATAATAAAAGAAGAGTATTATAGAGAAAAGTAGAGAGAGAAGATTCTTATTGATTTGGGATGAATTACAATGGAATAGAATCCCTTTATTTATAGGAAAAAAGTGACTTACCCACCAAGTAACAAACCTTAAAATCTCTCTAAAATATAGACAATCACCTTAAATACAATTCTATTTATAACACTCCCTCCTGAATGTCTATTCAACAGATAATGTATCTCGTTAAGACCTTAACTAAAATTAAACCAGTGAAAAAAAATTCTAGTGAAGGAAAAAGAGTACACATGTTTAGAATTATGCTTTTTGGTTGCCTCGTTAAAAACCTTGCAAGGAAAACCCAGCGGGACAAAACTTTATAAGAAAAAAAAGTACAACGCGTATTAATTCCCCCTGATGAGAGCATCAATTCATATCCGAGAGCATATGCATTCCAATCTTGTGTACCATCTTCAAAAAATCATTGGTAGAGATTTGATAAGCAAATCAGTCATATTAACTTGAATGAATATGTTGTACCTTGAAATCATCATTCTTCATAGATATGTAATGTCTTCATATAATATCGTGGAATGGCCTTTTCAATATCTCCATAGAGGTAGAAATTCTCGCTATCACATTATCATGCTTTTAGTTATAAACAAGATACATATGTGCACAAATTGTACCTAGGATGTGGTACTTCAGGACCAAGAATTGTATATGCTTTAAGCGATTTAAATCCTTCAGGGATTGTCATAAGTCAAGTCATATAAGCCATATAAATGAACTTTAGATGCATATCAAGTTTTTATGTCATGCCGGACATATACGATAGATAAAAATAATTTTACATATCACTGACTTTATACTTTTAAGTGTTTGAACTGTAGGTCCAAAATTACATGTCTTTCATATGGAATCAATTCTACTTGAATTATTTCTCCCGACTTAAGATCCCCATCTATACTTAGTGCTATCATAGATTTAGTCGACGAAGAATTATATCGGTTCGAACCTCATTCTTTTTATAAAGACATAACATAGAGATCTCTTCATTCAAATTTTCAGGTACCTGAACCTCTCCTTAGATTTTATGAAGTGTTATGTCATGTGATATAAACCAACTTATCAAGATAAACTGTCTTGAATAGAAAATCTGAAAATTATGCTAAATTAAATTATTGAGCAAGTTAACTCACAAATATCAGGTTGCAGGTTAATAGCACATGTAACCATCTCATAGATGTATCTTATGTGGTATACGTGGCAGGTAAATGAGCCCATATTCACCTTTGATATTTCCAGCATTATGGGATCAATCCCAATTTTAGATGGTCTATTAATTAATGAGAACAAGCAACGTAAGAGAATTTGTGAAGAATTTCTAGTTCTTTAATATTTACCCATGTGAATTGGTCTATTGATAAACTGACGTGTGCAATTATCAATAAAATCCAAGTTTATTATGATATGGATTTTTATATCAATAAACTTCTACTTTATTGTGGCATTCTTTTATGTGTGTAGTACAAATTGAAGAATAAAGCAGGTAACTTTTTACCTAAATATTGCCCCGCTACAAATTGTAGTAATAGAAGATATTAAATCTTTCCTTTATTTACAGTCTCAATATAATCAATTGCTTTCGCGAATATTATGGAAACTCAATAAGTTCCTTTGAGACTTATTACGACACAATACCTCATTGTTAATCAATTATGTTTCTCCAAAATAGTATAATTGACTCTTCCAGAGTTCTCGATTAATTGTGTAATATCACATATTCATCAACATCTATATGGTGAATATCTCTTTCAAAGAGAAAGTTATACCATTATGGTCATGATCAAAATTATATGCAAGATATGTTTCTTGCATTACTGTTGTTCTTTAATAATCACATTGCCAAAATATATTGGCATACAATAGGTACGTAACCAATGATCATCCTTGCCATAATAATGACATTATTTTCTTATTTCCTCTCAAACCTCCTTCTAGATGTGAGTGTGGTATATTCATTACCACTAGTACATTTGTATTCTTTCAAGAATAAATATATATTCATAAATCATATATTATCACATTCACACCATGAGTGGACCATAATATATATATGTGCTTTATGAAATCTCATGTTAAATCGATGATAAACATTAATTTCACAGAGTGAAGGATTATTTTGAGAAACCTTATTGTTCTCATTACCACAATGATGGCGATTATAGTTTCGTCTATTGCCATGTCCACACATTGATACCTTCATGGTAATAATTTTGTGTTCTTTGAGACTTATCACATACTGCTATCACATTCTCTTAAGGAAATTAGAATGAAGCAAATTCAATGGGACAGGTTTCCATTTTTTGTGCCCACAATCATACATGAATTTGATCATGGCAAGGCATAAAAAAATTACCATTCAGGTGGTTATATTTTGTCACAAACTCTATTAGAGTTATAATCAAATTTTATTGTCTTAACTTATATTTAAAATCAAATTATAGAATTTTTAGAATTTAAAAAAAAAATAAGGTAAAATACTTACATTAAATCCAGAATTTATTCATGAAGGAAGTTCATTGAACAATTGACAATCGTTATGCTCAATATTATGTACAAGTTGAGCACCATGCATGTATCCCAAAGCCTAATGACCGAAACAGATGCCCAGTATAGGAATATTAATGTATTCACCCAAGAGTTTCACGCAAATTCCTATATCTTCTCTCCACGGGGGTTTAATTTCTCAAACGCTAGACAACTAATTAATAGTATATCTACAAATTAAAACAACCGCCCTCTACTCAATTGGTTAGAGTCTCGTACTGATAACGTGTTATAAAATAATAAAAGAAGAAGAATAGTATTGTAGAGAAAAGTATAGAGAGGGGATTCTTATTGATTTAGGATGAATTACAATGGAATAGAATTCATTTATAGGGAAAAAGTGACTTAGCCACCAAATAACAAACTCTAAAATATCTCTAAAATATAGACATTTACCTTAAATACAATTCTATTTATAACAAACTTAAAATAAATGAATTTAAAATATTCAAATCTCATTTAGAGCTCACATAGTTAGTACTAATGTACCTAGGTATGCAAGAAAAATATTGACAAACATGCTTTTAAGATAATGATATTTGTGGTCCTATGTATCCTGTGATGACAAGAACAATGATCATTGTACTCGCCTCTATGGTTTTCGACAAGCCTTACAAAATCCAAAATCCAAAACCAAACTGCAAATGAGAATTCACAATGGCACAAGTCTGTGACTAGTTTTTGATTTTTAGAAGAAAATAAAAAGGAGAAGGGGAAGTTTTGGAGCAACGGTAAAATCATTTCCGTATAATTTATAGGTCTTAGATTCAAGTCGTGAGAACAATTATTAATATGTGTATTATAGTTGACTGTCTATATCACATCTCTTGAAATATGACTCTTTTTTAATTTTTGTATGAATATAAAATATTTTGTGCGTCGAGCTGTCTTTACGAAAAAAAATTAAAGTGGATTTTTGTGGGGATGGTGGAGAGAAAGAAACCAAAAAACCCACCAAAGAATCAGGATAAGAGCGGAACTAGTGATAAATTCAAGTGGGGATATTTTTTAAGTTTTTAGCTAACTCCTTGAAAATACCATTAGCATATCCATTGACGGATAGTCCAATCTAACAAAACAAAGTTACCTCAATTCAATTCTCTCTTTTAACACCATATTGTTTGTCAAGACATTATCACTCTAATTTTTCACATACCACATATAGTGGTTAAATAATCACTATACTTTTTTTTTTAAAATTATAATCGTGGTTTCAGGATAGCTTAGCTAGTTCTACGGGCTACCTATTATCTCACACCAGCAACATATACCAGGTAACTTTATCTGCCAAGACTTGAACAGACAAGAAGAAATCGTCGGTTTTTTCTGGAATTTGAACTAAAATAATCACTATATTGTCATATTAACTTTATGGATTATGCTGTATTCATGTGATACTTATTTGCTTTAGCTCAATTAAAATTTAATACAAAAGGTTCTATATATGGTCCCAATTTGTCGTAAAGGAGATGAAATACTTATGAAAAGAGGTCATCCATACGTATAAAGAAAGCATAGTATCTAAACAAAATTAATTAAAATCCACTATCCAACATCTCTATCTCCATTGAATGCTCATTTCAAGCTTTCATTGCTATCTTTCTGTGTCTTTTTTCTCACTTCACAATCAAGAACAAATATATAATATAAAAAAATCTTGTATCAACCGCTACTCTTATTACTTAATTCTTGATTTCTTGTCCATATGTGCTATTTGAATGCTATGGATTTTAGGCCCTAAAGGACAAACAAGTGAACCACACCACGCCCACTTCGAAAGGGTCATTACATTACACTATATGGCAACAACTACTACACATCTCAAATTCCAAACACAACACATTAAACCCAAACGTCGTCGTTGCCGTGAGACTACCATTACTACTTCCTCCTCTTCTGGTAAGGAGTCTTTTAGCTCTTCTGATTTTTCGCCTACCACCTGTTCGACACAATGCCTGAACGAAACTCGTAAACTTGATACACCTACTATTGTCTCTCCTGAGAACTCATGGTGTTGTCCTGCTTCTAAATCCTCGCCGCCGCCACCACCCATTTCAGCCTCCTCCTCGCCTTCAAATCTCAAGATCCCGTACTCGCCAACTACATTTCCTAAAGTTATGGAATCTCTCAGCAGTACAACAACAGCCACCTTTTACGGTAGTGGAGGAGGTACTCCTATCCCAAACAACAACACCCACGAAGCATTTCCATCATCTTTCAGCAAATTCAACTCTGCACTCACAGCTGGGCTTTTAAACCCTATGTCACCGCCACCTTCTATGGACAACAAGACTCGTTCAAGCCCAACCCTTTTCGAAATGATGGCAAATGAACCCGAATGTATTCCAAGATCAACAATCAATAACACACCCATTTCGAATGGGGGCTTAAATCAGAAGCTTTCTACTTCCCTTATGCCACAAGACAAACAGGCCTTAATGCAACATCGACTTTTGGATCTTTTAGCCTGTAGGAGCCCGGGGAATCAGTTTAATGATTCGGGTTCGAGTGATGTGAAGTTAACATTGAGTTCTAAGGATGGTTTCAGTGTTGCTATGAATGTTCATAGGCAGATCTTGGTGGCCCATAGTAGGTTTTTTGCTGTAAAGTTGTCTGAGAAATGGGTAAAGCAACAGAGGAATTCGGGTCCTTACATTGTTGAGATTGCAGATTGTGATGATATTGAAGTGTATATTGAGACCTTGAGATTAATGTATTGCAAGGATTTGAGGAAAAAACTCATGAAAGAAGATGTTCCTAAAGTCCTTGGAATCTTAAAGGTAATGCTTATGCATTTACATTTACTCTGTGTGCTGTGTAATTACCTAGTGATGAGAATCGTTTGATAAACTGTTCTTATTGAAATAAATTGTGGCTGAATCATTTAGTGGTAAATGATTACTGATTACTGATTAGTAGTTAATGAATTGGGAAGAGAATCATGCGGTTTTAGGTTCATGGGCAGAGTTACCCGGTACCTATGTTGTTGGAGATAGCTAGTACCTGGTGGAATAATTGAGGTGCGAAGCTTGTCCCGACACCACTGACATAAAAAAATCACTTAGTCAAATGAATGGTACAAAGGATTCATATAACCGACCTCAACTAATTTATGACTTAGACGTGGTTGATTATTGTTAAATCACATAGCTAGATAAATTATGACCTTAATAGTTAATATGAAGTATATATGCTTGGTCTATTCTGAACTGTGAATAGAAGTTAGCTATCAATGTTGTTGTCTTTGTTCATTAGCCATGCATATATGTTTGTGTCCAATAGTTATTGAACTGTATTGCTTGCAAATTTATTGCAATGTGCTTCGCAAAGGGATAGTTGATTTTCCATGCCACTGTTTTAGGATAGTGAAATTTTTTAGAGATAAAGTCTAATCTTTATGCACAGGCACATGCAGGCACAGACACATATTTGGTAAATAGAAATGTCCACGATATTTTAACCATGGCTGATCAAACTGTGTTATAGGTTTCAGCGGCAATTGGGTTTGATGCGGGGGTGTTATCGTGCCTGGAGTACTTGGAGGCTGCTCCTTGGGCTGAGGATGAAGAAGAAAAGGTAGCTTCACTACTGTCTGAGCTTCGTCTTGAAGGAGTAGGTGCTGGGGAAGTTTTAAGGAGGGTATCTCTTGATGTTACATCGGGAACAGAGAGTGCAAATGGGAATGAGGAAGTGCTTCTCAAGTTATTGCATGTGGTTCTTGAAGGGAAGGATGAGAAGGCGAGGCGAGAGATGAAGGGCTTAGTATCCAAAATGTTGCACGAGAATTCATCTCATAACGACTTGAGGAAGGAGTCACTGTATTCAGCTTGCAATGCATGTCTGCAATTGCTTCGCCATCATTTTTTACGGGTAGCAGACGCAGGCATGGCGGATGTGAGTCAGATTGCACGACAGGCTGATAATCTGCATTGGATTTTGGATATCTTGATTGATAGACAGATAGCTGAAGATTTTTTGAGGACTTGGGCTTCTCAGTCTGAATTATCTGCGGCACATCCTAAGGTGCCTGCACTTCATAGGTATGAGGTTAGTAGGGTCACGGCTAGACTGTTTGTTGGAATTGGTAAAGGGCAATTACTCGCTTCCAAGGATGCTAGGTGCTCTCTTTTGCAGACATGGTTATTGCCATTCTATGAGGATTTTGGATGGATGAGGAGGGCATCAAGAGGTCTTGACCGGCATTTAATCGAGGATGGCCTCAGTAATACTATTCTGACCCTACCAATGGCATTGCAGCAAGAAATTTTAACGTCTTGGTTTGATCGGTTTTTAAACTCCGGTGATGACTGCCCGAATATCCAGAGAGGATTTGAGATTTGGTGGAGAAGGGCTTTCTGGAGGCGAAATGGCGAGCCTGAACGGCCTCGTCAAATGCGTGTCATGACTGCAACAATTGAGAACTCTTGAGACTTAACCAGTGAAGAGAAGAAGGGCCATGTCCACTCTATGATTGTCTTGTTCCAACTCTTGCTATTTCGTAGCCCTCATCTTATACCAATACTTTTTTTCCTTCTTCCTTTGAAGCAATTAGCACAATTTGATACTGCAGAGTCAAACTTATGGAGATGATCATGATCCCAGGTTTAATCCGGGAGCAAGCAGACACTTTTTTTCTGTTTAGGTGTCATGTGATATGAATATAGTTTCTTTCTAATCCCATGTAGAGCTCTCCTGTCCATGACTAAATTTCCTGAATTAGTGGTTTTAAGTTCACAAAAAGTTATCCCACTTAAAAGTTGTGCAACATCCTGAATGCTAATTTCTGTTACTGGGATAATTCATATATTCAGTATATCAAGACATGGATGACTAATTTGAGCAAGCTAACGAAGTTGAGGTAATTTGGGAGATAATGGTGATTGTCACTGCTTATAAGGGGACATTGCTACTGGTTTTGTGATATCAGTGCCAAGGGTGCAGCAAGATGGTAAATTGCTTATTGTCTTAGATCTTCATATATCTTGAGATCATCTGCTGGCAAAGTGTGGAAGCAAGACTTATCGTTGTCGCAATTCTGGTTGCTAATGAAATTCATTATGTCCATGCACCTTTGTGAGCCAGTCTCTGCTTAGGATTGATTAGATGCACTGTTTTTCCATCGCGTGAATACTGTAGCACGATATTCCCTAGTGTGAATTCTGAAGTTCTTCAATGTTATTTCCATTGTTTCTCACCCCTTGTTTACCAAATTTTCTGAAGTTTACCTTGTTGCGTGATGTTTCCTTTCCAATTACTAATTTTGTTTTGCATGAAAAATGAGTTTAATTCTATGATGCTGTTCTTCTACGTACTATCAGAGACTGTTGACTGTTCTTCTGGTTATTGATTATGTTGGCACCTTTAGTGAAAGATAGTCATGTCTTCTTTTGTTTGACTGACTATATGCTGGTATCCAATTTTCTTGAAAGAGATTCCTTGTCCTGGGATTGTAGGACATCTAGCTTTAGCTGTTTTATTTCAAGTAACTATTATTCTTTCGGATTTTGGAAAAAAAAAAAAAGAAGAGTAAATTATGAGTCTTATCTTTTGATTCCACTATTTCTACTGGTGCTTGAAATTGTGAGATGTATAATAGGCTGTGTTAAGTGTTAACTGCTGGTGATAAAGTAGTTATCAACATACAGTTTAATGTAAAATAAAATTGTTAAACCATCACAGTCAATTACAGGTAACTTTTTACCGAACTGATAGCCTGCAAAATATGGTAAATCACAGATTACAGCAGGTAAAACTACACTGAGAGTGTGAAATTCTGTTGTACTGTCGGTGTATATAAGTCGAACTCTTCTCTTAAAAGCTGATGCATTTTCATCAAATATGGTTGTGGTTTCCAACAGCTCTTGCTTCAACATCTACTTTCAAGAGTCCTATTTCATTCCCTTCTTAATAGTCTCACATCTCAAAATTCTTGTCTTCGTCATCATCAAAGTGAGTAAAGTAAGATGGTCCAGTAATCAAGCAATCATAATTCAGTTCACCTGGCTTTGCTATCTTTTGCCTGCATAAGAAAAACAGTAAAGTTAGATAAACAAGAAGCCCAGTTAAGTCCAAGCACAAAACATGAGCAGTGTGTTACCATTCTTGGTCAATTAGCATCTCATCAGTCATCCCAAATTTCTGCAACTCCTCCCTTGTATGGTGCACTGACAAGCAGTACCTGCACAAGTCTAAATTAGTTCAATTTTCCTAGTTTTGTTGTAGCTGGACTTCATCATAAAACTAGAGAGAGCACCACCGAGCTTTGTGGTAGAGTCGTAAGTACTCCTTCGTCCTTTTTAGGGGTCTCACGTTCGAGTCTTGGTTATGAAGTTACTTTTATTAGGGAGCACTTTACCCCTCCCCCTCCCCCTCCCCCAACGTGGGACTTCCGTGCACGGATTTGGATTTAGTCGAGTCCCAATGTGGGTACCGGACACCAGGTGAAAACCAACAACAACAACAACAACATACCGAGTATATTTCCACAAGTAGGGTCTGGGGAGAAGTAGTAGGTACGCAGTCCTTACCCCTACCTTGTGAAGGTAGAGAGGTTGTTTCCGAAATACCCTCAGGTCAATACAACAGAATCACAGCAGTTACGACAGAGAACTACGGCAAACGAAATAGTAACAACAACTAGAAAAATAAAACGAAAATATGTTTGTTTACCTTCCACCATAGCCTCTTTCCATGACAATCATGCCCCCATTACTCATATTATGAAGTCCTTCAAATTGATCAACTGTCCATTTATACCATCTCATCAAGAAAACTCTTAGAGTAAGTCCATGAGAAACTATAACCAAGTTCATATTTGAACTCTGCTGACCAGGTGGTTGAAATCTTCCTATGTCAATATCACTTCTAAGAGTTTCTCTGAACCCTGCAGCTCCCTTTTTCAAACAATTTCATCACAAAACAAAATGCTCAAAAAACTCAATGAATCTTGAAAAAACAGACTTACCTGTGATTCTGTCATACACATCTGCTGCTGATTCCCCATTAGGAAACCTATAAAAGAAACGACCATAACGAGCTCGCACAGCTTTCTCTATCTTCATTTGTTCTTTGTCCTGGAAATTTCCTAGATAAACACAATTCATAAGATGCTACTCTACCTCCGATCCAAAATAAGTGTCATTTTAGCCGAACCAATTGTCATGAGAGTCGCTTTAGGACGCTAACAACGCGAATTAATTATTATTATTTTCTCAAATCTATCCTTGCTGCAATAGATGATCTAAAAATCTGAGGAAAGATAACAAGTAATTTGAGGAGATATAAAGGGTTATTCATTCAAATAATCTTTTACTCCTATAATTAATGCTAGTAAATTTATTTTGTACGCGCGACAAAACACAAGTGACACTTATTTTGGACTAAAGGGAGTAAATACATACTAGGAAAGCCAAGTAACGTTAAAAAAACAACCCTAAAAGCTAGTTCATGATCATATAAAAAGACAATAACGCATTCCCTCAACTAATCCATCGAACACTTAAGGATGGACATATGGAGCGTGAACAACGTGACATGAGAGTTCCAACATTGTATAAACCAAGAAATGGAGAACCTAGCTCTGATACATGTCAAAAATTTAACTTTACGCCTAATTCGACCCTGAAAGTTAGCTCATGAGTTGCAGATTACCTAACAAACAATAGTACGTAATTCCATTTCCTAGACCAATATGGAACATTTAGCAAGTAAGACTTAGTCAAAAGAATTTATAGACAAAACTTGTTCATACCAAAGTCTTGCTCTCTTAGCCGAGGCTCTTCTCTAACACCAGCAATTCTTGAACGTTCAAATGACTTAGCCAAATTACGCAAAGTTTCGATACCTCTTTTATAAGGTGACACATAGAAATAAACCTTCCAATCATCTCCACCATCTTTCTCAATCATTTCCCTCATTTTTCTTCCACATTCCTCTGCTTCTTCTACTCCTTTTTCTGTCAATCCAACGTTAGGATCAGCTACTCTTGTATACACACTTTCATCTATATTTCCTTCACTTTGTCCATGTCGTACAAGAATAATTCTTTTTGGCCTAGGTGGTTTTACAATGCCTGGATATGATAATACTAGGTTCTTTTCTGGGAAACTACTAACCCAACCATTTAGTTCTCTAGATTTATGTTGCACTCCAGAATATTCATCATTGCAACATCGTATTGTACTAGAATTTGGGTGAAGTTTTTGATGATTTACTCCAAAAGAAGTTGAATAAATCTTGGAGAAAAAGTTACTCATTTAGATAAAATGATCTTTACCACATAAACATAGTATGTTCCTAGAACTTTTGGGTACGTAGTGCTATCTAAGATTTTTCTCAAAAATATTCCTGCTAATTTTGATGCAAATGTGGCTACATAGTGTAATGAAGAGAGGTGAGAGTTCAGAGTGCTTTGTTTTTATTGTTTGTGCTACGAAAATAAGAAGAGCCAAGCAATTTTTGCCTTATCTAGCATGATGCAAGTGTCTGCACCAAGACGGAAAATTGTGCGGTGGAGGATGGACTTGTGACATTGACGAGGCCTTAGAAATATATGTTAGTACTAGTAAAAGGTTTTTGGATATTATCACTTTTAACCCGCGTCAAAAACTATTATTATTCGGTAACCGAAAAAGTAAATGAAATTTATATAAGTTTTATATATAACATACATAATATATATATATATATATATACAAAAATATATATTTTTCGGCTATTATTTTGATAGCGACTATACAGCGTGATTTTCCCAAATTTTTTGGCATATAATACAATGTCACATAAGCTTAGTTGTTGATTAAAGGACAGACCAGCTGTCCACTTTTTCGTGTTCTTTGTGATCTTTTTTTTTTTTCGTTTGTAAAATGTTAGTGTCAAGTAAGTATGCACGCAACTCAATTAATTATGAAAATAGCACGGGCTAGTCAGTTTTTGGACGGGTAATTGAAAAATAGTCATCGTTTACAAAGTCATTAAAAAATAGCTACTATTTTGTTGCAACACGGAAAGTTCCAGCATAATATGCCGGAGATTGGTGCACCTGTGTATGAACTTACAACATATTACGCTGGAACTCCAACACACGAAAAGTTCCAGCATAATATACTGGAGATTGGAGCACATGTGTATGAACTTCCAACATATTATGCTGGACCAGTATATTATACTGAAAGTCCAGTATATTATGCTGGAAGTCTAATATATTATACTGGAAGTCCAATATATTATACTGGAACTTCACTATATTATGCTGGAATATTTTCCGGATTTTGAACAGTGTTTTCGTTCAGATTTATCTTTACATGAAAATGGCTAAATTTTGATTACTTTTGAAACTGTGGCTATTTTTCAATTATCACTTACAAATTTGGTTATTTTTGAATTTCACCTCAATTAATTTGGTAGATACTGCAGTACTATTTTTCATCAGTAAGAAAATCGGATAACTCTTTTCAATAATGCTTATAATATTGATCTGAATAATGATATTACTTACACTTACAACCATTATTCTCCGTGAAATGCGCAAGTAGAGTGGGATTAGTAGGCCTTTGGACATAAAAATTACAAGTTTTGAAAAAAAGTAGTATCTTGAGTTAGGTTGAAAAATAATATTTGGAATTTGAAACTATATTTGGACATGCATTTCACTTGAAAACATATTGCAGTTTTATGAGTAGGGAAAAAAGTTTTTCTGAAAATTTTGAATTTTGGATTTTGAAAAACTCATTTTCAAAAAATCTTCAAAAACTTACAAAACTTCATGGACAAACATTTTTTTTAAAATGAAAAAAGAAAAAAATATTTATGGACAAACAGATCCTTAGAATTGTAGCTACTACTTGCACCTTGTATTAAACTCATTACTTTCTGCTCGAAATAAGTATATGGGATTATACTCATTTTTAACTCGACATTAGATGGACGGTTCTTATTGGGTAATTTGCAAGAATGACCTTGGAAGAGGATGATCTTAATTTTTTGACCCTGCTTGCCACATGGGCAAAACTTCAACTTTAACAAGTGTTGCCCCTTATTTGCCCCTTCGTTTAGATCTGATTATAAATTATGTTTTAAGAAAGATCCGGTATAGTTTTATACGGATATCGCTAGGAGATAGAGTCAAAATTGAAGTAAGTCCCTATGCTTCAACCAAAGTGCGTATAATTTATTTACTCTACAATAAAAATTTGAAGAATTAGTTTTCAACTTCACCGTTCCTTTCGTCGGAATACAATTCGAGATTAAACAGTTTAAGAAACTTATTTTCTTCCAAGAAATAAATTTAGAATTAAGGGAAGGAATGAGAAATATGAAATAAGAACTTATGTTTCTAAAATTTGTGAAAATGTCGACTAATTTATTGGAGGGGACGAATTATAGTAAATTGCTCCAACACGAGGCTTCCCACGGAAAACACTTTTGACTTTTGGCCTTAAAGGTGTGTCCATGGATTTAAAAAATTGAAATCATCCATTTCCAAGGTCATTGGATGTAATTTTTAATAAGATTCTTATCAATATGAGCTTCACATAGTCGAGAAAAATTGGTTTGGGGGGGAGGGGGAGAAGAAATAGCCAGATTTACAACTGGTAATTAAAAAATAGTCACATTTTCAAAAGTAATTGAAATTTATCTATTTTATTCATGTACAGATAAAATTTGAACAAAAACACCCTTAAAAATTCGGAAAAATTCCAGCATAATATGCTGGAGTTCGAATTTTTTACATATGAGATTCCAACATAATGTGCTGGAATTTCATAATGTGCTGGAGTTCCAATATAATATGCTAGAAGTTTTTACGTAGGAGCTCCATAATCCAGCATGTTATGCTGGAACTTTCCGTGTGATGGAGTTCCAACATAATATGATGTAAGTTTATTCGCAAGAGCTCCTTAATCTAGCATATTATGCTGGAACTTTCCGTGTTTCAGCAAAACATTAGCTATTTTTAATGACTTTATAAATGCTGATTATTTTTTAATTAGCAGTCCAAAAATTGATTAGCCCGTGCTATTTTCACGAAAAACAGCTATCATGGACAGGATTTAATCGGGTGGGCTTTTGATAGCCCAGAAAGCTTTGCTCACCTTCAACGAGATAGTGTATTGGACTTGCTTACAGAAACATTATTCTAATGGGCTTATGTTATCTGCTATCGGCTCTACAGATCCTAGCCCAATTTGGTAAACTGAAAAACTTTTACTGATATTTAAATCATTGACATCAGGTAGCCATTCTAAAGGGCTATTATTTAGAAATTAGCTAGTGAGTCCTGAATTTTAATTTTTTAGTTCATTTTTTCGGGAAAAAAATATCTTGAATTATCATAAAGTTAAGATTTTCAGGATAAAATAAGTACCGACTAATCTCTAAATAGCATCACTGAGAATGACTATTTGTGCACTTGCCCCAATTTAATCTCATATAACATAAAGATATTTTTGACACTTTTCCCCCATATTTGTTTTTTCCTTAGCTTCGTGAAAGGGTTGCGTAATTCGGGTGCTAAGGAATAATATGATATGGAAGTAAATCATTAATTCGCCTTTTTCCAAAGAACAATTACTTGATAGTTGATAATCTTGAGTTTTTTTTTTTATTTAAAAAAAATAATTTTTTTCTTCTTTATTTGGAGGAAAATTCTCGGTTGTGTTGTTGAAAGTGATTACTTTAAGACACATTCAGACAAAATATGATGACATTTATGCATGGATAGTTTTATTGGTAAAAGTACCAATCATTGGATGACAGACATTGAAATCTCCCAATTAATCTTAATTATTGAGGGAATAATAATATATAGTATAATAAGTTGACTTGGAGTCAATCGTCAAGTGCCCCAGTTTGCTTCTTAGGGCATATGTACCTTTAACATTAAAATAAATGTGTCCCTCTATTTTATTATACTGTTTATTCTGTCCCTTCTTCCTCATATAATGATTGCAATGTATGGCTGCCCCTTCATTTGTTGGTATTTTTCTTGTACAAATTCTACTACTTTTTATTATGACATAAGTATTTCAACATCAAGTATAATCTTATATTCATGAACTATTACCTTAGAGCCAATTTATAAACACATACACTGTTTTCCAAATTTTCGTGAATGGGGAAGAGAAGTAGTTAGGCAAGAACCGAAGTTTTGAACTATTACTTTATAAAATATTTAGTTTCATTAGATTAAAAAGAGAAAAGGGCATGTCGGTGCACGAAATATTCCGCATTCACGCAGGGGTGGAGAAAGGACTGCACCATAAGGAGTGTGATGTAAGTAGCCTACCCCGATACGAAAATCAGTGACTGATTTCACTGCTCGAACCCTTGACCTATATGTCAGACGGAGACAACTTTACCGTTGCTCCGAGGGTCCTAGATCTTCAGTCGCATTAGATGTTACTGTTTGCTATAAATTTTATGCAGAAAAATAAAACTGCAGTTACAAACAACTATAAAGAAAAATTGATTTAATTGATAAACATTGCAGGTTACAACTCTGTTTATCCCTTGATTCTTCCCTCCAATTTGTTATCCGTAATTCAGGGGCCTTAGCGGCGTATTTCTCGAACGTAGGATGGTATGCATCTCTTTGATGTATTTGATGATCAAGAAGCATATGACAACACTCCATTTGGATCTTGAATGTTGCTAGAACTTTGAGCAAGACATATTCGATATGTCTCTGATCTCTAATGAATATTCCATGAATTTTTATGGAATTTCGAGATCGTATATGTAATCTCTTTGTGCACTATGGGATTGGTGAGATCATCTTTGAAGAATATATGTAGCCTTATTTATAGGCATGAATTAGGGTTTATGTGGAGTAGCCACCAAATAACCCTAATAGACTTCTAATATTTCAAGAGTCGTCTTGAATTTAGGATTTATCTTGATATGTTAAAATTTCAGTGTCTACAAATGTCCCATACTTCAAGGTTTATTGAGGTGTAGGCTTGCTGAAACATGAAGACGAGACTTGAAGTATTCGACCGTCACAACAGATAATCTTGAAACTTGAAGTTTTTGATATGCAGGAGGAAGAGATGAATGGCAGAACTGGTCCCACTGGGCGTGCCAATTTGTTTGCTATAAGTTTTATGCAGAAAAATAAAACTGTAGTTACAAACAACTATAAAGAAAAAAGGATTTTATTGATAAACATTTCAGGTTACAATTCTGTTTATCTCTTGATTCTTCCCTCCAATTTGTTATCCGTAATTCGGAGGCCTTAGCTAGCGTATTTCTCGAATGTAGGATGATATGCATCTCTTTGATGTATTTGATGATCAAGAAGCATATGGCAACACTCCATTTGGATCTTGAATGTTGCTAGAACTTTGAGCAAGACATATTTAACATGTCTTTGATCTCTAATGAATATTCCATGAATTTTTATGAAATTTCGAGATCGTATATATGATCTCTTTGTGCACTATAGGATTTGTGAGATCATCTTTGAAGGACATATGTGGCCTTATTTATAGGCATGCATTAGGGTTTGGGTAGAGTAGCCACCAAGTAACCCTAATAGACTCCTAATATTTCAAGAGTCGTCTTGAATTTAGGATTTATCTTGATCTGTTAAAATTTCGGTGTCTACAGTTACATCAAATCGAATAATTTAAATATAAGAATCAGAAACCAATGTAATTATATGTATAACTTATCGATAATTAAATAATACAAATTTATCTACACAACACATATCTTGCATCAAGTTCTTTTCTTAAAAAAAAATACAGAGGAAGAAGTGTGGCTTGCTTGATGTGGAGTAGTAGAGAAAAGAGACTGTTCTTGAACTACTTGAAAACCATACTCCTAGAATGTAATTTTTCCTTATATAAAAATGGTTATTTTATTTTATATTAACCCCACATGAAGAGGGCCACGTATTTGAAAATTGAAGATAATGTCTAATAAAACAAAATGGTCGAATCAGACTAAAATTGGCAGTACTTGAAAAAATTTCAAAGAAACTTCTTGTGATTGTCTACGGGAAAATTAGTAGTAATTTTTTATGAGGATTCGTGCAAGTTTAAACAACTTCTTTAGAAAAGAATTTTAAATTTTGTTTTTATATTAAATAGTTTATGATTTTGTATTTGTTATTTGCATTGACCTTAGTCCTGTCGGAGACTTCTTTCTTTCTTGTTAAGAAAGTAGTAGTTTCAAGATATATATATTATCATGCATTAATCTACCAATTAAATTTGGATCCTCTGATCCAATAAAATAATGCTATGTATATAAATTTATCTCTTGTATTTGTTTTCTATAAGCATTATAAATTAATGAGTAATTAGACCAATAATGTGGGAATTGAATGTCGTATAGCATTTGAAGTTGCAAGCAGGGGCGGCTCAAGCGCACGTGGGGCCTAAGGCGAAAGTTTAATATGGGGCCTAAGCATTTATAGGAATGTTATAGTATATATTTTTATTTAAAATTTATTCTTCTAGAATCTAGCTATTGGTGCCAAGATGATTTTGAATAACCGGATGCATATTTATATTTTTTTTAAAAAATAAACAATATGTACAAAGTAAAATTAATAAAATAATAAATAACAAATGAAAATAACACTAGAGAAAGTTAGAATGATATTACCCAATGACTGACTGATTCAAGAGGTTTGAAGACTTTGATTCCAAAATATCTAGTTGGCTTGTTGGAGTTTTGGAGAAAGAAAAAAATCTAATAGAAATAACTAAGAAGATGAGCATGAATAAAGAGGAATGAAGAAGATATGTCTTCTGGAATATGAAGAATGAAATGAAATTGAAACGTTGGATTGGGATTACTTGGGAAGAAGAGTAAAAAGTAGAGTTGTCAAATCAAATTAAAGTGACAACTATTTTTCTATTATTTTAATCTTTTCTTTATTAATATATATAAAAAAATTCTTTCTTTTTATATAAAAAGTACAAAAGTACTATATATATATATATATATATATTTTTTTTTTTTTAAAAAAAAAAAAAAACCTATAAACCTATAATATATATGTTATTCTTAAAATATGGGGTCCCCAACTAAGCCACTTGCCTTACCCCATACTCCGTTAGAGCCGGCCCTGTTTGCAAGTTACCTAAGATATTATTTTCTAGAAAAAGGATAAGAAAACTTGACTTACATAACTCCTCCAACCCCATTTTCCCTTTCCCCTTTCTCCTTTAGGAATTTTTGTCAACGTTTCACATGATTAGATATTTTCATTTTTATGGAATTTGGACTTTGAGAGCAAGGTGATAACAATATCGACAAGTACCCTGGCGTAGTTATTAGCCAAAGAGAAAAGTAAATTCAATATTTTATGGTAAGTAAAAATTAAAATCAAAATTTTCTGTAGTTTTTAATAAGTGTAATTACCATTTTAACAGGTTATCTAATTATGTGAGTATATTTTATATCTGTCATTATATAAAACCTAAAATCTTATTTGATTAATGATGTCACGACTTGCGGCACGCACTACGTGCAAAAACTTACTGCGACATTTTAAAAATTTAAATGCACCTAAAAATAGCATTGACATGTATGTATTTATGTTCATCTAATTGAAGATACTTAGTTAGTTAATGAAAATGTGACTACAGAATGGCTTTCACAAAAAAGAGCCCCACATAAGAGGTTTTCACACGCAAAAAGGTGTGTGGAAATTCTTAATTGTGAACTAGACTTAACTGTATTGAAAGTAAATTTGATTCGGTATCAGTTTTGTACAGTGCATTTCAGACATAAGAGTTATGCCGATCGGATGGCTCGTTATGTGGTTTTTATAGTGGATGAGAAGGTTCTGCTCAGAGTTTAACCCATAAAGGGGGTGTGATGAAGTTCGGGAAGGAGGGCAACTTGAGCCCTCGCTATATTGGTCCTTTTGAGATCCTTAATAGAGTTGATGAGGTGGCCTACAGACTTGCATTACCGCCCAACTTATGGGGAGTTCACCCAGCGTTACATGTTTCCATGCTCCGGAAATATTATGGTGATGCGCCATATGTATTAGATTTCAGGTCAGTGCAATCGGACAAAGATTTGACCTACGTTAAGGAGCCGGTGACTATATTGGACAAGCAGGTCCGGAAGTTGAGGTCAAATAACATTGCGTCGGTAAAGGTTCAATGGAGAGGTCAACCAGTCGAGGAGACGATTTGGGAGACTGAGCACGATATGCCGAGTGTTACTCTCATCTTGTTGACACTTCAGGTATGTCTCTATACTCGTTCGAGGACGAACATGTTTAAGAGGGGAAGAATGTAATGATGTCATCGGCACGCACTACATGCAAAATCTTACTGCGACATGTTCAAACAAAAAAAATTCAACGCACCTAAAACTTGCATTGACATGTATGTGTTTATGTTCATCTAATTGAAGATGCTTACTTAGTTAATGAAATTGTGATCACAGAATGGCATTCATAAAAAGGAGCCCCACATAGCGTAAAAGTAGAGGTTTTCACACCCAAAAAGGAGTGTGGAAAAATTGCTTTAATTTGTGAACTAGACTTGATTGTATTGAAGGTTCTATACGGCAATCTCGCCATTTGATGGTTCCTTGAGGTCCACAAATGCATGAAAGAGGCAATTTTGTCGTAGAGACATTTTTTGGATTAGCCATTGGCGGAAAATAGAAGGATATACCAAATACCCACGGTCACGAGCTTTATTGAAGTGTCTTGTAAGGGCGATGTAAAACAAAGTAATTGATATTCGATTCACTTTTCGCAAATCAAGTCTGTGCCCAGTACGCTTAGTCTAGATTGCCAGTATCATACCGATAGACTATGTCAAGAAAAGTTGCGTACGAGAGAACAACAATAACAACAAGTTTAGTGTAACCACATGCACAAGTAGAGTTTAAGGAACATAGTGTGGACGCAAATTTTACCTTATCTTGTGTAAGTAGAAAAATTGTCTCCGGTAGACTCTCGACTCAAAGAAAACATAAACTCAGCAAAAATAAAAGGAAATCCAACAGCGAAGAAGCTTGTGCACAAGAGAATTGTATGACATTTAGCTCATATTTAAAAAATGATGATTATAAGATAGCTAACGTGGTGCCAAGTGGAGTCAAGCATTCAAAGCAAGTCTAATTTAGTGAAAATTAGTAAGTGTTGAGCAGGATTTGACATTAGCTACAAATAGGTTTATTTTAAGAATGATGATTTAGTTGTTTTGACATTCCAATTTCTAAATATATATATATATATATATATATATATATATATATATATTTTTGAAAACTTAAAAGACTCGTGTTAATAATCCCATAAAAATTATATGTATTTACTCTCGTGTTCTGAATGTTCTCATTTTCCTTCGGACAAATTACATATTTGGCCGATCAGGCAAAATAATTATATTCGTTAGCCAAACATATAAAAAATATGTATAGAATATAAATTAATATATATTTTTTCGACTATTATTTTGAGAAGAGTTATAACTTGTAATTTTCCTTTTTTTCTTCTTCTTTTCTTTTCATATATCATTTCTAAAGCTGGTTCCGCCAGGAAGAAAGATCGTTAATGTGGGGCCATGAAAACGCGGAGGTCCCACCAAAAAGGACCCGTCGCCGGTACTCCAAATCCTTTTGCGGCCCAAAACTGGCCACGCCCCAAAAAGAAAGTGTTGAATGGTTAATTCTTCTAATGTTAAGTTAATTGTTTCTTAATTTTTTAAAATATAATTTTATAATTCTAAAATTACATTAACGTTACAATAACTCATAAATTTTTCAACCTAAACTTGAATTACAATATAGTCGATACACAGTTTAAAACTGCCGAATCTACATAATTCGGACGGAGGAAGTATTTCCCTAGTAAAGATTAGGCCAATATTTTATTGGCAAACTATTAACATGCGGAAAAATAAGAGTTTGTCTGATACAACATATAAAATCCTTAAATATTCAATCTATCATTGTAATTTGATCAAATAACATTATTTTAGTAATACAAAACCAATTAAATATTTATCCTAAAATCGTAATCGTAATTTCTTGCTTATTGCCTACAAATAAGGAGGTTCATAAACTATTTTAACCTATATTCATATGTCACTTTATGATGAAATTAAAATCAACGGGGTCGTAGACTTGGCAAAAGCCTATATAACACGAAATTCTCACTGAAAACATTGTATATTTATTTCTTGAATTGACCGTAAAACTTTTGTGACAGAAATTACAGCAATAAGAAATATATAGTTGTGTTCTTTTAACCATTTTCTAAAATTATTTGAGGAAATTATAAATAGGGATGTTGAAATTTGAAAAATTGAACGCAAAGCAAATGTCAATTTCATGCTCGTTATATAACTCCAAGTATTTCCTAGTAACGCCAAGATTATTGAAATGGAAATACTTTGAAAACATTTAGCGTAATTGTCGCCCAAAAAAGAAAGTAAGTAAGGAAGTAGATAAAAGAACAAACATCATCGAAATTTTATATTTTGCATTCTTACTTATCTCTTGATCTAAGGTTGACGGACACTGTTCAGAGGCATATCCATGTTTAGGGATATGAGTTCACGTGAACTCATACTCCTCTTTCAAAATTATGTATAACAATGTTATATTTTTTAAAAATTATTTAAATATATGTGTGTGAACCCATGCTCAAAGACTCCTATGGTACAAGTATTGTTGGGTGCACCTCTACAAGTGAAATTGACGGTTCAAATTTCACTTTGAACGGTCTTGATTTCGGCACAAAGTATAGATATATATGTGAAAATTACTAAATTTTCAAAAAGAATAGTCTGAGCTTATCATTAGCATTGTTAAAAGTTGTAATAAATAGGTTAATTTCCTGTGGGATTCGACTCCGGACTTGAACCAGATTATATTTACAGCGACCGCTTAATCCTTTTTATAAGACATAGTTGGGCGTGATCAATCTGCCTCAGACACTGTTAATTTGATGAGTAATACATAGGGTATGAAAGCATCAAACCGGATCTTGACAGTCCATTCAAGAACAAAAGTATGAAGCTTTTGTCAAGTAATAAAGAAACAAGCATTGATTTTACCAAGCATCAGAACATAAAAAATTATGCTATTTTTATAAGGTTATCCGATCAGGTCCATGTCATTACTCACATGTAAATTAAAACTTCCTACCTGGGCCGCCTTCATATGTTTTATTATGGACACTTATGCCAAATTGACAATATCCTTCACTTATTTACGTGGGGGTCAAGAGTGAGACTAGTAAATTCTTTGCTTTATGCCCCAAAATTTTGGAATATATATTAATATTTCTCTTATAATAATATGAAGCTGGCAGAAAAATATACAAATTCTTTATAAAAAAAGAAAACAAGAAAACAAGACTGTCTATTTTTTAACAGTAAAAATATTTTTAAAATTTTAAATTAAACTACTAAAATTTTCATATTAGTGAATAAAGTTGTTTTAACAACAAGATCCAAGGTAATGTATTACAACCACATGACTAACATCTTATTAACTTGAATTAATCCTTATTAAATAATAATATTACAATATAAAGCTAAAAGCTCGAAAAAAAGATAACACTATTTTTTGTGTGTATATATACTCTATTAAAAAGTTTAAGCTCTTATTAAAATTTGGCTTTAAGGCACTAATTGTATTGAGTTGCCATTGCTTATGTATGATTCGTAGAAAGGAAAATGAATTATACTAATAACAAATGATTAATGATCTAGCTGGAAATTTTTAACCGACCAACTTCTACACTGCAATTATTTTTTGGTTTCATTTTAATATTTCTAATTATCATTCATTTAAGATATGGGTAATTACAAATTTGACACGGCAACCTTTGTTATTTCGGACATGAATTTTACATAGAGTGGCATAGCACTAGCGTGGCGAGTAAATTGAGATGTCATAACTCGGCGAAGATTTGATCTCCTATCATTTCCCGAACAATTCACGTATACTTCAATTACTTTAGCATGACAAAAAATAGTTTTAAAACTTTACTTTAAATTAAAATATAGTTTTGCTATCTTTTTCTTTCCACGATCAGCTGAAAAAGATGGATTAAATGATTGCAACCCTAAGCTTATAGAGCTTTAGGTTTTTCAAGGTTTTGCCAATGAAGAGGAGGCATAGAAAACAACTATGGATCTTCTAACGTACGAAAAACTCTTTAAAAAAAGAACGGTAGGGAATAATGTAGGCAAGGGTTTCCTCAAACAACTGTAACCATTATTAACTCATGATTGACGTGAACTTTTCATTGAATGATTAAGTCAAATAATAAGACATATACAAGTAAGGAAAACGTAACAATTAATTTATAACTTCGAACCAATCCATGGGATTGAATTTTTAAATTATAACTTAAATTAAGTTTTTGAAATCTAGTGCTTATTTAATTGATAATATGCCAAAGGGTTGGTAGGAAAAACAGTTTTTTTCCTGGTGAGTGATGAAAATGACTTGTTTTAAGATTTAATATGAATCATACAACTTGTGGTATGTTTCAAACCCCAAGAATTAAAAAAATCTGGTAGTTAGTGAACGCTTCATTCTTTAATGCGCTTGACAATGCACGAATCCGAATTGTTCGGGGGCTTTGCGGGTATTGGATACTGGGTGATAAATCAAAACAAAATGTAGCGTAGGAATTGGTTGGTTGACTTAGGTTGTGCCTTATTCTTTGTCAGCTAATTTCCTTCTTCAAACATGTTTTTAGTTTTATGATTCTAATTTTTTTTAATATATGGGAGATTTAATTTTACACATAACAGATCTATTTTTTTTTTACATATAAGAGATTTAAAAAGGTCATTTTCTTAATTTTAAAATTATAAAGGGGCATGATGTACAAATAACACGAAATGATTGGGGAAAATAAAAGAAGGAAATATGCAATGTTATTTACTACTATATTTTTGCCCCTAGAAATACATCCGAGAGAACTAAAACCATACTGAGAATTAGTTGGATGATTAAAAAGCACTACTCAAAAGCACTTGCACCCATTAGGAAATGTTGTAACTCTATATTATTACGAGAAAAGTGCCAAAATATACCCTTCTATTTTGATATATTATTCACATTTACCCTTTCTTATATTATCAGGTTAATTCTACCCTCACCGTTAGCAAAGTTTTCAAATTTGCCCTCTAATCTAACAGAAAGCCCCCCAAATTCCAATTTCCTTCTATTTACTACATTGTTTTCTCACAAATTACTTATTAATTCATACGTGTGCTCTACCAGATAAGAAAATATCTTCGACAAGTTGATTTCTTATTCCACTTGATTATTTAGAGCATGAAAACTTAACAAACTCTCCACCTCCAGGCATGAGAATACTAGAAAATATTCCTTTGAAAGAATGTTCTAAAGGTGGACATAAATTTAAACAGATCATTTAATTTAGGATTTCTCAAACAATACTAAAGAATAATATGTCACAAATTTCATGCAAAAGTGCTTGCGCAAGCAAATTTGCATCAAATGACATGCTAAATCCAAATCCGAAGGGGAATGCATTTACATGGATACCTACGGTCTTTTTATGCCGGTAGTCCATAAAAAATAGTAACTATTAGTAACAACTTCATAAGCGAATGCATTTCGACTACCTAAAGAACCAAATAAATCTCTTCCAAATTATCGACGGTATTTTACTCCGTTGGAGGCATACTCATAAACTGTGAATTCTACGTTTCATTTATGGTTTGAGCATAACCAAAGACAAGGGGAATAATTATGCTGTAACTCCACACTCTCATTGCTATAATGTGGACCTTTTTTCTTCTCTAGTGGATCACACAAGAAAGTTGACTGACTTGT
Organism: Nicotiana tabacum; assembly: GCF_000715075.1. Classification (NCBI taxonomy): domain Eukaryota; kingdom Viridiplantae; phylum Streptophyta; class Magnoliopsida; order Solanales; family Solanaceae; genus Nicotiana; species Nicotiana tabacum. Next base: position 135,904,080 of record NC_134102.1, read on the forward strand.
GAGGAAGAATTGCAGTAAATAGAAGGAATTTGGGGCTTTCCGTTAGATTAGAGGGTAAATTTAAAAATTTTGCTAACGCTGAAGATAGATTTGACCCGATAGTATAACAAAGGATAAATACGAACAATATATCAAAGTAGAATGGTATATTTGGTCCTCTCCCTGTTATTATTTACATATCACGTACAACAAAAAGTTACTAAGCAGTAATTATCTTTATTTGTCCTAATCACAAGATGTAAACCTAACACTCGAGAATCAATAGGGTCAGAAGCCTAAAATCATTACTGCAGTACTATTTATAAAAATATTTATTACATAGTCAACGAAAGGTAAAATCTTTTACCAAGACCAGAATTAAGTTACTATTTCAGTGGGGGAGTTTTTAACAACATAGGGCACGTAGGATGGTCCATATATACAAAGTGCTATGGACCACTCTAACCTAAAAAAGATAAAGCTATAGCCTAACAGGCAAAGCTAGTGCTAGTACTGTCGACTGTACAAATAACTTTGCTGCCACAAAATTTCCAAAAATATAGCTGAATCCTGTATACTGTTGCTAGTTGAGAAATATCGATTTCTCAAACCATCTCCGACTTTTTTGGGTGATCTTTTTTAGTTTTTGACGTAGATGTCCCTTCAATTTAACTTATATATATAGGTTGAAAATGTAATTGTGTTTCCATTATTAGTTTATTTTAACATGTTATAATTTTGTTTAACTTATATACATTAATCTTATCTTTTATGAATATATGATCGAATCGGTGTGAAATTTGTTTTTTTACCATCAACGTGTAGAAGTTAACCATAAACAGTGTCATAGCCGCATAGAGTGAAAAGTGTTCAGTTGACCATAATGTCCAAAATATTATAATTTTCTTATATATATATATATATATATATATATATATATACTTTATATATAGGTCAATTTTTTTTTTATAAATATGATTAAATTTTAAACATCTTTTGCAAAATTCCTGACCCACCACCGCTCATAAGGCTACAAAGGAGTACTCAAATGTTCCTGACTTTGTCTGTTATGTAAGTAGTATATAATTATTACCAGTAGTATGTTATAGGAGTATTTAGATTCTTTTGTGACAATTTCTCTCTTTTTCGATCCAAATTATTCCAGTGCTATTTTACTTATAAATAATTTAAATTTAGAGCAACTTAGATGTTTGGTAATATCATAATTAGCTTTTATTTTCGTGTGTATGAAATATGTTATTGAAGTTAAAGAACTTGTCCATCAAATAACCTGTTGTGTTAATGGCAGGATCAGATGAATTAATTTCTAGCTGTACATTAAAATAAACTAGAAATAGTGTTACTCTTAGATTATGAGAGGAATATAGAAACAATCCACATATCCATATAAAGCTATAGATTCAACCAGATCCACAAAGCAAACCAGATAAACATTATCCTACACTATCAAGATCTTGACATCCAATATATATAAATGTTGAGAAATGAACAAAAAGTAATTAACCACATGTTGGAAAAGACTACATGCATAGCTAACAAACTACATGCATAGCTAACAAACGTTGCAATAATACGGACCTACATAAAAAAAAAAAAATTCGAAGAGGAGAGGGGACCTAACACATAAAATCACAAAAATAAATAAATAAATAAATTGCGTAAGGCAAAGGGACTTATTAACACAGTACACAACACAATGCCACGTCCACTGCAATTAAAGGTTGTTAACATGAGCGCCACGGCAGAGGCGGATTCAAGATTGATATTTTATAGGTTCAAGACTCACGTTTCAACTGCTGATTACTTTATTTAAATTCTGGGTTCATAGTTCTGTATTTTCAGCCATTTCGATAAAATTTACCAAATTAAACTCACATATAAGATAAAAATTATGGGTTTTACATCAATAGTGCTAGATCCGCCCATGCCAGCGCAAATTGTTCCTTAACCTATAAATTAGTACCAACCGGTATACATATAGCATGATGTCATTTGTGCAATCATTCTTGTACCTATATGTATAAAATGTACCACCTATGGAATATGCACTATGCACCCCATTGTACACAAAATGCCAGTTGTTGAGGCGGATCTAGAATTTTGATTCTATGAGTTCAACATTTAAAGTTATGCGTTCATATATACTATTTATTATAATTTTAGTAATTTTTTACACATAAATTTATGCTGCGGATCGAAAGCATTGGATCAAGCCGGCTCGAGGAGAGTGAGTAGACTCCAGCAGCACAGTAACGGATCTAGAATTTAATCTGATGTGAGTTTAATTTTGAGTTAAGAGAATGAATTTTGAGACTAATTATTTCTCTGCACATCAGATTAAATTCACTGACTAATTATTTCTCATTTTTGGAAAGGGAAAAAAAAGGATAATACACTGACTATTTTTTATTTAGTAATAATACATGCGGAGTTATTTTAATTATAAAATAATAAATGCATTTCTATCTAAAAAGCTGCATCTGGCATGGGTGGAGCCTGTGGGGTGGAAAGGGGGTGGGTGGTTCAAGAAATAGAAGAAATGGCAAACGACGAAGAAAGCTTAGTTACAGGACCACCTTTGCCTTTAACAGACAAAAATTAAAGTTAGGAATAAAAAAGAGGGAGGTCCACGCACGTGATTTGAGCGTGGGCACATCCCCCACTGGTGTGATTCTAGCAACTATTGCAAAGGTGTAGTCACTAAGCCAAATATAACCAAATTCATCATGTGATTTTGTTCAACAAGTGTTACTTTTGTCTTTTTGATTTTTGGCCCCCACTTCATGCCAAATTCCACTTTGAAAGTTGAAACCAATAACAATTTTATTTTCTTTCTCTAAAGTTATTTTTATATTTTTTTTTGTTTTTATTCGGTGTCCAATATCTATTTTGAGGCATGATTAATCTGAATTTACGTCAGAAAGTCCCATTTAAGAGGTAAAGGTTCCTTGCCAAAGAATAAATTCATTTTCAGAGTTCGAACCCAAAATTTCTTGTTAAGAATTAATGATTTTTGACTTGCTATCTGATGTCCACTACTTATATATTTTTTCTTTTTTTATTTTCCAATGTTTAGTTTTTATGTTATAGAAAATACTATTATTCTTATGTGGCTTTTTCCCCCTTCGATTCCTTTGAGTTCTCTTGTCTTTATATATGGAGATATTTCTAGTGTCCACACGTTGAAAATGAGACATGTTCGAAGAGTTAGTTTATCCAATTGTTAAGTTTCTTTTTGACATAATTTTGAGAATATTTTACAAGTTCTTTTTGATGTGGAATATTAGATGTTATATTTTTACATTTTAACAAGCTAGAGTCCTCTTCTTACTAGCTCATCTATCTCGCAAGAAAGTGACGAGCGCAAAATACATACTTAAATTGTGCTCGCTAGTCAAAGAGAGTATAATATAATATCGTGTACACATAGATTAAATTTAAATAGTATTCTCATAGTTTCTAACTTAATTTCTATTCAGGAGGATAAAGAGTTGAGATTTATATGATTAATAATAAAATTTAACTAAGAATCTAAAATCTACAGGTATTGACTAGTGACTATCGAAACAAGGAATAAGCAATTAAGGTTGTCAGTAGAAGAAGATAGGGTTTTGACAGAATAAGTGCAAGATAATTATTCGGGATCTAACTCTAGATAATTCACTTCCAATGTTCAAGCGAGTCTCTCGAATTCATTCTATTATTAGTACAAACGTTCAGCAAAAACTCCTCTCTCGATTAAGTCTTAACCTCACGAGATGAACCAATTTAAGCACTGTGAAGATATGCAAGAATGCGTAGTGGATCGGTCTTTAGAAAAATCTCTTTCGATTATTCTCCTAACTAGATTTAATAAATGATTCAACTAGCTTTTTTTGATTACTTAGAAGAATCTATGAACTCAACCAACAATATAATGCAAAGATATCACAAGTTATGCCTCTTTCGATTACAAGAACAAGTGAATATAAATGCAACAATGAAATCATCCAAAACCGAATCAAATACATAAAAATAGAGTTATAATCCACAAACAATCATCAATACACCAAATCCATCAAAACTCAAAAGGATCTACTCCATAGACATGGAGAAGTTCTTCACAAATGTAATTAAAGTATATGAAAACATAAATTCAATCTAAATCTGAATCTTGAGTAAGGAAGGAATGATGAAATCCTCGTGCTTGTGTACTTCCAACTCCTCCTTAGCATCCTTAGGTCGAAATTGTGTCAAAAGTTTCCAGGTACCCTGTCTTTAGACAAGATAGGCTTTATATAGATCCAAATGAGTCATTTTTGAAATTACAAAAATAGGCCTGGGTGGAGTTTCCAGAAGTGGATGTGTGCGGCCGCGCACCTGGAGGTGTGACTGCACATATGGCCGCGCACCTCTAGCAGTGCACTGCCTTACTTGCGCGCTCAAGTGTGAATTGGAGGGGTCTCGTGCATGGTCGCGTACCTTGTTTAGCCTCCTTCTCCTCATTCTTTCTCCCATTAAGTGCACTATTTGTCCGTTGATCCTTGAACACGATTCCGACTTAATCCTTGGGCTGTTACTCAGGCTTCAAAGCTCCAAAATAGCTCGAGTTAGCTCCACAACCTCTTCATAACTCAGAATCGCTCCTACAAGGCATAAAACATACACTCAGTGCAAAATATTACACCTCATATTTTCGTACGTGAAAGTACGCCATAAGTAAATTGATGCAAGCTCGAGAATGAGATTATTTTGAGGTTACAAGTATTATGCTATTTCAAACAAGGGATAAGTAAATTCGTGAAGGTAAGAGGGTAAGAAAATCAAAAAAAATGAGTTTCGTCAAAATTTGTCATTTTTGGATAAAATACGGCTCGAGCTAAAATACCCGGTATTTATGGACTAGTACCATACAAGTTACCACATGACCATGATAGTACGGTGTATAAAGTGTATTAAAAATAAATAGAATTTTAAGTAATTTGAGATAATTCTTAATTATACGGATAATTGGTTAATTATCGGATAGCGGGATATTACCTAATTAATTAATTGATTATAGGATAAGATTAAAATTTTCCCACCCCACCCCACGTGGCAGCAAAGCCTTGTCCATATTCATGACTCTTACAATGGAATGGAAAGGTGGCAACCTAAATGATAATGGCAAGATACTTCATTTCTAGGAATTGGGATACAAACCAACATTTCATTCCAAAAAGACTTAAAACCCATTTTCAATTCGTTTTGGTGTCTCTGAAATTAATGAAAAGGTTTAGCCTGAAGGTTTTCTCCAAGATGATACTTGATAGTAACGTAAGTTACTTAAGTTCATACGAAACTTCTTAGAAAAATTAGCAACGAGATTTTGCGATTCTATAGGAGTACGGTGCAACCTTTTTCAAGAATATCATACGGATTTTTCCCTACTCCAGGTATGTTAAGGCTAAGCCCTTCCTTCATTTTGGCATGATCTCGTAATTACACAAGTTTAATAACGAGGTATAAAGAAAAAATCCATGTCCCGGAATTTACGTATATTTTCCTAGTCTTGTAAGTTACAATATTCTCCTTATCGGGACTTCATATTCAATTGAGTATTTCCTTTTTTCAGTCAAGAGAGCAGAAAGTCTATATATACAGTATTACAGTATTTTCATTACCATCAAGGTATAATCGATGGGCAGGCCCCTATTGGGCAACCTCTTATCAGATGGTAAGTTATATACCGAGCCTACTGTGGCTGAGCACCTATGAGAGAGCCCAGTTGGCCGAGATACAGAGCGTAGTATGGCCGAGCGCCTATGAGCGAGCCTACTATGGCAGAGCAGTTATATATATATACAGAGCCTTATAAGTCCGGGCAGCTATTTTACTTACTATATTGAGAGAGTTGAGTCAGTATCAGTAGGTAAGCATATCTTCAGATTATCATTGACTTCCAGTTGCTTTCAGTTATTATATTATCAGTTCAGTTTCAGCTTTCAGTATAGTGCCTTACATACTCGGTACATTATTTTGTATTGACGTCCCTTTTCTGGGGGCGCTACATTTCATGCGTGCAGGTTCAGACAGACAGACGGGTAGACCTCCTTATTAGGTGTTACCCAAGTTCAGCTTGATCGATAAGCTCCATACCCTTCGGAGTTGCCAATGCAGTATGTAGGGCTTGTAGGGCTTTTATGTACATTTTGTTGGATTGTCAGCTGTAGTAGTTATGACGGCCTTGTCGGCCCAGCTTTTTATTGATATTTAGTCATTATTCGCAATTGTCTTGCAATGTGGCCCATGGACAAAGTATGACATTATATGTTCAGAGTCCCTTAGTCGCAAGTTGGTACGCGAGGATAGGTGAGGCACCGAGTGCCGGTCTCGCCCCCAGTTTGGGTCGTGACAAAAGTGGTATAAGAGCAGTTCTGTCCTAGGGAGTCTACAAGCCGTGTCTAGTAGAGTCTTGTTTATGGGTGTGTCGTGCACCACACTTATAAGCAGGAGGCTATATGGCATTTAAGACTATCACTCTTTCTTCTTACTCTAGATCGTGTGGTAGCGCTCCATTGTAAGAACTCAATTTCCTAAACTCTATCTTATTCATAATACGACGATACCTATATCCAGAAAGATGGTTGGTAGAGATATAGCTGTGGAAGAGTTGAGTTAGAGAAACTCAAGTTTGCATCATTCCTATGATGGATAAATGTGAGGTCTTCAGCAGAACATGTGTGTACCTTACGTGTAAGCTTCTTGATAAGGAGCCTTAAGGCAAGAATATCTATCCACCTCTATGGTGAAAGGCAATGAGAGGTTCAGAAGATAATACAAGTCTCAACAAGTAAAAGAAGCAAGGTGAAGAAGGGTACGAGGCACCCAGTTAATGAAGACTATCATTATTTACCATTCAGGACGGGAGATATAAGCATTTTGAGTTACCTTAAACGGTAGCAGAGGTGTGTACAAATTGGCCACATCCATCTTAGTTATACCTTATTGGGGGCTAACATGTGTAGTTTAAGAAAAGGACAGGATATTAGGATCCGACTGGGGTTAGAGTAACCTAAAATGGTAAATGGATTGTTTGTGTTAGTTGGCATTTCTGAAGGATATTACAAAGGTGCTAATAGATCTGCTTGTGAGGCACCGAGATGGTGCACTCTAGAATATTACAATTAGATGTGAATAATGCATGGAAGGGATAAATATTACCTTAGTGTGGCTCGCGTCCCTAGTAGATCGAGAACGTTAAGCAACCCCAAGAGCCACTAGATGGAGAAAGGGGAGCTAAAAGCAAAAGAATATCTTGTTCGAGTTTTCAGAATAAAGTGATAGACATAAATGTTAGCGGGAAATAAGAAAAGAGTTAATAAAGCATTATGAGTAAGATATGATACATGGATGACAACGATGGATCAAAAGACGACAGTATTACAGAGTCTATAGTCAATATAAGGAAAAGACGAGAGGTGACAGGCCTTGAGACAACAAAAGATTATAGGCCATAAAGTCATATCCTCATTTCAAGAAATAAATTCGTAACTCCAACGCAACTACCGGAAGGAAAAGTTAGACTTCAGAACAATAGAAATCAGTATGGGCTGGTGAACAAGATAAACTAAACATGAATTAGGGACTGAATGATTGGATAATAGTCAGCATCATGAGAATTTCAGATTGCGTTCCAGCAATAATAGAATGGACAATTTAAGGTAAGTAAGGTAAAAGTGAACAACATACGAGATACTCAGATGCAGAAGGTTGGGAATAGTCCATACTTCGGATAGAAGGCTAGAACCGCAGGGATTCAATATCCAGGAATGATAGCGGCATCGTCAGTGGCATATCTTATAGCCTATGGTTTCTAGGTATCGAGAGGTCTAGTTAAGAAAGTAAAAGAAGAGTTAGAGACGATATAATGTCTCACTTAATGTTCCAGAATAACACAAGGAAATCTATGATGCAAGGAAGTTGAAGGAAGGCTGCGAGTAGTATAAATGGATATGTATGGGTCGCAAGCTAAAGTATGGTAGAGCGACAAGATTTTAGGAAGACAGGAGTAAGGATAAGAAAGGGCGAGTGAGAAGGTGACGAGAATGGATAAGCCCTCGGGATTAAACCCACGAAAATGAGAGAGAGCTTATGGGTGCCTAAATAAGCTCAAAGGAGTCTATGACTAGTAGCATTTAAAAGAGATGGAATGCTGCCCTGGCAGTGAAATAAGGGTGTGATTGCGATAGCTAAAGGATGACGTTTAGGCCTTCAAGTGAGTAATGATTTGAAGAGGATTTCATGGATTGTATGAGATTAAAATACCCACGTAAGTGAATCACATTGGGATGCTATAAAATACGGTCATTGGAGTACAATATCACCCCTAAGTAGATTAGGAAAGTCACTTCAAATGTTCCTCGATGAGACGTGAGCCCTAGCGGTAGTGTTACATAAGAGGCCAAGTTATCGGTATTAAGATGAATCAACAATGGATGGACAAAGGTCACAAAGTATGAGATGAGATTAGGCCGTCATTATTAAGATGAACAGTAATAAGGGGGCATTAAAGGACTTAGCTTATTGCATATAGGATAAGCAACGAAAGTAACCTGGAGTTCGGTAGCAACCCTCAATAACGATAAATCAAAGTAAGATTTATGGCAGTAAAGTCATATGGATGGATAAACGGATCTATGACAGAAAGTAGCAACAGTTACGAGATTAGAAGAAAGTACCGAGCGAAGAACTTTAGTACACCTATAGGTTCCCAGAAGAGCACCTTGTTATAGTTATGTATATATTCATAAAGTGAGGCTTAAAGATTGGCTAAAAACTGGAGGAAAAAGGGGAGAAGAGTCACATAGGCACACTTACAAAGTTAGAGTCGTACAGACTGCATGATAAAAAGGTAGCAACAATTACGAGATTGAAAGGATTCCGACCACAAGTCGTGGTGTGAGAAAGAGGCCTAAAGGGGGGAACGCCTTGGCCTTTGGAATTATGGCAAGGAAAGTACTAAAGTATTCGGAAGACATAAGCTATGAGAATGATAAGTGCATCAATCAACATTCGAGGACGAATGTTCCAAAAGGGGGAATGATTTTACACCCCATATTTTCGTACGTGAAAGTACGCCATAAGTAAATTGATGCAAGCTCGGGAATGAGATTATTTTGAGGTTACAAGTATTATGCTATTTCAAATAAGGGATAAGTAAATTCGTGAAGGTAGGAGGGTAAGCAAATCGAAGAAAATGAGTTTCGTCGAAATTTATCATTTGAGATAAAATACGACCCGAGCTAAAATACCCGGTATTTATGGACTAGTACCATACAAGGCACCACATGACCATGATAGTACGGTGTATAAAGTGTATTAAAAATAAGTAGAATTTTAAGTAATTTGAGATAATTTTTAATTATGCGAGTAATTGGTTAATTACCAGGTAGCGGGATATTACCTAATTAATTAATTGATTATAGGATAAGATTAAAATTTTCCTACCCCACCCCACGTGGCAGCAAGGCCTTGTCCATATTTATGACTCTTACAATGGAATGGAAAAGTAGCAACCTAAATGATAATGGCAAGACGCTTCATTTCTAGGAATTGGGATACAAAACAACATTTCATTCCAAAAAGACTTAAAACTCATTTTCAATTCGTTTTGGTGTCTCTGAAATTAATGAAAAGGTTCAGCAAGAAGGTTTCCTCCAATATGATACTTGATAGTAACGTAAGTTACTTAAGTTCATACGAAACTTCTTAGAAAAAATTAGCAACGAGATTTTGCGATTCTATAGGAGTACGGTGCAACCTTTTCCAAGAATATCATACGGATTTTTCCCTACTCCAGGTATGTTAAGGCTAAGCCCTTCCTTTATTTTGGCATGATCTCGTAATTACACAAGTTTGATAACGAGGTATAAAGAAAAAATTCATGTCCCAGAATTTACGTATATTTTTCTAGTCTTGTAAGTTATAATATTCTCCTTAACGGGACTTCATATTCAATTGAGTATTTCCTTTTTTCAGTCAAAAGAGCAGAAAGTCTATATATACAGTATTACAGTATTTTCATTACCATCGAGCTATAATCGATGGGCAGGCCCCTATTGGGCAATCTCTGATCAGATGGTAAGTTATATACCGAGCCTACTGTGGCCGAGCGCCTATGAGCGAGCCCAGTTGGCCGAGATACAGAGCCTAGTATGGCCGAGCGCCTATGAGCGAGCCTACTACGGCAGAGCAATTATATATATATACCGAGCCTTATAGGGCCGGACAGCTATTATACTTATTATATATATATATATATATATATATATATATATATATATATATACACACTTATAAGGCCGGACAACTATTTTACTTACTATATTGAGAGAGTTGAGTCAGTATCAGTAGGTAAGCATATCTTCAGATTATCATTGACTTCCAGTTGCTTTCAGTTATTATATTATCAGTTCAGTTTCAGCTTTCAGTATAGTGCCTTACATACTCAGTACATTATTTCGTACTGACGTCCCTTTTCTGGGGGCGCTGCATTTCATGCGTACAGGTTCATACAGACAGACGGGTAGACCTCCTCATTAAGTATTGCCCGAGTTCAGCTTGACCGGTAAGCTCCATGCCTTTCGGAGTTGTCATGTCTAGAGATTTATGTACATCTTGTGTATATATGTATATATGTTATGAGTAGGTCGGGGAGCTGTTCCGATCACAATATATCCACCTGTAGAGGCTTGTAGACATATCATGTCAGTTAATGCAGTATGTAGGGCTTGTAGGCCTTTTATGTACATTTTGTTGGATTGTCAGCTGTAGTAGTTATGACGGCCTTGTCGGCCCAGCTTTTTATTGATATTTAGTCATTATTCGCAATTGTCTTGCAATGTGGCCCATGGCCAAAGTATGACATTATATGTTCAGAGTCCCTTAATCGCAAGTTGGTACGCAAGGATAGGTGAGGCACCAGGTGCCGGTCTCGCCCACAAGTTCGGGACGTGACACAAAACAACACTAATTAAAGCTCAAACACTAGTAAAGTGTAGTGAATTAGAGGGCAATTAGTGACTAAAATACTCAATTATAGCCTACCATCAACACCCCACACTTGAACCATTGTTCGTCCTCGAGCAATCAAACTACACTTCACATAAAATACGACCTTTTTCGACAACTCTCATGACCCTTCACACTAAGACTCTTTAAAATAGACTGAGTACAATATTGTAACATCTTAACCTCAATAATTGACTACAAAGCACCAAACATTATTTATAACCCGCTCACTTATTATAACAAGAGGTCAAGCATTACCTTCCCTTCATGAATCAAGTGCCCTCACAAAACAAAAAAGAGTAGTTCCACACACAATGAAATTTAAGAATAATTAGGAACTCAAGATAGAAAAACTTCACTCACTCTCAAAAACAATATTCATATGCCACAAAAAATGCACCATAGGCTTGCCCGTAATGTACTACTCTACTAATTGAGCTCATTCAGTCAAGGATCAAGTATGACTTTAATTGGTTGTAATGTAGGCTGCGGGACGGGTAGGATACATTTAGATATAAGAGTGACTACATCTCCCTAAGCACTTTAATACATACATCTCATTGTTCGAAACCCCATACTTTAGTCAAACCATAACTCCACCTTCACATCAATATACATTAACTCGCTAGTTCTTTAAGCACAATTACATCAAGAGTTACCACTATCAAGAAATATTTTCACAATCATACACTTATTATTTTCTCCTTATTTCAATAGTTCTCCTTATTTCAAAGTTATGCACCTTTCTCCTTATTTCAATGTTCTACTCAAAAGCCAAACCAACCACCCAACACTTCGCTTTTACAAAGTTCATAATAAATCCAAGTGCTCATGAGAGGTCCAAGGTTTATAGATGGTCAATTGAAACAATTGGGTAAGGCTTGTAATGTGGTTGCCAAAGAAACAGGATTACATGCTCAATTGGTTAACTACGATACATAATAATTAGGTGGGCAAAAGCATATATCTGGCTCAACAAAGAAATGCCTACATCACTTTCAAGACTAAATAAAACTACTATTTAGCTTTGCAAACACACGGGACAAGTTCTAGACATCAAATATAGTGCACTGAATAATACAAAATCTCACACACACATGGCACATAACTCACTCAAGGCATAATAGAGTCAAGAAATATTGCTTTCAATTCATATCACCTCACAAGGCTTTCTACTATTAACACAAATAAAAACTAACTACACTCGGTTCAAACAAAACCCTTGGAAAAGAACCGCGACACAAAAAAAAATCAAGGGGGATTAATGCACGACCTACAAAAGGAAATCTTTTTGTTGCAACTAACTAAAATAAAACTACAACTACCAAAAATAAGATTCATATACATGCACACGATATCCCCCACCTCACGCTTTAAATGGTGGCATGTCCCCATGACACACATAGAAAATGCGTAGGTGAAGAAAAACTCCCCTCATCAATTCATTCTGTGTCGGAGACAGTGGCAGGGTCTAGATGACAAGCCTGACCAATTGCACGCAGCCATGCCATGATCTTTTTTCCAGATTTTGCATTCTCTGTAGCAATGGAGTTTACTCGATCTCCCAAATCATTGACCGAAGCACGAATCCCCGCCATCTCTTGTTCTAAAATGCTCATTCTCGTGTCCTAACTACCGCCTGAAGGTTGCCCAACTCCCTGCTCATGCGGTGGAGACATAGCGATATCCTCACCGCGCACCTCATGGACCTCTTTGGGTGCATCAGATTCCTCATTATCCGCTTCAACGGGCTCAGCAGGTTGTTTTCCAATTACAACTTTATCCGTCCGGAATTTCTTTTCTCGCTTGACTTTCCCATCCATGGCCCTGTTTTTTGGTACCCGTGCCTCACAACATAAACGAGTGACTAATGATGGAAAAAGGAACCCATACCTTTGCACAGGGCAACGAATGGTCATCTCTTCTTGAATGACCTGAACCACATCAAAATCATGTCCATTGACAAAGCACCAAATTAGAGCAACCCGAGGACCATTCACCTCAGTGGTATTGCCTGAAGGTAGCAGGCGGTTATTAATGATATGTAGCCAGCATTTCCCTTCAAAAGTAAGCGATGTCGAATGAAATTTGTGCCCCTCCTTTAGCCACACTACCTCCTTGCCAGGTACACAGATGGTTGCAAGGAACAGGTTCAACATGTATGGTTTTTCGCTCTACGTGACATAGTAGTCTCCTATATTAGGATCATCCACGTATTCCGGCAGGTGGTAGGCCCTTTGGATGGCCTCCTTGGAGAAGTCTACTCTCTTCTGTCGGATTGTGCATACATGGTCTTCATGTTCCGGGCAGTTCGCATAGAACTCCCGAACAACTATTAAATTTGCCTCGTCAGGTTCTTCGAAGAAGACCCCCAGGCCTCGCCTGACCAATTCATTATACACTCTGGGACAATCATTTTGGAGAGATCCAATATCAATTCCCCTTTTCGGTATGTGCTTTTTGCTTGCTTTGCTATGAAATTGTTCATGGGCTTCCTAAGAGACGAACTTGTTCTGATCATATGGGCAAGTGGATGCTGAAGCTCGCGACCGGGATGTTCCCGCTTGACCACTTGTGGAGGCACTTGTAGTTTTTTGTTTCCTTGAGGGTGCCATAGTACCTGTAACAAACTGCCAACTATCAACTAATGAATCTCTTGGTGAACCCCGAAAGGCTACTCAGATTTTACCCTCACAGTTTGTCCCAAAAATACACCTTCAACCTCTTTGTGGCATTTACACAAACACGTAGCAGGCATAATTGTTCCTATCTACCCACAAGAAACTTTTAGCCTTAGCTAAACTAAGGAAACAATAATTTCACTCCTAACAATCAGATGGTCAGTCTCCCTTGGTGAGACTCAACCTCTACCTCACAAGTAACAGAGATAAACAAAGAAACAAACAAAAAACAAATACATGCCACAATACTTTCTACAATTAGCCAAGAAGAAAAAGAAAACAAGGGACATACCTGAAGAGTCTCTGATAAAGAGTGCCTTTGAGGAAGGGAATGGGAGTAAGTGGGGTGTTGAACTTGTTGTTGTTGTTGCATAGAGGAAAGGAAAGAGGGAGGGGGCGAAATAAAAGGGGGGAAATTACTTACCTGTGCGCGGCCATATGCGCGGTCAGGTCCTCGCGTGCACGGTCGCGCATATGAGTTAGTGTGCTGGTGAATGTGCACGGTCAGACGTGTAGTCGCGCACGGATACATTATTATAAAAGGGCCTTTTGGCACCCCAGTCCCTACCGTACGCAACATGTGCCTTCACTTACCTACTAAGTCATAATATATACTAATTTCTATCTATTCTACACTATAAATAAAGGTGAAAAATTACTCTGGTAGAACAGTTAGAGGTAGTTCTGAGTTATAATCGTCAACTTGATTTAACTGGGCATCTCAACTGATTTGGATGCTCGAGGATTGCTGAGCAAATCCTCCAGCAAGATAGGATTTAAGCTTGTGCCCATTTACTTTGAAACTTTCTGTTCCGTCCATGTTCTGAATCTCAATTGCTCCATATGGTGATACATGTTTCACCACATAAGGTCCCATCCATCTAGACTTAAATTTTGTGTGGAACAATCTGAGTCTACTATTGTATAGTAGGACTATGTCCCCTTCATGAAACTCCTTTGGCTTAATCAGACTATCATGCCACCTCTTAGTCCAAAAATAACTTTTTACCTCACCTTGAAGCTTCCTTCTCTGATCACGATTGAGGTCACTCGGTAACCATCCGCTAGCTAAAAATATTAGCTACATCAGCATACCAAGGCGATCTTTCAGAGACCACATCAATGGAGAAAATCTGCTCATTAGGGAACTCTTCTCTCACGCCAACTGTTTCAACCAGAGGTCTCTCAAGTCGAGATAGATGATCGCCGACTTGATTTTCTGTGCCCTTACTATCTTTGATCTCTAATTCAAACTCTTGGAGCAACAACACCCACCGCATCAGACTCATCTTGGACTCCTTCTTACTCAACAGATATTTCAAGGCGGAATGATCCATGTGTACAATCATTTTGCTCTCCACCAGGTATGGTCTAAACTGGTCAAAAGCAAAAACCACAGCAAAGAACTCTTTCTCAGTAGTAACATAGTTGACTTGAGCATCATTCAATGTTTTGCTGGCATAGTAAATAGGCCTAAACATTTTATCTTTTCTTTGCCCCAGAACTGCCCCCACAGCTATATCACTAGCATCACACATTATCTCAAATGGCTAGCTCCAATCAGGTGTCACCATAATAAGAGCACTGATCGGCTTTTCATTTATCAATTCGAATGCTCTTAAGCACTCCACATTGAAAACAAACTTGACATCCTTTGCTAGCAATGCAGTCAACGGTTTGGTAATGCTAGAGAAGTTTTTGATGAACCTCCTATAGAATCCAGCATGTCCCAAAAAACTCCTTATGCTCTTCACAAAAATTGGTGGAGGGAGCCTAGAAATTACATCCACCTTGGCTCTATCAACTTCAACTCCATGTGCAGTTACTTTGTGGCCCAAGACAAATCCTTCTTTCACCATGAAGTGATATTTCTCCTAGTTAAGAACCAAGTGTGTGGCTTTAAAACGTTCAAGCATGAGCTCTAAGTTCTTTACACAGTCTTTAAAGTCATCATCAAAGAGGGTGAAATCATCTATGAATACTTCTAGACACTTCCCATTTAAGTTAGAGAATATAGACATCATGCACCTCTGAAAAGTGGCAAATGCATTACACAACCCAAATGACATCCTCCTGTAAGCAAAA
The DNA here is from genome assembly GCF_000715075.1 of Nicotiana tabacum. NCBI lineage: Eukaryota > Viridiplantae > Streptophyta > Magnoliopsida > Solanales > Solanaceae > Nicotiana > Nicotiana tabacum. Next base: position 135,919,877 of record NC_134102.1, read on the forward strand.
ATACATGATAGGCACGTGAATATGGTCTTATAAATATCTCCTGGGGCAATGGGTATATGATTGTAGCCTGAGTACCCATCCAAGAAGCAGTAGCATCCATGTCCAACCACTATCTCTAGCATTTGATCAATAAAGGGGAGTGGGAAGTGGTCCTTCCTTGTTGCATCATTCAGCCTTCTATAATCAATGCACATTCTCCACCCAGTGACTGTTCTTGTGGGAATCAAATCATTATCTTCTTTTCTCACCACTGTCATGCCGCCCTTCTTAGGTACAACTTGTACTTGACTAATCCACTGGCTATCAGAGATGGGAAAAATCACTCTCGCATCTAGCAATTTGATGATCTCCTTGTGCACTACTTCTTCCAAATTTTTGTTCAGCTTGCGTTTGGCTGCAAAACTATTTTTCTATTTTCTTCCAACAGAATTTTGTGCATGCAAATTGATGGACTGATTAATTGAATATCAGCTATACTCCAGCCAATGGCCTTCTTGTGCTTCTTCAGTAGCTCCACCAGCTGTCACTCATGTATACCTGTCAATCAACATAAATAATTACAGGAAAATTGTTAGTTTCAAGAAAAGCATATTTTAAGTGAGTGGGGAGGACTTTCAATTCCACATTAGGCTTAGAAGCCTCCTCTTTTAATTTCTCATCATTAACCATATGATCCTCCATTTCAAGTGTTTCAGTCTTTTTCTTTATTTTAGGATCTTCATCCTCCACTGTGCTAGACTGAGTAATACACCTCTCGAGAGTATCCCCCACAAGCTTATCAAACTTGTATTTTTTAGCCAATTCTCCAACCACATCTAGCTTGAAACATGAGTAGGTGGATGCCTCATCAGTGGGGTATTTCGTCATCCACTTCATCTGGAATACCACTTTTTCGTTACCCACTCTGAGCATAAGCTGCCCTTCATAGATATAAGGGATAGCTCTGCCTGTACACAAGAATAGCCTTACCAGAATTAGAGGAACTTCCTTGTTCACCTCCATATCCACCACAATAAATTCTGCGGGGAACATAAATTTGTTCACCCGTACTAGAATATCCTCAATAATTCCCTCATGCAAAATGGTGGTCTGGTCAACCAGTTGTGGAGATACTAGTATTGATTTAATCACTCCAAGATCACCTTCCAATTTCCTGAATACAAATAGAGGCATTAGATTTATAGACGCACCAAAATTACGGAGGGCCTTATCGAATTTTTCACTTGCCAACGAGCAAGGTATGGTGAAGCTTTCTGGGTCCCCACACTTTTGGAAAATTTTATTTTGTAATATGGCACTGCAGTGGGCATTTAACTTGATTCTCCTCAAGTTTTTTCTTGCTAGACAAGATTTCCTTCAAAAACTTAGCATAAGCAGGTATTTGAGTGAGTACCTCTGTGAAGGAAATATTCACATAGAGTTGCTTGAGCATTTCCAACAATCGCCCAAAACATTTGTCAAGTTTTTCCTGCTTCATCTTTTGAGGGAATGGCAGAGCTGGCATATGTCTACTTTTTTTAATCTCCTTTTGTACCCCACTATTCTCGTATTTCTGCTCTTTACCTTTTTTCTCTACTGGTGTCTCTGCCTGCTTGCTCACTACCTCGGGTCTAGCTTTCACCACTAGATCAGCCAATGTTTTACCACTTCTCAGAGATACAACTTTGATTGTTTCTTTTGGATTCTTTTCGGTGTCAGAGGGCAATGTCCTAGGAGTCCTCTCAAATAACAAATTTTCAATTTGTCCCAATTGTCTTTCTAAATTCCGGATGACCGTGCCCTGCTCTAGAATGGATGTGCCCTGAGTCTCAAATTTTTCATCTGATTTATTAATGAATGCCTTCATGAGATCTTCCACACTAGACTGATTTGGCTGTTGTGGCTGGTATTGCTACCTCTACTGGTTTTGAAAACCTAGTGGTCCTTGACCCTGGGGTCTGGGATTATTTTTCCTGCCATGAATTCAAGCTTCCATTAGTTAAACTCAACGAAAAACCTGGATGTCTTTGGCCAATAGCATTATAGGCATTACCACCTTGGCAGTTTCCTCTATTAAAGTTCCCCACTTCGTTGACTTCCTGAGGTGATGCTTGACACTCATGTGTAGGGTGTCCCAATCCACAGAAGTCACATGCTATTTGCGGCTCACTTTGTACCATGGCCAATGTCAGCTTTCTTATCTCCTTAGCTTTGGTGTCTAGCTGGGCTTGCATGGATGTGTTAGAGTCCACCTGGTGAACCCCATCTAATTTTCTTCTGTCATTACTTTCAGTCGGCCACTAATTAGCGTCCTCAGATAATTCATCAAGGATTAAAACAACCTCCTCCGGTGTTTTCTTCATTAGTGGACCTCCACATAAAATATTCAGAGTTCGTCGCGAGGACGGTGTTAGTCCATCCCAAATATCCTGGAGTTGCATCCACAAATCAATTCCAATGTGCTGACATTTTTTGACTATCTCCTTGAATCGTTTCCAAGCTTCAAAAATAGTTTCTGTCTAATTCTGGCAGAAATTATGGAATTCCTTTATGAACTTCCCTGTTTTTGTAGCTGAAAAGAACTTGTCAAGAAAATTCTTGGTCATATATTCTCATGTGCAGATAGAACCTTCGGGGTAAGCTACGAAGCCATTGCTCAGCATCATCTTTCAATAAAAAGGGGAATGCCCTTAAGTAGACAGCATCCTTTGATACTCCATTGTATTGAAAGGTGTTCATGATATTGTCAAAGTCCATCAAGTGAGTATTAGGATATTTGTTCATCTTCCCTCTGAAAGTGCAGTTGTTTTGGATAGTTTGAAGCAACCCTTGCTTCAATTCGAAGTTGTTTGCTGCTATGGGTGGGGGTCTGACACTTGACAGTCCTTGATTATATACTAGCCTAGCATAGTCACCCAATTATCATCCAGGTCGGGGTGCTGCATTCTCGAAATGGTCTTCAACCAAAGGTCGGTTTAGATTGAATCTTCGACCCCCATTGAGTTCGACTGTCTCATCAGCAATTCTCTGTGCAGCTTCTTGTTGTGCTGCCTCCCTTGCAGCTAAGTCTACTCCTTCATTGTCTTCATTTTCCATGATATCTTGAGTCCAAGTTCGACCCAAGAATTATTCTGTTAATTCTCTTTCTTTTCTCACATGTCGCAAGTGTTTCTCCAACTCTGGTTCACAGGGTATCACTTCCCTTGAAGAGGATCGAGTCAAACACCAGAGAAATAGAGTTGTATCCTACACACATGTGAGAAACCCGTGAAAAACAAATTAAAAGTAAAAATAAAAATAAATTTCTAAATTAGCACTATAAACTATTTCAAATACTATTGATTGCCAATTCCCCAGCAACGGCGCCAAAATTTAATGAGCGCAAAACACACATTTAAATTGTGCTCTCTAGTCAAATATAGTATAGTATAATATCATGTCTATAGGGATTGGATTTAAATAGTATTCTCATAGTTTCTAACTTAATTTCTATCCAGGAGGATCAACAATTGAGATTTATATGATTAATAATAAAATTTAACTAAGAATCTAAAATCTACAGCTATTGACTAGTGACTATCAAAATAAGGAATAAGCAATTAAGGTTATCAGTGGAAGAAGATAGGGTTTTGACAGAATAAGTGCAAGATAATTATTCGGGATCTAACTCTAGATAATTTACTTCCAATGTTCAAGTGAGTCTCTCGAATTCACTCTATTATTAGTACAAACATTCAACAAAAACTCCTCTCACGATTAAGTCTTAACCTCACGGGATGAACCAATTTAAGCACTGTGAAGATATGCAAGAATGCGTAGTGGATCGGTCTTTAGGAAAACCTCTTTCGATTATTCTCCTAACTAGATTTAATAAATAATTCAACTAGCCTTTTTCTATTACTTAGAAGAATCTATGAACTCAACCAACAATATAATGCAAAGATATCACAAGTTATGCCTCTTTCGATTACAAGAACAAGTGAATATAAATACAACAATGAAATCTTCCAAAACCGAATCAAATACATAAAAATAGAGTTATAATCCACAAACAATCATCAATACACCAAATCCACCAAAACCCAAAAGGATCTACTCCATAGACATGGAGAAGTTCTTCACAAATATAATTAAAGTATAAGAAAACATAAATTCAATCCAAATCCGGATCTTGAGTGAGGAAGGAATGATGAAATCCTTGTGCGTGTGTTCTTCCAACTCCTCCTTAGCCTCCTTGGCCTCCCTTTATGTTGAAATTGTGTCAAAAGTTCCCAGGTACCCTATTTTTAGACAAGCTAGGATTCATATAGATCAAAAGGAGTCATCTCCGAAATTACAAAAATAGGCCTGGGTGGAGTTCCGGAAGTGGACGTGTGTAGCCGTGCACCTGGAGGTGTTACCATGCATATTGACGCGCACCTCTGGCAGTGCACTGCCTTACTTGCGTGCTCAAGTGCACGCTGGAGGGGTCTCGTGCGCAGTCGCACACCTTGTTTAGCCTCCTTCTCCTTTTCGTTTCTCCCATTAAGTGCACTATTTGTCCGTTGAACCCCGAACACAATTCCGACTTAATCCTTGGGCTTTTACTCAGACGTCAAAGCTTCAAAATAGCTCACGTTAGCTCCACAACCTCTTCATAACTCGGAATTGCTCTTACAAGGCATAAAACACACACTTAGTGCAAAATAACACTAATTAAAGCTCAAACACTAGTAAAGTGTAGTAAATTATAGTGCAATTAGTGACTAAAATACTCAATTATAGCCTACCATCAACACCCCACACTTGAACCATTGCTCGTCCTCGAGCAATCAAACTACACTTCACATAAAATACGACATTTTTCGACAACTCTCATGACCCTTCACATCAAGACTCTTTAAAATAGACTAACAATAACAACAACAACCCAGTGAAATCCCATTAGTGGGGTCTGGGAAGGGTAGTATGTACACAGACCTTACCCCTACCCCGAAGAGGTAGATAGGCTATTTCCGAAAGGCTCTCGGCTCAAGAGGACAAAAGGACAAAATAAGACAATATCAGTATCACCACAGAAATCATAGGAAAAATAGGAACAACATTAAATCCAGAAGAAAGATGCAAAGCAAAAACAAAAACGATAGCTAGTAAATAGGTCCGACACTGAAACGCAAAATAGTAAGACACGATATTGCCACTAGCTAGCTTAGACAAAAACTCTACCAGACTAGTCACACAACGGTATGAAATAAGGCAAGACTCAACTACCTCCTAACCTACAACCCTAATACTCGACCCCCACATCTCCCTATCAAGTGCCATGTCCTCGGAAATCTGAAGCCTCGCCATGTCCTGTCTGATCACCTCTCCCCAATACTTCTTCGGCCGTCCTCTACCTCTTCTCATGCCCACCACAACCAGCCGCTCACACCTCCTTACCGTGGCATCTGGGTTCCTCCTCTGTACATGCCCGAACTATTTGAGCCTCGCTTCTCGCATCTTGTCATCAATGGGAGCCACGCGCACCTTCTCCCGAATATCAACATTCCTGATCTTATCCATCCTAGTGTGCCCGCACATCCACCTCAACATCCTCATTTCCGCTACTCTCATCTTCTGGATATGTGAGTTCCTAACAGCCCAACACTCAGCCCCATACATCATGTCCGGTCTAACCACCGCTTTATAGAACTTACCTTTGAGTACCAGTGGCACTTTCTTGTCACACAGGACTCTAGATGCTAACCTCCACTTCATCCATCCTACCCCAATACGGTGTGTGACATCCTCGTCGATCTCCTTTCCCCCCTGGATAACCGACACAAGGTACTTGAAGCTTCCTCTACTTGGGATAACTTGTGAGTCAAGCCTCACATCCACGCCCACTTCCCCCGGCTCAGCGCTGAACTTATACTCCAGGTATTCCGTCTTCGTCCTGCTCAGCTTGAAACCCTTAGACTGAAGAGTCTGTCTTCAAACCTCCAGCCTCTCGTTAACACCGGCTCGCGTTTCATCAATCAAAACTATGTCATCAACGAATAGCATGCACCATGGCACCTCCCCTTGAATATGGTATGTTAACACGCCCAACACAAGGGCGAATAGGAACGGACTGAGCGCAGAGCCTTGATGTAGCCCCATAATAACTGAAAAATGCTCAGAGTCGCCTCCTACTGTCATTACCCGTGTATTAGCTCCATCATACATGTCCTGAATCGCCATAATGTAAGGAACCGCCACACTTTTTGCCTCCAAGCATCTCCAGAGAACTTCTTTAGGAACTTTGTCATATGTTTTCTCTAGGTCAATAAAAACCATGTGCATGTCCTTCTTCCTATATTTGTACTGTTCCACCAATCGCCTAACAATGTGTATAGCTTCTGTAGTAGAATGACCTGGCATGAACCCGAACTGGTTGTCAGAAACAGACACTGACATCCTCACCCTCGCTTCAATCGCCCTCGCCCACACTTTTATGGTATGACTCAGTAATTTGATACCCCTATAATTGTTACAACTCTGGATATCACCTTTGTTCTTATACAATGGAACTACCGTACTCCACCTCCACTCATCCGGCATCCTCTTCGCCTTAAATATAACATTGAACAACCCAGTCAACCACTCCAAACCTGCTCTCCCCACACACTTCCAAAATTCCAACGGAATTTCGTCAGGCCCTGTCGCTCTGTCCCTACTCATCTTACTCATAGCTCCCACGACCTCCTCCACCTTGATACGCCTGCAGTACCCAAAGTCACGGTGACTCTTGGAATGCTCCAATTCACCTAGCACTATATCCCGATCCCCTTCTTCATTCAGAAGTTTATGAAAGTAAGTCTGCCATCTCTTCTTAATCTGGGAATCTTCCATCAATAATCTACCATCGTCGTCCTTGATGCTTCTCACTTGGTCCAAATCCCGAGCCTTCCTCTCTCTCAACTTGGCCAGCCGGAATAGATTTTTCTCCCCGCCTTTTTCCCCCAGTTCCTCATACATACGATCATAAGCTGCACTCTTAGCCTCCGTGACCGCCAGCTTAGCTTCCTTCCTAGCTACCTTATACCTCTCCATGCACGCACGCCTCTCATCATCACCTATGCTCCCCACTAACTTCAGGTACGCCGCTTTCTTCGCTTCCACTTTACCCTGAACTACTTCATTCCACCACCAGTCTCCTTTGTGCCCGACAGCGACGCCCGTCGAGACCCCTAACACCTCTTTCACAGCCTCCCTTATACAGTCTGCTGTCGTGGACCACATGGTGCTCGCGTCACCACTGCTCCTCCAAGCTCCCATAGCCGATAACCGTCCCTCTAACTCTTGGGATTTATCCTTAGTTAAGGCTCCCCACCTGATTCTCGGTCTTCCTCGAGCAGACCTTTTCCTCCTCTTCAACATAATATCAACGTCCATTACCAAGAGCACATGCTGCGTCGTGAGTATCTCACCTGGAATCACCTTGCAATCCTTGCACAACCCTATGTCACACCTCCTGAGGAGGAGATAGTCAATCTGAGTCTTCGCCGCCACATTTTGAAAAGTAACTAAATGCTCCTACCTCTTCGGAAAGGTAGAGTTCGCAATCACCAACCCAAAAGCCTTAGCGAAGTCCAACAACGAGGTACCTCCTCCGTTCATCTCCCCAAAACTGAAGCCTCCATGCACCTCGCCATGACCACCTGCGGTCGACCCAATATGACCATTGAAATTCCCTCCTATGAATAGCTTCTCAGCAGGCGGAACCTGGCGCACAATCTTATCCAACCCCTCCCAGAAACGCCATTTAACCTCCTCATCTAGGCTCCCATGCGGCGCATAGGCGGTAACGATGTTTAGGGTGCACTCTCCAACCACCAACTTAATAATCATCAATCTATCATTCACTCGTCTAACCTCAACCACTGACTCTTTAAGTTCCCTATCCACCAAGATACCCACTCCATTCTTACCCTTCTGGACTCTTGAGTACCAATGTTTATAACCGTTCGCGTCCCTCACCCTCGACCCTACCCAGCTTGTCTCTTGGACGCACGCTATATTGACCCTCCTCTTCTGGAGGATCTTTGCCAACTCTATAGACTTACCCGTCAATGTACCTACATTCCATGACCCAATTCTCAACCAATGGACACCCTTGTCCCTTTTACTTCCCTTGCCTCCTACCCGCCCCCAACCCCTGCCCCTAACCCCGCCCTACCTCCCGCTCCCCCCGAGGACATGACCTCACTCGACCATCCCAGACCACAGCCACTATACGTAGGCAGACTAAGGGGAATCACTAACACACACAAGGCAACAACCCAAACTAGAAGAAGACAAGTTGTAACTACAAGCACACTAATATGGTGAATAAACAAATATGAACTAAGATGATAACAGTTTAACTAATTATAAATTAAAGACACAGGATCAGCAAGATATGTGCAACTAAATACCCTAGATAGTGCTAATAAGGCCGAGAGAAAATACAAAGGATCTAAACAGTACAAGTGAGTCAACAGTTAAATGATCTAGGAAAATATACCATGGCTATAGCACAACACTAGTATAGAACACACTACGAACAATGAAACAAATTTAAAAAAAGTGTATCTATGACAAAGTGTAATGAGACAGAAACGTATAACCTGGTATCGTCGACGGAGACGGTGGGGCCAATGGTGGTAGTCGAAGAACTGGCCGGAGTTGATGGGTAATGAGTCACTTGGATTGCAGACGGGTCTGGTTTGTGTGTGACCACAGTGCCGCAAACAGGCCTCAAACCTGGCTGTGGTTGTTCCCACTCGTCGGCGACCGGTCCGTATCTCCCCGGAGTCTGCTGTCTTGTTCACTACGGAGTGAAAGAGCGCACCCCCAGCGCACATGGGTCTGGACAAGTGAGACGAGAGGGGAAAGAGGACGACCGACAGAGTGTAGAAGATTAGAGAGACATCGCCGGCGTCTCGCCAGCGGTGAGAGATGGAGAAGATAAGACGAAAAAGAGGAGAAGCGGGGTGAGAGAGATGGGGGGAAGAGAGGAGGGGTATGGGCTGATGAGGAGGAGAGTGGAGAGAGAGGGAACTTACCTGGGCAGAGGGTAGTCGCCGACGACTGAATTGGTCGCTGGTTTTGTTACCTTTAACGGGAAGGGAATGCTTGGGAGGAAAAAGCGTTAGAAAATGAGAGGAATTTTGAACTCTATTTAAAATAGACTAAGTACAATATTTTAACATCTTAACCTCAATAATTGACTCAAAAGCACCACACATTATAACAAGAGGTCAAGCATTACCTTCCCTTCATGAATCAAGTGCCCTCACACAACAATAAAGAGTAGTTCCACACACAATAAAATTTAAGAATATTTAGGAACTCAAGATAGAAAGAATTCACTCACTTCAAAAACAATATTCATATGCCACAAACAATACACCATAGGCTTGCCCGTAGTGTACTACTCTACTAATTGAGCTCATTCAGTCAAGGATCAAGTAGGATTTTAATTGGTTGTAATGTAGGCTACGGGACGGGTAGGATACATTTAGATATAAGAATGACTACACCTCCCTAAGCACTTTAATACATACTTCTCACTATTCGAAACCCTACACTTATGTCAAACCATAACTCCAGCTAATATACATTAACTCGCTAGTTCTTTAAGCACAAAAACATCAAGAGTTACCACTATCAAGAAATATTTTAACAATCATACGCTTATTATTTTCTCCTTATTTCAATAGTTCTCCTTATTTCAAAGTTATGCACCTTTCTCCTTATTTCAATGTTCTACTCAAAAGCCAAACCAACCACCCCACCCTTCACTTTTACAAAGTTCATAATAAATTCAAGTGCTCATGAGAGATCCAAGGTTAAAATACATGGTCAATTCAAAAAATTGGGTAAGGCTTGTAATGTGGTTGCCAAAGAAACAGGATTACATACTCAAGGGGTTAACTACGATACATAACAATTAGGTGGGCAAAAGTATATATCTGGCTCAACAAAGAAATGCCTATATCACTTCCAAGACTAAATAAAACTACTATTTCTCTTTGCAAACACACGGGGCAAGTTCTAGACATTAAATATAGTGCACAAAATAATACAAAACCTCACACACATGGCACATAACTCACTCAAGATTGGATTATCAATACACTCTAGTCAAAGCAGTTAAGTAAAGTTAAGATCCTACAATTTAAGGTACTTATACTAGAGTCAAAAACTGAGCCTAAGCGTCACAACTAAAGCACTCACTATTCTCAAGGCATAATAGAGTCAAAATATATTGCTTTCAATTCAGATCATCTCACAAGGCTTTCCACTACTAACACAAATAAAAACTAACTACACCCGGTTCAAATAAACCCTTGAAAAAGAACCGCGACACAAAGAAAAACCAAGGGGCAATTAATACACGACCTACAAAAGGAAATCTTTTTGTTGCAACTAACCAAAATAAAACTACAACTACCAAAAATAAGATTCATATACATGCACACGATATCCCCCACCCCACACTTTAAATGGTGGCATGTCCCCATGACATACATAGAAAAATGCGTAGGTGAAGAAAAACTCCCCTCATCAATTCATTCTATGTCGGAGACGGTGGCAGGGTCCAGATGACAAGCCCGGCTAAGTGCACGCAGCCATGCCATGATTTTTATCAGATTTTACATTCTGTGTAGCAATGGAGTTTATTCGATCTTCCAAATCATTGACTAAAGTACGTATCCCCGCCATCTCTTGTTCTAAAGTGCTCATTCTCGTGTCTTAACCGCCACCTGAAGGTTGCCCAACTCCCTGGTCATGCGGTGGAGACGTAGCGACATCCTCACCGTGTGCCTCATGGATCTCATTGGGTGCATCAGATTCCTCACTATCAGCTTTAGCAGGCTCAACAGGTTCTATCCCAATTACAACTTTATCCGCCCAAAATTTCTTTTCTCGCTTGACTTTCCCATCCGTGGCCCTGTTTTCTGGTACTCGTGCCTCACAACATAAACGAGTGACTAATGATGGAAAAAAGAACCCATATCTTTGCACAGGGCAACGAATGGTCATCTTTTCTTGAATGACCTGAGCCACATCAAAATCATGTCTATTGACAAAGCACCAAATCAGAGTAGCCCGGGGACCATTCACCTTAGTGGTATTGCTTGAACACAGCAGGCGGTTATTAATGATATGTAGCCAGCATTTCCCTTCAAAAATAAGCGATGTCGAGTTAAATTTGTGCCCCCCCAGCCACACTACCTCCTTGCCAGGTACACAGATGGTTGCAAGGAACAGGTTCCACAGGTATGGTTTTCCATTGTGCGTGACATAGTAGTCTCCTGTATTAGGATCATCCACATATTCTGGCAGGTGGTTGGCCCTTTGGATGGCCTCCTTGGAGAAGTCTACTCTCTTCTGTCGGACTGTGCATACACGGTCTTTATGTTCCGGGCAGTTCACATAAAATTCCCAAACAACCATTAAATTTGTCTCGTCAGGTTCTTCGAAGAAGACCCCCAGGCCTCGCCTAACCAATTCATTATACAATATGGGACAGTCATTTTGGAGAGATCCAATATCAATTCCTTTTTTCAGTATGGGCTTTTTGCTTGCTTTGCTATGAAATCGTTCTTGGGCTTCCTAGGAGGCGAACTTGTTCTGATCATATGGGCAAGTGGATGCCGAAGCCCGCGACCGGGATGTGCCCGCTTGACCACTTGTGGAGGCACTTGCAGTTTTTTTTCCTTGAGGGCACCATAGTACTTGTAACAAACCGCCAACTATCAGCTAATGAATCTCTTAGTGAACCCCGAAAGAATACTCAGACTTTTCCCTCACAGTTTGTCCCAAAAATACACCTTCAACCTCTTTGTGGCATTTACACAAACACGTAGCTGGCATAATTGTTCCTATCTACCCACAAGCAACTTTTAGCCCTAACTAAACTAAGGAAACACTAATTTTACTCCTAAAAATCAGATGGTCAGTCTCCCTTGGTGAGACTCAACCTCCACCTCACAAGTAACAGAGATAAACAAAGAAACAAATAAAAAAAATACATGCCACAAAAATTTCTATAATTAACCAAGAAGAAAAAAAAAACAAGGGACATACCTAAAGGGTCTCTGATAAAGAGTGCCTTTGAGGAAGGGAATGAGAGTAAGTGTGGTGTTGAACTTGTTGTTGTTGCAGAGAGGAAAGGAAAGATTTGGGGGGGGGGGGAGAGGGGTAATAAAAGGGGGAAATTACTTAACTATGCGCGGTCAGGTCCTCGCGTGCACGGTCGCGCATATGAGTCAGTGTGCTGGTGAATGTGCACGGCCATATGCGCGGTCAACCTTTCAGGTGCCCCATCCTCTGACATTGTCTTTTGCGCGAGGTGCTACCCAAGCGTGCAGTCGCGTACATATACATTATTCTAAAAGGGCCTTTAGGCACCCCCAGTCCCGACCGTCCGCAACATGTACCTTCACTCACCTACTAAGTCATAATATATACTAATTTCTATCTATTCTACACTATAAATAAAGGTGAAAAATTACTCTAGTAGAACAGTTAGAGGTAGTTCTGAGTTATAGTCATCAGCTTGACTCAACTGGGCATCTCAACTAATTTGGATGCTCGAGGATTGCTGAGCAAATCCTCCAGCAAGATACGGTTTAAGCCTGTTCCTATTTACTTTGAAACTTTCCGTTCCGTCCATGTTCTGAATCTCAATTGATCCATATAGTGATACATGTTTCACCACATAAGGTCCCGTCCATCTAGACTAAAATTTTGCGGGGAACAATCTGAGTCTACTATTGTATAGTAGGACAATGTCCCCGTCATGAAACTCCTTTGGCTTAATCAGACTATCATGCCACCTCTTAGTCTTTTCCTTGAAGATCCGCGCATTTTTATATGCATCCAGTATAAACTCCTCCAATGCATTCATCTGCACTAACTGGTATTCTCTTGCAAGACTAAGATTAAGATTAAGCATCTTAATTGCCCAATAAGCTTTATGTTCTATCAAAACAGGTACGTGATACGATTTTCCATACACCAGTTTAAACGGTAAAGTCCCTATGGTTGTTTTGAACGCAGTTCTGTATACCCATAGAGTTACCTCCAACTTTACAGACCAATCCTTACGGGAATCACTAACCATTTTTTCAAGAATTCGCTTAAGTTCACGGTTAGCTACTTTAACTTGCCCACTAGTTTGGGCATGGTACGAGGTTCCTGTTTTGTGTGTGACTCCATACTTGGACAGCAGTGCAGCAAATTGCTTGTTCACAAAGTGTGACCCATTGTAACTGATAATCACTCGAGGTGTCCCAAAGTGGGTGAATATGTTCTTTCATAAGAACTCACACACCACTCGAGCATCATTGGTCCTAGTAGGGATTGCTTCGACCCATTGAGACATAGTCAACGGCTACTAAGAGTAGGATATACTCATAAGAATGCGACGATAGAAACAGACCCATGAAGTCAATGCCCCAAACGTAAAAAATTTCGCACACCAGAATGGAGTTGAGGGGCATCTCGTTCCTCTTGCTAATATTACCTGCCGTTGACACTTGTCACATGCAGTTACGTACGCTCGTGCATCCTTGTACAAGGTAGGCCAATAGAAACCGGCTTCTATTACCTTAGTTGCAGTGCAATTTCCACCATAGTGTCCTCCAGCTGCTCCATCATGGGAATGTGACAAAATGCTCTCCATCTCTTCTTCAGGCACATCTTCGAATCACACCATATGCACACAGTTTAAACAAGAAAGGTTCATTCCAAAAATAAATGTTTACCTTACCATGAAGCTTCCTTCTCTGATCACGAGAGAGGTCACGTGGTAACCATCCGCTAGCTAAAAATATTAGCTATATCAGCATACCAAGACGATCTTTCGGAGACCGCAGCAACGGAGAAAATCTGCTCATCAGGGAACTCTTCTCTCACGTCAACTGTTTCAACCGGAGGTCTCTCAAGTCGAGATGGATGATCGGCGACTTGATTTTCTGTGCATTTACTATCTTTGATCTCCAAGTCAAACTCTTGTAGTAATAACACCCACCGCATCAGACGCGGCTTGGACTCCTTCTTACTCAACAGATATTTCAAGGCTGAGTGATCCATGTGTGCAATCACTTTTCTCCCCACCAGGAATGATCTAAACTTGTCAAAAGCAAAAACCATAGTAAAGAACTCTTTCTCGGTAGTGGCATAGTTGACTTGAGCATCATTCAATGTTCTACTGCATAGTAAATAGGCCTAAACATTTTATCTTTTTTTCCCCCAGAACTGCCCCTACAGTTACATCATTGATATCACACATTACCTCAAATAGCTGGCTCGAATCAGGTTTCACCATAATAAGAGCATTGACCAGCTTTTTCTTTATCAATTCAAATGCTCTTAAGCACTCCATATTGAAAACAAACTTGACATCCTTTGCTAGTAATGTAGTCAACCGTTTGGTAATGCTGGAGAGGTATTTGATGAACCTCCTATAGAATCCAGCATGTCCCAAAAAATTCCTTATGCTCTTCATAGAAATTGGTGGAGGGAGCCTAGCAATTACATCCACCTTGTCTCTTTAACTTCAATTCCATGTGCAGTTATTTTGTGGTCCAAGACAATTCCTTCTTTCACCATGAAGTGATATTTCTCCTAGTTAAGAACCAATTGTGTGGCTTCAAAACGTTCAAGCACGAGCTCTAAGTTCTTCAATCAGTCTTTAAAGTCATCATCAAAGAAGGTGAAATCATCTATGAATACTTCTAGAAACTTCCCATTTAAGTCAGAGAATATAGACATCATGCACCTCTGAAAAGTGGCAGGTGCATTACACAACCCAAATGACATCCTCATGTAAGCAAAAATACCTGACGGGCACGTGAATATGGTCTTCTCAACATCTTCTGGGCAATGGGTATCTGATTGTAGCCTGATTACCCATCCAAGAAGCAGTAGCATCTATTTCCAGCCACTTTCTCTAGCATTTGATCAATAAAAGGGGAGTGGGAAGTGGTCCTTCCTTGTTGTATCATTCAACCTTCTATAATCAATGCACATTTTCCACCCAGTGACTGTTCTTGTGGGAATCAATTCATTATCTTCATTTCTCACCACTGTCATGCCGCCCTTCTTAGGTACAACTTGTACTGGACTAATCCACTGGCTATTAGAGATGGGAAAACTCACTCCTGTATCTAGCAATTTGATGATCTCCTTGTGCACTACTTCTTCTAAATTTTTGTTCAACTTGCGTTGGGGCTACAAAACTAGTTTGCTATTTTCTTCCAACATAATTTTGTGCATGTAAATTGCTGGATTGATTCCTTGAATATCAGCTATACTCCAGCCAATGGCCTTCTTGTGCTTCTTCAGTAGCTCCACCAGCTGTCACTCATGTGTACATATCAATCAACATAAATAATTACAGGAGAATTGTGAGTTTCAAGAAAAGCATATTTTAAGTGAGTAGGGAGGACTTTCAATTTCACATTAAGCTTAGAAGCTTCCTCCTTTAATTACTCCTCATCAACCACTTGATCCTCAATTTCAAGTGCTTCAGACTCTTTCTTTATTTTAGGATCTTCATCCTACACTGTGCTAGACTGAGTAATACACCTCTCGAGAGTATCCCCCACAAGCTTATCAAACTTTTATTTTTAAGCCAATTCTCCAACCACATCAAGCTTGAAATACGAGTAGGCGGATGCCTCATCACTGGGGTATTTCATCATCCTCTTCATCTGGAACACCACTTTTTCATTACCTTGAGCATAAGTTGCCCTTCATAGATATCAAGGATAACTCTTCATGTACACAAGAATGGGCTCACCAGAATTAGAGGCACTTCCTTGTTCACCTCCATATCTACCATAATAAAGTCTACGGGGAACAAAAATTTATCCACCCGTACTAGAATATCCTCAATGATTCCCTCAGGCAAAATGGTGGCCTGGTCAGCCAGTTGTAGAGATACTGGTATTGATTTAATTACTCCAAGCTCACCTTCCAATTTTCTAAATACAGATAGAGGCATTAGATTTATAGACGCACCAAAATCACAGAGGGCTTATCCAATTTTCCACTCCCCAACAAGCAAGGTATTGCGAAGCTTCTTGGGTCCCCACACTTTTGGGGAATTTTATTTTGTAATATGGCACTCTAGTGGGCATTCAACTTGACCACAACTATCTCCTCCAGTTTGCTCTTGCTAGACAAGATTTCATTCAAGAACTTTGCATAAGCAGGCATCTGAGTAAGTACCTCTGTGAAGGGAATGTTCACATAGAGTTGCTTGAGCATTTCCAAGAATCGCCCAAAATATTTGTCAAGTTTTTCTCGCTTCTTCTTTTGAGGGAATGGCAGAGCTGGCATATGTCTACTTTATTTAATCTCCTTTTGTACCCCACTACTCTGGCATTTTTGCTCTTCACCTTTTTTCTCTACTGGTGTCTCTGCCTTCTTGCTCACCACCTTGGGTCTAGCTTTCACCACTAGATCAACCAATATTTTGCCACTTTTCAAAGATATAGCTTTGATTGTTTCTTTTGGGTTCTTTTCAGTGTCAGAGGGCAAAGTCCCAGGAGTCCTCTCAGATAAAAGATTTCAATCTGTCCCAATTGTCTTTCTAAATTCCGGATGGCCGCGCCCTGCTCTCGAATGGATGTGCCCCGAGTCTCAAATTTTTCATCTGATTTGTTGATGAATGCCTTCATGAGATCTTCCATACTAGACTAATTTAGCTGTTGTGGCTGGTATTCTTACCTTTGCTGGTTTTGAAAATCTAGTGGTCCTTAACCCTGGGGTCTGGGATTATTTTTGCTACCATGAATTCAAGCTTCCATTAGGTGAACTCCACGAAAAACCTGGATGTCTTTGACCCATAGCATTATAGTTGTTCCTACCTAGGTAGTTTCCTCTATTAAAGTTCCCCACAGGTTGACTTCCTCAGCTGATGCTTGACACTCATGTGTAGGGTGTCCCAATCCACAAAAGTCACATGATGTTTGCGGCTCACTTTGTACCTTGGCCAGTGTCAGCTTTCTTATCTCCTTAGCTATGGTGTCTAGTTGGGCTTGCATGGATGTGTTAGAGTACACCTGATGAACCCCAACTGATTTTCTTCTGTCATTACTTTCAACCGACAACTAATTAGCGTCCTCAGATAATTCATCAAGGATTAAGACAACCTCCTCCGGTGTTTTCTTCATTAGTGGACCTCCACATGAAATATTCAGAGTTCGTCGCGAGGACGGTGTTAGTCCATCCCAAATATCCTGGAGTTGCATCCACAAATCAATTCCAATGTGCTGACATTTTTTGACTATCTCCTTGAATCGTTTCCAAGCTTCAAAAATAGTTTCTGTCTAATTCTGGCAGAAATTATGGAATTCCTTTATGAACTTCCCTGTTTTTGTAGCTGAAAAGAACTTGTCAAGAAAATTCTTGGTCATATATTCTCATGTGCAGATAGAACCTTCGGGGTAAGCTACGAAGCCATTGCTCAGCATCATCTTTCAATAAAAAGGGGAATGCCCTTAAGTAGACAGCATCCTTTGATACTCCATTGTATTGAAAGGTGTTCATGATATTGTCAAAGTCCATCAAGTGAGTATTAGGATATTTGTTCATCTTCCCTCTGAAAGTGCAGTTGTTTTGGATAGTTTGAAGCAACCCTTGCTTCAATTCGAAGTTGTTTGCTGCTATGGGTGGGGGTCTGACACTTGACAGTCCTTGATTATATACTAGCCTAGCATAGTCACCCAATTATCATCCAGGTCGGGGTGCTGCATTCTCGAAATGGTCTTCAACCAAAGGTCGGTTTAGATTGAATCTTCGACCCCCATTGAGTTCGACTGTCTCATCAGCAATTCTCCGTGCAGCTTCTTGTTGTGCTGCCTCCCTTGCAGCTAAGTCTACTCCTTCATTGTCTTCATTTTCCATGATATCTTGAGTCGAAGTTTGACCTAAGAATATTTCTGTTAATTCTCTTTCTTTTCTCAGATGTCGCAGGTGTTTCTCCAACTCTGGTTCATAGGGTATCACTTCCCTTGAAGAGGATCGAGTCATACACCAGAGAAATAAACTTGTATCCTGCACACATGTGAGAAACCCGTGAAGAACAAATTAAAAGTAAAAATAAAAATAAATTGTACTCGCTAGTCAAAGATAGTATAGTATAATATCGTATCTAGAGAGATTGGATTTAAATAGTATTCTCGTAGTTTATAGCTTGATTGTTATCCAGGAGGATCAACAGTTGAGATTTATATGATTAATAATAAAATTTAACTAAGAATCTAAAATCTACAGCTATTGACTAGTGATTATCGAAATAAGGAATAAGCAATTAAGGTTATCAGTGAAAGAAGATAGGGTTTTGACAGAATATATGCAAGCTAATTATTCGGGATCTAACTCTAGATAATCCACTTCCAATGTTCAATTGAGTCTGTCGAATTCACTCTGTTATTAGTACAAATGTTCAGCAAAAACTGCTCTCTCGATTAAGTCTTAACGTCACGAGATGAACCAATTTAAGCACTATGAAGATATGCAAGAATGTGTAGTGGATCGGTCTTTAGGAAAACCTCTTTCAATTATTCTCCTTACTAGATTTAATCAATGATTCAACTAGCCTCTTTCAATTACTTAGAAGAATCTATGAACTCAACCAATAATATAATGCAAAAATATCACAAGTTATGCCTCTTTCGATTACAAGAACAAGTTAATATAGATGCAATAATTAAATCTTCCAAAACCGATTCAAATACATAAAAATAGAGTTATAATCCACAAACAATCATCAATACACCAAATCCATCAAAATCCAAAAGGATCTACTCCATAGACATGGAGAAGTTCTTCACAAATATAATTAAAGTATAAAAAAATATAAATTCAATCGAAACCCGATCTTGAGTGAGTAAGAAATGATGAAATCCTTGTGCTTGTGTTCTTCCAACTCCTCATTAGCCTCCTTGGCCTCCTTAGGTAGAAATTGTATCAAAAGTTCCCAGGTACCCTGTTTTTAGACAAGCTAGGCTTCATATAGATCTAAAGGAGTTATCTTCGAAATTACAAAAATAGGCCTGAGTGGAGTTTCCGGAAGTGGACGTGTGCGGCCGAGCAACTGGAGGTGTTACCACGCATATGGTCGCGCACCTCTGGCAGTGCACTGCCTTACTTGCACGCTCAAGTGCGTGCTGAAGGGGTCTCGTGCGCGGTCGCGCACCTTGTTTAGCCTCCTTCTCCTCTTTGTTTCTCCCATTAAGTGCACTATTCGTTCGTTGATCCCCGAACACGATTCCGACTTAATCCTTAGGCTTTTACGCAGATTTCAAAGCTCCAAAATAGCTCGAGTTAGCTCCATAACCTCTTCATAACTCGGAATTGCTCCTACAAGGCATAAAACACACACTTAGTGTAATATAACACTAATTAAAGCTCAAACACTAGTAAAGTATAGTGAATTAGAGTGCAATTAGTGATTAAAATACTCAATTATAGCCTACCATCAGAAAGTTGCTTATTTAATGTGATTTAATCTTAAATTAACATACTCCAAAATAGCTTAATTAGAGCAGCTCAACTTGTAAAAAACTTGTTATACATTAGAGTACTTTAAAACCTCATTATCTTCAAGAACAATGCTATGATGCCAACTACACCAAGGCAAAAAAAAACGTTGCATGTATCTAGAGATAACCAACTATTATCCCAATGTTATGATACCTCTCTACTTAGAGTTACCAAATATTTTACTAAAATCATTGAGAAATTAAACTACCAAGGGTGGAATGAATTGAATTCCTTCACTGTAAGTCTTATGTTAGAGTTCTACGAATAGAAAAAATTCTGTAGGGAGCGCATTTTTCTTTAATTGACTTTACGAGACGCGAATTCAATTTAGTATGCAGCCCATTGCCAGTATTGGACACGGGGTGGGAAATAAAAAATAAATAAAATAAAAATTAAGAAAATATGAAGAAAAAAAAAAGGAAAAAGGAAAAGAAGAGATGATGGTCCCAAAACTTGAAGAGAGAAAAGATTGGTGGGTGGCTTTAATAGAAGGGGGGGTGTTTAATTAGAATTAGTTGGAAAAACTGGACCACCTCATCTGATGACAATAGGGCCATAGTTTTGGGAATATTTTGCACTGCACAATGTTTAATGGCATCTAATTCTCAGTAGTAGGCTGACTCTTCTCACTCTTTCTGTCTTTACCTCCCCCCAACCCCACCCAAATTCTTGTTCTAAAAGGTCTAGTTTTGGAATTTTTTATCAGATGGTTAGCCCCACAATGAAGGAAGAAAACAGACTAGTGGGAAAAAACCATCTGAAAAAGCCTGGTTACAACTATAGCTTAGCTTCAGTTCTGGGGATTTGTATCTTTTCTTTTTGGGACTTCCCCCCCGTAATGATAATGATATATGGGCTTATGACAATTAACCAATAATGACATAATGAGTTTGGGGTTTCAATATATAAGTATAATATATGGTAGTAATCAAGAACAAAAAAATGTGGTCTTGGCAGCTTGTAGGATATGTACCAGCGATAATATATATATATATATATATATATATATATATATATATATATATATATAGGATTATGATCTTTTTCTGACTCATGGTTCCAGTATTTGATGTTTACTTCACCAAGCAAGGTTGATCTTGGAATTTTATCTAATACTCCTTCCTATTCATTTTATGCCAAGCTATTTAAGTGGACTTTAGAGTTTAAGAAAGAACAAAAATCTTTTAGAACTTCTGATCTTGAACATGGCGAAGGGGAGCCTTGGCATAATTGATAAAGTTGTTGTCATGTGATTGGGAGGTCACGGATTCGAACAGTGGAAACAATCTCTTGTAGAAATGCAGGAAAAATCGCGTATAATAGACCCTTGTGGTCCGGTACTTCCCTGGACCTCGCGCTATCTCGCATAGCAGGAGTTTAGTGCACCGAGTTACCCTTTTATCTTGATCATGCTGTAATATTCGTGTGCTTGTAAAATTATATCATAAGGGGTATAATAAAATATTTAAAGCTAAATTAATTTCAATATAGAAAAGTGTTATTTTTCTTTGAACAAATTAAAAAGAAAAAATATCACATAAAATAAAAAAAGGAATTATACATTTTGATGAATAATTAGTGCACAATATTTTAAAGAGTCTATATTCCATGCACAATATTGTAAAAGATATTTCTATACAACCAGGTCAATTAAAAGCCAATTACATATTACTTTGTAATTATCATGATTAATAACTTAGGAAAAAATAATAACTTACCAGACTATAAAAAATTAAATTATATTAATATTGTAAATAATCTTTACACCGCAGGGTGTTGTATAACTTAAATTATATTTTAAAGGATGTTGATTGAATTCAATTTACGTCGTCTTTTAATTGGTTAAGGATTAATTATTGAAGAGGGTGTCATTGATTTTCTTTCTAGGAAGTCTATTTTGTACGTATATTGATATCTTGTTTGCATGAGAGAGAAAGTGAGAGAGTGCAAAAAAGCATATATCAATGAAAAACATGGCTTAGAAGTCATCATCACCCCCCCCCCCAGGCCCCATCTCTCTCTCTCCTTAACCCCTGGAACTCCATGTAATTTTCTCCTTTCCACAGTACTACACCTTTGAATTTTCTGATCATCTTGTTGTGTTTTTAATGATGTTTCTTGTTTGGATTTTGAAAGAACATGTCTCAGAAAACTAAGGTCCATTTCTTCTTCTTCTTCTTCTTCTGCTGCTGCTGCTTCTCAACAACCATCTATAGTTCTTTTTTATTCTTTATCATCATCAAACACAAGTTGGTACAAGCACTTGAGTGACTAAAAATCCAATCTTTTTGGTCAAAAAAGGTAACTTTGTTGGTAAAAAAACCCTTTTTTAGTTCACTTGATCTTTGCCTTTTGATGTTCTTCTCATTTATTTCCTTTTTTGGGTTGTTTTAATAAAAGATGCAGATCTTGTGACAAAGCAGAAAGCTGTAACAAGTAACAAGATTTGTATATGTTTATGTATTATGGCTGGTCAAGAAAGTGAAGAGATTAAACCAAGGTCAATGGTTACAAGTACTGGTTATTGGTATTCAGATCATACTTCAACACCAAGTAATATTCCAAATCTAGTGAATCATCAGTTGCAAAGCTTTGAAACTAATCCAGAGATTTACAACTTGACTTCTGGCATGGAAATGATAGGGTTTCCAACAAACAATCCTCAAGTTATGTGGAAAGGTAATTTCTTTAACAAAACTGGTGGTAACAGCACTGGTCCTTCCTCTTCCAAATCAACAAATGAACAGTTTTACCAACATGGTAATTTTACTACAAGTGAAAATATGTTACTAGTTTCACCAACAGAAGATCAAGCTTGGCATGAGAATAACAGATTACTCGTTGAAGATCCATCTTTAAGATGTGTATTCCCTTGTGAGGGAAATGAAAGGCCAAGTCAAGGACTTTCACTTTCTCTTTGTTCATCAAATCCATCTAGTATTGGTTTGCAATCTTTTGAACTGAGACATCAGCAACAAATAATTCAAGATGGTTTTTTGGGAAAAGCAGCTGCAAATATTCAACAACAAAATCAAGGGTATTATCATCAGATTAAGGACTCAAGATATTTAGGTCCTGCTCAGGAGCTCCTGGTTGAATTCTGTAGTCTTGGAACAAAGCAAAATGATCATTCTTCAGCAAAAGTATTAAAGCAACAAAAGTCCAACCAATGGGAAGATGAGAATGCTAGTACTTCAAAAAAGCAAACTTTACAGTCCCTTGACCTTTTAGAACTTCAGAAAAGAAAAACAAAGCTGCTTCAAATGCTTGAAGAGGTATATACTTCATTCTCATACACTTCATTAATTCTAGCCTGCAGAAAAAAGATATTCTTTTTATTGTATCTTTGAATCTTTTACATGAAATAGTTGAAAGTTGAAGATTTCTAACTGTTGTAAAATCAAATCTTGAACTAATTGAGAGACTGAAAGGCCCTCTCAATTAATGCTCACATAGTCAAAATTTCACTATTCCATTAATTTTTAGAACTCTTTATTCCTGTTCATTACTCATGCTAGCTACTCACTTTCTTTCACAATATTACAAAAGATAAAAATAAAAAGATTCAATTTTTTTGCTTTTCTTGGTTACTTTTTGACTGATTTTTACATGGGGGCTTGTTTGTTTATTTATGTACATAGGTGGATAGAAGATACAAGCACTATTGTGATCAAATGAAAGCAGTTGTATCAACATTTGAAGCAGTGGCTGGAAATGGAGCAGCAAGAGTTTACTCAACCTTAGCTTCAAAGGCAATGTCAAGGCATTTTAGATGTTTAAGAGATGGAATTGTAGGACAAATTAAGGCCACAAAAAAAGCAATGGGAGAAAAAGACACAGTTGTTGTTCCTGGTACAACAAGAGGAGAAACACCAAGACTTAGACTTCTTGATCAAACACTAAGGCAACAAAAGGCTTTTCAACAAATGAATATGATGGAAACTCATCCTTGGCGACCTCAACGTGGTTTGCCTGAAAGATCAGTTTCTGTTCTACGTGCTTGGCTTTTTGAACACTTTCTTCACCCGTAAATATCCCTTTTTCTCTTCACTAATTTCCCTTATTTCATCACTTTTGATATGATTTACCCTCTTGATGAGTTTAACTTTGAAGATTTTTAACGCTGAACTCATCCTGCTTTTATTATTATGATCAAAATCGAGTATTTGATGACTTACCCACCTTACAATATTCAAAGACGGATTCAAAATTTGAAATTTATGAGTTTATGACTTCTTTAACGTTTTTACTAGTATACTCATCGTACTTTTTAAATTATGGTTCAAAGTTTAATATTTATTGAAAATTTAGTGGTTTTTCACACACAAATATATGTGTATTCTAATTAGAAAATACTATTATAAACTACAATTTTTTATATGACTTACCCTCTTGATGAGTTTAACTTTCTAAGATTTTTAGCAACTCATCATGCTTTTTATATTATGATCAAAATCTAAAATTTGATGACTTACCTTCCTTATAATATTCAGTGATGATCCAAAAGATTTGAAATTCTTCGAGTTCACTAAAACATTTTTGCACTCGTCGTACTATTTAAATTATGGTTCAAAGTCTAATATTTATTGAAAGTTTACACATATGTGTATGTGTATTCTGTTTAGAAAATACTATTATAAGCTACAATTTTTGACTCTTTGTATATATGTAATACAAACTATATATATTTACAGAGAAAGTGAATCAAAGTTTTTCTATAAAACCAAAAGGAAACATCACAACCCCACTTGTAGTTCTAGTACCAAGGATCTTTCTTTGGGCCATCAATCATTGTTCACAAATATAGCTAAATATCTTGGGAGTTACTCTCTATCTGTTACAATAGTAACTCCTTCTGCTTTTTTTCTTTTTCCTTTGTCGGTTTTAACTACCAGCTTTACACCCCCACTACTCCAGAAATCTGCATGCATAAGAATTTTTGTTGATATTCATTTTGTTATCATATCACATAGAAGTACAAATGTTTTTAAACTGATAGTCAGAAGTAGTTGTAGTAATAGACTTTACAAGTACAAACTATATTTACTTTCTTCTTTACGGTAACAATTGCAGGTACCCAAGTGATGTTGATAAACACATTTTAGCCCGCCAAACTGGTCTTTCAAGAAGCCAGGCATGTCCCTTTCTCACCAATACATTATTTTACTCCATATATGTACAAAAATATATGTTAGTAGTGAAGCATATCTTCTTAGAATACTCCATTTCATAGTATATGAGACTATTACATGATCAACATTTTTTAAATATTTACTTTTATTTGTCTTTGAATTAAAGTTATATGCACTCGTAAATTAATACCGAAGGGAAGCTTGACGTAACTGGTAAAGTTGATTCCATATGACCAGGAGGTCACGGGTTCTGAAAACAGCCTCATGCAGAAATGTAGGGTAAGACTGTGTACAATAGACCCATGTGGTCCTGCCCTTCCCTGGACCCCGTGCGTAGTGGGAGTTTAGTGCACCGGACTGTCCTTTATACACTCGTAAATTATATAACACCAACAGCGTAATTTAATCTCTTATAGCAGGTTACTTACCATTTATTATAAATTGGAGTAGCAATGCATACTTGTTTATAGAGTTAGTTGCACTTACCTTTTAAGTGACCAATATATAACTATTTTTTATTTGTCGGTACATAGAACTTAAACTCTTTGTCGTTAGCCAAGTGACAACATGTAAATTCCAATGCATTTTCTTTTGGGCAGGTGTCTAATTGGTTCATTAATGCAAGGGTAAGGCTATGGAAGCCAATGGTAGAAGAAATGTACTTAGAAGAAACCAAAGATCAACAAGAGAATCTTGAATCTCCAGATGGATCTAAAGGGCTTGATCATGACATGAATGGTATAAGTGTAGGCAGGCAGATTAATCAAAATCCTCAGTTACACATTGAAGATCAAAAGCCAAATCTTGTAAGAATAGACTCTGAATGCATTTCTTCTATCATAAATCACCCTGAGAAAAATGACACCACCAACAACAACAACAAGAATTGTCTTCAAAATCATCATCAAGTTCATAACTTGCATAGTTTTGGAAGAGGTGGGGATCATTCTTTCGGCGCGATAGAGCTGGATTTTTCATCATACAATCATAACTCAACTGGAGCTATTGCATATGGAAATGAAAGTGTGCAACATAATATTGGACGGGGTGTGTCTTTGACATTGGGTTTAAACCAAAATGGTGGAAGTGGAATGGGGTTAAGTACATTTTCACAGGCATCTCAAAGTTCACTGTTTTATCCTAGAGATGATCATATTGATCAAGATTGTCAACAAGTTCAATATTCACTTTTGGACAGTGAAAATCAGAATTTGCCTTATAGAAATTTGATGGGTGCACAGCTGCTTCATGATTTGGCTGGTTGAAAAGGAAGAAGAAATGGTTCTTGAATTATACACTTCTTGGGACCTTATTGGTAATAGGTAGATATTAGTAGTTTAGTACTAGCTAGTAGTTATATGGGGTATACATTAAAGAAGTGATTTGCAATCATACAATTAAAATGGCTACATTTTGGTTTTAGGTATTTTGAGACATGGTTTGTTTCTGTAGCTGGTAATTGTTGGGATGCTTGCTTTTTGTGACATTGGAAGATATCTTGGTAAGTGTTACTATGCATCCAAAATTGCCAGTAATTGAAGCAAATATCAGTATATATACAGATTTTGCAGTTGTAATTTGGAAAAAAGGAAAAAGGAAAAAAGTACTATTAGTAAATCACTCTCTCTCTCTCTCTCGTTTGAGATTACTATGCTAGCAAAAGTGATGGAATCATATGTGGCTCTAATAATTCAAATAATAAAAATTCAATTTTGTAAGGATGTTTTGTTTTCTGGGATTGGTACAAGCAAAGGAGAATTAAATTAAGCTGCAAAATCAGCTAGGCACTCAATTATCAAGATTAAGACCACTCAACAGAAACTGGAAAAATATCATTATCATAGTCCATTGATATCACTCCAAAAGAAAAGACCTTCATTTCGTGCCCCTTAAAATCTTTCTCCAAACTTCTCCAATCATCAAGGGGTATTCTTTTTCCTTTTTATATCAAAGTTGCTTAGAAAAGAGACATTTCTGTAATTGTGTAATAGTTAGTAAGTTCTTAATATAAGTATCTATTTTATCAACAAAAAATTTGGACTAGGTAGAAAGAGTAAAAAAAAACTTGCGAGGAGAGTAACTAGATTTAATATCTTCATGAGTTGATATATAGCTCTTAGCTAGCACTGGTGTTGAAGAGGGAATTTTTTTTAAAAACTTGGGATTTTGAGCCAGTTTATACAAGGTTTAAATTAAATGGAAAGAAATCAAATCACCTAATATTTTTTAATCTTTACAAAGATTTAAACTCTCGTCTCCTACAATTATATAATTGTTATAATATGTTTATTGATAAATCATTCCACCACTAGAAAACTGTCAAAATCCGTCCACAGAATACCGACCGAAATCGGTCGGGAAAAAAACCGACCGAAATCGGTCGGAAATTAAGTAAATTGGTCGCAAAAGTCAAAAAAAATATTTCTCACAACGGAAATAGTGGTCCCACAGCAAATATATAAAAAATCCGATCGATTTCGGTCGGAACTTGGTTAATATATGACCAAGACCTGGTCATACTTGAATATTATCTACAAAAATATTTTTTTATTAAAAATTTTCAAAAATTCCGACCAATTTTGGTCGGAATATTTGAAATTATGCTTTCCTGCCCAAGGCAATTGGTTTTTAATATATCGAAAATTGGTCAACATTTGACCAAGACCTGGTCATACTTGTATATTATCTACAAAAATAATTTTTAATTAAACTTTTTCAAATATACCGACCGATTTCGGTCGGTAAATTTGAAATTATTCTTTTCCGCCCAAGGCAATTGGTTTTTAATATAAAAAAAGTATATACATATAATTTACCAACCGGAATAAGTTTTAATTAAATTTTCCAACCGATTTCGATCGGAAATACAATTTTAAAATAATTAAAATATAAATTTAATGAAATTACCGACCGAAGTCGGCCGATTTTTGTCAACCTTTATATAAATAACTTTTAAATAAATAATATATATGTCATGACCCCAAATTCCCTCCGTAGGAGGTCGTGATGGCTCCTAGTCTCTAAGACTAGATAAGCCTATCAATGAGGAATAATCATAAATATCTGAAATAAATAAACTACAATTCAAATCGTGACGGCGCCAGACACCGCTGTCAGGCAAGTCAATAATAAATACTTAATAAATTCTCATTTTAATATTTTTGAAATCATAGTTGTTCCCCTCAATTAAATAGCAGAAGATGGAGTTTACAAAATACGTAATAATATCTTTAAAAACTTCCAATATAGTGCAACCCATAATCCTCCCAAAATCCGGTGTCACAAGTGCATGAGTATTAACTAGGAATGTAAAATAAAATACAACAGCTATCCGGAATACAAATTGGACAAGAAAAATGTAAGTACTCTGAGGGAGACTCTGTTGGCTGCGGATCGTCGTATAGAATGCAGCTCACCTAAGTCCCTTCCATAATCGCGCCTCTGCGCCCACAAGGTCGCTAAACATATGTGTACCTACACAAAAATGTGCAGCAAGTATAGCATGAGTACGTAAATCAACGCGTACCCAGTAAGTATCTCGCCTAACCCCGAAGAGGTAGTGACGAGGGGTCGACTTCGACACTTACTATGGGCTATAAATAAATGAAATAATATCATTAAATTAGACATGGATTAATTAATACGGTTGCAAACCCATTATTCTGAAGTAAGTAAACAGTTCTTTCATAATTAAGGAATCTCCAAATTTTATCTCCCATTATTTAACGATTATATCTCCGGCCAATGAGGCCATATCAAATTATCAGTTTATCTCAGACCAGGGAGGCAATATCGTTATTTATAAATTTTAAGGCAAGCAATACAAGCATGCGCAAGTCATGCCGAGGTCGTACGGCCCGATTCAATAATTATTTAAACTGTGCACTGCCAAAGGGTCGAATGACGCGAATCATAGATGCATCTATTTAATCTACTGAGGCATTCGGCACGTTCCACAAAAGATAACACATTCAAATAATCAATCAAGAATTCATCAAGGGGCAATTAGCCAAGGAAAAGGCAATTTCTCTTTTAAAAGTCAAGAAAACGATGTCTAGCCTTTTAGAAATTTATTAACAAAGTTCGATATGATTTAAGCATTTTAAATTGACAACAAGATTGCAAATATTACAAGTAAAGCATGCTTTTGGGTCCTAGACTACCCGAACTTAAGCATAATAGTAGCTACGCACGGACTCCTGTCACCTCGTGCGTACGTAGCCCCCACAAATAGGAGCACACATTAATTTATTTTACTTATGGGGTAAATTCCCTCTTACAAGGTTAGAAATGAGACTTACCTCGCTCCGAAGTTCCATAACCGGCTTCTGAGCCCTTCAAACAGCTTGAATCGATGCACAACGCTCCAAAACTAGCCAATAATTATGCAAGCCCATTAATATATACTCAAATACTCAATATAATCCAATTTATAACAATTTCTAACCCCAATCGAAAAGTCGATAAAAATCACCCTCGGGCCCACGTGCCTGGATTCCAAAAAAATTTGAAGATAACTTTACTCATAACCTCACGAACTCAAATATATAGTTTATTCTCTATTCCATGCCCAATTTCGTGGTCAAAATCCAAAACTACCAAATTCTAGATCTTCTACCAAAACCCCACAATTTATACTAATTTCCATGTTCCAATCCATGTATAATTTATGTATTTAACTCACAATGGAAAGAAACCACTTACCTAGAATTGCTTGATGAAAATCTCCCCTTGAAAATGAAAATGGGAGAAAAATAGGCCAAGTCCAGTTTATAAAAACCCTTCTGTCGAGCGACATTTCCGCACCTGCGGAATAGTAGCCGCACCTGCGGCTTCGCAGGTGGTGCCAAAACCTCGCACCTGTGCATTCCCTCTACCTAGCACTCTCCGCACCTGCGCCTTTCCTTCCGTATCTGCGCCTTCGCAGGTGCGGACATACCCTCGCACCTGCGCTCCCAGACCCTTCTCTCACTCTCGCACCTGCGACGCACCTCCGCATCTGCGACCTCGCAGGTGCGGATAACCTTTCGCACCTACGATCATTGCCCAGCTTCGCCCAAACCGCACTTGCGACCACTGGCTCGCACCTGAGACCTCACACATGCGGCCCTTATTGCGCAGGTGCGATCACACCAGATATCGGCTGCCTCATCTTTTCTTCCAAGTCCAAACTCGATCCGTTAACCATCCGCAATCCACCCGAGGCCCTCGGGACCTCAACCAATTATACTAACACGTCCCAAAATACATTACGAACTTAGTCGAGCCTTCAAATCACACCAAACAATGTCGAATTCATGAATCGCACCCCATTCCAAGCTTAATGAACTTTGAAACTTCAACTTCTACAATCGATGCCGAAACCTATCAAATCAGGTCTGATTGACCTCAAATTTTGTATACAAGTCACATTTGACATTACGGACCTACTCCAACTTCCGGAATCGGAATCCGACCTCGATATCAAAAATTTCATTTCCGGTCAAACTTCTCAAAAACCTTCAATTTCCTAACTTTCGCCAAACGACTCAAAAGTGACCTGCGGACCTCCAAATCCACTTCTGGATGCGCTTCCAAAACTAGAATCACCATACGGAGCTATTCTCAGACTCAGAATTCCAAACGGATATCAATAACATTGAAATGCACTTCAAACCAAATTTATGGAATTCTTCCAAATTGCTAACTTCCACAATAGGTGCCGAAATGCTCCCGGGGTATCCAAAACCCGATCCGAACATACGCCCAAGTCCGAAATTATCATACAAACCTGCTGGAATTTTCAAATCCCGATTCTGATGTCGTTTATTCTAAAATCTAATCTTAGTGAATTGTTCCAACTTAAAGCTTTCGAAATGAGAATTTTCTTTTCAATTCAACTCCGAACTTCCCGAAATTCAATCCCTACCACGCGTATAAGTCATAAGACCTTAAGTGAAGCTGCTCATGGCCTCAAACTGCCGAACGACACGCTAGAGCTCAAAACGACCTGTCAGGTCGTTACATACATGAGCATCTAACTTAGAATACAGTCCACTACAGTGTCTCGAGAAATAAACTGAAAATACAACTGTTGATAAAGGAGGAGAGTCAAGGCCTGCGAACGCCGTGCAGCTATCTTGATAGTCCCCAAACTCTGAAGCCACAATTAGCAACCATCGCCGTGACCAAAAATGCTTGGATCTGCACACGAGGTGCAATGAGTAACGTGAGTACATCCAACTCAGTAAGTAACAAGTCCAAACTTTGGACTGAAAGGTAGTAACGAACTCAACCGGTACAGATAAAATAGAAATAACTGAACAAAAACGTAGTCATGCTTTCAAATTAAATAGGCAACCCAAACAGTAAAGTGAAACAGATCCGAACAGTGTAAAGAATATATAACGACCCGACTTGTCATTTTGAGAATTAATATTCCGTTCGGTGGCTTAAGGTCTCGAGCAGCTTTGAAATGTGTATTATGACTTACGAGCGTGGTCAAGTTTGGTTTTCGGATGATTCGGGATTTAATTGAAAGAACAATTCTTGTTTTGGAAGTTTAAGTTGAAATAATTGACCGGATGATGAATTATATATAAACGACCCCGGAATAAATTCTGATGGTTCCAATAGCTCCGTATGGTAGTTTCGGACTTAGGAGTGTGTTCAGATATTTATTTTGGAGTCTGTAGCTAAATTAGGCATGAAATGGCAAAAATAGGAAATTTAAGTTTGAAAGTTTTACCGGGGAGTTGACTTTTTGATATCGGGATCAAAATTCGATTATGGAAATTGGAAAAACTCCGTTATGTTATTTATGACTTATGTGCAAAATTTGAGGTCAATTGAACGTGATTTGATAGGTTTTGACGTCGTTTGTAGAAGTTGTAAATTCCAAAGTTTGTTAGGTTTGAATCCGTGGGGAATTCATGTTTTTGATGTTGTTTGAGGTGTTTTGATGTTCGTATGGTGTTTTAGGACTTGATGGTATCTTTGGTTGAGGTCCTGGGGGCCTTGGGTGAGTTTCGAGGTGAGTTTTGAGCGAGTACGGGCATTTCGGCACTCTGATGTTGTTCTGGAACGTTGGAAGTGCGGACCACACAATTTCATATGCTGAGGCACATTTTTGAGTGTTGTAGCAGATGAAAATGTGCGGACCGCAGAGGAAAAATACGGACCACACAATTTTGTCTGCGGCCGCACTTTAGGGGTTCTGCAGGTTTGATAGTCCGACTTCGGAGGCTTATATCTTTTAATCCACAATGAATTTGGAGATGATTCATAAACGAAAGTTGTTACCCTTTGAATCTAGTTTCCAGCAAGTTATAGCATGAATTATTTGGACATCATTAGAGAAAGTTATGGCCAATTTACTAAAGTCTGGTAGTGGAAAGGCTGTGAAGTGCGGACCGCACAATTTTTGTGCGACCACAGAAGCTAGGATGTGCGACCACACTTGGAATTGTGCGGACCACACATTGTGAGGTCAGATTGGGTACTATATAACCAAGGTTTAGGGTATTGTTTCATTTTTTGACTTTGGGAGCTCGGTTTGAGACGATGTTTCGTGGAATTTTCAAGAAATTCATCGGGGTAAGTGATTCTAACTCGGATTTGGTTAATATACATGAATATATCATTGTTTTCATCATTCAATTAGTAGTTTGAGATGAAAATTTGGGGAAAATTATAGAAATTTCATAAAATGAATTTTTGGGATTTGAATGTCGATTCGAAGTCGGATTTGAGTAAAACTAGTATGGTTAGACTCGTACTTGAACGGGTTGTCGGAATTTGTGAGTTTCGTCGGATTCCGAGATATGGGCCCCACGGGCGATTTTTGAGTGCGATTTTAGATTTTGTTAGAAAATTAGTATTTTCCTATGGAATTAATTCCTGTAATTTGTATTGACTGAAACGAATTAATTGTGACTAGATACGAGGCTTTCGAAGGTAAATGCCAGAGCAAAGGCATAGCAGAGTAAAGAATTACATGGTTTAAGGTAAGTAACTCTTCTAATCTTGGAGCTGAGGGTATGAACCCTGAATATATGTATTATGTGGATTATTGAGAGGTGACGCACATGCTAGGTGACGGGCGTGTGGGCGTACACCATGAAAATTGTGACATAATTATTTTCGTGAAATTTTGTAGTCAAATAATCTTGGCATTTTCTATGTAGTTTTATGTGCTAAAGAAATTGAGCTGAGAATCATATTAAAAATCATGTTGAGGCTATGTGTCAGTATTATTGGGACCCGCAGAGGTCATATTGCTGTGAATTATTTATTTTAAATTGAAAATTCATACACAGTCATCTTCATGTCATTACATATCATATCTCAGTCTCTGTTGTTAGTTATTGATACATCATATCATAATTTTCGGGCTATTTTTATGACATTATGAGCCCATGAGAGAGAGACTGGAGGGATTGATGACTGAGTGAGGCCGAGGGCCTGATTGTGAGGATAATTATGGGATCGAGTTGCACGCCACAGCAGGCCATATTGGCTTTATATACTTTATTATTATGGGATCGAGCTGCACGTCGCAGGCCAGATTGGCTTATTATAGCACGTGAGTTATCCGTGCGGATACAGATATTGATTCTATAGCACGCGAGTTGTCCGTGCAACATGTGAGTTGTCCGTGCAGATTATAGCGCTTGGACTGAAGGAGCCCCTCCGGAGTCTGTACACACCTCCAGTGAGCGCAGGTACCTATTGAGTGCGAGTGCCGAGCGATTGGGAGGATTGAGTGACTCTGAGGACTGAGTGACTGTGAGGACTGAGAGATGGGGAGGATTGCGTGAATTGATACTCTAAGAGTATGCATATGAGTTCATCTCTGAGATACATTGCATTGACATGCACACATGATATACAGGCATAGAGATGTATTTTTTCTCATGCTGTAAGATATTACATCATTCATGATTTCTCACACATGTTGGCAGATGGGCATAGTGATACATTTGTTTTACACTGGTTATCTGGAAAGAAAAATGAAACATCTTATTATTATTGAAAGGATTTTGGAAAAATTATTATTTTCAAACTTATTCATATTTTTGGCAACTCCGGTAAACGATTTGGGTTTTCATTGATGTACTTGAAAGGCAGAACTATTTTCAGAATTCGTGTTTTTGTTGAGCATTTGATTGTTGAGTTACTTCTGGTATTACTTGTTTAAGTTGTTATGAACTATTGTTGGTTATTAAAGTTAGGCCCCGACCTTGGTACAAGCTCGTCACTAATTTCAACCTAAGGTTAGGTTTGCTACTTATTGAGTACATGGGGTCAGTTATACTCATACTACACTTCTGCACCTTGTGTGCAGATATTGGCTACTGATGTTGCTGCGTTCGTTGGGAGTTGGATCTGAAGATGTACCTACGTTCCGGTTGTAGCTGCTTCTTATTCATGGTAGCCTTAGATTCATGAAACTCTGTTTATGTACTTTTCAAACAGATGATGTATTATTTCATACCAGCTTTGTAAACTTTATTCTTAGAAGCTCATGATTTGTACTACCAGTTCTTGAAAAAATGTATTGGCTTTAGATATTTTCTTTTAATTAATTGCCTTATTAATTTTATTAGAATTGGATAGGTGGTAACTGGCTTACCTAGCGGGCTGGGTTAGGTGCCCACACGACTAGTTGAATTTTGGGTCGTAACAGAATATAACTCTGCTATCTCTACATGCCAATAAACATGCTGTATGTGATGCACCATGCTGTCAGCCTCACGTGCTCACACTCTCGAATTCTCAACCACTCGGTACTGTATATGGCTCATACGGCCCAGGGAAGATCCATCCCAGAACATATCCATCACTGACTATAAGTCACCCAGTACCGAGGAAGGCCAATCCAGCCCTGTTGAGAAGATCCATCTCTAGGTATCAAGTACTTCGGACAAGATCCATGTCCAGGGAAGATCCATCCCTCAATAATATCAACCGCACTCACTGGAGGTGTGTACAGACTCCGGAGGGGCTCCTACAGCCCAAGCGTTATCATAAAATCAGTATAACCATTGTGGCATGCAGCCCGATCCCATAACTGTCACTCATAATCAGGCTCTAAGCCTCACTCAGTCATCAATCTCTCCAGTCTCACTCACGGGATCACAATATCATGAAAACTAGCCCGAAACAATGATATGATATATCAATAACAACAACTGAGACGGGGATATGATATGAAATGCATGAACATGACTGAGTACATAATCAATGAAATCAGTGAGATGACATCAAGAAACGACCACTAGGGGTACCAACAGTACCGGCATAAAGCCTAAACATGATATCTAGCATGATTGACAGCTCAATTACTTTATCACAAGATAAAAATACGGATATCAACAAAATAGAGTCACTATACAGTGCCATGGAATCAACCAGGCCACAATTCTCACGGTGCATGCTCGCATGCTCGTCACTTGGTATGTGCATCACCTCAATACCAATCGTATAGCACATAGTTCGGGGTTTCAAACCCTCAGAATAAAATTTGAAAGCGTTACTTGCCTCAAACCGAGCAAATCCTACTCCGAAATGCCTTTGCCCCGCGAATCAATCTCCAAATGCTCCAAATCTAGCCACAAGCAGTACAGTATAATTAATATAGGCTAAAGGAATCAATTCCACAAGAAAAACATAAAATTATAAGCCAAAAATCTGAAATCGACCCGAACCTGGCCCCATGTCTCGAAATTTGTCAAAAGTCACAAAACCCGAAAGTCCATTCACTCACGAGCCTAACCATACCACAATTGCTCAAATCCGACAACAAAATCCCATTTAAAACCTCAAAATTCTAACTCAAGAGTTCTTCCTCTTTTCCCCCAATTTCACATCCCAAATCACAAATTAGATGAAAAAACTAAAGATGAAATCACGGGATTTAACCTAAACAAAGTAGGAATCACTTATCCCAATCAACTCCACAAAAATCTCTTCAAGAATCGCCCAATTCCGTGTTCTCTAGCTCAAAATATGCAAAATGGGTTCAAACCCTCGTTTTTTTTAAAAATTAATACTGCCTGCCTAGATATCCTTCTTCGCGAATGCGACCGTCCTCTCGCGTTCGCGTAGACTAACTCAGACTGCCTCTCAACTTAACTCTTAGCGAACGCGACCTACGCTTCGCGAATGTGAAGCTTTGCAAACTCAGACCTTCGCGAATGCGTCCCTCACCTCGCGAACGCGTAGAACAAAAGACTAGGGGTCCCCAGCTGCCTCACTCCCCTTCGCGAACGCAACGCCACTCACTCGTTCGCGATGCGCACACTGCCATACCTTTGCGTTCGCATCCTATCCTTCGCGAACGCGTAGAGCAAAAATCTCACCAACTCAAAAATACTTTTCGCGAATGCGAGGCTCCTCTCGCGAACGCGTAAGAGGAGACCAGAAAAAATGCAGCAGCAGATATCGGCTATCTTACCAAGGCCAAAAATGATCTGTTAACCACCCGAAACTCACCCGAGGCTCCCGGGACCTTAACCAAACATACCATCAAGTCCCAAAATACTATACGAACTTAGTCGAGCCTTCGAATCACTTAAAACAACATCAAAACACCAATTACACCCAGATTTAAGCCTAAAGAACTTCTAAACTTTCAAATTCCACAAACGACGCCGAAACCTACCAAACCACGTCCGATTGACCTCAAATTTTGCACACAAGTCATATTCAGCATTACGGACCTACTCCATCTTCTGGAATCAAAATCCGACCCCGATATCAAAAAGTCCCCCCCCCCCCCTCAAACTTTCGAAAATTTGACTTTCGCCATTTCAAGCTTAAATCAGCGCAGACCTCAAATTCACAGTCCGGATACGTTCATAAGTCCAAAATCATCCAACGGAGCTAACGGAACCGATGAAACTCTATTCCGGAGTCGTCTTCACACCATTCTGACTACGGTCAAAATCCTAAGACTTAAACTTCCGTTTTAGGGACTAAGTGTCCCAAAACACTCCGAAACTAAAACAAGACCTTCCGGCAAGTCACATAAGCAGAAACAGATACGAGAAATGCAGTAAATAGGGGATCGGGGCTAATACGCTCAAAACGACCGGCCGGGTCGTTACATTTTATTTTCTTTCTTTTGTGATATTTTGTGTCCATAGCAGAATAAGGTAGTAATGGTTGGCGGTTGGAGTTTAGTTCTGCACATGTAAAGTATTCTATTTTCAGAAACATTATGTTTATCGTTTTTTCTGTTTCAAAGACTTTTTTTTAAAAATATTATCCTTTTTATTGATATCTACATCTTCTCTTTGAAAAAATGAAAACAATAATATTTATCTTTGAAAGTTAGAGGAGTACTCGAAGTAAATTGAGAAAAAGAGAAGAAGCTATCTCCTAGAGTTGTTATGGAAGTAAAATTGAAGGGTTCTACATCAACATTTTTAACTCCAAAATTAATGAAAAGGAATAAAATATACTAGTAATATCATTTTTTAAAAGCATTTTCCTCTCTTTGTGGGAACCAAACTAATGTATATTATATTGACTAGCTTTTGGCCACGCGCGTTGCGCGTATATTTCGTATCAATAACCAAAAAAATTTAAGAAATCACATAAAATTGTTAAAAAATGTGTTTGAATTTGAAAATAAAAAAAGAGTGTAATTGCAATGATAAATGGCGATCCTATTCGGCTCACTCATCAACATTACAACACCTTGCCCTATAAAAATCGTCAAACACCTTATTGTATTGTCGATATATGAATTATGTATTTATTTGAGTTCAATGAGTTAATACTTAACTTGTATCATATTGTTCACAGAAATAATTTTGTCCTTCTATGGCCAATGAGGAAATTAAACACCCTCGTAATGCAAGCTTAAATGCCCAAGGTTGCCCAATTTGAAGAACATGAAACATTATTTGTTACTTTATTAAGATGGCTTGTGTGAATTCCTTTTCATAAATTTTATAGTAAAAAAAATATTTTTTACAATATTTCCTCTCAAATATTTGGTTAGGATGATTGTCGACAAGGTTTTCATTTTGCCAGGTTGAAGAATAAACTGATCTAGTGTCGCCCATGCTTATTTCTTCCCAAGTTTTCATCATAGGAAATTTCCAAACTTGATAAATTTAATGACGAACATTGAAGGCTAGCACCTCAATACATCTCTTACGAACACTCTCTTTTAGACTATTCGTGTGTTGCATGTGCATTATATTGTAATAATTATAAAATTTATAACCTAAAATAATAAATTTTAATCAAATATAAATTTATTTGAACCATAAAAGTAAAAGGGCATCTTTGCACATTGGTCTCTGTTGAAGGATGGTAAAATAATATTTAATATATTGGCCGACTTTTCTTTATATTGAAACGATTATTTCAATTTACCAAAAGTCAAAAAATATGATATCAAAAATAACTTCGATTAATTCATCTTTCTATTATTTTTTTTACTTCAAAAAGGGATGAAGCGGTTAACTTTTTATATTATAAACTGTGTATACTTTAAAGCAAAAAGTCAGACCTGCAAAAGATAATTTAGAGGAAACCACAAAAATCTCAAACCAAACGAATTTGGTTAACGTAAACCTAAGGTAATCAAACTTAGTTATTGTCATGCAATTGAGAAAATCATACTTGGCAATTGTAGCTAGCTCTAAACTCATCTTCCTCAAGATTCTTCTCGTAGTTGCTAAATAAAGTGAAGATGTTAGAACTGCTCTATTTTTATTCCTAGACCATAGCACAATGAAGTTGAAAGATCAAACACATGCCTTAATAGATATACAAAGACCAAAATTACTTAGCTGTATAAAAAAAATTGTGTCCCGTAATTTATAAGAGAAAGATCATACCAACTTCATAAATTAAAGCAAAGAGCATCGTTATTAATATTAGAGCAGAATAATTACTTAAGATAAATAAATAATAATTAAAGTGATTCAAAATACTTGGCAGATTAAAGGCATGCAAGGTTATGTATAATTAAAAAGAAAAAATATAAACTCGCCTAACATTTTCGTAGCATTGGGTGGGATTATGTAGCTGCCCCTAGAACTCAGCCATTAACATTTTTGCTCCATGCCTTTTCTCTTCACATGTTTATCTATACATTCATCTTAACTATTGTTCCTGTTTGGACAAAAGCAAAACATACCAATAAATATAAATTGAAAAGACATAACTCTCATTCCTTCGTGTCCATTTGTATTCTAAAATATTTTATTAATTTAATTGGGAACATAATAAGAATCATTATTAGTGAGGGAATACTAAATGTACCCCATGCTAAAGAGTTCCAAATGCAATACATATTATAATTTAGTGTTTTTACATTTATATACATTAAATTTGAAGAGATAATGTATATTTAGAGGGTAAAATCGTTATTCAGCTTTTAATGGGTAAATTAGTAAATTAACTTTAACTTAAATTGTTCACACTTATAATGTAGTATGATATGATATGATGTATTCCTTCACCTATTAAGCTTAAATCGAGCATTCATTAGTTTACTTATTTGAGCGTAAAGCCTAGCTATTACTTAACAAAGTGAAAAGCACTCTATGATGAAAACTTTTCCATTTTCAACAATATGACACAAGACATTTACAAATTTTGATGAAACATTACTTTATTGACTCTTAACAAGGGGAAAAAACTCAAATTGTTTGGACAAAAGGAGTATAAACTATTAACTTTCAAAAAGTGATTCCTAAGGTTAACTTCAACAAATAAACTCGCTATTATCTTATTCAGAAACTGAAAGTATACTAACGAAGAGTATACTATATAGTTTTGATATATCCATACCATAACGAAGTGTTGGTTTAGTGATGATAGTAGGCTATAATCTCATGTTTTAGTCGATTATTACATTCCAATTTATTGCACTTTAGTTGAGTTTGAGCTTTAATCGCTAGTGTTTTGCACTAATTGTGTGTTTTATGCCTTGTAGGAGTATTTCCGAGCTATGTAAATATTATGGAATGAATTCAAGTGATTTGGAGCTTTGAAGTTTGAGTAAAAGCCCAAGAAATTAAGCCGGGATCGTGTTCGGGGATCAACGGATGATAGTTAAGAACGAACGAAGAATCGAGCAGGCATATTGTGCAGTGTCCGGTAAAATGCACATAACTTTTCGCTCAGAGATCCGTTTGGGCTCTACAATATATCATTGGAAAGTTATTTAAAAGATCTACAACTTTCATGTTTTATGGGTTTTTAAATTCCCAACAAAACAGGGTAAAAAGTGTGCGGCGAGTGTACATCCGCGCACCGGCAGCGCATATGGGGCAGAACAGTGTGAAAAGTGCGCGGGTACACTTTCAAGTGCGCGGCCGCGCACGTCTTGTCCGGAAAAGTGTCTTTTTTCGCGCAAGAGAAGGTGTTTTTGTTTGGGCCCGACCCTACTTGGTATATATATATGAAAAAATAGTATTTTGACCACTTTTGACACATCTAAAACCTAAGGAGTCTAAGGAGAAGTTGGAGAAGGAAAAGCACAAGGAATCCATCATTCAATCCCAACTCAAGACAAGGGTTTGGATTGTTTTATGTTTTTCTTCACACTTTAAACTTAATTGTGATGAATTACTCCATGTCTATGGAGTAATTCTTCCTTAGGGATTGATGGATTTGGTGTTTTGAGAATTGTTTGTGGATATTAACTCTAGTTTTATATATTAAATCATTTTGGGTGTTTTTATTATTGCATATATATTCACATATTTATGTAATCGGAAGAGGCATAATTTGTGATGTTTTGCATTATCTTGTTGGTTGAATTTGTTGATTCTTCTTAGTAATCGAAAGAGGCTAGTTGAATTATTGTTTAGACCTAGTTAGGAGAATAATCGAAAGAGGTTCTCCTAAAGATTAACCCACTACGAATTCTTGCATATCTTCACTGAGCTTAACTTAGTTTATATTGTGAGGTTGAGACTTAATCGAGAGAGTAGTTTCTACTGAACGTTCGAACTAATAATATAGTGAATTCGAGAGACTCACTTGAACCATAGAGTGAAGTAACTAGAGTTAATTCCCAAACAAGCATCTTGCACCTATCCAATCAACCCATATTTTCTCCCATTGCTATCTTATTTGCTTACTCTTGTTGCGATTGTCATTAGCCAATAGTTTAGACTTTTAGTTAATTTTACTTTTAATTTACACAACTCCAAATTGTTGATTATCTTGAATAGCAATAAGACTAGAAACTACGAAAATACTGTCTAATTTCAATCCCTGTGGATACGATATTTTTCTATACTATATTCGACTAGCGAGCATAATTTTGTGTTGTATTTTTAGCTCGTCAAATTTTGGCACCGTTGTCGGAGATTGGCAATCAATAGTGTTTGAAATAATTTGTAGTGCTAATTCAGGAATCTTTATTTTTTTTTGTTAATACTATATAAAGACCTTTATATTATTGATTTAATTTAACAAACTATTATTATCCTAATTTTTCTGGTTACCATATAGATCTGTTATTCTGATAGTTTAAGAAT
Organism: Nicotiana tabacum; assembly: GCF_000715075.1. Taxonomy (NCBI): domain Eukaryota; kingdom Viridiplantae; phylum Streptophyta; class Magnoliopsida; order Solanales; family Solanaceae; genus Nicotiana; species Nicotiana tabacum. Next base: position 135,961,038 of record NC_134102.1, read on the forward strand.
TTCTACACTTAAAATTTAATTAATTAGTGGAAACTACGTCATATACCTACAAAACAAAAAATATTTACCCGTCTTTATCCATTTTAAAACCAATTACAAAAACTACATGGCCTACGAGAATATATTACCCGCCTATCCAATTTCCCAATACCCGAAATCATGAAAAACTTTTCTTCTAATCTCTCTTTATCTTTCTCTGCATCTTCTTTATTACCCAACCCTAACTTCTTCAAATCTCTTCCTTATTCTTACCAATATGTAGCAGGGATAATTTTAGGGGAATGAGATGCTACGTAGATGAACCAACATGGAAAACTAGCCATGGTTATCGATGGTTAGGTGTTAATAATGAAGTTAAAATTCGATAGAACTAATATGTGTCTTTTGTGTATTTTTGAGTTTTTATGTGTTGCCGACTGAAATTGATATTGTTTTTGTTGTGAAACTTATTGTGAGCCAAAATCATAAAGAAAACAAGTGGGTTCAAAAACTACTGGACCATTTTTCATATTTTCAAAATTTTCAGGTCCTTATTCAAAGTTTAGACGACGTTCTCATGATGGAGATTTTGCAGTAAATTTTTTTAAATTTGAGTTAAAGCTGAGTTGAACTAGAGAAGAAAAATTTATATTATATACCAAAATGATATACTATATACTATTTGGTATATAGTTTATTCCAACGGTATACTGTTACATTATACTATTATAATTTGGTCCTTTTTGAATTTTTTGAAGTTTTTATTGAGTTCTTTTTCAACTTTTCAACGGAGTTCTCATGTTTTTTTAATTTTTTTCTTAAGCCAAGATATTTAGTTTGAAATATTTGATTGGAGATTGTGGCTAAAGTTTGAGTCAATTTGGTATAAATTCTGGAATAGATTTTTGACATTTAGGTTGAAATTGAGTTGAACTAGCGAATAAGACTAAATTGTACTATATACCAAAATAACATATTATATACCGTTTTGTTATACGATATTTAATTCAATAGTGTATAATTTATTGCAACAATATATGATTACAGTATATGGTATATTGTAACAATATAGTTAAATTTGGTATTTTTTATTTTTCAAAAAAAATTCAAAGGGTCCTTTTTAAATTTTCTAATAGAGTTCTCGATATCATATACCCATTTAGTATATGATATATAGCATGCGGGCATCATAGTATACTTCACTAATATACTTCAACTGCTACTAGTATATTATTGTTGATATACTATATGCTAAAGTAAGTTATTTTTTAATAATTAATAGATAAAAATATAAATAAATAAAAAATAAAGGAGCCAAAAATGTGTGTAGAATTAGATTACGAAAAAAAGGAAATAAAAAATGATTTGAATAATGATAAATAAGAATAAAGAAATAAAAAAATAAAAGTAAAAAGAGAAGAGAAAATAGTTATAATGTATAAGTTATTCTAATAATTAAATTAAAAAAATAAGAAAAAAGATAAAATATATATTATACCAGTTATTAAAAAAGGTGAACAAATATTTATTTTATTAATAATCTTCTTTTATTGTATAAAAAAAGAATAATGAAAAGGAGAAAAAAATTCAATGAAATTAGATTATGAAGAGAAAAAGAAAATAAAAGAAAAAGGAGTTAAATAAAATTAGAAAAGGAACAACAAATAAAGAAAATAAACAAAAAAATAAAGAAGGTGCCAAAATTGAGTGTGAGATTAAATTATGGCAATAATAATAATAATAATAATAATAATAATAATAATAATAATAATAATAATAATATAATTTGGGCAAAAAATAAATGAACAGAAAAGAAGAAAAAGAAAAAAATAAGAAGAAAATGAGAAAAAAGGAGAAAAGAAAGAAAAGAAGGAAAAAAGAAAACAAGCAAAGAAATAAAAAAGAAAAGGAGAAAAAAGAGGAAATTACCCATAAAAACTATCATTGGTAGGAAATATAATTAGTTTGATGGGTAGAAAAGTAAATGGGTAGGCAAGGATAAATAGTTTTATTTTTGTGGGTAATTGTGTCATTCTCCCAAAAATTAAGGGGTAATAGATAACATCAAAAGCAAGCAATTCGGGTAGAGAAATCAAGCCCGCGTAAATAAGGTAGAAATGATATCAGGTAGTCACTCTAAAAGACTGCTATTTAGGAATTAACCAGTGTGTCCTAAATCTTATTATTTTAGTTTAATTTTTTAAGATAAAAATATCCTGAGTCGTCATGAAGTTAAGATTTTTAGTTTTAAATTTCGGGACAAAATATGTATGGACTAATCTCAAAATAGTACCCAAGGAATGGCTATATGTGCACTTGCCCCGTAAGTAAGTAAATCCAATCCAATTAGATATGGGGGCTAGTACAAATTAGCGGAACACACGTCATTTGGTTTTGAATCCAATCCAACATCCTTTTAACGTTTTGACCCGACCCTCTCCCTCTCTCCCTCCTTCTTCTTCCGTCCTTCTCCTGCGATCTGATTCTTGTCTCAGGTAAGCTCACACACCACAAAAGCTCTTTATTGTTTTTAATTTTACTTATAGAATACTATAATCACCTATCTTTGATCGAAACTATTCTCAATTTCTGATCAAGTTTTGATATTTTTCTGCTTTTCTATTCGGGTTTGATCCTGTTGTGTTCTGAATTGTTAATTGAGGTTTTTTTTTTTTTCTCGTAATGTATTCCAGAATTTAAAGTGACGTGATCAGTTTATTGACCAGATGGATTTAGTTGCAAAGTACCAGGTACTTATTTTGTTTCCTAAAATGGGCACTTTCTGATGAACAAATATTGTGATAATTTGTAGCGTTAGGTGTGATTGAATTGATTGAAATGTGTTGCAGGGTGTAGTTGGAAGGGTGTTTGGTAATGAGAACTCCGGTTCAAGTGAAGATAGGTATGTTTTTTGTTTCATCAATTCCTTTATTGATAGCTGTAATGGGTTGAATCCCATGTGCATTTATGAATTATGGTGGTTTATGCGAGCTACATTTATATACAACTGAAAACGAAAACAACAACTATGCACTCAATCTCAATTTAGTCGGGGTTGACTATATGAATCCTCAATGTCCATTTCATCGATTGCCCTTTGGTTTGGTGGTAAGAGCATAGCAAGTGATTTGTGAGCTAGGTGCACGTTACACTAGAACCCTGCCACATTCAGAAACCTGGTATTTAGGTGGAGAAGGGTAGAGGTAGGACCATTATTCACCGAGTTTCGAAACTTGCACCACTTGCTCTCGGGGATTCTTCGGTTATCAAAAGACCCGTATAAAATAAATAACGTTATAAAAGAAAGATAGTAAGATAAATGATCCACTTCCTGGCAAAGAAAATAGACTCAGGTCTGTATTTATTCACTTTGAATTCAGATAAATACTTTCTTTAATCATATATCTTGATGGGTTAAGTGTGTGTTGTATCCATGGAATGTGAGCCTTGGTAGATATTGCTGCAGTACTTATATTTCCAGTATGGTTAGAAGAAATGACTTCTTGCTAGAATGAGGGAGATGTTTGGGATATGATGACATGACCCTGGAAATTGAATTTGTCCCTTAGATTGTCCAGCTGATTATGTTGTGCTACTTTTTGCTGTTTTTAAGCAGATCAAAACATATTTCCACCTTGCAGTGTAGTCCAACTAGTTTAGCATGTTGATTAATCTAGTTTGTTCTTTTGACCAATAGCTATGTCGAACGCTTGCTTGACCGGATTAGCAACGGTGTGCTGGCTGAGGACAGGAGAGCAGCTATGCTTGATCTTCAGTCTGTTGTCACTGAAAGTCGTGCTGGACAGATGGCCTTTGGAGCAATGGGTTAGTGTCTCTTGTTAATTCCTGCCCTATTTTTCTTTACCAGTGAGTATGTAATGATGTTTATTTATATCTTATGTTTCTTGCAGGGTTCCCAGTGATATTGAGTGTCTTAAAGGAGGAGCGGGATGATGTTGAGATGGTACAATTGCTTTGTTGCCTGTTTTAAAATTGAAAGATATGTTAATGTTATTTTAGCGGAGTTTCTGCATTCTGTGTATTATTGGCCTGAAATCAAGCTATAGTGCTAGGTAATTGGGTGCTTTATTCCTCGAGTGGTACAAAAGGTAAACTTGACTTGAGCGAATTTATTGACATCCATAATGAAGTCAAGGCTAATTCTTGAAAAGTATAGCTGTTACTTATTGTAGATGTATATGTTAAAAACTAATGTTGTCAATGTTGTCATTGACTGAGTTTGATACCACCCACTCCGCGGGTGATGATTTCTTGTGGACTCATGTTGTCTTTACTGATTCTAAAAAGAAAAGAAAAACACGTCTTATTAGTTATTGTGTGCTGGCTGTTATTTCAGATTTTTCCTTTTTCTCCTTCAGTTTTTTTTTGTTTTTGTTTTAAGAATTATTACTAATATTAAGCTTTTATCCTAAAGAGACTTACTAGAAGGAAAGAACACTTTGAGAACTACATTTTCAGATTTTCTTATACACAATGATTTCATGCTTTGGACTATTTTTCTGTTGTTTGTCTATCAAACTGTTTGGTCTTCTGCTGTAAAGAACTATTCTTGTTAGACGCTATCTCCGACTTAAAACTTGTGCGACTTTCTCTTCATGTTGGAAACAACAAGGTATTTACCTTTTATTTTATTTTATTCAGGGACTACAAGGTATTTACTTTTGAAAGATTTAGTGCAATTCGTGATTCTTCTGGTTGATCCTTCCATAAAAAAGCCTACTACTTTCTTACTTTATGAAAAAATATATACACAACGACAAATTTTTACTGAAATGGTCCTTTATTTCCATTGATGGCGAATGACAAAATCTTCCTGTTTTTGCCAATTGATGCACGTTTTATGCAACATTGTTACCTTGCTCATCTCACTTGGTACTAAAAGTTACTCATATTTGGTGCTTGAAGGTCCGGGGGGCTCTGGAAACTCTTGTCAGTGCCTTAACTCCACTTGATCATGCAAAAGGGCCTATGAATGAGGTTCAACCAGCTTTGATGAATAGTGACTTGCTTTCAAGAGAAGTAGATAATATCTCTCTTCTCTTAAGTTTGTTGGTAAGGATATTCTTGCTATTGTTCTTGCTTTGTTTTTATTTGTATAGTGAATAATCTCTTTGCTAGTGGCTGAACTAATACCCTGGCAGTCAGAGGAGGATTTCTATGTACGATACTATACACTTCAACTTTTGACAGCCCTCCTAACTAATTCTCCACAAAGGTATCTTTAGTACTTTCTCTACATATTATTACAAGTATTTGTCCTTTTTAAACCCATTTTGAGGGGACGGCATGCTGAAATACTGTTCAGGTTACAGGAAGCTATTCTGAGCATTCCCCGTGGTATCACACGGCTGATGGATATGCTTATGGATCGTGAGGTATGAACTGGGAAATGTTAAAATTGTTTATGCTCTTCTTCTTTGTGGGATTCTAACCTTTGGCATGTATTGAAGGTCATTCGAAATGAGGCACTGTTACTTCTAACTTATTTGACACGTGAAGCTGAAGTAAGTACTGCTTCCTTTCCTTGGTGGCTGCCCTCCCCCATGTTTTAAAAAAATTCTTTCTTCAGATTTTACTTTGTGGCCTAACATGGCTAACTCCTTTACAATCTACAGCAAATTCAAAAAATCGTGGTCTTTGAAGGTGCTTTCGAAAAGATATTCAGCATTATAAAAGAGGAGGGAGGTTCAGAAGGAGGAGTTGTTGTGCAGGTTTGGATAAGTGATCTTACTCTTAAGTCTAAAATGTTTTTTGTGGAGTAATAAAAGTAGGAGAACTGAGATGACTCTGATGTTCCATTCCCCCTCTTTCTGGAGGGGGCCGCAAATGATTTTTCAGTGATCATGCGCTCAATTCGCTTAAACTGTCATTGAAATATTTAGGGTTTCTTCACTCAAAATTCTTGCTGATTTGAGTAAATTTTTTTTGTAACTGAGCAACTCTTGATATTGGTTATCAGTCAACATTTCAAGAGAAAATCAAAATATACAAATTTATGCTGTTTTCTTAATTGAGATTCCATGATTTACCTCCTTTTTTTCTTTTCTTTTTGGGTTAAGGGAACTCAATGACTTATTTTTTTTTACCTATTGACTTAATGGTGATGAGAAGCAGTTTTGCTTTGTTGATAAATTGCTAGTCTTTCTTAGTTTCTTTTCTTTGTTACTATCGTCCTTTAAAATTTCTCTCCCCCCCCTCCCCCCCCCTCCCCCCGGGTAGTGGGGAGAGCTTTTAATCTATCTCTAAACTGAGAAATGAGAATTGGCCTCTGTGTGGAGCTTTGGAGCTTGCTCGCTGCTCTTTATCCAAATAACTTCACATGATAAAGATATTTTAAGTGAAAGAGGGGGGAGAGGGCCGATTTTTTCTATGAGATGCCTAGTCCAGGTCTTGAGACCATAGCTTGCTGCTGGAAACATAATAGGCTTTTTCCACTTCATTAGGCGTACTTAGTCTGAACCATATCTATGATAAAGCACTCCTTTAAATCTTTTCTAATTTGGTTTCTCCTTTTTTCCCTTAATGTCCTAGGAGCCGTATCTTTAGGTGAAGCAGCTGCTTTTTGTTGAACTATCTTGAATCTCTTTCAATAGTTCGGCTTTGTTTTTTTTTCCTTCTCCTTCAACCAAGCAAAAAGATTTCAATTCATTACCTGGCATGGAAGCACTCAAGCTAAAGCAATACACCTAAAGAATGGCTAATGATGCTGGAGTTTGTTCAAAAGTTTTGAACTTGTGTCGTCTGTCATTCTCTTGCCTTTTTTACTTTTTCAATTTCTTATTTGGGTAGAATTTTCGTCATGTTCTTACTTATTTCAGGTATTCAAACACCTTCATTCTTTGTAGTAAATCTTAGTAGTTCATGGTTTCTAGAAATTGCCTACATGTGTTACAGTACACTTGCATCTGGTTTCTTAGAAAATGTAGTAATATTAACTTGTTCCTGATCACTGCTTTGTCGTTGAACATTTAACGGAAACCTTTTGTTGCTTTTTTTGTGGAATTCTTCAGGACTGTCTTGAACTGCTGAACAATCTCCTCCGCAATAGTGCGTCAAATCAGGTTTCTGCTTGAGTGCATCCCTAGTGTTCATTACTCATATAATTTTTATGTTCCTAGTATTTACTATGAATCTATTACAGGTATTACTTAGGGAGACGATGGGCTTTGATCAGTTGTTATCAATTCTGAAGCTCAGAGGGACCACCTACAGATTTACACAACAGAAGGTTAAACCCAAAATCCATTTGTTTTTCTTCTTTCATTTTTTATATATATTAAATGGGCTGCTAATATGATTTACTTCTGTACCTAAGCCTTATCTAAGCCTTACTGGTCTCTTCTCATTTTCTTGTGCCTCAATTGATTGCCAGTAGACAATTAATCTACTCAGTGTGCTAGAAACCATTAATTTGCTAATCATGGGTGGCCCAGAAACTGATCCTGGCAGAGATGCAAATAAGCTGACTAATAAAACAGTCTTGGTTCAGGTTTGTTCTTTAATGTGAGACTGCTTATGTTTGGATTGCCGCATCATCTTCCTGACATCTATCTGATTGATATTGTAGAAAAAGGTCTTGGACCATCTCTTCATGTTGGGAGTTGAAAGCCAATGGGCTCCAGTTCCAGTGCGTTGTATGGTGAGTTGACTAGTTCTTGATGCCTTCAAATCGATGGCTTTCTTTCTAGTTAATCAACTTTCATGGTTTCTTTCTGCACTTTCGATAGTAGGATAGGCAAAATCAAGAAAAGAGTGTTAGGGGATGAGGTGATATGATGGTTACTAAGACTTCTCTTCTGCGAATTCCATTTACACTATAACAGAGTGAACATTGTTCAGTATAATTGCTGCTATAGCTAGTGGATTCTTGAAACTTTATCCTCAGCACGGCTTTCATTACTGTCAGGCACTTCATTCCATCGGTGATCTGATTGCGAATCACCCTAAGAATCTTGAAGAACTTGCAAGCAAAAGGCTCGGAGAGGAACCAGATTTAGAGCCTGCTTTGAATTCTGTCCTCCGGATACTTTTGCGTACTTCTAGTAAGCAAGAATTCATGGCAGCTGACTATCTTTTTAAGAACTTCTGTCAGGTTGGCATCTTAACTGGGTTCTTGCTTAATTAGGTTAGATATTTCAAGTAGTTGGTTACAATTTTAGAATGATGTCAGATATTGATAAACAACCCTTCCTTTATTATCTCTTTTTTGGGACTTTAGTTGTGCATTATGCTTTCTTGAAATGTACATGTTCCAAAGCATGTTCTGTGTGATCGGTGCAGCAAAATCCAGATGGCCAGACAATGTTGGCATCTACTCTAATTCTTCAGCCACAATCAATGATTTATGCCCCTTTTGAGGAGGATGTTAACATGTCATTTGGAAGGTAATCTATGCTGCTGAAACTTTTACTTCCTAGTTCTTCTTTTTAGAGTATTTACAATGTCTTCTCATTGAATAAAAGTATCCATTAAACACCCCACCTCATCCCATAAATACGCACAACAAATTCAAAATTCAAAATAAAAAAGCAAAAAGATAAAAGGAAAGGAACGCTTAATTTGCTTCAGATGACTTCACATCTCAAACCCTCATCTCTTTTTTTCTCTCTTTTTTTTGTCTTTTTCCTTTTTGGGGGGCAGCATGCTTCTACATGGTCTTACCACAGGTGAAAACGAAGGTGATCTTGAGGTAATGTCATGGGTTTTATACACTTTCTCGATGGTTCTCTGATAATTTTCAAAATAGACATTTTGTTATCAAAAAAATGCAAAATAGACACTTCTGCGCTTGATCGTTGTTGGTTTGTAGTTTTTCACATCTGCAAGACTATTGTTTGATTTAGGACACTAGACTCATCCAGTTCCCATGATACCTGATACATAATCCTTCGGTTCATGGAGTAGAAACAATTGACGATCAGTACCTGACATAAGATGTAAATTGCTTGCGATATACTTCTTTAATATCCTTTGTATAAGTAGAAAAACCATAAGAAAGACAACTATAATACTTAAGTTTTAGAAGGTTAAACATAGTAAACTAATAAAGATTGTAGACATCATTTTTACTGAGTTGAATGCGGAAGAAAGATGATATCAGATTACTTATTAGGAGAAAAAAAAAAGATTATATCAAATTGTAAAACAAATGAATATAATTTGGTCCATAATTTTTGTTAGGCAATATACTTTGTTTCAATCTTGATATAATGTACTCTAAGGAAACAAATTCATTTTCTCAAATTTTAAACCAAACATTTGTGATGCTTATTTACTAACTTGATGTAATAAGCTATCCAAACATATTTGCTCTTAATCTTCTTACTAATCAAAATGGAGCTAGTATTTTGAAAGGCTCATGTGTAGTTAAAGTTTATATATTGCTTGTCCTGTTCCAAAATACCCACTTCTTTCAGTTTCGATTTTGTTTTCCAAGAATTAGAAGATTGTGTTTTTTTTTTTCGAAATTAGAGGTGAAAATTGACCTGTTATTTTTTTATGAATATATTATCATTTTACTAACAATTATCATTATTTCTGGGCTTGTATCTGCTGTTGCCAAGAGGATTACACATTTTTGTTGTTCTCCATGCTTCCGATCATCTTTTCTTGGCAGAACGCCAGAACCCCTAAACCCACTTCCCACCAGCACGTGAATCATGAAATACCTAAAATATGTCAAAGAAAGGAAAATCCTGGTTTACAAAACGTGTCGAATGATTGTCTCAAAAGATTTTGACTCTTGGTGTTTCTCCCTCTGTTAGCACATGTCTATTGGTTCAGGAGTTGATATGTATACTCGGAGTATTAATTGCCATTTTGTGATAGATTCAGCATGTTAACTTTCAAATATGCAGACTTGTTCTAGAGCTGCCAGTGTTCTTTCGCATGTCATCAAGGGTAATAACCAATGCAAGGAAAAGGTATGTAAAGTTCCTCCCACCATCCAGAGATGTATTCTTTTATCCGAGTAAAATAAGTTTTTCACACATGAACAAAAAGGAAAAAGATATTTTTATCCTTGAGCGATGTTGTCAAAGTGTTTTTCAGCACCTATATTGTTATCGTTGCTATCAGTTCTATAGCCTGTTTGGCCAAGCTGGAAAAATCAGCTTATTTTGATTAGTGCTTTTTTTCAAAAGTACTTTTGGTGAGAAGCAGTTTGTGTTTGCTAATTAATTTGAAAAGCACTTCTAAGCAACAATTAGTGTTTGGCCAAGCTTTTAAAAAGTGCTTCTAAGTGTATTTTTCTCAAAAGTGCTTCTCAAAAAAGTGCTTCCGGGAAGAAGCTACTTTTTTCAACTTCTCCAAAATTGCTTTTGCTTCTACTCAAAAACACTTTTTTTCTTCTAAAAGCTTGGCCAAACACTTCAACTTTGGAAAAAAACTTGGAAAAGTTTGGCCAAACAGGCTACTAGTCGAGTGTGCTCTGCACCATTATGTTTTGTGGAGCTAGAATTCATTTATGTTTTATAGATATAGCAAGATACACCTTATATTTAGGAGAACAGTCACGCTGGACTGTTTCTGTTATAAGAAATACTATAAGATATAGAAGTTTGTCTACCTTATTCTTTGGTTATAACATATAAGTGAATTGCAGGTTCTGCAAATTCAACTTGAAGCACCTATGCCCACTCTAGGAGGCCCGGAACCTTTGTTACACCGTATGGTGAAGTATCTGGCTCTTGCCTCTTCTATGAAAAGCAAAGATGGAAAATCAAGCACAAGCACAAGCACATCTGAGAATGTGTTTGTTCAGCCCATTATCCTGAAACTGCTAATTATTTGGCTTTTTGATTGTCCAAATGCGGTGCAATGCTTCCTTGATTCACGCCCTCACCTGACGTATTTGCTGGAGCTGGTCTCAAATCCTACCACAACTGTATGTGTAAGGGGATTGGCTGCAGTACTATTAGGAGAATGTGTAATCTACAACAAAAGCAATGCTAGTGGAAGGGATGCCTTTAGCATAGTTGATGCCATAAGCCAAAAAGTTGGGCTTACTTCATATTTCTTAAAGTTTGATGAAATGCAGAAAAGCTCTCTTTTCACATCTGCTAAGCCATTTTTGCCACGTAAGCCACTGACAAGATCTACTGCTGCTAGTATGGCTGAGATTGAAGATGTCGGAAATGAATCATCTGATCAGAAGAATGAGAACCATCCTATGCTTACATCAGTATTTGATTCTCCATTTGTCTATTTTATGAAGCGCTTGGAGGCTGATATTAGAGAAAAGATAGTAGAAGCTTACAGCAGCCCAAAGACCCAGGTGACAGTTGTACCAGCAGAACTTGAACAAAAGAGTGGGGAAAATGATGTTGACTACATCAAGCGGCTGAAGACTTTTGTTGAGAAGCAATGCCATGAGATACAGGTAAGGACCTTTGGGGTAACTTATGTTCTGAATAAATGTACTTTTCTATGAAATACAAACATTGATTTATTTTCTTCTCACTATTTGTATATCTGCATATGGTTTTGTCTGCACAGTTGGGGTCTCAGTTGCAAGACAAAGTTCCTAGGAAAATCAAAGCTGCTGATATTTAATTTACTTGAGAAAAACTATCATGGCATTTTTCACTAATTTAGCCATCTTTATTCTTTATGATTAAAAATTACTGCATCATGTAAAGACGACAACTTAAGAAAGGTAAAGTAATTCATAGGATTATACTAGTCATGTGTGCACCTATCCTCCAATGCAACCTGGGAGACCCTACGAATACTAACATTTCATAATTCGAGCAGCTTTCTTCATTTTGTTTTCTGTATAGTTGGGATTCGTGTATGCAGTACTCCTTCCATTTTGCTTCATACCTTTGCTTTTCTGACAATATTCACTTTCTCTGCTTTCTGCAAAAAAAGGACCTTTTGAGTCGGAATGCCACTTTGGCCGAGGATCTGGCAAAAACTGGTGGGAACAACTCATCCCCTCTTGAGCGTAAAGTCAGTGGGGGCGCAGATAGAGTTCAACTGGAGACTATGCGTAGAGATCTTCAAGAAGCTTCTCAACGTATAGAGATGCTAAAGGCAGAAAAGGCCAAAGCTGAATCGGAAGCTTCAACGTATAAAAACTTAGCTGGGAAGACGGAATCTGATCTTAAAAGCTTGTCTGATGCATACAACAGTCTGGAACAGGCCAACTTCCGACTAGAAAAAGAAGTAAAAGCTTTAAAGAGTGGAGACATTGAAGCGTTAAAGGAAGAAGCAAGGGAAGAAGCTTTGAAGGAGAGTGAAGCTGAACTGAATGATTTGCTCGTCTGCCTCGGACAAGAACAGAGCAAAGTGGACAAACTTGGCAATAGGCTAAGAGAGCTAGGTGAAGATGTAGATAAATTGCTGGAAGATATAGGGGATGATGTTGGTGCTGATGATGGTGACGATGAAGACTAGAATGATGTTTTTTTTCTCAAGTAAATTTATTTCATTGTATTTCTTGTTAGTTTTTCTCTTCTCCACTCCCCTCTGTTTTTCTGTGGCGCATAGGTTGTACATTGTAAAAATTTCCCAATACCAACATAATTTAAGGATGTAAACCATCTTCTTGCTTTGCTTGTAATTTCTCTACTGGGTTGCTTTCCTTTGCATCTCTGTTTAAATTAAGTAATAGTGTCTCGTCTTTAACATTTTAGTTTTTTTAAATGACGCATAATTCATTTCGGAGTAAATAGAGGTAAGCCTTTCAACGAAATACGTGTACGTACTTTGGTCAAAATTTGGGATTTAAAAACAATATAGGAGATGAGAATTTTGATACGCCATTAATTGTTTTTACCCACTTAAATAGTTTCAATAATTCTATAATTCAGGCATTAATCATAGTGATTCGATTTGGGAGAAAATAAGATATTCAAATAAACAACATTACAGTAAATTGACTATTCATCCGAATTAGACTCATGTATACCTCCAAAAAGAACTAAAAGGGTGAAATAATTTTTCATTGCCGATAAAACTACTGAAATAAATATTTACGTTTATTAAAAATAGAAGATTTATGTTGTTAAACTAACTTATATATATTCAAGGTCTTTTTTAATTGCTTATTATAAATAGAAAATCTAGCTAAAACGGGTAAATATTATCCTAATTTTGTGTGTGTATATATATATATATATATATATATATATATATATATATATATATATATATATATATATATATATATATATAAAAATATATATAAATTTTATATATTTTTATGGTTATTATGCCTGCGGGCTAAAAGTGATCTTTCCCCAAAAAATGGGTCCAGTAGCGTCTACGAATTACTATAAGGGGAAAATTTATGTCCAATAGCTCTTACGGCCCGTTTGGCCATGAAAATTTTTTCACTTTTTTTTCGAAATTTTTTTACTTTTTTCAAAATCAGTGTTTGGCCAAAAAGTTTTCAGTTTTCACTTGAATATAAATTTTGAATTTTTTTGAAAATCTCCAAAAAGTTGTTTTTCAAAATTTTCACTCAGATCAGATCACTCACAAAAATTCAAAACAATCCAAAATTATATTCATGTCCAAACACAACTCTAAATTTCAAATATCATTTTCATTTGAATTTTTTTTTCTTCCGGAATTTTACAATTCTTATATCCAAACGCCCACTAATGATTGCGAAGTTTGGGGTTTTGACATTGCAGGACCTAGCATTCCTCAACCAAATATTAAGCCACAATTTCTTTTGTCCCCCGAAGGATGATATGTTTCGTCAATATTTCGATCACTTATATCTAGTCGAGGTATCTGTAGCACTATTATTTGTTGCCCGATATAGGCACGGACATTATTTGTTGCCCGATATAGGCACGGACATAGGGGTCAGACCTCTAAAATTAAAGTTTACGAATTAGATGTAATCAAAGGTGATCAATTGAAGGAGATTAACAACTTGGGAGGTTCAACCATATTTTTGGGCCGCGGTGGAGCAAGTTCTATTGATTCCTCTAAGTTTACCGGAGTCAAGCCTAATCACATATATTTTATCAATGATTGGATTGAGTTTAAGGACCCCGCCGTTCGCATGCCGACCCACAGTAGGGGCCTTTGGCCCCAAGGGTACGTGTTGTTGGCTAAGTCATCGCGGCGGAAGAACCTCGGTGGCCGCGTTGAAGTACAATTTCCATAGAGCGGCGGGAGGAAGATGGTTTTGTAACAGATAAGAGGTTTTACAATCTTGAATATGGAAAAATTGAATATTTTAATCTTAGATTGTTACAAAGTCCTTTTTCTCTGTCAACTTGGGTCAAACCATCAATGTGGTAATTCATGAGGAGTTATATTGTTTCTTTTCAAGTTTGGTTATTTATTATTTTTGCAAATTATTTAAGTTGATTTATTTGTTTTGGTTCATGTTGTAATATGCCTGCTGATTGATGATGTATGAATTCTATGGTATTTATTCATTGTAACTATGATAGAGGGCGGCCTAAGAAATAGCGTAGAGGGCGGCCTAAGAAATATTGGGGAGAGGTGATCAGGCAGGATATGACGAGGCTCCAGATTTCCGAGGACATGACACTTGATAGGAAGATGTGGAGGTCGAGTATTAGGGTTGTAGGTTAGGAGATAGTTGAGTCTTGACTTACTTCGTACCATTGTGGGACTAGCCAGGTAAGATTTTTGTCTAAGATAGCTAGTGACAATGTTGTGTCTTACTATTTCGCTTTTCAGTGAAGGACCTATTTACTAGCTATCGCTTTTGCTTTGCATCTTTCTTCTGGATTTCATGGTGTTCTTATTTTTCCTATGATTGTTGTGGTGATACTAATATTGTCTCTTTTTGTTCTTTTGTTTTGTTGAGCCGAGCCGAGGGTCTTTCGGAAACAGCCTCTCTACTCCTTCGGGGTAGTGGTAAGGTCTGCGTACACATTACCCTCCTCAGACTCCATTAGTAGATTTTACTGGATTGTTGTTGTTGTTATTGTTATTCACCGTAACTTTTTGTTGCATTATTGAATTTATTTTGATTGACTTGGTCGCTTTGATTCTTTATTTAAGAACCAAACTGAAACTTTTTGCTAACTAATCCTATTAATAACACGAAGCAGAGGCGGAGCTAGCCTATTAGGTTCATTTTTGGTTAAACATTGTATTTATATTACGAAATTCATTAAATATGTATAAATATATTATTGCGAATCCAGTAACTAAGACGAGCTATGAGTTCCGACGCAAATTCAGAGCCCATAAACTTTAAATTCCGACTCCCCTATGACACGAAGGACGAATTGTCTAGGTACGAAAGTATGTGGTTTGAGCGTTAAAGGAGGGGCAAGTGTACAAATAGTAAATTTTGGGCTCCTTATTTAAGCCATAATCGAAGTTTAATTTTTTCTTTATTTACAAGTTTAACTATTTCAAAATCAATTTCAGAAATATGCGACTAATATTGCAAAAATAAGTTGTTTGAAGTTACAAATTTTATCTGATTTTTAGTACTATACTAGTCTTAGATTACGCGCTTTGCGCGTCTAACCAACTACCAATACTATATTGTAATTAATGTTGCTCTAATTATTCATCTCTTTCATATTCAATGTTCTTCTTATGGAAATAAATTTATGTATACTAAAAGTTTTGCAATTACTTATATGATGAATTCATAAAAGAATTGAATTTTATTCTTTAACAAATTAGTTGGTTCAAAGAGTTATTTTGTTAAATAAGTTAAAACATTAATTACCTTTTCTCAAAATTAGAGGAAATAACTTTTCTAGATTTAAATTCTTAATATTTAGCTCATTCCAAGTTTTTAACGTTTAACTATAATAATATTTCTATAAAATAAAACTTTTATGTTCAAAGGATAAAAAAAATTGATCTGACATTTCAATTTAAAAAATAATTAATTTTTAAGTCTTAAATATTAAAAAGATAATTAAATTACAAATTTTTTTCGATATCAAAATTATTTTTAAGGGATAAAAGATTGACCAATATGTCATTGTAATAAATTCAAAAATTTAATTATTTTTAAGCATTGTATTAGAGTGTAAAATTTCAAATCCTTGATATATTTAAGAAAAATACCAAACATAAAATTATTAGTACTCTGTAATATTTAGGATTCATATTGGATGTCTACAAAGATTTATATTATTCTATTAAAATTAATAAATCTTAAAAAATTATATAAATATTTTCTCATCCATACCAATTTATTTTTCGACTTGGACTTTGAATAATTTTGATTTAGGGTTGTAACTTTGTGAGTTAGGCAATTATACTTTATAATAATGATATGCTTAATGGTCTAAATCACGAAGTAAAAAGGAGATAATTCTTTTTTTTTTTTGCTTTTCCCTTTTATGTCAAATAAAATTTAGTGCCTTCAAATATTAGAAAATAAAATTTCACCAACCAAATTTAGACAGTTGAAACCAGATTATTTTGCTAGTAAACTTTGTGAGTTTGTTGATTAGTGCAATTTCAATACTAATAAATTCATAGTTGTAGTCGTCCATCATTATTTACCAATGATGCAATTTCTAATATTGAGCAATTTATTCGTTTGAAATTTTTGTTTATAAATATTTCATATCACTAATGAATTCAGTCTTTCTACCAATTAGAAGGCTCTTGATTATTAATAAATAAAAATTAATTCTCTTATATCTATCATATATTGGCTTATTATAACTCTTATTCCTCGTCTAGCTTCACATTTTGAATAATCAATAGTACTGGATCCAAAAATAAAAAGAAGAATAAATAGTAGTAGTTCATTTCGTCCAAGAAAAAAAAAAGTAGTAGTACTTCAATTTTTAGGGTTCATAATAAAATAACTATTTTATTCAATGTGAACTCTAATTAAAAGAGGTAATAGCACATGTATCTTATATTTACATAACTTAAAAAATTTATGTAAATATTATTAAATTATATATTTGAGTTATAAATAATTAAAAAAATATAAATTCATAAAAATTAGGAATGTTAATCTAATTTAGCTAGCTTAATAACACATATATCAGATGCCTTATCGTGATTTCATGTCTTGCCTCCAGTTACTAAAGTTATTCAATTCTCTTCTATTATGCGGGATCAATTAGCAGAATATACTTGATATAAAAAAATTAATGATAAAATTATTATAATAATTTATTCATCATCTCTAAAATTATATTTTGAACTTGACATGAAATTGTTATGTGTCCTTTTGTAGGTATTTCTATGAGGTGTCTTTTTTTATAAAAAATAATAATTCCGGTAATCATATCAAGTTGGCATATGTTATGTACGAATTCAATGGTTGAATTATAATCTATTTAGCTATATTTACTTGAACTTGTTTTCTTGTGTAAACATATAATAAAAAATACTATCCGTAAAAGAAAATAAATAGTACGCGTGGAAAAATAGAATTCAAAAGCATATACCTTTTAGTCTTTTACAATAACTAGTCTTAGGGTACGCGCTTTGCGCGTGTACCTGCACGTATCAATGAATATACAAATTTTAAAAATTACATAAATAATCTATTTTTCGTTATTGAACAAATATTAAAGAAAGAAATGTAAGTTCCTGAAATAACGAATTTTAATCTCACTAAGCTAGCTCAATAAAATAAAGAAATCATACTCTACATACGTTTTTATATGCCCTTATTATGATTTATGAGGCGTGAAATATCTTATAACAACTATTGTTATCTTTGTTACCAAAACAAACACTATAAGCAAATAACACAAAAAATTTACCACAATTATTCAAAGACAACAAAATAAATTAAAGAATTTGAATCTTACTATTAATTTTATTCCTCGATTAATAATTTACTTAGATATAAATATTATTATAGATTTTAAAACATAATTAAATATATAATTACAAAAATATTTAATAATAGAAAAAAGAAAAAGAAAAAAAAGTGATTGACAAAAACTTAAGTAAATTCTTCAAGTTGTCCTAGAAAGAATAGAGTTATTGTACTGGAATTCTAAGTAACAATATCAAAATTTATAGCAATAATTTCTTGTCAGTTCTTTCAGCCCTCCTAGAAGAGGTATTCTACTAGAATTCTAGTTCCACCTTCTGTGATGACCCAAAATGTCATCTTTAAATTTAATAATTAATTCTGTATTCTAAGACCTAGAAAAGCACTATTTATCATTCCTCGACTTGCGTGCGTAGTCCGTAAAATTTTCTGGAAAGTTTTTATGTAAAGAATAGATTAAAATATGAATCACAGCTTTAAAACTCAACTAGTTGACTTTGGTCAACATTTTGAGCAAACGGACTCGGATCAATATTTTGACAGTTTCAGTAGGTCCGTATTGTGAATTGGGACTTGGCGTATGCCCGGAATCAAATTCCGAGATCCCTAGCCCGAGATATGGAATTTTGATGAAAAATTAAAAGTTTAAGTTCAAATAGTGATCGGATGTCGAATTATGTGTAAACGACCCCGGAATAGAATTTTGTTGATTCCAACAACTCCGTATGGTGATTTTGGACTTAGGAGCGTGATTGAAATTTTATTTGGAAGTCCGTAGTGAAATTAGGTTTGAAATGCCGAAAGTTGAATTTTTGGAAAAGTTTGATCGAGGAGTCGACTTTTTGATATTGGGGTCGAAATCCGATTCTGAAAATTTGAGTACCTCTGTTATGTCATTTATGACTTGTGAGCAAAATTCGAGGTAAATCAGACGTGATTTGATAGGTTCCGGAGTTATTTGTAGAAATTAGAAATTTCAAATTTCATTAGGCTTGAATCTATGAGTGATTCGTGTTTTTAGTGTTGTTGGATGTGATTTGAAGATCGACTAAGTCCGTATGGTATTTTAGTACTTGTTGGTATATTTGGTTGAGGTCCCGAGGAGCTCGGGTGTGTTTCAAATGGTATTCGGAGTATTTTCCTTCATTTTGGCACTACTGGTAGTTATTGATTTCTGATATTTTAAACCTTCTTCGCGATCGCGTAGGCTTAGTTGAGGAAGTGTTAATTTTGTTCTTCGCGATCGCGTGAGGTCAACCGCGATCGCAGAGGTTTGGCAAGTTGTGCATCGCGATCGCGTGGCATTGTTTGCGATCGCGTAAGGTTAATTGAGGAATGCTAAGGTTTGTGCTTCGCGATCGCGTGAAGCGGGATGCGATCGCGTAGCTTTGAGACCTTGTGACTCGCGAACGCGTGAAGAGGACTGCGATCGCGTAGAGCAGGGAATTCTGTGCTCTGCGACCGCATGAGGATATACGCGATCGCGTAGAGTTAATTTGGGCAGTGGTAATTTTTGCTTCGCGATCGCGTGTGGATGTTTGCGATCGCGATGAGTAAAAGCCTGGGCAGAATGTTTAAGTTTTGAAAATGGGACTTCGTCTCATTTTCATTTTTAACGAATTGGAGCTCGGATTGAGGCGATTTTTGAGAGATTTTCAAAGAAAACGTTGGGGTAAGTGTTCTTAACTCAATCTTTGTTAGATTACCCGAATCTATCACTGTTTTTAACCTTTAATTGATGATTTAAGTTGGAAAATTTTGAAAACCCTCTTGGATAGATTTGAGGATTTGAGGGTCAAACTCTTATTGGAATTTAGTCATTTTGGTATGGTTAGATTCGTGGTTGAATGGGCATTCATATTTCGTAACTTTCGCCGAATTTCGAGACGTGCGCCCACGGACCATTTTTGAATTAATTTCGGATCTTTATTGAAAAATATAATATTTTCTTACAGAATTAATTCTATAATTTTTGTTGACTGTATCGAATTAATTTTGACTAGATACGAGTCGACCGGAACTTGAAAATCGAGGAAAAATATACTACTTGGTTAAATTGGAGCAAGTCGAGGTAAGTGACTTGTCTAACCTTGTGTGGGAGAAATTTTCCCTGAGATTGGTATTAATTGTAATGTGATGAAAGTCGTGTACACGAGGTGACGAGTGTGTACACGTACTAAATGTGAAGGATTATGTTTTTAAATTGTGAAGATCATTGTTGTGTATTAATTAATTTATTAAATCTTGTTATATTCTCCATCATTGATTTGATTTGTATACTTTAAATTTGCTTGACCTTTTTCCTGCTAATTGTTTTACCTGTTTGGTTGAAACTTGGTTTCTTTTATTCTGTGCATTATTTGAAATTGATTTTTTTTTTAAATTAAATATTTTTAATATGAAGTATTTGACATTTTAAATTTGGTATTGAAGCAACGTATTAAAAATTTTGAAATATTATTTTGCTAAATTATTTATTCCTGAATATTTTTATAAGATTTTTGTACTCATTGTGATGGAGCCGTGGGCTCTTTATTGTGAAAAAATATTATTGATGATTTATGTTGGCATGAGCCGTGAGCTCTTTATTGTGGAAAATATCGTTGATTTATTTTGGCAAATTAAAATATTTGGGCACTTGAGGTGCAAATTGTGATATATTGTAATATTGATACGCATGCTGTGGTATAAGGTCTGGTATTGAAACGCATGCGGTGAGATAAGGGTGGCTTGATATGCGTGGCTAGTAGGGGGAACTACTAGAAGTCGCGCGGTGTGATAAGGATGGCTAAAACGCGGGATGCTATTTCGGGAAAAATATTTTCTTTAAAATAAATTGTGAAGGCTCCCGCGGTGAGATAAGGAAATGAGATATTGTGAATTTATTTTTGATTTGGGACTACGAGGCGGTACCTCGGTAGTGCCCTTGTTGATATTGATGTATGGCCATAGTTACCTTCGATTAAGTATTGTGGTTTTCATAAAGTTGAAAGGAATTTTGTTTTGATTCCACGAGATATTATTTGCAATTATTTGGTGTCATTAAATGTGACATACTATTTGATTCATTTCCATAGTCATTTTATCTTATTAAATTGTTTAAACATTTTTCATGTCATTATCTATTCTCCAGTAGGGCCTGACCTGACCTCGTCACTATTCTACCGAGGTTAGGCTTGGCACTTACTGGGTACCGCTGTGGTGTACTCATATTACGCTTCTGCACATCTTTTTGTGCAGATCCAGGTACATCTTACCAGTCTAGACGATAGTGAGTTACCTGCGCACGGAAACTTCGAGGTATATCTGCCAGCGTCCGCAGACTCCGGAGTCCACTTCTATCATTTTTATGTTGTTTCCTTATTTTTCTTCAGACCTTGATACATAGAGACATTGAGAATAAAAATTTTAGAAGCTTGTGACTTATTTCTACCGGGTTTTGGAAGTTGTAATTATTTGAATTGTGGTTTATTTATTTCAGATATTTATGATTATTCCGCATTGATAGGCTTACCTAGTCTTAGAGACTAGGTACCATCACGACCTCCTACGGAGAGAATTTGGAGTCGTGACACCTTCAGTTTGAGAAGGATAGACAATATATCCCTTTATGTATACAAATGCTCAATATCAATTACTATTATTTATTACTTATTTTCTCACAAAAATCTGTAAAAATTGCACGCGCCCATTTTTAACTTATACCCGTTTTATTTTTCCGTTTGCATCCGTACCCATTTTTTGTTAAAAGCATTTTAAAAAGATAATTTTGCCCTTCTTTAATAAAAGACTATTGACAAACTGCAGGACAAAAATTTAAGCATGTTTAGGGTAAAGTTTTAGCAAATAAACTAAAAATTTTTAGCTTGTTTAGACTGAAGTTTCGGATAAAATTCATGACAAAACTGTAGACTGCGTTACAAAACTTCAGCATGTTTTGGTATGAAATTTTAGCATATGAACTAAATAACTTCAGCATCCATTAGCAAAAACTCTTTAGAAAATTACATACTGCAAGACAAAAACTTAAGCATGTTTAGTCTGAAATTTTAGCAAATGAACTAAAAAACTTTAGCATGTTTAGTCTGAAATTTTAGCAAATGAACTAAATAACTTCAGCATGTTTTGTCTGAAGTTTTAGTAAATGAACTAAATAACTTCAGCATGTATTACCAAAAACTCATTAGAAAATTACATACTACAAGACAAAAATTTAAGCATGTTTAGTGTGATATTTTAGCAAATGAACTAAAAAACTTAAGCATGTTTAGTTTGAAGTTCTAGCAAATGAACTAAATAACTTAAGCATGTTTAGTATGAAGTTTTATGAAACGAACTAAATAACTTAAGCATGTTTAGTCTGAAGTTTTAGCAAATGAACTAAAAAACTTCAGCATGTTTAGCCTGAAATTTTAGCAAATGAACTAAATAACTTCAGCATGTTTTGTCTGAAGTTTTAGTAAATGAACTAAATAATTTCAGCATGTATTACCAAAAACTCATTAGAAAATTACATACTACAAGACAAAAATTTAAGCATGTTTAGTTTGATATTTTAGCAAATGAACTAAAAAACTTAAGCATGTTTAGTTTGAAGTTTTAGCAAATGAATTAAATAACTTAAGCATGTTTAGTCTGAAATTTTAGCAAATGAACTAAATAACTTAAGCATGTTTAGAATAAAATTTTGGCAAACGAACTAAATAACTTAAGCATGTTTAGTATGAAGTTTTATGAAACGAACTAAATAACTTCAGCTTGTTTAGTCTGAAGTTTTAGCAAATGAACTAAATAACTTCAGCATGTTTAGTCTGAAGTTTTAGCAAATGAACTAAATAACTTCAGCATGTTTAGACTGATGTTTCGGATAAAATTCATGACAAAACTGTAGACTGCAGGATAAATAATTTCAGCATACATTAGCATGAAGTTTTAGCTTCAACATGAAACAACTTCACGCTACATTAGCATGAAGTTTTAGCTTTAAGGTGAAACAACTTCATGCAAGTGTGATTCTGAAGATGAATCTGGACAAATTTCTGATTTTTTTTTTAATAAAGTTGCTGAGAGGAGAGGAGGAGATCGTTTTATATCTTTTTTCAGGGGTGTAATTGTCATATTATTACGGGTTTTTTGTGAGATGGCTACCAAATCAATATTTTAAAAAATAGGGTACAGGTTAAAAGGTGCCACAAATATAGGGTACGGCTGCAAATCCCCCCAAAAATCTAACATAAAACTTGTGCTCAACTTATTTTCTAAAAGAAAAAAAAACAAAAAAAATGTAGACGGACTAAATAAAAAATAAAATCAATGTCAAATTGAATTCGATTCTTTCGACTCTTTTGGATTCCTCACCTTCAAGAAAGTAAATGTAATATGAAATTTCGTAGGTTAGGTTTTATATATTACTTAATTACTACTCCTATTTTACCATGTAGCTCTATAAGGTAAATTTTAATTGATTATAACATCCTAAATATTAGGACCTTTTTAATAGTAGTTCAAATAAGGAAGTTATTTAATATGCAAAATTTTAATTAATTTTAAATCCTAAATATTAGGAGTAAAAATAATTAAATTATAATTTTATCCAATGTAAAATCTATTTATAAAGGATAAAAAAGACGAACGATATTTTGTTAAAGGCCTTAGTGATTTTAATATAGTATAGATTAGTCTTGCAAGCAAAGCTGAACCTAAACATACACATTCAGATATTTATTCTCTGAATTTCTCTTTCTTTTATTCGTTCTGCTAATTGGTTTCATGTTCTAATTTGTTTTGTTATTGATTTCTATTTTTACGATTAAGTCCCGCTGAAGTCCAAAAATATCTTGGGTTTTACACTGATATTCTAAATCCTTGTTAATATAGGATTTGGAACATACTATAATTAAATGCCCTCGAATTGTTTATTTCTTATAAGCTATATACGGTCAAAACCGATTAGTCCGTCGTACGGACTGGTCGGTATGATAATACTTTGATCGAATGGCGGCTTCGTAATACCAGGCCGAGGTCCGAAGTCAGATCATCAAGCTTCGAGTTCTAGGACCAATCAATGACAAACTCAGTATCATTATCGAGCTCGTATTCAAATCGAACTACGGGGCGAGGCGAAATTATCGAGCCTAAGATGCATAGACCGACCGACACCGACCCCGAATCAATACCAAACTCCGAGTCAGAATCGAGCTCGAGTCAACATCGAGAACTCGAGTCAATATCGAGCTCACAGACAAGAGTCGTTGCAACCACACTAGGAGAGAGAATCTTGGCAGGAATTAGGAAAAAGTTAGTTCTTCATGGATTCCCCACTATGTATTTTTTATTATATCTAAAGTAGGATCTTTCTACTATAAAGGGGATGATTGTTGTTTCTGTGAGGGGACATTCAGACATTGTAATAAAAGATTATTCCTTATATTGAAAGATCAATTCTTTGAGCTCTCTTACTTCATCTTATCTGGTCCATTTATTTCCTCTTTTCAACAATTTTTTTCTTTCGTTCTTATAGTCAAGATTGGATACTTCTATTTCTCTTTACGATTTGTATCAAGCTATATCACATACCCTTAGAACTACGTACAAATTCAACTCTATCTGATTTTTTGGGTAAACAGTTTGGCGCCCACCGTTGGGCTGAGGATAACAGTGGTTGTTTGATACAATCCTGCAACATACACCATTTTACGCTTGTCTTTCAAGAGTATCTTTGGCTTCGGATTAGCAAAGACAAACCCCCGATTAATGGCTTTACCTATCAACAACGAAGCTGGCCTTCAAGATGAAACCAACAACTTGACGCCCAGAGCCGGAAGGCCGCTTGTCGATGTCGTTGAAGCTCGAGTCGAAGTACCACTAGACGTTAATTCGCATGTGGCCCTTGAGGCAAACCAAC
Organism: Nicotiana tabacum; assembly: GCF_000715075.1. Classification (NCBI taxonomy): domain Eukaryota; kingdom Viridiplantae; phylum Streptophyta; class Magnoliopsida; order Solanales; family Solanaceae; genus Nicotiana; species Nicotiana tabacum. The sequence goes on from NC_134102.1 coordinate 135,985,661, forward strand.
GTTCTGAACCTGAACATAACATTCATAGTGGTGTTCGATCTGCAGCCCGAGACACTCAAAACATTGAGGAAAACGGTGTCAACTTGCGTATGGTTTTTGAAATGTTGCAAGCCAAACAGGTAGCGATAGCTCAGTTGCAGAGCCAAACCCACCTACCGAGCAGGCCGGAGCCCAGTCCACCTCGAGAAATTGCCCACAGAACGGAGCTAGTCATAGTGAGGTCAAATAAGCAAGAATCAGGGACTACTCCCGAAATTGCTAAAATACTCGAGAAGCTCACAAAGCAAGTCGAAGCCAACGATAAAAAAGTAGAAATCTATAACTCCAGGGTCGATCAGATCCCGGGGGCTCTACTAATGATAAAAGGGTTGGATTCCAAAAAATTCGTGCAAAAGCCTTTTCCCTCGAGCGCAACCCCAAAACCAATCCCCAAAAAATTCCGTATGCCCGAAATTCCCAAATATAACGGAATGACTGACCCCAACGAACACGTAACCTCTTACACGTGTGCCATCAAGGGTAACGATTTAGAAGACTGTGAAATCGAATATGTGTTGTTAAAATAATTCGAGAAGAGACTCTCTCGAAGGGAGCAATGATTTGGTATCACAACCTACCACCGAATTCCATCGACTCATTTGCCATGTTAGTAGATTCTTTTATAAAGGTACACGCCGGTGCCATAAAAGTCGCAACAAGGAAATCGGACCTTTTCAAAGTAAAATAAAGGGATAATGAAATGTTGAGGGAGTTCGTGTCCCGATTTCAAATGGAACGCATGGAATTGCCACCGGTCACAGACTATTGGGCCGTGCAAGCTTTCACCCAAGGGTTGAATGAGCAAAGTTCGATAGCATCACGCCGGTTGAAATAAAATTTGATCGAGTATCCAGCAATAACTTGGGAATATGTACACAATCGATACCAATCAAAAATCAGGGTCGAAGACGACCAATTAGGAGCTCATCCCGGATTAGTACATCCAAACATGTCGGCCATGTCGGCTATTAAAAACCAAAGGGACATCGACAGAGAGCCAAGGTCGAACAGAGATCGATTTCAACCATACATTGCAGATTGAAGGAACAATGGTTCGAGACGCAATTCCGTCCGGAACAATCGAAGAAGTGATCGAGGGCAGAATTCTCGGGGACTTATAAACAAGAGTGTTTTTGACAAATATGTTGATCCTATAGGGGCACCTCGGTTATCGAAATATAACTTCAGCGTCGATGCATCGGGCATTGTATCGGCAATCGGAAGAATCAAAGACACTAGGTGGCCCAGACATATGCAAACCGATTCTTCCCAAAGAAACCCAAATTCGATGTGCAAATATCATGGTACGCATGGCCACAAGACCGAGGATTGTAAATAATTAAGGGAAGAGGTAGCTCGTCTATTCAATGAGGGCCACCTTCGAGAGTTCCTTAGCGATCGAGCCAAGAATCACTTCAGAGAAAGGGACGCCAGCAGAAAAAATGAACAAGAGGAACCTCAACATATCATTCATATGATCATCGGTGGGGTCGACACTCCATAGGGACCCGTACTCAAACGCAATAAGGTACCGACCACTGGGGTAAAACGAACCCGAGATTATGTGCCCGAAAGCACTTTATCATTCGACAACGAAGAAACAGAAGGCATTTCTCAGCCCCACAACGACGCTCTGGTAATTTTTATCCTATTAAATAAAGTTCAAGTTAAGCGTATTTTAGTGGATCCAAGTAGCTCTGTGAACATCATCCGATCGAGGGTCGTGGAGCAGCTCGGTCTGCAAAATCAAGTCGTGCCCGTAGCTCGGGTCTTAAACGGCTTCAATATGGCCAGTGAAACGACTAAAAGGGAGATTATTCTACCGGTGAACGTGGTTGGGACCATCCAAAGTACCAAGTTCCACGTAATTGAAGGCGACATGAGGTACAATGCCCTACTTGGAAGGCCTTGGATCCACAATATGATAGCAGTACCCTCGACTCTCCACCAAGTAATGAAATTCCCGAGTCGGAAGGCGTGAAAATAGTATATGGGGAACAACATGCTACAAAGGAAATGTTTGCAGTCGATGAGGTAACACTGATATCAACACTCTCAACCTCAAAAAGATCGAGCATTAAAGGTAAACGGAAGTCAAATAGCAATCACAGGCGCCAGTCTCGACCGAATCAGGGAAGCAGGAAATGGAAGAAGAGGAGGAGGATTTCTGACCCCTCGAACTTTTATCACCACAGAAGATTCTGACTCCACCAAAACAACGATCGAGGAACTGGAACAGGTTATATTGATCGAGCATCTGCCTGAGAAAAAGGTATACCTGGGAACGGGATTGACCCCCGAACTCAGGAAAAAACTTATTCAATTTCTTATTAATAACATAGATTATTTTGCTTGGTCCCATTTAGACATGGCAGGAATCCCACCGTCGATAACAATGCACCGGCTGAGCTTGGACCCTAGGTTCAAACCGGTGAAGCAAAAAAGAAGACCTCAGTCCGATATAAAGCACACATTTGTAAAGAACGAGGTAACTAAACTTCTCAAAATAGGGTCGATTCGGGAAGTAAATTATCCCGAATGGTTAGCCAATGTAGTTGTAGTCCCTAAAAAGGGGAACAAACTTATAATGTGTGTAGATTATAAGGATCTAAACAAGGCGTGCCCCGAATATTCTTTTCCACTGCCTAACATCGATCACATGATCGATGCCACAGCCGGCCACGAGATCCTTACTTTTCTCGATGCCTATTCCGGATACAATCAAATTCAAATGAACCCGGAGGACCGAGAAAAGACCTCATTTATCACCAAATATGGAACGTATTGTTATAATGTGATCCCCTTCAGGCTAAAAAATGCAGGAGCTACTTACCAACGCCTAGTGAATAAAATGTTCGAAGAACAAATAGGTAAGTCAATGGAAGTTTATATTAATGACATGCTAGTTAAGTCCCTACGTGCAGAGGACCATTTGACTCATTTGCAGGAGACGTTCGAGACTTTAAGGAAATACAATATGAAGCTCAACCCCGAGAAATGTCCTTTCGGGGTTGGTTCGGGCAAGTTCCTTGGCTTCATGGTATCAAATCGGGAAATCAAGATCAACCCAAATAAAATCAAGGCCATCGAAGACATCACCATCGTAGATAGTGTGAAAGTAGTATAAAAGCTAACCGGGCGGATAGCTACCTTAGGCCGGTTCATTACGAGGTCCTCGGATCGAAGCCATAGATTCTTCTCTCTACTCAAAAAGAAGAACGATTTCGCTTAGACTCCGGAATGCCAACAGGCATTAGAATAATTGAAGCAATACATGTCGAGCCCACCACTGCTTCACACTCCGAAGGCAGATGAGAAACTTTACTTATACTTGGCGGTATCGGAAATCGCGGTAAGTGGCATCCTAGTTCGAGAAGAGCAAAGTACGCAATTTTCTATTTATTATGTAAGTCGGACCTTAGGAGAAGCAGAAACTAGATATCCTCACTTAGAGAAATTGGCAATTGCACTAATAAGCGCCTCTAGGAAGTTAAGACCATACTTTCAATGTCACCCCATTTGCATTTTTACTGCTTATCCACTTCGTAATATTTTGCACAAGCCCGAACTATCGGGCCGATTGGCCAAATGGGCCATCGAACTAAGTGGGTACGATATCGAATATCAACCCCGTACGACCATCAAGTCTCAAATTTTAGCGGACTTCGTGGCCGATTTCACGCCAGCCCTCGTACCTAAAGTTGAAAAAGAACTCTTGTCAAAATCGGGTACAACATTAGGGGTTTGGACCCTCTTCACAGATGGTGCTTCTAATGCGAAGAGGTTCGAACTTGGCATCGTGTTGAAATCCCCCACGGGTGGCATTATTCGGCAATCTATCAAAACTTCTAGGTTGACTAACAATGAGGCCGAGTACGAGGCCATGATTGCAGGTCTCGAGCTAGCTAAAAGCTTGGGAGCAAAAGTCATTGAAGCCAAATGTGACTCTTTGCTAGTGATAAACCAAGTAAACAAAACCTTCGAAGTTCGAGAAGATAGAATGCAAAGGTATTTGGACAAATTACAGGTAACTTTGCACCGTTTCAAAGAATGGACTTTACAACATGTGCCTCGAGAACAAAACAGTGAGGCCGATGCACTCGCAAATTTGGGGTCATCGGTCGAGGAAGACGAGATCGACTCGGGGACCGTCGTTCAACTCTCGGGATTCGTAATCGAGGAGGGGAATGCCAAGATAAATTTTACAAGTTTAACCTGGGATTGGAAGAATAAGTATATTGAATACTTGAAGAACGGAAAACTCCCACCGAACCCTAAAGAATCAAGGGCCCTACGAACCAAAAGCTGCTCGATTCACGTTGGCAGAAGATGGAACACTATACAGAAGGATGTTCGATGGACCATTGGCAGTATGCTTAGGACCAGGAGACACCGATTATGTTTTACGAGAGGTCCATGAAGGTATTTGTGGAAACCACTCCGGCGCCGAATCACTGATTCACAAAATCATCAGGGCAGGATACTACTGGAATAGTATGGAAAAGGACACTAAGGAGTTTGTTCGAAAATGTGATAAATGTCAAAGGTTTGCAGCGATGATCCATCAACCCGGAGAGCAACTACATTCAGTACTATCCCCATGGCCATTCATGAAATGGGGGATGGATATCGTCATCCCCTTACCATCGGCCCCAGGTAAAGATAAGTTCATTTTATTTATGACTGGCTATTTCTCTAAATGGGTTGAAGCACAGGCGTTCGAGAAAGTGAGAGAAAAAAAGGTTATAGACTTCATCTGGGATCACATCGTGTGTCGATTTGGGATACCCGCAGAAATAGCATGGGACAATGGTAAGCAATTTATCGGCAGTAAAGTAACAAAATTTTTCGAAGACCATAAAATAAAAAGTATATTGTCAACACCGTACCATCCTAGTAGGAATGGACAGGCCTAATCGACGAACAAGACTATCATCCAAAACTTCAAGAAAATGTTGAACGAAGCTAAAAGGAAATAGAGAGAAATTCTGGCCGAGGTCCTTTGGGCATATCGAACAACATCGAAGTCCAGTACGGGGGCAACTCTGTTTTCCTTAGTGTATGGCTCTGAGGCCCTAATTCCAGTCGGAGAACCCAGCCCAAGGTTTCGGCATACATCGGAGGAATCGAACCACGAGGCTATGAATACTAGCCTCGAATTATTGGATGAAAAACGAGAAACGGCACTTGTTCGAATGGCTGCACAAAAGCAACGAATCGAAAGGTACTACAATAGAAGAACCAACCTCCACCACTTCAGGGTAGGAAACTTAGTCCTAAGGAAGTTCACCATCAACACTCGAGATCCTACTGAAGGAAAGCTCGGCCCGAATTGGGAAGGACCCTATCAAGTCCTTGATATAGTCGTAAAAGGGTCTTATAAACTCGGAACGATGGATGACAAACCATTACCAAACAACTGGAACATATCACTTCTCAAACGATATTATTATTAAGGTATGATTTTCTCCCTCCTTTCATCTATACATGTTCGACGCTAACACATTGCAGGAGTTCGACAAAAGACATCGAGACCTCAAGTTTTAAAGTATGTGTTCCACTCTTTTTCCCTTAGATCGATTTTTTTCCAACTGGGTTTTTTCGACGAGATTTTTAATGAGGCAACAACTATGTGCTACCTGAGGACAATTCAACAGTATCCAAGGCCTCCTTACAGTCAACCTCGAATATTGGGAGGCTTCACCATCAAATAAATCAAGTTCGATACAATAAAGTTATTTCATATCAAATTCATGTCAGACAGAGTCTCGATAGAGAAAAGTGTAAGGGCCAATGGTCAAAACGAACCATGCCCGCATAGTTTTTCTCGAGCCTGACGCAAAATACGAACACATGTATAATGACTTATAAAGGAAAAACTTCTTCTTTACCGATATCTCATACTTTGAAAAGTTTGTTCTACTTCATGATTCAAACAGGCTTAAGGGCCGACCACTATCAAGTTCGAGCAATCACTCACTCGACTATTAAACCTAAGGGCTATCTTAGTTCGAGCAATCACTCACTCGACCATAAAGCCTACGGGTTGCAATACTTTGAGTTCGAGTTCAAGCAAACACTCACTCGACTATTAAGCCTAAGGGCTATCTTACTTCGAGTTCGAGCAATCACTCACTCGACCATAAAGCCTACGGGCTGCAATACTTCGAGTTCGAGTTCAAGAAATCACTCACTCGACTATTAATCCTAAAGGCTATCTTACTTCGAGTTCGAGCAATCACTCACTCGACCATAAAGCCTACAGGCTGCAATACTTTGAGTTCGAGTTCAAGCAATCACTCACTCGACTATTAAGCCTAAGGGCTATCTTACTTCGAGTTTGAGCAATCACTCACTCGACCATAAAGCCTACGGGCTGCAATACTTAGAGTTAGAGTTCAAGAAATCACTCACTCGACTATTAAGCCTAAGGGCTATCTTACTTCGAGTTCGAACAATCACTCACTCAACTATTGAGCCTAAGGGCTATATTACTTCGAGTTCGAGCAATCACTCACTCGACTATTAAGTCTAAGGGCTACTTTACTAAAAGTTCGAGCAAACACTCACTCAACTAAATCCTCAAACTTATGAACATTTTCATAAGACACAAGTAAAACAAAATCTTCACTAGGCATAAAAGAAAACAAATACAAGTTGGGAAAAGAAAATACCTTTATATATATGTTTACAAAACGTCCGATCAGGACCTTACACGAAAAGATCAAAATAAGAAAAATCCTAATTGTCTACGGGAGCAGTCTTTTCTCCATCGGGATCCTCCCCAATCTGAGACTCGCTCTTGCTCCCATTCCCGTCATCGTCATCGTCATCATCATCATCATCATCGGAGGCCAAGGCCCCAGCATCGGCTTCAAGCTCTTTTGCCTTTGTTATCTCTTCAGTAAGATCGAAGCCTCGTGTATGGATCTCCTCGTGGGTTTCCCTCCGAGATTGGCATTTGGCAAATTCGGCAATCTAATGTGCTCGAGTTCGAGCGGTCTCGGCTACTTCTCTCGCATACGACTGAGCGGCCTCAGCATCGGCCCGATAAACAGCCACAAATGCGTCTGCATCGGCCTTTGTCTTGTCAGCCTTGGCAAGTTCAGAAGCCAACCGATACTCGAGCTCCTCTGTTTTCCTTGCTTGAACCAAGCTTTTCTCCTTCAGACTTTGAAGATGATTTTTGGCTGATGATAAGTGGGCTCGAGCAGCCTCTTTCTCTGCAGCAAAGCGGTCCATATTTCCTTTCCATTTCAAGGACTCCGCCTTTATCACATCGACCTCCGCACGGAGCTTCCCGATCATCTCAAGCTTCTGCTGCAGCTGTGAGACCGAAAGATTATCCATTGTTCCAGTATCGAGTCCATAGGCTTTTAATAGTGTCATTACCTACTCGAATAGATCGGTCTGATCTTGGTGAGCTTTGGCCAACTCAGCTCGGAGGTCTTTGATTTCTTTTCCCTTTTGCCCTAAGAGGAGTTTAAGAGCCTTCCTCTCATCCGTGGCCCGTTGGAGATCGGCCTCGTATTGACGCAGCTCAGCTTGGGATCGAGAACATGCTTCTCGATGAGCTACCACGGCCTACGAAGAAAGAAGAAACAAAGTAAGAAAAGAAAAACAGACATAAGAGATAATACCAACAAAATAATTTAAGGCTTACCTGATTCAAAGCCTGCTGCATTCCGTGAAAACGATTCGATGCATCACTAGTACCGGCTGCGTCCTCGACACCGGTAAGTAGGTCACAAAAAGGATCCCATCCCTCATGAGGCATGTCTAGTTCGAGGGCCCCCAAAAGCTTGGGCTTCCCAAATTGCCCCTTCAAAAAAAGAAGGGAAGGTGGGCGAGTCTTCGATTGCTACTGCCCCAGGTGAGTCACTTGGGGCATTCTCTTCGGTTCGAAGAGATTCGGGGAAAGCCCCTTCAGACATATTCCTCATTCATTGGCTTCGATGGGAAGCATCCTCGATCTCCAACGACTCGGGGACTCTGCCCAAATCTTTCTTTAATATATCCTCAGTTCGAGGAGGAGCCTTATAAACCGCTATCGATCCAGCTGCATGTGGAACATCGGTGGTCTTCTTCGATCGGGCCACTAGTACGGACCTGTCGTCTTCCTCTTCCTCATCTTCATACCTTAGACGCTGAACCGATTCTAAGGTCAAAGGGATGGTATTTTTCCTCGACTTACGAGTCGACCTTGCCTTCGGTTTTGAATTTTCGGAAGTAGAGGCCTTTTTTCTCTTATTTTCCTCCGCCGGTTTAGAAATCGGGTCCGAGGCTTCTTCCTCGCCGGGCAGGGGCCTCAAAACCGCATCTCTGCCCTGGCCTACGCACAAGAAAATCGGTTGAATATGTGGAAAATATTTCGTTCGAACTCTCAAAACATGAGAAATAGGCCTACTATGATTTTTGGCCTCCCATCGGCCCTTTGCCAAATCATGCCACGAACGTTTGGCATATGTAGAGGTAGAAGCCAGGGCCCGTACCCAGCTCTTAAGATCGGGAACGACACTGGGCATCCAAGGAACTGCTGCAACACAAAAGAGATATCAGCAAGAAAGAAACAAATGGACAAGGCGATAGGGAATAAGCAGCAGAATTACACTTACGCTTCATATTCCATTCTTCGGGGAATGTCATCTTTTCGGCTGGGATCAGGTCCGAAGTCTTCACTCGAACGAACCTGCCCATCGAACCTCGATCATTGTCCTCATCTATGGTCGAGAACAATACCTTGGTAGCCCGGTATTGATGATTTATTAATCCACCTCGAAAGAGGCGGGGACTATACAATCTAATAAGATGATCAAGGGTGAAAGGCATCCCCTCGATCTTGCTTACAAAGAAACGTGTCAGGATAACGATCCGCCAAAAGGAAGGATGAATCTGACCTAGAGTTATTCAGTATTGACGACAAAAATCGATGATAACAGGGTCGAAATGTCCTAACGTAAAAGGGTAAGTATACACACTAAGGAACTCTTCCACGTGGATGGTAATATCTTCATCGGGAGCCGGAATTACCACTTCCTTGTTATCCCAGTTGCAATCTGTCTTTAACTGTGCAAGTTGCTTTTTGGTTATCGAGCACAAATATCTCGATACCGGCTCACACCAACCGGGAACCAACAAGCCCTTATCGACCTTAAAATCAGAGGTGAGAAGACACGTCACGGGAATAAACTCCTCAGGCTGTGGCTCCGCCGGTGTTTTATCGGCGGCGGGATATAAAGAAGAAGCCTCTTCTTTTTTAGGGATGATTTTTGATGTTATCACCATTTTTTGAATTTAGAAGAAAGAAATAAAGAAGATGTGGTGTTTCAAAGAAAGATTTTGCAGTAAAAGCCACAGAAGGAAAATTTCGCACTTAATTCAGAAGGTATGAGAAAATGCTTAGGAAATTTTTGAGATTAGAAGATGTAAAAGTGATTAATGGTGAAAGAAGTGGATATTTATAGGCTGAGCAGTGGCGGTCCAATATTGGTAATGGCCGACCACCGTTTGACACGCATTAAATGCCTCGGTAAACTGAACCGATGGGACAGCTATTAGGGGTGGACGTTCAATCGGTTCGGTTCGGTTTGAAGAAAATCGGTTCGGTTATTTGGTTTTCGGTTTTGTAAAAGTAGTAACCGAAACCGAACTGAAATAAGTTCGGTTCAGTTCGATTTTCTAATTTCGGTTCAGTTTATTTCTAATTGGTTTTCGGTTTGAACATTATCATATTGGGCTTTCTCTATGTAATAATTGGACTGACGAATTTGTTGGTTTTCTTTCAAAATTTCGGTAAGTTAGAATAAAATATTAAGTTTGGATTGGGTCTTTGATGGACTTCAAAATTGGGCCTATATTATTACCTATGGGCTTAGCCTATATATAAATTAAAGAATCTATATGCTAACAATTCAGTTTTTCGGTTAATCAAACCAAATAAATTAATAACCGAAAACCGAACCGAAAAACTAAAATTTTAAAATTTTAAACCGAAACCGACCGAAAAAACCGAATAACCGAAATCGAAAAAAATATATTTTCGGTTCGGTCGATTTCTTCGGTTCAGACCAAAATATGCCCACCCCTAACAGCTATCGTGTACGTCATGATCGGATTCGATGCACACGTCAGTATATATCTAATCATACCGTTGGAAAATCATATCGTTTCTCGTTACATTCTTTCCGAGAAATGCGGGGACTATCTGTATACGATCAAAATCGATTAGTCCGTCGTACGGACTAGTCGGTCTGATAATACTTTGATCGAAGGGCGGCTTCGTAATACCAGGTCGAGGTCTGAAGTCAGGTCATCAAGTTTTGAGTTCTAGGACCAATCAATGACAAGCTCAGTATTATTATCGAGCTCGTATCCAAATCAAACTACGGGGCGAGGCAAAATTATCGAGCCTAAGATGCATAGACCGACCGACACCGACCCCGAATCAATACCAAACTTCGAGTCAGAATTGAGCTCGAGACAAGATCGAGAGCTCGAGTCAATATCGAGCTCACATACAAGAGTCGTTGCAACCACACTAGGAGAGAGAATCTTGGCAGAAATTAGGAAAAGGTTAGTTCTTCATGGATTCCCCACTATGTATTTTTTATTATATCTAAAGTAGGATCATTCTACTATAAAGGGGATGATTGTTGTTTCTGTGAGGGGACATTCAGACATTGTAACAAAAGATTATTCCTTATATTGAAAGATCAATCCTTTGAGCTCTCTTACTTCATCTTACCTGGTTCATTTATTTCCTCTTTTCAACAGTTTTTATCTTTCGTTCTTATAGTCAACACATACCCTTAGAACTACGTATAAATTTAACTCTATCTGATTTTTCGGGTAAACAGTAGTGTTAGTTTTAAAAGTCTGACTGACTTATGCAAGACTTTCTCTACCAAAAGATGGTAGAGGTTCAGAGTTGCAAACAACCTATAGGCAAAATTTATGAGAGCTAAAAACTCCCGTAGAAGTCACCCTGTTGCAAAGGTCTTGGAATCTAAACATTCTTCTGCCTGGAAGGACATGATGCATATCAAAAAAGATATTGAACCTTATATCTTATGGAAGATCAATGATGGTGATAGCTCCTTTTGGTAGGATAATTGGACAGGGCTTGGACCACTAGGTGCGTATATCAATGGTAACAGAAAATCTGGTAATATGAAGATCAGGGACTGTATCAAGGATGAGGCATGGGATATAAACACTATTACTAGTCTGGTTCCTAATAATCTGTTGAATCATATTAAACATATTCTTATTGGTGATAGACAGATTAATGACACTCATGTCTGGACTGAGACTTCTAATGGGACCTTTACTTGTTCCTCTGCTTTTAATAGCATTAGAAAAAGAAGGGATATGGATAATATGTGTAAAGATGTCTGGAAGAAGAATGTCCAATTTAAAATGTCTTTCTTTCTTTGGAGAGCTATTAAGGGTAAATTGCCTGTGGATGAAACCACAAAGAGATTTGGTCATAATATAGTTTTCAGATGCTCATGTTGTCTACATCCCAAGAAAAAAACTATTTCTCATATTCTTCTTACTAGTGATATTGCTTTTCTAACTTGGAATTTCTTTGCAGGTCCTCTAGGAATTAAAGTAGGATGCCATTCAATTGCATATACTTTTAAAAGAATGAAGGAACATTCAGAATAAGAATGATATCCAAAGAAACTTATGTCAAGTAGTTCCTATCTTTATCTGTTGGGAACTATGGAAACATAGATGCTCGATCAGGTATGGAAACATAAATCCTACGATTGCAAAATTAAGACACTTTATTTTGTTTCATATGAAGGTATACATGAAGAAGAGAGGGGCTACTGTGGATATGAAATGGCAATAGCATCAAATGTGCCTTACATGGAAGGTTATAGGCCAAGAATCACAAGCACTCCAGTTATATGGAATAAACCACCGGAAGGTTTGCTAAAAATAAATACTGATAGAAGCAGTAATATTACAAAGAGAACTGCAGAAATTGGAGGGGGTGGTTAGGAACAGAAATGGAGATTTGGTCATGGCATTTGCCAAAGCTCTTCATTTCTGTAATAACAACCAAACTGAAGTTCAGGAAGCACTCTATGCTCTTAATTGGTGCAAGCAAAACAATGTGACCAACTGCATCCTAGAGATGGATTCTCTCATGACTGTCTATATGATGAAGGGTGTTTATAAATCTCCTTGGGAGCTTACAGATGACATCAAGTACATGACTCAAATTGCAAAATCCTTGAACATAGAAGGTCATCATTGCTATAGAGAAGGAAATGAAATTGCTGATGCCTTAGCCAAATTTGGAGCCAACTCGCAAATTTCTACAGAGGCAAGGATTTTCTCTCAAGTTTTTGAATTACCAGCTGAAGCAAGAGGAGCTTATCGAATGGATAAGGCACAATTCACATGTTTTAGAATTAGGCATAGGAGGAGCGATACAAACTCTAATGGTGACTGTGTATGTAATTAGCCTCATTTTTTGTAATTAAAAAAAATACACACTTTGGGAGATTCAGCAATTTTCTTGGGCCGCAATAGAGCCAGTTCTATTGACTCCTCTAGGTTTACAGGGGTCAAGCCTAACCATTTATATATGGTTGATATTACCCGCCCTAACTAAGATTTACTTACAAATTATATACAATTCATTATTAGTGCCTTAAATTAGGGCATTCTGTTACTCTCTTTTTCTTTTTTCTCTCCTCTCCTCTTGCCCTGTTCTCTGCCGCATCTCTCCACTCAAAACTCCCTTAATTGAGTGTCAAATTATGTGGGTCAACCCACACTACATATTTTACGATGTAGCAGGAAAATAGAAGTTACCAGTCAATTCTATGTTTAATGTAAACATTAATACCTTGAAATTGAAGAACACATAGACATCCAAAAGCAATGGCAATCAGGAGTGACCCATTCTTTTCCTTGATTATACCACTGACCGCTTCTTCTTTTTCAAGCCTAAAAGTGTTAACTGTTTTTCTACTAGTATTTGTAGTTATTCCTTTACGAAAGAACATCCACATTGAGCACTGACCATTTGATAATGAGATTCAAGGCATTATTTGTCTGATTCACCACATCTGCCTGATTCCCAAATATTTTTCCTTATACTTTCACACTTTCTTTTTAATGAGAATTTATTTTCAAAATATATGGAATCTTGCAAATAGCTACAGATTCAAGGCAAGTTATTTGTAAATAAAACTATGTATCAAAGCAATATTTGGCATATATCAACATATCATTCATACTATTGCTTGTCCATATGACAATAAATTTATTTTTCGTCAAAACTTTTAAGATGCAAGAAAAATAGTTTCAAACATGGAAATTGGAGTGCAGATTTTAGTGCTGAATAAGCATCGAATCCAATTTTGGTCTTTTGAGGATGGGTTCTAACATTGGATTCTTTGAAAAGACGCATACTTCTTTTAGCTAAGAAAAGAATAATGTATGGTACACCAATGTACAAATTTAAAACAAAGTTCATACAAATTTAATGCAAATTTGAATATCTACAACAATATGCATACTAAAATTAAATTTTATACAACTAATTATATAGTATACAACTTATCTATAATTTTCATACATTATCTCTACCCAGTTAAATATAACTACAATATCATACAACTTAAATATAATTTTAATACAAATTGTATACAATATGCCTTTTGTATGTATTTTATATATAATTTGTATATATTTTGTAAGTGGTGTGTTCTTCTTCCTCTCTGAAATTTCAATCAAAACTTCCTGTCTTAATACAATTTTGATACATATTAACAAGTTTATGTAAAAAAATAGTATTGATAACTTAAATACAAATTTTATACAACGATTCATACATTATACAACTATTTTTCAACTTTCATACAACATTCAAATAAAATATATATAACTACAACAGAATACAATTTACATACAATTATAATACAACTTTACTACAATTTCGTAAGTATATTGTATGTCATGTGTTCTTCTTCTTCCTTTACGAGTTTCAATCTGAAATTCAGCCAAAATCAAGTCTAATCTTCACCAAACACCCTAAAAAATTGAGATATAAACTCCAAACAATATTCTCAATTGTTTGAAACAACACACAATCCAAACAAATAATGGTTTTTGAAAATCCAAATTCGATTTTAAAGCTTCAAAACTTTTTAATGGCTGTCAACGGTGGAGAGTCAAACACCTTCAAAATTTATTGATTGACAATTTCAATTTGAACACCAATTGTGCAACATGAAAGGAAATTGCTAAGTTAAAGCGATTGAAATCCATTGAGGAATTCCATTAAAACTCTATACAAGAAGAAAGCATAAAAAACAGAGAACATCAAATGAAGAAAAATTGGAAAAAAAACAGAAAAGGAGTAGAGAGGCGAAAAGAGAGAGACAGAGACATATATATATAGAGAGAGAGGGGTCAAGTATAAAGGGATAAGGAAATAACTGATATTCCTTATTCAATTCCTAATATAAAGGGATACTCATTTAAAACTTATTTGTATATAATTAGTAAATTATATATGACAATGTAATTAAATTGAAACTTGAGTAGGGAAGGTAATAAAGTTTCAAATAATGTATAAGAGATATTGTGAAGGTGGCAGTGGCGGAAGATATATGGGGACTTACAATCTTAAAGATAGAAAAATTGAATCTTTTTATTATGGATTGTCACTATGTCCTATTTGCCCGCCAACTTGGGTAAGGGTGTTCATGGTTCGGTTTGGGTCGATTTTTCCTTTAAAAAAAATCAAATCAAGTAAGTCGGTTTTTCAAATATTGGAACCAAACCAAACCAATTAAGTCGGTTTTTTATCGATTCGGTTTTTGTCAGTTTTTCGATTTTTTCGGTTATTTATCGGATTTTTTTAAAATATGAGACATACACTACCAAACGCATATTCCGGCGACTACATTTTCAACGTAACACTATCAAACTAATTGCTCTTTGAGAAATTTATCATTTA
The DNA here is from genome assembly GCF_000715075.1 of Nicotiana tabacum. Taxonomy (NCBI): domain Eukaryota; kingdom Viridiplantae; phylum Streptophyta; class Magnoliopsida; order Solanales; family Solanaceae; genus Nicotiana; species Nicotiana tabacum. Next base: position 136,000,689 of record NC_134102.1, read on the forward strand.
CCAAAATATATTGATGATAATTGACTCAAATAGTGATGAATAATTTAAGTACTCAATTAAAAATCGATTATTTTTAACATGAAATAAATTCTTATACTTAGTAAAAGAAAACTATCAATCAAACTAGAAGACAAAGAATTAGATTATTATAATAGCAAAGAACTAGACCAAAAATACAAATGACTAATATGTATCATAAAATTTCAGAAAATATATATATATATATATATATATATATATATATATATATATATATATATATATATATATATGTGTGTGTGTGTGTGTGTGTGTAATAATAAATTTAAATAGTTACTTCTATAGTCGGTTTGGTTCGGGATTTTTAGTTTTTTTTTTATTAAAGTCTAGTTGTGCTTTCTCTGCTACATTTGCAAAGCTGTAGGTGGCATAACTTATTATATTTTGTCTTTCAAGCAACGTTAACATAAAAGAAAAGAAATGAGACTAGTTGAAACCTAGGTCGCACCTAAGATCACATTTTCCTAGCACAAATCTTAGATCATGTTTTGCCAGATTAAAATTATTAATGTGAATGCAGTTGGACCGAATCATGGGATCCTGTCCCTATGTTGTGTTTTTGCAGCTATAGTTGTCACCCTCCAAGTTAAGTGACAAAACAACACCCCCACTTTCCCTTTCCACTAATTTAACCTAAAACAAACTACTACCTTTGACTTTATAGCAATTCACACAATACAGAAAACAAAACTGTTTTTTAATCAACAAAATAATCACCAAACACACGCTTATTGGATCCAAGTTTGAATAGAATGTCAATGCCATTCCCCCTCCACTGCCTTTGACAATTGGAAAAAGCACAAGAACCATCCTTTCCTATTGTAAAATTAATAAATATATTGTACCAAAGGGAACAGCCACTAATCAAAAGGCCATAAAATTCAAAGTAGTGTCAAGAGTAGGTGAGTGTCCCCACATCTTCATTTTGACCCAGACCCAGACATATTATATGTTTCTTAATATTAATGAATTCAAGATTCACTTTATTCGATTGAGACATTATTTTACTAAACAATATGCTTCATATTCTATTTTTTTTTTTAAACAAAATCATTGATGTTATAGGTGGGAATCAAGAACCGACTTTGACTCAAAAGGAGAAAATGTTGTTTCTAAGGGGAAAAATAAGCATCCAAAAGACTAGGGTCCAATATTGCAAAGTCCAGTTTACTTTGACAAACTCATTATAAAACATACAATAATATAGTATTAGTTTCTAGTTCCCTACATTGAAGATCTATTACCTCTCCACTCCACATGGAAAAAGTTTTTATGATATCTTTGAAAAATTAATTAATGATGACTATGGAGGTAGCACTAGCAATATTAAAGAGCACATGGAAGCTTCTTTTACTGTTAATTAATCATTTCCAATTTGTAAGTGTTTCATATTCAAATAAATAGTCTCCATTTTACTGTAACAAAGACTTTAGCATCAACTACATCTTGTACCTTCGTTACATTGTCACATACCACAAGAAATTTAGGGATATGGATACCGATGCGGGGATCATACTAAAAATAATTCAAAAAATTTAAAATATAAAATTGTCTCTAAATTATAAAAAAAATTGTGGAATACCCATGTATAACTCGTAAAGTGTGAAGAATTTCTTTTTTTTATTATTTTCAAGTTGTAAATAAGTAAAAGATTGATTTCCCAGATAAGGTATGCTATTTTCTTCAAATTTACCATAGTTTTGGCTCTGATTTCGGGAATCAAATTATATTTCATCTCGAATTTTTTTGCCCGTCATAGTCAAAGTACCCAAAATTATTTGACCAGATCCGGTATGAATCACATACTCACACCCATACTAGTATTGTGCCGACATAGGTGTGGCACCTGAACTGTCGTGTCGGGCATACGCCACGCTGAAAAGGCACTTGTTCCCTAAACATGTCTTGAAGAATCCAAGTTATACAGCACATGCATATAAAGATACCACAAAAGGAAGAGGGAGCCACTAGGAAGGAAGAAAAATAAGACCTCTAAATTAAATTGCAGAAAATTAAACTGACAAGACTTTTGGAACCCAGAAAGGAAGAAAGAACTATGCTACACTAGTCGTCATATAAGGACATCTAGTATATACTTTGGGATATTTTACATTAGCTCATCTTTTTTTTCTAAATGTAGTGGCTATAAGTTAAATTTGGATGGATCGAAGAAAATTTAACGTGAATTCAACAAATGAAGAAATGCATTCGAGAATCAATCACGAGAAAAATACACGGAGAGAATGTGTAGAGGAAAGGCTCGAGAGGCATACATTGTCATACTTCACTGACTTCACCTTCCCTACAGACACCGACATCCACCACCATGCTTTTCGCCTTTGAGCGTAAGACTCTGCAGCAGTTCCTCCTTTGAGACTGGCCAAAATCAATATACACCAGTCATAATATGAAGACACGAAGTGGCTATCTAAATAAAAGAACAAGAATGTAACTTCTTGCTATTTGCAAATGCATTAACCTGCTCCCATCTTGTTGTTCAGTCAGCTAATAAGATATAGGCGGAATACATCGACAGCCCCTTAAAACTTGTCAGTATATTTTATTTAAACACTCGAACTAAAAGCCGTGTTCCAATGGAGCACCTGAGCATATGATAAAGCGTTCCTATTAAACACTTATATGGGCTCAAACCTATGAAAAGCTTTTGTGCATGTTCTCAAGTGCCCATTATGCGGATAAGCTAAAAACTTAAAAATATGCTGCCACCTTTAATTATTCATATCATATATATAAGCCTTTGTTATAAGTTATAACAAACAAAAATAAAATCCGAAAAAAGAACCCAATTAATTAAAAATATGACCCGCTCCATTAAACAAAAAACCTGCTCCGTTAAAAAAGAAAATCAAGAGCCATTTTTCCAAAATCTCCCCAACAAATGAAAACCAAGTGTCCAATAGGAATACTTTATCATGTGTTCAGGCGCTCAATTGGAACAATCCTAAGAGTGTCTACGTGAAATATGCTGGCAAGTTTAAAGGTCTATCAATGTATTCCGCCTAATATATATGTTTCAGTTTAAGACAATCCTTTACTGTTATATACCTTTTTTCCTATCTGATATCATACAAAGTACAGGTATGCCAACCCAAGAACACCATCAAAATACACTACGGTAACATACTTCCCTTGATGATTATGAAGCAAAAATAAGTGAATAAACCAAAGGAACTTACCCGATCCCATAGATGTGGGTCAGGCTTCTTATGAACCTGAATGCGATCAACATCAGCAGGGTCTGCCATCTTCCACTTGCATGCTGGATGAGGAACTCGATGACGAGTATACTGGCTCACTGTTTGGTTGTTGTAAGGATCCATTTTGGCATGGGATAAATAAAACACAAAAGGTTTTTGACATGGGTTCCTCGCAACTGGCCTCGTGTTAAAAGCATATGCAGTATAATCTGCTCTTTTATACCAATTCAGGAAGGTCCTTGACGGCATTTCTATTTCCCGGGGAGACAAAATGCCACGGAATATTTGAACTGCAAATCCCCATGATACTGACACGGTCCAACCATTAGCTCTGTCGTAGCAAATGGATTGTTGCATAAGACCAGCCGAATCAAGCTTCATTGGAACTGTAAGACGCTGTAAAGCTTGCACTCGAGTCACATTAGGAAAGATTGGCTCCACCACGTCAAGATGGTGCAATGTCACTAATGGTGCTATTGGATGTGATGCTAGAAGCCCGAATAAGTTCCCGTACACATCATACTGTGTTGCCATAATAAAGAAAGTCATAGTCAGATAGGCTTTTATTTAAATCATTAACAAGGTACAAAGCACAGGCACAATTACATCTGGACCAGCAATTTCCACGATGCAGTAAACAGAAGAACTAAAAGCTACTGTATTGTCAATAAATTCATAGATGCACAAGCCACAAACTGAAACAAGAATACACAGATTACAAGGTATTTCTGCTTATAGTGACAAAATACAAACGACCCCATCTAGGACATGATAAGATCCGAACATGGCGACTGATTAAACTTTTTTATGCCCTCAATTAAAAAAAGCAAAATCCTGCATTCACCAGCACAAGTACTGCATTCCGCCCCTAATTACTCAGACTTGTCATTAACATAAAAATATCTTCTCATAGACAACTCAAGCAGAATATCAAAAGAGTAACAAGGAGAAAAACAATACAAGCAACCACATTCTTCCGAGAAAACGGATTTAGCTCAAATCTGCAAATTAAAGGAACCTCTTTTTTCTTTCCTTTTTCTTTCTTTTATTTGGGGAATTCACATAAAAATGTCAACTTTAAGTTAGTATAGAAGTCTCCAAACTTCTACTACCACTCTTGCATTCTTCTTCTGTGAGTTTGGCGCACATGTGACAATTGATACTGACTTGTCCCAGAATTCACAAAATTAACAGACTCCTCTAGTGACTTGTAGTGACCAGATACACATGTGATGTCTTTTAAGACTCATTAAGAAAACCCCACTACCAATAGTGAAAATGCAGTGAAAAGTACTCCACAATGTGAGATGTTGCCAGGTTTTTCTCCCACATTGATAACTATTTCAAGAGAACATTGCAATGTGAAAATGGTAAAAACAAATCATACAAATAAAAATTCAATTTAAGATATATGCACTGATAGTGTAAACAATTTTACACCATCATCTCAATTTAACAAGCTATAGTAGGTTACAACAACAACAACAACAATCCGGTAAAATCCCATAAGTGGGGTCTGGGGAGGTTATTGTGCACGCATAGTAGGTTACAACAACAACAACAACCCGATAAAATCCCACAAGTGGGGTCTGGGGAGGTTATTGTGCACGCATACCTTACCTCTACCTGGGTAGAGAGCAGGTAGAGAGGTTGTTTCCGATAGACCTTCGGCTCAAGAATACGAAAAGAGACAATGGATCAGTAACGGCAACCGAGACCAAAAAGATAACAACAAGAAGCTATATAGTAGGTTATTAATCTATTTTCTAGGTAGATCAGTAACAACAACAACAACAGAGACCAAAGATAACAGCAACAAGCTATAGTTGGTTATTAATCTACTTTCTAGGTAGTCATATCAGATTTACTATGAAGATTTACCAGTAAATCAATTTAATCCGGTGGTGTAAATAATTAATAAACTGACAGTACATAAAACATAAAACTCACAAACACATATATTCAAGATTCATCCCTAAGTAAATGCATTGTCGGCAAAAAGAGCAAGAACGCAAAAAAGAAAAGTAAAAATAAAAAAATAAAAAAATAAAAATAGGAAACCAAACTAACCTGGTGAAAACCGATTTCTTTAGTGAGAGGAACACCAAGTTCAGCCATACAAGCTTGCATTCTATCATCAGAACCATAAAGCCCAGGATACCTTTGAATACACTTATCTTGCATTTTCTCAAGAGCTTTAGCTAAAGGATAGCTAATAGCAAATCCACCACCCCCATATGCCATACTATAAGAAAAATAAATATTCTGCAAATGACTCTCACTTAAACTCCCAATATAATAATACTGATTATGATCATACTTATTCAAAATCCTCACTAAATTATCGGTTACAAAAACTGTATCATCATCTCCCATTACAAACCACCTCACATTTTCCATCCCTAACCTTAAAGTCTCCGAAACAATTCTCGATATTCGTATCGCCGACCGGTGACCTTGTCGGTTCGTGTACGAAAACCGGGAAGTATCGCCGGAGATTCTCAGCTCCGGCAACGCTCCCCGGTCATCTTTTACCGTTTTTACCGGTTTATCTAACCAAACAATACCTCTCATTTTTTCCTCCGGTTTCCACCATAGCTTTATATAATCTTTTCTTTTTTCCCACAACTTTGCTGACGCTGCAATGCCGAAAACTATATGTTCAAGCCCCGTTTTTTCTTCATCGTTAACAATTAAGGGCTGGATCGACTTAGGGGAATTAAAGGAAGAGGAATGAAGGAGTAGACTGTTACGAGTGAAAACGATGTCGTTGCTGTTGCAGGGTTTAGAGGAAACATCAACAAGCTTGAGAGTGTAAACAATATAAGTGGCAGAAACAAAGAGGATAAGCGACACCATTAATTTAGGCAAAGCTCGATTTTGTAAACCAAATGGTGACCCAGAAGAAGAACTTCTCATCTGATGATCCCAACAGATGATTTTTTCTGAATCTTTTTCTTTCTGGGTCACTTTCATTCTCGCTCCCTTTACAAAACCCAAAAACAATAATTCCTCAAACTAACAATAATTCCTCAAGCTTTACCAGTATGTTTCAAAAAAACCATATGGGTATTTGTTTAGCCAAAATTTTAGTATTTCGGTATCGGTATTTTTCTGAAATTTTGAGAAGGTGGCTGTTGGATCTGTTAAAAAAAAAACAGAAGAAGAGGGGGTTATGAATATGTGGGTAGGAACTAAAGAGATAAGACTGAAAAATACATAAGGGGTTTCAGAGAAAAAGGAAAACAACATGCATTGGGGAATTGCTGATATCAAGAAGAAAGAGAGAAGAGAAGAGGCCGCACTCTTTCTGATTTTTCTCAGCTACAGCTAAGAGGGAAGAGAGAAGAAAAGGAGAGTCCTTTAGCTAAAGTGTCATCTTTTTAGTTTTTGATTTTTGTTTTCTTGTTTAGCTTAATGTCACCAAAAATAGTTAAAATCGTAATAAGAGAGGTAAAACATAGTACTCCTATTTTTTCAATGTTTAGATGTTACTAACCCTGGAGTATTTTTTTTGGTTATAAAATACAAATATCTTAAAATTTAACTATATGAAAAGCACTATTTAACAGTAATTTTCATAACCAACTAATTAATTTTTTTAGAAAATTTTGGGAAAAATTCATCACTATCTTTCTAAATTTATATTGGATAACATACTCATTATACAACAACTCGCAAATTTCACTGGAGACTAAACTGTACGAGGAGGCAAGTCCAACTAGACAAATCTAACTTTTAATATCACTTACTTATATCCTTTTCCTTCCATAGTGTGTTATAAAAGTAGATTTAAATTAATTTTGAGAAATGTTGGATCTCTTGAGAAAACATTCTGCCATATAATATACATCTTAAAATCTTTTGAGATAATTTTTATTTATATGATTTAAATCCTTGCTTACTTTCATTTAGTACTTTTAACTGTCACTTATTATACCTTGAATGGTGTATTTAGAAGTCAATTTAAAACATAAGTAAACTATGTCAAAAGGGAAATTTTCACTTTATTTATTATAATAATTTCTATAGTCAAAACTTTTACGATAAGTGGACATACTAAAAGACAATTTGACTCACTGCCGCTAATTTCTATATTTAAAACTTATGAATTCAATTAATTTAGATTTGGGTCACTTATATGACTCGTGTAAGGAAAAATAGTTCCCTATTGGGTCTAATTTGCAAGTGACTGATTCGAACTATAGAAACATAATTAATGTTTATATTAAAATAGATTATTCATATTACACGCTTAATATTCTTTCATAAATTCTGCATAAATATAAAATACTTTGTATAATAAATTATCTTTTTTATTCCTTATTAAAAACCTAGGGCTGCTCCCGTCAATTAGATATTTCGAATTCGAATTCTGTGTATGAAAAAATATTTGATAGAAAACGCTTATTCCGAATGAGGCTTTACTCGATGCGAATCCGATATAGTCAGGTTTGAATGCGTGTACGCGTGAAACCCCCAAAAAAAAAAAAATACTATCATAGAGTATTACGTACTTTTTTTGTCGGGTCGCTATCTCTTTCATTGTCTCTCACACAGTAAGCAGTGTACTTTGTGTGGGCAGAAAGAGGAAGTTTCAAGGTGACGCGTGTCATCAAATTAATAAATTGAGGGGGAAAAAGACAATGCAGTATTGAGTATTGGCTACTGGGGTCGGTGGGATTTGATCCCCTTGTGAACCCACTTAATCCATGTACCTGGGGAAAAATTAAATCTATGGACCTGCCAAATGTCGGAAATAAACTTTATTTAAATAGGAAATTTTGTGGGAAAATAACGTAATTTCCAGTTTAAATATTCATTTGGAAAATTTTGTTTTGAGATGGTAAAAGATACAAAGAGTGGTGATACTTTTGGGAAAATGGTAAATCTGGGTTATATATAAAAACTCATATAAATTGACAAACAAGGATTAGCTGTGATTTATCAGAAACAACCTCTTTATTTATACAAGATAAGGGTGTTAGTTATCCGTGTTCGAAAAATAAAGTGAAAACAGAAACGTAAACATAAGAATTAAAAGTTCTGAGTCCAACATTGGATTTTCTTTCATTTTCGAATGAGAGAAAATGCATTAGTAAAAGTAATACTTCAAACTTTTCGTTTCCCTCCGAATCTTTTCCCTTCATTTCTCATTCACACATCTTTAGATAAAAAACAAATAACAAAGGGTAAATCCTTTCCCTCCATTTCTCATTCACGCATCTTTAGATAATAAACAAACAACAAAGGGTAAGACTGCATATTTACTACCTCCCCAAACTTCAATTTTGAAATTATATTGTTATTATCGTTGAAGGATTAGATAATACTCCTATTTCTAATTTTTGAAGCTATTATCATCATATAAAATAAAATGATTAGCTCACATGAATTCAAGATCACATTTTTATCAAAAGCATAATTAGCGAATGTGCACTTGCCAGTTAGACTTAGACCTATGCTTGAACTATACATAGAGAGTCCTTTTTTTTTTTTCTTTTTTCCTCATAACATAGAGAGTTGTAACTGAATAGTATTAATATTTTTTCTAATTCCCTATTTATTATTATTATCAGAAGATAGTAAATATAATGGTATTTCAGACCAACCAAACTTTCAATCATGCATCTACTTCTTTAAGATGAATTAATATGAAACCCAATAAATTAATTAAATAAATAAATCTCTACTAATTAATGCATAGGAACTGCAAATGCATTGTAATTTGTAGGAGGGTTTACGTGTGAACAAATAATTACTATACTAGTAACGTTTTGCCTTCTTTTTACTGCAAAGAGCAACAAATCAATGGCACCGCACTTTGAATACGGCTGACCTTTGGGTTTCGCAAATAAATAAATGTCGCCACTCTTTTAATACGCCAACTACAACCCATAAATTACTCTCCATTAATTTTCTTCCAGTTTAGACTGCCAATGTGCCATATAGTTCGGTTTCGTTTTTTTTTCCCACATGAACGTTATAAATAAAAAAATAATAATAAAAAAAAATAGAGTGTGTGACTGTACGTGGTATGAAGATTTTTTTATTTTTATTTTTATTTTTTATGTTTACATAGAAAATGATTTTTGGAAAAATATTTTCACATGTATTTAGTTGGCGAGATGAAAATATTATTTAAAAAATATATATATTAAAGGATTAATAATATTAACTAATCGGAGAGTATGTTTTGATGAAAAGTTTAAGTACAAAATATTAATTAGAATAACTTATTATAAGCTAAGTTGGAATAAGTAATATGAAGTTAAAATATTATGATAATGGTAAGGAAAATGACTTTGGTCTGTGAGTGAGGTATAAGTCATTTTCCTCATTTTAATAAAATATTTTTCGTGAAAAAACATTCGTACTAAAAGTTAACTTGTTTATGAAAAACATTGTCCAGAAAGATTTAATTCTTACAAACACAGTAACACACCTTTAAGAGTTCAATTTTGCAACTTTTATGATTCTATTTTAGCATTTTGTGAATTGATATAGTATACCTAATATAGTTAGTTATATAGTGTTTGATTTGTGATAATTAATTTTGAAATTCACAATCTGTTAATTAATAAAACTTTGGCAGGCAAGGTTACTGAACTTTGCTTCAAGCTACATTGAACTAGAGAAAGCATTAACGCCTGGCTTTTTGAGATCAGAATTAAATTCAGAGAAGCATTTGCACGTTCCTTTTGGAGAAATATTAAATTAAAGAACACTGTATTTATTATTACCTCATTGTGTCTGTAAATGCAAATTCATCACTATAAATAAATAATTTTATTTTAATTCCAACTAAAGAAATTGGTCACTACCGTTTGCTTTTATATCTATCCAACAATCCAAACAATACACCACACTTTTCTAAATATTTTAATCTAAAATTTTAGTTTCAGGAAAATTAAGAAGATTAAAAATGGATAGATTTGAATAATTAGCTCAGCAGATGGGTTGGTTCAGTGCGTCTTATATGTGTTGTGTGTGTTGACAGTAACCATAAAGACTGCCAAAATTGGTGGGTTTTCATTTTCGTTGTTGTCTCTATCAATTCTGCTATTTTCTGCGTAAACTATACAATAGATTTTAATAAAAATGAAAAAGGGAACGTTCAAAAAATTTCCCTCTATGACTAGAAAATAGATGGAAATTAATAAGAGAGATGGGTTGATTGTTCCGTTACACTTACAAATATATATAGATACACTAATAAGAAAGGTCTAATATTTTTCTTCATATAAACCACTTAAAGAAAATAAAGTTATCTTCATCCATTTTTTTAACCCTTCCGAGGAGCTTCTAACTTTACTCTCTCTCGATGACTCGAACCCGTAACATTTATATTTGAGAATTATAATTAGCTTCAGCTTGCGAATAAATTACCACGAATACGACCATTATTGTAGTAAAAAATGTATTGACCAACTCTCCTATCTCTCCTTTTCATTTAACTCTCTTAAGAGTAGTTGTTTCCTTTATTTATCACAAGGTTTATCAACCCTCTTTTGGAATTATGAATTTGATACGTGTCACGGTCAACTGCTTATAACATGAATATGTTTCAATAAAATATAATTATCAAAAGATCATTATGCCACAAACAAGAGACCAACTTATTTGTTAAAGTTGAAAATTTCTTGGAACTTTAAACCTTTTTTCTCCTGGCATCTTCGTCTAAATCGTGGGAAAAGCACATGAATTTCTGACTACCTTAATTCAATAAAAAAATTTAAAAAAAAACAATACTCTGTCCAGAAATGTGCTGGACAAACAGTAATTCGACATAATACTATTGAGATCAAATCTAAGTGCCAAACCTTATTAGATTCATTCTAGGCATAAAAATATCATTGCTTGGATTATAAATATATGGTTGGTCATATCAAGAAACAAGAACGGCCAGGAATTAAGGAGCTAGCCTCTTATTTTTAAATATACATTTTTTGTCGGTCTTTACCTTTTCTTTTCCCCTCCTTGTTTCTTTTTTTCTCCAAATTCTATTCCTTCACAGATATTTATAAATAGATGGTTAAAAATAGGTATAATTAATCAAATAGACCAAAAACTAATTGCAGGTGTTTATGCTAAACATGAGTTGAAAACTTAAAACTTGTACCTCATTCTCGTCTTCAACGGGGTATGTTTTTTTCTTTTTTTGAGAGAGAGATCGTACATCTATAATCTTTAATGAAGTGAAGTTATTTGTCGATTCGTAAACTCATCCTCATGTTGTTTAGCTTTACTAATTAAGTCAGTTGTCCGCCACATTTCTTTCCCATATAGCATTATAGATAGCAGCCTTAGAAACAGATAACTTTATGGTCAATTTCTATTTTGTTTGTTGGAAGGTTCATAAAGAAGGTTAGTTGCATGGTAAAGGTCATGATCGAATTAAACTAAAGGTCATCAATTTTTAGATTTACCAATTGATAGTTGGCTAGAAATCCGTATTTTAGTCGTAGTTTACACTCTAATTACTGTATTTTACGTGTGTTCGAACTTAAATGATGATGATTTGCACATTTTACGTGTTTTATGCCTTGCAGGAAATGATTCCGAGTTTAAAAGATAAATTTGAGCTAAATCAAATAATTTGGAGCTTTGAAATTTGAGTAAAAACCAAAGAATTAAATCGGGATCGCATCCGGAGCTCGTGGACTGGTGTTGCATATGAAAGGTGGAAGAAAGCGCATGGGTTGGAGCAAAATGTGTTAGTGCGTCGCATAAAGTGTGGCATTAAGTGTCGCATTAGTATAAAAGTTCGTCAGAAGTTTGAGAAGTTCAAAGACTTGGAGTTTTTGGGTATGACAGAAAAATACACTAATGCGACGCAGGGTGCGTGGCATAGTGCGACACTTTAGTACAAACGTCTATCGGAGAGTTTGCAGCTAAGTACATTACACTAATGTGACGCATGAAGTATAAAAAGTTTGCAGGTTTTTCCACTTCGGATCAAAGAGGGTAGTTTCGTCCGGATTCATTCCTACTTGGTATATATACACTGGAAACATGTTTTTTGAAGAAAACTTTTGACCTACGGAAGATTGGAAGAGCATTGGAGACTCAAAGCACAAGGATCCATCATTCTTTCCTCGATTCAACACCCGAGTTTGGCTTGAATTCATGTTTTCTTATTATTCAACTTTATTTTTGATGAAGTTCTCCATGAATATGGAGTAGTTTACCGTAGGGTTTGACGGATGCGGTGTTTTGGTTGATATTTGTGGATTTTAACTCTAGTTATTTGCTTGAATTCGTTTATGGAGCTTTGAATTGATTGCAACTTTATTCACCAGTTTATTTAATCGAAAGAAGAATTTTTTGGTGATTATCGTTGTATTATTTTGTTTGGTTTAATTTAGTGATTCTTTTAAGTAATCGAAAGAGCTTGTTGAATTGTTGATTAAATCAAGTTAGAAGAATATTCGAGAAACGTTTTCCTGAAAACTAATTCATTAACGCATGTTTGCATATGTTCACAGTGCTTATATTAGTTCACTTCGTAGAGTTTAGATTTAATCGATAGAGGAGTCTTGACTACACGTTTGAACTAATCATCGAGCTAATTCGTGAGAATTGTTAGAACTACATAGTGAGTTGAACTAGAGTTAGATCCCAAATAGCCATCTTGCACCTATCCTATCATGACTCTTATTTCTCCATTGATATTTCGGTGTTGCTCAACTCTTGTCTTTTTGTGATTAATTGTTAATTATTTTAGTTTTATAGTTAATTTTAGTTATTAATCATCCCAACCAAAGTGTTAATCATCCTAAATAGCGTTAAGCTAGAAATTACTTGAGCATTGTTTAAATCCAATCCGTGTGAAGATGATAATTAAACTATACTATCTTTGGCTAGCGAGCATCAATTTCGTATTGTATTTTGCACTCGTCACTAATTAAATTTTGTGCCATATCAGATTTCTTGTAGAAATTCTCTCGGGTTTGAGCCAGAATGACTTTTAAGTGATAATGGTAAAGTTTAGCGACTTTTAAATAACAAAAATAAATGCTTGACTTTTATGAAATTAACATTAGTTGGATAACCATCAGTCAAATTAACTCCCTAAAATAATTTAGGATTTAAATATATTTTATGGCTACTTGAAGAAGAAGAAGATAAATGATTATGTACTAATGGTAATAGTTACGAGAATGCCCTCACAAACTTCATACCTTTTTTATTACTACATCTTTTTCTATTGTTATTTGGCGACAAAAAAACAATTATCACATCATGTATATATATGTGTGTGTGTGTTCGAATCGAATATGTAGTATGGGACCTCAACAAAGTTCTTATTATCATGTGCAGCTAATTTAATCATATATGTCTCCCTTTGCATAAGATCATGATAAATGGGATAGTGATTACCAAAACAGTGGTTGAAAGGCATGTTGTTCAAACTATTTGAAATTGGGCTTTTGGGCCATGCTAAGATGAGTTCTCACCTTGTTCGGATTTGGATTTTAAGGTTTGTGCTGCAATTAAGGCGGGGGCTATATAGTTTGAATGGCATCTAATTGAATCTCTTTTGTCGAAAAAAATGTGTATAAAAAATTATTGAATTCCCATGATATGAAGAAGTTTCTAGTATAGCGGCAAAGGTGACTCAAAATTTTGCTTGAATTCCCATGTTATATAATGCTATGTTTGATAAATTGACTTTTCAAGAGCTGGGCTTCTTTGATTGCTGGATATATGTTGAAGTGGGCTTGTTAGATGCATGATATTGCAATAAAAATGTAGGAAAAAATGACATTGTATAGCCGCTGTAAAAATAATAGCCGAAAAAATATATAAATAGTTATATATATATATATATATATATATATATATATATATATATATATATATATTCTGCATAATATATACAAAAATTATATAACATTTATATACTTTTTCGATTATCAGATATAAATAGTTTATGACGCGAGTTAAAAGTGATAAATACCCCAAAAATGTACTCTAGCTAGCTTTCTTGATGTAATTTTGAGCCCAATAATGATAATCATTATAGTAGACGTACGCAGAATTTTATGGAAGCACCGTTGATATAGTATATCACATTTGGTCTGTCGAATGACAGCACTTGATTGAAACATATTTTCAAATATGTATAACACTAAATATTAATATCACTGTCTTAAGAGAGCCTGAACATAAATTTCACTATTGCTTTCTCAATCTCACCTTTTTTTAAAAATTAATTGATTAATTTGGAACAAGTAATTTATAGTTTCAGCTTACATAAATTTCACTATTGCTTTCTCAATCTCACCCTATTTTTTAAAAAATTAACTGATTAATTTGGAACAAGTAATTTATAGTTTCAGCTTACTTTTGGTCCAGCAGGTTTTTTTCTTTCCTTGTTAATATTATCTATAGCCAGCATATTTATCCTATATTTTACTATCCAATATGAGAACTGACAACACACGAAGAAGGGTGTATGCAATAGTTAATTTGCAGAAATCAAGATTCTTTTTTTTATTTTTTGGTATCAAAGATATCTTTCTACATAATATATCAACATTCCTAACAGAAAATTATTTCATATCTCTAATAAGTTACAGGGCATAGAAAAGGAAAATAAGAAATGAAATAAATACTACCATTTGTTTAGATATTTTCAAGATATCTATTTCTCCAATTCACTATTCTTAGCTTTTCCTGATAGAATGGTGATGATGATGATGATGTGAAGAGGCTTTTGACAGCACAGAAATGATGGAATGAAAAGCATTTGCTGCAATTCTTGATTTTATTTGACCCCTTCTTGGTAAAGGCCTTGTACCCCTAAAACCTTCAATTGCTGCTTCAGAATCTCTATCAATCTTGTGATTCATGATTTTGAAGCTCAAATAATTTAGTGGAGTATGACTGAAAATGTTGCAAGTTCTGAACTGGGATAAGATAGTTATGAGATGGTTTGCTTTTGTTTGAGCCAGTTGGGATCCTTTTATAGTAGTGTAGTAACTTAATCCAGACCAGGAAAGAGAAAGTCTTGTCTGGGAGAGGTTTATTCTCATCCATACTGTCAGCTACTTGTTCACGTGAATCCAATATCTACGTTCAAACTCCGTATATTTATTTGACTGTGGGATTTTTATAATCGTATATTAATTTAAGATCGCTGTAAAAATTCATAAACTTCAAATTTTTGATCCGCTTTTAATCTTCAAATGATTTTGGAAGGGCGACGAATTCAGAATTTAAACTTGATGGGTTCAAACCTTTATATTTTTAAAATTATGAGTTCTGAATATAATATTTTAATAATTTCTTATATATATATATATATGTATATTTATATTTCGTGTTAAAAATATTGAATTCAATTGAACCAGCAAATATAGTTTTGGACTATAGGCAGGGGGTTGGGTAGCATGCCAGAAGGATTGTCTGACTATCAAGATTCCTTTCTCCCCAACTGGTGGCATCTAGAAATACCCACATTATTTATTTACTCATTGACGTAATAGGTGACAATATTTTTAAAAAAATTAACCTAAATAGACGTCACCCTACAACTTAAATTACAACTAAAATTAAAAATAATCAGCGAATATATATTATATATATAATTTATGTATTATATGTGTATAGTTGTGTATAATTAATGTATAATCTATATATACGGCTAGAAAAAATAAACAATTAATATGACCAATCTGATCGAGAAGAACTCGTGTGGATTTGACAGATGTACGAGGCTGTTTTTAGGATACATTCTGGGTTGTCTGGTTTTCATTTGCTACATTAGACAGAAAGCATGCGGCGGACAATTGAAATAGAAATCTATCGTCTAAGATTTTTTGCTGGTTTAGATTTTCAAGATATACAAAATTCAATGGATATACAAATTTTGGTTATCTTGAGAAACAATTCTTCATTTTTTAAGTGTTACAATTGAAATTGAAACAGCCTAGTCATGACTTGATTCTGCTACACATGGACAAAATGCTTGTCCCCTGTTACCAACAAAGAATTGTAAAATATTATAGTCACAGAAAAAAAATTCCGTTTCATATGCTCATAGGAATTTGAGGTGGATTGAGGAGTAATAGCGTATGCCTAACATCAAAGGAGCATAGACGGATTCAAAATTTCAAGAAAATGATACATTACTGTAAAGAGGTGGATCTAAAATTTAATTTGATGGGTTTAACTTTAGGCATACCATAACACTTCTGTAAATATAGGTTCAAAATTATATTCTTTTTAAAATTTTTAGTGATTTTTACACACACACACACACACACACACACACACACACACACACACACACACACACATATATATATATATATATATATATATATATATATATATATATATATATATATAAAATCCGTGTTAAGGGTGTATTTGAATTATAATTTGAATATATGAGACTACCATCGAATTTATTTCTTTGCCATCAAACTATCTCCGCCGTTAAATCATGTTTACCAATGGCGGACCCAGGATTTTGCGCAAGCGGGTTCAATCTTAGAAGTATACAAATTTAGTCGTAAAATAGTAGTTGTCAAGTGAGTTCAAATAAAATATTTATACAAAATTTATGCAGCTTTAGTCGTAATTTATACATATACATAATATTATTTTTTGACGAAACGGGTTCAGTTGAACCCGCTTTTCACCATGTGCGAACACACATATATTTAAGTAATTTTAAGAAAATATAACATTATTATATATAATTAAAAAATAGAAGCATGAATTCACATGAACCACCTCCCTCGACCTAGATACGCCCCTGAAAAGGCCAATTATAGTGCAACTTTGTTTAAAAAAATATAATAATTCTTGACCATTATCCAATTTTCACCCAAATGCAATACCAAGTGGCAAGTGGTAATTCTTTACAGTATATTAGTGGAAAGACTAGAGTCAGTGCACTGATTTTGCACTATTGTCCATTCTCCCAAAATGCAATACCAAGTGTTAACACTTAACTGGTAATTACTTCTTTATAGTATTAGTAGAAAGACTATTTTTTATGGTTGTAAAACTTTTTACCTATGATTGTGATTGAAGTATCGTTATCCACTTTATGAGCTGAGAAAGACTTAAAATAATTTTTTATTTTATTTTAATGAGCATAAAATTAAATTTTTTGTTGTATCACTTTATAGGATAGGGTCACCTTACAAGCAAGCCATGATAAATCCATCCTAATCTTCATCTCCGTTAGCTAACAAACAATCTACTCTATTGTATTTAAGAAATGATTAATAAATTGCCAAATATTGTACACTCAACTAATTGGTTGACAAATAAAATGATCGGAATTGTTAACTTCATATATAGTCAACTAATGATTTGAAAATAACACTAGAGAATTCTGCTAGGGAATCTTTCTGGTCAAGAAAAATTTAGCTGTCATGCTTCCCCACTGCCTTACCTAGTGTGATGAACCTACTACAAAAGGTTGCTAACAAATTGTCCTTTTGTCATTACTTATTAGCTACCCTAGTAACGTAGCTACAATGAAAAAGGCCGCTGTTTCTTGAATGACTAAGCAATGTTGTGGTTTATATATATACGCCTAATTCATGCAATTGGATTTGTCAAAACACTAGTAATAATCACTTGTTTCTTGCCAAAGAAGGCGTTCAGTCTAATTCTTGCATTCGAATTTTTTTGTTTGTACTGAACCGTTTGTAGAATCAAATCCTGTCAAATGGCGCCTAAAATAAATGATGTAGCAACAACTTCTTTGTTATTTGACAAGAAGATAAAAGGTCGAAGGCCACTTCCTAAGAGAGGACAAGTTAAAACAAGGATAGCAGCCATGGCGTTGCATTCGCTGGCGGCCATATTCGCCACGATCGCCACTCCACCTTCAAATTCCGCTCCCAAATCCTAGTCCTCAGGAGATAAAGATGGTCATGACTTAAAAAAAAATTTGTGATGTAGGGAAAGCATGAATGTTCCTTTATGTGCGAGATAACAATGACAGGAGATTGACGAGTCGAGTGACCTCAAGAGTTTTAGAGAGTTTTGTGTAGTGTCAATTTCATTGATTTCTTGTATTTAGACATCTTTTTCCTCCCTATCTTGTAGGAGATTGACAAGTTAGAGTCGATTGTCGAATGACCTCAGGGGTTTTAGAGAGTTTTGTAATAGTATCATTTTCATTGAGTTCTTGTATTTAGACATCGTTTCCTCCCCATCTTGTGACAATTTTCCACTGTCCAGAGCAAATTTTCACCTACAATGCAAGGTTCAAATATTAAGATCAATGTATGTAACGGAATATGGCCTTCTCTTATAAAATTTTATTTTTGATGCTTGTCTATCATTTGCTTAACATCCTCCTGCCAAGCAACCCCTATGACACCAACATTTCTTTTGGTTTCTTTAGTCATCCATTGTTTTTAGAAAAAAATTAAATTAAAATACTTTGAAAGGAAATGGCAAACGGCTAAAATTCAAAAAAAAAAAAGGAAAAAGAAAATAATAAAGAATAGGATATAAGAAATAAGTAAACCTCGTGTAATCTTGTGCAATTCCTTTCCCCAAGTACAGAGCAAGGCAGAGAACATCAAGGCAACAATTTTAGGGAAAGAATAGGACAACCAGCAATTCCTTTCCTCAATGCCAAGGCATAAACCAAAGTCTTTACACTTTCTCAATCATGGGTTAATAAATAGATTATTACAGTTTCTATAGTGCTGCTATATCAATTAAAAATGGCATTTTCAGGCCAACTTCTCCCACATATTTTATGGTCCAAACCAGAGTTTAGGCATAGCCGGAGCATCCTTCCGTTAAAGGCTAACTATGAACCAGTCAAAATACTATCACAACGAAAACTTGATATACAAAGCATCAAGAGAAAATCAAACTGTTTGGTCACATTTTCAATGTCACATCCCGATAATGGCACGAGTCCATCTTCTCCATCCGAAACAATCAAGAAATTCTACTCTAGCATCAACAACAACGACCTGAACCAACTAGCACTACTCATATCTGAAGATTGTTTCTTTGATGATTTCTCCTATACTCGACCATTCAAAGGGAGAAAGGTAACCTCAATCTTCTCTCAGAAATATGAAAGTATAGTAACTTTGTCTAATTCTTGAAGCTCCTATTTGCAAATATATGCAGGAAGCTTTGAAACTTCTGGAGAAACTAACCACATGCATGGGTAAGAACACAAAGTTCTGCATTGAACAAATTTATGAAGGAGTTGATCTTACAACTGTGGTAAACTGGCACTTAGGTAAGGCCAAATCACCTATTTCTCACATTTAGAGAAAATGCATATAAGTTGAAACTTGAGAAACTATATTTTGGTAAATGCAGAGTGGAAGAAGAAACAGGTTCCTTTCACAAGAGGCTGCAGCTGCTACGAGTTATCAAGAGATGGTGAACAACTAATTATAAAGTAAATTTCAAACTTTTCTGAAGCCATGTTAACTTTTAAGACTACTACTTTGTACGCCGCACAAGTACTAAAAGTTCCAGAAATGGAAATTTTATGCAGGAAAGCTCAGGTAATCATTGAATCGCCAATCAAACCAGGAAGCTTTGCTTTGGTATGAACACCGCCAATTTTCTATATTTCAGAAAAAGAGCAAATTATACAATCTAATTCATCAACAAGATGTCTTTGTTCAGTTCCTATTTCATTAACACACGTGGTGTTCATGTTCTTGACAAAAAGCAGGACGTGTTCCAGACGGTCATTTCAGTGTTTGATACTTTCCCTGAGGCATCACGTATGTTGATTTCTTTAATATTCTTTATACTTTCACCAACAAGAGAAGAAAATATTCTCAACGGGACAAAAAACATTTCCTATGCAGGGTTGTTCTTGATGAATCCCCAAGTGGTACAAACTATCTACGATATGGCACTCAAGCCAAGCATAGGTCCAATTATTGCCTGGTACCGCAAGCTATGGAGTATCACAGTCACCGTTCTTACACTTATTTACAAGTTATTCCTTTACATTATAGAGATGTTCCACAAGTAGAAGATATGCACAGCTTGCCAATTCAAGACATCGGACAACATTTCAACGACTTATTTTTCCTACATAAAGATAGTAGACAAGATAGACTTCACATTTAACAAGACTCTAAAACCTTCAAAAGTTTCTTACTTCTATAGGCAGAAGAAGGCATATGCCATTAACCATCTCAGCTGTCAATCATCGTTGCTATCTCGTCTCGACCATGATTCAAGCAATGAAAGAGCAACTAGAGGTCCAAGGAAAGGAGGAATTGGAGGCGGCCTGCTAAAAGCAACAAGGGGTTCAATGTTCTCCGTCTTCATCTGGGCTTCTCCAGCATCATCATTTGCTTGCTTCTTAGGGATCATTGTTCCAACTACATCAATGTTGCCATTATTCAGTTTATCAAAACAAATACAACAGTAAATCAAGTAGTCAACATTAATATCCTTAACTACAATTTTCTTGTACATTTGTAATAACAATTCTATCTTTATCCGAATTAATTAGACACTCTTTGTTTTGGAACGTTCCTAATATACTCGACACAATTCCAGTGACAATATTTTTTTTATACAATTTTCAAAAGATTCAAGAATTCAAATTCATTTAAAATTTCATATTTTAAACATTTCCGTGTCAATTTTTCTATCCCACTGACTTTTCATACTCACTCTGTTCCGATTTATATGACACCGTTTGATTCCGTAACGGGTTTAATAAAGAAATAAAGACTTCGAAACTTGTAATCTTAATCAAGCCATAATATTTGTGTAGATAAAAGCCACTCATTGAGGGTTTAATAGTATTTTAAAGTTAAATGATTAAATTACATCCAAATAGAGAAATATGTCATTTTCCTGGAATGGACTAATAGGAAAAATAGTGTCACATAAATTGGAAGTAGAGAACATTAGTTAGTTATATTCTCTACAAACACTAATATAATATAAGTCAAATTAACATATAAACTTGTATCTAGACAAAAATCTAAATAAAGTGGAGTGTATATTTGTTATGTACGTAATCATATATTAGTCAAAAAATGGCAGCCTAATGCATAAGGAATCTCGCATCCGCCCAGGGTTCGTGAAAGTGACGCACCCAAGGGGTATGATATAAACAGACTACACTAATGTAGTGTTTGACAATGATAAAAGTGCTTAAAAGCACTTACTTTTAGGCATGAAAAGTATAAAAATAAGGTAAGAGGGTGTTTGTATTGGCTTTTAAAAATTAGCTTTTAAGCTAAAAGCCAAAAGTCATAAGTTGGTAATACCCAACTTTTGGCTTTTGGCTTATTTTTGTACGCCTAAAAGTAAAGTAAGTGCTTTTAAGCATTTTTTTCGGTGCCAAACACTGCTTCACGGCTCGAACCCGTGACATAAGGTTCCTTTGTAATTATATAATTAGTGCTCGTACATAAAGAAAGCATAACATTGAGAAATTACCCAATTTTCCTCCGGCTGGAACCATGGTTTTGAATTTGGTTAGAGCAGGAACTAAAGTTTCAGTTCGAATCATAGGTGCAATTCTTCTTACCCTTTCACCAAATCCTGCAAATCATAGAAAAATGTGTGAAAAATAAACATAATGTTGAATTGCCGATCCAACAGGAAACCCCATGATTACAAGATTGATGAAATTGTAGAAACCGTACCAGAAAATCTTAAATTCTTTTGTCCTAAAAACTTCCCAAAAACTGATCTTTCGCCTTAGTAGAAGAGAGAGAAGAGATGTTATGTCAGCAGTTCGAAGGTGGTCGGATATTGCAGGAACAAGAGCGTTGGAGAATGTTCTTGAAAGTTCAAGCGGGCCTAGCTGTTGTTTGCCTACAGCCCTGATTTTAATGGGTCTCTATATGGGCCTCATTGTAATTAAGATACTTGGGCCTACGTAGTACTGAGATTTGCTAATAGGCCCATTTTAGTCGGGAGATTTGCAAGAATGGCCTTGAAAGTGGGTAATTTTGAGTTTTTGACCTCACTTGCCTCATCGGCAAAACTTTAAGTTTATCAAGTGTTGCCTCTCATTTGTCTCATGGGCAACACTTTTGACTTTTGACCTTAAAGGTTTGCTCATAGGGGGGCCCGGAACCTAAATGTGGTCTTTGTGGACTCAAATGACCGAAATGAGTGAAAAATAACATTGTGACCAAACACGTTTTGGACGTTACGGTATAGCGCCCTTTAAAAGGGTGGTCTGACTTTAACAAAACTGCCAGGTATAACGCCTTTATAAACGGCGCTATACATATTTTGTGAGCCCACAAATAACTCTTTTGCGCTTAACTGACATAACAATAATTCAAATGAGTATAGCTCCCTTTTAAAGGGCGCTATACCTCAAAAAATTCGAACCCCCGGATTGGGCATTGCCTTATTTAAAGGTGTTAAGGATTTTGCAAAAATTCATTCAGAAATATTCTCTACTCCTATTAAATTTTTCTTCTTGTTAAATTCTCAAGCATTTTGTCATAATGTCTGAAGAGCGAAAAGTAAGGGTTTCATTATATTGGGGGGTGAGGTTGTGGTGGCGAATAACTCAGTGAGCTATAGTTTATCTCCATAGTATCATGTTAAGTTGCCACTTACAATAAAGTACGATAGACTTGTATCGTTGTTGTGTAATAAAATGAGTGTGAGCAAACGTTCGGTGAACCTTAAAGAAACTGGAAGATATCCGTATTCTGTCACTCCGCAAGGGGTTGCTTGTTACGCTGAGTTTAACATCGAGGATGATGAAACTTTGAGTGATTTTTTGAGGACTCCGGATGAATACCGAGAGTTTCTTTTGATAAAAATGTTGGAAATGTACGTGAAGGTTGAAGACATTCACAATAATGAGGTTGCGCAAAGCAGGGATAACCCTCAGTCATCGGGTGGTTATTTTGGAGCAATTTTTGCCGAACAGGTTCCGGCTAAAAGAGTTTGGCTTATTTAAACTTATCTCCACGGGCGAATGAGGAGCGAGAAAATAATTTCTCTCCTACTTTACATAATCCACAAGACGAGTGGTAAACTTCAATTTTTCTTTATGTTATGATGTTTATTTTTGTTGTATTGAATTTGTATTAACACTCATATATTCCACATGAGGTACCAACCAGATATGAATTTTACAAGTCATGAACCCACGCCCAGTTGGAATATGCATAGTTCTGGTGTGTTGGATCATGGTGGTCCATCCGGGAGTCATCACCATTAGGATAATGTCCATCATGGGATGTCAACACATTACGACTTGTAAGTGAAGTGCTATAGCTATATGTAAAGTATTTATCAATTTGAGTAGCTCATTATTTTGTTGTTTGTGCAGTGAAAATGAGCAAGTTGAACCTCCTGTCCTGACTCAATTGCCCGAAGACTACATATTTAATCGGGATATGGTAGATGCACAGAGTCAGGAAAGAGAACAGTGATTATAACAACAATGCCGATGAGTCCGGAGATGACACACCCTTCCCTAATGAGGGTGGTGATGAGGAGGAAGAGAATGCTGGACCTGATTTGATGAGGGAGCATGCTCCACCCCTATTAGACCAAGAGCGTACGAGTCCCAAGTGCCGTTTCATTCAAGGGAGATTCCCTACCTTGATTATTTTCCAAGTATGCCGGATGTGGATGCCCTCACAAGGGATATTGATGAAATTCGGACAGTAGTGTGGGATGAGTCTAGACCAACGGTGCTGGCAAATGGCATGCTTTTTCCTGATAAAACGCGCCTAAGCAGGGCGGCGAAAATGTATAACGTAAAAGAGTGTCGTGAGATGACGGTATGAGAGTCAACTCCGGATGTATACAAGATTGTTTGTCGTAGATGGTTTACGGATTGTCATTGGATGCTGCGTACGAGCAAGAAGAAAACATGTATGTGGAAAGTGGGTAAATACATTAGCACCCACACTTATGAAATGGACACATTCAGTGGGAATCACTTCAACTTGGATGTTGGCTTGATTTCTCTTGTCCTGATTTCACACATTGAAGCGTCCATAAGGTACAAGATCAAAGGGTACATTACATCCGTCCACCAGAAATATGGTTGTACCATTACCAAAAGAAAGGCATTTCTTGGGCGCAAACGTGCGTTTGAAATTGTTTATGGTAACTGGGATAAGTCATTTGCAGTTCTACCCAAGTACATGGCCTCATTGCAACACTTTAACCCCGGGACCGTTGTTGAATGGAAACTTGAGCGGATTTCGGGAATACCAGAATATATATTCAAATACGTGTTTTGGGCATTTAAACTAGCAATTGATGATTTTCTGCATTGTCGGCCGGTAATATCCATAGACGGCACTCATGTCTATGGAAAGTATGATGTTAAGCTGTTGATCGTCGTTGTAGTAGATGCTAATGGAAGTATATTTCCTTTAGCTTTTGCTATTTATACCAATGAAAGCCAAGAGACGTGGACACTATTTTTGAACCACTTGAAAGAGCACGTTATCAAACAACGTTCAGGTATTTGTCTAATATCTGATGTGCATGGTGGTATTATAAGTTCTGTAGAGAATTTGCCTGCATGGCAAGAACCGTATGCCTACCACCGTTACTGTGTGAGGCACCTGAAGGCCAATTTCCAGAAGGCACATCCCAACAAGGATTTGCATGATTTAATGTGGATGGTTCCAACAGATCGCCAAGAGCATAAATTCCAGAGGCACATGGAATCTATCAGGCAGGGAGACGAGGCAGCCTATCGTTGGTTGATGTGACATAAGCCTGAAAAGTTGACTTTGCATGCGGATGGTGGCAGAAGATGGGGAATTCTGACTAAAATGTGTCAGAGTCTTTCAACGGGTTATTGAAGTCTGCAAGAGGATTGCATGTCACTGCCATGGTGCGTATGTCATTCAAGTAGATGGCGGAGAGGTTTGTTGAAAGGGCTGCAGCTGCAACGTCATTGATGGAAAGGGGTGTTGAATTTATGCCACTACCAATAAAAAGATTTGAGAAATACAGGCGGCGAGCACATTGGCATTCATTTTTATAGTATGGTCACGACTTAAATGGTTTTGAAGTTCACACCGCTATCCATCAAAATTCGGGAAATAGTGTACACACCATAAATGAATCTAGAAGGTTATGCTCTTGTGGGAAATGGTCCATCTACCATATGCCGTGCTCATATGCCATCAAGTGCTTTCAACATACAGGTTTAGGACTAACCAACTACGTTGATAAACAATATAGTGTTGCTGTATACTTAAACACCTATAGTGGGCAGTTGCAGCCAGTGGGTGCTGAGCATTATTGGCCGTCGGAACCATTTAAAATGGTGTGTAACAAGGAGTTTTTGCGTCAGCGACATGTGCAAAAATGAACGCGTATACGGAACCAAATGGATGTTGGTGATTCCGTTTATGCGTGCAAATGTGATATATGCTCGCAAATAGGACACGACCGTCGAAAATGTCCTTCAGCTAGTTTGGGTGGCGGTGGTAATTCAGCTCCTGGTAGAAGTTCATCTAATGTGCCCAACTATCAAGGATACACATAGTGTTTTGTTTCCGTAATATGGTTGTAATAAGTGTATGTACTTGTTTATGTTGTAAAATGTATCAAATAAAATTATGTTTCCATTGTTGTTAAATCTTATTGATATTTAACATTATCAGTGGAGTAAATTAATGAATTTCTCCCTCCCATTCATGTTATTAAAAATAGTATTATACCCGAAAGAATCTTTAACACGCGAAGCATATCGCGGTTAAATACTACGTTATGTGTGTTGCCTTGCCTATAAATAACTAGCACATTTTAGTTATTATTTGTGCTTAACCAAAACAAATAGCAAAACTTTCCATAAAAGTAGGGGTTTTTTTTCATTAACAAATGTCTGGACGCAATTATGTACCAATGTGCTATTATGGAAAACGCTGTATGGTGAAGGAATGTTGGTCTGATGGTCATGTTCGGCGCATATACTGAATGTGTGTAAATATGTTTGGAGGCAATGACGAAAATTATTGCAATTTTGAGGTATGGCTTGATGAACTCATTGAGCAGGAATGCTACAAACGATCTTTGCAGTAAATTTGGGATATGAACTGTGAATACCAACGCCGTGAGTCTGAAATGAAACGAGAAATTGCGGCATTGCAGGAAAAACTAAAAGAGGCGGAAGAAGAAACAAATAGGCTGGAAGAGAAATTTAAGTGGTTGGAGCACAGAATACTAGGCGGTAGTAATTAAACAATGACATGTATGTGTTGAGTGTAGTATTTTATCTTTATGCTTTCTGTGTTATGTATTTTCATTAGTTGTACTAAATTTAAATTATATTAAGTTGCTATATTTGTATTTGTATTTGTATTTGTATTGTAGTATTAAAATAACGAAGAACCGGGAAAATAAAAATATAATTCGCCTATAATGCAAATAATAAAAATTGTTACTATTATTTACATAAAATAATATTTAAATAAAATACAAAAAAATCAATGCGTCCCACAGCCTGTGTGCTTCAATGCAGCCGCTGGCCTGAGGCGCATCCATTCCTGCCCGGCTACGCTATCAGGATCATCCTCATCACGTCGCCTCTTTATCGTAGGATGCGCTGTAGCATGATCGTCAGTAGTGCTGGCAGGCTCGGTAGAAGGGGTCGTCGGTCCAGCAGTAACATACAGAAGAATAAGTCAGCTCAGTATATGAAAATATATATTAGTAATGTACATGTTAAGCCACAAAAATTTAAATTGTCTTACCATAGTCTCGTCGGGTTCCTGAATATAATCACCCGTCGCAGCCAGGTCAGCATCGCACAAAGTGGCCTCCGTGACGGGCGATGATGAAGCCTTAATAAGAAAAACATAAAGATATTTATGGCTAATCAATGATATAAAAACAAATTTAAATTTAATAGTAATACAAACATACCTGCGCCTGTGAAAGATCCCCAGCACCCCTCGATGATGAGCCATAACTCAGCCGGCGCCCACTATCCACATCTCGGGTCGGCCGATCATCAGCAGCGGTCGATGGGCCTAGAAAGTACTGATCCCAATCCTCTCGTGTAATGCTCGTGCCCGTGATCAATAATGGATCTGACAGGGTCACCTGCGAAGTCCCTGGAGTGAGCTGAAGCTGAAAGCTGTATGACGGCATGCTGTTGTGATGGTAGTCTGGCTCATGGAGGTCACCCAGCTGATCAGCTCCAACATCCTCAACAGGTGCCTCAACTCCCCCTTGCTGGGGACCACCTCCTCGCCTTCCCCTACGACCCTGTGGGACAGCCCTGCCTCCTGGGATAGTACTACCTCGTGGGACAACCCTACCTCGTGGGACAGCCCTACCTCGATGGTACTATTCTGGCGCCACATAAGCAGGGTCGTGTCCTAAGAGCTCATCCTCTCGGGCTCGCCGCAGTGTCCGGACAACCAGCTCTGTAACCTGCCGGCCATACTCGTGCAAAGTGGCCACTTCCTCGCCGGCATGCTGTTGCATCTGCAGTCCCAACTAGTGGAACAAATGTAGGGCAATAGCCTGCACAACATGTAAAATATAAATTACGGAACACTAGGTTACAGTTATAAGTAAGAATACCAAATAACATACCAGTGCCTCGTGCCTCCTGGCGTATGGAACGTACCGATCGCCAGCGCGATGAATGGAATTCCTGACAAAAAATCGGGTAACGCCGCGGTACCAGCCCATATAATCATGCTCAGTATCCGTTAGGTGCGGTGAGCAGTGGGGGGGAGGGGCGGGAATCAGGTTAAGTCGCCGGTCCCAAGTAACGATCTGTGCCTCTAGCCATGCCACATATGCCTGGTCCACTCTGGAACGATCATCCCGCTGGAAATGTGTGGTCTGCCAGGTGGGCGGTGGCGGTACAGGCTGTGGACGGCCAAACTGGCAAAGTACCCACTCGGTGGCATGATGCTCCACAATATCAAGGCACATCAACGGGACGGAAGAGCTCCAAATAAGTCGGCCGGCCGAGCAATAATCGGGCAAGCCAGCTATCAGCGCGTCGCTGTATGGCATCCAGATGAACTATTAAGTAACAACAGAAAACGTGAATATACGCAACATATGTGAAGCCAGGCCAAGTAAACTTAGGTATACATTTATCTGTGCGCCCTCCAGCAAATCCAACAAATCCCTGCACAAGGGGAGATTATGTCGAGCCTCGTACTCTCATCCATATCCCCGCCGGAGAACCCACCTCCTAGCTAGAGGGAGAAATGGAGGTGGTACACACGGAGCTAATGGTGGTAGAGATGGCTGCAACTGCATGAACCGCTCCCAGGCCCAAACCTAACATACAAAGTGGACGTAAAATTTAAGATATATTTTTACTGGGTATGTTATAATGAATAGAGTATTCGAATATGTTTTCACCTGTGGCAGCGGCAAAAATCCAGCAACGCCATGTTGGGTGCCCATGGTCGCCCGGCACATCTACCTGTACAAGTAGGTGAGAACAGCAATACCCTAGCTGTACTGGGGTAAATCATCTAGCCGCTCAAGATGATGAATAAATCTCAAGTTGAATAGGTTCCCCGAAGTGTTCGGGAACAAGACCCCTCCAAACATAAGGAGTAGCAGCAACCTCGTGTACCGATGAATATGCAGCTCCGGTGTTTCGCCTGTGATGTCAGGGTGCAATACCTCCAAATGGTCTCGGATAGTTGTCAACTGCAGACGACTGGCCCCAGCCAGTGCAGTCTCCTCCTGTGGCTGGAAACCAGTGAGTTGTTGCAGCATGTCCAGGTACTGCCCACCTGTCAGCTCTCTCATAGCCTGCGGCAGAGCAACGTGGTGTTCATCAACGGACAACCCATATATAACCTCCACGTCTTGCAGTGTGATGGTGGCCTCGCCAATGGGCAAGTGGAATGTGTATGTCTCCGGTCGCCACCGCTCTATCAGGGCCGTGATCAAAGACCAATCGAGCTGCAGCCGCCCGATCTCCAAAATCCTATAGAAGCCCGTATCCTGCAGGCGTCTGACTACACGGGGATGGAGAACTTTGCCCTTCAGAAAGTCCCACATGTCGTCCACTCTCCTGACGCGGAGAGTCTGGGCCAGTAACTCTCCCTCCCATATGTGGGAGGACCTATGATCGCCTTGTAACGACAGTAACTCATTGCTGGAAGATCCGGGATGCATAGGCGGAACCTCCATGTCGTCTACTGTAAATTAAATAAAATTAATTACATGTTAGTTTTATAATTTTATATGTTTGTTTGTAAATTAAATAATTAATTTTTATAATTATACAAGATTTAATTATTAAGTATTCACATATGGGTTCCAGGCTCGATATTTGAGGCATAGTAGTACCAAGATATCCAGAATTCTTGTATGTATTAGTTTTATTCTTTTACATGTTAGTTTTATTATTTTATATGTTTGTTTGTAAATTAAATACTTAATTTTTATAATTATACAATATTTAATTATTAAGTATTCACATATGGGTTCCAGGCTCGATATTTGAGGTCTAGTAGCACTAAGATATCCTGAACTCTTGTATGTGTTAGTTTTATTAATTTATATATAGTTTTATTATTTACATGTTTTATTTTATACGTTTGTTTGTTACTCACTTATTTTTGACTATAATAAAATTAAATAATTAATTTTTATAATTATATAAGATTTAATTATTAAATATTCACAAATGGGTTCCGGGCTCGATATTTGAGGCCCAGTAGCACCAAGATATCCGAAAAATATTGTTGTTTTCTCATGTTATTTTCTTACGATCGTTGACCAAAATTGGACAGAGTTTATGTTTGAACTATCAGCTTTTTTGATGTATTTTTGGGTATAAGAGATACTTAAATGATTAATTTCAATAACTATAGGGATACTACGCTAAAAGACACTACATTTTACTACGCTAAAAGGGCACTATATTACTAGTCTTTAAGTAAATATTTAATCTAAACTAGATAAAAACAACAAATACATTTAATCACAAAACATTCACGAAAATACATATACAACAGTAAAAAGTAACTTATTAACATTTGTTTTAACAAATAATAATGATTTCTCAATTTTTACATATTTGTTTAGCACAGTAATATCTTAATCCGGATAAAAATAACATACCAGTTTAATCGCAAAAAAAATATAAAATAACATAGAATACATTTAAAACAACTAATATGCATTTTTATACGAGTTTCGACAAAAATTAAATCGGAATACCTCTATTTATGTTTTTTGGAAAGTTAAAGATTTGAATCCGAAACGAGCAACCTACAACGAGAGAAGGCTTAGCTAGGATGTGGGACCAAGAATCTTTACTTTCTGTGGGACGGGTGGGGTCCACTCAAATTTTTTTGGGTCGTTAATTGGGGGGACCGCTGCTTTGATTTAAAAATGGAAGGGGGGGGGATTGTTATGATATTCTTTAACTGGGGAAAGGGAAGGGACGACTATTTGAAGGGGTATATCGCCGTTTATTAAGGCGCTATACATATAGCGCCTTAATAAACTGCGTTATATCTGGACGTCTAATCAACTTCATATATAGCGCCCTTTTAAAGGGCGCTATATATAGTTTGGTCACAATATTGTTTTTCACTCATTTCGGTCATTTGAGTCCAAAAAGACCACATTTAGGTTCCGGCTCCATAGGGCAAGCGGGTTCAAAAAATCAAGACCATCCATTTTAAAGAGCATTGAGTCTAATTTTGTGTCGTTTCTTTATTTGGACTAGGGGTGGGCATAATACCAATCGAACCAAAAATTTTGGTTTATTCAGTCGGTTTCCAGTTTATATTTTTTAAAAATTTGGTAAGTGGTTCGATGTTTGGTTTTAGTATTTCGGTTGGTAATCCCCGGTAACGGCGCCAAAATTTGACGAGCGTAAAACACAACACGAAATTGATGCTCGCTAATAAAAGATAGTATAGAAAAATACCGTCTCCACAGGGATTGAATTTAAATAATGTTCTAGTAATTTCTGGCTTAATTGATATTCAGGAGGATCAACACTTGAGTTGGAGTGATTACTACTACAATTAACTACTAAATTAAGACTACTATTAATTAGACCAAATCACAGAGAATAGGAGATGAACTAAAACAGTTTGTAAATAATATGAGAAATAAGGGCCATGACATGATAGGAGTAAGATAGTTATTCGGGATTTAACTCTGTTTAAATTCACTTCTAATGTTCTAATGATTCTCACGAATTCACTCGATAATTAGCTTAAACATAAGGTCAAGATTCCTCTCTCGATTAAATCTGAACTCTACAAAATAAACTAATATGAAGCATTGTGGAGATATACAAGAATACGTTAATGGGCTAGTCATTAGGAAAATATCTCTCGAATATTCTCCTAACTTGGTTTAATCAACAATTCAAAAAGATCTATCGATTACTTAGAAGAATCATTAAATTAAACCAAACCAAATAATGCGGAATTAATCACCAAAATATCCTTCTTTCGATTAAATAAACTAGTAAACAAATTCACCATCAATTCAAAGCACCATAATTCATTCAATTAAACTAAAGTTAAATCTACAAACAATACTCAAAACATAATACCTGTCAAAACCCTAGGGAAGAACTACTCCATAGATATGGAGAAAGTTATCATAAGTAAGTTTAAGAACATAGAAAACATCAAAGACAACTTTACAATACAAACTCTCATTTTACCCTGATTGTTGGGAAGAGAATTGATGAAAACTTGTGTCTTCACGCTGTGGTAGCTCTCTAAAATTCTCCTAGGTCGAATCCCCTTCAGAAATTATGTTTATAATGTATTTATAACGAGTATGGGCGGACTTGGACTAAAATATCCTCTATGAGCCGAAAGGATTAACTGTGCGAAAATTTGCACAGGCGCGTCGCACTGCGCGTCGCACTTATGGACCCTTTCCGAAACGTTCAATTTTGATGCCTCGTGAACAAAATAGGCAAAATCTTGTCCCCACATAGGCTGACATGTCCAATTATGCATATAGAATGTAAACTTTTTGATTCTGCCAAACTTTTGCATGCCAATTATGACGTGGCATCATTGTGTTCTTCCCTTAATAATTTTTTATATGCATATTCGGTCATCGACCCCCGAACGCGATATTAGTTTAATTCCTTGGGTTTCTATTCAGGCTTCAAAGCTCCAAATCATTCATTTTAGCTCCATACTTGCTTCTTTACTCGAAATCACATTCTACACGGCATAACACACGTAATAAGTACAACGTACTAGCAATTAGATTCAAATATAATTAAAGTATAGTAATTAGAGTGCAAAATATAACTAAAAACGTGAGTTCTTAGCCTACCATCAACACCCCACACTTAAACTATTGCTCGTCCTCGAGCAATCAAACTACACTTCACATAGAGACGACCTTTTTATCAATTAACTTCTCTAACTCATCCTGGCAAGAATATTTAAAGTAGACTAAGCACCATACCGTAATATCCTAGTCTCAAGACTCAACTCACAAGCACCACATAATTTTTTTTAAACCTGCTTACTTACTCTTACACAGAGGTCAAATACTTTACCTTTCCTTCGCAAATCATGTGCCCTCACAGTGCAGATAGAGAGTAGTTCCACACGTAATAAATTTCAAGAATAAATAGGAACTTCAGATAGAAAGAATTCACTCACTCTCAGAATTAAAGTTCAAGTGCCACAGAAGACGTACCATAGGCTTGCCCGTAGTATAATACTCTACTAATTGAGCTCATTCATTCAAGGATCAAGTAGGACTTAAATCGATTGTAATGTAGGCTGCGGAACGAGTAGGATACATTTGGATATAGTGACTACACCTCCCTGAGCACTTTAATACATATACATTAACATCTTAACCCCACACTTATGTAGAACCAAACCCCAACCTTCACACATAATAGCACTAAGCTCCCAATTTCTTTAAGAACGTACAAGATGAGAACTGCCACTAGCAAGTAATCAATTCTTTTCTTTTCTAATACATACACAACTTTTTTTTCTAAGTTTTTTTTTTTTTTTGAATTTTTTTTTTCAAACAGATTTTCTTCTTTTTCTAATTCCCCACAAGTGGCTACCACTTTTTTTCAAAATAGTGCACCTTTCTATCTTTTCTATAGTTCCACTCAAAATCCCGACCATACCTCAACTTAGCTTTTAACAAGATCATAACAAATTCAAATACTCAAGAGAGGTAAAAGGTTCAAATAGATAGTCAATTCAAACAAAGGGGTCAGTCTTGTAGTATGGTTGCCAAAGAAATATGATTACAGGCTCAAAGGGACTAACTAGAATACATAACAATTAGGCGGGTCACAAGCATATTGTCACGCCCCAAACCTGGGAAGGCGTGGCTGGCACCCGGTGCCGTGCTGGCCCGAGCGAACCACTGTGTAACTCATTTGTTTTTCTTCTGTAACTATCATGGGTCAACATGGCCACAACTCATAATGTATAACTATAAGTAAGCAAATGTTGTACCAATGAACCATCTTTCTTAAAACATGAATACATATGGGCCATCAAGGCATTTGACATACTGCACAAAATGAACCTCCATCTACAAAGCCTCTAAGATTATTTGACATCAAATGGGAGAGGGTACCGGCCTACCCATAAGTCTTTAGAAAAACTCTGACACGATGACTCATAGACTCGGCTGCACTCCGAATGAGGTGGAGTCTTACCGATCCTTTGCTGAATGCCAATCTCGTCTACTATGAGGGCTCGTCAAACTGATTATCTATACCTGCATGCATGAATACATCGTTCCCAACAAAAGGACGTCAGTACGAATAATGTACTGAGTATGTAAGGTGAAACTGAAACATAAAAATAAGTCAACATTAATTAAAGACATATAAGAATCAACCCGAATCTCTGAAGTGCCACCGTATATGCATACTTATTATACTCATATATATACAATGCTTCTCTTTAAGACTATTATCCATATCGTATGATGCATGATTGCCTAACTGATCAGTGGTAACAGCCCGACCGGCCGTGGCTCGGTGGTAAATGCATAAATGCCCAACAGGTGGTAAATAATAATACATAACTGCCCAACCGGTGGTAACTGCCCGATCGGTCGTAGCTCGGTGGTAGATGTATAACTGCCCAATCGGCCGTACCTCGGTGGTAAATACATAACTGCCCTACCGGCCGTAGCTCGGTGTTAAATGAAGATGCGTATATCACAATACTATTAATATTAACATCTTTATCAAATACATCAACAGGGGACTAGAAACATACTTAGACATGGTTAAATATCGCTTTATAGGAATGAATAACGTAGACACACTTAATTGTTAAGAGTAGAAACACTTATGAAATAGCATTACGTTTACGTATAGTTACTTAGGTCATGCCAAAAGAAAGAAGGATTATCCTTAACATACCTGGTGCACGAAGCATCCCGCCTTTATAGATGAAGAAATTGGCTTTATAATCAATTACATCATATTGTTGTTCATGTCATCACGAAGAACAATTAATGAAGTTTGATGTATGTGCTAATTACTGGCATTGATCTAAGAAAAGCAAATGATGAAAGCAAATCTCGGTTCAAGAGGTACAGTTGCTTAAAACTTGCTCTAAGGATCTTGCTGAACTATGAAGTTTAACACTACGCTTTGATTAACAAGGAATAAAAGCTAGCTAGCTATTGCCTATTATTTATGGCTTTACCCTTTAACTGAACATTCTCTTTTGCTTGGTAGTATCCAGGTTGAGTAGTCCTCTATTTTAATATTGTGGAGAATAGGGAATAGAGTACCAAACCCTTTCAAAGGTGACATCTTGCAATTTAATTCAAGAGTCACTAAGGGTCCATGTGTTGCTGCCACGTTGAAGTTCTTATCCAAATATATTAATAATGTTAACTATCCAAAATTATACTTATAAAACTTTTACTAAAATAATTCACTTAAAATAAAATACCACACTAACATAATATCTAACGGTATCAAGGTTGTAAACTTATAGGGTCTCATAATAATAATGTCTTAAACCCTCTATAACCTCCTAATAGACATAATCCCTTCGAACTCATATGGATTTACTACGGAACATCCTAATGCTAAGGTACGGGATGTAACACATATAATTGACTCAACAAAGAAATGCCTATGGCACTTCCTAAATTGAACAAGATTGTTATGTCGCTTTGCAAACACACGAGGCAAGTTCTAGACATCAACTGACATGCACAGAATATCAACAAAAAACTCACTCACACATTGGCACATAACTCACTTAGGATCGGACTATCAAGACACTCTAGTAAAAGCAGTTAAGCAAGGTCAAGATCAAACAAATTAAGATACTTATACACGAGTCAAGAACTGAGCCTAGGCGTCACAAGTAAGGCACTCACTACTCTCGACCTTAATCTCTCAAGAAATCAGTCGAAGAGATCCATCGTCGGGAAAAGTCTAACTTTTTTTTATTTAAAGAATGAACACACAAAGATAAAAAGAAGAAAAGCAAACACACATATACATATTTACATCCCTCACCCCACACTTTAAATTGTGGTATGTCCCCATGACACACAAAAAAAAAGTAAGAGGTAAAAAAAACTACCCTGAATTTGTTTCCGTTCCGAGAACTTATGAACTACACCCCTAATTCTAAATTCATTCCTTATTTTCGCTCCTTAGGATTCTTTATGGTGCTCATCAGGCCAAATTCCTCTAAGGATATCTGTAAGCCCTGCTCTTTGCTTTCTTTCTTGGCCTCATTTTAAGCGGTGGATTGTTCTTGTAGGATCATCCTCAACTTGTTTCTGCATTCTTTCACAGGATCAATCCATGCATATTCCTGTAAATCCCCAAAAATAAAATTCACATGATCAAGGTTAGAATAAGAAAATAAAGAAGAAAGGTCATGTGAATATTCCTATGGTATGTCCAAGACCATTTGTTCCTCATTCTCTTCCACTAAAGATTGTAAATGTGGGAAGGTGGATGGGGGTTTGAACTCTTCTTTTATTACTTCACAATCAACCAAAGCCTCATTTTCAATCATCTCAGTTGAATCAGAGTCCTCTTACAGAGTGAAAAACTCTCTTTGTAGATGTTCATCCTCTCGGGTGGGCTCATTCTCACATGGTATCTCCTTCATATATTCACCATTA
Source organism: Nicotiana tabacum (assembly GCF_000715075.1). NCBI lineage: Eukaryota > Viridiplantae > Streptophyta > Magnoliopsida > Solanales > Solanaceae > Nicotiana > Nicotiana tabacum. The sequence goes on from NC_134102.1 coordinate 136,037,027, forward strand.
CAATGTAATGAGCTTTCTGAAAGTATACTTACTAATTGACTCACTTGCGTTGTTAGGTTCTTAATGGCTTCATCATTTTGTATAAATCTTTTCTTCAACACTATTCATGAACTTATACATAAGTGTTGAGAGTGGAGTTACTTAATAAGTTTAAGAGTTAACTATAGTTAGAGTTAGTAGAACTAACTGCAGTTAGAAGTAGTGTTAATTATTTGTTAAGAAATCAGTTAGTTAGTTAGATTAGCTATCAATAAGCTGTAATAAGTAAGTCGATTGAAATCAGTCTTGTCTATATAGATTATACAGATATGAAATAATGAAAGCAATCTCATTGGAGCTCATTCTCTGATAACCTCCATTTCTTACACTATGAATTTGTCTTCCTCGATAACCATTGCTGCAATTCTTCATCTTCAGCTCACTTTTTGACATGGTATCAGAGCTATGGGAGATTGAGGACTAATTGCTCGATTTCACCAGAAATTTACTATTTTTTTTGTTCGAAGGCCATGGCTGTCGATGATACTTTGTCGGAGAAACTAAGCCACAATCATCCATTATTTTTTACGGCAAATGACAATTCAGGTGCAGTTCTAATCTCACTTCAACTGAGAGGGATAGAAAATGACTCTGTATGGAGCCGAGCGATGAGAATCATGATCCTTGGTCGCAACAAGTTAGGGTTCATCGAAGGCACATGCAAAAGGGAGGATTATGGTCCAAATCTCGTTGATCTGTGGGAACAATGTAACACAATTGTCCCATCATGGATAATGAATTGTGTTTCAACTGAATTACTGAGTGGAATCGTATATTCTTCAAATGCATGTGCAGTTTGGAATGAATTGAAGGAGCGATTTGATAAGATAGATTGTTCTAGGATTTTCCAAATCCATAAGCAAATTACTATGATTAGTCAGGGAACCAGCTCAATAGCAACATATTTTTCGAAATTGAAGTTGTTATGGGCAGAATTTGATTGTTTAGCCCCAATTCCTGGGTGTGATTGTGCTAAGTCACGTGAATTTGTTATTTTCATGGAAGGATTGAAGATGCTACAGTTTCTCATGGGGCTCAATGAGTCTTATGAATAGGCTCGCAGTCAGATTCTTATGATGGTACCTACACCAACTTTGAACAAGGCATATTCTATGGTCACTGAGCGGGAGAGTCAAAGGAGCATGACTGCTGCATCTGTCTCTACTGAAGGAGCAGAGATGACATCTCTAATGGTGGCTAGGAGTGGAGCTATGCCAAGACAAAAAATGAATTATAATGTGCAATGTGATTTTTGTAAGATGAAGGGACATACACGTGCAGAATGCTATAAAATCATAGGCTATCCAACTGATTTTAAGCCTAAAAGAAGGTTTGGAAATAATACCCCTAATTTTGTAAACAACAACACTGCTAACAATGTGACAGTTGAAGAACATAAAGCAACAGATTTTGGTGGAAATAACAATGGTATTAATGCAGCTACTGCTGGTTTACCAACTCCATACTTCACACCAGCACAATATAATCAAATCCTAAAGTTGCTCAATATAGATGATCATGCAGAGAGTTCAGCCAACATGGTAGGTATTATCAAAACACTATTGGTTAATTCTAGTTCTAGGAACTGGATTGTGGATATAGGAGCAACAAATCACAAGATTTCAGATTTAACCATGTTTGAAAGGATCAAACTTAATAACACTAAGAAGGTCCATCTACCAAATGGTAGTGTTACTTATGTATCACATGTTGGATCTTGTCATATAGCAGGAGGGTTAGTGAATAATGTGCTATATGTTCCTGATTTTAAATATAATCTTTTGTCAGTATCTAAGATCACTAAAGAGCTAAGTGTTCTGTTCTTTTTTTTCCTGATTTCTATGTGTTCCAGGACCTCTACACTGGCAGAGTGAGGGGGATTGGTAAAGAGAATGATGGCTTGTACCTATTACCTCAATTTCCTAATGAGAACAACACAGTATCAGCTAAGAGTTTGAACACCAGATCAGAGAACATGGACATTGGACTGTGGCACAAGAGAATGAGGCATGCACCCGTTGAAGTGATTTGAGAATGTCTTGATTTGCCTTTAGTAGATAGTACTAAAACAATACAATGAATGTTATGTTTGCCCATTAGCTAAACATACTAGATTGCCATTTCACAATAGTACTAGTATGACTACTGAAATTTTATCACGACCCAAAATCCCACCACAGGTGTCATGATAGCACCTAGTCTCTAAGACTAGGTAAGCCGATTTCTATTACATTTTGAAGCCAATTTTTTTTTTGAATTAAAATCTAACAAAGAAAATAATTATAATACACAACCTCCCAAGACTGGTAGTACTGAGTCACGAACTCTAACTGAATACATGAAATGATCACGAGGACCGAATATACAATACTGTTTGATTACAAATTAACAGTACAATGAAATGAAAAGACTCCAAGGGACTGCGACGGCCAAGCAGCTCTACCTTGAATCCTTATGATCGCGCTTTAACTTTGCTCAAGTCCGATATCTTCAATACCTGGCTCTGCACAAAAATGTGCAGAAGTGTAGTATGAGTACGCTACGGTCGGTACCCAGTAAGTATCAAGACTAACCTCAATGGAGTAGAGACAAGGTACAGTCAAGACACTCACTAGTCTAATAACCTGTGCAATATAATATACAAAATAATAGGAAACAAATAACAATAGGACAACATGGAACAACCAGTGATATGCACATCAGACAACAAGAATACCATTAATATCACTCAACAATTAATAAACACAAGTACACCCAATTAAATCAAGTCCTTCAAATAAATGTCTTTCACATATAATTCTTCCAGATAACTCTCTTTCAAATATAATTTTCTCAAATAATTATTTTTTAAATATAATTATTTCAATAAATCTTTTCAAATATAATTTCCTCAAATAAATATCTTTCAAATAAAATTCTTTCATATAATACTTTCTAAGTAAAAATCCTTTCAAATAAATATTTTGAATATAATTCTTTCAATTAAAAAATCACCATGTGACACCTCATTTCATAATCATAAAAATATGGGTCTCAGCCCAATTTCATATTTTTCGTAAATACGGGTCTCAGCCCATTTTCATATTTCCACGGCATCTCGTGCCCATAATTAAATCATCATATTTCTCCGGCACCTCGTGCCCTCATTTCATATCACAACTGCACGGACAATTCACGTGCCAATTATCATTATCATTTCATCACAGTACCTCGTGCCCGCATTTTATATTACAACTGCACGGACAATTCACGTGCCAAATATTCTTATTATTTACTCACGGCACCTCGTGCCCACATTTCATTTTATAATTCGCCTGGCAATAGCCACAGGCTCTCAATTTCAACATGAATCAAATTGTTATCAATTTACCAACAACAAGACAAGTTGCACAAGGTATGAAAATAAACACAAGAAAATCACAACATCACATGAAAATTATCAACACCACAACCCCACATCATCACATATCGTCCCTGACAATAGCCACCCTTATCGCTCCTATTGCCACCCTTATCACTCATATAACCACCCTTATCGCTCCGCCCAGACAATATCAATAGCCACCATTATCGCTCTTATTGCCACCCTTATCGCTCCGCCAAGATAATATCAATAGCCACCCTTATCGCTCCTATTTTCACCCTTATACCCACATAATATTAACGGTGAAATGCCACCCTTATCTCTCATAAAATAGTAACTCACATAACACAATAATTTATACGAAAAATTAACATGACAATATAATAAAATCAATTCATATCATAATTTGCCCAATGGCCACAACCAAATTCTAAAGATATAACAAAATTAATTAATTTCACAATAAATAGCCCAAGGCTCCACACAATATATATAACACCCAAAAATAATCAATTGAGATAGAAATTACTCAGCATAAAGCAAAACCTTCATTAATGCAAATTTGGATAATTATATTAATACTTATTTTTAAGCTCGCTTAAATTAATTATTTGCATAAGAAGATTCATATTGGAATTAATTTCCAAGAAATATTAAACCAATAATACTCACGAAATTTCATAAATATTTCAAGTAACAATCACATCAAATTATCATATAAAAAAATAAAATCAACAATAAGGATTTAGGCATGGCAAACAGATGATTTAATAATTTTTCACAGTTTTCCAATTTACTATGCAATAATGCCTAAGACTTTATTTCAATAAATTTTGCAAGTATAAGCCCGAGAACGTACTCGTCACCTCGCGTACACGGCTTTTCACATTTCACAAATGGCACATAAGACTCAATGCCCAAGGGGTAATTCCCCACTCGAGGTTAAGCAAGACACTTACCTTTCTGAAGTTAGGTCGATATTCCAAAATCGCCTTCTTGCTTGAATTGATCTCCGGAGGGCTCCAATCTTTCTTGAGCCTTCCTTACATTACTACGAGGTTCCAAAAATTCTAGAAACTTCAATCTATTTAGAAACATAAAAAAAAGTGAACCATAATTAGGAAGATTTTCATGGTTTCAGCTCATTTGGGCATTTTATCAAACACTAGGTGTGCAAATTTGGTTACAAGGTTCTTCTACAAGATTTTCTTCATTCCATAACCCAATCTTTACTTATTTGATCTCAACAATCTTTCCACAAACCTTATTGGTACAAGCATATATACAAAATACTCTTACACTCAAGAATCATACTCCCAATCACCAATCTTTTACCCCAAACTCGAAATTGAAGACTAGGGGTTGAATCTTACCTCTTTGATGAAGATCTTGTGATTAGCTTCCTTGATTCTTGAAGATTGGATGATTAGAATGTTAGGTTCCCTCCTTCTCTCTCTTAAATACTCTCACTTCTCTCTAAAATTATCAGATAATTGCTCCAAAATGAGTCCTAAAGCATATTTATCAAAATGGGGTCGGGTTATGAAAATAGAAAAATTAACCCTCCGAAAGCAGGTCTGCGGTCGCGTAATGGACCGCAGAATGGGTATGCGGGTCGCAAAATACACCGCAAAATCGATGCCCAGAAATGGGCTTCACTTGACAGGTTTGCGACTATTTTGCGGTCGCATAACTGCTTCTGCGATCGCATAATGGTTTTGCGATCGCAGAATTGGTCGCAGAATTGCATTTTTCCAGCCTTTGGTAATTTGGTCATAACTTCTTGTAGGAATGTCCAAATGACGAACGGTTTAAAGCGTTGGAAACTAGACACATATATCTTTCTTTTGACAGGTAACACACCATATAAATCTTCATATCAAGAGAGGTATGCTTATTTTAAGTTAGGTCTTGTGCGAACTCACTTTAAACTTTAGTCTATTATGAAATTTTCATCTTCAACATTCGATGCCGAAACCTATCAAATCAAGTCCGATTGACCTCAAATTTTGCACACTAGTCATAAATAACATAACTGACCTATTCCAATTTCCAGAATCGGATTCCGATCTCCTTATCAAAAAATTAACCTTTAATCGAACTTTTCGAAAATCGTCTATTTTCCAACTTTCGCCAAAATGCGTCGAATTGTCCTACGGACTTTCAAATCTAAATACGAACGCGCCTAAGTCCGAAATCACCATAAGAAGCTATTGACATCATCAAAATTCTATTCCGAGGTCATTTTCTCAAAAGTCAACTCTTTCTATTTAAACTTCAAATGAGAATTTCTCTTTCAATTAAATTCTAAATCTTCCGAAAATCAAACTCGACCACACCCGCGGGTCATAATACATATTATGAAGTTGCCCGGGACCTTAAGTCGTTGAACAGGGCATTAATTCTTAAAACGACAAGTCGGGTCGTTATAGTTTTCCATCTGCTACATATAGATGTTTGGGGCCCTTACAATGTATAGATTTATGATGGTAATAAACTATTTCTTATTGTTGTTGATGATCATTCTAGAGTTACTTGGTTATTTTTGTTGAAATTGAAAAGTGATATTGTAGTTATTGACAGTTTTTTAAAATGGTACAAACACAATTCAACAAAGCAGTTAGAGCAATCAGATCTGGCAATGAAAGTGAGTTCATAAACAATGAATGCAAGGAGCTCTTATTATCTCTTGGGATAGTACATCAAAAGACTTGTGTCTACACACCCTAGCAAAATGGGGTGGCAGAGAGAAAGCACAGACATGTTTTGGAGCTTGCCAGGGCTATTAGATTTCAGGGAGGAATTTCACTTAAATTCTGGGGTCATTGTGTTTTAGTTGCCACATACATCATCAATAGAATGCCTTCAACAGTTCTAGAAGGAAAAAGTCCATATGAAGTCTTTTTTGGGAGAAGGCCTACCTTGAGTCATCTGATGGTGCTAGGATGCTTATGTTATGCAAAAAGGCTACCTTTACATGACAAATTTGGACCAAGAGCAGTGACTGCATCATTGATGGGATACTCAGAAGTAACAAAATAATATATATTATATGATTTAGCTAACCATTCCTTTTTTGTTAACAGGGATGTTACTTTCATAGAAAATATGTTCCCTTTCAAGCACATATCTAATGATAATTCCAAACTCTTCTTAAATGATGCACCTCGGCTGATGTTTTCAGAGAACACCAACCATATAGAAGACAATTATCATGTTCCTGAACTTGATACTACCTATGTAGCAGACTCTGAAATCCCACCAGATCAATCATCGCATCATAGTGAGTTGCCTGATCCTGTCATACCTGCTTCACCAACTGGAGAATCAATTGATCATACCAAACACTGCACCTACTGATGATCCCATACTTGTAACTGATTCACCTGTTGATGTTGTTCATATCCCTCAACCTCATGTAGTAGTGTCAGTTCCTGATTCTTCTAATGCACCTTTGAGACAGTCTCAGAGAAACAAACAGCAACCAGCATAGATGACAGACTTCATTATTGGATCAAAGCCTAAGAGCACACAGCCTCCACGCTCCATTCATGTCAGTATTGCTTATGACAAACTCAAACCCTTCTACATGCAATCCTTAGCTGTATTTACCTCCATAGTGGAACCAAAAACCTTTCATTAAGCCTCTAAAGATCCACTCTGGATTGATTCCATGAAGACAGAGTTATAAGCTCTTGAGGAAAACAAGACCTGGGAACTAGTTACACTGCCTCCAAGCAAAGTGCCCATTGGGTGCAAATGGGTCTACAAAGTTAAATATAAGGCTAATATGGATGTTGAAAGATACAAAGTTAGGCTAGTAGCTAAGGGATATAATCAATAGGAGGGATTGGACTACAATGAAACCTTTTTTCCTATAGTGAAGATTGTCACTGTCAGGGCAGTGATATCTCTAGCAGCTAGTGAAGGTTGGCATTTGCACCAAATGAATGTCTACAATGCTTTTCTTCAAGGAGACTTATATGATGAAGTCTACATGCAAATTCCACAAGGTTTTGCAAGTCAGAGGGAGAAGAATACAGTTTGTAGACTTGTCAAATCCTTGTATGGATTGAAGCAAGCTAGCAGACAATGGAATGTCAAGTTAACAGATGCCCTACTCAGACTAGGCTTCAATCAAAGGTCACCGGATCATTCCTTGTTTACTAATTAAGAGATAATATAAGAGGATTGTAGTAGTCTTGGTCTATGTTGATGACATGTTAATCACCGGCAGTGACATGAGTTTGATAGAGTCCACTAAACAGGACTTACAACAAGCTTTCAAGATGAAGGACCTTGGTGAATTGAAGTATTTTTGGGCATTGAATTCTCTAGATCACACAAGGGCATCCTGATGAACCAAAGAAAATACACCCTAGAGCCGATAGCAGACGTAGGGTTGAGTGCTACCAATTGGGACTCCTCTAGAATTCAATCAAAAGCTTACAATAAAGGATCTTGATGAAGTAGCTGGAATTGGAGAGGATGAGTTGTTGGAGGACAAAGTGCAGTATCAAAAATTGATTGGAAAATTGTTGTACTTGACCATGACTAGGCCAGACATTGCCTATGTAGTGCAGACTCTCAGTTAGTTCGTGTAACAACCTAAATAATCACACTGGGAAGCAGCTTTAAGAGTGGTGAAATATGTGAAGATGACACATGGAACGGGAGTATTAATGAGCAGTAAAAAGAGCAACGCATTGACAACATTTTGTGATGCGGATTGGGCATCATGCCCAAACACCAGGAAGTCAATTACAGGTTTCATAGTGAAGCATGGTGAGTCACACATTGCCTAAAAATCAAAGAAGCAGAGTACAATATCAAGAAGCTCAGCAGAATCAGAGTACATGAGTATGGCCTCTACACTATCAGAACTGATGTGGCTTATTGGCTTGTTTAAGGAGCTTGGAGCAGAAGTGAGGGAACCTGTTGATCTGTACTGTGACAACAAAGCAGCATTGCAGATTACAGCTAATCTAGTCTATCATGAAAGAACAAAACATATAGAAGTGGATTATTATTTTATAAGGGAAAACATTCAACAAGGGATAGTGCAAACACATCATGTGAGCTCAGGTGAGCAACAAATAGACATCATGACTAAAGCATTGTTGAGATCACATCATGAATATTTAGTTTCCAAGCTGGGAGTGCTTAATGTCTTTGCACCTACCAGCTTGAGGGGGAGTGTTGAGAGTAGAGTTACTTAATAAGTCTAGGAGTTAACTATAGTTAGAGTTAGTAGAACTAACTGCAGTTAGAGGTAGTGTTAATTATCTGTTAAGAAATCAGTTAGTTAGTTAGATTAACTGTCAATGAGCTATCATAAGTAAGTCGGTTGAAATCAGTCTTGTATATATAGATTGTACAGATATGAAATAATGAAAGCAATCTCATTTGAGCTCATTCTCTGATAACCTCCATTTCTTACACTGTGAATTTGTCTTCCTCGACAACCATTGCTACAATTCTTCATCTTCAGCTCACTTTTTGACAATAAGCTCTTCTAAACTACCATTCTCCTCTTGGGGTGGTTGTCTCATTTTGCTTTCATTCCAGTCATAATAAGGGTATTCGTTCCATCCATAGTTAAAATTGTGCCCATATGAAACCTCATACCTGTACGGACTAGAAATAGAGTGAGACTGTTCAAAAGACGAACCATAGGAAGAATACTTACCTGCTTCACAGTCAAACCCATAGATGATTTTCACTACATTTAAAATAAATAACAGACTTATGATAATGTTCAGCAGCTAACTTTTCAACCGTTTTCATAGGCTGGTTATACTGCATCTTCACAACATTTAGAGTTCAATATCAGGAATATTTTCTTCAAACTTTCTCCCTAGCACTTGTCAGGTACTACAAAAGAAATCTTGAAGACAAGTTAACTAAAAAAAGAAAAAGAAAAAAAAATTAATTCCCGAATTAGCCCCAAAAATTATTTTAAATACTATTAATTACCAATCCCCGGCAACGACGCTAAAATTTAACTAGCGCAAAACACAACACGAAATTGATGCTCTATAATCAAAGATAGTATATAAAAATATCGTCTCCATAAGGATTGAATTTAAATAGTGTTCGAGTAATTTCTGGCTTAATTGCTATTCAGGAGGATCAACACTTGAGTTGGAGTGATTACTACTACAATTAACTACTAAATTAAGACTACTATTAATTAGACCCAATCACAGAGAATGAGAGATGAACTAAAATAATTTGTAAATAATATGAGAAATAAGAGTCATGACATGATATGTGTAAGATAGTTATTCGGGATTTAACTCTGTTTAAATTCACTTCTAATGTTCTAATGATTAAACAAATTCACTCGATAATTAGCTTAAACGTAAGGTCAAGATTCCTCTCTCGATTAAATCTGAGCTCTACAAAATAAACTAATATGAAGTATTGTGAAGATATGCAAGAACACGTTAATGGGCTAGCTTTAGGAAAACTTCTCTCGAATATTCTCCTAACTTGGTTTAATCGTTAATTCAAAAAGTTCTCTCGATTACTTAGAAGAATCACTAAATTAAACCAAACCAAATAATGCAAAATTAATCACCAAAATATTCTTCTTTCGATTAAATAAACTGATAAATAAATTCGCAATCAATTCAAAGCACCATAAACAAATTCATGCAATTAAACTAGAGTTAAATCTACAAATAATACTTAAAACATCATATCTGCCAAAACCCTAGGGAAGAACTACTCCATAGATATGGAGAAAGTCATCACAAATAAGTTTAAGAACATAGAAAACATCAAAGACAACTTTAAAATACAAACTCTCGTTTTGCACTGATTGTTGGCAAAAGAATTGATGAAATATTGTGTCTTCACGCTGTGGTAGCTCTCTAAAACGATTCTAGGTCGAATCCCCTTCAGAAATTATGTTTACAGTGTATTTATATCAAGTATGGGCTGAGTTGGATTAAAATATCCTCTCTGAGCCAAAATAGGATTAACTGTGCGAAAATTTACACAGGCGCATAGCACTGCGTGAAAATTTACACAGGGGCATAACACTGCGTGTCGCACTTATGGACTCTTTTCGAAATGTTCAATTTTGATGCCTGATGAACAAAATAGGCTAAATCGTGTCCCCACATAGGCTGACATGTCCAATTATGAATATAGAATGTAAACTCTTTGCTTCTGCCAAACTTTTGCATGCCAATTATGACGTGGCATCATTGTTTTCTTCCCTTAATAATTTTTTCTCATTTTTCTATGCATACTCGGTCATCGATCCCCGAACGCGATGTCAATTTAATTCCTTGGGCTTCTACTCAGGCTTCAAAACTTCAAATCATCTATTTTAGCTCCAAACTTGCTTCTCCACTCGAAATCACATCCTACACAGCATAACACACGTAATGAGTACAACACAACGTACTAGCAATTAGGCTCAAATATAATCAAAGTGTATTAATTAGAGTGAAAAATATAACTAAAAATGTGAGTTCCTAGCCTACCATCAAGTTAACCTACCATCAAGTTAACCGACAAACCGATTTTTTTTAAGTATGGGTCCTATAGCCTCTGGGCTCATCTTAACTCTTAGGTCTAACATGTTAAATATGGGGCTAATCATTTATTAATTGTTAGTGAATATTGAAGCCCAAACTCCAAAATACTACACTTTTCAGAAACTCATCCAACCTCAAAGTCACGCTACCTAAAGATTAATAACCACCATGATTATTATTCAATAAATTATGATATTTATTGGTTCCCCGATGATAACATAAATCTCTTCTGTTACTTTCAATTAATGTGCAAATCATAACTGCTATTATTAAGAAAATATTGAATTGCAAATTTAACAATAAAAAATACTCATTATTATAGATTCTTAGCAAATACAATAAGCATATATTTTTAGTGCATATTTTATTATTTTCTAGCTAAATTTTATGTTTTAGCATACTACAGTAGGACAATTTGCTAGCACATGCATTGAGCCTCGTAAACTTGATAAGAATTTAATTCTGAGGCTCATTTATTGCTTAACAAAGAAGTCTAAATTGACAAGCCTAAAATCGAAAAATAAAATCGAAAATAACTGTACCAAATCGCAAAAAACTGAATCGCACCGAAATACTTTGGTTCGATTTTTGTTATTAAAATCGCAAACCAAAAATTAAAAATATCAAATCGAACTTTTACAAAATCGAACCGAACCGATCGATACCCACCCCTAACATCGACGTTGTAGTAGTTCTTTCCCTTTTACTGTCATGGAGTATATCTTATCTTAGATAAAGAAGCGTAGCAAGATTGGAGTACCAAAAAATATCCAAAAAGATTCAATGCCTAAGTTTTGTTTCATCAACAAGGACGGCAAATTTCTTCTTTTCTTAGTTTTTTGGTTTAGATATTGGAGTGTTATGAGCACACAAAAAAACTAATATATTTACTCATTAAACGCTACCTAACCACTTGATTTTGGATTGTTGTTTCATGTCGTTTTATGATGTATCGTATTGTATAGTACTGTATTGCATTTTTTAATGAATATAATATTTAAATAGATTGTATTGCTTCGTATCGTAAAGTCACGCACTAACAATATGAAGAATAAACTTATAACATTACAGAGTAAAATTATTAGATAAAAAAGTAGGGCAAATGATAACATATGATTATTTAATATAATAAGAAAGGGCAGCAACAACAACAACAATAACAACAACCCAGTATAATCCCACTAGTGGGGTCTGGGGAGGGTAGTGTATAGGCATAATTTACCCCTACCCTGGGGTAGAGAGGTTGTTTCCGATAGACCCTCGGCTCCCTCCCTCCAAGAACTCCCTACCTTGCTTTTGGGGTGACTCGAACTCACAACCTCTTGGTTGAAAGTGGAGGGTGCTCACCACTAGAGCAACCCACTCTTGTCATAATAAGAAAGGGCAAGATGAGAGAAAAAAGTAAGAAAATGACGCCACCACACTAAATCAGTCGTTCCATAAAGTGACACTTTTCGTCGGTATGTAACGATGAGTTTAACGATACAATACAACAAAATTTAAGTAACAAGCAAAACAAACATTATATTTAAAGTAATGATATGATACAATATAATACTAAGTAACAAGCATCCAAACAAGTTGTAAGTAAAAGTCAACCAATTAACCGCTTGTTGGGATAGCTATTACCTATTGCATTATATCGTATCATTATTTTAAAAAGGTTTTTACTTGTACAACTTCTTTGAATGGTTGTTACATGTCGTTTCATAATGTATCATATTGTATTGTACTGTATCGTATTGTATTGTTTGATGAATACAATGTTTGGATAGATTGTATCGTTTGCCGTGCACCAAAAATATGAAGAATAAACTTGCAATATTACTAAAAAAAATAGGATACGGTGTAAAATTATTATATAAAAAAGTAGGGTAAAGAATAAAATATTTATTTAATAATAAAGAAGGGCAAAATGAGTGGACAAAAATAAGGTAACGACGCCACCACACCAAATCCGTCGTTATATAAAGTGACACTTTTCATTGTTACGTAACGACGGATTTAACAATACGATACAATAAAATTTAAGTAACAATCATAACAAATATTGTATTTAAAGTAACAATACGATACAATACAATAGGTAACAACCATCCAAACAACTGGTTCAAGCCGATTTTAGAGTGAGTTCTCTAGGTTCAATATAATTTTTGGTTCGAACTATGCATTAAGATCATAATCATCTTTGACCAAGTGACAGTAAATTCAAAATTTTCCGTTGTTTCTTAGCCAAAAATCTTTTCCTTTTAATTTTGTTTATAAACTCAAATCTTTCTTTTAAAGTTTGTATAGTATATGTTATACAAAACAATTAATTCTTCAAAAGAAAAGCAATGTAAAGCTTAGATCATTTGAAAGGTCTATATCCAAGGAGAAGAAGTGACATCCAAAGTCCAAACATCAATTAACAAGGTTAAAGAGTTCCGTACATGTCTCAACTAAATTACACCCAGCATCTTAATTAGTAGTTGATTACAACTCATAAAACACACAACTCAACAATTGGAACCCACTAGGTCCAATTAGTCACTAAACCAGCTGCCATCTGATAGTGAATTTATGCCTATTCTTAAGAGAGTTTAAATTTGATATAATAAATATTTTTATAAGTATTAATTTGTAACTGAGAATAAATGATAAGTAACTTTTCATGACATGATAAATTACCATGGCGCAAATATATTACGTTGTAATTAGTGTATAAGTCAAATCATTCTTAAAGATCAACTGCTACAAATATTTAGCAAAGCACTGAGATGTTATTGTCTAAACCATGGATTACAGCTAGCTAATTAGGTTATGCCATCCTCAACATCCACAGTGTAAGATGTCTTTCCAGGGTCCTAGGCATCACATTTTTAAACAGTTTTTGAACTATAGAAACCCGATAGATCATAAGGATTAATATACGAGAAATTAAAGATATGTTAAATGCACAGTAAGTCTAGTCCTGTTAAGAATATTGAAAGAGAAAAGTGAGATTAAATAGGATTATGATATTTAAATGTATACAATTCAGATATATAAATTTACCAGCCGTGACAGACGGAGATATAACACATGTAATTAATTTAAGAAGGTTCATTTGAAGGAGAGTTATATATAGGACGCGAGAGTTATATATAGCCGTCTATGTGATAAGAAGATATATATATTTAATAAAGTGAAAAATAAAACTCCTATATATAGTAAGACCAATTATCTAACACGAGAGTGAAAATTGGATAGAATTCCTCCACCATTAATAAGAGGTTTCGGATTTGAGCTTATGGAATAGGGAACACTTTTTTTTAATGAGTTTCGGGATAGTCGAGGCGCAAAGCTGGTAACAGACATCGGGCAGAAAACTAAAAAAAAGTTGACCTTTAAGACCCAACATATATCCATATGTATGATGATTGTTGTAGAAATGATGCGGTTCATATTAAGATCTAGCAAGATCAAGAATACTCATACCTAATAGAGGGTGCATGTAGCACACTTTGAAGATAAAATTAGACATATCACCTAAGATGGTTTGACTATGCATAAGTAAAATTTGCCCATATACTGTATGGAATTAGCAACTTTATCCTAGCTCTATTAAACTGTTGAAGGGGAGTCTTCGAGCAACGATCACTACAAGAAAATAACCTATTACATAGAGATTTTTCTGGGAATTATAAAAGAAAATTCGCAGGTAATTTTATTTCTTGCGGATTTTCCTTCCAAAAAGAATCCGATGGAAAAACCTTCATAGGTAATTATTACTTGCGGATTTTAGAAATCTCTAGGTAAGTTACCTGGGAATTGTGAATCCGCATGTATATTAGCCGGGGATTTTAGATTCCCACATAAATTAGTTGCGGATTTGTTGGTAAGAAATATCAAAAAATGGCATGAAACTTTTGGTAGAAGTTCACGAAAGAAAGGAGTTTTGTTGCGGAATTTCCTACGGAAATATCTGCAAGTAAATCCCCATAAATTCCCAAATGAATTCTTTAGAAATATATAGACAAAAACTTATTTTGTGATAATATTTTTATTTTCAGAATTATTATATTTATTAAGGCAACCCTCTACATATATATTTTTGTGTCGCATAGGCTATTATAGCACTACAACGTTAATTCTTATAACTATTACTAATTAGTAGAGTACATTCTAAATATTAACATTATTAAATCTTCTGTTAAGTAGAAGAAAGTTACTAGTACCCTCTTAACCTATATTTTGTAGTCCCTGACATAGAGCCCGTTATTGTAACTGGCTTTTAAGTTAAGTGCTTAAAAGCACTTTACAAGTGCTGGAACTTATTTTATAAATAAACAGTTACATGTTTGGATAAAAGTGTTGAAAAAGCTGATGAAGTGTTTGGTAAAGAAGTGCTCGCAAGCACTTTTTCTTGTTAAAATAACTGAAATATCCTTAAAGTTGTTAACATTATAAAAAAGATGATTACTATAATATTATATTTTCCGTTCATAACTTCAAACAGATGATTGTTATATTTTTGTCTTGTGGGTTGGTAAATGGGAAGACAGATGAGCTATTGAGCCAATTATTTGTAAAAAGTTTTCTCTATCTCTTTCCTATAAATCGACCCTTTCTTTAAACTAATAAACCGACCATCCAAAAATAAAAAATTTAAGAACAGATCGCAACTAATTCATTTGCCCTTTAATTTTTTCCCCACTTAGATTAATAAAAGTTGTTCGAATATGTAAAAGTGTTTTACTGAAAGATATGAGGGGTGCGTAAAGAAAGAAATGAAAGAAAAAGAAAAGGAGGGGAAAATAATGAATGAAAGTGTAAAGAAAGAAATGAAAGGAAAAGAGAGGAAAGTTATGGAAGAAGACGAAGAAGAAAGCAGAGGCTGCTGCAACAAGAATGGAGAAAAGAAAAAGATAGTATATTGTAGGGTTTTCTACTGAGATATAATTTCGGGATTAAGAAAAATTATAAGGAATAAGAATGTAATATACTTGGTCAAAGCAATATGACTTTTAAGCCAATTTTGAAAAAGTTAATTTTTTCAACTTATTGGTTTTGGATTATTTTAAGCAGATTTTAACTTTTTTGGGTTGCCAAACACTTCCACAATCCACAACTGCTGGACTCTTTGGCACCAAGCTCAAGTTATAACGTGGTAAAACTCACACTTTTCAGCCGATATGGGACAAGAGGATATCCAACTATTACTTCTCTTCCCATGGAGTATTTATTTACTACTAATTTATCCCTTTTATTATTTGTTTTTTTAAGAGCGCATCAAATAAAGATTCCATAAATTAAAAAAAAATATTTTCAAGTAAAAACAAGTGAATAAAATTATGATTACATTTTTAATTTAAATATATTCTTAGTTAAATTTTTCTAAAATTTTATTTATAATCTTGAAATAACACATTAATTTTTGTATATAAAAAATACACTAACTAACAAGGATTAAACTTAAATTGTTCACTTATACGCAATTTAGTATATTTTTTTTATGATATTAGATTTATTACATCCTTTATATCAATCATATCACCATAATTCTTAAAATAACTAGATTTATGATAATTATTTTTTTTTATAAATTTGTTCAAAAAATAATAACCAGTTATATTATGCTCAATAACTTGTAATATTCAATCCTTCATATATGATATAATTAGTTAGAAAATTAATAAAAATTAGTTATATTTTATAAATGTAACTTAATATTTCTCTATTTTGGATTGAACTTAAATTATTAACTTATTCATAATTTAGTATATTTTTTTGAAGATATTCGATTATTAAATCCCTTTATATTAACCATATCAAATTTTTAATTCTTAAAATAACTAGAGTTATGATAATTATTTTGATATTAAATTTGTTCAAAAGAAATAATAACCGGCTATATTATGCTTAATGACTTGTAATATTCAATCCAACCTATCTCACACAATTAAGTTTCATATAGGATCAACATTTTAACTATTTACCTATAAATAAATCGATAAAATATAAAATAGATATAATCAATGCTGAAGGATGAATTTTACATATCATGTTTTTATATCGTTTAAAAAAATATAACTTTTAAATTAAAAATTATTTTTTCTTGTATTAATATTTTTAATGTGTATTGAAAGAATTTCAAAGTTAAATAAGTGGCTATAAAATTTTCAGATAAATTTTCAAGTTAATATATATCCAACTAAATCAACATTTATAAAATTCCCATATAAATTTCAAGAACAAATCCCCAATCAAAATCATATCAATGAAATACCCAGATAAATTCACAATAATAAGTTTTCAGCCAAAATCACACAAATAATCTTCAATTAATTTCTTAGGTAATAGATTTTCTAGGTGAATTCCACAAAAATATTTCCAGCTAAACTTGCAATAATAAACTTCAAGATAATAAAATTCTCAAGTAAGCTTTTAAGAAATAATTCAAGCTAATATTGCAGCAACAAAGTTTCTAGGTAATTTTCTAACTAATAAAATACCCATGTAAATCCTCAAGAATAATTCCCAGCTAAAATTGCAGCGATAAAATCTCCAAGTTAATCCCTATGTAATAATTCTTCACGTAAATCCCCAACTAATTTATCATAAAAAAATTCTCAGGTAATCTCCTAGGTAATAACATCCCCAGGCAAATCCCCAAGACATAATCCCCAGCTAAAATCGCAACAACAAATCCCCAGGTAATTCCCTAGGTAATATAATTCCCATGTAAATCCCCAAGCACTAATTCCTAACTAAATCCGTAAGTAACATTACCTAGGGAAGTTCCTACGAAATCACAAAGGAAATAATTTTTTTATATTTTTCATTATCTACCTGCGAAATTACCCACAAAAATGATACTTGGGGATTATTTTCCCAAATAAATCTCCAGGTAATATTTTGGCGCTACATGACACCAAATTTATTTGCGAATTTACCTAGGATAATCGAATTGGCAGGTAAATATTTTAGAATCTAGAAATTATTAGATTTTCGCATGAAAATTTGCAGGAATTATCTGCGAAAAAAATTCTCAGGTAAAATCTCCATGTAATTTAAGGTTTTCTTGTAGTGGATAAAGTTGTCTCTGTGTGACCTATAGGTCACGGATTCGAGCCGTGGAAGCAGCCATTAATGCTTGCATTATGGTAGGCTTCCTCGAACCCTGACGTGAATACAAAATACTTTGTGCACCAGGCTACCCTCTTTTTTTAAAACTGTTGATCTAATACCCTCTCGTTAGAAAAAAGTTTTATTTTTGTCCCTAATAAAGCGCGGTCCAATCTGAGGGTAATTTTGAACCATAGTCGGAATTAAGTTAAGGAGTAAATTTAGACTTTTCCTGTTAAAGAATTTGGACGTGTGATGTCCACCCATTTTATGATAGAGCTTTGTTAATGACAAGGCAAATAGAAAATAATTTGCTAATAACAAGGCTCTCAATAGACTAAAAATGCAATGGCAAAATTGAACAATTTCGAATATAATGTGAATGAATGTAGACCTCAAATCAATAGCTTTACCCTACAAGTACCCTTCCAACCGAACTCTCCCTTACTAAGCAAAACTATAATTAGTTCATTCCAAATTACCTTTTTTCTTCTTTCAATAATAATATGATTCACCATTTGGGTCCAGTTGCTATGTTTTGGCAATCAAGTCTATAACTACTCACCTTTTTGGTAATTTTAAAGTAATATCTTTTCTTGATTTAACACCATTAATTAGTGACCTTTTTTAAGCTCTTCCAAAAGCGAACGTGTTAAGCCATTAGCCATTAAAGCAAAGCTTTATTTGATTGACAATAGTTGAATCATAGTCTGCACTTTCCATTAACATATTCCCAAAATAGAATGATGCTTTTCCATTTTCATTTTTTTTTTGTCATTATCATTATTCTATTCATTCTCCTTGGTTTAGCTAATTCAAGAATCAAGATTTTATACTTTTATATAGTTATTTTTTTTCTGTCTGTAGTCAATGAAAGAACATACTTGACTGTAAATTGAATAGGTATAGTCTCAAGACTCTCAACCTACGTCCTAGACTCCTGGGATATCTGTATCAAGCGCACTTGACAGGAAATATTGACCAAATAATAATCAGAAAAAATGAAACATGTTTAAGTGCCAGCGGTAATTCTTTACTAAATATGTTTATTTTTTGTTAAGAAAATGATTATCCTATTAGATCTTTGATATTCGTAACCAAATTTAAAATTTGCCAAAGTGTATGACTACCTTCTCATCAAAAAGTTTTAGTTGTTAGACAGTCCTAGAGTATAATTACTATAATAGTGCATATACTTCAACAAAGAAAATTCTCAGTGCGGCGCATAAATCTTTTTTCTTTTCTCTATAATGATATAAGAATAATTCAACCCTCCAAAGTTCTTCCTCAAGATCATTCTGAAGTGTTGTCCGATTTTCTCGGAGATCAAATACATATATCATCATGAGGAAGTTCATATTATTCTTCATTGAAGAAATACGTAGCTTGAGCCCTCGAATCAATGCCAAAAATGTTTACCCATAAAATGGTACAGTGAATTTATACGTAGTTTCTAGGCAAGTGAACTAATTTGATCCTGAAATAATATAATAATCGAAGAAATACACAATACTTAGCCTTAGAATGTAAATGAAATAGCAAAGATGATGATTCCGTGAACACGGTTTCCGAACATAGCAATGATGAGATCAAAAAGCCAGAAAGTAAAATTTTATAAAGCTTTGTACAGAATAGAGTATATGTTTTTGCCAGAAAATTTATGTCTTTTACAGTGGTAATTGAGCTCACTATTTATAGCTATGCCTGAGGAAAGAAGTCCTAGGATCGTGCCCTCCTTTAATGCCAATTATGAGGGTCATTGATGAAGATATAACGGTGAATATAAATGCCAAATTCTCTGTAACGGACCGTCGCTCTTAATGCTGCAGAATATTCTTTAGTAAATGTCATCGGCGCAGAGCATTTAATACACCTTCATGAACGTTATCCTTTCTAGTGACAAGCAGAGTGGCTGCGCTCAGTCCTCAGCCATCCCATCTCGGATTCCACGTGTCCTCCTTTTAGTCAGCCATGTGTCATATCATATTTTACCCTATACAGATAGTCCCCCTACTTTTCTGTGACATAACTTTGTGTTATCGGAAAGTTGGTGGAAATACCTTTTTGGCGGGAATTACTATAACTCCCTGTGAAGGTCTCTAATAGTTAATTAGACACACGTCTCTCCACATTTAATACCCCGAACACGTGTCATCCCACGATTCAGTACAACTTTTGCCGGTTATCAAGGTAATCATTGCCATGAATTTAGCCGTCAAAATTTTACTTATACGCAACTTCCTTTTCCTTTGCGTTTCACAATTGCTTGAGCTTCTGATTTGCATCCTTCTTTTTAATCCCTTTTCTAATTTTCTTCAAACACAAAACCTTTTTCATCTCCTTTTTCAATGGCTTCTTTCTCTAAACGTGCTGGTTCTTCAAAGAATAAGAACAAAATCGAGGATTCCGTTCCTCCAACAGTGGGTTCCATCATCCCAAGAAGACTTAGTAGTTCGAAGAATTTTGAAGAGAAATTTTCTACTGCTAACCCTCATACATGGGTTGTTAATAGGTATCCTTCTTCCATTCGTCTTTCTAATATTCCTGTTGTGAAAGAGGATTGCCGCTGCAATGAGTTAGAAATCATTGCTCCTGATCTATCGAAGCGAGTGACCCTTCCCAAGGAAGGTTTTACATACCTTTTCACGTATCCCTTTACTTTGGGTGTATTTTCTTTGAGCGGAGAGCTTGATTCCGTGATTGCAGAGTTTTTCCTTCACTATCAGGTGTGTTTGGCACAGGTAAGTCCTTCAGTGTGGAGGACGATCGCCTGCCTCCGACGTTTGTGCCAAGAAACTGGATAGGAGCTAACCTTAGCTCATACGATGAATCTTTATTCCCCTAAAATCTTCAGCGGGGGAATGATAAATCTTTACAAGCATGGCCACCATGCTTTGTTGTCTAGCATGGATGATGACAACGATCGTGGGTGGATGGAACGGTTCATTGTAGTTGCCACCAATGACATCATTCCGACAACGGCTTCATCCTTTCCGGTTGCTTGGAACCGCACAAGTAAGTTCTTTGTATAGTATTCCTCTTATTAGACATTCTTCTATGGCCATATCATTTCTTCACCCTTCGCATGTTTCAGCAACTCGATGGATCCCGTCGGTGGTGGAAGGTTTGAACTGGTGGGTTCAGAAGATCTTGGATGTCACAACGCCCGAAAGTTGTTCGTGGAAAGAACTGGCCCTTAAATACGGGTGGAAGGCCAAAAGTCATGGTAACTTTAATTTACCTTGCTTCCATTTTTGTATATAAAGAACTTAGTTGAACCCTTCTGACTTGTTCACGGAATTAGGTCTACCTGTGGGCTCTGTTGTTGTCCCCGAGAAGGACGTTCTGGCAGATCCTGCTGATGCGGCAAGGCTGCTTCAGGAAGCACTTACTCGAACATGTATCTCTGGGCCTGTTTTGGGTGCAAATACTTCTTTACAGAGTCCCCGATCAGAGGATAAACAAACAAAGAGAAGACGCTCCTCCGCGGCCGGGGAAAAGAATAAAAGGGCAAAGATTGATTCCCCCGAATCTTCTCCGGTGGAGATGATAACTGGTCCTCCTTCTGGGCCGGTGGTAGACACCGTGATGATTGATGATGATGAAGAAGCTGTTGATGAGGGAGCTTCATTACACAGAAGTCGACGATCCTCATCATCTCAATAGGATGCTCGACCTGTTGAGATAGTTACACCAACTGAAGACGATGTCTCGGTACTTTGGGGAGAATGTGATTTGGTAGAATATGCCAACTCCCGTTTTCGGGCCCCAATTGCTGCAACCGGTGTTGCGGGGCTGAGTACCAGGTCCTTGCCGTCTTTGGTTGGCGAGCATCAAATAACCAGCACTGCATTTGATGCAGCTGTTTCTCACTCTTCAACTCCATCAACTTCATCTCCAACTTCACCAACACCAACAACTACTACATCATTTCCATCTTCGTCTACTCTTCCACCAGCGGTTCCTACACCATCTTTATCGTCTGCACCTGACCATGAAGAAGGTGTTCCTCTTCCACAATCCCCAGTTCATGGGAACTTGGGGCAAAATTATGTTGCTCCTTCTGAAGATCCATAAAGAAGGAGGAACATCACTCTTTTGGTCTCTACCGGGGGCAACCTACTATCACGGCCGGTGGATCTTGCTAATTACCTGAAGCCTTTGGCTTCAGAAAAAGACTGGGAAAAGATTCAGACACTCTCAGGAGAGTGTTTATTGAACAATTCTATGCATAACACTGCAACAGTACGTTCATTCCTTCTTTTGTTATTTCTTCTACGTACTTTGAACGAATGTATTCTAAATTTTACCTCTTCTTATTTTATAGGCCAACTTTCTTGATTCTGAGGGATTTCAAAGGTTGAATCGTGAGAAAGAAAAACTTACTTCTGAATGGGATCAGCTTTTGGCAGAACGGGACCAGACTGTTCTCCGCCTCTAGGAATTGGAAACCAGAGCTGATGAGGCCGTTGTTTTAGAGGCTCGTTTGCAGCAAATCGAGCAAGAAGAACGCCAAAAAGAGTGATTAACTTGGAAGCAGTCTTGAACTCCAAAAGTGAAGAGCTTGCTGCCGTGGAGGCGAAATATACCCAGCTAGAAGAGAAGTACAAGAAAACTATTGAGCATAATAGGCTCTTTAGTTCAACTATCCGCGAGTTCGACATCAGCCTCCAATTTGCTAGTTTCGCCCGGAAAAACCTTTCCGCCGAGGTCACTTAACTCAAAGAAGAACTTAAGCGCCGAGTGGCATTCCATGTATAGCATGAGGAGAAAAACCTTGGAAGAGGCCAAATTTGGTATTATTGACGTTGATGCCGAAATTGCTAAGGCCTGAGAGCTTGAGTTGGCTGCAAAAAATGGACTCCCGGCGCAGTCTGATGCTCCAGGTTCTTCTGATTCCGGTTCCGAATTTTCGAAAACTGAAGATGGATCGGAAGGCGATGAGGCCGAAGAACAAACTGGGGAAAGTGTTGAGCCATCGGCGAAACCACCTACTCTTCCCGGCAATGCGGATACTTCTCTTCCTCCTGATTCCGGAGGCGCTGCAGTTTAGCTTTTTCTTTCTTTTCCCATTTTGTACTTGTAACGTTTTGGCCCGTTCTTGTAAGTAAAGTTATTTTTTTGTTCAAGTTTCATTTGTGTCTTACTTTGGTTTGAATATCCGTGCAAGCCTTTAACTTTTGCATTTGCTCAAGCATTCTGCGCATGTTGTTCAATTTGCACTTCACTATGTGTAGTCTCGGATGCCTTTTCTTCGAAACATTTTGGTTCCGAGTATTATCCCTTTTACGTGAGGGTATTTATGAAAATTTGCGCAAGTTTCCCTTTTACGTGAGGGTTTCTATGAATATTTGCGCAAGTTTCCCTTTTACATGAGGGTTTCTATGAATATTTCCCTCTAGTGGTAAGCACCATCCACTTCCAACCAAGAGGTTGTGAGTTCGAGTCACCCCAAGAGCAAGGTGGGGAGTTCTTGGAGGGAGGGAGCCTAGAGTCTATCGAAAACATCCTCTCTACCCCAGGGTAGGGGTAAGGTCTGCGTACGCACTACCCTCCCTAGACCCTACTAGTGGGATTATACTGTGTTGTTGTTGTTGTTGTTGTTGTTGTTGTTGTTGTTGTTGTTATTGTTGTTGTTGTTGTTCATATACAGTTTCAGGTGTATTTTTCTCCGATGGCATTTTGGATTCCGGGAATTGATTCTTCCGGAACCGACCCTTTAACGTGAGGGTTTTTATAAGAGAGGGCCCTCTTATTTTTACGGTGCTCTTGAAGAGGACGTCTCTTGTTCATTACGGCACTACCATTTGAAGTACTTTTTTATCTTTCAAATGACAAAGTTAGCTCATCGTTCAGACAAGAAACAAGAAAAAGGATTTCATTTTATTCCTTATTTTTAGAAATTACATAAGCATTTTGCTATGCAGAAAAGAAATTGCCATTATTTGTGGCCATCTTGTACAACTTATTTCTACGGGGCTGGCTGCGTAGTCCCCGATCCCGATGATACATTTTGTTTCAGAATTTTCATTTTCGGTTGACATGGCAGTCATTGTTGTCGTATCCTCAGATCATCCCCCAGTGTTTGAATGCGAATAATGCGAATTAGAACATTGGAAGTCTTATATCTTCGAAGGTTCCACCAATGAATTGCTAGGTAATCTTTCACTCAACAACATATCTTGTTACCCCTTAGGAATCCATGCTATCGAGCGAAAAAGTACCTAACAGTCCTCTGGCGGTTTGTGCTCGTGAACGGTCGGGTCACCTCTAATCGGTGGAAAACTTAACTTCCCGGTGGGAATTTGCTATCAAACCAAAGATTACCTAATCGTCCCCGAGTGGAAGCTTGTTTGTTTGCCTTGCTATTAAAGGTCTTATTGCTGATGTCTTCGTAGTATACTTTCCGTCGCTTCCTCATTAAAAACCTTATTAGAAAAACCTAATTGGGACAAAAATTGAACGAAGGTAAAAAGAGTGCAACACATACTTTCTGTTTGAGTGTTCATTAGTAATAATATCTTTTGAGGTGTGCCACATTCTAGTTGCTGGGAACTTGTTCCCATTCTGGTTCTCCAACTCATATGAACTTTCCCAGTGACAGCTGAAATCCGATAGGAACCTTCCCATGTTTGACCTAGTTTTCCTGAGTTGAGCTCCCAAGTATTTTATGTTACCTTCCTTAGAACTAAGTCTCCTACTTTGAAAAAACAAAATTGGCTCTTCGATTGTAATATCGCTCCATCCTCTATTTTTGAGTTGCCATTCTTACACGTGCCAAGTCCATACGTCCCTCGATCAGTTCCAAGTTGATTAGCATTGCTTCATCATTCGATTCTCCATTTGTCTGAGAATATCTTAAAGTGGGTTTGCCCACTTCAATCAAGAATAGGGCTTCAGCACCGTACACGAGGGAAAAATGTGTTTCTCCTGTACTTGATTTGGCCGTTGTTCGGTAGGCCTATAGAACTCCGAGCAACTCTTTGGGCCATTTGCCTTTTGCTGCTTCCAACCTTTTCTTGAGGTTTTGAATGATCACTTTATTTGTTGACTCCGCTTGAACGTTGGCGCTCGGGTGATAAGGCGAGGATGTGATTCTCTTTACTTTTAGGTCTTCGAAGAACTTTGTAACTTTTGCACCGATAAACTGTGGCCCATTGTCGCATGCTATCTCTTTTGGTATTCCGAACCTGCAAATTATATTTTCCCACAGGAAATTGACCACTTCACGTTCTCCGGTCTTCTGATAAGAACCTACTTCTACCCATTTAGAAAAATAATTAGTCAAAATTAAAAGAAACCTTACCTTTCCGGGAGCCGGTGGCAGTAGACCGACGATGTCCATCCCCCATTTTATGAACGACCACAGGGACAAAACTGAATTTAAGGGTTCTGCCGGTTGATGTACTAGTGATACGTAGCATTGGCACTTATCACATTTTCGTACGAAATATTTGGTGTTTTTTTCCATGCGAGGCCAATAATATCCTGCCCGTACCAATTTCAGCACCAAAGACTTTGCGCCTAAGTGATTACCGTATATCCCTTTGTGGATTTCTCTCATGACATAGTTAGCTTTTGATGCTCCTAAACACCGGGCCAGCGGGCCTTGAAAAGATTTTCTATTCAATTGGCATTTCCTGAAGCTATAACGTGCAGCTTTGGTGCGTAATGCCCGTGTCGCTTTGGGATCGTCGGGAAACTTTTCGTGCTCGAGGTAGTTGATTATTTCGTTTCTCCAGTCCCAGACCAGACTAGCCGAATTCACCTCATAGTAACCATCTATATCAAGGACTGAGCTCATCAGTTGTACCACCGTTCCGGACTCCGATCCTTTTATTTCCATCGATGAACCTAAGTTTGCTAATGCATCCGCTTCTGCATTATCATCTCTTGGGATATGAGTGATTGACCATTCACGAAATCGTGCCAAAAGAGCCTAGACCTTTATCACGTATTGCTGCATACATTCTTCTTTGGTATCAAAGATCCCGTAAACCTTATTTACCACCAACTGTGAGTCACATTTAATTTCGATAACCTCAGAATCAAGTCCCTGGCCAATTCGAGCCCTACAATCAAAGCTTCATACTCTGCTTCATTGTTAGTTAAAGGGATTGTTCTGATAGCTTGCCTTAAGGTTTCCCCCGAAGACGTGATTAAAATTATTTCGAGCCCGGACCTTTTTACGTTCGAGGCTCCATCTGTAAATAAGGTCTAAACCCCTGATGTTGATTCCGACATTGCCTCCTTAGTTGCTAGAGGTAGCTGTCTCAGACTAAAATTGACTACGAAGTCAGCCAAGACTTGTAACTTAATTATAGTCCTCACTTTATATTCTATGTCGACTTCACTCATTTCGACGGCCCATTTGGCTAATCTGCCCTAGAGCTCGGGTTTATGAAGGATGTTCCGCAAAGAAAAAGTAGTCACCATAGCTATTGGGTGGCATTGAAAATAGGGCCTCAACTTCCGAGCGGCGACTATGAGAGCTAAGGCCAGTTTTTCCAAATATGGGTAGCGAGTTTCTGCTCCCGTTAAACTTTTGCTAACGTAATAAATAGGAAACTACGTACCTTCATCCCCCTGACTAAAATCGCACTTACCGCAACTTCTGAAACCGTAAGGTAGACTAGCAACGTTTTGCCTCCTTTTGGTTTTGAGAGCAATGGAGGGCTTGATAAGTACTTCTTCAGGTCCCTCAAAGCCTGCTGGCACTCGATGTCTATTCGAAATTGTTCTTCGTTTTTAGCAATGTAAAGAAGCGATGACACTTTTTCGACGACCAAAAAATGAACCTGCTCAAAGCTGCTAACCTTTCTGTGAGTCTTTGGACTTCCTTCACGTTTGATCATTATCCGGGATATCGTCTATGATCTTGATTTTGTCGGGGTTTATGATGGTAGGCTAGAAACTCGTATTTTAGCCGTAGTATTGCACTCAAATTTACTGTATTTTACTTGTGTTGAACTTTAATTGGTAGTGTTTTATACCTTATAGGAGTGATTCCGAGTTATGTAGATGTTGTGGAGCTAATTCGAGCTAATTGGAGCTTTGAAGTCTGAGTAGAAGCCCAAGCAATTAAGTCGGGATCACGTTCAGGGGTCGAAGACCAAGTTCGGATGTCAAAAATTGGAGAA
The DNA here is from genome assembly GCF_000715075.1 of Nicotiana tabacum. Taxonomy (NCBI): domain Eukaryota; kingdom Viridiplantae; phylum Streptophyta; class Magnoliopsida; order Solanales; family Solanaceae; genus Nicotiana; species Nicotiana tabacum. The sequence continues at coordinate 136,064,212 of NC_134102.1, forward strand.
AACAAAATCACTCTAAGAAAAATGCACAGCCGCATAGGGCGCCGTGGCGCGACAGTGAAAAATGTGCCCAGAATCGAAATTTCAACTTGTTCTAGAAATTGCTATAAGCGTGCCCCATGGCGCGGCGCGGTAGCCCAAAATATTTAGAGTACTTTCTATTTCCGCTAAATAAGGGTAGTTTCGTCCGGGGGTTGTTGGGGGTTCGGCTTAAATGCACCAAAAACACCCATTTTCAGTATCTTTTGACCTAGGGAAGATTGGAGAGCCACCAAGGGAGAAGATTCAAGAATTCATCAAGATTTTAATCTACAATCGGTGCAATACGAGAGTTTGTATCAAATCTTTAGAATTGATTTTTTTTTTGTTCTTAAACTTATTTGAGATAGCATACTACATTGTTATGGAGTAATTTCCATTTGGGTGTTGATAGATATGGTGTTTCAATAACTTGATTAGGGATTCGATTCTTGATACTTGCTAGAATTAATTGATGGAGCTTGATTTGTATTGTGGAGTTATTTAGTATTTTGCTTAATCGAAAGAGAAGTTTGATATTAAATTTCTGCACATCTTATGCTCTAGTTTAAATTCATGATTCAAATAGGTAATCAAAGGAGCCTCTTGAATTGTTGATTGAACGAGAAATAAGGGAATATTCGTGAGAAATTACCCTTTAGATCATAAACATCATTTTTATTCTTGCAATTGTTTACCATGCTTCAATTGGGTTATTACTGAAACTAGTGTTTAATCGAAAGAGGAATATTAGCTTCAAGTGTAATATGATAATCGGTTGAATTCATAAAAATCGATCATATTATAGAGTGAATTAATTCAAGAATTGGATCTCGAGTCAGTTATCGTGCATCTATCTAGTCAATTACCCTTATTTTTTCATAAATATTTCTTCGTGCTCATTGCTCTTTTTAGTGATAAATTGTTATTTGCTTGAACTTAAATAGTTAATCGTAGTAATAGATATCCAATCATGTGTTAATTTTTATGGATATTAATCAACTGAAGAGTATTCAAACACTGTTTAATTCCAATCCCTGTGGAGATGATAATTAATATATAATATCTTTGACTAGCGAGCACAATTTAAGTGTGTGTTATGCGCTCATCAGTTTACCTCAATTCCCCTTTGTGAGACCAGAAATCCCAGGAACTTACCGGAGCTGACCTCGAACGCGCACTTTTCGGGGTTAAGTTTCATGTTATATCTCTTGCAAATGCTTAAGGTGGTCACCTGCATTTAAAGACTTAACGAGCATATCATCTATATTAACTTTATGGTTTTTCCTATTTGCTTTCCAAACATCTTATTTACGAGCCGTTGATAAGTGGCTCCTGCATTTTTCAATCCGAAAGGCATTACATTGTAACAATATGTATCGAAATTTGTTATAAATGAATGCTTTTCCTAATCTTCCGGGTTCATCTTAATTTGGTTGTACCCGGAATAAGCATCAAGGAAACTCATCAGTTTGTGCCCGGCCGTGGAATCAATCATTTGATCGATATTTGGAAGTGAAAATGAATCTTTCGGGCACGCCTTATTAAGATCTTTATAGTCTACACACATACAAAATTTATTGTTCTTCTTAGGAACTACTACTACATTGGCTAGCCAGTCTGGATATCTTACCTCTCATACGATTTTAAGCAAGCGGGTTACCTTTTCTTTGATGAATTTATTCCTGGATTCGGCAATATGGTGCTTCTTCTGTCGTACCGGTGGTACATTGGGATCCAAACTCAGCTTGTACACGGCTATTTCCGTCGGAACACCTGTCATATCCTCGTGCGACCATGCAAAAAAATCATCGTTAATTTTAAGGAATTCACTAAAACCAGACCTGAGCTGGGGGTGAAGTCCTGTTCCCAAGTGAAATTTTCTTTCTAAAAATTCTTCGAACAATGACACTTGCTCTAGATCCTCTACCTTGGATTTCATTGCGTCTGTTTCTTCCGAAACTTGGAAATATCTCGGCGCCTAATATTGTTCTGACGATTCTGCCCATGGAATAACCTCTTCTAACTCGAGAGTAGGCGCTGATTCCTATAATTGCTATGTGGTGCACTCCTTCCCTTTTCTACTAGAAACTGAGATTGCATTCATCTCCCTCGCTGCTGGTTGTTCACCTCTTATCTGCTTGATTCCTTCGGGGGTCGAAAACTTCAGCGATTGGTGATACGTCGAAGGTACAACTTTCATCTCGTGTAACCATGACCTTCCTAAGATGATGTTGTATCCCATATCACCATCCACTACTTCTAAGAGAGTTGTATTCATTACTGCTTCAGCATTCGTGAGCAGCAAGATCTCTCCCCTGATCGTCACGCTCGCAAGGTTGAATCCAGCGAGGAGTTTTGTCGCCAGAAAAATGCTTCCGGTGATTTTAGCTTGTTCCAATGCTCTCCATTGTATGATATTAGCCGAACTTCCTGAATTTACTAGAACACGCTTAATTTTAAAATCTAACACATTTAAAGAGATTACTAGAGCATCATTGTGTGGTAACAACAATCCGTCTGCGTCTTCCTCCGTGAAAGTGATATCGTCCTCCCAGAGTCTTTTGCTGTGAGTCATCGATACTTTAGTCTTTTTTTGACACCGAAAAGGTGACCCTGTTAATCTCGTTCCCCCCCAAAGATCATGTTGATCGTCTGGCGTGGGGTTTCTTCTCTTGTTTTTGAAGATTCTGAGTTGTCTCTGTTGCGACTATAATTGTTCTTAGCTCGATCACTCAAGAATTCTCGAGGATGACCATTCTTCAATAGCATTGCCACATCCTCCCGAAGATGTCGGTAGTCCCCTGTCCGGTGACCGTTTGCCCCGTGGTATTCGCACCATAAATTGGGATCCCTTTAAGTGGAATCGAACCTCATAGGTCTCGGGAATCGTGCTTCTTTAATGTTCCTCATGGCTGACACTAGTTCCACTACACTAACGTTGAAGTTATATTCTGATAACCTGGGGTAAGAAAGATCTCGAGACCCCGACATTTGTTTATCTTGAAGTGATCTATTATTTCGACCACGATCAGTCCCTCCGTCAACAGTGAACTTGTTTGCTACTCGAAAATTTCTGCCACGGCCTTCGGTACGCTCGTAGGGCAAAAACCGACCCCTCGAAGTCCGCCTATCCGCATCGTAGTCATCCTTTGATTTTTCTCTGTTCTTCTCCCATCCTCTGGCCGATGATGTAGAACCGACCTGGTCATCTTCGATCCTTATCTTTGACTCGTACCAGTTGTGAACATCTGCCCAGGTTGTTGCTTGAAACTCAAGCAGGCTCTCCTCCAGCTTCCGGGAAGCGTCTGAACTTCTCGGATTCAATCCTTTGGTGATTTCTTCGGCTACCCATTCATCCGGGACGGCCGGAAGCAACATTCTTTCTTTATGGAATCGGGTAACAAACTCCCGTAATAATTCGGATTCCCCTTGTGTGATTCTGAATATGTCGGCCTTCTGGGCTTGTGATAAGTGGGTATTTTGACTACTTATTAGCACCTTTTAGCTTTTGTTTTAGTCTAAAAGCGTTGAATGGTGTTCCCGAAATTGATGAAATGTGCAAAATTGCAGAAATGTTGGAAGTTGGACTCCCGGGATGAAATTCGACTAAAAAAGGAGTAATCTAAACACAAGGCAATAAAAGGCATAGAAGTTCACAAAGTGCGGACTGCAGAATTCCATCTGCAGCTCCAAACAATGAAGAAAATTCCACCAGGCTCTCTAGCAAACTGCGCACCGCACAGGAATTGTGCGGCCGCAAATGACGAGCTGGAGGTAACTTCAGAGGGTGTGCAAATTTTCAAAGTCCAAGTACCTCAAAATTGAGGACCACACAAGACTTTTGCGGCGGAAGAAGACCAGATTGTGGCCGTAGTGATAAATCTGTGGACCGCAGAAACGTTGCCTCGCAGCCGTAGTTGAGAATTGTGCGGCTGCAGAATCTCAGATCCTGCAAGATGAAGAATTTTGCGAACCGCACATGGAATTTTACGGCTGCAGAACCACCCGAAGTGTATTTTTGTCCAAAATTTCGAGCCTTGTATAAATAGATGAGTTTCACAAAATTAGGTTAACTTTTGACATCAGCAAGTCCTGTAGCCATTGTTCTTTGCCTCTTTTGGAAGTTTTCTATATTTTGGAGTATTTTACTTTAGATTTTATCATTTTAAGTTTACAATATGAGTTTAATTAGTATTTCTTCTTCTATTTCTTCAATTTCAAGCATGAGTAGCTAGATGTTTACTAGGGTTGTGACCCAACCCTAGTGTATAAACTTTATGGGTATCTAATTTAGTGCTTGCTTATGATTGGGTGTTTATTATTTAGTCTTGTTCATACTTTAATTTGTGGAATTAATGGTTGAAAATATTAGTTCATGCCTAATTGACTTAGTCTCTACTTGAGAAAGAGAGACCGAGTCTAGAAAAACTTGGCTAACAAGAAATTAGGTCAATCGAGAGATTGATTAATCCAATTAAAGGGTTCAACCTAGAGATAGTAATAACCCGACTTGAGCTTTTATCAACCTTTTTTGTGTGATATCCATTTGGACTTGAAAAGGCCAAATTGGGCAAAACCACACCTTGCCGAGAGGTATTAAGTGGGCAGTTGAAAGTTGATAGCTATAATACACCCCAATAAACAAAATAAGCATTAAGGTTTATATCCCATTAGGCGAACACCTAGGCGATGGTCATAGCCCTAGGCTTTTTACAAACTAGAAAAATATCAAAAATAATTATCCTAGTCTTAATTCTTTACTTTGCAATCCTTAGCTTTCAAATAGAAATAGAAACAACACCAATTTGTGGAAGTGCAAATTAAGATAGTTCAAATTCACGCACTAGAATATATACTCTTAAATCCCATCTAGCTCCATGTGGATTCGATCCCGACTCTTCGTTGGGTTACTATAATTGCAATCGACCATGTCATACCTCATTTTGAGGTGTGCATTGCGTGGTAGGTCAAATTTTGGCGTCGTTGCCGGGAAATTAAAAATGGTGCTAGCTATATATTTGAGTGTGTTTTTGGAATATCTTCTTTTTCTTCCGTGTTACTAACGTGTTGGGAAATTGTAGGTGCAACCATGGGAAACAATGAGCTCGGAAACATTACTTTAGGGGATGTGGACATTGAGAATGATCAAATGGATGAGGTTCCTCTTGAACCTCCAGCCAATAGATAAGGTCGAGTGCCTCATGACAATGTGCCCGTTCCACCCTCACCTCCACCACGAGCGGCTCCACATCGGGTGTTGCCGAATGAAGGATATGCAAGTGCAATAGTCCTTCCCCATATTAGGGCGGGAAACTTTCAAATATCCAACGTGATGCTTACCTTGCTTGAGCAACGAGGGTTCTTCACCGGTGCTCCGGGTCAAAATGCATATAAATATTTGAAGGGGTTCATGGATACGTGTTGGGGGAGTAAACAAACAAATGTCTCTGAGGATGCTTTGAGGCTAAGGATTTTTCCCTTCTCTCTCTACGGGGGAAAGCTTTAGATTGGTTGGAACGTTTGCCAAACCATTCCATTCATACTTGGGATGAATTGGAGGAGAAATTTATTTCTAAGTACTTCTCTCCTGGGCACATGGCTATACTTCGGGATGAAATTTTAGCATTTTAGCAAGAGCCCAATAAACCACTACACGAGATATGGGAACGATATAGAGCAATGGTTAAAGAGTGTCCCAACAATAATATGACGGAGAACATGATTCAACAAACTTTCTATCGGGGGATCAACACAACCAACTAATGTGTAGTGAATCAACTTGCCGGTGGGAACTTAATGACTACGCCTTATACGGAAGCGTGTAATATTTTGGATGAAATAGCAGACATTTCTTCGGTGTGGCAACCCCGGGCTAATGTTCCACAAGGTGATCCCAATGTAATTCACCTTCACAAAGAATTGCATGACCATGGTCAAGCCATATCCGAATTGACCACCACCATGAACCAATTGGCAAATACTCAACTTCAACAAGTGCAAAACCTGAGGCAAGTCAATGCAATGGAGGGAGTAAGCATGATGGTGAATAAACGAAGAACAAAGGGTCCACAAGTGCAACAAAGAGTGGACAATTTTATGCAAGAAGATAGTGGGTTTGAACAAGATCACTCTTACAATGACCAAGAAGAAGAGGTCCAATATGTGAACAACTTTCAAGGGCAAAGAAATAACTTCCAAGGCCCAGGCCAACAATAATAGAGACCTCAAAACAATCAAGGAAATTGGAATTCTCACAACCAAGGTAATTGGAGTGGTGGAGACAATCAAAGCAATTGGAATAATAACGACAATCAAGGAAATTGGAGTGGTGGCAATAATCAAGGAAATTGGCATAACAATAATAACCAAGGAAATTGGGGAGGTAACAATCAAGGCAATTGGGGGTCGGGTTTTCAAAGGCCCTCGATGTATCAACAACCGAGCAACCCGCCTCCTTATCATTCCCATGGTCCTTGCTCATCCAACAATGAAATGGGAAGTATTGAGAATATGTTCAAGCAAATGATGGATAAGAATGCCGATTTCGATGCCCAACTTGCCTCACACAACACATCGATCCGCAACTTAGAATTACAAATGGGGCAAATCTCTCGAGCTATAAATTCTCATCCTAGGGGGGACTACCAAGTGACACAGTGGTGAACCCAAAGGGTAAGAACAATACGGGGCATGCCATGGACGTTACTACAAGAAGTGGAAAAGGTGGGAATGCTCCCACCTCAAGTCAAAGGCAACTTATGGATGATGAGCAAGTGGTACAAGAAGAAGAGATCCCGAACAATGTAGTGCAAGCAAATGATGAAGTGCGGATTGATATTGATAACAATGTGGAAGAGACTCAAGAGGAAGTAAACCCGTCTAGGGACCATGTTATTAACATACCGGAATCGGTAGTGCAAAAGGCTAAGAACCATTTTCTAAGCCTCCTCCTCCGTGTCCTCAATGACTTGCCAAGAAAAATGGCGAGTATCAATTCAAAAAGTTCATTGATATGATGAAGAGTCTCTCAATCAATGTGCCACTAGTTGAAGCCTTGGAATAAATGCCCGGTTATGCAAAGTTTATGAAGGATTTGGTGACAAAGAAGCGGTCGATGAATTTTGAAACTATCAAAGTCACTCATCAAGTGAGTGAAATTATGCATTCAATGTCTCCTAAATTGAAAGATCCCAGTGCTTTCACAATACCTTGTACCATTGGAAGTGCCGAGTTTGCTAAAGCTCTTTGTGATGTTGGGGCAAGTATCAATTTGATGCCCTATTCAGTTTTCAAGACTTTGGAAATTGGGAAACCAAGACCCATATCTATGAGATTACAAATGGCCAATCGTACCATGAAGAGACCGTTGGGAGTGATTGGAGATGTATTGGTTCGTATTGATAAATTCATTCTTCCGACAGATTTTGTCATTCTTGATTGTGAAGTGGACTATGAGGTACCGATTATTCTTGGAAGACCTTTCCTTGCTAAGGGGAAGGCTCCTGTTGATGTGGAAGCAGGAGAACTCACTTTTCGGCTGGGTGATGAAAAGGTAGTATTCCACGTGTGCAAATCTATGCGGCAACCAAATAGCAATAAAGTGTGTTCTTTCGTGGACTTGGTGACCGATGCGATTGTTGATGACAAAAGTGCCACGATTAATGTGGGTGATATGTTAGAGGCCGTCTTGCTCAACTTTGAAGATGACGAGATGGATGGCTTCATGGAATGTGTGAACTCTTTGCAAGAGATGGGGTCGTACAACTATGCAACCCAGAAACTTTCCTTGGATCTTGAAAATAGGAAAACTCCTCCTACAAAGCCTTCATTGAAGAGCCTCCTACCTTGGAGTTGAAGCCATTGCCTCCACATCTTCGATATGAATTTCTTGGCCCTTTTTTCTACTTTACCGGTTATTCTTTCCTCTTGTTTGACTAATGTGCAGGTTGACTCTACATTGGCGGTGCTCCACAAGAGGAAGAAGGCTATTGGGTGGACTTTGGCGGATATTCGGGGAATAAGCCCCACATTTTGCATGCACGAGATTAACTTGGAGGAATATGCCAAACCATCTATTGAACATCAAAGGAGACTCAATGAGGCTATGCAAGACATGGTCAAAAAGGAGATTATCAAGTGGTTGGATGCCGGGGTTGTCTACCCCATTTTTGATAGTTCGTGGACTTCTCCGGTGCAATGTGTCCCAAAGAATGGGGGCATGACATTGGTCACCAATGACAAGAATGAGTTTATTCCCACAAGAACGGTGACCGGGTGGAGAGTGTGTATGGACTATCGCAAGCTAAATAAAGTCACAAGGAATGATCATTTTCCACTTCCCTTCCTTGACCAAATGCTTGATATGTTGGCCGATCGTGCTTTCTATTGCTTTAAAGATAGATATTCGCGCTACAACCAAATCCTTATTGCTCCGGAGGATCAAGAGAAAACAACTTTTACATGTCCCTATGGTACTTTCGCCTTCAAGAGGATGCCATTTGGTCTAGGTAATGCACCAGAGACATTTCAAAGGTGTATGATGGCGATCTTCACGGACATGGTAGATGACTACCTTGAAGTTTTCATGGATGACTTCTCGGTGGTCGGGGATTCCTTTGATGATTGCTTGGCAAATTTGGATAGAGTGTTGGCAAGGTGTGAAGAAAGGGACTTGGTGCTAAATTGGGAGAAGTGTCATTTAATAGTCGAGGAAGGCATTGTCCTTGGCCAACAGATCTCAAAGAATGGAATAGAAGTCGACAAGGCAAAGATTAAGGTGATTTCTAAACTTTCACCTCTGACTTCGGTGAAAGGCGTGCGGAGTTTCTTAGGTCACGCGGGGTTTTACCGGCACTTCATAAAGGATTTCTCTAAAGTTGTGAACCCGTTGTGCAAGCTCTTAGAGAAAGATACAAAGTTTCACTTCGATGATGATTGCATGAGAGCCTTTGAATTGCTAAAGTTCAAGTTAACAACCACTCCCATTATCACCGCTCCTAATTGGAGTATCCCTTTTGAGCTCGTGTACGATGCTAGCGATGTAGCGGTAAGGGCTTTTTTGGGGCAACGTATCAACAAGATTTTTCATCCGGTCTACTATGCTAGTAAGACCATGAATAGTGCCCAAGTCAACTACACTGTTACGGAGAAAGAGCTCCTTGCCATTGTGTTTGCAATTGAGAAGTTCCGCCCGTACTTGATGGGTGCAAAGGTTATTGTTCATACGGACCATAAGGCACTTCGCTATCTTATGAGAAAGAAAGATTCAAAATCTCGGTTGATGCGATGGTTGCTATTGCTGCAAGAGTTTGATATTGACATCCAAGATCGAAAAGAGAGTGAAAATCAAGTGGCGGACCACTTGTCTCATTTGGAGGAGGAGGGGAGGCCGCATGATGGCCTTGATATCAATGACTCCTTCCCCGATGAGAAACTCTTGGCTATTTCAATGAAGGAAGTGCCATGTTTCGCGGATCTAGAAAACTTCCTTGTGTGTGGAATCATCCTGGATGAGTTCTCTTCAAATCAAAGGAAGAAGCTCAAACGAGATTGTCAAGATTATTATTGGGATGAGCCATACCTTTTCCGGATCTGCACGGATGGGGTAATTAGAAGATGTGTACCAGAATAAGAGCAAAGTGAAATTCTTGGGGCTTGCCATTCTTCGCCTTATGGTGGTCACTATGGCGGAGCAAGAACGGCGGCCAAAGTGCTAAGTTGTGATTTCTATTGGCCCACTCTTTACAAATATGCAAGTGATGTGGTGAAAAGATGTGATAAATGTCAACGGGCCGGTGGAATCTCGAAGAAGAATGAAATGCCTCTCAATATCATTTTGGAGATTGATATCTTTGATGTGTAGGGTATTGACTTCATGGGTCCTTTTGTGAGTTCTTGTGGAAACACCTACATCTTGGTCACTGTTGATTATGTGTCTAAATGAGTTAAAGCCATTGCTCTACCCAACAATGAAGCGAGAAGTGTGGTGGTGTTATTCAAGAATAATATTTTCACAAGGTTTGGTGCTCCGCGGGCTATCATAAGCGATGTAGGGTCGCATTTTTGAAATAAAGCTTTTAACACTTTGCTCAGAAAGTATGGTGTTACTCATAAAGTTACGACTCCCTATCATCCATAAGCTAGCGGTCAAGTGGAAGTCTCCAACCGGGAGATAAAGAGTATCTTGTCCAAAACAGTGAATGTTAACCGGACGGATTGGTCAAAGAAGTTTGATGATGCATTATGGGCTTATCGGACTGCTTTCAAAACTCCTATCGAAATGTCTCCATACCGGTTGGTGTTCAGCAAATCTTGTCACCTTCCGGTGGAACTTGAGCACAAAGCCATGTGGTCTCTAAAGAAGTTGAATCTTGATTGGGATGCAGCCGCTAACTTGAGGGTTGCACATTTGATTGAATTGGATGAGTTCCGGTACCATGCCTATACAAGTTCATCCTTGTACAAAGATAAGATGGAGTACCTTCATGACAAATACATTTGGAACAAAGAGTTCAAGATGGGCGATCTTGTTTTGTTGTTCAACTCACAGTTGAGGATGTTTCCCGGAAAGCTGAAATCTAAATGGAGCGGTCCCTTTAAAATTGTGGGTGTGACACCTTTTGGTGCATTGGACTTGAAGAACAAAAATAATGAGGTATTCCGAGTCAATGGTCACCGGGTGAAGCACTATTTGGGAAAGGTTGGTGATGACCACGTTGTGGCAGTGATTCATTTCAAATGATGGTAATCTGCATCGTGACGCGACGTTAAATCAGGCGCTTCTTGGGAGGCAACCCATGTTTCTTTTCTTTTTTTCTTCTTTTATAGATAGGTGTTATTTTTGTGATAAACTGGATTTGAAGTGTGTTGCAGGAATGAGTGTGTTTTACAGGAAGAGTGCCCAAAAATCTGGTTAAGTGTGGAACGAATTGCGGACCGCGATTGTATTGTGCGGATCGCACAATTTTGGTTGCTACAGCAAAAGGTACTCTGCGGCCGCACAAGTTGAACGTGGAAAATGTCAACTCTCTGAAGTTGGTCTGTCAGAGAAATGGCCAATCTGCAGCTGCAACCCAAATTCTGCGGTCCGCAACAAAACTTGTGGCCGCATACCTAATTCTACGGACCGCAAAATTCCAGGACAACTGGGCCCTCAGGTAATAGAGTGCGGACCGCAATTGGAATTTTGCGGTCGCACTCAAGTCCCCTTCCCTTTCCAGAACCCGTTCACTATAAATAGAAGAGGCTAGGGCATTGTTCCCCTTTTCCCTCTCTGAGCTCACAAATTCCACTAAATTGAAATTTCTTGTTAAATTATCTACTCACAAGCCTAACAACTATTGATCACTCATCTCTTGCACTCACTCATATCTGGTATGCATTATCATCTTGATTAATTTCTTAAGTTTTAGATTTTTAGTGAAATTTTGGACCATTTGTGTGATTGAATCATTTTGAACAACCATATGATATAAATATGTAGTGGGTAGACTGGTAAATGCTCTAAGGGGAATGGGTAAATTGATTTTCATGTGTAGATGTTGTTTCCATGTCAAAATTGTGCAAACATTTCAAGCCCTAGGTGAAAAACGACCACATGTTCGTAATTGTTGGAATCTCCGGCCGCACAAGAAATTGTGCGGTCCGCAGAAGTTAAAGTCTAGGGAATTATATAAGGCATGGTTCTGCAGCTGCAATGAGAAATGTACGGACCGCAGAAATCCCATTGCGGCCGCAAAACAACCTAATCTTTGTGATCAGAGAGTTGTCATTTTGGTGACTCTCAAGTGCGGCCACAAGACTATTTATACGGACCGCAGAAAATTGGTTGCGGCCACAAAATAGCAAACTCCCTGTCATCAGATAGTTGGCATATTGGTGATGTATGAATTGCAGTCGCAATGAGAAATGTACGGACCGCAATCCATTTCTGCGACCGCAAAGGAAAATTGTGTGGCCCGTAATGCCCATTCTGCGGCTGCAATGACAATTCTGCGGACCGCAATTCCCCACCCTGTAAGCATGTCTCTAATGTGGTTTTCACTGTAATCTCTGGTGTGTCCTTGCATTCATTCTATGTCTGAACTTGAATTGCAACTAACAATCGCCTTTGCTTGGTACAGAACATGGTTTGATCTAGAGGACGATGCAACACTTAAAAAGGAAGGGGTGACCCTTCTCAAGGACGAGGGAAGAGACCCTTACCTAGTGCCCAACAGCTTGAAATCAGAAAGAAGATAGCAGCTGGCAGAGGGAGAGGTGCAGACCTCTCGGAGACCAGTTCTTATGTCCTGTCTAGGGACGTCTCAGAGGGAAACTCAGCCTCGGTACACGAGCAGTCGGTCGTCCAATCAAGGCTGCCAGGGAGATATCAGCTCAAGGATGAGCCGTCATCATCACAGAGCACCTCCGAGGGTTTGGAGAGTGCCAGTCAGGCTTCTGAGCCTTCCACTACACCTGTTCCCCAGGCACCAGAGACATCAATTCAAGACATCCCCGATGATGGCATAGGGAGAGATGCTACTATTACCGGCCTCGAGAGGTCAAAGAAGAAAGAGGTGTGGGAGGACATGTTTGTCAGTTTGGATGCCTTCACCAGTTTTCGTCAATGGTGGCCAGTGAGGTCACTTACTCTTGAGCATCAGTTCCAGTTGAGAGATCTAGAAAAGCACAACCCTACAGTTTTAAGGCAGTTTCGAGAGTGCAAGGGGTGGATGTGGTTCACCCAGAGCGTGGTGGATGCAAAGGAATACCTTGTCCGGGAGTTCTACGCCAATGTGGCGCATATTAAGAAAGGGACAAAGGTAACTAAAGTGAGGAACCTCAAGGTGAGTTTTGATCAGCACACATTGAACACTTACCTGGGGTTTGGTGATGTCGAGCCCACAGAGTACCTTGAGAAATATGCACTTGGGGATGCAGCTCATCCTTGGCTATCTGAGATTTTAGCAGCTCCTGGGCCACCACTACCATGGATCACAGCAGGGGTTTCTATTCACCGGAGTACGCTGAACTTTGAGGCAAAAGGGTGGCAAACCTTTGTATGTAGCCGACTAGACCCGAGGCAGAATGAGACATATCACCCTATCCTGCGGGCAGTTCTAGTGGCTTCTATCATGGCCGAGTACCCGATCAATGTGGGTGTCGTGATGTCGGCAAACATCTCTGTGGTCGCCAGGCAAGCTGACAGATCCTACCCGTATCCCAACACCATTACAGAGTATCTTACGGATGTGAGGGTGGAATCGAGAGATTTTGATGTGAAGGTGCAGGCGAAGAAGCCTTTCTCATGGTACTCGTTGATGGATGCACACAACCCTAAGAGAAAGGGTGATCTGTCTACCACCACATGCCAGTCTGATGAGCCAACGATGGTAGATGCAGGGACAATTGACATTCCATCCACTTCAGCTGAGCCTTCAGCTAGTGCAATAACTATGCCTCTACCTCTAGCCTCAGTGCCTTCAGCAGCCCCTATTACAGGTTCCACCTCGGCTTTAAAGCTGGTGCCTATGTCTACTGCTCCACTCTCTACGTTGCGAGTCTCTTAGACATTGGCGAGCCTCAACAACTAGATGCAGACAACTACTGCAAAGTTGTCTGACATATCTAGTACTACTGCAACACAGTCCTCTATTCCGGCACCTCAAATGCCCCCAACAGTGGAAGAAACATTGAAGAAGCTCCTGGAGAACCAGAACACGATTATGGCTATATTCCTGCATCATAGGTCAGTGATAGAAGAGCTGGGCAAGGAAGTGAAAGATGAGAAAGTCCCAGGCCTCTAAAAAGTTAGTGGACAAGCTCCGGAGACAGGTTACCAAGCTTGCAGTAGCTGGAGACATTCCCTTTGACATGATGATTGACCCACACCATCCAGGCCTAGATCCTGCAGCACCTTCAACACCAACTGGCCAGTCTGAGGAGCAAGACCTTGTTGCTGACACTGCCGAGGCAGTGCGTTAGATGTTCACCAACCCAGTCACTCCCAGAGTTGAGGATGATGAGATCCAGTTGGATGAGACTGAGGTCGGTGACGCTGCTGTGGACACAGAGGTGGCCAAGGAGCCATAGGGAATTTTCTTCACTCTTACCCTTCCTTTACTCTTATTTTGGTAAGCATTGGGGACAATGCTTATTTTTATTCAGTGGAGGGGGGGTGGAGTTTATTTGATCTAATTTGAGGATTCTGAGACAATTGGTTTGTATTAACTAATAGTATTTTCTTCTTTTCCCTTATTCTATATATATTCTCTCTTTTCTTCTCTCATTATGTATATATCCTCTCTCATTATGTATATTCGTTATGCTTTCAATAGTTTTTGCTTGTAGCTTCTCTACATTTGTTTTTCTTATGAGTTAGTGTTTAAATTAGTAGCTTCTTTTTGATTTAGCAGCTTCGTCTTATATTTTCATAGATAATAAGCCTTTGGTTTTCTTAATGCCACTGTTCTTTCCAAAGGTGGTTTTTGTGTGAACCGAGTGACTCTTCCCAATGATGGATGGCGTGACAACCTTCTTAAGGGACTAAGTCCATTTTTTTTTTGTGTTTAGGTAATAATAGTAGTAGTAATGAATAAAAAGACCTAATTAAGTTATGCTCAAAGAGTCAAACATGCTTCACTTGGTACCAACATACTTAACTACGTGCTTATGTTAGAAACAAGCTTTTGAAAAGAAATAGCTCTAGTTAGTGACTTTGTGACTCTTGTGTTGACTTAGACAATCATCGAGTGGTTTAATCAAACCATAGTGATTTTCAATCTTGAATGTGGTCATTGTGGGCCCTCAACTCTATCATCTTTAACAATCCAGTTTCATGAGGGCTGAGATATTTTGTTGCAAGTCCAAGTACACGTGCAAATGGTCTAGAACTTGCCCTGGAAGTGATTGTAGGCTTTCCTTGACCCTCTTGAATTGTTTATTGTCTACCAATGTTTTTATCCCTAGTCAACCCATTTGAGCCTCGAGCCTTTCTTATTTGATAACCATGTTACAAGCCTTTACCCATTTTGTTGTGACCCTCTCTTGGCACCCGAGCTTTCCTTAACACTCTTGTGAGACAATTGGATAAAAACGTAAGTTTGGGGGAGAGACAAGGAACTTGAAAGAGGTATCAAGGCACAAAAGAGAAAAGAAATGATGAGAAGGAAAGGCAAGAAAAGGAAAGAACAAAAAGAAAAATGCAAAAGAAAGTGAATAAGTGGAGGAGTTGAAGGGATTCAAAAAAAAGTAATGATACAAAGCATGGAGAAATCAAAGAGGGAGAAAATGAATGTCATGATCAAAAAAGAGTGATGTTAAGTCTCTCTAATTCCCCAAGGAAAAGAAAACGCCTCAAAGAATTGGCAAAGCATGAATCGAGAATAAAAAAATGGAGTGCTTAAGGAAAGGTAAACCCACTCAACCATAGTGTATCCAACCTTAGTCCAAAAGCCTTCATTACATCCCGAAAAAGCCCTACGTGATTTCAAGCCGAGTGAGCTTATATTAGTGTCGATCTACATAAGGGGCAAGCCTATGGTACTTGAAGTCGTACTTGTGACATTCTCTTGACAGAGATGAATGAACCCTTCGCAAATCTTTGGATTGAGTGCTAAAATTCTTAAGTGAGCTAGGCAAACGGAGAGTAAAAGAGGAGGAGTTTGGGATCCACAATGACCTACGTGAGAGAGTGAGCTTCCTTGATGAATAAAGTCAACTCTTGATGCTCAAGTGTCACATCAGAACTATATGTGCATAAATATTTAACTTGGCGCCTTGTTGATAATACATAAGTAGTGTGGGTAATTGTTGGTCCCAACTGATGTGTGAATGGCTCACCTTTGACTGGCTGAAATGACCCTTAACTTGTGGAGGTGGGAACTATTTTGTTTGCTTGAGGGCAAGCAAAAACTTAAGTTTGGGGGAGTTGATAAGTGAGAATTTTGACTACTTATTAGCACCTTTTAACTTTTGTTTTAGTCTAAAAGTGTTGATTTGTGTTCCCGAAACTGAAGAAATGTGCAAAATTGCAGGAATGTTGGAAGTTGGACTCCCGAGATGAAATCTGACTCAAAAAAGAGTACTCTAAACACAAGGCAATAAAAGGCATAGAAGCTCACAAAGTGCGGACCGTAGAATTCCATCTGCGGCCGCAAACAATGAAGAAAATCCCAGCAGGCTCTCTAGCAAATAACGGACCGCACAGGAATTGTGCGGCCGCAAATGATAAGCTGGAGGTAACTTCAGAGGGTGTGCAAAGTCCAAGTCCCTTAAATTGCTGACCGCACAAGACTTCTGCGGCCGCAAAAGTAAAGATGCGGACTGTAGAAGACCAGATTGCGGCCGCAGTGATAAATTTGCGGACCGTAGAAACATTGCCTCGCGGTCACAATTGAGAATTTTCGGCCGCAGAATCCCAGCTCCTGCAAGATGAAGAATTGTGCAGGCCGCACATGGAATTGTGCGGCCGCAGAACCTCATGAAAGTTATTTTTGTGTGAAATTTCCAGCCTTGTATAAATAGACGAGTTTCACAAAATTAGGTTAACTTCTGACATCAGCAAGTCCTGTAGCCGTTTTTCTTTGCCTCTTTTGGAAGTTTTTTATATTTTGGAGTATTTTACTATAGATTTTATCATTTTAACTTTACAATATGAGTTTAATTAGTATTTCTTCTTCTATTTCTTCAATTTCAAGCATGAGTAGCTAGATTTTTCCTAGGGTTGTGACCCAATCCTAGTGTGTAAACCTTATGGGTATCTAATTTAGTACTTGTTTATGATTGGGTATTTATTATTTAGCCTTGTTCATGCTTTAATTTATGGATTTAATGGTTGTAAACATTAGTTCATGCCTAATTGACTTAGTCTCTACTTGTGAAAGAGAGACTGAGTTTAGGAAAACATGATTAACAAGGAATTGGGTCAATCGAGAGATTGATTAACCCAATTAAAGGGTTTAACCTAGACATAATAATAGAGATTTTATCAACCTTTTTGTGTAATACCCATTTGGACTTGAGAAAACCAAATTAGGCAAAATCACTCCTTGACCAAGAGGTATTGAGTGGGTAGTTGAGAGTTGATAGCTATAATACACCCCAATCAATAAAACAAGCATTAAGATTTATATCCCATTAGGCGAACACCTAGGCGACGATCATAGCCCTAGGCTTTTTACAAACTAGAAAAATATCAAAAACAATTATCCTAGTCTTAATTCTTTACTTTGCAATCCTTAACTTTAAAATAGAAATAGAAACAACACCAATTTGTGGAAGTGTAAATTAAGATAGTTCAAATTCACGCTCTAGAATATATACTCCTAACTTTCATCTAGCTCCTTGTGGATTCGATCCCGACTCTTCGTTGGGTTACTATAATTGCAATCGACCGTGTCATACCTTATTTTGAGGTGTGCATTGCGCGATAGGTCAGCTTGTACCTTTCTGGCCCCGGCATGAGCTTTAATGAAAGAATCCGCGAGCATCTCAAAGGAATCTATGGAATGCTCAGGCAATAATGAATACCACGTTAGGGCTCCCTCGTGACAGTTTCGCCGAATTTCTTTACCAACACAAATTTAATTTCGTGAGGAGCTAGATTATTTTCTTTTACCTCTATTGTGTAGGTGGTAATATGCTCTTGTGGATCTGAAGTTCCATCATACTTTGAAACTTCAGGCATTTTGAAACGCTTCGAGATTAGTTCTGGTGCCGCACTTAGCTTGTACGGTAATTGAACATACTTCTTCGAGTTCGGGCCTTTCAATACTGGTGGTGCACCCGGGATTTAATTCATGCGGGCATTTACTTCCCTAATGAACTGTAAAAGCTCATCTTTGAATGAATCGTTCCCGTTGTTTAGACCCGATATTCTCCCCCCAGCCCCATCGGAGCCAACTTTACCCATAGGAGTGTTGTTATCCACTCTCTGTGTTGTTTGGTCTTCGGGAATAACAGGAGGAATTGGATCGCGCCTGTTTGCATTACTCGAAGCACCTGATAGCGTATGCTTCAGTTCCGTCATAACCTGATCCTGACACGTGAGATGGCCTAGAATGATTGCTTGTTGCTCTTGCAGGATCCTCACAGCATCCGCTATTTGTTCCTCGTCAGCATCATCGGGAGTCGTCTCCCGAACTCGTCGAGGGTATCGCCTGTCATACACCGGTATGACGTCATTTCCCTCATTGCGGGTGTCACTGATTGAATCCTCGAAATGTAGTTGATCCCCTCGAATTTTAGGATTGTGTGCGTCATTAATAGTGTTATCTGCCATTTTTCGTGATTTTTTCTAAGACAAAATAATCAAAACACGTTAGTAAAAAAAGCAAGTATCAATTTAATTGCACGACTTTCTAGGCCCTACGGTGGGCACCAAACTGTTTATCCGTAAAATGTTACAGTTGAATTTATACGTGATTTCTAGACAAGTGAACAAATTTGATCCTGAAATAATATAATAATCGAAGAAATATACAATACTTAGTCTTAAAATGTAAATGAAATAGCAAAGATGATGATTCCGTGAACACGGTTTTCGAACACAACAATGATGAGATTAAAAAGTGAGAAAGTAAAATTGTATAAAGTTTTGTATAGAATATAGTACTCCCTTCGTTTCAATTTATGTGAACCCATTTGACTAGGCACGGAGTTTAAGAAAAGAGAGAAGACTTTTGAACTTGTCGTATAGAATGAGGCATATATATTTTGTGTGGCTATAAATCATTGCATAAAGATAAATTGTTTCCAAATAAGGAAAGAGGTCATTCTTTTTGGCACGGACTAAAAAGGAAATAGGTTCACATAAATTGAAACAGAGGGAGTATATGTTTTTGCCAAAAAATTCTTGTCCTTTACAATGGTAACTGAACTCACTATTTATAGCTATGCCTAGGGAAAGAGGTCCTAGCATCGTGTCCTCCTTTAATGCCAATCATGTGGGTCATGGATGAACATATGACGGTGAATATAAATGTCAAATTCTCTGTAACAGATCGTCGCTATTAATGCTGCAGAATATTTCTTAGTAAATACCACTGGGCGCAGAGCATTTTATATACCTTCATGAACGTTATCCTTTTCGGTGACAAGCAGAGTGGCTGCGCTCGGTCCTCAGTCATCCTATCTCGGATTCCACGTGTCCTCATTTTAGTCAGTCACGTGTCATATCGTATTTTACCCTATACAAACAACTTACTCTTTATTAAAAGCGGTTTAAAATTTATCTCAACTAATCAAGACTGTCGGAAGTGTAGAGATTTTATCACAACTACCCTGTATTTGTTTGTTTGCATTTTATCTGAGTCTGTCAGTCCTAAGGATATGTAGGCGAATTATATTTAAATTTAACTAATATATACTGACAGTTTAAATAATAACACAAATAACTAATACTGAAACATAGTTAACTGTTAATCCAAATAACATGGTAACCAATTATTAAACTACGTTGATAATTTGCAGCAAAGATCAGTAAAATAAACATTAGACCTAGTCCTTAATTAACATGGACTTGTCTTTCTGTACCTTAACCAACAATATTGTCATTGCCAGCAACGGTGATGTACAGATTTGCTATTTTGTTCTTCTATTAACCATCTGGTATTTGAATCCATTGATTGACTAATTTAGATTTGCACCGCCTAATCCTCACAACATTTACATATATGCAAAAACTACTGTAATATGCACGTTTCTATTCAACATTTACTTATGTACATTATTATACAAAATTTACATTATAATTTCACTCTTTTTTATTTTACTTTTTGATTGCTCCTTTTTAACTTTTATCTACTTATTGCTGCTTTTGAGAATGACCTAATCAACATTTGGACTCACCAATATAAAAGGGCAAACACACTTTCAAGGACAAATTAAAAGGGCTAAATTTTAAGCA
Organism: Nicotiana tabacum; assembly: GCF_000715075.1. Classification (NCBI taxonomy): domain Eukaryota; kingdom Viridiplantae; phylum Streptophyta; class Magnoliopsida; order Solanales; family Solanaceae; genus Nicotiana; species Nicotiana tabacum. Next base: position 136,084,118 of record NC_134102.1, read on the forward strand.
AAGTCACTAAACACAAATTTGAGCTCAGCTTAATTCCCTTTTTCTTCTTTAATTCTCTTTATACATTCTTAATGGAGAAATCTCCAAACTCAACGAGAGGTGTTAGCTATGGAGGAGGCCAAAGTTCCTTAGGTTATCTCTTTGGTGGTGATGATAAAAAACAACAAAAGACTGATGATCCTCCACCTTCTCCCACTGTTTATGCACCACCCTATGGAATTGATTATACAACTGAAAATCCATCACAAAATTCTCCCCCTACTTCCATTACTTATCAAAAAAATCAGGGCCAAAATTCAGGAATTTTCATCACTGTGAGTAATATTTTGTGTTCATAGTTGCTCTTGATTCATCGCAAAGTTGACTTAGATGAGCTTAAATGGAGTAATCTGATCAGTAAGGATTCATAAGCCGACCCCAACTTGTTTGGAATTGAGGCTTAGTTATTGTTCTTTATTTATGCGAGTAGTAACTAGACAAAACTAGTACTAGTACTTTTTATTTTTTATATTGGTTTGAGATCGGCTTAAATGGAGCGACTGGTAAGTAAGAATTCGTATAATCGATCTCAACTTACTTGAGATTGAGGCCTTATTTTTGTTGTTGCTCTTGGTTTAACATGAAGTCGATCTTTCTTCATGTGACTTCTATATTTTTTCGATCTTTCTTCATGTGACTTCTATATTTTTTTTACTTTCATTCATAGTTCTCAAATTTATTTATTTTATATCTTTATTGTTTTTTTTTATGTTTAGGGTCGTCCATCGACAAAGGTGAAATCAGTTCCAGGAGGAGATTCATCACTTGGCTACTTATTTGGAGATAAGTCTTGATATTTAATTTCATGATCTAACTCTAAGCATGGCTGAAGTTTAGGGTTTGAATAAGGGACTACCCAGGAATTTGTAATTTTTTCCTTTGCCTGTAACTTGTACTTTGAAATTCCAATATTTGTATTTGTGTGCTAGTATATTAGTAGTCAATTTAAGTTTGTGTGGTTGTGTGAGAGTTTTGTGTGATTAAGATTATCATCATTCACAATTGGTTAGGGTTTGTAAGGTTTTCAGTATATATATATGTATTTTTAAAAGAAAAAAATTGCCATGTTGATTATTTCTTGCAATGTATCAATATTCAATAAATTAATCATGTGGTAACGGGGTTTTCGGCTTGGTAATCGAAAAATATCCAGTGATTGTAAAGTCATTGAAAAGTAGCTATTGTTTTGCTGAGCCACGGAAAGTTCCAGCATAATATGTTGGATTATGAAGCTCTTGCATTTAAACTTCTAACATATTATGTTGGAACTCCAACGCATTATGAAATTCCAGCACATTATGCTGAAATCTCATATGGAAAAAATTCGAGCTGGAATTTTTCCAGATTTTTAAAGGTGTTTCTGTTCCGATTTTATCTTTACATGAAAAATTGACTAGATTTCGATTACTTTTGAAATTGTGCTATTTTTCAATTACCGAGTGTAAATCTAGCTATTTATGATTTTCCCTGCTTTATGCTGAGTTTTCCATGGCCCAATTTGATCTGGGAAGGCTTTGAACAAATATTTTTCCAGATATAATATTCACTTTCTTCTTATAGAATATAGTTTTTCCCCAGTTAATTTGATGGGGTCATACTTTTGCTTCTCTTTTCTGAATATATTTTAGCTATTTTATGTTCTTTATGTTCCTTTTCCATTGGCCATTGGCCAATGTGGGGATATGGATCATATACGCTCCGTACCATTTCCAGCTTGTTTTGGCAAAGAGTACTTGATGTACCGAATAGAAAATGTTAATTAGTACTGCCTTTCATGCAGTAGATTTCCTTATTAGGACATATATATTTTCCTTTGAAGGAGAAGAAATCCATCTAAGAGGGTGGATTTTCAAGAATTAAATAAGGGTATTATTTTTAAGCAATCTTATTTTTTTCTTGATGTTTTCTGTGCCGGGGTTCGTTAATCACTTAGCACACGGGAATAGGAGCGATGTGTGGTTGCAGACAAAGCATCCCAGCTGCATCCCTCCCCGTATTTAAAGAAGTTCACGAGTCGTTCTGCTTTCTAGACTAATTTCTTCGCTTCACCTTGAGGGACTTTTTACCCTTCATGATCAATTTTCTTCGTCTTTGTATGATTAATTAATTCATCCACATTTGCCACCTATAAGACCATTATATGAATTGAACTTATGCCACAACAGCTAAAACTAGAGCCTCAGAGGGAAGACGTACAACTAATGATGTCCTGAGCTCATGAGCATATATTCATTGGTACCTCATTGAAAACTTGAAACTGATTGTTTTATAATTAACATGAATTGAATTTCTAGAGTAACTCATGTTACGTGTTTGTTCTGATTTTCTTATTATATTTCGTTTTTTTATTCCTTAAAGGAAGGACAACATATTTATTATAATTGGGTTTTACTTCTTTTAGAAGAAAATTATAAATCTCTCATATTCTGCTAGTCCCTTTTCTTGAAGGATTTAGTAGCATTCACAATGTAGTCATATGGGGTTTGAGAGTCTTGTTTATGGGGGAGAATTTCGGGACAAGTGCTAGCATGCCACTTGTGTAACTGCCTCTTTGTGAGGTTGTTCTTTCGATAGTGTACTGTACCCTCTTTTATATAGTGGATTGCTCATCTCCACCCGTAGACGTAGATCAATTGACCGAACCACATTAAATATTTGTGTCTCTTTTGATATATTGGTGGTCGTTCAACATTTGCTTTACTAACGTATGATGATATGATGATCATCTCTATGTTCCAACGTATGAAGAACAGCAAATTCCACCTGGAAAAAAACAATAAATGGAATTTGACATGACTAAAGCCAGCTTGTTTTCAGTGAATAATTATTTTCTGCAATTACAACGTTTTTGTGATGAAAATGACCCCAAGTGGATCTAGCTGGCTGATGTTTAATGTGGGAAAGGGAATGGATTTGATTAGAGATAAGATTTACATGTTTAAGGTTCAAGATTGTCCACTCCCTAAGATTCGGCCGGTGGGTTTAGGATTGACAAACTGCTTTGTGCCCTACTTGTCCAGTTTCTTAAAAGTTTTAATACAACAGCAATAAAACTCAACAAATATTTGGGTGGTGATTGAACATTAGCAAGGATTTATGTTATATATAATTTTTACATTATCGGTGTAGTTTAGCGTATAATCAGCAGATTAGTTACCATTTATAATTGATTAGCAATTAGTGTTCATCACAAAAATTAAAAATTTACTTGTGATTATCTTATTAATGACCTGATTGTATTAAATTTTAAGTTTGATGCAATGACGGACTAAAAAATATGTGACAACTCACAACTGATTTGAGCAGCAGAGACCCGCTTCTTATCTTCTTCTTCTCCGTTTCTTTTCCGCTTCTTCTTTGCACATCAAGAAGCAACTCCATGAAATATATAGTAGGGCTATTAAAAACTGAATCGTAACCGTTAACCGAACCGAAAAATGGCTTATTAGCTTATTGGTATCGGATTATCGGGGTAACGATTGGTGAACGGATTGAGATTTTATAATTAACGGCTTAACGGTTTGAGGGCGGATTACTCAATTTCTTTATCGGATAAACCGTTAACCCGTTAAATTTTTTTATATTTATAATTTTACCCCTATGAAAATAAAATAATTTTTGAAATCCTAAGGTACTCTTGGGAATTTCAAGGTACTCTTTCTTGAATTCCCAACTATTGTTTCTCCTTTCTTTTGCAATCAAAACATACATATTATGTTTATAGTATATTGAAAAGTATGTACTCAAAATGATGTATGTTAAGAAGTTGCGTGCATCTCTTCTTTCTTCTTCTGTTGTTGGTATACATATTTCTTGATTGTACGGTTGTCCCGAAGAGTAAGGGATAAAAGCCACTTCCTTTTAGTGCTTTTTAATATAGTAGTAATAATTAAATTTGACAACTTACAGGAAAATATTCTTAGCTATGCAACCAAAAGAAATAGGGCCCAAAAATTTTATATTTGATTTAGCCGATAAACTGCACGATAACCGTTAATCCGATACTAATCCACCCGTTGTCTTATTAGATGGCTAGCAGATTACTACATTTATAATCCGATAACCAATAAGCTGAACCGTTAAGTGTAATAATCCGCCCAATCCGTCCGATAAGCACCCCTAGCTCATAGTAGTGTTATTCATAGCCACCTATCATTACTCAGGATAAAAGCTATGGTGATAGATATCAAAGAAACTTCAAATTCTAATAAATGATTGTTGAGACCAATTTCGAAAGCATTTTGCATTATTTTGGTCAACACATTGCAAGAAAACTACATCAAACTGGTCAGTGCTATTACTATTGCTTCTTTCTTATTCTCTTTCTTTCTTCTTCTCTAATGGCTTGAAATTGGAATCATAACTGGATTTCAGGATACAATCCTAAAATTTGAACTAAACAGTTCGAATTTTAGGATACAGTATCCTGAAGTTTGAACTACAATAATTGAACTTTAGGACATAGAGTCTTTCTTTAACTCCAACGATTTGAAGTTAGAACTACAATAACTGAACTTCAAGATACATGCTTGAAGTTTGAATTACACAATTCAAACTTTTGGATACAATGTCTTGATATTTGAACTATAAATTTCGAACTTTAAGGCACAAATTTTAAATACTTTGCATACGTTGGATAACTTTTAGACATCGATCCGAAAATTGGCTACTGGTCCACTCTTTGCCCTAATTTGCCGACCTTTTGGGCTAAAAGGGCTAATGGACTCATACTTTGAAGAAGAATTAACCCAAATAGCCTCTCACCCAATCGCTTAACAAAAAAATAGTCGATAGATGTATAATATATGCATAATTTATTTATTATATGTGTATAATATGTATAATCAACGTATAATTTATATATATAGCTAGAAAAGGTAAACAGTAAATATGTCCGGCTATTTGTGTAAAGATCCCTACTTTGAATGGTCCAATTGGGCTAAAGGCCTGTGTTAAATGATAAAGAAAATTTTATCTCCTATAGCAAAGGTATACACCCTATTTATTATAAACCAAAATTATTTTAAAATATTATTTTCTATAGCTACCTTTCATATTTTATAGCAAAATAGGTATTTAAGGTATATACTACCATTGAGGCATGAAATACGCTATTTATATTTTTTCTCTCTTTCTTTCAATTAACACAAGATTCTCTCCCAGATTTTTTCTTCTCTCTCTCTCTCTCTCTCTCTCTCTCTCTTCATTCTCTCTCTTTCTTTCGATTAACACACGATTCTCTTTCAAAATCCCAACAATTTTTTTCTTCTTTCTCTCTCTCTTCCCCCTCTCTCTTCGAGCAAAATACATGTTTAGTTTATACGTTGGATATTGCAATGGATTCGTACTGCTTAGTTTCTACGTCGGATATTGTAATGGATTCCTCTACACGAATACTGCAATATTTTTTTTACGTCGGAAAAGATTTGAGGGCCGGAGTTTTTGTTCGTCTCCATTTTTAATTTTAATACAATATATACAATATTTTGCTTGGCCGAAAAATGCCATTTCCTATGAACTTTCTTCCATTCTTTGCTATTTAATCACATACAATAATACAAATATATTGTATTATGTACAAATTCACTCAAATACATTGTATTTTTGTATAAATATATTATTTTTTGCATGTATTTATGTATTTCGAAGGTTTGTATTTTTTTAATACAACTGAATACACATGTATTCATGCATGAATACATGATATAAACATTGAAATATACTGAATACAAATATTAAAATAGAATAAAATATAAACAGTGAATATATTTAATTTTAAAATACAGTGAAATACAGTAAAATACAGTGAATACAACCAATGAAATATACTGAATACAACAGTAATAACATATACTTATTAGGAATAACTAAAATATTGTTAATACAAATTCATTTGAATACACTAAATATAAAATAGCGAATACAGTAAATACAAACATTGAATCTAATGAATGCAACAGTAAAAAATAATATTAAAACACACTAAATACAAAAGTTAAATACAATAGTTATATACAACTGAAAAATTATTCTAATTAATTGGTTGATAATGAGGCATATTAGAATTGATTTTGTTGAACTATATTAGGAGTGTATCACGCTAATTGATATTATTTTCGTTATCAGACAGCTGGACATACCTATTTTTAAGGTGATTGTCGTTACTGTATTCATGAATACATGGCGCGAATATATGCGCCTATAGCTGGATTGTCTTGATTTTAGGCGCTTTTGCTGCTTTATTCATGAATACAGCAGCGCGAATACATGCGCGTACAACTGGACTGCCCTGATTTTAGGCGCAATACACGCACGTACAGCTGGACTGCCCTGATTTTAGGCGTTTTTTGCTACTTTATTCATGAATACAACAACGCGGATACATATGAATACATGCGCGTACAACTGGACTGCCCTGATTTTAGGCACGTTTTACTGCTGTATTCATGAATACAACAGCGCGAATACATGTGAATTCATGCACGTACGGCTGGACTGCCATGATTTTAGGCATTTTTTTGCTGCTGTATTGATGAATACAACAACGCAAATACATGTGAATATATGCGCGTACAACTGGACTGCCCTAATTTTAGGCGCTTTTTGCTGCTGTATTCATGAATACATCAGCGCGAATACAGCGAATACACTATCATAATAATTGAATAGTAGCTATAAAAAATAATTATTTATGTGGTAGCTATAGAAAGTTAATAGCTACTAAACAATAGTGATTTCTGAAAATTCATCAATGATAAACAAACCACAAAACCCAGGTTATGGCAGGCCTAAGCCACTGGCAAGTACTTCATTACAATTTTATTGGGTCAATTAGCTTAAGTTACAGCTAGACCCCATTTTTATTTTGATTCTCTTTAACAAATAACTTTTCTCGAAAATAGTCCAATAGTATCCAAATATGTTTAATCAGTTGTGGGACATCAATATATGAGATGATCCACATACTCCCTCGTTATTTATATTAACTCAATAATAAATGCATTTTTCACCTTGAAAGGAATTTTTGTTGATATTACCTTACCTATTTAATGTTAATGAAATTGTAGCCAGGACACTTTGTGCAGAGAATATTTTATTGCAATGTCAAGATCAGAGCTAAATATCTATTGGGAAAGGTAAGGAACTTCACTAAGATATTGCTTACAAGAATGTGCAAGTTCCATTTTTAAGCCCATACCTCAAAGTTTTCCACTAACTTACGATATGTGGAAATTTCTGCATAACTGAGAAGTGATTCTTCGGAGTTGCGTTGAGCTTTAAAATTAAAACAAAAGAGAAAGAAAACGACAGGGCTTGGCGTTTTGGCATGTTGTAGTGGTCCTGTAGTCGGGGGTGGGTTTAGGGAGGCGGAAGGGGTTCACCCGAACCCTCTTTGCCGGAAAATAATATTATATATATAAGGCAAAATCCGGTTTGTACCTTTATATTTTATATTTTGAATCCGCTTAACACAAACTAAAAGCATAGCTCAGTGGTCAAGGGGGTTCAAGACCTATTATAAGGTCGCATGTTGAATTCCCACTAGCCACAATTTTTTTTAATATTTTAACTTTTTCTTTTTTTAAAACCCTTAACGGAAATTCTGCCTCCGCCACTATCTGTAGTGCTTAAATCACCACGCCACTAGTCACAGATTCTCCATTAGCCATCCCCTAATCTAATCCAAATTCAAAGCAATTGATCTGTTTCACACCCCTTTTTTCACCTCACTAAACCCTTTTTAAAAGAGATAAAATGATTTGTAAAGCTCACAAGGGTTTTCAAATTCAAAAGTGACAAAACATTTGTTTCAAAGGGGTATTCTTAGAGTCGCCAGTTGGCATATAATCTCGGTGTGCCAAATAACCATTTAAAAGCAATTTTCTCTTAAAAACATATTTGATTCTAAACTAGTTTTGTTATACCCCATATTTTCGTACGTAAAAGTACGCCATAAGTAAATTGATGAAAGCTCGGAAATGAGATATTACATCCCGCATTTTCGTACGTTAAAGTTTCGTCACAAGTTAATCGACGTAAGTTTGGGAATGAGATTATTTTAAGACTATAAGTATTATGCTATTTCAAACAAGTGATGAGTAAATTCGTGAAGGTGAGAGGGTAAGCAAATCGAAGAAAATGAATTTCGTCGAAGTTTGATATTTTGGGATAAATTACGGCTCGAGCTAAAATACCCGGTATTTATGGACTAGTACCATACAAGGTACCACATGGCCATGATAGTAAGGTGTATAAGGTGTGTTAAAAGTGAGTAGTATTTTAAGTAATTAGAGATAATTCTTAATTATGTGGGTAATTGATTGATTATTGGTTAATGGGAGATTAATAGGTTAAATAATGAATTAGTGATTAATTAAGAGTTTGGATAAACTCTTGAACCTAACGTGGCAGCCAAGAACAAAGTTAGATATGACTCTTAAATCCATATAATAATGTGGCACATTAAGAAAATTTTGTGGCTTAGTCATCTTACAAAGTGGGCCCTACACCACCAAGACTTAAAAGTCTCTCTAATTCACAAAATTGGATGCTTACAACTACCATGTAACGTGTAAGGTTTCAGCAAAGATAAGAAATTGCATTAACAACGTGAGTGGCTTCATTCTTTCATACAAAGACATCTTCCTAAGTTATTAAGTGAAATGCTTGTATTTCATCTACATAGCAACGAGATTTCTTAATGAAATTGCAAAGAGATATCATTTTAGTAACGTAATTGCTTCAACATTTCATACGAAGACTATTTAATACTATAGCAATGCGGGATTTGTAAATCTAAAGGAGTACGGTACAATCTTTCTCAAGAATATCATACGGATTTTTTCCTACTTCGATCCGCTGTTACGTGTTGTCGCAATTGACATGTATTAGAGGGATTATCAAGAGAATCGGTTCAGGTATGTTAAGGCTATTCCTTCTTTCTTTTTGGCATGACCCCAATGATACTGAAAGAAACGAGCAAACGCAAAGTTTCTATAAACGACTCTATTCATAGAAATATTAGGGGTGTCTATATTCTTGATTCCCCATATGAATTATTATTATATCTTCTGTTCACGGGTCTCAGAAAAATACGTATTTGATAAAATTTATCTGACAGGCATATTATTTTTATGACATTCCGAGAAAATCTTATTAACGTATTTCTTAAGGCATATTATTTTTATGACATTCCGAGAAAATATTATTAACGTATTTCTTATGCATTTCATGCATTTATACATATATATTGACCCATGACCAGATGGCGTTATATATGCGTATATATGTGTATTATATGTATATGAGATATGGGAAAAGATTATGGCGTTATATACGCACCACCACCTGATCAGCTGGTATACGTTGATGATTTGTCCACAGTAGCCGAAATGATATGATGGGATACCCTCAGAGGCTTGATGATGTTATGAACGCATATACCAATGCATGGTATGACATTTATATGCATATGCATGACATTATAAAAATAAAATAATTCACAGAGCTATGCAGACGTACATTTCGAGTCTTTTACTCCATGTTTCTCTCATGTCTATTATTTACTGATTTTCATTCCTTACATACTCGGTATATTATTTGTACTGATATCCCTTTTGCTTGGGGATGTTGCGTTTCATGCCCGCAGGTCTCGATAAACAGGTCGAGAGTCCTCCAAGTAGGCGATCAGCTCAGCGGGAGATGTTGGTGCACTCCATTTGTTCCGAAGTTGCTTATGTGGTTAGTATGATTAGGACATGTACTGATTAGTATGGCGGGGTCCTGTCCCGACCTTTATAATATTTATGTACTCTTAGAGGCTTGTAGACATATGTCGTGTACATGAAAGATTGTACGGCCTTGTCGGCCTATGTTTTGAGTTTATAAATGATGATGTTGGCCTATTAGGCCCGTATGTCACGTGTATATGATAATGTAATAAGAAAGATACGTTACGTTGGTACTCAGTTGAGTAAGGTATCGAGTGCCTGTCGCGGCCTATCGGGTTGGGTCGTGACAAAAGTGGTATCAGAGTAAGGTATCGGGTGCCCGTGTCTAGTAGAGTCTTGTTTATAGGTGTGTTGTGCACCACACTTATAAGCAGGAGGCTACAGGGCATTTAAGACTGTTACTCTTTCTTCTTACTTTAGATCGTGTGGTAGAGCTCAATTGTAAGAACTCAATTTCCTAAACTCTATCTTATTCATAATACGATGATGCATGCATCCAGGAAGACGGTTGGTAAGAAATATAGTTGTGAAAGAGTTGAGTCAGAGGAACTCAATTTTTGCATCATGCTTATGATGGATAAATATGAGGTATTCAACAGATCATGTGTGTATTAAGATGTGTAAGCTTCTTGATAAGGATCCCTAAGACAGGAATGTCTATCCACTCTTATGGTAAAAAAGAATAAGAGAATCGGAAGGTAGACACAAGTTTCAGCAAGTAAAAGAAGCAAGGTGAAGAAGGGTTGGAGGTACCCAGTTAATGAAGATTAACAGTATTTACAATTCAAGTAGAGAAATATGAGCATTTTTGAGTTACCTTCAACAATAACAGAGGTATGTACAATTGGCTAAACCCATCTCATTTATGCCCTACGGGGGCTAACAGAAGTAGTATAAGAGAAGGCAGGATAACATGATCTAACTAGGGTTAGGGTAACCCAAAATGGTAAATGGATTGTTAGCGTTAGCTGACATTTCTGAAGGATATTACAAAGGTGCTAATAGATTTCATTGTGAGACACCCAGCGGGTACACTCTAAAATAGTACAGCTAGATATGAATACTACAAAGATAGGCACTTGACGCCTTGAAGGGATACATATTACCTTAGTGTAGCTCTCGTCCCTAATGGAGAAAGAATGTTAGGCAACCCAAAGAGCCAGTAGATGGATCAAGGGGAGCTAAAAGCAAAAGAATGTCTTGTTCGAGTTTTCAGAATAAAGTGATAGACATAAATATTAGCAGGAAATAAGAAGAGAGTTAATGAAGAATTATGAGTAAGATGTGATACATGACTGACAACGGTAGATCAAAAAGATGACAGTATTACAGAGTCTATAGTCAAGTGAAGGAAAAGACGAGAGGTGACAGGCCTTGAGACAACAAAAGAGTATAGGCCATAAAATCATATCCTCATTTCGAGAAGTAAGTTCGTGACTCCAACGCAACTACCAGAAGGAAAAGTTGGACCCTAGAGTAATAGGAACTAGTATGGACTGGTGAACAAGATAAACTAAACATGAATTAGGGAATGAGTAATTTGATAATGGTCGGCATCATGAGAATTTCAGATTGCGTTCCGGCGATTATAGAATGGACAACAGAAGAAGATTCATGAGAAATTCAGAGAATGGTCATTTAGGAAGACGCTTCCCTAAAGCAAGCAATGTGAGTAAAGTTAAGTTTAGGGGACTGTATGTGCCAGTTACACTAAGTGTCACCCTCGTGAGTAAGGAATTTCGTTATCCTCGGTATATAAGGATTACCGCGAGGCGAGTAAGGATCATCGATGATGTGGAAAGACACGAAAGATGAAGGGGTTTAAATATCTAAACATAGATCATCGTAGCACTAAATCTTAAGTACTCCCCTAAAGGGGGGGGGGGGAGGGGATATGGAGTGATGTGGCATTAAGTCAGAAATAAGTGATTTTAGTAACTATGGAATGGTAAAGGAAGAATGCGATAAACATGAGAAATGAATGAGATTACATTTATCCGAATCCTATAGTTATGCTACGATTCTAGAACATTATGCAAGCACGATGTGAAGAAAAGGAAGTAAGGGTTCCTACCCGAGATGTTATTGATAGATAAGGAACCAGTGCAAGACGTAAGTTAAGACAAAGGAAATAACCCAAGAAAGATTACGCGGAATATTGATATGAGAATGAGCCAACGAGTAGTTAGTAGTTGATTCAGGAAGAGCCTAGTTATGGCTAAACAAGAGGACACTGACAAATCAACAGATTGTACAAGACGAACATAGTGAACCCCAACATGGGGAATTCAATCTCGCAGATATGACATCGTAATCCTTGAGATATATTCAGATAGGAGTTGGGGTAGTTAAAGGTAAATAAAAGAGAATGCCACTAGGAAGACAGTCAAAATATAAGTTCAGAAGCAACCCTACAAGCACAAAGGCGTGAAGATAAGTAACTACGAATAATTATATGTGAGTACGAACATCAAATCCCATTGAGTATATAATGTAATAAGCTCGTAGCCTTGCAAGAATCAGAGGGTCGTCCCTAAGTACTACAATGAAAGATTAGCTGAGGAAATAAGGACGAAGGCTACAACCTAAGCACAGTGACCTAAAGAGGAAATGGTCTTGTAACAACAGTTTCACAACAAAATTGTATGCACTCCATAAGAAAAAGGCACCTAGCATGGCTAATGAGCGGGAAATGAAACCAAAAGTAATATTCGAGGCCTTATGAATTGCACAAAATTTTGGCATGCGTGGGAACTAAGATGAGCTAAGTATGCACGCAACAAGGGGGCAGAAAGACCACGAAACGTAATTGCTTATGTTTAAAGAAAGCTGAGATGGATCAAAAGGAATTATTCGATTAGTGATCCAGAGTTAGTTACGTCATGAACACACTTACGATTTTAGAATATTATCCATGCAGCATATATACTGACATTCATACAGTTGTAGAAGACTCTGGTATAAGTTAAAAGAAAGAATTGAGTCCAGGTCATAGACAAGGGATTGAATTGTTAGATGATGGTATCACAGATATTCCATAGCGTCTATGAAAGGCTAAAGTAATAACTTATACCATGAGTCGTAGATCGGAAGATAGCTTAAGGCTACATAAAGGTTAATCAGAGGGAACATGAGACTAAAGAGTTACATCAACAAAGTAAATCAGGAGTCTGATTATTGGACCCAGAAAATTATAGAAATCGTGATTGAGGACAGTGCAGAATCACTCTTAATATCAGAGGTACAAGAGAGATAGTATAACAACCGTATTCCATAACGGCTCTACGCGAAAATAGTTAGAAGAGTACCAGCCTCATAAGAAGTCAGTATGAAGCTCCCACCGGATTGTGTATGCGCCAGAGGTACAAGTATTATAATAGAGCTTCAAGTTGTGGATGTGAATCATACCTATATGGAAGGGAGGTCATGAAGGAAATAAAACATGTGACGCGAGATTTTAAGGCAAGTAAGGTAAAGGTGAACAACGTACAAGATACTCAGGTGCAGAAGATTGTGAATAATCTATAACTTCAAGATGAAGGTCTAGAAGCGTTGAGATTCAGTATCCAGGAATGATAGTGGCATCGTCAGTGGCATATCTTCCAGTCTATGGTTTTTAGGTATCGAGAAGCTTGATTAAGAAAGTAAAGAAGAGTTAGAGACGATGTGATGTCTCACTTGATGTTCCAAAATAACATAAGGAAATCTATCGTGCGAGCAAGTTGAAGGAAGGTTGCGAGAAGTATAAATGGATACATGTAGGTCGCAAGCTAAAGTATGGTAAAGCGACAAGGTTTTAGGAAGACAGGATTAAGGATAAGAAAGGGCGAGTGAGAAGGTGATGAGAATGGATAAGTCATCGGGATTAAGCCCATGAAAATAAGAGAGCTGATGGTTGCTCTAAGTTATGGAAAGCTCAGTATAGCCTGAATGAACTCAAAGGAGTCTAAGACTAGTAGCATTAGAAGAGATGGAATGCTGCCCTGGTAATAGAATAAGGAGGTAATTGTGATAGATAAAGGATGATGTTTGGGCCTTCGATTGAGTAATGATTTGATGAATTGCAAAGGATTAAAATACCCTCATAAGGAGAATCACATTGGGATGCTACAAAATTTTGTTATGGAAGTATAGTATCGCCCTAGGTGGATCAATCTAACTACTCCAGATGTCCCCGATGATACGTGGGCCCTAGCGGCAGTGTTACATAAGAAGTTTCAAGTTATCAGTGGTATATTGTAAATCAATATTGGGGTGAATCAACAATGGATGGACAAAAGTCACAAAGTATGAGATGAGATTAGGTTGTCATTCTTAAGATGAACAGTAATGAGGAAGCATTAAAAGACCTAGATTTATACATATGGGATAAGCAACAAGAGTAAGCTAGAATTTGGTAGCAGACCTCAATAATAATAAATCGAAGTAAGAGTTATGGTATAGTATGACCTACCTGGATGTAGTAAAGTCATACGGATGAATAACCAGGTTTATGAAATAAGATATAGAAATATTCATAAATTTAATAAAGTACCGAGCGAAGAACTTCAGTATACCTATAGATGCCCATAGGGACATCGTATCAAGCTCGGTATATGTTTACAGAGTGAGGGCTATAGATTGGATAAAAGCTAGAGGAAAAAGGAGAGAAGAGTCGCATAGGTGCACTCACAAGGTCAGAGTCGTACATGCTGCATGATAAAAGGTAGCAACAGTTACGAGATTGGAAGAATTCCGACCACGAGTCATGGTGTGAGAAAGAGACCTAAAGGGGGGAATGCCTTGGCCTTTGGATTTATTCAAAGAACAGTTGCCTAAATGGAAAGAAGAGTATTAAAGTATTCGCAAGAGCTATGGGTTATGAGAATGATAAATGCATCAATCAACATGCGAGGACGAATGTTCCAAAGGGCGGACTGATGTTATACCCCATATTTTCGTACGTGAAAGTACGCCATAAGTAAATTGATAAAAGCTCGGAAATAAGATATTACATCCCGCATTTTCGTACGTTAAAGTTTCGTCGCAAGCTAATCGACGTAAGTTCGGGAATGAGATTATTTTGAGACTATAATCATTATGCTATTTCAAATAAGTGACGAGTAAATTTGTGAAGGTGAGATGGTAAGCAAATCGAAGAAAATGAATTTTGTCGAAGTTTGACATTTTGGGATAAATTACGGCCCGAGCTAAAATATCCGGTATTTATGGACTAGTACCATACAAGGTACCACATGGCCATGATAGTAAGATGTATAAGGTGTGTTAAAAGTGAGTAGTATTTTAAGTAATTAGAGATAATTCTCAATTATATGAGTAATTGGTTGATTATTGGTTAATGGGAGATTAATAGGTTAAATAATGAATTAGTGATTAATTAAGAGTTTGGATAAACTCTTGAGCCTAACGTGGCAGCCAAGAGCAAAGTTAGATATGAATCTTAAATCCATATAATAATGTGGCACATTAAGAGAATTTTGTGGCTTAATCATCTTACAAAGTGGGCCCTACACCACCAAGACTTAAAAGTCTCTCTAATTCACAAAATTGGATGCTTACAACTACTATGTAACGTGTAATATTTAAGCAAAGATAAGAAATTGTATTAACAACGTGAGTGGCTTCATTCTTTCATACAAAGACATCTTCCTAAGTTATTAAGTGAAATGCTTGTATTTCATCTACATAGCAATGAGATTTCTTAATGAAATAGCAAAGAGATATCATTCTGGTAACGTAATTGCTTCAACATTTCATACGAAGACTATTTAATATTATAGAAATGCGAGATTTGTAAATCTAAAGGAGTACGGTACAATCTTTCTCAAGAATATCATACGGATTTTCTCTTACTTCGATCCGCCGTTACGTGTTGTCGCAATTGACGTGTGTTAGAGGGATTGTCAAGAGAATCAGTTCAGGTATGTTAATGCTATCCCTTCTTTCTTTTTGGCATGACCCAAATGATACTGAAAGAAACGAGCAAACACACAGTTTCTATAAACGACTCTATTCATAGAAATATTAGGGGTGTCTATATTCTTGATTCTCCATATGAATTATTATTATATCTTCTATTCATGGATCTCAGAAATATATGTATTTGATAAAATTTATCCGACAGGCATATTATTTTATGACATTCCGAAAAAATCTTATTAACGTATTTCTTAAGACATATTATTTTTATGATATTTTGAGAAAATATTATTAATGTATTTCTTATGCATTTCATGCATTTATACATATACATTGACCCATGACCAGATGATTTTATGTACGCGTATATTATATGTATATGGGATATGGGAAAAGGTTATGGCGTTATATATGCACCACCACCTGATCAGCTGGTATACGTTGATGATTTACCCACAGTGGTCGAAATGATATGATGGGATGCCCCTAGAGGCTTAATGATGTTTTGAACGCATATACCAATGTATGGTATGACATTTATACGCATATGCATGATATTATAAAAATGAAACAATTCACAGAGCTATGCAGATGTACATGTCGAGTTTTTTACTCCATGTTTCTCTCATGTTTATTATTTACTGATTTTCATTCCTTACATACTCGGTACATTATTTGTACTGACGTCCCTTTTTCCCAGAGACACTGCGTTTCATACCCGCAGGTCTCGATAGACAGGTCGAGAGTCCTCCAAGTAGGCGATCAGCTCAGCGGGAGATGTTGGTGCACTCTATTTGTTCCGGAGTTGGTTCGAACCGGGCGAGGCCAGGCTATTGGGTATAGACTTGGTTCAGGATGCCTTGGAATAGGTTAAGTTGATTCAGGATTGACTTCGTATAGCCCAATCTAGACAGAAGAGTTATGCGAATAGGAAGGTTCATGATGTTGCATTCATGGTTGGTGAGCGGGTATTGCTATGGGTTTTGCCTATGAAGGGTGTGATGAGGTTCGGGAAGAAGGGGAAGTTGAGCCCTAGGTATATTGGGCCTTTTGAGATTTTTGAGAGAGTTGGAGAGGAATCTCAATTTGTTGTAGTCCTGTGGGTCGCTGATGCTCAGCCTTGACCTGCAGACAAGTCAAAAAACTAGATACAAAGTTAGCAACATCTTTCTTCATACCTTCCCACGAATCAGATTGATTTAGGTCATGATACATTTTTGTGGATCCAGGATGTATAGTGTATCTAGAGTTGTGGGCTTCTTCAAGAATAGTCCGTCTCAACCCATCTGCGTCTGCTACACATAGCTGACGTGCATTTTGCAGGGTTTAACTTCAAATTATACCTCCGCAAACATTCGAAGAATTTCCTCATGTCGTCCAAATATTCTGAACTTTTTCGAGAATTGATGATGACATCATTCACATATACCTAGATCTCTTTGTGAATCATATCATGAAAGAGGGTCATCATGACCCTCATGTAGGTAGCACCAACATTTTTGAGGCCGAATGGCATGAATTTGTAATAGTAAACTCCCCAAGATGTAGTGAAAACTATCTTTTCTGCATCTTCTTTGTGCATCAGGATCGGGTGATACCCGGCAAAACAATCCATGAACGACTGCAGTTCATGCTTCGCACATTTTTCGATGAGCATATGAATGTTTGGTAACTGGAAGTCATCTTTCGGGCTGGCTTTGTGAAGATCTCGATAATCCACACATATTTTCCAACCATGTGGGATATTTGGTGACCCTCACTTCATTCACCTCTATTTTCTTGGTTACCTCTTCTTTTATCCTCAAACGCAAGCTAGGCCTAAATTTTCTGGGTTTGTTTTGACTGGTGGTCTAGCGGGATTGGTAGGCAATCTATGCAAAACGATATCAGTACTTTACCCAGGCATGTCATTATACGACCATGCGAACACATCGATGTATCGTCGAAGGAGCTCGACCAATTCTTCCTTCTGCTCTGCTTCTAGATGGATGTTGATTCGTGTTTCTTTTACGTCTTCCTCGCTTCTGAGGTTGACCACTTCTGTATCTTCAAGGTTAGGCTTTTTCTGACTTTCCAGCTGTTCGATCTCTTGTGGGAGATTGACTGGCATCATACTCCCATCGTATTCCTCGTAATCTGGATTGTTTTGCTCGAGAGTTTCGTTACATGTCATAATCGCAGAATGCAAGTTTTTATCGTTTTGATTACTAGAAAGAAAAACTAAGTATAAATGAAGAGATAAATAAATTTGCAATAATTTCAAGAAAGCAATTCTTTTTATTTCATCAAAACAAGAATGTAGGAGCGTTCATAGAGGCAAACAACAAAAAGTTATAGACACGGTTAAGGCCTCAAATGACCGTGTGCGTTTTTTCATAAAATTTACAACTCCACACTACCAAGACTCCCGGCGAACCAAAGACGGGCTAGAGGTCCAATTCCGCAGGTCCTCTCTTGGTTCGGCATTCCTAATGGCCGGTGTCTTGATATCAATTCCTTCACAGCATTCCTCAATCATGGTCACGAACAACCTTCCCATTCCATCAACGATATCATCCTATGGTGCTGAACTCTAGCCTGTACCCAAAACATGCTCTGGCACAAAAGCCTTCTTCCCGAAGCTACACATACAAGTCCTCTGTTATCCCGTCTCATCGGACTCCAAGCCCGGTTCCTGGTCTGTATCCGTATTTCATTATTTCCTCATGGCCATCTTTGATCCAAACGATGACTGCATTCCCAAGTTTTGCTCAGTCTCTTCTATTTCGGTGGTGTGCATGATCTCAACTGCATGGAAAGCAACCCTGTCTAGTCCTTCTATGAATGGGGCTGCATGTTCCAAATAAGCTGACTAGCTCCATTCGCCATGGACTACGATCTCTTGACAGCCCCATTCGAATTTTCTACATTGGTGTAGGGTAGATGAGACGGCCCCTGCCATGTGTATCCAGGATCTTACTAGCAGTAAGTTATATGAAGATGAGATATCCATCAATGGAATAGTATGGGAAACTCAACCGGTCCGATATGCAGAGCCAAATAAATTTCTCCATTGACATCCTTCCGCGACCCGTCAAAAGCTCTTACTCTCACATGAATTTCATTGACCTCTCTCATGTGGATACCCAACTCTTGTAGAGTAAAGAGGGGGGAGATATTGACTTCTGATCCTCCATCAAGCAATACTCAGGACACTACCTTATCTCCATATTTGACAGTGATGTGTAGAGCTTTGTTGTGACCCACGCCTTCGATAGGAAGCTCATCTCTTCGGAAAGTGATCATATTTTCTTCGACCATTTTCCCAATGGTCGCCGCCTGTGCCTTACTAGTGGTGTTGCTCGGCATGCTCACCCCGCTTAACACTTTCATCACGACATCTTTATGACTGTCAGAACTCATCAGTAAAGCCATGATTGATATTTGTGCTGGAGTTTTCTTAGTTATTACTCCATAGAGTATTCTTTGGTTGACATCCTCTTCTAGAATTTCGCAGCCTTGGGATCCGTTATATTTCTTTCTGAATCTGCTCCCTTCCCAGATTCCCTCGGAGTAGGTTTTAATTATACTGTGTTCATCAGAGTCTTTTGAGGTGGGACCCTTGCAGCTTCAGTGTTGCCTATCATGATAATGGTTCCTTTCAAGTCGTATTCTTCATCCAAGGTGATTGTGTTAGCCCCTTGATTTCGGTGATTTGGCAACAGATTGTGGTTCTCATTGGGCTAAGACGAAGTGAACTGAATGACTTCGCTTTTGAGAAACGACTCAATTTCATTTTTCAGCTTAAATCAATCTTCAGTATCATGCCCAGGTACGCTTGAGTGGTACACACACATTTTGGTTGCATCAAAATACTATGAGGGATACTCAGGAACCCTTCCTTATATTGGATGTATCAAACCTGCTCTCCTCAGTCTTTCAAACAGTTGAGACAGAGGTTCAGCAATTGGGGTGTAGTTTTTGGGACCTATCTCTTCAAAATTGGGGCGAGGTCGGGGTGCATATGTGGGTCAGTTTTAATGATTGGTGGTTTGAACATGAGGGTATGGTTGTAGTGGGTGTGGATTGTTATGGGCTTGAGGCATTTATGTACTCTTAAAGGCTTGTAGACATATGTCGTGTACGTGAAAGATTGTACGGCCTTGTCGGCCTATGTTTTGAGTTTATAAATAATGATGTTGGCCTATTAGGCCCGTATGTCATGTGTATATGATAATATAATAAGAAAGATACGTTACGTTGGTACTCGATTGAGTAAGGTACCGGGTTCCCTGTCGCGGCCCATCGGGTTGGGTCGTGACAAGTTTGCACTAGAGATTCTGGATAAGGGGGTTCATTTGACTCCGGAAGAAGGTGTTAGGCATTTTTCGAGTCTCGTAACTAGTACAGTTGCACACTTGATCAAATTAGCTTTTAAGAATACTCAGATCGAGGTGAAAACACACAAAAGCGAAAATAAACACGAAGGAGGCTCGAGGTCGTCCCCACCTAAAAAAGAAACAAAAATAAAAATAAAATACTAAAGTTCTATTCTATGCTTCCTCACATCATCCAGTCTCTAGCCTTCATTTACATGTGTTTCAGGGCCTTCCCCGGGTAAAACTATTTACAAACTCTTCGGGACATTTCCCAGAATAAAAACTAAAAGGAACGACCTCTTACCTCGAATGAAATAAAAGACAAGACCTAAAGTTTGTCTACCCGGGTGTGGTCGGTCTAAGCATGCTCCTAATTACCCGAATAATTAAAAGAGAAGTAACACGAGAATAAAAGAATCTTTCTTAAGCTCGAATTCCTTCTCATTATTAACCAAACCCCAAAATCTGATTTTAAGCCAACAAATCCACGACCTAACTTACCAAATCTCTTAATCTATCACTTTTTCAATTCAAATCGGAACCATCTTGCTATACCATGGTCTTTCAGAACCAAATCAATAAGAGACAAAGTAACTTGTCCAAATGAAGATTGGAAATAGACTAAGGCACTAAAAGATGTCAAGAAATTTAACTACAACGTGATATGAGCCCATTTAATACTATTGACATACTTCAAGCCAACAAATATAAACAGACTATGGAATAATTGGCATTTTTTAAAACCAACTAATTTGTTAAGCCCCATTCACATAATGTGCCACTAATTCAATGATCTAATTCAGAAGATGGTCTTAAATGATAATCTTGCATCAAACGAGAGTTTAACAAATGAAGGAATTTAACCACATCCTAGACAAAGAATTAGACATAGAAAAGCAGTCATGATACATTCATCTTCGCCAAAAGTGCTTGGAAGCATCACATAAGAAAAATTAAAAAGCAGAGTAAGCAACAAACCTCAAATTGAACTCTGAAATTTATGAAAACAGCTTGCACTGACCAAGAGTCGTGAACGAGAACTTCCAACCGACCGAAAATGAGAAACTCGAACCTAAGGCAGGCCGAATTTTCAATTGCTGCAACTATTCGGATTTTTATTTCTCTGTCTCTATTCTCTCGTCTATGTGACTGCGTGTATATGTGATAATGGAGAACAAGAAGTTGAAAGTGGGTATTATCTCTATAATCAAGTGGTGGAAATCTGGTGTTTAATGATGATGAAAAAGGAGTTACCTATGGTGGAAAATTGAACTTCCTAACAGTAAGATCCATGGATGAATTCAGTGATTGTTTTGAGGAAGAAGGTGAAAGTTTCAATGGTTTTCTAATCTCCTCCCCTGTTTTTGTCTTTGCGTTCTATCCTTGTGTCTTCAGCTGCCTAGGGTCCTTAGGATTAGAAAAGGTTATAATTAGGATTTTAAATAAGTGTGGGGAAATAATAAGGGCTATTAGATTAAAAAAATGAAGGGGTGGGATTGAAAGGGGTGTTGGGCGGGTCAGCAGGTCTAGTGGGCTAATGGAATTTAGTTGGCCGATTTTGGACCTCTTTTGTCCCAAAGCAAGATAAAATAATGAGCCTAAACTATTAAAATACGACCAAAATGTTAATTAGTCCTATGTAAGTAGAGTAAACTATTAAAATAAAACTATACACTTAAATAAAACTGTTTTTATTATTTTTCAAATATCATACTAAAAATAAAAATAGAAGTGGGTTAAAATCATAACGAAATTAAAATAATATCACTTCCAAAAAGAAAACTAAGGACATTAAATAAATATATGTATAAAAATGAGAAATATTATAAGGATGAAACTATTTTTGTAGTTTTCAATTTTTATGCTTTAAAACTAGAAATAAAATTAATAATAGAGTGAAATCCTATAGAAATAAACTCAAATAAATATTCTAAAAATACTAAGACTACTAAAGATAATCCTAATGTGCGGGTCAAAAATTATGTGCTTACAACTGCCCCTCTTTGCTCAGAAACAAGAAATGTTTTTGAGCAAAGAATCAAGTAAGTGACGTAATTGATTTCTGACCCGACACTTATTCAAAAACAAAATAAAGATGGATAAAATATTGTGACCGAGCCCTAGTATCTGAGCTGCCTACATATCCTTGGCTATAAAGGAATCAGGCCACGTGTAGTTCAGAGGTGAATGAAGTGATGGACTATGTGAGGAGGATGAGAGAGTCGAGTGAGGTACCGTTCGAGGCTCCGGTCTGTGGTCCCTGTCATTACATCAAAATAAAAGCAAAAATTACAGCAAAAATAAAAGAAAAATACAAGATCCTATCTACTTCTTGTCTTGAATGTTCCTTGAATCTCCACTTGATCCTTCAACATGAAACTGAAAATTCACCATATTCTTCAGATAGGCATCCTACTGACTTGAACTTGAAAAAAACTGGAAGTTGACCCTATTCTTCAGGCGGGCATCCTACTGCTTGCACTTGAAATAAACTTGAACTTGGAGTAGACTTGAGCTTGCAAACCTTATTCTTCAGGCGGCTCATGCTACTTCTGATTTGAATTGAACAAAAACTGGAGGTTAACCCTATTCTTTAGGAGGGATCCTCCTGCCTCTGACTTGAACTTGAAAACTGAAAGTTGACCCTGTTCTTCAGGCGGGCTCCAAATATTTCTCTAACTTGAACTTGAAAACTAAAAGTTGACCCTGTTCTTCAGGCGGGTTCCTGGTGCCTCTAACTCGAACTTGAAAAATAAAAGTTGACCCTGTTCTTCAGGCGGGCTCCTAGTACTTCTTAATTGAACTTGAAAACTAAAAGTTGGCCCTGTTCTTCATGCGGGCTCTTGGTGCTTCTTTGTCTTGAACCTAAAATCAATTTCTGAAATATTGCCCCTCGTTCTCTAGGTGGGTGCCTGCAATCAAAACAAATAAAATTTTCTGCCTCAGTTTGCACTAGGAAGATTTGTGAGTTGTTAGCAAAACTATAAATCACCTATGCTATTGATGAAGGATGCAATGATGAGAGTACAACTAAAGGCTCGACTAGGATATGCGTCTCCTGTGAGATTGAGCTTAAGGAAAACTATAAACTGAGCTTGACTAAACTTAAAATTGACCCTATTCTCCAGGCGGGACCCCTGAACTCAAGGAAAACTAAAGATTAACAACTTAAAAAAATAAAACACTGACTCTATTCTCCAGGCGGGACCCCTGAACTTAAAGAAAGCCAAAGATTAATAATTTAAGGAAACTAAAATTAACCCTATTCTACATGCAGGACCCCTGAACTAAAGAAAAACTACGATTAACAACTTAAGAAAACTAAAAGCTGACCCTATTCTCCAGGCGGGACCCCTGAACTCAAGAAAATCTAAAGACTAACAATTTAAGAAAACTTAAAACTGACCCTATTCTCCAGGCGGGACCCCTGAACTTAAGGAAATTAAAGATTAACAACTTAAGGAAACTAAACACTGACCCTATTCTCCAGGCGGGACCCCTGAACTAAAGGAATGCTAAAGATTAACAACTTAAGAAAACTAAAAACTGACCCTATTCTCCAGGCAGGACCCTTGAACTCAAGGAAAGCTAAAGATTAACAACTTAAGAAAACAAAAAACTGACCTTATTCTCCTGGAAGGACCCCTGAACTCAAGGAAAACTAAAGACTAACAACTTAAGGAAACTAAAAACTAACCCTATTCTCCAGGCGAGACCCCTGAACTTAAAAAAGACCAAATATTAATAAATTAAGGAAACTAAAAATGACTCTATTCTACAGGCAGGACCCCTGAACTAAAGAAAAACTAAGATTAACAACTTAAGAAAACTAAAAGCTGACCGTATTCTCCGGGAGGGAACCGTGAGCTCAAGAAAAACTAAAGACTAACAACTTAAGAAAACTAGAATTGACCCTATTCTACAGGCGGGACCCCTGAACTCAAGGAAAGCTAAAGATTAACAACTTAAGGAAACTAAAAACTAATCTTATTCTCCAGGCGGGACCCCTGATCTTAAGGAATGCTAAAGATTAGCGACTTAAAAAAACTAAAACTGACCCTATTCTCCAGTCGGGACCCCTGAACTTAAGGAATGCTAAAGATTAACGACTTAAGGAAACTAAAACTGACCCTATTCTCCAGGCAGGATCCCTAAACTTAAGAAAAACTAGAGATTGAAAACTTAAGGAAACTAACAACTGACCCTATTCTCTAGGCGGGACCCCTGAACTTAAGGAAACTAGAGATTTAAAACTTAATGAAACTAATAACTGACCCTATTGTCCAGGCGGTACCCCTGAACTTAAGGAATGCTAAAGATTAACGACTTAAGGAAATTAAAACTGAAGGAATGCTAAATATTAACGACTTAAGGAAACTAAAACTGACCCTATTCTCCAGGCGGGACCCCTAAACTTAAGAAAAACTAGAGATTGAAAACTTAAGGAAACTAACAACTGACCCTATTCTCCAGGCGGGACCCCTGAACTTAAGGAATGTTAAAGATTGAAAACTTAAGAAAACTAACAACTGACCCTATTCTCCAGGCGGGACCCCTAAACTTAAGGAATGCTAAAGATTAACGACCTAAGGAAACTAAAACTGACCCTATTCTCCATGCGGGACCCCTAAACTTAAGGATTGCTAAAGATTAACGACTTAAGGAAACTAAAACTGACCATATTCTCCATGCGGGATCCCTGAACTTAAAGAAAAAATAAAAAACTCTACCGACTGAGGAGAATGCCCAGGAGGTATGATCTTCTCAACTTGTTAGACCCTGCTTGTTATTGGCTAACCATTTTTCTGTCATACCTTACCACAAAAAAACACTTCTGATCTATTTGAGCCCTATACCCTTTATCTGTTGCATTATGCTCATGAATTGATATTTACCGAACCTTTGCATTTCATATGAATCTCAAAGCACGTCAATTTTCACCAACTTAGAGTGCATACTACTTTTTCCTGACTTATGCCACTTTGATGTGCTAGCCAGACTCCGCTTTGTGCAGTTGGAAAGCTGGTAGCAAATTTTGAAGTCATTTCTCACTTGTTCTGACGAAACAGACTCAAAAAGAGGACTTAAACAAAGCAAGAGGAACAGAGTAAGGGGTCAATAGAAAGAGATGATATCTTACAAGAAAATTATCAAGTAGAAACTTATCTGATGTGACACCAACTCTAATGTCCATGACGTGTATCTTTGATTAAGTGGCCAGATCTGTCAAGTAAGTCTAATCTTCCATTCTTGTCATACCTCTAATCTGTGAAACTAGGCTTCAATGCTCCAATTGTCCTATCTAATTCATGATCCTCAGTCGACTTGTAGTGCCCTGAAGGGTTTTCACTATCAAGCCTATCTCATTTTGTTCTTTCTCTCAACTCACCGATAAGACTCTCTCATTTTGTTCTTTTCTTCTTATTTCCTCTGATTCTGTAGATGACAAAGCATTAATCATGGTAAAAATACCATATGCCCCTGACATGTCTACTCGGCACTCTCAAAGATTATCTGGGAGGTCTTTTTTGAAATATAATGTGGCTTTTGGACAGGGTTAGAAAGAAAGAAAAACACGAAGGCTCAAATTCAAACTAAGACAAAATGGGATATAACTTTACAACTTTTGGAACCGTCTTTTATAGAAAACAAAACTTCTGCCCCAGTTTCTTTTGAAGTGAAGAATTTTTGGATTTTTTGACTTGGTGTGACCGAACCTTAAGGCTGCCTACGTATCTTGTTCACACAAGAATCAGGTCGAATGTAGTTCAAAAGAATACTTTTTGTTATTGCTATTTTTTATTTTTTTCTTCTTTTCTCTTTTTTTTCTTTTTTCTTTTTTTCTTTTGGAATGAACTTTCTAAAACAAACCTTATAGAGGCATGGTCTTTTTTAATGACTCATACTCGATTCCAAAAGATGGGAGGTCAAAGAAATCATCACTGGCTCAAAGGGGTACCGAAGGGTATAAAGTGTTTGGGTAGCTAAAAGAGGGGCTTTCCAATCTCTGAAAATGCCAAGTACAACACATATAACTTAAGGGTGAAAAACGAAGATCATACACAATATATTTTTTGCCACTTCGGCATTAATATCACTTATATGCCTTCCATCTCTCTTTAGTGCCCTGTCAAGTACAGAACTCTCGATGGGTGATTTCTTCTTCACAATGGATACCCTCCATCAGTTTGGGACAAACTCCCTTGGCTTTATCTTGTAACTTGAGATAGACTTGAACTCAAAGTTCCTTGCTTCAAATTGTCCAGGACGCACTCTCTTGTAACAAATTCTTGTCGTCCTCTTAACTTCCCAAACTATCTGCCCTAGTTTCACACAATCCGGGCTTTAAATGATCTCAAAATATCCAAATCTTTACTTGTTTCCCTCAAATTTCTCTGTCATCTTCAAAACTTGTTTCATTGCTTCATGATTAGACTAACTTTCAAGACCATGCTGAGAATTATGCGTGCATGTCATGTCACTAGAGTCACCATGAAAAGAACTATAAAAGAAAAAGAGAACTAAACAAAAACTGACTAGAAATAACATAAAACAGGAGATTGCATTAGACATACGGTGAAAGGGTTTGAAAAACAAAACAAACAAAATAGACATGGGTTACAACCCTGGAGCAATCCTAGATAACACTAGACGATTACTACAACTAAATTAACTAAGAAAAATAAGAGGAAGAAGGGTTTGAGCCATAAGACAATATCCGGATTACAACCCTGAAATAACCCGAACAACAGAAACGACGACAAAATAAACTACCAAGACTCCTTCACGGCTAACCAATAAAGGAGTGTCTTTACAATTTCCAAGCTCGACATCTTAGCCATTAAATCACACATCAACATTACTATGACCTTCAAAAATCTCCATCACATTGACCTCAGCAAATTGCTTTTGGGTCCCTTTTGCCACCTCGTTCTTAAGATCAACTTCTGGAACCGAGACTGATAGCGCTAAAAACTTTGCGGCAAGTGGCCTGCCAAGAAACTCAGAAGAGTTCTCATATTCCTTTTCAACACAAATCATGCCCACCATATGCGTCTCATTATGAACAGGCAATGGACTTTGGCTAGTATCCGCTGCATCTGGATTTTGCACAATAATGTCACTTGAATCAATAAGCTTCTGAACTGCTCTTTTAAAATTCCAACACTTTTCTATGTTGTGCCCCGGGGCATTAGAGCAATATGAGCACCTTTGAGAATAATCAAAATTCTTTGGAAGGGGTTCGTCATTTTTATCTGAATCGTCTTCAACATGTCCAATTGCCTCAACCTGTGGAACAAACTGGCATATGATTCTCTAATAGGAGTGAAAGACTTTTACTTTTGTTGCTGCCTTTTCATTTTGTACTCCGGCCTTGGTTGGAAACGCTTGTGGGTAGGTGGTTTATATGCTTGTAGAGGTGGGTAAGACATTTGTGGAGGTGGTACAGGCCATTGCGGGTCTTGTGGACATGGAGCATATGGCGGTGCATTATGGATAGAGTACTGGGAAGGTGAGGTATGACTTTGGGGATTTTGTGGAGAGAAGTAGCATTGGGGAGGATTATATAGACTATGAGGATATTCATGGGGTCGATATTGAGGCTGAAAGTGTTGAGCAGGAACGCCTACTAGATCTTGTCGATGGCGG
Organism: Nicotiana tabacum; assembly: GCF_000715075.1. NCBI lineage: Eukaryota > Viridiplantae > Streptophyta > Magnoliopsida > Solanales > Solanaceae > Nicotiana > Nicotiana tabacum. The sequence goes on from NC_134102.1 coordinate 136,111,815, forward strand.
GGCTCAACAACATCTTTTCTATTTCTCTTTCTCTCCCCCCAGACTTAGTGATATGTTCTGAATGTCTTATGTAGTACCTTTTAATGCAGAATAGCTCATGATTTTGCCTGACTTGATTCCTTCTTCTACCATCTCCCCCATTTTTACCACATCATTAAAAGGCTTACCTAAAGCTGGGATCAAATAAATGAAGTAGGTGGGTCCCTGAGCTTGTAGGAAATGCTTAACCATTTCTTCTTCATCAATCGGGGGACTGACCCGAGCAACTTGTTCTCTCCATCTGAGCCCAAATTCCCTAAAACTTTCCTCGTGTTTCTTTTCCATCTTAGATAGGGAGGAGCGGTCTGGGATAATGTCTATATTGTACTGAAAGTGTCGAACAAAATCTTGAGCCATGTCATCACATGCATACCACTTACTGACATCTTGACGAGTATACCATTCCAAGGCTGCCCCACTCAAGCTCTCACTGAAATACGCCACTAACAACTCATCTTTCCCGCTAACACTTCTCATTTCACTGCAATAACCCCCTCAGATGGGCTACTGGATCTCCACGCCCGTCATACAAGTTAAACTTTGGCATTTTAAACCCCGCGGGCAGATGAATATCAGGAAACATACACAAGTCATTGTAAGACATGTTAATCTGATTTTCCATCCCTTGCATGTTCTTTAAGGATTGTTCTATACCTTTCAGCTTTCTGGATATCTCATCCCGCCCTTCTTTTCCTGCGGACTTCTGGGGATTATGATTATACGAATTCGGGACCTGGTGGGCCAATTCTGGGGAGTAGTATTGGGCATCATGAGGTTTGAACTGGTGTTCACTGTTGGACCAAAGGAGAGGTTGTGATGGTGGATGTAGTGGATATGACAAGCGGGCTATTTTGGGGAAATGTAGTTGGAGGACGAATGATAGAGCTACTAGGGAGGTTGGGAAGGCTATGATAAGCGAAAAAATATGGAGAGTATGGTGGATCATCTGACACTATGACCGGAGCTTGGGTGAAGGTGGCATATAGGAAGCTAGGTGGTGGCGGGGGTGGTGCCTTACCAGTCATCCAAGCCTGATACATGTCTGTCATGTGTTGTCTTAACATCCTTACCTCTTCAACCAGCCCAGTGTCTTGTTTAGACAATTGCTTTTGGGAACCAGTATCAACCAACTCAATTCCGTTGTCGTCTGCCATTGCCTTTTGACTTTATGTTGTAGGAAAGAGTTACCAGTTTAAGAACCACAAACCAACCACCCTTCTGCTATAATGAAGCAACAAAGAGGAACAAAGTGAAGTCATCACGTTAGTGTTAGGGTATTTAACATAAGATAATCTCACATTATGTACAATGCACCTAGTCACAGTTATCGGTTCTAAAATGACTTCGAGGGTACAAAGGTCATAGGGCATCATCCCAATTTGCTTGCTCTATCATCCCTCTTTTCTTTCCTTTTTAACGCTCATTGGTTTGCTCATTTTCTTTCCTCTCTTTTTCTTTCTGACCATCACTCTTTTCTTTCCTCTCATCCCACAACTTCATTTTTTTTCTTTTTTCTTTTAATTTCAAAACGATTTGATCGAACCCGATATAGGTTGCCTACGTATCATGTTCCACACGAATCAGACCAAGCGTAGTTCTAGAAAAGTGATAGACAAAATAAACTAAAAACATGAATCTTTTTGAATTTTTCATTTATAACTTTTTTTTTTGTTTTTAAATACAAAATGAGAAATATGATGACAAAAAGGCTCGACAAACTCAGCTAAACTACGACAGACTCTGACACCACCTAAAAGCCTCAATGCTACTAGACACTACTAGAAAGTAAAAAATACCACAAAACAAACATAAAAAGTCTTCTCAAACAAGCTCCCGAATGCGACGGTCATGGCTGGGATGGTCCTAGGGTATCTGTCATGCTCAAGCTCTAGTAAGTGGATCCATAATTGAATGAGAAAAATAAGACTAAATAAAGTTAGTGACTCAGGACATTATGTGAGACAATAACACTTCCTATTGGACACATGCAAGACATGATTGAGGCTATTTTTATAAAATGATCTACATGGCCAAAAGGTGGCTAGAAGTGCAAACTCAACTAGGACGACCTCTAAGACATGAAAAACACTTCACAAAGGCCTATACAGCCCCCGATCTCCCAGGAATCACGGTCTCTAAGATTACTTTACAAAAATGACCCCCTTTGCATAAATGGCCTATGCGGTCAAAAATGGCTAGGCGCGCAGATTTTACAAGAATGGACTTAAACAGAGAGGACACCTTGTTGTGGACTTAGGAATCTAAGACATGGGTCACTAAACCACTTTTGCAAAAATGATCCCATTTTGCAAGAACATCCAATGTGGCCAAAAGTGGCTAGACATGCAAATTCAACAAGGACAGGCCTTAAAGTAAGGAGACAGTTAATTGTGGATTCAAGACTCTCCAAATATGGCTCAACAAACCACTTTGCAAAAATAGCCCTATTTCACAAAAAGGCCGATAAGGCTGATATGGCCAAAAATGGCTAGGAACGCAAGATTTGGCTACGACCCCCGAAGCCAAGAACTTAAGACTCACTATGAAGACCGGACCCTATATGGGATGCCTACGTATCCCGCCCCGAAAGACGAGAATCAGGTATGCGTAGTTCAGGAAGATTGGATATGAGAGAGAATCCGAAAAATAACTAATTTGGAGAAAACATACTTTTTGTCTTTTTGAAAAATAATGGAAAATATAAAATCTTTTTGAATTTTCTTTTTCTCTTTTTATTTTTGATTTTTGGGAAAAACTATGAAAGAAAAATGTGAATGGGCCCAAGTTGCTTCATTTTATACTTCACCCTTTTTTCTCCCTCGTTGGTCCGCCAAATGACCCATTTACCCTAAAAAGAATGTAACATATAGCACATAGGGATGATTAAATATCTTTTTGGGTCACGGGCCCATTTTGACATAAGTTGGATAAGCCTCCTACAAAGGGACAGAGTGCCTGGGACCAAGCCCTACTAAGTCTAAATGACATGATGCAAATAAAAATGACCTAAAGGCCGACCTGTGTTTGGGGTTCACTAGACAAGGCAATTCGAGGTGGCACGTGATCGATATCGGCTACTCTAGCTGTCCGCCCATTCCACGCTACCCCCCTAAAGGCACGGGTGACTCACAAAAAGGCCGTGTACGCTCAAACGTACTCCGAAAGACTTGTTGCAGAAAGAAGACTCATGGTTATGCAAATGATGACAGTTATAAAGCAGTAAACACTGTAAACACATAAACAACTAGCAAATAATAACAAAGTATAAAAACATAACAAAAATCAGATAAAGCAAATAAAAAAATATAAAAACCTCAACCGAATATTCTAAAAAGCCAGCAAGATCGTAGTATCAGCTCGAACCTGCAACTCCCCAGCAGAGTTGCCAAAGCTGTCACACCCTTTTTTCACCTCACTAACCCCTCTTTAAAAGAGATAAAATGATTTGTATAGCTCAAAAGGGTTTTCAAATTCAAAAGTGACAAAACATTTGTTTAAAAGGGATTTTCTCAGAGTCGCTACTTGGCATATAATCTCGGTGTGCCAAGTCACCATTTAAAAGTAATTTTTCCTTAAAAACAAATTTGACTCTAAACCAGTTTGCACCAGAGATTCTAGATAAGGCGGTTCATTTGACTCCGGGAGAAGGTGTTAGGCATTCCCCGAGTCCCGTAACTAGTACAGTTGCACACTTGATCAAATTGGCTCTAAGAATATTCAGATTGAGGTGGGAACACACAAAAGCAAAAATAAACACGAAGGAGGCTCGAGGTCGTCCCCACCTAAAAAAGAAATAAAAGTAAAAATAAAATACTAAAGTTATATCCCATGCTTCCTCACATAATCTAGTCTGTGGCCTTCATTTACATGTACTTCGGGGCATTCCCCGGGTAAAAGTATTTACAAACTCTTCAGGACATTTTCAGAATATAATCTAAAGGGAACGACCTCTTACCTCGAATGAAATAAAAGACAAGACCTAAAGTTTGCTTACCCGGGTGTGGTCGGCCTAAGCATGCTCCTAACGACCCGAATAATTAAAAGAGAAGTAACACGTGAATAACAAAATCTTTCTTAAGCTCAAATTCCTTTGCATTATTAACCAAATCCCAAAATCTGATTTTAAGCCAACAAATCTACGACCTAACTTACAAAATCTCTTAATCTATCACTTTTTCAATTCAAATCGGAGCCATCTTGCTATACCATGGTCTTTCAGAACCAAATCAATAAGAGACAAATTAACTTGTCCAAATGAAGATTGAAAATAGACTAAGGCACTAAAAGATATCAAGAAATTTAACTACAACATGATATGAGCCCATTTAATACTATTGACATACTTCAAGCCAACAAATATAAACAGACTATGGAATAATTGGCCTTTTTAAAACCAACCAATTTGTTAAGCCCCATTCACATAATGTGCCACTAATTCAATGATCTGATTCAGAAGATGGTCTTAATTGAAAATCTTGCATCAAACGAGAGTTTAACAAATGAAGGAATTTAACCACATCCTAGACAAAGAATTAGACATATAAAAGCAGTCATGATACATTCATCTTCGCCAAAAGTGTTTGCAAGCATCATATAAGGAAAATTAAAAGGCAGAGTAAGAAATAAGCCTCAAATTGAACTCTGAAATTTATGGAAACAACTGCACTGACCAGGAGCTGTGAACGAGAACTTCAAACCGACCGAAAATGAGAAACTCGAACCTCAAGCAGGCCGAATTTTCAACTGCTACAACTATTCGGATTTTTGTTTCTCTCTCTCTCTATTCTCTCGTCTATGTGGTTGTGTGTATATTTGATAATGGAGAGCAAAAATTTAAAAATGGGTATTGTCTCTATAATCAAGTGGTGGAGATCTGGTGTTTAATGATGATGAAAAATAATTTAGCTATGGTGAAAAATTGAACTTCCTAACAGTAAGATCCATGGATGAATTCAGTGATTGTATTGAGGAAGAAGGTGAAGTTTTTTATGGTTTTCTAATCTCCTCCCCTGTTTTTGTCTCTGTGTTCTATCATTGTGTCTTCAGTTGCCTAGGGTCTTTAGGGTTAGAAAAGGTTATAATTAGGATTTTAAATAGGTGTGGGAAAATAATAAGGGCCATTAGATTAAAAAAATGAAGGGGTAGGGTTGAAAGAGGTGTTGGACGGGTCAGCAGGTCTAGTGGGCTAATGGAATTTGGTTGGCCGATTTTGGACCTCTTTTGTCCTAGAGCAAGATAAAATAATGAGCCTAAACTATTAAAATGCGACCAAAATATTAATTAGTCCTATGTAAGTAGAGTAAACTATTAAAATAAAACTAAACACTAAAAAAAATTTATTTATGGTATTTTTCAAATATCATACTAAAAATAAAAATAGAAGTAGGTTAAAATCATAGTGAAATTAAAATAATACCACTTCCAAAAAGAAAACTAAGGACATTAAATAAATATATGTGTAAAAATGAGAAATATTATAAAGATGAAACTATTTTTTGTAGTTTTCAAGTTTTATACTTTAAAACTAGAATTAAAATTAATAATAGAGTGAAATCCTATAGAAATAAACTCAAATAAATATTCTAAAAATACTAAGACTACTAAAGATAATCCTAATGTGCGGGTCAAAAATTACGTGCTTACAATCTGAAGTGAATGTGTTACATATTTAATGGATATAACTTATATTCACAAATAATGGCCTTTTTCGTGGCCACTATTTAAATTTTGTCTCCATTAGCTTAATGAACAATATTTCTTTGCAAATAATAAATAAGTAAATCATCTAACTACTTTTAAAGGAGAAATTTACCTCATTGGTTAAATAAGAACAAAATTGAAAGATTGGCCTTAAAAAGGTCATATGGTGCAATAATCCTATTAGATCCGTAGAAAATAGAAATGATATCAGGGTGTCATTTTAGAAGGTTGCTATTTAAAAAATTAGCCACTGTATTCTGAATTTCAATTTTTCAGGATATAAAATCCTGAATTTAAGTTTTTTAGTTCAAATTTTCAGGACAAAATAAATACTGGCTAATCTCTAAATACCAACCCTAAAAATGGCTATTTGCGTACTTGGCCCAAGAGTAGGACCAATTGTAGCAAAAACAGAGTGACCCGTGACTAGTCCGGCTCCTAATGTGCTAGATCCGACCAGGAACATCCCCACATAACCATAGCCCGTGATTTTAATTAATTGGATGTGGGGAGTGCACTATTAGTGGGCGAATGGGAACAAATGCACATAATCGAAGGAAAAAATAATTTTTAAAACTTATTGTCTAAAATACTCATAGCTTATGTGGCAATAAATAATTTGATTAAGATAAAATAAAAAGTTTAAAATTAACTTAAATTTAAATAATAAAAGGTAACATTATTTTTAAAATATATTAAAAAGAAAAGCTTGTCAAATAAAATAGGACAAAGTAAGTATATTTTATATTTTTATGTTATTATATTATTAATTAGGTGAAAATGAGTCACGGGACGAATAGTGGCAAGCAAAATCCGACAAAGGAATCCTCAACTCGTCACGCATGTGTACACCACAAATACCACTAACCCTTGGCCAGCTAAAGAAAGTTTTTTTCCCCCTCTTTTTGGTTAATTGTTATATTATTACTCCTAATTACAGACACCAAAAAGAAAAAGTAGTTATGTTGTTACATATTTTCTCATTAGAGGTTTAAAAAGAAGAACCACCCAATGCACGAAACATTATGCAGTTAGATCTTGAGATTTAACAATGATTTCAACTAACTTAGAAACAACTTGGATCAACTCGAATATGCTGACAACCATTTATTTACAAATGCTGAATCTATATTAAGAATAAGCTCTCTAATTCTGAAAATCATAATCCGAGTAAAACTTTTACCATTTTAAAGATAATTAATTGTAGAAGTGGAGTTGAGCTAAGAAAAGAAGGTGCCAAAATGCCCAAAAACCATTATCCTTGCCTGTTATGGGTGGACATAACTTAGTGGTATGGTGCTACGAAATTGAGTGATGCAGAGAATGAGAGGTGGAGTTCAATGAGCATGAGGTCACCTACTTTATCACTTAAGAAAAATGGCATTTCTTTCCCCAAAATTCCATGTATTAATTTCCTCGAGAGCGTTCAAACTTGAAAGAAGTAAAAAGTTTCCTGACAAAGGGTGTTAAGTATATATTATATACGTCTAAAACTTAATATTTTATCTATATACGCAATATAATTTTTCGACGAATGACCACCCTTTAAGACTTATAGCTTCGCCCTGCCGTGTACCCATTAGCTTTAGATTTTCAAGCAACGAGGGGAATAAAAGCAAAAACAAAGGAAAGCATGAAAATAAATAGTCTTTGGATCATATTAATTCTTTGTTTCTCAACTTAAAATAAATAGTCTTGGGATCATATTAAACTTTATAAACTTAACTAGACAAGCTAATTAATGTGTATCGTTTTTGGAGAACAAACAGGGCTAGCTCTTTTAATCCTTGAACTAAGCCTCTTGAGGAATCCTACTCTAGGTCTTCAACTAGTAATGAAATTACTAGATGCCAAAACAAGTAAAAGAAAAGAAAGCAAAGAATTACCCAAATGGTTTGTTGGAAAAATATTGCTTCAAATTTGGAATACCGTTGTGTAGTAACGAAACTACCAGCACCTAGACGTCAACTTTCACAAATATTAATCGGTTTACGTGTTGTTTACTCACACTCCGGTGTTTATATCAATTCATTTAATATATGAATGCAAAATTATTATCCGAGCGATATTATGTTTAATTATGTGACTATCTCATATAAGTTTTTTTATATGTTATAAAGAATACATTCTTATTATTTAGTGATATATCTTCAACATTAACATGGCGGTTCTAGAAACGGGTTAGTACGTACAGTCCAAAATGGCCATATCTTGCTTTATTTCATTATATTATACTCTTGATTTGTTTATGGCCTTACCCAATTTAACTAACTTACATCATATTTAACTACCAAAGTTATACATTATTCCAAAGGGGCAACATTCTATATTATTTAACAATAATGCAAATCAAGTCATTGTCTAAGGAAGGTAAAAAAACAGGTTGACCAACAAGGTTGAGGTCAAATAATAAGTACTCATTTATTTTTAATCATATGTCTTTGCCATAAATAAAATCACATTTGTTAGGAAGCGTTTTACCTCAATGTAGTATTTTTCATTACCTCAATGTGGGAAACAAAAAAAGGAACAGGGTGGAGGAATTGAAAAAAGTCACCAGTCCAAAAATCTTTGATATTCAGCAAATATTAATTAGTTCAACTTCTCGCCCACTCTCAACTCCCCCCTCTCTCTCTCTCTCTCTCTTTCTTAATAGTATTCCCTTTCAATTTATATTGTATATTAAATTTTAAGGATGATAATATGAATTTTGAAATTTGTGGACTTAAATATGTCGTATTATTTATGTGATTATAATTATTTTAAAATTTGTGATTTTATAGTCAGACCTCTCTTCATCTCTTATATAACAACAATTCACCATAAAAATTAAAATTTTTTCGAAATCGATTTTTATGTTATGTTATACAGTTATAGTATATATCATCTATAACAATACTAGCAAAAAAGTATCAGAACAAACGAGCTTTGTTATAGAAATGTGAATTATAAATAAGCAGTAACATTTGTGTCACTATAAAAGAGTGTAATTAAAGATAAAATGAGAATTTCAAATTAAATTGTTTTCAAATTTATCGCTAACATTTTTTTGAACTGAGAAAGTATTTTAGTTTTACATAATTTATATATTTTAACTTGTTATAACAAATAGCAAATAATTTATCTTATTTTATAAATTACGAAACATATTTTTTTACGACAATTACTTGTAATTATCTTTTGAATAAAGTGTGACTTGGTGTTAAAAGTTTTATATATATGCTGACAAATCAGTGAAGCATAACTGACATAACAATGGAGTTTCCAATTATCACTCTCAGAAACATTCCTGTAAAGTCTCTCTCTTCCCATTTTCCTTTCTTTCCCTTTTATTTCCCCTTTCCTTTTTTTCTCATTTTGTTAAATTTCTTCTTATAGGCAATTCACAGGATTTTACTACTAGCCGTAGTGATTCTAACGGCGTTAGGCAACGTTCACGGCCGTCATAAAGTACACAAATGGGAAACAATAGAGTACTCCGCCATAAGTTGCAGAGCACACACCGCTTGGTTGACGGATTTTGGTGGAGTTGGTGACGGAACGACGTTGAACACTAATGCTTTTAAAACTGCCGTTGATCACTTGAGTCAGTTTCAATCAGACGGTGGTTCGCTGCTGTATGTACCCGCCGGAAAATGGTTGACGGGGAGTTTTAATTTGACTAGCCATTTTACTCTGTATTTCGACAAAGATGCCGTTCTTCTCGCCTCTGAGGTAACGTTTTGTTCTTAGCCAATTCCTCTTTTTTATGGAATCGGTTATCAACTCTTGAATGCATGAATTAATGTGCTTCACCAATATATAATTCTACAGGCATTTTAGTATTTTTTTTGTTTATAATAGTATCCGTACTCTCAGAGGATTCAGGATTTAAAAATTTAACGAGCTCAACCTTTAAAATTTTTAGTGTGAATTCATTGTAAATCTAATATTCGTTGAGATTTTAATAGGTTCTTACATATAAATTTTGTACTCCATATTAAAAATTATGTGTTCAATTAAACTCATAGCCGAAAGACTATTCATGTTCGTCCTAAAAAGAACAATATTACAATATTGATTTGAAAAATTGATTTGCGTGTTAGATAAGAGGAACCATTTTGTATGCGAAACGTATTAGTCAAGACTAAATCATATGTGCACCGTGTAGGTTTGATTAAATGGGAAAACACTATATATGAATTTTTTTTATTTTCAGACCTCAAATAGGAGACCTTTTAGAATAATAAAGGAATCTAATCATCCCATAACACCGCTTTGATTGTGACATTGGCTAAAATGTAACACTAGTTTAGTGGTGAGAATGTATTTTTAGAGGCGCCGCACCAGCTTCATGTGACCTTCTATTATTTTAGTGATAATCCTTTGGGGCAGGGGCGGATTTATAATCAAATATATTGGGCACGTGAACTCATGATCTTTCTGTCCAACTACGTATTTTATACACATATTTTAGAATTGGTTGAGTATTATCTGTTGGCACCTATGCTCCAAAAAAGCTAAATGATGCACTTGATTGAATGTTGAGTTACTTACCTAGGGATCAAATTTCACTTAATACTTTCTTTTTTTCCTTTTTTTTTTTGTGATGCACCCATGTTATAAAAATCCTAATCGGGGACATAGGATAGTTCAGTATTAAATACAACTAGGTGTTAAAATAAGCCTCTTATGAGTTAATATTTGTACTATATCTTATTTTCCAGTCCGTGAATGCAATCGGCTGAGAATAGTACAAAAGGCGCACCATGCGGTGAGAATATCGTTCGGCTAATGAGTCCAAATCCATGATAACATTAATTCAAGAATTGTACGTTCTCCAGAATTTTAATTTTATTTATTTTAGGAAAAATAATATTGCATAGCTGTTTTTAAAATAGTAATAGAAAAATATATATATATATATATATATATATATATATATATATATATATATATATATATATATATATATATATATGTGTGTGTGTGTGTGTGTGTGTGTGTGTGTGTGTGTGTGTGTGTTGTATGTTATATACAAAAATTATACACTTTTTCGGCTACCAAATGTAAATAGTTTCTGGCGCAATAATACGTAAACTAAAATGGTGGAGAGTGCATACGTATTAAAAATGGTTTGATAAACAAGAATGACTGTTTTTATAATTGAAAAATAATTTAACTTTAAACTTTAAATTTGACTCTTTATTAGAAGCTTTTATAGCTACATAAATATTATGGTATGTTTAAGATTATAAATTTTAGAAGTCTTAATTTTCTTTATTAAACTCGATATCTAGTCAAACTAAGTCACATTAAATACTAATTTTGAAGAGCGAGGTTAATTCTTATAATCTTATCCGATTATGCCTCCTTTGTGATATCCCTAGCAAGTAGCTAGAGGAAAACAAACGTAATATTAAATGCCTCGTACTGATAATCTAGGATGTGGGCAACAACTAAGCCGAGGATATTGTTTGTATTTTCAGAATTATTCATCACGTGAACTAAATTTTGTCCATTTTCTATAACTTGGGGATCACATTCAAAGCTACCATATGTGGTCTTTCGGAGCATGCTGGTAGCATCTGGGGAAGGTCCAAAAGCAGTGACAAAACTAGAAAATTCAATAAGGATTTTTTAAAATCAATAATAAGTAAGATTTTATTCTATATGCAGTATAATTTTTCGACAAAGTATGTTCAGTTGACCATACAACCACACATAACTTCACCCTTGTCCAAGAGAACCTCATGCTTTGTTGCTCTTGCCCAAGTTTTAGTGAGTAAAATTGCTCGATAACTGTATTGACCGGAGGTAATGAATACCCAGTGAAATAATCGAGATACACACAAGCTAACCTGAACAACACGCAAAAGAATAAACATGAACCAGCTTCAAATTTGGAAAAAAAGCTCACTATTCTAATTTTATCTGGTTTAAAATTTCAGTTACCACAGTGACACTCAAAAAACATTTCGTGTCTCAGAACAAAAGGTTTTCAATGGAAATTTTGTGCTTTTTTCTCTTCCAATTCTGCTATCTCACTGATTTCCTGTTCTTCCTTCCGCTTAGGATGAAAATGATTATCCGGTGATTGCACCGCTGCCATCCTACGGTCGAGGAAGGGATAATGACGGAGGTAGATTCATTAGTCTTATTTTTGGAGCCAACCTCACCGATGTTGTCATCACAGGTACTCTCATTTTATATCACTGTTACATTTCTCATATCGAAAATCTATAATATATGAATTCACATCGAAAATTCGTAGCTGGAACTCTTAATCCGGCTACTTTTTTGGTGGTGAGGGTATTGTCCATTGCCATTTTAAGAGCGGAATATTTCTTTTGTTGTCATTTTGTTTGCTAAATCGTGTAATTTTACTTTGAAATTCACTCAGGGGAAAATGGAACAATTGATGGTCAAGGGCAGCTATGGTGGGACAAATTCCACAAAAAAGAACTACAATATACAAGGCCATATCTGATAGAAATTATGTACTCTGATAACATTCAAATCTCGAGTCTTACATTGGTTAATTCTCCTTCATGGAATGTCCATCCTGTATATTGCAGGTAATCAAATTAATCTTGATCTCCAGTAGTTCAATATTGTTATCTTCTAGATCAATAATAATTAACGCAAAAAACTCGATTTCTTTGTGAAATGCAGCAATATTATTATCCAAGGCATCACTATCCTTGCACCAGTCAGATCTCCAAATACTGATGGGATTAACCCTGGTAATCTTGCATTATTGTTTACTAATATATTAAATTGTTTGAGTGATATTAAGGTTTCATGTAACAGGCAACCTGCCTCATTTTCCAGGTTACTAATCATACTTTTTATGATGGTTACCTGTAGCTAGCCACTCCGGCATTTTGGTTACTCTTAAGTTTTTGACTAAAAATAAGTCTCACTTGCAGATTCTTGCATAAATACTCGAATAGAAGACTGTTACATTGTCTCTGGAGATGATTGTATTGCTGTTAAGAGTGGCTGGGACGAGTATGGAGTTGCATTTGGGATGCCAACAAAGCAGCTCGCTATAAGGCGAATCACCTGCATTTCTCCAACCAGTGCTACAATTGCATTAGGCAGTGAAATGTCTGGAGGAATTCAGGATGTAAGAGCAGAGGACATAGTAGCAATCGATACAGAATCAGGGGTTCGAATCAAGACTGCAGTAGGACGAGGTGGATACGTAAAGGATATATATGTTAAAGGTGTGACAATGAAAACCATGAAATATGTATTCTGGATGACAGGAGATTATGGTTCTCACCCTGATAACAATTATGATCCGAATGCATTGCCTGTGATCGACAACATCAATTACCGCGATATGGTTGCTGAGAATGTGACCATTGCTGCTAAGCTTTCAGGAATTTCTGGTGATCCATTCACTGGAATTTGCATATCAAATGTCACGATTGAGTTGGCGCCTAAAGCAAAGAAACTGGCTTGGAATTGTACAGATATTTCGGGGATTTCAAGTGGTGTGGTTCCTCAGCCTTGTGAGTTGTTGCCAGATCAGGGAACAGAGAACGTTGCGCCCTGTAATTTCCCAACAGAGAACTTACCAATTGATGAAATGAAAGTTCAGACGTGTTACTGCAGGAAGAAAATATATTAACACATCAAGGCATAGAAGGATGATCATATTATAATCAGTCAAATCATTCTGTTGCTTACACCTCTTAACTGTGGATGATATACACTAGCCATGCGAATATCTGTAACTTTTACATATTTTTAAATGCTACTATCAGTTATTGCAGCCAAAATTTCAAGGACAAATCATAGCAAGAAGATTGTTGGTGAATACGTGTTGAATCATTATTAAGCTCTTTTAGTGTTTTACAAGAACTGTAGTCATTGAACAGAACCAAGATACAATGTTTAGATTCTTGGCCTTCGCAAACACCAGCACTCCTGATAAATATCTCACATTGAAGTACAGAAATCATGATATCAGTTTTAAGTCAGCTCTCTCCTCCCGCTAAACATAACTTACAAAATGTATTGAATTGCAAGAAAAATACTTCCTACATATGATACACAATCCAGGACAACCCGTCATATTTTTAGTTCAACAAAGTCTGGGTAGAACTTCACGGACTCCTTCCAAATCAGTTCCTTGATATTTTCTTCAGAAATTGAGGGCTGCTCAAAATCAAAACTGAAAGGCCTGGGACAAATCGGCTCATCGTTGATGTCATGAAGAGATGACAAAAATGGGTGACAAAGAGCCTCATCAACTGCACGTAGAGAAAGAAAATCGAACATACACGAGGTAAACAGGATGGACTAAAAACGGAAATTAAATCATGCAAAGGTTGAGGTCAGAATATTCGGTGCTTTACCTGTAATCCGTCGGGTTGGGTCAAAGACAAGCATCTTTTCAAGTAAATCAATAGCCAAAGGTGACATGTTGGGAAATCTTGCAGAAAATTGTTGCTTAGGATATTGAGGAAGCTCTCGGACATATCTTCGGGCATTATCACTTCTCAGAAATCTAAGGCTGGCATCATCAGGAGAACCTAGTAGCTTCAAGAGAGAAGAAACATGATAGAAGCTGGGAACAGTAAGCTGATCAAACTGCTTCAGAACCAGATAAAAAGTCCCATATATTTTTCTTGAACCCGTTGTGAAAATATGAAATGATTTACTTATTCAATGAACATTTGAAAGAATTATCTGCATGAAATTACAGCATAGTGCTGGCTATGGCAGTGGAAATCACTCTCAACTCCCAACTTCAGAGAAAGGGAATGCTTAAAGACTAGTTTCAACTTAAAAAGGAGGGAAATGAAAAAGAAAAGAGGAGGTTATTTCAGGTAAACTGCGGATCAACTTCTTTACACCTTCAAATAAACTTTTTTTTCTTAATCAGGTTTGCTAAAGGACTTTGAAAATGTATTGCAAACCATGAAAGAGCCAGACATGACTTTTTACCTCAGTAATGAGTCTCAGCTGATGTACATAATCTTTTCCGGGAAACAAAGGTTCTCTTGTCATTATTTCACCGAGAATACAACCAACCGACCAAACATCAATTGCGGCCGTGTATTCCGAACAGTTAAGGAGCAGTTCAGGTGCCCGATACCAGCGAGTGACAACATATTCAGTCATGAAATCTGTCTCAGAAGTTGTCCTCGCCAAACCAAAGTCACCAATCTTGAGGTCGCAATTTGCATTTAGGAGCAAATTGCTTGGCTTAAGATCACGATGTAAGACATTTGCTGAGTGTACATATTTCAGTCCACGTAATAGCTGATACATGAAGTACTGCAAAATTAAGTCAAACGTTATCCAACTATTAAAACCCAGGTAAGGTACCAGCAATATGCCAGCATTACTTTAGGAAAGAAAGAGGTATATCAAATGCTCACAGTGAAAGCTAGAGCAACTTCCAGGCATTCCTCCATGTTATTAAGAGAAAATACTGTATAACCTAAAAATCTAGCTTAGCATGCCAGAGTAAGGCCAGGACTACAACGACAAGATTCATAAAATTGTTGGGAGAAGGAACAGTCATTGTCGTGCCTCTGTATCTATTAATGGAGTTATAGACATCTAATTATAATTTGAGAGATAAGAGGAAAGCCCTCTCTCGAATTCAAAGATGTAACACAAATAATGACTCTCTTCGCCGGGATGGCTCCTAGTATTGGTGAACGATCTCCTCTACACGTTATCTTTGGGCGTTTTACTCTCTTGTAAAGAGATGACTATTCAAACCTCTGAGTATTCAAATGCACGTGCTTTGTTTAAATTCCATCTTCTGCACAAAACAAACTGAGCCCTACATCTCACTCTTATGTGTTTTCTTGAGTGAGGTTGGGGTACCCTAATGCTTCCTAGAAATGATTATCAGTAACTGTCACCTCCAAGTATCTGATGAATAATAGTAATCCAATTCATATTTTATTTTACAGCACAGAATAACAACTGTGTTGAAGTCACGGTATAAGTACAAATGGAAGAAAAGATGGAAAGAGTAGCTTATACCAGACAGAGAACCAAGTAAAAAGAGAAAGGAATTATTCAACTTACACATCATATCACATTAAAGAATGGCCATCGATTCTGCATTAACAAAGCCAATACTTAAGGTAGAGCTCACGCTCTACTTAGACAACAATGTTTTCAGCAAAATAAGACTTATTTTAATCTACTATTTCCTTCCTTAAACAGAATATTACACACACTATTCCCTCAAACAGGACACACACGGACATAAGATTTTCTCAAGTTGATTAACTAGGAAATCATGTTAAAACAGCAGCCAGACTTGCAGAAGTACTATATGCATAGTTTGTTTCTAAATCTGACAATTAGCTTCAGACATGTCAACTATACCTCAATTTAGAACTGCCTCAATTTCAGATTAGCTTAGGACTTCGGCGTCGACTATTTGAAGAATCAAAGTAGAATATAATATTAAGCATTTTTAGCCAAATCATTGATATCTAATAACAGCATTTTCAAGGAAGAGAAAAACCTGACAGTGATCATTTGTCAAAGGTTGTTCAGACCGAATAATCTGATGAAGATCAGTATCCATTAGTTCATAAATTATGTACACATCATTGAAAGCCTCTTTCTTTGGCGGCCTTATAATGTCTTTGATTGCAATAATCTGAAAAATTTTAACAAAAAATTAAAGCACTCAAAAATGAAGCAACAAATCAAATTCATTCACGTACTAATCACCGGATAGGAGGAATCCTCTTACATTTTCGTGATCCATGTGCCGAAGTAGCTTAATTTCTCTCAATGTCCTCTTCGCATCAATTCTATTATCAAATGCATTTCCTATTTTCTTAATCGCAACTTCCTCACATGTCTCTGAATTTATAGCAGCACTAACAAATAGCAAAGAATAAGAAGCAGTTTTTCCATCATATCCCCCAAACATGGCAAAAATAAGCAAGAAATCAGTACAAGGAGATTCGAGTGAAAACATAATTAAGTAAATAAAAATATCTTCTTTTACAGCTTAAACTTTTAGACAAACAGTTCTTACGACAAAAATAATCTGTCGTACACATAAAGAGCATGTAAAAACTCATTTTATGTGACACACTTCTTTTTTTTTTAGTTTGTCTCAAAGGAATAACACATTTCTATGTTTAGAAACAAAACTTTGAACTTCCCAATTTACCTTAATGAGATGATTCATAGTCACACAAATGTGATGACTTTTTACCCTACAAGTTCCAAAAGTTTTTCTTTCTTTCTTAAACGCCATGCCAAGTCAAACACTGTCATAAATGGGACTGAGGGATATGGTCTCTATAACGGTTTAAACTTTTTGACAAACAGTTCACAAATTTGACATTCAAAACATTTCCACACACTATGACAAAAGTAAGCTGTCCTTCACATAAAGAGCATATGAAAAACGTAATTAAGTAAATAAGAATGTATTGTATCAAAAAATTTAAACTTTTAAACGAGATTACCATACGAGGCCGTAAGCTCCGCGGCCGATGGGACGAATAGGAGGAACGTATTTGCTGGAGACTTCAAATAAGTTACCGTACACATTGTAACGGACGTATTTACCGCCGTGTATGAGCACTCCTCTGATTTCACGACTACTGCCAGCGCTTGAAGCTCCGCCAGTTTGATTAGCCATGACGACGGCGTCGCGACGGATGATAATGGTACTGGTGGTGCAAGCAGACGGCGGTGGAGGAAGTCGCCGGTATAACGGCGTTTGATGGAGGCTCGTCGGTGATGTATATATGGTGGTGAAATTAATTTTTTGGATTTAAGCCATTGGAATATTCGAAACAGTAAACACGGCTTTGAATATCCGTGAGCTGAGTAGACTTCAGTCTTCACTATGGGGAAATGCGAATATAATACTCTCCCCATGCCATTTATGTCGCGATTTTTAATTCGACATAGAATTTAAAATATTAGTAAAATTTATGATCTTAAACATAAAAATATCTTATTCTTTTTGTGACAAAATAAAAAGAAAAAATTAATAGGATGAGTGGTATATATATTAGGAAATCTTTTTCTTCAAAAATTATTTGGTAATTATTTTCTATTTTAAATGACTTTCTTAATGTTTTCCTCTTATTGTGAGGAATATTTTTATTTTCTAATTTGAAAGTGATTTATTCCAGTCCAAATCCTTATATTCGGAAGATAATCCAGTAGTCAAGATGTCAAGATCAATCTAGTTGAGCTTCTCTCCTTCTCTACTAACTCTATTGAAAAATGTTTGAATCTTTTATTAAAATTTGTGCAACTCATCCTGTTTTTTAAATAAATTTGTATTAAAGAAGTCTGTACATAGATATTTAATCAGATAAAAGTAGTTGAAAATGAATATAAATAAGAATGATTCTTTGGTCAACCTGTTGGAAGTCCTATTCCAAGAACCAACTTGTCGTTTAAAATGATCTTATCCACCTACTGCTAAGTTTTTCAAAGGATTTTTTTCTCTCTCAATAGATTAATTAGACTGGTATTTGATAGTAATTGTTTTCAAGTGTAGAATCAGCTTGTGTATTTAAGTAAGCAACCAACAAATGAAAATGAACCATTTAACACAAACTATGATATTATTAATTAATTTTAGACTAAGCGCATTGCGCGTGAACTCATGAACAAAAAATTTTTGAAAGTCACACAAATATTATTAAATTATGTGATTACCTAATAAAATAATTTTTTTTAAAAACACAAACTCTTGAAAATGATGAATATTTTTCCTATTTAACTCACTTAATAAAGAAAAACAATATGCCACACAAAAATACTGCGATGCCTTTATCATAATTTTAATATATGAATTGTGCAATTACTTTAGTAGCTCACAAGGAGTAGTATAATATGTTGGCTTATACTCAAACATCATGCAATAATACTATTTTGAAAAGGACAATTATTGTCGTTACACTGATGCAAGATTAAATTCCGAAAGAAACAAAATGATTAAATAAGAAAAATGAATAGTAACTACGAAAAGGCCCAACCTATTACTCCAAGGCCCAAAAGAAAACGTGGACTAGCCTACAATAGCGGGGTAAGCGCACATATAGTCATCCTGAGGGATGCTATTTAGAGATTAGCCAGTAATTATTTTATTTGAAATTTTAAACTAAAAATCTCAAGTTCAAGACAGTTCGGAATATTTTTGTCCGGAAAAATTACACTGCAAAACTGAAAATTCAGGATGCACTAGCTAATTCCTAAATAGCAGACATTTAAAGTGGCTACCTGGTGTCATTTCTACTACAATAGCGGACCACATTGCTTAATGCTATTGAGACCTGACCCGTTAATTCTTAGCTAAACACTACTAGCAAAATGGCAAAATTCGTCCACACAATTCTGACCGAAATTGGTCGAAAAATAAGTAAATTGGTCGCAAAAGTCAAATAAAATATTTCTCACAACGGAAACAGTGGTCCCACAACAAATATATACAAGTTCCGGCCGATACCGGTCGGAAATTAGTCAATATTTGACCAAGACCTGGTCATACTTCATATTATCTAATAAAATAATTTTTAATTAACATTTTTCAAATATACCGACCGATGTCGGTCGGTATATTTGAAATTATTTTTCCCGCCCAAGGCAATTAATTTTTTAATATAACAAAAGTTATATATATATATATATATATTTAATTTAAAAACCGAACTAATATTTAATTAAATATTTCTGACCGAATTCGGTCGGTTTTAATTTTAAGTATTTTAAAATATTAATTTAATGAAGAAACCGACCGCATTCGGTCGGTTTTAGTCAATTTATATAGCTTTTAAATAAATAATATTTAATACATAGTTGATATGTGTGTATGTGTTTTTAAATTACTTTTATATGAACACTATATGACTAAACCGAAGTCGGTCGGTTTAGTCATTAAATTAATATTTTAAAATTGTAATACCGACCGAATTCGGTCGGTATTTGTGAGGTCAAACGGTCAAATATTTTTTTAACATTAAAGTATATATATATATATATATATATATATATATATATATATATATATATATATAACCTTCGCTATACCCCGCTTCCTCCACAAGATCCTGCATATAGTTACATGGGTCCATCGAGTCATCAGTCACAGAGCCATGTGGTGATACGCCCGCCATCTGCTCCATTTGCTTCATCACCAGTTGGATCGCATCCATCTAGATTTCAGCCAGCCGGATCGCAACAGTGGTCTGGATCGCAGCAGGGGTCTAGATCACTGCAGGGGTGTAGTTCGCAGCCACCTTCATCAGCGACCCAGTCTCCCTCTCCACGGAGTTCGTCTCCTAGCGTTTCTAGACTTCGCCTTAGAGGATAGTAGCGCTGAGCTAGATGCCTCCCCTTCTGCACACGCTTTAGATTCATCGGAGGAAGATGATCCAGAGGAAGTGCGGTATGATTGTTATCATAGGATGATTATCAGGCCTGAGGGTAATGGGTAAGATTTATTTATTACTTCTTTATTTTTACTGAATTATAATAGCTAGCCTTGTTTATTTAATGTAATTGCTATTTTGCATGTTCATACCTAATAATTGGACTACAAAGATAATCACTGAAACTCTTGGCCGGTTGTATGATACACCATATGCGACTTGGAGTGACTTTCTACCGGAGCTCGTGCAGCAAATCTTCAACCAATTTAAGGTTTTAATACAATTCTTATCTATTTAAGCATTATATTAATAATATTTTCATCTAACATTACACACTTCATTTGCAAACTAAGTGTGCATGGGAGGACCAACATAACAGTGCCATTCTTATAAATTTTGAGTTCATGGGTTTCTTCGTTTTCTTCTATTTTGCTCGGAAGAAGAGCAAGAAGCCTTCATGGGTTCTGCCACACATATGGAAGGATCTGCTGAGGCAGTGGACTACTGAGAAGTTCGAGAAAAAGAGTGAACATGGAAAGAAGGCCTGAGTATCTGAGAAGGGTGACTATCCGATTTCTTCTATTCTGCTCGGAAGAAGAGCAAGAAGCCTTCATAGGTTCTGCCACACATATGGGAGGATCTGCTGAGGCAGTGGACCACTGAGAAGTTCGAGAAAAAGAGTGAACATGGAAAGAAGGCCTGAGCATCTGAGAAGGGTGACTCCTTGCACTGTGTGGGCGCAAGGAGCATGGGGACTGCGAGGAGACTACTGGTAATTTCTTAAAATATTTAATTCTATTTTTATCGAACTATATTTATATATTTTAATTTAGTTAACATGTTTTATTATATTTGTAGAAAAAAATATATGGGAGGAAGATGACTCATGATGAGTTCTTCATGGAGACTTATATCCGAAAGAAGAAGGCACCGACAGATCCAACTGGATGGGTTGAGGACTGGGCGGAGAATGCATATGTAAGTTTCATAACTACTATAACTTGAAATTAATGTTTATAATATTACATAATTAATAATTTTCTATCTTCTAAATAAATGGTCGCTACAAGATTAATGTGGAGGAGTACACTTAGAGCTTGCCACCGAATGAGCAAGGCGGGCGACCACCCCTTTCAGACGAAGAAGCGCAGTGGATATGGTTGGATGCTGTCAGTGGTCTTAAAAAGGGGATAGCATACGACCTTTCAGAGAGATCATTTCGGCGCTACATGGTTGGATTGCAAGGTATAGGGACTTCCGCCGAAGGCGAGGCAATTGATAGGTCGACTCTCTCGTCTATGGAGAAGAAGATCGCAAAGCTGACAGCAGAGCTTGAAGAGACAAAGGCTAGAGAGCAAAAGAGAGATAAACAATTGGATACCCTTCAAGTTCAGCCAGAAAAGAGAGACCAACAATTTAATCTCCTTCAAGGTCAGTTGGCCAATTTTCTTGCTAGTGGTGCTTTTCCCATTCCCCGGTCTCATGAGCCTTCCCCAGATGCTAATCCTTCTCGTCTTGATCCTTCGAACCATGCCGACGATGAAGCTTCTAGTAGTGAAGATGGAGATGATGCAATACAAAACACTCATTGAATGGTGTGTATTGCTAAACAAAGTCTTGAACTTGTGAATATTTAGTTGGGAATAGTTTTGAATGATGATTGTATTGTTGATATTATTTTGTTGTTGAACATTTGTATAGTTGTTGTTGTGGTTGACATTGTTGTTATTAGCGTTGTGGTTATGGTTGTTATTAGTGTTGTTGTTGGTTAATTGTTGTTGTTGTTGTTGTTGCGGTTGTTGTTATTGGTTAATTATGGTTGAATGACAGCAATGTAATGTTGCCATTATAGGATGGATATTGATTGTGATTGGCAGGTGGTGTAGCTTAAAAGCAGACATTTTTTTTTCTTCAGAAATTCAAAATTTCCGACCGAGTTCGGTCGGAAATTTCAAATGAATTCTGCAGAATCTTGAAATTTCGGACCGAAGTCGGTCAGAAATGCCTTTTTAAATTTATTTATTTATTTAGTATACCGACCGATTTCGGTCGGTTTATTATAATTTACAAATAATTATAAAATTATAATATATTTAAAATTTCTACCGATGTCGGTCGCTATTTGAAAATTAATAATAAAAAAATTAATTAATATCGACTGATTTTGGTCGGTATATTTATCTCTGTTGTGAGTCAACGCGTTGAAATAACCATCCGTTTTTGGTCGAAAAATTGCGACCAATTTCGGTCGCAACACCTTAGCAACCATTATTGTTCCGACTAATTAAAAGCGGTCAAAAATCGATCGCTTTTACTCAAATTTTGACCGATATCGGTCGATTTTCTTGAACGAAATTAGGCAGTTTTCTAATAGTGTAATGGTGTTAATAGGATATAAAAAGTGCTTAGTTCTGATAAATTCAAGGATTAAATATGCACAATGATATATTTATAAGACAACTTTAAGATCTAGTCTCCAACTTAAGGGTCTATTTCTAATGCTTTTCACGTAGGCGTTAATATGTTGGGTCAAACATGAGTAATTTTATTGCTATAAACCAAACAACAGACTCTTCTCAAGGAATTATTTGTATAATTTGGATGACCATCTAAGAAATTAACTCTTCTCAAAATCTACCCTTAACCAACTTGGAATAGTCCTTATCAATTAGCTTAGAATTTTAATTTTATGTAGTGTAAAAGTACTAAAACATAAAATTACATATTACTTTGTGTGATAAACATTGATTGGTACATTAAAAAGTCATAAATCATTCTAACTCAATCCATTGTTAAACACAATAATAAATACTTACTAAAATTTAACAGATTAAATAAATTTTAGCTCTTTGCTGCATCATTGACGTGTAAGGTGGTCTTATAGCATGTTTGGCCAAGTTGGAAAAATCAGCTTATTTTTTAATTTTTTGTAAAAGTGCTTTTCGAAAAAGTATTTTTTGAGAAAAACAGTTTGTGTTTGGCTAATTAATTTAAAAAGTACTTTTGAGCAATAATTTTTGTTTGGCCAAACTTTTCAAAAAGTACTTTTAAATATTAAATTACGAATAAGGACATGAAGAGATTTATCTAATAGTTAATATTATATAAGTAGATAAGTAATTACAAATATTTATTATTAACGATAATAATTAAGTTTTTTTTATTTTATTTAAGTAAAATATAAAAATAAATTGAAAAGTGTTTTATTCTTTCAAGATGATTTAAAAATAACAAAAAATTATTCAAAAAATAAGATTATTTTGATAAATATAATATTTTGCTAAGAGTATTTTTGGTAGGAAGAAAATTCAAAACTGTTTCTGCTTCTGGGGAGAAGCTACTTTTTTCTGCTTCTCAAAAAATACTTCTTCTTCTACCCAAAATATTCTTTTTTCCCCTGAAAAGCTTGGCCAAATACCTCAAGTTGAGAACAAAAAAAAAAAATACTTTTTTGAGAAAAAAATACTTTTGACACAGGAAAAAGAATGGCCAAACAGGCGATGGATTAGTCTTTTCTGTATTCCCCGTCGAATTACTCCCTGGATTACTCCGGCCCACCCTCATTCTAAAAACAAAAATGAAATTAAAAGAAAAAAACACACTAAAGGACAAAGAAAGCATATCTCATCAAACTCAACGTTATTTCCTCTCATTTAATTTTGAGAATATGTCCAAAGAAACACTTTTAATTAACATTCTGTTACAACACTTTCAATTTCACTCTCTATCTATCTCACAAATAAAAAATAAAAAAAGCTCCCGGAATAATTCAAAAAAAAAAAAAAAAAGGAAACAAAAAATCTCACAAGACTAGGGGTTGACAATCTCCACTTTCACAAAGTTGCAATCATAGGGAAGAAGGGAAAGCCGATAAAATCTGTCCCAAATTGTTTGATGTGCTTGGGTCTAATATATTTCATCCCCACCTAGTGATCTTATTTCTTGATCCCAAAATAGATAACTTGGACAACATTGTTGTGTATCCACATGACTCCATTCTTCGGTCAACTGGACCATTTCTCGATTTGTACGGGTTATCCTCGGAGAACTGGACCATTCTTCATTCATCTGATTATTATCTTGATCTTCCACTATCATATTATTGTTATATTTACTATTAGGTATTTCTATTGGTGATACCGTGGTCTCTATCAGTGGTGGCAAATAATTCGAATCCATTCCCGTTGTGTATGATGATTGTACTTGATGTTGATGTTGTTGTTGATCGACTTGCCAGAATTCTGAGTTCAATACTGATATTTCTTGAAATAATGAGGCATTATTAGTACCTCGATTTGTAACATCATTGACATTTGTCATAGTGTCTAGTGATCCATTGTCAAAAAAGAACAATTGGTTTGGAGAATTGATCAATAGGGAAGAATCTTGGAGGACTTGAGATTTTGTTAGTCCAAGATCTTGAGTCAAGAATATTTCTGGTTGGCTTGTTGTGATTGTGTTATAAGCCAATTGAGATCGTTGTTGTTGTTGTTGATCAGTAATATAAGTGGTGTTATTTGTTGATTGCTTTGAAGGCTTTTTTAACTTCTTTTTTATCCAAGAATTCCAGTAATTCTTTATTTCATTATCTGTTCTTCCAGGTAAATGACTTGCTATATGTGCCCACCTGCAATTTTTACATAGAAAATAGAACATGTGAAAGGATGAAATCGTTATTTTTCTATACCAAAAGAGTTCACTCTTGTTGTTTCATTTTATATAATATTCTCAACTGAACACGATGTTAAAAAAAAAAACTTTATAATATACAAAAAAGTACCCTCAAAACTTGTACTTTGGACCGTGGCATGATATTCCTATTACTGTATGGGCATGTGTTATTAGGGGTACAATCGAGTTTGTAAACGTAGAAGAGTGTCATTCACAAAAAAAAAAGTGCGATATAAAATAAGACGGGCGTATAAAATATAATGTTGTTCAAGCGTACTCCACTATGTCTTTTATGGCAAATGGCAAGTGACTTGCAGTGAATTCTAGTATTATAATTCAAACTGAGAATAAAATACAGTAAAAAAGCAAGATTAACTGTTTAATTGAATTGATTATTATCAACTGAAAACATCTGATGTTGCCTCCTTAACGTCCTCCAAAATTATATAAAAGAAATAATGCAGTTGAGCATGCCTTTTTAGAAACTATTCAGATAATGAAATTTTGAGTGCGTGCTTTGTGTGTGTCATATGCACATAATTAGTAAACCAATATCTTATCAGAAACTTGCTTTCAAAGTGAAACATAATTTAGAAGTGGAAAGAGGTATTTCTTCTAGTTGCTTGGAATTAAGTGAATACTTAAGCTTCACTGCTTCATAGAGTTATTTCAATATATGGAAAACTTATATTGAACTGTGCGAAGTTGGTATTGAGCAATGTACATGAAAAAGAACGATAGCCCGGTGCAACATCCCGCGTTCACGTAGGGTTTAGGGAAGGGTTGCACTTCAAGAGAGTATAATATATGCAACCTACGCTGATGCAAGTATCAATGGTTGATTTCACAACTCGAACATGTGACTTATACGTCATACGAAAACAGATCTACCGCTACTTCAAGAAAGTTAAAGTGAAAAAAGGTTTAAAATGCAAGGCTGGGACATTTTTAGTAACAAAGGAAATTAAAGTAACCTGTTGCCTACAGCTCCGTGGAGACTAATAATCAACTTCTCCTCTTCTGGGGTAAATCTTCCTCTTCTAATGTCTGGCCTCAAATAATTGATCCATCTCAATCGACAACTCTTTCCACATCTTTGAAGCCCTGCACCCAAAAACCACCACTCAAATCCTACATCTTCAGTCCCAAACTAGTTGTGTCTAAAAACAAAAGCCACCAAATACTGGAAAAAGTAAATTAATGACTTTCATTTTGTTTTTGCCAAATGGAAACGAATATCACTAAATACAATTAGTTTAAATTATGTTTAGTGAATATTGTATAGTATACTCCTCCCACTCCATTTTATGTGACGGGTCTTCGGTACGACCTGTCAAACTAGCTTAGTTTTAAACGTAAATTCAAACATAAAATCTTCAAGTTACGGTTCAAAGAACGTTTGAAAAAGTATGGTCAAAGAAGAATCTCTTTGACTCTCGTAATAGTAATAGTGTCACATGAAGCGAAACAGATGAAGTATTATTTATAACTACACAGTAGAATGTATAAGAAGAAAGAGTTAAAGAAAAGACCAGCTTTCTCAGGGACTTCACTCCAGCAGCCATAGCCATGAGTTGTAATATATCTAATGAGCTTTTCATCTTCTTCAGGGGACCAAAGTCCTCTCTTTACCTTTTGTTGATTACAACATGAATGGTGTCCCATATTCTCACTTCTCTTTATTTTAGTTTCTATATATCCACTTTATATGATTAGTAAAAAAGCAAAGTGATTAGTGTGTTTTCTGATGATCTCCATTGCTATAAATACTCCCATAAAATTAAAGGATTCTTTCAAAGAGTGCCGACATGAGAACTGTTGCAAAGGACCCTCAAGTTTGGCCCCATGTAATTTCCATCTAACCCTAAAATGACGTTCCATCAACTTTCTGTGTGTATATCAAAAAGTCTTAGTTTTCAAACTTTCAATTCCATATTATGTCTTCCTCTACGTAGACATGCGTATTCTGTAACCAACTCGATCCAATATATTTTACGTACCTCAGCCATGCCGCCTTGTTCGGTTGCTATCTTTTTCTTGTTCTTTTTTGCTGGCGCACGTAACGTACGTAAGTTTTGATATCATAGTGGAAAAAATTATTCTTCAACTTAATTATATTATATCACTGTACTGAAAATTCTATACAGTGAAGTAACTAGTTCTACTTTTTATAGTTTGATAACCGTACATCCTGAAATTTTGTTATTTATAATCTATGGCTCCACAGAAATTTAAAGGACTGAGCAAATTTATGGCCAACATGACAACCGCTAGTCTTATAGTGTAAATGTTTACATTAACGCGGAAGATTAATATTGCAAGCAAAATATACGTGAACAGATATTCACGCATGAAAATTCCAGGAGAAAAAGTTCTAAACTTCTTACTTAAAAAAAGAATTAACTATTTGGGGAGTCAAACAAGATTTTTTTGATCATGTTTTTTGCAAATAGTTTTTAAATATTTTGAATTATTACTTGTTGTGACTTATAGTACTTTTTATGTAATTTCAAAATAGAATTTTATTTCAAAAAAATTAAAGAAACTTGGGGATTGCAAATTTTCAATTGTACGTTTTGTTCTAGTGATAACTGGTAAACGATCAATTAATTGCATTTTTGAGTATCTTATAAAACAACTCATTCTCTTCTGAGGATTTCTATGTCCTCTCAGCATAAATTTATATATCTAGCATATCTTATAACGTTGTTTATACAGAAGAATTTCCCATAGCTAGCAATGAACCCAAAATCTTGCATATTTTTTCGTTTCAAAGAGATTAAATTCTAGCCACTGGGTTAATATATCATCTTTTACTAATACTTATGAGTATA
Source organism: Nicotiana tabacum (assembly GCF_000715075.1). Taxonomy (NCBI): domain Eukaryota; kingdom Viridiplantae; phylum Streptophyta; class Magnoliopsida; order Solanales; family Solanaceae; genus Nicotiana; species Nicotiana tabacum. The sequence goes on from NC_134102.1 coordinate 136,139,440, forward strand.
TGAACAAGTTAAAGTTGTACTACAATTTGTAACGATACATTTGTTGTTAGTGTTGTTTGACCAAAAAATATATATCTTGGCTCAAATAGTTAAATTTATGTAAATAAGGGTTAATCTTAGCTAACAATAATATCCTTAGATGAGATTTTTAAAGAAACAATAAATATTGTGCAAGTACGGTCGGACAATGGCAGTGGTATCTAGTGAATATTCCACAAATCAGAAGTAGCAATGTAGCATTTAATAACAATAAACAACAATAAATGACATTTAAGTAAATAAAATAAATGTGTCACCCAAGAAAGGATGGAATGAGGGGATGTTCTTTCTGACAATGATGAATGACAGACAATCCCTTAAATTTTTGAGTTATTCTCGGATCTAGTGGAAAAGTGTAGACAAGAATCTCAGTGAAAATGTGATGTTTATATCTTAGAAAATGAGATTCTCTTTCTCAAGTCAAAGTGTATTTTTTACAAATGAATATCACATGTCCCCTATCATTGTCTCTTTTTCTCTTTATATGAGACATATTCCTAAGAAACCCTAATAGTACAAGTGGAGAGAATATCCACTAGAATATTCTCTTTAATAGCCTATCTTGAAAACTAGTTGTTACAGCTTTGTCAACGGTACTCGACCTCGGTCTCGACCCTTGTTGACACCTCGACTACTGCTCTCGTTGACTCTTCAACCACATACTTCGCTGCTCCTTGGGCTATTTCGACAAACAACGATTTGGAAACTCTTCCCTTAGTACTATCTTGGCCCAAATATTCTAAGTCAGATTTTGACCCATACAGTTAGTCCCTCCGCTTATTGAGGCCGGCTTTAGGCGGGTTCGATGAGCGGATCTTGTTCGTTGTGGTCAAAATAATCGAGCAAGCTGTGCAGGTCGTGGTGGTTACGACGAACTAGAAATGTGGCCCTATGCAGGCCGCTCATTTCAAATGCTTCCATTTTCCCAGACGATTTGTTGGAGTTATGCTGTCCACGAGTTAGGATGATGTCATGATGTCATGCGTCATTATAACGCATATTCCCGATGCGTTACTTCGTTTTGCGTGTGATATCTGATTGAACTTGCTGCTTCGATTTCGGTGCCCAGTAATCATAAACCGTTTACGGTCCTGGTGCCAAGATCCTTATAAATAGAGGTATTTGGGTGCGATTTTGAAGTTTTAAGTTTTCTGTTGTTTCGAAACCCTATATTACTCTCTTGTTCTTTCCTTGCTTTAAACCTCTCCTCTTTATTCCAGCGATTTGCATTGTCCTCAGTTCTTCATCGTTTGATACTTTTCTTTCTTTTATCAAAATATGTCTAACATACCTTCTGAGTCTAGTGAGGAAAGTGATGCGATCCCTTTGGCGATGGTGTCCCCCCCCTCCCCCCCACGAGGAGAATGTTCCTTCCGTTGTCAAGGATGGAAGCTTCCCGTTGGTAGAGGAGATAATTCCTCGCAACCCTGATACTAGATTTGATTTTTCCAAATTACCTGATGCTGACCCTGGAGCCTTTCGGTCAGTGATGACGGTGGAGGAATTGGGAGAGCTTAAGGTTAAGTTCGGACTTCCCAATTACATCGAATTAATCCCGGCCGGATAGGATACGGTGTAGGTCTACCGTACTGGGTACTGCGCCTTCTACGCCTACCCCTTCTTCTATCGTTATTATGGCATTTGCCTAGTTCAGCTCATGCCGTACGTTTATAAGCTTATAAGGATGCTTACTAAATTTACCGAGCTAGCCGAGATCGAACTAACTCTTCGATATTTAATACATCTATTCGCCCCCAGCTTTTATAGGGGGCGATGTTGAACCTTCGCCGCCGAGGAGGTAAGTACTTGGTGGTGAAGATGGATGACAAAGCCAACCCCCAATTTTGGTTCAACTTCTTCTTTGTTAGAACCGAGGACGTGATGGCCAACGTCGATGGTTTTCCTGAGGCTTGAAATTATACTCGTAAGTACCTATTTTCCTTGTATCTAGGTATCTGACTTTTCTCTTGTGCTTGGTCGTGGACTTTGACCTCTTGTCCTTTTCTCATGCAGCCAAGACCTTGCCTCCGACAGGGTTGGTAGACTCCTCCCTCACATCGTAGGGATTCGTGAGTGGTCGGATTTTTTAAAGATGTTTGGGCCTGCTCTCCCTTCGACTGGTAAGTTCCTTTTATCATTGGAGTCTTAGTTCTTTTTCTTTTTGTTTACCTTTGCTGATCTTCCCCTTTTCCTGTGTTTTTCTTAGCTTCGGCCAGGGGATCTTCGAAGAGGTCAAAAGCTCCCGCATCCTCGTTTCGAAAGAGGAAAACCACTGCGTCCTGGGCTCCCACCCTTTCTTCGACTGATTCTGCTCGTGTATTAGTTCCTCCTATTGCTGCATCCGAACCTGTTCCTTCCTTGGCCGTGGGGACTTTGACCACAGAAACCTCGGCTTTTCCCTTATACAGTCTTATGGATGAGGACGACGAGCCTTTGCTTGGCGAGGGGGATTTGATGCCTCATAAGAGGAGGGCCATGGACGTCGTGGGGGAGAGGTCGACCGCCACCAATATGGGAGACTATGGTTTTGTCCTTCGGGAGATGGCCACATTGCATATCAAGGAGAACCCAGAGGCTAGTCCCGAGACCCTTTGTTTGGAGGATACAGACATACTACCTGAGGGTGCTGCTGTTGAAGGCGTGGTGGACCGTGTCGGCCCTATTCTTCCAAGACGCGAATATGCCTCATCTTCCGGTGTTGAGACGGACGTACCTCTTTTGACTGATGATAGAAGTAAGGTTGTTTCTGAGGAAGACGTTGGATCTGATTCCGATATGGATGTAGATGAGTTGAGGATGATCGACGAGGGGCTTACTTAGCTTGAAACGAGTTTGGAGGGGGGTTCAAGGACTATTACGATCCCGATGGACCGTAATCTTCTCGTAAATACCGAGCAGATATTCCCTTATCTTGTCCATCTTAGTTCTGTAGTTGATGGTATGACCCTCAAGGATATGAATGACAATGACCTATCGAATAACATTGTCGGCCTCGTCCTTCGGGGTAAGTACATTCGATGTTAGTTGTTTTCCATTGGTTTTGTTCTTTCACAGCCTCTAACTTCTTTTGTTTGTTTTGTAGACGGTCGTCTTAGAAATTGAGAGTGCTCGTAGAAAGCATAGGCGAAAAGATATCTATGTGAAGTTAAAGGAAAAGTACTTCAGAGTCTTTGAGAAGTACCGTCAGCTTCGTAAAGGTGGCGATGTACGCCGATGGAGGGAGGATTTGAAGGCCAGGGACGAGGAGCTGGTACAGATGGCAGGGAAGTGCAGCGTCCTGGAGTGGACGTTGAGGAGCAAAGAGGAAGAGCTTGAGCTCAACAAGAGGGTAGAAGCCCAGTGCAGCGATCTCCAAGCTCAGGTGGTTTTGCTGTGTGCTCAGCTTGAGGAGTGTCAATTCAGGGTGGAGGCTCCAAGTGGCGAGGTCGCCGAGAAGGTAGAGGATCTAGAAAAGGCGGAGTCCGCTCGATCAGAGGCTTTGAGGAAGACGAATTCTCTTGAGGTGGTGATTCAGACTCTCCGTTCTGAGCGAGAAAATGACTTAGAAATGACAAAGCTTAAAGAAGAGCGGCTCAATGAGAGGATTGGAGAATTGGAGAAAGAGAATTCTGGCCTCTACTATCAAGTTGCTGCTCTTGAGGCCGAGAATGCCCGAGTACTGGTGCATCCGTCCTCTTCCCGTACTTCAAATTTTTCTAATGTTCCTCGGGAGTTGTATGAGGAGTGGATTCATGCCGAGGCCCAGTTAGAAGTGTTTCGAGATTTGCATGCGGAGGGATCCGTTTCTGAGGCTGCCTCGAAGATGCTCGTGTTAAGGCTCGTGAAGCTCGAGTCGCTTGTGGGAATGATCCCGCTATGCTTGAGGCCGGTGAGGACGAGGAGGACGAGGGTGTAGACCAGCTCGAGGAGAATGCCTGGTATACAACAACAACAACAACCCAGTATAATCCCACTAGTGGGGTCTGGGGAGGGTAGTTTGTACGCAGACCTTACCCCTACCCTAGGGTAGAGAGACTGTTTCTGATAGACGCTCGGCTCCCTCCCTCCAAGAACTCCTCACCTTGCTCTTGGGGTGACTCAAACTCACAACCTCTTGGTTGGAAGTGGAGGGTGCTAACCACTAGAGCAACCCACTCTTGTCTGATAATGCCTGGTATGAAGCTGCATATTCTGAGGGGGAAGGTGGCAATGGCGAGGGTGTTGATAGTCAGGGTGGAGACGTTGTTGATGGTCAGGGTCGGCGGAGTTGTTGAAGGCCGTGATGGTGGTGGCCATTAGTTTTCTCTTTTGATTTTTTGTATATTTTTTGCCGTCTTCATGAGTCTATTGTAAATAGTTTTTAAGCATATGAAATATCAGAGTTGTTCCTTGAATCTTCTTCTCTTCCTGCGATTTGTTTTCTGTACTTGTGTATATTTTTGTTTCTTTTTTAGGATATGGCCGAGGGCTGATAGGTGTTTGTTCGAGCGAGGTCGAACATAACCTTTCGTTAGATCACGACCGAGGGCTGATAGGTGCTTGTTCGAGCGAGGTCGAACATAACCTTTTGTTAGATCTCGGCCGAGGGCCAGTAGGCGTTTGTTCAAGTGGGGTCGAACGTAACTTTTCATTAAATCGCGAACGAGGGCTGGTAGGTATTTGTTCGAGCGGGGTCGAACATAGCCTTTCATTAAATTGCGGCCGAGGGATGGTAGGTGTTTGTTCGAGCGGGATAGAACGTAACCTTTCACTACATCACGGTCGAGGGCCGGTAGGTGTTTGTTCGAGCGGGGTCGAATATAACCTTTCATTAAATCACGGCCGAGGGCCGATAGGTGTTTGTTCGTGCGGGGTTGAACATAACCTTTCATTAAATTGCGGTCGAGGGCTGGTAGGTGTTTGTTCGAGCAAGGTCGAACATAACCTTTCATTAAATCACAACCGAGGGCCGGTAGGTATTTGTTCGAGCGAGGTCGAACATAACCTTTCATTAAATCGCGGCCGAGGGCCGGTAGGTGTTTGTTCGAGCGGGGTCGAACATAACCTTTCATTAAATCGTAGCCGAGGGCCAGTAGGTATTTGTTTGATCGTAATCAAACATAGCCTTAATGCGAAAAAGGTTTGATGATAAGCGTAAAGTTTATTTCTTTGACATTGTTGCTTTGGTTACATACCTGGAGAAATTTACAGATTTTTGGGTATTGGCTGGCATTCCAGTCCCAGTCTCAATCTATCTAGTCCCTTCATTGGTGGATCTGGAGAGTATTGAGAGGTCGAGCAATGAAATAGTAACCACAATCCTACCTTCACGTACTTCGACTCGAAGCGTTCCCTTTGCCACCTCGTTAAAAACCTCCTTGAGAAAACCCAAATGGGACAAAACTCAAGTGAGGGAAAAAAAGTACAGCTCGAGGGACACTTTTTCTCTCAAAAGTTGAAGTATTTGATGTGGCCGATATTCCAATTGTTTGGTAGTATCTTTCCTTCCATTGTCTCTAATTGGAATGAACCCTTGTTTGCTTCGGCTATGATTTTATACGAACCATCCCAATTTTTTCGAGCTTGCCTTCCCTAGGATCTTTGCTCGCTTGAGTTTTAGCTTTTAGTACGTAGTCCCCGACTTTGAGCGGCCTGACCTTTGCTTTCTTGTTGTAGTATTATTCTGCTTGTTATTTTTGGGCGACCATTCTTATGTAGGCCATATCTCTTCGTTCGTCAAGTTCCTGCCTTCTGCTCTTGTCGTTACTCGTGCCACTTGATAAGTGGGGATTTTGACTATTTATTAGCGCCTTTTAGCTTTTGTTTTAGTCTAAAAGTATTGAATTGCGTTCCTGAAACTATTGAAATGTGCAAAATTGCAGGAATGCTGGAAGTTGGACTCCCGAGATGAAATTCGGCTCAAAGAGGAGTAGTCCAAGCATAAGGCAACAAAAAGGGCAATGAAGCATACAATGTGCGGTCCGCAGAAGGAATTCTGCGGTCGCATAAGCAATTGCGGACCGAAGAATTCCACCTGCGGCCGCAAACAAAGAAGCAAAATTCAGCAGATATTTGTGCAAATTGCGGACCGCACATTAATTGTGCGGCCGCAAGAGCTGGACTAGGGCTCAAGTTCAGAGAGTGTGCAAATTTTTAAGTCCCAAGTCCCTGTGAATTGCGGACCGCACAAGAATTGTGCGGCCGCAGAAGAAGTGCCTTGCGACGCAAACATAAATATGCAGACCGCAGAAGAATGGTTTACCACCACAGACATAATCTGCGGACCGCAGAAATGTTGCCTCGCGGCCGCAGTTCAAAATTGTGTGGTCGTAGAATCCCAGCTCCTACCAGATGAAGAAGTCTACGGACCGCACATGGAATTATGCGGCCGCAGAACCTCCCGAGGGGCATTTTTGTCCGAGATTTTCAAACTTGTATAAATAGAAGAGTTTCACAAAATTAGGTCAAGTTTAGTCATCAGCAATTACTGTAGCCGTTTTTCTTTCCCTCTTTTGGAAGTTTACTATATCTTGGTGTATTCTACAATAAATTTTATTATTATAAGATTACATTATGAGTTTAATTAGTCTTTCTTCTTCTTTTTCTTCAAACTCAATCATGAGTAGCTAGATTTTTATTAGGGTTGTGACCCAACCCTATTGTGTAAACCTTGTGGGTATCTAATTTAGTGATTGTTTATGATTGAGTGTTTATGATTTAGCCTAGTTTATGCTTTAATTTGTGAAATTAATGGTTGGAAACATTAGTTCATGCCTATTTGACTTGGTCTCTACTTGAAAAAGAGAGACTTAGTCTAGGAAAAATTGGATAATAAGGAATTGGGTCAATCGAGAGATTGATTAACCCAATTAAAGGGTTCAAACTAGAGATAGTAATAACCCGACTTGAGCTTTTATCAACTGTTTTGTGTGATTCCCAATTTGGTCTTGAGAAGGCCAAATTGGGCAAAACCACTCTCTGACCGAGAGGTATTGAGTGGGTAACTGAGAGTTGATAGCTATAATACACCTCGATCAATAAAACACGAATTAAGGTCTTTATCCCATTAGGCAAACACCAAGATAATGGTCACAACCCTAGACTTTTTATCAATTTGAAAAACCTCAAAAATAATTATCCAGTCTTCTTTCTTTATTCTCCAATCTTTATTGTAAAATTTAAAATAGCATATAAACCTTATTGTGGAAGTGAAAATCAAGATAATTCAATCACGTGCATTAAAATATATACCCCTAACTCCCATCTTAGCTCCCTGTGGATTACCGTTTCATACTTCTTTTGAGGTGTGGAATTGGACGCGATCACCGCTCTCATGGGAGTACCTTAGGTTGGGTTCTCCGACCTCGACTGGTATTACTGCCTCAGTCTTGTAGACCATAGAGTAGGGCGTCTCTCTTGTGCTCGTTTTAGGAGTTGTTTGGTAGGCCCATGATACTTATGGTAGTATTTCCGGCCACAGTCCTTTGGCATCTTTGAGCTTCTTCTTCATGATGTTTAGTATTGACTTATTGGAAGACTCTGCTTTCATGTTACCCGCGGAGTGATATGGGGTCGAGAGTATCATCTTGATATGCCATTTTTCGAAGAATTCGACAGTTTTCTTTCTTGTGAACTGGGGTCCATTGTCAAAGCTAATTTTTTGGGAAGGCCGAACCGGCAAATGATGTTTCTCTATACAAATGTGATTACCTCCTGTTCTCGTATTTGGGCGAATGCTCCTACTTCCACCCACTTAGAGAAATAGTCAGTTAAAACCAAAAGGAATCGTACATTACCTCGTCCTGCTGGGAGGGGGCCCACGATGTCCATTCCAATCTTTAGTGTAAAATTAGAAATAGCATACAAACCTTATTATGGAAGTGCAAATCAAGATAATTCAATCATGTGCATTAAAATATATAACCCTAACTCCTATCTTAGCTCCCTGTAGATTTGACCACGACTCATAGTTGGGTTTACTTATTTTGAGGTGTGCAATTGGACGCGATCAATTTTTGGCGTCGTTGTCGGGGAGTTAAAAATAGTGTTAGTTATATATTTGGGTATGTTTTTGGAGTATTTTCTTTTTCTTCCGTGTTACTAACTTGTTTGAGAAATCGTAGGTACAACCATGGCAAACAACGAGCTCAGAAATATTGCTTTGGGGGATATGGACATTGAGGATGACCAAGTGGATGAGGTTCATCTTGAACCTGAAGCCAATAGAAGAGGTCGAGTGCCTCATGACAATCTGACCGTTCCACCCCCACCTACACCACGAGCGACTCCACACCGGGTGTTACCCATTGAAGGATATGCAAGTGCAATAGTCCCTCCCCGTATTAGGGCGGGCAACTTTTAAATCACCAACGTGATGCTCACTTTGCTAGAGCAACGAGGTTTCTTCACCGGTGCTCCAAGTCAAAATGAATACAAACATTTGAAGGGGTTTGTGGACACTTGTTTGGGAGAGCAAGCAAACAAATGTCTCCGAGGATTCTTTGAGGCTAACCAATGTGTAGTGAATTTTGATTCAACAAATGTCTGACAAAGAACATGATTCAACAAACTTTCTATCGTGAGATCAATACAACCAACTAATGTGTAGTGAATTAACTTACCGGTGGGAACTTCATGACTACGCCTTATGCGGAGGTGTGTGAAATTTTGGATGAAATAGCGGACACATCATCGGCATGGTAATCCCGGGCTAATGTTCCACAAGGTGATTCCAACGTGATTCACCTCCACAAAGAGTTGCATGACCATGGGCAAGCCATAGCCGAATTGACTACCACCATGAATCAACTAGCAAAGGTTCAACTTCAACAAGTGCAAAATCCTAGGCAAGTCAATGCCATGGAGGGAGTAAACATGTTGGTGAACAAATGGAACACCAAGGGTCCCCAAGTACAATAATGAGTGGACAATTTTGTGCAAGAAGATAGTGGGTTTAATTAAGATGATTCTTACAATGACCAAGAAGAGAAGGTGCAATATTTGAACAACTTTCAAGGGCAACGAAACAACTTCCAAGGCCCAAGCCAACAATAATGGCGAACTCAAAACAATCAAGGCGATTGGAATTCTCACAACCAAGGAAATTGAAGTGATGGAAACAATCAAGGAAATTGGAATAATGGCAACAATAAAGGGAATTGGCATAACAATAATAATCAAGGAAATTGGGGAAGTAACAATCAAAGCGGGTGGAGCAATAATCAAGGCAATCGGGGGTCGGGCTCTTAAAGGCCCCCGATGTATCAACAACTGAACAACCCGCCTCCTTATCCTTCCTATGGTCCTAGTTCTTCAAACAATGAGATGTGGCATATTGAGAACATGTTCAAGCAAATGATGGAAAAGAATGCCTATTTGGATGCCCAATGTGCCTCACAAAATACATCCATCCGCAACTTAGAAGTTCAAATAGGGCAAATCTCTGAAGCTCTAAATTCTCATCTTAAGGGGGCACTACCAAGTGACACTGTGGTGAACCCAAAGGGTGGGAACCACACGGGGCATGCCATGGCCGTTACTACAAGAAGTGGAAGTGGTGGGAATGCACCCACCTCAAGTCAAAGGCAACTTGTGGATGATGAGTAAGTGGTACAAGAAGAAGAGGTCCTGAATGATGTGGTGAAAATAAATGATGAAGGTCAGATTGATATTGATGATAATATGGAAGAGACTCAAGAGGAGGTGAACCCGTCTAGGGATCATGTTATTGACATACCAGAACTGGTAGTGCAAAATCCTAAGACACCATTGCCTAAGCCTCTACCTCTATATCCTCAAAGACTTGCCAAAAAACAAATGGCGAGAATCAATTCAAAAAGTTCATTCAAATGATGAAGAGTCTCTCAATCAATGTGCCATTAGTTGAAGCTTTGGAACCGGTTATGCAAAATTTATGAAGGATCTTGTGACAAAGAAGCGGTTAATAAATTTTGAAACTATCAAGGTCACTCATCATGTGAGTGCAATTGTGCATTCAATGGCTCCTAAATTGGAAGATCCCGATACTTTCACAATTTCTTGTACAATTAAAAGTGTCGAGTTTGTTAAAGCGCTTTGTGATCTCGGCGCAAGTATATATTTGATGCCCTATTCAATTTTCAAGACCTTGAGAATTGGGAAACCAAGACCCACATCTATGAGATTGCAAATGGACGATCGTACAATGAGGAGACCTTTGGGAGTGATTGAAGATGTTTTGGTTCATGTTGATAAATTCATTCTTTCGGCGGATTTTGTCATTATTGATTGTGAAGTTGATTTTGAGGTGACGATTAGTCTTAGAAGGCCTTTCCTTGCTACGGGAAAGTCTCTTTGTGATGTGTAATCCGGAGAACTCACTTTACGGGTGGGTGATGAAAAAGTGATATTCTATGCGGCAACCAAATAGCAATGAGGTGTGTTCATTTGTGGACTTGGTAACCGATGTTATTGTTGATGATATAAGTTCCACAATCAATGTTGGTGATATGTTGGAGGCCGTTTTGCTCAACTTTAATGATGATGAGATGGATGGATTCATGGAATGTGTGAACTCTTTGCAAGGAATGGGGTCGTACAATTATGCACCCCAGAAACTATCCTTGGATCTTGGAAATAGAAAAACTCATACTACAAAGCCTTCCATTGAAGAACCTCCTACCTTGGAGTTGAAGCCATTGCCTCCACATCTTCGGTATGAATTTCTTGGCCCTTATTCTACTTTACCGGTTATTCTTTCCTCTTGTTTGACTAACGTGCAGGTAGATTCTACTTTGGCGGTGCTACATAAGAGGAAGAAGGCTATTGGGTGGACATTGGCTGATATTCGGGGAATAAGCCCCACATTTTGCATGCACAAGATCAACCTGGAGGAAGATGCCAAACCATCTATTGAACATCAAAGGAGACTCAATGAGGCTATGCAAAAGGTTGTCAAAAAGGAGATCATCAAGTGGTTGGATGCCGGGGTTATTTACCCCATTTTCGATAGTTCATGGACTTCTCCGGTTCAATGTGTCCCAAAGAAGTGGGGCATGATGGTGGTTACCAATGACAAGAATGAGTTTATTCATACAAGAACGGTGACCGGTTGGAGAGTGTGTATGGACTATCACAAGCTCAATAAAGTCACAAGGAAGGATCATTTTCCACTTCCCTTCCTTGACCAAATGCTTGATAGGTTGGCTGGTCGTGCTTTCTATTGCTTTCTTGACGAGTATTCGGGATATAACCAAATCCTTATTGCTTCGAAGGATCAAGAGAAAATAACCTTTACATGTCCCTATGGTACTTTCACCTTCAAGCGGATGCCATTTGATTTTTGTAATGCACCGGCGACTTTTTAAAGGTGTATGATGGCTATATTCATGGGCATGGTGGATGACTACCTTGAAGTTTGCATGTATGACTTCTCGGTGGTTGGGGATTCCTTTGATGATTGTTTTGTAAATTTGGATAAAGTGTTGGCAATGTGTGAAGAAATGAATTTGGTGCTAAATTGGGAGAAGTGTCATTTCATGGTCGAGGAAGGCATTGTCCTTGGCCACAAGATCTCAAAGAATGGAATTGAAGTTGACAAGGCAAAGATTGAGGTGATTTCTAAACTTCCATCTCCAACTTCGGTGAAAGGCGTGCGGAGTTTCTTAGGCCACGCGGGGTTCTACCGGCATTCCATCAAAGATTTCTCTAAGGTGGTGAACCCGTTGTGCAAGCTTCTAGAGAAAGATGCTAAGTTTAAATTCAACGATGATTACATGAGAGCCTTTGAATTGTTAAAGTTCAAGTTGACAACTACTCCCATCATCACTGCTCCAAATTAGAGTGTCCCTTTTGAGCTCACGTGTAATGCTGGTCACGTAGCGGTTGAGGCTGTTTTGGGGTAACACATCAACAAGAATTTTCATTCGGTCTACTATGCTATTAAGACCATGAATAGTGCCCAAGTCAACTATATCGTTATGGAGAAAGAGCTCCTTGCCATTATATTTGCAATTGAGAAGTTTCACCCGTACTTGATGGGTGTAAAAGTTATTGTCCATACGAATCATGAGGCACTCCGTTATCTTATGATCAAGAAAGATTGCAAAGCTCGGTTGATGAGATGTGTGCTTTTGTTTCAAGAGTTTGATATTGACATCCAAGATAGAAAAGGGACTAAAAATCAAGTGGCGGACCACTTGTCTCGTTTGGAGGAGGAGGGGAGGCCGCATGATGGCCTTGAAATCAATGACTCCTTCCCCGATGAGCAACTCTTAGCTATTTCAATGAAGGAGGTTCTATGGTTCGCGGATCTAGCAAATTTCCTTGTGTGTGGAATCATCTCGGATGAGTTTTCTTCGAACCAAAGGAAGAAGATTAAATGGGATTGTCACGATTATTATTGGGATGAACCATACCTTTTCCAGATTTGCACATATGGGGTGATTAAAAGATGTGTACCGGAAGAAGAGCAAGGTGAAATTCTTAGGGCTTGTCATTCTTCGCCATATGGTGGTCACCATAGTAGGGCACGAACGACGACCAAAGTACTAAGTTGCGGTTTTTATTGGCCCACTCTTTACAAGGATGCAAGCGATGTAGTGAAAAGATGTGATGAATGTCAACGGGATAGTGAAATCTCGAAGAAGAATAAAATTCCTCTCACTGCCATTTTGGAGATTGATATCTTTGATGTGTGGGGTATTGACTTCATGGGTCTTTTTGTGAGTTCTTGTGGAAACACCTACATCTTGGTCGCGGTTGATTATGTGTCTAAATGGATTGAGGCCATTGCTCTACCCAACAATGAGGCGAGAAGTGTGGTGGCATTCTTGAAAAAGAATATTTTTACAAGGTTTGGTACTCCGAGGGCAATCATAAGCGATGGGGGGTCGCATTTTTGCAACAAGGCTTTCGACACTTTACTTAGAAAGTATGGTGTTACTCATAAAGTCATGACTCCTTATCATCCACAAGCAAGCGGTCAAGTGGAAGTCTCCAACCAGGAGATAAAGAGTATTTTGTCCAAAATAGTGAATGCTAACCGGATGAATTGGTCCAAGAAGCTTGATGATGCATTATGGGCTTATTGGACGGCTTACAAAATACCTATCAGAATGTTGCCATACCGGTAGGTGTTCGACAAAGCTTGTCATCTTCCGGTGGAACTTGAGCACAAAGCCATGTAGGCTCTAAAGAAGTTGAATCTTGATTGGGATGTAGCCATTAACTTGAGGGTTGCACATTTGAATGAATTGGATGAGTTCCGGTGTCATGCTTATGCAAGTTCGTCCTTGTACAAAGAAAAGATGAAATATCTTCATGACAAATACATTTGTAACAAAGAGTTCAAGGTGGGCGATCTCGTATTGTTGTTCAACTCGAGGTTGAGGATATTTTCCGGAAAGCTAAAGTCTAAATAGAGTGGTCCCTTTGAAATTGTGGGTGTGACGCCCTTTGGTGCATTGAATTTGAAGAACAAAAATGATGAGGTATTCCGAGTCAATGGTCACCAGGTGAAGCACTATTTGGGAAAAGTTGGTGATGGCCACGTTGTGGCAGTGATTCATTTCAACTGATGGTATTCTGCGTCGTGCCGCGACGTTAAATGAGGAGCTTCTTGGGAGGCAACCCATGTTTCTTTTTATTTTCTTTGTTTCTTTTGTAGTTAAGTATCATTTTTGTACTAACTTGATTTGAAGTGCGCTACAGGAATGAGTGTGCCTTACAGGAATGGTGGATAGAAATCTGGCTAAGTGTGCAAAATTGTGCGGACCGCATCTGAGTTGTGCGGACCGCACATTTTTAGTTGCTGCAGCAAAAGTGCTCTATGGCCGCACAACTATCTTGCGGACCGTAGAAGTAGAATGTGAAAAAATGCCAACTCTCTAAAGTTTGTCCGTCAGAAAAAGGGCCGATTTGCGGCCGCAATAACAAATCTGCGGTCCGCAACAAGGGATCTAGGCCCGCACACAAAATATTGCGGACTGCAAAACAAAAGGGCAATTAAACCCCCAGGTAACGGAGTGCGTACTGCAATTGAAATTCTGCGGCCGCACTCGCTTCTCTGCCCCTTTTGAACTTCAAGCATATAAATAAAGGGTTAGGGCCACAGTTACTCTTTTTCCCTCTCTGAGCACAAAACTTGCACCAATTTGAAACTTCTTGGTAAATCACCTACCTACACGCCTAGCAATTATTGATCATTTATTTCTTTCACTGATTAATATCTGGTATAATTCAACCACTTGTTAGAATTTTTCAATTTTTAGTTTAATGAATAGTTTAGGCCATTTAGCATAGAACTCAATTGTACAACCATGTGGGGTTAAATCTATAGTGGGTCAACTGGTAAATGCTCTAGGGGAATAGGTCAATAGATTTTCATGCTTATACGGTGTTTCCATGTCAAAATTTGTGCAAATATTGCAAGCCCTAGATAAAAGTTACCAACTTGTTCGTAATTGTTGGAACCTGCGGCCGCACAAGAAATTGTGCAGTCTGCAGAAGTTGAATCTAGGGTACTTTAGTAAGGAAGGGTTCTGCGGCCGCAAGAAAATTTTGCGGACTACAGAAGTCCCATTGTAGCCGCAGAATAATCTTTTTTCTGTTATTTGAGAGTTGACAAATTGGTGACTCACATGTCCGGCCGCAAGACAAATTGTGTGATCCGCAGAAAACATGTTGCGGCCGCATATCAGCCAATTATCTGTTATCAGAGAGTTGGCATAATTTTTGATTTTTTGCTTTGCGGCCGCAATAGAAATTGTGAGGACCGCAATCTTCATCTGCGGCCGTAAGAGAGAATTTTGCGGTCCGCAAGAGCCAATCTGCGTCCGCAATGAAAAATGTGCGGACCGCAGATCCTTACCCTGCAAGCATATTTCAACTGTGCTCCTCACTGTATCTTTTGGTGTGTCCTTACATTCATTGTATGTATGAACTTGAATTGCAACTAAAAATCGCCTTTGTTTAGTACAGAAAATGGTTCGATCTAGAGGCAGAGGCGACACTTCAAAAAGAAGGGGTGACCCTTCTCGGGGATGAGGGAAGAGACCCTTACCTAGTGCCCAACAACATGAAATCAGAAAGAAATCAGCAGCCGACAGAGGGGGAGGTGCAGACCTCTCCGAGACCAATTCTTATGCCCCGTCTAGGGAAGCATCAGAGGAAAACTCAACCTCTGTACATGAGCAGCCCCACCATGGAGGTATCGGCTCAGGGACGAGTCGTCCACATCTCATAGCACTTCCAAAGGCTCGGAAAGTGCTAGTCAGGCTTCTGAGCCATTTACTACACCTGCCACTGAGGCACCAGAGACATCATTTAAGGACATCCCCGATGATGGTAGAGGGGGAGATGCTACTATTACCGGCCTTGAAAGGTCTAAGACAAAAGAGGTATGGGAGGACCGTTTTGTTAGTTTGGCCACCTTCACCAGCTTCAGTGAATGGTGGCCAGTGAGGTCGCTCACTCTTGAGATGCAGTTTCTGTTGAAAGATCTTGAGAGATATAACCCGACAGTGTTGAGACAGTTTTGAGAACGCAAAGGGTGTATGTGGTTTACCCAGAGCATGGTGGATGCTAAGGAGTACCTTGTCCGGGAATTCTACGCCAATGTGATGCATATCAAGAAAGGGACAAAGGTGACGAAAGTGAGAAACCTCAAAGTGTGATTTGATCAGCACACATTGAACACATACTTGGGATTTGATGATGTCGAGCCCACAAAATACTTAGAGAAATGTGCACTTGGGGATGCAACTCGTCCTTGGCTAGCAGAGATTCTAGCAGCTCCTAGGCCACCACCACCATGGATTACAGTAGGGGTTTCTATTCACAAGAGTACTTTGAGCTTTGAAGCAAAGGGGTGGCAGACCTTTGTATGCAGCAGACTGGACCCATGCCAGAATAAGACCTATCTCCCGATTCCTCGGGCAGTTCTAGTTGCGTCCATCATGGTCGGGTACCCTATCAATATGAGTGCCGTGATGTCGGCCAACATCTCTGTGATCGCTCGACAAGCTAACATGTCCTACCGTATCCCAACACTATTACAGAGTATCTCACGGATGCGGGGGTAGAGCCGAGGGACTTGGATACAAAGGTGGGGGCGAAGAAGCCTTTCTCATGGTACTCGTTGACGGATGCACACAACCCTAAGAAAAAGGGTCAGCCGTCTACCACCATAGGCCAGTCTGATGAGCCATCAGTGGTAGTTGCAGAGGTAGTTGATATTCCATACACTTCGGCCGAGCCTTCATCTAGTGCCGCAGCTATGCCTCCACCACCATCTTCAGTTCCTATCACAGGTTCCACCTCGGCTTTGAAGCCGGTGCTCATGCCCACTACTTCACTTTCTGCGCTGCGAGTCTCCCAGACATTGGCGAGCCTCAACAACTGGATGCAGACAGCCATTACAATGCTGTCGGTCTTATCCAGTACTGTTGCAGCATATTCTTCTATTCCGGCACCTCAGATGCCCCCATAAGTGGAAGAAACATTGAAGAAGCTCATGGAAAACCAGAACACCATCATGGCTACATTGGTGTAGCATGGGTTGGTGATCGAAGAGCTGGGAAGAAAAGTAAAGAAAATGAGAAAGTCCCAGGCCTCCAAGAAGTCAGTAGACAAGCTCCGGAGATAGGTTACCAAGCTTTCTGTAGTTGGAGATATTCCATTTGACATGCTGATTGATCCTCACCATCCAGGCCCAGATCCTACAGCACCAACAGCACCGGTGGCACCAGTTGGCCAGTCTGAGGAGCCAGACTCTGCTGCCGACATTGCCGAGGCAGTGCGTCAGATGTTCACCAACCCAGTCACTCCCAGGGTTGAGGATGATGAGATCCAGTTGGAAGAGACTGAGGGTGGTGACATTGCGGGGGACACAGAGATGTCCAAGGAGCCATAGGGAGTCTTCTTCTCTCTTTCCCTTCCTTTACTCTTATTTTGTTAAGCATTGGGGACAATGCTTATTTTTATTTAGGGGGTGGAATTTATTTGATCTTATTTGATGATTCTGAGACATTTTGCTTGTAATAAATTTATACTGTGTTTTTTCTTCTCTCATTATGTATATATCTTCTCTTTCTCATTATGTATATTCGTTATGTTTCGATAGTTTTTGCTTTGTAGCTTCTTTATGTTTGTTTTCTTATTAGTTAGTGTTTAATTCAGTAGCTTCTTTTTGAATTAGTAGCTTCTTTTTGATTTAGTACTTTCTTTTTATGTTTCAGTAGATAATAAGCCTTTGGTTTTCTTAATGCCATGGTTCTTTCCAAAGATAGTTATTGTGTGAACCGGGTGACTCGTCCCAACGATGGATGGCGTGACAACCTTCTTAAGGGAATGAGTTTGTTTTGTGTTTAGGTAATAATAGTAGTAGTAATGAATAAAAAGACCTAATTGAGTCATGCTCGAAGAGTCAATCGTGCTTCATTTGGTACCAGCATACTTAACTACGTGCTTATGGTTAGAAACAAGGTTTTTGAAAGAAATAGCTCTAGTTAGTGACTTTGTGACTCTTGTGTTGACTTAGGCAACCATCTAGTGGTTTAATCGAACCATAGTAATTTTCAATCTTGAATGTGGTCGTTGTGGGACCTCGACTCTATCCTCTTTAACAATCCAGTTGCGTGAGAGGTGAGTTGCATTGTTGTTAGTCCAAGTACCCGTGCGTAAGGTCTAGAACTTGCCCCGAATGTGTTTCAAGGCGAAATCCTAAGTTTTTCTTAGCTTGAGATGTGATTGTAGGCTTTCCTTGGCCCATTTGAGTTTTCTATTGCCTAACAATGATGTCATCCATAGTCAACCTTTTCGAGCCTTTAGCCTTTCTCATTTGAAAACCATGTTATAAGCCTTTACCCGTTCTATTGTAACCCTCTATTGGCAAATGGCTAAAAACGTAAGTTTGGGGGAGTAACGAGGAAGTGGAAAAAGGTATCAAGGCACAAAAAGTGGAAAAGAAATAAAGAAAAGAAAAGAACAAAAAGAAAAATGCAACAAAATGAATAAGTAGAAGAGTTGAAGGGATTCAAAGAAAGGAAATGATCCCAAACATGGATAAATATGAATGTAATGATCAAGAAAGAGTGATATTAAGTCTCTCTAGTCCCCCAAGGAAAAGAAAATGCCTCAAAGAATTGACAAGGTATAAGCCGAGAATAAAAAGATGGAGTGCTTAAGGAAAGGTGTAACCACTCAACCATGTATCCAACCCTAATCCAAAAGCCATCATTACACCCCGAAAGAAGTCCTACCTGATTTCAAGCCGAGTGAGCTTACATTAGTGGCGATCTACATGAGGGGCAAGCCTATGGTACTTGAAGCCATACTTGTGACATTCTCTTGAGAGAAAAGAGTGAACCTTTCATAAATCTTTGGATTGAGTGCTAAAATTCTTAAGTGAGCTAGGCAAACGGAAAGTAGAGGAGGAAGAGTTTGGGATCCACAATGACCTACATGAGAGAGCAAGCTTCCTTGATGAGTTAAGTCAACTCTTGATGCTCAAGTGACACATCAGAACTATATGTGCATAAAATTTTAACTTGTCGCCTTGTTGATAATACATAAGTAGTGTGGGTAATTGTTGGTCCCAACTGATATGTGAATGGCTCACCTTTGACTGGCTGAAATGACCCTTAACTTGTGGAGGTGAGAACTATTTTGTTTGCTTGAGGACAAGCAAAGACTTAAGTTTGGGGGAGTTGATAAGTGGGGATTTTGATTACTTATTAATGCCTTTTAGCTTTTGTTTTAGTCTAAAAGCATTGAATTGCGTTCCTGAAACTAATGAAATGTGAAAAATTGCAGGAATGCTGCAAGTTGGACTCCCGAGATGAAATCCGACTCAACGAGAAGTAGTCTAAGCACAAGGCAACAAAAAGGGCACAGAAGCATACAATGTGCAGTCCGCAGAAGGAATTCTGCGGCCACAGAAGCAATTGCGGACCGCAGAATTCCACCGGCGGCCGCAAACAAAGAAGCAAAATTCAGTAGATATTTGTGCAAATTGTGGACCGCACATGAATTGTGCGGCTACAAGAGATGGGCTAGGACTCAAGTTCAGAGAGTGTGAAAATTTCCAAGTCCCGAGTCCCTGTGAATTGCGGACCGCACAAGAATTATGCGGCCGCAGAAGAAGTGCTTTGCGGCGCAGACTTAAATATGCGGACCGCAGAAGACTGGTTTGCGACCACAGTCATAATTTGCGGACCGCAAAAATGTTGCCTCGCTACCGCAGTTCAGAATTGTGCGGCCGCAGAATCCCAGCTCCTTCCAGATGAAGAAGTCTACGGACCGCACATGGAATTGTGCGGCCGCAGAACCTCCCGAGGGGGCATTTTTGTCCGAGATTTTCAGACTTGTATAAATAGAAGAGTTTCACGAAATTAGGTCATGTTTGGACATCAACAATTACTGTAACCGTTTTTCTTTGCCTCTTTTGGAAGTTAACTATATTTTAGTGTATTCTACAATACATTTTATTATTTTAAGCTTACATTATGAGTTTAATTAGTCTTTCTTCTTCTTTTTCTTCAAACCTAAGCATGAGTAGCTAGATTTTTACTAGGGTTGTAACCCAACCCTAGTGTGTAAACCTTATGGGCATCTAATTTAGTGTTTGTTTATTATTTAGCCTAGTTCATGCTTTAATTTATGGAATTAATGGTTGAAAACATTAGTTCATGCCTATTTGACTTAGTCTTTACTTGAGAAAGAGAGACTTAGTCTAGGAAAACTTGGCTAACAAGGAATTGGGTCAATCGAGAGATTGATTAACCCAATTAAAGGGTTCAACCTAGAGATAGTAATAACCTGACTTGAGCTTTTATCAAATGTTTTGTGTGATTCCCATTTGGTCTTGAGAAAGTCAAATTGGGCAAAACCACTCTTTGACCGAGAGGTATTGAGTGGGTAATTGAGAATTGATAATTATAATACACCCCAATCAATAAAACAAGCATTAAGATCTTTATCCCATTAGGCAAACACCTAGGTAATGGTCACAACCCTAGACTTTTTATCAATTTGAAAAACCTCAAAAACAATTATCCTAGTCTTATTTCTTTATTCTCCAATCTTTAATGTAAAATTAGAAATAACATACATACCTTATTGTGGAAGTGAAAATCAAGATAATTCAATCACGTGCATTAAAATATATACTCCTAACTCCCATCTTAGCTCCATGTGGATTCGACCCCGACTCATAGTTGGGTTTTATTATTGCAAACATCGTTTCATACTTCTTTAGAGGTATGCAATTGGACGCGATCACCGCTCTCATGGGAGTACCTTAGGTTGGGTTCTCCGACCTCGACTGGTATTACTGCCTCAGTCCTGTAGACCAGAGAGTAGGGCGTCTCTCTTGTGCTCGCTTTAGGAGTTGTTCGGTAGGCCCATGATACTTATGGTAGTATTTCCGGTCACAGTCCATTGGCGTCTTCGAGCTTCTTCTTCATGATGTTTAGTATTGACTTATTGGAAGACTCTGCTTCCCGTTACCCGCGGGATGATATGGGGTCGAGAGTATCCTCTTGATATGCCATTTTTTGAAGATTTCGACCGTTTTCTTTCTTGTGAA
Source organism: Nicotiana tabacum (assembly GCF_000715075.1). Lineage (NCBI taxonomy): Eukaryota > Viridiplantae > Streptophyta > Magnoliopsida > Solanales > Solanaceae > Nicotiana > Nicotiana tabacum. The sequence continues at coordinate 136,160,003 of NC_134102.1, forward strand.
CTGGGGTCCGTTGTCAAAGCAAATTTCTTTGGGAAGGCTAACCGGCAGATGATGTTTCTCCATATAAATGTGATTACCTCATGTTCCCATATTTGGGCGAATGCTCCTACTTCCACCCACTTAGAGAAATAGTCAGTTAAAACCAAAAGAAATCATACATTACCTTGCTCTGCTGGGAGGGGGCCCACGATGTCCATTCCCCATTTGATGAACGACCAAGGGGAGGTGACCGAGTGGAGATGTTTGCCAACTTGGGGAATCATTGGGGCACACTTTTTTCAATGCTCGCATCGCCTCACGAAGTCCGCGACATCCTTTTTCATGGCAGTCCAGTAATATCCCGCTTGTATGAGGCATCTGATCAGTGCCCGATTGCCAGAGTGAGCCCAACAATGGCCTTCATGGACTTCTTCGAGGACGCACTGAGTTTGGTTCGGGCTCAAGAACTTTGCCAGCGGGCCGCCGTAGGTCCTCTTGTACAGATCACTGCTGAGGATAATGTACCTGGACGCTTGCATTCTTCATTTTGTGGTCTCTTTTTTGTCGCCAGGAAGAGTGTCGTCCTGTAAGTATGCGACAATATGATTGCTCCAGTCCCAAGTTAAGTTTATGGTTCTTACCTCGACTTGGTCTAGTGATGAGTTGAGGAGATGGACCACGTTTTTGTCTCCGGTCGTGATGCTTTTGGTAGCTGCGGCTAGTTTGGCGAGGCCATCTGCCTTGGCATTATGTGCTCGTAGGATTTGATCGAGCTGACATTCGTCAAACTCAGGCAGTAACTTGCAAATTTTGGTCTGGTATTTTTGCAATCTTTGTTCCTTGATTTGGAAAGTCCCTGTGACTTGGTTGACTAAGAGCTGGGAATCACAACGTAGTTTCAACCATTTCGCTCTGTATTTGAGTGCTAGCCTTAAACTTGTAATTACGGCCTAATACTCGGCCTTATTGTTTGACATATCCGGGCACCATATGGACTAGTGAATCACTTTGCCTATTGGGACCTCGAGTACGAGTCCCAGTCCGGACCCTGACGTGTTGGATGAGCCATCGGTGTATAGGACCCAGAGGTCTTGTGTTTGGAGGGAAGTTTGGACAGCTTCCCTTTCGACTTCAGGCATTATTTTTGCACTTAAGTTGGCGAGCAGTTGTGACTTTATCACCGTTCGCGGCTGCTATGTGATATCGTGCTCACTTAGCTCGATGGCCCATTTGGTCAGCCTTCCCGATAGCTCAGATTTATGCAAAATGCTCCTCAGGGGAAGAGTTGTGACGACCGAGATGGGGTGACACTGGAAATATGGTGTAAGCTTCCGTGAAGCTACGACCAAGGCCAGAGCCTATTTTTCGAGGTGTGGGTAACTTGTCTCGGCGTCGACGGGTGTTTTGCTAATGAAATAGATGGGAGATTGCGTTCCTTTATTTTCGCGGATCAAGACTACGCTTACTGCTACCTCGAATACGGCTAGATAGATGATGAGTTGCTTCCCAGGTTTGGGTTTCGAAAGCAAGGGCGGTGCTGACAGGTATGCCTTTAGTTCTCGCAGAGCCTGGACGCACTCGGAAGTCCATTCGAGGCCGTTGTCTTTCTTGAGTACGCTAAAGAATTTATGGCACCTATCCGACGACCGCGAGATAAACCTTGATAGTGCGGCGATGCGACCAGTCAACCTTTGGACTTATTTTTTGGTGGTCAACAGTTCTGGTATCCCCTCAATAGATTTGATTTGGTCTAGATTGACCTCGATCCCTCGCTGCGATACCAGAAAACCCAAGAACTTTCCCGAGGCTACACCGGACGCACATTTCTCTGGGTTCAACTTCATTCTGTACCGTTTGAGTATGTCAAAAGTTTCTTTCAAATGATCAATGAGATCTTCTCCCATTTTGGACTTGACCAGCATGTCGTCTATATATATATATACCTCCATTATTTTTTCGAGCTGGTCTTTGAACATCTTTGTTAGCAATTTTTGATAAGTAGCCCCTGCGTTTTTTAGTCCAAAAGGCATGACCCTGTAACAATACGTTCCTTGGTGGGTGATGAACGTGGTCTTTTCCTGATCTTCTTCTTCCATGAGGATCTAATTATAGCCCGAGTAAGCGTCCAAGAAACTTAGTAGCTCATGTTTGGCCGTTGCGTCGATGAGTTGGTCGATATGAGGTAACGAGAATGAATCCTTCGGACATGCTTTGTTCAAATCTGTGAAATTCACGCACATCCGCCATTTTTCATTTTTCTTTTTGACCATCACTACGTTGGCGACCCACTTGGGTTACTTCGACTCCCTGATGGAACCGTTTTTTAATAGTTTTTCCACCTCCTTGCGGACTGTGTCATTGATAACGGGGTTGAATTTACGCCTGACCTGTCTCACTGGGGGTGGAATGGGTCGACATTTAATTTGTGCGTAGCGATTTCCTTTGGGATACCCGGCATATCAGCATGGCTAAAAGCAAATAAATCTGCGTTAGCTGTTAAGTATTGACGGAATTTACCTGGTTCCCGAAGTTTGCAGCCGATATAGGCCTTCTTGCTATGATCGTTGAGGTCCAATTGAACGGGGTAGAGGTCTTCTATTGTTGATCCAACGGCTTCGACCATGTCGGGATCCTTGATGAGGTCCTCTGTCTCATCTTGTTCCAACCTCGACCCTGTTGATTGATATGCCTTTTTTTCTTTGTCTTTTCTCTGTTGGGTGGCCGTGTTGTCTAAGGCAATGCGGTAGCATTCCCGGAATGTGCGTTGTTCCCCACGTATGCTGAATATCCCCCATGGTGTTGGGAATTTAATCACTTGGTATAGGCTAGAAGGGATGGCTCTCATGGATGTATCCATGGTCGATCCACTATGGCATTGTACGCAGTGGCCTGGTCCATGACGTAGAATGTTGTCTCTAGAGTTACGCCGCCGGCCAAGAGTAGGGATTTGCTTAATCTCCCTTGTGATTAAGGTGGAATACCTTTTATAAGATAATAAAGGCATCAATGGGAGGAATACCTTTTTATAATTAATTATCTTGGCGTTTTGTTTTACCTCATAGATATTGGGCTCTTTTTATTTCTTTATTGAGTTTAACTTCTGTGCGCACTAATCACATACTTTTGTGCAACATCAAGTTAAAATGGCCTAGAACAATAAGAACACAAACGAACACTTTATGTTATCCTATTTTGGTATCCCAAGATACAATATAAACTTGTTATAACATATCAAAATATACCTAATTGTATATAATTAAAAATATGAACACCCTAAATATATAGATAAGTTAAATCCTTCTCTTTTTGACTTTTTTTAAGGGAGTACTGCAAGGAACGAATCAACGAATTGTCAATATATTGTACCAATATTGTCAATTCTAGTTTTAAGTATTCCTGAGGACGCAAGTAATTCAAACGTGATATAAAATCTTGTAATTTTGTAAAGAAAAAGCACCATTAAATCATCACTTTGCTGGCTTCACAAGAAATATTACTACTGGGATATGGGCAAAAAATGTCAATTTAGGATTAGCATGATCGACGTCATTGGATTTCATTTTTTTAGAATTTATAACGTTTCTTGATTAGACTCGTACACTATCGCCCTTTTTGTTATAGGTTCATTTTCTGCAAATTATGTCAGACTATTGCTTCCTCTAAAAGGCATTAATCTCATATTATATGCCTTTAGCCATCACACATGTTTTAAATACGAAAATAGTTTAGCAATAATTCTTCTTCTTATATTTTCTAAGTTGATTCATCTTCGAGAAGCAGTTCTGGTAGCTGGATGATTGGGCCTCATATCTGTAAGATATTCCTGATTCCTTTTATATATATATACAGGCGGACCGTGTAAATTTTTTTTATAATATATTTAAATCAGTATAGCAAGCTACAGTATATTCTTAGGTTGCCAAATTAAAATTATTATAGACAATTACTACATTATATGTCATCTTAATAATTAACTTGATTGTGTATGAAACAATATATTGTTAGCGCATAGAAGTATAACTCTTAATCAGCTAGGTACACCCCGATACTACTGGAATTCAAGGAGAAAATTGGTTTTATAGAACAATCTTGACTACTATCTAGGGGCGGACTAACTTATAAGTTACGAGTTTATGTAACTTTTTCCTAGATTATGTATTTATATTGAGAAATACATAAATATTTGATCGTGAATCCGGCGAATTATTAATTGTATATTAATTTGAGATCGATATAGGAGTTCATAAACTTCAAATTTGGATCCGTGGCCTCTGCTACTATGTATTGCAAGGCAATGTATATTGTGATTTTTTTTTAGCGATCGATCATTTGAAAGGTGAACAAGCTTGCCACTACTCTCTTTTTTAAAATTAAAAAAAAAGGTTTGCTGCTTTTTTTTTTCTGCACCTCTTTGTGATGGGAATTTGCCAACTTAATAATTTTAACTAGATAACTTTAGTTACATGACTTACATCCTTGGGTTTCAATCAAGAAAGGGAAGCAACTTTGTCTACAATTTCGGCTTTCATCACCTGTGCTATTTTGCATTTTATAGGCTGAATTGTACAGACTAACCAAAATATTCTAAACCACAATTAGATAGGTATTTTTATCAGTACACTGATTCAAATAGGTGTTTTTATCTGTTGAATTTTTTTTAATTATTTTGCCATTCAAAACTTACTATCCTATTAATTTAAACTCGTGTCGCATAGGACCTATTGAGAGATTCCTACCATGAGTTTCTCAATTGCCAAAGCTCGAGCTCAAAATTTTTAAATACGGTTTGAGGAATTACATTCATCGCGTCAAATCCGTTGGAGATAGATTTTTAAGATGTTACATTGTACCGTACTAAATTTAGACAAGATTCTTTCAAATCAATTCCTAGCTTGTTCCAGTGTAACGTAAAGAATAGACACTATAAGAACCCTAGTAGACCACACAATATAATAAAGGTATCGGATTATTAAAAGTTCTCTCAATTAAGCACTTTACAGCTCCATGAATGTCATCAAACAATAGTTAATTAGTTTAGCACTTTTCAAGAAACATAAACTTCGTTAATCTTGCTAACTAAACTGTCGGCAATCGAGGATTCATAATTAGAATGTATTTAATATTATAAATTCGTATAGATTGCAATGCTTTGCATGTGGGAAATACGTAGAAAATTTTGATTAATTAATATTTAAATAGGAGGCAAAGATAATGATGATTATGAAAAGGAGAGGATCTGTTGGTATGATGCAAATCATTCACCATATCTGATGTGAATGACATAAGTGACATTTGCTTAATAGGAAGCTGAATTTGAAAGTAATATGCAAATCATTCTAAAAAAGACGCTTATTAGAAGAAAGTAAAAAAAGGGAGAATGATTATTCTTAGCTTTAAGGGGGGGCAAGAAATGGTGGGGAGGGGGAGGGGGAGGGGGAGGGGAGGGGGGTGATAGTCATTTGATTACCAAGTGATTAAGAAAGTAATTAGTGAGGAAAGACATAAGGGTTTGGCTTTAAATCATGGTTGGTTTAAGTGTACGAATTTAACTTATATATGCTAACAGTGTAAAACTATTTTATGCTATCAAGATATTTTAATACGTTACTGTAGGTAATCTGTCTTATTGTTTAGATTATAAATCCTAAATTATTTGGATCCAACCTGTAAAAAATAATTTCACTGTCAATATATTGAATTAAATTAAACTCATAATTAATTAAGTTAATAGCTCATAGATGGAATGTCTCTACCACAAGCTCTTTCACTTAAATGTGGTCCTCATGACACTTGCCTTACTGCTTCTAACAGTAATCATTTTTGTACGATTAACATTGATGTTTCATGTTATAAGTAAGTAATTAGAGACATTAGTCAATCTCATCATATCCCTGTCAATTTAAAATCTTTTCCTAGACCTTTATTTCCATCATTGGAAGTTTAATCTCTCTTAGGCCTATTGCTCTCATTCTGGAACCCTATTCCCTTCATCTGAAGCCTACTACTATTTAATTTATATTGTTTGATTGTTTAATTTAAACATTAACAGAAGAATACAATAAGATGTACTTCCACTTCTACAAGGTATACAATGGTGTTATGATCATTCAGTACTTACAAAGATTCTGATACATAGGTTTTTAGTTATATATGTTAGAGATTTTGATGCTCTACGGTCATAGTTATACGGGATCTTTACACAACTATTGGCCGTCCGATTCATGGTTTATTTTTTCTTATATATATGTTATATATCCATCGGCTATTTTTAATTTAGTGTGGTTGGGTGAGCTGATGCGTCACTCATTAGCGAGCATCTAGTTGCTATTGATTCCATATTCTCCTATTACTAATAATTTCTTCTATTAACTTAGATTATTTGGTGCAAAACAAGTACTGTGAATTTCCATATAAAAGGAGCATATCATCCTTGCATTGAAGCCTCTCCTCTAGGCAGAGGCCGATCTAGGATTTAAACTTTATAGATTCAAATTTAAAATTTTATAATATATCATTTAATTTAATGGGTTCAAAATCTATTATTTATACATATTTAATTTTTTAAATTTCTGACAGATATATAAGGTCTTAGCCGAAATTATGGATCGAAGTGAAACCATAGCTTCTATACTAGATACGCGAATTAATACGATGTCACTGCTTGTTTAATTTGTAAATCCGTCTCCTTTTTTAACTTTTTTTCTTTGTGTACACAAGGAGCAGAAGGAAATGTAGCAAAGAGAGTAACAGAAACCAGACAAGAGTTTGAAAGATTGAGGTAGGTGGTAATGGTGATTATTTTCTATTTTCAAGACTTTGATAGTCGAATTGCCATTTTAAGTCTTTTCTTTCACGAAAAGCAGTTATGTGCTTCATCTAAAGAAAGCAAAGAAATTGAGGCAAATCTATGAATTTTGTCTTCAATGAAAAATACAACTCATTCGTTTAAAGAGATAGAAATAAAGAGGGAATGATAACAATGGTTGTTGAGCTTTGAAATTGATGGTTTTATTGGTTAAAATACTGAATAGACAATTCATTGATTCTCATGCTACATTATTCTCCTTTAACAATCATAATGCCCACGCAAATAGAAACATATCAAGAATTTTAGCATTACTGTGTTTGATAACTAGGGACTATGGTTATAGAAAATTTAAACATTGAACTTCATTTAGTTTAGAAAGGACAAACAGGGAAAATCTTACTTCAAATGTTGAAATGGTATTCCGTATTTGTTTTGGCCGGAAGTCCTACTTTAGGAGGTATGATGCGTTTTTTTTACAAAAGACAATATCACATTCGGTGTTCGAACTCGAGATTTATGATTAAAAATAAAGAAGTACTTATTACCCCACAACAATCTTTAATATTTATCTTTGATTCCTTGTATCCTTTATTACTCAAGGAGAATATATTTGTAATTTTGAAGTATATGGTTAAATGTAAATTACACTGCCACCACCCCAATATTCTAACTTTCTTTTTTGAGTTACCCAAAAAAAGCTTGATCTTTTGAAAAAATATCACCCTCCAACCATTCAAAAGACTACTAGAAGCTATTATTGTTTTATACTCCCTCCGGTCATTTTTACTTTGACACGTTTTGACTTTTCACGCCCCTTAAGAAATAATAAATAAAGTGCATAATTTACCATGTTACCCATATTAATTGATGTATATTTTATTGGATTTGAGAAAATAATTTAAAATGGTAATAAATACTGTGGGTAAAACAGATAAAAAAATTATTGTCTTCTCTTGATATGCGTAAAGTACCAAGTAAAAGTGAACATCTATTTTTAGTATACATACCAAGTAAAAGTGACCGGAGGGAGTATCATTTAAAATTTGATTGATATTTTTAGACTAACTACTCCAATTTATACCATCTTTAATTTGTATTATTTAAATATTTCTATAACAATCTTGTATGGGTCAAAATCTATCTCTATAATACTTAAGTCAAGATAGCATTAGTGAAACATTCCCAGGGCGCCACGTGTCGAAGTGGTTTAATGAACAATGAAGGCCGCGGTCGAAGAGTCAGCAAGGACTGTGGTTGAGGAGTCATCAAGGATCGAGACCGAGGTTGAATACCCTTGACAGAGTTATAACGACTAGTTTCAAGATAAGACATTAAAAAGAATATTCTAGTGGATATTCTCTACACTTGTACTATTAGGGTTTCTAGAAAAATATTTCCTATAAATAGAAAGAGACACAATGATAGGGGACATGAAATATTCATTTATAAAATACACTTTGACTTTATTAAGAGAATCTGGTCTTATTAATTACATGCATACAAAAATAATATTTTTACTGAGATTCTTATCCACATTTATCCGAGAATAACTCGAATATTCAAAGGTTGATCTATACTTCATCGTTGTCAGACAGAACATCCACTGATTTCATCATTTCTCGGGTAACCCATACGTTTTCTTTACATAAATGCCATTATTGTTATTCATCATTATTTAATACTACATTTCTTCTTTTTGGGTCCTTGAATATTGTCATTATTGTGCACCATTATAACATTTGGAATAGATATACATGTTATTTATTACCATACAGAGAATTTCGTCTTTAGGATATTATCATTAACTCAGATTAACCCCTATATGCATACAGCGACGAAGCAGCCCTGCATGCCATACCAAAGACCTTCAAACAATTTAGTGCCGTCAGTGGAGATTTCTTAGTTTTTTTAGTTTCCTTTAGATCTACAACTAACACAAGTCACTAACCTCCCAAACCCCAAGATCTTCTTCTTTCTTTATACGTACAAAAACCTACATGGAAGGTAACCAAGGAGAAAAGACAAAACTAACAGACGATTTCCCTAGCAGCCTTATGAACGCTATCAACGAGAGCTGTGAAATAGTAGGCAAGGACGTGACGCCCACCGCCTCCGCTAGGCGCGAGAGGTCGCCTCCCCCCATTGTAGCATAACAAAACCCAATGGAAAAAGGGGCCTCCACGTCCGCAGAGGAAGGGATGCCCCTAGCTGTGAAAAAGCTCCTCGAAGCATGGCTGACCGATACGCTAGTGAGCATGCTCAACAAGCCCGCTCTAGGCACGACTACAGAAACCGCAAGAGCTTGCACGATACAACGAGCAGACGAACAGTGCAACTAACCAAACCCTCCGACAACAGGTATAACTCTGAATATTACTAACAGTGCATGTGACAACGCCCTCGCTGCCGTTCTAACGAGGATGGAGGAAATAGAGAATGAAAATAAAGCACTCTGAGACCAGATGAAACAACACAAAGAACGAGTCGACATGATACCGAGCGCTCCTAAGTTGTTACCAAAAAGGGACGCTGATAGGTTCGTAGAGCAACCGTACAGCGACGAAGCAGCCCTGCATGCCATACCAAAGACCTTCAAACAATTTAGTGCCGTCAGTGGAGATTTCTTAGTTTTTTTTAGTTTCCTTTAGATCTACAACTAACACAAGTCACTAACCTCCCAAACCCCAAGATCTTCTTCTTTCTTTGTACGTACAAAAACCTACATGGAAGGTAACCAAGGAGAAAAGACAAAACTAACAGACGATTTCCCTAGCAGCCTTATGAACGCTATTAACGAGAGCTGTGAAACAGTAGGCAAGGACGTGACGCCCACCGCCTCCGCTAGGCGCGAGAGGTCGCCTCCCCCCATTGTAGCATAACAAAACCCAATGGAAAAAGGGGCCTCTACATCCGCAGAGGAAGGGATGCCCCTAGCTGTGAAAAAGCTCCTCGAAGCATGGCTGACCGATACGCTAGTGAGCGTGCTCAACAAGCCCGCTCTAGGCATGACTACAGAAACCACAAGAGCTTGCACGATACAACGAGCAGACGAACAGTGCAACCAACCAAACCCTCCGACAACAGGTATAACTCTGAATATTACTAACAGTGCATGTGACAACGCCCTCGCTGCCGTTCTAACGAGGATGGAGGAAATAGAGAATGAAAATAAAGCACTCTGAGACCAGATGAAACAACACAAAGAACGAGTCGACATGATACCGAGCGCTCCTAAGTTGTTACCAAAAAGGGACGCTGACAGGTTCGTAGAGCAGCCGTACAGCGACGAAGCAGCCCTGCATGCCATACCAAAGACCTTCAAACAATTTAGTGCCGTCAGTGGAGATTTCTTAGTTTTTTTAGTTTCCTTTAGATCTACAACTAACACAAGTCACTAACCTCCCAAACCCCAAGATCTTCTTCTTTCTTTGTACGTACAAAAACCTACATGGAAGGTAACCAAGGAGAAAAGACAAAACTAACAGACGATTTTCCTAGCAGCCTTATGAACGCTATCAACGAGAGCTGTGAAACAGTAGGCAAGGACGTGACGCCCACCGCCTCCGCTAGGCGCGAGAGGTCGCCTCCCCCCATTGTAGCATAACAAAACCCAATGGAAAAGGGGGCCTCTACATCCGCAGAGGAAGGGATGCCCCTAGCTGTGAAAAAGCTCCTCGAAGCATGGCTGACCGATACGCTAGTGAGCGTGCTCAACAAGCCCGCTCTAGGCACGACTACAGAAACCGCAAGAGCTTGCACGATACAACGAGCAGACGAACAGTGCAACCAACCAAACCCTCCGACAACAGGTATAACTCTAAATATTACTAACAGTGCATGTGACAACGCCCTCGCTGCCGTTTTAACGAGGATGGAGGAAATAGAGAATGAAAATAAAGCACTCTGAGACCAGATGAAACAACACAAAGAACGAGTCGACATGATATCGAGCGCTCCTAAGTTGTTACCAAAAAGGGACGCTGACAGGTTCGTAGAGCAGCCGTACAACGACGAAGCAGCCCTGCATGCCATACCAAAGACCTTCAAACAATTTAGTGCCGTCAGTGGAGATTTCTTAGTTTTTTTAGTTTTCTTTAGATCTACAACTAACACAAGTCACTAACCTCACAAATCCCAAGATCTTCTTCTTTCTTTGTACGTACAAAAATCTACATGGAAGGTAACTAAGGAGAAAAGACAAAACTAACAGATGATTTCCCTAGCAGCCTTATGAACGCTATCAACGAGAGCTGTGAAATAGTAGGCAAGGACGTGACGCCCACCGCCTCCGCTAGGCGCGAGAGGTCGCCTCCCCCCATTGTAGCATAACAAAACCCAATGGAAAAAGGGGCCTCCACGTCCGCAGAGGAAGGGATGCCCCTAGCTGTGAAAAAGCTCCTCGAAGCATGGCTGACCGATACGCTAGTGAGCATGCTCAACAAGCCCGCTCTAGGCACGACTACAGAAACCGCAAGAGCTTGCACGATACAACGAGCAGACGAACAGTGCAACCAACCAAACCCTCTGACAACAGGTATAACTCTGAATATTACTAACAGTGCATGTGACAACGCCCTCGCTGTCGTTCTAACGAGGATGGAGGAAATGGAGAATGAAAACGAAGCACTCTGAGACCAGATGAAACAACACAAAGAACGAGTCGACATGATACCGTGCGCTCCTAAGTTGTTACCAAAAAGGGACGCTGACAAGTTCGTAGAGCAGTCATACATCGACGAAGCAGCCCTGCATGCCATACCAAAGACCTTCAAAATGCCTCCCTACCTCAGGATATACGATGGAACAACCAATCCCGAAGATCATATGACCCATTACGTCACCGCCGTGAAAGGCAACGACCCTTACGGGAGGGGTATTAACATGGTACTCACAGCTACCAGCCCGCTCCATAGAAAGTTTCGAGGAAATGGACGATAAGTTTGTAACTGGATATACTGGAGCCAAGAAGGCTGAAGCAAGAATAAACAACATATTAATTGTCAAGCAGTCCTGTGAGTTGGTTTTGAGGTGTCCCTACTGCAACATGTTTACGACTTCTTGCCTGAAGGCGATGCAATCTTCTGTTTTTGTGCCCACATTCCTGGTGGAACTCACAGAGGGCATCAGATTTTCTGGTGCTCGGATCAGACATCATCTTTGGCGGCCACTTTACCTTTGTTCCAAGTTTCTCAAGAGCATAGACTATTTATTTAGGTGACACACAAATATTGTGAGCAGATAATAAGGGAGGCATAACTTTCTCGTTCCGGTGAGTCCCGGACCTCGGCCTGCTTGACACACAAATTTGTGTGGTTTTAGGCGAAGATTGTTTCTTGAGTATTTCATGATACGATTTTGATTGGGGATTTGTTCTATGATTTAGGTTGAAATTTTATTGTTGTTTTTTTAATTGGATATATAATACTTGAGAATTTACCTGTGAATTTTATATTTACATATTTAACTTTTAAATTTTTTAAATAATTTATTTGAAATTTTTAGATGTTATTTTTTAATTTAAGAATTATATTGTTTTGAAAGTTACGAAAATTTCATATATATAAAATATCTATAGGAATTGATTTTATCTATTATATTTTGTCGATATTTGTGTAGGTAAATGTAAAAATGTTGATCCTATATAAAACTTAATGATGTATATATGTTTGTATCACGACCCAAAATCCACTAGTCGTGATGGCACCTAACCCAACCCGCTAGGTAAGCTAACTAATAACTATCCAATTGCAATAATATTTAACAGGAACATTAATCAAAGAAATTATCTAAATGTTATACATTTTCCAAGAACTGGTAGTACAAATCATGAGCTTCTAATAATAGAGTTTATAAAGCGGAAATGAAATAAATACATAGTCTGTTTGAATAGTACATAAACAGAGTTTTACAGATCTAAAGCTACCGCGAACAAAAGGCAGCTACAACCGGGACGCAGGTATATCTTCAATCCAGCTCCCATCGATCACAGCAACATTAGCAGCCAACATCTGCACGCGAGGTGCAGAAGTGTAGTGTAACACACCGGAAAATTTTGAAGTATTTCTGTGTAAAACCCCGTAAATTTTGCAAGTGAATCTTTGGCGGAAAAGCGCGTTTATGCGGTCCATTATGCGACCGCATAATCATTCTGCGGGCCACATAATGGCCGCAGAAGTGAGCAGGAGAAGGGCCAGTTTGGGGGCAATTATGCGGTCGGCTATGCGACCGCATAACTGTTATGCGGTGCATTATGCGATCGCATAACAGTTATGCGGACCGCATACACGGACAGATTTTTGATCGTTTTGGTCTGTAATTATGCGACCGATATGCGGTCGCATATGCGACCGCAAAACCTGTTCCGGAGCTCCATTTTTGGATTTTTAAAACCCGACCCTACTTCGTTAAATACACGCTTTGGGGCATTTTTGAGCAAAAATCTGATATTTTAGAGAGAAGGGAGAGTGTTTTAGATAGAGAGGAAAATCCTAGGCTAATTATTCATCAAGTCTTGCTCAAATCTTGGAAGATTAACAAGGAAACCCCACAAGTTCTTCATCTAAGAGGTAAGGTTCCATACCCTAGTTTTCAATTTCGAATTTGGGTAAAAGATGGTTGATTTGGAGTATGATTATTGGGTATAAGAGCATTATTTATACATGCTTTTACTAATAAGGTTTGTGGGAAGATTGTTGAGCTCAAATAAGTAAAGATTGGGTTGTGGATTGAAGAAAATCTTGTAGAAGAACCTTGCAGTTAGATTTGCACACCTAGTGTTTGATAAAATGCTCAAATGAGCTGAGATCATGAATATCTTTCTAATAATGGTTCAATTTTTGTTATGTCTCAAAATAGATTGGGATTGCTAGAATTTTCGGAATGTTGTAGTAATTTAAGGAAAGCTCAAAGCAAGGTATGTTGGCTAAACTTTCTCTCTTGGAATTGAATTCCATAATGTTTTCGTAAGTTTCAAAGTATGGGTTGCATATTAAAAGGTTATGGCTTTGAATCGTATTTCAATGAAAGATCGTATGCCAAATTGTGTGAGAAAATCTCCATATTCTTAAGACTCTTAATTGCTCATATGTATACCTAAAGTCTTGATTTGAAAATGTCTTATTGTTGACAATCTATAAAGATGGTTGGAAGTGAAATAAGTTAATTGGGGATATAGAGTGTGGCCAACATGACAAGAATTTAAGTTATGATTGTGTCTAGTAGTGTAAATAATTTGAGAAGATGCGATAAAGAATATGAAATGAGTATCGACTCAATTGTTTAAAAATGACTTCGAAGATAGAGTTACCTAAAAGCTTTTGTACTCAATTCATGCCCATTAGTGGTTGCTTTAACTAATTCTTTGCTTTATAAATATATCCAGTGTGATTCAAGTTCTATATACTCATGTGTTGAACTGGTACATTGTCATTGCTAGGGAAGAGCATTGTAAGAATAAATGTTGTATTGATTGTTTATGATTTTCATGTGTGTTTACATTGTTGGTTGGTATGCCTCATTCTTTGGGAAGAAACCATTCATGTTTGAAGTTTCCATTTCAAATGGATTTGAAGTATATGATTTCTGAAATATTCTACATGTTGATATTTGATGGTGATATTTGAAATTGAAAGAGGTAAAAGTGTGGAATATGAAATACGGCCATCGTGCCAGGAATAAAGAATCTTGTGAATGGCCTAATGAACCAAGGAAATATTGTCGTTTTGAATGACTGGAAATACTAGTGAGAATTTATAAAATGTGAAAGATGTTGAGGTGAGTACAATTGTATTTATGATATTTTTGTTTGAAAATCAAATCAAAACTGTTTTTGGGAGCATCATTAGCAAAACTGAGGAAGGGTGGGTCATAAGGCCCACACTTGAAACTACACGTGCCAGTGTAGGGGTGGATTGTGATTATTCCCCTTATTTGGGATGAAATTGGAACCTTTGGAAATTATGATATTATTCCCCTTAATTGGGATGAAACTGGAACCTTTGTGGATTGGAAAAGTCAACTCACATGGCATATGTGGGAAGGCGGCCTAGCTGATCGGGTGGAGATCAGACGCCATATTGCGCATATGGTGGTACTACTCTTGGTAACAACTTTCTTTCGTATCACATGTCAAACCACATTGTTCGTGGGGAGATGTCCTAGCCGATCGGGCGTGATCGGACTCCGTGCTAACAAAGACGATGGTATATTGGTGCTAATGATCTCCCAACCAAAATTATATATGAAGTTCGTATTTTAAAAATTATTATGTTTTAACTGGACGTTTGGATATTGTTGATTGTGACTTGCTGTTTCTATGTGTTGCCTTTTCTTATATGGGCATTCTATTTTGAAAGAGGATTTTTAGCTATACATACTAGTGTTATTCAGCGGTACTAACGTCCCTTTTGCCGGGGGCGCTGCATCTTTCATGGATGCAGGTGGTTCTTCAGCATGCGGCATTGATCAGTGATAGCAGTACACTCTTTTCAGCTGATTTGGTGAGCCCCACTTCATTTCGGGGTCATGTATCTTTTGTTTCTCATGTACTGTATTTTGAGGTATAGCCGGGGCCTTGTTGCCGGCATTTCCATATTACTCTTCTATTGTACTTAGAGGCTCCGTAGACAGGTTATGGGTTATGGTTGATGTTGGGAATTGAACTAGAAATGTTGGTACTTGGAAATTATATTTTTCATTAATTCTATAAACTAGTAATATTTTGAAAATTCTGAAAGAAGCTGCTAATGATAATGAAAAGGAAGTTGTTAATAAAATCTTTACAGTGTTTAATTAATGAAGTACATCTCCTCTTTATTCATGGATAAGTTTGGGTAGAAGAAAATCTAACAGGCTTGCTCAGCCGGGTTCTCTCGGTTGAGCGCCGGTCGCGCTCCCCGAGTTTGGGGCGTGACATGTAGTATGAGTACGATCGACCCCATGTACTCAATAAGTAACAAACCTAACCTTAGGTTAAAAGTAGTGACGAGCTAACACGAAGGTCGGGTCCAACACCAATATTCCACAACAGTTCATAACAACATAGTACAAGTAATAAAAGAGGTATATCATAAATAAAATGCTTAGTTCGTTCACAGTTTTAGAAAAATAGACATTTCTTTTCGAGTATCTTAGTGAAAACCCAAATCTTTTATCGAAAAAGCCAAAATACGAGTGAGTTTGAAAACTGTGATTTTTCCCAAAGTCCTTTCAACAATAAGTAAGATGTTTCATTTTCTGATAGCATGAAGAAAATACTTCTCTATGCCTACATGTCAAGATACAGGTAAAATCATAAATGTCCCTACAACTGGGTAGCAGAAGTAAATACACCTCTATGCATGTATCACAAGTACGCATGTCAAATGCAATGCATCTCGATGATGAGCTCATGTACTCACACTCTCAGGGTACTCATTCTCATTGTCTCGCATTCTCTCTCATTATGCTCAGCACACTCAATTACTCAGCGCTATACAAAACCTGCTGCAGTGTGCATCCCGACCTCCGAACGGCTCGTAACAAACCAAAAACAACTCAAATGCATCAAACAATGCTAAAGGAACCAATCCCGATCGAAAAGATCAAATCTTGAATCAAAAATCCAAAAACGGCCAAAAGCCCAACCCGGGGCCGCACCTCGGAACCCGACAAAATTTACAAAATCCAACAACTCATTCAATTACGAATCCAACCATACTAGTTTCACTCAAATCCGACCCCAATTCGATGTTCAAAACTCAAGTATTCATATTATGAAACTTTAGGTCAAAACCCCCAATTTTCTCTTTAAAATTCATCAACCAAAAGCTAAAATCGAAGATATATTCATAGAATATAACCAAAACCAAGTAGAGAACACTTACCCCAATTCATATGGTGAAAATTACTTCAAGAATCACCTCAATCCGAGCTCCATAGCTCCAAAAATGTAAAAATGGCCGAAACCCTCGAAATAGAGTACTTTATAATCTGCCCAGGCCTCCTCTTTCGCGAACGCGGGAAATCCATCGCGTTCGCGATGAATAAAACTCACACTGCCACAAAAGACTCTACGAGTTCACGATACACCCCATGCGAACGCGATGAACACCGCTGCCAAAGCTTCACGAACGCGACTGACCTTGCGCGATCGAATGCTCAAATTCCCAGCTGCCAACCTCAACACTTCGCGAACGCGATCCTCCATACGCGAACGCGAAGAGGACTTGCCCCAACTCTACACGAACGCGGGACATACTTCGCGATCGCGAAGAACAATTTTTTGTTTCCATCAAAATACACTACGTGTTCGCGACACTAACCACATGAATGCGATGAAGAACTGAGACACCAGAAAAACAACAGAACACAGCAGTACCAAAATGAAGAAAAATGATCCGAAATCAATCCGAAACACGTCTGAGCCCCTCGGGACCCCGTCCAAACATGCCAACAAGTGTCATAACATAACACGGACCTACTCGAGGCCTCAAAACACACATAACAATATCGAAACGACGAATCACACCTCAATTCGAATTCAATGAACTTTGAAACTTCACACTTCCACAACTGATGCTGAAACCTATCAAATCACGTCCGATTGACCTCAAATTTTGTACACAAGTCACATTCAACATTACGGACCTGCTATAACTTCCGGAATCGGAATCCAACCCAGATATCAAAAAGTCCACTCCCGGTCAACGTTTCCAAAATTTCCACTTTCGCCATTTCAAATCCAATTCAACCACGGACCTCCAAATCACAATCCGGATGCGCTCCTAAGTCCAAAATCACCCAACGGAGCTAATGGAACTATCAAAATTCCAATCTGAGGTCAAATGCTAAAAAGTCAAACTTGGTCAACCCTTTCAAATTTAAAGCTTCTAGCTGAGAATCATTCTTTCAAATCAATTCCGAATAACCTGAAAACTAAAACCGACGATTGACATAAGTCATAATACATCATACAGAGCTACTCGTGCCCTCAAACAACCGAGCGAAGTGTAAATGCTCAAAACGACTGGTCGGGTCGTTACATCCTCCCTCACTTAAACATGTGTTTGTCCTCGAACATTCCAAGAGTTGTTCCAAAAGCCATCAACTCTCCATGTAACCTTCCCATGCACATACCCGGGGGTGATCTCATGTCACCCTATCCCATATAGGCTCTACAACACAGCATAACTATAGTTTCTTAATTCAACCTAGCCTTTAAGCCTTAGAATCTAATTTCCAACATCCTGAATTTCTATAAGATCAGAATCTCGTATCTACACACTGTATAAGTCTAAACAAGTTGCACCAAAAGCCGTAACCATAACTCAAATATCATATAGATCAAATGCTCGAAGCAATAATTTCTAATCATAGTAGCTGCTCAAAACAACCCAATGCCGGTAATAACCTCATATCAAACAAGACTCTATTCTAAAACCTTCGTACACTGCCAATGATGAAAGAAACATGCAAAGCTCATAACCATTCATCAAATCAACAAGTCATGGTATTCCATCTCTTTCGACAAGACTATAGCAAATTTCTAAGCCGACTTCCGATATTATCCTTTCAAACATGTTGTAATCTATTCCGATAGTATCCATTCTAGGCCCAATGACCTCATCTTATCCAACACGACCACTCTAGTGGCATAACACACCCATACAATCTAAAGCCATAACCCGTGCAATCCGTGCACTAATAAGCAACATTCCAAATGTACTCAATCATGAAAAACTAACTCAGATGGGAGAACTGTCCCGCAAGCTCAACAAGTACCACAACAACGCAATGCTAAGAACCTAACACACACCGTAGAACCAAAACACATGAATCGAACATGAGGGATCATATCTCAACATAACTCCGCTGCAATGCGCGAGTCCATCCAAACACTAATCCATATGAAATACCTCAGCCACCATGCTCAAAATCAATAACCACACGCAATCCGACATCAAGTACTGAAAGTGCATTACCATAACCACGGAGAAGAAGATGACACAATGCCACGCAAAACCTGAAAGAACATAACCCATACGCTATCAACCATGCAATACCCAATTACTCATCTCGCTCACATTCCGCTATAAGGCTCCAATAGAACCGCACCATATGTGCATATAACCAAAGAATCACAACTTCTCGTAGCATAGAAGAGTAACTCACAGATCATCTCAGAACACTAATAAGCTCAACAACAACCGAATGGCACATCCCTCAACAATAGCAATACGGAGCCAACCAATCCGGCTCGGTGTAGAATACACTTCCTAATTGGGCCTACCAATGGACCCCCAAATCGACTCTGGTCACCCACAAATAGATAAATAACCCTCAGAAAATCCATAATGACTGAATCATAACACATACTATCATCTGGCTAGCTTCGGCCACAGCTTCACAGTCCACAACCATGAAATAATCTGCTCCTGAGAACTCCCAGCCTCCAAATCCATAAAACACACGAAACACCATATCTGATTCCATCTCCACCGCCCGAATGTCTAACACATCTCTTATACACGATCATTCCATGAGGAATACATCTAAAATTCTTCCGTGCTACATAGCAAAATTTGAATATCAGCAGTCGATCAACTAAAAGAGTGCTGCAATACCAATGAAGTATCCATAAATCAAAACACATTGCCCCTTCTGAAATTTATACTCTCATCAGGCCATACCGATTAGTAATATCATTTACTTAGTCATCTGAAACCGTCTATACTTCCAAATGGAACTGTGATCCCGCTCACGTAAATCTCAATCCCACACAACACACCGCATATACCATGTCATCATATGAAAATACGAGAACTTCACAGTCCGCTCCGAGTCAAAAGCAACTACATACTCAATTAGCCAAGGACCTTCCATTTGATTTCATCCAAGAGAAATTCACTATACACCACATGCTCCTTATGCCAGCAGGAAATATCCCCCTCGAACCTTGGTAAAAATCATTGAGAACTCTTCGAAACCTATCTGTACATAATCAAGCTATCTGAACTGAATCTCTGTAACTCAACCCAGCCACGCAGGTTTTCAAAACCCAAGAGCATGGCCACGAAACACCTATAGAGACTAGCCACGTCCTAAGTACCCAGAGAACCGATCATACCCATTACTGTGCTAACCCAACCTACTACCAAACTGTCCTATTTCTCCAAGTCATTTCCAAATTGCCTTCAAATTGATACTTTTCCTTGCTAGAACACCACGATCCCTAACCAAAATTCACCATACAAGAGACCCTAGTATAAAACCAAAACGCCCTAAGGCCCATAAGCCGTTGACTCCCCTCTTAAGCACCCCAAGGCACCACAACCGAGACACCCACTCAAAAGAGACCTTATGTGAACCTAAAACTGTTTTGATTCACCTTCTTGATACTGAAATGCATAATCCACAATGATATAAAATGCCACAAGTCTCGACACCATCCAGTGCAACTCCCAGTTTCTAGCCATATATAAATCTTGAAAATTCCAAATCGCTACAAATAAATCTTGAATCCATTAGAACTATTCTCGGGAGTCATCCACTCTACTCAATTCTTAATTGAACCGACCAAACGGACCGAACGACTTGTGCCCCATTAGTACACCAACACCTAAGGGAGTAGTCCACACTCCTAAGCAATCGACCAAATTCCTACTCCATGTACCCTATATCCTTCGCGCATAACCACTCAATTATTTTATGATTCACATATACCCATAGAGCATAATATAAGTTGTATCCAGAAACTCCTTTACCCGAGTCATCCTCGATCTCAGCTCCTGCAGTCATAGCTGATTCACCAGTATACCTCGAACCGAAACTAATACAACACATAATCGTGCAATCAACTTGTCAATAGCAGACTCCCCCACTTGGCTCAAAGCCATAGATCAAAACACACAACTCATAGTGCCCATACTCTATTACAGCTTGAATCCCGCACTGAAATTCAACTAAATCCTTCACAAGCCCATGTAACACAAACTATATAATACCTCAAATCGTCTGCAAATCACGCATTCACCCTTGTAATAGTCAAGCCTACTTCCACAAGCAATCCAAACTCAAATTGCAACATATATCATTCACTAGTAAAAGAGAACTCTCTACAAAACATCATAAGGACCACACAACCTCAGGACACCTCGCAGGAGATAACCTACCTGCTCTGCCTCAAACTGACATCTCTCTACACCCTTCCATAGTCACGACTACTACGTAATTACTTAATATTCTTGATTTTGAACTCATCAACAAGACATGAGAATCTACTTTACTCCACAACTAAACAACATGAGAGATTCCCTCAACACACCCATAACTCGATACCATATGCCAAATCAAGACAGAAATCAAACACCCCATAGTCCTTGCTACTTCTCAAGTAAACTCTTCTCGTCACATTCGAATGATCCGAACACATCTCGCAGTCACATCATACTCACCACATAGCCATTCAGTGCTTATCGAGCCACAAATTTCTCTCGTAGGGATATTACCGGACATATGAGTCCAAATGTACAAGTTACCACTGAAGCTACCGAGCTCAAGCTACGGTCTAACCATGGCCTCAAGTCCTCCAGAGTGGCCCATCACCAAAATACAGAATACACATCTCGAACCTCGTTCATAGAATCACAAGACGGCAATGAACAGCTGATACCGAGCGCTCACATGTGCATACGAATGCGTGGAAGGAATTCAAAGAGTTATGCTTCAAGCTGAATCAATGTCGCACGATAAGGAATGAAAGATAAGAAGTATATCCTAAATGTCCTGTAGCCTCTCGAAGTTAGGTATGGACATCATCATATCGATCCACAAGACTCTACTAGACACTTGCTCATGACTTGTAGAACCTATGAACCTAGAGCTCTGATACCACCTTGTCACGACGCAAAATCTACTAGTCGTGATGGCACTAACCTAACCCGCTAGGTAAGCCAGTTAACCAATAACAAATTCCAATAACAATTAATAAAGCAAATAAGTAAAGAAATTATCTGAATCTAATACAATCCCCAAGAACTGGTAGTACAAATCATGAACTTCTAAGAATAGAGTTTACAAAGTGAAAATGAAATAAATACATAGTCTGTTTGAATAGTACATAAACAGAGTTTTACAGATCTAAAGCTATCGCGAACAAGAGGCAGCTACAACAGGGACGCAGGTACATCTTCAATCCAGCTCCTATCGATCACAGCAACATCAACAGCCAACATCTGCACGCGGGGTACAGAAGTGTAGTATGAGTACAACCGACCACATGTACTCAATAAGTAACAAACTTAACCTTAGGTTGAAAGTAGTGACCAGCTAACACAAAGGTCGGGTCCAACACCAATATTCCACAACAGTTCATAACAGCATAGTACAAGTAATAAAAGAGGTATCTCAGAAATAAAATGCTCAGTTCATTCATAGTTCCAGAAAAATAGACATTTCTTTTCAAGTATCTTAGTGAAAACCCAAATCTTTTACCGAAAAAACCAAAATACGAGTGAGTTTGAAAACTGTGATTTTTCCCAAAGTCCTTTCAAAAATAAGTAAGATATTTCATTTTCTGATAGCATGAATAAAGTACTTCTCTATGCCTACATGTCAAGATACAGGTAAAATCATAAATGTCCCCACAACTGGGTAGCAGAAGGAAGTGCACCTCTATGCATGTATCACAAGTACGCATGTCAAATGCAATGCATCTCGATGATGAGCTCATGTACTCACACTCTCAGAGTACTCAATCTCTTTGCCTCTCATTCTCTCTCACTATGCTCAGCACACTCAATCACTCAGCATTGTACAAAACCTACTGCGGCGTGCAGCCCGATCTATATTTATAGTCGACTGTGCTCACTGGGGGTGTGCAGACTCCGGAGGGGCTGCTTTCAGCCCTAGCGCTATAATCCGCACGGATAACACACGTGCTGCACGGACAACTCACGTGATATAATATCAATATCTCGAATCGCACAGACAACTCACGTGATGCACGGACAACTCACGTGCTATAATATCAGTATCTGGATTTTCACAGACAACTCACATACTGCACGAACAACTCACGTGCTATAGTATCAATATCCTCACAACAGGCCCCTGGCCTCACTCAGTCATCAATCTCTCCAGTCTCACTCACGGGCTCACAATGTCATGAAACTAACCCGACAACAATGATATGATGTATCAATAAATAATAAGTGAGACTGAGATATGATATTAATGCATGAATATGACTGAGTACAAAATATCAATGAAATCAGTGACATGACAGTAAGAAACGACCACTATGGGTCCAAACAGTATCGGCATAATGCCTAAACATGATATCTTGCATGATTGACAGCTCAATTTATAATGACTCGGCCGGTCATTTTGAGAGTAATAGCCCCAATCCCCTATTAACTGCTTTTCCCATATCTATTTCTGCTATTGTGACTTGCCGGGATGATTGGTTTTGAGTTTCGGAGTGTTTTGGGACACTTAGTCCCTAAATGAGAGCTTCAGCCATATGATTTGGACCGTAGTCAGAAATGTATGAAGACGACTCTAGAATAGAATTCCGTCAGTTTCGTTAGCTCCCTTAGGTGATTTTGGGTTTAGGGGCGTGTCCGGATTGTGTTTTGGAGGTCCGTAGCTCATTTAGGCTTGAAATGGCGAAAGTCGAATTGTTGAGTTTTGGGCCGGTAGTGGAAATTTTGATATCGGGGTTAGAATCCAATTTCGGAAGTTGGAATAGGTCCGTAATATCTAATATGACTTGCGTGCAAACTTTGGGATCAATCGGACATGGTTTGATAGGTTTCGGCATCGGTTGTAGAATTTTGAAGTTTTAAGTTCTTTAAGTTTGAATTGGAAGGTGATTCATGATTTTAGCATTTTTTGATGTGATTTGAGAGCTCGACTAAGTTCGTATAGTGTTTTAGGACTTGTTGGTATGTTTGGTTGAGGTCCCGGGGGCCTCGGGTGAGTTTCGGATGCTTAAAGGATCACTTTTGGACTTTGGAAGATAGCAGATTTCTCGTGTTCTGTTGCAGGCATTTTCTTCATCGCGTTCGCGAGGGAGTCCTCGCGTTCGCGTAAGGTATCTGGGAAGGGCATCTAAATTACTCTTCGCGTCCACGATGTCGCTCTCATGTTCACGAAGTTGTGGAACCTAGAAGCTACGCGTTCGCGACATGGTCCTCGCATTCGCGAAGAAGAACTAGAGGCAGGCAAGATTTCGTGCTTCGCGTTTGCGATGGAGATCCCGCATTCGCGAAGGATCAAGCTGAGTGGTCTTCGCGTTCGCGACATGTGCATCGCGTTCGCGATAGAGGATTTTTGGGCCGAAGTAAATTATATTTCGCGAACGCGAGGGTGTGGCCGCGTTCGCGAAGAAGGACGCGTCTGGGCAGTATTAAAGTTCCAAAAACGGAGGTTATGCCATTTTTATCAAAAACTTAAGTTGGGAGCTCGGATTTTTGGACGAAGGATTTAGGGATTTTCATATATATATATCGATTGGGTAATGATTCTTAACTCCTTTATGGTTATATTCCACTAATCTATGCTTGAATTCATTGTAAAATTTTGGATTTGGGGTGAAAATTTGAGAAACGTTGTTAGGCCAAATGTTGGGGTTTTGATCGAGATTTTGGTATCGGATTTGAGCAATTTTGGTACGAGTAAACTCGTGAGTGAATGGGTGTTCGTATTTTGTGACTTTTACCCAATTCCGAGACGTGGGCCCCATGGGACGATTTTTGAGTTAATTTCGGATTTTTTGTTAAAATATTGATTTCATTAATTAGATGAGTCTATTATGGTTGTATTTATGATAAGTAATTGCTTTTGGCTATATTTGGGCCATTCAGATCCGGATATTCATGGGAAAGGCATTGTGACCGATTGATTGAGCTTGGTTCGAGGTAAGTAGCTTGCCTAACCTTGTGTTGGGGACTTTCCCCTTAGGATATTTCGATACTATTTCGTGTGTGGGCACCGTGTACGTGAGGTGACGAGTACGTACACGGGCTATTATTGCAAAAATCCCGTTTATCCTTTTTATATCATAAATGGTTTCTCTTATTGAATTGCACTAATAATGTTTAATTGTTTAGTTTAGACTAGAAAAACATGCTTACGTGTTTTAACTGTCTAATTGACATTTTGTGCGTCATGCTTAGTTAAATCCGTATTTTCCTTATCTGTGATTAGTGTAAACTGTATAATTCGAGGCCATACTTGTCATTGTATCTTGCATTGCATATTTAAATTGGGACTACAGACGTATTCCGGGAGATCCCCTAGCACTGCATATTTACTTTGGGACTATGGAAGTATTCCGGGAGATCCCCCAGCACTGCATATTTACTTTGGGACTACGGACGTATTCCAGGAGATCCCCTTGTACTGCATATTCATTCGGAACTATGGGACGGCATCCCGGGAGATTCCCTACTGTGTTTACCTTGTTTTGAGCCGAGGGCTCCCTTAACTGTTAAATTTTTGAGAATTTCTTTAACTGTGTTACCGTAAATTCTACTTATATCTTTTACTGTTTAATTTATTATATTTACTCTGGTAGGGCCTTGACCTGACCTCGTCACTACTCGACTGAGGTTAGGCTTGGCACTTACTGGGTACCATTGTGGTGTACTCGTGCTACTCTCTGCAAATGTTTTTCGTGTGCAGATCCAGGTGCACCTTATCAGCCGCACTATCAGTGAGCCAGGACAGTTTTGGAGACTTCAAGGTATATCTGCCACGTCCGCAGACCTCGGAGTCCCCTTCTACTCTTTCTCAAGTCCATTATTTTCTGTATCTTCCTTGTTAGATTCTGATGTATAGATACACTAGACATTTCCTTCTATAGTTTGTGATTCATGATGTTCCGGGTTTTGGGCATTATTGTGTATTGTTGAATAGTTGGTTGCTCTAGTGGTAATCCCCATCCACTTCCAACCAAGAGGTTGTGAGTTCGAGTCACCCCAAGAGCAAGGTGAGGAGTTCTTGGATGGAGGGAGCCGAGGGTCTATCGAAAACAGCCTCTCTACCCTAGGGTAGGGGTAAGGTTTGCGTACAAACTACCCTCCCTAGACCCCACTAGTGGGATTATACTAGGTTGTTGTTGTTGTTGTATTTCGCAAAGTGTTAGGCTTACCTAGCTTTAAAGACTAGGTGCTGTCACGACGTCACACGGAGAGGAAATTGGGTCGTGACAAGTTGGTATCAGAGCCCTAGGTTCGTAGGTGTCGTGAGTCACAAACCGGTTTATTAGAGTCTCGCGGATCTGTACAGAGACGTCTGTACTTATCTTCGGGAGGCTATGGAACTGTTAGGAAAATTTCACTATTTTGATTCCTTATCGTGCTAAAATTGTTGACTTCAAAGATTCTAAACTTCTGTATTATATTCTCTCACAGATGGTAAGGACACGTACAAGCGGATCTGATGACCAGGCACCCGCGCCCCCTGCTAGAGCCGCGAGAGGTCGGGGCCGGGTAGAGGCCGAGGACGTCCACATGGTGCAGTCAGAGCACCCGCACGAGCCGCTACAGAATAGCCCCCAGTAGCTCAAGCTAGAGGACAGACACCTGAGATACCTATTGCTGCACCAGCCCTCCAGGAGACTTTAGCCCAGTTTCTGAGCATGTTCAGCACCTTAGCTCAGGCTGGATTGATTCCACTTGCTCCTGCCACATCTCAGGACAGGGGAGGAGCACAGACTCCCGTCGCCGGTACTCCAAAGCAGCGGGTTCGGGTCGACCAGGTTCCAGAGGTTGTACCAATGCAGCCGGTAGCTCCAGCTCAGCCCGAGGTTAGGGCAGCAGCTTCTGAGGTAGAGCAGCTCAGACTTGAGAGGTACAAGAAGTACCACCCACCTACTTTCAGCGGACTAACTTCGGATGATGCTCTGGGTTTTCTTGAGGAGTGTCATCGTATTCTCCGCACTATGGGCATTATGAAGACGAGTGGGGTTTCTTTCACCGCTTTCCAGCTGAGGGGAGCGGCATATCAGTGGTGGCGTGCCTATGAGATGAGTAGTCCGGACGAGACAGCCTCACTCAGTTGGACTCAGTTTTCAGAGATATTCTTGCATGAGTATGTTCCCCAGAGCCTCAGGTATGCTTGGCGTGCAGAGTTTGAGTAGCTGTGCCAGGGTGCTATGACTGTGTCAGAGTATGCCGTCCGTTTCAGTGATTTGGCCTGACATGCACCGGCCTTGGTTGCCACAGTTCGAGAGAGGGTTCGACGATTTATTGAGGGACTCTACCCCAGTATCAGGATTAGTATGGCCAGGGAGTTGGAGATGGATATTTCTTATCAGCAGGTTGTGAGTATCGCCAGGAGATTGGAGGGTATGTTTGCCCAGGATAGAGAGGAGAGAGAGACCAAAAGGTCTCGAGAGACTGATCATTATTCAGAAGCTCATGCACCAGCAGTACGCTATGGTAGGGGTTTTGTGAGTCGCCCTGTTCATTCAGCTCTTCCAGCAGCCAGCGATATTCCAGCTCCTCCTAGACCTCAGGAGCCCTATTATGCACCGCTAGTATCCAGTATGCCTCCTACTCAAGGTGCTATTACTGGCCAGTCCAGTGGGCTAGGTCCGAGTCACTCTTAGACGTCGCGTCCTCCGAGAGGTTGTTTTGAGTGTGGTGACACTCATCACATGGTTAGAGATTGCCCAGAGCCATGAGGGGTACACCTTCACAGATTTATCAGCCTCCACGTGCTCCACCGGGTCCTCCGACCATTCTTCCAACACCAGCTGCCACCCTACCTCCTCAGCCAGCTCGAGGTGGAGGTTGGGGAAGTTGAGGTCGCCCTAGAGGGGGAGGCCAGGCCGGGTACTATGCCCTTCCAGCCCGTTCAGAGGCCGTTGCTTCAGATTCAGTCATCACAGGTATCGTCCCTGTCTGTCATATGAATGCATCAGTATTATTTAACCCAGGCTCTATGTATTCATATGTGTCCTTGTATTTTGCTCCACATTTGGGGATATCTCGGGATTCTTTGAGTTCCCCTATTTATGTATCTACTCCTGTGGGAGATTCTCTTGTTGTGGACCGCGTGTATCGGTCGTGTTTGATTGCTCTTAGTGGTTTTGAGACCAGAGCCGATTTATTATTGCTCAGCATGGTGGACTTTGATATTATTTTGGGCATGGACTGGTTGTCGCCCCATTATGCTATTCTTGATTGTCACGCTAAAACCGTGACGCTGGCTATGCCAGGTTTACCGCGATTAGAGTGGAGAGGTACCTTAGAGTTTACTCCCAGCAGAGTTATTTCTTTGCTTAAAGCTCAACGAATGGTTAAGAAGGGGTGCGACGCGTATCTATCTTATGTGAGAGATGTCAGTATTGATACCCCTACAGTTGAGTCAGTTCCAGTAGTGAGAGACTTTCCAGATGTGTTTCCAGCTGATCTTCCGGGCATGCCGCCCGACAGAGATATTAATTTCGGCATTGATTTATTGTCGAGCACTCAGTCCATTTCTATTCCTCCCTACCGTATGGCTCCTCCTGAGTTGAATGAGCATTTGTAGGAGTTTCTTGATAAGGGTTTCATCAGGCCCAGTGTATCATTTTGGGGTGCTCCGATCTTATTTGTGAAGAAGAAGGATGGTTCTATGCATATGTGTACTGATTACCGCCAGTTGAACAAAGTCACAGTGAAGAACAGGTACCCATTGCCTCGTATTGATGATATATTTGATCAGTTACAGGGTTCCAGGGTATTTTCCAAGATTGACTTACGTTCTGGCTATCATCAGTTGAAGATTCGGGAGCCGAACATCCCGAAGACTGCTTTCAGAACCAGATATGGTCACTATGAATTTCTTGTCATGTCATTTGGGCTGACCAATGCCCCAGCAGCCTTTATACATTTGATGCACAGTGTATTCCGGCCTTATCTTGATTCCTTCGTCATTGTATTTATTGACGATATCCTGGTATATTCCCGGTCTCGGGAAGATCATGAGCAACACCTGAGGACCGTGCTTCAGACTTTGAGGGAGAAGAGGTTGTATGCAAAGTTTTCTAAGTGTGAATTCTGGCTTGATTCAGTGGCATTCTTGGGGCACATAGTGTCTTGTGATGGGATCAAGGTAGATCTGAAGAAGGTGGAGGCAGTGCAGAGTTGGCCTAGACCGTGATCAGCTACGGAGATCCACCGTTTCCTTGGTTTGGCAGGATATTACCGTCGCTTTGTGGAGGGATTTTCATCCATTGTAGCACCTATGACCAGGCTGACCCAGAAGAGTACTCCGTTCAGGTGGACCGAGGAGTGTGAACAGAGCTTTCAAAAGCTCAAGACAGCTTTGACTACAGCCCCAATATTAGTGTTGCCTATAGGTTTGGGGTCCTACACTGTCTATTGTGATGCCTCGAGGATTGGCCTTGGAGTGGTATTGATGCAGGACCGTAGGGTGATTGCCTACGCGTCCAGATAGCTGAAAGTGCATGAAAAGAATTATCTTGTCCACGACCTTGAGCTAGCAGCTATTATTTATGCCTTGAACATTTGGAGGCATTATTTGTACGGAGTTCCTTGGAAAGAACCGTGGTATTAAGAAAACCAAAGGCATATTTACTCTGGGACTACGGACGTATTCCGGGAGATCCCCCAGCGCTGCATATTTACTTTGGGACTACGGACGTATTCCGGGAGATTCCCCAGCACTGCATATTTACTTTGGGACTACGGACGTATTCCGGGAGATCCCCTTGTACTGCATATTCATTCGAAACTACGGGACGGCATCCCGGGAGATTCCCCATTGTGTTTACATTGTTCTGAGCCAAGGGCTCCTTTAACTGTTAAATTTTCGAGAATTTCTTTAACTATATTACCGTAAATTTTACTTATATCTTTTACTGTTTAATTTATTATATTTACTCCAGTAGGGCCTTGACCTGACCTCGTCACTACTCAACTGAGGTTAGGCTTGGCACTTACTGGGTACCATTGTGGTGTACTCATGCTATTCTCTGCACATGTTTTTCGTGTGCAGATCTAGGTGCACCTTATCAGCCACTCTATCAGTGAGCCGAGACAGTGTTGGAGACTTCAAGGTACATCTGCCGCATCCGCAGACCTCGGAGTCCCCGTCTGCTCTTTCTAATGTCCATTATTTTCTGTATCTTCCTTGTTAGATTCTTATGCATAGAGACACTAGACTTTTCCTTCTGTAATTTGTGATTCACGATGTTCCGAGTTTTGGCGATTGTTGTGTATTGTTGAATAGTTGGTTTAATTTATATTTTTATTTTATTATTCCATAAAGTGTTAGGCTTACCTAGTTGTAGAGACTTGGTGTCGTCACGACGTCACACGGAGGGGAAATCGGGTCGTGACACAATTACTTTATAACACGGTGAAAACACGGATATCAATAAAATAGGACCACTATACAGTGCCACAGAAACAACAGAGTCCCAATTCACTTGGTGCACGCCCACACGCCTGTCACCTAGCATGTGCGTCACCTCAATACCAATCACATAACACGTATTATGGGGTTTCATACCCTCAGCACTAAGATTAGAAAAGTTACTTACCTCGAACAAGCCAATACCAATGCTAAACAAGCCAAGCGGTGCTCCAAAGATGCCATCTCGCACGTTTCGACCTCCGAACTGCTCGAAACTAACCAAAAAACAACTCAAATGCATCAAACAATGCTAAAGGAACCAATCCCGATCGAAAAGATCAAATCTTGAATCAAAAGCCCAAAACCGGCCAAAAGACCAACTCGGGCCCGCACCTCAGAATCCGAGAAAATTTACAAAATCCAACAACTCATTCAGTTACAAATCGAACCATACTAGTTTCACTCAAATCCGACCCCAATTCAATGTTCAAAACTCAAAAACTCATATTATAAAACTTTAGGCCAAAACCCCTAATTTCCTCGTTAAAATTCATCAAACAAAAGCTAAAATCGAAGATAGATTCATGGAATATAACCAAAACCGAGTAGAGAACACTTATCCCAATTCATATTGTGAAAATTGCTTCAAGAATCGCCTCAATCCGAGCTCCATAGCTCCAAAAATATAAAAATGGTTGAAACCCTCGAAATAGAGTACTTTGTAATCTGCCCAGACCTCATCTTTCATGAACGCGGGAAATCCATCGCGTTCACGATGAATAATACTCACACTGCCACAAAAGACTCTACGCGTTCGCGATACACCCCACGCGAACGCGATGAACACCGCTGCCAAAGCTTCGTGAACGCGACTGACCTTACACGATCGCATAGAAGAACGCTCAAATTCTCAGCTGCCAACCTCAACACTTCGCGAACGTGATCCTCCATACGCGAACGCGAAGAGGACTTGCCCCAACTCTACGCGAACGCGGGACATACTTCGCGATCGCGAAGAATAATTTGTTGTTGCCATCAAAATACACTACGCGTTCGCGACACTAGCCACGCGAACGCGATGAAGAACTGAGACACCAGAAAAACAACAGAACACAACAGTACCAAAATGAAGAAAAATGACCAGAAATCAATCTGAAACACGCCCGAGCCCCTCGGGATCAGATCGGGCTTTAGCAAGAACAGCTGTAATTGAATCGGGACCCCGTCCAAACATGCCAACAAGTCCCAAAATATAACACGGACCTACTCGAGGCCTCAAAACAGACATAACAACATCAGAACGACGAATCACACCTCAATTCGAATTCAATAAATTTTGAAACTTTAAACTTCCACAACCGATACCGAAACCTATCAAATCACGTCTTATTGACCTCAAATTTTGCACACAAGTCACATTCGATATTACGGACCTTCTCCAACTTCCAGAATCGGAATCTGACCATGATATCAAAAAGTCCACTCCCGGTCAACCTTTCCAAAATTTTAACTTTCGCCATTTCGAGCCAAATTCAACCACGGACCTCCAAATCACAATCTAGACGCGCTCCTAAGTCCAAAATCACCCAACGGAACTAATGGAACCATCAAAATTCCAATCCGAGGTCAAATGCTAAAAAGTCAAACTTGGTCAACCCTTTCAAATTTAAAACTTCTAGGTGAGAATCATTCTTTCAAATCAATTCCGAATAACCTAAAAACCAAAACTGACGATTCACATAAGTCATAATACATCATACGGAGCTACTCATTCCCTCAAACAACCGAGCGAAGTATAAATGCTCAAAACGACCGGCCGGGTCGTTACAATTTGGCTTGAGCATATAAGTCATTAAGCATAACATAGTCTGTTATAATAAAAAAAATAATTATCACAAAGCTAATTATTTTAATAATTTAAAATTTAATATGGTTGATATAAAGGACATAATTAATAAAAGCTTAAATACGACTACATTTAACATATTTTAACTAATATCATCAGAAAATATACTAAATGTAACGAAATGATTGAAAAGTATTTAAGTTTAATTTCTATGCAGAGAAAAATTATGTTATATTTATAAAAATGTAACTTATTTTTATTAACTTTCTATCTTATGCATGTATGCCATTTTTCACATGTATTTAAATAGATAAAATTCAATTATAGTATGTCTAAAATGATATAGTTTGAGATTGTCAGTATTGATTGAATGTTCTAATGATTCTACTTTCTAACATCATCTCTTAATCAAATTCAATAATTATTAAAATAACTTAATCATGTATACTTTATTATGATTAGCAAAATAATTCTTACTAATTATCGTGTACAATATATTTAATTCTTGTTAATTAAAGTATTTTTTTTATATAGAAAAAGAAATTAATATGTTATTCGATAAATATAAATAAAATTTTGAAAAATAACTAAGAATATCTTAAAATTAAAAGTAATACAAATGTAATTTGCTATTACTTGGAAAAGAATGTTTTATTTGATTTGATTTATAAAGATCCTTAATTAATGCATCCTTTTACAAAACAAAAATAAATAAATAAGTGGTAAGCACTATTAAATAAAGTAAATAGTACTATACTGGGAAGTGGCAGTTGGGGCATTCTAGTCTCACATCGGCCAGAGCTTGTAAATTTTTGTACTTTATAATGAGTATATTGGAACGACTATACAAGTAATGGGCTTTGCTAGCTGTAAATTCTTGTGTTGTGGTCCAATGTAGCAAAGTCAAAACATATGAGAGATTAGAGAGATGCGAAAGATACAGGGGGCGGGGTAAAAATAATATAATTGGGAGGTGCAGTGGGGTGGGTTCAATAAGAGTAAAATGAAGAGTTTATTTAATAGATTTAATAAAAGTATATAAAAATACTATGATAGTAATTTTCAGTTTTATAATTTTCATCTAAAAATTTTAACACATGCACTTTGCAATTTTCATGGGGATTTACTTGCAACTATTTTGCTAAGAAGAAAACTCCTAAGTTTCATTACCTTTTTACCAAAAATTTCATGTGAATATTTAGAATTTCCTATAAAAATATCCGCAAGTAATCTACATGCGAATTTAAAATCCCATGTAAGTTACATGTGGATTCAAATTCCCCAAGAGATTTACCTGGGTATTTTTAAACTCCGCAGGTAATAATTACCTACGAAGGTTTTTCCATCAAAATTTTTTCGGAAGGAAAATCCGCAGAAAACTAAGTTTTCTGCAAATTTTCATGTATAATCCGTAGCAAAATTTTTATGTAATAAGTGATTTCCTTGTAGTGCTCGTACTATCAACATGATCATCGACGGCTGATCCATTCCCAATCCAAACTCAACAATGAGTGGAAGAGGTCGTTGGAAGAATAGTACCTAACTATGAGTCGGTGTCGATTTCCTTAGGGAGCTAACAATGGGTGTTAAAGTGTATACTTGATGCGTGAAGATGAAACAACTTAAATACACTTCCAATCACGTTGGTTTTGCAAATTACTTCTATAAACTACACTATCAATGCTCAATAAAAGAAATGAAACTAGAGATTGACTAATTATTATTAGTTATTTTCAAATAGGTAAAAAAGTCTAGGGATGTAACCTTCGCCTAGGTATTCGCCTAATGGGTTAATTACGTTAACACTTATTTTATTGATTGGAGTGTATTATAGCTCTCTACTCTAAGTTACCCACTCAATACCTCTCGGTTATAGAGTGATTTTGCCCAATTTGGCTTTCTCAAGCCCAAATAGGTATCAAGCTAAATAGTTGATATGAGCTCAAGTCGGGTTTTCCCTATCTCTAGTTCAAACCATTTCATTAGGCTAGTCAAATCCTTAACTAGCCCAATTTCTTGTTAGCCAAGTTTTCCTAGACTAAATTCCTCTTTCTCAAGTAAAGACCAAATCGAAAAGGCATGAATCAATGTTTGCAATCATTAATTCTAAAATTAAAGCATGAACAAGGCTAAATAACAAACACCCAATCATAAACAAGCATTAAATTAAATACCTATAAGGTTTATACACTAGGGTTGGGTTACAACCCTAGTAAGTATCTAGCTACTCATAGTAAAAAATGAAGAAAACAAAGAAGAAATACTAATTAAACCCATAATATAAAATTAAAATAATAAACTATGATGTTTTGTCCCAAAATGATCACAAATTACCCAAAATGGTAAACTACAACGGCTACAGCTAAGAAAACTTAAAAACTTGACCTAAAAAAGTGATTCCCGTCTATTTATAGTGGCCCAACATTTGCTGACAAAAATGCCTTTCGGGAGGTTTTGCAGCGACACATTTCCATGTGCAGTCCCCATATTGCTTGAGTCTGCAGGGGGATAGATTTTGCAGCCGCACAATCTAATCTATGGCTTCACTTCAGCTTTTGCGGCCGCACAATTTATGTGCGGTCCGCACTTCAAGCAAGGCTTCAGTCTTGGTCATTTTGCGCACTCTCTGAACTTTTTGAATTCATGTCAGTGCAACCATGTTCTACGACTGCACATATTGTGTGTGATCCGCACTTCTGCTTCAATTACATTTGGGCTTCTACATCATCTTTGTGACCGCAGAGAGAATTCTGTGGTCCGCACTTGCTTCAGCGGCCGCGAAAATACTTTTGTGGACCACACTTCTGGTCTTTGTGCCCCTTCTTGCCTTGTGAGTCGGAATACTCTTTTTTAGTAGGATTTCTTCGTTTGAGCCCACATCTCCAACATTTCTGCAATTTGTATACTTTCATTAGTTTTGGGAACATAAATCAACACTTTCGGACTAAAATAAAAGTAAAAAAGGTACTAATAAGTTGTCAAAATTCATACTTATCAACTCCCCCAAACTTAAGTCTTTGCTTGTCCTCGATCAAATAGATTATTTCCCACCTCCTCCGAGTAGGGCTACTTATCGAGCGGATCAGGCGGTTATTTTCTCTTAACAATTCGGCTTATCGGTTATCGACTTTTAAATATATTAATACGCTAGCCACCCGATAAGATTCCGGGCGGATTGGATCGGTTTGGCTAATATCGGGCGGTTTATCAGCCTATTTGAATCTGTATTATAGAGGTATATTTTAGTCTTTCGTGTTACACTGTTACTAGTAAATACCAGCAAAAAGCCAATTTACTTTGCATGTTATAAATTCCCACCATTTTTCACCGTTACCTTCAATGGTACCAGTGCCAGTGAAAGTCATATTATCAAGTCATAAAATACAAGCCATTGCTATCTTCTTTTGGCCAATGATTTGGTCCATCTGGTGGCATTAGGATCCCATTTACCTATATATTTATAATATGCAAAGAAGGAGATTGTTGGAATGTTGTAGATTTGAGAAATAGAAAAAAATAGAAACTCTTCAACAGTAATGCAGTCTGCACATTCTTCAGCTAACATAACAATTAACACTTCCTAACATGGCAATTACATCCGTCAAAATGAGTCCACAATACAACTAGAGATAAAAAAAAAATTTAGACATAAAATCTAGAATAGTTGGAAACATCCAAAATATAAATGTTGCAGCTAACAGTGCTTCAATTTTTGCACCTTCAAAGTTCAAACAACTTGCAAAGATGAGAGGAGGAATAAGTTGAGGAGCGGCAGATTCAATTGATGTAGCAGCTCGAATATCCATATTGTTCTAGAAATACAAGTCCATACTGTTACCAAATAAATACAGAAATACTGTATCACACCCTAGACTTTAGCACAAAAATAAATACAAAAATACTGTTCTAGAAAGTTTGCTCGAATATTCAACTTGTAGACAAAATGTTGTTAAGCATACCCAACTAGACAAAATATAATTTACAAGTCAATACTGTTACAGAAAAGGGACAATCACAATATAAAGCCAGACTACCTCATAAACTAATTCGGCTAGAACTTGGAACTAAGCACTAACACACATGAGTCATGCGATAAATATATTAACAGATTTATTAACACTATATTACAATTCAAATTATTACTAGATATATTAATACTACACGTCAATTACGGAAGGGTCTTTCCAGCGCTAGCTAAATCTGAAGAAAAAAAATTATAATAATGAGTCATGCGATAAATATAAGCATATCCACAACACTAATATACAACAAATATAGTAACAATATTATTACCTTGTTCAAGCTGCTCGATTTTATCAAGATTTTCCTCAACATAAACAGGTTGTTTTAATTTTTCATTTCGAAGCCAATCTTGAAGACATTCTAGAGCTTGCACCAATTTAGGAGTTAATGAATCAAGAAAACGTCCTCCCATACTAAACGCACATTCAGATGCCACACTTAAATCTGGAAAAGCTAATACATCACGAGCCATCTCCGTAAGAACAGAAAATCTAGCTAAGTTCAATTTCTACCAGAGAAGAACATCAAATTCTTTAGTGTCGTCCTCAGTTTCTTCACCAAAATATTTATCTAACTTTGTTCTAGTATCCACACCTCCACTCACAGTTTTATATTTTTTTAGATCTTGCATGAGTGATTCTAAAAGTACTGTATTTTGGGTGCTTACTTGACAGCCAGAAAGTGTAACGACCCGACAGATCATTTTAAGTTCTAGCACATCATTCGGCGGTTTGAGGCCGTGAGTAGCTTAACTTCGGGTATTATGATTTGTACGCGTGGTCGGAATTGAATTTTGGGAAGTTCGGAGTTGATTTGGAAAGAGAATTCTAATTTCAGAAGCCTTAAGTTGGATGAATTGACTAAAGTTTGATTTTTGAGTAAACGACCCTGGAATCAGGATTTGAAGGTTCCAACAGGTTCGTATGATGATTTTGGACTTGAGCGTAAGCCCGGAGCAGGTTTTGGATGACCCGGGAGCGTTTCGGCGCCCATTATGGAAGTTGGCATTTTGGAAGAATTTCCTAAATTTGAGTTGAAGTGCATTTCAATTATATCGATGTCCATTTGAGATTCCGTGTCTGGGAATAGATCTGTATGATGAGTCCGGTCTTAGGAGCGCATCCGAAAGTGGATTTGTAGGTCCGTAGGTTATATCGGGGTCATTTGGTGAAAGTTAGAAATTTGAAGGGTTTTGAGAAATGTGACCGGAAGTAGACTTTTTGATATCGAGGTCGGATTCCTATTCCAGAAGTTGGAGTAGGTCTGTAATGTCAATTATGACTTGTGTACAAAATTTGAGGTCAATCAGACGTGATTTGATAGGTTTCGACATCGATTGTAGAAGTTTTGAATTTCAAAGTTCATTAAGTTTGAATTGGAGGGTGATTCGTAGTTTTGATGTTATTGGGAGTTATTTGAGGCCTCGACTAAGTTCTTAATATGTTTTGGAACATGTTGGTATATTTGGTTGAGGTCCCGAGGGCCTCGAGTGGATTCAGGACGGTAAACAGATCGAGTTTGGACTTGGGGAGAACAACTGAAGCTTCCAGCTTCTGGTGTAACCTCATATGCGCAGAGGTAGCCGCAGGTGCGAGCTATGAGCCGCAGAAGCGAAAGAGTGAGGGCGGGCCAGCCACCGCAGGTGCGGAAGTTTTGGTGCACCTGCATGACCGCAGGTGCGAGAGCAGTAGTCGCAGAAGCGGATGGGCTCGTAGAAGTGGCTCCTTTTGTCCGCAGATGCGGAGACCCTCGCAGGTGCGGGACCGTAGATGCGTCCAAGGTACCACAGGTGCGAAAATCACCTCGGCAATGAGGTTTTTAAAAGACGGAATTTGGCCATTTTTTTCCTCCACTTTTCTTTTGGTTCGGAGAATTTTGGTGCTCTTGGAAGGGAGATTTTCGTCATCCATGTCAAGGTAAGTGATTCCCACCTATTTCAAGTTAAATACTTGGATTATATATGGATTTAGACCTTGAAAATTTATAGAAATTTGGGATTTTGGTAGAAAACCTAGAAATGAATATTTTTGGATTTTGACCACGAAATTGGGCATGGAATTTGGAATACATTATGTATTTGAGTTCGTGGTATCATGGGTAAAGTTTATCTTCGAAAATTTTTGGAATTCGGGCACGTGGGCCCGAGGGTGATTTTATCAACTTTTCGAGCGGAGTTGAAAATTTGTTTAAATTGAATTATAATGAGTATTAGAGTATATATTTATGGGTTTTCACATTTATTGACTAGTTTCAGAGCGTTGGGCATCTATTTGAGTTGTTGGAAGGACTTGGGAGCCGGTTATGGAATTTTGGAGCGAGGTAAGTCTCCTCCCTAACCTTGTAAGAGGGAAATAACCCCATAGGTGAAATAATACGATATGTGCTTCTATTTGTGGGGGCTACGTACGCACGAGATGACGAAAGTCCGTGCGTAGCTACTATTATGCTAAGTCTGGGTAGTCTAGGACCCAAATCATGCTATACTTACGATATTTGCAACCTTATTGTTAATTTAAATTACTTAAATCATATTGAACTTGGTAAATAAATTTTTAAAAGGTTAAACTTCATTTTCCTTGACCGTTAAATGAGAATTGATATTTCCTTGGATAATTTCTCCTTAAAGAATTCTTGATTGACTGTTGAATGTGTTTATCTTTTGTGGAGCAGGCCGAACGCCTCGGCAGATTAAATAGATGCATCTATGGTTCACGCCGTTTGACCCTCGACAGTGCCAGTTTAAATATTATGTTGGAGCGGGTCGTGCGACCTCGGTATGATTGCGCATGATTTAATTGATTGCTTTGGAAATTACAATAAATGATATTGCCTCTTTGTCCTGAGATAAATTATTAAATAATGGAAAATAAATTTGGAGATTTCTTAATTATAAAAAAACTGCTTACTTACTTAAAAATATTGAGCTTGCAACCATTTTATATAAAATCCATGCTTAATTATATCATTGATATTTTATTTATAGCCATAGTAAGTGTCGAAGTCGACCCCTCGTCACTACTTCTTCGAGGTTAGGCGGGATACTTACTGGGTACGCGTTGATTTACGTACTCATACTACACCTGCTGCACATTTTTGTGTAGGTACATATATGCATAGTGGCTTTGTGGGCGCAGAAGCGCTGTTATAGCGGGGACTTAGGTGAGCTGCACTTTATACAACGACTTGCAGCCAGTAGAGTCTCCTTCGACGTATTTATATTTTTCCTATCCAACTTGTATTCTGGACAGATGTTGTATTTTATTTTACGTTCCTAGTTGAGGCTCATGCACTTGTGACATCGGGTTTTGGGGTGATTTAGGTTGTCCTGTATTGAAATTGTTAAAATATTATTATTTATTCTGTAAATTCCATCTTTTACTAGTTAATTGAAGGAAAATATGATTTCAAAAACATTAAAATGAGAACCTAATTAAGTATTTATTTTTGGCTTGCCTGACAGCGGTGTCCGGCGCCATCACGACCTTTAATGGATTGTGGGTCATGACAGAAAGCCCGGAAGTAGATGTGTTCAATGAAGAACAATCTGAATATGAGGCAAGCGCGACATCTTTTGAGTTGAACTTTACATACTCACTAAATAATGAAGTCATGTACTTCTTCACTTCTGCTTGTATAGTTGCCCCCGGATCTTCACCAAACATCTTTACAAGTGCATATCCAACTGATTCGAGCTTGTAACGTGGATCCAAAATACATGAGATGAAAATTATCTTGTTCATTTTTACTGGATCACCCCAATACTTATCAAACTTTTCTTTCATCTTCTTCGTCATTTCACTTAAAATTGTATCTTCATTTGCTGTCAATTGCTTCAAATAAACAACAACCACTCAAATTTCAAGAAAATGACTATCTGATGTAACATAACGTGATCCAGATTTTCAGCCATGCTATGAGTCACTACAACAAGAAAAGAAAAGGAATGAATACGAATGATAAAAAAGCTACAACCTTTTTGATGACGAAGAAGTATTTTTCATTTAGAACTGAATCGAAATCGAATTAGAAAGTAAATTTATTTTCAGACAAAATATGACGAGGAAAATGGCATTCTTCTGCCAAGAAATCCCTCTTTTAATCCCCAGAATAATTTTGACATTTAGAAATCGTATAGGTAGTTGGATACTGGATTTTTACAAATACTTTACTTCTACTTCTATTACCCCAGTGAAACTTTATTACATGAATTGCAACTGACCAAGGATTTGAACATCATATTTACACATTGAATCTGACTACAGATAGCATACTCTACGCTCAATGGAGTAAATAATAAATACATCTATGCAACACATCAGAGAAGCTAAAATTGTAGCAGATATTGTTTCTAAATATGTTTATAATAATAATGGTACAATACTCACCTTCTTCTATATTTGACTATTACATATATTAATGACCTTCAAATTAGGTACTAAGGAAAAGAGTCATATCTTGTACCAATATTTAGTCTTTATATATAAATCATATCCACTTTACTTTCTGTTGCTCTGGCTATGGCCATAACTGATGATTGGGTTCTGAGATTAGAGGTGACGTATGGAGGAAATGAGGACAACATTAGAGAAGAGAATGGGAGGCGAGAGCGGCCGAGTTGTTGTTGTTGTAGTGTTGTTGTGTTGATTGTTGCCTCGACCTTCAGAAAGTAGAGAGTCTGAGAGGGAGAGGCGACATGAGAGGGAGAGGCGAGAGGGCTGGGTTCTGATATCTAAGGGAAATTAGAAATGAGGAATTTAGATTTTAATGTTTCAAATAGTGGATAAGTGGAAGGGATATTTAATATACATATGGATAAAAATATATAAATATAAAAATTATTAACGGTTTATCCGATAAAAAAATTAAATAATCCGCCCCCAAATCGATAATCCATTAATAATAAAATTTCAGTTCGTTCCCCACCCGTTAATCCGATAATTCGATACCAATAAGCCATTAAGCTACTTTTGCGGTTCGGTTTTCGGTTTCGGTTTGGTTTTGAACACCTCTACCTTAGAGTGAAAGGTCATTATAGCATGTCAATGGTGAGCCATTCATATTCAACCGGGAGCAATAATTACCCACACTACTCATGCATTATCAACAAGGTGACAAGTCAAATATCATGCACATATAGTTCTAATGTGACATTTGAGCTTCAAGAATTGACTTTACTCATCAAGGACTCTTGTTCCATCATGTAGACCATGGTGGACTCCAAACTATTCCTCCTCTACCTTTCATTTGCAAAGCTCACTTCAAAGTTAGCACTCAATCTTAAGATTCATGAAAGGTTCACTCTTCTCTCACAAGAGAATGTCACAAGTACGGCTTCAAGTACCATAGGCTTGCCCCTCATGTAGATCACCACTAATTTAAGCTCACTCGGTTCGAAATCAAGTAAGACTTCTTTCGGGTTGTAATGAAGGCTTTTGGGTTAGGGTAGGATACCATATGAGCAAGTGGTTACACCTTTCCTTAAGCACTCCATATTTTCATTTCTTGGCTCACAATTACCAATTCTTAGAGGCATTCTCTTTTTATTGGGGGCTAGAGAGACTTGACATCACCCTTTCTTGTTCATTTCATTCTTTTTCTCCCTTGATGCTCATGTTAGGGATCATTATCTCTTTTTGACTCCATCAACCCTTCCATATTTTCTTCTTTTTTTTTGCATTTTCTTTTTTGTTCTTTTTCTTTTCTTGCCTTCTCTTTTCATAAAGATCATTTCTTTTCTCTTTCTGTGCCTTGATACATCTTTCAGATTCCTCAACTCTCTCCCCAAACTTATGCCTTAAGCCACTTATTTTACAAGAGTGTTAAGAAAGGTCCGAGTGCCGAGAGAGGATCACGACAAAATGGGTAAAGGCACATAATATGGTTATCAAATGAGAAAGGCTATAGGCTCAAAGGGGGTTGACTAAGGATAACGACATTGGTTGGAAATGAAAGCTAAAACGGGCCAAGGAAAGCCTACAATAATTTCTCAAACCAAGTAAAACTTAGGATTTCTCCTTGAAGCACATTCGGGGCAAGTTCTAGACCAATCGCACGGATACTTGGACTAGCAACAAATCACCTCACCCCTCACGCAACTAGACCTCAAAAGAGGATAGAGTCGAGAGCCTACAAAAACCACACTCAAGTTAAAGATCACTATGGTCCAATAAACCACTCGATGATTACCAAAGTCAACCCAAGAGTCTCAAAGTCACTAACTGGGGCTATTTTCTTTCAAAAACCTTATTTCAAACCATAAGCACGTAGTTAAGTGTGTTGGTACCAGATGAAGCATGAATAACTCTTTTTCGAGAATGACTTAATTAGGCTTTTTATTCATTACTACTACTACTATTATTATTATTATTATTACCTAAACACAAAAATGGACTCATTCCCTTCAGAAGGTTTTCAGGCCATCCATCGTTGGGACGAGTCACCCGGTTCATACAAAAACTACCTTTGGAAAGAACTGTGGTATTAAGAAAATCAAAGGCTTATTATTTACAAAAACATAAAAGAAGCTACAAACAAAACAATAACTAAAGTGGAAAAATAAAGAAGCTAATGAACAATAACTACTAAAGATAAATAAACTACAAATAAGAAAAAGTAACAGAATCATCAAATTATTACAGTCCCAAATGTATCCGAAATGTGTCAATGTCAAATCAAATAAACTTCACTCCCCAGAATAAAAGTAAGCATTGTACCCAATGCTTAACAAAATAAGAGTGAAAGGAGAGAGAGGGTGAAGAAAACTCCCTAAGGATCTTTGGACATCTTAGTGTCCCCAGCAACATCATCTCATGTTGGGTCATCCAATTGTATCTCATCATCATTATATCTGGGCGTGGGGGGGAGTGGTAATTATCGCACGCACTACCTCAGCAGTGTCGGCAACAAGGTCTGGCTCCTCAGACTGGCCAGCTGGTGCAACAACTACAAATGGTGCCGATGGATCTAGGACGGACTGGTGCGGGTCAAGTAACATATCAAAAGGTAGATCCCCAGCTGTCGCAAGTCTGGTCACCTCCTTCCTGAGCTTTTCAACCGATTTCTTACTTGCCTGGGACTTACTCATCTTCTTCACTTCTTTGGCCAACTCCTCAATAACCAACCCGTGTTGTACCAGAGTGTCCATGATCATTTTTTGGTTGTCCAGAATCTTATGCAACTTATCATCAAGATCAGAGGAGACCTGTGGTGCATGTGTAGGTGACTGTGCTGCAACATTACTAGATATGTCAGACAGCTTTGAAGTAGATGTCTGCATCTGGTTGTTGAGACTCGCCAATGTCTAGGAGACTCGCAAAGCAAATAATAGAGTTGTAGGTATAGGCATTGATCTCAGAGATGGAGCAGGGGCTGCCCTGGGGGTTGTGGTAGAAGTGGAGGATAATGGCGTAGGCATAGCAACAACACTGGAAGAGGGTTCAACTAGGGGTGGGCATAATACCAGCCGAACCGAAAAAATCAGCTGAACCGTAAATTTTGGTTTTTCGGTGTCGGTTTAATCGGTTATTCGGTCGGTGTGCGGTTTATATATAATTAAATTTCGGTATTCGGTATTCGGTACGGTTAACGGTTTTGGTGTTTCGAACCAAAGTTTTGGGTATGAGAATTGAGAAATATAGGATATTAATTATTGGGTTTAGGTTATCACTTTTGAAC
Organism: Nicotiana tabacum; assembly: GCF_000715075.1. Lineage (NCBI taxonomy): Eukaryota > Viridiplantae > Streptophyta > Magnoliopsida > Solanales > Solanaceae > Nicotiana > Nicotiana tabacum. The sequence continues at coordinate 136,203,685 of NC_134102.1, forward strand.
ATATGGGCTCACCCACCTGGCCACCTCCTTTTTAGCCCAATTTACCCAATACCATCCACAAATCTGAAGCCAATTTACCCAAGTTTACTTACGTTACTTCCTAGCCCTACTTCCTTAGAAATTAGAAATTGTCTTAGTTCTAATTAGGGTTCTTGAGTCCTGACTTCCTTCCTCCTCTTGCTGGCTGCTGCTGCTGTGCCGACTGCCATTCGTCGCCTGCTGTTGTTGCGCCTGCTGTGACGCCTTCTTCCTCTTCCGCCACTCGCTTTGGTGTTATTTTTTATTTTTGGTCATCTTTCCTAGACTTATTTTGGTTATCTCTTGCTGGGTTTGCATATTATTGTTTTTTGTATAACATATTAGTTTTCCAGACTTATTTTAGTTATTCTTTTACGGCAGTCCCTAGCAGCCTGTAATTAGAGGGTACTAGAGCCTAACTGCTCTGCTCTTGCGATCAGCCTTCGTCCTTTCTGTAATCTGGTAGTTGGAATATAATGATAGAGTTGACTATATGAATAAGAATGGAATGGAATTCTTACAAAGTCTGTGGTAAGGCACATGGAATGAATAAGATGGAATGAATAACAAATTACGTAGAGTTCAGTTCACTATATGAATTGTACATAACAAAAATTCCGCTACATTTACTCCTTTTTATTCCAGGAATACGGATAAGTTTGTAACATGCATTTGATATGGTCTTTCTTATTCATTTCTCATCTTAGCTAGTTCTTAAATTCAAGGTTCCTGTCCTTTTCCAAGGCAAGTAATCTGATTCTTTAAACACCTATTGATATTCCTTTTGAATTTGGTATGTCGGATCAGTAAGTTAGGCTCTGCCTTGTATTAATGAGAACCAATTGACTCAATTGAATGATTGATACATAAAAATCTTGCACCGTTAATAACCGAAAAACAAAATCGGAAATAACCAAACTGAACCTTGAAAAAACTGTACCGAACCGTAAATACTTTGGTTTGATTTGGTTATTAATATTATAAAACCGATAAACCGAACCATATTTTTATACTAATCGACCGAACCGACCGACGCCCAGCCCTAAATTCAACAGAGGTGGATGGAATGTCACCTGTCTCAGCAATTACCATTGTCGGCTTATCAGAATGGCATGTGGTGGTAGAAGGTTGAGCTCTCTTCTTTGGGTTTCTCGCATCCATCAATAAATACCAGTCAAATTGCTTCTTCGGCTTCACCTTGGTGTCATATGATCTTGGCTCTACCTTTGCATTAGTGAGGTACTCTGTGATAGTGTTGGGATAAGGGTAGGCTGAGCTAGTCTGTTGTGCTACCAATGAAATATTGGCCGACATCATGGAACCCACATTAATTGGGTACCCGGCAATGATAAAAGCCACAAGAACAGCCCGAGGAAGAGGCAGATGAGTCTCATTATGGCATGGATCAAGTCTGCTGCAAACAAAAGTCTTCTATCCTTTCGCCTCGAAGCTCAATATGTTCCGCTGAATGGGAACCCCAGTAGTGATCCATGGTGGTGGTGGCCCTAGCGGTGCTAAGATCTCTGCTACCCAAGGTCAGACTTCTTCTTTCACTGCACACTTCTCCAGATACTCCTTCGGCTCCAAGTCCTCAAACCCTAAGTACGCATTTAGTATATGCTGATCAAACCTCACATTGAGGTTGTGTACTTTAGTCACTTTCGTCCCCTTCTTGATGCGAGAAACATTTACGTAGAACTCTCAGATGAGGTACTCCTTGGCATCCTCAACTCTCTCAGTAAACCACATCCAACCCTTTCATGCTCTGAACCGCCTCACCTCCTCTAGGTTGTATTTATCCAAATCCTTCAATAGAAACTGCCGCTCAAGTGTCAAGGATCTCTTCGGCCACCACATACGAAAATCAGTAAAGGCAGCCAAGCTGACGAACCTATCCTCCCATATATCCTTTTTCTTTGATCTCTCCACACCCGTGGATGTACCATCTCCCCATCTACCATCATCGGGATATCCGGTACAGATTGTGCCTTTGTGTTTGGGGCAGCTGCTGGCTCAGAGGTCTGGCTAGCACTTTCCGACCCCTCGGACATGTTGTGAGATTAAGAGGCCCCATCCATAAGTCGGAATCGCCATGTGGCCTAGACTGTGTGGCTGTCTACTCCTCCTGAATAGAGGCTGAGTTGCTCTCTGAAGCTTCCCTAGATGAAACATAGGAACTAGACTCTGAGAGGTCTGCACCTCTCCATATGCCTGTTGTGGCCTTCTTCCTGATTGTTTTAGGCTGGCCAAGGGGCAAGCTACCTCTACCTCGACCCCTAGAAGATTCACCTCTTCCTTTTATAGTGTTGGCCTCGCAATCGAATCATTGTCTGTATCAAAGCAAAGAAGATTGTTAGTTGCAAGTCATCATTCAACATATTTAAGACTTATGTAGGCATGGAAGAACAATGTGGACATAGTGGGATTATGACAAAAATAATAGGCTACTGAAACTAGGGTCTACAGTCCACAATTTTTTAATGTGCGGCCGCAGACTGGAAGTGCGGACCGCACAATTACAAGTGCGGCCACACCTCTGTCAAAGAATATCAGAGGCTCAGAAGGCCCTCTCTGAAGACAGTGCAGAGCCTGTTTTGCGGCCACAGGAGAAATTTGCTATCCGCACAATTTAAGTGTGGTCCGCACATAGGGGTCTCAAAAAGGATAAACCTCTCATGGCTAAGTGCGGCCGCTCTTAGAATTCTGCGGTCCGCACATTTTGATTGCGTCCACAGAAGCACTAGCCTTCAACAATTTGTTCAAAGCACCAAAAATGGACCGCACAATTTCAAGTGCGGCCGTAGATTTCAAACATTACGTACATGCAATCTTTTTCTACTTAAATTTTGCAATTACTTGTACAATTCGGTATAGAAACATGGTATAAATATGAAATTTCACCAACCCAATCCCATTAGAGCATGTATTATCAATTACCTAGTTCAAATCTACCCTACATAGACACATGGATGAACACTAATAACAAATGGCCTAAAAAGAAACTAAAATTTTAAAAATTAAACTAACACAAAAATTTAACATGAAATGAAGCATACCAGATAGAGAGAGTGCACTGGGTGTATAAGCACAAGTGGTTGTGTGTGGGGACGGTGAAAATCGCTCAAGAAAGTTGCAGAGTAACAGTGATTTTTAGGAGAGGGAAAAGTGTAAAATGAACTCACGTTTCCTATTTAATACTAAAAATCCTAAGAAGGAAAAGGGTCAAATACAGCCACATATTTTCATTTACAGTCCGCATTCTATCACCTGAGGTAGTCGTCTCTATTCTTAATGTGCGGTTCGTACATTTTTGGGTGCGGCCACAGATTTTCACTTGCGATCGCACATTAGCCTCCGCACTGACAGGCTTAAACTTCAGAGAGTTAACATTTTTACACTTTTGCAAGATTCCAATTATGCGGTCCGTATGAGAAATGTGCAGCCGCAAATGTCGTCCTGTTGTCGCACACAGAAATGTGTGGTCCGCACCAACAAAGTGCGCTCCGCAGATCCTCGAACACTTAGCCATTTTTTAGTTCACCCTTCTTGCAAGTCACACTCAACCCTGTAGCATACTTCAAATCAAGTTAGAACATAAATAACACCTAACTACAAAAGAAAAATAAAAAGAACATGGGTTGCCTACCAAGAAGCGCCTCATTTAACGTCGTGGCACGACGCAAAATACCCTCAAATGAAGTAAATGACCGCCACCACGTGGCTATCTACAAACTTGCCCAAGTAGTACTTCACCCCGTGACCATTGAATCGGAATATTTCATTATTTTTGTTTGTCAAGTCTAATGCATTTGAGGGTATCACTCAACCCTGTAGTTCACCCTTCTTGCAAGTCACACTCAACCCTGTAGCATACTTCAAATCAAGTTAGAACATAAATAACATCTAACTACAAAAGAAAAAGGAAAAGAACATGGGTTTCCTACCAAGAAGCGCCTAATTTAACGTCGTGGCACGACGCAAAATACTCTCAAATGAAGTAAATGACTGCCACCACGTGGCTATATTCAAACTTTGCCCAAGTAGTGCTTCACCCGGTGACCATTGAATAGGAATATTTCATTATTTTTGTTCGTCAAGTCTAATGCACCAAAAGGTATCACACCAACAATTTCAAATGGACCACTCTACTTGTATTTTAGCTTCCCGGGAAACATTCTCAACCTTGAGTTAAACAACAATACAAGATCGCCCACCTTGAACTCTTTGTTCCAAATGTATTTGTCATGAAGATATTTCATCTTTTCTTTGTACAAGGACGAACTCGCATATGCATGGTACCGGAACTCATCCAATTCATTCAAATGTGCAACCCTAAAGTTAGCGGCTACATCTCAATCAAGATTCAACTTTTTTAGAGCCCACATTGCCTTGTGCTCTAGTTCTACCGGAAGATGACAAGCTTTCCCGAACACCAACCGGTATGGAGACATTTTGGTAGGTATTTTGTAAGCCGTCAGATAAGCCCATAATTCATCATCAAGCTTCTTGGACCAATCCGTCCGATTAGCAGTCACCATTTTAGACAAGATACTCTTTATCTACCGGTTGGAGACTTCCACTTGCCCACTAGCTTGTGAGTGATAGGGAGTCGTGACTTTGTGAGTAACACCATACTTGCTAAGTAAAGTGTCAAAAGCTTTGTTGTAGAAGTGTGACCCCCCATCACTTATGATTGCACGTGGAGTATCAAATCTTGTAAAAATATTCTTCTTCAAGAAGGCCACTACACTTCTCGCCTCATTGTTGGGTAAAGCGACGGCCTCAACCCATTTGGACACATAATCCACTGCGACTAAGATGTAGGTGTTTTCCACAAGAACTCACAAAAGGGCCCATGAAGTCAATGCCCCAAACATAAAAAATATCAATCTCCAAGATGGTTGTGAGAAGCATTTCATTTTTCTTTGAGATTCCACCTGCCCGTTGACATTTATCATATCTTTTCACCAACTCACTAGCATCCTTGTAAAGAGTAGGCCAATAGAAACTACAACTAAGCACTTTGGTTGCCGTTCTTGCTCCACTATAATGGCCACCATATGGCGAAGAATGACAAGCCCCAAGAATATCACCTTGCTCTTCTTCCGTATACACCTCCTAATCACCCCATCCGTACAAATTCAGAAAAGATATAGTTCATCCCAATAATAATCTTGACAATCGCTTTTGAGCTTCTTCCTTTGGCTTGAAGAGAACTCATCCGGAATGATTCCACACACAAGAAACTTTTCTAAGTTCGCGAACCATGGCACCTCTTTCATTGAAATTGCTAAAAGTTGCTCATAGGGGAAAGAGTCATTGATTTCAAGGCCATCATGCGGCATCCCCTCCTCCTTCAAACAAGACAAGTGGTCCGCCACTTCTTTTTTACTACCTTTCCTATCTTGGATGTCAATATCAAATTCTTGTAACAAGAGTACCCATCTCATCAACCGAGCTTTGGAGTCCTTTTTGCTCATAATATATCAAAATGTCGTATGGTTCGTGTGGACAACAACTTTTGCACCCATCAAGTACGGGCGGAACTTTTCAATTACAAACACAATAGCAAGGAGATATTTCTCTGTAACGGTATAGTTGACTTGGACACTATTCATGGTCTTACTAGCATAATAGACCGGATGGAAAATTTTATTGATATGTTGCCCCAAAGCAGTCCCAACCGCTATGTCACTTGCATCACACATGAGTTTAAAAGGCATACTCCAATTTGGAATGGTGATGATGGGAGTAGTTGTAAACTTGAGCTTCAATAATTCAAAAGCTCTCATATAATCATCATTGAAATTGAACTTGGTATCCTTCTCAAGGATCTTGCACAACGGGTTCACCACTTTAGAGAAATATTTGATAAAGCGCCGGTAAAAAACTCGCATGGCCTAGGAAACTCCTCAAAACCCTTCACCGAAGTTGGGGGTGGAATCTTAGAAATCACCTCAATCTTTTCCTTGTCAACTTCAATTCCATTTCTTCAGATTTTATGGCCAAGGACAATACCTTCCTCGACCATGAAATGACATTTCTCCTAATTGAGCACCAAGTTGGTTTCTTCACATCTAGCCAACACTTAGTCCAAATTTGCAAGACAATCATCAAAAGAATCCCCAACCACCAAGAAGTCATCCATGAAAACTTCAAGGTAGTTCTCCACCATGTCCGTGAAAATAGCCCTCATATAGCGTTGAAACGTCGTCGGTGTGTTGTACAAACCAAATGGCTTCCGCTTGAAAGTAAAAGTACCATAGGTACATGTAAAGGTTATTTTTTCTTGATCTTCTGGAGCAATGAGAATTTGGTTGTAGTCTGAGTACCCATCAAGAAAGCAATAGAAAGCACGATCGGCCAATCTATCAAGCATTTGATCTAAGAAAGGAAGTGGAAAGTGATCATTCCTTGTTACTTTGTTGAGCTTGCGATAATCCATACACACCCTCCAACCGGTCACCGTTCTAGAAGGAATCAATTCATTCTTATCATTGGTGACCACCGTCATTCCCCCCTTCTTTGGGACACATTGAACTAGAGAAGTCTATGAACTATCGAAGATAGGGTAGACAACCCCGGCATCCAACCACTTGATAATCTCCTTCTTGATAACTTCTTGCATAGCCTCATTAAGTCTTCTTTGATATTCAATAGATGATTTAGAGACATCCTCCAACTTGATCTTATGCATGCAAAAGGCGGGGCTTATACCCTGAATATCCGCCAAGGTCCACCCAATAGCCTTCTTTCTCTTTTGTAACACCGCCAATATGGAATCTACCTGTACGTTAGTCAAATAAGAGGAAAGAATAACTAGTAATGTAGAACAAGGGCCAAGAAATTCATACCGAAGGTGTGGAGGCATTGGCTTCAACTCCAAGGTAGGTGGCTCTTCAATATAAGTATTTGTAGGAGGAGTCTTCCTATTTAAAAGATCTAAAGACAATTTCCGGGGTGCATAGTTGTACGACCCCATTCTTTGCAAAGAGTTCACACATTCCATGAAACCATTCACCTCGTCATCATCAAAGTTGAGCAAGACAACTTCCAACATATCACCAACATTGATAGTAGCACTTATATCATCAACAATGACATCGATCACTAAATCCACAAAAGAACACACCTCATTGCTATTTAGTTGTCGCATGGACTTACATACATGGAATACCACTTTTCATCACCAACCCGGAAAGTGAGTGCTCCGGCTTCAACATCACAAAGAGCCTTACCTGTAGCAAGGAAAATTCCAAAGAATAATTGGCACTTCATAATCAACTTCACAATTTAGAATGACAAAATTCGTCGGAAAAATGAATTTATCCCCAGACAAAAACATCTTCAATCACACCCAACGGCCTTTTCATGGTACGATCGGCCATTTGCAATCTCATAGAAGTGGGTCTTGGTTTTCCAATCCCCAAAGTCTTGAAAACCAAATAGGGCATCAAATTTATGCTTGCCCTAAGATCACACAGAGCTTTAGCAAACTCGGCACTTTCAATTGCACAAGGAATCGTAAAAGCACCGAGATCCTCCAACTTAGGAGCCATTGAATAAATAATCGTACTTACTTGATGAGTGACTTTAATAGTCTCAAAATTCATTGACTGCTTCTTTATCACAAGATCTTTCACAAACTTTGCATAACCTAGCATTTGTTCCAAAGCTTCTACCAATGGCATATTGATTGAAAGACTCTTCATCATTTGAATGAATTTGTTGAATTGACTCTCGGCATTTTGCTTGGCAAGACATTGAGGGTATGGAGGTGGAGGCTTAGGAGTTCACTTCCTCTTTAGTCTCTTCCGCACTATCATTAATATAAATTCGAACTTCCTCATTTGGTTGCATAACATTGTCCGGGATCTCTTCTTCTTGCATTACTTGGTCATCATCAACAATTTGCCTTCCACTTGAGGTGGGTGCATTCCCACCACTTCCACTTCTTGTGATACCCGCCATAGCATGCCCCGTATTGTTACCACCCTTTGGGTTTACCACCGTATCACTTGGTAGTGCAACCTTGGGATGAGAATTTAGAGCTTGAGAGATTTTCCCTATTAGAACTTCTAGGTTGCAGATTGATATGTTATGTGAGGCAAGTTGGGCATCTGAATCGGCATTCTTTTCCATCATTGTTTTGAACATATTCTCAATACGTCCTATCTCATTGTTTGAAGAACTTAAACCATGGGAAGGATAAGGAGGTGGGTTGCTCGGTTGTTGATACATTGGGGGCCTTTGAAAACCCGACCTCCGGTTGCCTTGATTGTTACCCTAACCACCTTGGTTGTTGCCTCCCCAATTTCCTTGGTTGTTTCCACTCCAATTTTCTTGATTGTTTTTGTAATGCCAATTCCCTTGATTGTTAGAATTTCAATTACCATGATTGTTTTGTGGTCTCCATTGTTGTTGGTTTAGTCCTTGGAAGTTGTTTCTTTGCCCTTGAAAATTATTCACATATTGTACTTTCTCTTCTTGCTCATTATAAGAATCATCTTGATCAAAACTGCCATCATCTTGCATATAGTTCTCCATTCGAGTTTGCACTTGTGGACCCTTAGTCCTCTTCTTTGTTCACCAAAACATTCACTCCCTCCATAGCATGAACTTGATTAGGGGCTTGCACTTGATTTAGTTGAACCTTTGCTAGTTGAGTCATAGTAGTGGTCAATTCGGCAATAGCTTGCCCATGTTCTTGCAATTTTTTGTGGAGGTGGATCATATTCGGATCACCTTGTGGGACATTGTCCCGGGATTGCCAAGACGACGACATTTCCGCCATCTCATCTAAGATTTCACACGCCTCCGCATAAGGCGTAGTCATAAAGTTTCCACCGGCTAGTTGATTCACTACACATTGGTTGGTTGTGTTAATCCCACGATAAAATGTTTGTTGCAACCTGTTTTCCGTCATATTATTGTTGGGACATTCCTTAACCATTGTTCTATAGCGCTCACATATTTCGTGTAGTGGTTCATTCGGCTCTTATTTGAATTCCTAGATTTCATCTCGAAGTGTAGCCATGTGTCAGGGAGAGAAAAACTTAGCAATGAACTTGGCCGCCAACTCATCGCAAGTGTTAATCGTTCCAACCAATCTAAAGCTTTCCCCCATAGGGAAAAGGGAAAAATCCTTAGCCACAATGCATCCTCAAAAACATTAGTTTGCTTGCTCCCCCAACATGTATCCACAAAGCCTTTCAAATATTTGTAAGCATTTTAAGTTGGAGCACCGGTAAAGAAACTTCGTTGCTCAAGCAAAGTGAGCATCACAATGGTGATTTGAAGGTTTTCTACCCTAATACGGGGAGGGACTATTGCACTAGCATAACTTTCATTGGGCAATATGCGGTGTGGATCTGCTTGTGGTGGGTGTGGTGGAGGTGGGGGGGTGGAACGGGCACATTATCTTGCGGTCCCCGGCCTCTTCGTTGTGGCACTTGAGGTACCTCATTGAGTTGTTCCTCCTTGTCGCCCAAGTCCCCCAAAGGCATATTTTCGAGCTTGTTGTTTGCCATGATTGTACCTAAGATTTCTGAAACACGTTAGTAACATGGAAGGGAAAGAAGATATTCGAAAAGCACATTAAAATATATAGCTAACACCATTTTAGCTCCCCGGCAATGATGCCAAAAAATGATCCACTCCAATCCTCACTCAACAATGAGTGGAAGAGGTCGTTGGAAGAATAGTACCCAACTATGAGTCGGGGTCGATTTTCTTAAGGAGCTAACAATGGGTGTTAGAATGTATACTTGATGCGTGAAGACAAAACAACTTAAATACACTTCAATCACGTTAGTTTTGCAAATTACTTCTATAAACTACACTATCAATGCTCAATTAGAGAAATGAAACTAGAGATTGACTAATTATTTTTAGTTGTTTTCAAATAGGTAAAAAGCCTAGGGATGTAACCTTCGCCTAGGCGTTCGCCTAATAGGTTACTTATGTTAACACTTATTTTATTGATTGGGGTGTATTATAGCTCTCAACTCTAAGTTACCCACTCAATACCTCTCGGTCATAGAGTGATTTTGCCCAATTTGGCTTTCTCAAGCCCAAATGGGTATCAAGCTAAATAGTTATATGAGCTCAAGTCGGGTTTTCCTATCTCTAGTTCAAACCCTTTAATTAAGCTAGTCAAATCCTTAACTAGCCCAATTTCTTGTTAGTTAAGTTTTCCTAGACTAAGTCCCTCTTTCTCGAGTAAAGACTAAGTCAAAAATGCATGAATTAATATTTACAACTATTAATTCTATATTTAAAGCATGAACAAGGCTAAATAACAAACACTCAATCATAAAAAAGCATTAAATTAAATACCCATAAGGTTTACACACTAGGGTTGGGTCACAACCCTAGTAAATATCTAGCTACTCATAGTAGAAAATAAATAAAACAAAGAAGAAATACTAATTAAATCCATAATATAAAATTAAAATGATAAACTATGATATTTTTGTCCCAAAATGATCACACATTACCCAAAATGGTAAACTACAACGGCTACAGCTAAGAAAACGTCAAAACTTGAACTAAAAAGTGATTCCCTTCTATTTATAATGGCCTAAAATTCGCTGACAAAAATGCCCTTCGGGAGGTTCTGCGGCCGCACAATTTCATGTGCAGTCCGCACATTGCTTGAGTCAGGGATAGATTCTGCAGCCGCACAATCTGATCTGCGGCTGCACTTCAGCTTCTGCGGCCGCACAATTTATGTGTGGTCCGCACTTCGGGCAAGGTTTCAATCTTGGTCATTTTTCACTTCTTTGAACTTTTTGAATTCTTGTTAGTGCGACCATGTTCTACGGCCGCACATATTATGTGCAGTCCGCACTTCTGCGGACATTAGGAGAAATTACACTCCCCATCTTGGGCAGCGGCATGACACTGGAGACGACATTTCACATCATGGACCAGGCCACCGTGTACAATGCCATAGTGGGATGACCGTGGATACATCCCATGAGAGCCATCCCCTCCAGCCTATACCAAGTAATTAAATTCCCAACACCATGTGGAATATTCAGCATACGCGGAGAACAATGTACATCCCGGAAGTGCTACCGTATTGCCTTAGACACCACGGCAACCCAACAGAAAAAGGACAAGGAAAAAGAGGCATAGCAATCAACAGGGTTGAGGTCGACGCAAGAAGAGACCAGGGACGTCATCGTGGATCCTGATATGGTCGAGGCTGCGGATTCGACCATAGAAGACCTCGACCCAGTTCAATTGGACCTCAATGACTGTAGCAAAAAGGCATACATTGGCTACAAACTCCAGGAACCAGGTACATTCAGTCAATTCTTAATAACTAATGCAGATTTGTTTGCCTTCAACCATGCAGATATGTGAGGCATCCCCAGGGAGGTCACCACACACAAATTAATCGTCGACCCATTCTAACCCCCAGTAAAGCAGGTCAGGCGTAAATTCAACCCCGCAACAATGTCGTCCGCGGGGAGGTGGAGAAACTATTAGAAAATGGCTCTATAAGGGGGTCGAAGTACCCCAAGTGGATCGCCAACATAGTGATGGTCAAAAAGAAAAATGGAAAATGGCGGATATGCGTGAATTTCACAGACTTGAACAAAGCATGTCCGAAGGATTCGTTCCTGTTACCGCACATCGACCAACTCATCCACGCAATGGCCGGGCACGAGTTATTGAGTTTCTTGGACGCGTACTCAAGCTATAACCAAATACTTATAGAGGAAAAAACCACGTTCATCACCCACCAAGGAACGTATTGTTATAGGGTCATGTTATTTGGGCTGAAGAACGCGGGGCTACATATCAAAGATTGGTCACGAAGATGTTAAAAACCCAGCTCGGCAAGACTATAGAAGTATATATAGATGATATGTTGGTCAAGTCCGTAAAGGTAGAGGGTCATATCGATCATTTGAAGGAAGCTTTCGACATACTAAGACGGTACGGAATGAAACTAAACCCGGAGAAATGAGCGTTTGGCGTACCTTCCAGAAAGTTCTTGGGTTTTTTGGTATCACAGCGAGGTATTGAGGTCAACCCAGACCAAATCAAAGCTATCAAGGGGATACCAAAACTCTTGACCACCAAGAAGCAAGTCCAAAGATTGACTGGTCTAATCGCCTCCCTATCGAGATTCATCTCGGGGTCGTCTGATATATGTCATAAATGTTTTGGCATGCTCAAAAAGGACAACGGTCTCGAATGGACCCCCTAGTGTGTCCAATCTTTGCGAGAACTAAAGGCGTACCTATCATCACCACCTCTGCTTTCAAAGCCCGAACCTGGGGAACATCTCCTCGTCTATCTAGCCATCTCTGAAATAGCGGTAATTACAGTCCTGATCCGCGAAAACAAAGGTATGCAATCTCCCATCTATTGTATTACCAAAACACTCGTCGACACCGAGACGAGGTACCTGCACCTCGAAAACATGGCTCTGGCATTGGTCGTAGCTTGACGAAAGCTTAGACCCTATTTCTAGTGCCACCCTATGTTGGTCATTACAACCTTTTCCCTGAGGAGCATTTTACGTAAACCCGAGATATCGGGGAGGCTGGCCAAGTGGGCCATCGAGCTAAGCGAGCACGATATCACATACCAGCCGCGAACAACAATAAAGTCACAGGTGCTCATCGACTTCATCGAACAATTCAGTGCAAAGATAATGCCTGAAGACAAAAAGGAAGTCATCCAAGCTTCCATCCAAACACAAGACCTCTGGGTCCTATACACCGATGGCACATCCAACGCATCAGGATCCGGACTGGGACTCGTACTCGAGGTCCTCACAGGCGAAGTAATTCGCCAGTCCAAAAGGTGCCAGGATATGACTAACAACGAGGCCGAATATGAGGTTGTAATTGCAGGGTTGATGCTAGCACTCAAGTATGGGGCGAAGCGGATGAAACTCTGTTGTGATTCCCAGCTTGTAGTCAACCAAATGACAGGAACTTTCCAAATTAAGGAACAAAGGTTGTAAATATATCAGACAGAGATCTATAAGCTACTGCCTGAGTTCGACGAATGTCAGCTCGACCAGATCCCACGTGCACAGAATGCTGAAGCAGACGGCCTCGCCAAACTGTCCGCAGCTACCAAAAGCATCACGACCGGGGATAAAAGTGTAGTCCACCTCCTCAACTCATCACTAGACCAAATAGAGGTAAAGAACTGTAAGCTTAACTTAGGATTGACGCAATTGTATTATCACCTATTTACAGAACAGCACACTCCCACACAACGAAAAAGAAGCCAAGAAACTAAGAATGCAAGTAGCCGGATACAGTCTCATCCATAGCGACCTTTACAAGGACTTACGGCGGCCCTCTAGAAAAATGCTTGGGCCCAAACCAGACTCAGCGTGTCCTCGAAGAAGTCCATGAAGTCCATTGCGGTGCTTACTCCGGCAATCGAGCACTCGTCAGATGACTCATACGGGCAGGATACTATTTGCCCACCATGAAAAAGGATGCCTCAGAATTCGTGAGGAAATGCGAACAATGCCAAAATTACGCCCCGATGATTCACCAAGTAGGTGAGCACCTCCATTCGGTCACCTCCTCGTGGTCGTTTATCAAATGGGGAATGGACATCATGGGCCCCCTCCCAGCAGGGCGATGTACGATTCCTTTTGGTTTTAACTGACTATTTCTCTAAATGGGTGGAAGCATGAGCGTTCGCCCAAATATGGGAACAAGAGGTAATCACCTTTATATGGAGAAACATCATATGCCAATTCGACCTACCCAAGGAGATTAGCTGTGACAACGGACCCCAGTTCACGAGAAAGAAAACCGCTAAATTCTTTAAGAAATGGCATATCAAGAGGATACATTCAACTCCATATCACCCAGCGAGTAACGAACAAGAAGATTCTTCCAACAAATCCATACTAAACATCATGAAGAAAAAGCTCGAAGACGCCAAGGGACTGTGGCCGAAAATACTGCCAGAAGTATTATGGGCGTATCGAACAACTCTGAAGACGAGCACAAGAGAGACGCCCTACTCTTTGGTCTATGGGACCGAGGCAGTAATACCAGTAGAAGTCGGAGAACCCAGCCTAAGTACTCTCACGAAAGCGGTACGAGTAATGATGAGAGTAGAAGGCAGGAACTCGACGAAATCGAAGAACAAAGAGATATGGCATACATAAGATTGGTCGCCCAAAAATAGTAAGTAGAACGCTATTACAACAAGAAATCAAAGGTCTGGCCGCTTAAAGTCAGGAACTATGTGCTCAAAGCCAAAACTCAAGCGAGCAAAGACCCACGGAAAGGCAAGCTGGGAACAAACTGGGACAGTCCGTACAAAATCACAGTCAAAGCAAACAAGGGTTCATTCCAATTAGAGACAATGGAAGGAAAGTAATTACCAAACAATTGGAACATCAGCCACCTCAAATACTTCAACTTCTAAGAGAAAGAGTGTCCCCCAAGTTGTACTTTTTTTCCCTCACTTGAGTTTTTTTCCCATTTGGGTTTTCTCAAGGAGGTTTTTAACGAGGCAACAAATGGAACACATCGAGTCGAAGTACGCAAGGGAGGGAGGGATTTTACTCTTTCATTGCCCGACTCCTCGATACTCTCCAAGTCGAACAATGAAAGGACTATGTAGACTGGGACTGGGACGCCAGTCAACACCTAAAATCTGCAACTCTCTCCAAATATGTAACCAAAGCAACAACGTCAAAGTAATAAGAAACTTACGTTTATCAGGACACCATTTTTGTGTTAAGGTTATGTTCGACCACGCTCGAACAATGCCTATCGGCCCTCGACCATAAGTTAATAAAAGGTTATGTTCGACCACGCTCGAACAACGCCTATCGGCCCTTGGTCACGATTTAATAAAATATTATGTTACCACGCTCAAACAACACCCATCAGCCCTCGGCCATGATTTAATAAAAGGTTATGTTCGACCACGCTCAAACAACACCTATCGGCCCTCGGCCACGATTTAACAAAAAGTTATGTCCGACCACGCTCAAATAACACCTATCAGCCCTCGGCTATGATTTAACAAAAGGTTATGTTCGACCACGCTCGAACAATACCTATCAGCCCTCGGCCACGATTTAATAAAAGGTTATGTTCGACCACGCTCGAACAATACCTATCGGCCCTCGGCCACGACTACAAAAAGGTTATGTTCGACCCCGCTCGAACAACACCTATCGGCCCTCGGCCACGACTATGAAAAGGTTATGTTTAATTCCGCTTGAACAACACCTATCGACCCCCGGCCACGACTAAGGTAAGGTCATATTCGACCCCGCTCGAATAATACCTACCGGCCCTCGGACGAGATTAATAAAAGGATAAGTTCGAACAACACCCATCGGCCCTCAGTCGAGATTAATAAAAGATAAGTTCGACCAAGTACGAACAACACCTACCGGCACTCGGTCACGATTTAAAGAAGTAAAGATTCGACCAAGTTCGAATAACGCATATTAATCCTCGGCCTCGTTCCGATAAACTTTGATATATACAAGGACAACGACAAAAACATAAAGGAGAAAAACAGCAAAATACAAAAACAAACCACAGCAAATAAGAAAGGTGCAAATAAAAGCAAAAGCCAACTCTGATATTATAAACAAAGGTTTCTTACAAAGGCTCGTAAAGACTCCAGGAAAAATACACAAAAACTTCAGAAAAAGCAAAAAAGAACTATTGTTGATCACTACCTTCACGGCCCGCGACACCCTCAAAGGTCTGACCCTCAGTGCCCTATCCATTTTTCTCCCGGAGGGTATATGGAATTATACCAGGCCTTGTCCTCAAGGCGATGTATAGCATCCTCACTGCCCTCATCTTCCTCACCAAGAAGAGGAGTAGTCGGATCATAGCCACAAGCAATCCGAGCCTCACGAGCCTTGATACGAGCATCATCGAAGTCTACGGCAAAAACGGAGCTCGCTACATGCAACTCACGAAGCACATCCAATCGGACTTCGGCATGAATCCACTCTTCGTACAACTCACAAGGAATGTTGGGGAAGCCAGAAATCGCAAATGAAGAAGGCCATTCAAGTAGTTTGGCCTTCTCGGCCTCCAGAGCAGCAACCCGATCATAAAGGTCAGAGTTCTCTTCCTCCAACTCCCCAATTCTTTCATCAACCCGCTCTTCTTTAAGCCTTGCCATCGAAAAGTCATTTTCTCGCTCAGAACGAAGAGTTTGGATCGCCACTTCAAGGGACTCCGCCCTCCTTAGAGCTTCCGATCGAGCAGAATCCGCCTTCTCTAGCTCCTCTTGCTTCTCGGCGACCTCTCCACTAAGAGCCTCCGCCCTGAACTAACATTCTTCGAGTTGGCCTTGCAGCAGGACCACTTGGGCTTGGAGATCACTGCATTTGGCTTCTACGCCCCTGCTAAGCTTGAGTTCCTCCTCTTTGCCCATCAATGTCTCTTCCAAGACGCTGTATTTCTCCACGACCCGCATTAACTCCTCGTCCCGCTCCTTCAAATCCTCCCCCAGCTGGTGCACATCGCCGCTCTCGTGGAGCCGACACCGGAGCTCCCGATACTTTTCAAGACATTTAAAGTACTTGTATTTCAACTTCACGTAAATATCTTTACATTTATTCTCCCGACGAGCACTCTCGATCTCCAAAATAATCGTCTGCAAAATGAAGAAAAGAAATTAGAGCTTACGAAAGAAAGCAAAACATAAAGAAAAGAACGAACGATAGTTGTACTTACTCGGAGAGCAAGGCCACCAATGTTATTAGACAAAGTGTTGTCATTTATCATCTCGAGGGTCGTACCCTTAATTTTAGAACAAAGAGGACCAAGGGCAGGGATAATTTCCTCGGTGTTTACAAGTAGGTTACGATCTATCCGGATCGCAATAGTCCTTGAACCCCCTTCCAGCCTCACTTCGAGTTGAGTGAGTCCCTCATCGATCATCCTCAACTCGTCCATGTCCATGTCGGAGTCAGATCCAACGTCCTCCTCAGTGGTGGCCATCCTTCTATCATCAGTTGAAGAAGGGACATCCGCCACGACCCCGGAAGATGAGGCCTCCTCGCACCTCTAAAGTTCAAGGCCGTCATTATGCACCACGCCCTCGACCGTGTCCCCCAAAAGACGCATGCTCGTTTCCTCCAAGTGAGGGGCCTCGGGACTTGCCTCGGGGCTCTCTCCAATATGCATTGTGGTCGTTTCTCGAAAGACAAAGACACAATCTCCCACATCAACGGCTGCCGGCCTCTCTCCCCCCTATCCACGGCTCTCCTCTTACGAGGCATTAGGCCACCTTCATCGGGAGAGACGTCGTCCTCATCAATAAGTGAAAAGAGTCAGGGAGCAGATGTTGTAGATGGAATGCAGACGGTCTCTCTAACTATGGCAGCTGAGCTTGAGACATGTACCGAAGACATAGTAGTCTCAACGGAAGTAGAAGCCGAAGATGCAACAACCGTCCTTCGGAAATAGGGCACTAGTGCCCGGCTCCTCCGAGAAGATCCCCTGCCTGAGAAAAAGACAACATCAAGTTAACAAAATGAATCCATACACAATAGGAAATGGAGCGGCCACGATCAAAGAAAAGAAATTACCAGCTGAAGGGAGAGCAGGCTTGAATTTCTTGAAAAAACATGGCCAATCATGGATCCCTACGATATGAGGGAGGATTCGCTCGACCCAGTCAGAGATATGAGCGGCCAGAGGAGGAGGCTGGTCGTTGGCTGCGAAAGAGAAAAGTAAAAACATCAAAATTCAAAACAAAAAACGAACGTAGAAAGAAAAAGGGCACTCACGAGTGTAGTTCCAAGCTTCAGGAAAGCCATTGACGTTAGCCACGACGTCCTTGGTCCTGACAAAGAAGAAGTTAAGCCAGAAATGACGATTGGCTTTGTCGTCCATCTTCACCACCAAACATTTGCCTACTTGATGGTGAAGGTTCAAGATCGGCCCCCTATAAAAGCCAGGGGCGAATAGATGTATCAAGTGTCATAGTATCAGCTCGACCCCGGCTAGCTTGGCGAATTTGGTCAGCATCATAATCACCTTGTAGACATACGATGCAATCTAAGCCGCGTAGATGCCGTAATGACGACAAAATTCCTCCACTAGCGGGAGGAGGGGGAAAGAATAGCCGATGAGGAAGGGGTATACATAAAGAGAGTATTATCCAGGACGATCGACATGTACTATGTCTCCCTCAGTCGGGATCAGCTCAACATGGTTTGGAAGGCCGAATGTGACATTAAGTTCCGCCAATTCCTTAGGCGTCATTGTTGATTTAAAGACTCCAAACACGACATCTGCTGCTTTGGTAAGGTCGGACCTGGATTCGGGATTACGCTGGATTATTTCCTCCACCGACGGGAAAGTTTCATCCTCAACAATGGCGGAAACACTCTCCCCATGGGAGGGGAACACCACTGCCAAGGGAGCAACACGACTCCCCTCACCAGCATCGGAAGATACGTTAGACATGATTCAACGTAGTGGATGAGAGTAACAAGCGAGAGGGAATGAAGAACAATATAGGTTAATGAAATAGAAAAAAGAAATTCGGAGAAGGAGAGAGCAAGAGAAAGGTATGGAGCTTCGAAACGTTAGAGGGTTTAAACTCCAAAATCAGGTTCAAAGATCTCTATTTATAATACTCATGGCATAAAAACCGAAAATGGTTCATCATGATTGGCACCAGAACCGAAGCGGCAGGACAATCGAAGGTCATGCGCGAAACGAAGCGACGCATCGGGAATTTGCATCATAATGACGCATGACATTATGACGTCATCCTAACCTATGGAGAACATAACTCCAGCAAATTACCCGGGGAATTCGAAGCATTTGAAATGTGCGGCCCACGGAGGACAACGTCGCATGCTCGTCGCAACAAACAAAACCCGTGTAGTCTGGTTGATTAGCTCAACCACCAACAATATGATCGGCTCATCAAACCCACCCGTGAAGTTGGCATCAATAAGCGAGGGACTAACTGTATGAGTCAAATCTATATCTAGAATACTTAAGTCAGGAGCATTAGCAAAACATTCTCAAGCCGCCACGTGTCGAAGTGGTTTAATGAAAAATGAAGGCCGCGGTCGAAGAGCCAGCAAGGACTGAGGTCGAGGAGTCATCAAGGATCGAGGCCGAAGTCAAATACCCTTGATAGAGTTATAACGGCTAGTTTCAAGATAGGACATTAAAGAGAATATTCTAGTAGATATTCTCTGCACTTGTACTATCAGGGTTCTAGGAACATGTTCCCTATAAATAGAAAGAGACACCATGATAGAGGACATGAAATATTCATTTGTAAAATATACTTTGACTTTATTGAGAGAATTTGGTCTTATTACATGCATACAAAAATAACCTTTTTATTAAGATTCTTATCCACATTTCTCCATCGGATCCGAGAATAACTCGAATATTCAAAAGCTAATTTTATCATTGTCAAAAAGAATATCCACTGATTTCATCCTTTCTCGGGTGGCCCATACGTTTTATTTACATAAATGTCATTTATTGTTATTCATCACTATTTAATGCTATATTTCTTCTTTTTGGGTCCTTGAACATTGACATTATTGTGCACCATCATAACCTTTAGAATAGATATACGTGTTATTTATCACCATACCGAGAATTTCGTCTTTAGGATATTATTATTAACTAAGATTAACCCCTATTTGCATAAATTTAATTAGTTGAACCAAGGTTTACATTTTTGATCAAACAAATCTACTAAGACATTGTGCTTTCTCTAATTCCTTTTAGATTCTTTTTACTTCCCACTCACTCAAGAGGAATAACAATGTGTCCACTTACTCTTCACACGACTCAAACTTCCAACCTATTATAGAAGCAAACCTTAGTCATCACTTCATAAATGTTAAATTACGTTAATAAATTTGAACTAAGAGAGTATTAGATAAGTGGATAGTTAATTAGTATCATAAGCCCAATATAAACTTGAAAAGTAAGAGCCGTCCACCCAACTGCTTAAACTGAAAATAGTCGGTGAAGATATAATATATGCATAATTTATTTATTATATGTGTATAATTATGTATAATAAATATATAGACTATGTATATGGTTAGAAAAAGTAAATAATGCATATGGCCGACTATTTCTCGTAAAGATCCCATAAACTAATGAGACGAGATTTTTGACTAATTCATAATAGTAGGAAATGTGCTAGGGTTATTCCCTTAGAGATCCCAACATTAAATGGAAAATTAATAAACCTACCTCAGCCCAAGGAGGATTTAGATAACTCAAGGATTTCCCATGTAAATTTTGGCCAAGTAAGAATCAGAAGACAATTGTACCTTTTTGTTACTCCCTACAGTCCATTTTAAGTAATTTTTTGACTTTTTTTTATGGTGCACAATATTTGATTTTTTCAGATATTAAGAAGTAATTAACTTTTTTTTTTTCCAAAGTTGCCCTTGGAGTAAAGAACCTAAGAGTATTTTGTTATATTTCCAATGAGCAAATTAAGTTTAATATGGTCAAGTTCATTGTTAATTAATGCTAAAAGGAAACCCAAGGCTAGCAGAGTGGTGGAATTCTAAGAGATCACAGAGGAAATCTTGTGATAGCTTTCTCTAGCTTCTTTGGTTTTTGCTCAAACAATATGGCTGAAGCTAATGCCATACTCATGGGCCTTAAATGGTGCCTGGACAAAGGTTACAAGGAGGTTATTATTGAATCCGACTCTCAAGTAATCATTAATGCAATCAATAACAGCAAATATCATTCGTGCTGGAGCAAATTTTTGAGCTTGTGTAGGAAGGCAACTTTCACTTTTCTCATTGTTACAGGGAGGCCAATTGTACAGCTGATATTCTTGCTAACTGGAGTTTACAAAGAAAAACATCTACTTTATTTATGGAGGCTAATATCTTACCGAAAAGAGTGAGAGCTACCCTGAAGATAGATAGCAATCAACTTACTAAGTTCAGAATTAAGCCTAAGAAGAACCACTTTGTAGTATAGCTTTTGAGAATGCTTCATAGTTTACTTTTCAGATTGTTGCTTATTAATCTTTCTGTATAAGGCCTGCTCTATGGTGGCCATTACTGGCCTTCTTTTGTAAAGGATGCGGACAGTTACATGTCCTACTCCGACCAGAATTTTCCCTACCCGTTATAATACGCAGGTCGAGGTCAAGCCTTAACGGAGAGAGTATTTGACAAGCATGACTATCTTATCCTTCTTCAATTTATATTTAAATTTCTTCATCAAAGCTATTTTTTTTTTCCAGAGCTATAAATTTTCACTATGTTTCATGCATAAGCTCTAAACCTAGCCCTAACGTCTTTTTTGGGTACATGAAATTTTCATGTTAGTACTGCAACATCCGTTATTTACACCACACCATATTACTTTACAAAAGTTAACTAATAATTTTTGAGCTAAAAACATATACATTACTTGACTGTGATTAAGTGATAAAAAGGTATGTAAAAGAACATCGGGTGTGGATAAGCTTTCTCATAATTAATTTGCTAGCACAACTTCATAAATTCTAACTAACAAAACCAACTATAATAGAAAAAAAAAATCACCATGCTACCTACCTAAAATCTTTCTATCAACTCTTGTCCCAAAGGATATCTATCAAATGTACCTATATATACCAATTCTAACTACATTGGAGAAGAAGAGTCCAAGGATCCTGTATTCCCTTCAAGTTCTCCGGTTACCAAGCCTGTGAGTAGTAGAGGGTCCGATTCATCGATATTATTCACCTTCCTGTTTCCAGATGACAAAAGTACAGTTCAGTCGGTGACATCAGTAGTCGTGCACACAGTAAAATCAAGCACATAAAAGAAATCAAGTGAAATACAATTTCATGCTTCGTAACAAAAACTTCTGTTACGGGATGCTTCAAACCTACTTAAGGGAACAGTTACGCCGTATGGAAGCTGCAGGCTTCCACAGTGATTCAAATATTTAACTCATCCTCTCATCTTGTGAATTATTATTCACAAGAACAAGAACTGATTAGATCTTCAAATTAATTGAGTATAAAACCTCTAGCTCAAAGTCTGAATGTTTAACTGGCAGATAGAGCTTGAGACAAGAAGGGGATTAAAGTTGTTGCCATGTGACCAGGAGGTCACGGGTTCAAGCCATGGAAACAGTCTCTTGCAGGGTAAGGTTGCGTACTATAGACCCTTGTGGTCCGGCCCTTCCCCGGACCCCGCACATAGCGGGAGCTTAGTGCACCGGGCTGCCCTTTTATAGAGCTTGAGACAACCACTTAGGCCGAAAAGCAAAGAAGTTAAAGGATAGTTCTAGTGAGAGTTGCCTATGTATTAAAACACTAAATTAAGTGTAGTGCATTTATGAGAATGTACTAGATTTTCACACTTTCATGTGTTTTTATAGTATGATAAGTATTTCCCAGTCAATGAGCTTTTTAATATGGATTTGGGAAGAAATCGCTGAACGTCAAGGAAATCAAAGTGCTAGAGATGAGGCAAAGATAATATATGAATACAAGAGAGAATATATTTGATCAGCAAGACAAACAGCTATACTAGAATATATTTTACTGATTGAAAGAAGCATGTTTTTCAGTTCCATAATCAGAGAAAAAGGCAGAGCACCTACCCGCATGTCTTCTTATTGTGGCCCAGACCCTTACACTTGCTACACTGCATCTGACGTTTGACTATGTCAAAAGTGTCCACCTTTTTTATCTTTGGTCGGCCAGGTGGACGTTTTGTTGGTGGAGGAGTAACAACAATGGCCACATGGTCCATATCGGGTTCACCTTTTATTGGTTTTTCGAGATTAGGTATGGGGTTAATTGATTCGGCATATGTTACATGGTAAGTCTCAGTTGAGAAGTATCTGGAGCAATGATCATAGGGGCTCCTCCCTAGGCATTCAAAAACAGCAATAGCATGGCAACATGGCAACCCGTTAAGCTGCCACTCTCTGCAACTACAATCCCACTGATCAATATCAACTACTTCAACAGATTCACCGTGCACTTCAAATGTGCTCCCGTGTGAGGGTAACACTTGAAGCGACCTTGCTCGTGACGTTTCACTTTGAAGTTTTTGTTCCATCACAGGGGTCAATGGCGTAACCCACTGACTGGAATCAACACGCCTAGTATAGATCAATTCCATTATTTTACCTCGTAATGCATCAACCATTTGAGTTATTGGCAGCTCGTTCACCTCCGCTACCCAATCATAAAAAAGCTGGCCGAAGTTGGATGTCAAGTGGCCATACCTTGCCCCTCCAAAAAATGCATTTGCCCAGTGTTCAGGCTCACTTCTAGTGACCCAATTGTAAACTTCGGGTGAGATAGCTTTCAAATTCTCAACACAGCGGTCGAAAGACTCAAGCTTTGAGGCACAAGCGGCAGCGTATAAATCTTGGATCATAAGGCGCCTGGCTTCATGTGAAAACTGCCCTTTTAAATCATTATTAAGTTTTTCAGCAAGATAACGCAGACAAAAGCCATGGTAACACTGCTCACCAAACACATTTTGCAATGACTCTCTTATACCTCTTTGGGAATCAGAAACAAAAGTTATCGGACAGGATGTTGGGACAGCAGATTTAAGCTCTGAAAGAAACCAATGCCAGTTGTCGCCAGTCTCTTCATCTACAACTGCAAAGGCTACTGGAAAAACGCCATCATTTCCATCTACACCTACGGCCGCCAAAAGTGTTCCTTGATACTTTGCATAGAGAAGAATGCTGTCCAGAAAAAGAAGAGGGCAGCAACCTTGTTGAAAACCAGATATTGAGGCATGAAATGCAATAAACAGACGATGGAAACTCGAGTCCTCCTTAGTAGCAATTGTAGCAACACTACCGGGATTAGTTTCTCTAATTTTCTCACAGAATAAGGGTAATTGACTGTATGCCTCTTTGAAAGAACCCTGAAGCTGCTCTCTTGCCTTTTCTTTTGCACGCCTTGCCTGAGAATAGTTCAATTGAATGCCATATTCACGCTCAATATCTTTTGCTATATCCTTGGGCTTGTAGTTCGGAGCGAACTTCAACTTTTCCTTTATTATACTACCCATCCATCCTCTTGTTGATCGGTACCCAGCTTTAACAGCAGCTCCATCACATGTATGCTTCGCATTCATTTTCTTAATGCATATTAGCTGAGTCGTAGGCAACCTTGACGCATATATGCACCAAGAACAACCTTCAGCCTTGCATTTAGCGGTTACCCTGCGACTATCATTTTTCTTATACCTATAAGTGAATCCGTGGGCAATAGAGTATTTATGCAGAGCTTCACGAAATTCAGCAAAACTATTGAACCTTTGACCCACACCAGTTATTGTGTTCTCCCATTGTGTAGCTGCTCTGCGATGCTTCTCCGTGTTCTCCGCATTGTTGCCGGGATAGGAACACAGGGGAGTTGTGTCAACGGAAGCATTAGCACCAAGCAGATCATCACAATGGATCATATCCGCAGGGGTGGGAGGAGTAACCGCTGCCTCTGACGCAGTTGTCGACCTGCACAAGCAAGCAAGCCATTAACATTTTAAGAATCCAATAAGAGAAAGCATGCATTTCAAACTCATTCACATCTAAAAGAATCAGCGTAACAAAGCACTTGGAAAGTTTCTATTATGTAGTTCTTTTGGTGGTGGGTTCAACTGAATCCTCTTCGTCGCAAAATTATACACAAATAGGGTAAAAAATTTCCTTTTTGGTATATACTGTCAGACCTCTCTATAACAGTCATCCTTTATAACAACATTTCGCTATAACGGCCAAGTTTTTTTTGAACTGATTTTTCATGTTATCTGATATTATATATTCACTAAATAGCATTACACTATAAAAAGGGCAGCCTATTGCACAAGGCATCCCGCGTTCAGTTCACACAAGGTCCGGGGAAGGGTCGCACTCCAAAGAGTGTGATGTAGACAGCCTACCCTAATGCAAGCATTAGTGGCTGCTTTCACGGCTCGAACCCGTGCCTTAAAGGTCACACGGATACAACTTTGCGGTTGCTTCAAGGTCCCTTTAATAGCATTACACTATAGCAGCCAAAAAATGTAGGGGCAAACGATGATCATTATAAAGAGGTTTGACTGTATTTACATATGAATTGTTGAATACCTTGATAGTTAAGTGTATTCACTCATTGTGCAAGTTTGCATTTTTCTTGAATAACCGGTGTTAAATTTTTTGGCTTTGCCACTGAGCACAACTATTACACCTCAATCCCAAACTAGTTGAGCCGATTATACCAATTCTCGACATACATTGCACTCCATTTAGACCTCTTTTGTCTACATCATATGAGTTTAAAAAAACAAATAAACTGAACTAAAACAGAAGAAAAGTACGTACCTACTAGCAGAGACATTGGGCACATTTCTCACAACAGCTTCATCATAAATTATAAAAATCTCAACTTGATCAGCATCCTTGAAGAAATTAATCATACGTTTGAGGTCCTTATCTTTAGATATAGTAATGAGAGTCTTCTTATTCCCAGGAAGAAAATATTTTATTGTCATTCCTTCAGTAGCAAACTGAAAGTTCTCTTCTACTTCTTTCTTAAAGTCAGCCAAAACTGTCTGGTCATCAACATCCAAAGCATAAGCCTCTCCACCTGTATATGTCAAAGTTCCATCCTCATAGTTTGTCACAAACTCTCCTCCAGATTGACATATTGCAATTATTTTCTTCGAAGCCATCATTAGGCCAGCATAAAATCCACAACCAATTCAAAAACTGCAAAAAAAAAAAAAAAAAAAAAGAAGACGGTCATAATGATTCCTTTAGACCATCATTCTATAACATTGATTACTTACAATTTATTCTACATTACCAATTAATCTTATTATATAGAGTTACCTGCAATTAACTTTTATGCGACAAGATTATATGTATCATTTTTTCACCATTAGTGCAATAGAACATAAACTCAAAAAACAAGAGTTTAGTTACAATAACAACGTTTTGTATAAGCAATACGAATCATATGTAAGTTTAAATGGACCTTGAAAATCAACCTACATTCCAAATTCAAGGAAAAAGCTCAAATCTTTATCACATGCATAGTTAAACAATGAAAGTTTACAGCTAGCAACAAACTCAAATAACTCAAAAACAGCAAAAAATGAAAGAACAAAAAAGAAACAAGAGATCAATTACAACAACAAAGTTGGTATTGGCTAAATTAATCATATATAACAATAAGTTCAAATGGACAACATGCATTCCCAATTCAAGAAAAAAGCTCAAATATTTACCACAGCCATAAGTAAACAATGAAAATTTAAAGCTAGCAACAAACTCAACTTATTCAGAAACTGCAAAAAAAGGGAAGCAAAAAATCGAAAACAAGACTTTAATTACAACAAAAAAGTTGGTATTAGCTATATGAATCATCTGTATCTATAAGTTTAAATGGACCCTGAAAATCAAATCAATCTACATTGCCAATTCAAAAAAAAAAAAAAATCAAAGCTTTATCCAAGGCATAATTAAACAATAAAAACTTAAAGCTAGCAACAAAAGAAGTCAATAAATATGGAACACCCATGAAAGTAAAAACACGTAAAAGCTTAAAATATGAGAGTGACACTTGTAAAGAAGAAGGGGGGAAAAACATGGGTTTGAAACAACCTCGTACAGGTCGAAATAGAATTGAAGAAAATTCATGGGTGGAGAATGTGCAAATAATCAAATCTTTGGGGCAATTGAGGAAAAGTGGATAATAGTACCTTTCTGATGATGTTGGAAGATGAGGCAATTTTTGCAGCAAAGTTTTGAAGAATAAGAAATTAGGGTAAAGTGGTAGATGAGAGAAAGAGGGAGGGCCGCGAAGAGAGAGATTCAACTTTGTGGCTCTGAATCGGATGTAGTTTTGTACTTGAGGGAGGCGAGCGTAATTAGCCCTAAGTGATTTAATGACTACTTTCGCCCTGTAACTTGCCCTAAAATGTCAAACTTTCCCCTCTCACGTAAACCGCCTTTGTCCTTCTAATTATTCTTTTTTCCTTTTTGCCTTTATACTTTTAATTACTTAAAAGACATTTTTATGTACAAATATTTATTTATTTATTTTATCTAATATTCATCACTTTTTGAGGAAGTGCGCTACAAATTGTGGAAGAACGCATAGAATTAGGAAGGAGGAAAAGGTTCAACATAGCTTCTTTACCTTTAGAGAAATAGAAATGTGTATTCCTAACTATGAAAATGAGAATAGTGAGCAAAAAAGAATGAATAAGATAAAGTAAAACAAGCATAGGGATATATCTTTCAATTTGAGAAGTGATCTTTTGTTACAGTGTCTGAGGTGCCCTATGCTTACAAGGATTCCCCTTTTATAGTAGAGGAATCCTACTTTATTTATAATAAAATAAAGCATATAGTGGAGGACCCGTGATGAATTGTCTCTTCCTCGATTCTTGCCAAGATTCCCTCACCTAGTGGGATTGCAACGGCTTATGTCTGTGAGTCCGGTCTAACTTGGGCTTTTGATCTCGACTTGAGCCCGATTCTAACTCGAGCTCTCGGTCTTTGGCTTAAGCTCGATTCTGACTTGGACCCTTGACTTGATTCGGGGTCGATGTTGGTTGGTCTCCGGCCCCTCGGATTCGAGGCTTGTTTGCTCCGTCTTTGGAAACCATCTCGAAGTCTCATTTTGATCGACTATCATTCGAACTCGAGCAGACGTGCGAAGGGCGAAATCTATTTCGACCGTATACAGATAGTCCCTTCGTTTCTCAGAAAGAATGTGGTGAGAAACGATATGATTTTTTAACGGCTCGATCGGATTATAACCTGACATTTCAATGGGGTTTGACAGTGACGCATGTGATAGTTGTTTCGTCGATTTAGTCTTTCAAGGCATTTAATGCATGTCAGGTGGTGGTCGGCCACCGCTAATACTGAACCGTCATCGCTTGAACCTATAAATAACCCTTCCTTTTATCATTTATCACTTTTACATCTTCTATCTTTCAAATTTTCCAAGTCCCTTTTTGTATTCTCTAACTTATCCGTAAATCTGTGATTTCTTTTTGCAAAAGCCCCTCTTCAATTCTACCAAATTGTCACTTTCCTTTATTTCTCACCTTTGAATTCGAAAATGGCGAAAACATCACAAACCATTCCTCAGAAAGAGAAGGCTTCATCTTCACAATGTGCCGCCGATGATACACCGGCAGAACCATTGCCTGAGGAGAACGTTCCTGGGGTGTGTATCCTTACTTCTGATTTTAAGGTCGATAAAGGCTCATCAGTCCCTGGCCGATGTGAACCAGTATCGAGGTACATATGTTCGATAACCGAAAAGCACCTCCAACAGCTAAAGAAATATTGAAATTGGGATAAAAGAGAAATAATGATTCCTTCTTCTAACGAAGATATCACTTCTTACGTGAAAGAGTTTTTAAATGTGTATACTTACCCTTTCACGTTAGGTCCCCTCGATTTCGTTATTATTGACTTTTGTCGTCAATACCAAATAATCCTAGGCCAGGTCCATCCTTCTTTTTGGCGGATCGTTATCCTGATCCGATATTTCGTGAGCAAAATTGAGGGGATGTCGTTCACCCTCGACCATCTTATCCGATTGTATCGTCCTCGACTTTTTCGAGGAGGGTTAATAAAACTTCAGTGTCGGGCTTCCAAGGCTCTGTTCTCGAGTATTGATAAGGACAGGGATCGGGGTTGAATGGGCAGGTTCATTTGAGTGAGGACTTCAGACCTGATTCTGACCGAAAAGATGCCCTTTCTCGAGGAGTGGAATATGAAACGTAAGTATGATCCTGATTTTGCTTCTATTTTGTTCTTTCATTTCTTTTCTCATCGACACTCTTTTTTTTGTGATGTAGCGGTTCCCTGGATGCCCGGAGCAGTTTTCGATCTCAAGAACTGGGTACGAACTCTTGTTTCGACCTCTACATACGCCGAGCGCTCATGACGCGATTTGTCAAAGGGTCGGTGGGAGGCCAAAAATCATGGTAAGCCCCTTTCTTGTACTCTTTGATAGTTCGAACGAGGTAGTTTTCCGAATATCTTAACAAAATTTTCCATATGCAGGTCTAGGTAAAGATGCGGTTTTGAGGCCCTTGTCCAACGAGGAAGAAACTTTGGCCTTTGTCCCAAAGCCGGTGAAGGGAAATAAAAGGAAATAAGCCATCGTTCCCGAAGATCCAAAACCGAAGAAGAGGACGGTTCGTAAGCCGAACAAGAATGCCATTCCTTTGACCGGGGAATCAATTCTGCGTCTAAGGGATGAAGAAGAAGAAGAAGAAGAAGAAGAAGAAGAAGAAGAAGAAGAAGAAGAAGAAAATGATGGGTCCGCACTGGCGGCCCGAACAAAGAGAACCACTGATGCCCCACTGGCTGCTGGATCGATGATGCTTCATGAGGCTCTGCCTCGAACTGAGGATATACTGGAGAAAAATTTGGGTAGAATCCCCGAATTATCGGAGATCGAAGACTCATCTCATCGGAGCCAACATATGGGGGATACGTCTGAAAAGGCCCTCGAATCGAAGAGAATGCTCCAAGTGATTCTTTTGGGGCAGCATCAATCGAAGATTCACCCACCTTTCCCATTTTTTCCGAAGGGGTGATTCGGGAAGCTCAAGCTCTAGGGGACCTCGATCTAGACAGGCCTTATGATGGAGAGGATCCCTTTCATGACCTGTTTACTGGTGTCGGGGACGTTGCCGATACTAGTGATGAACCGGATCTTTTTCATGGGGTGCGGCAGGCTTTGAATCAGGTAAGCCTTAAAATTATTTTGTCGGTACTATCTTCATGTTTACTTTTCGTTAACTTCGTTTCATGTTTCTTTTGTAGGCAGCGGCAGTTCATCGAGAAACATGTTCTCGATCCCAAAATGAGTTGCGTCGATACGAGGACGACCTTCAACGGGTTTACTGATGAGAGGAAATCCCTAACACTTCTTTTAGGGCAGAGAGAAGAGAAAATAAAAGACCTCCGATCTGAGTTGGCCAAGGCTTATCGAGATCAAAATGACTTGTTTGAGCAGGTAATGATACTTTTAAAAGCCTATGGGCTTGATACCGGAATGATGGCTAAATTTTCGGTCTCACAGTTACAGCAAAAAATTGAGATGATCGGGAAGCTTCGTGAGGAGGTTGACGTGATAAAAGCGGAGTCTTTGCAGTGAAAAGAAGGTATGGACCGCTTTGCTGCAGAGAAAGAAACTGCTCGAGCCCAGTTATCATCGGCTGAAACCCAACTTCAAAGAATGAATGAAAAGGGCCTGGTTCAAGCAAGAAGAATAGAGGAGCTCGAGGCTCAGTTGGCCTCTATACTTGCAAAGGCTGAATCTGATGCCGAAAAGGCAAAGGCCGATGCGGATGCACGCGTGGCCATCTATCTGGCCGATGCTGAGGCTGCCCAGGTCTAAAAAAGAGAGGCAGTCGAGACCGCCGATGCTCGAGCACATTGGGTTTCCGAACTTGCTAAGTGCCGATCTCGGAGGGAAAC
Source organism: Nicotiana tabacum (assembly GCF_000715075.1). Classification (NCBI taxonomy): domain Eukaryota; kingdom Viridiplantae; phylum Streptophyta; class Magnoliopsida; order Solanales; family Solanaceae; genus Nicotiana; species Nicotiana tabacum. Next base: position 136,234,176 of record NC_134102.1, read on the forward strand.
CCTTGAGGATATCCATGCTCGTGGTTTCGATCTCGCTGAAGAGATAAAAAGGGCCAAAGAACTTGAAGCCGATGTTGAAGCCCTGGTTTTCGATGGCGATGGCGATGATGATGACAATGATGATGATGATGGGAGTGAGAGCGGATCCGAGAACGGGGGGATCCCGATAGAGAAGAGACAGATCCTGAGGATGACCAGGAAGCTTAGTCCTTAATTTTCACGTTGTAATCAATCATGTAGACTAATTTGTATATAGACAATTTTTCCGACTTGCTTCTTTTTTGTGAAAACATTCATACTTAATCAAATTTGGACTTCGTAGTTCTCTATAATCGAGCGAGAACTTGAAGTGATGTAGCCTTTAGGCTTATTAGTTGAGTTAATGATTCGAGCTCGTTGTAATGTAGCACGTAGCCTCTATAATCGAGCGAGAACTTGAAGTGATGTAGCCTTTAGGCTTATTAGTTGAGTTAATTATTAGAGCTCGTTGTAATGTAGCCCGTAGGTGTAATGGTCGAGTGCGTGCTTGCTCGAACTCGAACTAAAAGTAGCCCGTAGGCTTAGTAGTCGAGTGAATGATTCGAACTCGATGTAATGTAGCCCGTAGGCGTAATGGTCGAGTGAGTGCTTGCTCGAACTCGAACTAAAAGTAGCCCGTAGGCTTAGTGGTCGAGTGAATGATTCGAACTCGATGTAATGTCGCCCGTAGGCATAATGGTCGAGTGAGTGCTTGCTTGAACTCGAACTAAAAGTAGCCCGTAGGCTTAGTAGTCGAGTGAATGATTCGAACTCAATGTAATGTAGCCTGTAGGTATAATGGTCGAGTGAGTGCTTGCTCGAACTCGAACTAAAAGTAGCTCGTAGGCTTAGTAGTCGAGTGAACGATTCGAACTCGATGTAATGTAGCCCGTAGGCGTAATGGTCGAGTGAGTGCTTGCTCGAACTCGAACTAAAAGTAGCCCGTAGGCTTAGTGGTCGAGTGAATGATTCGAACTCGATGTAATGTAGCCCGTAGGCATAATGGTCGAGTAAGTGCTTGCTCGAACTCGAACTAAAAATAGCCCGTAGGCTTAATGGTCGAATTTATCTTAATTCTGTTTACGTAATAAATCTGCAAATAGAGGAATTTTTCTTGGATATAAGATGTCGGTAAAGAAGTTTCTTTGCAAGTCCCTATACATGTGTTCATGTTTCGCGCCTGGGTTCGGGTCAACTATGTGAGCATGGTTCCTTTTTACCATTTGGCTCTTACAACTTTTCCTATTGGAACCCCGTTGTTGCGAAATAACTTTCTTGCATCGGAACTTGATATATTTGAGGGCTAATGCCCCCCTAGTATTCGAGGTCAATTGTAAAGAGGCCTCAGATACTATTGTAAGTGCAGTACGATCATTGGTTGCCTCGCTAAAAACCTTGCCGAAAAATCCATTTGGGATAAAACTGGTCTAAGGGAAAAAGAGTGCAATGCGTGCTTTCAGATCTATGGCTTCGTATCGAAGGATCCATCTTAGCTCCTGCTCAGACTTCTGCAGGGGTTAGTTTTGAAATGTAAATAAATATGGAAGGGTCGTACCTTAGCAGTAGTATCGTTTTAGATGTGACACATTGTCACGACCCAAAATTTTCACCTTCGGACCGTGATGGCGCCTAACATTTCACTTGCTAGGCAAGCCAACGTTAGAATAATATTATCCATTTTAAAATAATTTTTAAATGTATTAATAACAAGAAAACAAATACGGAAGCAAAGTTTGAAATATAGTGAAATAATCCATCAAACAACGATGTCTAAATACTATCCCAGAATTGGTGTCATAAGTGCATGAGTTTCTAGAATAAATACACTTAAAGGTCTGAATAAAGTAAAGCTGTCTGGAAATAAATACACAGCTAAAGTAAAATAGACGGGGACTTCAGAACTGCAGACACCATGCAGTTATACCTCAAGTCTCCTCCGAGTAGCTGAAATCCGAGCAAAACTATGGCACGCTGCTGGACCAACTCCAAAATCTGGACAAGAAGTGCAGAGTATAGTATCAGTACAACCGACCCCATGTACTGGTAAGTGTTGAGCCTAACCTCGACGAAGTAGTGACAAGGTTAAGGCGGGTCACTTACATTACCTGTACGCAATATTAGATACAACAACAATAATAGAAATAAATCAAGTAACTCATTTATAATAATTGAAGCCAACTCAGCAGTCATAACCAATTATCATTTCCATCAATTCAATTTGCAGCGTGCAACCCGCTCTCACAATATATTCATTTTAACAAGTCTGTTATGACGTGCAACCCGATCCTCCAATATTGACTCTTAATAAGTCTGTTGCGGCGTGCAACCCGATCCTCCAATATTGACTTTTAATAAGTCTGTTGCGGCGTGCAACCCGATCCTCTAATATATTCATTATAATCAATCATGTTGCGGCGTGTAACCCGCTCCTCCAACATTTTCATTTACCAATTCTTATAGAAGAAATTTTTTTAATAAATGTAACAATTAATATAAAATTACAAGACAACAAGCAAACAATTATTATGGTTTAATTATGAAGCAAACAATGACAAATAGCAAATTATTATGGAAATTAAGGAGCAAATAGGCAGTTTAATATTTAATATGCTAAATGTCAAATAACAACTAAGGCACATAATTCAAATAGTATGTAACAATTAATGCAGGAATTCAAGAATTTATATTTGCAAAGAATAAGTGAGAAACAATTATTATAATAATTAATTTATATTTAAAAATAATATATGATTTTTCAAGTAAGCAGTCAAATAATTAATTTGACGACGTATAGACACTCGTCACCTCGCCTATACGTCGTTTACATGCAATTCACATAACAAATAATTTAAGGGTTCTATTCTCTCAAGTCAAGGTTAACCCCCACACATACCTCGCTTTGCAAATTCCAATCAATTATTCAACCACAGCTTTTCTCTTGAAATTTGCCTCTGAAAGCTTCAAATCTATTCATAAATAATTCAATATATTCAATACTAATCATTGGAATTAATTCCATATGAATTTATAAATTTTTCGGATAAAAATCCAAAATTTATTAAAATATTCGGCAGTGGGACCCACGTCTCAAATCCCGAAAAAACTCACGAATTTCGAACACCGGTTCCGATACGAGTTCAACCATATCAAATTTGTCCAATTCTGATATCAAATGGACCTTCAAATCTTAATTTTTCGTTTTTGGAAAGTTTTACAAAAATTCCAATTTCTTCCATCTAAATCCAAAATAAATGATGAATATAGACATGGATTTGGGAAATACAATCACTATATGATAAAGAACACTTACCCAGTTCAATATCGTGAAAATTCCCCTTGAAATCGCCCAAATTCGAGACTTAAAACTCAAAAATGAGTAAAAATGGCTAAAACTCGATTTTATGTATTCTGCCCAGCATTTATGCATTTGCGGGCTATATTTTCGCACCTGCGGTCTCGCATTTGCGAAGTAGGGCTACCAGGCGAGGTTCCGCACCTGCGGACAAAATGTCGCACCTGCGACGTCCGCTTCTACACAAAAGGCCCACACCTGCGAAGACTGCATCTGCGATGGTCTCGCTTCTGCGAGCTCGCACCTGCGGTCAAAATTCCGCAGGTGCGATTACACCAGAACTAAAAATTTTAGATTTTTCTTAAGTCCAATTCTTGTTCCGATTTTGATCCGTTTCACTCTCGGGGTACTCAGGACCCCCGCTCGAATATACCAACAAGTCCCGTAACATAATACAAACTGACTCGGGGTCTAAAATCATGTCAAACAACACTGAAATTACAATCCACACCCTGATTCGAACTTTGAGTTTTAAACTTTCAATTTGCAAATCTCGTGCCAAAATATATTAAATAAATTCGGAATGACTTCAAATTTCGCACACAAGTCATAAATGAAATAACGGAGCTGTTCAAATTTTCAGAATCGGATTCCGGCTCCGATATCAAAAAGTCAACCCCGTGGTCAAACTTGAAACATTTAGCCTTTAAATTGCTAGTTTCGTTAAATGGTCATAACTTGAGCTAGGGACCTCCAAATTAAATTTCGGGCATACGTCCAAGTCCCAAATCACGATACGGAGTTACCAAAATTGTCAAAACACTGATCTGGGTTTGTTTGCTAAAAATGTTGACTAATGTCAACTCACTTAAATTTTAAAGCTCTATTTCCCATTTTAATCTATTTTTCACATAAAAACTTTTCAAAAAATTATACGGACTGTGCACGCAAGTCGAGGAATGATAAATGGTGCTTTTCGAGGTCTTAGAATACAGAATTACTTAATAAATTTAAAGATGACATTTTGTGTCATCACATTCTCCACCTCTAAAACAAACGTTCGTCCTCGAACGGAGTTAGAAAAAGTACCTGAGCTGGAGAAAAGGTATGGATATTTACTTCGCATGTCCGACTCGGACTCCCAGGTAAATGCCTCTACTGGCTGACCTCTCCATTGCACCCGAACTGAAGGATAACTCTTTGACCTCAACTGTCGGACCTGCCGGGCTAGAATAGCCATCGGCTCCTCCTCGTAAGTCAAATCTTTGTCTAATTGGACTGAGTTGAAATCTAACACATGGGACGGATCACCATGATATTTCCAGAGCATAGACACATGGAACACCGGATGAACCGCTGATAAACTAGGTGGTAATGCAAGCCTGTAGGCTACTTCACCCACCCTTTCACGATTTTCAAAGGGTCCGATATACCTAGGGCTCAACTTGCCCTTCTTTCCGAACCTCATTACACCTTTCATAGGTGAAACCCAGAGCAATATTCGTTCTCCAACCATGAATGCAATATCACGAACTTTACGGTCGGCATAACGCTTTTGCCTAGGCTGAGCTGTGCGAAGGCGATCCTGAATAATCTTGACCTTATCCAAGGCATCCTGTACCAAATCGGTACCCAACAACCGAGCGTCTCCCGGTTCAAACCAACCAATTGGCGATCGGCATCGCCTTCCATATAATGCCTCATATGGAGCCATCTGGATGCTCGACTGGTAGCTATTATTATAAGCAAACTCCGCAAGTGGCAAAAAATGATCCCAAGAACCTCCAAAGTCTATAACACAAGCGCGGAGCATAATTTCCAATATCTGAATAGTGCGATCTGACTGTCCGTCTGTTTGTGGATGAAATGTTGTACTCAACTCTACCCGCATGCCTAACTCATGCTATACAGCCCTCCAGAAATGTGAGATAAACTGCATACCTCGATCTGAAATAATAGACACGGGCACACCGTGAAAGCGGACAATCTCACGAATGTAAATTTCAGCTAACCTCTCTGAAGAATAGGCAACTGTCACTGAAATGAAATGTGCTGACTTGGTCAACCTGTCCACAATGACCCAAACTGCGTCAAATTTTCTCTGAGACCGTAGGAGTCCAACAACAAAATCCATAGTGATAAGCTCCCACTTCCACTCAGGAATTTCTAACTTCTGAAACAAACCACCAGGTCTCTGATGCTCGTACTTAACTTGCTGACAATTCAGACACCGAGCTACATATGCAACTATATCCTTTTTCATTCTCCTTCACCAATAATGTTGCCGCAAATCTTGATACATTTTGGCGGTACTTGGATGAATAAAATACCTGGAACTGTGTGCCTCTTCAAGAATTAATTCACGAAGCCCATCCACATTAGGCACACAAATACGGCCGTGCATTCGCAGAGCTCCATCTTCCCCCATAGCAACCTATTTGGCATCACCGTGCCGCACCGTGTCCTTAAGGACAAGTAAGTGAGGATGATCATACTGCCTCTCTGTGATGCGCTCATATAAAGAAGACCGAGCGATTGTACAAGCTAGAACCCGACTGGGTTCTGAAACATCTAACCTCACGAACTGATTAGCCAAAGTCTAGACATCTGCATCTAATGGCCTCTCACCAACCGGAATATACGCAAGACTGCCCATACTCATAACCTTTCTACTCAAAGCATCGGCCACCACATTGGCCTTTCCGGGGTGATACAAAATGGTGATATCATAGTCTTTCAACAACTCCATCCATCTTCTTTGCCTCAAATTAAGATCCTTTTGTTTGAATAGGTACTAGAGGCTACGATAATCAGTAAATATCTCATACGAGACACCGTAGAGGTAATGCCTCCAAATCTTCAGCGCATGAACAATGGCTGGCAATTCTAGGTCATGAACAGGATAATTATTCTCGTGAACTTTTAACTGACGCGACGCATATGCAATTACCTTGCCATCTTGCATTAATATTGCACCAAGCCCAATGTGAGATGCGTCACAATATACCGTATACGATCCTAAACCTGTGGGTAATACTAATATTGGCGTCGTAGTCAAAGCGGTCTTGAGCTTCTGAAAGCTCAACTCACACTCGTATGACCATCTGAATGGAACACCCTTCTGGGTTAGTCTGGTCAAGGTGCTTGCTATAGATAAAATCCTTTCCACGAACCGACGATAATAACCTGCCAAACCCAGGAAACTCTGAATCTCTGTAACCGAAGTAGGTCTAGGTAAATTCTGAATAGCCTCAATCTTCTTAGGATCCACCTTTATGCCTTCTGCTGATACAACATGTCCCAAAAAGGCAACTGAGTCTAACCAAAACTCGCAATTTGAAAATTTGGCATATAACTGATTATTCTTCAAGGTGTGAAGCACACTTCGAAGATGCTGCTCATGCTCCTCTCGATTGCTGGAGTAAATCAAGATATCATCAATGAATACAACCATAAAAGAATCCAAATAAGGCTTGAACACCTGATTCATCAAATCCATAAATGATGCTGGAGCATTTGTCAACCCAAATGACATCACTAGAAACTCGTAATGCCCGTACCGAGTCCGAAAAGCTGTGTTAGGGACATCAGACGCCCTAATCATCAACTGATGGTAACCAGATCTCAAATCAATCTTTGAAAATACCTTGGCACCCTGAAGCTGATCAAATAAGTCATCAATTCTTGGCACCGGATATTTGTTTTTGTTAGTGGCCTTGTTCAACTACCGATAATCTATACACATCCGCATCGAGCCATCTTTCTTCTTTACAAATAATACTGGTGCACCCCAGGGCAAGACACTAGGTTTAATGAATCCCTGATCAAGCAAGGCTTGTAACTGCTCTTTCAATTCTTTCAACTCTGGCGGGGCCATACGTTATGGTGGAATATAAATGGGCTGAGTGCCCGGAGCCAAATCAATACAGAAGTCAATATCTCTGTCGGATGGCATCCCCGGTAGATCTGCAGGAAGTACTTCCAAAAATTCACGAACAATTGGTATTGAGTCCATAGAAGGGACATTCGCACTGGGATCGTGAATATAAGCCAAATAGGCTAGACACCCTTTCTCTACCATACGCCGAGCTTTCATATAAGAAATAACCCTGCTGGCAGAATGGCCGGGAGTTCCTTTCCACTCTAACCGAGGTAACCCCGGCATAGCTAGGGTCACTGTCTTGGCATGATAGTCCAATATAGCATGATAAGGAGACAGCCAATCCATACCCAAGATGACATCGAAATCTACCATATCAAGAAGTAGAAGATCCACACTAGTTTCAAGATTACCAATAGTAACCACACATGAACTGTAGACATGATCTACTACAACAGAGTCTCCCACCGGTGTCGATACACACACAGAAGCACTCAGAGAATCACAAGGCACAACCAAACATGAAGCAAAATAGGAGGACACATAGGAATAAGTAGATCCTGGATCAAATAGAACTGAAGCATCTCTATGGCAAACTGGAATGATACCTATGATCACAGCATCAGATGACTCGGCCTCAAGCCTAGCTGGAAAAGTATAAAACCGGGGCTGGGCCCCACCACTCTGAACTACATCTCTGGGACGGCCTCTAACTGGCTGGCCTCTACCTCTAACGGTCTGACCTCTACCTCTAATGGCCTGACCTCCACCTCTAGTTGCCTGGCCCCTACCTCTAGCTGGCTGAGCAGGCGGTGAAGTAACCGGTGCCGGTATGATGGCACGAGAATCTTGCCGAGATCTGTTACTCGCCAATCTAGGGCAATACCTCCTGATGTGACCAATGTTCCCACACTCATAACACCCATCCTGATGCCGTGGCTGCTGAAGCTGAAGCTGACCCAGATGGGCCGGATAACCACTGTAGTAACTCTGGAGTGGTGGTGCACTGATAGGAGCTGAATGTGCACTGAATATTGGCTGCCCAGAGTAAGGCATAATAGGACCGTGACTCCCTGAAGCACCGGGAGATACATGAAGTGCTGAATGAAACGGTCTGGGAGGATGACCCCTACAAAAATTACCCCTGCCTCCAGACGAGGCACCACTGTAACCACCGAACTGACGAGGCCTCTTATCGGACCTCTACTCTCTTTCCTGTGCAAGAACCATCTCGATCCTCCTTACGACATTAGCAACCGCCTGAAAAGAAATCTCACTTCCGGTCTCCTTGGCCATCTGATGTCTGATAGGGTGAGTGAGTCCCTCAATGAACCTCCTCACTCTCTCTCACTCCGTAGGTAGTAAAAGGAGACCATGGCGGGCCAAATCCACAAAACGGGACTCATATTGAGTAACAGTCATACTGCCTTACTGTAGACACTCGAATTGCTTGCGGAATTCCTCTCAGTGTGATAGGGAGGAACTTCTCCAGAAATAGCTGAGAGAACTGCTCCCAGGTAAGTGCAGGCAATCCGACTGGTCGGGTTAATGTGTAATCTCTCCACCACCTCTTGGCGGAACCCGTCATCTGGAATACAGCAAAATCAACTCCATTGGTCTCAACTATACCCATGTTTCGCAGCACCTCATGGAAGCATTCAAGATAATCTTCTGGGTCCTTAGAAGGTGTATCACTGGTCGAAGCCGATGTTTGTGATTGCTATTTGGTGTCTCGTTCTCCTTCTGAGCCCGATCCCTTTATTGACGAAGGCGAGGATATTGGTTTCGCTTCAATGACGGTGAATATTTCTTTTGCGGATGGTTGTTCTCCGTACATTATTTTGACTCTTCTCGATGTTGGGAATTTGAGGACCTGGTGTAGGGTCGAAGGTACAACTCTCATGTTGTGGATCCATGGCCTTCCGAAAAGGGCATTGTATCTCATGTCGCCTTCGATCATGTGAAACTTTGTTACCTGGATGGTTCCGGCCACGTTTATTGGTAGAATTATCTCGCCTTTGGTGGTTTCACATACCATATTGAATCTGTTTAGAACCAGGGTTACGGGTACAATCACGTCACGCAGGCCGAGCTGTTCTGCGACTTTCAATCTATTGATGTTGGCCGAGCTACCTGGATCAATCAATACACGCTTAACTTTAGTTTTATTCATGAGTACAGATATTACCAGTGCATCGTTATGAGGTTGTATGGACCCTTCTGCATCTTCATCATTGAAGGACAAAGTTCCTATGGGTGTGTAATCCTGAGTTCGAGATCGCTTTTCTCTTACAATCGATGTTTTAGTACGTTTAAGCACTGGTCCCTGGGGGTATCGGCACCACCGATGATCATGTGAATGACGTGTTGTGGTTCTTCCTGCTCGTTTTGCTTGCCGAAATCCCTATTTTTAAAATGGTTCCTCGCCCTATCGCTCAATAATTCCCGAAGGTGCCCTTTGTTAAATAACATGGCTACTTCCTCTCTTAGTTGCCTGCATTCTTCCGTTATGTGGCCATGGGTGCCATGATATTTGCACATTTGATTGGGATTCCTTTGGACAAGATCGATCTGCATGGGTCGAGGCCATTTAGTGTCTTTGTTGCGTCCGATAGCCGATACGATGGCGGATGCATCAATGTTGAAGTTATATTCCGATAACCGAGGTGCTTCTATAGGATCAGCATATTTATCAAAGCCACTCTTGTTCATAAGTCCCCGAGAATTATACCCTCGATCACTCCTTCGATTGTTCCGAGCGGTATTGCGTGTTGAACCGTTATTCATCCGATCTGTGACGTACGGTTGATATCGGTCTCTATTCGACCTTTGTTCTCTATCGATCTCCCTTTGGTTTTTAGTAGTTGTCCTGTTCTGATACATGGATCGAGACGGAGCTCCCAACTGGTCATCTTTGACCCCAATTTTTGACTGATATCGGTTGTGTATATCTGCCCAAGTTATTGCTGGATACTCGATCAAATTTTGCTTCAGCCGATGTGATGCTATCGAACTTTTCTCGTTCAACCCTTGGGTGAAATCTTGGACGGCCCAATCGTCTGTGACTGGTGGAAATTCCATGTGTTCTATTTGAAATCGGGATATGAATTCCCTCAGCATTTTCATTAACCATTTGCTTTAATTTGAAGAGGTTTGATTTCCTTGTTGCAACCTTTATGGCACCAGCATGTACCTTTACGAACGAATATGCTAACATGGCAAAAGAATCGATGGAATTTGGCGGCATATTGTGATACCAAATCATCGCTCCCTTCGAGAAGGTCTCCCCGAATTTTTTCAACATTACGGATTCGATCTCATCGTCCTCCAAATCGTTACCATTGATGGCACATGTGTAAGGGGTGACGTGTTCGTTAGGATCGGTCGTGCCGTTATATTTGGAAATTTCAGGCATACGAAATTTTTGGGGGATTCGTTTTGGGGATGCACTCGAGGGAAAAGGCTTTTGTATAAAATTTTTCGAATCCAGCCATTTTATCATTGGTGGAGCTCCCGGGATCTGATCGACCCTGGCATTGTATGTTTCCACTCTCTTGTCGTTGGCTTCCACTCATTTTGTGAGTTCCTCGAGCAATTTAGTAATCTCGGGAGTGGTCCCAGATTCTTACTCGTTTGACTTCACTATGGCGGGCTTCGTTCTGGGGGTGATTTCTCGAAGCGGATTGGGATCTGGCCTGCTTTGTATATGAGTTTGGCTATGCAACTGAGCTATCGCTACTTATTGGGCTTGTAACATCTCGAAGATCATACATAAGCTGACTCCGATTTCCCCCACGTTATGGGTGTCTCGAGCTACGGTTCGAGTTCCGCCCTGAACGCTTCTTTCCGGTTCGGAACGTTGGTTCGCCTCGAGACCCACTTGCGAATTGACATCTAGCGGTACTTCGGCTCGAATTTCAGGTACTTCGATTCGAGCTTCAGTTCCATCGTCAAGTGGCCTTCCGGCTCCGTGTACCAAGTTATTGGTTTCATCTTGAAGGTCGGCTTCTTGGTCGATAGGTAAAGCCATTGCTGATTCGAAGTTGTAAACTGGTGTGTATTGTAGATTTGTATCAAACAACCACTGTTACCCTTAGCCCCACGGTGAGCGCCAAACTGTTTACCCAAAAAAATCGGATAACGTTAAATTTGTATACGGTTCTAAGGATATGCGATACAATTTGATACAAATCGTATAGAGAAATAGAAATATGTGTATTCCTGACAATGAGAATGAGAATAGTGAGCAAAAAAGAATGAATAAGATAAAGTAAAACAAGCACAAAGAGATATCTTTCAATCTGAGAAGTGATCTTTTGTTACAGTGTCTGAGGTGCTCTATGCTTACAAGGATTCCCCCCTTTTATAGTAGAGGGATCCTATTTTATTTATAATAAAACAAAACATATAGTGAAAGACCCATGATGAATTGTATCTTCCTCGATTCCTGCCAAGATTCCCTCACCTAGTGGGATTGCAACGGCTTATGTCTGTGAGTCCGGTCTGACTCGGGCTTTTGATCTCGACTTGATCCCGATTCTAACTCGAGCTCTCGGTCTTTGGCTTAAGCTCGATTTTGACTTGGACCCTTGACTTGATTCGGGGTCGATATTGGTTGGTCTCCGGCTCCTCGGGTTCGAGGCTTGTTCGCTCCGTCTTTGGAAACCATCTCGAAGTCTCACTTCGATCGGCTATCATTCAAACTCGAGCAGACGTGCGAAGACCGAAATCTATTTCGACCATATACAAATACTACTATTTCCAATGAAGATATCAAGACATTTTTAGTTTCTGAAGTCAAATAAGATTAAACATTTCATATATGGTGATACAATTACGGCCTTTACAAACGTACAACATAAATATTTTACACTATGCTTTCTCATCCTATTCTACCCAACTTCTTGTGCTAAGAAAAGACACAAAGAAGACCAAGAATAATGAAAATGGAACCTTGATTTTGGGAAGGTTTGATTTGGTGAAAAGGAAACAAAACAGAACCAAAGGGTAAGAGATTTCTCCTGCATGGACAATTGGTAAGCGACGGTGATAATATAATGTGACACTAATTGAAATCTAATTGTGAAATTATGCCTTAGTTGCAGAATTGCAGATCACGTTAACAAAGACGATAAAATTTGAATTCGCACAAGAAATCTCATATAATGGAGGGTATAGCATTTTTAACAAAGACGATTTCATATTCAGGTGTCGAATAAAAGATATTTGATTAAGAAAAAGAAATATTTAACACTCTATCATTACTTTATTGGTTGTACTCACCTAAATTAACCAACCCTAAACACCACAATGTATATGAATTGTAGCACTAGAACATTAGTCGCTAAGGTGGTAGTAGTGAGGAAAGAAAAAATAGACTGATGTTTCAATTTTCATCACTTTTTTAGTTAAAACAAAGGATAATACTACCATTTAGACTATTAACTCGATAAGTCAGAGCACAGATAACACAAAAATAGACAAAGCTCATTAATTCTTTTTTAATTTTAATTTGAGAACCTAATAAGAAAGTTGTTCTCAATTCCAAATCCAGCAAGTTAACAAATATCCAATTCTAAACTCTAAGAAAAAAGAGAAAGAAAAAAAAAAGACTTATATTTTGCATTCAAAAATCTTAATTTACCATTTGACTACAATGAGTAGCATGTGCGGCGACGGATCAAGCAACTTGTCGCCTAATTAAGTGCCCGTGATTAGTTGATCAAGCCATTTTTAGGATTAAAAATTAGTAATCATCATGTGAATATGATAGAATCGAATTTAGTAGGATTAAAATTGGAGCTACATAATTATCTTCTTTAAATATACATAATATTTAAGAGAAACAAACCTCACACGTCATTTATATGTACAGAGGCGGAGCCAGAATTTGAAACTTGTGGGTTCAGTATTCTAATTCTTTTAAGTTACTGGGTTCTTAATCAACAATTTGTACATAATTCAATATTTTTTTAAGACAAATACAAAATTTGAACAAAAGTTATTGAGTTCAATCTCCGCCCCTGTATATGTATATTACATATACGTACACACCAACTAATTAATTATTAGTCTGCACATGAAATAATATCAAGATCTTTTGTAGATACACTTCACATTAATGCGGAAAATAATCCACAAAAGCACATCTTATTATTATTTTGTGATTAGTTTCTGGCGCGTGCCTCCATATCAGAAAATAAATATAAAATTTTTAACATTACATAAATATTAGTAGATGATGTATTTGGGTTACAAAATAAAAATTAACAAAAATATAAATTTCCTTCACTGATGAATATTTATTCACTTCCTTGTTATATAATATAAGTGAAAGTACATATAAAAAGTTAAAGCTCATTCATGCAAGAGAATATGCGATATTCAGATGATCAAATTCTCTCATTCAAGATGATTGAAATATCCTGAGAAACCTGAAAAGATGAATTTAAATCAAATTAATTTTATAACATAGTGAAAGTACATATAATTCAAGGAAGAGACGTTGCTATCTAGATGAGCAAATTTTCGCATTCAAAATAATTGACATATCCTAAGAACCTAAGGAGATGAAATTGAAATCAAATTAGTTATATTACATAAAACTACATATAATTTGAGTAATAGAATATATGCTATTTAGGTGATCAAATTCAGACATCCAAAATGATAATCCTCGGTATGAAAAATAATTTATTGCTACGTTCTAAAAAGAAACCAAAGATTGATAGTTGAACTAAAATTACTTGCACACCAAATAAAATAAAATAAAATAAAAAGTAAGACAAAAAGAATAATGACTATCTCAAATAAATAAATAACATTGAATAAAGTAAAATGCTAGATAAATAGTTAGTAAAAAAGAACGCTTTTGCTTTTGGATCTGCTAGTACGGGAAAATGTTAGCTGTGATACTATCAAGGCTAAGCATAAAAAAAATTAAGTTTCTAACCTTCTTAATAGACGATTATGTAACCAATCTTGTTAAACTGTAATGATAATGGACATCTACAAATCCCAAAAGAAGTTTAAAACTTCATTCCCATTATCTTAACTCCTAGTCAATCAAGAGAAATTAGTCTTTTCCTTATCTTCAATTCCCCTTTCTCCGAGGCTCCAACCTATCTTATTCTTCTTCTTCTTTTCTTTTTTTGCCATACTCAAAGCATAGAGTTACTTTCCTCTTTGTTTCTTATATTCAAAATGACAAGCTGAGACTTTTGAGCTTTCAAGTTAAACGGCACAAGTGTCACTTAATTAAAATTAAAAACGATTGTTATCAATTAAGAACGGTTGTCAGTTACTTTGTGACTTTCGAAATTTTAATAAAAGGGAATTAAAGATGGTGTCACGATTCAAAATTTAACTAGCCGTGATGATACCTAACCCCACCCGCTAGGTAAGTTAAATAACACAATCCGATTTAACTAATATTTAACTGACTCTAATACACTCCCTAAGGATTGGTATTACAAATCATGAGTTTCTAAGATTCAGAATTTACAAAGTGGTGTGAAATAAAAATATGTCATATGTTTGAATTATACATGAACAGATAAGAATTCTAAAGCTACCATGAATAAGAGGCAACAATAACTAGGACGCAGGTACATCTTCAGATCCAGCTCTCGCCGTACGCAGCTACATCAGCATCCGAAATCTGCATGCAAGGTGCAGAAGTGCAGTATGAGTACAACCAACCCCATGTACTCAATAAGTAACAAGACTAACCTTTGAGCTGAAAGTAGTGATGAGCTCAACATGTATAGTCCAATATAAAATAACAGTACAGAAATGTAGGCATACTTTCAAGTTAAACTTAGTACAAGTAAAATAGCTCAATTCTAAATGATATGAGGAATATGACATCTCTATATCTATATGCCAATGTACATATTGTATGTGATGCACTTCAGTGGAAACCTCGTATACTCAAATCTCAAAATACTCAATCACTCAGTCCTGTATATGGCCAATCCAGCCCAGGGAAGATCCATCATATATATATATATATATATAAATATAAATATATATATATATATATATATATATTCACATCGACTGACAGTCAGTCACTCAATACTGTATAAGGCTAATCCAGCCCAGGGTAAGATCCATCCCCAAATATAAATAATTTGGACAAGATCCATGTCCAGGGAAGATCCATCCCTCAATATAAATGCTTCGGACAAGATCCATGTCCAAGGAAGATCCATCACTCAATATGAATATTTCCAGGGAATATTCATCCCTCAATATAAATGCTTCGGACAAGATCCATGTCCAGGAAGATCCGTCCCTCAATATAAATTATCTACGCTCACTGTGGGGTGTGCAGTCACATCGACTGACAGTCAGTCACTCAATACTGTATAAGGCTAATCCAGCCCAGGGTAAGATCCATCCCCAAATATAAATAATTTGGACAAGATCCATGTCCAGGGAAGATCCATCCCTCAATATAAATGCTTCGGACAAGATCCATGTCCAAGGAAGATCCATCACTCAATATGAATATTTCCAGGGAATATTCATCCCTCAATATAAATGCTTCGGACAAGATCCATGTCCAGGAAGATCCGTCCCTCAATATAAATTATCTACGCTCACTGTGGGGTGTGCAGACTCCGGAGGGGCTCCTTCAGCACAAGCGTGATATAAAGCCGATATGGCCTGCTGCAGGTGGGCAGCCTCGATCCATATAATAATAAAGCCGATATGACCTGGTGCATGCGGGCAACCCCAATTCATATAATAATAATATATATAAAACCAATATGGCCTGCTACAGGCGGACAACCCCGATCCCATAAATATCATCACAATTTATGAACATGACTCAGTATAAAATATACATTTTAAAAATAATTAAATTCAACAACAATACGACCCTATGGGTCCCTAAAATATCGGCACGTAGCCTAAACACGATCTTTAATACGAGTTTCAACTCAATTTCTCTAGCACGTGGAGGATATACGGATAATAACATGATTCTTTAATTTTACAACTCCACGAAATTTATTCAAGTCACAATTTCTATGGTGCACGCCCACGCGCCCGACACCTAGCATGTGCGCCACCTCTAAATAATTTATATAACACAAAAATCGGGGATTCATACCCTCAGAACCAAGTTTAGAAATGTTACTTGCCTCGAACAAGCCGAATCAGATGTCGAGCAAGCTAAACAATACTCCGAAAATTCTATTCCGTGCGTATCAACTTCCATACGCCTTCCTATCTCCTCAATTCAAGCCAAACGATCTGTATCTAATTCAAATAACGTGCAAACAAATCACAATTTACTCCAATGCTTACAAATTAACAATTTATGAAAATTTCCAACTCCGCTCGAAAAGTCGACAGTGGGGCCCACATCTCGGAATCCAACGAAACTCAGTAAATCCAACAACCTATTCAATTACGAGTTCAACCCTACTAATTTCATTCATATCCGACTCTGAATCGGTATTCAAAACTCGAAAATTCGTTTTGTGAAATTATAAAAATTTCTTCCGATTTCTTCTTAAAAAATCAATAATCTAACGCCGAAAATGAAGATTAATCCATGAAATATAATCACAAATGAGTCAAGAATGCTTACCCCAAGTTTTGTGGTGAAATTCCTCTCCAAAATCGCTAAATCCTGAGGTTCCCAACTAAAAATACGAAATAATGGCTCAAAGGTCCGAAATAAAGGACTTATAACACTGCCCCGACTTCCTTCTTCGCGCTCGCGAGCCTCCCATTGCGTTCGCGATGAACAAAATTCTCAAAAGTTATTTCCAAACTCTTCTCAAATAGCCTCTAGTATAATGGTCATAACCTTTTGTACAGAACTCCAAATGACAAATGGTATGACTATCTGGAAATTAGACATCAAAGGACATAACATATATTTGTTGATCACCTCTCAATTCCTTATAGATTGCGAAATATAAGCTTCTAAAGTTAACCATGTGCAACATAGATTTCCAAACTCTTTCCAGACATCCTGTAGTGTATCCACCATAACATTTTGTACACAACTCCAAATGACAAATAGTTTAAGTTTATGAAAATTAGATACCAAGGGCTACAGCTTTCATTGTTGGATCATCTCTAGATGCCTTATATATTGTGAGATATAAGCTTCCAAAATCAGACGACGGACAACAGGAATTTCTTCTTCGCGAACGCGAGAGTCTCTTCAGGAACGCGAAGAACAAAGTCCCAGCAGCAAAATCCTTCTTCGCGAATGCGTGAGGCTCCTCGCGAACGCAGAGAACAATACCAGACATCAAAAAACTAGCAACCAAAGTAGCCCAAAATGATCTGAAACATACCCGAAACACACCCGAGGCCTCCGGGACCCCAACCAAATATACCAACAAGTCCTAAAACATCATACGAACTTAGTCGAGGCCTCAAATCACATCAAACAACGCTAAAAATAAGAATTGCACCCAAGCCTAATGAAACTAAGAAATTTCAACTTCTACATTCGATGCCGAAACCTATCAAATCAAGTCCGATTGACCTCAAATTTTACGCACAAGTCATAAATGACATAACGGACCTATTCTAATTTCCAGAATCAGATTTCGACCTCGATATCCAAAAGTCAACTCCCCCGGTCAAACTTCCAAAATTAAATTTTTATTTTAGCCATTTCAAGCCTAATTTAGCTATGGGCCTCCAAATAATTTTTCGGACACGCTCCTAAGTCCGAAATTACCATACGGAGCTATTGAAATCATCAAAACTTGATTCCAAGGTCGTTTACATATAAGTCAATATCCTGTCAACCTTTTCAATTTAAGCTTTAAACCTTGAATTTCATTCTTCCAAACCAACTCCGAAATACCTGAAAACCAAAATCGACAATTCACGCAAGTCATAATACATCGTATGAAGATATTCAAGACTTCCAATAGTAAAAAGGAGCATAAATGCCCAAAACGACTGGTCGGGTTGTTCTCTTCTCCCCCACTTAAACATGCGTTCGTCCTCGAACGTGCCAAGAGTTGTTTCCAAGCCATCAAATCACTATTCCACCTTACCACGCACATAATCGGGGGTGATCCCACGCCACCCTATTCCATATAGGCATGACAATACAACATAATTGAAGATCATTACTTTAACTTTAGTCCGTAAAACTTAGAACTCAAATTTTCAACATCTAGAATTCTTTTCAAGACACGAATCTCACATCTACACATTGTATAAGTCTGAACAAGCTGTATCAAGCCATGACCATAACCTCAGATATAATCGCATAATATACTACACAACTCGCATACTCGCAACACCATTCTTGATCACAATAACTACTCAAAACCAACTCGGTACTGGTATTAAATCCTATATCAAACAAAACCTCGTTCTAAAACCTTCATACACTCCTGATAATGAAAGAAACACACGGAATTTTATAACCCCTTATCAGATCAATAAGTCATGGAGTTCTCTCGCCCCAACCAGAACCATAATCATTTTCTAAGATGACTTTCAATCTTATCCTCCCAATACACCGTAATAAAATCCGATAGTACCCATTCTAGGTCCAATGACCATATATTATTAAACACAACTATCCCACAGACATGCCACACCAATAAAACTCAAGCCAGAACTGCGCAATCCGTGTACCCAAAATGGAAAAATATCTCAAAGAAGAGAACCGTATTACAAGTCAACAAGCACCACCATAACTGAAATGCTATAAGCTCATCATATATAATAAAACCAAGACACACGAATCTAATAACGGTAACCAGCTCTTCTAGAGCTCACATTAACATAACCCGCACAGACAACTCACATGTTATAGTATCAGTATATGGATCCACACGGACAACTCACGTGCCAATAACATAATCTGCCTGGCATGGTCACAGGCCTCCAGTCCAAGCATATCATACAAGAGAAATGAAATAAGTACACATGTATATGATAAATAAAATAAGATTTACATGCTCTTGGATTGGTATAAATAACACGCCATAGAGTAGCCATGTGCAAAGTGTTCTATCACAACTCAAATCGGTAAGTTAACGCAGAAATAGTAACTACCCAATTTATTCAGGGAATTAGCCTCTTTGTAACCTCAACTATAGCCCAGATAGTTCTCAACAAAGGTAAGAATACGAGAAACGTTATAACTTTATGCTTAACAGTCAACTCTAGGCATATCATAGCCTAAGCATTCTTCCCGAGTAGGAATACTTGCCCCGATACCCACACATGGGCTCAAAACCTCACATATATACGCACTCGTAGTGCGCAACTATCATAAATAATTTACGTAACTAGTGCCTCCACTGAGTTTAAATAAAATACTTTCCCCAAACAGGCCGCAACCCTGAAACAATATGCTTTTGAGAACTCCCAGTCTCCACATTCATAGAATACATAAATCACCATAACCGATCCCAACTTCAGCACTCGAATGACTAACACATCTTTCACGCAGGATCACCTCGTGAGGAATACTTCTATAATTCTTCTGTGCCACATAGCAAAAATTTGAATACGGTAGTCTCTCAACCAGGTGAGTACCGCAATACCAATGAACATCCGTAAGTCAAAACACAATGCGCCTTTTAAAATGCGCACCCTTCTCAGGGATTACTGAGCAGTTATAACATTCATCTAAATATCTAAAACTGACCATTCTGTCCAAAATTCGTGATCTTCCTTTCAAGAATGAACTTTCACCTTGTACATATAAATCTAAATCCCGCACAATACACTACATCTATCATGTGAAAAGCAAGAGAATCTCATTATAAACTCTGAGTCACCAGCAAATTACATACCTGGTTAGTTAGAAACCTTTTTCTTGCTTCTTTCCAGGAGAAAATCATAATACACAACACGTTCCCCACACTGGTAGAAAATATCCGGCTCAAACCATGGTAGAAACCATCAAGAACACACTGCAATCAATTTGCACATAACCAAGCTATCAGAACTGAATTCCTCTAACTCGACCAAGCCATGCAGGTCACCAAACCCAAGAATATTTCCACCAAAACATCTGTAAAATCTCATCACATCATAATTAACCCCCATAATACCACAACCGAAACACCCACTTTGAAAATATCTTATGTGGATTTAAAATAATTCTTTTTTCCTTTCTTATATTGGAACATAGAATCCATAGTCATACAGAATTACCGCAAGTCCCGACACCATCAAATGTAAATCTCAGATTCTATCTGTACACAAGTCCGAAAAAATTCTCAATTGGTATATATAAATTTTGAATCAGTCAGAACCCTTTTAAAAGTCATCCACTCTGCTCAAATCTAAATTGCTTCGCCCAAACGGGCTGAAAGACACGTGCTCTTTTAGCACAATCAACCCTCAAAGAAGTAACCATGTCTTAACACGACCAATCAAATTCATGCTTCGTACGCACTACATCCTTCAAAATAATAACTTAATCATTCCATAATTTTCATATTTTCATTTAAGTGCAATGTAACCTGTATCTAGGAATTTCCTTACTCGATTCATCCTCGATCTCAACCTCTGCAGTCATAACTGGTCCACAAGTATGTCTCAGACCAAAACTAAAATTTAACATATAACCATGAAATTGAATTGTCAATAGCAGGCTCCCTCACTTGGCTCAAAGCCATAGATTAAAACACTCGATAACTCATAATACTCATACTCTATTACTGCCATAATACTGTTGTCAGTTCAACGAAAATTCTTCTCAAGCTCATGCAACACCAACCATAAAATACCTCAATCATCCGCTAATCTCGCATTCATTCTCTTGACAGTCAAATCAACTTTCTCAACCAGAATCAAATTCAAATCTCAACACGTATACCCCGCTGGTAGAAAAGAAACTCCCCTCTCAGTATTATAAGGGACACACCTATGTAGGTTACTCCGCAGGAAACAATCCACCTGCATAGCCTCAAATTGGCATCTTGCTATACCCTTTTGCATCCATAATTACTACGCAATCACTTAATCTTCCTAGGTCTGAACTTACCACAAGACATGAGAATTTAATTTGTCCCATAATTTAACAACGTGAAAGTTTCTTCAACACACTCATAACTCGAGACTATACATCAAAATGGAAATCAAGCACCCAATGGCCTTTTTTTTGTTTTTTTTTACATCTCAAGGAAAAACTTCTTGTCATATTCAAACCACCTAAACACATCCCGCAGTCACATCATACTTATCATATAGCCATTCAACCGCTCATCGAGCCATAAATGCCACTCATAGGGACATTACCGGACATATGAGTCCAAATATACAAGTTCACACAACTGAAGCTACTGAGCCTAAGTTGTGGTCTAAACCTGGCTTCAAGTCCTCCAAATTGGCCCATCACCAAAACACAGAATACACATCTCAAACCTCGTTCATAGAATCACAAGCCGGCGATGCACAACTGATACCGAGCGCTTACATGCGTACACTAATGCGTGGAAGGAATTCAAAGAGTTTTGCTTTAAGCTGAATCAATTATGTACGATAAGGAAAGAAAGATGGGAAATTATCATGTCACGACCCCAATTCACCCTCTGTAGGATGTCATGATGGCACCTAGCCTCTAATACTAGGTAAGCCTAACAAATTGCGGAATAACATAATAAGAGTATGAAACTCAAACCTCAATAGCTGTAATAAATGGAAACTGCAAGTCAAAGAACAAAAATCTCCCAAAACCCGGTAGAAACAAGTCACAAGCTTCTAAGAGAAATATTAATTATCTCTATACATCAGAGTCTATTAAAGTAAGGAAAATAACATGATAAGGATAGATAGGGACTCCGAGGTCTGCGGACGCTGGCAGATGTACCTTGAAGTCTCCATACACAGGTAGCTCACTGATATCCAGACTGGTAAGCGGTACCTAATTCTGCACAAAAAGATATGCAGAAGAGTAGCATGAGTACACCACAACGGTACCCAGTAAGTGTCAAGCCTAACCTCGGTAGAGTAGTGACGAGGTCAGGTCAGGCCCTACTGAAAATAATAGAAAAATATGACAGAGGATATAATAGTATAATGAAATGACTGAAGAGAGAGCAACACAACAAAAAATAGGTAAACAATAGGGGGCGCTCCCGAGATACCGTCTCGTAGTCCCAAAAGTAAATGCTCAATATGGGATCTCCCGAGATACCGTCTCGTAGTCCCAAAAGTAAATATGTAAGGGGATTTCCTGAGGTACCGCCTTATAGTCCCCAAAATAAATATGTAGTACAGGGGGATCTCCCGAGGAACCGCCTCGTAGTCCCAAAGTAAATATGCAGTACAGGAGGATCTCCCGAGGAACCGCCTCGTAGTCCTAAAGTAAATATACAGTACGGGGGGATCTCCCGAGGAACCGCATCGTAGTCCCAAAGTAAATATGCAGGAGATAGTCGGAGGAACAACAAATTTTCAGCAAATATCTTACAGTTAAAGATTTAAATCAAATCAAAGAAGCAGGTAATTCAGCTAAGCATGTTGCACATATTGCAAGTAAGAGTTAAGGCACGTAGACATGTGATACTAGGCTAAACATGATCACTACATATACTAAAGCAACTCAATTAAAGAATTTAAAAGAAGACTACTCAACAATAACCGATATTTCCAAATTTAGCTCGTGTACACACTAGTCACCTCGCGTACACGTCGCTCATATATCACAAAATGTTACAAAAGTATCAAATCCTAAGGGGATTTCCCCCACACAGGGTTAGACAAGCTACTTACCTCGAATCACGCTCAATCAGTCAAGTAGAATGCCTTTCCCTCGATTTTTTGACTTCGATCGGCTCAAATCTAGTCATAATTAATTTGATTTAGTCAATACAAATTATAGGAATAAATTCCATATGAAAATACAAATTTTCCAACAAAAATCTGAAATTTAACTCAAAAATTTCCCGTGGGGCCCACATCTCAAAACTCGACAAAAGTTACAAAATATGAACGCCCATTCAACTACGAGTCCAACCATACCAAAATTATCCAAATCTGATATCAAAATCAGGATCAAAACTCAAAACTTAGTTGAAGAACTTTCCAACTTCTTCCCCAAATTTCTCAACCAAATTCCTTAATTAAGTGATGAAATCAACTATAGATTAATGGAGTATAACCATAAATAAGTTAAGAATCGTTACCCAATAGCTTTCTCTAAAAAAATCCTTGAATTATCGCCTCTGTCCGAGCTCTCAAAGTCCCAAAATTGAAAATGGAATAAAACCCTAGAACTTAGCCTTTTCTGCCTAGCGATTTCGCACCTGCGGGCTCTTTGTCGCACCTGCGATGCCGCACTTGCAGAATTTCTATCGCAGGTGCGGACTTCACTTAAGTCCCCTGGGTCTGCTTCTACGAGAGGAGGACCGCACCTGCGGATGTGCTCCTGCGACCAACGCGTCGAACCTGCGACCACATCGCTCATGCGCATCTTCCCACCGCAGAAGCGAGGCCGCTTCTGCGTAAATCCTTCTGCACCTGCGAATCCTGCCTGGGCTGCCCAACTCCGCTTCTACGATCTTCCACTCACACATGCGCGTCCACACCTACGGCCAACCCCACCGCAGGTGCGATGACACCAGAAGTTGAAAAACTTCAGCAGATTACACAAGTCCAATTTCGATCCGTTAAGCATCCGAAACTCACCCGAGGCCCCTGGGACCTCAACTAAATATACCAACAAGTCCTTAAAAATCATACGAACTTAGTCGAAGCCTCAAATCACATCAAACAATGCCAAAACCATGAATCATACCCCATTTCAAGCTTAATGAACTTAAGAATTTTTAACTTCTACATTCAATGCCGAAACTTATCAAATCAAGTCCGATTGACCTCAAATTTTGCACACAAGTTATAAATGACATAACGGACCTATTCAAATTTCCAGAATCGGATTTTGACCCCGATATCAAAAAGTCAACTCTCCGGTCAAACTTCCAAACTTAAATTTCTATTTTTAGCCATTTCAAGCCTAATTTAACTACGGACCTCCAAATAATTTTTCGGACGCGCTCCTAAGTCCAAAATCACCATGCAGAGCTATTGGAATCATCAAAATTCTATTCCGGGGTCATTTATACATAGGTTGACATCCATCCAACCTTTTTAACTTAAGTTTTAAACTTTAGAAATAAGTGTTCCAATTCATTCCAAGACCTCACCGGACCCGAACCAATACCCCGGTAAGTCATATAACAACTGTAAAGCACAAATTGAGCAGTAATTGGGGAAACAGAGCTCTAATACTCGAAACGACCGGCCGGATCGTTACATATCCTAAATGCCTTATAGCCTCTCGAAGATAAGTACATACGTCATCATACCGATCCGCAAGACTCTACTAGACACTTGCTCATGACTTGTAGAACCTATGAACCTAGGGCTCTGATACTACCTTGTCACGATCCAAAATCTAACTAGCCATGATAGCACCTAACCTCACCCACTAGGTAAGCTAAATAACATAATCTGATTCAATTAATATTTAACTAACTCTAATACACTTCCTAAGAACTGGTATTACAAATCATGAGCATCTAAGATTCGAAATTTACAAAGCTGGTGTGAAATAAAAATATGTTATATTTTTAAATTATACATGAACAGATTAGAATTCTAAAGCTACCATGAACAAGAGGCAGCAATAACTGGGACGTAGGTGCATTTTCAAATCCAGCTCTCGTCGTACGCAACTACATCAGCATCAGAAATCTGCACGCAAGGTGCAGAAGTGTAGTATGATTACAACCGACTCCATGTACTCAATAAGTAACAAGACTAACCTTTGGTCTAAAAGTAGTGACGAGCTCAACAGGTATAGTCCAATATAAAATAACAGTATAGAAATGTAGGCATACTTTCAAGTTAAACTCAGTACAAGTAAAATAGCTCAATTCTAAATGATAGGAGGAATATGACATCTCTATATCTATATGCCAATGTACATACTGTATGTGATGCACTTCAGTGGAAACCTCGTATACTCAAATCTCAAAATACTCAATCACTCAATACTGTATATGGCCAATCCAGCCCAGGGAAGATTCATCCCATATTTATATATATACACATCGACTGATAGTCAGTCACTCAGTACTGTATAAGGCCAATCCAGCCCAGGGGAAGATCCATCCCCAAATATAAATGGTTCGGACAAGATCTATGTCCAGGAAAGATCCATCCCTCAATATAAATGATTCGGTCAAGATCCATGCCCAGGGAAGATCCATCCCTCAATATAAATGCTTCAGACAAGATCCATGTCCAGGGAAGATCCATCCCTCAATATAAATGCTTCGGACAAGATCCATGTGCATATAAATACTTCGGACAAGATCCATGTCCAGGGAAGATCCATCCCTCAATATAAATGCTTCGGACAAGATCCATGTGCAGGAAAGATCCATCCCTCAATATAAATCATCTACGCTCACTGTGGGGGTGCAGATTTCGGAGAGACATTTTCAGCCCAAGCGTGATATAAAGCTGATATGGCCTGCTATAGGCGAGCATCCCAGATCCATATAATAATAAAGCCGACATGACCTGCTGCAGGCGGGCAACCCCGATCCATATAATAATAATAATATATATAAAGCCAATATGGCTTGCTACAGGCGGGCAGCCCCAATCCCATAAATATCATCACAATGGATGAACATGACTGAGTATAAAATGTATATTTTAAAAATAATTAAATTCAACAGCAATACGACCCTATGGGTCCCAAACATATCGGCACGTAGCCTAAACATGATCTTTAATACGAGTCTCAGCTCAATTTCTCTAGCACATGAAGGATATGCAGATAATAACACGATTCTTCAACTTTACAACTCCACATAATTTATTCAAATCACAATTTCTATGGTGCACGCCCACGTGCCCGTCACCTAGCATGTGCGTCACCTCCAAACAATTTATATAACACAAAATTCGGGGATTCATACCCTCAGAACCAAGTTTAGAAATGTTACTTACCTCGAACAAGCCGAATCCGATGCCGAGCAAGCTAAACAATACTCCGGAAATTCTATTCTGCGCGTATCAACCTCCATACGCCTTCCTATCTCCTCAATTCAAGCCAAACGATTTGTATATATTTAAATAACGTGCAAATAAATCACAATTTACTCCAATGCTTACAAATTAATAATTTATGAAAATTTTCAACTTCGCTCGAAAAGTCAACAGTGAGGCCCACGTCTCGGAATCCGACGAAACTCACAAAATCCAATAACCCATTCAATTACGAGTTCAACCATACTAATTTCATTCAAATCCAACTCCGAATCGGTATTCAAAACTCAAAAATTCATTTTGTGAAATTATAGAAATTTATTCTTGAAAACTCAATAATCTAACGCTGAAAATAAAGATTAATCCATGAAATATAATCACAAGTGAGTCCAGAATGCTTACCCCAAGTTTGTGGTGAAATTCCTCTCCAAAATCGCTAAATCCCGAGGTTCCCAACTAAAAATATGAAATAATGACTCATAGGTCCGAAATAGAGGACTTATAACATTGCCCCGACTTCCTTCTTCGCGTTTGCGAGCCTCCCATCGCGTTCGCGATGAACAAAATTCTCAAAAGTTATTTCCAAACTCTTCTCAGACAGCCTCTAGTATAATAGTCATAACCTTTTGTACAAAACTCCAAATGACAAATGGTTTGACTTTCTGGAAATCAAACATCAAGGGCTATAACTTTCATTTGTTGATCACCTCCCAATTCCTTATATATTGCGAGATTTAAACTTCCAAAATCAGCCATATAAAATAGAGATTTCCAAACTCTTCCCAGATAGCTTGTAGTGTATCCACCATAACCTTTTGTACACAACTCCAAATGACAAATGGTTTAATTTTCTGAAAACTAGACACCAAGGGATACAACTTTTATTTTGGATCATCTCTAGATTCCTTATAGATTGTGAGATATAAGCTTCCAAAGTTAGACGACATATAGCAGGAATTCCTTCTTCGTGAATGCGAGAGTCTCTTTGCGAACGCGAAGAACAAAGTCCTAGCAGCAAAATCCTTCTTCGCGAGCGTGAGAGGCTCCTCGCGAACGCGAAGAACAACACCAGACATCAGAAAACCAGCAACCAAAGTAGCCAAAAATGATTCGATAATACTCGAAACATACCCGAAACACACCCGAGGCCTCCGGGACCCCAACCAAATATACCAACAAGTCCTAAAACATCATACGAACTTAGTCGAGACCTCAAATCACATCAAACAATGCTAAAAATATGAATTGCACCCAAGCCTAATGAAACTAAGAAATTTCAACTTCTACATTCGATGCCGAAACCTATCAAATCAAGTCCGATTACCTATTGTATGTATCGTATTGTTACTTGAAATACGATGTTTGTTTTCATTGTTACTTAAATTTTATTGTTTGCACACAAGTCATAAATGACATAACAGACTTATTCCAATTTTCAGAATCGGATTTTGACCTCGATATCAAAAAGTCAACTCCCCGGTCAAACTTCCAAACATAAATTTCTATTTTAGCCATTTCAAGCCTAATTTAGCTACGGGCCTCCAAATAATTTTTCGGACACGCTCCTAAGTCCGAAATTACCATACGGAGCTATTGAAATCATCAAAACTTGATTTCGGGTTCGTTTACATATAAGTCAACATCCTGTCAACCTTTTCAATTTAAGTTTTAAACCTTGAATTTCATTCTTCCAAACCAACTCCGAAATACATGAAAACCAAAATCGACAATTCACACAAGTTATAAGATATCGTATGAAGCTATTCAAGACTTCGAATAGTAGAAAAGAGCATAAATGTCGAAAACAACTGATCGGGTTGTTACATATGGCTATTAAAAGTTAGTGACATTTAAACGGCTATTTATCCACTAATGAAGGGGGAATGGGAAAAAGGAGATAAAATATAAAGAGGATTCCTTTAAATTTTATGGATGCCACATCACGTTGCTTAACATCACAATTATATGTAGATATAGATTAATGAATAATTACCTTTTCATTTGCTTTCAGATTTAAATTAACAAAAAGTGCAAAAGTTGAGTATATATAAAAAGGTATTCACTTTGATTTTTTGGAAGATAATTGTTGCAAAATTAATTTTGCTGATAGTGCTGTTTTACTAGTAGTTTTTAATTTCACTTGATTACTATTTTACAAGGGTAAAAAGGTTATTTAGGTTTTGATGGGTATTTTAGTAATCTATTCTTACACTTTGGTCTTCACACTTATAATATAGTATGATGATATGTAACAAATATACAATGCATATATAAATTAACTTGGATAATTATCATATTTTTCTTTGAACTTCACGTACTTACTCAGATCAGATAAATGTTTCTATATATTGTATCTCGATCGATTTTTTCCATGTCAAGAAAAGAAAAACTTGTAAAATAGTAATCAAGTGAAATTAAAAACTACTAGTAAAACAGCACTATCAGCAAAATTAATTTTGCAACAATTATCTTCCAAAAAATCAAAGTGAATACCTTTTTATATATACTCAACTTTTGCACTTTTTGTTAATTTAACTTCAAGAAAAGATTCTATAAAAAAAATAAACAATTTATCTTCCAACGAGTCGCCTTTCTTCATGCTGATTGATGTCATGAGTCCACTTCATATTTCTCTATATATACATATAACTATATATTCGAATGTCCATTAAAACTAACAAGGCAAAGAAAAATGGAGTTTGTTGCCTAGCTTATCGTCCTTTGCTTATCGAATTTGGCATCATCATTTAAGAACTTTTAGACGTATTTGTTTATTCAGATCTTTGTTTCAAGATAAAAAGCCTTCCATTATATGGTTTCTAGAGCTGTCATCTTATTTAACATATTAACTTTGTTTATTGTTTATATAAGACCGTAGGAATTATATATGAAATCAAACGACAACTAATACTCATGTCATCTCATTGAAACTTTGGTATATATACTTTAAACATAAAAGTAGTAATCTTATTCGGAACCACCTATTTCACGTTGAAACTTTGCTAATAGCCAAGACACGAGATAGTTTGCTAATAATAATGGCATAAGTATGGGTGGGCGTTCGGGCAGTTCAGATTGGATATGAGAATTTCGATTTGGATACGATTTTCGGATTGAAGAAATGACAATCTAAATCCAATCCAAATAAGTTCGGATTGGATCGAAATTTTTAAGTTCAATTTCGGATTAATCGGTTGATATTATGAATTTTCGGTTTTGAGCGTATAACTTGTGATGTTTCTACTTTTTACAAAAAATGAATATCCAAATGAAATATTCATGTTAAATTGCCTGAAAGGTTCATTCTTGTCGCAATCATTCAAATAAAGTATTCAAGTAATGAAATTATTATATAAAAAAATACAATAGAGATATTAATACGGCCGATAAGAAGTAGCAATAGTAAAATCATGTCCAAATAGAAAGTATTCTGACAGTAACTTAGTAATTAATATTGAATATATGAGAAAATATCTTATGGGCAAAGTATTGAACTTATTACTATTGCATATGAATAATAGACTAAATATAAAGTATAAAAATTTCGGATTTCCGATATCCCAAAATCCGAAGTATCAAATCCAATATTCAATCTGAAATTCAAAATCAAATCCGTAATCCGAAAATCCAAACAAAAAATTCAATTTTTGAATTTGCCCAAACTATGCCCACCCCTAGACAAAAGTGAACCTAAAGTATTACGACGGGTAACATTGAAAATATTCGGATAATAGAAGTGACGAAAAAAATAAAGCCAGGGTTAAAGTGCACAACCCGAAACTCTTGAAGGAAGCTAACAAGCATTTCAGTGGATAGAATAAACTACCAAGTCAGCAAGAAACGGTCTTAACTACGACAAATAGAAATGGCCACAACCATCCAATTTTCCAACTCCCTTATATTAACTTCCATTTGCTTGACCATTTCTTCAAAATTTCCCTATCATCACTCTCTCCTTCAATTCTCCCCAAAAACAAAAAATTCTTCGCCGGAAATAGCCATGCCGATGACGGATAATCAAGGATCATTCCTTAATCGGATAAGCATTCGCCGGAATCAAGTTTCCAATATGGAAAATAACCATGAACAAGACCTAGAAGACCTTGAACTTTTCCAAAAACACGTAGCTGATCGATTTTCCGATCTTTTACCAAACGACCCTTCATCTACTACAGATTCTCCAGCAAAAGATCAATCACCTCTCCTCTCAATTTCATGGTTTCGTAAATTGCTCGATGTTTTCCTATGTTGTGAGGCTGAATTTAAAGCCCTTGTCCTAATTGGACGTGACCCTGTTCAATTTTCGAAACCTCCATTGGATCGTCTTGTTCCGGACATTTTAGAACGTTCGATTAAGTCTCTTGATATTTGTAATGCTGTGACGCACGGGTTAGAACTGGTGCGTCACTGGCAAAAGCTAGCTCAAATCGCTGTTACAGCGTTTGAGCAAAAACCAATGGGCGACGGACAAGTGAGGCGCGCGAAAAAGGCGTTGAACACGCTGCTTACGTCGATGATGTTAGATGATAAAGAGAATAATTATCACGCAAAAGCTGCTGAGCGCACGTGGTCATTTGGCAGGCGTAGTGGTGGTGGTGGTGGTGCTGGGAATAATAATAAAGACAGAACTAACGGAACGTTTCGTTCCATGTCGTGGTCCGTGGCAAAATCGTGGTCCGCTTCGAAACAGATTCAGGCTATGGCTTCCAATCTCGTTGCGCCACGTGGCGGTGAGCCAACGGGGTTGGCGGTCCCGATTTATGCTATGGGCACGATTTTCGTGTTCGTTATGTGGGCCCTAGTGGCGGCGATTCCGTGTCAGGAACGGACAGGTCTGTTAACTCATCTTCCATTGCCGAGGAATTTGAATTGGGGACAGGCTTTTATTGCACTGCAGGATAAAATCGCAGAGGAATGGAAGAAAAAGGAGAAAAAGGGAACGACTGGGTTATTGGATGAAATGCAGAAAATGGAGAAAGTGGCACAGAATTTGGTGGATTTCGCCGAAAATTTTCAGTTTCCGCCGGAGGAGGAGAAACTGGAAGAGGTGGCGGCGCAGGTGGCGGAGATGGCGGAGATATGCCGGAAAATGGAGGAAGGGCTAGCGCCGTTGCAGCAACAGATTAGGGAAGTGTTTCACAGGATTGTAAGGAGCAGAGCTGAAGTCCTTGATGTTCTTGATCAAATTGGTAAAATGTCAACACCAGTTCCATATTGACTTTAAAAAAAAAATCAATTTTACAATTTCCAACTGGGGATTGGGATTAGTTTATTTTGTTATTGTTTTTGGTTTTGTTCTATGCTGTTTACAGAGGAAAAATCTCTGTTTGCAAAAGGCTGACAAATATTTGTGATAATTCTTATACTATAATTCAAGTTTTTATTTGTTTCGTTCTGTAAAAAGAAATGAATAGTAGATTGATTGTTTAGCAGTAATGTGACCATTGAGCTCTATTTGAAAATTATGAGTTAACTAGTATACAATAACACACAAAATGAATTAGAGAAAAAAAAAAATTAAAAATACAAGACATAAATGACACGAGGATTGTTGATTCTCAGAAGAATAAATACTTTGCTCACCGACTATATCATTAATAATAACAATTCCTGACAATAACCAATTTTAGAAATTTGAGAGCGAGAGGTAAAAGGTGACATATTATACAGTATTTCTAACTACAGCAATTACAACCGACCACTAAACCTTATTTGTCAACTTAAACTAGCCTGCACATATTCAAAATAGCAGTGCAATGCATCTTGTGACAAAATGAGCTAAACAAAGAAAAGACAAAAAAGCTAATTTTTTTTTGGATGTTTAATCGAAAAATGGATAAAAAATAATGAATCCTAGTCGTAGGAAAATGTTTAAAAGGCATGTTTTTCGTAGTCCTTTTCTTTTGCGGGTAAGAGTTCACAATCAAAGTAGCTAGAATAATTTGTAAACGATTTGTTGATATGGGCCTTTTTCAAGTTACCAAGAAAAGTCAATCAAACAAGAATACAAGACATCCAGAAAAGCCACAGAGTTTTTCGCCTAATGAGAAGGAGCAACCAGTAAATAAAGTGTATAAAGAGCAAAAGAGGTTTAGCTTTAAATAACCGTAATAGGTTAAACTATACAAATTGTCTAAAAAATTTATATTATCAGTATATATAACTTAAGTCCTATAATTCATCAAACTACCAAGAAAGCTAAATCAGTCGGAAGGGAAGAGAGCGGAAGAGTTACAAAGTGTATATTGTTGAGTGTATGAATAAAGTGATTGAAAGTTGATTAGCAGAAACAACCTATATATAAGGGTAACGACACTCTTAAAATAATCCATCTTATTGCTTAAGAAAACTAATTAAGAAGTCATGAACCAGCAGAAAGTTTTCTTGGTAGGCTTAATAAATTATATTTCTGCTAGTTCCTGATTCAACAAACTCAGCGGTCCCATTTAACTTCTAGTCCCTCTATTTCAATTTATGTGAACATGTTATATTGAGCGCGAAATTTAAGAAAAAATAAAGACTTTTGAAATTTGTGATCCTAAACAAGTCAAAAAGGGGACAAAGTATTTATATGGTTATAAAAGCTTCTCGTTAAGGCTAGAATTAGAAGTTTAACCTAAATTGTTTCCAAAATTAAAAATGGGTCATTCTTTTTGGAACAGAACAAAAAGAAATATGTTCACGTAAACTGGAACCGGAACGGAAGGAGTAATAATAAAATATATGCGCCTGCTAGTTCATAATTCAAAGGGGCAAAATAGTAGGTTCCATTAAAATCTAAACCTAATGTTTCTTGAGAAGTTGGCTTGACTGGTATTCATTGTTTAATCAGCTCCCAAGTTGTGCAGATTGAGACACTTCGAAAGTAATCCTAATATTGTTATCTTTTGGTTCTTAATATTATGTTATTCGTTATATCTCCCTCGCTATATAACATGTTTGGCCGAGTTTTTCTAAAGCCAAAAACATTTTTTTCTTTCCAAAAAATATTTTTTTCCCTCAAAATTGAGGTGTTTAAAAAAGCTTTTGAAAAAAAGTACTTTTGTATGGCCCCTAAATCAAAAAAGTCCAGTGAGTCTTTCATCGACATCAACTTTTTTAATTTACTTTCTTAATGCGAATAACCAAATAATTCAATCTTTTTTTTTTTACGATTTTACTTTGTAATAGCATCATAATATACTAATTAAGATATGCCTAGTATAATTGATACTCTTAAGTATACTTTTCAATGATAGCTTACATTTTCTTTATATGTAATGAGTAGTGTTAGAGAAGAGCTCTATTTTACAATGCCAATTAAACACGCTGATTTACGCCTCGCCCTACACTAAGGAGACGCCAAATATAAGTGACGTAGAGTTAGTAATTACATTCGCTAGTCAAAAATATATATAAAAAATATATATAATATATGAATATACAAAAATATATATTTTATCAGTTATTATTTTTGAAAGTTGCTAAAAATATATATTTTTTACGGACTTTTATATTATTAGTGTGATTTAACTTGTGACAGTAGGTTATTTATTGTTTATTGAGTTAGTTGTAATAGGCATGTAAGATATAATATAGGCATTTTTAACTGAGATTGTGAATTTGTAAAATAGAATATGAATGAAAAACCCCATGTTTTCAAAATAGAAATAGTAATGTATGCATCTCTAAATTTGTCTTCATACAATAGACTAGCTCGCACCCATTTCTATTTTCTGGCATCTGCGTTTTCATCTTCAAAACTGACGCAATTTCAGAAAGAGAAGCGTCTCTTCTGTGCTACCTACGAGTCAATCACGACTTTTCTCTATTGTCGCGACGTTTCGGCCATCTCTAGAGCCAGAATCAGAGTCCTAGAGCCAATTGACACCAATAATTAATCAGTACATGTTAATATTTAATTATTAATTTCAGATCACTTTTTATCCCTATGTCTTCAGGTCTTTAACCTTCCTCAATCTGCTCATCGCTTCAAATATCGCTCTCTGAATCCTAAAGTTTGAGCTCTTTTATTTTCATTTATTATTGTAGTTGCAGTTCACAGATTAATGGCGACCATGCCCAATACGATGCCGTTTAAGCAAGGTCTTTCACTCTGGTGTCCTCAATCAGCTTCGTTAAATCGAATTCCTCGGATTTCTTCTAGGAGCTTCCGGAGAAGTTACGTTGCAGCGGCTTCTTCATTCGCTAACGAGAATCGAGAGTGAGTATCACTTGTCGAGTTCACTTCTGAGCAAATAAATGATACTCTCGAGTTTGATTTTTGATGTTTTTAAATGAGTGAATAATTTGGTGAATTTGAAATGTGGATGATTGTATTTGTAGGTATGTGGTAGTGGGAGGAGGAAACTCAGCTGGATATGCAGCTAAAACTTTTGTTGAACATGGACAAGCTAATGGAAAGCTCTGCATTGTGACCAAAGAGGTAATTTTGGTTAAGTTATTTCCATCTCCGAGTAATTATATACTACAACAGAGTAGGAGTATTATGCTTAAGTTTTTACTACAATTATATTTTGTTGATGAAATTTGTATGTTAGTGTAGAGATAACAAAAACAAAAACAACAACAACAACAACTACACCTCAATCTCAAAAAGGTTGCAGTTAGGCTAATGAATCCTACTGACCATGTTACTCCATTAGCTTTTCCGAGTAATTATTTATTAAAGTTTCAAGCTTTTGTGGCCAAATGGTATTAAAAATTTGTGCCTCTAGGGCTTTGGTCCAATGTCAAAGTAGTACGATGCACATACAAGGAGTTTGAAACCTTGCTATGGAACAATGTTGGTAGTGGAGGGGTAGAGTGGTAGGCCTATTATTCTTAAGTTTCTAGGTCGAAACAACGTTTTCAATAAAAAACAAAGGAAAGTATTTAAGTTTTTAGTGCATTGGTATTTTGTATGTTGGTATAGAGATTTAGAGAAACCATAGTGTTAGAGAACTCCTAATTATTATTTTTTGGTTATTGAAATACAAATTCTTGAGTAATGAAAAGGATCCAAATGGAGGGGATTGGATATAAAGGATTTATGTAGCCGACCTGAACTAGTTTGAGACTGAGGCATAATAGTTGTTTTTGATACTTTGTGATGATTATTCAAATGACTCGCATTTAAATAGTTGTGTCTTTTAAGCAATTATTGTAGTTGAAGATGTATAAAGGAATCTGATTGGTTGGATGCTCGCAATGTTAGATTTAAGGTTTGTTACTTTGCTCGTGTTGGTTTGTTTTGAAATAATTTCCTTTTCGTAATGCAGCCGTATGCACCATATGAACGTCCAGCATTAACTAAAGCATATTTGTTTCCAACAGACAAAAAGCCAGCACGTTTACCGGTGAGCTTTAGTTAGTTTTATGTAGCATGGTTTGGAAACATTTGTAGCTTCTCTGTTATTGTCAATACCAAATTTCTGCATTTGATGAGAAATACCATGTAACTCTATTATTTTAGGGCTTTCATACTTGCGTTGGCTCTGGTGGTGAGAGGCAAACTCCTGATTGGTACAAGGAACAAGGGGTAGAGGTACTGCATTTTTGTATATTGTGTTGCCGCTTGTACAAGTATGATGTAATTGTGACTTTTTTTTTGGTTTACTCAAACGAAAGCAAGGTAAATCTATTGAAAATTTGATAATATATGTACTAGTTAGGAATTCTAGGACAATTTGAGAGGAAACACGATCTCATTTTGTTCTTATTTTATTCCATTATTCAGCTCCAGCATTCTATATGTCAGGTAAGTCTAATTGAAGATAAACATTTACCTTTTTGCAGATGTTATATGAAGATCCTGTAACAGGAATTGATGTAGAAAAGCAAACTCTGACAACCAATTCTGGAAAGTTGCTCAAGTATGGCACCCTTATTATTGCAACCGGATGTACAGCATCCAGGTAACCGTGCTTGCTGTACTAGAGTGCTGCTGATCTGAAACTGTTACTATTTATTTTGCAATAGGAATTCTGGATAGAGGAGAGATCAGAATTTACACTCATCCAGTTGCGCCTTGGTCCAATCAGAAAATGGACCAGGAAAAGATTTTTTCCCCCTTGAATAAACATCATATTCTCTATTTACTGTATTATTATTCCCTCCAAACCTGATTAAACTACCAAATACAGAATAATTTAGTGATTAATTGTCTTCAGATTTCCTGAGAAGATTGGTGGAAGTTTGCCTGGGGTACACTATATTCGGGATGTGGCTGATGCTGATTCATTAATATCCTCACTGGTAAGATCACCCTCATTTTATGCTTATAATTGGTCTTTTAAAATTTAAAGATACATCCCATAACTTTTGAATATGGATGGTTTTCTGGAGTTATATGACTGATATTATTCCTAATCTATGTTATTTTATTTTAGGGGAAAGCAAAAAAGCTTGTAGTTGTTGGTGGTGGCTATATAGGAATGGAAGTTGCTGCAGCTGCTGTGGCCTGGAAACTTGATACAACTGTGAGTTCTCTTAAATGCTTCTTTTCACTTTTGTAAGTAAGAAATGCTGTTTGTGAGAAAAAGAAAATAAGAAACGTTAATCCACGAACCATACTTACCTGCTCCGTTCGTAAAACTAAGTTGCACATTTGGTAGAAAAATTACCATAGAACTATAGAAGCAAAACCTGTTGATGACAACATAAGGAATAATAACATGTGAAGTTCCGAAAGTTATGTTTTATTCTACAAGTCAAAAGAAGTCCATGTCCTTTCTCGTACTAATGAGTCCTCTGCTCAAAGAGTTATCTGAAGCATAATATCCCAGTTTATTATCTTAAAATGAAGCATTTTATTTTCTTATTCCTTTAAAGTTCAGAGGAGAAGCCTAGATGCCCCGGTAAGGAGGTGCGAGCGGCTGGCTTTGGTGGGTGCGAGGAGAGGTAGAGGGCGGCCTAAGAAGTATTGGGGAGAGTGATCAAGCAGGGCATGGCGAGGCTTCAGATTACCGAGGACATGGCCCTAGACAGGAAGTTGTGGAGGTCGAGTATTAGGGTCGTAGGTTAGGAGGTAGTTGTGCATATTTCTACGGCGCGCTAGAGTGAGGCTAGTCTGTTAGGGTTTTGTCTTAGACTGTAAGTGGTTAATGTTGAGTTCACATTACTCTTTCGTTCCTCTTAGTGCCGGGCTTTATCTACTGGTTATTGTTTTGCTTTTCATCTATGTTCTTGTGATGCTGTTATTTCTTTCTAAGTTTTTTATGGATGGTACTAATATATTGTCTCTTTTTGTCTTCTTGAGCCAAGGGTCTATCGGTAACAGCCTCTCTACCCCTCGGGGTAGGGGTAAGGTCTGCGTACACACTACCCTCCCCGGACCCCACTAGTGGGATTTCACTGGGTTGTTGTTGTTGTTTAAAGTTTAAAACTTGCCTGCATTTGAATATGGTACCAGTATACACCTGCTTTTACTAACTTTGTTGGGAACATAGATAATTTTCCCAGAAGAGCATCTTTTGCCAAGATTGTTCACTCCTTCTCTTGCCCAAAAGTATGAGCAACTCTACCAAGACAACGGTGTCAAATTCGTCAAGGTTCTCCTCCTTTCTCCTCTCTAGTTCTGTTTTCAGTCTACCTCCTTTCTCAACCCATTTTATAAGCTTCTAATTGAATTTTATCTTTCCCCAGGGTGCTAAGATAAAACATCTAGAATCTGGTCCAGATGGCCGGGTAGCTGCAGTTAAGCTTGAGGATGGATCAAGTATAGAGACAGACACGGTACAACAACGATTACTAATGTTCTTCAAAGTTTTTATTTAACGAGAATTGGAGTACCTCGTATGATTGTGCAGCTAAAGAAGTTGAAGAGCTCAAGTCATTTGCATATCCTTTATGAATTTGCAGGTCGTTATTGGTATTGGAGCAAAACCTGCTGTCAGTCCATTTGACACGGTTGGCTTAAACAACACTGTTGGTGGAATTGAGGTTAGCACTCTATTTATCTCTTTGTTAGGATTTCTCAAATTGGGGACCTCCCAAATATAGATAAACACTCTCCTAACTGGAAATGGGTTATGATCTTCCACCAAAACATGATATGCTATAAATTGGAATGGTGAATCAACAAATCAAAGTAATACTTACCTTAAAGTTTATTATCAGTTTACTTATCAGTTCTGGACAGGATCTCACTCTAGCTGGTTTATTCTGTTAAGATTCAAATTTATGTCCTTACACGTTTTTCTTCATCTGTAAGGTTCTATGAAGTACATTAGTTGTATTGTCTTGAAGTCTTAACTACATCTGAAAGTAGGCATAGTCTAGTACATCAGAAGGTAGGCAGTAAATTTTGTTCCTGTCCACGAGTCGAAACTATTCATCTTCAGAGCAAATTGCTCCAACTCATACTTGAGCTATTGTTTTGTTACAAATGCACACATGTAAATCTTTTGAATTTGTTTGTTTCCTCTGATTAGCCAAAAAAGAAAAAAAGAAAGGAAAAGAGGCAAAAGAAACTATCCTTTTCCGAAGAAGTCATTTCAGTTTCCCTCAATTGAAGGTGAGAGGATTGTATATGGTTTATTACTCCTGATCATCAGAGCTCTTTTTGTTTTTTGACAGTGGCTGTATTTAGTAATACCAATGAAGAAATTGGTTCCAGGATTAAAAGAGGATATTTTAATTGTGTCTAGATGATATTAACTCTTCTGTAACTTCAGTCCTTTTAATGTTGTTTCTGGGCAAAACTGAGAAATCTGACTAGAATGAAGGTGCTTCTTTCTGTTAACATACCTTAAGAAAGCAAGAGCTTGATTGTTCCTAGTAATGATTGCACTTCAATTTTAAAATTCAGGTGGACGGCCAGTTCCGTACAAGCATACCTGGAATCTTTGCCATTGGAGATGTTGCAGCATTTCCATTGAAGGTTAGATCTTCTGACTAACTCTATACATTTTTTATATTTGTGTAATGAGTTGACCGATGCTAACCATGCACATGCAGATATACAACCGAATTGCACGGGTGGAGCACGTTGACCATGCTCGTAAATCTGCACAGCATTGTATTAAATCATTGCTAACTGCACATACGCACACGTAAGCTAATCCAAGTTCAGTTCATAATCACGGATAAGCTTCTTTTCAATTGAATCTTCCTAAATGTTGTATTGTTTGCTGAATGCAGGTATGACTATTTACCATACTTCTACTCGAGGGTTTTTGAATATGAAGGAAGCCCTAGGAAAGTATGGTGGCAGTTCTTTGGGGACAGCGGTAAACATATTTTTGCTGCTTTTGTTGATCATTTTCAAAGACTGTTATACTTCATATGAAAATAATTCCATAGCTGGTATTAATTATACCATCCTGTGAACAGTTGGGGAGACTGTTGAAGTTGGGAATTTTGATCCAAAGGTTGCAACTTTTTGGATTGACTCTGGTATGTACTCTATTCCTTCTTTTTGAGTGCGTTTGGTTGTGTAGGTTTATTTTTCTTTCCATTTCCTATCTTTTTAAGTTGTACTTCAAAAAGGTGATTCTAATAAATACAAGGCAAAAGAAGAGTGACATAAACATACATCTTCTTGCAGGTAAGCTGAAGGGAGTTCTTCTCGAAAGTGGGAGCCCTGAGGTATGCACTCTTCGAAGGATGTTCTCATGTCAAATTTAGCAGTTATCTATAATGGTCTATATCCGTATATATGCAAGCTGCATAAATGTCTAGATATAGAGCCATCAAAATATTTTCCTTTCTCCTCACTCTTGACCTTTAAAACTGTTACTCTAAAAACCTAACAGGGAAAGAAAAGAAAAAGAAAGGTGACTTGTCGAGGAAGCGTCTGTGTTCAATTTTGCACCAAGAAAGTGATCATTTGTGCCATACCAAAATTTTCTGGGTTTAGAAAGTCGTCTGGTTTTTACCTTCTGATTGGACAGTAAAATGAGTACCTCTAAAATCAATGTGGATAATATATAAAGTATGAGAGATGAAAATATTCTATTGCAAACTGAAATTTAAGCTAATTCAGTCACAATTGTGCTTGTGTATGTGTGTCGTACGCATGATGTATTGTTTATATCACTGCTAATCACATTGCTTTGTGTTGTAAAGATTGCTATGGTTTCCTAACATAGCCATCACTTCAATGTACAAAAGTTTTCCTCTGCTTTTGCTTATCATGCGTTAGGATTCTGTGAACAATTATTTTCCTTAATGACGTTACGGTCATTCTTAAGATCACTTATATGCTACTTAAACCATATAACAGTACCAGTCACTTATCTTTTCTTGAATATGGAATTTGGGTTCAAATATACTCGCACCACGATATAAATACTTCATCTGGGGAAGGAGTCATACATGTGCTCACCAGTTGAAGGAAGCTCAGAAAAAATTAGGGAAGTTCAATGGTAGAGTTGATAGTTAGTTTCAACTGGCTGGAGTTCTAAAAAATTGGATTCTGTTACTGCACGGACGAATAATGTTTTGGGGACTCCTTAGATGTCAAAAGATCAAAAGACTTGGCTTGTTCTATCATGTTATCGGCTTTGAATTAAATGTTAAGCTCCAGCAATAGATAAAATCATACTATAATAACATAAAGGCTTCGTCACATGAACGTTACATCATTGCTTGAAGCACTTGCATCTTCACCACAAACCACTGCCCCCCTCCTTCCTTCCTGAAACAGCATTACAAACATGAAAAGTGCATCGATCAACTTTATTTTTCCTAGAAGTTCATTGGTTTTCTGAACTATTGCACAATGAACAATATGGTATTAATATTCTTCTCATTTATACTGTCTGTATTGTTATTCCGATCATAGATGACCTTTCTGAAAGAGAAATGAATATAAGTTTGTCCCCTACCTAGAAAGGCAAGATTTTGCTTAATTTCTCTCTTATTACTGTCTCATCATTCAGTGAAACTTGATTAGTCTTATGATATCTGAAATTTATAACTGGATTGCATGTTTCTACTGTTGACTGGAAAATATATGATGTGAAACTGATAGTTCTTAACGATCATTTCAGGAATTCCAACTTCTCCCAAAACTTGCACGGAGTCAGCCTTCTGTTGACAAAAGCAAACTTCAAAATGCATCCTCAGTGGAAGAGGCATTAGAAATCGCTCAAGCTTCCTTATAGTAATATGGCGTTCTTAATAACTTTTTTTTTTTTCCAGATAACCAATTTCCCATGCCTCCAATATATAGTAATACCAATTTGGCCATTTCCCCAGGCTGTTATTATATTTGAGAGAGTAAGAGAGAGTGAGAGCGGCATACCGAAAAAAGATTTAAACACTTGTTACGCTAACCATCATCCATTTCTTCTCCGATGATGCTTGCCTGGAGTGCAGCGAGCTTGTTATTCTGAGTATATTGGATTTGACAATAAGAATGTCATAGGAAAATTGGTTTGAAACATAAATTGAAATTGTCTTCTATCTTATTGATAACGTGGATAATTTAAGTTCTATGCTTTCACCTTGATATTCAAGTGCCTCAAGAAGGCTCTATGCCCAAATAAAATTTGACTTGTTTGCCTATGATTCCTCTATCATTCTGCTGTAATGCTTCTAACTATGATACTCTCCACAGTTGTGCTCCTTCAGACAAGCTTAAAGAGTTTTGTGAACTAACAAAAGTTAGATTATGACGAATTTCATCAAGTAATAAATATAGAGAATTTAGTTAACTGATCTAACTAATTTAAGATTGAGACATAGAGAATGGACATGTTAGTTGTACATTAATACCTGTAGGCATATAAATTTTATTGGAATTAAATCCGTAAAATAATTTGGATTATATTTTAAATTCAAGATATATCAGTTCAAATAAATTTATTGGGCTAATATAATTGGATTAGTTATATAAGTCCAACGTATATGGATTAAATAAATAAGTCTTAATCCATTGGGCTAACATATTTAATTGGGCTAAACTATTTAATTGGGCTAAAGTGATGAGCCCACTTCATTAAGCCCAAGATATCATATTCCTAGAGGTCTAATTTGGTGCCACGTGTCAAATGACGTGGCACGCCAAGTCAAACGAAAGAGCCAATATGATCGTGCCACGTGTCAAAAATGACAAGGCATGCCAAGCCAAATTAAAAGACCAATGAAATTGCGCCACATGTGTAAGTGACATATTCTGGCCAATCAAATGCGGCAATGTCACACTTCAATTTGATTGGTCGGAAAGAGTTTGTTCTTATCATAATTCTTAACTTCTACAACTATAAATAGGGGTCTTCATAACCTAGAAAAGGACCAGAAGTTATAACAAGAAGCAAGAAAGAGCTCGTGGATCAAACGCTGCAAATTCCTCCATAAGTTTCAAGCTTCAAGCAATCAAGTTCAAGTTCAACAAATCAAGATTCAAGGAGTACGTGTTCAAATTAAAGTTCGTGCTAGTTGAATTCAAGATCATCGTTCGCGACAACAAACTACATATTCAATTTAAGCTCAAAGGCCCTTGGATTTATTTACTATTGAAAAGAAGAATCAGACGATTCATAAAGATTGTACACTCGATTGTTGCGATATTTTCGGTCTTGATTTTATTTTCTCGACGCAATTTATTGTCTACAAATTCTGGCACGCCCAGTGGGACAATCTCTACCTCCCATCTCAACTTTTCAAATCACCTAAGTTCAAGAACATTGAAATGACTTCAAAGAAAATCAACTCCAGCTCGATTTCCACCAATGCTACTAATTCCAGGTTCTATGCTGATGTGGAAAGCATCCTCGATATTACTTTTGGAAGCTTTGGACCAGTTACGAATAGCAAAAGCAAGTTCGTTAGGACAACAAGCACCCCATGTGCCGTCCGCATCAACCCCTGTTTTCGGATCTTCATACTCAAAAGGAGCAAGATCTTCCACAAACGCACCCGAAGGAGGAAGTGATGTTGCTGAAAGATCAAGAAACCTCTCCGGATTCAAGCACTCTGTTGTGAAGGAAAATGATGATGCTTCAAGTGATGGATCCTCTCCACTTACACCACATAGCGTGAACCAATGAGGATCAATCTGTGTGACAATCCATGCTACTCTCCATCGTCCACGACAATCATGCAAGCCATGGTGACAAACACTTCATCTGTGGAGGAGCAGTTGGCAAACTTGACGGAAGCAAATCGTTGGCTTGACCAAGTGCATGCAAAATCAAGATGCTAGAATCGACAAGCTAACATATAGGGTGGGAATCTTGATAGAAGAAGAATCCATCCACGCATCTGGCAAGCTCCCAGAAGTTCCAGAGAGTGATTATCCCCCAAGACAAGTAGCATCCGCTAAGGCTATCCCTGTCTCATCTGAAGGGATGATTCCAATCGATCAACTGAAGGAGTTCATTGAAGGAACCATTAAGAGCAAGTATGAAGTTGCTGCCAAATCCTCCCTTACATATGCAAATCCATACACTGCCAGGGTCGATATGTTGAAGATGCCTACTGGCTATCAACCTCCAAAGTTTCAACAGTTTGATGGTAAAGGTAATCCAAAGCAACATGTGGCACACTTAGTTGAGACGCATAACAATGCTGGGACTTATAGAGATTACCTCGTCAAGCAGTTTGTCCGCTCGCTAAAAGGAATTGCTTTTGATTGGTACACAGACCTCGAGGCTGGATCTATTGATAGCTGGGATCAACTAGAGCAAGAGTTCCTCAATCGCTTTTATAGCACGAGACGTACTGTGAGTATGATAGAACTTACAAATACTCGTCAACGAAAGAGTGAACCAGTTATCGACTTTATCAATCGTTGGAGGAATGCAAGCCTCAACTGCAAAGAGAGGCTTTGCGAAGCTTCTGGCATAAAGATGTGTATACAAGGTATGCATTGGGGACTCCGCTACATCTTGCA
Source organism: Nicotiana tabacum (assembly GCF_000715075.1). Lineage (NCBI taxonomy): Eukaryota > Viridiplantae > Streptophyta > Magnoliopsida > Solanales > Solanaceae > Nicotiana > Nicotiana tabacum. The sequence goes on from NC_134102.1 coordinate 136,278,213, forward strand.
AGGTATCAAGCATAGCACATTTTAAGAACTCGCGACTCGTCCCCACGACATGGAGTTAAGCATGACCTTCGCTGGAAATGAAAGGCTGCCTATCTTTGAGCCTCGCAAAGGGAACGACAAGCAAGAAGTCAGGAAATGGAGCAAGTTTGTACCCAGGTCTGAAAACAAAGAAGCTATGAATGTCAACACATCACCTGCGAAGTTCACAACAAAGGTGAGCAAGAAGCAGAGTACAAAATCCACTTCTTTTCAATATAAACCAAGTGGGAAATTGACTCTAAAAGAAATGCAAGAGAAGGAGTACCCATTTCTGGATTCTGATGTGCCAGCAATTTTTGAAGAACTGCTCGAGTTAAATCTCATTGAGCTTCTAGAGATGAAGCGGCCAAATGAAGCTGGTAAAACGAATGACCCAAATTACTGCAAATGCCATCGACTTGTGAGCCACCCTCTAGAGAAGAGGACAAAGTTATGGACTTAGCTCGTGAAAAGAAGATCGTGCTTGAAGATGATAAAGCAAGTGCAAACCAAGTCTCTATCACCTTTGGCTCATTCAGTCCTGATGAATTATGTTGTTTTAAAGAAAGTAAAGATGGAGAATTACTAGAGAACAATAAAGTTGAAGTCGATCAACCTGATGATGATGAAGGTTGGATATTGGTGACTCGCCGTAGGCGCCATAAAAGGAGCCCACGAAAAGAATCAATAGAACAACCAACAAGAAAAATGATGGTAAAAGGGCCAAGGAAACAGAATCCAGTTAGGCGTTTGAAGAAAGCAAAAGTGGAGGTGCACCACCCTCAAAAGCCACGACATCCAGTGACCTTGGAGGATTTCTTGCCATGTTGGTTCCGCATGAAGATTTTCCATGATGGTATTGAGGCCTCTTGTTGCAATGCTGATAAAGGGGAAGAAAAGACTGATGACCTACCGTTGGCACCATCTCCAGTAAAGCTCATCGAGTCTATCCCTCAAGAAGTTAACGCGTGCTAGGAAAAAGTTACGTTCACAAATGACGACCTTCTACTAAGTGATAATCTTCATAATCGCCCGTTGTACCTGGTTGGCTATATGTGTGATGAAAGGGTAAATCGAATTTTGGTTGATGGAGGATCCTCAGTGAACATCTTGCCAATTCGCACTATGAAAGAACTTGGTATTCCCATGAACGAACTTTCGGAAAGTCGTGCAATGATCCAAGGATTCAACCAAGGGGGCAAATAGCCATAGGTGCGATCAGGTTAGGAATCACCATTGAAGATATGCAATCAAGTACATGGCTGCATGTGATCGATGCAAAGACTTCATATAACGTCTTGCTTGGAAGGCCTTGGATATATGAGAATAAAGTAGTTCCATCTACCTACCATCAATGTTTGAAATACTATGAAGGTGAAGTCAAGAAGAAGATAATTGCTGATGACGAGCCATTCACTGAGGTTGAGTCATACTTCGCTGATGCAAAGTTCTACCTGAAGAACCGCATTGTGAAGGAGCTAAAAGTTGATAATGTCATGAATGACAAGGATGACGGGTCCACGACTAAGAGAGCTGAGGTGGTTGCCGACAAAACCAAAGTTGTTACTGAGGAGGTACAACCCGACGCGAATAAATCTCATAGAGGGGATATTGTGTCTTATGGCAAGAAAGTCAATCCTGCGCTCCAATATGTCCCTAAAAGGAAGAAAGATGTAGGCGAATCATCTAATCTCCAAACTAACATGCTAAAGGAGTTAACTCTTCCGTTAAAATGAATTGAGGCAGTAAAGTTGTCCTCGAAGTCACTTGCATGGTTTGTAGCCCAAAATCGTTTGCAGAATATGGCACTCCCTACAAAACGAACATATGAAGGTTTTGATCCTAACGCTTACAGGATATTTGCAAAAGTTGGATACAATCCCAATGAGCCGTCAAAGTTAGGGAAGCTCCCATCAGAAGCTGCGACGAGGCAACCACGTGAAAGTTTGGGCTACAAGCAACTGTCACCAGTGCGCATCTCCATATGAAGGGCGAGCAATAATTATATCACTGTAGAAGACGAATCTGCCGCTTCTAACATGCTTTCTGTCTTTGATCGACTTGGAAAATCAACTGTGAGAACTTCCGTATTTGAGAGATTGGGTCCATTAAAGAAAGGGAATAAGTTCCAGAGAAATTATCGAAATACAAGAACACCCGCTTATCCCAAAATTCAGAAGATCTCTAAAGATTTCCAAAGTTTGGTTCCTTCTAGAATGAACCGACAAACAAAAGTCATGGTTTCGTGCGATGAGGTACTGAAGGTGAAGCCATACACTGTGGTCTACACTAAAGAACGTGATGAAGACGAAGAAAATGTGGGTTCTTCGTATCATATTACTACACAAGGCGAGCATGGTGTTTTATCTTTAGTAGAGGATGACAAGAAATTGGATGATGTTTCCCCGTGTTATCACATATCCTTCAACGATGAGGATCCTCAAGAAGATGAAGAAGTGAAAGATGCTCCCCCAGAACTTGAGGAAGGGGTGAAGGCAACGATTGATGCCTTAAAAGAAGTTAACCTTGGCACTGATGAAGAACCAAGACCCACCTACCTAAGTGCTTTACTAGAAGTTGATGAAGAAAGCACTTATATTGAGTTACTCAAGGAGTTTAGGGAAGTCTTTGCTTGGAGTTACAAAGAAATGCCCGACTTGGACCCTAAAGTAGCAGTCCATCACCTTGCGGTCAAGAATGATGCTCGTCCTATTAAGTAAGCTCAAAGGCGCTTTAGGCCGGACTTGGTTCCCCTAATTGAAATCGAAGTTAACAAACTCATTGAAGCTGGATTTATTTGGGAAGTTAAATACCCGACGTGGGTTTCAAGTATTGTCCTTGTAAGGAAGAAGAATGGCCAAATTCGAGTGTGCGTTGACTTGAGGAACCTCAACAATGCGTGTCCCAAAGATGAATTATCGCTTCCTATTCCAGAGCCGATGATCGATGCTACTACTGGGTATGAGGCAATGTCGTTTATGGATGGTTCGTCAGGCTATAACCAAATTCGCATGGCACCAAAAGATGAAGAGCTTACTGCATTCCGCACCCCCAAGGATATTTACTACTACATGGTAATGCCTTTTGGCTTGAAGAATGCCGATGCTACTTATCAAAGGGCTATGCAGAGTATTTTTGATGACTTTCTCCACAAAAATGTCGAATGCTATGTGGACGACTTGGTGGTAAAATCAAGAAAGAAGGGTGACCACTTGAAAGACTTGAGAATGGTGTTTGAGTTGCTCCGGATGTACCAACTTAGGATGAATCCATTGAAATGTGCCTTTAGAGTTACTTCAGGAAAGTTGCTTGGTTTCATTGTCCGACATCGAGGGATTGAAATTGATCAAGCCAAAGTAGATGCAATCTTGAAAATGCCTGAGCCTCGGGATATTCACGAATTGAAAAGTCTGCAAGAAAAGTTGGCGTACCTTAGGAGATTCATCTCAAACCTAGTTGGGCGGTGCCAACCTTTTAGTCGCCTTATGAATAAAGGTGCCCCTTTCAAATGGGACAAAGCGTGTAGCAATGCCTTTGAGAGCATTAAATCCTACTTGATGAAGCCTCCGGTTTTAGCAGCTCCTATACTTGGAAAGCCGTTGATACTATATATTTCACAACAAGAAAGGTCTGTTGGAGCATTGTTGGCCCATGAAAATAGTGAGGGGAAAGAAAACTCTCTTTACTACTTGAGCACGATGATGACACCAAACGAGCTTAATTATTCGCCAATTGAAAAGTTGTGTTTGGCGCTAGTCTTCTCAATTCAAAAGTTGAAGCACTACTTTCAAGCTCATGTTGTTCGTCTTATTTCTAAAGCAAATCCCATTAAGTTCGTGATATCAAAACCTGTTCTTAGTAATTGACTAGCGAGATGGTATCTCCAATTTCAACAATTCGATATTTTGTACATTCCTCAAAAGAAAAGGACAAGCATTGGCAGACTTCTTGGCAGATCACCCTATACCTGATGATTGGGAGCTCACTGACGAACTACCTGATGAGGACGCAATGGTCATTGAAGTTCAACCTTCATGGAAGATGTACTTTGATGGTGCTGCATATCGCGGAGGAGCCAGTGCTGCCGTGCTGGTGTAGTATTTGTCACATCTCAAGGTGAAGTTCTGCTCTACTCTTTTACGTTGACGCAACTCTGCTCTAATAACGTTGCTGAGTATCAAGCACTAATACTTGGGCTTGAAATGGCTGTCGAAATGAAGCGATTGCAATTGCAAGTCTTTGGTGACTCTCAGTTGGTGATCAACCAGCTTTTAGGTAGTTACGAGGTCAAGAAACCTGAACTACGCCCATATCTTGATTATGCTACAAAATTAATGGGATGGGTCGGTGACGTGACTATTCAACATGTGCCAAGGAAAGAAAATAAGAAGGTTGATGCTTTAGCTGCCCTAGCTTCATCGTTAACCCTGCCTGATCAAGTGCAAGTTACTGTCTGCCTAAAATGGGTAGTACCGTCGCCAAATGAGGTTGGAGGTGAAGGAAATAAACTCAAGCATCTTGTCGCTGTTTCTGAAGCTGAGAAAGAAGAATGGCGACAACCCATTATAGACTACTTAAGCTATGAGATACTTCCAGAAAATCCGAAGAAAAGGACTGAAATCCACCGTCGTGCACCTCACTTCCTTTTCTACAAAGGATGGGTCACACCAGTCTGGACCAAAGCTCCACTTCTATATAAAAAGGATGGGATATTATTGACCAACGATGGTAAAAGATTACTTAGACTACCCTCGAAGATGCAAGGCTTGTCAATTCCATACGAATTTTATTCATCAACCTCCTGAAGTGTTGCACCCGACTGTGGCATCCTGGCCGTTTGACGCTTGGGGATTGGATGTTGTTGGACCACTGCCAAAGTCCTCTGGTGGGCACCTATACATCTTGGCTGCAACTGACTACTTCTCAAAATGGGCTGAAGTTGTTGCTCTTAAGGAGGTAAAGAAGGAAAATGTTACAATTTTCATCCGAGTAAACATAATCTATCACTTTGGCATTCCTCGTTACGTAATAACGGATAATGGAAAGCCATTCGATAATAAGTTGATGAACAAGATTTGTGATCTCTTTGGCTTCAAGCAACGTAACTCTTCGATGTACAATGCTGCCGCCAATGGTCTAGCTGAGGCATTCAACAAAACTCTATGCAACTTGTTAAAGAAAGTCGACTCCAAATCCAAACGAGATTGGAATGACCGTATGGAAGAAGCTCTATGGGCATATAAGACGACTCACCGCACGCCAACACAAGTGACTCTTTATTTACTTGTTTATGGAGTCGAAGTCGTCTTGCCACTCGTGCGTTAAATACTTTCATTACGACTGGCTATTCAAGAATGAATCACTGATGAAGAAAATGCTCGACTTCGATTAGCAGAGTTGGAGGTTCTTGATGAGAAGAAGTTGGAAGCTCAATAGAGTCTTGAATGTTATCAAGCTCGATTGTCTCGCGCCTTCAATAAAAGAGTTCGCCCGAGATCCTTTCAAGTAGGAGATCAAGTCCTCGCCATACGAAGACCAATTATTACTTCCCATAAACCTGTAGGGAAGTTCACTTTAAAATGAGATGGGCCATATGTCGTACAAGAAGCTTACTCAAGTGGGGCTTATAAGCTGGTTGATGCAGATAGCATGAGAATCGGCCCTATCAATGGTAAGTTTTTGAAGAAGTATTATCCTTGAAATTGCAACGCTCCTTGACGCATGAGCCTAAACTGCATGTTCCTATACCCCTGGCTCGCAAAAGTATAAACTGTGTTGAAAACCTCAAAAGAAGCGGCCTAGGCAAAAGTTAGGACATAAAAAAATAGTCCGCTAGGTTGAAAACCCTTGAAAGAGGCGGCCTAGGCAAGAGTTAGGACATATAAAAAAAAATATATCACCCATTTTGAACTACGGTATGACATTCTCTTCACCGAGGTACGCATGCAGCTTAGAGTTTCATTCTGAGTTCAGTCGCATAAGTTCAAAAGATACATAATCCCCCAATCGTTGTCCGAATGAAGTACGATGGAATGTAATCCATTCAATCAGCACTTGAAAGTCAAGTTGAGATACCATTTTTCTGTTAAACTTTGGATCCCATTTGATTTAAAGGGGGCAAGCCACTATGGTAAATTGGTGTCTTCAATGAAATGATTAATATCTTTTAGGGGCTGCCAAGCATTTGCATTGAAGTCCGGGGATTCGCTATGCTTTCATGTTCGCCAAACCTACAAGATTGTTTTTGCTGTTTTGCCTTCACGACGTTTCAAATTCAGTGAGACTTGAACCCAAGGCATTTGGTGAGAATGAAGCTCTTGAATTTCAATTTCTGACAATTAAAAAGGTCTTACAATCTCAAGGCTTCCACACCAAGATACAAAGTTTTTTTGGTGAAGTCGTGCTAATTTGGAACTGTCGGCATATCAGAAACTAAAGTCGACTTCGAACTATCATCTGAAACTATCCTTAAGGCATTAAATTTTACATTTTGGATGTGTTTTATATTTTGAAATTTAGTTTCCAAGAAATCAAATGGTTCGTGATTTCGACATCACTACTTCAGGATACAAAACTTTTGGCGAAGTCGCGCAAATCTGAAATCGTCAGTGTGTCAGAATTTAGTATTGACTTCGAAATATTATATGAATCTATCCTTAATGCATTAAATTTTAAATTTTGGATATGTTATATATTTGGAAGTTCATTTTCCAATAGATTAAACGGTTCGTGATTTCGACATTCCTACATCAAGATACAAAAGTTTTGGTGAAGTCGTGCAAATCTGAAATCGTCGTCGCGCCAGAATTTAATATTAATTTCGAACTATTATCTGAAACTATAATTAAGGCATTAAATCTTGAATTTTAGATATATTATAGATTTGCAAGTTAAGTTTTCAAAAAATCAAACGGTTCATGATTTTGACTTTTCTACACCAAGATATGATTCTTTTCGTGAGACTGCGCAAATCTAAAATTTTTAACGTGGTGGAATCTAAAGTTGGTTTTAAAATATAATCTGGAGAGATTCTGAAGGTGTTTGATTCTAAGTTTTGGATATGTTTTAGATATTGAAGTCTAATTTTCGAAAAATCAAACGATTCATTATTTGGACTCTCCCACGACAAGATACGAATCTTTCGTTATAAGCGCGTAAAGCTGAAAATTATGCGACTAAGATAAAAGTCGGACAATGTTAAGCAAAAGGGAAGCAATCTTATTTAAGATGAAATAAATATCCACTAGGTCAATCTAACATAAAGATAAAATGGGAGATAATGCTAATCATACAAATTTTCCGTAGGTCACAACCATTCCAAAGGTACAATAAAGTCAATTAATTTCACAACATATAGTCCACGACTCAACACAATGTATATAAAATCTCAAAAACAACCACAAGGATGGGAAAATAATTCATCATAGGACAACACCTTCTTTAATCTAAATTTTAGATAAACATATAAACGCCTCAATTTAAACTTTTTTAATTAATTATTTGCAGATGAAAAATTCATAATGTGATTATTTCCAAGAAATATCAAATCAACAAACACACGAAATTTACATAAAAATCCAAGTGGCAATCACATCAAATTATCATACAAAATACAAACTCGACTAATAGGGAATGAGGCATGACAAATCAAGGATTTACTATGTTCACATAATTTTTCAATTTAATACATAAGGGCGTCTTCAAATTTCAATTGATATAATTTGCACATATAAACAAGTACGTACTCGTCACCTCGCATACATGGTTTCCAATTACACAATTTTCACATAAGACTCAATGCCTAAGAGGTAATTCCCCCACTCAAGGTTAGGCAAGATACTTACCTTTTTGAAGTTAGGCCGATGTTCTAAAATAGCCTTCTTGCTTGAATTGACCTCCGGACATCTCAAATCTATTCAAATTGATTGTATAACTTCATTAAAATTCATCGAAAATAATTTCGGATAATACAACGTCGACTTAAAATTTCACATTAAAAAGTCAACCAAAGTCAACGCGGGGCCCGCCTCTCGGAACTCGACAGAATTTTCACGAAATCTGAACACCCATTCCGATACGAGTTCAACCATACCAATTTTATCAAATTCCGATAATGAATCGACCTCCAAATCTAAAATTTTTGTTTTTGAAAGATTTTGCAGAAATCTCAATTTTTTCCATCAAAACTCGAATTTAACGATGAATATAACAAAGACAAACTTTTTAATTTTGTCTATCTGCATATATGCTTTTGGGGACATATTCTTCGTAATATTACATGCATCTTTGAATGGCATTTTCCCTACTAATATTAATATATGACTCCTCCTTGGTTTGAATCTAGCCTTGGTTTCATAATCTCTAGCACTAAGACGTGTTAAATCAAAACCTAAGAAAGAAAAAATGCATGCAAAAAAGGTAAGGCGACATGAATAGACAGAAATATTATTGAGTTACTATTTTTTTTTTCTCTTGGCTTATTTAAATATAGTTATTAAAATCTATATTCATTTTACTTTTTCATTAAGAGACAAACATTAATTAGTTCTCCACTTATTCCGAAAGGAGTCAACCTTTTCGTCTCAAATCCATCTTTAAAAACATAAATGCAATATTTTCAGGACAAAAGCGTTTTTATATGAAATTGAACAGATTTACTCTGTGAATCAATTAAAAACGCTACTCTTGCAGAAATAGCAATGCTCATGTATGACCATTTTTGTCAAAACTACTGATTCTAATTAAAGGAATAAAGTTTTGATTATTATAAATAAAAGCAATTTAGTAAAATATGAACAAGACATGTTGTTATGAAATAAAAGCAATTTAGTAAAACATGAACAAGAAATAGAGATAGAGAGAAGGAAGAGATTTTCTTCTTCAATTGTGTGTATTTTCTTATCTATTACAAGGCCTTTATATAAGCATGAAAAGTGAAGAAAAATATGTCATTGAATATGTCATTAAGCATAGAAATATGTCATTGAATATGTCATTAAGCATTTGAGAAAATCATGGAGGAAGAGTAGACATCCACCATAATTTGATTTTTCTTATAACACTCCCCCTTGGATGTCCATAGATAATGTGCCTCGTTAAAACTTTATTAGGAAAAAATCCTATGGAAAAAAAATCCTAGTGAAGGAAAAAGAGTACACATGTTTAGAAATACGCCTTTTGGTTGCCTCGTTAAAAACCTTGCAAGGAAAACCCAGTGGGACAAAACCTTATAAGGGAAAAAGAGTACAACGCGTATTAACTCCCCCTGATGAGAGTATCAATTCACATCCTTGAGCCTTCGCATCCCAATCTTGTATACTAGTTTCTTGAAGGTTGGCGTCGGTAGAGATTTGGTGAACATATCAGCCATATTATCACTTGAACGGATCTGTTGCACATTGATATCACCATTCTTTTGAAGATCATGTGTGAAAAATAACTTTGGTAAAATTTGCTTTGTCCTATCCCCTTTATGAATCCTCCCTTCAATTGGGCTATGCATGCTGCATTGTCTTCATACAAAATTGTGGGTAGTTTGTCACACTTCAAATCACATTTGTCTCGAATAAGATGTATTATAGACCTCAACCATACACATTCTCGACTTGCTTCATGAATAGCAATTATCTCAGCATGATTAAATGAAGTAGCCACGATTGATTGCTTAGTCGATCGCCAAGATATGGCAGTGTCTCCATATGTAAACACATAGCATGTTTGAGATCGAGCCTTGTGTGGGTCATATAAATACCCAGCATCGGCATAACCAACAAGATCGGGACTGAAATCATTGTCATAAAATAATCCCATATCGGTAGTCCCTTTTAGATACCGCAATATGTGTTTGATTCCATTCCAATGTCTCCATGTAGGAGCAGAGCTATATCTTGTTAAGACATTAACTGAAAAATTTATGTCAGATCTTGTAATGTTAGAAAGATACATTAGTGCACCAATTGCACTAAGATATGGTACTTCGGGACCAAGAAACTCTTCATTATTTTCATGATGTCGGAATGGATGTGCTTTATCCATATATAATCGCTTTACAATCATTTTAGTGTATGCTGGTTGATGGACAAAAATTTCATCTTTCATATACTCAATTTGTAGACCAAGACAAAATTTTGTCTTTCTAAGATCTTTCATTTCAAATTCTTTCTTTAAATAGTCTACTGCTTTAGGAAGCTCCCTAGGAGTTCCAATGATATTTAAATCATCAACATACACGGTGATTATAACAAATTTAGATCCAGATCTTTTTATAAAGACACAAGGACAAATTGAATCATTCTTGTACCCTTCTTTCAACAGGTACTCACTCAGGCGATTATACCACATGCGCCTTGATTGTTTCAACCCGTATAAGGATTTTTGAAGCTTTATTTAATAAATTTCTTGGAAACCTTAATATGCTTCAGATCAATTTAAATCCTCAATGATTTCTATTATACGCATATCATATTTTTCTTCTATTGCCAGATTAAAATCTGAAATGGCGACATCCACCACAGGAGAACATGTCTCTATATAATCAATGCTAGGATATTTACAAATTTTCTTGTGACACAAGTCGTCTTTATGTTTATCGACTTGACCTTTTTTTTGCGCACAAGAACACATTTATACCTCCACTGACTTTATACTTTCAGATGTTGGGACTATCCGTCTAACTTCATATTTTTCAGGTGAAATTAATTTTCATTGCGTATTTTTTATTTGGCCAATCATTTATCTGTCCAAATTTCATGACAGATTTGAGCTCAAGATCCTCGTCAATATTAATAATATTGAGCGCTACATTATATTAACAATATCGTCAACGATCATTTTATATCGGTTCTACTATTACCCAATAAAGACATAACTTATTGAGATCTCTTTATCTTATTATCTTCAGGTACCTGAGCCTCTCCCATGAGGTCTTATGAAGTGTTATGTCGTGGTGCTCTTCTAGAGAACTTGCCTCTTTATTATGACCATCTTGAACATTTGCTCCTCTCCTTCTTCAAGGAGTTTTATCTTTGGAACCGATTAGTCTATTATGCTTCATGCATGCCATAGACTCTATTCATTATGAACTTTATTTTATTTGGAGCATTAGCAGCTGAACATGACATTTAGTTTTGGGTCAGAAAATACGCCTGGCAATATTTTGAAAATGAATTATCACTTGAACTTCAAGTTCACATTTTCTCGTACGAGGATCTAGATGTACTCATAATAATTCATTACATGCATTACTTTTTCAGCTGCCCATTTTCTCTCCCTATTGTTGGGATCACCAACAAATATCCCTAGCCTTATTTGGAGATCCATCTTTGTGCATTGTGGTGGAATAATTAAATCATATAGCACATTCATTCAAAATTATTTGGTTCCTGACCCTGAACCGACTGTGATAGGGGAGAATTTATCATAACTTGGCTAGATGCATACAAGTGCTGTTGTATATTAAATAATATATCACATACCAAATTTTATTTTGGCAATTTTGTTCTCATAACCAATGGTTTAGATATAATTGGAGGCATACAATTTCTGCTAAACCAACTTGGATTTAAACCAGTATTATCAAGATAAATCATCATAATTTATATTATGGAACTGTGCTCTAATAATTTGAGCAATCAATCTTGCAAAAGCCAAACTGCAAGTTGATAACAAATGCACATGTGACCATAGAATAGATGCATCTATTAAAATTATATAATAGTAAACGGTCCACATGGAAGGTGACTGGGCCCATATTTATCACCTTTTATTCGTTCCATAAATCAAGGGATTCAATCCCAACCTTAACTGGTATATCATGAGAATAAGCAGCAGAAGAGAATTCTTGAAGAATCTTATATTTCTTCAATATATGCCAATGTATTTCTCAATTAAATTTTTGCATCATAATTGAACCGAGATGGTCAACCGGTCATGCCAATTAATATTTATTTCAGTAAACCTCTAGTTTACTTATGGCTTGTGATTGCATCATCATGCTTATACTTGTGTAGTACAAATAGAAGAAAAGTCAGGTAATATTTCATATTTACCCGGTATGATTATAGTAATATAAAGATATTCAATCTTCTTTTCATTTATAGTCTCAATATGCCAACCACTTTGGCTAATATATTTGTAAATCAAAATGTTTCTTTTGAGACTTACTACAAGATTAATGTCATGAACAATTCATTCATTCGGGTAGTAACAAATTAGTTCTTTCAGATCTCTTAACTGCTTTTGTACTACAAGATCTTTTGTCACACCATCCATATAATGAATGTCTCCTTCACAAAGAGAATCATATCATAATAATTGTCATGTTCAAAATCATCATAAGCAAAATAATTTCTTGTTTTAATTTTGCTTTTAATAACTTTCATAAGGCTTGACAAAATATTTGGCGTATCACATGTATGCGACCAATGATATATTCATGTAAGTACACAATAATATTCATTATCTTTCTTTGTCTCAAACCCCCCTTAGAGGTGAGTTGTAGTATTTATCCAACCATGCACTAGTACATTATTATGCATAATCTTTATCACATATATATTTTCACATTCACTTTCAGGAATGAGTATGCATTCTCAATGTTTATCACATGTCACATTCTCTTCAAAGAATGGAGTATAATCATACAATGTGCTTTATTTTATTTTTTTCATACAAATTTGATGGTAAAACATTGTCTTGTTCTCCCTTTTTATAATTACCATAATGATAACTATTATTATTTTGGCCTTTCGCACGCCCACATTCATTTTTCAACCACTTGTCTTTATTTAGACTTATCATGCACTGCTATCACATTCACTTCAAGAATGGAGCAAATCAAGTGGGACAAGCTTCATGTTTTTTCATGAATTTTTTTTTTCAAGTGGGATAAGCTTCATGCTTTTTCATGAAAATTATATTATTTTTTCTTTAGTTATTATTATTATTATTATCAATATGGTGCATTAGGACTCAAACCCAATGTCTTACCCATATAAAGGCATGCTAGGCCATAATGTGTTGGAACTTGAATCCAGCGTCTTTTTATCAACATAGTGCGTTGGGACTTGAACCCATCGTCTTACCCTCAATCTTTGGCATAATAGGCCAAAATTCACTAGGACTCGCACTCGAGCCTTTAAAATATTATTACTTCATAATTATAGGCATAAGTAAATTAACTTTCAAGAAGACATATATAACTATTTCAATCTTGAAACAGTTCCTCTGCAACAAAAATGCTAGTTAGGATATATGCTATTTTTAAAAAAAACTGATACACTCATTTTTATATTTTAATAAATTAATTAGGGGAAAGATGCAGATAACCTATAACCACTTATATTTCAAAGACTATAAGAACTTCACCAAAAAAATTCAATACGGAGGAATGAGCCTTATATTTCCAGCAAAAATATTTAAGGCTTAATGCATAACTGTGACTATTATAAATTATAACTATAATGAGTTTATATTGATTGTATATTCGAATGCCAAATTTGCAAGGTACTGTAAAATCGCCTACATATTTGATAATTTTGCTTTCAATGAAATACATCATGTGATGGTAAAAATATTATTACTAAATTACCTTAATAATTATCTATCATAGTATGTAAAAGGTCAGAACATATATATACGTTGGAATATTATATTTGTCCTTTCCAGCTCTTTATTTCAGTGGATACAATTAAAAAAAATATTTTAACTAAATACTGCACATAAAGTTAATGCAAAGATATGAAAATATGAATGGGTTTAGATAGATGCAAAACTTATCTTTGTATTATCATCCAAGATATTTTTTATTATACTTGATCTCATTGTCTGCTTATAATTTATATAGTCTTGACGTAGAAGATCATGAAATGAGCAATTCGTGCTGATAACGTATTATAAAATAAAAGCAATTTAGTAAAATATGAACAAGACATGTTGTTATGAAATAAAAGCAATTTAGTAAAACATGAACAAGAAATAGAGATAAAGAGAAGGAAGAGATTTTCTTTTTCAATTGTGTGTATTTTCTTATCTATTACAAGGCCTTTATATAGGCATGAAAAGTGAAGAAAAATATGTCATTGAATATGTCATTAAGCATAGAAATATGTCATTAAGCATTTGAGAAAATCATGAAGGAAGAATAGACATCCACCATAATTTAATTTTTCTTATAAGATTGATTACATATGGAATGACGTCCAATACCACTAAACCAGTACTATAGCTAAATGCTATTGACCACTTATCAACTAATTTGGTGATTATTGTCATCGTTATAATTAAGATGTGTGAACTCACGTGTCACTATGGCTATAGCTCTGACATAACATTATTACAATATTAAAAGTAGATTATGGGATTATATTAATCCTCAAGAGCCCTTGATTGTTAGTCACGACTAGGGGTGTCAAAAGGTCGTGTCGTGTTGGATATGGTTCGAATAAAAAACGAGTAATAATGCTGGATAAAATATTCGACCCGAACCATATTTAATACGAATAAAAAACGAGTTAATCGGCGAATAAATGGATAATCGTATTATCCATCCATGACTTCACATTAGCCTCAACCTCTAATATAAATTTGCTGCCATTTGCAAACATATGTTCCGTTAAGGCACCATATCCAGTGCTTACCTAATTTGGAAGAATCTATCTATCATAGAATAGGGACTCCACTAGAACAAAAAGATCCAAGCTGATTTCACCAAGAAAAGTTATAAAGCTGCGTTTGCTAAAAATTAAAATACTTCCCACATATTTATAGCAAGTCTTTTTTTTATTTTTTATAAAGTAATATTTATAAAATGAGCTTAAGACTTGGAATTATCTATGTCTCAACTCTTTAGAATCATTCATAAATTATCAACATGCAACTAAAGCAAAACCAGTGAATCAAACTCTTTCTTTTGAGCAATTTGAGAGTTAGGGTAAACTGAAGTGAGAGAAAGTATGGGAATTAGGGTAAAATTTAGGGGGAGGAGGGGGTACGCAACTGAGCGTGAGAGAAAGTGTGGGAATTAGGGTAAAAAGGGGATTTTATAAAGGCGAAAATGCTTTTGGGGAGCTTTTGACTGTATTACCCATTGGATATCCGGTGGTTACTCATTTAAAAAATGAATAATATGGATAATATTTGTATTTGATCCGTTTTTAAAATGTTCATTATCCAATCCATATTTTAATGAATAATATGAGTGCTTACTTGTTTTCTTTTTTCCATTTTAACACCCTAGTCACGACCCTTTTTTCCCCCAATAAATTAGATTCAATGCAAAGCACTATGATTATTTTTGCTATTAAGAATGAGAAGGAAGAAAAATCTTTAAGGACAAATTCTGGATTAGTCTTTCCAAAGAACGTTAAACCAAATATCCATTGTGAATTTTAAAAAATTATTGATGATTTATGTGACACCAACTAGCAACTCTAAAGGACTCTTATTTAGGAATTAGTCAATGCGTCATGCATTTCAGCTTTCTCCCGTTCAACTTTTCGGGACACAAGTCCCAAATTGTCCTGAAATTAAGATTTTTAGTTAAACATTTTCAGGATAAAATAAGTATAGGCTAATCTCAAATTATATGTGTACTTCGCCCACGATTTATGTTTGTATCAACTAGTTTATAAAAGGAAAATTCAAAAGAGAATTTTTCAGAAACCACTATGTTTTAGTGATTATTAGCTTTTCATAACTACCATTTACTAAATTACTTTCTATAGCTATGTTTTAACTTGTTATAGAGTGTATTCGATGTATTTAAGCTAATGTATTCATGAATACAATAGGAAAAGTCGACGGAAAAAAGGGAATTACAGCTAACGTATAGACTGTATTCATATGTATTCGCAAGTTGTATTCGTGAATACAGTAATAGAATTTGCGAAAAAAGGGATTCGGTTATTTAAAAAGGGTAAGTGAATCAATTAACGCGATAAACTCCTAATATAACTCAACAAACTCAATTATAACACACAAAAATTATATTTTCAGTTATAGAAAAGATTCTCAACCGAAAAATACCCCCAAAACAGAGCAATCTTCAGAGATTCAATCCATCCTTTCTTTTTTCAGTAGTATCTTTACTAAAATATTTTTTAGTGGTATCTTTACAAATAAATTTATATATTGAAATTATATAATTACATTGAATACAGTTAAATACATGAAGTATAGCATGTCATCTATAGTGCAAAAATATATGAATACATACTGCAGATACATTTGAATACATATATACATTTAAATACATAAATTATATTAATTAAAAAAAATATACGAATACATTCTACAATACATTGAATACATATTGCTGAATATATACTGTTGGACAAAACAGTGAAACAAAGTGAAGTTTTGAAATTATATAATTACATTGAATACAGTTAAATACAGTGAATATATTGAAAAAGTAGAAAAAACTAAAGACACTCAATACAATGAAATACATGGAATACAACGAGATACATTGAAATATAATAAAAAAAAGGTAACAGACTTTTCAAGTTCTTCAGCCTCAAACTCCGTCTCCAATACACCGATATCCAGGCCGCCTCCATGTGAGGCGTCACCGCGGGTACCGGCGCCCTCTGAGTCGTCCAGGTAGTGAATCTCTCATTTATGCTTTGAAAATTTTAAGATCTGCACTTGTATTTCTCCAGATCTTTGTTTCCACTTACCATAACTCTTTGGAGCAAAAAAAGTTGAATGCAGCATAACAAAAAAGGGGGGAAGTGGTCGCTGACTGGATCTGTCATTGACGGAACACAACCCATGCTAGGGTTTCTAAAGCAGCGGAGGAAAAATCGGGGAAAAAAGAGAAGAACGAGGAAATAAAAAGGAGGAGAGAGGGAAGAGAGAGGGAGATAGAAGTTTACTTCCTATAAGGTAATTTTGTGAGAGAAAAAAAAAAAAGAAGGGGAGAGAAAAATAATATACAGCGTATTTAATGGCTTAAAGGTAGGAAGTTGTCATAAATAGATATTTTGCTGTAAAAATTAAAAGGTAGCTATAGGAGATAATTTTTTAAAAGGGTATTTATTTATAATAAATAAGGTATCAACCTTTACTATAAACGGTAAAATTTCCAATTCAAAAAGCAAAAAAGCAAAATGAAGTCCACACTCCATATTTTACAATCGTTACAATATGGGCCAATCCCGTATGCTCCACTTATGTTATACAGCCCAATCGTTCATTCCTATTTACATTTTGGACGAGAACACTATATTCACATAATTGACTTGTTAAAAAAATGTGTTTATCCAAATATTAAGTCAACCAAATCTCTAGATCTATGTTTCTCTTCATCTTTTTTCCTTTAGAAGTTTAGGTACTACTACCTCCGTTCCAGTTTTAATAGAACCTATTTTCTTTTTTGTCAATTCAAAAAAGAATAACCCCTTTCTAAATTTGGAAATAATTTTGCTTAAACTTACAATTCTACCCTTAATAAGAAGTTTTTATAACCACACAAATAATTTGTGCCCTTTTTTGACTTGTTTAAGACCACAAATTTTAAAAGTCTTCATTTTTTCTTAAACATTGTGCCCAATCAAACATGTTCACATAAATTGGAACGGAGGAAGTAGTATTTTATTTCTATGCCTCGTCTACTCTCATATTTTATTTCCTGTGTCTCGTTTATTTGTATTATGTCTTCTTACCCACTATGTGTTTGACTTCAGTTTGTTAAACATCCATCATCAATATTCTAAAAGTATAATTTGAGTGAGAAATTTTACCAAGTCAAAGCTAGGAAACATTAAAATTTCAATATGGTCAAATCATCTACCCCTCCCCGGACCTTAGTTGTGAGATTACACTGGGTTTGTTATTGTTGTTGTGCAAATTGTCTACGTCGCCTATACAACAACTGTGAAAACTGCTGAGCTCTTATGTTGTTAGGCTAGACTAGAAATCGAAGGCCATAAATGTAATGTAAAGGACACCACTTTCTGATACACACTAATCAGAATCGGAATATCTATCACATACTAGATTGCATGATATAAAAAGTAGTCGACTTTAAACAAGTAGTAAGAAAAGTTGATCCTAACTATTTGCAGCAGTTCTTGAAAAATACACGTACTAGATTGCATGATATAAGAAGTCGACTTTAAACAAGTACGTAGTAAGAAAAGTTCTCTCCATTTTCAGTCGCGCTAAATATAAGAAAAATGGGTGCACGAAAACAATGGTTTTCACGGACATCAGCAACTTGTTTAAGGAAGATAATATTACGTACTTTGCATTTGATAGAAAAATAAACACCGTATTTAGTTAATATTGGATTGTTGATCCATCTTGAGTTAAAAACAACCCAACAAAGGATATATGTTGACCAACGTACGTCAAGCTTCCGGGAAAATGAATGAAGACAACAAGAATCAAATACATCAAAATAAATTGAAACAAAATAAAATAAAATAAAAGGAAAAACGGAATCATCGTTTATCCTAGTGAGCTTTACTTGCAAAGTATTAAATTAAAATAAAGTAAAATAAATTTTTACATAAGATGACCTGAACTTTGAGAGATGAAAAGGATAAAGGTTTAAATATGCATTATTTCTCATTGATACAATCACTTTCTCTTAGTCAAATAACCTTTTTTGTCTATCTGCATGCTTTTGGCGACATAATCTGCATGATATCACATTCTTTGAAAGGCATTTTTTTCCCAACAAATTCCCAACTAATATTGGTTCCCTAGGTGAATGAATCTGCCCTTGGTTTCAGAATCTCAAACAGTAAGACAGACGGGATTATTTGACTCACCTCCTGTAGGTGATCTCTCCGGTCCCTCTAATGCCAAAGTACAAGAGGGGAGGGTGAATTCTACGCCTCCTAAAAAATTGGTCGACTATGGTATAGACTTAGTCGACTGATGCGGAGACAGTCTGCACAAAATCGTTAGTCTTTCAATTTAACCAAGTGCAAATCACAAGAAACAGTAAAAGTGCAGAATATAATATGAGAGCAATAAAATAAATGACACCAGTAATTTTTATACTGATTCGGAACCAATGTGGTATCCTAATCCAGTCTCCTTGGGTTACAAAGATGTTATCTCTTGGATACTTTTTCTTTCACTTGACCATGCAGTTGGATATCTACCTTGAAGATGTTGAAATGCGCTTCTTGACTTTGTCTTCAATATCTTTGAATTAATATCAGATTCTATCAATCTTGCCTTAACGTTGGAGTCTTGATAGTCTTGCCTTGAATGAAGATTCTTGCCTATTAAATTTCCTTGGATTATTTCTTTCTTTCTTGGCTGTTGCCCATTCAATAAGTAATCACCTTTCCTATTGTAGAGAACTTCTTAATACTTACAAGGAATGCTTGGCAAAATTGATTTCCTTTCCTTTCATAAGAATTATGACAATTATGCCCTTGACTTCCTTGAATCTTGATCCTTGATGCAGAACCTTGAATATGGTTGTTTTCGAACTTAGACACTTCCTTCCTCTTGATTCATGATACTGGTTCTTCTATTATTGGCTCAATCTTCTGAAATCATCTTCCTTAATAGCTGCATATTTCGAAACTTGATTTGAAATCTTCATGAATCAACATTTTTGATTCCCTGAAACTCTTAATATAAATCTTTTGAACTTGGACCCCTTTGTGTCCACCTGAGGAATAGATCTTCCATAAGTTAAGGAAATATTATCCCTTTCCATAAGATTCAACCTTTGCATATTTATGGAGCTTTGACAGATGTCACAAAATATTCTTTCCTTCTCAGAGTAGGGAATACTATATCTTCCTTGATCCTTTTCCTTTTAAAATTCAATACTTCCTTCGAGTGATGCCTTCCAAATTTCTAATGAACAACCATGTTTCCTTGCTTAAAAGTTTTTCATAAAATATTCCTTTCCGTTGTGAAAGACTTCTCCTTATATGGTATCTCAAAACTTTAGTGCTCTATTTGATTGTGATAGGAAAATAGTACTAGTAACCCACGTCATATCCTTTTGCCCATTTATGAATATTTTCTCAATTCATCCTTCCTTTATTGCTTTTCAGATTTCATCTTGGTTGATACTTGCCTTCATTTCTTTGATTGTGCCCCTTCAGTCTTGCTAGATTAGCGGTAGAATTCTCCTCCTCATCTTCATTCCTTTTACTTCTATGATGATTTCATAATAGTTTCTTTTCCATATTTGTCCGAGTATTCATCAAAATAATCATTCTTCATTTAATCTGTCAAAAATAAATTCACACAAGTAAATATTCTTTGATTAAAACTTATATTGATTTGGTATACGTGAAGCCTTGGGGCTAGCAATCTCCCCCTTTTTGATGATGGCAAACTGTTGAGTACAAAACATGAAACTTAATCAAAGACTTTATTAGATAAAGTGGTTACTTCCCTGTAATGTCGAGCATTCTCTCTAATGTATAAATGCCTATGACAAGTAAAGGCTCCCCCTTTCTCTTAGCGTTCCTTCGTCATGCTCCCCCTACCTTCATGCGTCTTATCTATAAATTTGCAAGGAAGATTTTGTGCCATATATTTTCTCCCCCTTTTGTCATCATCAAAAGGGTGAAATAATTTATAGGGAATATACGAGCATGCATTTGTAACCAATTGGTATGATTAACATACATATAAAATTACATACTAATCACATATTCAATGATGATCACTTTTACCATGAAAGGATACACGATCCAATTTCAAAGTCCTTAGGGCATACTTCCATGTTATCTTTTTTCGGAGGAAATCTAATGACACAGTGTCATGCTTTGTGCTCTAGCTGACGTTCCGTCGAAAGAGAAATTATCCGCAACAGCTTCTCATGGAGAAGTATTCACTCTCGACTAGATAAGGTTGTTGAACCTTGCCAACATTTTCCTTGCTTCGTATTATTAGGAATGTGAAGATGAAGGTTAACTCCTTATCATGTTCATCTCGAAACCGATCCCCTTTCATAAGATTCTTGTTGTGTGAATCATTGTCGTTCGCCAAATCTACCCTTGTTTCTTACAACCTTGCCATTTTCATCAAGCTTCTTGTTGGATATCCATGATTGCAACTCCTTTACTAGGTACTAGATTTTCATACATTTGTTTCTTTCAACTTCGTTCAACAAATCTTGTATTACTAGAATCCATCATTCATCGCTTAATGCTGCTTCACGACTATCTAGTTCAACTAGTATAGATGTATCACTAGCAGTTTATTACAAGCTATTCACGTAAGTTCTCCATCCTTATTCAAAATTTTCAAGATAGTTGCAACCAAAGGGGATAAGATAACTAAAAATGATTTTTCTTCCTTCCCATATCTCAAATAGAATTTCATTCAAGATAAGATCCAATGATTTTTTTTGATCCAATTTAAAAATTTATGTAAATGTGATGCTTTCTTTTCAAATCTGCATTCAATTGAGGCGCTAAACTAACTATGTGAAAAATCATGCTTGTTGCAAGAAAATATCGAACAAATACTATTAAAACTCATATCGATGATCACTTCAAATGCATCATTTTCTTATTAAGAAATATAACCTAAGAAAAAGTATGGATAAACATCAATTGAAACATATACATGTACCTTCCAAGCTTTTGAGTCTTAGGAATAGTAGAGTATCTCCACATGCACAAGTTACCGAGGCATCAAGGTTAAACAACCATCTCAGATTTGAATAAAGTATTGAAACTTTCACCAAAAGAATGGATATAAGAAGTAATTCTCTTCACAAATTATCTTAAGCTCATAACTACATGAAAGGAATGCATGCATGTTTGCTTATCCTAATGCTTATACAAATGACATGGTTCATGCAAGATATAAATTCGTGCTATTCAAAATCTCTAAATCAAGGATAAGATTAACACCACACATAATAGTAGTATGTTGCAGCTAGTTGACTCAAGTAATATGTAGTTGTACATATCATATTATACTTAATCAAAAAAATATTACTAGATACGTATCACCTTATAAATCATCCGAAGGAACTTGAATAACTTTTAGTGATGCCAATCATTTAAGCTTTACCATCACGTATAATAGTTCCTTCATCATTTATAGAGCATGTATGAACTTTGAAGAATCTTTAAGCATGTTCCTTGACCAGCCATTATGCAAATGTCATTTATCCCTTTTTATGGTTGGACTCAGAATTCCTGCAAAATAAATTAATTTATTTTTGGTACCCAAATTTTTTTGGGTCCTTCATGGTTAGTAGATTGTATAATTCGAGATGCATGTAACTGTTTAGGTCTCCAAACATATTTTGATCTAATATAACTTTTGGCATAATTGCATGCAAATACCTTATATCCAGAATTGCCACAATAGTAGTATGTAATATGAGAAGAAGAGTGTTTACCTGCAGCTGCCTTATTAGTTGACTTGGAACTCCCCTCAGTCAACTTTGTTTAAAGTAGGACATTTTCCAGTAGATCCCTTTTCAGTCGACTTATAGCTGTTAAGCCAAGGAGACGACTTTGATCGATCAAAATAGTAGCCGGGGGATTTGTGCAAGCTACTTATTTGTTTGTGAAGCTCAAAATTTTCTTCTTGAAGTAAGTTGTTCTCCAACGGATATTCTTCAAGATGAATATCCCAGACTTTCTTTTCATTTCTCAACTTGTTATATTCTTCAAGTTGGATCTCCCAATCTTTCTTCTCATGTATCAACTTGTTATATTCTTCAAGTTGGATCTCCCAATTCTTCTTCTCTTTCCTTAACTTATTATATTCGTTTGAGAACTTTCACAAGGTCATTGAGGACCAATTCAATATTTTCCTGTAATTCATCACATTTATCGCAATGAGTAATTGAAGTAGGACATACCTTTTCAGTTTGTCCTATTGCCATGAAGCATAGGTTCTCTATTTTTTTGCGATCCTTCTCTTCTTCAGATTCATCCTCGTCGCTCCAAGATTTGTAATTCTTTTTCTTGAGATCACAATCAAGAATAGCATTAAAGAACACCTCATCAGTTTCTCTTCTTTCCTTGAGACATTTATTTGTCATTTCTTCTCGATCATCCTCATCGCTCCAAGTTGAGATTCTATGATTCTTATTCTCAAGGTTAGGACATTTTAATTTCATATGTCCAGGCTTACCACATTCGTAGCAGCATACGTTCTCTTGTTGTTGAATCTCATCCTTGTGGTTCTTTTGATGGTTCTAGATGGATTGAGATTTCTATTTTTCTTCTTTCTACTCTTCTTATTTTTCGTCCTGTGTATCACTGCCAAGTCTTCTTGATCTTCACCATTTTCAAATTCTTCAAGAGTTGACTTGGATTCAATCTCCTTAACTTGTTGGTGTCCTCAAGGATATTTTTCAATCTATCCCATATATCTTTAGCAATTTCACATATGGATATTTTTTTATATTCTTCTTCACTAATCGCACAATAGAGCATGTTGATTGCTCTAGCGTTTGTTTGTATAATATCCAACTATTCTTTTGTGTAGTCAAATATGAATGCCCTTTTTAAAAGTTTCTTTCCATCATTGTCATTCGGAATAGGACTTGGTCTATTCTGAATAACTAGCCAGGCTCGATTATCTATTGATTGAACATAAACCTTCATTATTTCTTTCCAATGGCTATAGTATTGACTATTGAAGTACGGTGGCCTTCTTGTCGAGTATCCCTCTTGAAGTATGGTTCCAGTAATTTGATGACTTGCAGATCTTTTCTCACTTATTGTTAAGCAAAAATAAAGATGTGAGATCCGCTCTGATACCAATTGAAAGTACAAGAGCTACTAGAAAATGATTCTTTTCTGACTGAAATTTGCGACTGAATATTATGCAGTCGCTAATGCGACTAAATTTGCGACTGAAATAGTCAGAAAATAATTGTAATTTTATTTCTTATTTTTCTAATATAATATCGACTGTTATTCCGACTAAAGCAGTGAGAAAATAACGCGGAAATTTTTCGCCTTTACATTTGTGTCTGATTCAGTCGGAAAGTGAAAAGTCAAAAAAATATGTTAACCCAATCACTGACCGCGTCGGTCGAAAATATAAAATTTAAACAAATATATATATATTTAAGTAGTTTGCGACTGTGGTAGTCGAAACTCAAATTAAAATTAAGAAAACATACTTATTTCCCCAAATTAAAAATAAGAAAAAGATTCATTCTATCAATTATCTCTTTGTCTCTCTCTCTCTCTGTCTCTAGATTTTTCCTCTCCAATTTTTCTTCCATTTTACCTATTGACTGACGGCGGCAAAGCAAATGTTTCTTCCACTCCACCTATCGACTGACGGCGGCAAAGAGTGGTCGACGACGCCGGGTATCAGTGTGCAGATCTGTGAAATCCTCTCTTCTCAGTTAGTTTCTCTCATTCTTATTACCTAGAAACTTTGTGGGTTTAGTCATCAGTAATGTTACGAATTTCTTTAGAGGATTTATAGAATTAGAACTTTTTTATTGGGGTTTTGGTGGGGGAAATGAAAAAGAAAATTTTGAAATGGAGAGAGATGAGAAAAATTTGCTAGGGTTTGATGAATTGGATAGAACAAATGACCAGCTCTTTTATTGCTGTAAATTTTAGATAATTTATGGTGGATTGAAAATTAAACTGATGTTGCATTATTCGAAATTAAACTGAATAAAAAAATATTTTGAAGTCAATTATTGGTTTTTTTCTTCTTTGAAAGTCGCAGAATTTTCAGGTTTAATTTTTTGGTTTCTGGGATATTTTCACTCCCTTTTGCATCTTCATAGAATGTTGTATGAGTAGCTTTAGCCATTCAAGCCTTTTCTGATGTCTTAAGTTAACTTTCTTGTAAAGGTAAGCAGTTATAAATAATAAGAAATGAACATATTTGAATAAAAATGTATCCCCATAATTTCTAACATATTTGATAGAAGTTTAGCAATTCAATTCTAACATATTTGACGGCTATTAAGTTAGGTTTATCTTAATAAAGAATGCAACTAACCCCCATAAGTATAATATCTAACTAAAGCTCTCACATAGTCAAAAAGGGACATTAAAAGCAGCTTGAACTTTTCAACCACTATCTTACATATTAGATTATTGCATATTGTTCCTTTTGAGATATGAGCCGAGGGTCTTTCGGAAACAGCCTCTCTACCTCTTCGGGGTAGGGGTAAGGTCTACGTACACACTACCCTCCCCAAAACCCACTAGTGGAATTTCACTTGGTTGTTGTTATTGTTGTTGTTATCCCTTATGTGATATGTAGTCCAACTTCATGACTAATTTAAAGGAGTTCATGTTGAAGCTCAATCATATATTTTTATTTAGCTACCTATACTCATAACTAATCTCCAAACTGAATCATGTTATAGCCAACTAATGTAACAAGGTTGAGCAATAGTGTTAGACTTAATTGTTTTACTGCTTGAAATTCGATTTCCACTCTTTTGGCATGAGTTATGTTCATTGAAGTTTCCTTAAGCGCATCTTAATTCACTGTTTAATCTAGCTAACTAAAGTTTTACTAGGCTCTTTGGCTAAGTAAAAATGAACTCGTGCTTTCTCGAAAAGGTTGAGTTACTGTCACGACCCAAAATTCCACCATAGGCGTCATGATGACACTTAGTCTCTAAGACTAGGTAAGCCGATTACAATTACATTTCGAGCTATATTTTTTAACATATAATGTAATACAAGTGTCGAAATCAGAAGTGGAAACAAATATAACAACCTCTCAAGATTGGTAATACTGAGTCACGAACTCTAACTGAATACATGCAATGATCTCAAGGATCGAATATACAATACTGTTCGAATAAGAGTTGACAGTACAATAAAATGGAAAGACTCCAAGGGACTGCGACGACCAAGCAGCTCTACCTTGAATCCTTGCGATCAACACACTCACTCTGCCCGAGTCCGATATTTTCAATACATGGCTCTACACAAAAATATGCAAAAGTGTAGTATGAGTATACCACAGTCGGTACCCAGTAAGTATCAAGACTAACCTCGGTGGAGTAGTGACAAAGTACAGTCAAGACACTCACTAGTCAAATAACCTGTGAAATATAGCAGTATACAGTAGTACTGGAAACCAACTAGGAGTGATATAAACAGCAAGGCTAGAAGAATGCCATAATTATTGCTCAAATGAATAAAGAACACAAGTACAACCAATTAATCAAGTCCTTCAAATATAAATCTTTCACATATAATTCTTTTGAATAAATAATTTCCGAATATACTTCTTTCAAATAAATATCTTTTGAATATAAATTCTTTCAAATAAAAGTCACTATGTGACACCTCAGTTCATAATCATAAAACACGGGTCACAATCTACTTTCATATTTTTACGGCACATCGTGCCCATATTTCTATCAAAACCGCACGGACAACTCACGTGCCAATAATAAAAATTATCATATTTTTCCCGGCACCTCGTGCCCGCATTTTATATCATATTTGCACGGACAGTTCACGTGCCAATGAAATATTTTCCTGGCACCTCGTGCCCACATTTCATATCACATCTGCACAGACAGTTCACGTACCAATAACATAATTCATCTGGTAATAGCCACAGGCTCACAATTTCAACATATATCATACTATTATCAAGTTTACCGAAACAACAATACAAGTTGCACAAGATATAAAAATAAATACATGGAAAATTATAACATCACATAAAAATTTCCAACGCAATAACCCCACATCATCACATAAAAATTACCAACACAATAACTCTACATCATCATATATCATCCCTTATAATAGCCACCCTTATCTCTCCTATAGTCACCCTTATCACTCCTATAATAGCCTCCCTTATCCCTTCGCCCTGACAATATCAATAGCCTCCCTTATCACTCCATTTAATAGCCTCCCTTATCACTCTGCCCAGACAATATCCCAACACACATAACAACAGTGAAATGCCACCCTTATGCCCGCATAATGTCAGCAATGGAATTCCACCCTTATATGCCGCATAACAATAACCCAAATCACACAACAATTCACATAGAATATTATCACAACAGCACAACATCATCAACTAGTATTTACAAATTTCTCGTAGGCCACAACCATTCTAAAGGTACAATAAAGTCAATTAATTTCATAACAGATAGTCCACGACTCAACACAATGTATATAAAATCTCAAAAACAAACACAAGGATGGGAAAACAACTCATCATAGGACAACGCTTTCTTTAATCCAAATTTTAGATAAATATATAAACGCCTCAATTTAAACTTTTTTAATTAATTATTTGCAGATAAAAAATCCATAATGTGATTATTTCCAAGAAATATAAAATCAACAAACACACGGAATTCACACAAAAATCCAAGTGGAAATCACACCAAATTATCATATAAAATACAAACTCGACTAACTAGGATTGGGGCATGACAAATCAAGGATTTACTAAGTTCCAACAATTTTCCAATTTAATACATAAGGGCGTCTTCAAATTTCAACTGTTATAATTTGCACATATAAACCAAGTACGTACTCGTCACCTCGCGTACATGATTTTTAATTACACAATTTCCACATAAGACTCAATGCCTAAGGGTTAATTCTCTCACTCAAAGTTAGGCAAGATACATACCATTTTGAAGTTAGGCTGATGTTCCAAAATAGTCTTCTTGCTTGAATTGACCTCAGTACAGCTCAAATCTATCCAAATAGATTTTATAACTTCATTAAAATTCATCAAAAATAATTCCGGATAATAAAACGTCGACTTAAAATTTTACATTAAAAAGTCAACCAAAGTCAACGCGGGGCCCGCCTCTCGGAACTCGACAGAATTTTTACGAAATCTGAACACCCATTCCGGTACGAGTTCAACCATACCAATTTTATCAAATTTCGATAACGAATAGACCTCCAAATCTAAAATTTTTGTTTTTGAAAGATTTTGCAAAAAATCTCAATTTCTTCCATCAAAACTCGAATTAAACGATGAATATAACCATAGATTCATGAAATATAATTACAGAGGAGTCAAGAACACCCATTCCATGCGAATTTTATTCATCAACCTCCTGAAGTGTTGCACCCGACTGTGGCATCCTGGCCGTTTGACGCGTGGGGATTGAATGTTGTTGGACCACTGCCAAAGTCCTCTGGTGGGCACTATACATCTTGGCTGCAACCGACTACTTCTCAAAATGGGCTGAAGCTGTTGCTTTTAAGGAGGTAAAGAAGGAAAATGTTGCAAGTTTCATCCGAGTAAACATAATCTATCGCTTTGGCATTCCTCGTTACATAATAACGGATAATGGAAAGCCATTCGATAATAGATTGATGAACAAGATTTGTGATCTCTTTGGCTTCAATCAACGTAACTCTTCGATGTACAATACTGCCGCCAATGGTCTAGATGAGGTATTCAATAAAAATCTATGCAACTTGTTAAATAAAGTCGTCTCCAAATCCAAACGAGATTGGAATGACCGTATGGAAGAAGCTCTATGGGAATATAGGATGACTCACTGCATGCCAACACAAGCAAATCCTTATTCACTCGTTTATGGAGTTGAAGTCGTCTTGCCACTCGAGCGTCAAATACCTTCATTACGACTGACTATTCAAGAAGGAATCACTGATGAAGAAAATGTTCGACTTCGATTAGCAGAGTTGGAGGCTCTTGATGAGAAGAGGTTGGAAGCTCAATAGAGTCTTGAATGTTATCAAGCTTGATTGTCCCGCGCCTTCAATAAAAGAGTTCGCTCGAGATCCTTTCAAGTAAGAGATCAAGTCCTTGCCATACGAAGACCCATTATTACTTCTCATAAACCTGTAGGGAAGTTCACTTCAAAATGGGACAGGCCATATGTCATACAAGAAGCTTACTCAAGTGGGGCTTACAAGCTGATTGATACAGATGGCATGAGAATCGGCCGTATCAATGGCAAGTTTTTAAAGAAGTATTATCTTTGAAGTTGCAACGCTCCTTGACGCATGAGCCTAGACTGTATGTTCCTATACTCCTGGCCCGTAAGAGTATAAACTGTGTAAGGCCCAAAAGAAAAAAAAAAGTCTGCTAGGTTGAAAACCTCAAAAGAGGCGGCCTAGACAAAAGTTAGGAACTAAAAAAAAAGTTCGCTAGGTTGAAAACCCTCGAATTTCATTCTGAATTACGGTATGACTTGATCCTCTTCACCGAGGTATGTAGTCAACTTAGAATTTCATTCTGAGTTCAGTCGCATAAGTTCAAAAGATACATAATCCCCCAATCATTATCCGAATGAAGTACGATGGAATGTAATCCATTCAATCAGCACTTGAAAGTCAAGTTGAGATATCATTCTTCTGTTTAAACTTTGGATCCCATTTGATTTAAAGGGGGAAAGCCGCTATGGTAAATTGGTTTCTTCAATGAAATGATTAATATCTTTTTTGGGGCTACCAAGCATTTGCATTGAAGTCCGGGGATTTGCTATGCCTTCATGTTCGCCAAACCTTCAAGTTTCTTTTTGCTGTTTTGCCTTCACGACGTTTCAAATTCAGTGAGACTTGAACCCAATGCATTTGGTGAGAATGAAGCTCTTGAATTTCAATTTCTGACAATTAAAAAGGTCTTACAATCTCAAGGCTTCCACACCAAGATACAATATTTTTTGGTGAAGTCGCGCTAATTTGGAACTGTCGGCATATCAGAAACCAAAGTTGACTTCGAACTATCATCTAAAATTTTACATTTTGGATGTCTTTTAGATTTTGAATTTTGGTATCCAAGAAATCAAGTTGTTCGTGATTTCGACATCACTACTTCAAGATACATAACCTTTGGTGAAGTCGCGCAAATCTGAAATCGTCAGTGTGTCAGAATTTAGTATTGACTTTGAAATATTATCTGAATCTATCCTTAATGCATTAAATATTGCATTTTGGGTATGTTATAGATTTGGAAGTGTAGTTTCCAATAGATCAAACGGTTCATGATTTCGACATTCCTACATCAAGATACAAAAGGTTTAGTAAAGTCGTGCAAATCTAAAATCGTCGCTACGTCAGAATTTATTATTGATTTCGAACTATTATATAAAACTATCATTAAGGTATTAAATCTTAAATTTTGGATATGTTATATATTTGCTAGTTATGTTTTCAAAAAATCAAACTGTTCGTGATTTTGACTTTTTTACATCAAGATATGATTTGTTTGGTGAGACTGCGCAAATCTAAAATTTTCAACATGGTGGAATCTAAAGTTGGATTTAAAATATTATCTGGGGCGATTCTGAAGGTGTTTGATTCTAAGTTCTGGATATGTTTTAGATATTGAAGTCTAATTTTCGATAAATCAAACGGTTCGTTATTTGAACTCTCCCATGACAAGATATGAATCTTTCGTTACAAGCGCGTAAAGCTAAAACTTTTGCGACTAAGATAAAAGTTAGACAATGTAAAGCAAAAGAGAAGAAATCTTATTTAAGATGAAATAAATATCCACTAGGTCAATCTAACCTAAAGATAAAAGAGGAGATAATGCTAATAGCCTAATCTAAACAAAATTTATAGTTGATCAATTCTTGACAGCTAGTCTCCAAATTCTTCTTCTTCTTCTCCTCCAAATTGGCCGAATCATCAACAATCAGTAAATTTACGTTGTCATATAAAGAGACTTCGGTCTCGGCAGCTGAAACTTTTGCATGAATCTCTTCAACCTTCTTTTGAGTCGCTTCTATAACACCTTCGAGGTTCTCCCTCTCTTGTTGTAATGTCTGCAACTTCTTCACAACTCTCTTCAGTTTCTTTTCACTAGAGGAAACTTTCTTGACTTTCTCACTTGCTTCAAGTTTGAATGATTCAAGACGCTCCTTAGCTTTGGAAATCAGCTCCAGCTTCTCGTCTTGACTGGTCTTATCAGCCAAATTGGGTCGCTCTTGTTCATATGAAGCAGCAAGCTCGAAAAGAGAATCTAGTGAACACTATAATGGAGAAAGATCTAAAATATTCGCCTTTTTCATATCCTCAAAAATCTCAGTGATTTGCTCCCTATAAGATGAGAGCAGTTCTGCACGAGTTTTGGAGAGTCTATTGCAAATATCTTTCCAAAGTCCCAAGTTGAATTCCTTTTTGCGAATAAAGACAATGCTCTTTCCTTCAAAAATAAACACTGCCGCATTTGTCATTGGTGGAACGCGAGTTATCCTATTTGGAGTGTGTCTTTTTAGGGCTTTGTCATGAGGAAGAGATGATGCCTTTGAAGACGACTTCACTTTAGACGTAGAGCCTCCAATAAATTCATCACTCACTTGCGGCTTGTCATGTGGGGATACCATCGGATGCCAATGGCATTTAACTACATAAGGAAAAGGCAAAGAAAGTAGGTAATTTTTAGTGAATCTATTCGTTCAATATATATAAAAAAAGAAGAAGCAAGGTGATTGTATTTTTACCTCTTTGTTACAAGCCGTTTGTGTTCTTGAGGGACTATCAATACTTGGAACCTCTACGATCTCTACTGGGTTAGGCTGTTTTCTTTTCCAATTTTGATCTTCATGTGTACTCTGGCTTATATCTTGAGGAACTTGCGTGCTAAACGGAAGAACTGAATGATGTTTCTCGATATCTGTTGAAGTGAACACCACCTCTTTCAAAGCTGCCTTTGAGGATTTAATCTTCCTTTTTTTATGTTGTGTAACTACTTTTGGGATTGGAGTAGGTGGTTCTTTGACTTTTGAGGGCGTCTTTCCAACACCTTGTTCTTCACCTCCTAAAGGAGTAGTAGATTTTAGCCCAACATTGTCTACCAGAGTTTGTAAATTATTCTCGAGAAACTTCCCATGCGCTTTCTCCCACCAAGACATATAATTGGTGGAGAAAAGCTTCTTCACATGATCTCCCGTTGGGGGAAACACCGCACGTGACATAGACTGATACAATGTGAAAATCTTCCAAAATTCGAGTCCTTCATCTAGAGAGGCGCTACGGATATCATTCTCCAAAAAACCAGGGACGTTCTGGTAAAATCTAAATTGACAACCAAACCGATGCGGGCTATATGGCTCGATGATGAAGGAGTTATCATACCTCAAAGGGAGGTAATTAAAACGTAAGCTCATGAAGTAATTTGACTCCAACTCTTGAGGGGCATCGTTATCCACATAATAATACGGACGAGAATTGATTAACATTGTTGGTGTCCAAACTATATCCTCTCCATTGTGGATGCGTGCATTTGTAGGCATATAAATTTTATTGGAATTAAATCCGTAAAATAATTTGGTTTATATTTTAAATTCAAGATATATCAGTTCAAATAAATTTATTGGGCTAATATAATTAGATTAGTTATATAAGTCCAACATATATGGATTAAATAAATAAGTCTTAATCCATTGGGCTAAAGTGATGAGCCCACTTCATTAAGCCCAAGATATCGTATTTCCAGAGGCCCAGTTTGGTGCCACGTGTCAAATGACGTGGCACGCCAAGTCAAACGAAAGAGCCAATAGGATCGTGCCACGTGTCAAAAATGACAAGGCATGCCAAGCCAAATTAAAAGGCCAATGAAATTGCGCCACATGTGAAAGTGACATATTCTGGCCAATCAAATACGGCAATGTCACACTTCAATTTGATTGGTCGGAAAGAGTTTGTTCTTATCATAATTCTTCACTTCGACAACTATAAATAGGGGTCTTCAGAACCCAGAAAAGGACCAGAAGTTATAACAAGAATCAAGAAAGAGCTTGTGGATCAAACGCTACAAATTTCTCTATAAGTTTCAAGCTTCAAGCAATCAAGTTTAAGTTCAACAAATCAAGTTCAAGCTCAAGAACGAAGAACAAATCAAGATTCAAGGAGTACGAGTTCAAATCAAAGTTCGTGCTAGTTGAATTCAAGATCATCGTTCGCGACAACAAACTACATATTCAATTTAAGCTCAAAGGCCCTTGGATTTATTTACTATTGAAAAGAAGAATCAGACGATTCATAAAGATTGTACACTCAAATTATTTAAAATAAAATACTACTACTGTTACGATATTTTCAGTCTTGATTTTATTTTCTCGATGCAATTTATTGTTTACAATATCTTCTTTGCTAATAAATTTTGTCTACTTTTTAGATCCGCTCTAGCAATATTAGTAAATACTTTCTTGAATTGTCTTTTTAATTGATGTTGTTATATACTTGTCATCAGCAGGGAGAAAGCCTCACTCCAGTTGATGTCTCGCAAAATTCCAAATCTCTGAAACTTATTTAAGACGTTTCTTGTGAAACTTACGCATGGGAATTAACCCCAAGTATTTTTTAAATAACTCAGCTAATACACTAAACTAAACTGATTGTAATAACCCAAGAGTAACTGGAATTACAAAGCAACTACTAACTATAGTAAAGGCGTTGCAATAGAAATCAAAGAGTTGGAAGTGCCCCCAACACATTAAAATTTTAAGTATTCTTCTATTTCTATTTTTTGCAATAAAGTTTTAGAGTCCATCTTAGTCTAAAGATTTACTGAATTAATCAATCTGATTTACTTCAGTCTATCTGTGCACAAATAATTTAGTAGAAACCCCTATACCGGATAATATTTATCGATGCATCTATCTTCATAGGCATATTACTGCTAGAATCAACTGGCTTGCCATCAGCAGAAGAATTTAGGAGTGTACACGACAAAGAGGTCCTTTTTTATTGAGATCAAAAGTATTTGGAAACAGAGAGGAATCAAGCATTGGTAGAGGAAAAAAAACTATCTTATGACATTATGTTCAATAACCAGGAAAACGGTAGAAGGATATTGAGAACTCAAAGTCACTCTGAATAGT
Source organism: Nicotiana tabacum (assembly GCF_000715075.1). Lineage (NCBI taxonomy): Eukaryota > Viridiplantae > Streptophyta > Magnoliopsida > Solanales > Solanaceae > Nicotiana > Nicotiana tabacum. The sequence goes on from NC_134102.1 coordinate 136,311,979, forward strand.
CAGAAAAGATTTACAAATAATAACTTGCTACAACATTTGTCCCAACAGACTGAAGTGACAGACCATAAAACTTTATCCTATGTAAGGAACAAGTCTCAAATTCTTTTTGCATCATAGAAATAGCCATGAATTATAGGAAATACTTGTCACTAAAAAAGGATGACAAATTGATGGATCTCATAAGGCATTGCTCTTGTTGCTAAGTGTTTCCATTTCATTTTCAAGAAGTTGCAATATCCTTATTTGCAGTCTTTCAAAACTTGAATATTGAATATGGAGTTCATTTATTGTTGAATCATGTAATTAAGAAATGCCTCATAAGAATTAGAAAAATATGTGCAACACTTTATTTATGACACATATTTATTGTCACATTAATATGTCATCCATCTAATGAAAGGGCATTCATAATATGACACAAAAATAGGTTTTCTGATACTTTTCATTGAGGAACTTCACAGAGTCCTACGTTAGCGAAGGCTTTTGAGGTAATACTATTGGAAAAACAAACTTGGAGGGTGCAAAACTGTCATGGGCTTGCAGTCGAACAACTTTCGTTGGACTTGTGTAGAGAGAACATTACAATTTTAGTTGACGAACCAGCTTGCTGCTAACCTTGTAGTTTGTGACAGATTCAGTTATGCAACTTATAGGTTGGCTCGCCGTTCAATTCTTGTCTCACAATGTGGTGATATATATCATTTAGTGGTACTATTGGTCCAAAAGTTCTTCTACTCTTACAATAGATAGTAATACTGGTGGCTTCTTCTTTGAAAGGAACTCTTCTGGTTACACTTCACATAGCAGTCATAATACAATGCATGAATATATTCTGTAGACAACCACCATAAGCTCATCTTCCAGCACTTGGGTAGAGAACATTTATCAAGAAATTTCATTGATCTATATTAAGGGCATTCATAATTTTCAAGGAAAGTGGATAAAAGACTAAAATTGATTTAAGTGAACCTCAGTTACCAGAGCCAAAAAAGACATATCTTGGAATAGTTATTTTTCAGCTTTAACAATAGCTAGACTCTCTTAAGAAAAACCCTTACACATAAGGAGGTATAAGATCGTTGTCCCTCCTGGACTATAAGCACCAATATTGTTTGAAATTTAATGCATCAAAAAGGAATACGCAGAGCAGGAAAAAAGGATAAAAATTAGAAATATACAACCAACATGAAGGTAATTTATATGAACATTTACACACTTGTAAGTACTTTATAAAGAAATTATAGTAATTGGAAAACATATTATCTAATGAGCCACCCACATATCACTATCAAGAAGACCATGCATCTCTTATGATTACATAGCATCATATTACTTATCTAGGTGCTGCAGAGACCGCTCCAAAAATCAGTAAGCGTACCAATATGGAAGAAAATAACTTAGTTTTAGAAGCAATATATCATCAATTAAACCCAAAAAGAAGAATCATATTTCATTTATACCATGAAAATAGAGAGGCAAGCAAGAAGTTCAAATATCACAAGTATTTAGTCACCATTTAGTCTTACTACACACTATAAGTTTAGGGTATCTGACACCGACCAAAAAAAAAAAAACGTTTTATGGTATCTAGAAGAAGGAAAAGAAAATTCTCTTTAATTGGTTTAATTCGTATTAGGTTATTATTTTTGCCCAAATAAGCGACCACAACCAAGATTATTTATAAGCAACAGTCATTGCATAAATGGCTTCAAACATCATACTTTAATAGTCCTTAGATTCTTTTCTAATAACAATCATAATCCTTAATAAAAAGATTTATCCACAAGTAGGTATGACCAAGCACATCTTTCATATATATAAACATATATAAAATTTTGTGCTTAACCAAAATTTATTTTTGATTAGTTACAGTTGACCAAGTCTAAAGAACCTAATCTTTACTTATAAGCAATTGAGTCAATTCGCATAACATTTATCCTTCACGGTTTGTCATATGGCCAGACCATAATGAATAGCATCATTAATGATTTGTTTGTTTCCATCCACAGGAGAAGCACATTCTTTAGATGTCTAATATTTCTTGCTCTATATTACTCTGTCATATTAGTATCATCTCTTAATATAGTCTTTTATAAGATACTAAGGTAAAAGAATGAATCAAATAGTGTTTATGTAAACCACTAAACATATACATCTTCTCATTATCCATTACTTAAAAATTTGTTGGCAGAGTCCTCATTTAATAAACAGAAGTTAGAATAAAAGACCCATCATATGACTCCTTAATGGAAGCTTAAGGAATTTCTATTAGTCTAGATTGTTCATTCTTAAGCAAGGCCATCTAGAAAGAATATATTAATTTATTTTTTTTAAAGCAAAAGATGAACTGCACTAATTTAAATGAGTATTTTGAAAAAATTTAAAAGATGCCGGCAATATAAATGCATCGGATTGACTTGAAGCCAGTGGCGAAGCCAGGAAATTCAATAAGGGCTTTGCCAGTGGGCTATGCAAGAGTGTTCAAAGTTTATTTTTAATCAATAACAAGTAATATTTTACCTTATAAGTAGTATAATATTTCGGCGAGGGTGGTCAGTTTGACCACCCTTGGGCCAACATAGCTTCGCCCCTGCAGTTGAAGCCAGTAAGATAGGTACTAAAAGTAGAAATTTTAACTTGGTGATATTCAGGAATCAGAATCTTGAAGAGTTTTTGAAGTAGCTATTAGGTTTGGGGAAAAAAAGGAGGAGAAAGAAAGAAGCAAACATTTTTCCTCAAGTGCAGTCTGCAAACGCAAATGCAATTAACACTGACAATGAATCTGGATTCACCTCTTGCAGACATATCATCAAACACCAATATTCCTGTCATTTTTTAATCGGATTTTTTGGTTTAATTCTGCACTAAATAGTTAGTAATAAAGACAAAATTCATTAAAAGGACAAAATGATGTGCAGATAAGGCACAATTAGTAATATGCATGTAAAATTCTAGAAAGACAGTATTCAAATAGAATAGCAAACTAACATATAGACACGAAATTATTTTATTACAAATAAAGAAACTACAATAAACAAAAAAAAACAGTAATAACTCTAAAAATAGAGAGGCCACATCAAATATAAATAAAGGAAAAATGGGCAGACTCATTTAGAGTTGTGCATAATTTGGTAAATATCGAATTACCGTATCGAAATCGAAAATTTTGGTATTCGGTATTCGATATTTTGGTATTCGGTATGGTATTTGGTTTAAATTTTAAAAAGAATTGGTATTAGGTATGGTATTTGGTATTTTAAAATGAAATACCGAAATACCGATACTGTATCGAAATATATATTATATTACACAGTACACATTTTATTAATTATAACATAAATATAAGAAATCTAAAATTTTACTTTCCTTTATTCTCTAAGTTCATCAATTAACTCCAAGCAAGTAACAAGATATTTTTCTAAGTTTTCTCTCTCTAGGTTGGTATTTGTTGGTTTTGTACAAAACTTTTGTCAACAAACGTTTTTAGTTTTGTACTTTTGAATACTTTAATTAAGAATATTACCGTATATGACTCACTTTTGAGTACTTTAATTAAGTATTCAAACCGAATAAACCGAAGTTACCGAACCGAATAAACTGAAACCGAAAGGAGAAAAATCGAACCATATCGAATTTAATTAGGTACGGTATTGGTATAGCATTTTACGAAACTGAATACCGAAATGTCTAAATAGCGTACTGTACCGACAAACGAAAGACTCATGAGAACTCTGAAAGAATGAAAACCCAGAAAAACACATCTATTATATTACAATCACACGGCCGAGCACGTACACATCAACACTATTAATCCAATAAAGAAACCAATTTTCACAGTAAGGAACATCAAGAAGTAACTCAACAAAGCATATTGATCCGGCATTGAAAGGAAGCGCCGAAGAAAGTTGGGAAACTCACCCAAAGAGAGATGACATTTTGAAGCTGTGAAGTTGAAAGGTAATTCCAGAGAGAGCAGCGAAAGGGAGAGAATTAGAACAAAGGAGGAGTTTCTGAACTTAAAGAGCAATAAAAGCAGAGTTAAAAGGACTATTTGTCACTGGTACATCTAGGAACACGTGTTTATTCAACAATCACTTAAGCCCAACACTATAGTACATTTTATGTTGCTTTTTGTACAATTTCTTAATGCTACATTTCTAAATATTAGTAAAGTAATAATTTAATTTAGACCAATAAAATCCATTACCTTGCTCGTTGCTCCAGATGTTGATCAAGTCTCCCCTCTCCTTACCTTAAACTTGACCATTTCTTTGCATTATTTCTATGTACTAGTATTATTTTATCATTTCCATTTGTCTTCACTCTTCCCGTAGTACAAGACGTTTTCCCCAGAAAAAAAAAATGAAAATTGAAAAACATTACGTAATAATCATCTAAGTATTTTATATTGACGAGTGATAACATCCTCGTCCTCATCTCTGAGTCTATATTTTACTTCCTCATCTATTTATTTCTTAGAGTTGATTCTTCAACTACTATCTGGTCTACATTTCTACTCACCAGCTGCTGAAATGAAGGTACAAATTTTCTTCTCCTTTTATTAGACCTTATGAATTAATATTTCCGTAGTCATCTTATATAACAATATTTGGAATTTTTTTTCCCTTGCAGAAACTGGTTTTTAAATTAGAGATATATGATGACAGAGACAAACAAAAAGCATTGAAAGCAGTATCAGCTCTCCCAGGTACTAATTAATCTGATCAATTTTTTCCTCCTCCTTTTTTTTGGTGAAAGACCAAACGGATTTGATCCATTAATATCTTTATTTATTTCTGTTTTGTTTATTTTATTTGAAAAGTTAACTTAAAATAGCTGTCCATCCAAAACAAAATAGCCAGCGGATGTATATGCCATACATAACTAATGTGTAATGTACATATATAGGCTAACGGGTGTAAATATTTTTGGCTAATCGGAAAATATGTTAAAAACCTTTTATTTCGCAGGGGTAGAATCTATTGCAATTGATATGAGAGAGAAGACATTAACAGTGATAGGATGTGTTGATCCAGTAAATGTTTTGGGGAAATTAAGAAAAAAAAATGGCACGCTGATATATTAAGTGTAGGACCTGCAAAAGAGGATGATGATGTAAAGAAAGATGAGAAAAAGGAATTAGATGAGACTGAAAAAGTAGCAGAACTTATAAAAGTTTACAAGAATTACAATCCTTACATACCACATTACTATCATGTCCATAGTAATATTTATAACTTTTATAAAAATTTATATATTATTTTATGAGACATAATGTGTTAAGATACTTGGGTAGAAGTATCGAACGACATGCCCTTAAAGTAGGCAATATTCACATTATAATATACACATTGTTATTCACCACAAAATGTTTCATACAATATGATTCACTCATAAACAATATGTATCATAGTTCCTATATTACAAGGTCGTAAACCAAACATTCCCTTAAACTTTCTTTAACTAATATTTTTTGTGTTTTTGTTCAAGCTGATGTTAGGGGCGAAACAGAGGGGCCCCAGGTGAATTTTCAAGCGTATTATTGCTTACTTAGTGTAACTCTACTGGTTAGTAGTTTATTTCAATTACCATTTGAAACACACATAATCACATCTTTTTTGATTACCTTTGAATCATTTCTTTTTCCAGAATCCGTGAAATGTAAAAGTTGAACACCCTTTTGCGAAAAAGGATGTCTCCACTAGTATAGGCGATGGAAAATAAAACAGTTTGAATAATCAATTAATAATAAAATACACAAAATGAGGTATTAATGAAGGATCCAACAAGTACTAGTAGTAGTAGTAGTGATGACAACTAGATTTTTTTCATTTCTTCTATCACACTCCATTTACAATCTAAGAGCATTGATATTTATAAACTCTCTAATTCGTCTCTCTAAAATTATTTTTTTGCTCCTTACATTAACAATTGAATAATTAACCCACTTAATTATCCACTCAATTGCTTAAATTAGAAATAGCCGGTGAAAGTATAATATATGCATAATTGGTGTATTATATAATGTATAATGGTGTATAATCAATGTGCAATCTAGGTATATGACCAAAAAAAGTAAACAATGAATATGACTCGCTATCTGTGAAAAAATCCCGATAGAATATCTTCATTTTTTTTTTGCTGCATTGCTCTTAGGAAATGCGATGTCAATCGATCACGATAAACTCAGTCAAAAAGAACACCATAATTATCTTAAAAATTAATCAAACAATCACAACTTAAGGTACATCTTCCGCAAAATAAAGCCTACACCACAATGCTCTTGGAAAACCATTATAGTAATTCCCATTGGCAAATTGAAAAAGTTCATAAACTCTGTTACGCCGCACCTTCCTGCGATTCCTTGGAAGGACGACGTAAGGCTAAGCAACCGATGTCAGAGTGGTTGATGTCCGCCAACTGAGGTCCCCTCCGTACGCTAGACTAGATTGTCAGTGCCGTACGGGAAAACCATTGTCATGAGCAACTGAGAGAACTTAAATGAGCAATTGAGAATGAAAGCTGATTGCATTGATGAAATGAAAGCTATTACAAAAGGCTATGCGGTGTCGAGGGGGAGAGATACCAGTACAGAAAATTGTTTGCTTGCTTGAAATATTTGAATGATTGATCCCCCCTAATAATGCTTTAAAAAATAATAAACCAAAGTTACATGACTTGACCTAAATAAGTTGTAGAAGCACACTGAAAGTAAATGAAGTAAAACTACTCTTTGGTTTGGTAGCCAATTTGTTGAATTTCTTTGGTTTGGTAGCGAACTTTATTGAATTGTCAACATTGAAGAAAAAAAAGGAAAAGTGTGTGCAAATTGTCAACTATAGTAGGCTTTAGAGAGTGAGGTTTCGGCTATAAAAGGAGAGTTTCATCTCTCATTTCTACGCACCAACAAAGAGAGAAAGAAAGAGTGAGGTTTCACAGACAGGGTATAAGAAAATAGTCTCTGAGAAAAATAGAGAGTGAACGATATTGTAGTAAGGTGGGAATATCAAAATAGGGTTATTTCTTTTGAGTGTTGTGGTGGTCTTTAGAGTATTTTACTCGGACCTACAAAGTGTAAAATTTCTTGCTATAGTGATATCATTTGCTCGTCTCGGGGCCGTGGTTTTTTCTCTTATTCAAAAGAGTTTTTCACGTAAAAATCTTTGTATCGTTGTCACTCTTTTATTCTTATTAATTACCGTATATCGGTGCTACATTATTATTTTACTTTTATTACCGTAAATATTAATTATGTGAGGATTTATTCCCAACAACTAGTATCAGAGCACAGGTTCTGCTCGCTCTCAGAAGTACTATTCATTGTCGGTAGTACTATACTCGGTGAAAAAAATATCCGGAGTAAAGTACTAGGTAGCAAAGTTCAACGGAGACAAAGATTTCTCAACATGGCAAAGAAGGATGGGGGATCTGCTCATTCAGCAAGGATTACACAAGGTACTAGATATTGATGCCAAAATGCCTGGTACTATGAAAGCTGAGGATTGGGCTAACGTGGATGAAAGGGCTGCTAGTGCAATCAGGTTGCACTTATGAGATGATGTGGTAAATAACATCATTGATGAAGACATCGTACGTGGCATTTGGACAAGGTTGGAAAGCCTATACATGTCAAAAATGCTGACAAATAAATTATACCTGAAGAAGCAATTATAAGCCCTACACATGGCCGGATGAAGGTACGAATTTTTTGTCACATTTAAATATGTTTAACGGACTAATCACACAGCTCACCAATCTTGGAGTAAAAATTGAGGAAAAAGATAAAGGCATCTTGCTATTGAACTCGTTGCCATCTTCGTACGATAATTTGGCAACAACCATCCTGCACGGTAAGACTACCATTGAGTTGAAAGACGTCACATCGGCTCTTCTACTCAATGAGAAGATGAGAAAAAAGCCTGAAAATCAAGGACATGCTCTCATCACAGAAGGTAGAGGCAGGAGTTATCAAAGGAGTTCGAGCAACTATGGTAGATCCGAAGCTCGTGGGAAGTCTAAGAACAAATCTAAATCAAAAGCCATAAATTGCTACAATTGTGATCAACCAGGTCACTTCAAAAGAGATTGCCCAAATCCAAGAAAAGGCAAAGGTGAAAGCAGTGGCCAGAAGAATGACGACAACACAGCCGCCATAGTGCAAAACAATGATAATGTAGTCCTCTTTATAAATAAGGATGAAGAATGCATGCACTTGTCAGGTCAGAGTCGGAATGGGTGGTTGATACATCAGCATCTTACCATACCATACCGGTAAGAGGTCTTTTTGCAGATATGTAGCAGGTGATTTCGGCACTGTGAGAATGGGTAACACAAGTTACTCAAAGATTGCGGGAATTGGTGACATTTGTATCAAGATAAATGTCGGATGCACATTGGTTCTTAAAGACGTGCGACATGTACCTGATTTGCGGATGAACTTGATCTCGGAAATTGCTTTAGACCGAGATGGATACGAGAACTATTTTGCAAATCAAAAGTGGAGACCCACCAAGGGATCATTGGTGATTTCAAAGGGAGTTGCTCGTGGCACGTTGTACAGGACAAATGCAGAAATATGCCATGGTGAATTGTACGCGATACAAGATGAGATTTCTACAGATTTATGGCACAAAAGGATGGGTCATATGAGTGAGAAGGGATTGCTGATTCTTGCTAGGAAATCTCTCATTTCTTATGCCAAAGGTACAACGGTAAAACCTTGTGACTTCTGTTTATTTGGTAATCAGCATAGAGTCTCATTTCAGACATCGTTTGAAAGAAAATTAAATATGCTTGATTTAGTATATTCTGATGTTTGTGGTCCAATGAAAATTGAATCGATAGGCAGTAACAAATATTTTGTTACTTTTATTGATGATGCTTCACGAAAATTATGGGTTTATATTTTAAAAACCAAAGATCAAGTGTTTCAAGTTTTTCAGAAGTTTCATGCTCTGGTGGAAAGGGAGACAGGCCAAAAGCTAAAACGTCTCCGAAGTGACAATGGAGGTGAGTCACTTCAAGGGAATTTGAAGAGTACTGTACGAGCCATGGGACCAGGCATGAAAAAATATTTCCTGGAACCCCACAACACAATGGCGTAGCCGAAAGGATGAACCGTACCATTGTGGAGAAGGTGAGAAGCATGCTCAGAATGGCTAAACTGCCTAATCATTCTGGGGTGAAGCAGTTCACACATCCTGTTACCTGATCAATATGGGTCCATAAGTTCTATTGGCACTTGACATCTAAGAGAGAGTTTGGACCAACAAGAAGGTGTCCTACTCGCATCTGAAAGTGTTAGGTTGCAGAGCTTTTGCACATGTACCAAACGAGCAGAGAACAAAGCTGGATGATAAATCTGTTCCCTGCATATTCATCGGATATGGAGATGAAGAGTTCAGATACAGATTGTGGGATCATGTAAAGAAGAAGGTCATCAGAAGCAAATATGTAGTCATCCGAGAAACTAAAGTTAGAACTGCTGATGATATTCTAGAGAAGGCCAACAATGGTATAATTCCTTGTCACGACCCGGAATTTCCACCTTCGGGACCGTGATGGCGCCTAACATTTCACTTGTTAGGCAAGCCAACGTTAGAGAATTGTTAAGTCAATTGTTATTCAGTTTCAAAAAATAAAGCTAATTAAGCCAAAATGAAACAAAAACGAGTGCGGAATAACATATATGCCATAATATCTACTACAATCCGGATCTGGAGTCATAACTCACGAGCTTCTAAGATTTTTTACAAACAGAGTCTAAAAGAAATACAACTGTTTTAAACGAAAAGAAACAGTAAAATAGGAAAAATATAAGGGGACTCCAAGATCTGCGGATGCCAGCAGATCTACCTCGAGTCTCCAATGAGCAAATCCAAGCTGCTACACCTCACAAACAGCTAGGGCCGGTACCAAAGTCTGCACAAGAAGTGTAGAGTGTAGTATGTGTACAACCGACCCTATCTACTCGTAAGTGTCGAGCCTAACCTCGACGAAGTAGTGACGAGGATATGACAAGACACCTACATAATAAACCTATGCAGATAAAAGTATATGTATAAGATAACAACAAATAAAAGCTAAACACGTACTATTGGGAGGGGGACATGCTAAGGGGATACAAGATACGAGAGATACAACGGAAATGATAACCAGAACAGTCAATACGCCTTTAACCAGTAAAAACAATTAAGCACAATGAAGGAAATTGCACGGCATCACCCTTCGTGATTTTACTCTCACTCTCAGTGTAAATCAGTAGACACAGTACGACATCACCCTTCATGCATTAACTCTCAGAACATGGCACGACATCACTCTTCGTGCATTAACACTCACAATATGGCACGGCATCACCCTTCATGCATTAACACTCACATACGACACGGCATCACCCTTCGTGTATTAACACTCTCCTTTACATATAACAATGAACAAATAATAATGGGGAGATAGGATCAACAAGAACAAGCCTGACTTCAACAATAGTTCCACAATACTCAATTATCACAAAGTCCATAAACACGGGAAGAACGATCAATTTAACGAATAACTAGTCTAAGCATAGATAACATGATCAAAGTAAGCAATAATTGCAAGGAACAAGTCCCACCCGCATGCTTTAACCCGACAACAATGCATAAGTACTCATCACCTCACATATACGTTGTACCCAATATCTAAACATGTAGCATATAGACAAATAAGTCCTAATCCCTCAAGTCAAGGTTAACCACGATACTTACCTCGCTCCAAAGGTCCACTCAAAGCTCAATCACAGCTTTGCCTTTCAATCAAGCCTCCGAACCAATAGAATCTAGCAAATTACTAACTAAACGATTCAAATTAAGTCTTAGGAACTACCCACGATTGCAAAGGATTCACTTTAGGTCATTATTTAAAAAGTCAACAAAAGTCAACTCCCGGGCTCGCTTGGTCCAAACTCGAAATTCGGACCAAAATCCGATTACCCATTCACCCTCGAGCCTGGTTATGTAATTTATTTTGGAATCCGACCTCAATTTGCAATTTTACAAAAAATCCCTAATTCTACCCAAACCCCCAATTTCCACCATGAAAACACTAGATTTTAGGTTGAAATCTTAAGAAATGTAATGAAAGATTGAAAGAAAATATGTTAGAATCACTTACCAATGATTTGGGGAAGAAGAGATCTTGGGAAAATCGCCTCTAGGGTTTCTAAGTTTGAAAATTTGAGAGAATGAACAAAAATCCTATTTCTAATGCGAAGAAACAATTGCAAAAGTGAAGTCCTCCCACCTTTGCTTTCATCGCATTTGCGATGACTTGTTCGCAAATGCAAACATTGATCTTTCGCATTTGCGACCAAATTGATCGCAAATGTGACCAAGTTTGCCCCAGCCCCACTTCGCAAATGCGAAGTATTGTTCGCAAATGCGAACTCTAGCCTCCCCGCAATTGCGACCTCTTGATCGCAAATGCGAACTTATGCTGACCCAGGTACTATTCGCAAATGTGAAGAATTTGCTCGCAAATGCGAGCCTGTCAGGATTGGGGAATGTTCGCAAATGCGAACAGTGATCTCGCAATTGCGAGATCAGATACCAGTTACCAGAAATTGCAGAACCAGTTGAGTTTTCTAAGTCCAAACCACTCTGTAGCCTATCCGAAACTCACCCGAGCACTCAGGGCTCCAAACCAAACATGCACACAAGTCTAAAAACATCATACAAACTTGCTCGCGTAATCAAATCGCCAAAATAACACCTAGAACTATGAATCGGACACCAAAATCAACTGAAATTTTCAAGAAGCTTTAGAATTGCTATATTAACAACCGAACGTTCGAATCACGTCAAACCAACTCTGTTTCACATCAAATTTGACAAATAAGTCATAAATGTAGTATTAGACTTATACCGTGTTCCGAAATCAAAATACATACTCGATATCAATAAAGTCAATATTGGTCAAACTTTCAAAGTTATTAAGCTTTCAAACTTTCAAATTTCAACAAAGTCCGATAACTCGGGCTAGGGACTTTCGAATTCGATTCGGGGCATACGCCCAAGTCCCAAATCATGATACAGATCCACCATGACTGTTAAAATACGAATCCGGGTCCGTTTTCTTAAAACGTTGGTCGAAGTCAACTCAAATGATCTTAAGGCAAAACTTTCATATTTTCTCAGCTTTTTAACATAAAAGCTTTCTGGAAAAATAGCCGAGTTGCGCACTCAAATCGAGAAAGGTTTAAAATGAGGTATTAAGGCTTCAAAACATAGAATTAGGTTCTAAAACATAAGATGACCTATCGGGTCATCACATTCTCCACCTCTAAAATAACCGTTCGTCCTCGAACAGATATAGAAAAGTACCTGGGCTGGTGAAAAGGTGGGGATATCTACTCCGCATATCCGACTCGGACTCCCAAGTAGCTGCCTCGATGGGCTGACCTCTCCACTGCACTTGAACTGAAGGATAACTCTTCGACCTCAACTGACGAACCTGCCGGGCTATAATAGCCATCGGCTCCTCCTCATAAGTCAAATCTTTGTCCAACTGGACAAAGCTGAAATCTAACACATGGGACGGATCACCGTGATACTTCCGGAGCATGGACATGTGGAACACCGGATGAACCACTGATAAACTGGGTGTCAGTGCGAGCTTGTAAGCCACCTCACCCACTCTCTAAAGAATATCAAAAGGCCCGATATACCTAGGGCTCAACTTGCTCTTCTTTCCGAACCTTATCACACCCTTCATGGGTGAAACCCGGAGCAATATCCTCTCTCCGACAAATTTTCCGTAGGCCACAACCATTCCAAAGGTACAATAAAATCAATTAATTTCACAACAGATAGTCCACGACTCAACACAATGTATATAAAACCTCAAAAATAACCACAAGGATGGGAAAACAACTCATCATAGGACAACGCCTTCTTTAATCCAAATTTTAGATAAATATATAAACGCCTCAATCTAAACTTTTTTAATTAATTATTTGCAGATGAAAAATCCATAATGTGATTATTTTCAAGAAATATCAAATCAACAAACACACGAAATTCACATAAAACTCCAAGTGCCAATCACACCAAATTATCATATAATATACAAACTCGACTAACAAGGAATGAGGCATGACAAATCAAGGATTTACTAAGTTCCAACAATTTTTTAATTTAATACATAAGGGTGTCTTCAAATTTCAACCGTTATAATTTGCACATATAAACCAAGTACGTACTCGTCACCTCGCGTACATGGTTTTCAATTACACAATTTTCACATAAGACTCAATGCCTAAGGGGTAATTCCCTCACTCAAGGTTAGGCAAGATACATACCTTTTTGAAGTTATGACGATATTCTAAAATAGCCTTCTTGCTTGAATTGACCTCCGGACAGCTTAAATCTATCCAAATTGATTGTACAACTTTATTAAAATTCATCAAAAATAATTCCGGATAATAAAACGTTGACTTAAAATTTCACATTAAAAAGTCAACTAAAGTCAACGCGGGGCTCGCCTCTTGGAACTCGACAGAATTTTCACAAAATCTGAACATCGATTCCGGTACGAGTTCAACCATACCAATTTTATCAAATTCCGATAACGAATAAACCTCCAAATCTAAAATTTTTGTTTTTGAAAGATTTTGCAAAAAAATCTCAATTTCTTCCTTCAAAACTCGAATTAAATGATGAATATAACCATAGATTCATGAATTATAATTATAAGGGAGTCAAGAACACCCATTGCATGCAAATTTTATTCATCAACCTCCTGAAGTGTTGCACCCGACTGTGGCATCCTGGCAGTTTGACGCGTGAGGATTGGATGTTGTTGGACCACTGCCAAAGTCCTCTGGTGGGCACCTATCTGCAACTGACTACTACTCAAAATGGGCTGAAGTTGTTGCTCTTAAGGAGGTAAAGAAGGAAAATATTGCAAGTTTCATCCGAGTAAACATAATCTATCGCTTTGGCTTCCCCGTTACATAATAACGGATAATGGAAAGCCATTCGATAATAGGTTGGTGAATAAGATTTGTGATCTCTTTGGCTTCAAGCAACGTAACTCTTCGATGTACAATACTGCCGCCAATGGTCTAGCTGAGGCATTCAACAAAACTCTATGCAACTTGTTAAAGAAAGTCGTCTCCAAATCCAAACGAGATTGGAATGACCGTATGGAAGAAGCTCTATGGGAATATAGGATGACTCACCTCACGCCAACACAAGCGACTCCTTATTCACTCGTTTATGGAGTCAAAGTCGTCTTGCCACTCGAGCGTCAAATACCTTCATTACGACCGGCTATTCAAGAAGGAATCACTGATGAAGAAAATGCTCGACTTCGATTAGCAGAGTTGGAGGCTATTGATGAGAAGAGGTTGGAAGCTCAACAGAGTCTTGAATGTTATCAAGCTCGATTGTCTCTCGCCTTCAATAAAAGAGTTCGCTCGAGATCCTTTCAAGTAAGAGATCAAGTCCTTGCCATACGAAGACCCATTATTACTTCCCATAAACCTGTAGGGAAGTTCACTTCAAAATGGGATGGGCCATATGTCGTACAAAAAGCTTACTCAAGTGGGGCTTACAAGCTGATTGATGTAAATGGCATGAGAATCGGCCCTATCAATGGCAAGTTTTTGAAGAAGTATTATTCTTGAAGTTGCAACGCTCCTTGACGCATGAGCCTAAACTGTATGTTCCTATACTCCTGTCCCGTAAGAGTATAAACTGTGTATGGCCCAAAAGAAAAAAAAATGTCTGCTAGGTTGAAAACCTCAAAAAAGGCGGCCTAGGCAAAAGTTAGGACATAAAGATACATAACTTTTGGCGAAGTCGCGCAAATCTAAAATCGTCAGTGTGTCAAAATTTAGTATTGACTTCAAAATATTATCTGAATGTATCCTTAATGAATTAAATTTTGAATTTTGGGTATGTTATAGATTTAGAAGTTTAGTTTCCAATAGATCAAACGGTTCGTGATTTTGACATTCCTACGTCAAGATTCAAAAGCTTTGGTGAAGTCGTGCAAATCTGAAATTGTCGCCGCGTAAGAATTTATTATTGACTTCGAACTATATCTGAAACTATAATTAAGATATTAAATCTTTAATTTAGGATATTTTATATATTTTCTAGTTAAGTTTTCAAAAAATCAAACGGTTCATGATTTTGACTTTTCTACACCAAGATATGATTTATTTGGTGAGACTGCGCAAATCTGAAACTTTCAATGTGGTGGAATCTAAAGTTGATTTTAAAATATTATCTGGGGTGATTCTGAAGGTGTTTGATTCTAAGTTTTGGATATGTTTTATATATTGAAGTCTAAATTATGAAAAATCAAACGGTTCGTTATTTGGACTCTCCCACGACAAGATATGAATCTTTCGTTACAAGCGCGTAAAGCTGAAAATTTTGCGACTAAGATAAAAGTCGGACAATGTAAAGAAAAAGAGAAGAAATCTTATTTAAGATGAAATAAATATCCACTAGATCAATCTAACATAAAGATAAAAGAGGAGATAATGCTAATAGCCTAATCTAAACAAAACTTGTAGTTGATCAATTCTTGACAACTAGTCTCCAAATTCTTCTTCTTCTCCTCCAAATTGGCCGAATCATCAACAGTTAGTAAATTTACGTTGTCATATGAAGAGACTTCGGTCTCGGCGGCTGAAACTTTTGCATGAATCTCTTCAACCTCCTTTTGAGTCGCTTCTATAACACCTTCGAGGTTCTCCCTCTCTTGTTGTAATGTCTGTAACTTCTTCACAACTCTCTTCAGTTTCTTTTCACTAGAGGAAACTTTCTTGACTTTCTCACTTGCTTCAAGTTTGAATGATTCAAGACACTCGTTAGCTTTGGAAATCAGCTCCAGCTTCTCGTCTTGACTCGTCTTTTCAGCCAAATTGGATCACTCTTGGTCATATGAAGCAGCAAGCTCGAAAAGAGAATCTAGTGAATACTATAATGGAGAAAGATCTAAAATATTCGCCTTTTTCATATCCTCGAAAATCTCAGTGATTTGCTCCCTATAAGATGAGAGCAGTTCTGCACGAGTTTTGGAGAGTCTATTGCAAATATCCTCCCAAAGTCCTAGGATGAATTCCTTTTTGCGATTAAAGACAATGCTCTTTCCTTCAAAAATAGACAGTGCTGCATTTGTCATTGGTGGAA
The DNA here is from genome assembly GCF_000715075.1 of Nicotiana tabacum. Taxonomy (NCBI): domain Eukaryota; kingdom Viridiplantae; phylum Streptophyta; class Magnoliopsida; order Solanales; family Solanaceae; genus Nicotiana; species Nicotiana tabacum. Next base: position 136,328,166 of record NC_134102.1, read on the forward strand.
CGCGAGTTATCCCATTTGGAGTGTGTCTTTTTAGGGCTTTGTCATGAGGAAGATATGATGCCTTTGAAGACGACTTCACTTTAGACGTAGGCCCTCCAATAGATTCATCACTCACTTGCGGCTTGTCATGTGGGGATACCATCGGATGCCCAATGGCATTTATCTGCATAAGGAAAAGGCAAAGAAAGTAGGTAATTTTTAGTGAATCTATTCGTTCGATATATATAAAAAAAGAATCAAGGTAATTGTATTTTTACCTTTTTGTTATAAGCCGTATGCGTTCTTGAGGGACTATCAACACTTGGAACCTCTACGATCACTATTGGGTTAGGCCGTTTCCTTTTTCAATTTTGATATTCATTGGTACTCTGGCTTGTATCTTGAGGAACTTGCGTGCTAAATGGAAGAACTGAATGGTGCTTCTCTATTTTTGTTGAAGTGAATACCACCTCTTTCAAAGCTGACTTTGAGGATTTAAGCTTCATTTTCTTATGTTGTGTAACTACTTTTGGGATTGGAGTAGGTGGTTCTTTGACTTTTGAGGGCGTCTTTCCAACACCTTGATCTTCACCTCCTAAAGGAATAGTAGATTTTAGCCCAACATTGTCTACCAGAGTTTGTAAATTATTCTCGAGAAACTTCCCATGCGCTTTCTCCCACCAAGACATATAATTGGTGGAGAAAAGTTTCTCCACATGATCTCCCGTTGGGGGAAACACCGCACGTGACATAGACTGATACAATGTGAAAATCCTCCAAAATTCGAGTCCTTCATCTAGAGAGGCGCTACGGATATCATTCTCCAAAAAACCAGGGACGTTCTGGTAAAACCCAAATTGACAATCAAACCGATGCGGGCTATATGGCTCGATGATGAAGGAGTTATCATACTTCAAAGGGAGGTAATTAAAACGTAAGCTCATGAAGTAATTTGACTCCAACTCTTGAGGGGCATCATTATCCACATAATAATACGGATGAGAATTGGTTAACATTGTTGGTGTCCAAACTATATCCTCTCCATTGTGGATGCGTGCATTTGTAGGCATATAGATTTTATTAGAATTAAATCCGTAAAATAATTTGGATTATATTTTAAATTCAAGATATATCAGTTCAAATAAATTTATTGGGCTAATATAATTGGATTAGTTATATAAGCCCAACATATATGGATTAAATAAATAAGTTTTAATCCATTGGGCTAAAATAATGATCCCACTTCATTAAGCCCAAGATATTGTATTCCCAGAGGCCTAGTTTGGTGTCACGTGTCAAATGACGTGGCACGCCAAGTCAAACGAAAGAGCCAATAGGATTGTGCCACGTGTCAAAAATGACAAGGCATGCCAAGCCAAATTAAAAGGCCAATGAAATTGCGCCACATGTGGAAGTGACATATTCTGGCCAACCAAATGCGGTAATGTCACACTTCAATTTGATTGGTCGAAAAGAGTTTGTTCTTATCATAACTCTTCATTTTCACAACTATAAATAGGAGTTTTCATAACCCAGAAAAGGACCAGAAGTTATAACAAGAAGCAAGAAAGAGCTCGTGGATCAAACGCTGCAAATTCCTCCATAAGTTTCAAGCTTCAAGCAATCAAGTTTAAGTTCAACAAATCAAGTTCAAGCTCAAGAACGAAGAACAAATCAAGATTCAAGGAGTACGAGTTCAAATCAAAGTTCGTGCTAGTTGAATTCAAGATCATCGTTCGCGACAACAAACTATATATTCAATTTAAGCTCAAAGGCCCTTGGATTTATTTACTATTGAAAAGAAGAATCAGAGGATTTATAAAGATTGTACACTCCAATTATTTGAAATTAAATACTACTACTGTTACGATATTTTCGGTCTTGATTTTATTTTCTCGACGCAATTTATTTTGTACAATATCTTCTTTGCTAACAAATTTGGTCTACTTTTTAGATCTGCTCTAGCAATATTATTTAATACTTTTTTGAATTGTCTTTTTAATTGATGTTGTTATATACTTGTCATCAGCAGAGAGAAAGCCTCACTCCAGTTGATGTCTCGCAAAATTCGAAATCTCTGAAACTTATTTAAGACGTTTCTTGTGAAACCTACGCATGGGAATTAACCCCAAGTATTTTTTAAATAACCCAGCTAATACACTAAACTAAACTTATTGTAATAACCCAAGAGTAACTAGAATTACAAAGCAACTACTAACTATTGTAAAGGCGTTAGCAATAGAAATCAAAGAGTTGGAAGTGCCCCCAACACAATAAAATTTTAAGTATTCATCTATTTTTAGTTTTTGCAATAAAGTTTTAGAGTCCATCTTAGTCTAAAGATTTACTGAATTAATCCATCTGATTTACTTCAGTCTATCTAGTGCACAAACAATTTAGTAGAAATCCCCTATACCGGATAATATTTATCGATGCATCTATCTTCATAGGCATATTACTGCTAGAATCAACTGGCTTGCCATCCGCAGAAAATTTTAGGAGTGTACACGACAAAGAGGTCCTTTTTTGTTGAGATCAAAAGTATTTGGAAACAGAGAGGAATCAAGCATTGGTAGAGGAAAAAAAAACTATCTTACGCCATTATGTTCAATAACCAGAAAAACGGTAGAAGGATATTGAGAACTCAAAGTCACTCTAAATAGTCAGAAAAGATTTACAAATAATAACCTGCTACAACATTTGTCCCAACAGACTGAAGTGACAAACCATAAAACTTTATCCTATGTAAGGAACAAGTCTCAAATTCTTTTTGCATCATAGAAATAGCCATGAATTATAAGAAACACTTGTCACAAAAAAAAGGATGACAGATTGATGGATCTCATAAGGCATTGCTCTTGTTGCTAAGTGTTTCCATTTCATTTTCAAGAAGTTGCAATATCCTTATTTGCAGTCTTTCAAAACTTGAATATTGAATATGGAGTTCATTTATTGTTGAATCATGTATTTAAGAAATGCCTCATAAGAATCAGAAAAATATGTGCAACACTTTATTTATGACACATATTTATTGTCACATTAATATGTCATCCGTCTAATGCAAGGGCATTCATAATATGGCAAAAAAATAGGTTTTCTGGTACTTCTCATTGAGGAACTTCATAGAGTCCTACGTTAGCGAAGGCTTTTGAGGTAATACTATTGGAAAAACAAACTTGGAGGGTGCAAAACTGTCATGGGCTTGCAGTCGAACAACTTTCGTTGGACTTGTGTAGAGAGAACATTACAACTTTAGTTGACGAACCATCTTGCTGCTAACCTTGTAGTTTGTGGCAGATTCAGTTATGCAACTTATAGGTTGGCTCGCCGTTCAATTCTTGTCTCACAATGTGGTGATATCTATCATTTAGTGGTACTATTGGTCCAAAACTTCTTCTACTCTTACAATAGATAGTAATACTGGTGGCTTCTTCTTTGAAAGGAAATCTTCTGGTTACACTTAACATAGCAGTCATAATACATGCATGAATATATTCTGTAGACAACCACCATAAGCTTATCTTCCAGCACTTGGGTAGAGAACATTTATCAAGAAATTTCATTGATCTATATTAAGGGCATTCATAATTTTCAAGAAAAGTGGATAAAAGACTCAGTTTGATTTATGTGAACCTCAGTTTTCAGAGCCAAAAAAGACATATCTTGGAGTAGTTATTTTTCAGCTTTAACAATAGCTAGACTCTCTTAAGGAAAACCCTTACACACAAGGAGGTATAAGATCGTTGTCCCTCCTGGACTATAAGTACCAATATTGTTTGAAATTTAATGCATCAAAAAGGAATACGCACAGCACGAAAAAAGGATAAAAATTAGAAATATACAACCAATATGTAGGTAATTTATATGAACATTTACACACTTGTTTCATACAATATGATTCACATTATAATATACACATTGTTATTCACCACAAAATGTTTCATACAATTTGATTCACTCATAAACAATATGTATCATAGTTCCTATATTACAAGGTCGTAAACCAAACATTCCTTTAAACTTTCTTTAACTAGTATTTTTTGTGTTTGTTTACCCTAAAAATGGATAGAGTTGAATTTATACGCAGTTCCGAGGATATATGGCGTAACTTGATACAAAATGCAAGGATAAATAAAAATATAAATGTAGATTAGAGAGAATGCAATCTAGATAAGGTTATCAAGAACAATGAACCTTAGAATTCGACAAATAGAATCAATCTAAGAAACTGAAAGAGCTATTCTTTACTGTAGAAGAATATAGTACTTTTATTATAATGTAAGTCTCAGAAAACTTGTCCTATAGAAATGATAACCAAGTTCTTTTATAGTGGAGGGATTCGGCTCCAAGCATAATAAAATAAACATTCAGTGGGAGACCCATGATAAGTCAGCTTTTTCATAATTTCTGCCAAGATTCTCTCTAGTGGGATTGCAACGGCTTTTGTTTGCGAGCTCGATCTTGCTTAGAATCCTCGATTTTGGTTTGAGCTTGATTTCGGCTCGAGCTTGTGATCTTGGTTCGAGCCCTCGAATTGATTCCAGGTCAATGTTGGTTGGTCTCTGAATTATCAGCACGATAGGTCTACCATGAATCATGGTTCGATTCTTATTCGAGTTTGATTATGATATCGATCTCGACACGGACCGGCCTCCCGGGTTCGAGGTTAGTTCGTCCCCCCTTCGGGATCTTACTTCGATACATCACCTTTTGAACTCGATCGTACATGCCAATGCTGAAATCTATTTCGACCGTATACAGATAGTCCCCTCGTTTCTCAGAAAGAATATGGCGAGAAACGATATGATTTTCAACAGCTCGATCGGATTATATCTTGTCGTTTCCATCGGGTTCGACCATGACGCATCTGGTAGCTGTCTCATCGGTTTAGTCTTTCAAGGCATTTAATGCATGTCAGGCGGTGGTCGGCCACTGCTGATACTGAACCTCCATCGTTTGAACCTATAAATAACCCTTACTTTTATCTTTTACCATTTTTACATCTTCTATCTTCCAAAATTTCCCAAGTTCTTCTTCGTACTCTCCAACCTACCAGTAAAGTTGTGATTTCTTTCCGCAAAAACCCCTCTTCAATTCTACCAAATCTCTGTCACTTTCTTCTATTCCTTACTTTTGAATTCAAAAATGGCAAAAACATCACAAACCATTCCTCAGAAAGAGAAGGCTTCATCTTCACAGTGTGTCACCGATGAGACACCAGCAGAACCACGGCCTGAGGAGTGTGTTCCCGGGGCATGTGTCCTTACTTCAGATTTTAAGGTTGATAAAGGTTCATCGGTCCCTAGCCGGTGTGAGCCGGTATTGAGGTACATGTATTCGATAATCGAGAAGCACCTCGATCTGTTAAATAAGGATTGCAATTAGGATGAAAAAGAAATAATAATACCTACCCCTGACGAAGATATCACTTCTTACATGAAAGGGTTTTTGAATGTATATACTTACCCTTTCACTTTGGGTTCCCTCGATTCCGTCATTATTGACTTTTGTCGACAATATCAGGTAACCCTAGGCCAGGTCCATCCTTCTTTGTGGCAGATCGTTATCCCAATCCGATATTTTGTGAGCAAAATCGAGGGGATGTCGTTCACCCTCAATCATCTTATCCGACTGTACCATCCCCGACTTTTTCGAGGAGGGTTAATAAAACTCTAGCGTCGGGCTACCAAGGCTCTATTCTCGAGTATTGACGAGGACATGGACCGGGGTTGGATGGGTAGGTTCGTTCGAGTAAGGACTTCGGACTTGATTCCGACTGAAAAGATGCCCTTTTCCGAGGAGTGGAATATGAAACGTAAGTGTGATCTTTCTGTTGCTTCTATTTTGTTCTTCCATTTATTCTCTTATCGACACTCCTCCTTTTGTGATGTAGCGGTTCCCTGGATGCCCGGAGCGGTTCCCGATCTCAAGAACTGGGTACGAGCTCTTGTTTCGACCTCCACATATGCCGAGCGCTCATGGCGTGATTTGTCAAAGGGTCGGTGGGAGGCCAAAAATCACGGTAAGCTCATTTCTCGGACTCTGATGGTCCGAACGAGGCATTTCTCAAAATATTTTTTATAAGGTTTCCCATATGCAGGTTTGGGTAAAGACGCGGTCTTGAGGCCCCTGTCCAGTGAGAAGGATGTTTCGACCTCTGTCCCAAAGCCGGTGAAGGAAAATAAAAGGAAGAGAGCCTAGGTTCCCGAATATCCAAAACCGAAGAAGAGGACGGCTCATAAGCCGAATAAGAATGTCATTCCTTTGATCATGGAATCCGTTATGCGTCTAAGGGATGAAGAAGAAGAAGAAGAAGAAGAGCACAATGAGTCCGCACTGGCGGTCCGAACGAAGAGAGCCACCGATGCCTCATCGCCGGCTGGATCTTGATGCTCTATGAGGCTCCTCCTCAAACTGAAGATATACCGGAGAAAGATTCAAGTAAAGTCCTCGAACTATCGAATGTCGAAGATGCCTCTCATCAGAGTCAACCGGCAGGGGATACGATCGAAGAGCCCCTCGAACCCCTCCGAGCCGAGGGGAACGCTCCAAGCGAGTCATTTGGGGCAACAACGATCGAGGAATCGCCTACCTTTCCCGCTTTTTCCGTAGGGGTGATTCGGGAAACTCAAGCTCTGGGAGCTCTCGATCTAGACAGTCCTCACGATGAAGAAGATCCATTTCATGACTTGTTTACCGGTATTGAGGACGGTGCCGGTGCCGGTGATGAATCAGATCTTTTTCACGGATTGCGGCGGGCTTTGAATCAAGTGAGCCTTTAAAATTATTTTGTCGGTACTATATATATGTTTGTTTTTTGTTAACTACGCTTCTTGTTTCTTTGTAGGCAGTGGCAGTCCATCGAGAACAATGTTCTCGTTCCCAAAATGAACTGCATCGATACGCGGCCGACCTACACCGCGCTACTGACGAGAGGAACTCCCTTAGACTTTCCTTAGGGCAGAGAGAGGAGGAAATAAAAAACCTCCGAGCTGAGCTGGCCAAGGCTTATCGAGATCAGAATGATTTGTCTGAGCAGGTAATGATGCTTTTGAAAGCCTATGGGCTTGATACCGGAATGATAGCTAACATTTTAGTCTCACAGCTACAACAAAAAATCGAGATGATCGGGAAGCTTCGTGAGGAGGTCGACGTGATAAGGATGGAGTCCTTGCGGTGGAAAGAAGGTATGGACCGCTTTGCTGCAGAAAAAGAGACTGCTCAAGCCCAGTTATCATCGTCCGTAACCCAACTTCAGAAAATGAATGAAAAAGGCCTGGTTCAAGCAAGAAGAATTGAGGAGCTTGAGGCTCGGTTGGCCTCTGTACTCGCCAAGGCCGAATTCGATACTGAAAAGGCAAAGGCCGATGCGGATGCGCTCGTGGCCGTCTATCGGGCCGATGCTGAAGCTGCCCAAGTCCAGGCAAGAGAGGTAGCCGAGTCTGCCAATAGTAGAGCGCATTGGGTCACCGAACTTGCTAAGTGCCGATCCAGAAGGGAAACTCTCGAGGAGATTCATGCTCGTGGCTTTGATCTCGCTGAAGAGATAAAAAGGGCAAAAGAACTCGAAGCTGATGCTGAAGCTCTGGTTTCTGATGGCGATGACGACGACGATGGGAGCAAGAGCGAATCCAAAAATGGGGGGGAACCTGATAAAGAAGAGACCGCTCCCGGTCAAGAAATTTAGTTCTTAGTTTTTACGTTGTAATCACCCATGCAGATAAATTTGTGTATAGACATATCTCCCCTTTTGCCGACTTGCTTCTGTTTTTGTTTCCCGTCTTGCGAGGACTTTATTCACCTTATGAATGTTTCCATAATGTTTAAAACAACTTAATCAAATTTGGACCTCGTAGCCTCTGTAACCGAGCGAGTATTTACTCAAACTTGGGGCAATGTAGCCCTTTAGGCTTATTAGTTGTCAATGATTCGATCTTGAAGAAATATAGCCCGTGGGCACAATGGTAGAGCGAGTGTTTGCTCGAACTCGAAAATGTAGCCCATAGGCTTAGTCGAGTGAATGATTCGAACTCGAATTAATGTAGCCCGTAGGCATAGTCGAATGAATGATTCGAACTCGAATTAATGTAGCCCGTAGGCTTAGTCGAATGAATGATTCGAACTCGGAGTAATATAGCCCGTAGGCTTAGTTGAGTGAATGGTTCGAACTCGAAGTAATGTAGCCTATAGGCTTAGTTGAGTGAATGGTTCGAACTCGAAGTAATGTAGCCCGTAGGCGTAATGGTCGAGTGAATGATTCAAACTCGAAGTAATGTAGCCCGTAGGCTTAATGGTTGAGTGAGTGTTTGCTCAAAATAAAAATAGCCCGTAGGCTTGGTCGAGTGAATGATTCGAACTCGAAGTAATGTAGCCTGTAGGCGTAATGGTCGAGTGAGTGTTTGCTCGAACTCGAAATAAAAATAGCCCATAGGCTTGGTCGAGTGAATGATTCAAACTCGAAGTAATGTAGCCCGTAGGCTTAATGGTCGAATGTATCTTAATTCTGATTGCACAATAAATCTCAAAATAGAGGAATTTTCATTGGATATAAGATGTCGATAAAGAAGAGAACTTTCTTCGCACGTTATTACATGCCTGGGTTCGGGCCAATCTATATGAGCATGGTTCGCTTTGACCATTTGGCTCTTATAGTTTTTCCTATTGGGACCCTGTTGCTGTGAAATAACTTTCTTGCGGGACCTCGGATATTGTCGTAAATGCTGCACAATCAATGGTTGCCTCATTAAAAACCTTGCCGAAAAACCCATTTGGGATAAAACCGGTCTAAGGGAAAAAGAGTGCAACGCGTGCTTTCTAGCGAGAGATACGTCCCTTGTTCGGACTTCTGCAGGGGTCAATTTTGAGATATAAACGAATATGGAAAGGTTGTACCTTAGTAGTAGTACCGTTTTAGACGTGATACATTCCAGCTGCTTGATAGCTGTTTTCCGTTTATAACGCCGATCCTGTACGACCCATTTTCGATGTTCTCAAGTACTTGATATGGTCCTTCCCAATTGGGTCCTAGCTTCCCTTCTTTCGGATTTCGGGTATTGATGGTAATTTTTCTCAACACTAAGTCCCCAGGCTTGAAATGGCGGAGCTTGGTTCTTTGATTATAATATCTTTCGATTCGCTGCTTTGGGCGGCCATTCGGACGAGAGCAACTTCTCGTCTTTCGTCCGATAGTTCGAGGCTTGTATTCATAGCCTCGTTATTTGGTTCTTCCATCGCGAATCAAAATCTGGCACTGGGATCACCAACTTCGACTGGTATCAATGCTTCAGACCCATATACTAAGGAGAACGGGGTCGCCCCCGTACTAGATTTTGAAGTTGTCTGATATGCCCAAAGGACTTGGGGCAGGATTTCTCTCCATCTCCCTTTAGCGTCGTTCAACCTCTTCTTTAAGTTTTTAATGACAGTTTTGTTTGTTGATTCGGACTGCCCATTCCCACTGGGTTGGTATGGCGTCGACAATATCCTTTTTATCTTGTGGTCTTCGAGGAATCTTGTTACTTTGCCGCCAACGAATTGTTTTTCATTGTCACATACTATTTCGGCGGGTATCCCGAATCGACATATGATATGATCCCAAATAAAGTCTATAACTTCTTTCTCTCTTATTTTCTCGAACGCCTGCGCTTCAACCTATTTAGAAAAATAGTCAGTCATAAACAAAATGAATTTGGCTTTACCTGGGGTCGATGGCAGAGTGCCGACGATATCCATTCCCCATTTCATGAATGGCCACGGGGATAGGACTGAGTGGAGTTGCTCTCCGGGCTGGTGGATCATCGGTGCGAACCTTTGACATTTGTAACATTTACGAACAAATTCCTTCGCATCTTTGCCCATATCGATCCAATAATACTCTGCTCTGATTATTTTTCAGACTAATGTGTCGGCTCCAGAGTGATTCCCGCAAGTACCCTCATGCACTTCCCGTAGGACGTAATCGACATCCCCCGGACCCAAGCATACCGCCAACGGTCCATCGAACGTTCTTCGATATAGTATTTCGTCCGAAGCCAACGTGAATCGAGCAGCTTTGGTCTGTAGGGTTCTGGAATCTTTAGGGTCCGATGGGAGTTTTCCGCTTTTCAAGTATTCAATATACTTGTTTCTCCAATCCCAGGTTAAGCTTGTAGAATTTATTTCGGCGTGACCTTCTTTGATTACCGATCTCGAAAGTTGAACAACATTCCCCGAGCCCGTATCATCTACCTCGACCGACAACCCCAAATTCGCAAGCGCATCTGCCTCATTATTCTGTTCCCATGGTACATGCCGTAATGTCCATTGTTTGAAATGGCGCAAAGTGATAAGCAGTTTATCTAAATACATTTGCATTCTACCTTCTTGAACTTCGAAGGTTTTGTTTACTTGACTCACCACCAGCAAGGAGTCGCAATTGGATTCAATGACTTCTGCTCCCAAGTTTCTAGATAGCTCGAGACCTGCAATCATGGCTTCATACTCGGCCTCGTTGTTAGTCAACCTGATAGTTTTAATAGATTGCCTAATAGTGCTACCCGTGGGTGGTTTCAAAACTATGCCCAGCCCGGACCCTTTTACGTTCGAAGACCCGTCCGTAAAAAGAATCCATACCCCTGATGATGTACCTGATTTCAACAGTTCTTTTTCGACTTCGGGTACGAGGATTGGTGTGAAATAGGCCACGAAGTCTGCTAAAATTTGAGACTTGATGGCCGTGCGGAGTTGATATTCGATATCGTACCCACTGAGTTCGACGGCCCATTTGGCCAGTCGGCTTAATAACTCGGGTTTGTGCAAAATATTACGAAGCGGGTAAGTGGACAACACACATATGGGATGACATTGAAAGTACGACCTTAACTTTCTTGAGGCGCTTATCAGTGCCAGTGCCAATTTATCTAGGAGCGGATATCTAGTTTCCGCCTCTCCTAAGGTTCGACTCGTATGATAAACGGGGAATTACGTACCTTGCTCTTCTCGAACTAGGGCACCGCTTACGGCGACTTCCGATACTGCCAAGTACAAACAAAGTTTCTCGTCTATTTTTGGAGTGTGAAGCAGTGGTGGGCTTAATAGATATCGCTTTAGTTCTTCTAATGCTTGTTGGCACTTCGGGGTCCAAGAAAAATCCTTCTTCTTTTTTAGTAGAGAGAAAAATTTATGACTTCGATCAGATGATCTTGAGATGAACCGGCTTAAGGCGGCAATCCGACCCATTAGCCTTTGTACGTCCTTCACACTGTCCACAACGACGATGTCTTCGATGGCCTTGATTTTATCGGGGTTAATCTCTATTCCCCGATGTGACACCATGAAGCCGAGGAACTTGCCCGAACCGACCCCAAAAGCACATTTCTCGGGGTTGGGCTTCATGTTGTATTTTCTTAAAATCTCGAAAGTTTCCTGCAAATGAGTTAAATGGTCCTCTGCGTGTAGGGACTTAACTAACATGTCATCAATATAAACTTTCATTGATTTTCCTATTTGTTCTTCGAACATTTTATTTACTAGGCGTTGGTAAGTAGCCCCTGCGTTTTTTAGCCCAAAGGGCATCAGATTATAACAATACGTTCCATATTTGGTGACAAATGAAGTCTTTTCCAGGTCCTCCGGGTTCATCTGGATTTGATTATACCCGGAATAGGCATTGAGAAAAGTGAGGATCTCGTGGCCGGCCGTGGCATCGATCATGCGATCGATATTGGGCAGCGGAAAGGAATCTTTGGGGCATGCTTTGTTCAAATCCTTATAGTCCACGCAAATTCTAAGTTTATTCCCTTTTTTAGGGACTACAACTACGTTGTCTAGCCATTCGGGATATTTCACCTCCCGAATGGACCCTACTTTGAGAAGCTTAGTTACCTCGTCCTTTATGAATGCGTACTTTCTATCGGACTGGGCTCTTCTCTTTTGCTTCACTGGTCTGAACCTGGGGTCCGAACTTAGCTGATGCGTCGTTATGTCCGGCGGGATCCCTATTATATCTAAATGGGACCAGGCAAAACAATCCATGTTATCGATAAGAAATTGAATGGGTTTCTTCCTGAGTTCAGGGATCAACCCCGTTCCCAAGTATACCTTTCGCTCGGGCCAGTGCTCGATTAATATGACTTGCTCTAGCTCCTCGATCGTCGATTTTATGGCATCGGAGTCATCGGGAATCATGAAAGATCGAGGGACCCTTTGATCACCATCCTCTTCGATTTTCTGGTTGTCTGGGTGGGTTGAAGCCGATGTCTGTGATTGCTATTTGGTGTCTCGTTCTCCTTCCGGGCCCGATCCTTTTATCGGCGAAAGTGAGGACACTGGTTTAGCTTCATCGACGGTGAACTTTTCTTTCGCAGACACCTCCCGACATCGGGAATTTGAGGGCCTGGTGTAGGGTCGAAGGCACAGCTCTCATGTTGTGGATCCATGGCCTTCCGAAAAGGGTGTTATATCTTATATCGCCTTCTATCACGTGAAACTTTGTTTCCTGGATGGTTCCGGCCACGTTTATTGGTAGGATTATCTCACCTTTGGTGGTTTCGCATGCCATATTAAACCCATTTAGGACCAGAGTTGCGGGTACGATCTGATCCTGTAGGCCGAGCTGCTCTACTACCTTCAATCGGATGATGTTGGCTGAGCTACCTGGATCGATTAACACACGTTTAATTTTAGTTTTATTCATGAGTACGGATATTACCAGTGCGTCGTTGTGAGGTTGGATGACCCCCTCTGCATCTTCATCATCAAAGGACAGAGTCCCCATGGGTGCGTAATCTTGAGTCCGAGATCGCTTTTCCCTCACCATCGATGTTTTAGTGCGTTTAAGCATTGGTCCTTGAGGGGTATCGATGCCACCGATGATCATGTGGATGACGTGCTGCGGTTCTTCTTGCTCGTTTTGCTTGCTGAAATCCCTACTTATAAAATGGCTCTTTGCCCTATCACTCAGAAACTCCCGAAGGTGCCCTTTGTTAAATAAGCGAGTAATTTCCTCTAATAGTTAAATGCAATCTTCCATTTTGTGGCCATGGGTACCATGATATTCGCACATTTGATTAGAATTTCTTCGGGCAGGATCGGTCTGCATTGGTCGAGGCCATTTAGTGTCTTTGATGCATCCGGCCAACACGAGAGCGGATGCACCAATGCTGAAGTTATATTCTGATAATCGAGGTGCTTCTATAGGATCGACATATTTATCGAAGCCGCTTTTACTCATAAGCCCCTGAGAATTTTGTCCTCGATCAATCCTTCGATTGTTCCAAACTACGTTGCGTGCTGAACTGTTGTTCACCCGATCTGCGATGTACGGCCGATATCGGTCTCTATTCGACCTTTGTTCTCTGTCGATCTGCTTTTGATTTTTAATAACTGTCATGTTCTGATGAACGGGTCCGTACGGGGCTCCCGACTGATCATCCTCGACCCTAATTTTCGATTGATATCGATTGTGCACATCTGCCCAAGTTACCGCTGGATACTCGATCAAATTTTATTTCAGCCGATGTGATGCTGTCGAACTTAGCTCGTTCAACCCTTGGGTGAAGGCTTGTACGGCCCAGTCATCTGTGACCGGGGGTAATTCCATGCGTTCCATTTGAAATCAGGATACGAAGTCCCTCAGCATTTCATCCTGCCTTTGCTTTACTTTGAAGATGTCTGCTTTCCTTGTTGCAACCTTTAAGGCACCAGCATGTGCCTTTACGAATGAATCTGCTAACATGGCAAAAGAATGGATGGAATTCGGCGGTAAATTGTGGTACCAGATCATAGCTCCTTTCGAAAAGGTCTCCCCAAACTTTTTTAACAGTACGGATTCGTTCTCATCATCTTCCAAATCGTTGCCTTTTATGGCACATGTGTAAAAGGTGACATAATCATTAGGATCGGTCGTACCGTTATATTTGGGAATTTCGGGCATACGGAATTTTTTGGGGATTGGCTTCGGTGCCGCAATCGACGGAAAAGGCTTTTGTATGAATATTTTCGAATCAAGCCCCTTTATCATTGGTGGAGCCCCCGGAATTTGGTCGACCCTGGCATTGTACGTTTCCACCCTCTTGTCATTGGCTTCGACTCGTTTTGTGAGTTCCTCGAGCAATTTAGTAATTCCGGGAGTAGTCCCTGATTCTTGCTCGTTAGATTTCACTATGGCAGGCTCTGCTCTAGGGGTGACTTCTCGAAGTGGATTGGAAACCGGCCTGCTTTGTGCGCGAGTTTGACTCTGTAGCTGAGCTATCGCTACTTGTTGGGCTTGCAGCATCTCGAAGATCATACGTAAGTTGGCCCCGATTTCCCCTTGGTTTTGGGTGTCTCGAGCTACGGATCGAGTATCGCCCTGAATGCTTCTTTCCGGTTTGGAACGCTGGTTCGCCTCCAAAGCTATTTGTGAATTGACATCCAATGGTATTTCGGCTCGAATTTCGGGTACTTCGATTCGAGCCTCGGGTGCCAAGTTGTTGATTTCATCTTAAAGGCCGACTTCGTAATCGATCGGTGAAGTCATTCGTTCGGTGGTTATTCGTAGCTGACCCGAAATTCAAGATGTTTTCGAAAATAAGTGCAAAGCACAATGACATATTTTTTTCCAGATTTGTATCAAATGACCACCGTTATCCTCGGCCCCACGGTGGATGCCAAACTGTTTACCCGAAAAAATGGATAGAGTTGAATTTATATGCAGTTCCGAGGATATATGGCGTAACTTGATACAAAATGCAAGGATAAATAAAAATATAAATGTAGATTAGAGAGAATGCAATCTAGATAAGGTTATCAAGAACAATGAACCTTAGGATTCGAAAAATAGAATCAATCTAAGAAACTGAAAGAGCTATTCTTTACTGTAGAAGAATATAGTACTTTTATTACAATGTAAGTCTCAGAAAACTTGTCCTACAGAAATGATAACCAAGCCCTTTTATAGTGGAGGGATTCGGCTCCAAGCATAATAAAATAAACATTCAGTGGGAGACCCATGATAAGTCAGCTTTTCCATAATTTCTGCCAAGATTCTCTCTAGTGGGATTGCAATAGCTTTTGTCTGCGAGCTCGATCTTGCTTAGAATCCTCGATTTTGGTTTGAGCTTGATTTCGGCTCGAGCTTGTTATCTTGGTTCGAGCCCGATCCTGGTTCGAGCCCTCGAATCGATTCCAGGTCAATGTTGGTTGGTCTCTAGATTATCAGCACGATAGGTCTACCCTGCATCTTGGTTCGATTCTTATTCGAGTTTGATTATGATATCGATCTCGACACGGACCGGCCTCCTAGGGTTCGAGGTTAGTTCGTCCCCCATTCGGGATATTACTTCGATACATCACCTTTCGAACTCGATCGGACATGCCAAGGGCTGAAATCTATTTCGACCGTATACAGTGTTTTTGTTCAAGCTGATGTTAGGGGCGAAACAGAGAGGCCCCAGGTGAATTTTCAAGCGTATTATTGCTTACTTAGTGTAACTCTACTCGTTAGTAGTTTATTTCAATTACCATTTGAACCACACATAATCACATCTTTTTTTATTACCTTTGAATCATTTCTTTTTCCAGAATCCGTAAAATGTAAAAATTGAACACCCTTTTGCGAAAAAGGATGTCTCCACTAGTATAGGTGATGGAAAATAAAACAGTTTGAATAATCAATTAGTAATAAAATACACAAAATGAGGTATTAATGAAGGATCCAACAAGTACTATTAGTAGTAGTAGTGATGACAACTAGATTGTTTTAATTTCTTCTATCACACTCCATTTACAATCTAAGAGCATTGATATTTATAAACTCTCTAATACGTCTCTAAAATCATTTTTTTGCTCCTTACATTAACAATTGAATAATAAACCCAATTAATTATTCACTCAATCGTTTAAACTAGAAATAGCCGGTGAAGGTATAATATATGCATAATTTGTGTATTATATAATGTATAATTGTGTATAATCAATGTGCAATCTCGATATATGGCTAAAAAAAATAAACAATGAATATGACTGACTATTTGTGAAAAAATTCCGATAGAATATCTTCATTTTGTTTTTGCTGCATTGCTCTTAGGAAATGCGATGTCAATCGATCACGATAAACTCAGTCAAAAAGAACACCATAATTATCTTAAAAATTAATCAAACAATCACAACGTAAGGTACATCTTCCGCAAAATAATGCCTACACCACAATGCTCTTGGAAAACCATTCTAGTAATTCCCATTGGCAAATTGAAAAAGTTCATAAACTTTGCTACGCCGGGCCTTCCTGAGATTCCTTGGAAGGGTGACGTAAGGCTAAGCAACCAATGTCAGAGTGGTTGATGTCCGCCAACTGAGGTCCCCTCCGTACGCTAAACTAGATTGCCAGTGCCGTACGGAAAAACCAATGTCATGAGCAACTGAGAGAACTTAAATGAGCAATTGAGAATGAAAGCTGATTGCATTGATGAAATAAAAGCTATTACAAAAGGCTACGTGGTGTCGAGGGGGAGAGACACCAGTACAGAAAATTATTTGCTTGCTTGAAATGTTTGAATGATTGATCCCCCCTAATAATACTTTTAAAAAAAATAAATCAAAGTTACATGACTTGACCTAAATAAGTTGTAGAAGCACACTGAAAGTAAATGAAGTAAAACTACTCTTTGGTTTGGTAGTCAATTTGTTGAATTTCTTTGGTTTGGTAGCCAACATTGTTGAATTTCTTTGGTTTGGTAGCCAACTTTGTTGTATTTCTTTGGTTTGGTAGCCAACTTTGTTGAATTGTCAACATTGAAGAAAAAGAAGGAAAAGTGTGTGCAAATTGCCAAATATAGTAGGCTTTAGAGAGTGAGGTTTCGGCTATAAAAGGAGAGTTTCATCTCTTATTTTTACGCACCAACAAAGAGAGAAAGAAAGAGTGAGGTTTCACAGACAGGGTATAAGAAAATAGTCTCTGAGAAAAATAGAGAGTGAGCGATATTGTAGTAAGGTGGGAATATCAAAAGAGGGTTATTTCTTTTGAGTGTTATAGTGGTCTTTGGAGTATTTTACTCGGACCTACAAAGTGTAAAATTTCTTGCTATAGTGATATCATTTTCTCGTCTCGGGGCCGTGGTTTTTTTCCCTTATTCAAAAGAGTTTTTTACGTAAAAATCTTTGTGTCGTTGTCACTCTTTTATTCTTATTAATTACCGTATCTCGGTGCTATATTATTATTTCGCTTTCATTACCGTAAATATTAATTATGTGGGGATTTATTCCCAACAACTGGTATCAGAGCACAGGTTCTGCTTGCTCATAGAAGTACTATTCATTATCGGTAGTATTATACTCGGTAAAATAAAATATCCGGAGTAAATTACTAGGTAGCAAAATTCAACGGAGATAACGGTTTCTCAACATGACAAAGAAGGATGAGGGATTTGCTCATTCAACAAGGATTACACAAGGTACTAGATGTTGATGCCAAAATGCCTGGAACCATGAAAGGTGAGGATTGGGCTGACGTGGATGAAAGGGCTGCTAGTGCAATCAGGTTGCACTTATCAGATGATGTGGTAAATAACATCATTGATGAAGACATCGTACGTGGCATTTGGACAAGGTTGGAAAGCCTATACATGTCCAAAACGCTGACAAATAAATTATACCTGAAGAAGCAATTATAAGCCCTACAGATGGCCGGATGAAGGTACGAATTTTTTGTCACATTTAAATATGTTTAACGGACAAATCACACAGCTCGCCAACCTCGGAGTGAAAATCGAGGAAAAAGATAAAGGCATCTTGCTATTGAACTCGTTGCCATCTTCGTACGATAATTTGGCAACAACTATCCTACAAGGTAAGACTACCATTGAGTTGAAAGACGTCACATCGGCTCTTCTACTCAATGAGAAGATGAGAAAAAATCCTGAAAATCAAGGACATGCTCTCATCACAGAAGGTAGTGGCAGAGTTATCAAAGGAGTTCGAGCAACTATGGTAAATCCGGAGCTCGTGGGAAGTCTAAGAACAAATCCAAATCAAATGCCAGAAATTGCTACAATTGTGATCAACCAGGTCACTTCAAAAGAGATTGCCCAAATCCAAGAAAGGGCAAAGGTGAAAGTAGTGGCCAGAAGAATGACGACAACACAGCCGCCATAGTGCAAAACACTGATAATGTAGTCCTCTTTATAAATGAGGATGAAGAATGCATGCACTTGTTAGGTCCAGAGTCGGAATGGATGGTTGATACATCAGCATCTTACCATGCCACACCGTTAAGAGGTCTTTTTGGAGATATGTAGCAGGTGATTTCGGCACTGTGAGAATGGGTAACACATGTTACTCAACGATTGCGGGAATTGGTGACATTTGTATCAAGACAAATGTCGGATGCACATTGGTTCTAAAGGACGTATGACATGTACCTGATTTGCGGATGAACTTGATCTCGGGAATTGCTTTAGACCGAGATGGATACGAGAACTATTTTGCAAATCAAAAGTGGAGACTCACCAAGGGATCATTGGTGATTTCAAAGGGAGTTGCTCGTGGCACGTTGTACAGGACAAATGCAGAAATATGCCATGGTGAATTGAACGCGATACAAGATGAGATTTCTACAGATTTATGGCACAAAAGATGGGTCATATGAGTGAGAAGGGATTGCAGATTCTTGCTAGGAAATCTCTTATTTCTTATGACAAAGGTACAACGGTAAAACCTTGTGACTTCTATTTATTTGGTAATCAGCATAGAGTCGCATTTCAGACATCGTCTGAAAGAAAATTAAATATGCTTGATTTAGTATATTCTGATATTTGTGGTCCAATGAAAATTAAATCGATGGGTGGTAACAAATACTTTTTTACTTTTATTGATGATGCTTCACGAAAATTATGGGTTTATATTTTAAAAACCAAAGATCAAGTGTTTCAAGTTTTTCAGAAGTTTCATGCTCTGGTGGAAAGGGAGACAGGCCAAATGCTAAAGCGTCTCCGAAGTGACAATGGAGGTGAGTACACTTCAAGGGAATTTGAAGAGTACTGTACGAGCCATGGGATCAAACATGAAAAGACATTTCCTGGAACCCCAAAACACAATGGCGTAGCCGAAAGGATGAACCGCACCATTGTGGAGAAGGTGAGAAGCATGCTCAGAATAGCTAAACTGCCTAATCATTCTGGGGTGAAGCAGTTCACACATCCTGTTACCTGATCAATATGGGTCCATAAGTTCTATTGGCATTTGACATCTCAGAGAGAGTTTGGACCAACAAGAAGGTGTCCTACTCTCATCTGAAGGTGTTCGGTTGCAGAGCTTTTGCATATGTACCAAACGAGCAGAGAACAAAGCTGGATGATAAATCTATTACCTGCATATTCATCTGATATAGAGATGAAGAGTTCGGATACAGATTATGGGATCCTGTAAAGAAGAAGGTCATCAGAGCAAATAAGTAGTCATCCGAGAAACTGAAGTTGGAACTGCTGATGATATTCCAGAGAAGGCCAACAATGGTATAATTCCTTGTCACGACCCGGAATTCCCACTTTCGGGATCGTGATGGCGCCTAACATTTCACTTGCTAGGCAAGCCAACGTTAGAGAATCGTTAAGTCAATTGTTATTCAATTTCAAAAAATAAAGCTAATTAAGCCAAAATGAAACAAAGTCGAGTGCGGAATAACATATATGCCCATAATATCTACTACAATCCGGATCTGGAATCATAACTCACGAGCTTCTAAGATTTTTTACAAACATAGTCTGAAAGAAATACAACTGTTTTGAACGAAAAGAAACAGTAAAATAGGGAAAATATAAAGGGACTCCAAGATTTGCGGATGCCAGCAGATCTACCTCGAGTCTCCAATGAGCAAATCCAAGATGCTACACCTCACGAACAGCTAGGGCCGGTACCAAAGTCTGCACAAGAAGTGTAGAGTATATTATGAATACAACCGACCCTATGTACTCGTAAGTGTCGAGCCTAACCTCGACGAAGTAGTAACGAGACTATGACAAGACACCTACATAATAAACATGTGCAGATAATAGTATATGTATAAGATAATAACAAATAAAAGCTAAACACGTACAATTGGGAGGGCGACATGATAAGGGGATACAAGATACGAGAGATACAACGTAAATGATAACCAGACCAGTCAATATGCCTTTAACCAGTAAAAACAATTAAGCACAATAAAGAAAATTGCACGGCATCACCCTTCGTGATTTTACTCTCACTCTCAGTGTAAATCAGTAGACACGGCACGACATCACCCTTCATGCATTAACTCTCATAACATGGCACGGCATCACCCTTCGTGCATTAACACTCACAATATGGCACGACATCACCCTTCGTGCATTAACACTCACATACGGCACGGCATCACCCTTCGTGTATTAACACTCTCCCTTACACATAACAATGAACAAATAATAACTGGGAGATAGGATCAACAAGAACAAGCCTGCCTTCAACAATAGTTCCACAATACCAACATCAACATTGGAATCAATACTCAATTATCACAAAGCCCATAAACACGGGAAGAACGATCAATTTAACGAATAACTAGTCTAAGCATAGATAACAAGATCAAAGTAAGCAATAATTACAAGGAACAAATCTCACCCGCATGCTTTAACCAGACAACAACGCATAAGTACTCACCTCACATATACGTTGTACCCAACATCTAAACATATAGCATATAGACAAATAAGTCCTAATCTCTCAAGTCAAAGTTAACCACGACACTTACCTCGCTCCAAAGGTCCACTCAAAGCTCAATCACAGCTTTGCCTTTCAAACAAGCCTCCGAACCAATAGAATCTAGCAAATTACCAAACAAATGATTCAAATTAAGTCTTAGGAACTACCTACGATTGCAAAGGATTCAATTTAGGTCACTATTAGAAAAGTCAACAAAAGTCAACTCCTGGGCTCGCTTGGTCCAAACCCGAAATTCGGACAAAACCCGATTACCCATTCACCCTCGAGCCCGGTTATGTAATTTGTTTTGGAATCCGACCTCAATTTGAGGTCTAATTCCCAATTTTACAAAAAATCCCTAATTCTATCCAAACCCCCAATTTTCACCATGAAAACACTAGATTTTAGGTTGAAATCTTAGGAAATGTAATGAAAGATTGAAAGAAAATAGGTTAGAATCACTTACCAATGATTTGGGGGAAGAAGAGCTCTTGAGAAAATCGCCTCTAGGGTTTCTAAGTTTGAAAATTTGAGAGAATGAACAAAAATCTTGTTTCTCTGCTATTTGATCAGTCGCAGATGTCGCATTTGCGACCTGGGGTTCGCAAATGCGAGCCTCGCAAATGCGAAGAAACAGTCGCAAAAGTGAAGTCCTCCCACCTCTGCTTTCATCGCATTTGCGATGCCTTGTTCGCAAATGCAAACATTGATCTTCCGCATTTGCGACCAAATTGATCGCAAATGCGACCAAGTCTGCCCCAGCCCCACTTCGCAAATGCGAAGTATTGTTCGCAAATGCGAACTCTGGCCTCCACGCAATTGCTATCTCTTGATCACAAATGCGAACTCATGCTGACCCAGGTACTCTTCGCAAATGCGATGAATTTGCTCGCAAATGCGAGCCTGTTAGGATTGGGGAATGTTCGCAAATGCGAACACTGATCTCGCAATTGCGAGATCAGACACCAGTTACGAGAAATTGCAGAACCAGCTGAGTTTTCTAAGTCTAAACCACTTTGTAGCCTATCTGAAACTCACCCGAGCCCTCGGGGCTCCAAACCAAACATACAGACAAGTCTAAAAATATCATACAAACTTGCTCGCGTAATCAAATCGCCAAAATAACACCTAGAACTATGAATCGGATACCAAAATCAAATGAAAGTTTCAAGAAACTTTAGAATTGCTATATTAACAATCGGACTTTTGAATCACGTCAAACCAACTCCGTTTCATACCAAATTTGACAGATAAGTCATAAATGTAGTATTGGACCTATACCTGGTTCCGGAACTAAAATACGGACCCGATATCAATAAAGTCAAACATTGGTCAAACTTTCAAAGTCATTAAGCTTTCAAACTTTCAAATTTCAACAAAGTCCGATAACTCGGGCTAGGGAATTCTGAAATTGATTCCGGGCATACGCCCAAGTCCCAAATCACATACAGACACACCGAGACCGTCAAAATACAAATTCGGGTCTGTTTACTCAAACCGTTGATTGAAGTAAACTCAAATGGATCTTAAGGCAAAAATTTCATATTTCCTCAGTTATTTTAACACAAAAGCTTTTCGAAAAAATAGCCGGACTACGCACGCAAATCGAGGAGGGTTAAAATGAGGTATTTAAGGCTTCAAAGCTCAAAATTAGGTTCTAAAATATTATATGACCTATCGGGTCATCATATTCCTAACCTTGTTACTATTTCTTCTACTTCTAGCAATCCCACAAGTGCAGAAAGTAGGACCGATGAGGTTTCCAAGCAGGGGGAGCGACCTGGTGAGGTTATTGAGCAGAGGGAGCAACTTGATAATAATGTAGAGTAAGTGGAGTACCCTACACAGGGAGAAGAACAATCTCAACCTCTGAGGAGATCAGAGAGGCCAAGGGTAGAGCCATGTAGGTACCCTTCCACAGAGTATGCCCTCATCAGAGATGAAGGGGAGCCAGAAAGTCTTAAGAAGGTGTTATCTCATCCAGAAAAGCACTAGTGGATGAAAGCCATGCAAGAAGAGATGGAATCTCTACAGAAAATGGCACGTACAAGCTAGTTAAGATTCCAAAGGGAAACAAACCACTCAAATGCAAATGGGTCTTTATACTCAGGAAATATGAAAATGGCAAGCTGGTCAGATACAAAGCTCGATTAGTGGTAAAAGGCTTCGATTAGAAGAAAGGTATTGATTTTGACAAAATTTTCTCACATGTTGTCAAAATGACTTATATTCAAACAATCTTGAGCTTAGCAGCTAGCCTAGATCTTGAAGTGGAGCAGTTGTACGTGAAAACTGCATTTCTTCATAGAGATTTGGAAGAGGAGATCTATATGGAGCAGCCAGAAGGATTTGAAGTAACTAAAAGGAAACACATGGTGTGCAAACTGAATAAGAGTCTTTATGGGTTGAAGCAGTCACCAAGGCAGTGGTACAAGAAGTTTGACTCATTCATGAAAAGTCAAACTTACATAAAGACATATTCTAATCCATGTGTATACTTCAAAAGATTTTCTCACAATAACTTTATTATTGTATGTGGATGGCATGTTAATTGTAGGAAAAAACAAGGGGTTGATCGCAAAGTTGAAGAGATATTTGTCCAAGTCTTTTGATATGAAGGACTTGGGCCTACCACAACAAATTCTGGGTGTGAAGATAGTTCGAGAGCGAACAAGCAGAAAGTTGTGGTTGTCTCAGGAGAAGTACATTGAACATGTACTAGAGCGCTTCAACATGAAGAATGCTAAGCCTGTCAGCACACCTCTTGTTAGTCATCTGAAGTTAAGCAAGAAGATGTGTCCTACAACAATGGAGGAAAAGGAAAACATGACCAAAGTTCCTTATTCCTCTGCCGTCGGAAGTTTGATGTATTCAATAGTATGCACTAGACCTGATATTGCTCACGCAGTTGGTGTTGTCAGCAGGTTTCTTGAAAATCGTGGAAAGGAACATTGGGAAACAGTCAAGTGGATACTCAGGTACTTGAGAGGTACCACGGGAGATTGTTTGTGCTTTGGAGGATCTGATCCAATCTTGAAGGGCTATACAGATGCTGATATGGCAGGTGACATTGATAACAGAAAATTCACTACTGGATATGTATTTACATTTTTAGGGAGAGCTATATCATAGCAGTCAAGGTTGCAGAAGCGTGTCGCACTCTCTACAACTGAAGCGGAGTATATTGTCGCTACTGAAGCTGGCAAGGAGATGATATAGTTAAAACGGTTCCTCCAAGATCTTGGATTGCATCAGAAGGAGTATGTCGTCTATTGTGATAGTTAAAGTGCAATAGACCTTAGCAAGAACACCATGTACCATGCAAGGACCAAACACATCGACGTGAGATATCACTGGATTCTAGAAATGATAGAGAATGAATCTCTAAAAGTTTTGAAGATTTCTACAAGTGAGAATCCCGCATATATGCTGACCAAGGTGGTACCAAGAGACAAGTTCGAATTGTGCAAAGAACTTGTCGGCATGCACTCAAACTAGAAGACAGTGCTACCTCCTCTAGATGAATGAGACTGGATGAGGAGATTGATGGGGTCCATCTCAATCAAAAGCCAAAGTAATAGGCATGTGCCTAAGGAAAATATTTGGCTGAGAATTTCTTTGATTTGGTAGCCAACTTTGTTGAATTTCTTTGGTTTGGTAGCCAACTTTGTTGAATTGTCAACATTGAAGAAAAAGAAGGAAAAGTGTGTGTAAATTATCAAATATAGTAGGCTTTAGAGAGTGAGGCTTCGGCTATAAAAGGAGAGTTTTAGCTCTCATTTCTACACACTAACAAAGAGAGAAAGAAAAAGTGAGGTTTCACAGACAGGGTATAAGAAATTAGGCTCTGAGAAAAATAGAGAGTAAGCGATATTGTAGTAAGGTGAGAATATCAAAAAAGGGTTATTTCTTTTGAGTGTTGTAGTGGTGTTTGGAGTATTTTACTCAGACATACAAAGTGTAAAATTCCTTACTATAGTGATATTATTTGCTCGTCTCGGGCCGTGATTCTTTTTCTTATTCAAAAGGGTTTTCCACGTAAAAATTTTTGTGCCGTTGTCATTCTTTTATTCTTGTTAATTACTGTATCTCGGTGCTACGTTATTATTCCGCTTTTATTACCGTAAATATTATTTCCGTGGGGGTTTATTCCCAACAGATGATGGGAGATTACGTATTAGCGCTGCTGCCTACTTAAATAAAATTCTGAATCGAGATGATGGCAAATGCACCAAAAAATCGAAAAATGGACACATAGGACCATCCGTGGCTTAGACGGGAGATCACGTTTGAAGAATGAGAATCAGAATAATAAACCCCCAGGTCCCGACGATTTCCCGTCTGCCTTCTGCCAAAGGATGTGGCCTCACACATTAATAAAGCTATTGAGGTCTCTTAAAAGCAGGTCAGATCATCAAATAGAGAAATTCTATGTTTATCACACTTATTTCGAAGCGGGAAGTTAGCGATTCCTTCGATGTTTGTCGGCCTCGCTATGCAATTATGTGTACAAGAAAAATGAAGAAATTCTTACGAATAGGCTATGCAACCGAAAGTCATAAGTTTTATTGAACCAATTAAGACGTTCGTTAAAGGAAGAGGGATAGTTTACAAGATTTTGCTATCTTCTAGAAATAAGACAATATGCAATATTATCACTAGTGCATTCTCTCCTCCTTTTCTTAAGGGGTTATTTGGTTGGAGGAATAAGAAAATTTATTTAGTACATAATCATGCATTACTAATGTAATTTATGTGTAACTAATCCATTGTTTGATTGTCGATATTGAACTTTGCATGATTTATGTGGAGTTTAATATCGGAAGTCAAATATTATATTACTAATATATTGACTCCATTTATATGAGAATGTATGTATTATATTAATTAAGGACCATAATGTGGAGCAACACGTAAGTAAAAATATCTAAAGACATGCCCTTAAAATAGGCGATCTTGTACGTTATAGTATATGTATTTTATTATTCACCACAAAACAATTCATACTAAATAATCCGTGTCGTAATTCCTGCATAACTGGGCCATAAACCAAACATACCGTTAAATTTTCTTTACACATATTTTTTGTGCTTTGTTCGAGTTGATATTAGAGGGTGATTGGGTTTGCTTAGTGTAACTCTGCTGGTGATATACAGCCAGAGTGTCTAATTTATGTTAGTAGTTCATCCCAATTATCATTTGAAACATACATTAAATTTAATTATTTTATGCGTAGATTGTTTCAGGTACCATTTGAAACACACCTTAAGTAACTACTCGTACTATTGTTGTTTAGAGAGAGTGTCAACATATCGAGATATACAATAGTATGAGCCTCAAGACTGTTTATTATAATAACCATTTTTCAAACTTATTTTCTGTGGATGAAAATCAGAGGCTAAGAAGGATGCCTCTAGAAAAATTTAAACCTACCCAAAAGAATATTTGCTAACGTCAATCTTAGGTGAAACTCTGATAGAGATAAGAGAATAAGAATCAATAGCATTAAAAAGATAGAAATCATCCTTGTCCCATAGTGAGCTATAATAATTGTCCAAGGTATTTAATTAAAATAAAAGCAAAGGCGAATTCGCTATCGTAAAGGGTGTCAGGTGATCTTCTTCTGCTAAAATGACCTGATCTTCGTTTTACCGGTGCACCAGACTCCATCAACTTATTTTAACTAGAGGTGTCGGGTTCGAGTCCTGGGTATTAACTAGAGGTGTCGGGTTCGAGTCCTGAGTATGGAAAAATCCTTGGTAGGGAGTGTTTTCTCTCGAATGGGCCCTACGCGGTGCGAATTCGGATATAGTCGGACTCCAATACGGGTACCGAACACCGGGTGGAAAACAAAAAAAAATTCAACTTGTTCCAAAACTTGTCCGAACAAAAAACGTTCGAGACAAAAATTGGGACGCAATTATCAAATTGAGGTGTGAGGTTATTAAACAGATTAACAAATTAAAAAGGCATCATAAGAAAGTGATTGATTCATGACACATATTACACAATTCTTTCCCTTGATTGTCTTAAAGTTTTAGTCACCTCAAAGTAAATTTTTTCCAAGCCACATCTAAGGTTGTCGACTGGGGCGTTTCAGTCCATTATGGTCTTCATCAGGCCCAAAATCCGATTGTCCCTGTCCCACGAAACGGGGAGGGGATGTGACAAGGGAAGGAAAAACAAAAGCAGAAAAGGGGAGGAATGACTAGGTGGCCCGCTTAGGAGCGACTACAAAATCACACCGATCCCACCTAGCTATCGTTTGGATATTTAAAAAAATTATTTTTTGAGACAAACTAGTATTTACTCGGTGGTTATTTTTGGCCCTCCAACCCCTACTTCCAAATTTTATTTTAAACCCCTAAAATTCAATTAATGCTTATTTTTTTCGCAATGTGTTGGTTCATGGTTGTGTCACAGAAATACTAAATTATCATGTCCTTTCACTTTCTCTAGATGCAAGCCCGACGTGATGTCTTTGCCTATGGGGTCATACTATTCCAACTCCTCACACACGAAGTTGAGGAACGGGAGAACGGTTACCGATTTGGTACACATATAAATGCATATCTCGACCAAGGTAAGGATCTCACAATATTAGTCAAGCAACACATGAGAGCTGCTGGATGCGAAGGGGAAATAGCAAGGAGACTACTTACTATAGGGGCAAAGTGTGTCAGTATAAGAGCCAAAGAAGAACGTCCCTCTGCTTTGGAAATCTTTGAGGCATTTCAGGAGATGAGTATATAGTTTGGCTTTCTATTTTGACTGGTATTTTATGATAAAGCTTTGGAAATGCACTACAACAGTCACAGGAATATTCAGAAAGTTCATTCACTTCAATACGGAGAATGTGTAAATTAGGCCCAGGCCACTGACGATTTTTCGGGCATTGATTCTAAACCTCTTTCTAATTTGTGTTAATACATAACTTTCTTTGTTATTCTTGTCGATTCTCGCATTTTCTTTTGCATATAGGGTATCTAGTTTACTCCTAATTCTACTAGTAGTTGCTGAATATGCTTCTTTCTTCCTGGCTAGGGGTACCAATGTAGGAGCCATAACTGCAAAACGTTAGCTAGTGTCACCATTCTTTTTTGAAGTTATCACGATTTCTCATTTAGATAATTCGGATAGGTTTTGTTTTGATTGAACACCTGTAGTAGACCGAAAATATATCAATCAAACATATTTTGCTGACATGATTGATAGCATGAGTTGCAACATGTAAAATCTTTTAATGATTATAGTGTAGTATTCTCAGAATACATAAAGTCTTTAACTTCATGTAGTAAGATTGTTATTTATATTGATAAAGAATATTTCAAGTTAATAAGATGTTACCCATGTGCTTGCAATATATTACCTTGGATGTTGTTATAAAAAATATTTTACTCACTAATATAAAATTTAAATAGTTTAATTTAAAGTTATAATATTTCTACTCACCAATTATTGACTTAAGTTTGTCACACACCTATCAATAATATAGCATCTGACTGGAACCTTGTACCAAGCCAAAGGCAGTAAAATGTTCTTGTTACAACTTTGAGCCTCCTTTTCCTCGAGAAGGTATCCAAAATAAAATGAAGAACATACTCTAGTACACCAACCAGGTTCAGAACAATGAAAAGAGCAAATGTAGCAGAATCATGAACTGTATATCTATATTTTTCGGGTACATTGATAGATAAATGGTACTATCTGAGTGGGATATAAGTGTGTGCACAAGTAGCTGTAACTACATTTACCATTGAAACTCCAACTCTAATGTAAGAAAGCCTCAATCATCTAGAGAAAGCGCAACTACATTTTATTAAGTATCATCATCCATCCGCAGGCAGATTAATACATGAACCAAAACAAATAAATCAACTTAAATAATTTGCAAAAAATAATAAATAACCAAACTGAAAAGAATACCAGCCATTCCTGTTCATAGCGGTTAAGAGAGTCTTCATCATGCCACTAGGTCACAAGTTCGATCGAGCCAAGTAACCTGACTAACAAAAATAACCAAACTGAAAAGAAACAATATATAGCATCGCAACATGACACATTATGAGAATGATGGTTTGACCCAAGTTGGTGGGCAAATAGGACTTAGTGACAATCCAGGATAAAACGATTCAATGCTTCCATCGTCAAGATGGTAAGCCCCCATATCTCTTCCGCCACCACCACCTTCACAATACTTATATTCATCAACCCCATCATCAGTAAAATATATTTGATTAGGCTTGACTATTGTAAAGGCAGATGAGTCAATAGAACTTGCTCCATTCCGGCCCAAACAAATTGCTGAATTTCCCAAAGTGCTGACCTTGTTCAATTTAGCTTTGGTTAGATCTAGTTCATATACATTAAATTTAACAGTGTGATAACACCCAAGACCATTAGAATGTAAAAATCTAGTTAAAATAAATAGTGCATCGGATATCTCAACTAGGTAGAAGTGAACTGGATTGTGAAATACATCATCATCTCTAAGCCGAGCAAGTATGCGTGGCTCTACAATTGGTTTGGAAATACTACGGCATGCAATATCAAAAACCCAAACTTCACCACCGAAAGTTAGTGCATAAAATTGCCCCTTACAGCAAACCATAGTGGAGATTCCATCAAATTTCTTGAAATTAATATTAGTCCAGTTGAGGTCTCCAGGTCGCCAAAAAGACAACAAGCTACCCTCCCCAAAACGGGAAATCACCAGTGAATAATCTGATGTAACAGAAGGACTAGCAGATAAGACAGCTTTGTCTATGCAATGCCACTCTCCTTCTTTAGGTGCTTCTTCGCCATGTAAAGACAATAAAGCTTTTAGCGAGGGAAGCTGTATACTGATGCGAGAGAAAGGTTGTAACAACTTCATCTCTCCTATGCATGAGATGGCGCAAAGCCACCCTTCCGATGGAAAACACTCTACTGGCCCTCTAGCTTCCGGGAGAAATATGCGTGAAACATTCTGCTTGGAAAGAGAGTAAAATTCCCGATAATCATCACTATCTTTATCAGCAGCTAGCATTAGCAACGGAACTTGGGGCGAAAACGCATCAAAATTTTCCTTCGTAGCAGCAGTTCGCCATGAGTTACAAACAGCACTAAAAGCAATGAAATTTTCAATCACTTTAACACGCTTTGCAATAAGAGTTAGGAGATCGTGTGGCAATTCTGCCCAGTTTGCCATAGCAAGGATGTAAGGCTTCTATAGGGCTTACAAGAAAAGAAGAAAAAAAAATTGGAGGGCATTTATAGGCGTGTAACAACTAACATGGACAGGATGTATATTCCTATATTGACAAGGATTTAGAATAGGGAAAAACTCAAAAAGAAAAAGAAAATCCAAATAAGTGGGCCAATTCGGTATGCTCCACTTATGTTATACGGCCCAATCTTAATTCTCAGACTAACTCTTTAGAATTAATTTATAGTCGTTCATTCTAATTTACTTTGTAGACCAGAACACCGTACACAATGACTTATACCATAATATTTTACTCCGTACAAATTAATGGAGTATTGCTTGTGCATGCCGCGTGTAATTGTATACTTACCAATTATCTGTTAACTTAAATTTCTTACACACCCATCAACAATATTCTAAATTAGTATCTGACTTGTAAACTTATACCAAGTCAAAGTCAGCATAAGTTCTAGGGAAAAGAAGAAGCAAGAAAGAGATTTTGGTTGACTTATTGGTAGTGATACTCAAATTAAAAAAGAAAAACGCGCACACACACATTGAAGGGGTGGATGTTTTCTTTTTGTAAAGTTACTTAGAATTAGAATGATTAGATGCTTAAAACAGTTTCATGATAAGTTCTACACTTTGTTTTAAGCGTGAAAACATAAGTCTCACCCTTAGAAAATTAATGAAACCAATCACTTTCATAATATATATATTCTTTTTTGACGTAAATGTGTGTTTTTAATTGCTATCATCAAAAAGGCAGTCGCCTTAGCTATCAATCTTTGTACCATGTAATATTTTGTTGCAAACTTGCAACTATGTATGTAGTACGCGTGTTTTGGTTTAAAATTGAAAAACAAAACATAATATTTTCAAGAACACTAGTATCGGGAAAACCGTACGGGTGTCAATGGATATTTAAAAATCGACTAAACCGACCGAATCGTACCGCACCGAATCGATTTTTAAGTTTCTTTTAAAAATCCCGTAGGTTTTTTTTATATAAATCTATAACCGTAAAGATAATTAGGATAGGTTTTTTATTTTATAAAAATAAACCGAAAAAATAACGAACCGTACCGAATAAATTTTACATGTGAAAAATATATTTATATAGTAAATTTAAAAATAATAAAGCATTAAGTTTTTCTTTGGACCTTGGAATTATGAAAACGGTTATAAGTCAACGAGTACTTTAACTCAAAATATTAATTCATAAAACCTATTATGCTGCTTCTACTTAAACTAAGTTATTTTCAATATCTTCACTAGCAAGACACAAAGTATTTTAGTGATTATGAGTAGCAAACTACAATGTATTGAATATGTTTCCTTTCATATAATCTAGATTTATCTTTTTGAATATTTAATCTTCTATAGACTTTATTTTTGAGTCTCAGCTTGGTTAATATTTTTTCACTCGTGTGATTTATATTTTCTTTGTCTTTACTTGATTTCTTTTACGTTGTTGTAGAATAGTCGATAGATCTATACTCTGGCCATCTTTTATGTTTTTTTAATTCATCACTCTTTAAACAGTAAAAATGTCTAGAGAGTTTTGCTAAATCCTATAAAAGAACATATGTTATTGTATTCTAGTTCTACGGGTGACTTTTACATGACATTAAAAAATATCGAAAATTAACTTAATCGTACCGATACAGAAGAGACACCGACATGATTGGGACAGTTTCGAAAAGTCTAATTTTTGTTATACATAATAGAATAACCGAAAAATTGATATGATATAAATTTTATAAAATAACCGGCTGAACTGAACCATTGACGCCTCAAGAAGAGAGGAGGAATGACTAATTGACTTGTTCTAGGACCAGCCCTTTAGAACCGGCTACATGACCGTATCGGTCTATGACAATCTCAGTCAAAAACGGTGAGACGAAGCTTTGAAAAGCATTATAAGAGTCAGATGAACATCGAGAGAGTTCAGTCACTTCAATATGGAGAATGGACATTACGCGTGCTCTGCCGACGAACTTGCTGTGAACCGAAGATTTTTTGGCCATTATTTTGTGTGTATATATATACACGTAGACATCAAAATTTTAACGGATCAAGCTAAATCTTAAATTTAAGATACTACAAGACTCTTGAAATCCTAGGAGTCTATTAGGGTTTTTTGGAGGTTACTCTACCCTAATACTAGAGCGCACCTATATAAAGGGATACATATTCCTTTGAAGAGGGGTCTCAAAAATCCCATAAACTCTTGAAATATTCACAAAGAGATCAAAATATGGCCGGAAACTTCTTGACAAATAAATAGTTCAAGAAGTTGGAGATCAAATACAACCCCAGGAGGTCTCCATAATCGTACATTCGAGAAATACGCAGCTTCAGCCCTCGAGTCACGGAGATAATCAGGAGAGAAGAATCGAGGAAGAAATAAAATTGTACTCACAATTGATTAGTAAAAATATTTTTCTTCTATTTTGTGATTGCAATTTGTTTTTCATATCTTGAAAATTTATTGCAAACAAATTTTGTAGACAATAAATTGCGTTGAGAAAATAAAATCAAGACCAAAAAATATTGCAACAATCGTAGTATTTTATTTCAAATATTTGAGTGTTTCAATCACTATGATTCCTCTGATTCTACTTTTCCAATATAAGTTCAAGGGGCTTTGTCTTGAACCTATATTTGTTGTCACGAATGATGATCTTGAATTCAACTAGTACGAACTTTGATTTGAATTCGTACTCCTTGAATCTTGATTTGTACTTCGTTTTTGAGCTTGAACCTGAATGCTTGAACTTGAACTTGATTGCTTGAAACTTGAAACTTGTGGAGGAATTTGCAGCGTTTGATCCACGAGTTCTTTCTTGCTTCTTGTTATAACTTCTGATCTATTTTCTGGGTTATGAAGACCCCTATTTTTAGTTGTGGAAGGGAAGAGTTATGATAAGAACAAACTCTTTCCGACCAATCAAATTAAAATTTTGATGTCTACAAATGCCCCATACTTCAAGGTTTGTCGGGGTGTAGGTTTGCCGATACTTGAAGTACTCAACCATCGCAACAAATAATTTTGAAACTTAGAGTTTTCGATTTACAGGAGAAAGAGATGAAGGGCAGAACTGATCCCACTGGGCATGCCAATTTGTTTACAATAAATTTTCAAGATATGAAAAATAAATTGCAATCACAAAATAAGAGAAAAATATTTTTACTAATCAATTGTGAGTACAATTATGTTTCTCCCTTGATTCTTCTCTCCTGATTATCTCCGAGATTCCAGGGCTGAAGCATCATATTTCTCGAATGTACGATGATGGAGACCTCTTGGGGATGTATTTGATCTCCAGCTTCTTGAACTATTTGTTTGTCAAGAAGTATCCGGCCATATTTTGATCTCTTTGTGAATATTCCAATAGTTTATGGGATTTTTGAGACCCCTCTTCAAGGGAATATGTATCCCTTTATATAGGTGTGCGTTAGGGTTTAGGGTAGAGTAACCTCCAAGAAACCCTAATAGACTCCTAAGATTTCAAAAATCTTGTAGTATCTTGAATTTAAGAATTAACTTGATCCGTTAAAATTTTAATGTCTACAATACATATAACAATTTCGTTGCTATTCTTGCTAATTCTCGCATATTTTTTTTCTTCTAGGGTCTCAAGTTTACTGATACTTCTACTAGTAGTTGTTGAATCTCTTTCCTTCTTCTGTGGCTACAAGTGACAATTTAGAAGTCATAAATGTAAAAGGCTAGTGTTACCATTGTTTTTTCATACTTACTGATTATAATGTAGTATTCTTAAAAATCCTAAAATTAGGAATGACAGTGGGGCGGGGCGGGTTAAGCCTTAACGCACAAAAGTTCCAACACGCCACGCCCTGCATCAACCCGCCCCGCCCCACATAAGTTTTTTTTTTCATTTGTTATTTTTGCAGTTTCAGTGAGTTCTTAATGTTTTCTTAATTAACTTGTTATCTAGCTTGTAATATGATTCCCAGATGGGAGATTTAGATAAATAAGCTAGATTAAAGAAATTCAAACTTATATTCTGTCTTCCCAATCGTTTGCTACTCTTTCGCTTTTGATATGTGGTAAAATATTTGAGAATGCCATAAACAATAGTTATTATTTTAATTTCTTCACAAATTCTGAAATATCAAAGTTCATTTAATTAAACAAATCTTCGTTGGCTAACTATTCAGAATTAAACTTTGATGTTTTGGACTAACGTGAAACTACACTTTCGTAATATATAATTTATCTGTGAACAATTATGTCACGATCCAAAATCCATTAATGGTCGTGATAGCACCTAACATCGCTGCCAGGCAAGCCAACAATAGTTGATTAACTCGATTATTCATTTTAGTATTTTAAAATCAAAATTTTCCTTCAATTAAATAATCAGGAATAAAATTCACCGAGTAAATGATAATAATTTCCCAATTACAATACTGAACAACTCATAAGTACCCCCAAAATCCGGTGTCACAAGCGCATGAGTATCAACTACGAAGTAAAATAAAATACAACATCTGTCCGGAATACAAATTAGATAGGAAAAATATAAATAACCCTGGAGGAGACTCTGCTGGCTGCGGATCGTAACCTGAAATGCAGCTCGCGGCAAGTCCCCGCATCATCCGTGCCTCCGTGCCCAAAGGACCACCGGATATAAAAGTACCTGCACAAAAATGTGCAGCAAGTGTAGTATGAGTACGTAAACTCACATGTACACAGTAAGTATCTAGCCTAACCCCAGAGGAGTAGTGACGAGGGGTCGACATCGACACTCACTAGTGGTCCAATAATATCAGGTACAGTAAGGAGGTGAACAAATATGAGGCAAAGTAAATAAATAAAATAAATAATTATAAATATGTGGTACAATTATCCTCTTTACAATAACTCAAGCTCTAAATTAGCAATTCCTCCTCAACCGGAGCACATGTATATATGTATAATGGACCTCACCAAATAGGTTGTTATAATTCGAATCAGGGAAAAACTCATAGATACTCTAGCTTCTTGCCAAATATTACGCACGATTCCATGAGGATATTTTTATAAAAATGCCAAGACGTACAGCCCGATCGAACATAAATAATAAATTGTGCATTGCCGAGGGTCGAACGGCACGAACCATAGATGTATCTATTAAACTGCCGAGGCGAACGGTCCGCTCCCATGAGAGTGTAGTACATAAATCCTGCCGAGGCGAACGACTCGATCCCATTAGAATAAGAAGTACATAATCCTGCCGAGGCGAACGGCCCGATCCCATTAGAATAAGAAGCTTTGACGGGTCCTTGACCCCCCTCACGAATAAACGTGTGAGTTGTAATTTCTTTAATAAAAGCCTTTCAATGAAACATATATATCACAGAAATATACCGTAAGAGGAATAAAATTATTCGGTGACTAATCATGAACTCGTGAAATCTCTACAACAGCAAGTCTAGTCTCAAGTGGTAATGTAAAATAGAGGAATTTAATAGGCGAGAGACTGCTCAAATACTACAGCTATAGCATGTTGTGAACCTAAGCCTACCCGGACAATAACATGAATGTAGCTACGTACGGGCTCTCGTCACTTCGCACGTACGTAGCCCCCACAACAAGTAGCACACATCAATATACAATACCTAGGGGTAATT
Organism: Nicotiana tabacum; assembly: GCF_000715075.1. Taxonomy (NCBI): domain Eukaryota; kingdom Viridiplantae; phylum Streptophyta; class Magnoliopsida; order Solanales; family Solanaceae; genus Nicotiana; species Nicotiana tabacum. The sequence continues at coordinate 136,363,648 of NC_134102.1, forward strand.
TCCCCCTCACAGAGTTAGACAGGAGACTTACCTCGCTCCGAAATTCCATAACCGGCTCCAAAACCCTCTAACACCTCAAATCGATGTTCGTCGCTCCAAAACTAGTCAAACAATGTACAAACCAATAAAAATAAACTCTAATACTCGTAACAATTCAATTTAGACAAATTTTCAATTCCGCTCGAAAAATCGATAAAGCAACACTCGGGCCCAGATGCCCAGATTCCGAAAATTTTCGAAGATAAACATTACTCATAACATTACGAACTCAAATATATGATTTATTCTCAATTCCATGCTTAAATCCGTATATAAATCATGTATTTAACTCACAATGTGAAGAAAGTATTTACCCCATTATAGTTTATGAAAATGGCACTCTAAAAGTGCTCCAAAATCGGCTCCCATGGACGAAATGAAGTGAAATTGAGTCAAATCCTCGTTTTAAAAGAAGCACACTGCCCAACCAGATCTTCGCACCTACAGTCCAATAGTCGCTTCTGCGGCTCCGCACCTGCGAAAATTCCATTGCAGGTGCGGTTCAAGCTCGGCCTAACATTTCCCGCATCTGCGGCCCGGCAGCGCTTTTGCAGGTCTTCGTGCGCAGGTGCGGTCCCGCTTCTGCGAAACTTGACCACATCTGCGGTCCCAGCCAGAACCGCTTCTGCGACCCTCTTGGCCGCTTCTGCGGCTCCGCATCTACGGCCAAAACCTCGCAGGTATGGTTACACCAGACACCGGCTGCCTTAGCATTTTTTTTAGTCCAAAAATCGATCTGTTAAGCATCTGAAACTCACCCGAGACCCCAACCAAATATTCCAACAAGTCCTAAAATATCATGCGAACTTAGTCGAGCCTTTAAATCACCTCAAACAATGCTAAAAACATGAATCACCCTCCAATTCAAACTTAATGAACTTTGAAACTACAACTTCTACAATCAATGTCGAAACCTATCAAATCACGTTCGATTGACCTCAAATTTGCATACAAGTCATAATTGATATTACGGACCTACTCCCACTTTCGGAATCAGAATCTGACCCCGATATCAAAAAGTCCACTCCCGGTCAACCTTCTCAAAAACCTTCAAATTTCTAACTTTTGCCAAATATCCCCGAAAATGACCTACGGACCTCCAAATTCACATCTGAACTCGCTCCTAATACCAGAATTACCATGCGGAGCTATTCCCAGACTCGGAACCCCAAACATGCATCAATAACATTGAAATGCACTTCAACCCAAATTTATGAAATTCTTCCAAAACGCCAACCTTCCACAATAGGCGCCGAAACGCTCCCGGGTCATCCAAAACCCGATCTTGACATACGCCCAAGTCCAAATTTATCATACGAACCTCTTGGTACCTTCCAATCCCGATTCCGAGATCGTTTACTCAAAAATCAAACCTTAGTCAATTCTTCCAACTTAAAACTTCCGAAATTAGAATCTTCTTTCCAAATCAACTCCGAACTTCCCGAAATTCAATTCTGACCACGCGCACAAGTCATAATACCTGAAGTGAAACTACTTAAGGTCTCAAACCGCTGAACGACACACTGGAGCTCAAAACGACCGGTCGGGTCATTACATGTAAAGAACCTTATATATATATATATATATATATATATATATATATATATATATATATATATATATATATATATATATATATATATATATATATATATATATATGATATATGGCCAGCTTTCATATTTATCTTTTTCTGATTTTTTGAGATTTTTCTCTTATTTTAATACCCGAAAATTATTTACTACCTAGAACTAATAACGAAACAGATGGGACTCATGGATAAGAAGATTTCAGTTATGGAATATAAAGAGAGAGTAATTAATTATGGCAATTAACAATATAATATTATATCAATTGCCTTACCGATTATTTTTATTTATTATTTATTGTGCAAATAAAGAAAGCAATAAAAAATTATATTAATGGTAATGAAGAGTGATAAAAGAACAGTGAAGAATCACAATATAAAAGGTAATCACTTTACTGTTGGCTCATATAAACCCCTTTACTTTGCTGCCTCCAACAATCCGAAACATACGCAAACAAGGCCATCAAAGGTACTTATCTTTTCTTTCTTTTTTATTTTCCTTTTTCATTTAAATTATCGTTTACCTAATTTTTAGAAGCCCTAATGTCTCTAAAGTTATAACATTCAAATTTTCCCCTTCTATAATTATTTATTTACTTCTTTTAACATCCATTTGTTAAAAGAAATAACTGTAGCGAGGACTCTCCATCATCAAAATTTCATTTTCTCAATATCTTTTGGGGAGAAAATGGAACTGAAGCTGCCAAGGAGAGTATGTAAGACAATGTTAGATCCTCTAACTTATCATTTTCGACAAATATTTCTAAGGATTGAATATCTAATATCATTAGGTTTTGTGCTCCTGACTGTTGTTAAAGATCAATATCATTTTCTATCAATAATGTTTATTAGTCATATGTAATATTAAAAACATATATTGCTTCAAATGCAGGGAGTTTGTGCTTCTCAAGCTGGAGGCAAAAATATTGACGGGCGCAAATATGACAACCACAAGATAGAAAGTCACGACCAATTAGAACTTCTCCATAAATTAATCCGCATACGCAATGCAGAAGAAATTTAAAGGACCATTTAGGAGGAGAAATGGTTAACATTGTATGCAAACATATGAACTTGTATATGTGAATATTTTTAATGTATTTGTCGTGATGATCAATTTTGATACCCGTTTAATATACTTTTTCTATGGCATGTTATGAATATTTGACTTGTATATAAATTCAAACAAAGACTTGAATATATAATTTTTTGGGGTTTATTATGATGAATTTACTTGATACTTATTTAGTAGTATTATTTTACCTTTAGCATAGTATGTATTCTAGATTTGAATGATATATACACAGAAAGAGGAATCTTAATTAAAGATGATTTAACTTGAAAATATGGAAATTTAAACAAATGATATTTTTTTTTATTCTTTTTTTCTTTTGTTGTGTTTTTGTCATGATAGTGATTTGCGTGAAATATTTTCTTGACATTTTATAGAAACTGAATTTTGGCACTTTATGGACCCTGGAAGTTTATTTTATGTGTCTTACTATTAGGCATTAAAATCAGTAAATGAGATAGTAGAAACTTATCGTTAATCAAACCGTCTTCCGATTTTATCAATACCAGTACTAATATTGTCTTGCTTCATCAGCCTTTAGAAGGCCTCTGCCGAGTAGGGGTGACTAGTGGGCCGGTTAGGACCGGGACCGACCCAGGACCGCAAGCCCACATGGGCGGTGGGCCTAAACGGTCCTAACCGGATAGGACCGGGACCGTGAGGTGGTGGGCCGGGTAGTGGGCCGGTCTCATAGGGGAGGCCCGCGAGACCGGGACCGTTTAAGACCGGGACCGGCTCATAAGTGGGCCGGTTCAAGCGGTCCTAAACTGTCCTAAACGGGCCCAACGGATAATTTTTTAAAAAAAAAAAATTGACTGTTTGGCCATTTAAAAACTAGCCGTTTGGTCTGCCAAAATAGCCGTTGGCTATTTGCAAAATAGCCATTTAACCCCTCAAATTTTATTTTAACCCCAAACTTTTTATAATTATACTTTTTCCCTATTTTCAATTATAAATACCCCCTCATTCTTTCATTTTTCTCACAAAATCATCAATCTCTCTCTAATATTCTTCTATAATTGCTTACTTAATTGTTACAATTTGTGCAAAATTGTGAAGTTGGTGAATTGAAGTCTTCAAGTATTCAACGATAATTATTTTTTAACAAGTTGTTTGTCAATTCGGTAAACTCGTTCCAACTCTTAAGTTTTAATATTATAGTTTTGTTTGTTTTATTTACTTTGCTTGATTAATTAAGATGGCTTATTCCCTAAAAAATATTTAGTAAAAATAAGGGAAAATCCAAGAGTGGTGAATCTAGTGGCCAATCTGTTCCTCCTTCACTTCCCCCGGCTCCCCGGCCGAAACCTGTTACCCGTCCTACACCTGCTATTCTTGATAGCGATAATAGTTTATTACAATTTACCGAGAGTCAATTTTGCCATAATATTGCACCCGGTGAATAATTAAACCATGAATATATGAATGCTCTTTATGGTAATCCAACTATTGATGAAAATGATAATGAAGAAATAGATTTTGATGAAACGCAACCGGATGACGATACACCCACTAGTCCTGCTCCTGAAGTCAACCCAACTAATAATAATCCAAATGATTCCCCGTCTGACCCTCCTGTTACTGCCCCTACTTTTTCTAGACAACCTTCTAAACGGGAAGAAACATCTCTTGTTTGGCCATTTTTTACTCAACTAAGAGAAAACAATAGGGCTAAGTGTAAAACTTGTGGCAAAAAGTTAGTTTTTAAATATGTTGGAAGTCGGGGGGGAGGGGGGGGGGGGACGGGAAGTTTGACTAGACACATATTGCTACACCCTCAAGATAAAGCTAGATATTTTTGTATGAAAGCTTTGACTGAGGGGACAAGTGCACCTAGTCAGGCTGACCTTAGTACCAGGTCAAATCAATTTCAACCGGAAATTAATATTATTACCGGTGGTATTTTATATTATGATCCAAATAAAGATCGGGAAGAATTGGTAAAAATGGTTACTGTTATGTGCTTACCCTATAGTTTTTCTTCTAACCCTCACTTTGTGCATTATATTAGAAAAGTTTATAATCCTACTTATAAAGGTTTTCCTCGCACAACCATAAAGAGTGATATTTATAAATATAAATATGAATATGAACAATATTTGTGCTATTTATTTACTCATATAAATTGTTGTGTTGCTATTACAACTGATTTTGGTAGAAGTGGTAATGATTGTGATTACCTTACTGTTACCAGTCATTGGATTGATGAGGATTAGATAATGCAAAAGCACATTATTGCTTATAGAATAATTAATTCACGTCACACAGGGCAGTTTATTTCTAGCACGATTACAGATATTTGTAGATATTTTTGCATTAGTGATAAAATAATATCAGTTTCAATGGATAATGCTACTAGTAACACAAATGTTGTAGCCTTGCTTACCACTACACTAAATCCTGCATTTAGTAACATTTTTCATGTTAGATGTATTTGTCATATTTACCATTTAATTGTGGGTGATGGTATGCGAATTTTAAATGTTGAAATTGAAAAGGTTAAAATGGCTCTTAATTGACTTTTTTATTCAAACCGTAGAAGTAGACTTAGAGAATATTTTAAAAGATGCGATGAATTTGGCCTAAGAGAAAGAAAGGTTCCTAAACCTTGTCCAACTAGATGGAATTACATGTATGAAAGTTTAGTTGTTGCATATGAATATAGAAACCCCATAAACTCAACGTTTAATGCTCATGTAAGTGACGATGATGAGCACCTTACAAATGCGGATTGGGCTAATGTTAAAATGCTTGTAGATTTTTTAGAAAAATTTCATGTTGCTACAAATGAATTTTCTGGGCAATATTATCCGACTATTTCTAACTGTTTAGTTTATATTGCAGAACTTGCAAATTTGTTTGATCATTTTTCAGAGGGTGGGGAAATTTATCAACTTGCTATTGATTCCATGAGAAAAAAATTTAAAAAATATATTTTTCCTATTCCCCCTATTTATGGTGTTGCTGCATTGTTAAATCCTACTATGAAATTAGGAGGTCCTCAATTTTGGTATGAAGATGAGGAGTTGTCTACACTTGCGGACGCAATAGCCTCAATTAAAATAAATATTCAAACTATTTATAATGCTTATCAAGTTGCATTAGATCATGCTAGACCAAATGTTCCAACTCCTTCTTCTTCTAGTTCTCAATCATCTAAAAGAACTGCGGGAGTAAGAGCACTTAGTGCTTGGGCAGGGTTCAGGGGTTCTCAAGGTTCTAGTACTAGTGATTTTTCACAACTAAATGAGCTTGAAATTTATTTGTCACAGAGAATTGAGGAAGTGAATCCCGACGGCTCCTTTAATATTTTGGAATGGTGGAAAGACAAAGAAAAATACTTTTCGATTCTTTCAAGGATGACCCGAGAGATTTTAACTATTCAAGCTACAACAGTGGTACCAGAGAGCGCTTTCAGTCAAGCAAGACTTCAACTCGGTGATTATAGAGCATCTATGAGGGAGAGCTTGAAAAAATCAGTACTTTTCAGAGATTGGATCCGTTCGGAAAGAAGAAATTTTGGACTTGCTGAATCACAACCAGAGGTAGACAAATCTTATGAAGAAATGCTAGCTGAACTTGCGGAGGATGATGCTTCGCCTGGAAGCGGTGATGACCAAGCTTCATTTCCGCCACCACCAACGGAAATTCCTCCGGACCTTGAAGGATTTATGAAAGAAGATGCCCTTTTAACTCCTTTATCGGGCTGAGGTTCACGGCTGGCTAGACGAAGCCACTAAGGCAAAGCCAATAAGAGCAGTGTTATATCAGACTGTACCAACCATCTTGACACCAAGTCAAAACTCTATATATAAAACTCATTTATATTTTAATAGATGCCGTCGCTTTCATGGTGTATATAGGAGAGAAGTTAGATACTCAACATAGATATGAAGTCTCTTAGCCGGACATCGTCACGGCCAGAGAGGAGAGACTAGAAGAAAAGCTAACTAAGAAAGACAGAAATATGTACCTTGTGGCCAAGAAGCAAGGCCCTGAAGATGAAGAACTGAAAACTTTTATTTACTTGTTCTTCTGTTACAATGAGCAAACTACAAACTAACTCTTTACTTAAACTTAGAGAGAGAGAGAGAGAGAATTCTAGAGAGGGAGAGAGTCTTCCTTCTGTCTCTGAAGAATGAACGAATGAATTCTATAAATAGAAAAAGAAAAGGAATCTATGAACAGTAAAAAGTGGGTCCCGTGGGTCCCTGTTACAGTGTTTGTACTGTTTAAACAGTGTATCTACTGTTGATGAACAGTGTATCTACTGTTTGAGTGGGGTCCGACGGCTTCACTGTTGCTGTGGGTCCGGCGGCTTCACTGTTGCTGTGGGGTCCAACTGTTTCACTGTGCTGGTCTCTTTTTCGCTTCTTTCATTTTGCAGATGAATTCTTCTGCATCATTTAAGTCTTCTTCAGATAATATTCTTTCTGCTTCAATGGGCTGAGAATCTTCAGCGATATCATCGTTGCTTGTTTCACTCTGCATTGACGTATCTGATTTTTCATATTGATTAATGGAATGAAGTAAATTTCTTTTGACCTCTTCCAAGTATTTATTAATCATCTCTGCTTTATCTCCTTCTTGAAAGGAGATCCTTCTAGCAATATGCCTTACTGAACTGTCATCAATTACCTCTTTCTGAGATTTGCTGGAATATTCTTGAATTTTTATCTCAATTGAATCCAAGAGTTCTTGACCATATAAGGTCTTTGTTTTGGGATCCTTTTTCATTAACTTGTCCCAAAAATTATTATAAAAAGTCATGTATAAGCATGGGACTTGTTCTTTGGTGAATCCGACTTCTGGATTCCATTTGTGTATCCAGGGAATAGAAAATTCCAGAAAGAAATAAATCTGGTTGATTTTGTCTGGGTAGCAGATATGATCTGCGTGATATAAATTGTTTATAAAAGGAGAAATTTTTATCCATTCTTTGTATAACATGAGAAATGGATTAGGTAAATTTTTTATTGTTGGACCGTGGTATGACCACCAATTTAGAAACCAGTTAGGAATTGGCTCTGCAAATATCTTTGCACATACTTTAATAAACCAAGTATGTTTGTGTCTGTCATTGTTGTAGTATAATACTTTATCAAATGCTTGGATATAATCCCAATAAGTAAAATTTATTTTATTTTTGTTGAGGCTTATCTGCCTTTCCTTCATTGTGGATATACCCTAGTCTTCAACAGATATAATCTATTTAATTATAATTTTCGAGAAGTTATAAACGTTCTCGCCTGTACTATACCCAGAAAAGTGCTGAAATTCTGCACTGCCAGTACTGGTTAGTATTGTTTTATAGTAGGAACGGGTTTTGTATGACTCACCCGGATAATATAACCCATTTATTAAATACCTTTGGAATATCTTCCACGGTTCTTCTTTTCTCTGAATGTCAGAGTTTTCTAAGAGAAATATCATTTCTCTTTTCGACACTTTCTCGTATGACTTGATATCATCATTGTCATCTTTAGTAATGGAAGCAAAAGTATCACTTTGCTTAACAGAAGTATCTTTCTATTTTTGAGCAGTCAAATATGCCTGCAAATGTGTATATAACGGATTGTCTTCTGGAATATCTTCCAGATGGACGGATGGTCCGATCGATGCTTCTTCTCTGAGAGATATCCTCTCATTGACTAAACTTCTTCTTCCCATTTGTATAACTGGGGAGTTTGATGAGGATCCGTATGACGATCCTGAAGGTGATGACCTTCCTCTAGGTTGTGGGGATGATCTTCCCCAACCTCTACCTCTACCCCAGGGGGGGTTCCATCCTGTAAATATTCACGAGATAAGAAATCTGGCAAAGAATTATCAATTCCCTTTTTATATTGTATCTCAAAATCAAAAGGGGCTAATTGAGCCTGCCATCTTGCAAATATCATTTTTGAGGCATCATGTTTAAAATCTTTGTTAAACATATATTTAACAGATTGTGCGTCAGTTTTTATCAAAAACTTTTGATTGTATAAGTCGTCTTGAAATTTTAAAACACATTTTACTATGGTTAACATTTCATGTGCCACAGTAGCGTATTTTCTCTGGGCTTCAGACCATTTATCAGAGTAGAATCTAATCAGATATTCATGTTTATCATTGGGATTTATCTGTTTCAAAATCCCTCCATAACCAATATTAGACGCATCAGTCTCTATAATCTTTTGCCATGCAGGATTAGCAAGGGTTAAGCAAGGTAAAGATTTAACACGTTGCTTAATATTTTTGACCAAAGTAGTGTGACTATTAGTCCAAGGATTTTTATAATTCTTTTTTAGCCTATCATATAAGGGGGCTAAATCACGTGATAGATCTTTATAAAAAGGCGAAATATAATTTAAACTTCCCAAAAATCTTTGTAACTGAGTTCTATCAGTAATAACATCAGAAAATTTTGAGGCAAAATCAATCGATCTTTGAATAGGAGTAATCTTTCCCTGACAAATATAATGTCCTAAGAATCGAATGTTAGTTTGGAATAAACTCATTTTTTGTTTTGAGATTACCAAACCATTTTGTATAACAATTCTTTTGAAAATATCTAAATGCTTAATATGCATTTCAAGTGTTTTGGAAAATACCAAAATGTCATCGATATAAACAATGACGAAGTCTAGATAGGGGTTGAAAATATCATTCATAATTTTTTGGAATTCTGAAAGGGCATTTTTCAGACCAAAAGGCATAATATTCCATTCATATTGTCCAAATGGAACATTAAAAGCAGTCCTATATGTATGCTCTTTAAATATTTGAATCTGCCAATCCAGATTTTAAATTAAATTTTGAAAATATATTGGCGTCATATAATCTAGACAATAAATCTCTTTTATTAGGAATAGGATACCTAACCCACTTCAAATATTTATTCAAGGGCTTATAATTTATGACTAATCTAGGAACACCACGTTCCTTTTCAGATGCGTTATTAACGTAAAAAGCTGTACAAGACCAAGGAGATTTTGAGGGTTTTATCAAACCCTTTGATAGCAAACTATCAATCTCTTTTTTGTAAAATTCTACCAATTCTGCATTCATCTGACAAGGTCGAGATTTAGTAGGAATATCATCCTCAGTGAAATTATCTTCATATGGAAGAGTGACAATATGCTTTTTTCGATTCCAAAAGGCACTAGGATGCTCAGCACAAATATCAACAGCAATCTGCTCGGAAATCAATTTGATTTTTTCTTGTACTTTAGTAGAATTTAAAGTATCAAATATATTCATACTAAACAATTCTAATTGTAAAGAATCAACATGTTTTTGCTTCATATCAATTAAAGCATTAATATCTCTAGTTACTGGATCCGTAACAAAAGTATAACTTATCTCTTTATCCTTATAGGTAGCAGTAAAATCTTTCGAGTTTATGCTAGTAAAAGGATAAACGGTGTTCCAAGTATAATTGGAGGGTATAACTGATTTTTTACCAAGAAAAAGAAGTGAGGAATACAGACTTTATTTTGACAAATACCCGTATTAGGAAGTTTATACTTTATATCTAAAGCATGTCCAGATGCAGATCTAACCATATGAGTAGTTTTTTGAAAATATTTCGTAGGTACTAAACCTTCTTGAATGCAGCTGACATCTGCTCCACTATCAATCATGGCAATGTTTGTAATTGAAAAACTATTATCAATGAGAATAGTACATTTGATATACCATTTATGAGCAGTAATAATTTGCATCATCCCTAAAAACATATCATTTTTAGGATTAAAACTAATAGGTTTTTCTTCAATATCATTTTCAAAAATACCTTCATTTTTATCATTAGATTTCTCAGCTGGAGAATTGATTTTCTCAATCTGAGTAATCCTATGATCACAAATCATTTGATTTTATTTAAGAGATTTGATCTCTCGTTTCAAGTTTTCAACTTCAATTTTTAAATCATCGAAAGAAGAACCTCTTGCTGGAGTTGCATTTTTGTTTAATAAACGGTTATTAACCTCTAGTAAAGAATAAGGCGGGGAATATTCAAATTCTTTTTCAAAAGATTTTGCAAAACCAGAACTTGAATTAGAACTTGAACTAGCAGCCAAATTAAAAAAAAATTCACGAAATTTTTCATCAGTAACTTCTTTTAAAAGTTCTATTACATTATCAGATGTAATAGTTTTCATGTTTAGATTTTTAAATTGTGATTGTAATTTATAAAATTCATCATCACAAATGCATGTATCACCTTTACAAGTTGTACAAGTATTATCAATATTTTTATCACTATCAGATAAATCAAGTAAATCAATTTCAGCTTCGGATTCTGATTCAGAATAATAATCAGATTCTGATCTACCATAAACCTTATCACGTAGTTTATCACGTAGTTCATCGTCTAGTCCTAAGGTTTTCAGCTTTTGAAGCTTGCAATTCGGGGCTATATGGCCAAATTTACCACACTTATAACACTTAATGTCAGCTAGGTCTCTCTTAGACCTATTTTTGGTAAATCTAGTAGCCTTACGATGGGCTTTCTTAGCTTCTCATTCTTCTTTGGATCTATATCTAGATCTCTTTCTCTTATAAGGACTGTCTTGGTTTGGGCATCTATGATACTTATGCTTCTTCTTCTTATGAGTAGAAGTCTCAGGTAAACCGAACTGGGTGCAAAAGTCCCTTAATTGATTTCTTTCCTTAAGCTTATCCATCTTAAGCTGTCTGGACAATCTTAATTCATTGCACAGGTTTAACCCTTCCTGTGTACAAATTCCTATCAATTTACCATAGGTATAGTCTCTGTATGGAATTTCACCATAACTACCTCTTAAAATCTTTCTAACTCTTTCAGCAAATAAAGAGGGAAGGCCATCTATGAACTTAGCTTTCCAATGTTCAAGCTTATTTTCTGGTAGTTCCATCACTCTACTCATAAAGGTGTCTTTATACCACCTAAACTCACTTAAAGTCTTACATCTAAGGCTATTAAGGAGAGTACGAACAGTCTCATTCTGGTTGGTAAATCTACCATTGAAGTGTTCTAATATAGTAAGAATAAGAGTGTAAATGGCATCTTCTCTATTTGCCACTAGGGCCATGCCTAAGTTATCAACTCCATCCTCAGTGGCTTTGGCATTAATAACCATTGCCCTTTCATCGATAGTCAAATAATTGTCCCACCAGCCACGAAGTTGGCCAGTAAAACCTGCAACAATCATTCTGCAAATATTTCTATCTGTATTTTTCACACTTTTACAGATAGTTGCATACATAAGCATTCTATGCACAAGAATAGTTAATTGTCTATCAGTTAATCCATCAAGATTTCATTCGTAAATTTTGGAACCACTGTAAGACGTATTAGTCTGATTCCAATCACGTTCCTCTATTAAAACATCTTGAGGAGTAGGACGATTGTAATAATAAGTTTGCATTCTAGGTTTATCAACATATCTGCTACCTGCAAACTTACTATTCTTTTTTGGGTAACTTCTGAGTTTATTAAACTCTGACAAAATATCCTTTTTATAGTCAAAAGTAGAATCTAATTTATCAGCAAAATTATTTGATAAATCAATGGGTTTGATATTCAAACCGGATAACTTTTTATCAAGAAGTTCTTCTAAGTCATCAAAAGATTTAAATTTAAAATCCTGAATATCAGGGGGTCTTTGAATATGAGTGAGAACAATTTGAGGTTCTAATTTGCTTCCTGAAGAAGAGGCAATATCAGTTAAAGTTTTTCTAGTACTCATATCCTTAATCAAGACTGTTAAATTATCAAGTTTTTTATTAAGAAAACTAATATTTTCACCCAAAACTTTAACATATAAACTCAAATAATTATTTTGAGAAATTAGTTTATTAATTTCTGTGATGCTGACTCCAGCAACATCTTCATCAATAAATTTTTAAAATGCAGTAAAAGTAATACCTGTATTATTAGGTAAAATAAAGGGCGCTTGAGGAGGGTAAATGGCTTTAGTAATATTGTCATTCCCGTCTTTATAAGATCTTTCCAAAACTTTTATAAAAAGTGGTAAATAGGTGGTTATAAACCAAGGAACAAAATACATAATTTGATTATGTAAAGCACAAGTTTCATAAAACTCTTGAGAAATATTGTTTAAATCTTCCTTACTATAAGTATCAAAAAACCAAGTTTTAAACTGGTTCCATTTATCACTGAAAAATTCTTTTTGGATATAACCTCTGGCTTGTGACCCTGGACTAAAATCAATTTGGTGTGGAATCATTAAGTATCATTGGGATCAAAATCCATTTCGGACGCAAAAGGAATATCCTTATCAGAAATATTATCACCATCCTGAACAATATTTGTCTTGGGGTTAATCTTAACCCTTTCAACAGGTTTATCACCTACTTTGGTAGAAATTGTGTGTAGAGATGCAGCACGATTTCTAGCTGGTCCATAGACTGGTTCAACAGGAGAAATGTGTTGAATATTAGGCAACAGTCTACGACTAGTAAAGGAATGTCTATTATAATTAGAACTAATCGCAGGCAACAGTCTATTATTAGAAAATGACTGTCTACTATAAGTGGAACTATTATCGTCAAACTGAATGCAAATCCTACCATCCGGATTTTGAGTAATATGAGAATACTCAGTATTACTGACAGCATTAGTTATCTGATTGGGGGATATAACCGAATCCAAAGTCCATGTGGTTGGAAAATTAATTTCTTCCCACTTAATAGGTCTCCTCGTGGTGACCTTAGACTTTGCAAAATTCGTTTCTACTAGAATAATCTGATCAGATGTATCATATAATTTACATCTGGGGTTTAACGTAGATAGTAATTTAAAATAAATTCTATACGATAAACATATCAGTTCAGAACCAGGCGCATAATTATAACCATGCGTTTTTACATTTAATGTTAATGCATCAAGTATATTAACATCAGATAAAGATAATTGCAAATTGGGTTGAGTATTAAAATATACTGGGCCATAGGCGACAGTAGATTCAATAGAACCCATCAGAGACTGTCTAAAATTCAAATTTCTGGCATCTCTGAGAGCAGCCAAAAATGTCTCTGGTAACCCTTTAAGGGTTAAAGGCTTAAAAGCAATTTGAACCATACCAATATGTAAATAATTATATTGGTGTTTATAAACATCTATATCATGCTTGTTTAACAAACGAATAGTCTGTTCAGACGAATTCAAAGCTAAAGATTGCTCAGTTGTTTTAACAAGTTGTTTAGAAGAGAGTTTATCAAACCATCAATAATCATAGATTGTTCTAATAGGGACTTTAGGAATAGTCCATTTGTTTAACAAATCAAGGTTTTGAGGTATATATATATATATATATATATATATATATATATATATATATATATATATATATATATATATATATAGAGAGAGAGAGAGAGAGAGAGAGAGAGAGAGAGAGAGAGAGAGAGAGAGAGAGAGAGAGAGAGAGAGAGAGAGAGAGAGAGAGAGAGAGATATATATATATATATATCTTAAGATGTATATATAGTATATAAATCGAATATTAATGTATAAATCTTAAGATGTATATAAAGTAAATCGAATATAGCTTATATATCTTAAGATGTATATATAGTATAGTATAGTATATATATTATAACGCATTGCTTTGAATATCTCTTTACAATATTTTTGTCTTTAAATTTGAATTAAAAAATTTAGGTGACAATTCTGTAATATAATTTACTAGGAATTGCCTTAGATATTTTTATTACCATTTTTTTTCTCTAACTTATATAAAAATAATTTAAAAAATAGAAAGTTTTCGTTGGGCCCACTTGGGCCCGCTTAGGATCGTTTGGGCCCGCTTAGGCCCGGGACCGGCCCACTTAACACGGGACCGCTAGTTCGTGGTCCCGGTCCCGGACCGGTTCCAACGAAAAGCCCTCGAAGCCCGGGACCGCTTAGGACCGGCCCGCCTAGGACCGGCACACTTAGGACCGGACCACTTAGGACCGGGCCCGTAAAGCCCACTTAGGATCGGGCCCGGCCCACATGCCACCCATGCTGTCGAGACACAACAATAGTACTGACTGAGAAAGAGCATATAATTATTGTATTACATAGCTTTTTAAAGAAGATTTCATATAATAATTTAAATGAGTTATTATGTCAATAAGATTCAATTATTTTTTTTAATTTTCTTTAATAATCGCACGCGAAGCACGGACCATTACACTAGTATATATATAAAACTTATGCTTCATATACCTTCATTCGTGGAAATAAAGAGCTGGAAAGACTCAGAAAAGTGAAAACTCCATTTTAGGTAATTGGGTTTAGTTCAAATTATGGGTCTCATTAGATTGGATTTCTCAACCCGCAACCTGTAACCCACCCCCCTCCCTCGCACCCGCATACACTTAAACCCGCACCGCACCCCGTATACACTTAAAACCGCTCCGCTCCACCCCGCACCTGTCCCGTCCCATTGCCATCTCTACATAAAATATTTAACTTTACATAGTAAAATTGTTATTTATATTAGTAAAAGTTAATTCAAGTTAATAGGATGTTAGTCATATATTTGCAATATATTACCTTGGATATTGTTGTAAAGAATTTACTTACTAATAAAAAAACTTTAGTTTAATGTAAAATTTTAAAATATACTCCCTTCGGTCCACTGTAATTGATTTTTTGGGTGTTTTCATAAATATTAGGAAATCCACCTTTTAGTATTAATTTATCAATAAAATTGACCATATTAACCTTAATTTGTTCATTGAAAATATAACAAATACTCCTAGATTCTTTACTCTAAGGACAACTTTGGAAAAAAAGAAGTTAATTCCTTCTCGATATCTAAAAAATCAATTAAAATGAATCGGAGGGAGTAAATTTTTTCTTTCTTTGTGCCTCTATGTCTTCTTACCCACCATGTATTGGTTTAAGTTTGTTACACACCTATCAAGAATCTAGCACCTATCAAGTCAGAGGCGCATTATACTCCCTCCGTTTTAATTTATAAGAACTTATTTTCTTTTTAATTTGTGCCAAAAAGAATGATCACTTTCTCTTTCTGGAAACAATTACTTTTATGCAATGATTTATAGTTATATAAAATATATATACCTCATTTTACACCACAAATTCAAAAGTCTTCTCTTTTTTTAAATTTCGTGTCCAATCAAATAGGTTCACGTAAATTGAAAGTGAGTTACTATACTATAAGGAAAATAAGACAGAGAGAGAACTGGCTGAAGTTGACTTAGTAGTGACGGTCAAATTTAAGCACCTACAAGAGAGAGTTGGAGTCCCTTGGAGTTTGGACAATCCTAATATATGTTATCTGTAAGAAAAGGGCGCGTGTCTTTTGTAAAGGTTTTCTTTTGTAAAGGTTCTTAGAAATGGAATAATTAGGGTGCTATGCAGTTTCATGATAAGTTCTACACTGAATTTGTTCACTGTACTTAGAAAAAAATATTCACTTTTACTTTATCTTATTTGAAAAAACAAGAGATAATTTATCATTTTATACTTATTTTACCCTTATCATTTCCCAACATTTTGGATTTATTATAGTCAAAGTCAATTATCTAATAGTAACAATTAGATGTTATATAGTAAAATTATCATTTTATTAATTGCTTCTTAAGAAATGGGCCTAGTCAAACATGAACAAGTAAACATGAGAGTAAAAACTTGAGTCTTAGGATCCGTTTAGGCATAGATTTTGTCAAAATAAACTTGGGTTTTATTTGGCAAACACATATTTGGCCATAGATTTTGCCTATATTTTGGCCAAATCCCAAGCCCCAAATCCCAAATCCCAGAACCAGCTTGGGCCAAAATATCACTATTATATTTTTTAAAAATTGCCACAAACTTTTGTATTTTATAAAAGAGCTCACAATTTATTATTTTGTAACGATGTTGTTTCGTCTTCTCGGTCATCTGATAGTGTATCATGTAGTTCATTATAAAAATGATAATTTTGTATCAAATTTATTTTTGTTCGGGACTATGGTTTGCGATAATATAATGAATGTTATTGATAATGGTATTGTTAGGTATTTGTGATAGTTTTTAGAACTTGTGGGTATAAGTCATGTTTTATATTTTTTCAAACCAAATTTCACCCAAAACATATATCCAAACACATTTTCATCTTCAAACCAAATTTCACCCAAATTAGATTTTTCAGAATAAATTTGGAAATTTATGGCCAAATGCTAGCTTACTCACCCTTGAAAAATGGACAGTTAATGGTGAAGGATTGCATATAGGTGTTCGTAAGACGCAGCGGAAAACAATAACAACCCTAGACAAATCTTTTCGTGATTAAAATTTATTTACATGTCAAAGATCAGATCTAAGACGTACCTGGTGAAGAGAATCTCCTTTCAGAATTTTCTTCGATAATGCGAAGACTCTATGCGTATCCACACCGAGACCGATCTTTGCTATCAACTCTTTGATCAATGAAACCCGTGAACAAATTGAACGAAATATTGTGTTGAAATTTTTCTCAAAAATCTCAACTCAAAGATAGAAGAACAAGAAACATTTTTCTGGTAATTGTATTTTCTCTTTTGGCTTTGTATTGCTCTCTCACTTTCACAAAGTGAATTTTCTTCTAAAGACTTAATCCGACAAATTTTCTCCAATCACCCTTTATATAACAACACCTATAAACCCTTTCTATTTGATTGAGGTAATGATTTACTTAGAATAAAAGTTTACTTCAAAAATAAACTTTATGAAAAGATAGAAAAAATCACGTTAACGTGACGGCCGAAGATACTTTATGGACCTTCCATAAGTCCAATTCCAAATTAAATACTATAAAGGTTTTCTAATGGAAAACGTATATCCCATTCCTAATGGGATTTAAGTGTATGCCGTAGTCCTTTGTGGACTTTATACGTGAATACAAATTTCAATTGGATTTCACATAATAAGTTTCCAACGACCTGTTTTTATTTAATTAGTATTTTATATAAAATAAGTATTAATTATATCTCTCTCTCTCTCTATTTGATTCATAAGTCTTTCATTAATATTTTATATACATACCTTATATAAATAAATATTAATTATATATAACACATATATATTTTAACCAAGAGATATAATTTAATTTTCTATTCCAAATAGAAAACTTCAATTTGTTCACAATATTAATTATATCCTCTGTGCTAGCAAAGAATATAATAATATTTTATTTGGACTAATAACTAAATTTATTTGACTAATTAAATTCTTTAATTTAATTATCAAATAGTAAAGTAATTAATCCTTTAGCAAAGATCAGAACACTCGTTAGTGTGCGACCCCATAGGTTCAATACTAAATCGGTAGTAAATTGACCACATCAATATACTAATCAAGGGTGGCGTCTAGCAACACTCCTTAACGATCGGATAGCATGAAGTATACAATTTACTCTCAAGAACCCGTAGAAGAATATTGTAGTAATTCCTTCTGTCCTTATAACTTTGGGTCACCCTAGGATATGGTTCATTTGTCAAATCCTAATAAGCGATTAACTATGTGTTCATGTCAAACATAATCGACCATTGAATGACTTAAGAAATTCTTTTCTTCTTTCATTCAATTGCTTTTGGCCATGGTCTTAGTTTGGTCGTTTATAATTCATGATAACATGAAACTTAAACTCATTACCAAGAGTTGACAGATTCCATATTGATCAATCATTAATTCTCAGGCATTTAATCATACCCAATATCCTTTCAACTATCGTCCTAAGGCCATAGGTGTCTAGTATCAAAGCACAATAAATAACTTGTCCATTATTATGATGATCTCAGGTCAAAGAAAACTCTTACATCACATTTTTCAAGAGAGTATCATATTGACAACTTATTGTAATTCTAATCATTAGGAATTATCCAATTAATGAGTCGATTCAATGATCATATCTCTATATGCATCATCTATATATGTGATTTAGTTAATAAGATCAACTAATCTTTATCCCTTAAAGACGATCACATAAATATTGATCTAACCAGATTACTAATGTTCAAATTAATAATCATACGATCAAGAACAAATTTAGATTAAATTGTAAGAGAATTTACTGTCATTATCATGATCTCCATCACAATGATAAGTCTCAACATTTAATCAAGGACCTTATTAAATTAATAAAGCAATTAATAATAACTATGATAAAAGAATATCAAATGTCATATATTTTTATATCAAATAACGTTCACAAAAATATGTTCAAATTATCAAATATGATATTGGATCTAGGGTATATTTACTATATCCCTAACAAACGGCTACCAATGCTTAATTACTACTTCCTCCGTTTCAAATTAGATGATGTACTTTCCTTTTTAGTCTATTCCAAAATAAATGACACATTTCTAAATTTGAAAATAACTCAACTTTAAACTCTTTATTTTACCCATTTTAACCTTAATGAGAAGTTTTTATAACCACACAAATGTCATGGCCCACAAAACTTTTACCCCGTAAGTTTTTAAGATCACAAGTTTCAAACGTTTTCTTTTTTTTTCTTAAACTCCATGTCGAGTCAAATTACCTCATTTAAACTGAAACGGAGGGAGTAACTTTTTGTTGCAACTATATATTTCGCGCTTTTTGGTATACAATTGAAAATCAAGATAAAATTTCTCAAGAACACCAGTAATAATATTTACTATAAGTACACGTAGATGTTCTTGTTACAACTTTGAGTCTCCTTTTCCTCAAGAAGGTTAATAATAAAAAACAAGAGCAGAAAATTCCACAATGAATCTCTTTTTGATACATTGCACATTGATGGGATCATAGAAAAAATTCAGATGACAAAAATCCAGAGCACTCTCTGAAACTTGTTTCTTATCTTTTCTTCTTTCAACTGCTCAAAATGGAATGAACTTTGAAATCAAATACTGAATATATATATAAAATCTATCACTCATCACTGTAACAGAGAATTCTTTCTTCTCCTCTTATTAAACAAACAACAAGAACAAGCCATTTTCTCTTTTAAGTCCTGACCAAAGGAGAATTCATTGGAGAATGAGCTGGTGAATTGAAATCATCCAATCTTCGAAATGATAAGCTGATTTGAAGTTTGCTCCTACTGCATTGTTTCTTGAAAGCAGCAACTTTATTAGTAATACCCTTTGTTTGAAGCACAAAACTCCTTATCCTTCTTAAAGCAATTCTCATAGTTTCATCGTCCATATTCGCAAAACAAACTCTAAACCAGCCCGGTTCAGAACAATGAAAAGAACAACCTGGTGAAACATTAAGTTTCACTTCATTAATAATAATTCTCCACAGTTCCAATTCAGCTTCAAATGTTGACTCTTTTAGTAGCCTTCTTAAATCCATCCAAAAAAATAAACCTGCGTTACTCTTCAATGTACTAATTCCAACTTGTGCTAGACCTTTAGAGAACATCCCCTGCCTTTTCCCCAGCCTTTCAGAACTCTCAGCAATGAATTTTTCGACGAAAATTTCATCTGATAACATTGATGCAATCAAATGTTGTGTCTGAGTTGAAACCAGCCCGAAACTCGACATTTTTCTAGCAATGTTGACTACTGTGTCGTTGTACGAGTAAACAATTCCGACCCTGAATCCTGGAAATCCCAAATCCTTTGACAAGCTATAAACAATATGTACCAAATCTTGGTTGCATAATCCAACGTTTTCCTCTAGTATTTGGGAAATGCTGATGAAATTTGGCTTATTAAAGACAGTGGCGGCATAAATTTCGTCGCAAACTAAGTGGATGTTTTTCGAATTAATGAAACTTACTATGTCTTTGAGTGTGTCCCTGTCAAGAAGAGTGCCTAATGGATTTGATGGATTGTTTATAAGCAAACCCTTTATTTTGATATTGGATTCTTGAGCTTTCTCATATGCAGCTTCTAAGGCTTTTCTAGTAACCTTGAAATCATTAGAACTGTCACAAACAATAGGAAATAGTTGTACACCAGTTCTCCACCTCAAATCTCTATCAAATCTGCAATACAATTGAAAATTTTACTTTAGTACCACAACCAAGGCAGATTATCTGCTACATTACGTAAAAATATATTGATAATCAATGACGGAGCCATATGTACTGACACCCTTCTAGGAAAAATTATACTGTGTAGCTAGGTAAAATTATTTCTTTACTATATTTTGATACCCCTTGTCAACTTCATGGTTTATTTTTATATATTTTGACCCTCTTTAGTAAATATAAAACATCTTCTTTGTTTTTTTCTTTACTTTGTTTCCTTGTGCTGAAAAGTAAACTTGAAGAACATGCAACATTTTTTATGCTTTGTAACATGGCCTAGTTGTCCTTTGAGATAACTGAGGAAACATATCTGATCAGAGGCAGGCTATTATATTCGCTAGTTCGCTAGTGTTTTTAATAAAAATGAATTATGAATGACTTTATGGGGCAAAATGATAAATAAATTGACAATGACACAAGTTAATTAACCAAAAGTGGGTATATGATCTGTGAATTTTTTTGTCTTTGTCACTAAAGGCCAGTAAGTTATGAGATGTATACTAGAGGACCTACTTTCTTTAATTTGTGTTGATGAGTAGTTGATTTCATGTCCCACATCAATAATTCAACTAGGTCCAAGCACCCAAAATAAGTTTAAAATTTTGTAGGTCAAGAGAAGTCACTTATGATAGTGATTTGTAAAAGATAAGAGTCCCCAAGTTGATGAAAGAAGAAAAAAGATTAGATAGGAATTTCTTAATTAGAGAAAATATCAGTATATTATGAGTTGGTAAGGATTCTAAAAAAAAAAGGTTTTCCTTCTTTTGGGGCTTTCTTAATTCGATGGTGATATTGTTTAGTGGGTTTTATGCTATATTAATTGAAATTAATCAGGCCAGTAAATTTTGAATAATTAAAAGAAATAAAGTTTTAACTTCTTACCCAGGATAATATGGAGTAGGAACCAAAAATGCATCCCCAGGATCAGCCAAGCAAAAAGCCAACATTTCATGAGCTCCTGTTGCTCCTCCACTCATTACTACGCGACTTGGGTCAAATGTGACTTTGTCTCCTCTTACTCTCTCCATAAACCTTGCAACTGCCTGAAATTAAGATTCATATACATTCCATAAGGTAATTAGAACACTGAATAAATATAATATGTAAAAAAAAAAAAAAAGCAGCCGGTACGCAATACATCTCGTATTCGCGCAGAGTTCGGGAAGGGCAGCACCCATTAGGTGTGATGTAGACAGCTTACTCTAATGCAAGGGGTAGTGGCTGCTTGCGCAGCTCGAATCCGTGACTTATAGGTCAGACGGACACATCTTTTATTGTTGTTCCCAGGCTCACGTTCGATATAATTAATGAACAAAAAAAAAAATAGCAACTACTAATTTGGATTTGTAAGTTTTTTTTTTTAGAAAAATAAAATATCATACCTGTCTAAACTCTGGCAAGCCATGATAGTCTTGAAAAATGGCAATATCCTTGAAATCTTCAGCTCCTTCAGTTGTGCAAATAGAGGCTTTTGGGTTATTCACCACCCATTCTTGGATTAAATCAAAGCAAAGCTGCAAAATACATCAAAATAGAGAAATTAATAAAAACTCTAAAAGTTGTTCAGTTTTAGCCATTTTATCAAGAAAAGAGCAGAGAATATGTTGTTTTTATCTCCTACCTGATTTTCTGCAAGACCCATCTGAATAACTCCATTTGGATTGTTAGAGAGATGAAAAGGATCATTTTCATAAGCCTTCCAACCATCAAAATAAGCTGAGTTTTCTCCATGTCCATCATTTGTGGCTATTTTTGAAAGAAGCTGCTGCTTTTGGACGTTGCCTGAAATGAACACCATCTTCTGAAAGTTGTAGAGAAAATCAAAGATGATCAATAAAATGAAGTGGTAAAAGAAGCTGTTTTGACACTTTGAATATTAGTTTGTAGAAAGTCCTGTAATATTTGGAATGAACTATGAAGTGGGAAGTGATGCCTTATTTATACTTGTAACTCGCAGTGCTACATATTGTGGATCTACACGCACGCGTAAGAGTAATTATTTTGAAAATACAATCTTGAGATACGGTAGGTGATTAGTACGTAAGTGTGTGCTAATAGCGCACTAGTTATGAACTGTTAAGATTCCCTCTTTAATTTCTAATCTTCCTACCAAACACCAACTCTCCGGATAAATATATAAGAGGTCAGAAACATTAATACGTACTTAGTTTTTCATACAAAAATATATTATTTGAGCAAAAATTATAAACTCACCCGTGTGAACTTCTACTCCGCCCTGAGTGTACTCGAATGTCATTTAAAATATGCACTATATATTCTCTTAAGAAACTTGCCAATGTCATTAAAACTTTCTACAAAAGTCTTCAAGATAATGAACAAAACATTAATACTTGTTCATTATTTGTTGCAGACTTTCGAAAATTTCTTGAAAACCCTTATGTGATCGAGTATAGGCGGCGGAGGTAGCATTATAGCTACGGGTTCAATAAACCTACAACTTTCAAGGTGGATTATAAATTTATGTAAAAATTAGTAAAATTGAAAGAAATGGTAGATATGAAATCATAATTTTAAAAATATAATGGTTTCAATGCTAAAAGCCTTAAATGTTAGAACCCTTAGAATTTAAATCAGCTAGATTATTAAAGGGTCATGGTGGGATGGATAGAATTTTTCCGAACCCTAGTACTAGAAAAATTCTAGTAGAGAGCACTTCTCCTTTTAATAGTGTCACGTTCCAAACTACCCCTAGACGTGACTAGCACCCAGCATACACCACCCGCCAAGCGAACAATACTTTCATACCTTAGCCATTAATTTGCAGCATTTAATTAATTAAACGAGCATCTCAATAATCTGATAATTGATTGCGAACAGTTAATTTCTCGAAATATTAAATTGAAAACTCTAGCCCAAATCCCACACTAGACCATGGAGCATCTAAGAGAATTACAAAAGATATCATACGAATAAATAATAAAGACTCTTTTGGCGGCCTCCACGAACAATGCGGCGGTTCAACTCAATAACTGAATCAACTCTAGCGAACTCGTCAGCTACTAACTCCGTCTTCACCAATAATATCTGCATAGACATAGGTAAGGAGTGAGTTATAGTAAATATAACCCAGTAAGATCCTCGACCCGCCACTCTAAGTACCTATAGAACAAGTGCTACAAAATACAAACACAAAACGAGCACATAAATAATATGCACAGAAATTCTTTGACCATATAATTACTATATAAGGTCCCAACAATTATTCAACAATAACGCTACATATCTCAGCACAATCTACACTAAGGACTTATTATAAACGGCGGTGCAGGAAATTAATCAAAAACCCCAACAACAGCATACACAATTCCCCTAATATATTACGACAGCGAAGAAATAATTTCTAACGCCCCAACGCCATAGCACGAGGCTACGCCACATCACACCACACCACAAATCACTTATTAAATAATTTCAACTTTTATTTTACAAAATAATATATATTTGCGGCTGGTCAAAGACCACCAATTCTGCCAAGCGCACGCTCGTCCCAACACAGACAGACAAAACATACTTTCAAAACGGGTTATGGAAAAGCAAGCATCAAAACTTAAAGTCTCACTTACCTCGAATTCACAATCCAAGCACTCTTGCCAATAACTCAAAACTATACTCTCGAGTCTCCGGATCAACTCAAACTACTCAAAAACGAGTTTAGAATGATAAGGCGAATATCCCTTTAATTTTTATAACAAGTCTAACTCGTAGTCAGAGGTTGACCCAAAAAGTCAACTCTGGTTAATGGGTCAGAATTCCCGTACCATGACCACCAACGGATTCTCCTCGACGATAGAATTCCAGAACACTAATCAAAATCAAATTTTGATAACGTTTGCCCTTTCAAATTAATGAATTAGGTTGAACAACCCTAAGCTACACTATAGCAATTTCTGAAAAGTTTTTCATGTTTCTATCATAAAATCTTCTCATAATCAAGTAATAAACTCGAATACAAAGTTAAGGATCATTACCTTGATGATTTGGCTGAAAATCTCTTCTCTTTTCCTCTCTTTTTCTCCCTTGCTTTTCTTTTCTCCTTCTGCATTTTCTTTTTCCGCTTTTGCGTTCTGCTTCCGTTTCTTAATATGTTTCTGCTGCGTTTCTTTCGTTTTTTACTTCTGAATGCGCTTTGTCCCTCTTTTTCCTTAATTCTTTGTTTTTTTTGTTTTCTTATTATTATCTTTTGTTTTTTTTATACAATTACAAATTAACCCCTAATTAAATTGGAGTTATCACAAATGGGTCATACATATCGTCAATTTGAATTAGTCGGGCCAATACAAATACTGAACGTTAGTGTCATAATCGGTTCTCGTACTTAATTGCTAACAAACTACATCTTCATTCAACACTTTATACCTTATGAAATATGTGCATGGAAATGAACTTAATGAGCTTGTAACTTATGACTCAATTGTTTAATTAATCAATGTCGTACTGAATTATTGCGGAAGGCTATTATTTTTCTAATGCAAGTAAATGTCGGCGAGTATGAGCTTTGTATGTCAAACCAATGGATAACATAAGGATACACTTGGCTGTTCGGTTGCAACTTTAAAAACTACGTTGTAGGTTTAATCACAATCATCATGTCGGATCATGTGTTCATTTTTTAGACCTAAAAGACAAAAAGTAGGAGATCGTAGGTGTGTTTCTTTTGTGTTCTTAACTTTTAAAAGGATAGTATTTGTTTTCTAATGACATTAAGTCTTTTCTAACTTCAATTCTTTAATTTAAAGCGTTGTTTCTTGGCAAAACATAGAATCTGACAATGAGCTAGGATGCTTCGTTCTGTTAACAGACATTTAGAAAATAAGAGGCAGATTGTTTCTAGAAATGATTAGACTTACAAAATTTAAAATTATGTTAACAAGTATATACTGCCCTGGAATCTTTGCCATTGGAAATGAACGTAACAATATTCTCATTGAAGGTTAGATTTCTTTTCTCTGATTTTTATTCCATTTTTATATTTTCTTGCAATGCGTATACCTGATGCAAACCATAATTAATATACAAACAAATTGCACGGTGGAGCTTGTAAATCTGCACGGCATATATCGTATTAGATCATTACGACGACTCACATGCACGTAATAATATTCAGGTTCGTGTCATAATATAAAGGATTAGATTCATTTAATTAATGAATCTTCTTCCTAAATCTTGTACTCTTTTCTGAATCCAGCTATATTTATTTACTACAATACTTTTATGTAAAAGGCGGCCTTATTTTTAGGTTTTTTTTTTTTGTGAGCCTTGTTAGCACATTTGGAGTCTTTTATTTAAGGCCTTGTTGGCCAAATAAATGGCCTTGTATTTTGAGAGGATATGGCTAATTGTTGGCCAAGCATTTCTTTCTTCTCTTCCTATATAATGAGGACTTTCTACTCATTTGGAAACACACCAACAAGACTTGAGTTTTCATTTCTTGTTTCTTCCTTTCTTCCTTTATTAAGAGTGTTTTGTATGAGAGTTAGTGTTGGGAAGCACTTATGTGAACCCTTTCTTTGGAGTGATCTTGTGAGGTTATTCCCTTAGGGTATTTGGGATTAATTAGAGTATTTACTCTAATTTTGTACTCTTATTGTTATAGTAAATTGCCCCTCTCCACTTGTGGACGTAGGTCATGACCGAACCACGTTAAATTTGTGTCTTCTTTATCTACTTTAATTGTTGTTATTATCAACTTTCATTGTCTTTATTATTGTCATTATACCGTTATTTGGCTATATTCCGTACTACCTGGGTTCCCAATCCTAACATTCTACTTCCGAATTATTTTTGCACATGAAGAAAGCCTTTGGGAATTATTGTGGCAATTCAATTCGGGGATGGTAAAGATGTTTTTGTTGCTTTTCTTGATCTTGTATAAACAATCTTTAATTGTTACATAATGGGACAAACCCCACGTATAGAGAGAGAGTGTGTCTGCTAAAACCAACCCAAATATGTGCTGACCAATAACGTACATCAAGCTTCCGTGGAGCTACTTTATAATATATTTTTTGTTAAAAGAAGCGGTCAAAGTATTTAACTAACATAAATAAATAAAATTAAACATAAGGTGACCTAAATTTGAGACATAAAAATGAAAAGTAAAGATTTATGTACTATTTGTCATGATTCAAACACTTTCTTATGATGTCAATGGTCAAATAACCTTTTTTTCTATCCGCATATATGCTTTTGGGGACATATTACATCCTTTGAATGGCATTTTCCAAACTAATATATGACCCCTTCTTTGATTGAATCTGGCCTTGGTTTCTTAATCTTTAGTACTAAGACGTGTTAAAGCAAAACCTAAGAAAAGAAAAAATGCATGCAGAAAAGGTAAGGACAGGATATATATATATATATATATATATATATATATATATATATATATATATATATATATATATATATATATATGGGATAGTTGGCCCAAAGGTGGTCAACTGACCACCCTTCGCCGAAAAATTATACTACGTATAAGGTAAAATATTATTTATTATTGATTAAAAATAGACCTTGAACATCCTTACATAGCCCACTGAACACCCTTGCATAGTCCACTGGCAAAGGTTGAAAACCCTTATTAAATTTTCTCGCTTCGCCACTGTATATATTAGGATCAAAATAATCAAGTGTCATGCAGAAGCTAGTAAAGCAAATCTTGAACGACGATAAATCAGATAAGAAAAGAGAAATGTACCAAAAAAGACACAAATATTTAACGTGGTTCGGTCAATTGACCTACGTCCACGCCGAAGATGAGCAATCCACTATATAAAAGAGAGTACAAAATATCGAGAGAACAACCTCACAAAGAGGCAAATACAAGAGATACTAACACTTGTCCCGTAAAGTTCTCCCCATAAACACGACTTTCAAACCTCATATGGTTACATTGTGGATGCTAATGAATGAGAAAGAAAGATCCTCAATTTATAGAAGTCTAAACATTTTCCTACAAGAAAAGGGACTAGCCAAATATGAGAAATTTATAATTTTCTTTTACAAGAAGGAAAACTCAATTATGATAAATATGTTGCACCTTCCTTCAATAGAAAGGAAAATCAAACATAGTAAGAAAATTAGCAAAACACCACAATATATATATATATATATATATATATATATATATATATATATATATATATATATATATATATATATATATATATATATTGATGTTTCTGAGACAGAAATATTATTGATGTTACTATTTTTATGTTAACTTAGAAATGATGAGTTTATCTAAGTTATATCTCGCGTATTTAATTAGTTTTTTTCTTGGCTTATTTAAATATTTATTAAAATCTATATTCATTTTACTTTATCATTAAGAGACAAACATTAGTTCTCCACTTATTCCGAAAGGAGTCAACCATTTCGTCTCAAATCCATCTTTATAAAAACATACATGCAATGTTTTCAGGACAAAAACGTTTTTCTCTGAAATTAAACAGATTCACTCTATGAATCAATTAAAAACGCTACTCTTGCAGAAATAGCAATGCTCATGTATGAACATTTTTGTCAAAACTACTGATTCTAATTAAAGGAATAAAGTTTTGATTACATATGGAATGACGTATAATACCACTAAACCAGTACTATAGCTAAATGCTAATGGCCACTTATACACTAATTTGGTGATTATTGCCATCGTTAACGTATAATTAAGACATGTGAACTCACACGTGGCACCATGACCATCGGCTGTGACATAACATTATTACAATATTAAAAGTAGATTATGGGATTGTATTAATCCTCAAGATCTGCTTGATTGTTAGTCACGACCCTTTTTTCCCAATTAATTAGATTCAATGCTAAGCACTATGATTATTTTTGCTATTAAGAATGAGAAGGAAGACAAATCTTAAGGACAAATTCTGGATTTGTCTTTCAGAAGAACGTTAAACTAATATCCAGTGTGAATTTAAAATTGTTATTGATATTTATGTAGAATGAAACCAGGTAGTCACTCTAAAGGACAGTTATTTAGAAACTAGCCAGTGCGTCATGCATTTTAGTTTTTCACCGGTTCGATTTTTCGGGACACACATGTCCTGAAATGTCTTAAAATTAAGATTTTTAGTTCAAAATCTTTCAGGATAAAGTAAGTATAGACTAATCCCTAAGTAACATCTCTAAGATAGCTATTTGTGCACTTCGCCTATAATTTATGTATGTATCATCTAGGGGTACAAACCGAACCGAAAAATCGCACCAAACCGAAATGTCAAATCAAACCGATTAAAAAACTCGATGAGATTTGGTATTGAGTAAAAAAATTTAAACCAAACCGACATATAAATATATAATTTTTATATATACTTTTAAGACTTTATTTAAAATTTTCTTTAAAAAATGTCTAGAAATATTTGGAATTCTCTTATGGGATGTAATATTTAATAGAATATGAAGTGCTCCATTTTTATTAACTTTAAACAATGTGTTGTATGATCACTTTCTTATCAAGTTTTATTGAAATGCGTTAACTTCCTTATTTTTCTATTCAAGATCTATTAGATTCTTATATATTTTTCGAATTTGACGTGATATTTTGATAATAAAAAATTAAATAGATTATTATTATTTAGGTATCATATTTATTTTTATGTTTAATCACCAAATTCGGTTAATCTTGAAAGTGTATATCAATGAAAAATTATTGTCAGATGACTAAAAAAATAATTATTACTTATGTGTTACTAAGAAAATTCTTTCATAAGAATATTTTAATAGATAATATGTTTGTCAATTTTTTATATTTTTACTAATCATATATTTACTTATCAAAAATTTAACAAAGTAAGATTAAAATAATATTTAAGTAACAAAACCCCGAAAAACTCAACAAAATCGAACCAATCCAAACCGATATAGTTGGTTTGGTTTGGTTCTGATAAAAACCGAAATCAACCCGATCCATATACACCTCTAATACCAACGTGTTTAAAACGAAAATTCAAAAAGTAAAAAAGCAAAATGAAGTTCACACTCCATATTGTACAAACGTTCCAATACGGGCCAATCCCTTATGCTTTAAAAAAAAAATGTGTTTATCCAAATACTTCAGTTTCTCTTCATTTTTTTCCCTTTAGAAGTTTAGGTACTAGTATATTATTTCTATGCCTCGTGTACTCTCATATTTTATTTCCTGTGCCTCGTATACTTGTATTATGTCTTCTTTACCCACTATATGTGTTTGACTTCAGTTTGCTACACATCCATCATCAATATTCTAAAAGTATAATTTGACTGAGAACTTTTACCGAGTCAAAGCTACGAAACATTAAAAATTTAATCTGGGCAAATCCTCTACGTCGCCTATACAACAACTGCGAAAACTGCTTCCAGCATTATCCAGAGCTATTCTGTTGTTAGGCTAGACCTGGAGCAGAAATCTAAGGCCAGAAATGTAATGTAAAGGCCACCGCTTTCTGATAGACGTTAGTTAGAAAGTGAAATCCCACTCGTGGGGTTTGGGAAAGGTAGTGTGTACGCAGACCTTACCCTTACCCCGAGGGAGTAGAGAGACTGTTTTCGAAAGACCCTCGGCTCAAGAAAATAAAAAGAGACAATATCAGTATCACCAATAGAAACCATAGGAAAAATAACATCATGAAAATGAGAAAGTAGATGCAAAGCAAACGCGATAGACAATACATAGACCCGACACTATGAAAAATAAAAGCGTAGTAAGACACAACCTTGCAACTAGTTGACATCGACAAAAACCCTACCAGACTAGCCTCACAAAGGTACAAAGTAAGGGAGACTCAACTATGTACCTCCTAACCTACAACTCTAATACTCGACCTCCACAACTTCCTATCAAGAGCCATGTCCTCGGAAATCTGAAGCCTCGCCATGTCCTGCCTGATCACCTCTCCCCAATACTTCTTAGGCCGTCATCTACCGCTTCTCGTGCCCTCCAAAGCCAGCTGCTCACACCTCCTTACCGGGGCATCTGGGCTTCACTTTTGTACGTATCCGAACCATCTGAGTCGCGCTTCCCGCATCTTGTCATAAATGGGAGCCACGCCCACCTTCTCCCGAATGTCTTCATTCCTAATCTTATCCATCCTAGTGTATCTACACATCCACCTCAACATCCTCATTTATGCTACTTTCATCTTCTGGATATGTGAGTTCTTAACAGGCCAAGACTCAACTCAATATATCATGGACGGTCTAACTACCGCTTTGTAAAACTTACCTTTGAGTATCGGTGGCACTCTCTTATCACACAAGACTCCGGATGCTAACCTCCACTTCATCTACCCCACTCCAATACGGTGTGTGACATCCTCATCAATCTCCCCTTCCCTCTGGATAACCGACCTAAGGTACTTGAATTTTCCACTACTTGTTATGACCTGTGATTCAAGCCTCACTTTCACGCCCACTTCCCTCGGCTTAGTGCTGAATTTACACTCCAGGTATTCCGTCTTCATCCTGCTCAGCTTGAAACCCTTAGACTCAAGGGCCTGTCTCCAGACCTCTAACCTCTCGTTAACACTAGTTCGC
Organism: Nicotiana tabacum; assembly: GCF_000715075.1. NCBI lineage: Eukaryota > Viridiplantae > Streptophyta > Magnoliopsida > Solanales > Solanaceae > Nicotiana > Nicotiana tabacum. The sequence goes on from NC_134102.1 coordinate 136,394,885, forward strand.
GACTCATCAATCAGAAGTATGTCATCGGCGAATAACATACATCATGGTACCTCCCCTTGAATATGGTGTGGTAATACGTCCATCACCAGGGAAAATAAGAACGGGCTGAGCGCAGAACCTTGGTGTAACCCCATAACAACTGAAAACTGCTCAGAGTCGCCTCCTATAGTCCTAACCCGAGTCTTAGCTTTATCATACATGTCCTTAATTTCCCAAATATAGGCAGCCGGCACGCCTTTTGCCTCTAAGTATCTCCAGAGAACTTCTCTAAGAACCTTGTCGTACGCTTTCTCTAAATCAATAAACACCATGTGCAGATCCTTCTTCCTCTCCCTGTACCGTTCCACCAACCTCCTAATAAGGTGTATAGCTTCCGTAGTAGAATGATCTGGCATGAACCCGAACTGGTTGTCGGATATAGACACTGTCCTCCTCACCCTCGCTTCAACCACCCTCTCCCAAACCTTCATGGTATGACTCAGTAATTTGATACCCCTATAATTGTTACAACTCTGGATATTATCTTTGTTCTTATACAACGGAACCACTATACTCCACCTCCACTCTTCCGGCATCCTCTTCGTCCTAAAAATAACATTAAACAGTCCAGTCAGCCACTCCAAGCTTGCTCTACCCACACGCTTCCAAAATTCAATCGGAATTTCATCTGGCCCGGTCACTCCACCCCTTCTTATCTTACGCATAACTCCCACGACCTCCTCAACCTCGATGCGCCTGCAGTCCCCAAAGTCACGGTGACTCTCGGAATGCTCCAGTTCACCTAGCACAATATCCCGATCCCCTTTTTCATTCAGAAGTTCATGAAAGTAAGTCTGTCATCTCCTCTTAATTTGAGCATCTTCCATCAATACTTTACCATCGTTGTCCTTGATGCATCTCACTTGGTCCAAATCCCGGGCCTTCCTCTCTCTCGTCTTCGCCAGCTGGAATAACTTCTTCTCTCTGCCTTTTTTCCCTAGTTCCTCGTACATACGGCCATAGGCTGCAGTTTTAGCTTCTGTTACCGCCAACTTTGCTTCCTTCCTAGCTACCTTATACCACTCCATGCACGCCCTCCTCTCCTCCTCACTAGTGCTCCATACTAATTTTAGGTATGCTGTCTTCTTCGTTTCCACTTTACTGTGGACCACTTCATTCCACCACCAGTCTCCTTTGTGCCTGCCAGTAACGCCCGTCGAGGTCCCTAACACTTCTCTCGCAGCCTCCCTTATACAGTTTGCTGTCGTCGACCATATAATGCTCGCGTCACCAGTGTTCCTCCAGGCTCCCGTAGCCGACAACTGCCCCTCCAATTCCTGGCTTTATCCTTAGTCAAGTCACCCCACCTAATTCTCGGTCGTCCGCGATTGAACTTGTTCCTTCTGTTTAACATAATACCAATATCTATCACTAAGAGCCCATATTGCGTCATGAGTATCTCACTCGGAATAACCTTACAATCCTTACACAACCCTCTGTCATACCTCCTAAGGAGGATATAGTCAATCTGAGTCGTCGCCATAGCATTTTGGAAAGTAACCAAATGCTCATCCCTCTTCGAAAAGTTAGAGTTCGCAATTACCAACCCAAAAGCCTTAGCGAAGTCCAACAGCGAAGTACCTCCTCCGTTCCTCTTCCCAATACCAAAGCCTCCATGCACCTCGCCATAGCCGTTTGCGGTCGACCCAATATGACCATTGAAATCCCCTCCTATAAATAGCCTCTCAGTAGGCGGTACTTGACGTACAATCTCATCTAACCCCTCCCAGAATCGCCGCTTAACCTCCTCATCTAGGCCCGCATGCGGGGCGTAGGCGCTAACGATGTTTAGGGTGCACTCTCCAACCACCAACTTAATAGTCATCAATCTATCATTCATCCGTCTAACCTCAACCACCGACTCTCTAAGTTCCCCATCCACCAAGATACCCACTCCATTCTCACCCTTCCGGACTCCGGAGTACCAAAGCTTATACTCGTCCGCATCCCTCGCCCTAGACCCTGCCCACCTAGTTTCCTGGACATACGCTACATTGACCCTCCTCTTTCGGAGTATCTTTGCCAACTCTATAGACTTACCCGTCAGTGTACCTATGTTCCATGACCCAATTCTCAACCTATAGGCACCCTTGTTCCCCTTACCTCCCTTGCTTGCCTTCCCACCCCCTAAACTCTGCCCACCTCCCGCCCCACCCCCCTCTCCCCCCGAGGACATGACCTCACTCGGCCATCTCATACCACATCCACTATACTACGACAGACTAAAGGAAATCACTAACACACACTAGGCAATAGACCAGAGTAGAGGAAGATATATTGTAACTACATGCATGCTAATATGGTGATTAAACTAATACGAACTAAGATGGCAGCAATTTAACTAACACAACAAAGGGAAACAGCAAAACGGGAGGTACCAACTCCCGCAATTAGAACCTGGGAATTGTCTTGGTATACACGGCGGTATTGCGGCCACCTTGCACGTTCACGTCCAACTCCTGCATCGCCCCTTATTGACAGTCGCCCGGACTGTTCTTCACTGTTTGTACATGCACGTCCCGCTCACCGCCAAAAGCCACTGAGCCTAACCTGAAATACATACAAAATACCACGAAGCCAAAGAAAAGGGGGAGGGGTTGTCACCGCTACCACTGGTGAAGTCCCAACCATAACAAAAAATCACAAAGAAAAGGTAACGAAGAGGAAAGGAGCAGAGAAAAGGTAGGGAGGGATTACCCGCAACTAAGAATTAAAAATGAATAAGAAAAGCAAGAGGGAAAAGGGCCGATGTTACTACCCGGTGAAACAGCAGTCGCCGGCTATGTTGTTGCTCTAGTAAGTATGGGAGTGGGGAAGAAGGAAATAAGAAAGATGAGAGAGAGGAAGGGGGCGTGAGAGATGAGGGGGGAGGGGGGCTTACCTGCTGGTGGGGGTGGTCGCCGGCTGCCTGTGAGTGTATGGTCTGGTTTTTTACCGTTGGGGAGGGGATGGAGTGTTTGGCAGAGCGCGTTTGGCAGAGAGCATTTTGGTTCAAAGAGTATTTAAATTCTTTGGATGTAAATAATACACCTTTAATTCATAGACGTTAGTCAGAATCTGGATATCTAAAACTATGAGGTAAGTGAGTCATTGATAAATGATAATGTTGATTTTTTTTTTAAGTGTATTGCAGTAAAGTCTTCTTTTGTTTGTCGGTATTAAGGTTTCTTTTCAAGCACTACAATTCGCCCCTTTTGTTTTTGGGAAAATTACTGGGAAAATCCACAGATTCTATCTTTAGAGTGCGTACTAGGTATCCTGCTTACTGTGCAATAACTCGCAAACAATACAGGAGATGTAAACCGCACCAGGCAAGTCCGGCGCAACAAGTTCTGACTGAGAAGGCGGTTGGTGATGGGAATCGACCCAAGTCTCCCGCATGAAAAACTACTCACACAACCAACTTAGCTAACCCTTGCGGGCCAATTCGCCCCTTTTGTAAATTGATTAATTTGGTGTGTTTTTTTTTTTGGAGGGAGGGGGGGTCAGGAGGGAAACGGACTTTGAGGTCTCTAGTAAGTTTGTTTCTAAAGTTGATCCTAAACATTTGCAGCAGTTCTTGATAAATATACAGAAGTCGACTTTAAACAAGTAGTTGTTATAAATAAAGAGCGTAAAGTAAAGATAACTATTGAGAGAAACTTATATATTATTTAACTTCAAACTGATGTACATAATGAACTGAAATCTCCTCTATTTATAGAAGAAAGGAAGCTGATGTAAAAGCTGTTGCGTAAGCTGCTACTACAAACTGCTTGTAAGCTGTTGTGTAAGCTGCTTGTAAGCTCCTACTGCAAGCTGCTGTGTAAGCTTCTTGTAAGCTGTTATTGTACCAGATTTAGATAATTTCTACCGGGGGTAATATTTATCCATAACGGAGTGCCGAAATGATAAACTTTTTCAGGAGACTTATTTCTATTAGAATACTAACTAGATAAATATATTTACGGCGGAGTCCCCAGACGAATGAGCTTCTTCGGGAAGCTTATTTACAACGAAGTACTAAATAAACATCCATAATATAATATATTTATAACACTCCCCCGTAGATGTTCATTAAAAGATAATATGCCTCATTAAAACCTTACTAGAAAAATCCCGTGGGAAAAAAATCCTAGTGAAGGAAAAAGAGTACATATATTTAGTAATACGCATTGCTAGCTGCCTCATTAAAATCCTTATAAAAAAATCTTGTGGAAAAAACCTTAGTAAGGGAAAAAGAGTACAACGCGTATTTTACTCCCCCTCATGAAAACCTTGTTTCAAATATTTGAGTCTTCACATTCTAATCTTGTATACCATCTTCTCAAAAGTTGAAGTTGGCAAAGATTTAGTGAATAAATCTGTCGGATTGTCACTTGAACGGATTTATTGCACATCAATGTCACCATTTTTCTGAAGATAATGTGTGTAGAATAATTTTGGTGAAATATGCTTCGTTCTATCTCCTTTTATAAATCCTCCCTTCAATTGGGCTATGCATATAACATTGTCTTCGTATAAAATTGTGGGTCTTTTATCACATTCCAAACCATATTTTTCTCGAATAAAATGAATTATTGATCTCAACCATATGCATTCCTTACTTGCTTCATGAATAGCTATTATCTCAGCATAATTTGAAGAAGTAGCAACAATAGATTGCTTTGTGGAGCGCCATGATATGACAGTACCTCCACATGTAAACACGTACCCCGTTTGAGATCGAGCTTTATGGGGATCAGATAAATAACATGTATCTGCATAACCAATAAGATCTGCACTACCTTTGTTAGCATAAAATAAACTCATATCAAGAGTTCCCTTTAAATGTCACAATATATGCTTATTCCCGTTCCAATGTCTCCGTGTAGGAGAAAAGCTATATCTTGCTAGTAAATTAACAGGAAATGCTATGTTAGGCCTTGTAACATTAGCAAGATACATAAGTTTACCAATTGCACTGAGATAGGGTATTTCAGGACCAAAGAGTTCTTCATCCTCTTCTGGAGGTCGGAACAGATCCTTATTCACTTCAAGTGATCGAACAACCATTGGTGTACTCAATGGGTGCGCTTTGTCCATTTAAAATCGTTTTAAAATCCTTTCTGTATAGGCAGAGTGATGAATAAAGATCTCGTCTATTAGATGTTCAACTTACATACCAAGACAAAGTTATGTCTTTCCAGGATCTTTCATCTCAAATTCTTTCTTAAGATATTCAATCGCCTTTTGGAGCTCTTCTGGAGTTCTAACAAGATTTATGTCATCAATATAAACAACAAGTATAACAAATACTAAAGCCATTTTCTTTATAAAAATACATGGACAAATAATATCATTTATTTAACCCTCTTTCATCAAATATTCACTGAGGCGATTATACCACATGCGCCCAGATTGCTTTAAACCAAACAAAGATCTTTATAATCTGATTGAATATATTTTTCGAGATTTTGAATATGCTTCAGGCATTTTAAATTCTTCAGGGATTTTCATGTAAATTTTATTATCAAGTGAACCGTACAGATAAGTTGTAACCACATTCATTAGATGTATTTCAAGCCTTTCATGTAGGGCTAAACTGATGAGATATCGAAATGTTATGGCATTCATAATAGGTGAATATGTTTCTTCATAATCGACTCCAGGTCGTTGTGAGAATCCTTGTGTGACAAGGCGAGCCTTGTATCTTTCAACTTCATTTTTATCATTCCTTTTTCGCACAAAAACCCATTTATGACCAACTGGTTATATACCAGCAGGTATTTGGACTACTGGTCCAAAGACCTCCCTTTTAAAAAGTGACTTCAACTTTGATTGAATTTTCTCTTGCCATTTTTGGCTAATCAGATCTTTGTCGACATTCTTCGACAGATCGGGTTTCAATATTCTCACTATCTTGCATAATGTTAAGTGCAACATTATATACAAAAATATTATCCATCACTACTTTAGGTCGATTTAAATTAATCCCATCACCAGTAGAACTTATGAAATATTCCTCGCTCACTTGAGTCACAGGTTCATTGATTTCTTCAAGAATCTCAGAACTAATCAGATCTTAGGTCTCTTAAGGAAATCCCTTCATTGTATCATTTTGATCATTTGTCAATTTTCTTTTTCTAGGATTTCGATCCTTAGAACCCAAAGGCCTACCACGTTTCAGGCGTGCTTTAGGATCACTAGCTCTCATGGTTGTAGATGGTCCTACTGGGACATCAATTCGGATAGGCACATTCTCTACAGTAATATGTGACTTAGTTATCTTTTTCAAATCAGTAAGCGCGTCTGGCATTTGATTTGCTATATTCTGTAAATTGATGATCTTCTGGACCTCCTGATTTCATATAGGGGTACGTGGATCAAAATAAGATAATGTGAAACTTTCCACACAATTTCTCTTTTGATTTCCTTTTCTCTCCTCCTAATTGTGGGAAATTAGTTTCATCAAACCAACAATCTGCAAATCGAGCAGTAACTAAATCTCCCGTCAATGGTTCAAGATAGCGAATAATAGAGGGGGATTCAAACCCAACATATATTTCTAACCTTCTCTGGGGGCCCATCTTACTACGCTGTGGTGGTGCTATTGGCACATATACAGCACATCCAAAAATTCGTAGACGGGCGATATTTGATCATGACCAAAAACTAATTGTGACGGGGAATATTTATTATAATGTGTCGGTCTAAGACAAATAAGTGACGCGTCATGCAAGATAGCATGGCCCCAAATAGTAGTGGGCAATTTTGTTTTCATAAGTAGTGGTCTTATTATAAATTGCAAATATTTAATAAATGACTCTGCAAGGCCATTTTGAGTATGGACATAAGCTACATGATGTTCAACTTTTATCCCAACTGATAGACAATAATCATCAAAAGCTTGAGATGAGACTTCTCCAGCATTATCAAGGCGAATAGTCTTTATAGGATAATCTGGGAATTGCGCCTTTAATCAAATTATTTGGGCTAATAGCTTTGCAAATGCCAGGTTGCGAGATGATTGTAGGCACACATGAGACCATCTTGAATATGCATCTATTAGGACCATAAAATATCTAAACAACCCACTTGGTGGGTGAATAGGTCCACATATATCCCCATGTATACGCTCTAAAAAGGCAAGGGATTCAATGCCAACCTTCATTGGTGATGGTCTCGTGATCATTTTGCCTTGGTAACAAACATCACAAGAAAATTCATTATTTATGTAACGACCTGGCCGGTCGTTTTAAGTATTTTAGCCTCGATTCCCTAATTTATGCTTCCTCTATGTTATATTGTGGTTATATAACTTGTCGGGGTGTTTGGTTTTGGTTTCGGGTGAGTTTCGGAGTAAAATGGGACACATAGTTCCTAAGTTTGAGGTTTAGGTTGTAAAAGTTGACTGTAGTTTGATTTGTGTGAAGATGAATCCAAAATGGAGTTTTGACGAATCCAATAGCTCTGTATGGTAATTTTGGTCTTAAGAGCGTGTCCGGATGTTGATTTGGAGATCCGTAGGTCGTTTCGGCATGAATTGGCGAAAGTTGGAAAATGGAAGATTTTGGAAAGTTTGACCGGGAGTTGACTTTATTGATATCAGGGTCGGATCCTGATTTCGGAAGTTGAAATAGGTCTGTAATGTCATTTATGACTTATTTGCAAAATTTGGAGTCAATCAGATTTGTTTTGGTATGAATCGGCATTGGTTTCAGAATTTGGAAGTTCATAGTTCATTGGCTTGAATTTGGGTTATGATTCATAGAATTTGTGTTGTTTGATATGATTTGACGTTTTGAGCGTGTTCGTATGATGTTTTAGAACTTGTTGTTATGCTTGGTTGAGGTCTCAACGGCCTCGGGTGTAATTCAGACCATGTTCGGCGCATTTCGGATCATTGAGGAATTGGTGAAGTTCTGATTTTTCTGAGTCTGGTTTCCTCTTATGCAATTGCGAAAGAGTGGCCGCGATCAGAAAGCTCTGAGACTGGGAGGCGTGAATTTGTTCTATGTGAGATGGTTTATGCGATCGTAAAGCTTGGAAGGTAAGTGAATCGTGTCGCGTTCGCAATGAAGGAAGTGGAGGCCTGGGAAGGTGGATGCGTGACTCTATGCGGTCGCGAATGTGTGCATGCGATCGTGAAGCTTTGGAAAGTTTCTAACCGCGTTCGCGACCAGTCCTCTACGTTCACGTATAAGGTTTGGGCTGATGAAGATTTTGTTCTTCGCGATCACGAATGTAATTCCGCGATCGCGATGTGTAAATCACTGGGCAGCAGACTTAAGTTTCAAAATCGAGGGTTTATTTCATATTTCGCATTTTGGACTTGGAGAGCTCGGTTTGAGGTGCAATTTCAGGAGATTTTCAGAGAGAACATTGGGGTAAGAATTCCTAACTCCATTTTGATTTATCTACATGAATCCATTGATAATTTTATCATCTAATTAGGGATTTGAGTTGGAAAATTGGGGGGAAATGGTAGAACTTCTTAGACTAAGTTTTTGAGTTTTGAAAGGTGAATTGAGGTCAGATTTAAGTAATTCTTGTATGATTAGATTCTATATCGAATAGGTGTTCGAATTTTATAAATTTGGTCGGATTCTGAGACGCGGGCCCGGGTTTGACTTTTGGGTTGAGTTTTTAATTCTTCACAAAGATCATAATTTTCATTGTTTGAATTAGTTTCCTATAGTTATATTTATAGAATGAAATTATTTTGGCTAGATTTGAGCCGTTCGGAGTTGGATAATCTAGGGAAAGGCCTTCTAGTTGATTGATTTAGTGTGGTTTGAGGTAAGTGACTTGCCTAACCTTGTGTGGGGGAATTACCCCTTAGGATTGGTGTTATTTGCGATAATTGTGATATGTGAAAGTCGTGTACGGAAGGTGACGAGTGTGTACACGGGCTAAATATGAAAATTTCTGGTTTTTTCTATGTAGATCCCTTCCATGCCTTAATTGAGTTAGTGTAATTTCACATGTCTACTTTCCTTATCTCTTACTTGCTAATTGCCCTACATGTTTAGTTGAAGTTCTTGTTTTCTTTATTCCATATTCATTATTTAACTATTGAATTCCTTACTTGAAATTGCTATTCTTGGAATATCTTGTTGTTGAAATTGGTATTGAGTTACAAAGGTCGTGATTCCTATTGAGGCAAAGTGTTAAGTTTGTGAAATATCATTCAATTGAGTTATTCTTCCGGTTGTTATTGTTGAGACTTTGTATACATTGTGGGTGAGCCGAGAGCTCCTTGTTGTGAAATTCTATTATTGTTTGGTTTCTCTGGCAAGTTGTGATATTGGGCACTTGAGGTGCAATTTGTGATACGTTGTGATATTGATACACATACAGTGGTATAAGGTCTGGGGGTTGAAACACATGCGGTGAGATAAGGTGGGCTTGATACGCGTGGCTAGTAGGGAAACTACTAGAAGCCATGCGGTGTGATAAGGTGGGCTAAAATGCGGGATGCTATTTCGGGAAAAATAATTTTCAAAACTAAATGTAAAGGCTCCTGCGGTAATATAAGGAAAGACTGCGAGTTACTTTTGTGATTTGGGACTACGAGGCGGTACCTCGGTAGTGGCCCTTATGGATCTTTATTTATTTACTGTATTTGTCTTGGTTGTTTGTTTCCTTAACATGTCAATCCTTGTCTCCTTCCGCGTTGTATTACCTGCCTTGATTCTGTGTAGTTATCTTTTGGTAATTCCTTATCTGTTCCATTTCCATTGTCATTACCATTGTATTGTTATATCTTTCATCCTGTTTTTTATTATTTCCAGTAGGGCCTTGACCTAACCTCGTCATTTCTCTACCGAGGTTAGGCTTGGCACTTACTGGTTACAGTTGTGGTGTACTCATACTACGCTTCTGTACATCATTTTATGCAGATCCAGGTACATCTTATCAGTCCCGGCACTAGTGAGATGAGTTTGCATTGGAGATTTCAAGGTACACCTGCCCGCGTCCGCAGGCCTCAGAGTCCCCTTCTATCCTTTTTTTTAATAGTTTTCCTACTTTACTAGATACAATTGTATAGGAATGATTTGGTATATTCTTAGAGCTTGTGACTTGAATTACGCCGGGTTTTGGGCTATTGTATACACATTGAGCTGTAGAGATTTCCCTTTTTATATATGTTGTTGAGTTTTGAGATTTTAGATTATTGTTTTCATTCATTTCCGCATGTTTGTTAAGCTTACCTAGTCTTAGAGACTAGGTGTCGTCACGACATCCTACAGAGGGAAATTGGGGTCGTGACAAGTTGGTATCAGAGCCCTAGGTTCATAGGTGCTACGAGTCACAAGCAGGTTTAGTAAAGTCTCACCGATCAGTACGGAGACGTCTGTACTTATCTTCGGGAGGCTATGGAATTGTTAGGAAAAGCTTCACTTCCTTGATTCCTTATCGTGCGAATTTGTTGACTTCGGGATTCTAAAATTTTCTATCTTTCTATTCTCTCATAGATGATGAGGACATGTACAACTGAATCAGATGACAAGACACCCGTGCCCCTACTAGATTCGTGAGAGGTCAGGGCAGGGGTAAAGGCCGAGGTCATTCACGTGGTGCATCCAGAGCAACCACACGAGCTACTACAGAGGAGCCACCAGTAGCACTAGTTGGAGAGCAAACACTTGAGACGTCTGTTACTTCCCCAACACTTCAGGAGATCCTCGCCTAGTTTCTAAGCATGTTTCGCACTCTGGCTCAGGCAGGGTTGATCCCACTTGCTCCTGCCACATCTCAGGCCAGGGGAGGAGCACAAACTCCCACCGCCCGTACCCTAGAGTAGTGGGTCCAGCTTGACCAGGTCCCAAAGGTCATACCAGTGCAGCTGGTCGCCCCAGTTCAGCCCGAGGTTAAGGCAGCAGCTTCTGAGGGGGAGCAACTCAGGCTCGAGAAGTACAAGAAGTACCACCCTCCTACTTTCAGCGGTTTGGCTTCAGAGGATGTCCAGGGTTTTCTTGAGGAGTGCCACTGTATCCTTTGTACTATGGGTATTATATAGTCTAGTAGGGTTGCTTTCACTACGTTCCAGCTTAACGGAGTGGATTATTAATGGTGGCGATCGTATGAGTTGGGTAGTCCGGCCGAGGCAGCTTGACTCACCTGGACTCAATTCTCAGATATGTTCTTGAGGGAGTTTATTCCCCAAAGTCTCAGAGATGCATGGCGCGCAGAGTTTGAGCAGTTGCGCCAGGGTTCTATCAACGTATCAGAGTATGCGATCTGGTTTAGTGATTTGTCCAGGCATGCACCAGCCTTGGTTGCTACTGTTAGAGAGCGAGTTCTTCGATTTATCGAGGGGCTCAACCCTGGTATCAGATCAGCATGGCTTGAGAGCTAGAGATGGACATCCAATACTAGCAGGTAGTGGAGATCACTAGGAGATTGGAGGGTATGTGGACCCGGGAGAGGGAGGATAGGGAAGCCAAGAGGCCTCGAGATTCTGGCACATATTGTTACACCCCATATTTTCGTACGTGGAAGTATGCCATAAGTAAATTGATATAAGTTCGAAAATGAGATGTTACATTCCGCATTTTCGTATGTTAAAGTTTCGTCGTAAGCTAATCGACGTAAGTGCATTATTTTGATATTATAAGCATAAGTGCATTATTTTGATATTATAAGCATTATGCTATCTCAAACAAGTGATGAGTAAATTCGTGAAGGTGAGAGGTTAAGCAAATCAAAGAAAATAAATTTTCGTCAAAGTTTGACATGTTGGGATAAAATACAGTCCGAGCTAAAATACCTGATATTTATGAACTAGTGTCATACAAGGTACCACATGACCATGATAGTAAGGTATATAAGGTATGTTAAAAGCGGGTAGTATTTTAAGTAATTTGAGATAATTCTTAATTATATGGATAATTGGTTAATGGAAGAAATTAATAAGTTAATTAATGATTAATGGGTAATTAATTAAGATGTTGGATAAGTCCTAAAGAGCCTCACATGGCAGCAAGCCTCCCCTAGATTAATGAATCTTAAGTCATTAGAAAAGGTGGCAAAGTAAGGGAATGTGGTTAAGCCACCACATAAAGTGGGCCCCACATCTATATATAAAATATCTCCATCTTAAGAATCATGAAAGCAACGTAAGTCATCATCTTAAGAATCATGAAAGCAACGTAAGTCACATGAGCCACTGTAATATGCATCTACATATATCGCATAAGCAACACAATAATTCAAATCAATGTGAGATTTTGCACTTATAAGGGAGTACGGTGCAATCTTTCTCAAGAATATCATACGGATATTTCCCTACTCCGATCTTGTCGTCACGTGTTTTGTCGCAATTAACGTGTGTTAAAGGAATTTTCAATAGAATCTACTCAGGTATGTTAAGGTTATCCCTTCTTTCTTTTGGTATGATCCATACGATACAAGCGAAACGAGTAAACGCACAATTTTTATAAATAACTCTATTCATAGAAGTACTAGGGGTGTCGATATTCTTGATTCTCCATGTGAATTATTATTATATCTTATGTTCATGGGTCTCAGAAAAATACTTATTTGATAAAGTTTATCCGAAAGGTATATTGATTTTATGATATTTCGAGAAATCTTATTAACGTATTTCTTATGCATTTCATGCATTTATACATGTACATTGACCCATGACAGATGATGTTATATACGCGTATATATGTGTATATGGGATATGGAAAACGGTTGTGGCGTTATATACGCACCACCACCTGATCAGCTGGTATACGTTGATGATTTGCCCATAGTGGCTGAGATGATATGATGGGATTCCCTAAGAGCCTTGATGATGTTATGAACGCATATACCTAAGCATGGTATGACATTATATGCATGACATTGTAAATATTAATGATTCACAGAGTTATTCGGACTTACATGTCGAGTCTTTTACTCGATGTTTCTCTCATGTCTATTATTTACTGATTTTTATTCCTTACATACTCGGTACATTATTTGTACTGATATCCCTTTTGCCTAGGGACATTGCGTTTCATGCCTGCAGGTACCGATAGACAGGTTGAGAACCCTCCAAGTAGGCTATCAGCTCAGCGGAAGATGTTGGTGTGCTCTATTTGCTCCGGAGTTGCTTTTTGGTCAGTATGATTTAGACGTGTATAGTTTGGTATGGCGGGGCTCTGTCCCGACCTTTATGATAATTATGTATTCTTAGAGGCTTGTAGACAGATTCCATGTGTACAGATACTTGTATGGCCTTGTCGGCCTATGTTTTGAGTTTATAAATGATCATGTTGGCCTTATAGGCCCGTATGTCACGTGTATAAGTTTTTATATCAGGTTGGGTCGTTCTGTGTCAGGTAATTCCCTCATGTTTACTCTGTTTATCTCATGACGCCCCTTCTGTCCCACTTACCTATGATGATGTAATAAGAAATATACGTTATGTTGGTACTCGGATGAGTAAGGTACCGTGTGCCCGTCGCGGCCCATCGGTTTGGGTCGTGACAAAAGTGGTATCAGAGCAGTTTTGTCCTAGGGAGTCTACAAGCCGTGTCTAGTAGAGTCTTGTTTATGGGTGTGTTGTGCACCACACTTATAAGCAGGAGGCTACAAGGCATTTAGGGTTGTCACTCTTTCTTCTTACTCTAGATCGTGTGGTAGAGCTCAGTTGTAAAAACTAAACTTCCTAAACTCTATCTTATTCATAATACGATGATGCCTACATCCAGAAAAATGGTTGGTAAGAGATATAGCTGTGGAAGAGTTGTGTCAGAGGAACTCAATTTTTGCACCATGCCTATGATGGATAAATATGAGGTATTCAACAAATCATGTGTGTACTAAGATGTGTAAGCTTCTTGATAAGGATCCCTAAGGCAAGAATGTTTATCCACTCTTACGGTAAAAATAAATAAGAGAATCGGAAGGTAGACACAAGTTTCAGCAAGTAAAAGAAGTAAGATGAAAAAGGGTACGAGCTACCCAGCTAATGAAGATTATCGCAGAGGAATATAAACCTTTTGAGTTACCTTCAACAATAACATAGGTATGTACAATTGGACACACCCATCTCATCTCATTTATGCCCTATGGGGGCTAACGAAAGTACTATAAGAGAAGGATGGATATCAGGATCTAGCTAGGGTTAGAGTAACCCAAAATGGTGCAAGGATTGTTAGCATTAGTTGATACTTCTGAAGGATAGCACAAATGTGGTAATATATCTCCTTGTGAGACACCCAGATAGTGCACTCTAAAATAGTACAGCTAGATATGGGTACTACAAAGATAGGCACTGGAAGCCTTGAAGGGATAAATATTACCTTAGTGTGGCTCCCGTCCCTAGTAGAGAAAGAATGTAAGGCAACCTGATGGGCCGGTAGATGAAGCAAGGGGAGCTAAAAGCAAAAGAATGTCTTATTCGAGTTTTCAGAATAAAGTGATAGACATAAATGTTAGCGGGAAATAAGAAGAGAGTTAATGAAACATTATGAGTAAGATGTGATACATGGATGACAACGGTAGATAAAAAAAGATGATAGTATTACAGAGTCTATAGTAAAGTGAAGGAAAAGACGAGAGGCGACAGGCCTTGAGACAACAAAATAGTATAGGCCATAAAGTCATATCTTCATTTCGAGAAATAAGTTCGTGACTCTAACATGATTACCAGAAGGAAATGTTAGACCCCAGAGTAATGGAAATCAGTATGGGCTGGGGAGCAAGACAAACTAAACATGAATTAGGGACTGAGTGATTTGATAATGGTCGACATTATGAGAATTTCAGATTTCGTTCCGGCGATAATAGAATGGACAACAGAAGAAGATTCATGAGAAATTCAGAGAATGGTCATTTAGGAAGACGCTTCCCTAAAACAAGTAATGTGAGCGAAGTTAAGCTTGAGGGATTGTGTGTGCCAGTTACACTAAGTGTCACCCTCGCGAGTAAGGAATTTTGTTATCCTTGGTACAGAAGGATTACCGCAAGACGAGTAAGGGTCATTGATGATGTGAAAAGACGCCAAAGATGGAGAGGTAAAACATCTATAGGTAGATCATTGTAGCTCTAAATCTGAGTACTCCCCTAAAGAGGGGAAAATATGGAGTGATGTAGCGTTAAGTCAGAATTAAGTGATTCTAATAACTATGGAATGGTAAAGGGAGAATACGGTAAAAATGAGAAAGGGATGAGATTGCACCTATTCAAATCCTACAGATATGCTACGATTTGAGAACATTATGCAAACACGATGTCAAGGAGAGAAAGTAAGGGTTCCTACTCGAGATGTTATTGATAAATAAGGAGTCAGTGCGAGACGTAAGTTAAGACAAAGGAAATAACCCAAGAAAGATCACGCAAAATATTGATATGAGAATGGGCCAACGAGTAGTTAGTAGTTGATTCAGGAAGAGCCTAGTTATGGCTAGATAAGAGGATACAGACAAATCAGCAGATCGTGCAAGATAAACATAGTGAACCCCAACATAACGAATTCAGCCTCGCAGTTATGACATCGTGATCCTTGAGAAATATTCAAATAGGAGTTGGGGTAGTTAAAGGTACCGTATGAGTATTACGGAAATAAAAGAGAATGTCACTGGGAAGACAGCCAAAATATCAGTTTAGAAGCAAACCCTACAAGTACAAGGGCGTGGAGATAAGTAACTACGGATAATTATAGGCGAGGAAGGACATCAAAAAACTTTCGTCGAGTATACGATGAAATAAGCTCATAGTTGTACAAGAGTCAGAGGATCCTCCCTAAATACTACAATGAAAGACTAGCTGAGGAAGCAAGAAAGAAGGCTTCAGCCTAAGCTCAGTAACCTAAGGAGGAAATGGTCTTATAACAACAATCCCGCAACAACATTGTATGCACTCCATAATAAAATGGCACCTACCGTGGCTAATGAACGGGAAGTAAAATTAGAAATGATATTCAAGATCATATGAGTTGTATGGAATTCCAATGTGTGTGGGCACTAAGGTAAGCTAAGTATGCATGCAACAAGGGAGCATAAAGACCAAGAAAAGTAATTGCTTACATTTAAAAAAAACTGAGAAAGAATGAAAAGAATTATTCGATTAATGACCCAAAGTACGTTATGAACGCACTTAAGAATTCGGAGTTTTATACATGTAGTATATATGTTGACAATCATACAGATATAGAAGACTCTGGTATAAGTTAAAAGAAAGAATTGAGCCCAGGGCATAGACAAAGGATTGAGTTGTTAGAAGATTGTATCATGGATATTCCATAACGCCAATGAAGGCTAAAGTACTAACTAATACCAGGAGCCGCAGATCGAAAGATAGCTTAAGACTATATAAAGGATGATCAGAAGGAAGAGGAAACCAAAGAGTTACATCAACCAAGTAAATCAGGAGTCTGATTATTGGACCCAGAAAATTATAGAAATCGTGATTGAGAACATTGCAGGATCACTCTTAATATCAGAGGTACAAGAGAGAAAGTACAACAACCATATTCTATAGCGGCCCTACGATAAAGCCAGTTAGGAAAGTACTAGCCTCATAAAAAGTCAGTACGAAGCTCCCACCAGATTGTATATGCACCAAAGGCACAAGTATTATAATAAGACTTCAAGTTATGGACGTGAATTATACCTATGTGGAAGGGAGGTCATGAAAGAAATAGAAGATACGATGCAAGATTTTAAGGTAGTAAGGTAAAGGTGAATAACGTGCGAAATACTCAAATGCAGAAGGTTTGAATAGTCCATACTTCGGATAAAAGGCTAGAAGCGTGGGGATTCAGTATCCAGGAATAATAGCGGCATCGTCAGTAGCATATCTTTTAGCCTATGGTTTCTAGGTACCGAGAGATCTAGCCACAAGAGTAAAGAAGAGTTAGAGGCGATGTGATGTCTCGCTTGATGTTCCAGAATATCATAAGGAAATCTATGGTGCAAGAAAGTTGAAGGAAGGTTGCAAATAGTATAAATAGATACGTACAGGTCGCAAGCTAAAGTATAGTAAAGTGACAAAGTTTTATGACATGAGTAAGGACAAGAAAGGGCGAGTGAGAAGGTGACGAGAATGGATAAGTCCTTGGGATTAAGCCCATGAAAACAAGAGAGCTAATGGTTTCTCTAAGTTATAGAAAGTTCAGTATAGCCTGAATAAACTCAAAGGGATCTAATACTAATAGCATCTAGAAGAAATGGAATGTTGCCCCGGTAGTGGAATGAGGATATGATTATGATAGATAAAGGATGACGTTTGGGCCTTCGATTGAGTAATGACTTGAAGAGGATTTCATGAATTGTACATGATTAAAATACCCATGTAAGGTGAGTCATATTGGGATGCTACAAAATACAGTTATGGAAGTATAGTATCGCCCCTAGGTAGATCAATCTAATTACTCCAGATGTCCCCGATGAGACGTGAGCCCTAGCGGCAGTGTTACATAAGAGATCAAGTTATCAGTGGTAGATGATAGATCAACATTAAGGTGAATCAACAATGGATGGACAAAAGTCACAAAGTATGAGGTGAGATTAGGTCGTCATTCTTAAGATGAACAGTAATGAGGAAGCATTAAAGGACATAGATTTATACATATGGGATAAGCAACGAACGTAACCTGGAGTTTGGTAGCAGACCTCAGCAACGATAAATCGAGGCAAGAGTTATGGTATATATTATGACCTACTTAAATGCAATAAAGTCATGCGGATAGATAATCGGGCCTATGAAATAAGATATAGCTATATTCGCAAGTTCGACAAAGTACCGAGTAAAGAACTTCAGTATACCTATAGATGCCCAGAGGGTCATCTTGTCGAGCTCTGTATATGTTTATAAAGTGAGGCCTAGAGATGGGCTAAAAGCTGGAGAAAAAAGGAGAGAAGAGTCGCATAGCCGCACTTACAAGGTCAGAGTCGTACAGGCTGCATGATAGAAGGTAGCAATAGTTACGAGATTGGAAAGATTCCGACCATAAGTCGTGGTATGAGAAAGAGGCCTAAAGGGGGGGATGCCCTAGCCTATGGAATAATTCACAGAACGGATACCTAGATGGCAAGGAGAGTACTAAAGTATTCGGAAGACATAAGTCATAAAAATGATATGTGCATCAGTCAACATTTGAGGTCGAATGTTCCAAAGGAGGGAATGATGTTACACCCCATATTTTCGTACGTGGAAGTACGCCATAAATAAATTGATATAAGCTCGGAAATGAGATATTACATTTCGCATTTTCGTACGTTAAAGTTTCGCCGTAAGCTAATCAACGTAAGTGCGGGAATGAGATTATTTTGAGATTATAAGCATTATGCTATTTCAAACAAGTGATGAGTAAATTCGTGAAGGTGAGAGGGTAAGCAAATTAAAGAAAATGAATTTTCGTCAAAGTTTGACATGTTGGGATAAAATACGGTCCGAGCTAAAATACCCGGTATTTATGGACTAGTACCATACAAGGTACCACATGACCATGATAGTAAGGTGTATAAGGTATATTAAAAGCGGGTAGTATTTTAAGTAATTTGAGATAATTCTTAATTATGTGGATAATTGGTTAATGGGAGAAATTAACAAGTTAATTAAGGATTAGTGGGTGATTAATTAAGATACTGGATAAGGCCTAAAGAGCCTCACGTGGCAGCAAGCCTCCCCTAGATTAATGACTCTTAAGTCATTAGGAAAGGTGGCAAAGTAAGGGAATGTGGTTAAGCCACCACATAAAGTGGGGCCCACATCTATATATAAAACATCTCCATCTTCAGAATAATGAAAGCAACGTAAGTCATCATTTTAAGAATCATGAAATCAACGTAAGTCATATGAGCCACTCTAATATGCATCTATATAAGCAACATAAGATCTTCAACAATTCAAAGCAACGTGAGATTTTGCACTTATAAGGGAGTACGGTGCAATCTTTCTTAAGAATATCATACGGATTGTTTCCTACTCCGATCTTACCGTCAAGTGTTTTGTAGCAATTAATATGTGTTAGAGGAATTGTCAAGAGAATCGACTCAGGTATGTTAAGACTATCCCTTCTTTCTTTTGGCATGATCCATACGATACAAACAAAACGAGTAAACGCACAATTTTTATAAATGACTCTATTCATAGAAGTACTAGGGGTGTCTATATTCTTGATTCCCCATATGAAATTATTATTCTATCTTTTGTTCATGGGTCTCAGAAAAATACGTATTTGATAAAGTTTATCCGAAAGGTATATTGATTTTATGATATTCCAAGAAATCTTATTAACGTATTTCTTATGCATTTCATGCATTTATACATGTACATTGACCCATGACCAGATGGCGTTATATACGCGTATATTATATGTATATGGGATATGGAAAAAGGTTATGGCGTTATATACGCACCACCTCCTGATCAGCTGGTATACGTTGATGAATTGCCCACAGTGGCCGAGATGATATAATGGGATGCCCTCAGAGGCTTGATGATGTTATGAACGCATATACCTAAGCATGGTATGATATTATACGCATATGCATGACATTGTAAATATTAATGTTTCACCGAGCAACTCAGACTTACATGTCGAGTCTTTTATCATGTCTATTATTTACTGATTTTCTTTCCTTACATACTCGGTACATTATTTGTACTAACGTCCCTTTTGCCTGGTTACGCTGCGTTTCATGCCCATAGGTCTCGATAGACAGGTTGAGAGCCCTCCAAGTAGGCTATCAGCTCAGCGGAAGATGTCGGTGTGCTCCATTTTCTCCGGAGTTGCTTGTTTGGTCAGTATGATTTGGACGTGTATTGTTTGGTATGGTGGGGCTCTATTCCGACCTTTATGACAATTATATATTCTTAGAGGTTTGTAGACATATGCCATGTGTACGGATACTTATATGGCCTTGTCGGCCTATGTTTTGAGTTTATAAATGATCATGTTGGCCTTATAGGCCCGTATGTCACGTGTATAAATTTTTATATCAGGTTGGGTCGTTCTATGTCGGGTAATTCCCTCATGTTTACTCTGTTTAACTCATGATGCCCCTTCTGGCCCACTTACCTATGATGATGTAATAAGAAAGATATGTTATATTGGTACTCGGTTGAGTAAGGTACCGGGTGCCCGTCGCGGCCCATCGGTTTGGGTCGTGACATATATAGTGGTGCTCGTGCCCCAGTTGCAACTCGTCATGGTAGGGGCTATGTGAGTCGCCCTGTTTATTCAGCACTTCCAGCTTCCAGTGGTATTCCTGCCACTCCTAGGCCCCATGTTCCCCATTATGTACCGCCATTGTCTAGTGCACCTCCTGCACAGGGTGCTTTCAGCGGTCAGTCCAGCCGATCAGGCCCGATCCAGTCACAACAGCCACGTCCTCTGAGAGATTGTTTTGAGTGTGGTGACACTCATCATATGGTAAGGGATTGCCCCAAACTCAGGAGGGGTGCACCTCCACAAACTACTCAGGCTCTGCGTATTCCGCCGGGTCCTCAGGCCATGGTTACCACACTAGTTGCCACTCCACCTACACAGCTAGCTAGAGGTAGAGGTCGGGCAGGTTGAGGTCTCCCTGGAGGGGGGGCCAAGCCAGATATTATGCTCTTCCTGCTAGGACGGAGGCAGTTGTATCTGACTCAGTTATCACAGGTATTGTTCCGGTTTGTCATAGAGATGCATCAGTCTTATTTGACCCAAGCTCCACTTATTCCCATGTATCATCTTTTTTTGCTCCATATTTGGGTGTATCCCATGATTCTTTGAGTTCTCTGGTCTATGTGTCTACACCTGTGGGAGATTTCCTTATTGTTGACTGTGTGTATTGGTCGTGTTTAGTTGTTCTTAGTGGTTTTAAGATCAGATCCGATCTATTGTTGCTCAGTATGGTAGATTTTGATGTTATTTTGGGCATGGACTTGTTGTCACCCTATCATGTTATTCTTGACTGTCACGCCAAGACTGTGATGATAGCTATGTCAGGTTTGCCACGGATAGAGTAGAGGGGTGCTTTAGATTATGTTCCTAGCAGAGTTATCTCAATTCTAAAGGCTCAGCGGATGGTTGAGAAGGGATGTGATGTGTATCTAGAATATGTGAGAGATTTCAGTGTTGATATTCCTATCATTGAGTCAGTTTCGGTAGTGAGGGATTATCTAGTTGTATTCCCGTCAGATCTTCCAGGCATGTCGCCCGATAGGGATATCAATTTTGGTATTGATTTACTACCGGGCACTCAACCCATTTCTATTCCACCATATCGTATGGCCCCACCAGAGTTGAAGTAGTTAAAGGAGCAGTTGCATGAGTTACTTGATAAGGTTTTTATTCCCGTCGGATCTTCCGGGTATGTCGCCCGACAGGGATATCGATTTTGGTATTGATTTGTAATCAGGCACTCAGCCCATTTCTATTCCATCATATCGTATGGCCCCACCAGAGTTGAAGGAGTTAAAGGAGCAATTACAGGAGTTGCTTGATAAGGGTTTCATTCAGCCCAGTATATCACCTTAGGGTGCTCCGGTCTGGTTTGTAAAGAAGAATGATGGTTCTATGCGCATGTGTATTGATTATCACCAGTTGAACAAGGTTACAGTGAAGAACAGATATCCATTACCACGCATTGATGACCTATCTGATCAGCTACAGGGTGCCAGAGTGTTCTCCAATATTGACTTGCGTTCAGGCTATCATCACTTAAAGATTCAGGAGCCAGATATTCACAGGTTCCTTGTTATGTCTTTTGGGTTGACCAACTCCCCAGCAGCATTCATGCACTTGATGAACAGTGTATTCCGACCCTATCTTGATTCATTCTCCATTGTTTTTATTAACGACATTCTGGTGTACTCTCGGAGCTGGGAGGATCATGAGCAGCACCTAAGGACCGTGCTTCAGACCTTGAGAGAAAAGAAGTTGTATGCAAAATTTTCAAAGTGTGAATTCTGGCTTGATTTAGTGGCATTTTTGGGTCATGTATTGTCGAGTGAGGTGATCAAGGTAGATCCGAAGAAGATTGAAGCAGTGCAGAATTGGCCCAGACCGTCTTCAGCTACTGAGATCCGGAGTTCTCTTGGTTTGGCAGGGTATTACCGTCGATTCGTATAGGGTTTATCATCTATTGTTGCACCTATGACCAGATTGACCTAGAAGGGTGCTCTGTTTAGGTGGACCGAGGAGTGTGAGGAGAGCTTTCAAAAGTTCAAGACAGCTTTGACTACAGCCCCTTGTGTTGGTGTTGCCTTCGAGTTCGGGGTCTTATATTGTGCACTATGATACGTCGCGCATTGGTCTTGGCGCTGTGTTGATGTAGGACGGTAGGGTGATTTCCTACGCATCTAGACAACTAAAGGTGCATGAGAAGAAATATCTTTTCCACGTCCTTGAGTTAGCAGCTATTGTTCATGCCCTGAAGATTTGGCGGCACTATTTGTATGGTGTCTCTTATGAGGTCTATATCGACCACCGAAGTCTACAACATCAGTTCAAACATAAGGATCTTAACTTGCGGCAGCGGAGGTGGTTAGAGTTGCTTAAGGACTGTGATATCACCATTCTATATTATCTCGGAAAGTCCAATGCGGTGGCTGATGCCTTGAGTCGTAAGGCGGAGAGCTTGGGTAGTTTAGCATATCTACCGGTAGCAGAGAGGCCATTAGCCTTGGATGTTCAGGCCTTGGCCAACCAGTATGTAAGATTAGATGTTTCTGAGCCGAGTTGAGTTTTGTCTTGTGTGGTTTCTCGGTCTTTGCTATATGATCGCATCAGAGAGTGTTAGAATGACGAACCCTCATCTGCTTGTCCTTAAGGACACGGTTCAGCATGGCGACGCCAAGGAGGTCACTATTGGGGATGACGGTGTGTTACATATGCAGTGCATGCTATGTGTGCCCAATGTAGAGGGCTTGCGTGAGTTGATTCTCAAGGAAGCTCACAGTTTGCAGTACTCCATTCTTTCGGGTGCCGCCAATATGTATCAGGACTTGAGGCAACACTATTGGTGGAGGTGGATGAAGAATGACATAGTGAAATATGTAGCTCGGTGCCTAAACTGTCAGCAGGTGAAGTATGAGCATCAGCGGCCAGGTGGATTGCTTTAGAGGCTAGAGATTCAGAGTGGAAATGGGAGTGAATTACTATGGATTTTGTTATTGGGCTCCCAAAGACTCGGAGGAAGTTCGATGCAGTATGGTAATTGTGGATAGATTGACCAAGTCAGCTCATTTCATTCCTAGGGTGACTAATTATTCTTTAGAGTAACTGGCTCAGGTCTATATTCGCGAGATTGTCAGGCTTCATGGCGTGGAAGTATCTATCATCTCTGACCGGGGTACAACATTTACATCGCGGTTATGGAGGGTCATACAACATGAGTTAGGCACGCGGGTGTAGTTGAGTATAATATTTCACTCTCAGACGGACGGACAGTCCGAGCACACTATTTAGATATTGAAGGATATGCTTCGTGTGTGTGTGATGGGGTTTGGAGGTTCTTAAGATCAGTTCTTTCCGCTTACGGAGTTCGCCTATAACAACAGCTATCAGTCGAGCATTCAGATGGCCCGTATAAGGATTTTTATGGAAGGCGATGTCAGTCTCCGGTGGGTTGGTTTGAGCTGGGTGAGGCTAGGCTATTGGGTACAGACTTGGTTCAGGATAATTTGGAAAAGGTTAAATTGATTAAAGATCGGCTTCGCACACCCCAATCTAGACAGAAGAGTTATGTGAATCGGAAGGTTCACCACGTTGCATTCATGGTTGGGGAGTGGGTCTTGCTCCGAGTTTTGCCCATGAAGGATGTTACGAGGTTCGGGAAGAAGGACAAGTCGAGCCCTAGGTATATCGGACCATTTGAGATACTTGAGAGGATTGGAGAGGTGGTCTACAGCTTGCACTACCACCTAGTCTAGATGTAGTTCATCCAGTATTCCATGTTTCTATGCTCCAGAAATATCACGGTGATCCGTATCATGTGTTGGATTTCAGCTCAATACAGTTGGACAAGGATTTATCTTATGTTAAGGAGCCGGTGGCCATTTTGGACAGGCAGGTTCGAAAGTTGAGGTCGAAGAAGGGGTCAGCCAGTCAAAGAGGTGACTTGGAAGACCGAGCATGATATGCGTAGCCGTTATCCTCATCTTTTCATCACTTCAGGTATGTCTCTATACTCGTTCGAGGACGAATGTTTGTTTTAAGAGGGGGGCATGTAATGACCCGACCGACTGTTTTGAGTATTTTATCCCTGATCCCCTAATTTATGCTACCTCTAGTTATATTGTGATTATGTAACTTGCCGGGGTGTTTGGTTTTGGTTTCGGGTGAGTTTCGGAGTAAAATGGGACACATAGTCCCTAAGTTAGAGGTTTAGGTTGTGAAAGTTGACCGTAGTTTGACTTATGTAAAGATGACTCCATAATGGAGCTTTGACGGTTCTAATAGCTCCGTATGGTGATTTTTGTCTTAGGAGAATGTCTAGAAGTTGATTTGGAGGTTCGTAGGTCGTTTCGGCAAGAACTGGCGAAAGTTGGAAAATGGAAGATTTTGACAAGTTTGACTGGGAGTTGACTTTATTGATATCGGGATCGGATCCCGATTTTGGAAGTTGGAATAGGTCTATAATATCATTTATGACTTGTGTGAAAAATTTGGAGTCAATCGGAGTTATATTGGTATGAATCGTCATTGGTTTCGGAATTTGGAAGCTCATAGTTCATAGGCTTGAATTTGGGTTGCGATTCGTAGAATTTTTGTTGTTTGATGTGATTTGATGCTTCTAGCGTGTTCGTAAAATATTTTAGGACTTGTTGGTATTCTTGGTTGAGGTCCCGGGGGCCTCGGGTATACTTCGGACCATGTTCAGCGCATTTCGGATCATTGAGGAAGTGCTGAAGTTCTGGTTTTTCTGAGTCTGGTTTCTTCTTACGCGATCACGAAAGAGTGGCCGGGATCGTGAAGCTCTGATACTGGCAAGCGTGAATTTGTTCTATGCGATCGTGAATCTTGGAAGGTCAGTGAATCGCGAATGCATGAGTGGTGCGGCGTTCGCAATGAAGGAAGAAGAGGCTTGGGAAGGTGGATGTGTTGCTCTATGCGGTCGCGAATGTGTGCACGCGATCGAGAAGCTTTGGAAAGTTTCTCACCGGGTTTGCGAATAGTCCTCTGCGTTCGCGTATAAGATTTTGGGCTGATGAAGATTTTGTTCTTCGCGACCGCGAATGTAATTCCGCGATCGCGATATGTAAATCACTAGGCAGCAAACTTAAGTTTCAAAATTGAGGGTTTATTTCATATTTCACATTTTGGACTTAGAGAGCTCGGTTTGAGGCAAAATTTTGGGAGATTTTCAAAGAGAACATTGGGGTAAGAATTCCTAACTCGATTTTGGTTAATCTACATAAATCCATTGATAATTTCATCATCTAACTAGGGATTTGAGTCGAAAATTGGGGGAAAATAGTATAACTTCTTAGACTATGTTTTTGAGTTTTGAAAGGCGAATGGAGGCCAGATTTGAGTAATTCTTATATGGTTGGACTCGATATCGAATGGGTATTCGGATTTTATAATTTTGGTCGTATTTCGAGACGTGGGCCTGAATTTGACTTTTGGATTGACCTTTTAATTCTTCACAAAGATCGTAATTTTCATTGTTTGAATTAGTTTCCTATAGTTATATTTATAAAATGAAATTGTTTTGGCTAGATTCGAGCCGTTCGGAGTAGGATAATCGAGGAAAAGGCCTTCTAATTGATTGATTTAGCATGGTTTGAGGTAAGTGACTTGTCTATCCTTGTGTGGGAGAATTACACCTTACGATTGGTATTGTTTGCGATAATTGTGATATGTGAAAGCCGTGTACGCAAGGTGACGCATGTGTACACGGGCTAAATATAGAAATTTCCGATTTTAGCTATGTAGATCCCTTCCATACCTTAATTGAGTTGCCTTAACATGTTATAGTCATCATTTTTAGTCTAATTTCATATGTCTACCTGCTTTATCTCTTACTTGATAATTGCCCTACATGTTAAGTTGAAGTTCTTGTTTCCTTTATTCTGTACTCATTATTTAACTGTTGAATTCATTACTTGCAATTGTTATTCTTGGAATATCTTGTTGTTGAAATTGGTATTGAGTTGCAAAGGTCATGATTCCTATTGAGGCAAAGTGTTAAGTTGTGAAATATCATTCAGTTGAGTTATTCTTCTGGTTGTTATTGTTGAGACTTTGTGTACATTGTGGGTGGGCTGAGGACTCCTTGTTGTGAAATTCTGTTATTGTTTGGTTTCTCTGGCAAGTTGTGATATTGGGCACTTGAGGTACAATTTGTGATACGCTGTGATATTGATACGCATACGGTGGTAAAAGATCTGGTTGTTGAAACGCATGCGGTGAGATAAGGTGGGCTTGATACGCGTGGCTAGTAGGGGAACTACTAGAAGTCATGCAGTGTAATAAGGTGGGCTAAAACACGGGATTCTATTTCGGAAAAAATAATTTTCAAAACTAAATGTAAAGGCTCCCGCGGTAATATAAGGAAAAACTGCAAGTTACTTTTGTGATTTAGGACTACGAGGCGGTACCTCGGTAGTGGACCTTATTGATCTTTCTTTATTTGCTGTATTTATCTTGGTTGTTTGTTTCCTTAACATGTCAATCCTTGTTTCCTTCCGTGTTGTATTATCTGCCTTGATTCTGTGTAGTTAACTTTTGGTAATTCCTTATCTGCTCCATTTTCATTGTCATTACCATTGTATTGCTACATCTTTCGTCATGTTTTTTATTATTTCCAGTAGGGACTTGACCTGACCTCGTCACTACTCTACCGAGGTTAGGCTTGGCACTTACTGGTTACTATTGTGGCGTACTCATACTACGCTTCTGCACATCTTTTTATGCAGATCCAGGTACATCTTATCAGTCCTGGCACTACTGAGCTGAGTTTGCATTGGAGACTTCAAGGTACACTTACCCGCGCCCGCAGGCCTCGGAGTCCCCTTCTATCCCTTTTTTATTTTACATTTTTCCTACTTTACTAGATACAGTTGTATAGGAATTATTTGGTATTGTCTTAGAGCCTGTGACTTGTATTACGCCGGGTTTTGAGCTATTGTATACACTTTGAGCGATAGAGATTTCCCTTTTTATATATATTGTTGAGTTTTGAGATTTTAGATTATTGCTTTCATTCACTTCCGCATGTTTGTTAGGCTTATCTAGTCTTAGAGACTAGGTGCCGTCACGACATCCTACGGAGGAAAATTGAGACCGTGACAGTAAGAATCTTCAGGTTCTTTAATGGATGCCCACTTGAATTTTCAGTAATTCGTCTCATCATTATTGATCGATGATGGCCCAAACGGCTATGCCAAAGCACAAAAGTATTTGAATCGGTAAACTTTTGGTTTACAATAGAGTGTGTTTCAACTGTACTAATCTTTTAATAGTATAAGCCTGAAGATAAAGTTGGTAACTTTTCTACAATGCACTTTTCGCCAGAAACATTCTTTGTAAACCAAAGATATTCCGTATTCATTTTATCTATCGTCTCAACATGATACACATTTCGGCGGATATCTATAAAACTCAACAAGTTTCTTCGGGACTTGGAGAAGAATAATGCATTGTCTATAATAAGTTTTATTCCCATAGACAGAAATATAGTGGCTCTTCAGGAGCCTTCAATCAAACTTATATTACCAGAAATTGTAGAAACATTTACTTTTTCTCTTTGCAAATAAGAAAAGTATTTCTTATCTTTGAATATGGCATGAGTTGTTCCACTATCAATTACACAAATATCTTCATGATTGGTCTTTGACCCAAACATAATTCGAAGATTATCCATATTCTTCAAAATGACATAAACAAAATAAATATTATAGTAAACATCATTATCAAAGCATAACTTTTATTTATGTACAACAATTACATAACCATACTATCTAATACAAAAAATAAAAATAAAAATATTTAAATATTTACATATTCATCACCAATCACATGACTTGTTTCTCCCTTTCGAAGTGCAAAGTAATCAGTTACATCCAAATGCATGAAGTCAACATTATCTTCATAAATAAAATTTACTTCAATATTTTTCTCCGTCTTCTTTGGGGAGGTTTGATAAAGCTCAAACAGGTGCTTTGGCGTACGACACGTACGTGACTAGTGCCATTTTCCTCCACATCTATAGCATGCATTTTCTGCATTTGTTGCTTGCACCACTTCATGCTTTTGTTCCTTCCTTTTCCACTGCTGGTGGTGAGGAGGGTTCTTTGGTGCATTATTACTATCATGATTAGATTTTCTTCCCCGACCACGACCATGACTGAGGCCACGACCACTTTCACGCTTAGCTTGGTGGAAGTCTGTCTCAATGATTTCAGGGAATGGACAAGAACCAGTAGGTCAACTTTCATAGTTTTTTATTAATAGCCGATTATGTTGCTCAGCTACAAGAAGATGTGAGATAAATTCAGAATACTTTTTGAATCTCATCTCTCGATATTGATGCTGCAGGAGCATATTCGAGGCATGAAAAGTGGTAAAAATTTTCTCCAACATATCATAATCAGTAATATTAACACCACATAATTTTAATTAAAAAATAATTCTGAATATAGCAGAATTATAATCACTAATAGATTTAAAATCTTGTAGCCTTAAATGAGTCCAATCATAACATGCCTGTGGAAGAACGACCATCTACACGTGGTTACATCTATCTTTCAAATTATTCCATAGTATGATTGAATCTTTAACATTAAGATATTCCATTTTCAAGCCCTCATCAAGGTGATGGCGTAGGAATATTATTACTTTGGCACAGTCTTGGTTTGATACCTGGTTTTGATCCTTGATGGTGTCTGCCAGACCCATCGCATCAAGATGAATTTCAGCATCAAGCACCCAAGACATGTAGCTTTTGCCCGATATATCCAGAGCTACAAATTCAAGTTTAGAAAGATTTGACATTATTTAGATAAAGAAATTTTGTACCTTTGATACTTTCAAAGTATTTTCTCGAGATGACAGAGTCTCGTGCTGATAACGTGTTATAAAATAAAGATTGTAAAGTAAAGACAAGTATAGAGAGAAATTGATATATTATTCAACTTCAAACTGATGTACATAATGAACTAAAATCTCCTTTATTTATAGAAGAAAGGAAGCTACTGTAAAAGTTGTTGCGTAAGCTGCTACTACAAGCTGCTACTGCAAGCTGCTATGTAAGCTGTTTGTAAGCTCCTACTGCAAGATGTTGTGTAAGCTTCTTGTAAGTTGTTATTATACCAGATATAGATAAATAATCTAGGGGGTAATATTTATCCATAAAGGAGTACCGAAATGATAAGCTTCTCCAGGAGGTTTATTTCCAATAGAGTATTAAATAGATAAACATATTTACGGCAGAGTCCCATATGGATGAACTTCTTCGTGAAACTTATTTACAACGCAGTAATAAATGAACATTCATAATATAGTAATATATTTATAACAGTAGTAAGGAATGTTTTCTCCATTTTCAGTCGCGCTAAATATCAAGAAAATGGGTGCACGAAAACAATGGTTTTCATGGACATTAGCAACTTGTTTAAGTAAAATAATTTTACGTACTTTCCATTTGATAGAAAAATAAACATCATATATAGTAAATATTGGATTGTTCATTCATCTTGAGTTAAAACCAACCCAACAAAGTATATATATTGACCAACTTCAAGCTTCCACGGAGCCCTGGAAAATGATTGAAGACAACAAGAATAAAATACTTCAAAATAAAATGAAATAAAATAAAAATAAAATAAAAGGAAAAAGGGAATCATCCTTTATCCTGGTGAGTTTACTTGCAAAGTATTTAATTAAAATAAAATAAAATAAAATATTACGTAAGATGACCTGAAATTTTAGAGATGAAAAGGATAAATTAAGATTTATATATGTACTATTTCTCATTGATACAATCACTTTCTCTTATGATGTCAAATAACCTTTTTTGTCTCTCTTCATGCTTTTGGGGACATAATCTGCATGATATCACATTCTTTGAAAGGCATTTTTTCCCAACAAATTCCCAACTAATATTGGATACCTAGTTGAATGAATCTGCCCTTGGTTTCAGAATCTCAAACAGTAAGACGTGTCAAAGCAAAACACAAGAAAAAAAACTGCATGTTATCATTATTAATATCCTTTTTAAAGGCAGGAGGAAAAACTTAATAAAAATGAGGTAATAGATTAACACTGACCCCTTTTCAGAAACAAGAAGTACTAATAAAGTAATATTTCCTCCCAGTAGTATTGTCACTTTTCCATGATTCAGTTCGTAATAATTAGTGAACAAATTCTTTTAATTCAAATATTCTAAGACAGAAATATATATTATTGATGTTATTACTTTTATGTAATTTAGAATAATAGTAATATCTCGCTTATTTGAATAGTTTTTTTGGTTTATTTGAATAGTTATTAAAATTTATATTCATTTAATTCCACTTTATCTTTAAGAGACCAACATTTGTTCTCCACTTATTCCGAAAGAAGTCCACCTTTTCGTCTCAAATCCATCTTTAAAAACATAAATGCAATGTTTTCATGACAAAAACGTTTCATGATAAAGAAAACGCTACTCTTGCAGATACCAATGTTACAAATTCTACATTTTAAGCAGAAGACGTGTGAACTCACGTGGCGCCATGACTATGTATAGACCGTGATTATCACAATATTAAAGTAGAAAAGTGAATTATAAGATTAGATTAATCCTCAAGAGTGCTTGATTGTTCATAACGCCCTTTTTTCAATTAAATTTAGTTCCGAGCACTATGATTATTATTCCTATTATTATTATGACTCATCGAGTGAAGAAAAATCTTAAGTAAGACTTCCAGATTTGTCTTTTCAAAGAACGTTAAACCAATGTCGCCTACCCCACCTACCCAATTAGCCGCAGGTCGTCTCTTAATTTGGATTCAAGTACTTAAACCAGTCTAAATATAAAAGTGATGATTTCTTTATGAAAAATAGAAAAATCAAGAAAAAATAATATTTAATTTCCATCACTTGTTTTACTATTTTTTGGTAATAAAATATTTCTATTACCAAGTGAATGTTTTATTTACAATTTCCTTCTCCTTTTTTTATACTCAAACAAAGACTTTATTAGACTGAATCCAACAAACTTACAATAAAACTAGAAGTAACTCATGTACAAAACATTTTATAATAAAACTAGGAGCATACTCCAAAAGGATTCGGCATTTACCTTACGTCAACACAGATTACTATATTCGTAACTTTTCCCTATTTATGGGTCAGTCTTCTCCTCAAAAGCCTAAAGGCGAAATACAGTTCAAGCGCCTACTCAAGCGCTTACGCTTAAATTAGTCGACGGATATATAATATATATATATATATATATATAATTGTGTATAATTATTGTATAATTTTTGTATACTAGCTAGAAAAAGTAAACAATAAAATCGACCACGTAAAAATCCCGAAATCCATGTTGTCTAAAAGTTACACTATGGGCCAACCGTGTATGCTCCACTTATGTAATACGGCCCAATCATAATTCTCATACCACCTTTCGGAGAATGGAATTTTATATTTATAATCGCAAATCCCTATTTACTTTTTAGACGAGAACACTAAATTTACATAATTGACTTGTTAAACAAATGTGTTTATCCAACTACCAAGTCAACCAATTCTCTCTCTTTTCATTCTTTTTCCCTAGAAGTTTAGGTGAAGTATGCCTTGTGTATTCTTACATTTTATTTCCTTTGCCTCGTCTACTTGTTAAGTCTTCTTACCAACTATGTCTATGTGTTAGACTTAATTTTGTTTGATACCTATCAACAATATTCTAAAGTATAATCTGACTGAAACTTGTACCAAGTCAAAGCAGCATTAAAAATTTAAGAAGATGAGAGAGAGAGAGAGAAATTTGGTTGACTTATAGTAGTGACAGTCAAATCAAAATAAAAATGAAACACACACACAATGAGTTGGAGTCCTTTTGGAGTTCGGCAGTCCTTTAAATTATTTATTTTGTCTAGGTACCTAGAATCGGAATTATTAGAGTACTTATGAGTTTTATGATAAGTTCTGCACTTTGTTTTAAGTATAAGAACATGACTCGATCTCCCTTGAAATTATGAGATATTGGCTACCAATACTTATATTCTTTCTCTGATATAATTGTTTAATATTCCATATAAATTTTTGTTGCAACCATATAGTACGTGTCTTTTGGTTTAATTATGAAAACCAAGAAAAAAATTTCAAGAACACACCAGTAAATTTCATATATAAGCAAGTAAAAGTTCTGGTTACAACTTTGAGCCTCCTTTTCTCAAAAAGGAATACAAAAAAAAACCAAGAACAGATAAAAATTACGCAGTATATCCCATTTTGATACACTTTACATTGATGAGATCATAGGAAAAATTCAGATGATAAAAGTCCAAAACATTCTCTGAAGAACTTGTTTCTTATCTTGATCAGCTGCACAAAATGGAATGAACTGTGAAATCAAATACTAATATATGTATCAAATATTCTATCACTCATCACTATAATAGAGGAAATTTTTACTCCTCTTATTAGACAAACAACAAGAAGCTAAGCCATTTGTTTTTCTCTTCAAGTCCTGACCAAAGGTGAATTCATTGGAGAGTGAACTGGTGAATTCATGAAATCATCCATTCTTCGAAACGATAAGCTGATTTGAAGTTTGCTCCTACTGCATTGTTTCTTAACAGCAGCTTTATTATTAAGTCCCTTTGTTTGAAGCACAAAGTTCCTTATCCTTCTTAAAGCAGTTCTCATTGTTTCATCGTCCATATTTGCAAAACAAACTCTAAACCAACCTGGTTCAGAACAATGAAAAGAACAACCTGGTGAAACATTAAGCTTCACTTCATTTATAATAATTCTCCACAATTCCAATTCAGATTCTAATGTTGGCTCTTTTAGTAGTCTTCTTAAATCCATCCAAAAGAATAAACCAGCATTGCTCTTCAATGTACTAATTCCAACTTGTGCTAGTCCTTTAGTGAACATCCCGTGTCTTTTCCCTAGTCTTTCAGAACTCTCAGCAATGAATTTTTCAATGAAAATTTCATCAGACAACATTGATGCAATCAAATGTTGTGTCTGTGTTGAAACGAGCCCGAAGCTTGACATTTTTCTTGCAATGTTGACTACAGTATCGTTGTATGAGTAAACAATTCCGACTCTGAATCCAGGAAATCCCAAATCTTTCGACAAGCTATAAACAATGTGGATCAAATCTTTGTTGCATCCAACATGTTCTTCAACTATTTCAGAAACACTGAAAAATTTGGGCTGATCAAAGACCGTAGCAGCATAAATTTCGTCGCATATTAAGTGGATGTTTTTCGAATTTATGAATGTTACTATGTCTCTCAGTGTGTCACTGTCAAGAAGAGTGCCTAGTGGATTTGAAGGATTGTTTATAAGCAAACCCTTTATATTAATATTGGATTCTTGAGCTTTTTCATATGCAGCTTCTAAGGCTTTTTTAGTGACCTTGAAATCATTAGAACTGTCACAAACAACTGGAAAAAGTTGTACACCAGTTCTCCACCTTAAATCTCTGTCAAATCTGCAATATTACAAATGAAAAATTAATTAGTGTATGCCAAAATAAGTAAAGCAGCAAAAAGGAAAATAGCTAAAGATTTTTTTCTTTTTTATAACTTTATTCCCTTGTGCTGGAAAGCAAACTTGAAAACCATTCAACTTTTTTTAATGATTTTTACAATACTAAGTAGCGAAGCCAGAAATTTTACAAAAAATATTCACGGTTTAATGTACATCTATAAAAAGTAATTTTTGACGTATACAAATAATACTCCATAATTTTCTATATAATCGGTATAATTTATGTGGCTACGCCACTCCCTATTTGTCCTTGAGTGAACAGAGGGAGACATGACTGATAAAAATGAATTAGGGATGACTTTATGGGTCAAATGAGAAATAAATAAATTGATTATGATACAACTTAATAAAAAGAATTTGTCTTTGTCACTTAGGACCACAGGAAATTATGAAGGATGTTACTACAGGATCCTATTTTCTCTGTTTTGTACAGATGAGTAGTTGATTTCATGTCCCACATCAATAATTTAACTAGGTCCAAGCACCCAAAATAAGTTAAAAATATGCAGGTCAAGGGAAGACACTTGTGATATTGATTTGTAAAAGATAAGAGCCCCCAAGTTGAAAATAAAAAAGATTAACTAGGATTTTCTTAAAGAAAATATAAGTAATTATAAGTTGGTAATTAAGGACTCTTAGAAAAGTTCTCCTTCTTTTGGGAAGGGAATGAGGATCCCTAATACTAGGTTATGGGTTAAGAATTCAAATAATGTGGTTTTCTTGATTTGAGCCGTGAGAAGGGAGAAACTCTGTCTGCGACGCGACATGAAATTAATCGAAACAGTAAATTTTGAATACTGAATTATTAAGAAATTATAAGTCATTCTTACCCAGGATAATATGGGGTAGGAACCAAAAATGCATCTCCAGGATTGGCCAAACAAAAAGCCAGTGTTTCATGAGCTCCAGTTGCTCCTCCACTCATAACTATGCGATTTGGGTCAAACGTGACTCTGTCTCCTCTCACTTTTTCCATAAACCTTGCAACTGCCTGAAATTAAGATACATATATTTCTTAAGGTAATTAGAACACTGAATAATTTAGAGTATAAAAAAAAATAGGAATATGTGTTTAGCTGGTCTTTTTCTTACAAAAATATTCATACCTGTCTAAATTCTGGCAAGCCATGATAGTCTTGAAAAATGGCAATATCTTTGAAATCTTCAGCTCCTTCAGTTGTGCAAATGGAGGCTTTTGGGTTATTCACCACCCATTCTTGGATTAAATCAAAGCAAAGCTGCAAAATACATCAAAATAGAGAAATTAACAAAAACTCTAAAGTTTTCAGTTTTATCCATTTTATCAAGAAAAGAGCAGAAAATATGTTGTTTTTATCTCCTACCTGATTTTCTGCAAGACCCATCTGAATAACTCCATTTGGATTGTTAGAGAGATGAAAAGGGTCATTTTCATAAGCCTTCCAACCATCAAAATAAGCTGAGTTTTCTCCATGTCCATCATTTGTTGCTATTTTTGAAAGAAGCTGCTGCTTTTGGACGTTGCCTGAAATGAACACCATCTTCTGAAAGTTGTAGAGAAAATCAAAGATTATCAATATAATGAAGTTGGTGTTGGCTAATTTGCTAAAGGTTTTATGGTAAAAGAAGTTCTTTTTAGACTTTGAATATTTGTTTGTACAAGTCTTGTAAATTTGTGGAATGAAAATTGAGTGGAAGTGATGCCTTTATTTATACTAGTAATTCCACATTGTCATGGTCTCTAAAGAAGTTTCCATGAAAGATAGGATCTACACGCACTCGTAACCCCCCCCCCCCCAAAACCCCAACCCCACCCCACCCAAACAATCTCCAAACACCTTTGAAAAAGTTAGTATTTCTTTTGAAAATACAATCTTGAGATACGTTAGGTGGTTTAATTAGTACGTATGTATATGCTAATAGCGCACTAGTTATGAACTGTACAAGGTCCCTTCATTTCCCTACTCCCCCCACCAAACATTATTACAACTCTAAGACAGTGTTTTAAAAGGTATGGGCGTAAGACTTTGCGTTTTATATATGTTTCAGGAATATGTAAGTTCCGAGGTACGGGGTTTACGCCCCATGTGTATTTAATTTTTAATATTTCATAAAATAATATAATTACAATAAATATTTATAAATAGGTAAAATTACATAAAAATTAAAAAAAAAACTATAAATATATGAAAAATATTTATAGATGTGCTCCATCCCCACAAAAAACTAGTCAAAACAATCTATTATATACTACTTACAAGCACAAACAACTTGAGTTGAAAAGAAAATTCTACATGGATAAACAAAAAGGATGACTAACCTGCAATTTGAACTTTGAACTTGCTGATATGATGGAGAATAGAGTTCTCTTTGTATTTGCAAAAAAAAAAAAAAAAATCGGTTATTCGTTACTTTTGGGAGATAGTAACAGACTAGCAGACAAGATAAAGAATTTGAAAAGACCATAAATTAGGGCTTTCATCAATAAAAAATGTCTTGACTTTTAAATTTAATATTCCAGTTCCTTTTTAAAATTTTTGAGTAATTATAAACTAACTTTTGAGAATTTGGTTATTATATGAAGGATTTATTCAGCAAATTTTATTTTTATTTGAAAAAGTCTCTGGGCTTACGCCTCACTACAAAAACGCGTCTCAAACGCCCGGGCGTACGCCCCGAATTGCTGGGCGTACGTCTCTGGAGACTTTCGCCCTACACCATTGCCTCGAGCCATTTTTGATGCGACTCGCCCCGGGCGAAAAAGCCTTGTAAAACACTGCTCTCGGGGATAAATATGAAATGAATTCAACTATTTACAGTGACTACATAATTAATTTTTGTACTATTAGTATATTTAATTAGTTATAATAGGTGATATATTATACTATATATTACGTATTGCTCCAAATTACGTTCACCTGATGGTATTA
The DNA here is from genome assembly GCF_000715075.1 of Nicotiana tabacum. NCBI lineage: Eukaryota > Viridiplantae > Streptophyta > Magnoliopsida > Solanales > Solanaceae > Nicotiana > Nicotiana tabacum. The sequence continues at coordinate 136,431,449 of NC_134102.1, forward strand.
AAAAATTATATACAGTCTGATCGTATAAAATACATTTTCTTTAAAAAGTTGGGAGTCTTCAAAACTTTCTACAAAATGTTTCAAGAAAATAAGAGTAAAAGATTTACAGCTAGGTTTTATACATTTTGTCCTTCTTCATTGTTCGTTGCAGGAACTTTAGAGAATTTCTTGACGACTCTTTCAACTGTCTATTTGAAGGCACCGTAGCTAATTACTGTGTAAACTACTTCAATCCTTCATTCTATTCTTGATGAAATAAATATATGAAAATGAACTTGTAACTTATATATTAAAGACTTAACTAATCTCATATTATATTGCATTATTACAAATTTCTAATGCAAATAAATGTCGGCGAATATGGGCAGTTTATGTCAAACCAATGGATAACATAAGGAATTACTTAGCTGTTTGGTTGCAACTTTAAAAACTAAGTGTAGGTTTAATCACAATCATGTCGGATCATGTGTTCATTTTCTAAACCTAAAAGACAAAAGTAGGAAATCGTACGTGTGTTTCTTTTTGTGTTGCTTTCCAAGTGATTGTCTCTACGATTGTACAGAAAAAGAAAAAAAAGAATACTAGGTATTTTATATCCAAATAGAAAGTTTTACTTTCGAACATAATGGTCCACATATAATTATAAAACTACTGAAAATAATTTCTCTAAAAGTCTTCAATGCTTTGCGCTTAAAAACCACAAAGAAAATAGAAGAAAAGATCAAGCAGTATGATTCCCCACAAGGCTAAAACCGTTCTTGAATTGAATGGTAGGTTTAATAGCAAGGTTACCATTATTCTAGTTCCAGAAGGGTGTAAAATTTAACTGTGTATATTACAAGTTTAAATTTTATAGAGTGACTGTACAAAAATACTTACATAATCAAGTCATTTAAAAGATTTTATATATATATAAACTCATTAGATATACATTTCATTTCCTTATTGTTCACTTTGAATCAAATCCTGATAATTTTTAAAAACGCATCACATATACCATTTAACGGAGTTGTTACACTTATATGTACTCCTAACTTTTATTAATTTCTCGAACTTCCAATGCAAAACTTTATTCGCATACTCAATATGTCTCTCTAGCTCACTCCAATAACAATTTTTTGAGGGGGAAAAAACAAAAAATTGTGGCTTCTAGTATGCATTTGACTTGTGAGATTAAGCAAGTCAACTAATGATTATTACCTTCTTACACACTTCTGATATGTTTAGCTTAAAACGTAGAGCTAAATTGAACTTTGAACCGTTAATTACGTACACGTTCAAGCACATGCACAAAAATAGAAAGGAAACGTGAATTATTTGCATTTAATGCATTAGAAATCCTTCATATTATAGAACGCGGTCGGAGCCTCAATTTTCCTTCCATTTTTCAATTTCTTCCTAAGTTTTTGGTAGGAAAAAGAATGCTTCCTAAATAGCATGGTACAATTTGTACTTCTATTTCATGAAAATAATACACTTCTTACTATCTTTGGCACTGCATTATTGGGGTTATTTTATAGCGTTTTTTTCATTTTTAACTAGCGTCAGAAATTATTTATATTCGGTAGCCAAAAAAATGTATAATATTTGTATAATTTTGTATATAATATACAGATATATATATATATATATATATATATATATATATATATATATTTTATTTTTAGAGCAGTCATACAGTGTCATTTTCCCAACTTTATATATCGTAGTCTTCACGTTAGACCATTAATGTAACATGGTCACAGTCTGTGATTCTCACTTTTATGTCCACACATACTTAAACAATGCTTTGACTATTTTAAAATAGATAACACTTATATTTACAAATTACATTTTTTTATCCCGCTCTCCACTTTACTCCTTTGCTAACTCCTAACTCGCAACTCTAGAATTGAAAGTGGCGACTGCATACCACTTGAATAATATAAAGGGTATTCGGGTCAAATCGAAAGAAATTGACACTTGCACTTGCACAGAATGTTATGCAATAGATCGTATCAGATGCTTTTCTAATAGATTGGAAATAACATTTGCACAGAATGCTATGTAATTGATCGGATCAGACGCTTTATAACATTAAATATTGGAGATTTTCTGGGAGACTCTCTCTTAGGGTGAAGGCTTATTTGACAAGACGTTTTTTTCTTCTTTTTGTTCTTTTTTTGGTTTCTCAATGTGTGATATCAATATTTGAGCTTGATTAAATTTGAATTCGTGTTGAAAAATCTTATATTGGGGGTAAAGCACTTTTTAACAAATGTAATTATATATCACAATTAGAACTAAAAATCTTTAATTAAGAATAAAGGAATATTTATTTTGGTTAAATAAATTGAATGAAGTTTGTGTATTCAACTCCCATTGACTTACAACTTACGTGCAAAGAAATTTGGCATACACTAGCAATTATAAAAAATAAATTTTACCCAAAAGTCTAGAAGGGTTCTGGTCCCATACTTTGAGAGCACATTAAATATAGCATTTCAGTGTATACTTCCTTGTTAGCCATCTGGATACAATTCCACCGTCTTGTGACTGTGGCACTTGAACTACCAATGTCTTAATTTGCCGGTGTTGCTATATTTTCCAAAAAATATTGAGGCCCCACTGTGGAAAGAAACCCAAAAAAAAAAAAAGAATTTTAATATAATACGAGTCTTAATTTTGATCATTCTCAAAGTCAACTTTGGAATAAATTTATATTTAAACCTCATCTCTTAAGAGTTAAGATCACTTATTTTTACCGATTTCTAGAGAAAAATTAAGTGTTGAATGATGACATGAAAATATGATATGTAACTTTTCAGACCAATTTATTAAAAGTAGGGGTGTACATGGACCGGGTTGGTTCGGATTTTATCAGAATCAAACCAAACTAATTATATCGGTTTGGATTGGTTCGATTTTGTCGGATTTTTCGGGTTTTTCGAGTTTTTTTGTTACATGAATATTATTTCAATTTTGCATTATTAAAGTTATAGATGAAATTTTGATAAGTAAATATATGTTTACTAAAAAAATATAACAAACATATGATCTATTAAAGCGATTTTACGGGAAAACTTTTTTTAGTAACACATAATAGTTTATTTTCTTAGTCATCTAACAATAATTTTTTATTGATGTACGCTTTCAGGGTTAACCAAAATTAATAATTAAAAATAAAAATCAATATGATACCTAAATAATGATATATTCTATATAATTTTAGATTATCGAAATACCACTTCAAATTCGAAAAACATATAATAAATCTTGACATATGAATATGAAAGAACAAAGAGATGATTGACGCATTTCAATAACACATAATAAGAAAGTGATACAATCTATTATTTAAAGTAAATAAAAATAAATACATTTTATAGTTCTATTAAATATTATATCATATAGAGGATCTCAAATATTTCTAGACATCTTTTAACTAAAATTCTATATAAAGTCTTAAAATTATATAAAAAAAATTATATATTCATATGTCGATTTGGTTCCTGTTTTTTTACTCAATACTAAACCAAATTAAACTAAATCTAGTCGGATTTTTAAATTGATTTGGTGTAATTTTTCGATTCAGTTTGTGCGACCCTAATTAAAAGTATATAAAAGTTTACATATCACTGGAAAAAAAGGTTATCTACACAATAGATTTATAATTAGTACATGCACCTACGTAAATTACGATAAACGTGAATCACCATTACCATGTGATTTGACTAACTTAACTTTGTATCTTGTGAATCTCCAAAAAATTACCCTAAGCTAGTGAGACAAGGGAATAGCTACCTCCATCGTGAGGACGAAAGCAAAAAATTTAAGGCTTTTGTTGATAGTACGGTTCAAACTCGTGACATGCCCGTGGTTATTGACGGACGCATGCGGTGACAAGCGGGTTCAACTGAACTTGTTTCATCAAAAAATAATATTGTGTATATATATAAATTATGATTAAAGTTGCATAAATTTTGTATAAATATTTTATTTGAACCCACTTGACAAGTACTATTTTACGACTAAAGTTATATACTTCTAAGATTGAACCCGCTTGTACAAAATCTTGGGTCCACTAGTGCTCGTGATATGCACATGTATGTGCTACGCCCTTACTAGACCAAATCCTAGGTGTTGTGGCTATTTATATCTGTGTTGTCAGTAAATTATTTATTATTTTCTTTAGCAAAGCTCTCCACTGTGAATAGGGTAAATTTCACGTATCAAAATACTTTTGAATAAATATTCAAACTCGCTCATCTATTTTTTATTTTGGTTTCAATTTACCCTTCATGATACTTCATGTTTGAGCTCCATCAGCTCAAGGATAAATATGAGATAACTTGCTAATGGTGAGTGCATAAACGACCCTAAAATATTATAAAAGATTAAAGGCGGATCCAGTATTTGAATTTTATGGGTTTAAGTTCAGAATTCTACTACATCACGTCTAATTTAATGAGTTCAAAATTTATTTTTGCACTTATTAGCTGAATTTTTAACACATATACAGGATTTAAGTGAAAGTTATTGGGTTTAGATAAACTAGAAACTTCTTTATTGGATCCGCCTCTACAAAAGATAAAATTAAAATATTTCATATAGTAGAGAAATATTTGTATATCTTTTTCAGTAAAATTTAAAACTAATTAAGGACGGAGAAGTGTCTCTGCAAAATTCTCGTGTTTCCCTTAGGAAAAATGTTAGTTTTTGGGAAAAGGACTTCATGTACTAGCTACTAGTATCTAGGCTTTTCGTATAGTTCTAAGAATTTACTATTATTTCACCTAGCAAATGCAGTACCAAAAATGGTTGCTTTTTCTCCGTCCACACATTTTAAGCAATTTTTCACTTAAAATCATTCAAACATTAGGCTAGTTTTCTAATTCTTTCCATATTTGGGATTCGGTCTATTCCGACCATGTCATGCTGGACTATTTTTGAACATATTAAAATCTCATTAAAGAACCAACTTAAATTTGATCAAAGTATATTCCCGTCTTTTCTGCTAATTGTGTATTTAAAAAACAAATCTTTCTAAGTTTTCCTCACGTGCATGACTCTGTACTTTAATAGTACTAATCATAATATCATTTATCCCAATTTATATGACTGTTCCACATATTTTGGCACATTCCAAAATAATTCATTTATAATACTACTTTTTATATTCTAAAAGTTTCATTTTGAAATCATAATTAAATGTGTTTTTTTTTTTAGTGAAGTATTTTTTTTATTACTCAAGATATTAGAGAAACAAAAATTAAGTTCGTATCTAATAAAATGGTGTCAGGTAAAATAGGAGTAGTAATTATAGTATCACCAAGTTCTTGAATACATATATAGTTACGTTTAAACGTGCTTGATTAGCACCAAATACCTATCTTGAACCTGAATTTAATAGACCTAAATGGCTAACTTATCAATACCATTTAATCCTATTTTATAAAGTCAAAAAATTCTATTTTATGGGAGACAAAGAAAAAAAAAAGGCAAAGACAGCGAAAAAGAAGTGATTATTGACCTAATCTACTACGTGTTTTATCTCTTTTAAAATAAAGCAAGAGCAACATTTGAACCATACGTAAATAAAGGGAAATAGAAACATATGATTCATAAGCAGAAATAATATAGTCAGCAAATAATCAAACTTAATTGTTTTTAGCGTGCAACTCACCAATAAAATTACTAGTCACAAGAAAAATTCTATTTGAGTAAGAGAATGATTTGGAAAAGAGAGAACAAAGGAAATGTTGGTCAACCATGTGGGTGGCTCTTTTGCTTGGTTACTATTTTCAAATTAAGGGTGTCAAATAAATGGGTGGGGTCAAATTTAGACGGATTAATATCGTTGAAAAAAATATATGATCCTGTAAGAATATTACTTTAGGAATTCCAATAATCTAGTTAATTAATATATATCGTGATGCCGATCTTGTACATATTTCAATTTCAATGAACGGTGACACTATATCCTCAATCCATTAATTCATATAAATTAATTTTCGCATTTTGCGAGGATCATTCTAGCTATATGAAAATTCCATGATTAATAATAATACAATAAGATAAATAACTTCAGATATCCTTATAGAAGTTTAATTGGGTAATGATATCGTGCAATTAAAAATCATTTTTTCATTAATTTTTTTGTTTGTTTTTTCTCTAAATATGCAATTAAGTTGCTAAAAAATCAGCTATTGTGCAATAAAGTAAATTTATAGCCTACATTAAAACCATTGTTAGCCTCGCTTTGGTTCTTTCATTTTTATTTTATTTTTTGACAAAATTCTTCAATGAATTGATTTGGACTGATAATATATGTTGCACAAGTTGATCCAATATTAATTGAGATTAAATCTGTTCTAGCACTTAATCAAGACATCACTCACCTAATCCAGCAGGTTAAACATTTATGGTCAATATTAACACGTCAATATAATGCATTCACATAGTTGGAAACTTTCTTAGTTCCCTTTGAAAGTCAAAATTAAGGAATTTTGCTCTGGCAACCATGCTCTGAAACTTCAATAGTCCACTGGAGTAATATCTGAGTCAGAAATTAAACTACCTATGAATAATACTGGAGACTTTCTTTGTTCTGATTTTATTTTACCAATCTTGTTTTTTCTTTGGTCAATCCTGCACATGCAAAATATCTAATTTCAAAATTTTGGGTCTCTAATTCCAGAATCATTCTGCTATTAAAAGCTGAGGAAATCAAGTTAACTAATTTGGGTCAAGTGGAGAAACATTCAAGATCTTGAGTGTGAATCATTTTTGAATTCTCTATTTATCAATCTATGTTCTTGTTTCTTGGGCTGATGTGAATAGGGAAAAGAAGAGAACAAGACCATAGCATGCCACAAAAGAATATAGAAACTAGGATTGAATGGTAGCCTTTCAACTTTGTTGAACAATTTTAAGGCTGTCTTGTCCTTCAAAATAAAGACCAAGGCAGAAACTTATTTTCTGACTGTGAAAATGCTAGAAGTTGTACTAATGTGGAAAGTGGAATTTAGCTCAGTTAATCTAGAGGATAAAGTTCAAGGCCAATAAGTTGATGAAATATCACAGTATATTTTGGTCATCATAAATATTAGTCTTGTAGTAGTATGTATTCTTCAGTTTTCTTGAACCAGCTGCTATAAGTCAAATATAAATAAAAATGGATGGGGAAAAAAAAACTTTGGTTAACAGTACGTCTTTCTAGGAAAATCAAGGTGATGAACAAAGGGTTACTGAAATGGCAGGGAATTCAGATTTCTATGATATCAATTTTTGACAAGTGAAGTTTGCTCGGTTGGTAAAGCACCTCCACCCATGACCGTTAGGTCCTGGGTTCGAGTCACGCTGGAGGGGAAGTGTTGAAACACTATAGATCTTCCGAAATTGGGAGGAAATTTCAAAAAAACAAAAAGTAAAAAGGGCAGCCCAATGGACTAAGCTCCTGCTATGTGCAGGGTTCGGGGAAGGGTTGGACCACAAGGGTCGAGGATATCATTTTTTGACTATGAAGTACTAATAGAAAATATCCATGACTCTTGTACCACTATGATGTGCTGACTGAATGGCTGTCAATGCTATAGCATATAAATTTTACACACCAAAATTGACCACCTCTATTCACTATTTTTTCATAAGAAGAACTACAGTATGAGCAGCAATACTTCTGTTCTCTCCGAGACTGTCAACTTTCTCATGAGTTTTTGCTTTCAAGTTTACAACAGATGGATCGGCACCAAGCAGCTTACACAAGTTGGCTCTAATTGCCTCCTTGTGCGGGCTCACTTTTGGTCTTTGTAGAATCAAAGTGGCGTCGAGGTTTCCCAATTCATAACCTGCTTCATGCATTAGACGCACCTGAAAATTGACCAAAAAGCAGGGACAAGTTAGATCATCTATTAATTCAAGTGCACATTAGTACTATTATTAGTGGTGATGAAAAATGAAATCGTGTATGAAAGGAAAATAGTCAGTAAAACCTATCACTATACAAACATGGCATACTCGAGTAAGGAAGAGAAATTTCATCTTAATCTCTGTTAATGTATCATGTTCCTTACACATGGACAAATTTCCACATCGAGATAAAACGTGTCTATCCTTTCCAAGTTAAAGATCTAACTATTTAATTGTTGGCTTGAACTAAATCTTGAATTATCAACATATAAAATAATTCTCACTTTTGTTCTACTTTAGTAGTTTAGGTGTAATTGTCCCAGAGTCTGTACAATTTTCTACTCAGAGGTCCAAGTGACAATAGGCAATAAGCCAGCAGCAGTTGGTAGCTGTCTGATGCATATTATCAAGGAAAAACTACTTTGATCAGTTCAGCAATCCCAACTAACAGCTATCACTGTCATGTATTACCAAATGAGCTAAAGATTCCCTTAACATTGGAAGTGGTAGTATTACTATCTTACTAATTAGGTGCAGAAAATCCACTTCACCTCTCAAAGTATGTGGATGACAGACCAGACCGCTATAAATCTAGCATTTCTGTGGGGCTAGCATAAAATTTGTGATTTGAATGGGGAGAAACATCAGTTGGACATATGCTATTTCTGGAACCTAGCTTATGCAGAATAAGAAACTAACTGTAGACTACTTTCTTTAACATCGCATTACTACCTCAATTCATTTACTACTTACAATTTCCTCATTTTTCACTCAATAGGAACCAGAAACTTGTTACTGTATCATAACCGAAATCAGAAAACTTGCCAACAAAAGGCATATCAAAGTAAATCAATAGCATTAACAACTCTCCAGGCTGTGACAGTGCCTAAAATAAAACACCGTTTCACATTACGCTAGTATCCAAGATTCTATTCTGTTATGTCATGCTTTCAAGCAAATAAGACAGTGGTTGGTTAGGAGGCAGGTACGACAAACACAGTGAGAGGACCAACAATGAACCCCACCTAGGGAGATACTGTATAATATTTCCCTGAGTTGTTGGATTTTTCAGAACTTGTGAATGAGTTGTTTCACCATACATCATTATCTATATGTGTGATCTGTATACAGGTAAGTTGTATATGATGTGACCCAGAAAGCAACATTCATGCTTCAGCTTTTCCCTATTGAAGTAAATATGGTAGATTAAAACCAATATTTCACAATCTATCAGGAAAGAGCACAGAAACCACCCTCCATCTCTACACTCTCCAACCAAATAAACACGTTTAGCAAGTTCAAAATCCTGATAAACAGAAAAGGGGAGAGTTCAAGTAGACTTGTGATTTATTCTCGAGATTTTGATAAGAGAAGCTCTGTTTTCAGCAAGCGCTGGCGAGATACAAACTTAGAAGAAGCAGATTATTTAGCACCATGGTGTTATGGCAACTCGGCAAGTGGGACTGGAAACTATCAATGGAAAGTGGGATGTTTTATATAGGAATTGAAAATAATGAAGAACAGTTTGTTGGGTTTATATTGGCGCTTGAGGGAAATCGAAGTGATTCCGCCACGTCGATTATTTAACAGTATGTGTGGAGATTTGTGATGTCTGATTCTCGGGCTCTTGACACAGAGCAGCAAAGCCGTGCTCCGAGTAGTTCTTTTTTCTTTAATAGGAGTTTCCATGGTGCATACTGTTTCCCTATGATATTGTGTTAATCACCAAAATTAGCGAGTGAACTACCAAAAATTACCAGAATGGATAAACACTTTGGAGAGTAAGAGTTTTAGGGGGAGGTAGAAGAGACAATATATCCATCAATTATTCAACACGGCCAACTACACAGGAAAATAAATGAATTACAGAAATAAACGGACAAAATAAGGAAAAAAAGGAAAAGGCCTCAATACAAGAATCTTCAGCTAATTCTTTTCCCAGTTCTCAAAGAGTCGGAAGCTAAGAGAAATCAACTAAACCAACAAGTAGGTTGTGCTGCTTTGGAATTCCATTCTTGAGTAGACGTTCAGATTAAAAGATTAGCGTAGGTCTAGGTAGATAGCAGTACGGACAGTGAAGATCTAAATGTAAAGATGCAGATATTTAAGCTGAGTCTTCTGAGAGATAGGTATGATAGATGAAAATGTAACACATAAATTAAGATAGGATGGATTAAATAGAGGAGTACCATGAGAATGCCACGCAACATGAAGATACATAACAAAGTGAAAGGCAAGTTCGATAGAACATTTGTGAGACCATTAAAGTTTATATAAGAGAAAATACTGACATCTTATACCCAACAACTTCCACAAGATGAATATCGTAGAAATTCAAATTTTAAAATGGACGCATACTCATAAAAAATAGGATACGATTATAAAGGACGACACTCAACAGAGGGTCCAAGTAGCATAGTGAGGATGAAATGAAAGAAGGTAATTTGAGATGATTTAGTAACGTCTTGTGAAGACCTTCATATGCGCTGGCCGTAGGTGCGACAAAATGAGGATTGAAGGTGATAAAATGGAGTGAGGTAGATTTAAAATCATATAGGTATAAATGGTCTAAAAGACCTACAATTTCATGGAAGTAATGCGAATTAAGCTAAGATCTCAAAGCAATGGAAACAAAGGAACGGTACAAACAATATCAACTATTGAGCTTACAGCTTAGCTGTTATTGTTACACTTACATTAGGTTTGGTGTCTATCAGGAGTCTTTCTATTAGGATTAGACTTGTATGTTCGTGCAGAGATAAGGATGAGGTTTAAAGAACTCTAATTCTAGAGTACCCTTAATCCGCCTTGAAAGGCAAATTAAATTTGGAGCAGAACGAACTGGACCTGAATAGAGGCAAATGGATAAAGAGTAGCCGACCCTAACCAATATGGGATTAAGGCGTACTGACTGATTGATTGGTTGAAAAGACAAAAATAGACCAGCACATAAAGTTTAGGAAAAAGAACATAATAGTTGGAAAGCAAGGAAGAAGCAGATTAACTTTTGTGTGATAGATACAGGACGAGGCATGAGCTTGCTGAAATGTAGATGCACATGGAACATGAAACGAAAATTATAGTAAAATTTATAAATATAGGTGCAAAAGCTACACACACTTCAGAATAGAAATGCAAAATTGCTATTACCATTTAAAGTAGCAAGACATTACAGCACATGATAGTAGCCAATCTTAACCAAGTAAAAATTTTACACATAAATTATCAGCAGATCTTTTTTGTTTCCAATATCAGCGATTATTAATAAGTAAAGAGAACAAAAAGTGATCAGCAATAAGCAACTAAAGACATTGTGTATTTCACCCAAATAAAAAGGATGGAGAAAAGAACAGAAAAGGAATATTACTGGAGATAATGAGGGACAGGCACAGAGAAGAAGGAAATAAGAGGATATATGACACTTAGTTCTGTTAATGTTGCAGACAACAATTGACTAACAAAGGAAGTTAAATAGTTCTGAGACAGATAGATGTGAATGAGAGATAAGCGGACTGAAGAAAGGAGAGGAGTGGAGGACATACAAGGGAAAAACCAAAGGACAAAAAGTTTCATTCTCTAGACATAACTATTGAGTCCGGAACCAAAATGTTAGTTTTTTGGACTCAAAGCACCAAAATAGATGAAAAAAACTATTGGCGACCGTTTTATATATAGCGCATGAATTACATGTGTTATACCTATTAATTGCTTGACCCACAATAATTGGTGGGTATAGCGCATAAATTAAATGCGCTATACCCTCCAATTATTGTACCCTTTGCACAGAATATTTGCTTACTTAAGAGCTTCATTCTTTCTTCAAAAATTCATTCCAAAAAATTCATTCTTGAGCATCCCTTGTATTTTTCTTACTCATTCCGAAATATTTGTTTACTTAACTTTTTCTGTATTTTGCCATAATGTCTGAAGAGCGAAAAAATAGGGTTGCATTATATTGGGGGGTGAGGTTGTCGTGGAGAATAACTCAGTATACTATAGTTGTTCCCCATAGTGTATTGTTAAGTTGTCACTCACATTGGAGTACGATAGATTGGTATCTTTGATATGTAAAAGAATGAGTATGAGTAAACGTTCGGTTAATATTAATGTAACCGGAAGATATCCATATTCGCTTACTTCACAAGGGGTTGCTTGTTATGCTGAGTTTAACATCGAAGACGATGAAACTCTGAAAGATTTTTTGAGTACTCCGGATGAACACAGGGAACTTCTTGTGATGCTTGAAACGTACATCAAGTCTGAAGACGTCTGCAATATTGAGGTTCCGCAAAATAGGGATAACCCTCAATCATCTGGTGGTGTTTTTGGAGCAGTTTCATCCGAAAAGGTTCGTTTGAAAGAGTCTGGCTAGATCTAAACTTATCTCCACGGGCGAATGAGGAGCGAGGACATAATTTCTCCCCAAGTTTACATAATTCACACGCCGAGTAGTAAATTTCAATTTTCCTTGTTCTAGTATAATTTTTTTTTATGTATCATATTCGTACTAACACTCGTATCTTCCAAAGGGGGTACCGATCATATATGAATTTTACAAGTAATGAACCAACCAACAGCTGGAATATGCCCAATTTTGGTGATTTGGATCATGTTGGTCCATCCGCAAGTCATCAGCAACTCGATAATGTGCATCATGGGCTATCAACAGATTATGAATTGTAAGTTAAGAGATAAAGTTAATATATAATGTTGGGATGACTTTGAGAAACTCACTATTTTACTGGTTGTGCAGTGAAAACGAGCAACATGAAGGTCTTTGTCCTTACTCAGTTGCCCGAAGACGATGTATCTAATCAGGATCTGGCAGATGCACAGAGTCAGGAAGATGATAGTGATTATGACAACAATGTTGATGAGTCTGGAGATGATACACCCTTCCCCGATGAGGGCGACGATGATGAGGAAACGCGCTTTGCTGATGAGAATGAGAATGAGCAACCTGAGTGCATGAGTGAGCATGATGCCACCAAAGAGCATACTCCATATATGCAGACTCCACCTACCGTTAGACCCAGAGGGTACGAGTCCCATGTGCCATTTCATTCAAGGGAGATTCCCTACCCTGATCAGTTTCCCAGTATGCCGGATGTGGATGCCCTCACAAGGGATCTTAAGAGATAATGTCCTTACTCAACATTATCTTGAGTAAGGACAGGACCTTCATGTTGCTCGTTTTCATTGGTCATCCCAACATTATATATTAACTTTATCTCTTAACTTACAATTCATAATCTGTTTATAGCCCATGATGCACATTATCAAGTTGTTGTTGACTCACGGATGGACCAGCATGATCCAAACCACCAAAATTGAGCATATTCCAGTTGTTGGTTGGTTCATAACTTGTAAAATTCATATATGGCTGGTACCTCCTTTGAAAGATATGAGTGTTAGTACGAATATGATATATTAAAAAAATCATACTAGAACAAGGAAAATTGAAATTTACCACTCGGTGTGTGAATTATGTAAACTTGGGGAGAAATTATATCCTCGCTCTTTATTCACCCATGGAGATAGGTTTAGATCTGGCCAGACTCTTTCAAACAAAATCTGTTCAAATAAAACTGCCCCAAAAACACCACCAAATGATTGAGGGTTATCCCTATTTTGCGAAACCTCAATATTGCGGACGTCTTCAAACTTGACGTACATTTCAAGCATTTTTATCACAAAAAGTTCCCGGTGTTCATCCGGAGTCCTCAAAAAATCTTTCAGAGTTTCATCGTCTTCGATGTTAAACTCAGCATAACAAGCAACCCCTTGCGGAGTAAGCGAATATGGATATCTTCCGGTTACATTAATATTAACCGAACATTTACTCACGCTCATTCTTTTACATATCAAAGATATCAATCTATCGTACTCCAATGTGAGTGAAAACTTAACAATACACTGTGGAGAACAACTACGGTGTATTAAGTTATTTTCCACGACAACCTCAACACCTCCCCCCCAATATAATGCAATCCTAATTTTTCGCTCTTCAGATATTATGGCAAAATGCAGAAAAAGTTAAGTAAACAAATATTTTGGAATGAGTAAGAAAAATACAAGGGATGCTGAAGAGTGAATTTTTTAGAAGGAATTTTTGAAGAAGGAATGAAGCTCCTTAAATAAGTAAATATTCTGTGCGAGGGGTACAATAATTGGAAGGTATAGCGCGTTTAATAAATGCACTATATATATAGCGCATTTAATTTATGCGCTATACCCATCAGGTTTTGTGGGTCAGTCAATTAACAGGTATAGCGCATGTAATTCATGCGCTATACCTTAACGGACAAACGTGTCATTAAGGTATAGCGCATGAATTTCATGCGCTATATATAAAAAGGTCACCAATAGTTTTTTTCACCTATTTTGGTGCTTTGAGTCCAAAAAACTAACATTTTGGTTCCGGACTCTTACCTATACATCCAGGCATTCTGGAGACGAGTCTTAACCTATACCTTCAAGTTATGCCAATGCCCAGATTAGCATTTTCTCAGCTAAGCCATGCTTCTACTGTTACTTTCCACTCTCATTTGGTGTCTCTCTTCTATAATCTAAAGAACGAAAAGCACACGGCGGAGAACAAGCTAGTTGATTGCTCTTTCTACTTGGCCTTTCTTCGTGGTACGAGCACGGGGCATTTTTGAGCATGTTGCAATCAGTCAACACTGGCATAATAAGGATGGAGGCTAACTATTGACTCCATTCTCACCTTGTGGGGAGAGTCCATGTAGACAAAGCTTGTCGCTATAGGAATGGGTGGGTCCATCAGCAATTAAAATGAGGATAATGAGCGCTCTGTCCCTAAGCGGGTGCAAGTGTCTATATCATATCTAATTATTTCTTATTTAACCTTGAAAAAGGAAAAAACAAGAAAGTCACTTAAGTTACTAAGCAATTTTTAATTTACAAGAATACATCTTTCCTGAGTTGCCGAAATGTTCATCAAGATAATGTGAACCGATTGAGAAAAATGCATGAGTTGACTATTCACTCCTTTTTTTATGCTATCATAAGCCACTATGGTGTGCTCTAGCGAAATACCCGATTGTTGGTAAGGAGGGTGAGTACCACCTTTGGCCTTTCTGAAGTGTGGTCAAAATGGCTTTCAGCTCTTGATGAAGCCTCTTATTGATGAAACTAATCTTCTCACTGCCTTCTAGAAATCCAACAAGAGTTGAATTGATGAACTAAACTTCAACTAGATGAACAAGATATCAATGGTTTAAGACCACAAATCAAAGGAATGCACATAGCTCTCCTTGAAGAACAACATATAGAGTAAAGAATAAAAGGCAGAGCCATTGCAGCTTTGTTCTTCACTCTGTAGCATGTGTGAGTAAATTGGTCGATAAATACAATCACAATTAGGAAGAGGCACTTCTTCAGCCCCAGAAGAACAAGGTCGCTTGCAGGCTGACAGCAAGAAAAAGGTGCTCTATCAGATTAACTCTCGGTCAACCCGCAACCACAGGTTTCCCAACCAACCGCCAATTGCAGGTACATCAGAAACCATAAGATATCCCATCCATTCTTTCATGAGAACCGCCCACAACATTTTCTCTATAGAAGCAAGAATATATTTATCACATCTTATTGGAGGATGGTGCTTCTATTGAATATCAATTGACTATAACTTAAGCTCATCTTTTACAATCTTAATCTATATTTACATGAATGATTGTTAGCTAAGACTAAACATATACAGCTTGCTTCCAAGAAAGCCATGATCCAAATATAAAAACATTGGTAGGCAGTTCGTGCATATATGGATTACGAGCATACAGGACAAGGAGAAGAAAGTTGTTACTGGCTTATATACTCTCCAGCAGCTAAGTTTTCTGCATATGCCGACAAACAGAGGAAACTTTATCCACCTTACAGACATGTCATTGGATTTGCCAATAGCCGATCATAATAGAGAACAGAACAAGTAGTGTCCATGAAGAAGAGTACGGCTCTCGTGACTAAAAATACCAATTTTATAGTGTATTTTTCATTGTTATCGATACTCCTATCCCTAATTCCTCTCTATCCATATTTCTTCTCCTGCAGGTCTAATATTTTTTTCTTGCTTATAAAACTGCTTAATTTAGCTCACATTTAACTCACCTAGATGCAAAGATTAGAAAACGACTTTTTTCAAGTCCCAAAACTAGAAAAGAAATGAAAATGAGCGTTGATACCGCGTCACTGTCAGTCCAACCTAGAACTGTTGGCAAAGGTGATAACTGGTGAAAGTTAGGTAAAGCCAGTTCAAGCATAGATGTTCACAGTGCAGATTTACCAAACCAATACTACGATCTAGTTCCTTGATCTACTCATTTCATAGAAGAAAAGCATATTCATCAAATTTTATTTGAGTTTTTGTCCCTCACTAAACCTGCAAACCAAGTTTGAACACATGTAATATTGTCAACCAAGTGCCAATGTATGACACTTGAGGCATGAAAGTAATTAGTGAGGGAACTGCTATGATGCAGGGATCAATATGAACTCCAGTAAACTAATTATAATAACTGAACTCGCTAATACATTCATCTCAGTAGTTATACATAAACTCACACAGAGATGGTGCTCTTCATTTATCTAAAAACCAGCTTCTGAACTGAACAGTAAGGACAAGTAACCATGGTTTTACACTGAAGAGGCTGAAAGTTAATGTTGAGCTCAATCAAAATAAAATAAAATAAAATAAGGAAGAGTATCAACTTACAGCTTCTTCCATGAATACCGAAGAAGGCGCACCCTTCCATTTAGGATCAGTGTCCGGGAAAATCTGCCCGATATCAGGAAGCCCCAAAGCTCCCAAAATTGCATCAACAACACAATGAAGCAAAACATCACCTAAGGAAAAAAAATCAAAAACAAAATTAATCCCCAGCACCACAGAAACGAGTCTTCATGCACTTCCATATGAATATGTTGTGAACTAAGTACTCCCTCTATCCCAAAAAGAATGAAGGAATTCGAGGGTCAACACATCTAACTTTTAAAGTTAACTTCAACTTTTCTTAATCTTCTCCAAACAAAATCCACATTTTTAACAACTAAATGGCAGCCTTGTGCACAAAAACATCCCGCGTTTACGCAAGGTTTGGGAAAGGGCCGCACCCAACGGGGGTGATGTAGAGAGTCTACCCTAATGCAAGCAATAGTGGCTGCTTCCACGGCTTGAATCCGTGACCTATAGGTCACACGGAGACAACTTTATCGTTGCTTCAAGGCTCCCCTTCACATTTTTAACAACTAGATGCTATAAATCATATTTTGTTCAATTATAATATTATAAAAATTGTAGTAAAGAGAAAACCTCTTTGACACAAACATTAAGAGTGCCAAACAACTTGGGACATCAATGATTTTCTAATCTTCTCGAAACAAAATTCATTCAAAAAGTAAGTAAAAAATATAACTTTAGATGAAGTACTTTCCTTTTAGTCTGTTCCAAAATAAATGACACATTTCTAAATTTGGAAATAATTCAACTTTAAACTCTTCATTTTACTCATTTTACCTTTGATGAGAAGCTTTAATAATCACACAAATGTCATGGCCCCACAAAGCTTTTAACCCGTGCCGAGTCAAATTACATTAAGGATAATTTTTTATAACAAATTGAATAAAAAGTTGTTTAACGTAAATAACAACTCTGTCAAATAACAACACGATTCCTTAATCTTCACGAGATAAAATTCTCATTTTTTGGAAACTGCACAGTAAGTAGTATTACAAATCACGACTTTTATAATTAAAAATGTTTTTAGCTTTTTAAAAAAAATAGAAATAGTACCAAACTTAAAAACTCAGTATTACTACCATTTCCTGTAGTTCATTTTTCTATTTAAATGTTTTGAAAATTAGTGAGAGAAAACAAAATTAACTCCAATTAGTAATTGCGCCAAAGAAATTGGAATAAAAGGAGAACTATGAGTTAAGTGAAAAGTACCATCCGAGTGAGCTTCACAGCCTCTATCATGAGGAATATTAATCCCACCAATAATCAATGGATACCCCGGTTCCAATCTATGAAGGTCAAATCCATGACCAACTCTAAAAGAAAGTGACTTTGCTGGAGTAGTAGCAGAGTTAGATGTTTGTGTTTCAGCTTCAATTGCATTTGTTGCAGCTGCAGAAGAAGAAACCACCAAATTCCTCGAGGGTTTGTGGGTAAACGAACGTATTAGAGGATTTGAAGAGGGAAAAGAAAAAGGTATTTGTTTAGAGATCGGTTTAGATGGGAATGGAGTTGAAATGAATAGTGAGGACGCCATAGCCATAGGATTGATTAATTCGGAGCTCAGTGTAGTTTTTCTGGTTTGTAGTAATATAAAGGCAAGGCTCAAGAAGAAGAAGAAGAAGAAGCACCTTTAAATTGTGTAAAATTGAAGGGAGTCGGTCCACAATCCACAGGTACGTTAGAAACCACGGGTGTTCGGTAGCTTTTGATCCTTTTGGAGGACACGTGGCGTTCTTTAATTTGGCTTTTTTTTCCTTTTTTTTTTTTTCTAAATGAAATACTTATATTAAACTAACCTAAGAGTTATAGTTATTACAAATGAGGACTGTTCGAGCGGACAAGTCTCTGGAACAGTCGTTATTGAAAGCGAGTAACACAAAGGAAGGGGCGATAAGTAGTGTAAGGGTTGTCATGGTTAGAGATGGCAGTGAGGTGGGGCGGGACGGTTGCGAGGCGGGCTTAAGTTTAACCTGCAAAACTTCAACCCACCCCGTCCCGAGCCGCATAGCAATTTTTTTTGTTTTCGCCCCGCCCCGTCCCGCCGCTGCCCCGCGTGAACCCGCCCCACCTAGCGAAAAACTTCTATGTAATATGGCCATTATTTTGTCAAATAGAGTCCATCTCACATAAGCATAAGTATCTTTGCAAAGTGTAGACTTTGTTGGCAATATTCTTTGGGACCCAAAAATATTGCATTGTGTGTTGGACATCATTTGCACAAGTTGTATCTCTTCTTTTACACCTAATAGGTCAAGACTTTTTTGCCTATAAAAGGTAAGGCCATTAGTTCATTTTAGACACACCAACAATACTTGAGTCTTCATTTCTTGTTTCCTCCTTTCTTCCTTTATTAAGAGTGTTTTGTATGAGAGTTAAGTGTTGGGAAGCACTTGTGTGAACCATTTCTTTGGAGTGATCTTGTGAGGTTATTCTCTTAGGGTATTTGAGATTAATTAGAGTGTTTACTCTAATTTTGTACTCTCTTTTGTACTCTTATTGTTATAGTAAATTTCTCATCTCCGCTTGTGGACGTAGGTCACTTTGACCGAACCGCGTTAAATTTGTGTCTTCTTTATCTACTTTAATTGTCGTTGTTATCAACTTCCATTGTCTTTGTTATTGTCATTATACCGTTATTTGGCTATATTTCGCACTACCCGGGTTCCCGATCCTAACATTCAATTTTCTTCTATACGCTCTTTGTGAGCAAGTTCGTTTGAAACTTTTTGTTCTCTGTAACTTTAATTTAATGAAGTTTGTTTATTTAAGTCAGTTAGCAAATCTTCTCACTTGTTAAGTGCTCGTTGAAATTTTCTTTTAGCTCTGCTAATTATATATTATTATTATTTAGTCTTAAATAAATTCATACTGCCAGGTTGGCTACTAGATTAACTTTGTTTCTTGTCATTGTTATTTTATTTAACATGAGCAGATTTATTTCAAAAAGACAAAAAGGGAAAAAACATGAATGAGAAAAGAAAAAAGAAAAGAGGAAAGGAAGAATCAGATTTTTCCAGTTAATAATAACCACAACCTTAAAATATTAAACATACAAAATCTCTTTTTAGGAAAAACTATAAGAAGAAATGCTCCAACAGTATGTACACTGGGTGAAAAGTTTGCTTGAAACTTACGAACCCGCCTCACATGAACCCGCAACCGCTTTTAGTTTTTAAAAGAATGTTCAAACCCGTCCCGCCTCGCACCCCCATTCATCTGCACCCGCCCCGCACCCGCATGATCTCAAACCCGCACCGTCCCGCACCCGCACCGCTCAATTGCCATCCCTAGCCACGGTTGCCTGCCATCAGAGGGGGTGAGGTTCAATCCATGCTTAGCCAAGACATCAGCGGTAGTATTTGCTTTGCGGTAGATATGCCTAAGTTCCACTTGACCCAGCTCCAACATCAATGACCTGCAATCAGAAAGAATGTGTAAGTGGAGTTCATTTTCATATTCGATCATGGTGCATAGTATCTGCGAATCAGTCTCTATTTGAAGGGGAGACAATTTTAATTCCTTAGCTAATTGTAAACCAAGCAAAAGTGTTGTTAGTTCAGATTCAATTGCAGTGGAGCAATTAGGCTGGTCTTAAATTCGCGAATCTATTGACTGTTATGATTACGAAAAATTCTCGCGGCACCAGCTTTTAGGGTAGCTGGATCAAAGGCACCATCCGTGTTAAGTTTGAAAAAGTGTTCAGGTGGAGGATGTCATTTGATATAAAGAGTGTGTGTGACAGTTGTAGGATGATGAGCCATTGAGAGAAAGTGAAATTCTATAAAATGGTACATAATATTATTAACATACACCTGATTGTGAAGGTTATTAAAAAGATTATGATTATGTGTTATCCAAATATGCCAAAGAATGAAGGGGACTATTAACATTGCAGAACCTGAATGTCTTGGTAGCTAAAAGGGTTTTGAGTTTGACGACATTGATCGTGAAGTCAATCATTAAAGTTGGGACCAGTAGTGTTAACATCGAAGAAAGTCCACAATGGTTTGACGTTGTCGCAGTCCCAAAACAAGTGTTTTATGGTTTTCGGAGCACAAAGACATGATTGACAGGTGGGGTGAGGAAGAATATGTAAAGAGTAAAGGTAAGCAGCGGTAGGAAATCGGTTTTGCAGCACTAATCATAGAAATATTTTAAGTTTATTGGGTATATGTAGTTTCCAAATCCAGGAGAGTGGGGCAATATTCATCTCAGCAGATTGAAGTTCCTAGAGATATAGTTGGTATGCCGATTTCGTAGAAAAAATGCCGCTTTGATTAGAGAACCAGCAGAACGTATTAGGGTGTGATGATGAGTAAGGGTTGAAGTACGTACTATGGATGATGGTAGAGATAGTAGGAGGGAGGATAAAAGAAAGATTTTGAAATTGCCACTGATTATTCTGTAAAAGGTGGGATAGTGTTAAGGTAGATTCAAATAGTTGTAAGGGACTCTAGATAAGACTCCTAAGTGTGGAATTGTTGGGAAGCCAAATATCATGCCAAAAGTTGATATCCGAACCCGATCCAATACGCCACTTAGTTCCCTTGGTAGTAAATGCGTAACCCTTGAAGAAACTTTTCCCAATAAAGGAAGCATTGGCCCGAGGAGGAGTGTCAGGTGTGGTAGGTCAAGCTAGACGGTATTTCGAAGAAAGAACTTTAACCCAAGGGCATGGGGTTGTGGTGGAATCGTCATGCTAAACCCGCAACTAGCGCCAAATTCTTGCCTTTTATTTTTTTTGAATGTCTAGACCTCCCTTTTGACGTGGTAAGGTTACATTGTCCCACTTGACTAAGTGAATTTTCTTTTTGTCAAGTGTAGAACCCCAAAGAAAATTCCTTTGAATTTTGTCAATACTTTTTATAGTTTGGTCGGTAAAATATTATCTTGCATGGCATTTGTAGGAATGGAAGCAAGGACGAATTTGATCAAAGTGGTTTGGCCAACAAGATTGAGAAAACTTGGGCTGACGATTATTCATGCTGTCTAAGATATATTGATAGGACAAGAGTAGGTTGCTCTAGTGGTGAGCACCCTCCACTTCCAACCAAGAGGTTGTGAGTTCGAGTCACCCCAAAAGCAAGGTGGGGAGTTCTTGGAGGGAAGGAGCCGAGAATTTATCGGAAACAACCTCTCTACCCCAGGATAAGGGTAAGGTCTGCGCACACACTACCCTCCCCAGACCCCACTAGTGAAATTATACTGGATTGTTGTTGTTGTTGTTATCTAAGATATATTGATAGTCTTGGCTTTTAGGTTGAAAGAAAGTTTATGATTGGAAGTCCTAAGTTTTGACCTACCATAGAAGAGATACGCATATTGAGAATAGTGGAGACAACTAATTGTGTATATTGAGGGGTATTCAAAGAGAATATATTTAGCATGATTGATCTTCTGGCCCGCAAGAGAACCAAATTGTCGAAGCACACTATTAATAGTAGTACCATTTTTGGTATTCGCTTTCGCAAATAAGATAAAATCATCAGTAAAGAGTAGATGAGATAAGGCAGGGCCGTTACTGGATAGTTTGATGGTGTCCCAAGTGTTATTAGCCATAGATAGCTTGATAATCCTAATAAGGGTTTCCATACATATAATGAAGAGGTAGGGAGATAAAGGGTCTCCGTGACGAATACCTCTAGACGAAAGAAGAAGGTTTTCCATTGATGAGGATGGAAATAGAGGAGGAGGAGACACAATTCATAATTAGGGAGATCAAGGGCACAGGAAGATTTAAACTAGAAAGAGAGTAAAGAATAAAAAGACTATTATGGATAAAAGTACGGTAACATATGGTCCCCTTTAAATTTTTATCAATCCATATACTTTTTTCTTTGTCAGGGCAAAAACAAATCCTAAATTTATACTACATATGTACATAATTTTAAATTGTATTATATATATATATATATGAAATATTGAAAGTTGAAAAAAATTTCATTTGTATTTGTAAAAAAAAAATGTGATTGATTATGATAACCTATGTTGCTCGGACTCTCCAAAATTGTTGTCGCACCCGTGTCGGATCCTCCAAAAAATGCACTATTTGTAGAGGATCTGATACGCATCCTACACCATATTTTAAGAGACCGAGTAACATAGAATTATAGTGTAAATTTTTTTAACGTCATTATAAAATACAAGCACAAAACAACCAACTTTGTAGTCCGGTGCACTAAGTTCTCGCTATGCATGGGGTCAAGGGAAGTATCAGACCACAAGGGCCTATTGTATAATTGCTATATTTCCATTTCAATGCTGATGCACAAAAATCTAAGTGGATAGTCATGGATTCAAGAAAAACAACAACATTACTATATAGTATTAAATTGGATGATCCAATGTCACATTTCAAATAATCTACACCTCCTTTATAACAATTGGCAAACAAGCCATTTATGAGTTCCCACCAATAATAACAACAACAACAACAACATCTACATCTATATGTATCATTGTTCCAATATATATAGACACTTGCAGAACCTTTTTTTTTTTTCAAGAAGCATCTTAGCTGGAGCTCTTATGATGCTTAGATCCATGATCTGGTATCAGATTTTCTGGAGCCGCTCTCTTGAGTCTCGACTGCAATACCAAATGCAATCAGAAGCAATGCAAATTCATTACAACATTCATTAGAAATGGTTGGCTGAAAGCTGAGAAAAGAATGAATACTAACCTTCTCTTCAGCACGCTGCTCCAAGTGCCGAACAAGTATATCTTTGGTGTCTGAGCAAATAACTGAAAATTCAAGACGCGGAATAATAAGAATTCTTCAGTGAGAAAAGGCTTGAATAGTTGCACATTGATGAATTTAACCAGTCGTCCATTCAAGTGTTCGACTTTTTGCATGAAAAGGTACTCTTTCAGATGATTAGAACACAAAAGTTTTATGCCCCGAAGTTCAATATCTAGTATGCATTTTCTTCTCCCATAAATTGAGAATTAACGGAAGAAGAGAAAGTGATTTAATATTAAAACTTGTCAACCAAACTACCAATAAGCACATTATGCAAAACATTATGTTTATAGGGCATCGGAGAAAGTTTTTTACAGATGTGAAGTCCATTACTCCTATTATTTTACTCCTAAGAGACTTTTGACATGCACGTTTAATTTAAGAGGTATCTTTGAAGCTAAACTCCTTCCAAGGAGAGAATTTTATAAAGGACTTCGTCGTCGAGCTACTTTAACTAGAATCTACCATCTATTGATTTGAAACAGAACCCATTTTAAACGGACACTAATAATTTAGAACAGACTTTGCTGATCTACTTGAAGTACAATTACCCATTTATTAAGTGTTTTTTGCATGCTGTAAAGACATAAGAACTCAGAAAAATGGCATTAAGTGAGGAAATTTAAGGTAGAAAGAAAACCCTATTTGGCAACTAGATTCCAAAATACCCAATGTACAAAGATCGGTTTCCATAATTACTCGTAAAGCATTAAACTCCCTTGGTCGTTCAACTTAACTGGTCTTCACTCTTCAGCGTCGTAACTAAAAATGCATTGCCAAAGGGCATCTTAATAAATCCATGCACCGTGGCATTCCACTCATAAGACGTTCTTTCTAAACGGTACCTCAGTGTCATCACTTTTTTACCAGAAAAACAACTCATCAGCCTCACTAGATACCAGGGTGATAAACGTAGACTACATCTATGTAAAATGGAGTTTCAAGTTTCAGCCTATAATAAGAAGCACCATTTTTTCTCAACTTTCTTGAAAAATAGAATACCTTATCAAGACATATCTTAAGACCCCATGAACCAGATCTACAATATTTTCCAACACTTTGTACTAAGAAGACTGCCATAATTCAAATATCATTTAGTCAGACTAAGCAGGAGGCATGACCTATACACTTAGATATAACAAGTAGTCAAGTCAATCCATTCATTAGTCACTGGAGTAGGGGGATTAGGTTTTCTAGTCATTCAAAATAATACCAATCCAGAAAAATAACAACATAATAACAGATAAAAACAACTAAACATCAACCCCAGGCTAGGTGTCGGCCATGTAGAAAGTGGATATACTAAATAAAGGATAATCTTTTTCTTGTCTTACCTTGATTTGGCGGAGGAAGAGTCCGATCATGAGTAGGACAATAGGTTACTGGTGTCATTTTCTGGAGACAAAGAGAAACATAACATCAGTAAGGGGAAAAGAAATCAATACTCTGTCTATCAGAAAAACAAAAGAAAAAGTAGCAGATGCCTGACAGCTATAAAAATTAAGGAAACTAAGATGACTTTCGCAACAAAAATTCATGCATGGAACACTGACGCAAATGTAAAATTAACTCTTATAGGAGACACGTGAGCTCTTGCAGTCATGCCATTCTGAAAAATGAACTTCCAAAAAAGAGAGTCCATCAAAGACTCTCAGATAAAAACATTAATGTTAATCATCCAACCACATAACCGCCTGAAGAGCACCTTCTGCATATCATAAGATTACCATGCAATAGTGAACGTATACAGTTTCCCGCAATAGGTGACCTAATATATTGCTTCAAAGCAGCTCATTAAAGGAAAGTATCATAATCAACTTTACTCCATGAATTAGGGAAGGAATTCAATATCGAATAGTATTTTCATATTCATTTTCTCAATTTTGCAATCACACAACCATTGGAGAGAAAATGAAGGTCAACCAAGGAAGTGAATCAGATACAGAACGCCACAATAATCACAGTACTGTTTTATCAGCTGATGATAATATCTTGAATCTGGTAATTTGCAGCTCTTCTATATCTATTTAGATAAGCAATTGAGATTAGAATCCTGAAAAGTCATTAAAAGGTATATCACAGAACCTAATTATTCAGTTGTAGAGAACACGTTGAGTTATGATTAATGTAATGGAAGCACAGTGAATGATGACATAAGATGCAAAGCATGGCACCAACTCCTAAAACTGTCATGGAAGGAAGAAAATTAGCTTCCTAGCAGTTCATATACACATTTAAGGGTATTAACTTCTAGTAAAACTTAGTATATTGAAGTGTAAGTAAATAGAGCTGCGCATATATGAGGAAATATTAGGTTGAAGTGTGAGCGGAGTAACGCGCCCACCTGGTCCATAATAGGAAAGTACATCTATAGGTGCTTGGTTGGTTATCTAATATGGGTAATGAATTAGCTTGGGAAAGACGGCGAAGATGAGTCTCGACATTTTCCATGTGGTCCTCTAGTTGAAACAGTCTGGCCAAGATTTCAAAAACTCAATTTTGGTAAAATTTGTGTATTACAGGGGCTAGATGGAACAGAAGTACAGAAAACCAAGATAGAGACTATTTCCTGCGTGAACAAAAAACCAGACTGTGCAGGAGAAAGAAACTATGTTCAGAGTACTCGTCCGAGGAACAAAAGGCAAAATAGAGAAAGAGATAAATTTATATCTAGATAAATATAAACTTATGTTGCGCTAGCAGCATCATAGGGCGAAACAAGAGTAATATGAATGAATAGCTGGCTGCTACAGCCTTGGATTATTTTAAGGAGATAAAAGGAAATATAGGAAACGAGTACAAGAAAAAAGAGGTAGCATGAATAAAGAGAAAGCAACAAGGAGGAAAAAAAGGAGAAAGGAGGAAGAACATAGAATCAGCACATAACTACAGTAGATACATCTCTGGTGTTTGAATCTTCAAATC
Organism: Nicotiana tabacum; assembly: GCF_000715075.1. Lineage (NCBI taxonomy): Eukaryota > Viridiplantae > Streptophyta > Magnoliopsida > Solanales > Solanaceae > Nicotiana > Nicotiana tabacum. Next base: position 136,457,761 of record NC_134102.1, read on the forward strand.
TGATTTGAGGCTTAGGAAATAAGGGGACCTTTAATTTGGAGAAACCTCTTATTCTTAGCACCACCCCCCCCCCCCCCAAAAAAAAAAAAACCACGCTAAACGTCACCATAATAGATAGTCATAGCAAGATAATTATAAAGTTTCTAAAACAGGCCTTGTATAACATGAACATCCAAAGAAACTTGTTACAAGATTATGCAATTCTACATAGGTTACATCACACAGGAAAAATGCTGATGAGGCTTCAATTTATTCTTCTTCATTTTTTTTTTCTTATCAGAGTACAATCTTTTTTTTTCAAAAGAAAAGAAAGAGAGGAGAAATACAGTCTTCCCTTACTAACTCGCCTTTGGAACAAGTTTTTATATATTCTTAAGGCAAATCCTTTGAACATTCTAGTTTTCATCTATAATGTCTTTAAACATTTATCGTTTGAGTTTGAAGGAACAAGTGAAATAGCACTACACACTAATTATCATGCCATATTATTCCAAATTTATACATGGTTTACTATTCAACTGTTAATTGAGGTATGAAGCTTTCATTTGTTGTTGACATATTGAGGAGCCTTAACTTACTACTTAGAAAAAATGCCAATTCTAAAAGCTTAAAACATTTCAAGTTTGAACTGTAATAAAATGCTATTTCCCAAGAGCCTAAAACATTTAAACTTTGAACTGTAGGACATGATCATAGATTTCTACAAGCATCAGCGCTAGTCAAACAAACAGATCTCTTAAATATCCAAACGACTATTACGAGAACCAGGATGAGAAACAATGCAAAGGTACAAAAAGAAGATAGAAATAGGAATGTTCCAAAATGGTTCAGGTCTCGCCAGATTACTCTGCTATCGATTTAGTTGTTAGATCCTCATCATTGTATAAGATAATAGTTACCTTCCTCTGATTAAGTACTGAACCTATTCCAGTCATGAATCATACGGCTCTCTTATTATCCCAACAACATTTCCATTCTCGCAGATACTTTTATTAGCAGGGCTAAATTTTTTGAATTTATTCTAGTTTCCTAATTTAAAATATTTATATTTACGTGATGCAAAAGCCAACAGTATTGAATGTCATGCCAAAGAATGAGTCTAGTAAAACTTATGCTGAAGAAAGCAAAAAGAAAAGCTCCAGTGAGGCTAAAAAAGGCAGATTAATTTTCAAAATGCTCACTTACCCCAAAAAAATAAAACTGTTCTTTTTTGAGAAAATTAATTTTTATGGGGCAAAGGCACTTCAATAACTTCCCACATTTGCTTATTGATACTTCAAAAAGGTATATTCCACACTTCTAGTGGTATTATAAGGGGCAGCCGGTGCACTAAGCTCCCGCTATGCGTGGTTCCGGGGAAGGGCCGAACCACAAGAGTGTAGGCACCCTTACCCTGCATTTCTACGAGAGTATGTTTCCACGGCTCGAACCTATAACCTCCTGCACTTCTAGTGGTATTATATTTATGCCAAACAATCATCTTTAAATAGGCATGAACCTTCCCAGCCTTCATTCAACAGATAGTTTCACAGTCAAACATGGGCCAATGTAAACAAGATTAGAAACTTTTCACCCATGCATATAAAACAACAATGACAGAACTGAAGTTTCAAAGCTGAGCTGCATTCAATTTTCAACTTTTACAATAAAATTGTAGTTGCACATGCCACATGGCAAATAATGGGTCCACGTGTGTAAACCAAAAAGGAGAGGTTTATGAAAAGCTGAATGTACCATACTTAGAACCTGACATCTGTTAACAACAAACAGCACCCAGCTCCATTCTTGTTTTGAAGTGATATGAAAAATGTATATGCACCAAATATTTGTTTAACCAGTAAATTTATTAGAAAAATGCACCCAAAAAAAAAAAATGATACATCCTCATTTATCACTTACGGTTCAAAGATCATTCCTCTTACACATCATCAAGAAAACCCTAGAGTTCATATGAAAACGAAACGTCTGAAAAGCCATTTTCAAACAAAAACAAGAAATCACACCAGGCTCTTCAACGCAGAGTCGTTTTTAAGCCAGATGAGTACTTTACAAAGAGACCCTTTATGTAAAATGGTAAGGAATCAAATAAAAGCACATAATTTCATTACATAACCTCAACAAACAAAGCAAATAAACAGCAAAAGGAGTTTTTTTTTTTTTGTGTGTGTGTGTGTACAGAGCAAACAGAACAAAGAGTGCGTGGAAAAAACATCAACTAAAAACTGGAAAAGGCAAAAAAAGCAAAAAGGAGTAGATTGATGGAAAGGGTTGTCAGTAAAACCAAGATTGAACTTTTCTTTACACAAAAAAAGAGCAAAAAGTAAAGAACAAAAAATGGTGCTTACAGATGGAGTGGAGGAACTAGAAGGTCGGAGCTGACTAAAATTTTTGGGGTCAAAAGAAGGCCAGCCGTCATCGAACATTGACCCCATTGAAATAAGTAAGGCGAAGAAGATGGAATTATTATGGAGAGAACAATGCCGGCATGCCAATGTTACAGACACCGACCGGTATTGTAAATTGAAGTTGCAAGGAATATATATAGTGGTTTTGGGCACAGTGCTGTTGAAAAGAAAAAAACTCTGCACTTTATGGTGTAAACTTGTATACACCTCGATTTCTACTATGAAGCTAAATTTTCCAAATGTAAATTGGATTTTAAATTAATTTTTATATGTATTTAATTAATTTTTAACATAAATATAAGGGTTAGATTAAAGTTATTAAATTCAGCCGAATATGTAGTTAATCTCCTAGCTCCACGCGTGATATCACTTATACAATAAATTGGTATAAATATAATTATTATTAAGTATTAGTAACTTGGTTCTGAATTTAATATATTTTTTAATACAAATATAGAGTTTGGATTAAAGTTATTGGGAGTCTAAATCATAGTTAATTATATACAGATACGCTTTTTTTAATAATAGATAAAGATATATAATACAGGAAAAGAAAAAGCTCACGCTATATAATCTTAAATATATGGAGAAAAAGTTAAGGTTGACACGAATTAGATTACGAATATAAGGAGAATAGGCAAATTAAAAGATTTAAGAAGAAAGATTACATGTAATATTACTTAAATTTAATTACTTAAGAAAAAAAGGAGAGATTTAGGTAGGTCAAACCAATCTAAATAAATGTATAACTCATTAAAATTACTATAATCCACTTGAAGATTCATCGATAGAGAGAAAAGAGTCCATAGCGATATTACTCTCTACTTACTCACCCTTGTTTGACCATCCTCATTTTCTGTTTGTCCTTCCTCCTTTGGAGTTGTTATAAAAATAAAAATGTTTAATTGAAGGATGGAATTTTAGTTGAAGTACTAAAAAACATTTACACCTTTAGCTTTTACCGGTAAAGAGCAAAATTCTTACATATTTTTCAGCACAAATGTTAATCAACTTATCTTGATCAATTTCTATGTCCCAAACAATACTCTCTCTGGTCCACAATAAGTAATTTTTTTACCTTTTTGTGGTCCAAAATAAGTGATTTTTTCATATTTCAAGAATAAATTAATTATTTTTTTCGTACATTGTCCTTGGAATAAATAGTGTTGGAGTATGTGTTAGGAATATTTATGTGAAGAGATAGTAAAGGTTAATATGGTCAATTTCATTACTAATTAATGTTAAAAGGTGAATTTCTTAATCTGTGTGAAAACACCCAAAAAATCACTTATTGTAAACCGGAGGGAGTATTAGTTTACCGTGTTTAAATTATAAATTGAAGTAAAATACATATTAAATGTTTAAGTATAATTTTTACGTAAAAAATACACATCATGCGCTTATTGAGTTTTTAGTGCATACAACACATGCGAATAAGTACTTTCCACAAATATATTAAGTTTTGTCCAAATAGATGGAAAATAACTTTTTTCTTGGGGCAAGTGCACAAATAGATGTATTGGTGGAAAAAGGTATTACACGTGGAATGTTGGAATGCTGATAAAGTATGATGCGTGGAGCAACGATATAGTGGCAAGTGGCATTCTCAATTAATAGAATTAAGAATATGAGGAAGGCACGGGAGAAACACTCACGAGACAATACAGAGAAGAGGACTGGGTCTGACAGTTGTCAAAGAAGAGGCGAGAACGGAATGAATAAGGATCAAAAAGAAGGGAAGATACACGAACCAGAAGTAAATAAGGAAGGGGAATCGGAGCAGTTATAAGGCATTTATAGCTATAAATATGCCAGTTACGGTTATTCATGATAATGTGCAATCAATACAATTACTGCCCATAATGAATTCAAATTAAGTGAGAAAACCTTTATAATTGTACACTCCTATATAAGGATACAAAATTTTATTTGTAAGGGGGGTTCCAAGGACTACTGAAATACATTCTATAATTCTCTGCTTTATCAAAGTTTTCAACCTTGATTTTAGGGATTGACACTCGTTTCATTCCTTATTTCTTTTTGTTAATCTTCGTTATAACTTTTCCTATTTCCCAAATAGATCGCTATGAAAGTGAAGTAAAACTTGGTTATCAGTAACCCGTTTTCTTCTAAACATAGGCTTTGACTGAAAAATCTAATTTTTTTTTTTGTTAAACAGATTGGTTCGTTAACGGGAATCTGATAATCTTTTTCACTTTCTAAATTCTTTTTCCTCACAACCAACTATGTCAACTGTTAACGATAATAACCAGTTGAACCCACAGGAAGGAGCAACTTCACCACTCCTCTCTCCGCAGGGAACCCCTCAACAGTCCCATGATGGATCACCTGAAAGATCTACGTCACATGTGAATGATCAACATGGGGACGAACAAACAGTCGAACAAGACGCTCTAAAGCAATTGATTGCAGAACATGTGAACAGTGCTCTTCGAGCCTTTGTTAGGGGATTGCCAATTGCGCCACCAACTCCTCTACCAGACAATACCACAACCCTAGAAAACCCACGCTCGGGGCTCGATAATTCTGGGAGTAGATGAACTCCCAATGAATTTCGTAAAGGAAGGTCATGTACACCAAATAATTCTGATTTACAAAGTTTAGTACTAACTTTGCAGAAACAGTTGAAGGAGAAAAATGATCGCATAGAGCAAATACCTCGCGTACCCCCCATGATTAAAAGGGGTAGATATTGACAAATATTCACAACAGCTCTAGAAGCCAAGTGCAGCTCCTTTGTTGATTCCTAAAAAGTTTAAAATGCCTCATATTCCAAAATATGATGGAATGACTTACCCTCGAGATCACGTAACTGCGTTCACAACTGGCATGAAGGGCAATGATTTAACCAAACAGGAAATCAAATTAGTTTTGGTTAAAAAATTTGGTGAAACACTCACGAAAGGAGCATTAACGTGGTATTCTCTTTTGCCCGAAAACTCTATTGATTCTTTTGCTGAGCTTGCAGATTTATTCATAAAAGCACATTCGGTAGTTCAAAAAGTTAAAAAGAGGATGGAAGACATCTTTAAGGTAAAATAAGGAAATACAGAATTACTCAGGGAGTTTGTGGATAGATTCCAACTAGAAAGAATGATGCTACCACGAGTACCTGACAACTAGACAGCTATGGCATTCGCAAGCAATCTAAACGAGAAAAGTTCAGAAGCCACAAGAAGACTGAAAGAATGTTTGCGAGAATTTCCAGCAATAGCATGGAATGAGTGTATAATAGGTACAACACGAAGCTGCGGATAGAAGAAGATACAGTTACACGGCCAAGGGTTGATGACAGAGTAGAATCGAGACGTTCAGAATCGGAAAAAAGGACAGAAAAATAGGTACGAACCTTACATGGGACCTGTAGGGCGAGATTCTCGGTCTAAAAAAGAAAACATTCGATCTGAATCGAGATCAAGGCAAAAAGATGTGGGTTCTTCATCTAGATTCAGAAAGGAACGGGATGCACGAAGCAGCGACTCCAATACACATCTGAGGATTGGAGATTACAGTTTTAATATCAGTACCTCCGAGTTAGTTGTTGTTTTAAGAGGTATGGGAGATAAGGTGTAATCCAGATTTCTGGTGTTAATTTCACAATGATCATGGCCATAGAACAATGGATTGTATATTACTCCAGGGAGAAGTCGAGCATTTGTTGAAGCAAGGTTATCTAACTGACTTGTTCAGCGAGATAGGTAGATAGTCATATACGAAGAATAGACAAGAGCCTCCGAAACCCCCGTCTCCAAAAATAACAGTCAATATAATAATCAGTGGAGATAGGGTCAATGGTGTGACATATACAGTTGTAAAAAAAGACGTCAAAAGTCACAGTCACTCACAAGAAACGAGTTCACCAAGTCTTGGATGAAGACAGTATAACATTTTGATGATGAAGATGCGGACGACTTGATAATTCCTCATAATGATGCGCTGGTAATATCTCTATTTGTACACGATACTAACGTTAAACGAGTTTTGATTGACCCACGTAGCTCCGTAAATATCATTCTACTAAGGGTGGTGAATGAAATGCAAGCTAACGACAAGGTGATACCAAATGCACGGTCTTTGTTTGGATTTGATAATTCAAGTGTTATCACAAAAAGGGAAGTAGTGCTTACCACGTTTGCAGAAGGAGTTATCAAGGATATAAAGTTCCAGGTGATAGATGCAGACATGGCTTATAATATGATTCTAGGAAGACCATGGATTCACGATATGGATGTTGTACCGTCCACATTGCATCAAGTTATTAAGTTTCCTTCACAATGGATAATTCGGCAAATCCGTGAAGATCAACAGGCTTCTAAAAGTATCAATTCAGTGGTAGTTATAAGCACGTTGAACGATGTTGCATACGGGAAATAGCAACTACGGAATTCAGTTGAGGATGTAGTAATACTAACCTCAACTGAAGGCATTCTAGGACAGACGGATATTGATTCAAGACATGATGTTATTCAAGAGCTAGAAGAAAATGAAAACATCAAAACAACCACTGAAGAACTCGAAGCTGTAGTGCTATTTATACACTGGCCAGACAGAAAAGTTTACATCGGAGCAAATCTAAGAACATAAATGAAAGGTAAGTTAATTGAATTTTTAAAAGCTAACACAAATTTCTTTGCTTGGTCGCATTCAAATATGATAGGTATACCGCCGGAGGTGATGACCCACAAACTGAATGATGACCCATCATACCTACCTATCAAGCATAAGAAGAGGAAGCAAGGATCCTTAAAAAATAAAGTGATCCAAGATGAGGTACAAAAGCTTTTAAAAATTGGGTCAATACGAGAGGTAAAATACCCATACTGGTTAGCTAATACTGTGGTAGTTCCAAAAAGGAATGGAAAATGGCGAGTTTGCGTAGATTATACTGATTTAAATAAAGCTTGTCTTAAAGATTCGTTTCCTTTACCGCATATGGATCAACTAATTAATTCTACCGCAGGATATGAGCTGTTAAGTTTTTTAGATGCATATTCAGGTTATAATTAAATAAAGATGAATCCTCTAGATAAAGAAAAAACTTCGTTTATCACAGACATGGGGACTTACTGGTATAAAGTCATGCCATTTGGTCTAAAAAATACTGGAGCCACGTACCAAAGATTAGTAACTAAGATGTTCCAAGAATATCTTGAAAAAATTATGGAAGTCTATATTGATGATATGTTAGTCAAGTTAGCACAAATAGGAGATCATTTTCAACATATGTCAGACACTTTCAAAATTCTCCGCAAATACAATATGAAGCTAAATCCAGAAAAATATGCTGTTGGCATGGCTTCAGGTAAGTTTTTAGGTTTTTTTGTTTCTAATAGGGGTATTGAAGTGAATCCTGCACAAATCAAAGCCGGATGTTCTCACAAGCAAAAAAGAAGTGCAGAAATTAATAGGAAGGATCGCTGCCTTGGGGAAGTTTATTTCAAAATCATCAGAAAATAGTTTTAAATTCTTTTCAATATTGAAAAAACAAAAGCAAATTAAATGGACTGACGAATGCCAACAAGCCCTTAAGGACCTCGAATCATATTTGTCAAATCAGCCCTTGCTAGCAAAACCAAAAGATTGAGAAAGGCTGCTTGTTTATCTTGCCGTGTCGGAAGTGGCGGTAAGCGCGGTGTTCGTACGAGAAAATAAAGGTAAACAATCTTCAATTTATTATGTTAGTAAATCTTTGTTAGATGCTGAGACTCGATATCCTCACTTAGAAAAACTTCCTTTAGCATTAATTATGGCATCTAGAAAATTGAGAGCTTATTTTCAATGTCATCATATCTCTGTAATAACTGCTTTTCCCTTGAGGAATATATTGCATAAACAAGAACTATCTGGGAGGTTAGCTAAGTGGGCAATATAACTTAGTGAGTATGATATCATATATCAGCCCAGAACTGCAGTAAAATCGTAGGTTTTAGCACACTTCGTAGCAGATTTCAGCACGAATTTAGTCCTGAAGCAGAAAAGGAACTACAGGTAATTATCAGATCTAATCCGGGGACTTGGATTTTATTTACCGATGGTTCCTCGAATGTTAAAGGAGCATGCTTAGGTATTGTTCTAATTCTACCTTCAGGGGAAGTCATAAGACAAGCAATAAAATATTATCCCATCACTAATAATGAAGCAGAGTATGAAGTTGTGATTGCAGGTTTGGAACTAGCACGAGAGACTTGCTATAGAGCATATTGTGATCAAAAGTGACTCGCAACTGGTAGTTAACCAGATGCAGGGGACTTACATAGCAAGATATGCACGAATGCAACAATATCTGGAAAAGGTACGGGAATTAGTCAGACAATTTTAGTCGTGGAAAGCCGTACAAATACCCAGGGAGGAGAATGTAGAAGCAGATGCGTTGGCCAATCTCGCGTCTGTTGCGGAAATAACAAATGCAAAAAATGTTATTGTAATACATTTGTTTCATTTGGCACTCGACCAAGACAAGAGCGAGGTAAATTTTAATAATCTAACTTAGGATTGGAGGAACGAATTTGTTAACTGTTTGCAGTACGGAATTTTACCCGAAGACAAGTAAAGTCACAGTTACTTTGCCAAAAAGCTGCCCGGTATTGTTTAATTCGTGGGAACTTATACCGAAAGATGTTCGGTGGACCTTTAGCATGGTGTCTCGGACCTTCACAAACGAAATATGTGATGGGGGAAGTACATAAGGGGCATTGCGGCAATCACGCTGGGGAATATTATTGGTAAAAACTTTAATAAGAGCAGGATATTATTGGCCAAAAATAGAAGAAGAAGCGAAAAACTTTGTAGCCAGGTGTGATAAGTGTCAACGATATGCTAATAATATGCACCGCCCAATAGAACTGTTACATTCAGTTATCTCGCCATGGCCTTTCATGAAATGGGGCATGGATATCGTAGGACCATTACCTCAAACTAAAGGAAATGTACGGTTTCTATTAGTTTTAACAGATTATTTTTCAAAATGGATAGAAACAGGAGATTTCAAACAAGTACGAGAAAAGGAAGTCAGGAACTTTATTTGGCGAAACATTATCTGTCGGTTTGGAGTTCCAAAGGAAATCGTATGTGACAATGGCCCACAGTTCATAGGCACAAAAATCACAGAATTCTTTCGGAGTTGGCAGATTAAACGGATTACATCCGCACCTTATCATCTTGTAGCCAATGGGCAAGCTGAGTCAACAAATAAGTTATTATTAATAACTTGAAGAAGAGATTAGAGGAATCAAAAGGCAAATGGCCAGAAGTGTTACCAGGGTTATTGTGGGCTTATCGAATAACAGCAAAAACAAGTACGGGCGAGACTCTACTTTCACGTGTCTATGGCACGGAAGCCTTATTTCCAGTAGAAATAGGTGAACCAAGTACAAGATACACACATGCTACTGCGGAGTTAAATGAGGAAGAAATGCGTATGAATTTGGATTTACTAGAAGAAAGAAGAAAAGCAGCATTAATAAGGTTGACAACTCAAAAACAGATGATTGAGCAATATTACAACAGGAAAGCTAATATGAGATACTTCAAGACTGGGGACTTCATCCTCAAAAAGGTGTTTCAATCAACAAAAGCAGCTAATTCGGGAAAGTTAAGTCCAAATTGTGAAGTCCCTTACAGGGTCCAAGGTATCGCTAGAAAGGGAGCATATGAGTTGGAGACCATGGATGGCAAGATACTACCGACAAACTGTAGCGTTATTCATCTGAAGAAGTATTACTTCTAGACAACGGAAGTACCCTTGGGGAGGTATCACTCAGATACAATTTTATTTTGTTATTTTGAATTTTACTAATAATTTTAGATGATAGGCAAAAAGCTAGCCCGTACCAAATGATGTTATTAAACCCGAAAGACACGCAGAATACTAAATTATTCCCGATTTAGCTTGCAACCTTTCTGATGGAAAAAGGGATTATGCAGTCATCATCTAAATGTATATCTCTGAGTCCCCTTTGTATTTTTTTTTTAGAGAGTGGACTAAAAAGAAAGAGTAATCTAGTGTTCGAGATTTCATACTTCAAAACTCTAACACTAGGGGGACTATGCATATAGACAGGGAAGCAAAAGAGCCAAAAAGCTTAAATCAAAAACCTTGAAGAAACCTTGAGAAGGTGTGAACTCACGAAAAAGGATACAAAATATGTTCCATGTTCCTACGAGTTTTAGGTGAAGGCTAAAATTTAGTCACGGGATAATAGACCCGATTTTGTATCTTAAAATGTGCCACAAAGAAAGCAGTTATGAAAGTATTGTATGAATAATTATGAAAATGTTGTACGAAATTTATTTAAAAGTTCAAAGCATAAAACTTCCTCAAATTATTTCTTTTTCATGTCTACTTCGTCTTTCATATATTTACACCAATATGAAGATGAGACGTCATCTTCATTAGTGTCGTTAACATAAAAAGGCCCTCTTTTATGAAAATTCATGTTTGTTAAAGTCACTGACTGTTAAAGCATTTATAAATGCAAGAAAAAGCTCAAATATCAAAGAACAGAATAAGCGGCATAAGAAACTGAAATATTTATATATTAAACCTCGAGAAAAACTTGGAAAAAATAGAGGTATTAATTTGTCATTTAAACCCCAAAAGAAGACAGGGGTAACCAAAAAATAACCTTCCCAAAAACAATATTCCAAGAAGTTGTTAAGCTAAGGGAAAAGCAACAACATAAAAGTTAACAAAAAGCAGGAAAAAGCTATGGGGCATCATCAATGGAAGCATCATCCATGGGGACATCACCAATGGGAGAAGAAGGATTAACTTGAGAAGAAGAGACTTGAACATTAGCCTCACCAGGAGCAAGTTCATCTCCATCACCCTCGGGACCTACGTCTTCGGGTGAGGAAAAGCTTTGACGTTGATGAGTTTTATCAATTGCTTCTTTAGCCTTAGCAATATCAGCATTAAGGTCAAAACCTTCCTAGTTAGCTTCAATAAGAGTCTCGAGGCGAGTGTTTAAGAAAGCCCAGTTCACATCCAATGATAGCTTATCCACGAGAATCTCGTAACCTTTCTCCCACTACTCAATCTCAGCTCTCAGCTCTTCTTTTTCTGCTTCAATGGCATTATAAGCCGTCTTCAAAGGAGCGAGAGAACTTACCAAGAACTGAATCTTATTAGTAGAGGTGCAAAGATTTTCCCGAACTTGAGTAAGTGTTTGAACCAATTCTCACGCATAAACCTCTTTTTGATTAAGGAGTTCCTTCAAAGTCCTTATTTCTTCAGTTGCTTTGGAAAGTTGTTCAGCAAAGTAGGATTCAAGAATATCCTTATCCTTTCCAACCTGGCAAGAGGAAGCTTTTTCAACTGCTAATTCAGCAGCAATCATTCTCATCTGTTGTTCCAAAGCATTCTTCTCTTTCACCACGACTTTTTTTTCCAATTGAAGACCTTCGAATTGTTCCTTTCAGTTATCAGTTTCGGTGCTCAAATCTATAACTTGCTGGTCCGCCTGAGAAACTCTTTTCATAAGCTCTGTGCCAATCAAGTTGATCTACAAAAAAAGAGGAAGAGTTATGAATAAGAAAGAGAAAATGAAGGAAATCTAATTAAACTTGTACCTTCAAGGAAGAATGAACGATATCATTCATTAAAGTTAGTGAGCTATGACTTTCTAACTTCTTCTTCTCTATGGGGCCTAGCAAAGGTTTCAACCACAAATCAACTTGACTAGATTTTCTTAATAAGTTCCCATCTTTAGGAACCTCAACAACAACTTTTTTCATTGCCCTCCTGCTGCTAAAAGGTTCCGCCTCTGCATGAGAAGCAGTCACGGGAATAGCAGACGGAGCAGAAGCAGCCATGGGAATAACAGCAAGAGCGACGTCAGGTAAAGACATGGGAGGGTTAATGGAAACTGAAACTGGAAGAGAAGCAAGAGGTAATTCTTCGGAAACAGGTCCTAAAGCTTCATCACCCTCGAAGCCATGAGCAAACAATCTATCAACAGAACTTGGGGGAGAATCAACAGCATCTTCATAAGAAATTATTAAAGGGGCACTCTCTGGCTCATCCGTGAGTCTAAAAGGAATTGAACTGGATAAAGGGTCATGAGAAGGAGTAGTTTCATCATCAAAAACGACACGTCTCCTGACGCGTGGCCTTCGCACCAAAGAACCCTCCTATGTTTCTTTTTCGTCATCAGAGCCACGAGACCGTCAGTTTTTTTTTAAGAAGAAGTACTTAAAATTCTTTCCTGGGCAAGACTCACAGAAAGCCTGGTTAATGGAACAGACGCTGGACTAATGCCACGAATAGAAAACCCTAAGGAAAAACAGTGAAGGTAAAAATTACCGTGCGTTTTTACTTTCCAACTGAATTTTTGAGAAAGGTACTTCTAGGACCTTTTCTCCATATGTGCAACCGTTAATGTCTTTTCTACCCAAGCACGGAAGTTGGGAATTTTATCAAAAACATCCATGGTTGCTGAAAAATTGGGTATATGATTACATGAAATCCTTTGAGATTTTAAAGAAATAAATAAGAAAGCTTACGTGCAAAGTTCCATTTCTCCAGGAAAGACATGTTTTCTTCATCCACTAATCCACTAGTGGGAGCAGCAACAAAACGAGCGTACCAGCCACGGTCCCGATCGTCTTCAGGGCTAATCAATACTCTCTTACTTCTAGCCACGAGAGTAAAGACACCTTCACAAAACAGTTTGAGGGAATACAGATGAAGCAAGTGCCGAAAAGTAAAAGGCATGGAAACCAGAGCTGCTAAATAACGAAGGCATGCAACAGCTCTCCATGCTATGGGGCCAATCTGGCCAAGACACACATTGAAGTAACGACAGAATTCATTGATCACTGGATCAATAGGAGGTTTGAACCCTAAAGTGAAGGGGTAGGTATAAATAAAAGAAAAACCAGCATGATAGGAAGTAATTCTCTGGTTGGCACCAAGGACTAAAACTGAAAAATCTTGTTTCCAATAATACTCTCTTCGAACCAGGGAAAGAAGACCAGAAGTGATTAAACTCGGGTAAAGGTCAGCAGGATTGAGGGAGGCCATAGAAGAAACTTGATTCTTTATGGTTTCACGATCAGCTATAAAAGAAAATTCTTGAGGAACAATCTCTGCAACTGTGGGTTCACGCACAAGACCATTTAAATCTCTATTCTTAGAAGAAGATCTAGGAGTTAAAGGAGCTCTAGGCCTAGAAGAAGATGTCTTAGCAGCACTACTCTGGGATATTGAACCAAGACTACGAACCCTACCACCCCTCCTACTTTTAGTAGGAGCATTAGAAAGAACACGTTCGTCAACAACCACAACCTTGTGAGGGTCTGGTTAAGACATGATTGTCCAAAGAAATATGGAAGGAAGGATGCAGAAAATGCATAGAAGGAATAAGATAATGGATACTGAAAAAGGAAGACTCTAAGAAATCAAATGAAGTATTTATAAGAAGGCACGACCATTGTTAAAGTTGGTCATTATGAGTATTTTCATAATGGAACCGTCACTTCGCAGCAGCCACAACCACAGAAAACCCTAAAAAGTGCTGAAAAACTGCAGAGCCAATCATTGGAAGCCACGTGGCATGGGCATTAAATAGATGTGATGCACGTCGCATCGATTCTGAAGGAGACATGATGACACTCGAAAAACGGCGGCAAATAATTCCCGCCATAAAAGCTTACCACTTTCCGAATATTCAGAAAGTTGGAGGGAGGGGGGACTATTTGTATTGGTGGAAAAAAGGCATTACACGTGGAATGTTGGAATCCTGACGAAGCATGACGCTTGAAGCAGCGATATAGTGACAAGTGGCATTCTCAATTAATAGAATTAAGAATACGAGGAAGGCACGAGAGAAACACCCACGAGACAATATAGAGAAGAGGATCGGGCCTGACAGTTGTCAAAGAAGAGGCGAGGATAGAATGAATAAGGATCAAAAAGAAGAGAAGATACACGAACCAAAAGTAAATAGGGAAGGGGAATCAGAGCAGTTATAAGGCATTTATAGCTATAAATATGCCAGTTACGGTTACTAATGGTAATAAAAAATTAATATAATTAATGTCCATAATTAATTCAAATTAAGTGAGAAAACCGTTATAAGTGTACACTCCTATATAAGGATACAAAATTTTATTTGTAATGGGGGTTCCAAGGACTACTGAAATATATTCTATAATGCTCTGCTTTATCAAAGTTTTCAACCTTGATTTTAGGGATTGACTGTCGTTTCATTTCTTATTTCTTTTTGTTAATCTTCATTATAACTTTTTCTATTTCCCAAATAGATCGTTGTGGAAGTGAAGTAAAACTTGGTTATCAGTAACCCGTTTTCTTCTAAACATAGGCTTTGACTGAAAATTTTAATTTTTGATTAAACAATAGCCGACACACACACACACACACACACACACACACACACACACACACATATATATATATATATATATATATATATATATATATATATATATATATATATATATATATATATATATATATATATATATATATATATGGGGAAAAATATGCATGGCACATCTCTATGGCCAAGGATCCTATTTATCTATTATCTCAATTTTTTGGATTTCCAGGGGGGGCTATCTGTATTGGTGGAAAAAAGGCATTACACGTGGAATGTTGGAATCCTGACGAAGCATGACGCGTGAAGCAGCGATATAGTGACAAGTGGCATTCTCAATTAATAGAATTAAGAATACGAGGAAGGCACAAGAGAAACACCCACGAGACAATATAGAGAAGAGGATCGGGCCTGATAGTTGTCAAAGAAGAGGAGAAGATGGAATGAATAAGGATCAAAAAGAAGAGAAGATACACAAACCAAAAGTAAATAGGGAAGGGGAATCAAAGCAGTTATAAGGCATTTATAGCTATAAATATGCCAGTTATGGTTATTAATGGTAATGAAAAATCAATACAATTAATGTCCATAATTAATTCAAATTAAGTGAGAAAACCGTTATAATTGTACACTCCTATATAAGGATACACATTTTTATTTGTAATGGGGTTCCAAAGACTACTGAAATACATTCTATAGTTCTCTGCTTTATCAAAGTTTTTAACCTTGATTTTAGGGATTGACTGTCATTTCATTCCTTATTTCTTTTTGTTAATCTTCACTATAACTTTTGCTATTTCCCAAATAGATCGCTGTGGAAGTGAAGTAAAATTTGGTTATCAGTAACCCGTTTTTTTCTAAACATAGGCTTGGCTGAAAATTATATTTTTTGATTAAACAATAGCCATTTTCATATATATATATATATATATATATATATATATATATGGGGAAAAATTGATGGTATGGCATAATTCTATGGCCAAAGATCCTATTTAACTATTATCTCAATTTTTTGGATTTCCCTCTCTTTTTGATACAATAACCAATTATTGCATTCAAACAATTTAAGGTTTAATTGAAACTCAAAAATACATGATGAAAGGGAATAAAAAGTGCCGTTTCAATTACCGTTCCAAATTGTTTATTATGATCCTATATACATTTATTACTAATTAATACGCTAACACTAATTCTATAACAATTATACGTTATTATTTATTCCTATTACACTCAATGTAAGTTACTAATGGAATTGGTTACTATAAATACTTAAGTAAATCTTCTCCTCCACATAACTTTGGTCTATTATTCTTCATCCATCCTTACTCTCTTTTTTAGTCTGTTGTAGGGTTGTAGTTAATGCTCGAATTTAAATGTAAAACCTTTGCCTATTCTTTGCTTTTTCTTTTAAAAATTCGTTATTTTATCAAATGATAAGCACGATTATGTGCTTCACCTTTTGTAGTGCTTCCACAAGTATCAAATTTGTCATGAATATTGAAATTTTCATTGCGCTATTCATAATTCTCTTATTTTAGAGCCACTGAGAAGTGTCTTTTCACCTGTATTCTTTTTGTTAGTTTTGTGCATGTGTGTATTTATGTATATAGATATTCTATTATGCAGCTGGCGTTATCAAACATGAGGTATATATAAAATTTGACATAATAAAGTCGTAAAACAATGATGAGATAATATTTAGTCTTAAATATTTCGACTTCTTGGGAACGTTAATCAGTCCAACGATGTGGAAACATGTCAAAGATAAGGTATGTATAAAATTTGATAGTAAGCCTCTTGATTTAAGACTTTGTGACAACAGATACTAAAAATTGCATATGAATCTCAAATCACGTTTGATATTTTTTTCTGAGAAATGTTATAGACAAGTGGTTACGACACTTTTTGCATTTACAGTATGTTTGTAATTAAATTGACGGCATGTTCTCGAATCCAAAAAGAAGAACGAAACAAAAAAAAAAAGGAAGGGAGAAGAGAATAATACTTCAAGGAGTTCCAATAATCCAATGCATCCTACAGGGTGGAACAATGTATAGAGATGAAGTCCTACCAGCCTTTGTTTTTCTTTAAGTTTTTATTTCATTTCTTTAGTTTCATGATCTTTTAAATAGGATACAGTTACATAAGTACGAAATATTAACTTTTCAAGGAAATGAAATCAAGTTAGTACATGCTAATATCAAAGAATATTGTATATATAAATGTATGTACACACTTATTACACTTACATTAGGGGGAAAACAATAACTTTATTGTATGAGAAATAAAAATGTAACCAAATATTTATAAGATAAAAGTTCCCAAAATTATAAAAATAGAAACTAAAGGAAAAAATATTTTTGTAATTCTCTTAACAAAACAAATTGAAAAGGTCAATAATAGATGGACAAATTATAGGTCTCAAAAGGAAATTTTGAGACCAAACATTTGAATACATTAAAAATAGTCAATTGTATTTTTGGTTAAGATTAATATTTGAATATTTTAAAACAAAATTAACGGAGTACACCATAGCCGCGTGAAGCGCGAATAATTCACTAGTGTAATTTAAAGATTGGCCAGTACTTATTTTGTCCTGAAATTTTAAACTAAAAATCTTAACTTCAAGACAATTCAGAACATATTTGTCCCAAAATATTTGAACTGAAAAACTGAAATCCATGACGCACTGCTAATTCTTAAATAGTAGCCCTTTAGAGTGGCTGCCTGGTGTCAATTCTACTTTTTTTCTTTTATGATGTAAAGTAAAAAAATATTTGGAAAAATACGCATCTAATCACTTTTTAAAACATATTTAAGAAAATAATACTATTCTTTGTTTATTCCATAAATGGTAATTTTTTTACACTAATGGCAGATAGAGATTATGCACATAATGAATGAGCAGCCAAAACGCACAAATTATGGGATATTTATTTTTTCACACTCTCTCTCCTATTTTAAACTAGGGATTCATTTATATTCTCATATTTTTCATTACATTTCTCTCTCTTCTTTAACCGTTACACTTAATTTATTCACTTAATCATTATGAAACTAATGCTACATATTCAATTATTCATTATATATATTTAGTATAACTTTTTAGAGGGATTTTGTGTATAATATTGTATTAATATAGGGAAAAAGGTAATATACATGGTATAACTCAATTATATTATATTTTTATTGAAGTATAATATTATATATTCCTGGTATAATTCATTTTTAGAGGTATACTAATGTACTAATATACATAGTATAATTCAATATATGTTATAATGGTATTAAGGTATTATATTACATGTATATGCTATAATATTTTTTTTTATAAGAAACGCCATGTATATAAATATTAATGTAAGAATATACCTTCTGTGACCTTTTTAAGAATATACCATTTAATAAAAAATACTGTGAATACTAAGGTAATAATATACCTTTGATCTTCTTAATAAGAAAGTACTCCTTGGTATAATCATGATATTATAATGTGTGTGTGTGTGTATATATATATATATATATATATATATATCAAATATATAGTACAATTTTCTTGAAACATATGTATTTTATTTTTTCGAATAATATAAAAATGTATACTTTCACTAGATAATGTTGTATAAAAAGGTACATGTACTTTTTATAGTAAAAAGATCCATGTATGGAATGTAGAAAATCTGTTATGGAATGAATTAGTTTTCAACAAAAAAAGGAGGAAAACATATTACCATTTAAATATGTAAGGGATTGGTTACAAGAGAAAATATAGAAAAAAAATGTTAAAAAGTGCTAAGAACGTTTTCATTAAGGAAATAAATGTATTGGGTGCGTGATTATAGGTACATGGTTTAAAGGTGTTTGCTATTTAGTTACTTGAAATATAATTATTTAATTGACATATGTGTAAAATAGCTATTGCTGTTACGTTTCTGGAAATTTTTCTTAAATTATGCCTATTTATGTTTTCTGCCCAAGATATTTTTGGTTAATAGAAAAAAAAGTAAAGCAAAAGAAATCATAGATCCCGAGTTATGGGCCAAGTTTTGTATCATTTGGGCCAATTCTACAGTCTATTCTCTCATAAGCTTATTGGGTCAATTTCAGAAGCGGATCCAGGATTCGAAGGTTGCGGGTGCTACCATGTTATGCATATAATATACATGTCAGTAGCTACAAAAATATATTAAGAATAATGGGTCGGTTCCTTAGTTTTTAGTTAATTTGAATAGGCCTTTCATTCACAAAGAAAATAAGTTATTTTAGTTCAAATTTTTAACGCGTAATTTAAACACATTCTAAATAAAAATGCAAAAGAAAAATAACATTTCATGAAAGAGCGCCTCCAATATAAATATTGCTTAAAGAGTAGCTTAACTACATTATATATTCTTTGTTTGACTAGATTAATTTACTTGTATTGTTCTTTGTTTATTTTTCTATCTTAATTGTTGAGTTATATGGCAATTATTTTCAAAGAAAAACCTTCAACATTCAACCTATGATATTCGACTCAAAACGACTATCAATCAAGCCATTTAATTTTTCTTCAAAATTCAAGAGAAGATATTGCTCAAATTATATTTTAATATATAAATTAATATCGTTTCATTAAAAATAAAAAAAATTATATGCTAATTAAAATCAATTCAAATTACCTATAGAAAATAATTATTCATAAAGTAAGGTATAATGATAGAAAAAAATGAGGACTAAAAGTTAAAAAAATGAAGAAGAGAGACTTAGCAAGTAATAAAAGGAAGATAAGGAGGGAAATAGCCGAAAAAGAAGGAAAAGAGGTGAGGCCCTAGGGCTCAACTGAAAATAAAGAAAATCTTAATAAGTAGAAAAAATAAAAAATCAAAGGAGGTGCTCCAACAGGGAATCAAACTTGCATTCATGAGGCCAAAGAAAGCCTTCAAAGGAAAGGCTAAACCAATGGCACCCGCTTCCACTTTGTGACTTATGGGTGCCACTCTATCTATATATACGTTTCTTCACAGAGAGATTATGTACGTAGTAAGGATTTTAGCGAAGCGAGCTGGTACCGTGGTACCCCTACCTCATAAGGTAGATCCGCCCTGGTCAATTTCCAGCTTCCCCATGCAAAATTAGACATGGAGAATTAATTCAAATAGTCACCCACCGATCACTTAAACTGATATATATAATTCATATATAATATATGAGTGATCGTGTATAATCAATGTATAATTTATTTATTTCCGGTTAGGAAATGTAAACAGTAAATATGGGTTGGCTATTTTGTAAAGATCCCTGCGGGTTGGCTATTTTTGTAAATATCCCATTTGACATCCCGAATTATGGGCCAACCTTTGATTATTTGGGCCAATTTTATTGGGTCAATTTCCAGCATCCAGATGGGGCAACCTAATGGGTCTTAAAATCAGAACTTTCAGCCTTTGGCCCAATCAAACAGTAACGGATCTTTGCTTCCACTTCAGAGTATTAGGTCTCGAGCTGCTTGCTCTAAAACCCTCTTTTCTCTTTCACTAACCCTCTCTTCCTCTCTGGTTTTGAAACTCGTTTTCTATAAGGCTAGAGAGGAACAGCGGCGTTACAAAAGACACGATTTTTATCTCCGATTAATCGGCTATGGCGGCGCCGGAAGCTCCCGTTTGCTATGTCGGAGTTGCCAGAAAGTCCGCCGCCTTCCGTCTCATGAAACAAATGGTTTGCTATTTTCATTTTCTTTCACATACGCTTCGAATTGCGGTATTTATGTGAAATGAGTTAATTGTATTGCAAAATTCTTTTTTTTTTGTGTGGTTATAAATGTGATTTCTGATTTGATCCGTGTCATTTCAGTTTTAAAATTGATGAATTTTCATGTTCGTGTAACAAATAAGAGATGAAAAATATTATTTTTGTTTTACATGTAATGAATCATAGAAAGAATTAAATATGTGTGCGGCAAGCAAAATTGCCTGAGTTGAAGGTGATGATATACTTTTTATTTAAATAAATACTACTCCCTACATCTCAATTTATGTGGCTTTGTTTGATTGGGCATGGAGTTTAAGAAAGAAAGACTTTTGAAACTTGTGGTCTAAAACAAGCCATAGACATTTGTGTGTCTTTAAATCATCTCATTAAGGTTAAATGGAAATTTTAAAGTTAAATTGTTTCTAAATATAAAAATGTGACGTTATTTTAGGGACAGACCAAACAGAAAGTGTGCCATATAAGTTGGGGCATAGGGAGTAATGTTTATGGGAGCTCCTCTGTGCACATAGTAATATTGAAGCTGAAGGCTTTTGATTTTTTAGTGTCCATACATTTTGTTATTATGAGATCAAGGGAGTGGTCCTGAGTTTTTGATTTTGAGACTGTCTACATGTAGGATATATATATATTTTCATTCTGAAGTTTTGTCATGATCTGTATATTTGATGGATTTAATTGCAACGAACCAATGATGGAACTATGATTATTAAATGATTCAATCTATTGTATTTCGTTTGTTATATATCTGCTTGAACTTGAGTTAGTTACTCTGCAATTTTCCTTAAATATACTTGTTTGTAATATGTATGAAATGCGGTTAATAGGGATGGGAAGAAGGAGAAGGCTTGGGCAAGAACAAGCAAGGAATCAAAGGATATGTCAGAGTTCAGAACAAACAAGACACTGCAGGTTTTTTATGGAGTAACCTCTTTTGTTGCGTGGCTGCAATAGAGGGGGAGAACATCTATCTCTCACGGGGGTGGAAGGGGGGGGGGATAAGGAAAGATAAATTTTTTTGGTTGGGGGGGGGGGGCAAGGGAATAAAATTATAACTCCTTAGCATAGGAAAGATAATGGGAGGCAATGGAACAAAATAAGAACTCCTTAGCATTATAGGTAGTAAGTGAAATTAAAAGAAATTTTGTTATCTTCCTTGTTATTATATTTTAAGAAGTCAATGCTTAGCTGGTTTTTGTTTCTGAATTATGAAATAGGTATCGGTACAGAAAAACCAAATGAGTGGGCTTTTGATACTGCTCAGTTTGATAGCATCCTGAAAGGATTAAAAGTGGTAATTCTCTTCTTCAACTTTGAGTTGTAATGTATTCACCAAGTTTGTTTCCTAATATTTTATATGACTAACATCTGTTTTCTATATTTGGCAGCAAACGGCTGAAATCAACAACGATGAAGGTACATTGAATTGGAAATCATTCTTAAGTTATATTTAAACCATTTCAGTCTGTTGTATGAATTTTTTTGGTGCTTCTCACAGTAAAAGAGAAAAAAGAAGTGCAAAATGACACAAATACAGGAACTTCTAATGGCGAACAAGTGAATGTAGCTAAGGTTACTCGGCCTCAAGGAAGGTGAGTAAGTTAATGTCGGTATATGCTTCTTCGCATGTATGAGCTGGAACACATTGTAATATTATTTTTCTGTGCACCAGATATAAGAGACGGGAGAGAGGAAAGCTTGTGCACTCATATTCATCTCAGGATCTTGAAGGAATTCTTGTAAGTTTACTTTTGCATGAAAACGATGTTTCCACTATATGGATACGGATTAGTGATATAACAAGTTCGCCAGCAATTTACTCTGATATTATCTCTGAGAGTACTAGGATGTTACAATTTTGTTATTGCAATACACAGTCAATAAACATAATATTTTTAGGGTATTTGTCCATTCAAAACCTGTATACTTTGTTCCATAAAAACTAGGAATCTTGTTGATAATTGAAAATGGTTTGGTTTTCTTTTTGTATGATTTAATGGTTGACTTGGTATTCCAGCTTATTGTCTTATTCGATTACATATTCAAATTGACCATTATCTAAAAAGAATGCGCTCACTTGCTCATGCTTGAGCCTTATTTTGACTCAAAGCTTGTAATTCAATAATTTTTTTCCTGCTTAGCCAAATATGCATGTTCTGTAGGTCAAAAAGTCAAAGACTTCTTCGACAAATGAAGATCAGAAGGTACCAGATACGGCGGAGACTATTATTGTTGCAGATGATACTTGTAAGTTCTAGATATGTTATTTGAGCAATTAGGCATGTGAAAATGCGTTGGGTCAAATTTAGTGTTGCTGTTTATAAATATGTTTTTAAGAGGGAGAGGAGTGCCCAAAAAAAGGAGGGAGAAGAGTGCAAATCCTGCGCTGGAATCAGTAATTCCCTACGCTACCGCGGAGTAGCTGATTTCCTAATTATCATCCGGTAAGGACTTCCTAGATAACAAGCCATAATCACAGTGAATATCATAAGGAGACCTCCTCTGATCTAGTAGATATTTTCTTGCTATGTTAGTTTCTAATCAAAATTATCATATCAAGGCCCATAAACAATATAGGAAGAGTGTATTCTTCCACTGATTTATTTTGTCTGGGTGATGGGAGTGGGGAGATCAGTGATTGGTTGAAGGGGATTTTGGAAATTTGAATAAATACTAATTTCTATCTGACCTGCATTGTAGCTCCTGTTTCTCTATCAAGTCTATACATACTTTATGTTTTCTTGCAGGATGGTGGTATCGTTGTGGGGGAGTAAGTTCGTAACTGTGTTAATGTGTGTGCATACTTTTAATAAGGATATGTTGATATGAAATGGGTTTTAATACTTGTGGTACCTGGTTGTGCTTTCAGAGATAAATAATGCGGTCCTGTCAGAAGCACCCAATTTCCTTATTGGCTGCTGATTGTTTACTGAAATAATTCCTTTTGCCAGGGAATGAAGATCAAGGTGTTCCCCCAGAATGGTGGGGCTATAAAAATGGATTTGTCTCCGGAGGATTTCTTGGAAGTCAAGCTCGAAGAAAAAAGTCATCCTCGTCCGAGAAGATGCGAGACTTCAGTGACAGGACCACATTCCATGAGGAGGATCAAGAAAATCTTTACAACCTTGTGCAAGTATGCTTTCCAACCATTTGAAAGAAGCATATGTTTTGCTCTCTAATTGCTTAATAAGTTGAACTGTAACTGGCCCTACAACATAAATGTGGCACTACTGCTAATGAAGCTTAAAGTTTAAGAGCCTTATGTTGTGGTATCCTTACTAACGTCACCTAATACATCTATATCCTTTCATAACTGTAATGCTGGCAAATATTATCAGGATCTGATTCCTTACAGAGAGTAACTGGAACGCCATAAGATACATTTGTCTAGGTAACAAATGAAGGTGCAAGGGGCCTATTGATTTTTTTATTAGTAGGTTGCAGTTTTTTTTATTATTCTGGCATGAATCTTTCGGATTAACTTTCTTGCTGATGTTTTTCTAGTGATGCATGTTAGCATAAGAGAAGTTCATCAGGAAATATAATGACAATGTCTTTCAACTGCAGAACACAGCCACAACTGGAAAACAAGGACTTGGTATCAAGGACCGGCCAAAGAAGGTTGCTGGTTGCTACTTTGAGGGAAAAAAGACGTCCTTTGATGATAGCGATGAAGAAGATTCTTCTGATTCAAACCCTCCCATGGAAGCAGAATATGAAGAAATCAGTGACCCAGTCAAAAATGATGAACCAAAATTGAAGCTGAAGAAATTGTGTAAACGGCTCTTGAAACAGGTTTCCTTAGATTATTTTTGTCACTGATTAAGTAATTTATCCGAAGCCATGTCTTGACTTCCCTTCATTGATAACCCACACTCCAGGCACCTGGGAACTCGTTAAAGCTGAAGCAGCTTAAAGTGCTAATTGATGAACAATCATCAGATCTTTTGTGTAATTTCACTAAAAAAGAGGCTCTTGGTTGTTTGAAGCGCAAGGTAAAGTACATTTTCATTAGCAGACATGCCTTCCCAATGCAATCTTGTAGTGTCTTTTGGCAGGAGATATCATTCATTCGGTCTTTTCAATGAATTTTTTATTGTTCTTTTGGCATGCTCAAATGACTTCTTTCCTTGTATGCAGCTTGAAGGCAGTGACAAGTTCTCAGTGGAGGGAAAGAGAGTGTCTCTTTCTGTAAAGAGGGCCTGAAATAATTTTCCTTTCCTGTGGGATTAGCTGTGACGAAATGTAGATGGCCACCAAGACTAGGTTGATAGTAAAACAATTAGGTGGAGATTTTGAGTCTTCCACTTAATGCTCATTTTGTTTTACTGAGATATAGCAAGAAGCAGCATTGCGTACCGCCAAAGTACGCATTTAGGCAGTCTTTTCTTCATCCACTAAGCTGCCCTTGTTTTTTTTTCTTTTCTTCTATTTCCGTACCACTGCATTCCTCCCTGATCTTTTTTTCTTCCCTTTTTTTTTTGTTTTATTTTAAACCTTTTTCTTGGGTTATTTATCATTTGTCTGTTATAGGCCAAGGAATAGATGTCAGTATAAAGGTCAATATAAGTTGTATTATGAACAGATGCCCAATTATTTGATTGTTACACCTTTATAAATTGTTAAAGTTATTGCACATAGATGAGAGATGAGTTATTGGCTCTCTGGGTTGTCTGGTTGATTGTGTGAACTACCTCGTTGGCTTGCCCAATCAGCATGTTTCCTGTGGGCGGTAACTTGACACAAGATAACAGCATTAGTCTGGATGTGTTCAGTGTCTTTTCGGGATTGTCTGATTCCTTTGAGAATTTGTTCTTTTTTTAATTTGGAGATTCGCATCTTTGCCTGCTTGTGGTCGAGGTGAACTCCACTAAAATGCGCAAGTAATGTTAGATCTCTCAATGTGAGCACCTAATGTTAGATCTGTCAATGTGTCTTCCCACACTTTTGCTCCCTACTCTCTCCATTGTTCCCCACTCCTTGTCCCCCATGCTTGTCTTCTATTACAAATCTCATATCCCATTTTCAGCTATAAAACACACACAAAAAGAAGGAGAAAAGGAGATCTGAAAATACACAAGATAGAGAGAGACAGAAGATAGCAACAAAGGAAAATCCTAGGGCCTATTTCTTCCCCCAGCCAGCCTCCTCCATGAAACTTAACCCAAAAATCCCATTAAAAAGCTCAACCAAATAGCACCAAGTTTCAGCCATGAAACTCACCAAAAACACCATGAAAAACACCATCTAAACTTCATAAAAACCAGTTGAAAATCACCTTTAAACCAGCCCCCCAAAAGCAACGAAAATCAGTCCCAAACCTAGCTAAAAAACCTCACAAAATCAGCTCTAAAGCCACAAAAGAACGCAGCTCTAAAGCCACCATAGCCGCTGCCCAGAAACAGCCATTAAACCCACCTAAAACAACCCCCAAACCAGCCCCAAAAACCAGCCAAACCCGACAAAATTAGCCGCGAAACAGCTCTCCTCAAACCCGCAAAATTAGTTACGAAAATCATAGTTTTCACCACTCTTTAATCCCCAAAACAGGAGCTCAAATTGCTGCTAATTTCACCGTGAAACAGTGCCAAAATTTCAGTCGAGTTTGAGGCCGCCAATGAGGTCGTAGTTCGTTAGCACCGGTCATGAAGTTCATGTATATTGCAAAGATTTGAATTCATTAGAGGTTCACTCTTCCCTTTCTTTACTATTTTCACTCCTAATATCATGCTTTGCGTTGGGGTTTCTTTGATTTTTTGTCGCTTTGTCTTATTAGTTGTTTGAATTAGTATGTCGTTGATTTTGTTCTGTTTTGCGGAAAGTTCAATTCAATATTGTTTTTATTTTATTTTTATGATTGTTTAGGTTACAGTTGTACAGGTGTAGAAGATTAGCGTGGCTTGGTGAAAGAAATAATTAGTGTTAATGGGTCATGCCGTGGCGTTAGGTAAAAAAAAAATTAGAAATGGGCCACGACATTTAATAAAGAGGAAAGAATTAGACATGAGCTGAATTGAGTATAAATCTGTCAGGCCCAATAATTTTAGTCATAGCTTAATACTTAGCCCATTATTCCATAATAGGTAAATATCTCATAATTTCAAAGATAGAGTAGTAATTAGTAAACATCTCTAAATGTTGATAATTTTTCAATACTTTAAATAGTTAAGATATTTCTTGACTTCCAAATAATTCCTTCCATAATTCTCAAGCCGCACGATAATCTCAAAACTAGTTTAAAAAAAACAAACATAATTCTTAATAATCGCTAGTATGCTTTAGGCGCGTATTAATAAATAAATTATCGTAATTATGTACACATTCGCGTGATATAAATATGATCCCACAAATAAATCAAGGTACACGTTCGCGCGACTTTGGCCACACAATCTTAATAAATAATAAAATGCTATTAATTGTGTACACATACGCGTGACATGATTTTGGCACAATAAACAAAACGCATTCACACACGTGATTCGTTTCAAGATAATTTTCATAAATCTAATCAAGAAATAAAAGCGTACATAGATAAAACATGGAAACCAATAAACCACAGTTTGTCCAAAATTAATTCAAGCCAATTTTAGTCAATAAAGCGACCGTGTTAGAACCACAGGACTCGGGGAATGCCTTACACCTTCTCCCCGGTCAACGGAATTCCTTACCCGGATTTTATTTTGCAGACCAATAATAAAAGAGTCAAATCTTCCTTTGACTAGGGATTCAAACAAAAGGTGACTTGGAACACCCAAAAAATCAATTCCAAGTGGCGACTCTGTAAATAAAATAATCCCTATTCAAGTTTGTCACTTTAATTGGAGAAACTCTTTAACCCACCATCCACAATCAATAATACATTATTTATCTTTTGGGGGTAGAAAAGGGGTGTGACAGCTATGGCGACTCTGTTGGGGAATTCAAGTATTCGAGCTTGTACATTGACTTTATTTGGCTTTATTAATTTTTGTATATATTGTGATTTATTTGGGACTAATGTGCTACTTGTTCATTTTTTACTGTCTTGATATTGTTGAACTGTACATATAAATTGTATCCTATCTCGCATCCCACTGAGTCTTTTGATAATTAGTTATGTTGTGTTTACTTACCCGCATCACAAAATTTCTGTCTTGAGTAAAACCAGTTAGCCTACCAGCTTCTGGTGAAGGATTTAGTCACACATGTTTAAGCGGGAGAGCCGTTAGCTAGCTAGTGCTGTTTTACTACTGGTAATGCTTGACGCTCCTCGGCTCGGGTTGTCCGCCCGAGTAAGCTAGGTCTAGATACCATCTCCTTTAGGATTTACAAACTTAGAAGAACAAGCCACAAGCAATGAATATCCCTAGTAGGCTACTCTTTATTTGTATCATGTGCATTTGACTTAGCAGCGCTCGACTCATGGGCCAAGTTCTGTTTTAGGACAGGTACCTTGTGGAGACCATTATGTCATGTTATGTGCTACTTGTTGCATTATTTGGGAGGCTTGCCTGTCGACCGACTTTAGCATATATCGGTTGAACGAAGAGAGAAAAAATGATGTGGTTTAGTGCATATGGTTCTTAAAGATTAATTTTCATATAAAAATAAAAGAGAAGAAGTACATAGTCAATTTTAACCGAATTACGCGGGTCTGATTCTCACCGGATGTGAGATACATAGGCAAACCTCATCGGTTTCGGCCCCCAATTTTTAAAAAATCCAAAAAGATATTTTTCTTTAATTACTTCTTTAGAAGCTTCCGTTTTTTTTAAGAGACCAAAAATCCAAAAATATTTTCTTCCTTTTTTTTAAAAAAAAGAGTCTTTCTCCCAAAATCCAAAAAAAATATATATTTTTTTTCTACTTTAGAAGTTTTTCTTTCACCAATTCCAAAAAACAAAACAATTGAAAAAAAATTTAAAAAAAATATTTTCTTTGCTAGAAAATTTTGTCGGATTAATTGTATATAAAAAAGAGTTAGTTTATCTATTTTATTTCTGATCCACCGAACTACACGGGTCTGATTTCTCACCGAAAAAAAAAAATCAAAAATTTTTTCTTTTTTTTTTAGAAGTCTTTCATTTGAAAAAAAAAATCAAAATCAAAATCCAAAAATATATATTTTTTCCTTTTTTAGAAGTCTTTCTCCTAAAAAATCCAAAAAACAAAAATAATCAAAATCCCAAAAAAAAAATATTTTCTTTCTCCTTTAAGAATTCTTCTTTTCAAACATTCCAAAAGAAAAAAAGTGCTAGCTTAAGTACTTTGTCCCGGTATTCCTGAACTACGTAATGATCTGATTCATGCGGCGTCATGATACGTAGGCAATTCCCATCGGATTCGATCATAGCCATAAACAAATTGAGTAAAAAAAAAAAATCGAAAAAACATTGAGTGGAAAAAAAGAAGAAAGAGAAAGAGTGAAAAAAAAAAATAACAGAGAAAAACAAAGAGCGAAAAACAACAAAAAGAGAAAAAAATCAAGATATGAAAAAAAAAATCAAAAAAAAGGAAAAATGAAAAGAAAAGAGAGAGAGCCTCCCGAGATGGATTACCCCCTGTTGGTGAATCATACTCGATCTTGTTCCAAAAGCTAGTCAGGCTAGGTCTACTGTGGCCAGTAGCTCCGAACCGGCCAAATCCTGAGTCCCATTCGCACCAGGCTAACGCTAGATGTGAATACCACTCTGGAGCAATCAGACATGATACAGAAGACTGTTAGACTCTTAAGAGAGCAGTGGAAGACCTCATCAATGTCAAGGAAATAATGCTTAGGGATGAAGAGGCACCTAACATGATGAACAATTCTCTGCCTACTCACACCAATGGGCTAGTAATCGGAATAATCTGTGAAGATGAGGAATTTGATCTGGCACTGAAGGCCATTGCAGCCATTGCCGAGACAGAAGAGAAACCTAAAAACGGGCGCCAAACCTGAAAAGTTCTCTTTTCATATGGGAGTCTCGGTAGCCGGTCTTGCTATCTTTTCTGCGTCCGAATTATTTCAGGATCTAATCCGAATATTTTTACTTCACTGCTTTGCTTTCTGATGTAAACCCTTCTATCTTAAAATCTTTTTTTTTTTAAAAAAAAATCAAATGAAATTAATATTTCATTGTCGGGGAATGTTTCTTTTCTTAATCTTGTCATTTTTCTTATTCTCTTTTTAGTTCTGTTAATGCAGATTTTAATGACATGACATGCTTGCGAACTTCACGCCCAGATCCTAAAATGTTGTCAGACCCCGAAATAATAGATCAAGAAACAAAATATTTTGAAGACAAGGCTTGTAAGAAAATTGGAACGAAGTTGAGGTTCCCTCTCTTCGGATAATTGTTGAAGCCGGGATTGAGGATAAAGATTGGGTCAAGAACCGATTGAAATAATTGACACTGATGGATGAAAAATGATTGGCCGCAATTTGCCACGGACAGTTGTGCCAACAAAGAATAGTCCGTGTCTACAACAAGAAAGTGCGGCCCAATAAATTTAAAATAAGACAACTCATTCTGAGACGTATCCTCCCAACTCATGAAGAAGCTAAAGGAAAATTGGCTTCAAATTGGAAAGGTACATACATTGTAATGAGAGTACTGCAAAAGAGAGCGTTGTACCTGGGAAGCAACGAAGAAAGTGTCCCTGAAACAACCGTCAATGCGGATGCAGTCAAAAGGTACTATGTTTGACCCTCTATATAGCATTAATGTTCTCTGATTGGGATGATGAAGGCTTTCATTCTCGCTATCCAAACACCATCAACCCTTTGCTAACCCTTTTGAGCCGGTTACCTTTCTTTGATTACCCTCTTTGGAACCTGAAGATGTTATTTTAAAAAAAAAAAAAAAGAAGAAGAAAAAGAAAAAAAAAAATCAAACAAGTTCATGTTAATCGAACTACGTCCGACTTGATTCCAAAAGGATACGTAGGCAGCTTCTCTCTGGGGTTCAGTCACACCAAAATAAAAATCTACATTCCCCAAAAAGTTGAAACTAGGATATGTGTTATAATGGTTCGGCGATGGTTTCTCCTGAGAGGTTCCAAAGTTGTAATTCAATACAAATCCTTTTTACCCAAATCCTTTTCAAGTCCTTCTGATCAATCAACGAGAATGTTCAAGAATTGGAGGATATAATCACTTGGATCTGATGCCACCAAAATGAGAGAAATAAAATGAGAGAGTCTTATTGGTGAAAAAACCTCACGGGCACCATAGGGCAATGGCGAGCAAATAAAATGAAAATGAGAGTCTTGTTAGTGAAAACCCGCAAAGGGCACTATAAGGCGATGGTGAGAAGAGAAATGAGAGAGATTAGCTGGTGAAAACCCGCAAAGGGCACTACTGATCGAAAAGAGGATCTTCACAGCCATTGGTATTGACAATCCTGGACAAGGTTTCTAGGTTTCGAGGCAAAAGTTGTGATGAATTTCTAAGAGTCGGACGGTTTACACAGATCAGACATCAAGTCCAAAAGGCATGTCATGTTCATTGAAGTCCGCATATACTCCAGACAAGTCATTCTTTCCTTCCCCGAAAGGGATACCTCTTGTCTAAATTCATTGTCCATTTCATTGTTTGTTTTTCTTTGATTTCATTTTGGTCTAACTCTGTTCCAAAACTAAGGCAAAGAAGGGATATCAAGACTGATTTACAGGGCTTTCGTTTGATAAAAGCTAATATGTAAAAAAAGGTACCCAGA
This sequence comes from Nicotiana tabacum, assembly GCF_000715075.1. Lineage (NCBI taxonomy): Eukaryota > Viridiplantae > Streptophyta > Magnoliopsida > Solanales > Solanaceae > Nicotiana > Nicotiana tabacum. The sequence continues at coordinate 136,488,952 of NC_134102.1, forward strand.
CTCGGCAGCGACATCAAGTCGACCCCGACTGGCCATGGCGGCTGATGCTTAGAAATCAAAAACTCTTGTAAGGAGGAAATCAAATTGAAAGTGCCTACAAGGCAAAATGAAGTTGAATAGGTTAAGTCCCAAGTGGCTAACCGTTTTGGCAAAGTTTGAAAAGCCAAAGGTTCCCAGTGCTCTGAAACTGAAAGTGTTAAGGAAAGAAGTCGAAAGTGAAATGCCACAAAGTCAAAATAAAGTTGAAAAGGTTAAGTCCCACGAGGCTGGTATTAAGGAAACCATAAAAAAAAAAGATGGGCACAAAGCCAAGCTTCCAAAGACATCAAGGCCACAAACCGACCATCACTTTTAAAACTCACAATTTTTCTTTGTTTTGAAGCAGGAACAAAGCAGTGCAAAATGGCGATTCCTAAAGGACGAATATCACCAAAGGTAAGTTTCCTTAAAATCTCCAATTTTTCTTTATTTTTAGCATGCATCACTACTTTTCATACCTCTCATTTTCGTAGCTTAACCCAAGTAGAACCTTTTCGCCTAGGAGGATTCAGCTCATAGTTTCAGGTAGAAGCACTCTTCGCCGAGACTATTTTTTGTTTCTTAACCCAGGTAGAACATTTTCGCCTAGGGAGATCCAGCTAATATTTCCAGGTAGAAGTACTTTTCGCCCAGGTTGTTTTACGTAGCTTAACCCAGATAGAACTTTTTCGCCTAGGGGGATCCAGCACATAGTTCCGGGTAGAAGTACTCTTCGCTCAGGTTGTTTTTTGTAGCTTAACCCAGGTAGAACCTTTTCGCTTAGGGGGATCCAGCTCATATTTTCAGGTAGAAGTACTTTTCGCCTAAGCTTGCTTTTCATAGCTTAACCCAGGTAGAACCTTTTCGCCTAGGGGGATTCAGCTCATAGTTCCGGGTAGAAGCACTCTTCGCCCAGGCTATTTTTTGTTGCTTAACCCAGGTAGAACATTTTCGCCTAGGGGGATCCAGCTAATATTTTCGAGTAGAAGTACTTTTCGCCCAGGCTGTTTTACGTAGCTTAACCCAGATAGAACTTTTTCGCCTAGGGGGATCCAGCTCATAGTTTCGGGTAGAAGTACTATTCGCTCAGGTTGCTTTTCGTAGCTTAACCTAGGTAGAACCTTTTTGCCTAGGGGAATCCAGCTAATATTTCCGGGTAGAAGTACTTTTCTCCCAGGTTATTTTACATAGCTTAACCCAAGTACAACATTTTCGTCTTGGGGGATCCAGCACATAGTTCCGGGTAGAAGTACTCTTCGCTCAGGTTGTTTTTTTGTAGCTTAACCCAGGTAGAACCTTTTCGCTTAGGGGGATCCAGCTCATATTTTCAGGTAGAAGTACTTTTCGCCTAAGCTTGCTTTTCATAGCTTAACCCAGGTAGAACCTTTTCGCCTAGGGGGATTCAGCTCATAGTTCCGGGTAGAAGCACTCTTCGCCCGGGCTATTTTTTGTTGCTTAACCTAGGTAGAACATTTTCGCATAGGGGGATCCAGCTAATATTTTCGGATAGAAGTACTTTTCTCTCAGGTTGTTTTACGTAGCTTAACCCAAGTAGAACATTTTCGTCTAGGGGGATCCAGCACATAGTTCCGGGTAGAAGTACTCTTCGCTCAGGTTATTTTTTGTAGCTTAACCTAGGTAGAACCTTTTTGCTTAGGGGGATCCAGCTCATATTTTCAGGTAGAAGTACTTTTCGCCTAAGCTTGCTTTTCATAACTTAACCCAGGTAGAACCTTTTCGCCTAGGGGGATTCAGCTCATAGTTCCGGGTAGAAGCACTCTTCGCCCAGGCTATTTTTTATTGCTTAACCCAGGTAGAACATTTTCGCCTAGGGGGATCCAGCTAATATTTCCGGGTAGAAGTACTTTTCGCCCAGGCTGTTTTACGTAGCTTAACCCAGATAGAACTTTTTCGCCTAGGGGGATCCAGCTCATAGTTCCGGGTAGAAGTACTATTCGCTCAGGTTGCTTTTCGTAGCTTAACCTAGGTAGAACCTTTTTGCATAGGAGAATCCAGCTAATATTTCCTGGTAGAAGTACTATTTGCCCAGGATTGTTTTTCGTAACTTAACCCAGGTAGAACCTTTTCGCCTAGGGGGATCCAGCTCATAGTTTCCTGGTAGAAATACTATTCGCCCAGGATTGGTTTTTGTAGCTTAACCCAGATAGAACTTTTTTGCCTAGGGAGATCCAGCTCATAGTTCCGGGTAGAAGTACTTTTTGCCCAGGCTGTCTTTCGTAGCTTAACCCAGGTAGAACATTTTCACCTAGGGGGATCCAGCTCATAGTTCCGGGTAGAAGTACTTTTCGCTGAGGATGTTTTATGTAGCTTAACCCAGGTAGAGCCTTTTCTCTTAGGGGGATCCAACTCATATTTTCGGGTAGAAGTACTTTTCACCTAAGCTTGCTTTTCATAGCTTAACCCAAGTAGAACCTTTTCGCCTAGGGGATCTAGCTCATAGTTCCGGGTGGAAGTACTCTTTGTCTAGTTTTGTTTTTCATAGTTTAACCTAGGTAGAACTTTTTCACCAAGGGGATTCAACATTCTTTTTCCCAGTAATATAGGGCACCAACCTCTGGTTATATTTCCTTTTCAGTAATACATGGCACCAACCCCTGATTATATTTCCTTTTCAGTATAGGGTACACCAATCCCCGATCTCCTTACCAGTATAGGTTACACCAATCCCTAGCTGTGTTCTCCAATATATGATACTTCATTCCCTAGTTGATTTGAGCTTAAATGCAGGGTACACCATTCCTGTTCTTTTATTTCTTTCAATAAAGAAGTAGTTTAGAATTTTTGTTACAATAACTCATGAAATTTTCCTAGTGAAAACTGGGGCAGAAAAATTTTGTTTGTTTGTTTGTTGTGATGTCTGAGTAGGTTTACCACGAGGCACAGTGTTGGAGATGAACAAAAGAAAAGGTCTCAATCCAGAATAAAGAAAAGAAAAGGAAAAGAAGTGAATCCAAATGCAGAAGTAGATGGAAAGGATATGGACTACTCAAGACATGACTGGAGTTACGAGCTTCACATTTCCCGTTTTGCTCAAAAGAAGCCGTAGAAGAATGAACTAGCACTTACAGCTAGCAAGCATCAAGGTTCAGATCAGAGCTTGCATGAACAACCAGTCAAGATTCAAGATCAAGCTTCAAAAGACTTATAGATAGGAATCTTGTAACTCATAGTTGATAGGCTTGTTTAGTTTCTTTCAATTTTGATGTAATAGCAAGACCACGGACCGGAGCCTCGACGGAACCTCACTCGACTCTCCAACTCATCACTCCATTATTTTTCTTGAACTACACACGACCTGATTCCCTTATAACCTGGGATATGTAGGCTGTCCAAAACCAGGACTCAGTTGCACCTTTTTCTTTTATTTTCTTCCTCTTTTGAATAACGATATGGTCAAAACTTAGTCACATGTCTCACTTTATCTTTTCCTGAAAACTTTTAATGTTTCCAAGCAAAGAGGGGCATGCTGTGAGCACCTAATTTTTGACCGTGCTTGAATATTTACCGCTTCCCAGACGTGTCCCCACTTAACTTTTCTTTGTACCTCATGCTTGTCCCATATACTTGTCCCCCATGCTTTGTCCCCCATGCTTGTTCCCCACTCCACTTTCATACTTGTCCCCCCCACACTTTGCTCCCTACTCTCTCCATTGTTCCCCACTCCTTGTCCCCTATGCTTGTCTCCTATCACAAATCTTATACCCCATTTCAGCTATAAAACACACACAAAAAGGAGGAGAAAAGGAGATCTGAAAATACACAAGATAGAGAGAGACAGAAGATAGCAACAAAGAAAAATCCTAAGGCCTACTTCTTCTTCCTCCAGCCAGCCTCCTCCATGAAACTTAACCCAAAAACCTCATTAAAAAGCTCAACCAAATAGCACCAATTTCAGCCATGAAACTCACCAAAAACACCATGAAAAATACCATCTAAACTTCATAAAAACCACCTGAAAATCACCTTTAAACCAGCCCCCCAAAAGCAACGAAAATCAGTCCCAAACCCAGCTGAAAAACCTCACAAAATCATCTCTAAAGCCACAAAAGAACGCAGCTCTAAAGCCACCATAGCCGCTGCCCAGAAACAGCCATTAAACCCACCTAAAACAACCCCCAAATCAGCCCCAAAAACCAGCCAAACCCGACAAAATTAGCCGCGAAATAGCTCTCCTCAAACCCGCAAAATTAGTTACGAAAATCATAGTTTTCACCACTCTTTAATCCCCAAAACAGGAGCTCAAATTGCTGCTAATTTCACCGTGAAACAGTGCCAAAATTTCAGTCGAGTTTGAGGCCGCCAATGAGGTCGTAGTTCGTTAGCACCGGTCATGAAGTTCATGTATATTGCAAAGATTTGAATTCATTAGAGGTTCACTCTTCCCTTTCTTTACTATTTTCACTCCTAATATCATGCTTTTCGTTGGGGTTTCTTTGATTTTTTGTCGCTTTGTCTTATTAGTTGTTTGAATTAGTATGTCGTTGATTTTGTTCTGTTTTGCGAAAAGTTCAATTCAATATTATTTTTATTTCATTTTTATGATTGTTTAGGTTACAGTTGTATAGGTGTAGAAGATTAGCGTGGCTTGGTGAAAGAAATAATTAGTGTTAATGGGTCATGCCATGGCGTTAGGTAAAAAAAAAATTAGAAATGGGCCACGACATTTAATAAAGAGGAAAGAATTAGACATGAGCTGAATTGAGTATAAATCTGTCAGGCCCAATAATTTTAGTCATAGCTTAATACTTAGCCCATTATTCCATAATAGGTAAATATCTCATAATTTCAAAGATAGAGTAGTAATTAGTAAACATCTCTAAATGTTGATAATTTTTCAATACTTTAAATAGTTAAGATATTTCTTGACTTCCAAATAATTCCTTCCATAATTCTCAAGCCGCACGATAATCTCAAAACTAGTTTAAAAAAAACAAACATAATTCTTAATAATCGCTAGTATGCTTTAGGCGCGTATTAATAAATAAATTATCGTAATTATGTACACATTTGCGTGATATAAATATGATCCCACAAATAAATCAAGGTACACGTTCGCGCGACTTTGGCCACACAATCTTAATAAATAATAAAATGCTATTAATTGTGTACACATACGCGTGACATGATTTTGGCACAATAAACAAAACGCATTCACACACGTGATTCGTTTCAAGATAATTTTCATAAATCTAATCAAGAAATAAAAGCGTACATAGATAAAACATGAAAACCAATAAATCACAGTTTGTCCAAAATTAATTCAAGCCAATTTTAGTCAATAAAGCGGCCGTGTTAGAACCACAGGACTCGGGGAATGCCTTACACCTTCTCTCCGGTCAACGAAATTCCTTACCCGAACTTTGTTTTGCAGACCAATAATAAAAGAGTCAAATCTTCTTTTGACTAGGGATTCAAACAAAAGGTGACTTGGAACACCCAAAAAATCAATTCCAAGTGGCGACTCTGTAAATAAAATAATTCTTATTCAAGTTTGTCACTTTAATTGGAGAAACTCTTTAACCCACCATCCACAATCAATAATCCATTATTTATCTTTTGGGGTAGAAAAGGGTGTGACGCTCAATATAAGACATCCTGGTGTTTTGGAGTGAAACATACATCCTTTGTAGCAGTGGCATTCAGTTGACGCCATTTCACCGCTGGTTCAAACTCGAGTGTAAATAGTAGAAGGGAACAGCAGGAAAATAACATATTGAATAAGAAAACAGTAATGGTTTCAATTTCTAAAACGAACAGATTTTTAAATTCTGAACTTCCGACGTGGTCGAGGTAGCATTCAATTTTGGGGAATACGGATATTTTCCCAGTGCTTGTTTGTTTTGGACGACGCCAAGTAATCAGAGGTAACTGGCTTGCACTATCTTCGTTGCTAGGAACTTCCCCAAGTAATCATATCCATGACAGTAAAGAGCTTCAATATCTGCCCTTCGACCACTCTGAACCATTGCTGCCACCTCTTCTTTGTAACTATCCTGCCAGAGTCAGCAATTTTGTGACTATTAAGCCAAATAATGGATTAAGAAGGACGTTTCCAAATTAACTGGATTCATACCTGCAGAATTTCTGATGACATCAAGCTCTTGGCAATCTGCAGATCTCGTGGTTTCAAAGGGACCAAAGATTCTTCGGGTACAAGTTGATCAATATCATCCTTTCGCAGTCCTAGCCACTTGACATTGCAAGCTAAAATACATGTAGAGAAATAGATTCGTATAAGATACCAAGGGCACATGATTCAACATAACTATAAGAGAAACGAGCACCATATCTGTACGCTTCAAGTCCCATCCCTATGCTTCCAAACTTGAAGGTGCAAAGAATTGCTAGTCCAGCCGGATTCCTTTAAAATCACAATTTGATTTGTAAGTAAGAACTTTGGTCTGCATCTAATGTGGTGGCAACACTAGTGAAGTCATTTATACCAGTCAACCAACCCCAGGACTGGCAAATTGGGGAATGTCCGACACATTCGATGAAGCAGAAACCTGAATAAGTATTTTGAGATTAGAATATGTTGTAAGTTAATATTTGAATGGACAATAGTTCTGTGAGCTGGAACTTCAGGTAAAAGGAGTTGTCTTTGAAGATGACATACTATATGCTTAACTCTTCACCTCACCTAGTGGCAATATCAGGGAATCCCTTGGCAGTGATTAGAATGCATGGGATTTGATTGAATACACGATCCTCAGCCAGTCGCTGGAATATGGCATGCTAAAAAGTAGAACTACTTTTAGTTTCTTGTAAAATCAGTGGTGTAAAGTTTTCAGAAAGAGACAAAAATAATACCTTCTCCACCACAATGATGTATCGTGCATCTGTTTCCATGGCCAATTTTTCCAACAATTCCAAGTCTCCAGATATAGCATATCCGGACGATCCACAGGTAGAGCAGTCAACAACCTCCTTGTTTGGCTCCTTTCTCAGTGGTTAAAGAAGTAAGCAAACATAAGGCACTAATCCATCTTTGGAAAAAAGAAGTACCAAAGTTCTAAGTGTTGGATAACTACCTACTTCAATCCTTGACCAAAGCTTAAATGGGAAACTTAATGATTTGTACCCTTAAGTATTAAGTTCCTTGATTGTTCGCACAAAATCAGAATAAAACAAAGCAAAATAGTGTGTCATACACAGCCAAAAACAGCTAATTATACCGACTGTAGAAACTTGGAAACATTAAAAGTTTGACTAGGTTGACTCCTATAGAAAGACATCAATCTACTACGTCTCAATTCCAAACACGTGGTGATTGTCTATATCAATTCTCTATATCCCCTTTGCTTTATTAGGCCCATTTGATTCCAAAACGATAGATAGTGTTACTGTTACAGGTCAAGTTAAGCTAATAATGGTAAGCTTTTGATGAAATAAAATATGGATTCTGAAGACCGGAAGCAGAGCAGCACATATATGAACAGCTGAAATTACCACTGAAGGGTTAAGAATAGTACCTGCAACAATAAACGGCCCGCTATAGCCCCTCTGCTAGATGCCATTATTCCAAGGCTATAGCGGCTGCACCGAAGCAAGGCTACCAAGTCTGGTTTTCATAGAAGGTAAAATGAAGGACCCCGTTACCAAAATCAACCAAGCACACAAATCATAATTCAGAAATGACGAAAAGAAAGAAGAATCAGCATTGACCTTGAATGGTCCTATTAACCTGCAATTGAGAAGTGAAATAATCTGGTGAATCACAGAGCAGCTTGTAATATAGCTCTCTTTGAGTCACCCTCTTTTCCTGAACCAGAATTTGGTAGCACATTTCCATTACCTTCCAAACTTGATCACAAAAACTAAGCCAGCATTATTAATTTGTGCAGACTGCATTAAGTAATTTCTTTCTTTCGGAAAGAGATTGGTATTCTTTTACCTCTTATGAAGGACTTGGAGCTATTCTCTCTCGTTAATGATCGCGTGCAAAACGAATGGGACAGGAAGATCCATGAATCACCGGTCAGTAACCCCCGGCTCACTCTGCTATTGCTGGAATTTCTACTGATCTGTCACATAGACAGTAAACTATTAACTACAACTCAAACTCGATCTGGTTGGGTTCGACTATATAAACTATCTATATCCGTTTCTGTTCAGGCCCATTTCTTCCTGATACTGGTAAATAATTTGTATTTAAGGCAACACAATAAAGGTTCACAACTAAATCTGTCACAATTGCTACATTATAGTTCAAATTTTGGCATGCAGTTTCATTTCCCATGTGTTTTTGTTCAATTTTTCCTCTTCATGAAAATAGACATCCTGAACTGTTCGGGATAAATTAACTTTATTTTGAATTTCATTATTAGATTCACAGAAGCTAATGATGTTTACGTACGACACGCATATGAAGTAGGCTAAAATTGCAAGTTATAGTGAAATTATGATTCGGAAAAAAGTAGAATTTCGTACCAGTGATAGATCGGAAATAGATGGAGAGTTCGAACTTAGGGCTTTCAGAAAATTGAGGACCGCAACTTCAATTCGACCTCGGACCTAAACACATAAATCCGATTAGATGATCACACAAACGCATGATAAAGTTATGAAACTGTTTAAGTTTCGATTCTAACAGTTTAACTTTTTACAATAGATTACAAAAGCGCTAAAATTACTCTGAAATCTAATTTAGACAAACAAAAATGTCAATCGTTTTTCGACTTAATTAAACTTCTATTTGAGGCGATTCATACATTTCGATATTGCTATTAATCTACGAATTCTGTTTATGGCGGAGAGCGAGTTACCTGTGAAGGAGGAAGAATATCGGCATAACAGAGGTGTTGATCGGAGAAGAAAATGGTTGATCTGCATAATTCTCCCATAGTTTCAAATGGTAGGTTTTTCGCGGTAGATCTGAAATTTGAATCCGCCGGTGGGGCTGAATTATAACCCCCTCAAAACTTTAATAGTACATATTTTTGTCCATCGAGACAAAATGGTCATCCGGCCCAAACATATTACATTAAATAGCCTAAAATATTTATTTTATATATTTTTTGTATAGTGACTATCTATTTTGTATATTTGTTGTATAGTGACAGTCTATTTTGTATAGTGACAGTCTATTTTGTATATATTTTGTATAGTGACAGTCTATTTAGTATATATTTTGTATAGTGACAGTCTATTTTGTATATATTTTGTATAGTGACAGTCTATTTTGTACAGTGACAGTCTATTTAGTATATATTTTGTATAATGACAGTCTATTTTTGTATATATTTTGTATAGTGACAGTCTATTGTATATAAATTGTATGGTGACAGTTTATTTTGTATAATTTTTATATAGTGACAGTCCATTTTGTATATATTTTGTAATATACCAATATTCAAATCTATTTTCACCGAAAGAAATACATAAATATCCATGTAAATATATACTAATGGTGGGCCTGGAATTATGATTCCCATCAAAATCAACTAATGACATATATGTGGAATTTATTTGGTGAAATCCAAAGGATTTCCCCAACAAAGAAAGTTAGCCCAGAAAAAAATAAGACAATAACAAAGTGCTTGGCATTTATATTCAAAGGGTGGTTGCCCCTCTCTGTTTAGCGAATGATTTTTCTTTTCGACTTTTAAAACAAAATCAACAGCCCTTGAATTCTTGGAAATACGTACTACTATACAGTCATTTCTTCAGTATCAATCAACAACAACATCTAGATCTCTCTTTCTCTGTCTTTGTTTCTGTGATTTTAGTTCCTCTTTTTTGGTGCATAACAATTGAGGCAGTGATGATATTTTATCTGGATACTGGGTTAACTGGATCGGGCATAGAGACTATCCGACCCGTATCTTTGCCTGGCAAATCACCGGATGACCGACGATTCAAAGGTTTTTACTTTGCATGCAATCAGTGATTTTGCAGCCATGGCGTGGTCGCCTCTCTTTTTCGCAATCTGTCTTTGCAGATCTGAGCATCTTAGTTAAGTACTTTGAATTGACCTAAAACTTCTTCTTCTTTGAATTTCAACTACTTTTTGTGCGCTTAAGTGTTAGCTTAAGCATCTGACCAAAAGAATGAGGATTCTGAGGAAGATTGAGTTCTTCTGTGTTATGGTTATGATACTTTAAAGTCAAAAGTCAAAAGGAGTTGCCGGAGAATCGTCGGAACAACGGCTCAAGATAAAATCAAAGATGGAGGAAGATAGTTCAAACTCTAATTTCAAGTCTTTGGCTGAACAACGACGACATCCGCTTGCAGAAGTAGTGGGGGAGTGGCGGTGGTGTCGAGACACTCTTAAGGAGACTAAAGCTGGGGATACAACTATGCAGGTGCTTGTGGGTCAGATGTATAATTACTTTTGGGTTAGCCACTAGAATTACTTTTGGGCTATAAAATGTATATTGTAATTTTGGGCTACCGGATGTTAAAAGTTTGGCCCGAATGACTATAAATGAATTTTGCTCGTTTATATATGGATGATTTCCGTCGGCCCACTTTGGATATATGGGGCGATTTAGAACACTCTACTTGGGCTGGGCCGGTTTGTTTCCTAATTCGTTCGTATTACTCACGAATTATGAGAGGGAATATTTCAATTTGTTTTTATTTTCCAAGTACAAGTGTATCATGTAAGATATGTATTAATAAGTAAATTATAAGTCGTATATGCTTTTTTTAGATGGTAGCAAATTCTTTAGTGAAGCAAGAGTCTGAGTATTCAAAAACTAAATAGATTTGTGACTTTAAATATGATTCAATATTTAGAGTTGTGTATGAATTGGCGTGGTGTATTATGCACACACTGACACACCTACTAGTTTTAATTTTAATTACATTGTATATACAAGGACGGAGTTAAAAATAGTGAACTCAGTTGAACCCGCTGCAAAAAGCTAAATCAGTCAACATTGTTGTTTTGTTGACATGTGATGTGAATTTTAAGATTCTTTTCCAGACTTTTATGATTTTTCCAGACACAGGCTCAGGTCAAATGTGTGACATTTGAAAAATGGGTGAGTGAGGTAGAAATCGTTCGAAAATTGATCAGTTAATTTTAGGACTAATTATTTTTCCATTTCCAGTTGGCGGTGGCTGATTGTAACTTGTAAGATAAGAGTATGTTGAAAATTAAAACGTAGTGGGAATATTGAACGCTGGTTATATTATATATAACTTTAGTTGTGCCTTATTATTTACCGTCTATATATCCATTTATAACCATGTACGAGTAATAAATCTGGAATAGGCAAAAAAAAAAAAAAAGGGTAGCAAATTGGATTGTTGAGAATAAATTATTTACTGATAAAGACTTTCCTTTAATAGAATCACAAATTAATTAAAATCCCACTCTTTAGATTATTCTTCGTCTTATCTTATTAAAAAGTTGAGTTATCTCTTTCCTGAAAATTCTGTAGGGCATATAGTAGTCACCTCTTCAATATATAAATATTCTTGGCATGATAAATTCATGATGGCAAGTTGTATAATTTATATATAAACAAAAAAAGAAAAAAACACAAGTTGCTGCGTGAAATATTGAATTTGAATTTTGAACTACCGACTGATGTGAAGCTTTCTCTTAAGAAAAACACAAGAAAGTAAGAAAAACACGGTTTCTCTCATCTAGTTGCTTTGAGAATTCAGTCCTCAACTCCAAAATCTAGAGCTTTCAAATCTTTTCATTTTCTGTTCTTTTACCCCCACTACCCTCTATAGTCCACCCCACCCTATAATAGCTAATATACATATATTTATTTATACATACACCTATGTATGTGATGTAATTGTAGGAGTACTAATAGGAGTATGTTAAATAATAAAGCCAAATGGCTAAGGTGGTAGAGAAGAAAATACTGAATAATTGGGCATGGTAACCCCATAAATAGTGGTCCATTTAATTTAAAAAGAGATAAAAAGATACTACATGGGAGGAATCAATGGCGAAGCCAGAAATTTATTTCTTCAAGAGTTTTCAAACTCGGAAGAATTGAAAAAATTCTCCGGCAAAAAATGTTTAATATATGTTATATATATATACACATCTCTAAAACCTACTCTATTCGGTCCACAATAAGTGATTTTTTGGTCTTTTTTTTGTGGTCCAAAATAAGTGATTTTTTCAGATTTTAAGAATGAATTAATTATTTTTTTCCTACATTGCCCTTGGAGTAAATAATGTTGGAGTATGTGTTAGGGGTATTTATGTGAAGAGATAGTAAGGGTTAATATGGTCAATTTTATTGCTAATTAATATTAAAAGATATATTTCTTAATTTGTGTGAAAATATCTAAAAAATCACTTATTGTGGACCGAAGGGAGTAATATTTTACTTATATACATAGTGTAATTTTCCGACGAATGGTGATCAACCAACCTTTAAGACACGTAGCTTCGCCCCGGGGAAAAGTATTCATTTAAGTTGTGTTACTCAAAGTTCCCTCTACTTCACGCAATATATTTGCTAATTAAATATACCTATTTTTAAAGGGGAGACAACATAACGCAACTTGCCCGCGTGCTACCATTTTCTTGTTTCGTTTCGTCCCTTATGGGTCATATGCTTACGTTGATACTTGATAATAATTGAGTCATTCGATTGATAAATATCTTAATGTGGACTTTTGGGAGCCAATTCCATTTTAATGTTTCAATATTAGTATTTTAGTATTTCTCATCATAAGTATACATTCTTAGATAATTATTTAATAAGTACGTGGAATCCAATAATTTGTAAAATTAGCTAGTTTAGTTTTTGTTAGGTTATTTTTCTTTTCTCTTATAAATAAGTTATGTATGAATGATGAGCAAGAACATTCTAAATATCACGATAGACAAAATTTTGTATAACACGAACCAGAAATCAGTTAAAGCATAATTATATATGGAACATATTTCTTCCTTGTCCTTTTAAGGACAATTTTTCACACTTGTACTGTACATGAATAAATTATGATGGTAATTGATAATACTCTTTTTAAATTTGGAATATTAATGAAATCAGTGAGTTTGGAAATACTTATGCATTTATGGTCATGTACATAATTTGTAACTCAACGTATTCAAAAGCTATAATTTATGAGTATCTCCCTTTATAACTCAACTCCAAAAGTAGTTCATCAGTTGATGAGGATTATTTAAGTTTCATACATGAGAAAAAGTACTCTAACACAACCTTTCACACACGAATTAGATATATGGAGCGTGAACAATATAAAATAAGAAATCAAAAAGAGGATTTAACATTAAATGAAGAATGAGAATAAGTCTGACTCTAATACAAGTTAAGAAAATGGAACTTTATATAGCTTTATATCTAACTTAACCCAAAAAACTACTCATAGCATGAGAATAATCAAGATCATATAAAAAAACAACAATGTAATGATTCAAACAGTAATGATTCTAACTTTCTATCAGAAGTAGAAAGTGCCCTTGCCAAATGGGGCATATACTGGAAATTAAGAATGCCAAAAAAGAAAAAACAAATTAAACAAGCTGGCTAATTCTTAATTCATCCTTCGTATTTCGAATACTTAAATTGTATTTGTATGCAAATTAATTAGCAACACTAATAAATTATTAATTAACTGTATACAACCCTTTATTTAGTGAAAGGCCAAACAAATTAGACTTGAAAAAAAAAACATCGCTGACATACTCATACTGAGTGACAAATCATCTTAAGTAGGATTTGATCACTTAGTCAACAATGAGAACTTAAAAGCCAAAAATTCAGACAAAAGCGTGTATTATTTGCTAAACGTTATTGCCCTTTGACATTGTAACAAAGTCAACTCATGAATCCATCGTATAATAACCAAAAAAAACAAAACTATCTAGTTCTTTCTGTGTGTGTAAAGAAAAAAAATTTCTGCGAATTTAATAATATTTTCAGTCTTTAAATACCCCTCAAAGCTGCATTTTTTAGCTATCAAAAAGTCAGCGCCATTATTTTCAGTTTCCTCTTCTTTGTATATTCAAGAAACAAGAGCTTAAAATGATGGATTGGGGTCTACAAGCTGTTGTTATAGGATCATCAACCTGTAGTGATATCCAATATGGAGCAAATTATATTGATCAAAAATCTTATTTTTCTCCTTTGGATTTTCAAGAAAGTGAATATTTAGCGTTTTCTGAGATGAAAACGGAGGTTTTGAGTGATGAACTAGAAGAGCTTTACAAGCCATTTTACCCAGTTGTTGGAAAAAACACTTTAATGGAAAATGGTGGCTGCTATCCCAAAAAACCTAAAGAAGAGCAGAAAGAAGAAAACGAGCAGCAATCGTTTTCTCTCGTGGCTGCTCCGATTTATGTACCAAAGTACAAAAGAAGGTAAGGAAAATGGTGTTTTAATTTCTTTGATTAATCATAATGTAAAAATTTTACTATGTGGATTTGATTAAAGTATTTGGTGTTTGATATGAAGTTGATTATATTTTCACAGGAAAAATGAACAGAAGAGAGTGGTGTTTCAGTTAAAAGCAGAAGATCTTTCTTCTGATAAGTGGGCGTGGCGAAAATATGGTCAAAAACCCATCAAAGGCTCCCCTTATCCAAGGTCTTAATTCTCTCCAAATTCAGTACTTCATTAGAAACACTCTTATGTATGTGTGTGTATATACATACATCTCTTGTGCGGACTCTTCATACATCTCTTGTGCGGACTCTTCAAATTGTTGCCGCACTCGCATCAGATCCTTCAAAAATATACTTCTTTTGGAGGTTCCGACACACATCTGACGATATTTTCGGAGAGTCCGAACAACATATAATATAATATAAAGAATTGTTATGCTATCAACGTATTTTAACCTGTTGTAGTTAGCACATAATATGTCTTATATTTTTTCTGATTATTGATCTCATTTTTTATGGACTGTTCTCTGTAGTTTTTTTTTTAAGTAATCTGATCACAATATAAAAGTTTCTTTACGATGTTTGTGTATAGACGATATACATTAGAGCTTAGAACTTACCATATGTGGAGCTTAGATCTAAATATGGTCCTTTAATTTAACTCCTCTATATTGAATTTGTTATATGGAAGACATTTGGAAGTGAAAAACGCTTTGGCCAAATTGACTCTTGAAAACATAAACTTGCAACTCTTTAGTTATTCTCGTCGAATTAGTATGTATCAATCTCATCTAAAAGCTTAAGTTATTAATGAGTTGACAATAATTCTGATGTTTATTTTTTCTCTTAAAAATAGGAGTTATTATAGGTGCAGCAGCTCAAAGGGATGTTTAGCAAGGAAACAAGTAGAACAAAGTTGCACTGAACTTGGGACTTTTATTGTGACCTACACAGCTGAACACAACCATAGTCAGCCAACTCGTAGAAATTCTCTTGCTGGAACTATCAAAACCAAATTTCCAACCTCAAACAACTCCAATAAAAATGGAAGTCCAAAAATAGAGAAAGAAAAGCTTACAAGTACCCATGGTTCAACATCAGATTTAGTTTTATCCAAAGCAACCCTTTTGAATATTGAACCCAACATTCAACAAGAACAATTTCCAGAAATAGAATTTCCAGAAATAGAAATCAATCAAGGGAATAATATGTTTGAAGGAAGTGATGAGAATGAATGTGTTTCAATTGAAGACATGTTTGATGGAGATTTCTTTGCCGGTCTAGAAGATATTCATGACGGATTTAATTCTTCTTTTGGATGTAATTCCACATTTCCCTTTTCTACTTGATGGAATATATGCATTGGAATCTTTTTTTTTTTTTTTTGTAGAGATTAATTCATTCGAAAAAAAGATGGATAAACGTAATTAGCCATGTTACTATGTATATGAGCCTTTTCTTTTCTTTTAATTTCTTTCTCTCACCCCATCCAGGGATCAAACTCTCGTGTCTCGACTTATTGGAGGTGTCTCGTCAACTGAGTCAAACAGCTCGTCTTGTATTATGGCACATTTCTTTATTTTGAAACAATTAACTTTAAGTCGTTTCCCCCCTTAAATTACGTATTGAGTTAACACAGCCAATGTAAATTAAAACAGATGGAATAGTAGTTATATCAGCAACAACAACATGCACAGTGTAATCCCACAAGTTGTATAGGAAAAAAATATGATATGCTAAGTAATTGAATAAGAGTGACACGTGGAGCCGAAAGCAGAGGACATCTAAAACCGAAGACAATTGTTTCATTTGTTACCGGAAAGAATGACGCCCATAAAGATGCAATAAATACCTGACACCCGGTAGCATTAAATGGAGAATATTTTACAGCATTTAGTACACTGTCCGTTACAAAAAATTTGTCATTTATGCTTACCGTTACAGATTCTTCAATGGCTCTCATAATTTACATTAAAGAAGGGAATGATCCTAGGACCTTGTTCCCTAGGTGTAACTATAAATAGTGAGCTCTGTTATCACTATAAAGGACATGAATTTTCAGACAAACTAACGCTATAATCTATTCAAAGTTTTACACAATTTTACCTTCTTACTTTTTGATTTCATTAGTGTTGTGCCCAGAAGCTTTGCTCCCGGAATTACTATTTATGCTATTTTATCTCGATCTCAAGGCTAAGTATTGCATATTTCTTCAATTCTTTTATCATTTCACGATCGAGTTAATTCACTTGTCTAGAAACCACGTATAAATTCAACTGTATTATTTTACGGGTAAACAGTTTGGCACCCACCGTGGGGCCTAGACAATCGTGTAATTAAGTTGATCCTTGCCTCTTTTACTAACATGTTTTGATTATTTATTCTTAGCAAAAAATCACAAAAAATGGTAGACATTGGTGTTAACAACACACACAATCTTGCGGCCCAAGGAGACCAGCCTCAACACGAGGACTAAATCAGTAACACCCACAATGAGGGAAGCGATGCTACGCCGGTCCACCGCAAGCGGTACCCGCGACATGTTCGAGAGGCAACTCCCGATGATGCTGAAGAGGAGCATGTTGTTGAAGCGGTAAGGGTCCTGCAAGAGCAACAAGAGATCATTCTAGGCCATCTCACACGACAAGATAAGGTTATGACAGAAATAAAGCAAGCGCTGTCGTGAGCTTCCAATAATGCAAATGGACAAGGTCCAGTCCCTCCCGGCGCTCTCGCAAATCAAACAACGCAGAGGGTCAACAACAACACCCCAAGGGGTGAAGTCGGCTCTGATGGGGCCAGAGTGATTCTGGTCACAACAACGAGAGAGATCCCCTCAAAAGAGAGATCTTGCAGTTTATGAGGGAAGTGAACACCCGCACGGACCAAATTTCGGGTGCACCACCAGTGCTGAAAGGGCTGGACTCAAAGAAGTAGACTCAGTTACCGTATAAACCAAGCGCGACACCAGAATTAATCCCGAAGTAGTTCAAAATGCCCGACATGCCGAAATACAATGGGACTTCGGATCCTCATGAGCATATTTCCACCTATACAATGGCCGTGAAGGGGAACGATTTAGCTCCCCGCGAGATTGAATCTGTTTTGCTGAAGAAATTCGGGAGAGATTCTCACGAGGGGAGCCCTTACTTGGTATTCGCTGTTACCCGTGCATTCCATAGATTCCTTTGAGATGCTCGCAGATTCTTTTATTAAGGCCCATGCCGAGGATAGAAAGGTGCAGGCTCGAAGGGCCGACATATTCCGAATTGCACAAGGAGAGTCCGAGTTGCTGCGGGAATTCATCAACCAGTTCCAAAAGGAGAGGATGTTGCTACTGCCCGTTATAAAGAATTTGTCATTTATGCTCATCGTTACAGATTCTTCAATGGCCCTCATAATTGACATTAAAGAAGGGCATGATCCTAGAACTTTGTTCCCTAGGTACAACTATAAATAGTGAGTTCTGTTATCATTATAAAGAACACGAATTTTCAGGCAAACTCACGCTATAATCTATTCAAAGCTTTACACAATTTTACCTTCTTACTTTTTGATTTTATTACTGTTGTGCCCGGAAGCCTTGCTCCCAAAATTACTATTTTTGCTATTTCATCTCGATCTCAAGGCTAAGTATTGCATATTTCTTCAATTCTTTTATCATTTCAGGATTGAGTTAATTCACTTGTCTAGAAATCACGTATAAATTCAACTATATCATTTTACAAGTAAATAGTTTGGCACCCACCGTGTGGCCTAGACAGTCATGTAATTAAGTTGATCTTTGCCTATTTTGCTAACGTGTTTTGATTATTTGTTCTTAGCAAAAAATCATAAAAAATGGTAGATATTGGTGTTAACAACACACACAATCTTGAGGCCCAAGGAGACCAGCCTCAGCACGAGGACTCAATCAATAACACCCGCAATAAGGGAAGCGATGCTACGCCGGTCCACGGCAGGCGGTACCCGCGGCATGTTCGAGAGGCGACTCCCGATGATGCTGAAGAGCAGCATGTTGTTGAAGCGGTAAGGGTCCTGCAAGAGCAACAATAGGTAATTCTAGGCCATCTCACATGACATGATAAGATTATGATACAAATAAAGCAGGCGTTGTCACGATCTTCCAATAATGCAAATGGATGAGGCCCAGTCCCACCCGGCGCTCCCGTAAATCGAACAACGCAGAGGGTCGAGAATAATACCCCAAGGGGCAAGGTCGGCTCTGATGGGGCCGGAGGGAATGGTTCTAGTCACAACAACGAGAGCGATCTCTTCAAAAGAGAGCTCCTTCAGTTTATGAGGGAAGTGAACGCCCGCATGGACCAAATCTCAGGTTCACCACCGATGTTGAAAGGGCCGGACTCAAAGAAGTATACTCAGTTGAAGTATAAACCAAACGTGTCACCAGAATTGATCCCGAAGCGGTTCAAAATGCCCGACGTGCCGAAATACGATAGGACTTCGGACCCTCATGAGTATATTACCACCTATACAACGGCGGTGAAAGGGAACGATTTAGCTCCCCGCAAGATTGAATCTGTTTTGTTGAAGAAATTTAGAGGGATTCTCATGAGGGGAGCCCTGACGTGGTGTTCGCTATTACCCGACCATTCCATAGATTCCTTTGAGATGCTCGTAGATTTTTTTATTAAGTCCCATGCTGAGGCCAGAAAGGTGCAGGCCTGAAAGGCCGACATATTCCGAATTGCACAAGGAGAGTTCGAGTTGCTGCGGCAATTCATCACCCAGTTTCAAAAGGAGAGGATGTTGTTACTGCCCGTTACAAAGAATTTGTCATTTATGCTCACCGTTACAGATTCTTCAATGGCCCTCATAATTGACATTAAAGAATGGCATGATCCTAGGACCTTGTTCCCTAGGTGAAACTATAAATAGTGAGCTCTGTTATCATTGTAAAGAACACGAATTTTCAAGCAAACTGACGCTATAATCTATTCAAAGCTTTACACAATTTTACCTTCTTACTTTTTAATTTTATTACTGTTATGCCCGTAAGCCTTACTCCTTGAATTACTGTTTCTGCTATTTCATCTCGATCTCAGGCCTAAGTATTGCATATTTCTTCAATTGTTTTATCATTTTAGGATCGAATTAATTCACTTGTCTAGAAACTACGTATAAATTCAACGGTACCATTTTACGGGTAAACAGTTTGGCGCCCACCGTATAGTGTACACTGACCTTACCCCTGCCTTTAAAAAGATAGAGAAGTTATTTTCGAAAGACCCTCGACTCAGGAAGGGGGGGGGGGGCAATAACATGCAATAGTAGTTATATCAGAGAACATAATTTAGTGTGAATTGATATAAATTTTAGAAGGGATTACTAAGAAATCGGAAGAAATACAAAGCATGGATATTAACGTAACAAGCCTTTTCCTATAGTTTAATTTTATCAGAGTGCTTTAAATAGTTAATTTGGTGTATGTAGAAATAATGTTCAATGTATTTACTTTTAGGGTGTGTTTGGTATGAAGGAAAATATTTTCTCGATAATATTTTTTAATTTTTTCATGTTTGGCTGGCTTAAATGTTTTGGAAACATTTCCCTCCAACTCCGTTACAACTTCGTTAAAACTTCGTTCATGCGCCAATCAATTGATAGTGAAGCAGATAAGGAAGAGTTTTGATCACCATGTGGGTAGTCTCTATTAGGGTTTCTGTTTCATGTGCACTAAAAATGAAGGAAGATTGGTGCGACTATAGTAATGCCCAGCATACGAGCAAAGGACTCTACCTACCACATACTAACGAATGAAAGAAGCTTATCGCGGATGATAGGACAAGCGATAGCGGTTCCATTCTTGCTCTTCCTATTCCATACCATAAGCAGACACCTTTGATTCATCGACATTGGCGCTAGAGGCTCTACCCCCATCTACCATCCCTTTATGGAGTTAGTGGACCAAGAGAAAAAATTCTCCAATATAATAAAGAAAGTAAGAAGGGTTCCAAACCATTGAAACAGAAAGTACTAAAGATTGTTACGACGTGGCAGAAATGATCATCGTCAAGCACAAGATTCAAAGATGGAATCTTCCTACTCTTGTTAGTTGGGACAAAGCATCCTATCTTGTTGATTCTCATTTCCCACCGCCTTGAGCTCTCGCTTTCAGGGTGAATACGCAAGAAATTCACTATGAAAATTGACATGGCACAATCCATGAAGAGTATGATGTGCCCGACCTTACTTCTCTTGATCCCCACCCACCTCCCGTAGAGGCGGGTCAATATCAATATCTATACCATAGATTGATTTTAGCTTTATCTTTTCAGAGACAGGAGAATTCCTTCTGTACTTACAAGAATGCTACTTAGGGAGAAGAATCTCTTGACTCAGGAGCACCTGAATCTATTCTTTCTGTGTCCCACATCCGCCTATGTTAAAGCATCCGCCCATTCCTCAGTGAAAAGAAATTCTACCCAGGGATCAAAAAATAAAACTGGTGCCTCGTCAGAAAGTCTTGGTTCGTAGAGTACAGGCCTTTCCCAAAGATATTGGTTCTGAGCTCATGCGGGTGACTTTTGTCTTATGACACGGCATGATAATTGATCGAGTGTGCTTTCCTTTCTCCTACTCCTACTTAGGGAAGGGAAGTGCTAAAGGGAGGGCATGCTCGACTGAGAGGAGAGGGAAGCTTCTTCATTTTCGGCACAGGCGCGGACTCTACGATCTCTGGGTTGCCGAGGTTCCTTTTCTTTCGCCTCTTAAGATCCGCTATCTCTATGATTCGATCCTTCACGTATTGTCCCCATACTTCTTTGATCTCCCTTTTTACTGACGTAAGAAAATGACCCAGGCTTGGCTAGCTTTTTTCAAACTTGACGGTCAAGTTCCTGCTACTTCCATAAATACGCCTCGGATGAGCCTAACAACTGTGTACCTGGAAGCACTTTTGTTTTCAACCGCCAGATGGTAAAGGAAGGTGCCATCCCTCATTCCTCTCGCAATCACAATAGCCGTATAGTCGAGTAGTTGAGTTAGATGAGGGATAACGATCGAACTATCAAAGAGGTCCGCTACCAAAGAATTAGGAGTTATAACATTCATAAAAGAAAGAAAAAACCAATATGTCAACTTCAACTAAGAAAGAATAAGAATAAGAAGAATTGCTTAAGTAAGGTAGTCACTTCTTTTTTTGGTATACCGCTCTGCGAGCAGAGCGAATGAACATAAATCTTTCCGAATATCATGAATATCCTTCGCCCCTTATCTCCTCATCTTCCTATTTATAAGCCACAACTTACTTCGACGTTATCAATTTCCCATAGAAACTTCGGAGCTTTCCTAGCCACTATACTTTTCTTTTATTATCTTTTTTGTCTGAAAATTGGTTTGATTTGCTTCACCTATGAGAATTTCTACCAATTCTTCTTTTATTCATCAATGCTCATCCTAATATACGTCGAGATTACTGCCTTAGCCCTGTCCTATCATATGTATAATGTAGTTCGTCATTTATTGACGGATTTTTCGGGATTTTTCTTTCTTAGAATTGGAAGAAGGAAGGGTTCAAAAGGGGATGGAAATACAGATTTGGATGCCTCGTGTCATATGATAAAGAAGAGAGTTTTTACAAAGCCCTTAGAGCTTGTTGAGAAAGTAACTTTGAAAATGGGCTTACTATGGGAAATATGGAAGTTTAAAGCGATAACAAAGGCCTTAGGGAATAGGATCTCTTTCTGCGTCTACTGATGCTTCTGAAAAAATCCTTTGGTTTGGCTTGTTTAATTGATTCGTACGTAAGCCGAGAGCTTCATACGTGAGATTTATTTGGCAAAGGAAAGTCAAGAGAAAAGGTGGTAGCTATTCTAACAAGTCTTCTGTGAAGGAGTAGCACTAGGCTAGTAACTTATTACACTAGTCTCGATTCTTCAAGGTTGTACGAGCTGTAATAGTAGTAGAAAAACCTCCTGTCCCGAGTTGGCTTAAGCCATACCTTTACTAAAGAATTGGAGGAAAATGTTTTCCCTATCAAGAGAAGGAAAAATATTTTTTAAAACTCTTTTTTAACCTTTTCCCCTATTCCCCATCCCCCACCACCCACCCCACCCCACCTCACCCTTTGCAAAAACCCCCACACCCGCCCCCAACCCCCCACCCTAAATATAAATATTATTAGTGGTACTTTCTTTTCATGTTATAGATAGAGTACTTTTTTTTATTTCAACAAATGAGTATTTTTCTTTTCATGATATATTTTTTTTTCATTTTAACAAAAAAAGTACTTTCTTTTCATGATATAAAAAAGTTTTTTCTTTCCTTTCAACAAAATAATGTAGTAAAAAGTATTTTCTTTCATTTCAACAAAATGAGTATTTCTTTTCATGATGTAGAAAAAGTATTTTCTTTCATTTCAACAAAATAAGTACTTTATTTTCATGTTGTAGAAAGAATACTTTCTTTTTGAACAAAAAAAGAGTATTTTTATTTTAGTTATGGAGCACAAATTTTAACGTTATTTTTTGCATAAAAAGATAATGCAACAAATTAGTTCCTTTGGGTTTGTGTGAAATTTTAGAAGACTAATTAAATTCTTGAAGAAAATAGATTAGTTTACACAGGAGGCCCTAGCGAAAGTTTTATAAATATCTAAGAGTTACCATTCGAGGACGATTGTTTCTAAAGGGGGGAAGGATGTTACATCCCGTACTTTAATATTAGGATGAGTCGTAGTAATCCATATGAGCTTGAAGGGATTAAGACCATTCACGAGGTTATAAAGGATTTGTGATTATCTTATTGTAAGACCCCGTAAGTTTAACAACCTTGATACGTTATATACATTTCATATGATATTTTGAATGGAACATTTTTGTAAAAGAAGGTTTGAAAAATATAATTTTATATAGTTATTAATATTACTACTTTCGAATATGCTTTAAATTATACACATAATGTGAGAAAGTTTATGAGATTTTCTTTATTGTAAAGATAGAAATTATTTTCTCACAAGAAAAGAAGGTTATCTTTTTACCATTTTAAGAATTAAGCGTACGAAAATTTGTACTCTCTATATGAGATTAGAAAAATTATAAGTTGAGAAAATATATGTATTTTTACATGGATGTTTTAATAAAATAATAGTGTATGTTTTAATTTTATATGGTACCATGATTTATTAATTAGTTTATTTGGATAAGGTTGATTAATCTCTTTAACGTGGTAGCATGTGTGAAGTTAATCAAGCCTAAATGTGACTAAGGATGTTATGTTATAAGGTGGCATTAAGAGAATTCTTCTTGTGGCTTAGTCATTATTCAAGTGGGGCCCACAAACCCACAAATATAAGAGGCTTTCTTACCTTATTACTCCCTCTGTTTCAATTTAGATGAGGTAGTTTGACTCGTCACAGAGTTTAAGTAATAAAAGAAGACTTTTGAAACTTGTGGTCTTAAAAGCTTAAGGGGTAAAAGCTTTATGGGGCAATGATATTTGTGCGGTTATAAAAACTTCTCATTAAGGGTAAAATGAAGAGTTTATAGTTGAATTATTTCTAACTGTAGAAATGTGTCATTCTTTTTGGAACGGACTAATAAGGAAAGTGTGTCATCTAAATTGAAACAGAGGGAGTAAGAGATGATTTTATGCTAGCCTCTCTTTATTTCACCAATGAAGATACTTACATATTCTACATGATGGGTCTTAAGCAAGAATTTTCATACGAAATTATACTGTATAATAGCAACGGGATTTGCAATTCTAGGAGAGTACGGTAAAATCTTTCTCAAGAATATCATATAAATTTTTCCCTACTTCAATCCGCCGTTACGTATTTTTCGCGAAAGACGTGGGTTAGAGGGATTGTTAAGAGAATTGACTCAGGTATGTTAAGGCTATCCCTTCTTTCCTTTTGGCATGATTCAAGTAACGATACGTAAACATAATATTATTTCATAAATGGCTCTACTCTTAGTAACTAAGAAGGTCTACGTTATTCATTCCAGTAAAATGATATTCAAGCATGTCTAAGTATGTATCTAGTTCCCTATTGAGGTATTTGATAAAGATGTTAATGTTCATAATATAGTGATATATGCATCTTCATGCATTTACCACCGTGCTACGGCTGGTTGGGCAGACACGCATATACATTTACCACCGAGTTACGGCCGGTCGGGTAGCCATACATTTACCACCGACCTACGACCGGTTGGGCAGTTACACATTTACCACCGAGCTACGACCGATCGGGCAGTCATGCATTTACCACCGAGCTACGACCGGTTAGACAGTTATACATTTACCACCGAGCTACGGCCGGTCGGGCAGTCATGTATTTTCCACCGTGCTACGGCTGGTCGGGCAGTTACCACTGATCATTATATATATATATATATATATATATATATATATATATATATATATATATATATATATGTATATATATATATATATACGGTGGTACTTCAGAGATTCAGGTTGATTCTTAATTATATGTCTTTAATTAATGTTGACTTATTGTTATGTTTCAGTTCCGCCTTACATACTCGGTACATTATTTGTACTGACGTTCTTTTGTTGGGGATGCTGCATTCATGCCTGCAGGTATAGATAATCAGTTTGACGAGACCTCATAGTAGATGATATTGGCATTCAGCGAAGGATCGGTAAGACTCCACCTCATTCGGAGTGCAGCCGAGTCTATGAGTCATTGTATCAGAGTTTTGCTACAGACTTATGGGTAGGCCGGTACCATGTTCTATTTGATGTCAAATAATCTTAGAGGCTTTGTAGATAGAGGTTCATTTTATACAGTATGTCAGAGGCCTTGATGGCCCATATGTATTCATGTTTTAAGAAAGATGGTTTATTGATATAGTGTTTTCCCACTTACAATTGTACATTATGAGTGGTGGCCATGTGGGCCCATGATAGTTACAAAAGGAATGAGTTCAGTTAACTGGACCAATGTATGTTCTAATTTTGGTCAAACGATCATGAGTTACAGAGTGGTTCGCTCGGGCCAGCACGACACCGGGTACCAGCCACGCCTCCTCAGGTTTGGGGCGTGACAAAGTGGTATCAGAGCGGGTCGTGTCCTAGGAAATCTACAAAGTAGTGCCTAGTAGGGTCTTACTTATGGGTGTGTTGCGCGCCACATTTATAATTGAGAGACTCTAGGTCTTTTAGGAAATGTTACCCTTCTTTTATTTCCAGATCGTGCCATAAAGCTGAGTCGTAAGAAGTCAGTATGAAGCTTTCGCCAGATTTTGTATGCACCAGGGGTGCAGGTATCACAGTAGAGCTTTAAGGTGTAATTTCACCTATGTAGAAGGGGGGGGTTATGAAAGCGACAGAAGATACGATGCGAATTGAAAGGTAAGTAAGGTAAATGTGAAGAAGATACGAGATACTCAAGTACAAAAGTTTGTGAGTAGTCAAGACTTCAGATAGAGGTTGGATTTTAGTTTAGTTTACAGAGGAGACCCTAGCAAAAGTTTTGTAAATCTCAAAAGAGTTAACATTCGAGGATGAATGTTTCTAAAGGGGAGAGGATGTTACATCCCGTACTTTAATACTAGGATGAGTCGTAGTAATCCATATGAGCTTGAAGGGATTAAGACCATTCACGAGGTTATAAAGGATTTGTGATTATCTTATTGTAAGACCCCGTAAGTTTAACAACCTTGATACGTTATATACATTTCATATGATATTTTGAATGGAACATTTTTTGTAAAAGAATGTTTGAAAAATATGATTTTATATAGTTATTAATATTACTACTTTCGAATATACTTTAAATTATACACATAATATGAAAACATTTATGAGATTTTCTTTATTGTAAAGATAGAAATTATTTTTTCACAAGAAAAGAAGATTATCTTTTTACCATTTTAAGAATTAAGCATACGAAAATTTGTACTCCTTATATGAGATTAGGAAAATTAGAAGTTGAAAAAATATATGTATTTTTATATGGATGTTTTAATAAAATAATAGTGTATGCTTTAATTTTATATGGTACCATAATTTATTAATTAGTTTATTTGGATAAGGTTGATTAATCTCCTTAACGTGGCAGCATGTGTAAAGTTAATCAAGCCTAAATGTGACTAAGGATGTTATGTTATAAGGTGGAATTAAGAGAATTCTTCTTGTGGCTTAGTCATTATTCAAGTGGGGCCCACAAACCCACAAATATAAGAGGCATTCTTACCTTATTAAGAGATAATTTTATGTTAGCCTCTCTTTATTTCACAAATGAAGATACTTACATCTTCTAAGTGACGGGTCTTCAGCAAGAATTTTCATACGAAATTATACTGTGTAATTGTAAAGGAATTTGAAATTCTAGGAGAGCACGGTAAAATCTTTCTCAAGAATATCATATAGATTGTTTCCTACTTCAATCCGCCGTTACGTGTTTTATGCAAAAGACGTGGGTTAGAGGGATTGTTAAGAGAATCGACTAAGGTATGTTAAGGCTATCCCTTCTTTCCTTTTGGCATGATCCAAGTAACGATACGTAAACGTAATATTATTTCATAAATGGCTCTACTATTAGTAACTAAGAAGATCTACGTTATTCATTTCTGTAAAATGATATTCAAGCATGTCTAAGTATGTATCTAGTTTCTTATTGAGGTATTTGATAAAGATGTTAATGTTCATAATATAGTGATACATACATCTTCATGCATTTACCACCATGCTATGGCCGGTTGGGCATGCACACATATACATTTACCACCGAGCTACGGCCGGTCGGGCAGTCATACATTTACCACCGACCTGCAGCCGGTTGGGCAGTTTCACATTTATCACCGAGCTACGGCCGGTCGGGCAGTCGTGCATTTACCACCGAGCTACGACCGGTTGGGAAGTTATACATTTACCACCGAGCTACGGCCGGTCGGGCATTCATGCATTTACCACCGCGCTACAGCCGGTCGGGAAGTTACCACTGATTAATTGGGCAGTCATGCATCATACGATATGGATAATAGTCTCAAAGAGAAGCATTATATATATAAGTATACTAAGTATGTATATACGGTGGTACTTCAGAGATTCAAGTTGATTCTTATATGTCTTTAATTAATGTTGACTTATTGTTATGTTTCAGTTCCGGCTTACATACTTGATACATTATTCGTACTGACGTCCTTTTATTGGGGACGCTGCATTCATGCCTGCAGGTATAGATAATTAGTTTGACGAGCCCTCATAGTAGATGAGGTTACCATTCGGCGAAGGATCGGTAAGACTCCACCTCATTCGGAGTGCAACCGAGTCTATGAGTCATTGTGTCAGAGTTTTGCTATAGACTTATGGGTAGGCCGGTACCCTGTTCCATTTGATGTCAAATAATATTAAAGGCTTTGTAGATAGAGGTTCATTTTATACTGTATGTCAGAGGCCTTGACGGCCTATATGTATTCATGTTTTAAGAAAGATGGTTCATTGATACAATATTTTCCCACTTACAGTTGTACATTATGAGTGGTGGCCATGTGAGCCCATGATAGTTACAAAAGGAATGAGTTAAGTTAACTCGACCTATGTATGTTCTAGTTTTGGTCGAATGATTATGAGTTACAGAGTGGTTCGCTCGGGCCAGCACGACACCGGGTGCCAACCACGCCTCCCCAGGTTTGGGGCATGACAACAAGAAATATGGGGACTTGGGGGAAGGGGGTGAGGAGAGTAGCATACAAAATAATTTTCCTAAAAAATATTTTCTACTCTCTAACCAAACACTAGAAAATATTTTCGAGAAAAAGTTTTCCACTCACCAACTAAACAAGAGAAAATATGTTATAAAATCACTCATTTTTCTTGATAACCAAACACACCCTTAGTTATGCATTCTTTTCTTTTTAAAGAAAAATTACGTATTTTTCTTAGTGGGCGCAAAAGTTTGACCAGACGCTGCTAATATATTAAGATTGAAATATAAGTAAATACATAAAATGAGCTAACTAAAACTTCCTCCTCCAACCCAAATGCAGGTGAACAGTTCACACCTTCATAATAGATAATAATGCATGTAGCCTGTATTGGTAAAAGAAATACGTATTCGCCTTGTTTACCCGAAAAATTGGATAGAGTTAAATTTATGTATGGTTCTAAGGATATATGATATAATTTGATACAAATCATATAGAGAAATAGAAATACATGTATTCTTGACTATGAGAATGAGAATAGTGAGCAAGAAGAACGAATAAGATAAAGTGAAATAAACATAAGGGGATATCTTTCAATATGAGAAGAAATCTTTCGTTACAATGTGTGAACCTCCCCTGTGCTTACATGGATTTCCCCTTTTATAGTAGATGGATCTTACTTTATTTACAATAAAAAATATACAGTGGAGAACCCATGATGAATTGTCTTTTCCCTACTTCTCGCCAAGATTCTCTCCCTTAGTGCAGTTGTAACGGCCTTGTCTGTGAGCTTCGATACTGACTCGAACTCGATATCGGGTCGAGCCATTGGCCTTGACTTGAGCTCAATCCTGACTCGGAGTCTTGATATTCGGGGTGGGTGTTGGTCGGTCTGTGCATCTACGACAACCTTTTGCCTCGTGGTTTGATTTGGTCATGGGCCCGATAATGATACCGAACTGATCCTTGATCGGATTTGGAGCTCGAATCCTGAAGCTCTTTCTGGCTTTCTTCGGACCTCGACCTGACCTTACGTAGATATCTTTCGATCGAAGTATTATCATCTCGATCAGTCCGTACGACTGACTCAATCGGTTCTGACCGTACACAGATAGTCCCCTCGTTTCTCGAAAAAGGATGTGGTGAGAAACAATATGATTTCCCAACAGCTCGATCAGATATATACTGACGTTTACATCGATCCCGACCATGACGTATGTGATAGCTGTCCAATCGGTTCGGTTTTACCAAGGCATTTAATGTGTCAGACGGTGGTCGACCACCTATGATATTGAACCGTCATTACTTCAATCTATAAATAGCCTTTCCTTCTATCATTCATACTTTTACGTCTTCAATCTTCCAAATTTTCTAAGTTCCTTTTCGTCTCTTCTGAGTTTTTCGCATATAAATCTGTGAGTTTTACTGCAAACTCTTTCTTAAAACACGAAATACTTTTGTTATTTGTTCACGAAATTTTAAATGGCAAAAACGTCAAAAACTGTTCCGCAAAAAGAGACCGCTTCTTCATCTCGACCTGCTGGTGGCGAGGATGTGGAAGAGCCCCGCTCTGAGGAATTCGTTCTGGTAGGGTGTTCGACTGTAGGCGATTTTAAAATTGAAAAGCCTTCTTTGATACCGGGTCTATGTGAGCCGATGTCGAGGTATCAATGTTCAATTACCGAAAAAGTTCTCGATAAAGTCATACAAGAATGTAACTGGGATAATAAACTCGTAGTAATCCCATCGCCTGATGAATCAATTACTACCCACGTCAAAGGGTTCTTAAGTGTTTACACTTATCCTTTCACGTTGGGACCTTTAGAGCCTATCATCGTTGCCTTTTGTAAGAGGTACGATGTGACCCTTGGCCAAATCTACCCTTCCTTTTGAAGGATAGTGATTCTTCTTCGATTTTTCTCGAGCAAGGTCGAGGGGCATTTCTTCACCCTCGATCATCTTATGCGCCTTTATAGTCCCCGACTTTATCGAGGAGGGTTGATCAAGCTTGCTCACTGAGCAACCAAAGCTCTATTCTCGAGCATAGATGAGACCCAGGATCAGGGTTGGATGGGCCGTTTTGTTAGAATCAAAACCTCGGACCTGATCCCTGCCGATGACTTGCCATTTCCCGAGAAATGGAATATGAGCTGTGAGTGAATGTTTCTCTTTACCCGATTTGATTTTGTGGTTGCCTTTTATTTTGTTGATACATTTTTCTTTCCTTATCACAACCGTAGCTCGAATGCCGGAACCGATCCTGGATCTTAGACAATGGGTCGAAAGTCTGGTATTGTAGAGACCGTACTCCGAGCGTGCTTGGGTCGAATTATCAAAGGATCGATGGGAGGCCCGCAGTCATGGTAAATATTTTATCGATTTGTCTCTTCATCAGTTTGTATGGTAAATTTCCCTCTTCCCTTTTGTAGGACTCGGGAAAGATATAGTCATGAGGCCCCCATCTGGTGGCGAAAAAGTTCCTGTCCTGAAGCTAGCAAAAGAAAGGAAGAGAAAAGACGTATCGGGCTCCCTGAGCTCGGAAAAGAAGAAACCAGCTAAGAGATCTCGAAAGCCGAAGGGGGGCTCTGGTGTTATGTCTTCGGAAGTGGCCCGCCATTTAAAGGACGAGCCCGAAGAAGGAGAAGAGAATTTAGCCTGCGTATGGGCCAATGTTGTGATTCAACAGTCTTCCAATTTGGTGGGAGCAAATCAGGGAACCTTGGCCATAATCTCAGAACAAGAAGAAGCAGAGATTATCCCTTCTCGAACTAAGATGATTGAAAGGGACACCGAGGGTGGATCTTCTCGGGCAGTAGAAGACATTTCAAGGGATGAGTTCTGGATAGTTGACATTGGCGGATCCCCTCAGATTTTGGATGCCATGATTCGAGAGGCCGTCATGTTGGAGGATCGGTCCTATGAGGGTATTCAGGAGTCGACCGATATCCATGGTTTTCTGGAGGGGCTCGAGTCAGGTGCCTCAGAGGAGGTTACCAGTTTTGGTGGAATGCCGGTACCCAAAAAAGCATCGTGGTCAGGTTCTACCGAGCCTTCATCGATTCATAAACTGGTGGACCAATTTTCAGCCCCGAGTATTGATCCCGACCGAAGGCGGAAGATAGTGCTCTCCGTACCTGCGGATACCCGAATTTTTTCTTCCCTTGTGGGGATTGCCAACTACCTTCGGTCCTTGGTGACCGAAGAAGATCAATCAGTGATGAATGCGGTGGGGACCGCCTGTCTTTTCAATGAGGCCCAACATGCTTTGAATCGGGTAACTCTGATGGCGTTTTCGCTGCTTCTTTTATATAAAGTTGTAGGTTATTCTAATGTTTCTTCTTTTGTTCGCAGGCTTTGGTGTTGCATCATGAGGCCTTTCTTCGAATCCGAGAGGAGCATGATGCCGAGGTTCGGAGCCTCACTAAGAAGAGTGACTCTACAAGCTCCTTAGTGAAAAACTTCGAGCAGATTTGACAGCGGCTCGGGAAGAGCATGAGGAGATGGCTGAGCAGGTATTCTAAATGTTCCATGATAGTGAAGATGAAAATGAGATAACCACTAATGATCCGATTCTGCAGGTTCGGCAGAGGATCGAGCAGATTGGACGCTTAACTCACAGGTAGGTGCGCTACTGGCTGAGGCAGAAGAATTTAAAAAGTGTATGGATATCCTTGCCTCGAAAAAGGAAGCCGTCGAAGCTCAGTTGGAGCTGTCTGATGCCCAACTTCGATCTGCAAAAGAAAATGCTTTGGGGCTGATCGAAAGGATGAAAGAGCTTCAGCATCGGTTGGATTTAGCCACTGCAGATAAAGCAGATTTGGCCAAAGAACTTGGAGTGGCCAGATCTGAGGTGATCGAGGCCAATAAAAGAGCTGATGCCAAAGTGGCTCAGTTCAGGATCGATGTCGAGGTTAACCAAGCCAAAGCTGAGAGCATGGTCGAACATGCAAAATGGCAAGCTCGGAGAGAGGCTCTCGAGGAGGTAAGAGTCAGGGCTTAGATATTGGGGCCGAGATTGAAGTCGCCAGGGCAGAGGAGAACAAAGCGCGGAGGTTGGTCTTTCCTGAGGAGGACTCCGATGACTCGGGGGAGTCTGAAGATGAGGACGATGCCGAGAATAAGGCCTCCGATGAAGATTGAGTCATTTAGGGCCTTAGGTCATTTGCTGCGTTCTTTCGATACCGCTTTCGATTTTTGTATAAAGAACTTCCTTTTGGCAGAGTAGCCGACTCTGTACAAAATATTTGTAAATATAAATCTTTCTTCCTTTTGAAGCAAAATAGACTTTCAAGCTAAATAGATAGTTTGAATTTTAATCTCTGTTGCCTTCATGCCTTGTGGGTAGTCCCATTTGCTTTATCGGGCTCGAACATCCTTCAGCTTTTAAATAGTCAAGTATTCGTTTGAATTCAAAGAAATGAGTAGTTTTGCTTGGAATAATGTAGCCCCTATTCATACTGGTCGAGTGAGTGCTTGCTTGAACTCGAAATAAAAGTAGCCCGTAGTCTTAATAGTCGAGTGAATGATTCGAACTCGATATAATGTAGCCCGTAGGCGTAATGGTCGAATGAGCGCTTGCTCGAACTCGAAAATAAAAGTAGCCCGTAGGCTTAGTAGTTGAGTGGATGATTCAAACTCGAAATAATGTATCCCGTAGGCGTAATGGTCAAAGTAGCCCGTAGGCTTAAAGGTCGAGTGAGTGCTTGCTCGAACTCGAAATAAAAGTAGCCTGTAGGCTTAGCAGTCGAGTGAATGATTCGAACTTGATGCAATGTAGCCCGTAGGCATAATAGTCGAGTGAGTGCTTGCTCGAACTCGAAATGAAAGTAGCCTGTAGGCGTAATGGTCAAAGTAGCCTGTAGGCTTAAAGGTCGGGTGGGTGCTTGCTTGAACTCAAAATAAAAGTAGCCCGTAGGCTTAGCAGTCGAGTGAATGATTCGAACTCGATGCAATGTAGCCCGTAGGCGTAATAGTCGAGTGAGTGCTTGCTCGAACTCGAAATAAAAGTAGCCCGTAGTCTTAGTAGTCAAGTGAATGATTCGAACTCGAAATAATGTAGCCCCTAGGCGTAATGGTCGAGTGAGCACTTGCTCGAACTCGAAAATAATAGTAGCCCCTAGGCTTAGTAGTCGAGTGAATGATTCGTGTTGCGACCAAACACACTCACGCAAGTATACGCGGTCGTCGAGTAATAAAGTGACTAAAAGTCGGATGTCGAACCCACGAGGACTTATGATTAACTATTAACTAAATTAGACTATCCTAATTATCTAAACAAGAATTAAATCTAAAAATATTTTATTCCAACTAATTAAATAAGAAAAATATAAATAATAAACTTTGAACAGAGAAAGAGCAGATTTTAATGATATCAATGTAATGAAAACGATCTAGGGTTATGGTCTATCTAACAATCCTATTGTATTCTTCAATTGAATTGACCGACTAATTTATCTAGCTTATTGGTTGACAGGGTTAATATTGCTCATAAGAATCTGTCGAGTTCTTACTCGCCTATTCCAGCTAACTTAACGCCTATATGTCTATGGAGTGAGAATCAACAAGAACGCATTTATAATTCCTGTAAATCAACCAAGCAAGGCAATTAGGTATATGTCTATCCTAACCACGAATCCGTTCCCCGATGCCCGAGTTCAAGAACTTGCCCTACTCAATCCTATATGCAATATAGAATTCCCACTTTCGAGTTCAATTCTAGATTCGTAGATAATATTCAATTGGTGATCAAGCAATTAAATAATTAAGTGCCAGATTGAATAAATAAACTAATATGATAAATCAAGAAGTCAAAATCAATATCCGAATAACAATAGTCATGAAAGAACCACAACCCTAGAACGTGAAGTTTAGCTCCACATAAACATGGTAGCCAAACAACAAATCATATAAAGAAACATAAAAATTACTAAGTTTGGTGGGAGAAAGATGAAACTTGATGAATTCCGGCCTCCACAGCTTTGTCGTGGCTTTTTCCCCCTTCCCAATATGTTAGATAACCTAAAAGAGGCGTTTTTAGCTTATATATTGCGTACAAAAGTCGTGGGCCAAAGCTCTCCTATTCCTAGTCCAATTCGGCTTCAGGGATTGATGCTAAGGTGGATGCGACGCATCCACCTTGTCCTCCATTTCAATTTTTGCCTGCGAAGGTGGATGCGACGCATCCACCTTGTCCTCTATTTCTCAGCTTTGCATGCGAGGGTGGACGCGACGCATCCAGCCTTCTCTTCTACTTCCCAGTTTCGCACGCGATGGCGGACGCTATGGCCCAACTTCACTGCTAAGGTTGCATGCAGGATGATGTTTTCCTAGGTTGGATGCGACGCATCCAACCCTTCTTCCTCTGGCTAAACCACCTTTTCTTCATATTTTGCACTCCGAACACCTTAAATCGTCACACATAACTTAATTAGTCATCAAACCAATAATTAAACCATGTTGGGCATTTTAAAGATCAAATAACATCAAGAAGCGGTTAAAACATGGGTAAAGTAACATCAACACATATCGAAATATGCCAAACATCACTACCCCACACTTAAACCTTTGTTCGTCTTCGAACAAACCATCCTATAGTAGACGAAACAAAATTAAGCTCTTATCATTCAAAGCACACTGCACCTATGACCATGGTTATTTGCAGCAATTAGGCTCTAGACTATGCATCAACACACTTCCCTTTTCTTATGCCCTTCTTTAAACATATTCGAACAAAGACAACATGCTCACAACAATCCTAACCTCAAAAACCGACTCAATGTCACAATGCACTCATGGCTTGAACAACCAACATCATAGAGAAGTCTAATAACGTTACCTATCCCTAGTGAAACCATGTGCCCTCACAACAAAAGCAGAGAGAGTAGAATCAATCCACACATTCGAATCTCATGCTCACAAAGAAAATCGCTCACTCTCACAAAAGAAGTCACATGCATGTAGTTGGTACCATAGGCTTGCCCTTAATGTAAATCTCTACTAATGTAAGCTCGCTCGATCTAAAATCAATTAGGACTTTTTCATGGTTGTAATATGGGCTAAGGGACGGGTAGGATATATTTAAGGAATAGTGATTCACCCTCCTAAGCACTTTAACACATCATCAAATAACTTAAGCGTGAATTCTTCAACACCCTTTCAATTTCACCAATAATATCACTTCAAACAATATTTCCTCTTTCTTTAAGCACTACTTTAATTCATACCCACTAGCAAGAACAAGACAACAATTTATTCATTTATATTTTTCTTTGCTTTTTTTTTTTTTTTTCACTTTCCGCTAGTGGTGTATTATTTTACAAAATAAGTGCACCCTTCTTTCTTTCATTGGTTCCACTCAAAAGTCACCCCACACTTAGTCCCTTCTTACTTCTTTTAGCGCTCATCTAACAATTAAAGTGCTTTAAGAGGTAAAAGGATCAAAATAATGTCAATTAAGAATAAAAAGGGTATAGGCTTGTAATGTGGGTACCAAATAAAAGGTCTACCGGCTCAAAAGGTTTAACTAGGGATAGATTTTATTTGTGATAAGCAATAAGCTCAAAAAGATCAAAGAAAGCCTAAAATCATTTTTCAAACCGAGCATCACCTAAAATTTCGCTTCAACTCACATACCGGGCAAGTTCTAGACACAAGTACACTACATGGACTACACAAAAACCTTACCACACATGGCACATGACTCATTAAGGACGGTCACATTCCGACTCTCAAACAATGCAAGTATTCACGGAGCAACGAGATATTAAGCATTAAGCGCAAAGTGAACACAAGTCAAGAAAATGAGAAATAGGCGCCACAAAACATGCTATCCGTTTTAACAAGGCATCATCAATAATTTCAGAGTGAGAAGGGAAGATATTACATATGTAAAAGCCTAAATATGCCATTATCAACCAAGTCAAGGTCACCTAGGTTCATCATTCTTCCTCCTTTTATTCCCTACATTCCTACTCTACTCTAAAAAGAAAACAAAATTACCCGGTTCAAACTACATCCCATGGAAAAGAACCGAGGCACAAAGAAAAACCACAGGGGATTATTACTATCTACAAAGATACTATATATATATATATATATATATATATATATATATATATATATTTTTTTTTTAAATTTTTTAATAATGATAAACTGATAGATAAACTGATAGTTACTCCATATAGATGAATTTACTGCTATTTTATGCCATTAATCCAGTGAATATTTTAGTACATTCATCCATACATCAAAACATGAATCACCCCCACCCCACACTTAGGACTGTGCGTTGTCCCCAACGCACACAAACAAGGTAAAGTAGGGTGAGAAGAACTCCCTCAAGTCAAGGTGGAGGGCTCATCCGCAGTCTGTGGAGGAGCGTCTGCATCCATAGCATTCCTATCATCAACAACTGGTGCGGATTCTGTATCAGGTGTTACAGCGACCTCAGTAGGCCTGTTGAGTGGAGCCTCAGTGACTATGGGAGGAACAGGAGTGGATGGTCCGGCAGTGGATGATGCAATCAGCTGGGAGATGTCTGTACCTGCACATTGAACCAGAGCTCTGAGGAGTAATGATATCTCCTTCATCATCGTGGCCTGCTCGGTCTGAACTCGGCTTAGATCCGCACGAGTCTGTCTCAACTCATCCCTGGTGGCACTCAACTCGACATGAGTCGCTATCAGCTCAGCCCTGTTCTCTTGCATATCTGCTTGCATATGCTCAAATAATTGTTGAATGGTGAGCTTAGAAGACCTTCCCTTGTTCGGCTCTAGAACATGAGTGACATCATATGGTCCTGGAGCTTTAGCCTCAATGTCGTCATTCTCCTTGTCCCATAGTACTCCCATCTCTGTTAAAAAAGCCGTTAGGGTATTAGCAAAGAACAGCCTCCACTTGTAATTCATCCTGGTTCGCTGCATTTGATCATGCATGATGGCTCCGAAGTTGAGTGGTATCCCCTCTAATAAAGCATATAATACGAGTGCGCGGTAACGAGGGACATCAGTTTTATGTTGGCATGGTAGCAGGCGGTTACAAATGAAATTTAGAGCCACACGTGCTAACACACTCATGAATTCCTTGGCTATAGAGTGGTACTCCATACTCCCATGCTTCCATTCTGCATCCTTCCTGGTAGGGCATAGGACAGACTTAATGTGTGCATAATCTGGTGTTTTGCATATGGCGTCAAACCTGTCTGTAAGTGTGTGTGGCACCCTTAAGAAGTTATTCAGAGCTTCAGCTGACACATTAATATCTACCCCTCTTACTCGCACAATGTTTCCCCTTGCGTGACGCCAATTGGCGTAGAGCTCTCTAACAATGGTGAGGTTGGCTTTGCCGTGACCTTTCAGAATGGGTCCCCATTTTTGCACCTCTCGAATTGACTTTAGAAACTCTGAGTACTTTGTCTTAAGTGGTCCGATGTTTATCGGCTTTTCCGGAATATACTTCTTTGAAACCAGTATCTTCTTATAGGCTCGGAATGCCTTCTCATTAACAAAGTATTTCTCCCAATCAACTCGGTCTATGGGTTCACCCTCGTCTTCATCACTCATGTTGACCTGTAGGTGGTCATTGTCCGAATCGGAATCGGATTCAGATTCTGTAGTAATCTTCTCCTTCCCTTTATCAGTCGGAGCACTCATTCTCGAAGCTTTTCTTTGGTATGTCACAGGCTCTCTTATCTCTATTCCTTTGCTTGGTGTAATACCCTTCTTCACTGTCCTCCTGACTAATGTTTCCTCCTCCTCTTGCTCTGAATCATCACTTAACTGCCTAGGCAGCAGTTCCATTTCCTTCTCCGTCCGCTTCCTTTTTTTCTGTGGATTTGGACCGCCCGCTGCCCTTCCGGTAGGCTTTTTGGGCGGTTGCTTGTTACCATCTTTGTCTTGTTGCTTGGATGGTTTACTCACTGCTGTCATTTTACGAATCTAAGTACCTGTCGCGTTTGAGCTTATTGCGTTTGTATGCGTTACAATTTCGATGAGAGAATTCTGTTCTGCGTTCGTAGGCGTCGCCAAAAAGAGACGAGTGGATGCGTCGCAAGAAACGTTTTTTTCGAATACGTTATCTTAAGATGTGTTAAAATATATATTACTTACCTGTGCGTGCGAGCTTTGACGCGACGCATCCCCTTGTCTTCCTTCAAAAATTTTCGGACGCGACACGGGCGCGATAGGCAGACTTCACTGCCTTGAGCAATTGGCCCGTCAAATTTTTTTTTTTTTTGCTGAGGGGGACGCGACGCATCCGCCTCGTTTTCTCATATCTGGGGAACTTTTTAGTTTTATTTATTTATTTTTTTTTGTTTTTTTTTTTGAATAAGATCTATGTCCTACAAAAAGAAAAAAAATTTAAAAATAAAAATAAAAATAAACTAACTAACTTGGGTGGCCTCCCAAGAAGCGCCTGATTTATCGTCGCGGCACGACGCAACATGTTCTTCATGCCTCCACTAAATCCATTGTGGTCTTGTGACGTGCAATGTCACCACCCCAATAGTGTTTTACTCTTTGGCCATTTACCAAGAATGTCGTATTGGACCCCTTATCACACAATTCTATCGCACCATGAGGTTTCACACTAACCACTTCAAACGGACCCGACCATCGAGATTTAAGCTTTCCTGGAAAAAGCTTTAGCCTTGAATTAAACAGTAGAATTTCTTGACCTGGTTCAAACTCACGATGTTGGATATGCTTATCATGCCATCTTTTGGTCTTCTCTTTATACAATTTGGCATTTTCATACGCATGCAATCATAACTCATCAAGCTCGTTGAGTTGTAGCAATCTCTTCTCACCGGCCAAGTCCATCTCCATATTTAGCTTTTTAATCGCCCAATATGCTTTGTGTTCAAGCTCGACGGGCAGATGGCAGGCCTTCCCATAAACCAACCTGTACGGAGAAGTGCCTATTGGGGTCTTGTACGCAGTGCGATATGCCCATAATGCGTCATCCAGCTTCCCGGCCCAGTCCTTTCTATTCATACTTACTGTCTTTTCCAAAATCTGCTTGACCTCTCTGTTGGAAACTTCTACTTGACCACTCGTTTGGGGATGATAGGCAGTGGAAACTTTGTGCTTGACTCCGTATTTTGCAAGAATATTATTCAGCAGTTTGTTACAAAAGTGAGTTCCCCCGTCGCTTATCAACACTCTTGGGGTCCCAAAACGTGTGAAGATGTGCTTCTTTACAAAGCCTACCACAACCTTTGCGTCGTTAGTAGGAAGAGCTATGGCCTCTACCCACTTAGAAACATAGTCGACCGCCACCAAGATGTATCTGTGTCCGTTAGAATATGGGAATGGTCCCATAAAATCAATCCCCCAAACATCAAAAAGTTCTACCGCCAGTATATTTTGCAAGGGCATCTCGTGCTTCCTCGTGATAGTTCCAGTTCTTTGGCATCTATCACAATTTTTAACGAAGGCATGTGCATCCTTAAACAATTTTGGCCAATAAAAACCTGATTGTAGCACTTTTTGGGCGGTTCTATCCCCGCCGTGATGACCTCCATATGGTGACGCATGGCAGTCATGTAGTATAGCCTTCATCTCTTCCTCAGGAACACACCTTCTCACCAACTGATCTGCACACTGCCTATATAGGAATGGCTCATCCCACACGTAGAACCTTACATCATGTAGGAATCTTCTTCTATTGTCAGCTGTCCATTCTAGTGGCGTCACCCCACTTGCGATAAAATTCACATAATCTGCATACCATGGGGCTTCACCTGAGGTGATTGCTAATATTTGCTCATCCGAAAATGTTTCTTTAATTGACCCTCCTTCAGCTACATGGTCCCGACTTTCTAATCTGGACAAATGATCGGCCACTTGATTTTCTGTCCCTTTTCGATCTCGGATCTCTAAGTCAAATTCTTGCAAGAGGAGGACCCAACGAATTAGCCTCGGCTTGGCGTCTTTCTTTTCAAATAGGTATCTGATAGCTGAATGATCTGTGTAGACGATGACTTTGGTTCCCACTAGATAGGATCTGAACTTGTCAAACGCCCACACCACTGCAAGCAACTCCTTTTCAGTCACTGTATAATTCATCTGAGCTGGATTCATAGTTTTGCTTGCATAATAAATGGAGTGAAAGATTTTATCCCTCCTTTGCCCCAACACCGCTCCAATTGCTATGTCACTTGCATCGCACATCAACTCAAATGGTTGTGCCCAATCGGGGCCAATGATAATTGGTGCAGTCACCAATCTTCCCTTCAGCTCCTCAAATGCTTTCAGACATGCATTATCAAACTTGAAGGTAACATTTCAGACATGCATTATCAAACTTGAAGGTAACATCTTTCTCCAGAAGCCTGCACAAAGGGGAAGAAATTTTCGAAAAATCTTTAATGAAACGACGATAAAAACCTGCATGACCCAAGAAACTGCGAATGCCTTTGATGGATGTCGGCGGGGGCAATTTTTCGATCGTCTCCACCTTTGCTTTATCCACCTGTAGACCATCTTTTGAAACCTTGTGCCCCAAAACTATACCTTCACGTACCATGAAATGGCACTTTTCCCAGTTTAGCACCAAGTTCGTCTCTTCACACCTAGCTAGCACTTTATCAAGGTTCATCAAACAACTATCAAAAGAACATCCAAACACAGAAAAATCATCCATGAATACTTCTACATATCTTTCAACCATGTCAGTGAAAATAGCCATCATACACCTTTGAAAAGTCGCAGGTGCATTACAAAGACCGAAGGGCATTCTCTTGAACGCATACGTGCCATAAGGACATGTAAATGTAGTTTTCTCTTGGTCTTCTGGGGCTATAGCAATCTGATTATACCCCGAATAACCGTCCAGGAAACAGTAGTATTCCTGGCCAGCTAATCTATCAAGCATTTGGTCAATAAAAGGAAGGGGAAAGTGGTCTTTCCGGGTGGCATTGTTCAGTTTTCTGTAATCTATGCAAATTCTCCATCCAGTTACAGTTCTTGTAGGAATTAAGTCATTATTTTCATTAACTACTACGGTTATCCCCCCTTTCTTCGGCACACATTGAACGGGGCTTACCCATTTACTATCAGAGATTGGAAATACAATACCTGCATCAAGCCACTTAATCACTTCTTTTCTTACCACTTCTTTCATGATTGGATTTAGTCGGCGTTGGTGTTCTACACTTGGCTTGTGTCCGTCCTCCATGAGGATTTTGTGCATGCAGAAAGCTGGACTAATGCCTTTAATGTCAGACATTGTTCACCCAATTGCTCGCTTGTGCTCACGTAGCACCCTTAATAGCTTTTCTTCCTGTAATTTAGACAAGTGAGCAGAAATAATAACAGGT
This sequence comes from Nicotiana tabacum, assembly GCF_000715075.1. Classification (NCBI taxonomy): domain Eukaryota; kingdom Viridiplantae; phylum Streptophyta; class Magnoliopsida; order Solanales; family Solanaceae; genus Nicotiana; species Nicotiana tabacum. The sequence goes on from NC_134102.1 coordinate 136,530,287, forward strand.
AAAGTGTCAGAACTTCCCAAATAAGCATATTGAAGGTGAGGGGGTAGGGGTTTAAGTTCCAAATTTGGAGCTTTTTCAATTGACGGCTTTGGTGGGGGGCCACTTGGCCTATTCAGGGGCTCAAACGGGATTATTCCTTGCATGTAACCACATGATGTATCTAGGATATGCATCATCTCCTCAACCTCATCATCCATCTCCAAGCTATCAAACATCATGATTGCTTTTTCTAAACAGTCGCCTAGATATACACTCGTGTCAAGAAGTTTCTCATCCACCTCCACCACAGATATCATAGAGAGCTCCTCATAGTGGCGGGGGAGTTGGATTGCTTTGTAGACATTGAAGACTGCTTCCTCGTTGTCCACTCTCATAATCATTTTCCCTTCTCTCACTTTAATTATTGCATCGCCAGTAGCCAAGAGAGGTCGTCCCAATATGATTGGAACTTGTTCATCAGCCTCGAAGTCTAGAATAATGAAGTCAGCTGGGAAGATGAATTTTCCAATTTGCAGCAGCACATCTTCAATCACTCCTTCGGGGTAGGCTATGGACCTATCAGCTAATTGCAACATCACGGTGGTTGGTCTCGGAGCTCCCAGACCTAATTGCTTAAACAAGGATAAAGGCATCAGATTTATGCTTGCACCCAAATCACACAGAGCACGTCCCACGTCAATATTACCGATTTGTACTGGAATGGTGAAGCTGCCAGGGTCCTTAAGCTTTTGGGGAAGCTTGTTTTGGACCCTTGATGTGCACTCCTCAGTAAGTGCAACCGTCTCGAACTCAGTCAATTTCCTCTTATGAGCCACTATGTCTTTTATGTACTTAGCATACTTTGGAATTTCACGAAGTACATCCACTAATGGAATATTTAATTGAACCTGACTCAACATGGAGAGAAATTTGTTGAACATGCGATCGTCATTCCTTTTCTGCAATCTTTGGGGGAAAGGTGGTGGTGGCCTTGTAACCTCCATTCGCTCTGAACTTGCATCATCTTCCTTTGACTCTTGTGTTGCCTTAGGTGTCAACTCCCCCCAGGTATAGGTTTTTCTTTTATCTTCCTTGGCACTTCCTCTAGTTCCCTCCCGTTTCTAAGTGTAACTGCATTAATTTGAGGGTTCTTCTCTGTATCACTGGGAAGTGAGCCTGTAGGTCTAGTATTTTGGTTTGCTGCTAACTGCCCCATTTGCCTCTCAAGATTTCTGAAATCGGTCCTGAGCTGTTGATTGTCTAGTAACAACTTTTTCAGCAAGTCATTCGTACTTTCTTCCATTTGTTGGGGTGGCTTCTGAGGTTGAGTAAAATTCCCTTGAGGCCTATACTGATTCTGTTGACTTCCGCCCCATGAGAAGTTAGGATGATTCCTCCAGTTTGGGTTGTAAGTGTTCCCATATTGCGCATGTTGATTCATAGGACCTCTGTTTTGTTGCCCCACATAGTATATAGATTCAGGATTCGTGGGGCACATGTCAATCATATGACTGTCTCCGCATAGTTCGCAACAAATAGACATCTGCTGTACATGTTGCATTTGTTGTGTTGTCATTCTATTCATCTGATTTGCCAATTTTGCTATATCGGCTCTCATGGCGGAAAAGTCATCAAGCTCAATCAAACCGGCGGCCTTCTGTTTAATTCCCCTTCGTGAATCCCCCTCTCCTTGCCAATTATGGTCATTAGCAGTGAAATTATTTAGCAAGAGTTGTATTTCACTATACGGTCTTGCCATGCAACTACCCCCACAAGCTGAGTCAAGATTCATCTTTGATGCTTCATCTAACCCATCAACAAAAGTGTGACCCAATACCTCATTAGTTTGACAATGATGTGGGCAGTCTCTGAGTAGCTTCTTGTATCTTTCCCAAGCTTGACGAAGTGTCTCGCCATCCCGTTGTTGGAACCCAAGAATTTGGCTCCTCAACGACTTTGTCTTCTTAGTTGGGAAAAACTTGATCAGGAATTTCCTTGCTAGATCATCCCAAGTGTGGATAGAGTTCGCGGGCTCCTTTTGCAACCATTCTTTAGCTTCCCCCAACAGTGAAAAAGGGAATAGTGTCAGCCTGACATAGTCCTTGGAGACGTTCGGATAATTGTAAGTGTCCGTGATTTCCAAGAAGTTCTGAATATGCCTCTGCGGGTCCTCATGAGATAGACCCACATATTGTCCTGTGGACTGAATCAGCTGTACCATGTACTGTTTGAGTTCAAAATGCCCAGTGATATCAGGCTTCACAATAACCTAAGTCATATTCGCAAGATTGGGCCTTGCGGCTTCAATTACCGGACGCTCTTCATTGCCTGCCATATCTATTGGCTGTGGTTGGACTGCGATGTCCAAATCTCTTTCTATTCTCGTTCTAGCTTCGTGTTCCCTTCTCACTCTATGTAGTGTTCGTTCGATTTCTGGATCAAGAGGAATGAGGTTGTTTGCACTTCTACTCCTCTGCATTCGAGAGAAGACCCTGCGTTGACACAAACCAGGCAAACTGAAAATTAAAACTTGAAAACAAATATCTAATAAAAGCTTAACTTAGTCACGTAGCTAATTTCTAAGTCCCCGGCAATGGCGCCAAAAACTTGTTGCGACCAAACACACTCACGCAAGTATACGCGGTCGTCGAGTAATAAAGTGACTAAAAGTCGGATGTCGAACCCACGAGGACTTATGATTAACTATTAACTAAATTAGACTATCCTAATTATCTAAACAAGAATTAAATCTAAAAATATTTTATTCCAACTAATTAAATAAGAAAAATATAAATAATAAACTTTGAACAGAGAAAGAGCAGATTTTAATGATATCAATGTAATGAAAACGATCTAGGGTTATGGTCTATCTAACAATCCTATTGTATTCTTCAATTGAATTGACCGACTAATTTATCTAGCTTATTGGTTGACAGGGTTAATATTGCTCATAAGAATCTGTCGAGTTCTTACTCGCCTATTCCAGCTAACTTAACGCCTATATGTCTATGGAGTGAGAATCAACAAGAACGCATTTATAATTCCTGTAAATCAACCAAGCAAGGCAATTAGGTATATGTCTATCCTAACCACGAATCCGTTCCCCGATGCCCGAGTTCAAGAACTTGCCCTACTCAATCCTATATGCAATATAGAATTCCCACTTTCGAGTTCAATTCTAGATTCGTAGATAATATTCAATTGGTGATCAAGCAATTAAATAATTAAGTGCCAGATTGAATAAATAAACTAATATGATAAATCAAGAAGTCAAAATCAATATCCGAATAACAATAGTCATGAAAGAACCACAACCCTAGAACGTGAAGTTTAGCTCCACATAGACATGGTAGCCAAACAACAAATCATATAAAGAAACATAAAAATTACTAAGTTTGGTGGGAGAAAGATGAAACTTGATGAATTCCGGCCTCCACAGCTTTGTCGTGGCTTTTTCCCCCTTCCCAATATGTTAGATAACCTAAAAGAGGCGTTTTTAGCTTATATATTGCGTACAAAAGTCGTGGGCCAAAGCTCTCCTATTCCTAGTCCAATTCGGCTTCAGGGATTGATGCTAAGGTGGATGCGACGCATCCACCTTGTCCTCTATTTCAATTTTTGCCTGCGAAGGTGGATGCGACGCATCCACCTTGTCCTCTATTTCTCAGCTTTGCATGCGAGGGTGGACGCGACGCATCCAGCCTTCTCTTCTACTTCCCAGTTTCGCACGCGATGGCGGACGCTATGGCCCAACTTCACTGCTAAGGTTGCATGCAGGATGATGTTTTCCTAGGTTGGATGCGACGCATCCAACCCTTCTTCCTCTGGCTAAACCACCTTTTCTTCATATTTTGCACTCCGAACACCTTAAATCGTCACACATAACTTAATTAGTCATCAAACCAATAATTAAACCATGTTGGGCATTTTAAAGATCAAATAACATCAAGAAGCGGTTAAAACATGGGTAAAGTAACATCAACACATATCGAAATATGCCAAACATCAATTCGAACTCGAAATAATGTAGCCCGTAGGGCATAATGGTCAAAGTAGCACATAGGCTTAAAGGTCGAGTGAGTGCTTGCTCGAACTCGAAATAAAAGTAGCCCGTAGGCTTAGCAGTCGAGTGAATGATTCGAACTCGATGCAATGTAGCCCGTAGGCTTAATGGTCGAGTGAGTGCTTGCTCAAACTCGAAATAAAAGTAGCCCGTAGGCTTAGTAGTCGAGTGAATGATTCGAACTCGGGTGAGTGCTTGCTCGAACTCGAAACAAAAGTAGCCCGTAGGCTTAGCAGTCGAGTGAATGATTCGAACTCGATGCAGTGTAGCCCGTAGGCATAGTAGTCTAGTGAGTGCTTGCTCGAACTCGAAATGAAAGTAGCCCGTAGGCTTAGTAGTCGAATGAATGATTCGAACTCGATGTAATGTAGCCCGTAGGCATAATGGTCGAGTGAGCGCTTGCTCGAACTCGAAAATAATAGTAGCCCCTAGGCTTAGTAGTCGAGTGAATGATTCGAACTCGAAGTAATGTAGCCTGTAGGCGTAATGGTCAAAGTAGCCCGTAGGCTTAAAGGTCGAGTGAATGCTTGCTCGAACTCAAAATAAAAGTAGCCCGTAGGCTTAGTAGTTGAGTGAATGATTCGAACTCGATGCAATGTAGCCCGTAGGCGTAATAGTCGAGTGAGTGCTTTCTCGAACTCGAAATGAAAGTAGCCTGTAGGCGTAATGGTCAAAGTAGCCCGTAGGCTAAAAGGTCGGGTGAGTGCTTGCTCGAACTCGAAATAAAAGTAGCCCGTAGGCTTAGCAGTCGAGTGAATGATTCGAACTCGATGTAATGTAGCCCGTAGGCATAATGGTCGAGTGAGCGCTTGCTCGAACTCGAAAATAAAAGTAGCCCGTAGGCTTAGTAGTCGAGTGAATGATTTGAACTCGAAGTAATGTAGCCCGTAGGTGTAATGGTCAAAGTAACTTGTAGGCTTAATGGTCGAGTGAGTCCTTGATCGAACTCGAAATAATAGTAGCCCGTAGGCTTAGCAGTCGAGTGAATGATTCGAACTCGATGCAATGTAGCCCGTAGGTGTAATAGTCGAGTAAGTGATTGCTCGAACTCGAAATGAAAGTAGCCCGTAGGCTTAGTAGTCAAGTGAATGATTCGAACTCGAAATAATGTAGCCCGTAGGCGTAATGGTCGAGTGAGCGCTTGCTCGAACTCGATCCTGTTTGCATATTAAATCTTGAACATAGAATATCGGTAAAGAAGAGGGCTTTCTTTGCAAGTCATTATACATGTGTTCATGTTTTGCGTCAGGGCTCGGGCCAACTACATAAGCATGGTTCGTTTTGACCATTTGGCTCTTACAATGTTTCCTGTTGAGACACTGTTTGTCATGAATAACGAAGTAACTTCCTTTGCACCGAACTTGATAATCATCACAGATGCGTTCAATGATAAAGCCCCCCAGTATACGAGGTTGATTTTAAAGAGGCCTCGGATACTCAGCAGTAGTATCGTTTCCGCTATATGGCTGGTATCGATCTCTGGTCGACCTTTGCTTGGTAGTTCTTTTCGTAACGGACCTAGAAATCAACCGGTCATCTTCGACTCTTATTTTGGATTGATATCGATTGTGCACATCGGTCCAAGTAATAGCTGGGTACTCGATTAGATTTTGCTTCAGCAGCCGTGAAGCCATCGAGCTCCGTTCGTTTAGACCTTGAGTGAAAGCTTGAATAACCCAATCGTCTGTGACTGGTGGTAGATCCATTCGTTCCATTTGAAAACGAGATACGAACTCCCCTAGCATCTCGTTATCCTTTTGTATTACCTTGAACATGTCCGACTTTCTGGTTTCGACCTTTATGGCTCCGACATGTGCTTTTATGAAGCAATCTGCAAGCATAACAAAAGAATCAATAGAGTTAGATGGTAAATTGTGATACCATACCATTACCCCATTTGACAGGGTTTCACCGAATTTTTTCAATAATACAGATTCGATCTCATCATCTTCCAAATCGTTGCCCTTGATGGCACACGTGTAAGAAGTGACGTGCTTGTTGGGATCGGTCGTTCCATTATATTTGAGTATTTCGGGCATATAGAATTTTTTGGGGATTGGTTTTGGGGCTGCACTCGAGGGAAAAGGCTTTTGAATGAATTTTTTCGAATCTAACCCTTTTATCATTGGTGGAGCTCTCGGGATCTGATCGACCCTGGAATTATATGTTTATACTTTTTTATTGTTGGCTTCGACTCGTTTTGTGAGTTCTTCGAGCAATTTAGTAATTTCGGGAGTAGTCCCCGATTCTTGCTAATTTGACTTCACTATGGCTGATTCCGTTCTACGGGGCTTGTAACATCTCGAAGATCATCCGTAAGCTGACTCCGATCTCCTCTACATTATGGGTGTCTCGAGCTATGGATCGAGAACCGCCCTGAATATTTTTTTCCGGTTCGGAACATTGGTTCGCCTCAAGAGCCACTTATGAATTGACATCTAGCAGTACTTCGACTCGAGCTTCGGTGACATCGTTAATTCGCCTTCCAGCCCTGGGTGTCAAGTTGTTGGTTTCATCTTGAAGGCCGGCTTCGTGGTCGATAGGTAAAGCCATCAATCGAGGGTTTGCCATTGTTGATTTGAAGTTGTAAACTGGTGTGTATTGCAGATTTGTATCAAACAACCATTGTTACCCTTAGCCCCACGGTGGGCGCCAAACTGTTTACCCGAAAAATTAGATAGAGTTAAATTTATGTATGGTTTTAAGGATATGTGATATAATTTGATCCAAATCGTATAGAGAAATAGAAATACATGTATTATTGACTATGAGAATGAGAATAGTGAGCAGGAAGAATGAATAAGATAAAGTGAAATAAATATAAGGGGATATCTTTCAATATGAGAAAAATCTTTCGTTACAATGTGTGAACCTCCCTTGTGCTTACATGGATTCCCCCTTTTATAGTAGAATGATCTTTCTTTATTTACAATAAAAAATATACAGTGGAGAACTCATGATGAATTGTCTTTTTCCCTACTTCCCGCCAAGATTCTCTCCCTTAGTACGGCTGTAACGGCCTTGTCTGTGAGCTTCGATACTGACTCGAACTCGATATCGGGTCGAGCCATTGGCCTTGACTTGAGCTCGATCCTGACTCGGAGTCTTGATATTCGGGGTGGGTGTTGGTCGGTCTGTGCATCTCCGATAACCTTTTACCTCGTGGTTCGATTTGGTCATGGGCCCGATAATGATACCGAACTGATCCTTGATCGGATTTGGAGCTCGAATCCTGAAGCCCTTTCTTCGGACCTCGACCTGACCTTACGTAGATACCTTTCGATCGAAGTATTGCCGTCTCGATCAGTCCATACGACTGACTCAATCGGTTCTAATCGTAAACACGCCTCAACCGAAATCTTGGTGAAAACTGACAAGTATGAGTACAAGGACTTGTTGAATGTTCTTTTAAAAAAAAAAAAAGTTACAGACAATGATAGAGTAAGAATTATATAGTTTTACCGATTATAGCGAGCTATTTATCTATTTTTTCAGGTTATCGCATCATACTTAATATCAAGGGTTACATATCAACTTAGCATGACAAGTACATATAGATTACTAAGGTTAGTGGGTGACAGGCTTTATATGTACTTATGACGGTATGAGAGTCAACCGCACTCCCAATTAGTTAACTGAATTGTTAGTTAATATCATTTAAATTTTGCTTTTTCACTATCTCAGAGTTAGAAATCACATCATTACATGCAACCTTTTCAATTTCTGTTGTCAGCTATACCCAAAATTTCCTACAAACAAGTACGCGTGGATGTTGAACACTATGCCAACTTTCTTGACGTCTTTTAATATTTTTTCGGGTCAATATTTTACGCCATAATTCTTCTGAAGTAATTCATTAATCCACTCCCCACAATGCAACAGTAGCTATTACCAATATTCTCAACCACAGGGGCAAATTTACGTCGATGAATTCGATAATTGGAAAGACTATGTATTAGAATATCTTTTCCTGCAAAAAACATAATAATTAGGTGTAGTTAAGTTAGATTACATGCTATAAAATTATATTCTTTACACTATTAGTGTATATAAATTAAATCCTATTAAATCCTAGAATTATTTATACATTATGAGCTTGTAATTCACTCATATAAGACATCATTTTCCTAATTAAATAGGCAGGGATTAACCTAGCTAACTTTTCCGCTTGTGTTTCTATTAAGAAAAAGGCACAAAAATTGAAGGCATCTTTTGTTGTCTTCTGAATTTTATTGAATAATGAACCTGTAGGATGATCAGTTATCCTAGGTACAATAATCACCATAGATGATTCTTAGATCAGGATAATAATATAATACACATTACTCTAACAAATACGGTAATATAATAAAATATGTACACATTTTATATGATTGGAGCATAATTCTTTAGTATGAAATATTCTTGGTGCTTTGTCTATCATATAATGTTGTTTTGTTAAGTTCCGGCATTTGCAAAGACTGCTCTACTTCACTGCCTTGACTTATCAAAGCAGCCACAGATCCTACAAAAGCTGCATTCATATACGTCGTGGGTTCAGAATGAGAGTAATCTGATCTCGAATCAACAAACTGGTCGCCGGAATTTGGCCCGCCGACGATTGCGCCGACATGTATATTTGGATTGGGATTGTTAGAATTATACCATGAGCTATAGCCATCGTTGCATCCCACCCTAGATGGATGGTTATAAATTGAAGGGATAGATGAAGCTCTGTGGTGGAGCTGTGTTGGGTATTTGCTCCCAAAACCAACCATATTTGACATCTTGAGTGGATTGTTACCAAGTATGTAGTCTACCTGAAAAACCAAATAGTTTGATTTTATGCATTTATACCATCCGGTTACTTAAAAGATATAATATTTCTTTCGTTTCTATTTGTGTGAATCTTTTTGGACTATAAGGATGAAATTAATTAATTTTTGGTGTAAATTCGGACATAGAATTTTTAAAATTTTAAAATAAAATTTACATATTTTAAAAACTACATAAAAAGTATCGTAAGTCACAACAGTTAATATATAATTTAAAATATTTAAATTAAAATGATTATCCTGAATCCATAAGGTTAAAATTCTAGCTAGCTCCGTCTTTGATTATAACAACATGATTTCTATTTTAATAAGCAATGATTGGAGACCTATAATATTGGTTAATGATTAATCTATTATAGCAAGTTAAATAATGATGTAATAATTCATTATACTTGACCTGTGATTTTGCAAAGGCTTTGATATTGGAGGTGGAAAAAGTAACCGAACCACATGTAACTCCCCCTTTTCCAGCTGTTTCAAGGACTTTAGAGTACATAAAAAGTACCATGGTAGCACCAGTAACATATTGCAAATTGCTACTGTCTCTAGTATATAAAAGTCCACCTGCAAATTATACCATTGTAGCAGAAAGTATTAGATTTGTGTAAAATTCTTCAAAATTAATATCAAGTTTTTTTTTTGAGAAAAAAGAGTATGATTTTTAACTTTGAATTACCAGGGGTTGTCTTAATCTGTATAGAGGTACTCCCTGGCATCAATGCACAAATAAATGCATCAGCATCTTTCTTGAACTTTTCCAGATTGCTTTTCCCATTGAGGAATTCCTGGTGATAATCAAGAATGGAAATTTGCACTCATTGACTGTCAAATTTCAGTCCAATTCTGTTGAACTACTCATAGAAAGACTCAATTCATCAAATTATCAATATAATTTAACTTTTGATAGCAAGTTAATTACCATTTTGCCAGGTTATAAATTAATGTTTATCATAAAAATTTAGTAATTATAATTACCTTAAAAATGACTATCTGATTGAGTAAATATTTTTTAATTGTCAACCTCTTTCAGATATGAATCTATCTGATTCAGAAGGGAAGAACTTGTATCAGTATCTCAATTTCAATTCAAACATGGTTTTGATTCCCTAGCTCCATATTGTAAGAATGATTTATCATCCGAATAGAGGAAAAAACGGAGTCCTTATATAAAGATGCATTGAAAAAGGGCAAATGTATAGAACCTTTCAGCGAGATAATACTTTTTCAACTCTCTCAAAATGGAATCTATCCCAAATATATATGCTGAAACTCTTAAAAATATAATGTTAAATTAATTGCGTGCCATGTTGCATAGTGATAAAAAGGATTAACCTTAGCTAGTAAAGTTTGAGCTCCAGCAAATTTGTTATCCCAACTAAATTCAGAGGCAACCTGACTCCAGCCTTGATTGCTTGAAGCATAGTTTAAATAGTTATTTCCTCCACCTGCCTTGTATAGCCAAGCAGCAGCCCACAGCAATTCATCCTTTGAAAATTATTGAAAACACTAATTAAAATTATGATTGGAAAAAAGAACTAATTATGCCTAAATTATTGAAATTAATTACCTGATAACCTGAGTAAGAGCAGTAGAAAGGGCAAGAAGCTTGATAAGATCCTCTATACTTGTCAGCAAACGCAAATAGCTGTGTACAGAAAGAGGAAACGAGAATTTTGAGAGTCAAATGGGTGCAGTCCAAAGTTTGCTTGTGTCATGGATGAGTGAGTCAGGCTACAAAAATGGATCGCAACCCAACTCGTCCAACTCATAGTTATTATTCATTTATTTGTTTCTTTTTTTTATTTTAAAATTAAATTGATAAAAGCCTTTTCTTTTACATATTATGACTATATCAAACTAATCAATTTAGGCTACATATTCAACCCAAATTGACACAAACTTTTAAATGGGCTAGCTTGAGTTATATGCCCAAAGTGACCCTCCAATAAATATAGAGCAAAGATCACTTTTAGATCGCGGCCGAAACTATTTACATCTGATAGCTACAAAAATGTATAAAATTTGTATATTTTATTTATATATATTTCGGCTATTATTTTAAGCGCGGCTATACCATGTCATTTTCCCATAAATATATGCCCAATACATACCGCCCAAGTATGTGCAGCTTATAATTTTTATGGGCCAAATTTGACACTTAGAACGAAAATTGAATAGATGAAGATGGACAGGGCAAAAATAGGAGATAATTACTAGTACTTGGTAGAAATCAAAGTAATCTAAAGTGATTAGAGTTTCCTTACAGATTTTGATCTTCGTAACAATTTGGTAGAATAGTTGGAATCTATTTTCCGGAAAACAATTGATGCTGAGGCAAAAGCAGCTGCTACTTCAGCTGCAACCTCGGATCCTGGAGAATTGGAAGTGATCTTGTATAGTGTTCGAGGAGTATCCATATCTTCAGGTCGTTCCCAACACTGGTGATCTACATTTCCATCTCCAACCTGTGCACATAACATTTTTGTACATATAAATTACATAATTAAATCCATATTTCTAATTTCAGATATAATGAAGATTATAATCATTGCAGACCAAAACTAATAAATAAATGTGTCTCTTCTCTGATAGCTTAATTTTTATACGAGGTAATTGATCGTCTAACAAATAATTCAATATGGTATTGTAGCAGACAAATGTCATAGATTCAAGTCTCACTCTCATTGTCATCCGTTATGGGGGAAAAAAATTCCGCATGCTTAGACCAAGAAAAAGAGTTAGACATGCATGTGAGGGTATTCTTAATTCGACAATAACCATGCTATATATGTTCCAGCACAAGGGAGTGAGATGAATGTGGTCCCTCTTGTTGAAATTGTCAAAAGTCCCACATCGGTGGATGACAATTTTGAATGAGAATTTCACCCTATAAAAGGAGGCCTAATGTTTAGGATTTAAACACACCTCTCATTTGCCCTTTTATCTTCTTAAGGCATTTGTATCTTCTCTCTTTAGTATTATTTCACTTGTAATTTTGGAGTGGAATAAAATATTAATTGTGTCCGAGGAAGTAGGCAAAATTGGCCAAACCTTCGTAAATTCTGGTATTCTTTTATTGTTGTCTTATTGTCTTGTTTATTATTTAGTGGTTGTCATAATTTTTGGTATAGTAGTTGTGACTCATTCACACTATATACATTTGACTTCCGCAACAATTGGTATCAGAGCCAAGGTACTGTCTAAGTATGCTCTGTGGTTGCAGCATAGTTTGATCTTCCACATCAGAAAAGATCTATCTTGGTAACTGAGTCAAGGTTCTGTCTGAGTATGCTCTGTGGTTGCAGCTTAGTCTGATCTTCCACACCAGAAAGGAAATAATATTGATTTGTGTCGTCAGCTACTAAATAATATTTGTGTCAAAATGGAAGACAATAAACAAGAAGAATCTACATCAAGTGTCAATAATAGGTCATCGTTGGCATCTTCGCTTATGACAAGAATTGTGTCAAATGCGAAATTTGCGGTAGAAATTTTTGACGGGTCAGGACATTTTGGGATGTGGCAAGGCGAGGTTCTAGATGTTCTTTTTCAACAAGGGCTAGATCTTGCCATTGAAGAAAAGAAGCCAGATGTTATTGGAGAAGAAGATTGGAAAATTATTAATCGTGTTACTTGCGGTACCATTCGATCCTACCTTGCTAGAGAGCAGAAATATCCATACACAAAGAAAACTTCTGCAAGTAAATTATGAAAAGCACTGGAGGATAAATTTTTGAAGAAAAACAGTCAAAATAAATTGTACATGAAGAAGAGACTGTTTCGCTTCACCTATGTTCCTGGTACCATAATAAATGAACATATCACCAGTTTCAATAAGTTGGTCACAGATTTGCAAAATATGGATGCAACTTTTGATGATGGTGACTTGGCCTTGATGTTGTTGGGGTCACTTCCTAATGAGTACGAGCACCTTGAAACTACTCTACTCCATGGAAATGACAAAATTTCTCTCAGAGAAGTCTGTTCGGCTTTGTACAGCTATGAACAAAGAAAGGGAGAAAAACAGAAGGGCGGAGAAGGAGAAGCACTAATTGTGAGGGGTCGTCCTAAAAATCAAACGAGGACTAAGAAGGGAAGATCCAAGTCGAGATCTAGACCCAGCAAAGATGAATGTGCCTTTTGTCGAGAAAAGGGGCACTGGAAGAAAGACTGTCCGAAATTGAAGAATAAGGCCAGACATAACAATGGAAAGGCCATTATGGATTCAAATGTAGCTGATTGTGATGATTCAGACTTCTCATTAGTTACAACAGAGTTATCAACATCATCAGACATATGGTTGATGGACTCGGCTTGTAGCTATCATATGTGTCCCAACAAGGACTGGTTCGTAAATTTTCAAGAAGGAGAATATGGAATCATCCACACAGCGGATAACAGCCCTCTTACCTCATATGGCATTGGTTCAATAAGATTAAGAAGCCATGATGGAATGATCAGAACATTAACAGATGTTCGATATGTACCGGGTTTGAAGAAGAATCTCATCTCTGTGGGAGCCCTGGAATCAAAAGGGTTCAAAATTATTGCAGAAAATGGAGTGATGAGAATATGCTCCGGTGCACTAGTGGTAATGAAGGCTAATCGGAAGAACAATAACATGTACCGCTATCGTGGTAGTATAGTTATTGGGACAGCGACAGTGACATCCAGTGATGACAAAGAGGCAGAAGCAACCAGGCTATGGCACATGCGCTTGGGATATGCTGGAGGGAAATCCTTGAAAGCTCTATCTGATCGAGGATTATTAAAAGGCGTAAAGACTTGCAACTTAGAGTTTTGCGAGCATTGTGTCAAAGGGAAACAGACAAGGGTTAAATTTGGTACAGCGATCCATAATACTAAAGGCATTTTGGATTATGTACACTCTGATATTTGGGGTTCTTCCAAAACACCTTCATTGGGTGGGAAGCACTATTTTGTAACCTTTGTTGATGATTTTTTCCGAAGAGTGTGGGTGTATACAATGAAGAGGAAAGATAAAGTGTTGGGAAGTTTTCTCAAATAGAAGACGATGGTGGAGAATCAAACAGGCAGGAGGATCAAGTGTATTCGCACAGACAATGGAGGTGAATACAAAAATGGTCATTTCAATAAGGTCTGTGAAAATGATGGCATCGTCCGACACTTCACTGTCAGACATACACCACAACAGAATGGAGTGGCAGAACATATGAACCGGACTTTACTGGAGAAGGTACGGTGTATGTTGTCCAATGCTGGCTTGGGAAAAGAATTTTGGGCTGAGAAAATTACATATGCATGCCACCTCATTAATCGTCTACCATCTGCTGCTATTGATGGCAAGACACCATTTGAAAAATGGTATGGAAAACCTGCTGTAGATTATGACTCTTTGCACGTGTTTGGCTCAATTGTATACTATCATGTGAAAGAGTCAAAATTGGATCCGAGAGCAAAGAAGGCTATATTTATGGGGATTACTTCTGGAGTCAAAGGATACCGCTTATGGTGTCCAGAGACAAGGAATATTATATTCAGCAGAGATGTTACCTTTGATGAATCTGCCATAACAGATAAGGTAACAGTTGAAGATGTCAAACAAACTGGTGGTGCATCAAAGCAGGTAGAGTTTGAGGAAAAATTTATTTTTCCTACACAAGAAGCAGAGGAGGAAACTCATGAAGATTACCCTCTGGAAGAAGAGCCAGTAGAGAGGGAGATTCCAACTCAGGAACCTGGACAACAACTTGAATCAATAGCAACCAGCAGGCCAAAAAGGACAATAACGAAACCTGTTCGTCTCATAGAGACGGTTGCTTGCGCAACCTCAATTCTAGTTGATGGTGTTCCTACCACTTATAAAGACGCAATCCAAAGTTCAGAAGAAGATAAGTGGAGGATTGCCATGAATGAAGAAATGCAGTCCCTTCATCAGAATCATACATGGAAATTGGCCAATCTCCCGAAGGGAAAAAAAATAATTGGGTGCAAATGGGTATTTGCAAAGAAAGAAGGATTTCCTAACCAAGAAAATGTTCGCTACAAAGCAAGATTGGTGGCCAAAGGATATGCTCAGAAGGAGGGAATTGATTACAATAAAGTATTTTCTCCAGTTGTAAAATATTCCTCCATTAGAATTATGTTGGCTTTGGTAGCACAGTTGGATTTGGAACTAGTTCAGATGGATGTAAAAACTGCGTTTTTACATGGAAACTTGGAGGAGAAAATCTACATGAATCAGCCAGAAGGATTCAAAGTTGCTGGAAAAGAAAATATGGTATGCAAACTTGAAAAATCGTTGTACGGATTGAAACAATCTTCTAGACAATGGTACAAGCGATTTGACAAGTTTATGTTGCGGCAAGGGTACAAGAGAAGCAAATACGATCATTGTGTGTATTTGCGCAAACTTAATGATGGTTTCTTTGTATATCTTCTCCTATATGTTGATGATATGTTGATAACTTCCAAGAATTCGGAAGAAATTGATAAGTTGAAGATTCAACTGAAGGAGGAGTTCGAGATGAAAGATCTGGGTGAGGCAAAGAAAATTCTTGGCATGGAGATAATAAGAGATAGACGTTCAAAGAAACTCTGTTTATCTCAGAAAGAATATTTGAAGAGAGTACTACAGCGTTTTGGCATAGATAAGAAGACTAAGCTAATTAGTACGCCACTTGCTCCCCATTTTAAGCTAAGTACTACTATGTCGCCAAAGGATGAAACTGAACAGGAGTATATGTCAAAGGTACCATACGCAAATGCTGTTGGTAGCTTGATGTATGCAATGGTTTGTACGAGACCTGACATTTCACAAGCCGTTGGAGTTATTAGCAGATATATGCATAATCCAGGAAAGGAGCATTGGCAAGCTGTGAAATGGATTCTATGGTATATTCATAGTACTGTAGATGTTGGGTTAGTTTTTGAGCAGGAAGGCAATCGGTCTGTAGTTGGATATTGTACTCAGATTTTGCGGGTGATCTGGATAAACGAAGGTCAACTACTGGTTATGTATTTACTTTTGCAAAGGCACCAGTTAGTTGGAAGTCTACTTTGCAGTCAATAGTTGCTTTGTCTACAACAGAGGCAGAGTACATGGCTATTACAGAGGCTGTGAAGGAGGCAATTTGGTTTCAGGGGTTGCTAAAGGAGCTTGGTATTGAACAAAAAAATATTACAATTTTTTGTGATAGTCAAAGTGCTATTCAATTAGCGAAGAACCAAGTTTATCATGCAAGGACGAAGCACATTGATGTTCGGTATCATTTCGTACGAGAAATCATAGAAGAAGGTGGAGTCACAGTGAAGAAAATTCATACTACGGAGAACCCTGCTGATATGCTGACAAAGGTGGTGACTGCGGTCAAGTTTCAACATTGTTTGGATTTGATCAACATTGTTGAACACTAAAGATTGAAGATGAAGACACAACCAAAATTTGTTATTGAGAGAAAATTGAAGATGTGGAATTTTGCCAAGGTAGAGATTTATAGAAATTGTCAAAAGTCCCACATCGGTGGATGACAATTTTGAATGGGAATTTCACCCTATAAAAGGAGGCCTAATGTTTAGGATTTAAACACACCTCTCATTTGCCCTTTTATCTTCTTAAGGCATTTGTATCTTCTCTCTTTAGTATTATTTCACTTGTAATTTTAGAGTGGAATAAAATATTGATTGTGTCCGAGGAAGTAGGCAAAATTGGCCGAACCACGTAAATTCTGGTATTTTTTTTATTGTTGTCTTATTGTCTTGTTTATTATTTAGTGGTTGTCATAATTTTTGGTATAGTAATTGTGACTCATTCACACTATATACATTTGACTTTCGCAACACCTCTATCCTTAACTAATTAAAAATGTTAGGTTCTAGCCATGCCAATGGAAAAAATGGGGAGCATTTCTGTTTTATTAGACATTTGCAAAATGCGAATATAAAATAGTCAAGTAAGTGGATTCCGGATACTAATGGTTAGTTAAAAAAAAAAAAAAAAGAAGCATACGATAGGGTCTGTTTTCACCTGAGTATAAAGAGTGGTACTTGAAGTATGAGCTCGGATTAGGAAATTTGTGCCCCACCGAATTGCACGTTGGAGGTGGAGAAGTTGATTTGCTGAAGAGATTTCTGTTGGATGCTCAACCGCAGCCCAACTCAATAATGTTAAAGAAAATGCCATAGGCCATCCAAATTTCACATTGTCGCCAGCATCATAGTAGCCTCCAATCAAATTCACCTAATAGATAGATTAATGGATATATTAATTAACAGATTGAAATAAATTCTTTTTATTGAACGAAGAGAGAGTAACTATAAAATGACGAAATTTTCATACAAACCGATGGTATATGTTACTAACAAAGTTGTTTCTTAATGAAAATCTTCAAACTAATTTTTTTTTGTAACGATAGTATTTGGACCAACTTGTGCGTAACTCAACAAAATTTATTGGGTACATGCTATCTCTTACCAATATAGGCACCTCGTCTTTTTCTATTGAAGTTTCATGAAAATTTTACTACTTTATGTCCGAAAAAAAAAACTAGTGACTCGAAGTATAAAAGTTAATGGATCTAATTTTTAATATAAATTAATATATCGGTCTTTGAAATAAAATATACATATTTAGAAATATCATATAAAAACAATATAAACTCATGATCTCATTGTTGAGAATATTCTTAAAATGGAATTCTCGTAGTTAATAAAAATTATTTGACTCTTCAATAGTAAAAAAAATGTTAATCTTTTTTAGACTAGGTAAATTAATATCTTTCCAACAAAAAATTAAAAAATAAAAGAACTATAGTTAATTAGGGCTATATGAAACTCATACATGTTCAATCTTGCCGTCGGTGAGTGCAGAATCTCCTCTCCATTTGGCTCTTTGAGAAACTGGCAATTTTCCTGAACGTTGTCCTTCGAAAAATAAGATAGCTTTGCTAATTGCATCTTTGTAATCAGAAGCTGTGAAGCTGGCAACAGGACCAGCCAAAATGCAAAAGATTATTGTAACAGCCAAAATTGCAGAACTACGAGCCATTATTATAAGGTTTGTAATTATTTATATTTTCAGTCGTTGTTAAGAGTTTGATCATGTTTTGGTGGTATTTATAGGGCTATGAGCTAGTAATGAAATACGAATGTTTTGACAGTTGAAAAGAAGCGCAAAATTGGGACACGCCCATTAAGTAATGTTGGGAAGTTAGAGAATTATGCCATGTGAGAATAATTCGTGTGCGTTGAGGGGATAATGACTTAAAATAGTTCTACAAATTAAAGTCGAGATTAATTATTATATGCATGTACATAAAAAATAGTTATTACTCTATAAGGCCACTAAAAAGATATATGGAATTAGTAACATGAAAATGAGGCATGTAACAAGTTACAACAATAGTAAAATACACATATAGTTAATTTACAGGTACGGACCAGTCCGATGAATTATTTATGGTGTTATTTTTTGCTGATAATCTTGAAACAAATGCATACTTTATTAAAAATAGATCACAATAGAAGAGGAAGATCCATATAGGTGATACCCACTAGTTGAAAATATATTTTAGACTTGGTAGAGAACTACTAATATTATTGTTACTATAATACACACACACACACATATATATATTTTGGTAATGATGATAATTTAAGTTGATCTTAATGAAAGAAATAGGATTCATATCGCCCATTTCAACTTGTTTGGGACTGAAGCACAGTTATTATTATTGTACTTTTTTACTACTAATATTAAAAACCGTTGATGCAAAATCGGCTTCAGGAACCCTATCGCAGAACAATTGCCATAAGATTTATTATTACTATTGCTGACAAGATAATGCTGGAGTAAGTTACAGGGAATAGCATATAGGAAATTAAATTGGACTCTTTTAAGATACAAAGTGTCCCTTATCATGAGGAACTGTAATTTCCGTTTCTTTGCCTTATTCGATTACTTTCCCACAACGTCTCCCGCGAGGAAGTTGAAAGGAAAACATTACTTGGAAGTTACAAACTTTGAAAAATATGCCATAGTTTTTTTTATTCCACTAAAGGTATGACATAGTGGACACGGGCGGATGTACTATTACACTGACGAGTTTGAACTCGTAACTTTCGATTCCAAATATAAATTTACGCGTAAAAATCTAATAAATTATAAAAATAGTAGATATGAACCCATAAGTAAAAATATAATCGGTTCAATACTCAAAATTTTAAAAATTAAGTGGGCATTTGGACATAAGAATTGTAAAATTTTGGAAAAAAGTGAATTTTTTTTCCAAGTGAAATGGTATTTGAAAATTAGAGTTGTGTTTGGACATGAATATGATTATGAGTTGTTTTGAATGTTTGTGAGTGATCTGAAGTGAATTTATTTTGAAAAATAGTTTTTGGAGTTTTTCAAATTTTTAAAAAATTTCAAAATTCATGTTCAAGTGAAAATCGAAAATTTTATGACCAAACACTTATTTCGAAAAAAATTAAATTAAATTAAAAAAAAGAATTTTTTTTATGGACAAACGGGCCCTAAATTCATAAAATTTAAATTATGAATTCATGGTGGCTTAAGGATGAGACCAAAGATATTCATTATCCATTTAAAAAAGTCAACAGAGATTACGCAGAGCCATGGACTGAGATGCTGAACCCACTCCTTAACGTCACAGTTCGCACATTTACAAATTTTACTTCCTACAAATTAAGGCTATGATTTCTCTATAGGTCAATTTTCTGTGCAAAGCATGCACGTATAAGATGTAATCTTCACTAGTCCAACATTTATCTACCTCACAAAAGAGGATATTCCCATAAAATTTTAGTTAAAACTTTTGGGGATAGACACGGTAGAAAACACTGGAGAGTGAAATGATGAAATTAATGGGTAAACACATGGGACATTACCAAAAAGGGAAAAGAAAATGATGTAATAGCCTCTTTTGGCCAAGTTTTTTCATGGCTAAAAATATTTTTTTTTGAAAGTTGAAGTGTTTGGCCAAATTTTTAAAATAAAAAAAGGTGATTTTGAGTAGAAGCAATTTTGGAGAAGCGGAAAAAGTAGTTTCTCACCAAAATCACTTTTTTGAAAAATAATGTTGAGAAAAATATATTTAGAAGTAATTTTTAAAAGTTTGGTCAAACACTAATTATTGCTACTCACAAAGTATATCTAAGAAAGCTATTGAAGGAAGAAGCACGTGAGAAGCATGTGTGTCTGTTAGTTAGTTATAACTAATTTACAGAAGTGGTAGTTAGGTGTGTCACACCCCTTTTATACCCCCAAAAAGATATGTATTATGGATTATTATGGGTTAAAGAATTTTTCCAATTAAAGTGACAAATTTGAGTAGAGATTATTTTATTTACAGAGTCGCCACTTGAAATTGATTTTTTGGGTATTCCAAGTCATATTTTATTTAAATCCCTAGTCAAATGAAGGTTTGACTATATTATTATTGGTCTGCGAAAATAAAATTCGGGTAAGAAATTTTGTTGACCGAGGAGAAGGTGTAAGGCATTCCCCGAGTCATGTGGTTCTAGCACGGTCGCTTTATTGACTACATTTGGCTTGAATTAATTTTGGACAAACTGTGATTTATTAGTTTTCATGCTTTATCTATCCGCTTTTAGTTATTAAAATATGGAATTATCTTTGAAACGAATCACGTGTGTGAATCCGTTTTGTTTATTGTGCCAAAATTATGTCACACGTAAGTGTACACAATTAATAGCATTTTATTATACTAAGATTGTTTTGACTAAAGTTGCGCGAACGCATACTTCAGTTTTAACTTTGAAAATCACAATTATGCCACGCGAACGTATATATAATCGCGATAAACTAATTAAAAGCGCGCATAATGCACTCTAACGATGTTCATTATTCTTCCTAAACTTTGAGATTATTGTGAGGTCATGAATTATGGAATTACTTGTGGAAGAAGTGTATGATTTTAGATATTTGAGTAAATAAACCATCATATACCAATACCTTATAGCCCAACAGTTGAAGCCCAAACTTATTAGGGTCCAAATCTTCTCAACTTTAAAGCAAGTTTGAATACCATATTTCCAGAAACATAATTAAGCATATAACTTTTAAAGACTAATTTACATTATTATTTATAAAATTTAAAGGCAAATAAATAAAATCACATGAAATAAGATAAAAAGAACAGAGGAAAGAATAAACCTTTAATGCAAAATTTTCAATTAAATGAGTCTTCAAGAACAGGTACAATAACTCAAACGAACGCCGAACAAGCATAAGCGAAGAAGAATATCAAAGTTAGTGAATGGAGCTCCAACAGAATTCTCGACCTCGACTATTGACTCCACTGTTTGACGTGTGAAAAGGAATATTTTGAAGTATTTTTTGTTGGATTTTGGGTGATGAATTGCTGGATTTTTTGAAAGAAAGACGAAGAAAGAATGACACAAGTAGAAATTTCCTTAGCGTAGAAGAAGAAAAAATAATTTCTCTCAATTTCTTCCTCTCTTCTTTTTTCTTCTCTTTCTTCCCTTTCTCCTCACATTTCTCTTCTATTTATAGAAAAAAATTCAGATTTTTTAAAATTATTTTTTAATTAAAAATAATTCTCACTTCCCATTTTTCTTCTTTCTTTATACAAATAAATTCCACACTTTCCTTTACTTTTATTTTTTAATTTCTCACTTTTTTTTCCCCACTTATTTTACTTTTTTTTTATTTTTTTATTTCCACTTATTTTACTTTTTTTTTTTAATTTTCACTTATTTTTATTATTTTTTTTTCCACTTTCTTTTACTTTTCTTTTTTAATTTCAACTTTTTTTTTCTTTTCATTTTTAAAATTAACACATTCTTTTAATTTTATTTTTTAAATTTTCCACTTTTTTTTTTTACTTTTTTATTAAACAATTTCTACCTACTTTTACTTTTATTTTTTTATTTCATACTTTTAATTTTCCTATTATTTTATTACCATCCAAAAATTAAAAAAAATATTTAATTTTTTCGGTTTTTGTTTTAATTTATTTTATTTTAAAATAAATATAAAAAATAAAAATAATACTAATAGTAATAATTTGACCTTTTAAATTATTTTTAATTCTTACCCTATATATATAAAAAATGTAACAAAGCTAAAAAAATATATATTAAAATTTTAAAAATATTTACATAGTAGAAGGTGATAAAAATTCAAATATAGTAAAGAATTAGGTGCTCACAATTGCCCCTCTTTGCTTGAAAACATGAAGAGTTTTCAGGCAAAGACTAGGTGAGCCATGTGACTAATGTTTGACCAAACCGTTATTCAAAAGGAAAAGAAATAAAAGATAGGGTGCAACCGAGTCTTGGTTTTGGACAACCTACATATCTCGGGTTATAGGGGAACTAGGTCACGTGTAGTTCAAGGAGAATGGTGGAATGATGATTTGAGGAGTCGAGTAAGGTTCCGTCGAGGCTCCGGTTCGCGGTCCTGCTATTATTAAAATGAAATTAAACAAGCCTATCAGCTATGAGTTACAAGATTCCTATCTATGAGTCTTCTAAAACTTGATCTTGAGTTTTGACTGGTTCTTCATGCAGACTCTGATCTAAACCTTGATGCTCGCTAGCTGTAGGTGCTAGTTCATTGTTCTATAGCTTCTTCTAATCAAAACGGGACTCCAATGCTCGTGGCTTCAGTCATGTCTTGAGCATTTCACACCTTTTCAATTACTTTTGCATTTTGGATTCACCTATTTTTTCTTTTATTTTATTCTGAATTGAGACTTCTTCTTTTGGTCATCTCGAACCTTGTGTCTCGAGGTAAAACCTACTCAAACACCAAAACAAACAAACGAACGAAAATTTTCTGCCCTAGTTTGTACCCCGAAAAAACAACGGAGACTAAGGAATGGAGACCCTATGTCTAAAATGAAAGAAACTAGGGAGTGGAGACCCTATATTAGAAAAACGACTAGGGATTGGTGTACCCTGATACTGGTAAGGAAATGTAACCAGAGGTTGATACCCTGTATTACGAAAAAAGAATATAATTAGGGGTTGGTACCTTGTATTACTGAAAAGAATGTAGTCATGGGATGGCGTCCTGTATTATTGAAAGGAAATATAACTAGGGGATGACACCTTGTATTGCGGAAAAGAAATGTAACCAGGGGTTGGTTCCCTGTATTACTGAAATGAAAATGAATCCCCTGGGCGAAGAGTACTTCTACCCGGAATTATGAGCTGGATCCCTTTATGCGAAAAGGTTCTACTTGGGTTAAGCTACGTAAAACAACCTGAGCGAAGAGTACTTCTACCCGGAGCTATGAGCTGGATCCCCCTAGGCGAAAAGGTTCTACCTGGGTTAAGCTACATAAAACAACCTGAGCGAAGAGTACTTCTACCCGGAACTATGAGCTGGATCCCCCTAGGCGAAAAGGTTCTACCTGGGTTAAGCTACGAAAAATAGACTGGGCGAAGAGTACTTCTACCCTGAACTATGAGCTGGATCCCCTTAGGCGAAAAGGTTCTACCTGGGTTAAGCTACGTAAAACAGCCTGGGCGAAGAGTACTTCTACCCGAAACTATGAGCTGGATCTCCTAGGCAAAAAGGTTCTACCTGGGTTAAGCCACGAAAACAAGCCTGAGCGAATAGTATTTCTACCCGGAACTATGAGTTGGATCCCCCTAGGCGAAAAGGTTCTATCTGGGTTAAGCTAAGAAAAACAAGCCTGGGCAAAGAGTACTTCTACCCGGAACTATGAGCTGGATCTCCCTAGGCGAAAAGGTTCTACCTGGGTTAAGCTACGTAAAACAACCTGAGCGAAGAGTACTTCTACCCGAAACTATGAGCTGGATCTCCCTAGGCGAAAAGGTTCTACCTGGGTTAATCTACGAAAATGAGAGGTATTAACAGTAGTGATGCATGCTAAAAATAAAGGAAAGTGGAGATTTTAAGGAAACTTACCTTTGGTGACATTCGTCCTTTAGGAATCGCCATTCTGCACTGCTTTTGTTCCTGCTGCAAACAAAGAAAATTTGTGAGTTTTAAAAGTGGTGGTCGATTTGTGGCCCTGATATCTTTGGTAGCTTGACTTTGTGCCCATCTTTATTTGATGATGATTTCAACCTGTCACTAGACGGTTCGTGAATACCACTTGCATATCTTGCCCCAGAGAGCCTTTGACTTTTCAAACTTTTACATGACGGTTGGTCGTATGTGACTTAACCTTTTCAATTTTATTTTGCCTTTGTGGTAATTCACTTTCGACTTCTTTCTTCCAAAACTTTCATTTTCACACTATTGGGGAACCTTTGGATTTTCAAACTTTGCCAAAATGGGTAGCCACTTGGGACTTAACCTTTTCAACTTTATTTTGCCCTTGTAGGCACTTTCAATTCAATTTCCTCCTTTTGAGAGTTTTTGATTTCAAAGCATCAGCCATCATGGCCAGTCGGGGTTGACTTGATGTCCCTGCTGAGGCTGGGTGTCTTTTTGTATATTGGCTTGTATGCCCCTGTAAATCAGCATTGCCATCCCTTCTTTGCCTTAGTTTGAAACAGAGTTAGACCGAAAGGGATTCAAAGAAAAACAAACAATGGAATGGATAATGAATTTAGACAAGAGGTGTCCCTTTAGGGGAAGATAAAGAAGGACTTATCTGGAGTACATGTGGACTTCAATGAACATGACATGCCTTTTTGACTGGATGCCTGATCTGTATGAACCGTTGACTCTTAGAACTTCATCACAACTTTTGCCTCGAAACCGAGAGACCTTGCCCAGGACTGTGTCTGTGCCAGTGACTGTGAGGATCCTTTTTTCAATCAGTGGCGCCCTTTACCGATTTTCACCAGCTGACCTCTCTCATTTCTCTTTTCGCCACCGCCTTATAGTGCTCTTTGCGATTTTTCACTAACAAGACTCTCATTTTGGTTTCTTTACTCACCATCGCCTTGCAGTGCCCGTGAGAATTTTCACCAATAAGACTCTCTCATTTTACTTCTCTTATTTTATTGTATCAGATCCAAGTAACTGTATCCTCTAATTCTTGAATATTCTCGTTGATTGATCGGAAGGACTTGAAAAGGATTTGGGTAAAAAGGATTTGGATTGAGTTACAACTTTGGAACCTTTGAGGCGAAACTATCGCCAAACCATTATAACATCTTCCCCAGTTTCAAATTTTGGGGAAATGTGAATTTTTGTTTTGGTGTGACTGAACCCCAGAGAGAGGTTGCCTACGTATCCTTTCGGAATCAAGTCAAACATAGTTCAATGTAACATGAACTATTTTTTTGTCTTTCTGTCTGTTTTATTTTCTTTCTCTTTCCTTTTCCTTTTATTTATTCTTTTTTTTTCTTTTTTTTTCTTTTCAATAACTCCTTCAGGTTCCAAAGAGGGTAATCAAAGAAAGGTTACCGGCTCAAAGGGTTGGCAAAAAGGGTTAATGGTGTTTGGGTAGCGAGAATGAAAGCCTTCATCATCTTAATCAAAGAGCATTAAAGGTGTGTGAAGGGTCAAACATAGTACCTTTTTGACTGCATCAATTTGGAGCCAATTTCCTTTAGCTTCTTCATGATGCGGGAGGATACATCTTAGAACGAGTTGCCCCACTTCAAATTTCCTGGGACGCACTTTCTTGTTGTAGGCACTAGCCATTCTTTGTTGGTACAACTGCTTGTGACAAAACTGCGGCCAATCGCTTTTCATCAATCAGTGTCAATTGTTCCAATGGATTCTTGACCCAATCTTTATCCTCAATCTCGGCTTCAATAATGATCCGAAGAGAGGGAATTTCAACTTCTTCTGATTTCATTCGGACTTGGCCTAGACCTACTGTTCCAATTCTTTGTTTATTTTCTCACAAGCCTTATCTTCAACACATTCTGCTTCTTGATTCATTATTTTGAGGTATGACAACATTTTAGGATCTAGGCATGAAGTCCGCAAGCATGTCATGTCATTAAAATCTGCATTAACAGAACTGAAAAGAGAATAAGAAAGGTGACAAGATTAAGAAAAGAGACATTCAATGAAATATTAATTTGATTTTTTTTTTTAAAATTTAAAGATAGAAGGGTTTACATCACAAAGTAAGATAATAAAAGTAAAACATCTGTATTACACCCTGAAATAATCCGGACGCAGAAAAGATAGCAAGACCGGCTACCGAGACTCCCATCTAACAGAGAACTTTTCAGGTTTGGCGCCCATTTTTAGGTTTCTCTTCTGCCGCGAAAATGGCTATTGTGGCTTTCAGTACTGGATCAAATTCCTCATCTTTACAGATCATTCTGATTACTGGTCCATTGGTGTGAGTAGGCAGAGGATTGTTCATCATATTAGGGGCCTCTTCATCCCTAAGCACTATTGCCTTGACTTCGATGAGGTCTTCCACTGCTCTCTTAAGAATCCAACAGTCTTCTGTATCATGTCCCACTGCTCCAGAGTGGTATTCACATCTAGCATTATCCTGGTGCGCCAGTTCGGGGCTACTGGCTGCAGTACACCTAGCCTGACTAGCTTTTTGGAACAAGCTCGAGTATGATTCACCAATAGGGGTGAACTGATTCCTTCTCGGGAGGCTCTCATTTTTTTTCTATTTTCTTTTTTGTTTTTGAATTTTTTTTTTCATACCTTGATTTCTTTTTTCTTTCTCTTTTTGTTGTTTTTCGCTCTTTGTTTTTCTTTTTTATTTGGTTTTGTCACTCTTTTCTTTATTTTTCACTCAATTATTTTCTTCTTTTTTTTCGGTTTATTTTTTCACTCAATTTTTTTATGGTTATGATCGAATCCGATGGAGATTGCCTACGTATCATGACGCCGCATGAATCAGATCATTACGTAGTTCAGGAAGATTAGGAATAAAGTAAATAAACTAAACTCATTTATTTTCTTTGGATTTTGATTTTTTTTTCTTTTTTTGTTTAATTTCCGAAAGAAAGACTTGTAAAAAAAATATTTTTAGATTTTAATTTTTTTTGTTTTTGAGAATTTTTGAAAATAAAGACTTCAAAAAAAGAAAGAGAATTTGTTTTTGAATTTTGATTTTTTTTTTTCCAGAGAAAGACTTCTAAAGAAGAAAAAAAAATATATTTTTGGATTTTGATTTAATTTTTTTCGAATGAAAGACTTCTAAAAAGAAAGAAAATATTTTGATTTTATTTTTTTTTATTTGGGATTTTCTAAAGAAAGAATTAAAGGAAAATATTTTTGGATTTTTGAAAATTAGGGGCTGAAACCGATGAGGTTTGCCTACGTTTCTCACATCCGGTGAGAATCAGACCCGCGTAGTTCGGTCAAACCGACTATGTTCTCTTTTGATTTTTATGAAAATTAATCTTTATACCTCATGCCAGATACTAAAAAAAATCTTTAGTAAAGCCGGTCAAATTGAACCTGATATTTTTCTTTTTTGGTCTATAATTCCGCTCAACTAATTTTTTAAAACCGGTCAACAATGCAAGCAAGCCTTCCAAATGATGTAGCAAGTAGCACATAAGTGAACATGATGGTCTCAAAGAGCATACTTGTCTTATACGAACCCGGCCCATGTGCCGAGTTCCGCTAAGTCAAATGCATGGGATGCAAATAAAGCGAACCTGCTAGAGATATATGGCATGGTGTTTGTTGTTCTAGGTTTAAATCCTGGTGGAGAAGGTATCTAGACTGGATTACTCGAGCGGACAACTCTAGCCGAGGAGGGTCAGCATACCAGTAGCATTGCTTTCCGACTTAGCTGGTGGTGCTCCCCGCCTAAAATATGTATGACTAAAATCCTTCACCGGGTGACAAGTACCTCGACTATCTCAAATAAAGTGGGCTATGTCAAGCAAATGCCCAATTTAAATTCAAGAAGACTCAGAGGAGGTGCGTGAGAAGATAATTTATAATGTATAATTCAACAATATCAAAGCGGTAAAAAGCAAACAAGTAGCACAATAGGCCCAAAACAAAATCACAGTATATACAAAATTAATAAAGCCAAATAAAAGTCAACATGTACAAGCTCGAATTCTGGTTGTCCCCAGCAGAGTTGCCAGAGCTATCACACCCCTTTTATACCCCCCAAAAGATATGTATTAGCTAATTAAGTGCGTAGTGTAGTAGTAGTTACAGCTATATATAGGAGGTTAGCCTTGTAATCATTTAAGCTTTCTATAAGAGTAGGAGATCTAGATAGCAGTGAGCTAAGGATATTGATTCCAGTTACTGCAATTCTCATTTATAGATCGACGACATTTCTCGTTCGAGCTAGGGTTCTATATTTTCTGAAATTAATTTTTTCTTCTCCTTCTGATTTCGAATTGAATTGTCTATGAAGTTTAGAATCTAAGTGAAAAAATAGCAACTCGATCAATTTTTGAAGTCCATGGCAATTGACCGAACAAACTCCTACTGGAAGTAGTACATGGATCACTGTTGATCATCACCATCCTTTGTTCCTACAACCATGTGATATACCAGGTAGCTCATTAATCTCTATTCAACTTACTGGCACAGAGAATTACGCATTGTGGAGTAGGTCGATGAAAATTGGATTGATTGGTAAATGCAAATTAGGTTTTGTGGATGAAAGATGCACAAAAGATAAATTTGATAGATAGTTATGGGAAAAATGCAATGCGATAGTGTTGTCTTGGATCATGAATGTTGTAAGTAAAGAGCTGCTTAGTGGAATTGTATACAAGTACAGTGTACACAAAGTGTGGACAGATCTGAAGGATAAGTATGATAAAGTTGATGGATCTTAGATTTTTTATCTGCACAAGGAAATAGCTACACTGTCCCAAGGGATAGGGATCTCTTCAGTTTCAGCATACTCTGCTAAATTGATAGATCTTTGGGAAGAGTATGATGCTCTCATGCCTTGCCCAGGATGTGATTGCCCAGAATCAAAAAGTTATGCTGAACACTTTGAATACCAAAGGCTATTGTAGTTTTTGATGGGACTAAATGAGTTCTATAGTCAGCATAGAAGCCAGATTCTGATGATGACTCTAGTTCCAAGTGTTAACAAGGCATACTCTATGGTAATATCAGAGGAAAGTCAAAGGTCTTTGGGAAAATTCACACAGGTTGTTGATATATCTGATGTAGTTGCACTATTCAGTAACAAAGGAGGTGTGAACTCAGGGAATAACTACAAACATAGAAGGAACAACTTGTATTGTGATTTCTGTAATTACAAAGGTCACACCAGGGACAATTGCTACAAGATACATAATTATCCTCCAGATTTCAAGATGAGGAAGAAGACTACTGGATATCGACAAAGGCCCATGGCAAATCTGACAGCACATGAGATGCAACAGACACAAGGGAATCCATCAGCAAATGCAGTAACACAAGAGGAACAACAAGCAATGAACCAGCCCACAACAAACACAGTGCAAGGACAAGGCATAATATTCAATCAGGAGCAGTATGATTAGATACTGAAGTTGATCAACAAAGATAACTCTGGTAATCACATGAAAGAGTTTGCAGGTATTGTCAATACTTTTGTTGTGAATGACACAATAGAGAATAGAGATAAAGCAAAAAACACAAACTGGATAGTGGATTCTTGTGCTACCAATCATATGGTTCACAATAAGAAATTACTAAACAAAGTAAATAGTAATAGCATCGATATAGATACAAAGGTGAACCTACCAGATGGAAAATCTTTGGACATAGCTTGCACAGGTGAATGCACAATTGGTGAAGGAGAAAGCATTAAAAATATGTTGTATGTGCCAGGTTTAAAATAAAATTTGTTATCGGTTCAAAACTAACAAAGGACCTAAGGTGTTTTGTGTCCTTTTATCCTGATTTTTGGATAATGTAGGACCTTCACACTGGGAAAGTAAAGGGGATTGGTAAGGACCTGGAAGGACTATACAATCTGTAGCAGAAGAGAATTAAAGCAAATGTTGCAGATGTGCAAATAACAGAAGGTCATGGTAAGGAAGAGGATCTGGAGATTTGGCATGACAGACTTGGGAATGCTCCTGATATGGTGGTGAAACAGATTCCAAACATGAGTTTTAAGATAAGTAGTAGAATAAAGGAATGTACAATCTATCCTCTAGCTAGACAAGGCAGATTGCCATTTCCTTAAAGTTCCTCCAGTACTGATAAACCTTTTCACTTGATACATGTTGATGTGTGGGGTCCTTATAGGATACCTACTTGCTTTTAGATTCTTCCTTACTGTTGTTGATGATTGTAGTAGAATGGTTTGGATTTACTTGCTTAGACTCAAAAGTGATGTGATTGTATGTTTGAGACAGTTCCTTGTTCTAATAAAGACAAAATTTGATGCTTTAGTTAAGACTTTGAGAAGTGATAATGTCACTAAGTTTTTCAACTCTGAGTGCAAAAGTCTTTTTCAATATCTTGGTATAGTCCACGAGAGTTCATGTGTGCACACTCCACAATAAAATGGAATGGTTGAAAGAAAACACAGACACATCCTAGAGGTGGCTAGAGCAATAAGACTTCAAGGTCATCTACCCTTGAAGTTTTAGGGAGAGTGTATTCATGTTGTTGTTTATGTGATCAACAGACTTCTTGTATCAGTGTTGGGAGGAAAGTTTTCATTTGAGATCCTATATGGAAGACCACCATCATTGCAACACATGAGGATCATAGGCTGCCTATGTTTTGCCAGTAATGTAGGAGGAGGTGATAAATTTATAGCCAGATCCACTGCAACTGTCTTAATGGGAAATTCCTCCACAAATAAAAGATACAAACTCTACAATATGTTAACTAACCAATTTTTTGTTAGCAGGGATGTTAAATTCATGGAGCACATTTTTCCTTTCCAGTTGCTGAAAGAAGGAAGACTATAGGTTTTTCCTAATGGTGTGATATCACATACTGATCCCCCAGAGTAAAGATATCAACTGAGGAGCCAACACAAGCTGCAGCAACACCAGAAGTAGTGATTCCATCCCCTGCAATATCACCATCTGTAGACCCACAACAATATTCAGAGGGAGAGAATTTGCTTTCTCAACAAGTACTATTACCCGATGCACATGTCAATGATCAAGATCATTCAGCCTTTCCTTTAATAGACTCTGGGCATACAAGAGGTGAAGAGAAACTAAGAAAATTAACAAGAACAATGAAGAAACCTATATGGATGCAGAATTATGTATGCCGAGGCACTTCCACAAAGCACTCAGCAAAGACAACCTGCAGATATCCTTTGGAAGAGTACCTCAGTCATAAAGCTTTCTCAGCCAGCTATCAGAGTTGCCTGTCCAAATTCACTGCCACCAAAGAACCTCTCAGCTATGAAGAAATAATGACAGACCCCAGGTGGATAGAAGCAATGGATCAAGAGCTAAATACCCTTAAAGAAAATGGCACTTGGTAATTAGTAGATCTGTCAAAAGTCAAGGTGCCCATTGAAAGCAAATGGGTGTTCAAGATAAAGTACAAAACAAATGGCGAAATAGAAAGATTCAAGGCACGACTAGTGGCAAAAGGGTACAACCAGATAGAGGGACTAGATTACCAAGAAACCTTTTCCCCAGTAGTTAAAATGGTGACAGTCAGAGTTGTTCTAGCATTGGCTATAACACATAACTGGAATCTACATCAAATAGATGTTTACAGTATATTTCTCCAAGGGGATTTGACTGAGGAGGTATACATGTGCTTGCCACAGAGATTTCCTAGCCAGGGGGAGAAAGTATGCAGGATATACAAATTCCTGTATGGTCTGAAATAAGCTTCACGACAGTGGAACCTAAAGCTGACTGAATCGCTTATCAGCTCAAGCTTCACATAAAGCCACTTTGACTACTCGTTGTTCACCAAAAGAATGGGCACATGAACGGTAATCATTTTAGTGTATGTAGATGACCTTCTCATCACTGGGAATGATCAAAACATGATTTCAGAGGCAAAAGACATACTACAACATAACTTCAAAATCAAGGACCTAGGAGAATTGAGGTTCTTTCTTGGAATTGAGATAGCAAGATCCAAACATGGAATCTTGATGAATTATAGGAAGTTTGCACTATAGTTGATTAGTGAACTTGGATTGACAGGATCAAAGTCAGCAAGCACACCAATGGAGTGTCATCAGAGATTCACTACAACTGAATATGATAAGCAAAACAACTATGAATGTGATGAGAAGTTAGGTGATGCAGGATCTTATCAAATATTGGTAGGGAAACCTTTATATCTCACAATGACAAGGCCAGACATATGTTATGCAGTACATGTACTTAGTCAGTTTATGCATGTAACGACCCAATTTTCTATTTTGAGAATTTATGTTCTTTTCAGTGACTTAAGGTCCTGATAAACTTCATAATATATATTATGACCCGCGTGTGGGGTCGAGTTTGGCTTTCGAAAGATTCGAAATTTAATTAAAAGAACTATTCTCATTTTTGAAGCTTAAATAAAAACATTTGACCCAAGTTTGACTTTTGAGCAAACGACTCCGGAATGGAGTTTTGATGATGTAAATAGTTTCGTATGATTTCAAACTTAGGCGTATGTCCGGATTTAGATTTGGAAGTCCATAGCACAATTCGGCACATTTTGGCGAAAAGTTAGAAAATGAAGTTCTTGAAATATTCATAAATTCAACCGTAAATCGATTGATTGATAACGAGGTCGGATTTCGACTCCGAAAAATGTAACATATCCATTATGTCATTTATAACTCATGTGCAAAATTTGAAGTCATTCCGGATTGATTTGATATGTTTTGGCGCAAATTATACAAATTAGTTCGTATTATATTTTGGGACGTGTTGGTATATTTGGTTAAGGTTCCGAGGGCCTCGGGTGAATTCCGGATGGTTAACAGATTGGTTGTTTGACTTGAAGAAATTACTAGAAATCTACTGCTGGTGTTTTCGCTTTTGCGGAAGCTTCATCGCAGAAGAGAGATAAAGCTCGCAGAAGAGAAATTGGGAAGGAAGGATGGACTGTACATAGGTCGCGAGTGTGGAGAATTTCCCGCACATGCGTGATCGCAGAAGCGGACAGCAGCGCAAAACGCAACTCCAGACGCACCTGCGGTTGCGCAGAAGCGAAGCCTTGTCCGCAAGTGCGTGGCTTCAGCTGGAAGTGGTCTTTCATAGAAGCGAGATTGGTATCGCAAAAGCGAGGCCGCAGATGCGACCATCTTATTATCAGAAGCGAAACTGGACAGAAACTTAAGGATTGAAAATCTGTCATTTCTTCATTTTCGATTGGGATTTTTGGAGCTCGATTCTTGGGCGATTTTGAGGATTTCTTCATGACTTTGACTGGGGTAATTGTTCTACATCTGAAAGTGATTATATTTCATAAATCCATGGTTATATTCATCGTTTAATTCGAGTTTCAATGAAGGAAATTGGGATTTTTGTAAAAGATTTCAAAAATAGAAATTCAAGATTTGTAGGACGATTTGTTATTGGAATTCGATAAAATTGGTACGGCTGAACTCGTATCGGAATGGGTGTTCGAATTTCGTAAAAATTCTATCGGGTTCCGAGAGGCTTGCCTCGCGTTGACTTTTGTTTGACTTTATAATGTGAATTTTTAATTTGATGTTTTATTATCCGGAATTATTTATGATGAATTTTAATGAAGTTATACAATTAATTTGGATAGATTTGAGCTGTCCGGAGGTCAGTACAAGCAAGAAGGCTATGTTGGAATATCGGCCTAACTTCAAAAAGGCAAATATCTTGCCTAACCTTGTGTGGAGGAATTTTTCCTTAGGCATTGAGTCATATGTGCCAGTTGTATAATGTGAAAGCCGTGTACGCAAGGTGACGAGTACGTACTCGGGCTTATATGTGCAAATTGTATTGGTTTAAAGTCGTAGGAATTTTTAAGTATTAAATTGAAAATTTGCTGGCACTTATTAAATCCTTATTTGTCATGCCTCGTTCTTTGTTTGTTGAATTTATTTTATATGATAATTTGGTCTGATTGCTACTTTGATTTTTATGTGAATTCCGTGTGCTAGTTGAGTTGACATTTTCTGAAAATAATTTTGGAGTTTTCATATGCAAATAATTAATTAAATAATTTTAAATGGAGATGTTAATATATTTATCAGAAATTTAAATTTAAGAAGGGGTTGTTCTTGCTGAGTTATTCTTCCGTCTTTGCTGTTGCATATTTACTTTTGGGACTACGAGACGGTACCTTGGGAGATCCTCCTATTGGCATATTTACTTTTGGGACTACGAGATGGTACCTTGGGAGATCCCCCTGCTTGCATATTTACTTTTGGGACTACGAGACGGTACCTCGGGAGATCCCCTTATTGGCATATTTACTTTTGGGACTACGAGACGGTACCTTGGGAGA
Source organism: Nicotiana tabacum (assembly GCF_000715075.1). Lineage (NCBI taxonomy): Eukaryota > Viridiplantae > Streptophyta > Magnoliopsida > Solanales > Solanaceae > Nicotiana > Nicotiana tabacum. The sequence continues at coordinate 136,564,440 of NC_134102.1, forward strand.
TCCCCCTGCTTGCATATTTACTTTTAGGACTACGAGGTGATACCTCGGGAGATCCCCCTGCTTGCATATTTACTTTTGGGACTACGAGGCGATACCTCGGGAGATCCTCCATGCTTTCATTATACCTCGGGAGATCCCCCATGTGGTACCTCGGGAGATCCCCCTATCGTTCATAGTTACTTTTGGAACTACGAGGCGGTATCTCAAGAGATCCCACTGTTGTGTATTTACATTTGGGACTATGAGGTGGTACCTCGGGAGCGCCCCTATTGTTTATCTCTATTTGTTGTGCTGTTATCTTTCTGAAATTTCTTATTGTTCACTTCTCAGCCATTTCATTATATTAATATGTCTTCTGCCTTGTGAATTATCCGTGCATTTGTGATATGAAATGTGGGCACGAGGTGCCGTGAGTAAATGATGATAATATTGGCACGTGAGTTGTCCGTGCGTTGTGATATAGATATGGACATGAGGTGCTGTGGAAATATGAAAGTGGACTGAGACCAGTAAATTTTATGATTATGAAATGAGGTATCACATGGTGACTTTTACTTGAAAGGTATTTATTTGAAAGAATTATATTCGAAAGATATTTACTTGAAAGAATTATATTCGAAAGATTTTATTTGAAGAATTATATTCGAAAGGCATTTATTTGAAGAATTATATTCGAAAGATATTTATTTGAAATGATTATATTCCAAAAGGTATTTATTTTAAAGAATTATATTCGAAAGATACTTATTTGAAAGAATTATATTCGAAAGATTTTATTTAAAGAATTATATTCGAAAGATATTTATTTGAAAGAATTATATTCGTAAGATATTTATTTGAAAGGATTATATGTTAAAGATTTCTATTCGAAAAACTTGTAGATAAAAGATGTATATTTTGAAGGACTTGATTTAATGGTTGTTCTAGTGTTCATTATTTGTTTCGGCAATATTTGTGGTGTTCTTGCTGCCTTGTTGTTTATATCACTAGTTGATTATTGTTGCTATCACTGCTATTTGTCTTTCTATTATCTTTGTATGCTATATTGCACAGGTTATTTGACTAGTGAGTGTCTTGACTGTACCTCATCACTACTCCACCGAGGTTAGTCTTGATACTTACTGGGTACCGACTGTGGTGTACTCATACTATACTTTTGCACATTTTTGTACAGAGCCAGGTATTGGAGATATCGGATTCGGACAGAGGTTAGAGTGTGATCGCAAGGATTTAAGGTGGAGTTGCTTGATCGTCGCAGTCCCTTGGAGTCTTTCCATTTTGTTATACTGTCAACTCTTATTGGAACAATATTGTATATTCGATCATTGAGATCATTGCATGTATTCAGTTAGAGTTCGTGACTCAATATTACCAGTCTTGGGAGGTTGTTATATTTGTTTCCTCTTTTGGTTTCGACACTTGTATTAAATTATATGTTTAAAAAAATGGCTTGAATTGTTATTATAATCGGCTTACCTAGTGTTAGAGACTAAGTGTCATCACGACGCCTGAGGTGAGATTTTGGATCGTGACAATGCATTGTCCTAAAAGATCACACATGGATACAACAGTTGGAGTAGTCAAATACATAAAAGGTGCTGCATGACAAGGACTACTGATGAGCTTAAATCAGTCGACCAAACTTACTTCATTTTATGATGCAAATTGGGCATCTTGTCCAGTCTCTAGGACATCAGTAATAGGATATGTAATTGTGAATACCTAATTTTTGTACTATTTTAACACCTCCTAAAGTCATTAGTGTTTTGTTGCTTTAATTATATTTCCCAATTTTTGTGTCTTTGATTGCATATTTCCTATCATAAAAATACCAAAAAATAGTTCTTTCTTTATTTGTGCATTTTAGAAATTAACTAACTATTTAATTGGTGAATTAATCTAGTTAATTGATCATTTGAATAAGTTACTTAATTAATTTATTTGTTTGTGTAAATTTAGTTTAATAAGTAGGATTAAGAAAGAAATTGGGCCAAATTTGAAAGAGAAAGTGGCCAAAAGTGCAAGATGCCTTTGAAAGGGTCCGGAACGACGTAGTTTTGCCTCAAAACTACGTCGTTTCATTAAGTGACCCTAGATCAAATCTCACCCATTGATCTAATGGTCCATATTTGATCTCTCAAGAGGTATTTAAAGCCTCAAAAATCTGAAAAATTCCCTCATTTCACCCATAACTCTTTCTCTCTTCTCTCTCTTCTCTCCACCGTCGCCGTCGCCGTCGGAAATCACCCACCGGCGGCGGACCACCTCCAAACACCTTCAAATTAACACCATATAATCTCCACAACCTCTTCTTCCCATATCTCCAAACCAATTCCTTCAAAAAAACCCTCAAACTCCTTGAATTTTAGATCTAAGAAACTTAAGCCGCCACTTTTTGGTCCAAATTATTGAAGCACCGGCCAACACCACCCTACAACACATACATGAATGGATAGAGCTCCACGAGACTTGTCTTTTCCTACCCATTTCACCCCCAAAATCCCTATCGCCGTCGGCCCGCTCCTCGCCGCCGCCACGGCTCCACTGCCTCACCACCGCCAAAATGCCCCGAACCCCCATTTTAGCTATTTTTTGGCTTCAAGCATACTTGTTAGGTATAATCGTCATCTCTTTAATTAATTTTTGATTTTTTTTATTCAGTATATTAGTTTCTATTTTTTTTTATTATTTATTTATTTTTTCTGGTTGGTTATTTCTTGTTAATTAGAGTTTCAAGTTAGGTTTATTTATTAGCTATCTCTATTTAGTTTAGTGGTTTGTTAGATTCGTTATTGATTTAAACATGATCTTTAGTGTATTAGTTAAATCGTTCACTTAGTTAGTCGATTATTTAGTTGTTGTTAGTCGTTGTTCGATTATTAACGATGCTTGTTCTGTTTTGAGAATTAGTTTGTGAATTTAGTTGTTTGTTTAGTAATTAGTTTGCACAAATCCAATTCATTCCCATCAAGTTGGTTTTAATACTTAGTTCAATTACATTTTTAGTCTCGTCTATGCTTTGTCAGTTCATAGTTGTCCAAGTTTGATTTGTGTTGAGCAAGTAGTTTGTTGTTGATGATTAAAATCTGAAGTTTAGTTTATTTTATCACAAAATAGGGTAATAGTAGCTTACTTTTACTAGTAGGGTGGCTGAAAGGATATTTTTTCTCCTTGCTTCTAACACAGCAGATTTTCAGGTTGTCCTTTCACCTTTGGGACAGATCTTGAACAGTGTTTAGCACACAAAGTCAGTTTTTTGGACAGATTTTTGGTGAACCAAAATCTGTCCAAAAATCTAACTTTATTTGCCTATTGAAAGGGCTGTTTTTCTCCTATAAAAGGGACTGTCTTACACTTGAAATGGAGAGATCCTTACTCACAGAAAAGGGGGACACTCTATTACACACTCTATCTTATACTGAGACACACCTTGGAGAGTTGCTGAAAGACATATATCTTTGAGAAAAATCAGCAGCTTAATACATATAACAAGCTGAAATTTCAGAGTTTTGTGAGGATTATTTGAGTGCAAAAACCTTGAAAAAATAGAAAGATCCCTTGGGCAATTTGTGAAGTTGATAGCTACCAATTTCAAGCATCTTTGTTGAGTTTTCTGGGTGTCTTAACACTTGAGTTGCTGCTGTTTCTACTGTATTTGCTGCTGAGTTTTTTTGTTGCTGCACTGCTGTATTTTATTATTCCACAAACCAGGTAACTTTCAAATTCTTATATTGCAGATTCTTGATGATAATAAGAAGGATTTGATCCCGGTTTGGTTGATGGAACATATTAGATCTAGTGTTATCATCATGTAAATCTGTTAAAAATTAGTTAAATTATCATTTTTTTCTTTATATATGTGATTGAAATTGCATTATGTTAAGATTACTTAATTTAAGGAAAAGATAAAAACTCCACTTTTAACCATGTTTGTTTAGTTTGGGCTCTTTTCCGTGAGTTACTTTCATGGTTCATGTATAATTATCTAAGAAAGACTTCTAGCTTCAAATGTTTTGATGCTTTGAATTATAGTCAACATAATGTTATACTTAATATAGTTCTTCTCTTTAGCATTGAAGTATTACCGTTTTCTTGTAGTTTTTATATTTAGTCGTGGTTTTTTATGTTGTTAATGAGTGTAGTTTGATTAGTGTCATGATTGGTGTAGATGAGTAGAAATATTATGTTAGTCCTTAAGAAATAGTTGGTTAAGAAGATAAAAGATAATAATTAGCATGTAAGTTTCTTTTATGAAAAAAATAATTTTTAGTTTGGACATCAATGTAAGAAGCAATTTGGGCTTAGAAGAATACTTGTTATTTTGTGTTGTCTCGGTCGTCGAGGCTCTTAAGCAACATGGGCCAAATAAGCTAAAATTTGTAGGCCCAATGACAATAGAAAGTAAGATGGGCATTTTCTTTAAAACCAATAAATTGTCTTTTGTTAAATAAAATAAGTGGCCCAATACCATAAAAGTTTAACATAAGTTTACCCGGGTTTAATGTCTTGCATTAGTGAAAATTATTTTTAATAATAATATTATTATTATTTTCTTCAGTCGAACAAGTGATAAATATAAAAAAGAAGCGCTTTTTAATTAATTTAAGCGATAGGCAATTTTAGGCACATTTGAGATGTAGACCATGTGTTCATACACGGTCCTTGGTCGTTATTATTATTATTATTTTTTTTTAATAAAGTAGTCATGTGTGCATTCCCGCTCCTTGACTCTTCAATATTAATTATATTTAAACCATGTGTACCGACACGTTCTTTGTTTTAATACATATAATCAAATAAGGACCTTGTGTGCTTGCACGCTCCTAGGCCAAAATTATTAATTATTAAGCGGTACTAGACAATAGTAACTTAAGGCAAATAATACACACTTTATCCAAAAATAATTCAAGCCAAATTTTAGTCAATAAAAGTGACCGTGCTAGAACCACGGATTCGGGGAATGCCTTACACCTTCTCCCCGGTTAACAGAATTTCTTACCCGGACTTTGTTTTCGCAGACCAATAATAATAGAGTCAAATCTTCTGTTGATCAGGGATTCAAATAAAAGGTGACTTGGAACACCAACAAAAATCAATTTCAAGTGGCGACTCTGTAAATAAAATAATCCCTACTCAATTTTGTCACCTTAATTGGAAAAACCCTTTAATTCACATAATATTATTTTGCGGGTAGAAAAAGGGGTGTGACAGCTCTGGCGACTCTGCTGGGGACATTAAGAATTCGAGCTTGTATATTGACTTTATTTGGCTTTATTAATTTTTGTATATATTGTGATTTATTTGGGCCTAATCTGTTACTTGTCCACTTTATACTGTTTTGATATTGTTGAACTGTACATATAATTGTATCCTCTCTCGCACCCCTCTAAGTCTTCTTATAGTTAGTTATGTTGTGTTTGCCTACCAGCATCACAAAATTTCTGTCTTGAGATAAAGCCAGTTAGCCTACGAGCTTCTGGTGAAGGATTTAGTCACACATGCTTAGGCGAGAGAGTCGTTAGCTAGCCAGTGCTATTCTACTACTGGTGACGCTTGACGCTCCTCGGCTCGGGTTGTCCGCTCAAGTAAGCCAGTCTAGACACCTTTTCCATCAGGATTTAAACCTAGAAGAACATACCTCATGCCGGATATCCCTAGTAGGTTCGCTTTATTTGCATCACGTGCATTTGACTTAGCGAAACTCGGCACAGGGGCCGGATCCGTATAAGACAGGTATCCTCTTTGAGACTATAACGTTCACTTATGTGCTACATGTTACTTTATTTGGGAGGCTTGTATGTCGACCGGCTTTAGGGTGGATTAGTTGAATAAGATGAGAAAAATAAAAATAAAATAAAAACATGCTCCCGATTTCTATACAAATGTTCGTTCTTTTTAAAATAAAAAATAAAATTAAAAAAAAGCCTGAAGTGATTTGGTGCGTTTGGTGTCCATGATTAATTTTTCATAAAGAGAGAAAATATAGTTAGTTTCATTGGAAATTTTATCACCGAACTATGCGAGTTTGATTCTCACCGGATGTGAGATACGTAGGCAACCTCCATCGGGTTCAGCCCACATTTGTCAAAAAAACAAAGCATAAAAATTACGCATGTGCATAAAATTTTCAAAAAATATTTTTTGGTCACCTTTTACTGTTTGGCCCTCGTGTCTGGACGTTTTGCCGAGACAACCCTAAAACCTTCAACGGAAGTACCGAAGGGCCATTTTCTTTATTTTTGTCTACCTTTTATTGCTTTGTCCCTGTGGTCGTAGTATTTGCCGAGACAACCTTTAAGCCTCTCTCGGGAGTATCGAAGGGCCATTTTCGTAAAAATAACCATTTTATTTATTGTATCAACTTTTTATCATTTTGTCCCTATGTTCGGCTATTTTGCTGTGACTGCCCCAAAAGCTTCTTTGGAAGTGCGAAAGGTTCGTTTTTGTAAGAAGGCTTTGTAGTCCAGTTTTGTCTCTTGTACGAACTACGCGCACTCGATTCCTGACCCTATGTAAAATATGCAACCCTTTTATGGTTTGGTGCCCCGTCCAAATCGGTCAAGTCTTACCATTATGGTCACAATTGAATGATCTTTCGAAATTGCATCATTTCCCAACGAGAGTGTCCGCTCAATTTCAGTAAACCCTCACTTCAAAACACGGTTAGGGTCGGTTACTTGAGTCCCACATTGCCATTTCTAACTTTCATGAGTCAAACCCCAAGGCATCAGAGATTTTTATATTATCTAAGCTTGCATCGGTCCTAACCTCATGTTCTACTACTTAGGAGCGATATGGATACAATGAAAAGAAGATCTGACAAAAGATCGAAAGATGACGAGCCCTCACAGATTTGGCTTGTGCATAAAACACCCCGGTTGTTGAGACAGTGGTGGGAAAATATGGGCATTTGTGGGCAGGAAAAGATAAAGGACCATCTGGGTCACTTTATGAACATTATGGAGATCAACCCAAGGAGGGACTTAATCGAGGCATTGGTGCATTTCTGGGATCCTAATTACAACGTATTCCATTTTAATGGTTTTGAAATGACTCCCACTTTGGAGGAGTTAGCTGGATACACAAGGTTAGGTGATGAGCTTCGGAAGAAGAGACCTTTGCCCTCAAGGGATGTCACTAGCAGTGAGTTCCTTGAGCAGATGACAATCAGCCAAAATAAAATGGCAAGTGTGGAACGAGGGCACATCCGATTGGATTTCTTGTATGACAGGTATGGGTGTCCAGGTGGATTTTCAAAGCACGAAAAGGAGCTTGATAATAAAATTGGATACAAAGCTTGGCAAAGCCATGGGCGGAAAGCATTCCTAGTGGCATTTCTAGGGAAAATGGTTTTCCCGAGGCATGACAAAAATATTGATATTCGATTATCTGGCATAGTCACCACTTTATTGCATCGAAAGGATGTCACTATCATTCCTATGGTATTGTCTGATATTTACCATGCCCTGACCAAGTGTCAGGAAGGAAAAGATTTCTTTGAAGGCTGTAACATCATACTCCAAATATGGTTTTTAGAGCACCTTCTCAGTCATCCAACACGGGTAAATTTTAGTGTTCATTGGAGCCACAATGAGCTTGGAGATGAGTTTGAAGATTTGACTGAAGACAGTAGCTTTCCCAAGGGAGTCGAAGCATGGAGAGGGCATCTTCAAAAGTTGACCGCTACTGAAATCACATGGAACTACCACTGGTTCTCACCAAAAGAAGTCATATACAGATCTTACCACCATTCGTTTTTGATTTTGATGGGTCTTCGGGGTTTTCAACCGTATGTGCCTATGAGAGCCCTACGCCAGTTAGGTCGAAAACAAGTAGTGCCCACAGTGGAGCACATGCAAAGATTCACATGGGAGGTAATATCAGAGGATCTTGTTCGTGAGGCTTATGCTCAACAGGTTTGGATGAAATTAAGGTGCTTGAATCTCACACTATGGTGGAAGATCAGGATCGAGGAGAGTTAGACCCGGCATATTTTGAGTGGTTTTATGACCAAGATGCTTTTAGATCCAGGCAAGAGACAGTTCTGAAGAGCACGACAGAATGGGAGACTGAAATCAGAATAAGAGTAGGGCATGCCAAGGAAGAAATAACAAGAGATTATGAATCCATCATCCGGGCTCTACGTAAGGATATAAGTATCGCCAACGTGAATATGGATTTGCAATGCATTGAGTTTGAAGAGGAGAAAATCAGACTGACACATGAGGTTCAAGCACTTCAAGCACAACTTCGGCAAACGAGAATAAGGGTTGTTGCTCAGCAACATGCAGCCATTCCAAAGCACGAAGAAATGCATCACAGCCTTATCATTCATGATCTAAGGGCTCGGGCCAAGGCTGCAGAATCAGGTAAGAACCAGGTAGAGAATGAGCTAGCAAAGGTCCAAAACTAGCTAAATCTAGCGTTACAACACGAGGCGGATATATCGGACATAGCCAATAACCATGAGCGACAGATCCAGTTTTTAAGTCAGAGCCAGGAGCATGTTAGAAGGAGGGTCTATGAAGTGGCTACTTATACCGCTCGAGGGTGTGTGACTTGTCAGGGTTTGACCCGAGAGCAATTTGCTACGGTAGCGCCCAACTTCGCACGCCACATTGCCAGAGACTTGAAGCGCATATACCATGATATGGGAGATCAGCCGCAGGAATAAGCACTTTGACTACAATGATGCCGGTGGATTCTCATGTAGAGATTAGAGTCTTCTTTTAGTTGGCAGTCTACTTTGATTGTTCATTTGTAGTCATCGAAACTGTAAAAGTCTTTTGGTGTTTTGAGCCTTGTTGTTTTGCCTTTTATTTTTTTTTATTTTTTTATTTTTTAAAAGTTTGTTTTGAGTCGGGTCTAGTCTTATTTAAATATTTGTCTTTTAGGTTGTATCTTTATGTAATTTTCCTTTGTCTTGTATCAAAAAAAAAAGAGAAGAAAAATTCGAAAATCAATGAAAAAGATTTTGTTTTAGAAAAATTCGAAAATGAAACAAAAAGATGTTGTTTTTTGTACATTAAAAAAAAGAGGAAGAGAGGAAAACTTTGTTTTGTAAAAAAAAAAATCGCCATGTCCCTAAACTACGTAACAATCTGATACATGCGGCGACATGATACGTAGGAAACCCCCAAAAGGTTCGATCGAAATATTTCTCAATAATTCCAAAATAAAGGGAAGAAGATAAAAAGGAGTAATAAAAAAATAAAAAAATAAAAAAATAAAAAAGAGAGAGAAGAAGAAGAAGAAGAAGAAGAAGAAGAAAAGAGAAGAAAGAGAGAAAATAATATGCAGCAACCTTATAAGCCGGAATGAAACATGAAGCCTTCCAAAAGCATGTTATAAGTGGTGATATTGTTAGGATCATGGCATATTACGTCTGATTCATATCTGTAAAATGCTTAACCCTAACACGTTTGTTGTCTCTTATCTAGTAAGTTTAAGGTGGTTGGTTTGTGGTGAAACTGGCAACACATCATTACTTTACCTGAGCTTAGAAGAAGTTCGCAATGGCTAACTATGATGAAATCGAGGTGGTTAGTGACGACCCTCAGGGTCAATTAGTTGAGCAAGAGTCAGAGGAAGTAAGAAGATTGAAACGACAACTGTCTAACGTGTATCGAGCTTGGGTCTCCGATCAGCCTCCGCCTCAGGGTCCCTCAGAGGGAACTTACACCGTACCCCAGGATACTCAACCACCGCTCCCCACAACGAGTGCTCACATTCTGCCTCCGGGGTATGTGCCAAATTACAATTTCCCTGCCGCCCCTGGTACTTCCAATGTACGAGCTCCTGCCGCACCGGTTAGGAACACCCCTCTCGTTATGTCTGGCGCGCCAGTGTATACAATCCCGCCACCAAATCCTATGACGAGACCAAACATCGAGCCATTATATCATGCTTATGATGGCTAGTGCTACTCTTCAGATATGGCTTTTAAGGTTTCGACTCCACACAATCAGACCCTATAGTATGAGTCACCTACAGAAAATGAAAAGGCTCTCAAGACAGGAGAGCCAGATGAGATGGTCAGGAAAATAAAAAGTCTTGAGCAGAACATACAAGGATTAGGTGGTCACAAAAGTGTCTCATTCAGTAATTTATGCTTGTTTCCTTACATCCATTTTCCACCAGGGTTCAAGACCCCAAAATTTGAGAAATATGATGGACACGGTGACCCTATCGCCCACTTGAAAAGGTACTGCAACCAGCTGAGGGGCGTGAGAGGAAAAGAAGAGTTGTTGATGGCTTATTTCGGGGAGAGCCTTGTGGGGGTAGCCACTGAATGGTTCATTGAACAAGATGTCTCTCACTGGCACATTTGGGACGACATGGCCCAAGCCTTCATCAAATAATTTCAGTACAACATTGACATTGCGTCAGATCGCAATTCTTTGTCCAATATGAAGAAAAGGCCGACTGAAAGCTTTAGGGAGTATGCTGTTAGGTGGAGAGAGCAAGCATCTAGAGTTAAGCCACCCATGTATGACAATGAGTTAATCACTGTTTTCCTTCAGGCTCGGGATCTTGATTATTTTCAAAATATGATGTCCGCAATGGGCAGACCTTTTCCTAACGCGATCAAGATAGGAGAAATGATCGAGAATGGCCTCAATACTGGGCGAATTATAAGTCAAGTAGCTCTCAAAGCAGCCACCCAAGAAATCCAGAATAGGCCGGACAACCTTGTTAATCAAAAGAAGAAAGATGAGGAGGCCATGATGGCATCACAGGCAAAAATAGGCCAAAGGGGAACATCTCAACCCCCGGATCCACGATACTCAGTTGCTACACAGTATGCAACATTCAATGCTCAGTCTTATGCCAAGCTATCCAATCGCCAACATATGTGAGCCCCGGCTTTAACATACTTTCGTCCTCGTCCAAAACAAGAGTGTGAAAGGGAACATAAGCAGAGGGACAATTTCACGCCAATCGTAGAATCCTACATAAGTTTGTTTGAAAGGCTAAAACGTTGTGGCATGATTGAGCCGCTTCAAGGTTATGTTCCTGATCTATATGCAAAAGGTTTTGACCCTGATGTACGGTGCATGTACCATTCTAATGTCCAGGGGCATAACATTGAGGATTGTCGGGCTTTGAAAAAGGAAATAGAAATGATGATTCAAGAAGGAATGGTCGTGGTTCAAGATAATGGCATCCTAAACGTCATGACCAAGCACGCACTGTTTATATGATTTACAATGATAAAGAATATGGGTACGGTTTGGTGAAAAATGTCAAGAACCTATCCGCTGAATGCAAGGCAATCAAAATTGTTGAAGGTCCTGTTTGATGCTGATGCGGAAATTCGTAGCTAAGATGTTTGAGCTTGATAATTGGAAAGACACTCCCCACCTTGCCAGGAAGGAGTCTTGGTAACTTATTTTGTCATAATTTCTATCATCCGTGTTATTTCGAGGTTGTGATCCAGATGTTATTTGATTGTCCTGTCATCAAACCTCTCTATCCTTTAATAAATAAAATGCAACTTTTCGCTTTGTCTCATTTTAATCCACTATGTATGGTTCTTTTACATATATAGTTCTTTTCACGCCAATTTTAGTGACATGACATGCATGCGGAGTTTTCGGCTAGATTTTAGAAAGCCTGTCTAATCTTGAATTGAATCGAGATAAAATACTCGAAGGATAAATAAGAAGTTGAAGAACTTTGATGATAAGCCTGTGTCGCATGGAACCAATATAGTCATATCCGTAGAGATTAAAGATATTTATCTCAAACCTATCATGAATACCGGCTTAAGGATAATTGAAAGTTTTGAAGCCTAGTCGGAGTAATCGATGAAAGGCTCTTTGGCCACGACCTGCCATAATCTAATCATATCAGGGAAGATGACCCAAATCTCCAAAGAAGGTGCATTCCAGGGAATTTAAAATAGATTAGTTGGTACTGAAATGTATCATTTCACATCAAGGCAAAGACCAATAAAATATGGCTCCAATTTGTGAAAGATCATTTGTTGCGAACAAGATATTGACTACGAAGCTGTACAACTGACAAAACCAAGAAGACATTCATGTCTATCAATGCCGAACCTGAGAAGAGATAGTATGTTTGGCATTCTTGAGGCGGGAGGCCATTTTTCTGCTACCTAAATACTTATACCCTTCGTCACCCCTTTAGAGCCTGTTTTATTTTTCTTTGACCCCCCTCTTTTGGAATCAAAAATATGCCACCAGAAAATAGGAGCTAGGTCAATTTGTTGTTTAAAAAAAAGAGAAGAGAAGAAAAGGAAAGGAGAAAAGAAAATTGAAAAAATGAAAAGAAAAAAAAAGACAACAAAGAAATCTTTCGTGTTAGTTTGAACTACGTTTGACTTGATTCCTTTAAAGGATACGTAGGCAGCTCTATACTAGGGTTCAGTCCAACCAAATCAAAAATAAAAATTTCCCAGTATCTAAAACTGGGACGGGAGTTTTTTTTTTATTTTTTTTTTATTTTTTATTTTTTATTTTTATTTTTATTTTTTATTTATGATTTTATGAAGAGTCGATTCCAAGAGTTGTAAGTATACAACCCCATCATCTTGAGTCTATTTTGAGCCTTCATACAACCCTTTCTTTTTAACCCTATCCAAAATCCATACAAATAAAAGCCTCCCAATTAATCTCTAAGAATGCCAAGCGAAGCACGTAATAAGCAATAGTTGTCACACGACATAGAACAATGTCAAGTTGCTCACACAAAAAAGCAAAAAAAAAAAAGAAAAGAAAAGAAAAGCAAATAAAAAAACAAGAGAGTCTTACTAGTGAAAACCCTCATGGGCACTGTAAGGTGATGGTAAGTAGAGATAAATAAATGAGAGAGATCGGTTGGTGAAAACCTTTCGGGGCACTACCAGTCGAAGGTGAGCTATGATTTTATGCAAATGATTGGCACAAAGAGGCCAACTTCAAAGACGAAAGGGAACAATAAGTAGAAAGGGTAGATTGGCTGGATAGATTTGGCCGCTCAATCCAAAATGCATGTCATGATCATTAAAGCTTGACTACCATATTCAAAAGAGCCCATTCTATGTTTCTCTCCTGTAAAGTATCATTTTTCAGTTAAATACTATTCTTTCTCATTTTCACATCGCGTCATTTTATTCATTTGCATTATTATTTTGAGTCAGTATTTATAAAAACAAAAGAGAAATGATTTCAAAATCTGTTACCAGCTTTCTAACTATACAAAACAAGTTCTATCCTAGCACATCAAAGAGGACATATCCAGAAGGCAACATGCACAATAAGTTGTTGAGATGAAACGATATCTGAGGTTTTATGCAGACGAAAGTTCCAAAGAGAAAACTTTGTTGGTCTATTTGCTTAGAAGTCAACAAAGAAAGGGACACAAAATTGGTCACCGTTCCCCGTAAGTGCAAAACAAATGATGTAAGGCATACACGGTATTGACAAAGGCACAAATCCAACTCTGATTTTCTTTGATAAGCCGAACAAAGTGTTTCGAAGAAATCGAAAAGGTCACTAAGTAAGACTTGCTTCATGGGCAAAGCTGATAGCACCACAGACACAAACTGATATCGGGTGCAAGATAATCAAGTTTGATTTTTAAACGAAAAAACCTCCAAAGTGAAGACTTGCTTTATAGACAAGGTTCAACATCACCTTAGACATTCGGGTACGAAAATAGTCGAGGGCAACGATGGAAAACCAAGATTTCCAGAAAGCAATACAGAGTATCCGAGCAACTCGGTATCGCGCTGAAAGAATCAGTTCTTTTTCAGCAAGGTGGCCGCAAATTCAAACTACTCAGGGCATCAAGGCCATAAACCGACCACCACTGTTAAACTCACAAATCTTTCTTTGTTTGAAGCAGAAAACAAAGTAGCGTAGAAATGAAGTTCTCAAAGTACGAATGTACCAAATGTAAGTTCTTCAAAGACTCTACTTCTACTTTCTAGGCATGCCCATAATTACTTCATCAACCACTGCATTTTCCAGCATAAGGTACATCAGTCCTTAGTTGAGGTCCCATTTTGATATATGGCACACCACACCCTAGTCGCATGTTCAGTATAGGGTACACCAATTCCTAGATGTATTTTCCAACCTAAGGTACACTAATCCTTAGTGAGGTTCCACTTTAATACAAGGTATCCTATCCCTGGTTACTTTCTCTCTAAGTGATACAATGCGCCATCCCTTGGTTATATTCTCTCAGCGATAAAGGGTGCCCAATCCCTGGCTATATTCTCTCTTAGTAATACAGGGTGCCAACCCCTGGTTATATTCTTTCTCACTGATACAGGGTGCCAACCCTTGATTATATTCCTCCTTAGTGATACAGGGCGCCAACTCCTGGTTACATTCTTTGTTAGTGATACAGGGCGCCAACCCCTGGTTACATTCGTTCTCAGTGATACAGGGCCCCAACCCCTGGTTACATTCTCTCCAAGTCTTTCAACCTCACTCGTAGGAGACACACTTCCAAGTTTGGGCGCCAAACCTTGATTATATTCCCCTTTAGTGATACAGGGCGCCAACCCCTGGTTACATTCTTTGTTAGTGATACAGGGCGCCAACCCCAGGTTACATTCGTTCTCAGTGATACAGGGCGCCAACCCCTGGTTACATTCCCTCCAAGTCTTTCAACCTCACTCGTAGAAGACGCACTTCCTAGTTATGGTGCCAACCCTTGACTATATTCCTCCTTAGTGATACAGGGCGCCAACCCCTGGTTACATTCTTTGTTAGTGATACAGGGCGCCAACCCCTGGTTACATTCATTCTTAATGACACAGGGCGCCAACCCCTGGTTACATTCCCTCCAAGTCTTTCAACCTCACTCGTAGGAGACGCACTTCCTAGTTTGGGTGCCAACCCTTGATTATATTCCCCCTTAGTGATACAGGGCGCCAACCCCTGGTTACATTATTTATTAGTGATACAGGGCGCCAACCCCTGGTTACATTCATTCTCAGTGATACAGGGCGCCAACCCCTGGTTACATTCCCTCCAAGTCTTTCAACCTCACTCGTAGGAGACACACTTCCTAGTTTGGGCGCCAAACCTTGATTATATTCCCCCTTAGTGATACAGGGCGCCAACCCCTGGTTAAATTCTTTGTTAGTGATACAGGGCGCCAACCCCTGGTTACATTCGTTCTCAGTGATACAGGGTGCCAACCCCTAGTTACATTCCCTCCAAGTCTTTCAACCTCACTCGTAGGAGACGCACTTCCTAGTTATGGTGCCAACCCTTGATTATATTCCTCCTTAGTGATACAGGGAGCCAACCCCTGGTTACATTCTTTGTTAGTGATACAGGGCGCCAACCCCTGGTTACATTCATTCTCAGTGACACAGGGCGCCAACCCCTGGTTACATTCCCTCCAAGTCTTTCAACCTCACTCGTAGGAGACGCACTTCCTAGTTTGGGCGCCAACCCTTGATTATATTCCCCCTTAGTGATATAGGGCGCCAACCCCTGGTTACATTCTTTGTTAGTGATACAGGGCGCCAACCCCTGGTTACATTCATTCTCAGTGATACAGGGCGCCAACCCCTGGTTACATTCCCTCCAAGTCTTTCAACCTCACTCGTAGGAGACGTACTTCCTAGTTTGGGCGCCAACCCTTGATTATATTCCCCCTTAGTGATATAGGGCGCCAACCCCTGGTTACATTCTTTGTTAGTGATACAGGGCGCCAACCCCTGGTTACATTCATTCTCAGTGACACAGGGCGCCAACCCCAGGTTACATTCCCTCCAAGTCTTTCAACCTCACTCGTAGGAGACGTACTTCCTAGTTTGGGCGCCAACCCTTGATTATATTCCCCCTTAGTGATACAGGGTGCCAACCCCTGGTTACATTCTTTGTTAGTGATACAGGGCGCCAACCCCTGGTTACATTCATTCTCAGTGACACAGGGCGCCAACCCCTGGTTACATTCCCTCTAAGTCTTTCAACCTCACTCGTAGGAGACGCACTTCCTAGTTTGGGCGCCAACCCTTGATTATATTCCCCCTTAGTGATACAGGGCGCCAACCCCTGGTTACATTCTTTGTTAGTGATACAGGGCGCCAACCCCTGGTTACATTCGTTCTCAGTGATACAGGGCGCCAACCCCTGGTTACATTCCCTCCAAGTCTTTCAACCTCACTCGTAGGAGATGCACTTCCTAGCTTGAGTCATTCCAATAGGAGACACACTTCCTAATATGAACCATTAATCCTTGGAGACGCACTTCCTAGTCCGAGTCTTTCAACCTCACTCGTAGGAGACACACTTCCTAGCTTGAGTCAACTGTATTCATTTTAATAGGAGATGCACTCCCTAATATGAGTCATTATTCCAAGGAGATGCAATTCCTAGTTCGAGTCCTTCAATCTCACAGCAATTCCAACGATACCCATGGGACACGCACCTCCTAAGTCCAAGTTATATCAATTTTATACCTATGATAAGAACATCCTTTTCGGAGCCTTTCGTTTCATTTTTGGATTTTTCAAATAAAATAAGCTGCCCTGCAGTTTTACCCAATAACTCGCAAAATTTTCTCAGTGCCAAACTGGGGCAGAAAATTTTGTTCGTTTTGTTTGTCTTTGATGGCTTTGCAGGCCCTACCGTAGAGCACATGTTGTGACGATTAAAGCTTGCAGTTTCAACTTTCTCATCATAATAAAGAAGTTTTTCGGTCACAAGATAGTTGGAGTTAGCTTGGATAATGTGTCAGCAGCCCAGCTTCTCGAGTTTCATTTTCCCGAACTCTGATCCCGAAAGCAAGCAATCGAGAATGAGCCATGATCCTTTCCTCAAAGAGCATCAAGATCCAATCTAAAGTCAACACAAGCGAGTAGGTCAAGAATCAAGATTTGACTCCACAAGACACATAGATTAGGAATTTTGTAACTCTTAGTTTCCAGACATATATAGTTCTTTCTCTTTTCCTTTTGATGCAAGCAGCAAGTAACAGTAACAGCAACAACAGCAGCAACAACAGTCTTAAATCTAGTGTCTGGTAGTCCCAGCTACCAAATATTCCCAGAACTACACTGACCTGATTCCTCTAAATAAGGATATGTAGGCTACCTCGGAAGCAGGGTTCGGTCACCATTTTTTTTAAAAAATGCTTTCATTGGAGTAATATGTGAGCAAAAATTAGCCATGGCATTCACTTTTCTTTGCACAAAAACTCTTCATGTTCTCGAGCAAAGAGGGACAGTTGTGAATACCTAATTTTTGTACTATTTTAACACCTCCTAAAGTCATTAGTGTTTTGTTGCTTTAATTATATTTCCCAATTTTTGTGTCTTTGATTGCATATTTCCTATCATAAAAATACCAAAAAATAGTTCTTTCTTTATTTGTGCATTTTAAGAATTAACTAACTATTCAATTGGTGAATTAATCTAGTTAATTGATCATTTGAATAAGTTACTTAATTAATTTATTTGTTTGTGTAAATTTAGTTTAATAAGTAGGATTAAGAAAGAAATTGGGCCAAATTTGAAAGAGAAAGTGGCCAAAAGTGCAAGATAAGGGGCTGCCTTTGAAAGGGTCCGGAACGACGTAGTTTTACCTCAAAACTACGTCGTTTCATTAAGTGACCCAAGATCAAATCTCACCCATTGATCACCCATTGATCTAATGGTCCATATTTGATCTCTCAAGAGGTATTTAAAGCCTCAAAAATCTGAAAAATTCCCTCATTTCACCCATAACTCTTTCTCTGTTCAGTCTCTCTCTTCTCTCTCTTCTCTCTCTTCTCTCTACCGCCGCCGCCGCCGCCGGAAATCACCCACCGACGGCAAACCACCTCCAAACACTTCCAAATTAACACCATATAATCTCCACAACCTCTTCTTCCCATATCTCCAAACCAATTCCTTCAAAAAAAACCCTCAAACTCCTTGAATTTTAGATCTAAGAAACTTAAGCCGCCACTTTTTGGTCCAAATTGTTGAAGCTCTGGCCAACACCACCCTACAACACATACATGAATGGATAGAGCTCCACGAGACTTGTCTTTTCCTACCCATTTCACCCCCAAAATCCCCATCGCCGCCGGCCCGCTCCTCGCCGCCGCCACGGCTCCACTGCCTCACCACCGCCAAAATGCCCCGAACCCCCATTTTAGCTATTTTTCGGCTTCAAGCATACTTGTTAGGTATAATCGTCATCTCTTTAATTAATTTTTGATTTTTTTTTATTTAGTATATTAGTTTCTGTTTTTTTTTATTATTTATTTATTTTTTCTGGTTGGTTATTTCTTGTTAATTAGAGTTTCAAGTTAGGTTTATTTAATTAGCTATCTCTATTTAGTTTAGTGATTTGTTAGATTCGTTATTGATTTAAACATGATCTTTAGTGTATTAGTTAAATCGTTCACTTAGTTAGTCGATTATTTAGTTGTTGTTAGTCGTTGTTCGATTATTAATGATGCTTGTTCTGTTTTGAGAATTAGTTTGTGAATTTAGTTGTTTGTTTAGTAATTAGTTTGCACAAATCCAATTCATTCCCATCAAGTTGGTTTTAATACTTAGTTCAATTACGTTTTTAGTCTCGTCTATGCTTTGTCAGTTCATAGTTGTCCAAGTTTGATTTGTGTTGAGCAAGTAGTTTGTTGTTGATGATTAAAATCTGAAGTTTAGTTTATTTTATCACAAAATAGGGTAATAGTAGCTTACTTTTACTAGTAGGGTGGCTGAAAGGACATTTTTTCTCCTTGCTTCTGACACAGCAGATTTTTAGGTTGTCCTTTCACCTTTGGGACAGATCTTGAACAGTGTTTAGCACACAAAGTCAGTTTTTTGGACAGATTTTTGGTGAACCAAAATCTGTCCAAAAATCTAACTTTATTTGCCTATTGAAAGGGTTGTTTTTCTCCTATAAAAGGGACTGTCTTACACTTGGAATGGAGAGATCCTTACTCACTGAAAAGGGGGACACTCTATTACACACTCTATCTTATACTGAGATACACCTTGGAGAGTTGCTGAAAGACATATATCTTTGAGAAAAATCAGCAGCTTAATACATATAACAAGCTGAAATTTTAGAGTTTTGTGAGGATTATTTGAGTGCAAAAACCTCGAAAAAATAGAAAGATCCCTTGGGCAATTTGTGAAGTTGATAGCTACCAATTTCAAGCATCTTTGTTGAGTTTTTTGGGTGTCTTAACACTTGAGTTGCTGCTGTTTCTACTGTATTTGCTGCTGAGTTTTATTTGTTGCTGCACTGCTATATTTTATTATTCCACAAACCAGGTAACTTTCAAATTCTTATATTGCAGATTCTTGATGATAATAAGAAGGATTTGATCCCGGTTTGGTTGATGGAACATATTAGATCTGATTTTGTTTCAAGATGAATGTTATATTAGTGTTATCATCATGTAAATCTGTTAAAAATTAGTTAAATTATCATTTTTCTTCTTTATATATGTGATTGAAATTACATTATGTTAAGATTACTTAATTTAAGAAAAAGATAAAAACTCCACTTTTAACCATGTTTGTTTAGTTTGGGCTCTTTTCCGTGAGTTACTTTCATGGTTCATGTATAATTATCTAAGAAAGACTTCTAGCTTCAAATGTTTTGATGCTTTGAATTATAGTCAACATAATGTTATACTTAATATAGTTCTTCTCTTTAGCATTGAAGTATTACCGTTTTCTTGTAGTTTTTATATTTAGTCGTGGTTTTTTATGTTGTTAATGAGTGTAGTTTGATTAGTGTCATGATTGGTGTAGATGAGTAGAAATATTATGTTAGTCCTTAAGAAATAGTTGGTTAAGAAGATAAAAGATAATAATTAGCATGTAAGTTTCTTTTATAAAAAAAATAATTTTTAGTTTGGACATCAATGTAAGAAGCAATTTGGGCTTAGAAGAATACTTGTTATTTTGTGTTGTGTCGGTCGTCGAGGCTCTTAAGCAACATGGGCCAAATAAACTAAAATTTGTAGGCCCAATGACAATAGAAAGTAAGATGGGCATTTTCTTTAAAACCAATAAATTGTCTTTTGTTAAATAAAATAAGTGGCCCAATACCATAAAAGTTTAACATAAGTTTACCCGGGTTTAATGTCTTGCATTAGTGAAAATTATTTTTAATAATAATATTATTATTATTATTTTCAGTCGAACAAGTGATAAATATAAAAAAGAAGCGCTTTTTAATTAATTTAAGTGATAGGCAATTTTAGGCACGTTTGAGATGTAGACCATGTGTTCATACACGGTCCTTGGTCGTTATTATTTTTTTTTTTTAATAAAGTAGTCATGTGTGCATTCCCGCTCCTTGACTCTTCAATATTAATTATATTTAAACCATGTGTACCGACACGTTCTTTGTTTTAATACATATAATCAAATAAGGACCTTGTGTGCTTGCACGCTCCTAGGCCAAAATTATTAATTATTAAGCGGTACTAGACAATAGTAACTTAAGGCAAATAATACACACTTTATCCAAAAATAATTCAAGCCAAATTTTAGTCAATAAAAGCGACCGTGCTAGAACCACGGATTCAGGGAATGCCTTACACTTTCTCCCCGATTTTTCTTACCCGGACTTTGTTTTCGCAGACCAATAATAATAGAGTCAAATCTTCCGTTGATTAGGGATTCAAATAAAAGGTGACTTGGAACACCAACAAAAATTAATTTCAAGTGGCGACTCTGTAAATAAAATAATCCCTACTCAATTTTGTCACTTTAATTGGAAAAACCCTTTAATTCACATAATATTATTTTGCGGGTAGAAAAAGGGGTGTGACAGTAATGAAGCTAGGGGACTCCTTGGTATCATGGCAGTCAAAGAAGCAATGCACAGTGTCACGAAGCTCATCAGAAGCTTAGTATAGAAGTATGGCAGCAAGGGTTTCAGAAATTGTGTGGCTAACTGGGCTTTGCAGAGAATTGGGTGCAGAAGTTGACTTACCAGTTGAGCTGAATTGCGATAGCAAAACAACAATTCAAATTGCTGCGAATACCGTATTCCATGAGTGAACAAAACATATAGAGATAGACTTGCATTTCATTAGAGAAAAAATCCAACAAGGAATCATAAAGACAAGATATGTGATGTCAAAGGATCAAGAGGCAGACTTGTTTACCAAGTCTCTGGAAAGATCACAACATGAGTATCTGATGAACAAGCTAGGGATGCTCAACCTGTTCGCACCATCTAGCTTGAGGGGAAGTATTGAAGGAAGAAGCACGTGCGTCTGTTAGTTAGTTATAACTAATTTATGGAAGTGGTAGTTAAGTGTATATTTCCTTCTTAGCTGCTTAAGTGAGTAGTGTAGCAGTAGTTGTTATAAATCTGAATTGCTGTAATAAATAATTAAACCATTAAACTTTCTGAAATATATAAACAAACAGAAAGTTAATAACACTTGTTTAACGAAATAAATTCTGGAAAAATAGTATAGAAATAAATCGAGCCCACTGAATACACAATGTGTCCTTAAGGAAATTATTCCCCTCAAGTACCCGAGGTGTTGGAATATATCCTCCCAGGATAGAATGATTTAATTCACCGGAGTATTGGTATCAAAAACGCCGGTGAACAGCGAGCCACTAGAAGGCTGTAAAACACACTGGAATTTTTGTGCAGAAGAAGAAGAAGAAGATCAGAAAATTTCGTAAGGAAAGATTCTGGGATTCAACGTATATTTATAGAGTTGCTGGCACTGTTTCTGAAAAGGTTTGCAACCTTTCAGAAATAGCCATGGCTGTTGGAACAGGCTGTTTGAAATATTACGGGAAAACGGATTTAAAATAATCCGGGAAAGAAAATAGGCCTGACCGGACCGGGTCGCGGGTCATGGGTTATTCCGAATTGAATTTTTCGTTAATTATTTATTTAATTAATTAAACAATTGAAAGGAATTTTGTCCAAAAAGATTAATCATTCAATCGATCTTTGACCAAATCCAAATCCAAATCCAAATCCGAAGCCGAAGCCGAAGCTGAGCCGAGCGAGCGACGACGACGACGGCGCGAGGCTTGCCTTCTTCTTAACTCTTTAAGATCTAGAAGAAGAGCAATTATATATATACCCATTAAAAGCCTTTTCTTCCTCCAATATGGGACAATGTCCCTTTGCCAAGGAGGGAAACTCAAATATTTCATTTTTCCTCCATTTCTCATTCACCCTCTTTAAGCTACACAAGCTTAAAATCTCAACAATCCCCCACATGAATGGGGAATGGCTATAAAATAAAGGAATGCACGTACGCGTGTATGTTTTACATGCAAGAATTAATTGCATCTCGATAAGTAGGTTTCCCTTTGAACTTTCCATAGTGAACTTATATCGGATATACTCGGTCAATCGGTAGATTTGATATCTTTGAACCGTCGATCTTTGTTGTATACCTAGACAATATAAGTCACACAATCAATCCTTAACCATCTATGGTTCTCACGGTTGTGTTCGTTTCAGCCATGAACACCGCCTGGTTTCATGAGTGCTTAGAGAATGGGCCTTTACTTTCATTCCCCTTGAAGCGGCTTACACTTCACACTCACAAAGGTGATTTCTAAACGTCTAATCCAATAGACACACTATCTGGTCATATCTTGCCAGACTTAGCAAATCATTAAAAAACCTTTAAGCTTTGTCGACTCATCAAAAAGCCTTAATGCTTTACCTCGATTTCTGAACATTGTCTTCATCACGAGAAGGGGTTGAGTTATTTGACAATGTTGAACCGTCATTCATAACTTTGTTTGATCTCTTTGAACCTAGCTCGTGGGATCTCCAGTCTGCTAGGTAGAGTTACCGCCATGATGACTTGTCCTAGACCTTAACCCCATTCCCTTTGATGATCTTTCACCTGCCTCTCTAGATAGGCCTTTTGTAAGTGGATCCGACACGTTATCTCTTGACTTTACGTAGTCAATTGTGATAACACCACTAGAGAGTAGTTGTCTAACGGTATTGTGTCTCCATCGCATATGACGAGATTTTCCGTTATACATAACGCTCCATGCCCTGCCTATTACCGCTTGACTATCACAATGTATACAAATAGGTGCCAAAGGTTTGGGCCAAAATTGAATATCTTCCAAGAAATTCCGAAGCCATTCAGCTTCTTCACCGGCCTTATCTAAAGCAATGAATTCAGATTCCATTGTAGAACGGGTGATGCACGTTTGTTTGGATAATTTTCAAGACACTGCTCCACCCCCAATTGTGAAAACATATCCACTCGTGGATTTAACTTCAGATGATCCAGTGATCCAATTTGCATCACTATATCCCTCGATCACGGAGGGATATTTGTTATAATGCAAAGCGTAATTTTGGGTATGTTTGAGATACCCCAAAACTCGTTTCATTGCCATCCAATGTATGTGATTGGGATTACTTGTAAACCGACTCAGTTTACTAATAGCATATGCTATATCTGGTCGCGTAAAATTCATGATATACATCAAACTTCCCAATACTCTTGCACAGTCCAGTTGTGAGTCACTTTCACCTTCATTCTTTTGAAGTGCATAACTCACGTCAATTGGAGTCTTATCAATTTTGAAATCCAAATACTTGAACTTATCAAGTACCTTTTCAATGTAGTGAGACTGTGATAATGCTAGACCTTGTGGAGTCTTGTGAATTCTGATTCCTAAGATCACATCAACAACTCCTAAGTCTTTCATATCGAATTTGCTAGCCAACATGCGCTTAGTAGCATTTATATCTGCCATGTTTTTGCTCATTATCAACATGTCATCAACATATAAACAAACAATGACTTCATGACCTGAAGTGTTTTTAATGTAAACACATTTGTCGCACTCGTTGATTTTAAACCCACTTGCCAACATTGTTTGGTCAAATTTGGCATGCCATTGTTTGGGTGGTTGTTTAAGTCCATAATGCGACTTAATAAGTTTGCACACTTTCTTTTCTTTACCAAGAACCACAAAACCCTCAGGTTCTTCCATGTAAATCTCTTCCTCTAATTCTCCATTTAAGAAAGTTGTTTTAACATCCATTTGATGGATTTCAAGACCATACACGGCTGCTAGTGCCACTAACACCCTAATAGATGTTATCCTCATTACTGGCGAGTAAGTGTCAAAGTAATCAAGGCCTTCCTTTTGTCTATAACCTTTGACAACAAGTCTTGCCTTATATTTGTCAATAGTGCCATCAGCTTTCACTTTCCGTTTAAAGATCCATTTCAAACCTAAAGGCTTATTTCCCGAAGGAAGATCTACCAGTTCCCATGTATGGTTATCCAAAATTGATTGAATCTCACTATTGATTGCCTCTTTCCAAAACGCTGAATCAGAAGATGACATAGCTGCTTTAAAAGTTTGAGGCTCATTTTCAAGCAAGAATGTGACAAAATCTGGTCCAAAGGAAGTAGATGTTCTTTGACGTTTGCTACGCCTTGGATCTTCTATACTTGGAGTATTTTCCTTTGGTTCTTCCCGAGGTCGTTTAGGTCTTTCACTTAACGATTCGCAATCAGTTTTATACAGATAGATGCTTTCAAAAAATTCAACATTATCTGATTTCATTACCGTATTAACGTGAATTTCGGGATTATCGGATTTATAAATCAAAAACAGACATGCTTTACTGTTTGTAGCATATCCAATGAAAACGCAATCAACAGTTTTTGGTCCGATTTTAACCCTTTTAGGTAAAGTAACTTGTACCTTTGCTAGACACCTCCACACTTTGAAATATTTCAAGTTGAGTTTTCTTCCTTTCCATTTTTCATATGGAATAGATTGCGTTTTGCTGTGGGGTACTCTGTTGAGTATTCGGTTAGCTGTAAGGATAGCTTCGCCCCACAAACTCTGCGGTAATCCGGAACTTATTAATGAAGAATTCATCATTTCCTTTAATGTCCGATTTTTCTTTTCCGCAATTCCATTGGATTGAGGTGTGTAAGGTGCAGTAGTTTAATAGATAATTCCATATTCCGAACATATTTCTGCAAATGGAGATTCATATTCTCCACCCCTATCACTTCTAATCATTTTGATCTTTTTATTCAATTGATTCTCCACTTCATTCTTGTATTACTTAAATGCTTAAATTGCTTCATCCTTACTATTAAGCAAATAAACATAACAATATCGAGTGCAATCGTCAATAAAAGTAATAAAATACTTTTTTCCACCTCGAGATGGTGTCGACTTCATATCACAAATGTCAGTATGAATTAAGTCTAAAGGATTTGAATTCCTTTCAATAGACTTATAAGGATGTTTTACAAACTTAGACTCAATACATATTTGACATTTTGATTTATTACACTCGAATTTAGGTAATACTTCTAAATTAATTAACTTTCGCAAGGTTTTGTAATTGACATGTCCTAAACGAATATGCCATAAATCATTTGACTCCAATAAATAAGAAGAAGCTGAAATTTTATTCATACTGTCAACAACCATTACATTTAGTTTGAAGAGGCCCTCTGTGAGGTAGCCCTTTCCAACATACATTTCATTCTTGCTTACAATAATTTTATCAGAAACAAATACATATTTGAATCCATTCTTAACAAGTAAAGAAGTAGTAACTAAATTCTTCCTAATAGTAGGAACATGAAAAACGTTGTTGAGCGTTAACAATTTACCAGAAGTCATCTTCAGGAATATCTTCCCATAACCTTCAATCTTGGCTGTTGCAGTATTTCCCATGGAAAGCTCTTCTTTGGGACCAGCAGTAGAGTAAGTCGCAAATACTTCCTTGATAGCAAAAATATATCGAGTGGCTCCAGAGTCAATCCACAACTCCTTCGGATTTCCAACTAGGTTTCATTCCGAAAGCATTGTACACAGATCATCAATGTCATCATTCTTCTCCACTATGTTGGCATGTCCCTTCTTCTTATCCTTTTTCGGGAGACGACAATCAGGGGCGTTGTAACCGATTTTTTTACAATTATAGCAGCTGCCCTTGAATTTCTTTTTGTTCTGCTCCTTAGTCTGTCCAGAAGACCTCTTTCTCTTGAAAAATAAGTTGAAGCTCCTGAACTTGGATTCCAACAGTTTTGCTGTCTATCATTTTATAGTCTAGAAACTTGGCAACCACGAACTTCTTCAAGCATGCATCTTCAGTCTTGTACTTCTTCTCAAGTGCGTCCTATAATTCTTTCGAAGTATTCATCGCACTGTACATATTGTACAAGTCATCCTCTAAAGCGCTTAAGATATAGCCTTTGCAAAGAAAATCTGCCTTCTTCCACGCCTCAACAATCATGAATTTCTCGTTGTCCGGCATGTCCGCAACAGACACTGGAGGTTCTTCACTAGTGAAGTTTTGCATACCAAGTGTGGTAAGCCAGAAGAACACCCTTTGCTGCCATCCTTTGAAGTTGGCTCCGGAAAATTTCCTCGATTTCTCTGCCGGTGGAACAGCAGTCCAGCTTGACGAGTCTATCGTCGTTGCCACAATAGTCGCAGAAGAATTTTTGTTATCAATTGTCATTTCTTACTGTAAACAACAGAACAGTAAACAATACTGTTATTAACAACAAACAGTATGTATAATAAATAAAAACGATGAAATTTTTATGTTCTTCAAATCGTTTTCTGAATTTCAATACTCTGATGAAGTTTTTATATCTTCAAATCAGAATAGTAAAATTCAGAAGGACTAGAAAATCACATAGGTTTTAATCTCCACAAACAAAATACAGAATATAATAAAGTAATTTCCTTAATTTTTTGCTAATTATTTAATTAATTAATTAAATAATTGAAAAAAAAATTTGTCATCTTTGACCAAATCCGAATCTGAATTAATCCGAAGCCGAAGCCGAGCGATGACGACGATGACGGCGCGAGGCTTGCCTTCTTCTTAACTCTTTAAGAGCTAAAAGAAGAGCAATTATATATATATACCCATCAAAAGTCTTTTCTTCCTCCGATATGGGACAATGTCCCTTTGCCAAAAGGAAACTCAAATATTTCATTTTCCCTCCATTTCTCATTCACCCTCTTTAAGCTACACAAGCTTAAAATCCCAACACAAACAAATTTTGAAAAAGAAATGATCAAAAGGAAAAAAAATTGTAAGGAAAAAGGGTAATAGTCTTTTCATTATTTTATCATCTATGTTTGCTATTTTATCCTTTCAATAAAAAAAGCTCTATTTTTTCTCATCCACAGATTGAGAGCACTTCTCTAGAACCTTCGATTCCTCCATTGAAGGCCAAGCTTGAGCTCATCTCTGATCTTCATTAAAAGTGCTTTCGGAAAAAAGAAAAAAAAAACTCAAAATAAACTGATTTTAGGAGCTTGGCCAAACATTAAGTCAGACAAACAAAGAAAACAACGTGGAAATGTAGTACTAGCAAGAACGACAAGAAAAAATAAACCAGCAAAAAAATAAGATGGTAACTTGGACGAGGGTTATGGTTAAACAAATTTCCACGTTGTTTCCTTTGCTTGTCTGATTCAGCTGTCATCTTCCTCTGGCTTTTTGTGAACTATCCAATATTTTATTCCAAAATACTGCATCTCAAGAAGATTTGATGAACAAAAATGAAACGGACAAACTTCAAATGTCTCAACGACTTTTTCGATATTCACAAGCTTCCATCTTATCTCGCAAGATCACGAGTGTAGTTGAAGCTTTATTGTATCTGATCATCTGAGCTCCAAGTCCTTCTGTTAATAAGCCATGTGATTTTTATTTTTTAATATACTTCCAAAATAAATAGTAAATGTGAAAAAGAAAGATGGATCTACACATGTGAGGTTTTAATAGTTTTAATTATTATCTTTTGGATTACAATATAATATTGTTGTTTGTTTCTTGTCAGTGCCTAAAGTTAGTCGCTATATGTATCCATGACATGGAGAGGCGGACGGGTTCAACCTCTTAATATTGAATCAATTATATTTTTAAAGTTATAGGTTCATATCTATTTGTTAGTGTAATTTTAGGAAGTTTTTACACATAAATTTATGTTGTGTGTCCACAATTTATGGGTTCAACTGTTCAGGAGGTACAAATCACATCTTGCAAAAGAAATGAATATGCAATATCCATATTATGCAATTAACTCTTCATGAGAATATTTCCTCTTGCCTGTGCATATATACACATCATTCAACCCCATCAAGAATTGAATTAGCGTTTGATCTTCTAAAGACTTAGTTAACTTTTCTTTTCCCTCACACACACATACACATGAACAACATATAATTATATTCAATGCATCTAGTTCATCCCACAGTTGTTTAAGTTTAGTGAAATATCCAGCAATGTTATTGTTACCTTGCACTAAACCTGATAGTTCCTTTTGCGGGTGATAAAGTTTGGCACTATATCATTTGCCAAATCTCTGCTCCTGACAGGGAGCTGAACTTCTATCCTAGCTAAGGATAGGATTAGAGAAAATAGAAGCATAGGAGAAGGGTAGTTGGTAGAGCACGCTAGTACTGGGGCTTAATGTCCGGCACTATAGTATTCATTTTTGCTTAGTTTACACTGTACAATTTTTGCTTGAGGTTATTAATAAAATTTTACTTACCAAAAAAATTGAATCCGTTGGTATTATGCTACATCCGTCTCTGATGACATGTTATTCTTTCATGCAATACCGCGAGGTGTAACAGTTGAGATAAATCATATTTAAACCTGCATTTATTATTTGAACTCTCCTCTGTGAAAGTTAAAGAAGTTGGAAATATTGTAATTACTGAGGTATCTTAGGAACATGATTTTTCTATGGATAGTAAAGGAGACCTCTATATTATAAATCTCGTGGTCAACTTTATTTTCATAGGGAAATCTTACTGTTTGAAGGTTAAAAAAAGAGAGAAGAGAAAAGACAAGCAAAATATTATGGATGGTCGAGGGTTAGCTTATTGATAATCTCCCTGCCTTCCATTATTAAGGTGAAAAATTCAATAAACGCCATTAGTAATAAAATATTTATAAAAATTGAGAATTATGATCGCGAATACGCTCCATGCCTTCCACAATTAAGGTGAAAATTTCAATAAACCACATCGATCAGTAATAAAAAAATTTAAAAAAAAATGGGAATTATGATCGCAAATAATTGCATAATTTGCATAATTTGGATGGATGGATTTAACAAAAGCACCATAATTGACCAGGTAAAGTCTGCATTGCTGAGGGTAACAATAATTAGGCGAAGGTAGTTTGCATGGCTTGACTACTAGAAATATAATTTTGGGATTTCCACTTTTAATCCCTCAATAACGAATAAACTCTTTCTTGGTCCAAAAGATTTAAAGACCACACGTTTTAAACCATCCAGTTAGTTCATTGAACCAATCACGGTGTAACTTTTGATTTATTGGAGCTCATTTGATTCATTAATTTTAACCAATTTGAGGCTGGGTATTTGGGTTCTTTATTCCTAATTCATATTTGGACATCTAATTGGTTGGATAATGTGTATTATCTCCCCTTCTTCATACGTGTTGTCCAACCCAAAACCATCTAGTAAATTTATTTGATTAAATGATTTATATGATTAATTATATATAATGTTCGGGGAATAAAATTTTATCATTCTTTTTGCAGTCTGATAAAATTAAAGTTATAAAGTGGTTATCCCATTTATGGACATATGATAAATGGAACTAGGTAACCTTTTTTTTCAACTTTGAGATGACATAAATATATTCTAGAAGCTACCAAATTAAGTTTTGAATATATCACTTGCATTAATAAAAAAATATTTTGCAGACCATACATGGGAAAAAATTATATATTAACTCTAGTACTTGAGTTATTTTGCTTTAGTTTATTAACTTAGAATTTTATTTAACTAAATAGAGATAAATGAATGTAAAATGTATGAGAATAACACATCATGTATTTATTGCCTTTGACAGAGCGTTTTAAAAGAAAATTTCACATGATCTGTTAGCTAGTAATTAGATTGCCTAGGTTTAGTGTGTTAATTGTTGGAGAAGAAAAGTGATCAATCATTTTCTAAACAACCTCAACTCAAGGCACTGGTTTTAAGAGTACTTGAATGGATTAGTTGTTTAACAAAATCTGTAAACCCTCTATATCTTTACTGATTCAGCCAAAGAAGTAATGCATAGTAACCCCCCCCCCCCCCCCCAAAAAAAAAAAAATAAAACCCTCCCCCTTCCGAAAAAGAAAGTAAAAATCTGCTGATTCGTTTATAATGTGGCTTAATTGTGGAAATTCCCTTCTTGTTCTGCATTTAATATGGAATTTGTAATCCTATTCTAATTCGCATAGTAAGACAGTAAGACATGCTAAAAACTAAAAAAAATAAGAAACAAGATAAAGCTAAGTACATAAATTACGCATGCAAAACATTGGTAAAACTTATCATGGTTAATATATTTTTTCACTTTAATTTGTGCAAAACATTGAACATAAGTAAGTTTTCAACATTATTGAAATACGGAGTAATATAGAAGAGAACTCTAGAAAGAGAATGATCAATTTTTTTGAAATTTTAGTATGTCAAGTGATTAAAAATTTAAATGAGTCATATGTACAGAATATGACATAGCAAATACTATCTGAATTGCAAATAAAAGTTAACGCTAAAGGGAGAAGTGGTCATGTGAGTATCATGTATTTGAAAATCGTAAAAAACACAAAAGATTTTCGACATTTATTTCCCTTTCAAGGAACTCCCTCGAGTGTGACGGCGGGCTACCAAATTATAGGAAAATACAATTCGGATATACAAAATTTAAACTACATGAATATCAACCACAACTATTATAGATATAAAGAGTTACAAGTGGTAAAAATTTACGAGCACCAAGTGTTTACATCAAACTAATAGATTTATACTATGTGTTTGCACTTATATTTTTCTATCATGTCAATAAGATATATATTATTCTCACCTCCTTTAATCGCTTAACCATAATAAATTGATATAATATTAATATAAACACCTGATGCCGCTAAATTTTTATCTATATTTCAAGTTAGTTTCTAACGTTTCACTTACCTCTCAAGTTTCCTTCCTAAAATCTACATATATGATTTAAAGGGTGAGAGTTAAAACAAAAAGAAAAGAAAAGAAAAACAAGATAGTGAGAGCTAGAGTTATAACACAACGTGCTTTGGTGGTAATAACAAGTTTTGGGCACGTCTACCTTTTCTAATAAGGCAGTTGAACTGATTTAGTAGGTAAAATGTAGTTGGCTTTTATCAAAGGGTACAAGCCAATTTCCCTCTCTTCTCACTATTATCCTTACCCTAATTAAGAACATAAACTGTCCAACGCCTATCACCTACCTTCATCTATAAATTTCAAACATAAGTTCTTTTGTAACATTCTTCCAAATCTTGATCCCATCACTTTTTTCTTTATCAAATGCATTATAGTTCAACGTTCATAGACGCCGGCGAAGCGCCACCACCACCACCTCCGCCACCTCTTCCGCCGCCACTTTTACTATCTAACGATCTATCTCCGGCCAACTTCTTCATGCAACCTAATACTTCTATGTTGAATAATCATTTGCCACTGCATAATAACTCTCAAGTTGGTTGTGATAATATTGATTGGGCTGGGCTATTTTCGAGTTCAATTAATAATGGTATTGACGCAGGATGCTACGTTCATCGGGCTGCCCCTATTAATAATAGTACTGAGCCAACAACTATGCCAAACGTGTCGATAACTCCTAGAAATATTATTATGGAAGGCGAACAACAACAGCAACAACAACAACACGGTGGATATTGTAGAGACAAAGGAAAGTTTAGGAAGAGAAAATATGTACCACCTAGGATTGCATTTCATACGAGGAGCACTGAGGATATTCTTGATGATGGATTTAAGTGGAGAAAATATGGTCAGAAAGCTGTCAAGAATAGCACTCATCCAAGGTAAGCATGTATTCATGGAAATTTATTTTTATGTGCATAGATACGGTCAGACTTTTTTTATAATAGTATCATTATATAACAATCATTCACTGTAAAAGCAAAATTAATTTTTATACTATTTTATAATATAGGTTCTCTACAATAGCACTTTGCAAAAACAACCAAAAATGTTTGAAACAAATAAGGTTGTTATAGAGAGGTTTGACAGTAGATACAAAATGGTGATGAACAACGTATAATTAACTAGATCTAATTATGATGAACAATACGAAAATTGAAGAGTGCAAAAAATGATATATAAACTAACCTGAACTAGTTTGGAAATTGAAGAGTAACTAAAGTGATAATAACTTATATATATTGAAGAATTAAGTCTTAACTAGGGTGAAAATATCAAAGACATAAAATGCAAAGAAGAAAAAGAATAGATGATATAGTAAATTCATCATGTGTACTTATTATAATGTCTCTTCAGTTTTTATGTAAAATATTTTCTTACGAAATGCATGCATAGTTTATGTTTAATCTTTATAAACTATATAGCGGAGTATATGAAATGAATCCGATGGTATATATAATAAATCCAAATTTTATAATTAACTTTTTAAGATGTTATTTCAGAGATTATATATCCTTAGCGAACTTCGTATGCGATCTAGGCCAAGAATTTAATTTTACTTTTATGAGGAAGTAAAATATGCGGGAGTATTCTTTTTTTAATACTATTTTTATCTTTTCCTCTTGGCGGATGAACCGATAAGACGAGTCATATATGAGTCTGCATTACTATGAAACTCTAATTTTGTTTTGCAAATCCTTTTTTGGTGTAAACGATAAATATGGTTTTTAAGTCTCATTCATTCTATCATGGTGTCACCTTTAATATTAGAAGCATTATTTCTATCATGCAATCCTCTATGTATTTCAACCATTTAAGATCGAATTCAATATCAACTCCTTCTTCCTTTCATTTTGCGTCGTTGTTGTAAAAATAAGTTTGGATCATGAGAATATCAAATGGCGAATCTAGAGTACAATATCTGCGTATGGATAAGATCAAGTAATTAAAAATATTATAATAATAGATAAAACTAAAGATAAAAACATAAACAATAATTTCAAAAAATAAATAAAATATATAAAGATATAATTTAACTTATTATATACTATAGTAAGTTTAATAAAAAATTAAACTTTTTAAATATTACATTATTTAAAATTTCAGTAAAATAATACAATTAGATAAGCAAGGAACAAAAAAAAAAGAACTAAAATATAAATTTGTGGAAAAATATAAAAATATAAGACTTATAATTAGAGTTACGATGAGAAAGTCGAACATATAACACAAGTTTAAAAAAATAAAAATATTTTCAGAATAAGAAAATATATATCTATGTTACATTAAAAGAGAAGTATCATCAAAATATTAAGTCAATTGACAAGTTAATAAAAAGTCATATTAGTAAATGTATAGTACTAAGTACTTGCTAATTTAATAAAGAATAAATAAAGAACAAATAATTTATTTAATTACTATATGATGCGTATCCTTTGATTCCACCAGAATCGGAAAGGCCTTTGATTTTGTATAGATTTTGTTATATTCATGTACATTACATTAAATAATAAAATAACAACTACTAATATTTACTAAAATAATATGATATATCATATCATAACTTATAAGATTTAATATTCTGTCAAATTATCAGCGCTGGTTCAACACTAGTTATTATATAATAACTTGAGGTCGTATGAATCCTTAAGCTTCAAATCTGCCTATAAGAATATCCTAAAATCGTTTTAACAATCGACTAGTTTATTACATGTAGACTTAACATTTTCTCTCTAGCCAAGTTTGCATTTTTTATTTGTATGAGCATATGAGAATTAGGTTGTTCACCTTCTCAAGAAGAATGAGCATTATAAATTGTCACAACTTTGTCCAACTGCTATTCATACGATCATATGTATAATTAACTTACGTTAACAACAATGTTGGAAATAACTAATTCTCATACTTTGAATTCAACAGCATTTTATATATAACATTATTTCCTTATAGTAAAAATGTTCGCTACTCCTTTTTTGTTTTTTTTGGGTAACAGGAGTTACTATCGATGTACACATCACACATGCAATGTGAAAAAGCAAATACAAAGACTTTCAAAGGATACAAGTATTGTGGTGACAACTTATGAAGGAATTCATAACCATCCTTGTGAAAAGCTGATGGAGACCTTAAGTCCAATTTTAAAGCAACTTCAGTTTTTCGCCAGATTCTAAATATGTACTCTATTAATTATACTAAATGGGATATTATCTAAATGTCTCAAATTGAAAAGTAACATAACATATGTTGGTGTTTCATTGTGTTGATCACACGTAGCAAATCAAAGTGTACACTTCTGTATAGAAATGTAAATTATAATACCATACAGTCGAGAAAATGCGGATATATACTAATGTTACCATGTTATTTATTTATGTACGAATGGAAGAACTGCAGAATACAAGAATTTCTTGTAACTTTGTTATGTATTTACTTGACTATATGTTCCTTTTACCGAGATTCTAATTTTTTCGCTGACTTAGGGAATGGTAGTTTATCCTTTTCAAAAATTTTACTTGCTACTTTGCATAATTGAAATTCGACCTCGACACTTTAGCATCACCATTTCATTGACCTTCTTTTCCAATTAATCTAAGCTGCCTTCAGGTTGGAAACAACCAATTTGTTCTCAAAACATTTACTAGTTTTTTTTTAGGGGAGATTTTAACCAATCACAATTCGAACTTAAATTCTTGAATTTTGATTATATTGCAAATGAAAGAAGAGGGAGATTTAAACAATCACTTTGGACTTAATATTTGAACCTTTTTAAAGATCCGTTCTACCACAATGCTCTACGAGAAGCTTAGAGTCTTTGGTGTAGATCTTGCTTCCATTTTCATTAGCTTTGATTTGCTATTAATCTTCAAGAAAGCAAGAGTTCTTTCGTACTGGCATTTCCGCTACAGGGCATTTGCTTTCTACACGATGAATGTACATTCAGTTTTCAGTGCAATTAACTCTCTTTTCTCAATTTACTGTCTCTAATGCATTGTATCATTGCATGTGATTGCAACCCTCATATGAAAGTAACCAAGAGCACAGTTGTTTTGCCTCACGCCATCTTCCAAGCTAATTAAAGAAAGCACGACAATCATAAGAGTTTTAACAAGTGTTTCTCCTTTTCGTGCATACCTTTCAACTCTTTATAATGCATCTTAAAATTCTGAAGTAACTGAACGGAAGTGTTTTCTGTTAACAAAATTATCACCTATTCAAAGTGACTAGCTGTTCTAGAAATCATGAACAAAGTACACCAATCAACTCACAGATAGCACATGTAAAGAATATTAATCCTCGGATAACTGAACTAGGTCTCCAAGTTTGTAGATCTCATTTTATTTCGTGTAGAGGTGCTGGAAAGGAAAGCTCACCCAGCACCAAGGAAGATCAATTAGTGAAAATATACAAAAACTATGACTTCAGAGCTATTGATTTACATTTGTACTAACTGTACTACTAAGTAGGTAAGTGCTTCAACATTTTCGAACTCAATTACTTGTACAAGACATGAGCGTGCAATATAACCGCCCCGCCTCTATGGTGCCATCCCACCCCTCAAGAACCCAAACAGAAGATGAAAGTGGGGGGCGAAGGAAGGACAAAATTGTCTCTGATGGAAAATCGACATGCATATCCGTAGAGGTTCTGATTACCGTTGAACTGACCAAAAGTTGGTGCTGCTTCTCGACGCAAGCTAATGCACACATCTGACTGTTCTGGCTGCTTTGAACAGTATTTCCTCTCAGCATAAACGCTGTTCAAAAGGTTTGAAACTGTAGTAGAGATGTTGGTGAGACATCAACTCAAGAGCTAGGCATATTGAGCAGCTCCAGTTAACAACCAATGTGAACTACAGTAAAAATAAACCACCTCTCCAATCGAAAGCCAAAACTACAATAGAAAATTTAAGAGTTGGAATTTAAGTAAAGTGGCACAGGGCTGTCATAGCTGGAAAGTGCCCAAATCACGGCCATGTTGGGTGAGTTTTATTTTTCTTTGACCAACCCATTCTATTCTGTAAGAAAGATCAATATTCTGAAGCAGATGTTTAAATCTGTCCAGTTCATTCGACGCATTGTTCTCCTGCATGAAAGATAATCAAGAAATAAGACAGGACAATGGAGTAGCAGATATATTTTTGGAATTTGACAAAACCAAAGTTGTCTTGCACAAATCATCTTTGGAGCCATAAGAATCTATGCAAAACAACGCTTATTCAATAGAAGAACATCTGGTTATAAGAACTGTCTCAGGAGTGCATACCTTTGGATTAGCTTCTCCATCTTTACCGAATACACTTGCCATTATGCTTGATCTATTAGCATTAGGCGAGAATCCCTCCCAAGGTGGGACAAAAATCAGTTTTGTGCACTGGACATGAACTAGATTCTTGCTCAGTTTCTCCCACCACACAGATCCCGACGAGTAAGACCACCATCTTATCATCATCCCAGTCTCAGAAAAAGCAACTACCCCCTACAAGTAAAACAACATTGTATAAAACTTGTGGACGCAATCTTTCAAAGGTGGTATCATTGTGCACAATCAAGTGGATAATAAACATGCAATGCGAAACGCCTAACATTACACATTTGTTCTG
This sequence comes from Nicotiana tabacum, assembly GCF_000715075.1. NCBI lineage: Eukaryota > Viridiplantae > Streptophyta > Magnoliopsida > Solanales > Solanaceae > Nicotiana > Nicotiana tabacum. The sequence goes on from NC_134102.1 coordinate 136,600,996, forward strand.
TTTACAGCCCTTCTAATAACTTTAAACTCTACATTGACTCTTGTAGGACCAGGAAAGGAGGGCAACAAGTTAATGAAACAATGAAAATGTCTCTATCTCTTAACAAAAAAAGAAAAATCTCTTGTAGTGACTCGGATGCAGCAGTTCTATTAGTAGGGACTGGAACTCCTAATTGGCCATTTGCTAAAGGTACAAAGTACAAACCCATTCATGCAACAAAACTTGCACAATAACATTGGCAACTTTGCAATGATGAACTTAAAGAGGAAGATCATATGAAACAGTTCATCAGGTATTATACCTCTCCATCCGGTGAAAAGCTAAGAGCTGATATTGCAGTAGTCACAGTCATTCCTGAAGCTCCTCCAAGCAAACTGGGAAATCCTGGAGGTCCACTTGCATCTAAGACCTTTATTTTTGTGATGCTGCATTAGGGTTTAAAACAGAATCAATATTACAAGCAATTAGATGAATAATAGATCTCAAATTACCTAGGTGCTCTCAATCATCAAAAACAGGGCCCCAAAACCCGGATCCTGACAAGGCCAGGAGTGGAGAAGGAACAGATTTACTTTGGTTCATGTTAAAGTCTTTTTTTTATAACCGAGAAATCGCTGATGGCCAGTGGCACATAGGTGAAACTTGGCGGATATTGGCCCCGCCCCTTTACCCTTCTCCAAGTAAATATCAGGCTTTTTTTACTGCGGCATGGTTCGAACCTGTGACATGAGCCTAACCCACGCCTCACGCACTTTGTTAGAGAGAAACCAAGGGAAAGCCTTGACTTGGGATTGCACAGAGCAAAGCCTTGAACTTTTTAAAAAGAACTTTGAAAGCCAAAGGAGAAAGTATCAATTACAAAAAGACATGGATTAATTACAAAGCTATAGCTACTTATCTCAAAAAAGGAAGGTTTATAAAGCTACAGTTCATGAGAATAGAAAACTCTAAAATCGAGTATAGTATGCTTAATATTGACAACCAAGGATACTCAAAAGGAAGAAGAAATTTAAATTACAAAAACAGTCCTAAAACAAACAAAAATCTAAATGATGAAAAGTTACCCCAAACAAGCAAGAGCTATCAAACAACCCTAACAGTAAAGGGCAGTTACCAGACTGCTTTTCTTTCTCTTTTTTCTGTTTTTGGACAAGTGAGTGTCACCGAACTACAAAGTAGTTATAACCATATTATTTTCTTCATCGACCCTCTTTTCCTATATCAGTTCTTCCCTTTACAGATTCATATCATTCTCTTAGGAGCAACAGTTGGCAGAAAGACTGTTTCCTCTTTTCTTTTTTATGATGAAAGACTATTTTGCATTTCCTCTAATGAATAATCAAAAAGGATGTTGCCATGGTAGCCAAAAAAATTGATTCTGCAGGTTCTTAACTGCATGTATTCTCAGTTGCATGACAAACCCAAACAAATAATAATGACAATAATAAGGTCCTATGGAGCAGAATGACACCTGTAACAATTAGCCTTATTAACATATAGCATAAGCAGTTAAAATTAGTACTTAATCAAGTTTCTAGTTCTGTGTTCCAGCATGTTTGTTACTAAAGATTACTAGAATAAAGAGGGAAAGAAGCTGCTCATATGGCTGCCAGAATATTAAGTTGTATTGTTCACTAACCTTTGCATGTCATATACACGAATGCTTGCATTGTTAATCGCTCCAATCGCATCTCCAACAGCTAATCGTGTCAATGGATCATTTAGTGCCACCATAGGGAATATGCGTGCAATTTCCTTCAATGCCGCCATTGAATTTTGCAAGCAAGTTCTTCGCATGACTAAGTTACCAGGATCCATTGTCTGTAAAATGAAAGTGACTACCTGCAGATCTATCTAGGTGTTAGACATGCTAAATCTGAGAAATGCTTCAGTGCTAGAAGCACAATTGTCTTGTTATTATGTGGTAAATATCAAATTCACTTAACAGAAAAAGGGAAAAAAAGGGCAGCCCCGTGCACTAAGCTCCCGCTATGCCCTCCGGAGAAGGGCCGGACCACAAGGGTCTATAGTATGCAGCCTTACCCTGTATTTCTGCAAGAGGCTATTTCCACGGCTTGAACCCGTGACCTCCTGGTCACATGGCAGCAACTTTACCAGTTACGCCAAGGCTCCCCTTCAACATATGTCTGCAACCCATTTTTTATTTACTACTTCTGATGTGCACATAGCTAAGTCGTCAAGGATCTCAGTTAACAAGTTTTAATAGCTGCAGATTTTGGGGCCTATCAAGTATCATATGGGGACAAGGGTGTGCAGTAGATAAGCAGATATTGATACTAGCATACAGTGGAAAGTGAAAACTCTCACAATTTCGCGTAAAAGCGCAACAAAAAGCACCACATTATATGATGCTACAGCAGTAACAACTAACATCAACTAATACATCATCAAGTTAGTACTTTATCTCAAAATTCACTCAGTTTAGCAATCAAGAAGTAGCTGAACAAACCTTGTCAAGATATTGAACTAAGTTTCTTGGAGAACCACGTGCAACCCTAACTATAGTCATGAGGGATACCACATGAACAGGTGAATCAGAGGCAGTTGACCAGATCTGGCTTTCTATGACATTCAGAAAGGCCAATACATCAGCCATTGCTAAACTTGGAAGAAGAATTCCAACCAAAGTATCACGAATCATAACAGATGTAGATGGATTCTTGGAAGGTGTATTAGCGGATGCACCAGTGACACACTCAATTTGGAAGAAAATGTCTCCGATCAGGCGCGGTATTTCAGAACCAATGCATGCCTTCCATGTGCTTTCCATCCCTTCTGCCAGAATTTCTGCGGCAGTAGAGCTATATTTCTCATTCATCGCCATAACCAACTTCACCAATGGATTAACAGCGAAGACAACAAGATTTGGTTTCACAAGGCTAGGATACCAAACAGCCAATGCAGCAGCAACAATGATATGGGATGTCATTGCATCTTGGCTCGTTCCCCCAACACAAGAAATCCAATCTTGCATTTCAAATGATTCTAGCCAAGATCTTATTTCAGATTGCTCATCCTCAGAGTTCCCTTCGGTGACAATTTGACTGTCATCCTTCAAGCAGTTGGTGGGTTCTTCTGTGGAGACTGCATCATGGTTTCCACTTAGTGATACTCCATTCTCTTTATCTCTTGTATTATCCCGACGTAGTGGAGATGGTATAGCCCGTGAAGCAGCACAATGAAATAAGGAACGTGCTGCCATCTTAACATGCTCAGCCTCGTCTTGCCAAAAGCTCACCAAAAGCTTCAAAACAGAGATTTCAAACCATTAAGAATAGCTTTGCCAAGAACTATTAGTTAAACACTACACATCCTAAAGAACCAATGTATCAAACTGCTGCAACAAGTAGAGAAAATAACACCACCCGTGTGGCATGAGTTATAGCGACAATGTACTTGAGAAGTTCCCAGACTAATCACCAAGGCACAAAAGCGATAACCTCAACCAGCCATGTAACCTAGGCAACAAGCGCGGGGAGAAATCTACCAGAGCTAGGCAGATAGATAGACTCCTTTCCCGCTGTTAAGGGAGAGAAAGAAAGAAAATCAAATGTTTGTTTTTTAACCAGCGCCTTCTTTTGGGTACGCAGGTACTAAGAGTCCTCTCACTACCAACCAACAGACATCATCTTGCCGGTATCAACAAAGAGGAAGAAACAATCAAATGGTTTTTTTTTTGTGGGGGCTAACTAGTAGAGTTTTGGAGGGTTTAGCGATTAGTATGGTGTATCACATCCGACTCATAAAACCTTCTCGCAGCACTGCTTTACTGATGCATGGTAGCGTAGAATATGTAGGAGAACATACATTGTCGAAGGTGGAGTTGCTTACAACCACAACAACAACAACAACAACGACCTAGTGAAATCCCACTAGTGGGGTCTGGGGAGGGTAGTGTGTACGCAGACCTTACCCCTACCCCGAGGGGTAGAGAGGCTATTTCCGAAAGACCCTCGGCTCAAGAAGTGGAGTTTCTTACAACCAAGAAATATAATTTTGTATCGGTCATCAGCCTTGAATTAAGAACCTTGCAATTACAAACGCAAAGCATAGACAAGCTTTACATTATTTTTTCTTTCTATTACTTAGGCAAATTCAAAGGGACCTGCCTCATAAATCAGGCAGACTTTCAGATGGACTTCACTGACACTATAATTATGAGTTGCTCATAGAATTAACGAAAATTCAAATGGAGTATAAAAATGAGTGGTGCAGAAGAAAGAATTATAAAAAAAAGGAGTCTGAAGTCTGAAGGCATCTCTTGCCTCTCATGGAAGGTATTCAGCTATCTGAACTACTTATTAGATAAGGGCAGCAGAGTAGTTATGCACACACAAACACACACAACAAAATAAAGAACCTAACATCAAGATAATCATTTATCTTCACATGTACCTCAAGAAGGAAAAAAGAATCTTGATTATATTTTGATCGTAAAAAAGAATCTTGACTATATCCACCTCCAAAATCGAGTTCATCAGGAATCTTGACCCGCCCCCTCCCCCAACCCCACCAAAAAAAGAAAAAAAAAAAAAAAAACGCTATTCAGATGATTTGTTACCTGAAGCAGGGGAGGCTTTATATCAGAAACTTTCTCAGCAAAGCTCCGCATGTAAAATGCTGACAAAGAACTAGAAAAGACAAATAACACAACGACAGGAGTGTTATAAGAGTTCGGAGGCAAATGAGGCTTCTAGCAATGAAATGCCAGATGACACTACATCTATGTAATGCAGACACAGACAGTAGATCGAGTTTGACATGGTGTTTCTCTAAAACATGTTGCATAAACCCAGTTAGGACACAACAAATGGTAAGAAAAGTTGCAGATGTGAGTGTCTTTTACTTTTTCATGATGGGACCAATGACATATAGTAGCCAGAAAGTATGCCACAGCAATATCATACCTGCTGGCTGCCTGAAAGGAATGTGACAAGCTAATCATATGTTGGGCAAGGGACACCATCGTTAGAGATCTCATTGCACAGTACTCTGATGATGATTTCCAAAGCTGTATGTCAATTTAATTTCTTAGAGGCAAAGAAGTGAGGAGAAATGCTCTTTTTCTTTCTCTTGGGGAGGGGGGAGGGAAATTGGTAAATGAGAAGAAATATCAAGCAAAAGCTAGGTAAACTCTAGTTAATTATCAACGTACCTCCAGAGTTGACCTATAATCAGGAAAAGTCAGAGTCAAGGACCCCCGATCCCCCAAGAGACCAGAAGCTACGAGAAGATTCTGCGGTCTTTTTAGCTTCATTTCAGTGACTAGCAATTTATCGAGTTCAGGGTCCACATTCCACACGTGCAAAATAGACAAGCTAAACTGAAGCAGGCATTGTTCAAGCAAGAACATCCATTCAGGACCTCTTGCAGCTTCATTGGAGGTACCAGCAAATTCATCATTGATTCTCTCATCACTGGAACTAGGTACTTCAGTTTCCTGATCCCTGAAATCACTCCTCTTAATGGGAGACTCAACCCTTATTACTTTCACTTGGTTTTTACCAGGATTGGAACACTCTGCTCTATAGTACTCATGTGTCTGACATAGAGACATCAAGGACGTGAGATCAAAAGACAGAGCGGCAACTCCAGGAAAAGGACAAGAGCCTTTAACAGGCTGTTTTCTGCTTTGCAAGGCAAACAATGCAGATTGATTAGATCCCGTAGTACTTCCAGACACACTTGTACTAACAGATATATTTGATAAAGAAGTACCCTTTCCCAGAGTTTGTGAATGAGATGGTGGATACTTGGTTTCTTCACTAACAGGAAAAAGCAATGAGGAAGCCGAAGTATTTCCACTTATCCTACTGCCATGAGGGAGATCTCTGTCAATTCCTATGCAGAAATGTTCAAACATTGAGAGAGCAGCAGCTCCGCGAAGGACCCGCTCACGAGCACCTGATTTTACATCCCAAATGAACAAAACATCTGCATCAGATGTTCCTGTTTGGTTTGGACACAGACATGCTACATATCCTCTTCTACTATCCCACACAACTTTTGCGGGATAATATGGGTGGCCAGGGAACATTCGCTCTACACGCATGGTATCAAGTGAAGAAAGGGCAACACATGAGTCTTCCCCAACAGAGAGGAAGCAATTACTCCATGGACGTTCTGTTTGAGATGGTGGAAGAATTATTTGGCGAACTGGAGCAACATGTTGGTGCATTACAATCATGGGACTGCTAGAGTCAAGATCCCATACACGGACAGTACAATCCATACTTCCTGAGAGTAGAACATAACTGTAGCTACCTCCTTGACATCTAATCAGCGCTCGCTGTGCAGCCAAACACAGTACAGCGCCTGTATGCCCCAAGAGATAATGTTGAGTGGCATGTGCTTTTGACTCGGGATATGGATTTTGACCATGACAATCTAATCCTTCAAAGAACATATCAAATCGAACAACTTTTATATCACCGTTATAGAACCCATATACAATAGCCAAAGGCACATATTCTTCAGAAATAACCATTGAAGAAGACACTAGCTCTTTTCTTTCATAAGTTCCATTTTTAGTGATGTTTGATATCCTTTCATCAATAGCTTTAGAACAAGTACCAGCACCTTGGGAGGAAGTTATTGTGGCCTTCCCACCTGCTGTGTCTATATCAACAACCTGCCCAACAATCTCATTTTCAGAGGCATACTGGTTATGAGTCCAATCATCAAATATTCTACCTTCACCTAAAAGTCTGCATTCTTGACAATTTATCTCATTTTTGTCCTGCAGCTTAGGCAATACCCAACATGTCAGGCGAGGTTTCCAAATCAATAATTCGTTGATAGGAAAAGAAATTGATTCAATGCGGAAAAGAAAGTTGTTCAGTTGCACAAAGGAGATAGATAAGCTCATGCCAGACTCCTGACAAATGACAGGGATAGCTGCAAAAGGCTCATACTTGAAGATATTACTTGAGTAACATATCCTGTATACTATGGCCGCACCTTTACCATTCCATACAGCAAAATTTTCAATGAATGTGGCATCCGAATCTTCAGAATCAAGCAGATCGTTATCATCTACAACAAACATGCCACCAATGACGTACGACTTCCCTTCAATAGAGAGCAGATCATCTGAGAAAGATATCTCTCCCATGACACTGCCATCCTCTACTTGACTAAATATGCAGCATGTACCATATACAAAAGCTAAAATGGGCCCACGATTTGCAAAGGCCACCAGAAGTCCCCTGTCATTTGACCCATTTACCCAATTCATTTTGCCTGCATCAGACAAGCTACTCTTGGAGGTCATGCTTTCTGTGCTTGAATCACACTCCTTCAATATTGGTATACACTGTGCCTTACCAAAAGAATCAACCATCATCACTGACTCCGTCAATACATCTCCAAAGGATGAAATTACAGCCACAGATTTCAAAGGCCCAATGGATAAGCTCCCATGAAAAACTGTTTGGACGATACCAAGAGTATACGTATCAACAATAACAACTGTGCACTTTACAGGTTTAGCATGTTGTGGGTCTCTATCTGCTATTGTTTCACCCTTCTCAATAGAAACAGGCGAGTGATGATCAGATAAATGAACATGATCAAAGGAACAACAAGCTATACATACATATCTACGATTTTCGGGAAATGGTCGAATTAGGTATGGCGTCCCCACCCAGGGAGGCATTTTCCTTCTACGTCTGCATTGTCCACTGGCTCTGCTCCAAATGCACAACACACCATCAGTGCATGCACTTAATAATGCACCACAGTTAGATGAGTTAGAAGTTGATACCGCATTATTTGAATCGTCTAATTTCCCATCTCCCGAAACTGTAGTAGGAACACAAATCCCTAGATCGGCTATCGGAGCAACATGACCACAAAGCATGGCAACCGGTGTGATTTCCTGAGCCAAAAAAGAAAGAAGAAAAAAAGAAGAGCTTATAAACTTAAACCTTAACAAACACTACAACTAAGAAAAGATTATCACAACGATTTACTCCCACCATCCAAATTTGCTCATCTCTTTTCACTTACGAGCTCAATCAGATCTAGATTCCTTCATTTTCTTGAAAATAATGCAGACATAGTGAGTTCCGAGATATGTCCTATATCGTACAATGTTCAAAATAACAGCGTAATAATCAAAAGATCTCTTGGTTTAGCTCAAGGAAGCAAACTGTTAGTTCAATTTCTTATAATAAAATATAGATATTTAAACAATTACGGGAGAAGTACTATAAGTTGCAATGTTCAGAAAGAATATGTTAAAATCACAAAGCTAAAATGGACCTACATTAATTCATTTTCCCGAATAAAAATTTAGATATTCTAAAACTACCCAATCAAGGGCGGATGTACAGTATAGGCTATGGTGGGTTCGGCCAATGTATAGATGTTAAGAAATCTACTAAATATGTATAAATATTAAATTTCGAAGCCAGTAAGTCAAATGGTCAGTAGTTCAGTGGCATCCCGAAGACCCGAACCAATAAAGTTCAAATCCTGGATCCGGCTTTGACACTAATAGTACTGTAAGTTGCAATGTTCAGAAAGAATATGCTAAAAAATTCTCAATCAAAGATCTCTTCTCTTCTTTTAACTTACGGAAGCAAAATGGCACATATATACTGAGATAGAAGTAGACAAGTGGTAATTAGCAACAGATGTAGCGTAGAGAATATCACAATTAGCTAAAGAACAAATACTGCTTCGTAATTGAACAAAAATGTGATTTCAGTCAATAAAGCGTAAAGAAGATCGTAATTAGCTACGTCGTAATTGAGCTGAAATATGAGCAATAGATTTAAAAAATGTTAGATTTGAGGCATTGGCTACAGCTGAGCATAACTGAGAATTTAAAAGAGGCGAAAGTGATTTTTACCTGATTGGAGGTTGAGGAGGAGGAGGAGAGGTTCCACCAGATGATGGAGCCATCGGAACCGCCGGTGTAGAGAGTGGGAGGATTGTTCAGTGCGGCGACGGCGGTGACTTTGTGGACTGGCGGTGAACCGGACCATATACATGCAATGGATTTACACTTCATCGACTGAATGTTCTGTAATTGAGGCTACAGAATGTTTTAATTAGATTTTGGGTTACGTTGAAGGTGAAAGTTTTGCACATAAAATGCGAGCGTATGATACCGATTTTAATTGTAATTAAATTAACAAAGAATATCACCCTCAAATTAACCTCAGAAATTTTTACAATGGTCAACTACTGTTCTAGTAAAAAGAACCTTTAATTATTAGCACATTTTGGTTGGGCATTACCTGTGTGCAATTGGATAGTCCAGTGGGCAAAATGTCTTAATTGGAATCATAGACGAGTTTTAATTCAATTAGTTCTTCTGTTGATCACACAAAGTGATTCATTTTCCTCCTCTTACTTTAAGGAAAGAATTATGTTTATGTCGGTTTGGAAGTGAAATTATAATTAAAGAATCTTGAGATGTGTACGGTCAAAACCAATTCTCAGTCATAAAGACCGGTCGAGATAATGATGTTTCAATCGAAAGGTATCCACATGACAAGTTCGGACGAATCCCGAAGTAGGAACGTCGAGCTTCGAGCTATAAGACCAATCAACAGCAAAACTCGATATCATTATCGAGCCCGTGTCCGAATCGAACTACGGGGCAACACCGATCGACACAGGCCCCGAATATCGATGACCCAAGGTAGAACCGAGCTCGAACTAAGACTGGGGGTTCGATCTAACACCGAGCTCGAGCCAGTGCCGAGCTCACAGACAAGAGCCGTTACAACCGCACCGAGAGAGAATCTTGACGAGAATCAAGGAAGAAACAAACCATCATGGGTCCTCCACTATATGTATTATTTTATTATGTTGTTATAGATAAAGCAGTGATCATCTACTATAAAAGGGGTATAGACTGCAATAGATGCAGGTCCTCCAAGATACATTAAGATTTCATTGTGCTTGTTTTTCTAATACATTTTTCAGTCTTCCCGTCCATCATTCTCATTTTACAGCAAAAATACCTATATTGTCATTTTGTATAAAAGGAATTTGCATACCCTTAGAACCATATCTAAATTTAACGTTATCCGATTTTTCGGGTAAACAGTTTGGCACCCACCGTGGGGCTAAGGGTAACAGTGATTGTTCGATATAAATCTACAGTACACTCCAGCTTACAACTTCAAATCAGCAGTGGCTCTACCTATCGACCTCGAAGCCGGCCTTCAAGATGAAACCAACAACTTGGCACCCGAGGCTCGAATCGAAGTACCCGAAATTCGAGTCGAAATACCATTGGATGTCAACTCACAAATAGCTTTGGAGGCGAACCAGCGTTCCGAATCGGAAAGAAGCATTCAGGGCGGTAATCGATCCGTAGCCCGAGACACCCAAAACGCGGGAAAAATCGGGGCCAGCTTACGTATGATCTTCGAGATGCTACAAGCCCAACAAGTAGCGATAACTCAGCTACAGAGCCAAACTCGCGCACAAAGCAGGCCGGATTCCAATCCACTTCGAGAAGTCACCCCCAGAACAGAGCCCGCCATAGTAAAATCTAACGAGCAAGAATCGGGGACTACTCCCGGAATTACTAAATTTCTCGAGGAACTCACAAAACGAGTCGTAGCCAATGACAAGAGGGTGGAAACGTATAATGCCAAGGTCGATCAAATCCCGGGGGCTCCACCAATGATAAAGGGGCTTGATTCGAAAAAATTCATACAAAAGCCTTTTCCCTCGAGCGCGGCCCCAAAACCAATCCCCAAAAAATTTCGTATGCCCGAAATTCCCAAATATAACTGTACGACCGATCCTAACGAACACGTCACCTCCTACACATGTGCCATCAAAGGCAACGATTTGGAGAACGATGAGATCGAATCCGTGTTGTTGAAAAAGTTCGGAGAGACCCTCGCAAAGGGAGCAATGATCTGGTATCACAACTTACCACCAAATTCCATTGATTCTTTTGCCATGTTAGCAGATTCGTTCGTAAAAGCACATGCTGGTGCCATAAAGGTTGCAACAAGGAAACCAGACCTCTTCAAAGTAAAACAAAGGGGTAACGAAATGCTGAGGGAATTCATATCCCGATTTCAAATGGAACGTATGGACTTGCCACCGGTCACAGATGATTGGGCCGTACAAGCTTTCACTCAAGGACTGAACGGGCTAAGTTCGACAGCATCATGTCGGCTGAAATAAAATTTGATCGAGTACCCAGCAATAACTTGGGCAGATGTACACAACCGGTACCAATCAAAAATCAAGGTCGAAGATGATCAATTGGGAGCTCTGTATGGGCCCGTACGTCAGAACCACACAACCACTAAAAATCAGAGGGAAATCAACAGAGAACAAAGGTCGAACAGAGACCGATACCAACCTTACGACACAGATCGGATGAACAACGGTTCAGCACGTGATACGGTTCGGAACAACCGAAGAACTAATCGGGGGCAAAATTCTCGGGGACTTATGAGCAAGAGCGGCTTTAATAAATATGTTGATCCTATAGAAGTCCCTCAATTATCGGAGTATAATTTCAACGTTGGTACTGTTACGCGGCGCCTTCCTGAAGTTCCTTGGAAGGGTGACGTAAGGCTAGGCAACCGATGTCTGTACGGTTGCTGTCTGCCAACTGAGGTCCCCTCCGTATGCTAGACTAGATTGTCAGTGCCGTACGGGAAAACCAATGTCATGAGCAATTGAAAGAGAGCAGAAAAGAGAATTGAGAATAAAAGAAAGCTTGATTGCATTGAATGAAAGCTATTACAGAAAACAAGACGGTGTCGAGGGGGAGAGACACCAGTACAGAGAATTGTTTGCTTGCTTGAAAGTTTTGATTGCTTGGTCCCCCTTAATAATGCTTAAAAAAAATAAACCAAAGTTACATGACTAGACCTATGAAAGCTGGAAAATCACACTTAAAGAAATTGCAGCAAAACTACTCTATATTTACAATGAAAAGGACTTAGTCTTCTACAAAGCAGCAACAAGTCCGTTGGCAGCAACTTTGTCTTTAGCATCAGGGTCTGCGCGCGCGGTGCTATTGGCTTTTGCCTGTGGCTGGGCGCTGGCGATGGCTATCGGTGGGGCGACAGAGGCACATGCGCGCTTGTCACTTGGAGCTACCGAGACCACGGGGCCGACCGTGGCGACGGGCGTTGGGAGGCTGGCCAGGACGCCACAGGGCGCATCCAAGGGGTCATGGGGCATGGTTGGAAAGCCGCCCATGACATTCTCCCCCACCTGAGTTGGCGACGTCCTCGGCGCCTTCCTTGCAAAGTAATCATCAATCAGGCTCTTGTAGGCTTTGAGGTTTGTTCCCCTCTCCCAAGTATTCTCCTCTGCATCACATCCCTGCCATTTCACCAAGAACTCCTGGTGATCTTTTCTTGAGGCGTGAATCACTCGATCATCAAGAATAGCTTCAGCACGCCTTTTCCCGGTTGAATTGGGGCCTCGAATACTTGGTATTGTGAGTTAGCTTCGTGAAGGATCCTCCATATCTTCTCGAAAAGGTTTCAGGAGACTGACATGGAAAACAGGATGGATTTTCCACCAAGCTGGGGTATCCACCCGGTATGCAACTTTTCCAATGCGCCTTTCAATGGACAAGGGTCCAATATATTTTTGCAATAGGCAAGGGTCATGGACCCCTGCAAATAAGTACCGCTTTGGGATTTTGACCATCACTTTGTCTCCCACCTGGTATTCCACAAAGCGGTGATTCTGATCAGCATGCCTCTTCATCCGCTTTTGGGCTTTGACAAGATAGCTCCGCACTATCTCCAAATTTTGCTTCCATTCTTTTGAGAAGCTAGCAGCCCGAGGAGATTTTGACATGTTTGGTGCGTTCACTGTGTGTGGGAGTAGCGGTTGCTGTCCGGTAACAATTTCAAAAGCGCTTTTGTTGGTACTTGAGCTCTTTTGTGAATTGAAACACAGTTGAGCAGCATCCAGAAGCTTCACCCAATTCTTCTGCGATCCGGTCACAAAGTGCCAGAGATATTCCTCTAGCATGACATTGAATCGCTCCGTCTGGCCATCAGATTGCGGATGAAAACTTGAGCTATGACTCAATTTTGACCCGAGGCACTTAAAGAGTTGGGTCCAAAAATTGCTAGTGAAGCGTGAGTCGCGATCACTAACAATGTCTTTAGGTAAGCCCCAATATTTGACGACATGAGAGAAGAATAGTCGAGCTGTATCTTCTGCTGATATATATTGTGGGGCTGCTATAAAGGTAGCATACTTGGAAAACCGATCCACCACAACCAAGATAGTTGTGAGATCTCCGACCTTGGGCAATCCGGTGATAAAGTCCAGGGAAACGCTTTCCCAAGGTCTTTTTGGTACAGCTAGTGGTTCTAAGAGCCCTGCCTGCGTCAAGCGGTCTGACTTATCTTTCTGGCATACTAGACAAGTCTTCACATACTGAGCGACGTCATCGACCATTTGAGGCCAATAATATGCACGGCGAAGTAATGCCATGGTGCGTTCCTCGCCGGGATGACCTGCCCACAAAGTATCGTGGCATTCTGCAAGAAGAGTCCGTCGCAGATCTCCTCCTTTAGGAATATAAAGTCGGTTCCCTTTCACCTTCAGGAACCTATCTTCGGTGTAGAACTGGCGAGTCTTGCCCTGTCCTACCAGATCAACCAAATACTGTGCAGCAGGATCCTTGACGAGTAGATCCTGTATCTGGTCTTTTATGGTGGTGGTTACTTCGCTTCCCTTTAGGGCGGCAAGTACACACATCGATGCTAGATCAGCTCTCCAACTGAGTGCATCAGCAACATGATTGGTCTTTCCACTTCGGTACTCCAGGTTGAAGTGAAATTCCGCTAGGAGTTCCTGCCACCTAGCCTGTCATCCATTCAGCTTTGGCTGGGTCATGAAATGGCTAACGGCTGTATTGTCTGTCTTGACCACGAATGGGGCTCCCAGTAGATAATGCCTCCAAAGGCGTAAGCAATGAACGACAGCCAATAATTCTTTCTCATGGGCGGCATAGCGCCGCTCTGCATCCTTTAGTTTCCGGCTCTCGTACGCTACGGGATGCCCTTCTTGTAGCAATACTCCACCAAGTGCATAGTCGGAGGCATCCGTTTGCACTTCGAATGGCTTGGCCAAGTCAGGGAGGGCCAAGACTGGGCTACTAGACATAGCCATCTTCAATGCGTCGAAGGCCTCTGCCCCGCTTGGGGCCCCAATCCCATGGGGTGGCCTTCTTGAGAAGTTCTGTCAGCGGCACTGCAATGAGGGAGTAAATTTTCACAAACCGCCGATAGAAGTTGCATAGGCCAAGGAACGACCTCAAGGCATGTATATCCTTAGGAGGCGGCCATTCTGTAATGGCCTGAATCTTCTGCTGGTCCATCTTGATCCTCCCTTCCTCGATGACATGTCCGAGGAAGTCAATTTATTTTTGAGCAAAGGAGCACTTGGATAGCTTCGCATATAATTCGTGCTCCCGCAATCGGGCTAGGACCTTCCGCAAATGCTCCAGGTGTTCTTCTAGTGTCTGGCTATATACCACAATGTCATCCAAATAAACCACGATGAATTCATCAATGTATTCTCGGAAGACTTGGTTCATCAAGGTGCAAAATGTGGCTGGCGCGTTAGTCAAGCCAAAGGGCATAACCAGGAAGTCGTACGACCCATATCTTGTCACACAGGTCGTCTTGTGCTCATCACCATCTGCAATCCGAACTTGACAATAACCTATCCTCAGGTCTATTTTGGTGAATACCGTCGCACCACCCAGTCTATCAAACAAGTCTGCCATTAGCAGAATAGGGTACTTGTTTTTCACGGTGATTTTGTTTAGAGCCCGGTAATCCACGCAGAGTCGTAAACTACCATCATGTTTCTTTTGGAATAGCACAGGGGACCCGTATAGGGACTTGGAGGGCACAATGATCCCTGTGTCTAGCATTTCCGTCAATTGTCTCCGAAGCTCGGTGAGTTCGGGTTGTGACATTCTGTATGGCACCCGGGCAGGTGGCTTCGCACCCGGCACCAACTCAATCTCATGGTCCACAGTTCGCCTAGGCGGAAGATGCTTTGGCATGTCTTGTGGCATGATGTCTTCAAATTCCAGAAGTAACTCCTTCACGGGTGCAGGAATGGGACCCGAGGAGCGTTCTATATCTTCCATGCAGAGGGTAGCCAGGAACGTGGGTTCATGTCTTTTTACCCCCTTCTTTAACTGCAAGGCCGAGATGTTCTCCTCTGCCATCTTCATGGGAATGCACGGAATAATGCAAGGCTTGGCCCCATTTGCCCCCATCATCAGTGGCATGTCTGCATACGATGCGGGCATGGTATTGGTCTGTCTCAGGAATTCCAACCCCACTATTAACTCAAAGTCATCTATGATCACTACGCGCAGGTTGAACTTTCCTTCATAAGGGCCAAGCTTCACTGGTACTTCTTTGGCTATTCCACCCACTGGTTGAGGTGGTGAGTTGATAGCCTTCACACGACCTTTGCCCTTTCCTACAACTAGTCCAAGACGCTCCACCTGAGTCGAGGCTAAGTAGTTGTGGGTGGCACCCGTGTCTATCATTGCCCGAATGGGCTTGCCATTTACCTTCATGTCAACGAACATTAGGGTCCTCTCTTGATGAGGAGGAGTCCTCAAATTCGCCTTCTTATTTCCTTTCCTGGTAATTGGACAGGGGTCATTCTTCTTGTGGATACCGGCACTGGTTCCCGCTAAGGGCTCAGAAATAGAGCCAACAATTGCATTGAATGCACCTATTGGCTCGGTCTGGTCTGCATCATCGGCGTCGTCATCCGTCCCATCCTCAAAAGCTTGATGGGCGTTCATCTGTGCATGTGGACATTCATTATTCCAATGTGGTCCGCCGCAATGACGACATCCTGATGGGGACTTCCTCCCCCGATCATTGTTGTTAGATGCAGCACTAGTACTGCTGGAAGAGAGAGCCTTGGATTTGGGTGCACTCCGGTCTCCTCCACTTCTGCTAGGGCCACCAGTGTTTGGTTGGGCCCCTTTGTATCCTCCTCGGACAGGCTGTTGAGGCCTATCCTTCCGGGCTTCCACTTGGTAATCTCCAAGGCACTCTACTGCTTGGATTGCCTAAGGCAACATGTCTACCCTTTGTCTCTGCAACTCCATCCGGGTATAAGGTTTCAACCCTTCCAGGAAGGTGAAGAGTTTGTATTTGTCCCCCATGTCACGGATGTTCAACATGAGCGCGGAGAATTCCCGCACGTAATCTCGCACTGATTTGGTCTGGCGGAGCTCCCGCAACTTTCTCCTGGCATTGTACTCAACATTTTCGGGGAAGAACTGTAGGCGTATGGCTGCCTTCAGTTCCGCCCATGTCTCGAGGGCATCTTCACCAGCCTTGATGGCTTCGTACTTCACCCGCCACCAGAGTTTGGCATCACCCTGAAGATACATGGCAGCAGTTGCTACCTTCTTAGCTTCTTCTAGGCTTCCCACGGCATCGAAGTATTGCTCGATGTCGAAAATGAAATTTTCCACTTCTTTGGCATTCCGAGCTCCACTGTATGGCTTTGGCTCAGGAATTTTCAGCTTTTGTGCCATGGGGGCAAGGTTCACACCAGCCCCAAATTGGTTTCCGCCTCCTCGAAGTAGGCCTTGTAAAGCAGCATTGACAACATTGAGCTGGCCTGTCAAGTTGTCTATGGTTTGTTGCATGGCAGTCACCCTGTCTGCCTCTTATTCCCCGTTGGCCAAATCCTCGGCACGCTCTTGCTGGAGGACCTCAAATTTACCAAAAATTTCAGCTGCCTCTGTGGCTGCTGTTTGCCGGTCTCCTTCAGAGTCGCGACTGATATTTTCTATGTCAACTTCGGCCTGGATGAGTCTGCGGTCCAGGTCGTCCAACCTTTGCACTAGGCTGGTCTTTAGATCGGGCACCATTTCCACGATGGGCCGTAATGCGTCAACCGTTTCCTCAAGGGTTGCGATGCGATCCCCATAATTCACCATGGTCAGAAATGGTGGTAATTGCAATGTAATCCCTCGTCCGATGTCGAGCCTAGGCTCTGATACCAACTGTTACGCGGTGCCTTCCTGAAGTTCCTTGGAAGGGCGACGTAAGGCTAGGTAACCGATATCAGTACGGTTGCTGTCCGCCAACTGAGGTCCCCTCCGTACGCTAGACTAGATTGTCAGTGCCGTACGGGAAAACCAATGTCATGAGCAATTGAAAGAGAGCAGAAAAGAGAATTGAGAATGAAAGAAAGCTTGATTGCATTGAATGAAAGCTATTACGGAAAACAAGACGGTGTCGGGGGGAGAGACACCAGTACAGAGAATTGTTTGCTTGCTTGAAAGTTTTGATTGCTTGGTCCCCCTTAATAATGCTTAAAAAAATAAACCAAAGTTACATGACTAGACCTATGAAAGCTGGAAAATCACACTTAAAGAAATTGCAGCAAAACTACTCTATATTTACAATGAAAAGGACTTAGTCTTCTACAAAGCAGCAACAAGTCCGTTGGCAGCAACTTTGTCTTTAGCATCAGGGTCTGCGCGCGCGGTGCTATTGGCTTTTGCCTGTGGCTGGGCGCTGGCGATGGCTATCGGTGGGGCGACAGAGGCACATACGCGCTTGTCACTTGGAGCTACCGAGACCACAGGGCCGACCGTGGCGACGGGCGTTGGGAGGCTGGCCAGGATGCCACGGGGCGCGTCCAAGGGGTCATGGGGCATGGTTGGAAAGCCGCCCATGATAGTACATCCGCCATCGTATCGGCCATCGGACGCATCAAAGATACCAGATGGCCTCGACCCATGCAGACCGATCCTGCCCAAAGGAATCCCAATCAAATGTGCGAATATCATGGCACCCATGGCCACAGAACGGAAGATTGCAAGCAACTAAGAGAGGAAGTGGCCCGATTATTTAACAAAGGACACCTTCGGGAAATTCTAAGTGATAGGGCGAAGAACCATTTTAGGAACAAGGAATTCGGCAAGCAAAACGAGCCAGAAGAACCGTAACACATCATTCACATGATCATCGGTGGCATCGATGCCCCTCAGGGACCGATGCTTAAACGCACTAAAACATCGATTGTGAGGGAAAAGTGATCTCGAACTCAAGATTATACACCCATAGGAACTTTGTCCTTCAGTGATGAAGATACATAGGGAATCATTCAACCCCATAACGATGCACTGGTAATATCCGTACTCATGAATAAAACTAAGATTAAGCATGTGTTAATTGATCCAGGTAGCTCGGCCAATATCATCAGATCGAGGGGCGTAGAATAGCTCGGCCTGCAAGATCAGGTCGTACCCGCAACTCTGGTTCTAAACGGATTCAATATGGCATGTGAAACCACCAAAGGCGAGATTACCCTACCGATAAATATGGCTGGAACCATCCAGGAAACAAAGTTTCACGTGATCAAAGGTGATATGAGATATAATGCCCTTTTCGGAAGGCCGTGGATCCACAACATGAGAGCCGTACCCTCGACCCTACACCAGGTCCTCAAATTCCCAACATCGGGAGGTATCAAAATAGTGTACGGAGAACAACCGGCCGCAAAGGAAATGTTCTCCGTCGAAGAAGCAAAATCAATATCCTCGTCTTCGTCGATAAAAGGATCAGGTTCAGAAGGAGACACAATCGGAGTGCAGAGCGCCAAATAGCAATCACAGACATCGGCTTCGACCCAGCCAGGTAAGCAGAGCATTGAAGAAGATGATTATGATCGATGGATCCCTCGATCCTTCATAACCCCCGATGATTTCGATGCCACCAAATCAATAATTGAGGAACTGGAGCAAATCATACTGATCGAACACTGGCCCGAATGAAAGGTATACCTGGGAACGGGTTTGAGCCCCAACCTTAGGAAGAAACTCATTCAATTTCTTATCAATAACATCGACTGTTTTGCCTGGTCCCATCTAGATATAACAGGGATCCCGCCGGACATAACGGCGCACCAGCTAAGCTTGAACCCCAGGTTCAGACCGGTGAAGCAAAAAAGAAGGCCCCAGTCCGAGGAAAAATACGCATTCATAGAGGACGAGGTAACCAAACTTCTCAAGATAGGGTCCATTCGGGAGGTAAAATACCCCGAATGGTTAGCCAATGTGGTGGTAGTACCTAGAAAAGGGAACAAACTTAGAATGTATGTAGACTATAAGGATTTGAACAAAGCATGCCCCAAAGATTCCTTTCCACTGCCCAACATCGATCGCATGATCGATGCCACGGCAGGCCACGAGATCCTCACCTTTCTTGATGCCTATTCCGGGTATAATCAAATTCAGATGAACCCAGACGACCGAGAAAAGACTTCATTTGTGACCCGATATGGAACATATTGTTATAACGTAATGCCCTTCGGGCTAAAAAATACAGGAGCTACTTATCAACGCCTAGTAAACAGAATGTTCGAAGAACAAATAGGTAAAACAATGGAAGTCTATATTGATGACATGCTAGTTAAGTCCCTGCGCGCAGAGGACCATTTGGCCCATTTGTAGGAAACGTTCGAGATTCTGAGGAAATACAACATGAAGCTCAACCCCGAAAAATGTGCTTTCGGAGTCGGTTCGGGCAAGTTCCTCGGCTTCATGGTGTCAAATCAGGGAATTGAGATCAACCCCGACAAAATCAAGGCCATCGAAGACATCACCATCGTGGACAGCGTAAAAGCTGTACAAAGGTTAACGGGAAGAATTGCAGCCTTAGGCCGGTTCATTTCAAGATCATCAGATCGAAGTCACAAATTTTTCTCCCTACTCAAAAAGAAGAACGACTTCGCCTGGACACCGGAATGCCAACAAGCGTTACAAGAATTGAAACGATATCTATCGATCCCACCACCGCTTCACACTCCAAAAACCGACGAAAAACTATACTTGTACTTGGCGGTATCGGAAGTCGCCATAAGCAGTGTCCTAGTTTGAGAAGATCAAGGTACGCAATTTTCCGTTTATTACGTAAGTTGGACCTTAGGGGAAGCGGAAACTAGGTATCCGCACTTAGAAAAATTGGCACTTACGCTGGTAAGCGCATCTAGAAAGTTAAGGCCGTACTTTCAATGTCACCCATAAGCGTATTAACCACCTGCCCATTCCGTAATATTTTACATAGGCCCGAACTATCAGGCCGATTGGCCAAATGGGCCATCGAACTCAGTGGGTACGATATCGAATATCAACCCCGTACGGCCATCAAGTCTCAAATTTTAGCAGACTTCGTGGCCTACTTCACGCCAACCCTCATACCCGAAGTCAAAAAGGAACTCTTTTTGAAATCAGGTATATCGTTCGGGATATGGGTCTTTTTTACGGACGGTGCTTCGAATATAAAGGGGTCCGGGTTAGGCATAGTTTTGAAACCCCCCACGGGTAATATTATTAGGCAAGCTATTAAAACTATCAGGCTAACTAACAACGAGGCCGAGTATGAAGCCATGATTGTAGGTCTCGAACTAGCTAGAAACTTGGGAGCAGAAGTCATTGAGGCGCATTGTGACTCTTTGCTGGTGTTGAGTCAAGTAAACGAAACTTTCGAAGTCCGAGAAGGTAGGATGCAAAGGTATTTGGACAAACTGCTTATCACTTTACACCATTTCAAACAATGAACCCTACGGCATGTTCCACGAGAACGGAATAATGAGGTCGATGCTCTTGCAAATTTGGGATCGTCGGTCGAGGTAGATGATTTGAGCTCGGGGACTGTCGTTCAACTTTCAATATCGGTAATCGAAGATGGGCACGCTGAAATAAATTCTACTAGCTTAACCTGGGATTGGAGAAACAAGTATATTGAATACTTAAAAAACGGAAAGCTCCCTTCAGACCCTAAAGATTCCAGGGCCCTACAGAGTAAAGTTGCTCGATTTACGTTGGCTGCGGACGGAACACTATATCGAAGAACATTCGATGGACCAATGGCGGTATGCATGGGTCCGGGAGATACCAATTACATCCTCCGGGAAGTACACGAGAGCACTTGTGGCAATCACTCTGGTGTCGACATATTAGTTCGAAAAGTGATCAGAGCGGGGTATTATTAGATCGATATGGGCAAAGATGCAAAAGAATTTGTTTGTAAATGTGATAAATGTCAAAGGTTTGCACCAATGATCCATCAAGCCGAAGAGCAACTTCACTCGGTCCTATCTCCATGGCCATTCATGAAATGGGGAATGGACATCGCCGGCCCTCTGCCATCGACCCCAGGTAAAGCCAAATTTATTTTATTTATGACTGACTATTTTTCTAAATGGGTTGAAGCGCAAGCGTTCGACAAAATAAGAGAAAAAGAAGTTATAGACTTTATTTGGGATCATATCATATGCCGATTCGGGATACCTGCCGAAATAGTATGCGACAATGGGAAGCAATTCGTTGGCAGAAAAATCACAAAATTCTTCGAAGATCACAAAATAAGAAGGATATTATCAACACCATACCACCCCAATGGGAACGGTCAAGCCGAATCAATGAACAAGACTATTCTTCAAAACCTGAAGAAGAGATTGAACGACGCGAAGGGAAAATGGAGAGAAATCCTGCCCGAAGTCCTTTGGGCATACCGAACAACGTCAAAATCCAGTACGGGGACGACCTCATTCTCCTTAGTATATGGTTCCGAAGTATTGATACTAGTCGAAGTCGGTGAACCTAGTCCCAGATTTCGATTCATGATGGAAGAATCAAATAACGAGGCTATGAACACCAGCCTTGAATTATCGGACGAAGGACGAGAAGCTGCCCTCATCCGATTGGCCGCCCAAAAGCAACGAATCGAAAGGTATTATAATCGAAGAACTAAACTTCGTCATTTCAAGCCCGGGGACTTAGTGTTAAGAAAAGTCACCATCAATACTCGGAATCCAAATGAAGGAAAATTAGGACCAAATTGGTAAGGACCATACCATGTGCTCGAGAAGTTGGAAAAGGATCATACAGGCTCGGCATCATAAACGGCAAACAACTATCAAGCAGTTGGAATGTATCACATCTAAAATGGTACTACTGCTAAGGTACGACCTTTCCATATTCATCTAACTGACCCATGCAGAAGTCCGGACAAGAGCTGAAGAAGATCTTTCGCTTAAAAGCACGCGTTGCACTCTTTTTCCCTTAGACCGGTTTTTTCCCAAATGGTTTTTTCGGCAAAGTTTTTAATGAGGCAACCATTGATCGTGCTGCACTTTTAACAATATTTGAGGCCTCTTTGCAACCGACCTCGAATACCGGGGGGGGGCATCAGGGCCCTCAAATACATCGAGTTCAGATGCAAGAAAGTCATCTCACAACAATAGGGTTCCAACAGGAAAAATTGTAAGAGCCAAATGGTCAAAATGAACCATGCTCATATAGATTGGCCCAAACATAAACACATGTGCAATGACTTGAGATTTATTGTGCAACCAGAATTAAGATTCAGCCTACGGGATACTTTTATTCTGAGTTCGAAATGATCACTCAAATATTAAGCCTACGGGCTACTATTATTCCGAGTTCGAGCAAGCACTCACTCGACCATTACGCCTACGGGCTACGTTATCTCGAGTTCGAAACATGCACTCGACTGTTAAGCCTACGGGCTACTATTATTCCGAGTTCGAGCAAGCACTCACTCGACCATTAAGCCTACGGGCTACTATTATTCTGAGTTCGAGCAAGCACTCACTCGACCATTACACCTACGGGCTACGATATTTCGAGTTCGAAACATTCACTCGACTATTAAGCCTACGAGCTACTGTTATTCCAAGTTCGAGCAAGCACTCACTCGACCATTACGCCTACGGGCTACGATATTTCGAGTTCGAAACATTCACTAGACTATTAAGCCTACGGGCTACTGTTATTCTGAGTTCGAGCAAGCATTCACTCGACCATTATGCCTACGGGCTATGTTTTCTCGAGTTCGAAACATGCATTCGACTGTTAAGCCTACGGGCTACTGTTATTCCGAGTTCGAGAAAGCACTCACTCGACCATTATGCCTACGGGCTACGATATTTCAAGTTTGGAACAATCATTCGACTATTAAGCCTACGGGCTACTGTTATTCTGAGTTCGAGCAAGCACTCACTCGACCATTACGCCTTCGGGCTACAATATTTCAAGTTCAAAACATTCACTCAATGGCTAATAAGCTACTTTTACTCTGAGTTTACATTAACTCAACCATTACATTACACCTATGGATTATGTTCCTTCAAAGTTTGAATCATCGACTCAACAAGCAGACCCAGGGGATACAAATCGGATCGATCAGAGAGACTACAAGGTCAACATTCGATTAAAAGTTTTCACAAAACAAAAACAAGTCGACCTCGTTATACATATATATACAAAAATTGCCTACGTGATTAAATTACGAACATGAAGAATTAGAAACTAAGCTTCCTGGTCGAGCTCTTCTCTGTCCTCGAATCCGCTTTTGCTACCATCATCATCATCATCATCAGAAGCCAAGGCTTTAGCTTCCGCTTCGAGCTCTTTGGCCTTTTTAACAGAACGAGGCTTACCTGCTTATCGAGCTCGACCTCTTCTTCACGGACCTTAGCCAAATCCGTTTGGAGGTCCTTTATAGCCTCGTCCTTTTGGATGCAAAGAAGCCGCAGGGCATCTCTCTCACCTGAGACCTTCTAGAGCTCGGCCTCACACTGGCTAAGATCGACTCGAAACCTACTAATGGCCTGCACAGTAAGAAACACGAGTCAAGTATGGAAAAGAACAAAGAAACCAAGTATGGAAGAATCATTACCCGAGTAATGAAACGCTGAGCCTCCTCTAATAAAAGAGAAGCGTCACCAATAACGGAACCATCATCGACTCCAGTAAAACAATACCTAAAAGGATCCCCTGCACCAGAGCCTACGCCGATATCGGGAGTCTTCAACTCTCGAGCTTCCTTCAACGCCTCCTCAGAAAAATATGGAAGAGAAGGCGAATGACCCATTGTCATAGCCCCGAGCAAATCACTCGGAGTACTCCGGTCGAGACTCAGGTCTTCGGAAACACCCCGACAGGCACAGCTGCCATCGGCTCGGGAGCTCTAGCAACCTCGATGGCCTCCGTAGATCGGACTACCAAAGCCGATGAGCTATTTTCTTCTTCTTCTTCTTCTTCTTCTTCTCTCAGTCATTAGACCGAGTCAATCGAAAGGGCAATTGCTTTTCTCCTCACCCTTCGAGTTTTGGGCTTGGGGTCCTCTGACCGAGAGGAAGATCTTCGCTTCTTATCTTCTCCCTGTTTAGGGACTAGGAACTTGTTTCCTTCTTCACCGCTCGAAGGCCTCAAAGCGGCATCCCTGGTTACGCCTGCACAAAAGGAAATCGGTAACGAATAGAACGTAAAGAATACTTCAAAGGAAACAAAAAGCAAACCTCACCATGGTTCTTGGCCTCCCATCTGCCTTTTGCCAAATCACTCCAAGCGCGCTCAGCATAAGAGGAGGTCGAGGCTAACTTCCAAACCCAGTCCTCGAGGTCAGGCACCGCTTGTGGCATCCAAGGGGCAGCTGAACATCAGGGAAGGACATCAGAAAAAATCGGAAAAGGACATGAAAAGTGATCAAAAATCACTTACGGTTAAAATTTCATTCTTCATGGAACGACATCTTCTCCTCCGGAATGAGATCACGGGTCCTCACTCGAATATAACGACCCATCCAACCCCGATCCTTATCTTCATCGATGCTCGACATCAAAGCCTTCGATGCCCGACGATGAAGTCTGATTAGTCCTCGAAAGATCTGAGGCCGATACAGTCGTATGAGGTGGTTCAGAGAAAAATCCAACCCCCCGGCTTTGATAGAGAAGAAGCGCAATAAGATCACTATACGCCATAAAGAGGGATGAATTTGGCCAAGGGTGACTTGATACCTTTTGGAGAAATCAATAATCACCGGGTCGACGTGTCCCAGTGTGAAGGGATAAGTATAAATACTTAAAAAACCCTCCACGTAAGTGGTAACACTCTCATCGGAAGATGGAATTTGCAACACTACCTCGGAACCCCAGTTGCAGTCTTTTCTGACGGCCTCGAGGTGATCCTCCGTTATAGAGCACGTATACATCGATACGTGTTCACATCGACCCGGAACGGAGGAAGGATTCTCCACCTTAAAATCGGTCTTCAAAGTGCACGGGCCAAGAACATAGTCATGAACTGACGGCTCCACCGGCGCCTTATCATCAGACGGCCGTGAGGAAGAAGCTTTCTCCTTCTGAGGTACGGTTTTGGAAGTTTTCGCCATTGATATAAAAGAGAAGAGCGCAAAGGAAGGTGAAGAAATAGACAGCACCAAAATTCTGGTATGGACGGCCCCGTAGCAGCGAAATAGAGAGGACAAATAAGAAAAATTAGAAGAAGAGAAGGTGCAAAAGTGGTAAAGGTTGTATGGAAAGACTATTTATAGACTAAGGCACGACGGTTCGGTATCAGCGGTGGCCGACCACCGTCTGACACACATTAAATACTTCGGTAAAATTGAGCTGATGGGACAGCTATCACATACGTCAAGATCGGGTTCGATAGAAACGTCAGCATAAATTTGATCGAGCTGCAGGGAAATCATATCGTTCCTCGCCACATCCTTTTCCGAGAAACGAGGGGACTATCTGTGTACGGTCAAAATCGATTCTCAGTCATAAAGACCGGTCGAAACAATGATGTTTCAATCGAAGGGTATCCACATGACAAGCTCGGACGAATCCCGAAGTAGGGACGTCGAGCTTCGAGCTATAAGACCAATCAACAGCAAAACTCGATATCATTATCTAGCCCGTGTCTGAATCGGACTACGGGGCAACACCGATCGACACATGCCCCGAATATCGATGACCCAAGGCAGAATCGAGCTCGAACCAAGACTGGGGGTTCGATCTAACACCGAGCTCGAGCCAGTGCCAAGCTCGCAGACAAGAGCCGTTACAACCGCACAGAGTGAGAGAATCTTGGCGAGAATCAAGGAAGAGACAAACCATCATGGGTCCTCCACTATATGTATTATTTTATTATATTGTTATAGATAAAGAAGTGATCCTCTACTATAAAAGAGGGATAGACTGCAATAGACGCATGTCCTCCAAGATACATTAAGATTTCATTGTGCTTGTTTTTCTAATATATTTTTCATTCTTCCCGTCCATCATTCTCATTTTACAGCAAAAATACCTGTATTGTCATTTTGTATCAAAGGAATTTGCATATCCTTAGAACTATATCTAAATTTAACGTTATCCAATTTTTCGGCTAAACAAGGTGATTGAAATTTCGTTCAACCTTATATTTGTTTGATTATATTTGAAATGTGAGCTGATTCGAAAACAGAACTAATTTGTAAAGAAAAAAAATTGAACTTTAAGTTTTATCTAATTTAGAAATCCGAAATTTAGTGCCAACAAATAGTGTAAATAGTGTACTAACACATTTTGACTTGGGTAAATTCATTTTATTATGAGATAAACACATGTTTTAAAAACATGAGTTCATTATTGATAGACAAACAGTCCACATATTTGTCCTCTATTTACTGACGGCAGGGAATTCGGTTCCCTAATGGCCGGAAGCCTTCTCTGTCAATATTTCCAAATGTATATTTAATGCCCAATCTGTTAAATATTTGGGGGTTGCAAAGTTTTGGGCTACTTTTGTCGGTCCTAAATTTCTGATTAAAAGCACATCTGTCAGACTTGATTTTTTACGCATATAGCCGGTCATATATAATACATAAATTATATATTTATCGATTATTTTTAATTTAAATGTAATTGACCTAGTACGAACAACTCCACATTTGCATATATTTCTACTTCTGATTTCTAGCTGAAAACTCACGTGCTGTCCAAAACCTTTTTTTAAGCTTTATAATAATAATAAACTTTTTTCTCAATTTGATATGGGATGATCTTATCCTTTTGCTCTCACATGAATTCTTTTATAGGTAATATCTAAAACCTAAGATAGGGTGGCGATGTAACCTATATATGTTTAAGCCAAAAGAAGTTTTAGGAAAATATTTCTCGTCGAATGATGCATTTTCCCCACAAAAAAAAAAGGATTTTCCCTTCCTTTTCTTGACTGTAATATTTGAATTTTGTAAGTTATGTTTCTGTACACCCAAAACTCCTCTTGGAATTTCATATGACCGGAAAAACGCTGCTAACTATACAAAAGAATAGAGAAAGAAGAAAAAAACTTCAAAGGAAAAAGCCAAATAACTCTTTGATAATTACTGCATTCACGAAGAGTTCGCAAATGTTTCCTGAAGGTATCGGTCCTTTGAAACGACATAATTATTCATTGACTCGGGGTAATATCTAAGGATGGTTATTGTTAGGCTCCACCTCTTTGAGCTTGACTTGGCAACGAAAGTGTTGTCATGGGGTAACAAGAGTGTTGCTAAGCTAAGGTACATGAGCTAGCACCAAGGCAAAAAGGAAATCGGACAAGTGATGGCCAAGGCTTTGAGGAAGACAAGGCAGCTTGGCAAGGACTTGACAATGAGATGCGGGCTGAGGGTGGCACTTTATCATGGCAAAGGCATCAAGGCATGAGACAGTGATGCCAAGGAAAGGCAAAAACGGAGTGGGCAAAGGTAGGCTAAGTGCAACGAAGGCATGCGTGCAAGGCAGACTTGTCATGACATTAGGGCGCGGCAAAGGGACATGTGCGTGGGCAATGGCATGGGCTAAATGCGGTTGCAATGCACCTGAGAACAAGGCATTGGCGCCCGACTCAAGCCAAGGCACGCACATGGGCAGCAAGCTTCAAATTGACCAAGTCAAGGACGGTTACAAGGCACATGCTGTGCACATGGGCAGTAGTTGGCTTTTGTTCAAACCTCGCAGATTATGCTAGCACATTTTTGGGGCCATGTTTCCATTATATTAGCATGATCTACATGATCCTAGTAGTTGGGGGATGTCAACTACACTAGGATAAAATAGTGGGTTGTGTGGGACAAATGTCTAAGCCTAAGAGCGACAAGTGTAAAGGCAAAGGGCTGTCACATGTTCTATAAATGTGCAGCACCCTTATGCTTGTAAAAACGTGTGGGAGCACATTTGAGAATTAGGAAAGAATTTCTAAGTCTGTTTTCAAGAGTGAAAATACCTAAGGCTAAGAGTAGTCTTGTGAGAAAATTTGAGGGTCAAGAGTGATCTTCTTTGTATACGGCTGTACTTTGAGTTTGAGTTTCTTTATATGCTCGAGTTAAATACATGTGATGACCCAAAATGTCATCTTTAAATTTAATAATTAATTCTGTGTTCTAAGACCTCGAAAAGTACTATTTATTATTCCTCGACTTGCGTGCGCAATCTGTAAAATTTTTCGGAAAGTTTTTATGTGAAAATGGAATTAAAATATGAATTAGAGCTTTAAAACTCAACTGTGTTGACTTTGGTCAACATTTTGAGCAAACAAAATCGGATCAGTATTTTGACAGTTTTGTAGGTCCGTATCGTGAATTGGGACTTGGGCGTATGCCCGGAATCAAATTCCGAGGTCCCTAGCTCGAGATATGAAATTTTGATGAAAAATTAAAAGTTTAAGTTCAAATAGTGATCGAATGTCGAATTATGTGCAAACGACCCCGGAATAGAATTTCGATGATTCCAACAGCTCCGTATGGTGATTTTGGACTTAGGGGCATGATCAGAATATTATTTGGAAGTCCGTAGTGGAATTAGGCTTGAAATGCCGAAAGTTGAATTTTTGAGAAGTTTGACCGAGGGATTGACTTTTTGATATCGGGGTCGAAATCCGATTCTGAAAATTTGAGTACCTCCATTATGTCATTTATGACTTGTGCACAAAATTCGAGATAAATCGGACGTGATTTGATAGGTTTCAGAGTCATTTGTAGAAATTAGAAATTTTAAAGTTTATTAGGCTTGAATCTATGTATGATTCGTATTTTTAGCATTGTTGGATGTGATTTGAGGATTCGACTAAGTTCGTATGGTATTTTAGGACTTGTTGGTATGTTTGGTTGAGGTCCCGGGGGCCTCGGGTGTGTTTTGGATGCTCAACGGGTCATTTTTGGACTTAGAGAAGTAGGAGATTTTTCTGGTTTTTGTTGCAGAAGATTGTTCTTCGCGTTCGCGAAGGTGTGGTCAGTAGAAGCATCACGAACGCGAGGAGTAGGAAGCGTTCGCGAAGAGTGTTTTCTGAGTGTGAGGTTTTGTTCTTCGCGTTCGCGAAGGGGAGGACGCGAACGCGAAGGTATGGTCTGTGTGTGCATCGCGAACGCGTGAGGGGCGTCGCATTCGCGAAGGAGAGCGAGGCAGCTGGGAACCCCAGTCTTTTGTTCTACGCGTTCGCAAGATAAGGGACGCATTCGCGAAGGTCTGAGTTTGTAAAGCTTCGCGTTCGCGGAGCGTTGGTCGCGTTCACGAAGAGGAAAGTTGGGCAGCACATTTTTGTGCTTCACGAACGCGAGACAAGGGTCGCGTTCGCGAAGAAGAAACCACTGGACAAAATGTTTAAGTTCTTAAGGGAGTATGTTCCTTAATTTTCAGATATGTTCTTAAGGGAGTATGTTCCTCAGAGTCTTAGAGATGCATGGCGCGCAGACTTTGAGCAGCTGCGCCAGGGTTCTATGACCGTGTCAGAATATGTGGTCCGATTCAGTGATTTGGCTAGGCATGCACCAGCCTTAGTTGCCACTGTTCGAGAGCGGGTTCGCAGATTTATTAAGGGTCTTCACCCTAGTATCAGATACAGTATGGCCCGAGAGCTAGAGATGGACATCACATACCAATAGGTGGTGTCAATTGCTAGGAGATTGGAAGGTATGCGGACTCGGGAGAGGGAAGAGAGGGAAGCTAAGAGACCCCGAGATTCTAGCACATATAATAATTCCCGTGCCCCAGTTGCAGCCCGTCGTGGTAGAGGTTATGTGAGACATCCTATTCATTTAGCACTTCCAGCTTCCAGTGGTATTCCAACTACTCCCAAACCTCAGGTTCCATATTATGCACCACCAGTGTCTTCTGTACCTCCTGTACGGGGTGCTTTCAGCGGGCAGTCTAGTCGATCAGGCCCGAGCCAGTCCCAACAGCCACGTCCTCCGAGGGCTTGTTTTGAGTGTGGTGACACTCGTCATATTGTGAGAGATTGCCCCATATTTAGAAGGGGTGCACCCCCACAAATTTCTCAGGCCTCACCTATTCCACAGGGTCCTCAGGCTTCTCAGGCCATGATTACTGCACCAGTTGCCACTCCACCTGCACATCCAGCTAAAGGTGGAGGTCGGGCAGATAGAGGTCGCCCTATAGGGGGAGGCCAGGCTAGATATTATGCCTTTCCTGCTAGGACAGATGCTGTTGCATCCAATTCTATTATCACAGGTATTATTCCAGTCTGTCATAGAGATGCGTCAGTCTTATTTGATCCAGGCTCCACTTATTCTTATGTGTCATCTTATTTTGCCATGTATTTGGGCGTATCACGTGATTCCTTGAGTTCTTCTGTTTATGTATCTACACTTGTGGGTAAATCTATTATTGTAGACCGTGTGTTTCGGTCGTGTTTAATTGTTATCAGTGGTTTTGAGACCAGAGCTGATTCATTATTTCTCAATATAGTGGATTTCGATATTATTTTGGGCATGGACTGGTTGTCGCCCTATCACGCTATTCTTGATTGTTACGCCAAGACGGTGATGTTGGCTATGCCAGATCTACCGCGGCTAGAGTGGAGAGGTACCTCGGATCATGTTCCTAGCAGGGTTGTTTCATTTCTTAAAGATCAATGAATGGTTGAGAAGGGGTGTGATGCGTATCTGGCCTATGTAAGAGATGTTAGTATTGATACTCCTACCGTGGAGTCAGTTCCTATAGTAAGGGATTTTTCCGATGTATTTCCAGCGGATCTTCCGAGTATGCCTCCCGACAGAGATATTGATTTTGGTATTGATTTATTACCGGGTACTCAACCCATTTCTATTCCACCATACCATATGGCCCCAGTAGAGTTGAAAGAATTAAAAGAATAGTTACAGGAATTGCTTGATAAGGGTTTCATTCGGCCTAGTGTATCGCCTTGGGGTGCTCCTGTCTTATTTGTAAAGAAGAAGAATGGTTCTATGCGGATGTGTATTGATTACCGCCATTTGAACAAGGTTACAGTGAAGAACAGGTATCCATTGCCACGTATTGATGACATATTTGATCAGTTTCAGGGTGCCAGGGTATTCTCTAAAATTGACTTGCGTTCAGGCTATCATCAATTGAAGATTCGGGAGCCAGATATCCCGAAGACTACTTTCAGGACTCGGTACGGTCATTACGAGTTCCTTGTGATGTATTTTGGGCTGACCAACACCCCAGCAGCATTTATGCACTTAATAAATAGTGTATTTTAGCCCTATCTTGATTTTGTTGTCATTGTGTTTATTGACAACATTCTGGTGTATTCCCGGAGTCGGGAGGATCATGAACAATACCTGAGGACTGTGCTTCAGATTTTGAGAGAAAAGAAGTTATATGCAAAATTTTCAAAGTGTGAATTCTAGCTTGATTT
Organism: Nicotiana tabacum; assembly: GCF_000715075.1. Taxonomy (NCBI): domain Eukaryota; kingdom Viridiplantae; phylum Streptophyta; class Magnoliopsida; order Solanales; family Solanaceae; genus Nicotiana; species Nicotiana tabacum. The sequence goes on from NC_134102.1 coordinate 136,632,521, forward strand.
AGTGGGATTTTTGGGTCATATAGTTTCGTGCGAGGGGATCAAGGTAGATCCAAAGAAGATTGAAGCAGTGCAAAGTTGGTACAGACCGTCCTCAGTTCTGGAAATCCGAAGTTTCCTTGGTTTGGCTGGGTATTACCGCCGATTTGTAAACGGTTTCTCTTCTATTGCTGCATCTATGACCAAATTGACCCAGAAGGGTGCTCCGTTCAGGTGGACCGAAGAATGTGAGGAGAGCTTCCAAAAGCTCAAGACAGCTTTGACTACAGCCCCAGTATTGGTATTACCTACAGGTACAGGATCTTATACTGTGTATTGTGACGCGTCGCATATTGGTCTCGGCACAGTGTTGATGCAAGACGGTAGGGTGATTGCCTACGCATCCAGACAGTTAAAGGTGCATGAGAAGAATTATCATGTACATGACCTGGAGTTAGCAGCTATTGTTCATGCCTTAAAAATTTGGCGGCATTATTTGTACGGTGTCCATTGTGAGATCTACACCAATCACCGTAGTCTACAACATCTGTTTAAACAGAAGAATCTTAATTTGCGGCAGCGGAGATGGTTGGAGTTGCTTAAGGATTATGATATCACCATTCTCTATCATCCTGGTAAGGCCAATGTGGTGGCCGATGCCTTGAGTTGTAAGGCGGAGAGTTTGGGCAGCTTAGCATATTTACCGGTAGCAGAGAGGCCTTTAGCCTTGGATGTTCAGGCCTTGGCCAACCAGTTTGTTAGACTGGATGTTTCCGAGCTGAGTTTTGGTTTGTGTGGTTTCTCAGTATTCTCTTTATGATTGTATCATGGAACGTCAGTATGATGACCCTCATTTACTTGTCCTTAAGGATACAGTTCAGCACGGTGATGCCCAGGAAGTCACTATTGGAGATGACGGTGTACTACGGATGCAGGGCAGGCTATGTGTACCCAATGTAGATGGCTTGCGTGCGTTGATTCTCCAGGAGGCTCAGAGTTCGCGGTACTTCATTCATCCAGGTGCTGCAAAGATGTATCAGGACTTGAGACAACACTATTAGTGGAGGCGGATGAAGAAAGACATAGTGGAGTATGTATCTCGGTGTCTAAATTGTCAACAGGTGAAATATGAGCATCAACGACCAGGTGGATTACTTCAGAAGTTGGAGATTCCAAAATGAAAATGGGAGCGGATCACTATGGATTTTGTTGTTGGGCTCCCACAGACTCAGATGAAGTTCGATGCAGCTCGGGTGATTGTGGATAGATTGACCAAGTCATCTCATTTCATTCCTGTGATTACTACTTACTCTTCAGAGCAGCTATCTCAGGTATATATTCGCGAGATTGTCAGACTTTACGGTGTACCGATATCTATCATCTCTGACCGGGGTACACAGTTTACCTCACGGTTTTGGAGGGCAGTACAGTGTGAGTTGGGTACTCGGGTAGAGTTGAGTACAACATTTCACCCTCAGACGGACGGGCAATCTGAACGCACTATTCAGATATTGGAGGATATGCTTCGTGTATGAGTGATTGATTTTGGGGGTGCTTGGGATCAGTTCGTACCACTTGCGGAGTTTTCTTACAACAACAGTTACCAGTCAAGCATTCAGATGGCTCCGTATGAGGCTTTGTATGGTAGGCGGTGCTAGTCTCCAGTAGGTTGGTTCGAATCGGGCGAGGCTAGACTATTGGGTATAGGCTTGGTTCAGGATGCCTTGGAAAAGGTTAAGTTAATTCAGGATCGACTTCGTACAGCCCAATCTAGACAGAAGAGTTATGCGGATCGGAAGGTTCATGATGTTGATTCATGGTTGGTGAGCGGGTATTGCTTCGGGTTTCGCCTATGAAGGGTGTGATGAGGTTCGGGAAGAAGGGCAAGTTGAGCCCTAGGTATATTGGGCCTTTTGAGATTCTTGAGAGAGTTGGAGATGTGGCCTACAGACTTGCGCTACCACCTAGTCTCTCTGCAATTCATCCGATATTCCATGTTTCTATGCTTCAAAAATATCACGGCGATCCGTCTCATGTGTTAGACTTCAGTTCGGTTCAGTTGGACAAGGATCTATCTTATGTTGAGGAACCAGTGGCTATTTTAGATAGGCAGGTTCGAAAGCTAAGGTCAAAGAATATTGCTTTCGTGAAGGTTCAGTGGAGGGGTCATCCGGTCGAGGAGGCGACTTGGGAGACCGAGCACGATATGCGCAACCGTTATCCACAATTATTCACCAGCTTAGGTACTTTTTCTAACTCCATTCGAGGACAAACATTTGTTTTAGAGTAGGAGAATGTGATGACCCAAAATGTCATCTTTAAATTTAATAATTAATTCTGTATTCTAAGACCTCAAAAAGTACTATTTATCATTCCTCGACTTGCATGCACAGTACGTAAAATTTTCTGGAAAGTTTTTATGTGAAAATAGAATTAAAATATGAATTAGAGCTTTAAAACTCAACTATGTTGACTTTGGTCAACATTTTGAGCAAACGGACTCGGATCAGTATTTTGCCAGTTTTGATAGGTCCGTATCATGAATTAGGACTTGGGCGTATGCCCGGAATCAAATTCCGAGGTATCTAGCCCGAGATATGGAATTTTAATAAAAAATTAAAAGTTTAAGTTCAAATAGTAACCGGATGTCAAATTATGTGCAAACGACCCCGGAATAGAATTTTGATAATTCCAATAGCTCTCTATGGTGATTTTGGACTTAGGAGCATGATCGGAATATTATTTGGAAGTCCGTAGTGAAATTAGACTTGAAATGCCGAAAGTTGAATTTTTGAAAAGTTTGACCGATGGATTGACTTTTTGATATCGGGGTCGAAATCTGATTCTGAAAATTTGAGTACCTCCAGTATGTCATTTATGACTTGTGCGCAAAATTCGAGGTAAATTGGACGTGATTTGATAGGTTCCGGAGTCTTTTGTAGAAATTAGAAATTTCAAAGTTTATTAGGCTTGAATCTATGTGTGATTTGTGTTTTTAGAGTTGTTGGATGTGATTTGAGGATTCGACTAAGTTCGTATGATGTTTTAGAACTTATTGGTATGTTTGGTTGAGGTCTCGGGGGCCTCGGGTGTGTTTCGGATGCTCAACGGGTCATTTTTGGACTTAGAGAAGTAGCAGATTTTTCTGATTTTTGTTGTAGAAGATTGTTCTTCGCGTTCGCGAAGAAGATCTCGCATTCACGAAGGTGTGGTCAGTAGAAGCATCACGAACGCGAGGAGTAGGACGTGTTCGCGAAGAGTGTTTTCTGAGTGTGAGGTTTTGTTCTTCGTGTTCGCAAAGGGGAGGACCCGAACGAGAAGGTATGGTCTGTGTGTGCATCGCGAACTCGTGAGGGGCGTCGCATTCGTGAAGGAGAACAAGGCAGTTGGGAACCCCAGTCTTTTGTTCTATGCGTTCGCAAGATAAGGGACACGTTCGCGAAGGTCTGAGTTTGCAAAGCTTCGCGTTCGCGAAGCGTTGGTCGCGTTCGCGAAGAGGAAGTTGGGCAGCACATTTTTGTGCTTCACGAACGCGAGACAAGGGTCGCGTTCGCGAAGAAGAAACCACTGGACAGAATGTTTAAGTTCAGAAAATCTATTTTTAACGATTTGGAGCTCGGATTGAGGCGACTTTTGGGAGATTTTCAGAGAAAACATCGGAGTAAGTGTTCTTAACTCAATCTTGATTAGATTACCCGAATCCATCACTGTTTAAACATTAAATTGGTGATTTAAGTTGGAAAATATTTGAAAAACCCTCATGGATATATTTGAGGATTTGAGGGTCGAATTGTTATTCGAATTTAGTCATTTTGGTATGGTTAGACTCGCAATTGAATGGGCGTTCATATTTCGTAACTTTCGCCGGATTCCGAGAGCCCTTTTTGAGTTAATTTCGGATTTTTATTGAAAAATGTAGTATTTTCTTATAGAATTAATTCTATAATTTTTATTGACTATATCGAATTATTTATGACTAGATACGAGTCGATCGGAATCGGAAAATCGAGAAAAAAATATATTACTTGGTTAAATTGGAGCAAGTCGAGGTAAGTGACTTGTCTATCCTTGTGTGGGGGAAATTTTCCCTGGAATTGATATTAATGTGATTATTGAAATGTGTTGAAAGTCATGTACACGAAGTTACGAGTGTGTACACGGGCTAAATGTGAAAGATTATATTTTTAAATTGTGTAGATCATTGTTGCGCATTTATTAAATGATTTTTATCTTGTTATATTTTTCATCATTGATCGGAGATATATATTTTAAATTTGTTTGATCTTTTCCTTCTAATTGTTTTGCCTGTTTAGTTGAAACTTGGTTTCTTTTATTCTGTGCATTATTTGAAATCGATTTTCTTTAAATTAAATATTATTAATATGAAGTATTTGACATTTTAAATTTGGTATTGAAGCAACGTATTAAAGATTTTAAAATATTATTTTACTAAATTATCTATTTCCGAATATTTTTGTAAGATTTTTTGTACTCATTGTGATGGAGCCGTGAGCTCTTTATTGTGGAAAAATATTATTGATGATTTATATTGGCATGAGCCGTGAGCTCTTTATTGTGGAAAAATATTGTTGTTGATTTATTTTTAAAAAATTAAAATATTAGGCACTTGAGGTGCAAATTGTGATATATTGTGATATTGATACGCATGCGGTGGTATAAGGTCTGGGTATTGAAATGCATGTGGTGAGATAAGGGTGGCTTGATACGCGTGGCTAGTAGGAGTGACTACTAGAAGTCATGCGGTGTGATAAGGGTGGCTAAAACACGGGATGCTATTTCGGAAAAAATATTTTCTTTAAATAAATTATGAAGGCTCCCGCGGTGATATAAGGAAATGAGATATTGTGAATTTATTTATGATTTGGGACTACGAGGCGGTACCTCGATAGTGCCCTTGTTGATATTGATCTATGGCCATAGTTGCCTTCGATTAATTGTTGTGATTTTCATAAAGTTGAAAGGAATTCTGTTTTGATTTCACGAGATATTATTTGAAATTATTTGGTGTCATTAAATGTGACATACTATTTGATTCATTTCCATAGTCATTTTATCTTATTAAATTGTTTAAATATTTTTCATGTCATTATCTATTCTCCAGTAGGGCCTGACCTGACCTCGTCACTACTCTACCGAGGTTAGGCTTAGCACTTATTGGGTACCGCTGTAGTGTGCTCATACTACACTTCTGCACATCTTTTTGTGCAGATCCAGGTACATCTTACCAGCCTAGGCGTCAGTGAGTTACCTGCGCACGGAGACTTTGAGGTACATCTGCCAGCGTCCGCAGACTCCGGAGTCCCCTTCTATCATTTTATGTTGCTTCCTTATTTTTCTTTAGACCTTGATACATAGAAATATTGAGAATAAATTTTTAGAAGCTTGTGACTTATTTCTACCGGGTTTTGGGAGTTGTAATTATTTGAATTGTAGTTTATTTATTTCAGATATTTATGATTATTCCGCATTGATAGGCTTACCCAGTCTTAGAAATTAGGTGCCATCACGACCTCATATGGAAGGAATTTGGGGTCGTGACAATACCAAATTAAGAAAAGAGTTTCATGTAATTGTGACTTGCGTTCTTGAGTATTTGTTGTTGCTTTACCTAAATTTTCGTAGCCTAAATCAGTCCAAAAACTTACTACATTGAATCTGCCCAAAAATATTCTAAGTCCAAAGTTGTTGTAATTTTAACTGAGTGTTATGAGAAGGCTGAAGTTGGGTGTGGGGCCTGGCTGCCGCACATGCTAGTTTTGACAAACAAAAATCAGGTCCGTAACAACTAGTATCAGAGCGGAGCAGGTTCGTGATGGAGATACGACGGGTAGTGGCAGATTTCGTAGTCTTGTTCAAGAACATGGCCAGTGGTAACAATGAACTGCCGGAAAAGCTAACGAAACTAGAGGCATTGATTGGAAATATCCCTGAAGGTGACGAATTTCAGACCCTCGTGACAAGGCTTGCCTACCTTGAGTCAGAATTGGCAAGGCTAATTCAAGAGAATGCGAATCTGAAAAGAGAGAAAGCGATGATGCGACGTGCTGTGGGCGAGGATGCTCCTCAACGTGGTGCTGATCGTCTCAAGGTAAACATTCCTGAACCTAAGGCATTTGGTGGTGCAAGGAGTGCACGTGAATTGGTGAACTTTCTTTGGGATATGGAGCAGTACTTTCATGCTATTCGGGTGCAAGATGAGAAGGAGAAAGTAACATTGAATAGCATGTATTTGAGTGTAGATGCTAAGTTATGGTGGCGCACTCGTGTGGCTGAAGATGAAAGTCTGGGAAGGCCAAAGATTCAGTCGTGGGAGCAGCTTAAAAAGGAGCTGAATGATCAATTCCTTCCTAGCAATACGTGTTGAATTGCTAGAGACAAACTGAAAAAGTTGGAACACACCGGATCAGTGAGAGCATATGTCAAAGAATTCACTTCTTTGATGTTGAGCATAAGCAATATGTCGGAAGAAGACAAATTTCATAGCTTCATGAGCAGGCTGCAACAGTGGGCACAATTGGAGTTGCATAGGCAGAATATTCAAAACTTCGCAAATGTTGTGGTTGCAGCTGATGCATTGGGTGATTTTCAGTTGGGTGAAGACACTTCTACTTCAAAGTCTAACGACGGAAAGAAGGACAAGGCAAAGGAGTGTATGAACTGTGAAAATAACAATGATAATGAAGATAAGGGGAAGAGAAAGAAAGAGGCTGGAACTTTAAAGAGAAAGGACAAGGGCAGCAAGTTTAGTGGATGTTTCATTTGTGATGGGTCACATCGAGCAAGGGACTGCCCAAAGAAAGTAGTGCTGAATGCAATGACTGCTACGGACAAGTGGGCTGCATTGGAGGCAATAACCAGTGACAAACAAGTGACTGGAGTCAATGCAATTGTGGCTGAAGATAGAGGAGGCCAAGGGGCATTGCGTGTAAACCCCTAAGGACTCATAAATTGAGCTAAATTGACAAGGACGTTGAATTTCAAAGGGTGCGGGTGGTTTGTTAAGGCTCCGCCTCTTTGAGCTTGACTTGACAACGAGAGTGTTGTCATGGGGCAACAAGAGTGTTACTAAGATAAGGCGCACGAGCTAGCACCAAGGCAAAAAGGAAAACGGGCAAGTGATGGCCAAGGCTTGAAGGAGGCAAGGCAGCTTGGCAAGGGCTTGGCAATGAGATGCAGGCTGGGGTTGGAACTTTATCATGGAAAAGGCATCAAGGCATGAGTCAGTGATGCCAAGGAAAGGCAAAAATGAAGTGGGCAAAGGCAGGCTAAGTTCAACGAAGGCATGCGCGCAAGGCAGACTTATCATGACATTGGGGCGCGATAAAAGGCCTTGTGCGTGGGCAATGGCATGGGCTAAATGTGGCTACAATGCACCTGAGAACAAGGCATTGGCACCCGATTCAATTCAAGGCACGGACATGGGCAGCAAGCTTCAGATTGACCAAGTCAAGGGTGGTTACACCGCACATGTTGTGCACATGGGCAACAATTGGATTTTGTTCAAACCTGGCAGATTATACTAGCACATTTCTGGGGACTTGTTTTGTAATGACTCGACCGGTCGTTTTGAGTACTACAACCTCGTTTCCCCATTTACTGCTCAAATTGGGCTTTACAGTTGTTGTGTGACTTGCCGGGGCAATTGGTTCGGGTCCGGTGAGGTTTTGGAATGAATTTGAACACTTATTTCCAAGGTTTAAAGCTTAAGTTAAAATAGTGAACAGATGTCGACTTATGTGTAAACGACCTCAAAATTTAATTCTGATGATTTTAATAGCTCCGTATGGTGATTTGGGACTTAGGAGAGTGTCCGGAAAATTTTTTGGAGGTCCGTAGTGGAATTAGGCTTGAAATGCCGAAAGTTAAATTTTTGGGAAGTTTGACCGGGGGGTTGACTTTTTGATATCGGGGTCGGAATCCAATTCTGAAAATTTGAATACCTCCGTTATGTCATTTATGACTTGTGTGCAAAATTTGAGGTCAATCGTACGTGAATTGATAGGTTCCGGAGTCGTTTGTAGAAACTAGAAAATTCAAAGTTCATTAGGCTTGAATTGGGGTGTAATTCATGGTTTTAGCATTGTTTGAGGTGATTTGAGGGTTCGACTAAGTCCGTATGATATTTTAGGACTTGTCGGTATATTTGGTTGAGGTCCCGAGGGGCTCGGGTGAGTTTCGGAGGGTTAACGGATCATTTTTGGCCTTGGTGAGACTACTGATATTTGTTGCTGCATTTTTCTGATTTTCTCTTTTGCGTTTGCGAGTGGGCACTCGCGTTCGCGAACAGTGTTTTCTGAGTGTGAGGTTTTGTTCTTTGCATTCGCGAAGGGGAGGACGCGAACGCGAACGCGAAAGTATGGTCTGTGTGTGCATCGTGAACGCGTGAGAGGTGTCACGTTCGCGAAGAGGAGTGAGGCGATTGGGGACCCCAGGTTCTTATTCTACGCGTTCGCGAGGTGGCGGTCGTGTTCGCGTTCGCGAAGGTCTGAGCTGGTAAAGCTTCGCGTTCGCAAAGCCGTGGTCACATTCGCGAAGGGTAAGATTTGCAAAGCTTCGCGTTCGCGAAGAGTTAAATTTGTGGGCAGTCGAGTTGTGCTTCGCGAACGCGAGGGACCTGTCGCGTTCGCGAAGAAGAGAAGCCTGGACAGAAAGTTTAAGTTCAGAAAATGGGGCTTTCATTTTTAACGATTTGGAGCTCGGATTGAGGCGATTTTCAGAGAAAACAATGGGGTAAGTGTTCTTAACTCAATATTGGTTAAATTACCCGATGTTTTATCATTTAATTGGTGAATTAAGTTGAAAAAGTTTGAAAACCCTCTTAGTTTAAATTGAGGATTTGAAGGCCGAGTTGTGGTCGGATTTGAGTAATTTTGGTATGGTTGGACTCGTGGTTCAATGGGGGTTCGGATTTTATATTTTTTTACCGGATTCCAAGACGTGAGCCCCACGGGTGATTTTTGGGGCGCAATTTCGGATTTTTGGAAAATATTAGTATTTTGATATGGAATTATTTTCTATAATTTTTGTGGGCTGAATCAAATTATTTTGACTAGATTCAAGCCGTTTGAAAGTTGATACGCGTATAATGGGATTTGTGGAGCATTGTTTAGCTTGCTCGGTATTGGATTTGACTTGTTCGAGGTAAGTAACTCTTCTAATCTTGGAGTTGAGGGTATGAACCTTGAATATATGTATTTCGTGAATTGTTGGGAGGTGACGCACATGCTAGGTGACGGGCGTGTGAGCGTGCACTATAAAAATTGTGACATAATTATTTCTATGGAAGTTTGTAGTTAAATGATCTTGGCATTTTCCATATGATTTTATGAGTTAAAGAAATTGAGCTGAAAAGCATATTAAAAATCATGTTGAGGCTATGTGCCAATATTATTGGGACCCACAGAGGACATATTATTGTGAAATATTTATTTTTAAAATAAAAATTTATACTCAGTCATATTTATTTCATTGCATATCATATCTCAGTCTCTGTTGTTATTTATTGATACATCATATCATCATTTTTGGGCTATTCTCATGACATTGTGAGCCCATGAAAGAGGGACTGGAGAGATTGATGACTGAGGGAGGCCGAGGGCCTGATTGTGAGGATATTTTTGGGATCGGGTTGCACGCCGCAGCAGGCCATGTTGGCTTTATATATATTATACTATTGCACGTGAGTTGGCCGTGCTGATCTATATATTATACTATTGCACGTGAGTTGGCTGTGCAGATCCAACTATTATTATAGCACGTGAGTTGGCCCTGCGGATCCAGATATTATTATAGCACGTGAGTTGGCCGTGCGGATCCATATATGATATTATAGCACGTGAGTTGTCCGTGCTTATAGCGCTTGGGCTATAGGAGCCCCTCATGAGTCTGTACAACCCCAGTGAGCGCAGTCGACTATAAACAGGGATCGGGCTGCACGCCGCAACAGGTATTGTATAGCGCTGAGTGATTGAGTGTGCTGAGCATAATAAGAGAGAATGCGAGACAATGAGATTGAGTACTCTGAGACTGTGAGTACATGAGTGCAATCTCTGAGATACATTGCATTGACATGCACACATGACATATATGCATAAAGATATGTTTTCCTTATGTTGTACGGTATCACATTATTCATGATTTTTCACACATGTTAACAGATGGGCATAGTGATGCATTTGTTTCACACTGGTTATCTGGTAAATAAAATGAGATATTTTATTTACTATTGAAATGATTTTTGGAAGAATTACTCTTCTCAAATTATTCATATTTTTGGCAACTTCGGCAAACGATTTGGGTTTTCACTGATGTATTTGAAAGGAGGAGCTATTATTTTTGAAATCATGTTTCGGCTGAGCATTTTTATCTCTGTGTTTCTTTCGGTACTATTTGCTTTATGTTGTTATGGACTGTTGTGGACTAGTGGTTTTGGACCCGACCTTGGTAGACGCTCGTCACTGCTTTCAACCTACGACTAGATTTGTTACTTACTCAGTACATAGGGTCGGTTGTACTGATACTACACTTCTGCACATTGCATGTAGATATTGGCTGCCGTTGTTGCTGTGCTCGATGGTTGCGGGATCTGAAGATGTACCTGCGTTCCTGTTGTAGCTGCCTCTTGTTCAGGGTAGCGTTAGATTTATAAAAGCTCTGGTTGTATTATTCAAACAGACTATGTATTTATTTCATTTCCGCTTTGTACACTCTATTCTTAGAAGCTCATGATTTGTACTATCAGTTCTTGGGGAGATGTATTGGTTTTAGATATTTTCTTTTAATTAATTTCATTGGAATTGGATAGATAGAAATTGGCTTACCTAACGAGTTGGGTTAGGTGCCATCACGACTAGTGGGATTTTGGGTGGTGACATGTTTCCATTATATTAGTATGATCTATATGATCCTAGTAGTTGGGGTATGTCAACTACACTAGGCTAAAATAGTAGGTTGTGTGGGACAAGTGTCTAAGCCTAAGAGCGACAAGTGTAAAGGCAAAGGGCTGTCACATGTTCTATAAATGTGCAGCACCCTTATGCTTGTAAAACTATGTGGGAGCACATTTAAGAGTTAGGAAAGAGTTCCTAAGTTTGTTTTCAAGAGTGAAAACACCTAAGGATAAGAGTAGTCTTATGAGAAAATTTGAGGGTCAGGAGTGATCTTCTTTGTACACGGTTGTACTTTGAGTTTGAGTTTCTTTATATGCTTGAGTTAAATACAAAGTTAGTAAAAGAGTTTCCTATAATTGTGCCTATTGTTCTTGATTATTTGTTGTTGCTTTACTTAAATTTCGTAGCCTAAATTAGTCCAAAAACTTACTATATTGAAGTTGTCTAAAAATATTCTAAGTCCAAAGTTGCTGCAATTTTAACTGAGTGTTGTGAGAAGGCTGAAGTTGGGTGTGAGGCCTGGCTGCCGCACATGCTAGTTTTGACGGGAAAAAATCAGGTCCGTGACAATAGGTATCAGAGCGGAGTAGGTTCCTGACGGAGACCCCTGGTGGTAACAATGAATCTACGGGAAAAGCTGACGAAACTGGAGGCATTGATTGTAAATGTCCCTGAAGGTGACGAATTTCAGACCCTCGTGATAAGGCTTGCCTACCTTGAGTCATAATTGGCAAGGCTAAGTCAAGAGAATGTGAATCTGAAAAGCGAGACAGCGGTGCTGCGACATGCTGTGGGTGAGGATGCTCCTCAACATGGTGCTGATCGTCTCAAGGTAAAAATACCTGAACATAAGGCATTTGGTAGTTCAAGAAGTGCACGTAAATTGGAAAATTTTCTTTGGGATATGGAACAGTACTTTCATGATATTCGTGTGCAATATGAGAAGGAGAAAGTAACCTTGACTAGCATGTATTTGAGTGTAGATGCTAAGTTATGGTGGCACACTCGTGTGGCTGAATACGAAAGTTTGAGGAGGACAAAGATTCAGTCTTAAGAGCGGCTTAAAAAGGAGTTGAAGGATCAATTCCTTCCTAGCAATACGTCTTGGATTGCAAGAGACAAATGAAAAGGTTAAAAAACACCGGATCTGTGAGAGCATATGTCAAAGAATTCAATTCTTTGATGTTGAGCATAAGCAATATGTCGGAAGAAGACAAATTGCACAACTTCATGAGCAGGCTGCAACAGTGGGCACAATTGTAGTTACGTTGGCAGAATAGTCAAAACTTCGCAAGTACTGTGGCTGCGGCTGATGCATTGGGTGATTTTCACTTGACTGAAGACACTTCAACTTAAAAGTCTAACGACTGAAAGAAGAACAAGGCAAATGAGTGGAAAAAGTTTGAAAATAACAATGCTAATGAAGACAAGGGGAAGGGAAAGCAAGAAGCTGGAACTTCAAAGAGAAAGGAGAAGGGCAGCAAGTTTAGTGGATGTTTCATTTGTGATGGGCCACATCGAGCAACGTACTACCCAAACAAGGTAGTGCTGAATGCAATGACTACTGCGGACAAGAAGGCAGCATTGGAGGCAATGACCAGTGACAAACAAGTGGCTGGAGTCAATGCAATTGTGTGTGAGGATAGAGGAGGCCAACGGGCATTGCTTGTCAACCCCTTAGGACTCATAAATTGAGCAAAATCGACGAGGACGTCGAGTTTCAAAGGGTGCGAGTGATTTGTTAAGGCTCCGTCTCTTTGAGCTTGACTTGAAAACGAGAGTGTTGTAGTGGGGCAACAAGAGTGTTTCTAAGCTAAGGTGTACGAGCTAGCACCAAGGCAAAAAAGGAAACGGGCAAGTGATGGCTAAGGCTTTAAGGGAGGCAAGGCAGCTTTGCAAGGGCTTGACAATGAGATGCGGGCTGAGGGTGGAACTTTATCATGGCAAAGGTATCAAGGCATGAGGCAGTGATGCCAAGGAAAGGCAAAAACGAAGTGGGAAAAGGCAGACTAAGTGCAACGAAGGCATGCGCGCAAGGCAGATTTGTCATGACATTGGGGCGCGGCAAAGGGCCATGTGCGTGGGCAATGGCATATGCTAAATGCGGCTGCAATGCACCTGAGAACAAGGCATTGTCGCCTGATTCAAGCCAAGGCACGCACTTGGGCAGCAAGCTTCAGATTGGCCAAGTCAAGGGCAGTTACAAGGCACTTGCTATGCACATGGGCAACCGTTGGCTTTTGTTCAAACCTGGCAGATTAAGCTAGCATGTTTTTTGGGGCCACGTTTCCATTATATTAGCATGATCTACATGATCCTAGTAGTTGGGGGATGTCAACTACACTAGGCTAAAATAATGGGCTGTGTGGGACAAGTGTCTAAGCCTAAGAGCGACAAGTGTAAAGGCGAATGGCTGTCACATGTTCTATAAATGTGCAGAACCCTTATGCTTGTAAAAACGTGTGGTAGCGCATTTGAGAGTTAGGAAAGAGTTACTAAGTTTGTTTTCAAGAGTGAAAACACCTAAGGCTAAGAGTAGTCTTGTGAGAAAATCTGAGGGTCAAGAGTGGTCTTCTTTGTACACGGCTCTACTTTGAGTTTGAGTTTCTTTATATGCTCGAGTTAAATACAAAATTAAGAAAAGATTTTCCTATAATTGTGACTTGATTTCTTGATTATTTGATGTTGCTTTACATAAAATTTCGTAGCCTAAATCAGTCCAAAAACTTACTACATTGAAGCTGCCTAAAAATATTCTAAGTCCAAAGATGCTGTAATTTTAACTAAGTGTTGTGAGAAGGCTGAACTTGGGCGCGAGGCCTGGCTGTCGCACAGGCTGGTTTTGACGGATAAAAATCAGGTCTATGACAATTGATATCAGAGCGGAGCAGGTTCGTAATGGAGACACAATGGGCAGTGGCAGATTTCGTAGTCTTGTTCGAGATTATGGCCGGTGGTAACAATGAACTGCGGGAAAAGCTAACGAAACTGGAGGCATTGATTAGAATGAAGGTGATGAATTTTAGACCCTCGTGACAAGGCTTGCCTACCTTGAGTCATAATTGGCAAGGCTAAGTCAAGAGAATACGAATATGAAAAGCGAAAAAGCGATGCTGCGATGTGCTGTGGGCAAGGAAGCTCCTCAACGTGGTGTTGATCGTCTTAAGGTAAAAATTCCTGAACCTAAGGCATTTGGTGGTGCAAGGAGTGCACGTGAAATGGAGAATTTTCTTTGGGATATGGAGCAGTACTTTCATGCTATTCGTGTGCAAGATGAGAAGGAAAAAGTAACATTGACTAGCATGTACTTGAGTGAAGATTCTAAGTTATAGTGCCGCACTTGTGTGGCTGAAGATGAAAGTCCGGGCAGGCAAAAAATTCAGTCGTGGGAGCGGCTTAAAAAGGAGTTGAAGGATCAATTCCTTCCTAGCAATACAGCTTGGATTGCAAGAGGCAAACTGAAAAGGTTGAAACACACTAGATCAGTGAGAGCATATGTCAAAGAATTCACTTCTTTGATGTTGAGCATAAGCAATATGTCGGAAGAAGACAAATTACACAACTTCATGAGCAGGCTGCAACATTGGGCACAATTAGAGTTGCGTAGGTAGAATATTCAAAATATCGCAAGTGTTGTGGTTGCGGCTGATACATTGGGTGATTTTCACTTGGGTGAGGACATTTCTACTTCAAAGTTTAATGACATAAAGAAGGACAAGGCAAAAGAGTGGAAGAAATATGAAAATAAAAATGCTAATGAAGACAATGAGAATGGAAAGCAAGAGGCTGGAACTTCAAAGAGAAAGGAGAAGGGCAACAAGTTTAGTGGATGTTTCATTTGTGATGGGCCACATCGAGCAAAGGCCATATTTCCATTATATTAGCATGATCTACATGATCCTACTAGTTGGGGGATGTCAACTACACTAGGCTAAAATAGTGGGCTGTGTGAGACAAATATCTAAGCCTAAGAGTGACAAGTGTAAATGCAAAGCGCTGTCACATATTCTATAAATGTGCAGCACCCTTATGCTTGTAAAAACGTGTGGGAGCACATTTGAGAGTTAGGAAAGAATTCCTAAGTCTGTTTTCAAGAGTGAAAACACCTAAGGCTAAGAGTAGTCTTGTGAGAAAATCTGAGGGTCAAGAGTGATTTTCTTTGTACACGGCTGTACTTTGCGTTTGAGCTTCTTTATATGCTCGAGTTAAATACAAAGTTAGGAAAAGAGTTTCCTGTAATTTTGCTTTATGTTCTTGATTATGTGTTGTTCCTTTACTTAAACTTCGTAGCCTAAATCAGTCCAAAAACTTACTACATTGAAGCTGCCTAAAAATATTCTAAGTCCAAAGATGTTGTAATTTTATTTAAGTGTTGTGAGAAGGCTGAAGTTGGGCGTGAGACCTGGCTTCCGCACAGGTTGGTTTTGACGGATAAAAATCAGGTTCGTGACAACTGGTATCAAAGCGGAGCAGGTTCGTAACAGAGACACGACGGACAGTGGCAGATTTTGTAGTCTTGTTCGAGATTATGGACGGTGGTAATAATGAACTGTGGGAAAAGCTAACGAAACTGAAGGCATTGATTAGAAATGTCCTTGAAGGTGACGAATTTCAGACCCTCGTGACAAGGCTTGCCTACCTTGAGTCAGAATTGGCAAGGCTAAGTCAAGAGAATGTGAATCTGAAAAGCGAGACAGCGGTGGTGCGACGTGTTGTGGGCGAGGATGCTCCTCAACGTGGTGCTGATCGTCTCAAGGTAAAAATTCCTGAACCTAAGGCATTTGGTGGTGCAAGGAGTGCACATGAATTGGAGAATTTTCTTTGGGATATGGAGCAGTACTTTCATGCTATTCGTGTGAACGATGAGAAGGAAAGAGTAACATTGATTAGCATGTACTTGAGTGAAGATGCTAAGTTATGGTGGCGCACTCGTGTGGCTGAAGATGAAAGTCTGGGCAGGCAAAAAATTCAGTCGTGGGAGCGGCTTAAAAAGGAGTTGAAGGATCAATTCCTTCCTAGCAATACAACTTGGATTGCAAGAGACATACTGAAAAGGTTGAAACACACCGGATCAGTGAGAGCATATGTCAAAGAATTCACTTCTTTGATGTTGAGCATAAGCAATATGTCGGATGAAGACAAATTACACAACTTCATGAGCAGGCTGCGACATTGGGCACAATTGGAGTTACGTAGGTAGAATATTCAAAACTTCGCAAGTATTGTGGCTGCGGCTGATGCATTAGGTGTTTTCACTTGGGTGAAACTTCTACTTTAAAGTCTAATGATGGAAAGAAGGACAAGGCCAAGGAGTGGAATATATGCGAAAATAACAATGCTAATGAAGACAAGGGGAAGGGAAATTTAGAGGGTGGAACTTAAAAGAGCAAGGAGAATGGCAGCAAATTTAGTGGATGTTTCATTTATGATGGGCTATATCGAGCAAGGAACTGCCCAAAGAGGCAGTGCTGAATGCAATGACTGATGCGGACAAGAGGGATGCATTGGATTCAATGACCAGTGACAAACAAGTGGCTGGAGTCAATGCAATTATTGCTGAAGAGAGAGGAGGCTAAATCGACCCCTTAGGACTCATAAATTGAGCTAAATCGACGAGGATGTTGAGTTTCAAAGGGTGCAAGTGGTTTGTTTGGGCTCCGCCTCTTTGAGCTTGACTTGACAACGAGTGTGTTGTCATGGGGTAGAAAGAGTGTTTCTAAACTAAGGTGCACGAGCTAGCACCAAGGCAAAAAGAGAAACATGCAAGTGATGGCCAAGGCTTTGAGGGAGGCAAGATAACTTGGCAAGGGCTCGACAATGAGATGCGGGCTGAGGGTGGCACTTGATCATGGCAAAGTCATCAAGGCATGAGGTTGTGATGCCAAGGCAAGGCAAAAAGGAAGTGAGCAAAGGCAGGCTAAGTGCAATGAAGGCATGCGCGCAAGGCAGACTTGTCATGACATTGGGGCGGGGCAAGGGGCCATGTGCGTGGGCAATGGCATATGCTAAATGCGGCTGCAATGCACCTGAGAACAAGGCATTGTCGCCTGATTCAAGCCAAGGCACGCACATGGGCAGCAAGCTTCAGATTAGCCAAGTCAAGGGCAGTTACAAGGCACTTGCTATGCACATGGGCAACCGTTGGCTTTTGTTCAAACCTGGCAGATTAAGCTAGCATGTTTTTTGGGGCCATGTTTCCATTATATTAGCATGATCTACATGATCCTAGTAGTTGGGGGATGTCAACTACACTAGGCTAAAATAATGGGCTGTGTGGGACAAGTGTCTAAGCCTAAGAGCGACAAGTGTAAAGGCGAATGGCTGTCACATGTTCTATAAATGTGTAGCACCCTTATGCTTGTAAAACGTGTGGAAGCACATTTGAGAGTTAGGAAAAAGTTCTTAAGTCCGTTTTCAAGAGTGAAAACACCTAAGGCTAAGATTAGTCTTGTGAGAAAATTTGAGGGTCAATAGTGATCTTCTTTGTACACGGTTGTACTTTGAGTTTGAGTTTCTTTATATGCTCGAGTTAAATACAAAGTTGGGAAAAGAGTTTTCTGTAATTGTGCCTTGTGTTCTTGATTATTTGTTGTTGCTTTACTTAAATTTCGTAGCCTAAATCAATCCAAAAACTTACTACGTTGAAGCTGCCTTAAAATATTCTATGTCCAAAGTTGCTGTAATTTTAGCCGAATGTTGTGAGAATGTTGAAGATGGGCGCGAGGCCTGGCTGCCGTACGGACTGGTTTTGACGGACAAAAATAAGGCCCGTGACAGTTACCATCCTTTAATGAACCAAGTAGTCCATCATCGGTTTTAAAGGATAAAAACTAAAATTGTGTCCAGCATCCACTTATTAGAATTTTGGTAAATTAGTGATGGACTAAATCCCGTATTCCTATTTCAATTGGGTATGAAAGGCTTCTCCACATAGACAACTATTACCATTAAATATATTTGCTAATAACAATCACAAAATTTTATTAAAGAAGCTCTGCATCTGAAGAAATCTTTTTTGTCGTGAATCTTAAATTGCAACTTGATAATTACGTGGGATATTAATTATCAATAAAAGACTTGATAATTTGTTGTCATGTAGACCCTTCGGGGTTGCCCAGTTGGTTTGGAGGGTGATATGGAGGATCAGGGATCGAATCCCCCCTCAATGCCTTCTGGGTTAAGCCTGTCGCACAGGGCTTGCCTAGTGCAATTTACATCCCCTGTGTGGTTTGCAGACTATTACACAGGGAGAGATTTACCCAATGCGCACAAAGTGCTCACCCGAAGGGCAGAGGTTGTGGCAGAGGTTGTAGCGGTTGCGGGTTTCCCCTCTTACCAAAAAAAATAAAATAAAATTTGTTGTCATGTCAAAAAATAAAAAATAATAATTTACTATTGGATACCAAAAACTGATTCAACTTAAATGTCAAGAACCAATCAATCAATTTTAATTGCGAGTAAAAATTTGGCCTTTGGTGAATTGGTGTAGTTTTTCTTTTGGCAGAGAAACTACAAGATATCCACTGAATTGGAATATTTTTATGCATATTTTTGTGATTTGTTTCTTTTACTGTATTATTTTTGGTAGACTCTTTTTCAGAAGTTAAATTATGATAAGTATACTCTTGGAAAAATTATAAGCAAGCGTATTGTTATTTGCTCAACATGTTTGGCTGATTGACAGATATGTAAAATGACATTTAGGCTATAATTCCAGAAGCAAAGAATTTATTTTGAGAAGGAATAAAGAAAGAAAAGGGAATAAAAGTGACACTAAGAATGTGAAAGAATCTAGATATTACCAACAGCCTAAAAAAATAAACAAAAGGTGGAGTGACTCATAACATTATAAACTCTTTTGAAAATCCTTAGACAACCAATGAGGGACAAGTATGTCATTTCATACTCTTTCACACGTGTAACTCGATTCTAGGGTTCACATGCTGATATTTTTTAAAGATTTTGTTCATATTTTCCTATTTTAATTTTCATTTATTTTATATAAAATTATGAAGTAGGGAGAGAGAAGGCTCAACAAGAATAGGTGTAGACTAGAGGGAGATAAATGGAGCTCAACAAGTTTATGAGTGAGTTTGAAGCAACCTAAATGGCTCGATGAGCAGAATTGAGAGAGAGAAACCTAGAGTAACTCCATGGGCTAAGTTTAAAGAGAAAAGACGAGTGACAAAAATAGACAAAGAAAGTCAAAATACAAGCGTAGGCATTAGAGTGATTTGGGTGGTTATACTGTCAACTGCTTCTAAAGATTGAGAGATGTCATCCTGTATTTTTCTCTTCGGAAAATATATGCATGCCATTTTCAGCATATGACAAGAGAAAAGTTATAGAAGATATTGTATAATGTAATGCAATTTATTTTGAAGTTTTTTTTTATCTCGCCTCCGATTAATATTGTCAAGACCCAAAATCCCTCTGAAATAGTCATGATCACACCTAATCTTTAAAATTAGATAAGCCTAACACATACCGATATGATAACAGATTCTACTAAACATCTATTAAACATATACCGGAAATTTCTGTATAAGCCAATAATCCCAAGGTAGATACATAATATCCCAAAACCGGTAGTACAAGTCATAAGCTTTTCTAAAAGTCACTAGAATTACAATCGATGTCCTGGAATAATAGGAAACAATGAAAATAAAATACAACAGAGGGTGACTTCGGAGCCTACGAACGTCAAGCATGTATACCTTGAAGTCTCCAACCGCGCAGACATAAGTCTCAAACCAACTCGATCATAAGGACCTTGATCTGCACAAAAATGTGCAAAAGCGTAGTATGAGTATACCACAGCGGTACCGAGTAAGTATCAAGCCTAATCTCGGTAGAGTAGTGACGAGGCCAGGTTAAGACACCTACCGGACAGGTAAACCTTTGCAGGATATAACTTAAAGCTAACAATGAAAAGAAAGTCAATGTAAAACCAACTACAGAAGGATCACAAATTTACAATCAATAACGAAAATAATAGATGCACGAATAGCAACAAGGAATAGACGGTAATAAAGAAAATGGATGACGACTCAATCAATCAAATCGTTCCAAATGCACAATTTATAACAAGAATTATCCGAGATACCACGCCTTATAATCTCAAATCATATGTCGCAACTTTCAAATCTTGCACATTTGGCACCTCGTGCACATTTTTCTTTTCCAAATCACTTTCGCACGGCAAAACCCACGTGCCACCATGTACATTGTATCCGTTTCAAATGCTAATTAAAATGTTCAAGAGATTTATTTATATACGATAAGGCATAATAGCAATTTTGAATAAAGTAGGGAATCAGGTGAGAAAATGAGTTTATTTTAGAAACTATTTGGGTGAAGAAAATAATATTTTTTTATAAATAAAATAAGCATCGGATAAGCTACCGAATTAAATATAGAATTTGTTAAATTAAGACGTAATAATAATTTTTAAGCAAGGTAAAAACATCATAGAGGATAAGGATTTTAAGTTGAGAAATCAATTATTAAAGTAAAATATGATAACTATTAAGAATAGTAAAGTACCGAATGAAACGACGAGTTTTAACTTAAGAGTCACATAAGATAAGCATGTTAAAAATTCTTTTACTTAAAAGTATTATTTTACTAATAACTCAACAAGGTATGAGATAGTGACTCACCGTAGTAAATTCATTTTGAAAATCAATTCACCAAAATAATAGCAATAGGAAAGGAAAACAGGAAATGACGACAAAACAGTAAACTAATGAAAATAACTCAATCCTCGTAATCAGTAATTCAGAAATATCAGTCCTCAGAATCTCATATGATAAATACCGAAAGCTACACAATACAACAATGAATACGACACACACAATCCGTTGCGGCGTGCAACCCGATCCCACCGTACAAACACGGTCTTCCCTTATTTCACCATATCAATATCAAGAACAACATATAAAATCCGTTCGGCGCGCAACCTGATCCCACCGTATCAATATCGAATCCTCTCTTATTTCACCATATCACATAATCCTCCCTTATTCTACCCGTTGCAACGTGCAACCCGATCCCACCTTATTATCATTTATCAATATCATAATCCTCCCTTATTTCACCCGTTGCGGCGTGCAACCCGATCCCACCGTATCATCATATCATAATCCTCCCTTATTTCACCTGCTGTAATGCGCAACCCGATCTACAAGCAATTTAAATTAACAATCATAATTCAATAACTAAATTTACAAAAACGACAGGACAAGTAAAGCACATGACAACTAAGGTGTGCAAGTAAAACAGTTAAGGCAAGTAGCAAATAGGCACAGAGTCATGGAAGGGACTCAACAATTAAGAGGTAACAAGACAATAAAGAAGGCAATAACTTCAACTAAAGCATATAAGGGAAAAATAACAAGTAAGAGGTACAAAAAGTGGTAACAACGTCAAATAAAGCATGTAAGAGTAGATTAACAATGAGAGATGTAACACGTCATGACAATTCAATTAAAGGAATAGAAAGAGTCTAAATAACTTAAATCGGTCAAATACTACATATAGCCCGTGTACCCACTCATTACCTTGCGTACACGGCTTTCACATAACACAAATAGCACAATCAACTCGAATCCTAAGGGGTAGTTTTTCCTATACGAAGTTAGACAAGACACTTACCTCAAGAAACTAAACCGATGCTCTAAAATGACTTTCTCGTGTGAAACAAATCTCCGGATGACTCAATCTAGCCAAAATAACATAATATCATAAATAAAAATCATAAGAAATAACTTCGGATAATAAAGTTTCGATCTTAAATGAAAACTAAAAAGTCAACCCCGGGTCCGCACCTCAAAAACTGACAAAATTTATAAAATCCAAACACCCATTCCGATACGAGTCCAACCATACTAAAATTATTCAATTCCGACATCAAATCGTCCTTCACATCTTCATTTTACAATTTTGAAAGATTTTACAGAAATTCTCCTTTTCTTTCATTCAATTCACTAATTTAATGATAAAAATAATTATGGAATCATGAAATATAATCAATTTCGGATAAAAAATACTTACCCCGATCAAGCACGTGAAGAACCCCTAAACAATCACTCAAATCCGAGGTCTACAACTCAAGATATGATAAAAATGGTCAAACCCTCGAAATAAAGTTCTTTATATTCTGCCCAGTGAATTATACATCGCGATCGCGAAGAGCAAAATCTTCAGCTGCCAAAACGTACTTCGTGAACGCGACATAAAGGTCGCGAACGTGGTGACCAAAGTCTTCAGACTCTATGCGAATGCGTCTGTGTACTCGCGGACGCGAAGAGAAATAATGCGTGATGCCCTTCCCGCCTTACCTCTGCGCGATCGTGGACCACTGTATGCGAACGAGAAGACAAAAGTCTCCCAACCTTCGTGAACGTGATCTCCTATTCGCAAATGTGAAGAACAATTATTGCCTGCCTCCAAATTACACTACACGAACGCAATGCTATTGTCGCGAACGCGATGAAGAAAAACCAGATAATAGAACCAGCATTGCAAAACATGAGAAAATGGTCCGTGGCCCATCCGAAACACACCCGGGGTCCCCGGGACCCCGTCTGTACATACCAACAAGTTTCATAATATAACACGGACCTACTCGAGGCCTCAAATCATATCAAATAATATCAAAACTACGAATCGCACCTCAAATCGAACTAAATGGACTTATGAACTTTCAACTTCTACAACTCGCGCCGAATTATATCAAATCAACCCGGACTGACGTCAAATTTTGCATGTAAGTTTTAAATGATACAATGGAGCTATACCAACTCCCGAAATCAAAATTTGAATCCGATATCAACAAAGTCAAATCCCGGTCAAACCTCTCAACCTTCCAACTTCCGCCAAAATGCATCAAATTACCCTACAGACCTCCAAATCCAAATTGAGAGACACGCCTAAGTCCAAAATCACCATCTGAACCTAGCGGAACTATCAAAACTTCGATCCGGAGTCAAACACACAAAAGTCAAACTTGGTCAACTCTTCTAACTTAAAGCTTCAACAATGAAATTCATTCTTCCAAACTAATTTCGGATCACCCGAAAACCGAAACCGACGATACACACAAGTCGTAATACATCATACGGAGCTACTCATGCCTTCAAACCACCGAGCGAAGTACAAATGCTCAAAACGACATCCGATCTTTACAAATATTTTTAAGTTACCAATAAGTTTTATCAAGAAGCATATTTAAATATTTTAATAGTAAACGAACTTCCATGTATATTTTTATTGTCAAACATATTACGTCATATAAATTTTGTATTTGGAATACAAGTGCGAGGCACATGTGTGGAGATTTGAAAAAAAAAAAAAAAAAAATTGAAGAAAAAGATGGTAAAAAGTTCAAGCAAGAAATTGAGGAAGAAGAGGACATAACATAGGTTTTCTCGCAAGCCCTTTTGCGTGTGAAGTGCATTTTTTGTTGCCTTTTCTTTTTCTTTTTCTTTTTCTTTATTTACGTCATTTCTTCATTCAAATTTAACGCATTTCCAAAAGAAAAATATTCAGAATTTTATTTTCTATATTCTTCTCAATTACATTGCTTAAATCTTAAACAAGGAAAAAAAGAGATATCATCCAAACAATTCCAGTGCTTGTATAATATATAGAAAAAAATTTGCTATTATTTATTATATTAAAATTGATATGATTGCCGATTTATTGATTCAAATTTATTTACGTCATTTCTTCATTCAAATTTAACGCATTTCCAAAAGAAAAATATTCAGAATTTTATTTTCTATATTCTTCTCAATTACATTGCTTAAATCTTAAAAAAGGAAAAAAAGAGATATCATCCAAACAATTCCAGTGCTTGTATAATATATAGAAAAAAATTTGCTATTATTTATTATATTAAAATTGATATGATTGCCGATTTATTGATTGATCGATGAGTAGGTTATAATACTTGAATATTAAAAAAAACTAAAATAAAAATGGTGATATCTCAAACATAATTAGATAATACTTGATAAGTATCTAGGCATGCTGATATGATATTTGTTCTTCTTTCTTGAATAATTTTGTCAACATATCTATATTAATTGGCGTGTTTGTTGAACGATCGGGAAGGTTAGAGATCTCTAATCTTTTAAATAATAGCATACATCAAACTACTCGTGAAGGATATTCAGAATTGTAATCAGCAGCGGAGCCATAATGTTTATTAAGAGAAATTAAATTTTAGAAAATTAATACACAAAGAGGTCAATAAAATACATAATATATATACATAAAAAATAATTTTTACGTATCTAAACAATATATTTTATCGATGGAGAGGTATCAATTACACCCCTTGAAGCTATTTAGCCCCGCTAGTGGTTGTAATATATCAACTTTGACTTCCTGATAGAATACATATGTTCACATAAATTACTCATAAAAATAAGATTTTAACTCCTCTAAAAGACTGAGGTGAGACTTGATTACACTCGATCTATCTAACCCGTCGAACGAACCCTGTACTGTTTAATTGAAGATCTAATTGAATTAGCGTAACAAAACCCACTAGCAAATATTCTTCAGATAATATGATAATTGTCTGAAGAACTGGATACGAATATTAGCGTAACAAAACCCACTAGCAAATCATGAGCGACTGCTGAAAGTCTGAATACATAAGCCTGCGGGACATTCCCTTGAAATAATGTGAAAGTCTAACGACAAACTAAAGATCGAAATGGGCATCAACACCCCTAGAAAGAGTCGCCGACTCACCGACTGAATCTGCTAGGTCCACTCCTAGCCACATGCTTCATCACCTACAAACTCAACGCATGCCACATGATGTGGTAGGTTTAAACGGGCTAACTATCTCCAAGATTACCGAAAAATCTCATTGACACTGCATAAGCGGAGGACAAGACACACACACACACACTCTCTCTCTCTCTCTCTCTATATATATATATATATACACACACATACTCACACATTCAACGAGCATAGCAGGCAGACACTAAATAATCTGAAAGTTGAAACTGTTCGAAAGATGAATATAAACTAATAACTAAAACTGAAAATTGAGTTTGTATTTGTTAACTGAATTTGAAGCTGAAAGCTGAGTTCAAAACTGATATTTGAATCTGAAGTTGAAAATAGAGTTAATTTTTATGAAATAATTTTTTAAAAGGATTTCACATAATCGCTCTTTGTGATGTGAGCATCTAGGAACAAGCACAGAAAATATAAATGATGTCGTGGAGCCTCTTATTCGGCTCACTTAAGCTCAACTCATAATGGCAATCGAGTACGCTCAATTACGCTCAACTCATCTAAGTATGTTAGCACTTGTAAACATGGATAGTTAACCCTGGTCACACAACACTCACGCTCAGAGAGGTTAGCTACTTCTCCCATTCTCACGCGGCACTCACGCTCGGGTGGATTGGGGAAGCCCTAGGCCGTTCTTGATCTTAAAACCTCGCAAAATACTGTAGAAATAAGTAGGTTCCTCTCTTTCCGAAGTGGCTTTTATATCTAGCATTTTTCTGGCTCTAGGGAATTGTTATGCGAGGCACAACCGGAGCACTAGGCACCAATTAAGCTGTGGCACATGAATACAAAAATTATTTTGTTTTTATCGTGCCATGGTTGTACGACACACAAGGCTTGGTTCAATCCTAGAACATTTTATTTTATCCGTTTTGAGTATTATCAAAGTCACATTATACCTATATTAAGTCCCATATCATTTCAAACATCTGTTAACATCATTTAATCACTCTGTTAGTTTTAAACGAGCTTTGAGTTAGCTAAAACAGCGTACGAGGTATTATGTATCTATTAAATTAAGGATTAAATAGTTACATTAACAACAACAATAACAACAAACCCAGACAATACCACAAGTGAGGTATGAATAGAGTAGTGTATACGTATACCTTATCTCTACCTTGACTCTACTTTGACGGTAGAGAGATTATTTCCGATAGATCCCGGTAGGATTGAATAGTTAGAAGAATCAAATTGATCAAGTTAGATCAACGTGAAAAAATAAAATAAGTAATGAATATTTTGGGACTATCCTGAATCTTGGCACAAATTAAAGTAACAAGAACACACCAATTTGGCAGTATCAAAATGACCTTGTTACTTTCTTTAATTTTTTTGATTTTTTTTTTATGCGATTATGAATTCAATCTTATAGTATCAATCAACTTCTCCATTAATTACATACCATGTTATTTTCGTATTACTAGGTGACGAATATAATCCTAGAGTTACAGTGAGAAGACGTATTCGTTCATAATTTTTAGTAAACACGAGGGAATAGTAGTATTCCCATTTAATACTACAGTCATGCTTTCAGGCTTGAAAACAATATGCAAATTATATTTTTCTATTCTGAAAATTATTCTAGGCTTCTTCTTAATATACCACCATTCCTACTTATTTTGTTCTCGTTTTCTTTCCCATATCTTTGCAGTTTTAGAGTATAATCTTGAAAGATTAAAATGATACGGTACTACGGTAGTATCAACTTAATGATCTTATTAATTATTCAAATGTTGCTTTTGGCCCAAAAAGCATCAAGGGTAAATTCGTTCATTTGTAAGTTCGTATATACTATTATAATTTTATGATAAAATTTGAACAATCTTTTAGATTCAGTTTATTTGTCTGATCATATCAAGTGATGATATGATTTTTGTTTAAATAATTAGAAGCTTTGAGATCTTTGATATGATGAGGAAAATCAATTGCTTACATAAGCCACTCATATGCATAAAATTTTGAAGAATTCTGGCCGCTTCAGACGAGTTGCATGAGGAAAAACTAGCTCGTAAAATTTTACGGTGATCTAAATATTTAAAAACAAATTAAAAAAAAAAACGGACGATTGTCTCTAATAATATCTTAAGCTCTCATTTATTAGAAATTAAATTAATACAGTACTTCTCTCTCCAAAATATTATAGTAAAGATCTGATTTGCCATAATCTAAGAATTAAGGAGAAAATCTCATATCTGTTAATTTATGGACAAGAAAGATTGCAAGAATTGTTGGGATTTTAAGGTTGTGTAGCTTAAAGAGGGTGAATGAGAAATGGAGGGAAAATGAAATATTTGAGTTTCCATCCTTGATAAAGGGACATTGTCCCATATTGGAGGAAGAAAAGGCTTTTGATGGGTATATATATAATTGTTCTTCTTCTAGCTCTTAAAGAGTTAAGAAGAAGGCAAGCCTCGTGCCGGCGTCGTCGCTCGGCTTCGGATTAATCTTTTTGGACAAAATTTCTTTCAATTATTTAATTAATTAATTAAATAATTAACGAAAAATTCAATCCGGAATAACCCATGACCCGCGACTCGGTCCGGTTAGGCCCGTTTTCTTTCCCGGATTATTTTAAATCCGTTTTTCCGCAATATTTCAAACAATCTGTTCCAACAGCCATGGCTGTTTCTGAAAGGTTGCAAGCCTTTTCAGAAACAATGCCAACAACTCTATAAATATACTTTGAATCCCAGAATCTTTCCTTACGAAATTTTCTGATCTTCTTCTTCTTCTTCTGCACAAAAATTCCAGTGTGTTTTACAGCCTTCGAGTGGCTCGCTGTTCACCGGCGTTTTTGGTACCAACACTCCGGTGAGTTAAATCGTTCTATCCTGGGAGGATATATTCCAGCACCTCGGGTACTTGAGGGGAATAATTTTCTTAAGGACACACTGTGTATTCAGTGGGCTCGATTTATTCCTATACTGTTTTTCCAGAATTTATTTCGTTAAACAAGTGTTACTAACTTTCTGTTTTGTTTATATATTTCAGAAAGTTTAATGGTTTAATTGTTTATTACAGCAATACAAATTTATAACAATCTTAAGGAAATTATTTATTATATTCTGTATTTTATTTGTGGAGATTAAAACCTGCGTGGTTTTCTACTCCTTCTGAATTTTACTATTCTGATTTGAAGATGTAAAAACTTCATCAGAGTATTGAAATTCAGAAAACGATTTGAGGAACATAAAAACTTCATCATTTTCTATGAAACAGTATATAAAAGCTTTGGTTTTATTTATTATACATACTGTTTGTTGTTAATAACAGTATTTTTTACTGTTCTGGTTTTGCCATTAATTGAACTCTTCTGTTGTTTACAGTGAGAAATGGCAATTGATAATAGAAATTCTTCTGTGACTGTTGCAGCAACGACGATAGCCTCGCCAAGCCGGACTGCTGTTTCACCGGCAGAGAAATCAGGAAAATTTTCTGGAGCCAACTTCAAAGGATGACAGCAAAGGGTGTTCTTCTGGCTTACCACACTTGGTATGCAGAAATTCACTAGTGAAGAACCTCCAGTGCCTGCTGCGGACATGCCGGACAACGAGAAATTCATGATTGTTGAGGCGTGGAAGCAGGCAGATTTTCTTTGGAAAGGCTATATCTTAAGCGCTTTAGAGGATGACTTGTACATTGTGTACAGTACGATGAATACTTCGAAAGAATTATGGGACGCACTTGAGAAGAAGTACAAGACTGGAGATGCATGCTTGAAGAAGTCCGTGGTTGCCAAATATTTAGACTATAAAATGATAGATAGCAAAATTGTTGGAACCCAAGTTCAGGAGCTTCAACTTATTTTTCATGACCTTATTGCTGAAGGTATGGTCGTGAATGAAGCATTTCAAGTGGCTGCAATGATTGAAAAATTGCATCCTTCGTGGAGAGATTTCAAGAACTATCTTAAGCACAAGCGCAAAGAAATGAAGTTGGAAGATCTTGTGATTTGTTTCAAGATTGAGGAAGACAATAAAACAGCCGAGAGGAAGTCTCGTGGAAATTCAACGATCATGGGAGCTAATATCGTTGAGGAGACTGCTCCAAAAAGTAAGAAGAGAAAGAGGTCTTCTGGACAGATTAAGGAGCAGAACAAAAAGAAATTCAAGGGCAGCTGCTACAATTGTGGAAAAACCGATCATAAATCCCCTGATTGTCATCTCCCGAAAAAGGATAAGAAGAAGGGACAAGCCAACATAGTGGAGAAGAATGATGAAATTGATGATCTGTGTGCAATGCTTTCGGAATGCAACCTAGTTGGAAATCCGAAGGAGTGGTGGATTAACTCTGGAGCCACTCGACATGTTTGTGCTGTCAAGGAAGTATTTGCGACTTACTCTACTGCTGGTCCCGAAGAAGAGCTTTCCATGGGAAATACTGCAACAGCAAAGATTGAAGGTTATGGGAAGATATTCCTGAAGATGACTTCCGGCAAGGTGTTAACGCTCAACAACGTTCTTCATGTTCCTACTATTAGGAAGAATTTAGTTTCTACTTCTTTACTTGTTAGGAATGGATTTAAATGTGTATTTATTTCTGATAAAGTTGTTGTAAGCAAGAATGAAATGTATGTTGGAAAGGGCTACCTCACAGAGGGCCTCTTCAAACTAAATGTAATGGTTGTTGACATTATGAATAAAATTTCAGCTTCTTCTTATTTATTGGAGTCAAATGATTTATGGCATATTCGTTTAGGACATGTCAATTACAAAATCTTACGGAAGTTAATTAATTTAGAAGTATTGCCTAAATTCGAGTGTAATAAATCAAAATATCAAATATGTGTTGAGTCTAAGTTTGTAAAACATCCTTATAAGTCTATTGAAAAGAATTCAAATCCTTTAGACTTAATTCATACTGACATTTGTGATATGAAGTCGACACCATCTCGAGGTGGAAAAAAGTATTTTATTACTTTTATTGACGATTGCACTCGATATTATTATGTTTATTTGCTTAATAGTAAGGATGAAGCAATTGAATAAAAAGATCAAAATGATTAGAAGTGATAGGGGTGGAGAATATGAATCTCCATTTGCAGAAATATGTTCGGAATATGAAATTATCCATCAAACTACTGCACCTTATACACCTCAATCCAATGGAATTGCGGAAAGGAAAAATCGGACATTAAAGAAAATGATGAATTCTTTATTAATAAGTTCCCAATTACCGCAGAGTTTGTGGGGCGAAGCTATCCTTACAGCTAACCGAATACTCAACAGAGTACCCTACAGCAAAACGCAATCTATTCCATATGAAAAATGGAAAGGAAGAAAACCCAACTTGAAATATTTCAAAGTGTGGGGGTGTCTAACAAAGGTACAAGTTCCTTTACCTAAAAGGGTTAAAATCGGTTGTTAATGGCACTAGCGGCCGTGTATGGTCTTGAAATCCATCAAATGGATGTTAAAACAGCTTTCTTAAATGGAGAATTAGAGGAAGAGATTTACTTGGAACAACCTGAGGGTTTTGTGGTTTCTGGTAAAGAAAAGAAAGTGTGCAAACTTGTTAAGTCGCTTTATGGACTTAAACAAGCACCCAAACAATGGCATGCCAAATTTGACCAAACAATGTTGGCAAGTGGGTTTAAAATCAACGAGTGCGACAAATGTGTTAC
This sequence comes from Nicotiana tabacum, assembly GCF_000715075.1. Taxonomy (NCBI): domain Eukaryota; kingdom Viridiplantae; phylum Streptophyta; class Magnoliopsida; order Solanales; family Solanaceae; genus Nicotiana; species Nicotiana tabacum. The sequence goes on from NC_134102.1 coordinate 136,662,857, forward strand.
ATTAAAAACACTCCAGGTCATGAAGTCATTGTTTGTTTATATGTGATGACATGTTGATAATGAGCAAAAACATGGTAGATATAAATGCTACTAAGCACATGTTGGCTAGAAAATTCGATATGAAAGACTTAGGAGTTGCTGATGTGATCTTAGGAATCATAATTCACAAGACTCCACAAGGTCTAGCATTATCACAATCTCACTACATTGAAAAGGTACTTGACAAGTTCAAATATTTGGATTTTAAAATTGCCAAGACTCCAACTACCGTGAGTTATGCACTTCAAAAGAATGAAGGTGAAAGTGACTCACAACTGGACTATGCAAGAGTACTGGGAAGTTTGATGTTTATCATGAATAGTACGCGACCAGATATAGCATGTGCTATTAGTAAACTGAGTCGGTTTACAAGTAATCCCAATCACATACATTGGATGACAATGAAACGAGTTTTGGGGTATCTCAAACATACCCAAAATTACGCTTTGCATTATAACAAATATCCCTCCGTGATCGAGGGATATAGTGATGCAAATTGGATCACTGGATCATCTGAAGTTAAATCCACGAGTGGATATGTTTTCACAATTGGGGGTGGAGAAGTGTCTTGAAAATCATCCAAACAAACGTGCATCGCCCGTTCTATAATGGAATCTGAATTCATAGCTTTAGATAAGGCCGGTGAAGAAGCTGAATAGCTCCGGAATTTCTTGGAAGATATTCTATTTTGGCCCAAACCTTTGGCACCTATTTGTATACATTGTGATATTCAAGCGGCAATAGGCAGGGCAGGGAGCATTATGTATAACGGAAAATCTCGCCATATACGACGGAGACACAATACCGTTAGACAACTACTCTCTAGTGGTGTTATCATAACTGACTACGTAAAGTCAAGAGATAACGTGTCAGATCCACTTACAAAAGGCCTATCTAGACAGGCAGTTGAAAGATTATCAAATGGAATGGGGTTAAGGTTTAGGACAAGTCATCATGGAGGTAACTCTACCTAGCAGACTTGAGATCCTACGAGCTAGGTTCAAAGAGATCAAACAAAGTTATGAATGACGGTCAACATTGTCAAATAACTCAACCCATTCTCGTGATAAAGAGAATATTCAGAAATCGAGGTAAAGCATTAAGGCTTTTTGATGAGTCAACAAAGCTTAATTTTTTTTAATGATTTGCTAAGTCTGATAGGATATGATCAGATAATGTGTCTATAGGATTACACATTTAGAAATTACCTATGTGAGTGTGAAGTGTAAGGCCGCTTCGAGGGGAATGAAAGTAAAGGCCCATTCTCTAAGCACTCATGAAACCAGGCGGTGTTCATGGCTGAAACGAACACAACTGTGAGAACCATAGATGGTTAAGGATTAATTGTGTGACTTATGTTGTCTAGGTATACAACAAAGCTCGACGATTCAAAGATATCAAATCTACCGATTGACCGAGTATATCCGATATAAGTTCACTACGGAAAATTCAAAGGGAAACCTACTTATCCAGATGCAATTAATTCTTGCATGTAAAACACACACGTTGGCAAAGGGACATTGTCCCATATTGGAGGAAGAAAAGGTTTTTTATGGGTATATATATAATTGCTCTTCTTCTAGCTTTTAAAGAGTTAAGAAGAAGGCAAGCTTCGCGTCGTCGTCGTCGCTCGCTCGCTCGGCTCGGCTTCGGCTTCGGATTCAGATTTGGTCAAAGATCGTTTGATTGATTAATCTTTTTGGATAAAATTCCTTTCAATTAATTAATTAATTAATTAAATAATTAACGAAAAATTCGATCCGGAATAACCCATGACCCGCGACCCGGTTCGGTCAGGCCCGTTTTCTTTATTCAAACAGCCTGTTCCAATATGCGAGCAACTCTATAAATATACTTTGAATCACAGAATCTTTCCTTATGAAATTTTCTGATCTTCTTCTTCTTCTTCTTCTGCACAAAAATTCCAGTGTGTTTTACAGTCTTCGAGTGGCTCGCTGTTCACCGGCGTTTTGGGTACCAACACTCCGGTGAGTTAAATCGTTCTATCCTAGGAGGATATATTCCAGCACCTCGGATACTTGAGGGGAATAATTTTCTTAAGGACACACTGTGTATTCAGTGGGCTCGATTTATTCCTATACTGTTTTTTCAGAATTTATTTCGTTAAACTAATATAACTAACTTTCTGTTTTGTTTATATATTTCAGAAAATTTAATGGTTTAATTGTTTATTACAGCAATACAGATTTATAACAAGAATCAATATCAATATATCAATATAATTACTATAATTAAGGAAAAATCAAAGAGAACAATAAAATTAATTACGGGATTATGAATACCTGTCGATTCCTATATAAATGTGTTATTCTTGTAGGACCAATCACTTTTCTAGTCCATTGCAGAAATCAGGTACTTCATCTCTTCTTTCTTAAATTTTTGTCCTTGAAATGATGAATTATCATGAGCTATTTGCAGAATATTTCTTTTATTATAGCCAACTTTATGTTTAGTTTGATTGTCTCTAATAATATCTTGTAAAAACATTTCTAGGATGAAGATCACAAGAATGCATCTGTGCGTACTTGTACAGCTTTTGATTGCAATTATGGCTTTTCTCAACTATGAAGTTGAGGGCTTGTCAAAGAAGGACAACGAAGAATTGGAGAGGCAACTAAAGCTTTTAAATAAGCCAGCAATCAAAACTATTAAGGTAGATTCTTATTCTTTCTTTTCATAGAGTTAAAAAGTATGTTACAAATAAAGAATAAATATTTAAAATCAATAACAAACAATATTGTTTAATTTTGTAGACTGAATATGGAAATATTTATGATTGAGTGGATTTCTATCAACAAGCAAAATTTGATCATTTCTTATTGAAGAATCATACTTATTATCCTCATGTATGTCCATTTGGTCTATTGAACCTTGTTCAATTATCAATCTAAAGTCATACCTTTCTATAACAACTATTCACTATAAAAGCCAAATTTCTTTAGAACCAATCTCCATGTTATGTTATAATATATGTTTTATATAATAACATTTTGCTATAACAACCAAAAAAATCTGGAACAAACGAGACTATTATAGAGATGTTTGACTGTTTATTATGAAAGTAAGAATAACTCCGAATTGAAATTTTGTCGTAGATGAAACCGTCTTTCTCCCTATTAAAGAGAGACAACGAATCCTCAACATCCAATAGCTCGTTCAAAATGGGACTAAAAGATGGTGGTTGTCCAATGGGAACAGTTCCAATTAGAAAAACTACCAAAGAAGATCTCATTAGAGAAAGGAGATTTAATGCTAGTTATGCTCGTGGCACCTTTCATGTAAGCTGCTCCTTAATTATAAGATACTATTTTTATTATCGACACATATCTTGTTACTTATTCTGCTTTGAACATTTAGTTTGCTCTAGAACAAACATCAAATGGCCCACGTAACCAAATTTCTGGAGCTGGAACAACAGCTAGTATGTATAATCCAAAGGTTCTTCCGAACCAATGGAGTGCATCTGTTGTGAAGGTACAAAATGGTCGTGACCAAATACAAGCTGGGTGGCGTGTAAGCAATATATATAAATTAACTTTGCTAGTGAAATTTCATCCCCTTTTGTTGCTTCTACACGATAGGCGTATCAAAAATTGACAATGAATGTTATGTTTATTGATCTAGGTGGATCCAATTCTTTATGGTGATACTCCTACTAGATTTTACTCATTATTCAAAGTAAGTCTTTATTTTTTTCTTGGTTCATTCAATTAGTAAGTCATGCTTTAATAAAATTTCGTTATTCAAGGTTAGTTAAATATGTTATATCACATAGGCAGGTACAACTCAATGATTCAATATACGTTGCCCTGAATTTGTTATTGTGAATATGCAAATACCTTTGAACAAGGTGTTTAAGACTACCAGACCTGGAACCTTATTCGAGGAGACGTTCTTCATTGAACGGGTTAGATAAAAACTATATTGAACTCCTTTTTCCCATGTCATTCAAAAAGTAATTAAGAGGAAAATCTTTTTTTACTAGTACGCACAATGTATGAACATAATCTTTTTATATACGATTTTAATTTGGAGCAGGATCTAAAGAATGGAAGATGGTGGCTACGATATGGTCCTGATTTTGCACAGATTGGTTTTTGGCCTCCAGAGCTTTTTACAGGATTAAAGAGTTTTGCATCACAGGCAGCATGGGGTGGAGAGGCATTTAGTTCAGTGCCTACTTTCCCTTAAATGGGTTCCGGCCGTTTTTCTCTAGTTGTAAATACTAATCAGGATGCATATTGTAGCAAAATTTCAATTCTGGATTCTGCTGGCAAAACTAAGGATCCCGATCGATTATCAAGGTTTGAAGACGCCCACACGCTATACCAGGTTGTTGATGAACCAGTTACCAATGAGGATTTTGGGCATACGGTCTTTTATGGGGGGACATGGTTCTATCAAATAAATGACATGTATGTTGCGGAGATTTGTACGATCTGCTGGGAAGCAATGACCGGAGGAGAAGTCGAGCTTCCATGCGGCCACGAATTTCACCCTCATTGCATCCATGGATGGACGCCCAATTCTGCTACATGCCCAGTTTGTCGCCACATGCACTATATAGTATTTTATATGTTTGTTATTTACATGCAAATAAAAATATTAATTTTAAATATTTTTGTACTGGATTGAGTTTAATAGTTTTTGTGATTTAGATGACTTGGACAATTTTTATGAATAAAGTATAAGTTTACTGTTTTTTTTAGTTTGTTACAACAGAACGCGCACTCAAATTCATCTATGTACTTGTAAAACGAATAGTACAATAAAAGCCTTAATATAAACGGTCGTCGTTAGCATTGAATTTTCTTATTATTGTTTCATCTAAATTGCGTTGACAGTTTTAATTATCTACAAATAAAAAGAATGTCAACTTTCAATCAGTTTTAGTAGACACATGGTGGAAGCCAATGGAAAGGACCACAACATCTTAAAAAGACATTTTAAATGTGGAAATTACTTGCTATAAATAGAAAATAGAGGAAACATGTGACTCAGCTACGAGAATGACCTCCATTGCCCACAGAATAACATCATATGGGATATACTACATACGGAGAATGGCCAAAAATACCCCTAACGTATTGAAAATGGCTCACAAATGCCCTCCGTTAATTTTTTAATCTAAAAATACCCTTAACGTTTTATTTTTGGCTCACATATACCCTTGAAACTAACAAAACATGGATGATAAATTTTTGGCTCACCTTCCATCAATATACCATATATTCTTTTATATGTATTTTATACCACATATATAAATAAAATATATACATCATAATACATGTAAACAAACAAAATATACCATACATATTCTTTAAAGTTGTGTATTTTATACTTTATATATACCACTATTATATAATTCATCACATATACTATTATAATAGAAAATATATAATTAGAACCATCGGTCTCTGTTGTCATTTATTGATACATCATATAATTATGTCGGGTTGATTTTCGTGTCATTGAAAGCCCGAGAGACATTCTGAGTGATATTTATGTTTATTTATTTAATACATGATTGTAGGTTCCTCATTGACGTCATGGATCATCCACCAGTCAGGCACATCTACCGTGAAGCCAACTTGATAGCCCACGTTCTTAGCAAATTATGGATACCAAACGAGACTGAACGTGAAGACTTATTTTGGGCTACAGTACCTTTATTTGCTTATTTTAATTTTCGCAAAGACCTTTTAGGAACTGCATCGATAAGATCAGTTCCATGTAACTACTTCCGTAATAACTACTTAATAAAAATTTCTCGTTCTTAGCAAAAAAAACAAAAAAACTACGAGAATGACCTCAGTCAAACATATATGCATCCGGCTGCTGCTAAATTATTGGAAAATATTTAAGTCACAGACTCACATGCATGTCTAAACCGGGGTTTAAAAAAAAAAAAAAAAAAGGCCTTCCAAAAGTAGTAGTATCTGATATAGGACAAAAGTTGTTAGGGTGGACTTTGGTCCACATATTAACAGACTAGAGAGGTGATGCCCGTGCATGGCACGTGCCTACATGTTAGATAAGTATTTAGTCTATGCACGGGCCCACTTGTTAGTATTTAGTTTTTTTAAACTATGATGGTGATGGTATATACAACGCCCCCTATAAAAATTAAAATTAAAAATTTGCTCTGTTAGCTTTCACTTTTCTTAACCAAGCAAGTATATTCATCTTTTTTGTATAAGTTCTATCATGTTGTACACTTGAACTCTGCCCAGGGAACACATAACCATGTCTCTTAGGACTCTACGGACTAGAGCTTTATGAGCGTTTGATGCATCTGGCAATCTAGGCATCTAGCCGCAGTGGTTTGCTGCATCACAAGGAGTAGTAGGAGGAATAACTATTCTAGAATGACTATAATTTGGTGCAAACTCATTCTTTGTCTGTTCCATTAAGCATAAAAAACAATTAATATCTAAGATTAATAACAATGCTAAACTGGCCGACATAACTACCACTTTTATAAACCTCTTCATTTTTTCCACTTTAAATTCTTCAACTTCATCAATATACATGCAACACGGAGAGAGAGATTGTTGCACATGTTAAGAAGGAAATTGATTTCACCAAATCATTGAGTCCCTTCGAATGCAGAAGAATCAATCTTCTTGTATCTTTTTCTCCTTGTTTCTTTGGAAACACTACAAACATATTTGACCACAAAGCTCAGAACACGTCTTCGCTTTTGATTCCGATAATGCTGGCCGATAGCATCATATGTGAATTTCATGTCAGCCACAATTTAATTCTAGCCTTCAAACAACTCTGCTAATAAAAAATATAGTCAAAGAATAGTGTTTTCCCACAAAAGAAATTTAACGACAGATCCCTATCCCAAACATCAAAGAGAGAAAACTGTAAGTTTTCACTTTATGTTAGGCATCATCGATGCATCCTCTGTAATCTCTTAAACATAACATGGAAACACAGTTAATATGACAAAATGAACTTATTTTTCTTTCATTCATTGGTAGCTCCTGTTATCATGTAACAGAACCAAGTGCCATTAGCTAATAATTGTAATATGACAAATCAAGTGATACTTGACACGTATGTATAAGTATTGAGCAAGCCAATATGGAATTCGTTAGTGCTAAATTGAATTATTGAACAACATTCAAAATGCTTTCCCACCTCTAAGAAGTTTTATGGTATAAGCAATTGATTACATGTAATGATCACTAATAAGGGTTTTGTTTTTTGCTCAAATTGCTACTTTTAGACCATAGCTTGTGCCTCGAACAAATTCAGCTGTCAATTCATGTCAAGCCCACACAACATATAAAAAGAAATTTATTCATGCACAGATCAGTTTACTACAGAACCAGCTAAAGCATTCAAGGTTTCACTTTTGATAAGGTAGAACAATCAAGGTTTCAACCTCTAAACAAAAATTTTGACAGGAAAAAGGCTTAGAGAAATATTTCATAACCTCTGTAGTAATGCAAAGAAATGCTTGAAACTTCAAAGCTCCAGTAGAACATTATTCCTCTAACTGAACAAAATATACACTAACTATAAACAATCAATAGAAAAGCTTTCAAGTGTAAAAGAATATAACAGAAGAAGTCTCTCAAGTTGCCTATTCTGTGGAGAGTTTGTTAGTTGAAAGACTATCATTCTTGTTTAAACAAACAAGAGATTTAACATTCTAATCTTGTGTAGAAACAAAAAAAAGTCTCATCACAAGAGCAATTTCTCCATCGAATCATAAAAAATGCTGCGACGTTCTTGTTAACAGGATGATCTCTAGCTTTTCAAGAAAGTATGTGTTTGAAATCAGGGAATAGGTTTTTAGAATTAAAATGTATTATATTTAGTATAAGGGCAATAGAAAACACGCGTTCATATTACTATATTGTACAATCCATTGTCATTTGATGTCTTACCAACTTAAAAAACTACAAATGCACAAAACACCTATACACTTTAATTCGAAAAAGTTCAAGTGCAAAGTTTTACAGAGCAAAATTCATTCTAAGTATCTCCTTTGAAACTTCTCCTTACAATATTAGTTAAGGTACCTAAATATTACAAGCTATATTCACTATAATATTTGATAATCTATCCTGCCATACTAACTGTGATGTTAATTATTTATTGTGTATGATTTTTGGCAATGCCAAACCAAATGGTATGTAGGAAAGCGTTCATATAGGAGAAATTAAATAGGTACAGAGAGAGAGAGAGGGGTTTGGTCATCCTTAATTTTTTGTGCAGTCCCACAATTTTAGCATATATTCTATAACTGGAAGGCTACAATATTACCATCTTCATTAGACTATGTCAAGAACTAACTTGAATTATGAAGTCATGGAAAATCTTCATAGCTCCTTTTTCTTTTTGAGAAGGTAACATAAATCTTTATAGCTCGTTTGTGGAACTGATTATAAAATAACAGTCCTAAGCGTATTAGCATATAAGTAATAAAGGCCTTCGTAGGAAAGCTACTGTAATTTGTTGCTAAGCATTTCATTCGACTGCCTAATTTTCTTGCATAGGTTGTAGATGTTGAACTAATTGATGAACTTTAAATCAGTTTGCATAGTTACTTACATGAATATTTTTAACCAAGTTCTCTTCATTGTGATTTTCAAGCTACTAAAGACTACTGACAATTTCAGACTTAAATACCATGCATAGACATTGCATTGCATAAAATTGAGACTAAGACTCTCTGCAAGCTTATCATATAATCATCTCATATTGCTGACCCTAACAAAGATCAATTGTGACGGATCTGACAAAGACTACTATTTTGTGGACCGAAGTTGACTAACCTTCCATGGTGCCAGCAATCCTGTGAAGGCTGCAGACCTTCAATCACAGATTAAATACACCTGAATCGTCACTTAGGGCGTTGGTTATTTCAGTTGATCCCTCTGTCACATCTGCTTTCACCTGAAAATAATCAAAATAAGATTTGTGAATTCCATTACTCCAATTAAAATGAGTTAGACATATCATCAAACACCTTGGATGCATAATCCACTTCAACAACTATAGTATTATTTATGTTCACATTAAACAAAAACAGAAAAAGGAAGACAAGTGACTGAAAAATATTAAAATATATAGGTGTGATATTGTCTTCTATTTTTTTCCTTTAGAAGAGATTGAAACACAAGCTGGTGAAGCAAATACACTACTAACCATAGATGACCGATTCTCCCTCTTTCGAGGTGGCGGTTCGAGAAATGTTGGAAGGAAACAAATTTTAAAGAAAAATAAACGGAAAGAGGCATGTACTCACACTGGAGATCAAGACAAAACCTTGGGTGGGCTGACTTTGCAAACAAAACCATACTTTTGATACTTTAGACTTTTATGCGATGGTTCCATTTTGGAATTTGGAGTAGCTAATTTGCACCAAAAGAGAATTAATCGAAAGACATCAGATAATAATTATCCAAAATCATACACTGACATTCATCAAGGTATCTAGTTTTAGACATGCATGTGAAGATTAGATACAATTACTTAGACTCATATAAATTCTAGAATCTAGCACGAAATTATCAGAAAAAAGGCAATAAGCAAAAATAGATTGGAGAAAAACTTACCAGAACTGAGAGCTGAAACTAACATATATTCAAAAAAGTGGAATGAGCGAAGAAAATTTGCAGAAATACTCAGCATCATGGAGATATAGAAGATTTTTAGAAACTGCTAAGTAATGAAAGAGAGGAAGGAGAGAAGTGAAATAATGAGGTAATGCGCTTAGATGACCATTTAGGCTGGGATAGAATAGAATAGAATAGCCGTACACGTGTTAGTACACGTGTCACAGAAAAGTAACAGTAAATGCTTGAATGACAGCGAAATTACAACATTACCCTACAAGACTCCACACTTTTGAGAATACAATTCTTGTTGCTTATTGTACAATCACATATTGCATTGTTCGTACACTTCTTCACATTTATATATAAAGTGGTAAAGTAAAGTAAAATGGATAAAACTTTTAATCTAGGACTCCGATTTCCAGATTCCAACTCCACTTTGTCGTGCCTTGAACTTTGTCAATTGTTAACACGTATGGAAATAAATTCTAAGGCCCCATTAATTATTTCAACCACGTTAAAACACTCCAATCTCCTATCTTCTTCTCATTATTATTATTGGTGCAATTAAGTTGCAAAATTAATCTACCCTACTAATTATTTCACATACCTTTCTCCAAATATTTATTCAATTCCAAGCTCATGATTTACTTTTTTTTTTTTTTTTTTGGCTAAAGACAATAAAGTTAAATAAACTAAGAAGTTATTATTTCATTAGAATAATTCATCAAGCAATTATAGAATTATGCAGCATGAAATAATAATAATAATTTAATGTTAGTTACATATGAGCGCATATGCCAAGGTCAACAATAAATTCTCAGAAGGCATTTTTGTGGAGTCACGTGAAAGTAAATACCCATGGTCATATTCAATCTAATGACAATAACATCTTAGTCCAATTGTGTAACTGCTTTTTTAACAAAATCTTTGGGTGTGTTTGGTTCGAAGGAAAGTGTTTTCTGGGGAAAATGTTTTCATGGAAAATGAGTGGTTTTATCACTTATTTTTCCTTGTTTAGTTGGTGAGTGAAAATTTTTTTCCGAAAAAAATATTTTCTAGTGTTTGGTTAGAAAGTAGAAAATATTTTTTTATGATACTCTCCTCACCTCCCCCCTTCCCCCAAGTCCTCATATTTCCTTGCTCGCTCCCCCTCCCCTCCAAATACCCAACGTTTTCAGAATTCTTTTTTCTTCAAGAAATTTAATTATTCTTCTAAAAATGCACACAAATCAAATGAACTAATGTGTTGCTTTACCTTTTTACTCAAAAATAACGTTATAATTTGTGCTCCATAATTAAAAAGGAAAGATTTTTTTTTTGCTTGAAAAAAAAAATACTCTTTCTACATCATGAAAATAAAGTATTCATTTTATTGAAATAAAAGAAAATACTTTCTCTACATCACGAAAAGAAAATACTCATTTTGTTGAAATGAAAAAAATATTTTTTTTACATCATGAAAAGAAAATACCTTTTTTGTTGAAATGAAAGAAAAAACTTTTTTTATGTAAAGAAAATACTTTTTAGTTGAAATAAAAAAAATACTTTCTATATCATGTAAAAAAAATACTCATTTGTTGAAATACAAAAAAAATCTATCTATAACATGAAAAGAAAGTACTATTAATAATACTTTTATTTAGGGTGGGGGTTGGGGTTGGTGGGTGTGGGGGTTGGGTTGGTGGAGGTTGGTGGGATGAGGAATAGGGTGTGGAAGGTTGAGGAAGAGTTTTGGAAAATGTTTTCCTTCTCTTGATAGGGAAAATATTTTTCTCCAATTGGTCCAATTGGAAAAAAATGAGTTCATGAGAAAAATATTTTTCAAAACATTTAAGCCAACCAAACATAGAAAAATTAAAAAATATTTTCATCCGTACCAAACACACCCTTTGTGTCATTGCTGATGGTAACATTTGATCTAATTGAATGAATTAGAACTTTGTACTTATTGAAATCTTCTCACTTCTGCCAACTCATTACTTGTCCAGTTTGGTTTTAAGTTCAAATAGTAGGAGTACATGTTTTCAGGAAAATGATATGGTTTATTACTACCCCTTTTTGTCTTTGTCCATCTGCTTAGAATAAGTTGCTAGTATAGCTCACACGGTTGGCAAATTATCTACTCTAAATAAGCTAATTGATGATGAGAAAGAGAACAGTTGTTGAGAGAGTGTTCCCTCGTGTGTTTTGAGAGGTTGGCATACCAATCTCTAATCAAATATTTCTCCTAATTATACCAGAAAATGAAATTAAACCATACTATATCTATACATCATGGTGGGTCATATTGACAAGAGTGGGTTGCCCTAGTGGTGAGCACCCTCCACTTCCAACCAAGAGGTTGTGAGTTTGAGTCACCCCAAGAGCAAGGTGGGAGTTCTTGGAGGGAGGGAGCCGATGGTCTATCGGAAACAGCCTCTCTACCTCAGAATATGGGTAAGGTCTCTGTTATGGTGGGTCATATCTTAATTATGAGTTTTTAAATATAGAATCAAGAGAAGACATACTGAAATAAAGGAAAGCAAAAGTGAAGTGAAACTTTAGTTTCTTGTTTAACATTTAAGAGAATCATAAATAAAAGTTAATGGGACTAGCACCGGAACGTTTGTTTCTGCTGCGTACCTTCCTTGTTGCTTAATTATCATGAGCAAGTGCTGAGAGTCAATTCTCCCCGATAATGCTTAAGAGAAAATCAAGGTTACAAGACCATACTAGACAAAGGCTACAAGGCAAGACCTTTGCCAAAGACTCTAACCTTATTGTAGAGCATTGTGGTAGAACGAATCTTAAAAAAGGTCTCCCTCTTCTTTCGTTTCTATATAAGCTAACGGTCATTCCTCTTTTTTATCTTTTTCTTTTCATTGTCTTGAACCAAGAGGTTCCTGCTGCCCTGATAGCTGATGCCTCCTCCTTAGTGACTTGATGCCTCTTCTTGTCAAGCTTCTTGTATTGGTGGAAAAAAGACATATCACGTGGACCATTAGTAAGCTGACGGGGCATGACGCGTAGAGCATCGATATAGCGACCCTCAATTAGGTGAATTAAGAATGCAGGAAAGGCACGAGAGAAACACCCGCGGTATAACGTAGAGAAAAGAACCGGGCCTGATAGTTGTCAAGGAAAAAACAAGAACGAAATGAATGAAGGCTATAAAAGAAGGGAAGATACACGAACCAAAAATAAATAAGGAAGGGAAATCAGAGCAGTTACGAGGAATCTTTAGTTATGAATGTGCTAGTTACAGTTACCTATGGGAACAGACAATCAATACAATTAATGCCATTAGTGAGCCCAAATTAAGTGAGGGAACCGTTATAATTATATGTTCCTATATAAGGACAAAAATTTCATTTGTAAAGACGTGTTACGATTATTACTGAAAAATATACTATTATTCTTTGCTTTACTCTTCACGTTTTAAGCCTTGATTTTGGGGAGTGATTGTCAATTCACTTCTTATTTTTCTTTGCTAATCATTTCTATTTTTTGATCTATTCTTCCTAAAATTGTTGGGAAAGTGAAGTAAATCTTGATTATCAGTAACCCGTTTTCTTCTAAATATTAACTTTGACCGAGAAATCTATTTTTGGTTAAACAAATTGGTTCCGTTACCGGGAATCTGATAATCTTTTCACTTTTCAAAATCTATTTTTTGACAACCAACTATGTCAACTGTTAACGAAAATAACCAGCTGAACCAACAAGGTGGAACTCCACCACACCACTCTCCAACGGGATCTCCTCAGCAGTCCCGTGGAGGTTCACCTAAAAGGTCTACATCACGCCCTGATGATCAACAAGGGGACGAACAAACCGTAGAGCAAGACGCTCTAAAGCAATTGATTGCGGAACACGTGAATAGTGCACTACAAGCCTTTGTCAGAGGATTGCCCAATGCGCCACAAACTCCCCCACCGGTCAATACAGTAACCTTAGAAAACCTTCGCTCAGAGCTTGACAATTCTGAAAGTGGAGAAATTCCTAACGAGTCTCGTGATTGAGGGTCTCTAATTTACAAAGTTTAGTACTAACTTTACAGAAACAATTGAAGGAGCAAAACGATCGCATAGAGCAAATACCTGGTTTGCCGCTTGTGATCAAAGGGATGGATATTGACAAGTATTCAAAATAACCTTGGAAACCAAGTGCAACACCTTTACCAATTCCTAAAAAATTTAAAATGCCTTATATTCCAAAATATGATGGAACAATTGACCCTCGAGATCACGTGACTGCGTTCACAACTGGCGTGAAGGCAACGATTTAACCAAGCAAGAAATCGAATCAGTTTTGTTTAAAAGGTTTGGTGAAACACTCACGAAAGGAGAGTTAACATAATATTCTCTTTTACCTGAAACTTTATTGATTCTTTTGCTGAGCTTGCAAATTCATTTATAAAAGTACATTCGGGAACTCAGAAAGTTGAAAAAAGGATGGAAGACAACTTTAAGATAAAATAAGGGAATTCGTAGATAGATTCCACCAGGAGAGGATGTTGTTACCTCGAGTACCTGATAACTGGACAGCTATGGTATTCGCGAGCAATTTAAACGAGAAAAGTTCAGACGTCATGAGAAGGCTGAAGGAAAGTTTGCGAGAATTTCCAGCAACGACTTGGAATAATGTGTACAACAGGTACAATACAAAGTTGTGGATAGAAGAAGATACGGTCGCACAGCCAAGGGCCGGTTAAAGAGCAGGATCGAGATGTTCAGAATAAAAAAAAAGGACCCAAAAAAACAGGTACGAGTCGTACATGGGACAAGTAGGACGGGACTCTCGATCTAAATAGGAGAACGTACGATTTGACTCAAGACCAAGGCAAAAAAATACGAGTTCTTCATCTAGGTTCAGAAAGGAACGGGATGCCCGAGGCAATGATTTCAATACGCATGCGAGGATAGGAGATTACAACTTTAATGTCAGCATCTCCGAATTAGTAGTTGTTTTAAAAGGTATGGGAGATAAGGTGCGGTGGCCTAAAGAAATGAGATCAGATCCAAGCAAAAAAAATCTAGATTTCTGGTGCGATTTCAGAATGATCATGGCTATAGAATAGCAGATTGTAGACTTCTACAGGGAGAAGTCGAGCATTTGTTGAAGCAAGGTTATCTTACTGATCTGTTCAATGAGAAAGAAAGACAATCATATATGAAGAATAGACAGGAACCCCCCGAAACCTCCATCACCAAAAAGAACAATCAACATAATAACTGGGGGAGATGAGGTCAATGGTGTAATATATACAACTACAAAAAAGACGTCAAAAGTCACGGTTACTCACGGGAATCGAGTTCGCCATGTCTTGGATGTAGATAGTATAACATTTGATGATGAAGATGCAGGCGGCTTGATGATTCCTCACAATGATGCACTGGTAATATCTTTACTTGTACACGATACTAACATAAAATGAATTTTGATTGATCCAGATAGTTTAGTGAACATCATTTTACTGAGGGTGGTAAACGAAATGCAAGCTAATAACAAGGTGATACCAAAGGAACTGACCTTGTCCGGGTTTGATAATTCAAGTGTTATCACAAAAGGGGAAGTTGTACTCACAACGTTCGCAGAAGGAGTTGTTAAGGATACAAAGTTTCAGGTGATAGAAACGGATATGGCTTATAATATAATTCTTGGAAGATCGTGGATTCATGATATGGATGTTGTCCCATCCACATTGTATCAAGTTATCAAATTTCCTTCACATTGGGGAATCCGTCAAATTCGTAGAGATCATCAAGCTTCAAGAAGTATCAATTCAGTGGTGATTGCAAGCACGGTAACCAATGATGCAGACGCGAAATAGCAACTACAGAATTCGGTTGAGGATGTTGTTACAAAGACCTCAACTGAAGACATACCAGGAGAGACTGATGTTGATTCGAGACCCGATGTTATTCAAGAGCCAGAAGAAAATGAAAATATTAAGACAACTACTGAAGAACTCGAAGCTCTAGTGCTATTTATACATTGGCCAGACAGAAAAGTTTATGTCGGAGCAAATTTAAACCCAAAAATGAAAGTTAAGTTAATTGAATTTTTATGAGCTAACATAGATTGATTTGCTTGGTCGCACTCAGATATGACAGGTATACCACCGGAGGTGATGAGCCACAAACTGAATGAGGATCCATCATACCCACGTGTCAAGCAAAAGAAGAGGAAGCAGGGATCCTTAAAAAATCAAGTGATCCAAGATGAGGTACAAAAACTTTTAAAAATTGGATTAATACGAGAGGTAAAGTACCCTGTCTGGTTAGCTAATACCGTGGTAGTTCTAAAAAAGAATGGAAAATGGCGAGTTTGTGTAGATTATACTGATTTAAGTAAGGCTTGTCCTAAAGATTCACTTCCTTTACCGCATATAGATCAACTAATTGATTCTACCACAGGACATGAGTTTTTGAGTTTTTTAGATTCATATTCAGGATATAACTAAATAAAAATGGACCCTCTAGATGAAGAAAAAACTGCATTTATCACAGAAAGGGGGACTTATTGTTATAAAATCATGTCATTTGGCTTGAAAAATGCTGGAGCCACGTATCAAATATTGGTGACTAAAATATTTCAAGAACATCTGGGAGAAACTATGAAAGTCTACATTGACGATATGCTAGTCAAGTCAGCGCATGCGGGAGATCATTTTCAACACTTGTGAGATACTTTTGAGATTCTCCACAAATATAATATGAAGCTAAATCCGAAAATTTTTTAGCGTGGATTCAGGTAAGTTTTTAGGCTTTCTTGTTTCTAACAGGGGTATTGAAGTGAATTCTGCATAAATCAAAGCTATCGAGAAAATATCAGATATACTAACAAGCAAGAAAGAAGTGCAGAGATTAACAGGCAGGATAGCAACCCTAGGGATGTTTATATCAAAAACGTCAGAAAAGAGTTTTAAATTCTTTTTGGTATTAAAAAAGCAGAATTAGTTTGAATGGACTGATGAGTGCCAACAAGACCTCAAGGACCTAAAATCGTATCTGTCGAATCCGCCTCTGCTAGCCAAACCAAAAGACAGTGAAAGGCTTCTCATCTATCTCGCTTGTCAGAAGTGGCGGTAAGTGCGGTGTTGGTTTGAGAGGATAAAGGTAAACAGTCCCCAATTTATTATGTTAGTAAATCTTTAGTAGATACTGAGACACGGTATCCCCACTTGGAAAAGCTTGCTTTAGCGTTAATTATGGCATCTAAGAAGTTAAGACCTTATTTTCAATGTCATCCTATTTATGTAATTACTACTTTCCCCCTGAGGAATATACTGCATAAACATGAATTATCAGGTCGATTAGCTAAATGGACAATAGAACTCAGTGAGTATGATATCATATATCAGCCCAGAACTGCAATAAAATCGCAGGTTTTAGCAGATTTTGTAGCGGATTTTAGCACGAATTTAGTTCCTGAAGCAGAAAAAGAACTGCAAGTATTTACCAGAGCTAATCCGGGGACTTGGACTCTATTTACCGATGGTTCTTCAAACGTTAAAAGAGCGGGTTTAGAAATTGTTCTAATTCCACATTCGGGGGAAGTCATAGGACAAACAATAAAATGTTATCCAATCACTAACAATGAGGCAGAGTATGAAGCTGTGATTGCAGGCTTGGAATTGGCACAAGAACTTCGTATAGAGCAGATTGTGATCAAAAGTGACTCGCAGTTGGTGGTTAACCAGATGCAGGGGCTTTACGTTGCAAGAGAAACGCGAATGCAGCAATACCCGGAGAAGGTGCGAGAATTGCTTAGACAATTTCAGACATGGAAGGTCGTGCAGATACCCATGGAAGAGAATGTAGAAGCAAATGCGTTGGCAAATCTCGCGTTTGTCGCGGATGTAACAAATACAGAAAATGCTATCGTGATTCATTTATTTCATTCGGCACTTGACTAAGACAAAAGTGAGGTAAATTTTAATAATCTAACTTGGGATTGGAGAAACAAATTTGTGAATATTTTGCAGTATGGTATCTTGCCTGAGGACAAGAAGAAGTCACAATTGCTTCAATAAAAAGCCGCTTGGTATTGCTTGATTCGTGGAAATTTATATCGAAAGATGTTTGGGGACCTTTAGCACGGTGCCTCGGTTCATCACAAACAGAGTATGTGATGAGAGAAGTACATCAGGGGCACTGCAATAATCACGTTGGGGGAAGATCATTGGTAAAGACATTAATAAGAGCAGGATATTATTGGCCAAAAATGGAAGAAGAAGTAGAGAACTTTGTAGCCAGGTGCGATAAATGTCAACGATATGCCAATAACATGCACCGCCCAGTAGAGCTGTTGCATTCAGTTATTTCACCATGGTCCTTCATGAAATGGGGCATGGACATTGTAGGCCCGTTGCCTCAAGCTAAAGGAAAGATACGGTTTCTATTAATTTTAACAGATTATTTTTCAAAATGGGTAGAAGCAGGTGCTTTCAAACAGGTGCGGGAAAAAGAAGCCAGGGACTTTATTTGGCGAAACATTATATGTCGATTTGGGGTTCCAAAGGAAATCGTGTGTGACAATGGCCCGCAGTTCATAGGCACGAAAATCACAAAATTCTTTCAAAGTTGGCAGATTAAACGAATTACATCCGCACCTTACCACCCTACGGCCAATGGACAAGCTCAATCGACAAATAAAGTTATTATCAATAACTTGAAGAAGAGACTAGAAAAATCAGAAGGCAAATGTCCAAAAGTATTACTGGGGGTGTTATGGGCTTATCGAACGACAACAAAAACAAGTACGGGTGAGACTCCATTTTCACTTATATATGGTGCATAAGCTTTGATTCCGGTAGAGATAGGTGAACTAAGTACAAGATACACATATACTAATGAGGAAGCAAATAAGGAGGAGATGCGAGTAAATTTGAATTTATTAGAACAAAGGAGGGAAGCAACATTAATTCGAATGGAAGCTCAAAAACAGATGATTGAACGATATTACAACAGGAAAGCTAATTTGAGATACTTCAAGATTGGGGACTTCGTCCTCAAAAAGGTGTTCAGGTCGACAAAAGTGGCCAATGTAGGAAAATTGAGTCCAAATTGGGAAGTCCCTTATAGGGTTCGAGGCATAGCTGAAAAGGGAGCATTCGAGTTGGAAACCATGGATGGCAAGGTACTACCATCAAACTGGAACATAGTTCATTTGAAGATGTATTACTTCTAGACGAGGAAAGTACCCACGGTCAGGTATCACGCAAGTTCAATTTTATTTTATTCTTTTGAATTTTACTAACCATTTTAGATGATAGGCAAAAACTAGCCCGTACCAAATGATGATATTAAACCCGAAAGGCATGCGGAATATTGAATTATTCCTGGTCTAGGTTGCAACCTTTCTGATAGAAAAAGAGTTATACAGTCATCATCTTAATAATTATCTCCGAGTCCCGTTCGTATTTTCCTTTTCAGGGAATGGACCAAAAGGAAGGAGTAATCCAGTGTTCGAGATTTCATACTTCAAAGCTCTAACACTGGGGGGACTATGCATATAGAAGAAAGAAGGAAGCAAAAGAACCAAAAAGGCATAGTTCAGTTCAGCCTGAATCAAAAACCTTAAAGAAACCTTGAAATATTTTCAAAAGAGTGCGAACTCGCGAAAAGCAAGATATTCCATATTCCCACGAGTTTTAGGTTAAGGCCAAAAATTTAGTCACGGGATAATAGACCCGATTTTGTATTTAAAAATCTACTATAATGAAAGCAGTTATGAAAGTGTTGTATGAACAGTTATGGAAATGATGTATGAAATTTATTTGAAAGTTCAAAACATAAAATTCCTCAAATTATTTCTATTTTCATGTCTACTTCATGTTTCATATATGTGCATCAATATGAAGATGAGACGTCATCTTCATCAGTGTCGTTAACATAAAAGGGCCCTCTTTTATAAAAACCCATGTTTATCAAAGTCACGGATTGTTAAGGCACTTTTAAATGCAAGAAAAAGCTCAAATATCAAAAAGGAAAAGAGCATAATATGCGGGGCAACCGAAATATTTATATATATTAACCTTGAAAAACAAGGGTGATAATTTGTAATCAAACCCCAAAAAGACAGGGGCAGCCAAAAATAAACCTTCCAAAAAAGTTGTTAAATTAAGGAAAAAACAGCATAAGGGAGTTCCAAATAAATTCTAACAAAAAAGTAAGGGAAAGAAAAAAAGCTAAGGAGCATCATCAACGGGAGCATCATCGACGGGAGAAGAAGGATTAACTTGGGAAGAAGAGGCTTGAACATCAGCTCTGCCAGGAACAAGTCCATCTCCATCGCCCTTGGAACCTTCATCTTCAGGTGAGGAAAAGCTTTAACATTGCTGAGTTTTATCAATTTCTTCTTTAGCCCTAGCAATCTCAACATTAAGGTCAAAATCCTCCTGGTTGGCTTCAATTAAAGTCTCGAGGAGAGTGTTCAAAAAAGCCCAGCTCACATCCAGTGATAACTTATCCTCGAGAGCCTCATAATCCTTCTCCCACTGATCAATCTCAACACTCAACTCTTCTTTTTCTGCTTCCGAGACTTCATAGGCTCTCTTCAAAGGGGCAAGAGAACTTTCCAAGAACTGAATATTATCTGTAGAGTTGCGGAGATCTTCCTGAGCTTGGATAAGTGTCTGAACCAATTCTCTCGTGTAAACCTCTTTTTGATTGAGGAGTTCTTTCAAACCCCTTATCTCTTCAGTAGCCTTGGAAAGTTGTTCAACACAAGAGGATTCCAGTATGTCCTTGTCCTTCTCGACCTGGCTGGAAGAAGCTTTTTCAACCGCTAACTCGGCGGAAACCATCCTCATTTATTGCTCCAAAGTATTCTTCTCTTCTGCAAGAACTTCCTTTTCCAGTTGAAGACCTTCGAATTATTCTTTCCAGTTGTCATCCTCGGCGCGCAATTCAATAACTTGCTGGTCAGTCTGAGAAACTCTTTTCATAAGTTCTGTGCCAATTAAATTAATCTACAAAAAAGGTAGGGGAGGAAGAGTTATGAATGAGAAGAAAGAAGGAAGGAAGTGTAATTAAACTTATACCTTCAAAGAAGAATGAACAATGTCATTCATTAAGGTCAGTGAGCTTTGTCCTTCTAACTTTTTCTTCTCCATGGGGCCTAGCAGTGGCTTCAACCACACATCAGCTTGACTGGATTTTCTCAATAAGTTTCCGCCTTCAGGGACCTCAATTACAACTCTTTTCATCTCCCTTCTGCTGCTAGAAGGTTCGGCTTCCACATGAGAAGCAGCCACGGGAGTAACAATCGGAGTAACGTCAGGTAAAGACACATGGGGGTTAATGGTATATGGAACTGGAAGGGAAGCAAGAGGCAATTCTTCAAAAATAGGCTCGAAAGCTTCTTCACCCTCGAAGCCTTGAGCGAATAATCCATCAACGGAACTGGATGAAGGATTAACATCTTCATCAGAAATCACTAAATGAGCGTTTTCTGGCTTATCTATGCGTCTGAAAGGAATTGAACTTGATGGAAGGTCATGAGAGGCAGGAGTTTCATCATTAGAAACCACGCGTCTCCTAACATGCGGCTTTCTCACCAGAGAACCTTCTTCTATCTCCTCTTCATCATCAGAGCCACGAGCTTCGTCAGTTTTCCTTTTGGGGGAAGGAACATTCAAAATCCGTACCTGGGCAAGACTCATGGAAAGCCTGGTTGATGGAACAGACGCGGGACTAATGCTACGAATAGCAAATCCTAATTAAAAAAAGGGGAGGATGCAATTTGTTTCATATAAACAAGTAAGAGAAGAAGAAGAATTATGAAGGTAAAAAGTACTGTGCATTTTGATCTTCCAACCAAATTTTTGAGAAAGGAATTTCCAAAATCTTTTGTCCATAGGAGCAGTAGTTAACATCTTTTCTACCCAAGCACAGAACTCGAAAATCTCATCAAAGACTTCCATGGTTGTGGAAAAATGGGTATGTGATTACATAAAATAATTCGAGGCATATAAAAAAAGAGAGAAGAAAACCTTACGTGCAAAGTTCTATTTTTCTTGGAAAGGAATATTTTCTTCGCCCACTAATCCACTAGTGGGGGCAGCAATAAAGAGGGCGTACCAGCCACGGTCTCGGTCATCCTCGGGGATAACCAACACTCTTTTACTTCTAGCCACGAGAGAAAAAACTCCTTCATAAAATAATTTGGGGGAATAAAGATGAAGCAAATGCCGAAAAGTTAAAGGGACGAAAACCAAATTTGATAAATAACGAAGGCAAGCAACAACCCTCCACACGATGGGGCCTGTCACGCCCTGTTTTTTCACCTTTACAACCCTCCTTAAAAGATAAAGAAGATTTTTAATCTCAAAAGGGTTTTCAATTTGAAAGTGACAAAAAATATTTGTTTAAAAGGGATTTTCTCAGAGTCGCCACTTGGCATATAATCTCGATGTGCCAAGTCACTATTTAAAAATAATTTTCCCTTAAAAACATATTTGACTCTAAATCAGTTTGCACCAGAGATTCTAGATAAGGGGGTACATTTGACTCGGGGAGAAGGTTTTAGGCATTCCCTGAGTCCCGTAACTAGTACAGTTACATACATGATCTAGTTGACTTTAAAGAATACTCTAATTGAGGTAAAACATACAAAAAAGAAAATAAACACAAAAGAGGTTCGAGGTTGTCCCTACCTAATAAAAGAACAGAAGATAACAAAAATAAATCTAATTATCCTACTATGCCTCCATGATACCGCCTCGGCCTCCTTTTACGTTCACTTCGGGGCATTCCCCTGAAAAAAATTCGTACAGAGTCTACGGGGCATTCCTCTGAATATGAACTAAAGGGAACGACCTCTCACCTCGAATAAAATAAAAGAAAAGACCTAAAGTTTGCCTATCTGAGTGTGTGACATGCTACTAGCGATTTAATTAATAAATAAATAAAATAAAAGCAGCAAGGTCATTTAAGCTCAATTTCCTTCACATTTTTAAAGCCAATTCCCATGACCCATTTGTCTCATAACAAGATTGTTTTCATATCAGATTAAAATCAAACAACTAAAATCCAAAACATTTACCAAAACAAACAAGATGTTGAGCCACAGTAATAAAAAATAGAGTATCGGACAACTGAATATTAATCTAAGAAACAAACCATCAAAATCATACCGCAAAAAGAACACATGAAAGTGACGAGAATAAGAGAATAGAGAAAGAATTGGACCTTAAGCAGCAAAAATCTTTCCCAGTGTATTCATAAGAGTCTCTGAATCAAACCGTACACCCAAACGACCAACGGACGAGATGGAAACTCAAAAGTAGCAACCAAACTTTAGACGAAAAACTGGACCACGATCGGAAATAAAATGATAGAAACTAAACCCGAACCTCGAACGGCAGCCTCGCTGCTTTTTCCTTTCTTAGATCCGAGCTCCTAAAATATAAAGCACACAGAATTATAACTTTGTTTTATCAATCAGAGAAGTCTTTCGGGTGGAAATACGGTAGTGTTTAGGTGGTGTCGACGGTGATAATGACGAAAATAAAATGGATAATGAGTAAGGGGATCAAAAGCTTGCTTCTGCTGCGCCGCTATGGATTTTCTCGCGTCCCTTCTGTTTTTCTATTTCGTTGTCCATTCCTCTCTCACTCGCGTTGTGTGTGTGCAGCTGCCTAGGGTCCTTCCAGATTAGGGGTTTGGTGTTAAATATGTTTTTATATTGTGGGTAGATAGGATATGGTTCATTAGATGAGGAGATATTGGATGGCCAAGATTAAAAAGCACTGGGTCGGGTAGGGCAGATGGGTCAACGAGTATGGTCTAAGAGGAGTGGATTAGGTTGGTTGAATTGAGCTTAAAATAATATGGGCATTCTAAAATTGAAATAAAATCTATACTATAAAATACAAAACTAATTCTAATTAATAATATTATATTGTGAAACTATTTTTGGTATTTTTTCAAGATTATATAAAAATAAAAGCAGAGTAAAATAAAAATTCTAGTAAAATAGTATGACTACAAAACATTAATGAAACTATTTTTGTGTTTTTTAAAGGATCATACTAAATAAAAATAGATAAAAATATGTGAAAATAGTATTACTACATAAAATACTAATTAACCTTATATAAAAATAGACTTGAAACTATTTTTGTGTTTTTATTTTTTATTTTTATTTTTGATTTTTTAAAATACAAAAACAGACCAAATAAAATAACAATAGAAATAATATCTTAGAATCCCAGAAAAATTAAAATAACTCAAATAAATATATAAAATATGCGAAACTACTAATATAGCTTGAAGACGTATCGGGTCAAAAATTACGTGCTTACAGCTGCCCCTTTTTGCTTGGAAATACGAAGTATTTTTGAGTAAAGAAACAAGTAAGCGACGTAATTGATTTCTGACCCAACACTTATTCAGAAGAAAGAAAGATGGATAAAAAATTATGACCGAGCCCTGGTATCTAAGCTGCCTACATATCCTTGGCTATAAAGGAATCAGGCCACATGTAGTTCAGAAGTAGATGAAGTGATGGAGTATGTGGAGAGGATGAGAGAGTCGAGTGAGGTACCGTTTGAGTCTCCGGTCCGCGGTCTCTGCCATTACATCATAAATAAAAAGCAAAAATTACAGTAAAAATAAAAGAAAAATATAAGATCATATCTACTTCTTGTCTTGAATCTTCCTTGAATCTCCACTTGATCCTTCAACATGAAACTGAGAATTCACCATATTTTTCAGGTGGGCATCCTGCTGACTTGAAT
Organism: Nicotiana tabacum; assembly: GCF_000715075.1. NCBI lineage: Eukaryota > Viridiplantae > Streptophyta > Magnoliopsida > Solanales > Solanaceae > Nicotiana > Nicotiana tabacum. The sequence continues at coordinate 136,687,229 of NC_134102.1, forward strand.
TTGAAGAAAACTAGAAGTTGACCCTATTCTTCAGGCGGGCATCCTGCTGCTTGCACTTGAAATAAATTTGAACTTGGAGTACACTTGAGCTTGCAAACCTTGTTTTTCAGGCGGCTCGCGCTACTTCTGTTTTGAAGTGAAAAAACTGGAGGTTAACCCTATTCTTCAGGAGGGATCCTGCTGCCTCTGACTAGAACTTGAAAATTGAAAGTTGACCCTATTCTTCAGCCGTGCTCCTGGTGCCTCTATGACTTGAACTTGAAAACAGAAAGTTGGCCCTATTCTTCAGGCGGGCTTCTGATGCTTCTGAATTGAACTGAAAATTGACAGTTGACCATGTTCTTCAGGCGGGATCCTCCTGCTTGATCTTGAAAGAAACTGAAAGTTGACCCTGTTCTTCAGGCAGGCTCCTGGTGTTTCTGACTTGAACTTGAAAACTGAAGGTTGACCTTGTTCTTTAGGAGGGCTCCTGGTACTTCTTTGACTTGAATCTAAAACCAATTTCTAAAACATTGACCCTCGTTCTCCAGGTGGGTTCCTGCAATCAAAACAAACAAAACAAACAAAATTTTCTGCCCCAGTTTGTACTAGGAATATTTGTGAGTTGTTAGCAAAACTGTAAATCACCTATGCTATTGATGAAGGATGCGGTGATGAGACCAAAACTGAAGAATCGACTAGGATGTGCATCTCCTATGAGATTGAGCTTGAGGAAATTTATATACTGAGTTTGACTAAACTAAAAATTGACCCTATTCTTCAGGCGAGACCCCTGAACTCAAGGAAAACTAATGATTACCAACTTAACGAAATTGAGAACTAACCCTATTCTCCAGGCGGGACCCCTGAACTTAAAGTAAGCTAAAGATTAGTAACTTAAGGAAACTAAAACTGATCCTATTCTCTAGGCGGAACCCATGAACTCCAGAAAAACTAAAGACTAACAACTTAAAAAAAATTAAAAGTTGACCCTATTTTCCAGGCAGGACCCCTGAACTTAAGGAAAACTAAGGATTAATAACTTAAGGAAACTAAAACTGACCCTATTTTTTAGGCGGGATCCCTGAACTTAAGAAAATTAAAAACTGACCCTATTCTCCAGGCGGTACCTCTGAACTCAAGTAAAACTAAAGATTAACAACTTAAGAAAACTAAAATGACCCTATTCTACAGGCAGGACCCCTGAACTTAAGAAAAACTAAAGATTAACAACTTAAAAAAACTAAAATTGGTCCTATTCTACAGGCAGGACCCCTGAACTTATGGAAAACTGAAGACTCTTCTGACTATGGAGAATGCCTAGGAGGTACAGTGATTTTCTCAACTAAGAAAATACATGGGGGTAATGAGATTCTCAAATAGCCTATACTTCAATTAAAACAACCATGTGATTTTTTTCTCTTTTATTTTCCTTTTTTTAATAAAACAAAATTGGTTGACTCGTGACAAACTTGTAAGCATTATTATTTGAATTGGCTTGCGAGGGTTGATTTGCATTGGTTTCAAAGAAGGTCCAAAGTGATTTGCCCATGGGATTCGACCAAGTTTGTTCCCGTCACTTCACTCAAATTTCCAAAATTAATTTATTCTTTTCAGTTGTATTGCGAAACAAATTATTTCCCTTTACTTGGATTGCCGAACTGATCGTCTTTTTCACCTTGGTTGCCACACTGGTCTTCTCCATTCCTAATTTGGGACCTCTTTGTGGCAAATTTGAAAATTCTTTCTTGCTTGTCTTGAGCAACCGAAGAAGAATAACAAATGCACAAGTAGAAACCAAAGAAAGTGGTATATGATAAGATTCCACTGAAAAAAAGTAGAGCTTATCTAAAAATGAAGAATAAGGCAACGAAATGTGACATGCATTTAGATCAATAACTTGATTTGCCCATCTTTTCAAACTTATTGACTCGTCAAATCCTTGCTTGAAGATTTGGTCTACTTTGTTCCTCCAAATGTGCCGCAGATGTTGCATGTTTTCATCAAAGACATTTTGTTGTACACATATCGCAACATTTCAACTTCTAGTGCCTCGAAAGGTTTTCACTAACAAGTCTCTCTCATTTTTCTCTTTGCTCTCATTCATTGCTACTTCCAATTCTTAGCTTGGCTAATTTACTACCCCTTCAATCGTTATTGATTTTCACAAAAATCTTGATAAGCTCACAACATGCTTGACTTGGTATTTTCAGGAATCGATCTGATAAGGACTTTTATTTGGACCGTAATGAAGGCTTTTGGACAGGGTGAGAAAGAAAGGACTGCATGGAGGCTCAAAATTGTAATGACATGGTTACTTTATTTATAACTTTTGGAATCTATTTTAAAAACTTTGCCCCAATTTCTGAAACAAGAGAATTTGAGTTTTTTTTCCTTTTTTCTTCTTTTTCTTTTTTTTTTCTTTTTTAGATGGAATTTCTAAAAAACTGCCCCACTCTTGACTTCGTGGGATTATAAAATATTTTATTTGGTGCGACCGAACCGTGAGACTGCCTACGTATCTTGTGGTAACAAGAATCAGGTCGAACGTAGTTCAAAAAGCTACATGGTATGAGGATCTCTCTCATTTTCTTCTCTTTTTTCCTTTTTTTCCTCTTTTTTTTCCTTCTTTTTTTCTTCTTTTTTTTTTCTTCTCTTTTTTTTCTTCTCTTTTTTCGTCTACCTTTTCTTCTTTTTCTTGGACACTAAATTTAAACAGGAACTATTTTAAACCTTGACAGACACTTGATTTCAAAATAAGGTTGCCAATGAAAGACAAACATATTATGGCTCAAAGGGCTGACAAGTGGTATTAGTGTTTGGATAGCAGAAAGACACCCTTTCATCATTTCAACTCTAAAAATGCCAACTCAATACATGTTTCAAATTGATTTCACCCGGAATATCCTGAAAGATTAATATACATCTCAATGATAGAACTTAAATTACTTCATATTCCACTTGAGAATTCTCTCTCCTCAACTGAGTCCTGGAGGTGCTTATCATTAACTCAAAAACTTATTTCTTCCTGGATGTGAAATTCATCGTCATCTTTTCCCTTAGAACTACATTATCTTATAACTCATTGCCTGAAAGCTTGTACTGATGTCCAAACCTTGCCACCGGTCAAGACGCATGTCACATTAATTAGGCTAAAAGGTGGTGAACTGTAGTATCTGAGAATGAGAAAATGCAATAACGATGAGGAGTGGGTGAAATATTCCATTTAAGAGAGAGAAGTGAAAAAGAAAACGGGGGTAGAACAAGACAAGCAAAATACGATCCAAAACCCCTGATTGAACCAGTCTATTCGAAAGAATGACTAAATTAAAATCACAAACCAGTCCCTCTAGCACGAGATAGGATTGAGATTTGAACTACTCTTGAATCCCTTGGACAAGGTCATAGGGTATTGTTGACATTTGAGGTCAAGGGGCATTAGTATCCTCCATGTTGAATCAGTTCGTTGGACCTTTTGAATTAATCAAGACCTTGAAGTGTTCAAAAAAGGGGAAGTGATGGTTTGTATCAAGTGGTACATGGTCTATGTTATCTTTGGATGTGAAGATGGATTGAATGAAGATGAGTGGGGTCTTAAAAGCACTTGAATTATCATTTCTGGCCAAGATTGCTTTTGGTTAAAAAATATGGGAATGGTGTTTGTTCAACTCCAAACTTGTTACAAGTCAACCTTTATTTTGAAAAACCTCTTCTTTTTTTTTTCAAAAATAATTCGATCGAACCCGATGTAGGTTGCCTACGTATCTCACATCCGGTGAGAATCAGATCAAGCGTAGGTTTGGAAGATCGGGAATAGACTAAATAAACCAACTTCCTTTTCTTTTTTTCTTTTTCTTTTCTTCTTATGCAAAATCAAACTATTAGAATATCTAAAAATAAGAATTTGTTTTTTGGATTTTGATCTCTTTTTTTTTCTTTTTTTTTTTGCAAATTTGCGAAGAAAGACTTCTTAAAATGAAAGACAATATTTTTGTTTTTTTAGTTTTCGAAATATTCACAAGAAAGACTTCCAAAGAAGAAAGGATCTTTTTTTTGAATTTTTAGTTTTTATTTTAATTTTCGAAAGAAAACTTTCAATTTTTAAAAATTTTCGAATGAAAGACTTCTAAAGAAAGAATTATAGAAAACTATTTTTGGATTTTTGAAAATTGGGGCCGGACCCGATAAAGGTTGCCTACGTATCTCACATCCAGTGAGAATCAGACCTGCGTAGTTCTGGAAAAGTAATGGACAAAATAAACTAAAAATAAAAAAACTTTTTGGATTTTTTTCATGTATAACTTTTTTTTTGTTTTCACATACAAAATAGGAAGTACGATAAAAAAAGACTCGACGAACCCAACTAGACTATGACAGACTCTGACACCACCTAAAAGACTCAATACTACTGCACAAGACTAGAAAGTAAAAGACAACATAAAACAGGCTCAGAAAATAAAAAGTCCCCTCAAACAGCTCCTGAAGGCAACAATCCTGGTGGGGATAGTCCTGGGGCGTCTGTCATGCTCAAGCTCTGGTAAATTAATCCATACCTGAATGAGAATAATAAGACTAAATAGAGTTAGTGACTCAAGACACTATGCGACGCCACAACACCTCCTATTGGACACATGCGAGACATGATTGAGCTATTTTTATAAAATAGCCTACATGGCCAAGGGTGGCCTACGTGGCCAAGGGTGGCTATTAGTGCAAACTCAACAAAAATGACCTCTAAGATATGGAAATATCTCACTAAGGCGTATATGGCTTCAAACTCCCAATAATCATGGCCCTAGAAATTATTTTGCAAAAATGACCCATTTGGCAAAAATAGCCGATAGGGCCAAACGCGGCTAGAGATGCAAATTCAACACAGACGGGCCTTAATATGATACCTAGTTGAGGACTCAAGATTCCAAGACATGGGTCACTGAACCACTTTTCGCAAAAATGACCCCATTTTGCAAAAAACAACCGATGTGGCCCAAGAGTGGCTAGACATGCAAGATTTGGCTACGACACCCGAAGTCAAGAACTTAAGACTCACTAGGAAGACCAGACCCTATGTGGTTTGCCTACGCATCCCGTCCCGAAAGACGAGAATCAGGTATGCGTAGTTCGGGAAGATTGGACACGAGAGAGAATTTAAACAAAAAACAACTCATTTGGAGAAAACATATTTTTGTCTTTTTTTGAAAAATGATGGAAAAGTGCAAAAGTTTTTTGGATTTTTTATTTTCATTTTTTTTGGGTCTTTTTTCTTGGAAGAGTTGTGAAAGAAAATATAACTGGGCCCTACTTGCTTCATTTTTATACTTTACCCTCTTTTCTTTCTCATTTACCCTCAACCATCATTGGTCCGCCAAATGACCCCTTTACCCTTAAAGAATGCAGCATGTAGCACATAGAGATGATTAAATATCTTTTCGGGCCACAAGCCCATTTTGACATAATTTGGATAAGCCTCCTACAAAGGGACACGGTGCCTGGGACCGAGCCCTACTAGGTCTAAATGACATGATGCAAATAGGAATGACCTAAAGGTTGACCTAAGTTTGGGGTTCACTAGACAAGGCAATTCGGGGGAGCGTATGGTTGATGGTGGGTGCTCAAGCTTTCCACCCACTCCATATGTCCGACGCCCCCTCCTAAAATAAGGGTGACTCAACGAAGAGTTTGTGTACGCGATGCGTACTACGGGACTTGTTGTAGAAAGAATTGACCGGGTAATGCATATGATGACAATTATAAAGCTGTAACATATAAAGAAAAAACTATAAACACATAAACAACTAGCAAATAAGAAAATGACATAAACAAAATAAAAATAAAATAAAGCAAATAAAAAGCATAAAAACCTCAACCGAATATTCTAAAAACCCCAAAAGATCAAGTATCAGCTCGAACCTGCAAGTCCCGAACAGAGTCGCCAAAGATAAAGAAGATTTTTAAGCTCAAAAGGGTTTTCAATTTGAAAGTGTCAAAAAATATTTGTTTTAAAGGGATTTTCTCAGAGTCGCCACTTAGCATATAATCTCGGTGTGCCAAGTCACCAATTAAAAGCAATTTTTCCTTAAAAACATATTTGACTCTAAATCAGTTTGCACCAGAGATTCTAGATTAGGGGGTTTATTTGACTCGGGGAGAAGGTTTTAGGCATTCCACGAGTCCCGTAACTAGTACGGTTGCATACATGATCTAGTTGGCTTTAAAGAATACTCTAATTGAGGTAAAACATACAAAAAAGAAAATAAATACAAAAGAGGTTCGAGGTTGTCCCTACCTAATAAAAGAAAAGATTATAACAAAAATAAATCTAATTATCCTAATATGCCTCCATGATATCGCCTCGGCCTCCTTTTACATTCACTTCGGGGAATTTCCCTGATAAAAATACTTACAGAGTCTACGGGGCATTCCCCTGAATATGAACTAAAGGGAACGACCTATCACCTTAAATAAAATAAAAGAAAAGATCTAAAGTTTGTCTATCCGAGTGTGGTCGGCTTAGGCATGCTACTAACGATTTAATTAATAAATAAATAAAATAAAAGCAGCAAGATCATTTAAGCTCAATTTCCTTCACATTTTTAAAGCCAATTCCCATGACCCATTTGTCTCATAACAAGATTGCATTCATATTAGATTAAAATCAAACAACTAAAATCCAAAATATTTACCAAAACAAACAAAATGTTGAGCCACAGTAATAAAAAACACAGAGTATCGGATAACTGAATATTAATCTAAGAAACAAACCATCAAAATCATACCACAAAAAGAACACATGAAAGTGACGAGAATAAGAGAATAGAGAAAGAATTGGACCTTAAGCAGCAACAATCTTTCCCAATATATTCATAAGAGTCTCCGAATCAAACCTTACACCCAAACGACCAACGGACGAGATGGAAACTCAAAAGTAGCAACCAAACTTTAGACGAAAAATTGGACCACGATCGGAAATGAAATAATAGGAACTAAACCCGAACCTCGAACGACAGCCTCGCTTCTTTTTCCTTTCTTGGATCTGAGCTCCTAAAATATAAAACACACTGAATTGTAACTTTGTTTTATCAATCAGAGAAGTCTTTCGGGTGGAAATACGGTAGTGTTCAGGTAGTGTCGATGGTGATAATGACGGAAATAAAATGGACAGTGAGGAAGAGGATCGAAAGCTTGCTTCTGCTGCACCGCTATGGATTTTCTCGCGTCACTTCTGTTTTTCTATTTCGTTGTCCATTCCTCTCTCACTCTCGTTGTGTGTGTGTGTGCAGCTGCCTAGGGTCCTTCTAGATTAGGGGTTTGGTATTAATTATGTTTTTATATTATGGGTAGATAGGATATGGGCCATTGGATGAGGAGATATTGGATGGCCAAGATTAAAAAGTACTGTGTCGGGTAGGGCAGATGGGTCAGCGGGTATGGACTAAGAGGAGTGGATTAGGCTGGTTGAATTGAGCTTAAAATAACATGGACATTCTAAAATTAAAATAAAATCTATACTATAAAATACAAAACTAATTCTAATTAATAATATTATATTGTGAAACTATTTTTGGTATTTTTTCAAGATTATATAAAAATAAAAGTAGAATAAAATAAAAATCCTAGTAAAATAGTATGACTACAAAACATTAATAAAACTATTTTTGTGTTTTTTAAAGGATAATACTAAATACAAATAAGTGAAAATAGTATTACTACATAAAATACTAATTAACCTTAAATAAAAATAGACATGAAACTATTTTTGTATTTTTTTTTTTGATTTTTTAAAATACTACAACAGACCAAATAAAATAACAATAGAAATAATATCTTATAATCCCAGAAAAATTAAAATAACTCAAATAAATATATAAAATATGCGAAACTACTAATATAGCTTGAAGACGTGGCGAGTCAAAAATTACGTGCTTACAGGGCCAGTCTGGCCAAGACACACATTGAAGTAACGACAAAATTCAATGATTACTGGATCAATAGGAGGCTTAAACCCTAAAGTAAAAGGGTAGGTATAAGCAAAAGAAAAACCGGCATGGTAAGAGGTGATTCTTTGGTTGGCACCAGGGACTAAAACTGCGAAATCTGATTTCCAATGACACTCTCGTCGAACTAAAGAAATATGACTGGCAGTGATTAAACTCAGGTAAAGTTCAGCAGGGTTGAGGGAAGCTATAGAAGAGACTTGATTTCTCATGGTCTCACGACCTGTTGCAAAAGAAAACTCTTGAGGAACAATCTCTGCAACTGTAGGTTCACGCACAGGTTCATTTAGATCCCTATTTCTAGAAGAAGATCTAGGGGTTAGAGGATCCCTAGGTCTAGAAGAAGATGGCCTAGCAGCACTACTTTGAGTAGAGGAACCACAATTAGATAATGAACCAAGGCTACGAAGTCTACCACCTCTCCTACCTCTAGTAGGGGCAGTGGAAGGAGCAAGTTCATCAACGATCATAACTTTGCGAGGGTCTGGTATTGACGAAGACATGATTGTCAAAGGAAATATATAAGAAAGGTTACAAAAATATGAAGAAGGAGTAAAGTAATGGATACTAAAGCAAGAAGACTACATGAAATAAAAAATTATGAAGTATTTATAAGAAGATACAATCGTCGTTAAAATTGGTCATTATGAAGCATCATAATAGAACCGTCACTTCGTGACTGACGCAGTCGTAGAAAAAAACTTAAAAAGTCCTGAGAAACTATAAACCCAATCATAAGAATCCACGTGGCATGGGCATTAAATAGATATGACATACGTCGCATCGATTTTGAAGGAGACATGATGATACTCGAGAAACGGCAGCAAGAAATTTCCGCCATAAAAACTTACCACTTCCTGAATATTCAGTTGAGAATATTCAAAAAGTTAGGGGACTATCTGTATTGGTGGAAAAAAGATATGATACGTGGACTATCAGTAAGCTGACGGGGCATGATGCGTGGAGCATCGATATAGCGACAAGTAGCACCCTCAATTAGGTGAATTAAGAATGTAGGAAAGGCAAGGGAGAAACATCCGCAGGGTGACATGGAGAAAAGAACCGGGCCTGACAGTTGTCAAGGAAGAAACAGGAATAAAATGAATGAAGGCTGCAAAGAAGGGAAGATACACGAACAAGAAGTAAATAAGGAAGGGGAATCAGAGCAGTTACAAGGAGTCTTTAGTTATGAATGTGCCAGTTATGGTTACATATGGTAACGTGCAATCAATACAATTAATGCTATTATTGAGCCCAAATTAAGTGTGGGAATCGTTATAATTTTATGCTCCTATATAAGGATAGAAATTTTATTTGTAAGGATGGATTACGATTATTACTGAAATACATACTATTATTCTTTGCTTTACTCTTCAAGTTTTAAGCCTTGATTTTGGAGAGTGATTGTCAATTCACTTCTTATTTTTCTTTGCTAATCATTTCCATTTTTTGATCCATTCTTTCTAAAATTGTTGGAAAAGTGAAGTAAAATTTGGTTATCAGTAACCCGTTTTCTAATAAATATTGACTTTGACCGAGACATTCTCCTTGCAGTCTTTGCATACTGGTTAAGCTTCAACAACACATTTCAAGTTCTTAAGTGGGTTTTTCTTCAATGTCGCCCTCTTATGCCATGTTGCTGTCCGGGATAATTTTACTGTTCGGATGCCATGTTGTTGCGCAACACGTGCACCACCGTGGTAGCTGGTCAGAACCTGTGTAAAAATCCTACTCTTTTGTTGGGGCTCTGGTAGTACTCATGTATGCATTTATTTGTTGCACTAGGAGGTGATGTCTATGTAGCCAAGATGATCAAGCGGACAGGGACATATAGATGCAAGAGCATTTTGTGGAGATTTGTACGATCTGCTGGGAAGCGATATTTAGAGGAGAAGTCCATCTTCCATGTGGCCACAAGTTTCACCCTCATTGCATCTATAGATGGATGTCCAATTCTGTTACATGGCCAGTCTATCGCCGCACTATATAGTATTTTGTAGTCGCTGCAATGTTGTTGTTGTTTACATGCAAATAAATATTAATTTTAAATATTTTTATATTAGATTGAGTTTAATAGTTATTGTGATTTAAATGTATTGGGCAATTCGTATGAAATAAAGTATAAGCTTACTAATTTTTTTTTTAGTTTGTTATTGATTTAACTGTTAATAATTGATACTACAATACATATCAACTATCAAGTGGAATAAAAGAAGTGAGCTGAAGTGTTAAAAAGTTGTATGTCTTTCAAAAGAATGAGCTAAGGCTAGTAATCTCTCTCCCCAAATGGCCTTTAAAAGGAATCTATTCCAATTGAAGAAATAAAGTGATTAAAAATAGACTTTCAAATCTTTAGAAATTTGCTCAAGTTGCTAAAAATATGTTGGCTTAGTGCCTAGTCATACTTAACTGGCGTTGCACCATTTATGAAGAAAACTCCAACTCAACTAACTGTGTCATAACCACGCTACGCAGGCGAATATGTGATTGAAAAATTTAAAGCGTGCCTTATAGTTGCCTAGCATATAACTTAATTAAAATAATTAAGTTATCGAGATGTTTAATTATAAAATGGAACCGATTTTATTATAGTTGGTTTGATAATTCAATACTTATAAACTTTGGAGGTCCCAAGTAAATCAAATAAAACTAGCTTTGTGTGCGCCTCACGTGTATCTTCTGTATATTAGTAAAAACTTTTCGAAAATCTTATATATTGTCAAAAGCTATGTATGACATATAAAACAAAATTATAAGAAAAACAATTCAAGTTCAAAATGATATATATATATATATATATATGAGATTGTTTCCACGTCTTGATTAGACATAGAGATGGAGGGGAATCCTGCAGAGGAGATGCAGGATGCAGAGATTTGTATGATCTGCTGGGAAGCGATGATTGGAGGAGAACTCGAGCTTCCATGCAACCACAAGTTTTATCCTCATTGGATTTATGGATGGATGTCCAATTTTGCTACATGCACAGTCTGTCAGTGCATTATATAGTGTTTTGTAGTCGCGACAATGTTGTTGTTTACATGCAAATAAAAATATTAATTTTAAATATTTTTGTACTAGATTGAGTTTAATAGTTCTCGTGATTTCGATGACTTGGGAAATTCATATGAAATAAAGTATAAGTTTATTGATTTTTTTCTTAGTTTTTTACAATTGCACGACACGCTAAAATTCTCTAATTACTTTGTTATTTACAAGGAGTATGGTAAGCTTACTATAAATTGAGAAACACAAATTTTTAGCCGCTCTAAAAGTTAATAGCCGACAAAATGTATATTTTTAAATATATTCATATTATATATATAATATACATATTTTTTATATAATTTTTGGCTAGCAGATATACTACTTTTATATTTTGTCCCACTAAATTCATATGCAGCGTAGCAATGTTTGAACTTTGATGTGTTAAAAGCCTCCAATCCAAGAGATATGTCATATAAGGCTTTAGTCTGTTTGTTTAGAGCCCGCTATCTATTGGATTGCTATTGGGTTTTCATTGCTAATGGGCCTGGCACATCCACAAGTGGAATGGTCGAAGTAATAAGAGTCCTCCGAATATTTTGGTCTTACATTAGTTTCAATATCTTTTTGGAATATGAACAAGGAAGAGAAGATAGGCTCATTACATCGAGCTACAACAATTGCACCTATTAAAGCAACTAAAAAGATAGCACGAATTAGTCACTTTTCAGCCTTGTAATTGAGAAATAGCCACTATCATGGTATTGTAAGAATACATTAGCAAATCAAAGCTAACGAAAATGGAAGCAATACCTTCACCAAAGACTCTAAGCTTAATTTAGAGCATTGTGGTAAAACAGATCTTAAAAAAGGTCTCCCTTTTCTTTCGTTTTCAATATAAGCTAACGGTCATTCCTATGGCCCTAATTCTGCTAGCATGAGCTGCATTTTGGTTGGTTTTCTCTTGGCTTCCTGCATTTTGGTTGGTTTCCTAATGCTTTCATTAGGATTAGCAAGACTTGCCCAGATAGTATTATTATACACTGGGCTAACTTTACTATCCGGATGCCATGTTGTTGCACAACTCGTGCACCACCGTGGTAGCTGGTCAAAACCTTTGTGAAAATCCTACTCTTTTATTGGGGCTCTGATAGCACTCACGTGTGCATTTATCTGTTGCATTAGGAGGTGTTGTCAATGTAGCCGAGATGATCTAGTGGACATATACATAGAGACGCAGGAGCGTCCTGCGGAGATTTGTACGATCTATTGGGAAACGATGATTGGAGGAGAAGTTCAGCTTCCATGCGGCCACAAGTTTCACTTTCATTGCATCCATATATGGATGTCCAATTCTTTTACATGCACAGTCTGTTGTCGAACTATATAGTATTTTGTAGTTGCTGCAATTGTAGTTGTTGTTTACATGAAAATAAATGTTAATTTTAAATATTTTTGTACTATATTGAGTTTAATAGTTTTTGTGATTTAAATGACTTGGGCAATTCGTATGAAATGAAGTATAAGCTTACTGTTTTTTTAGTTTATTACTGATTTAACTGTTAATAATTGATACTGCAATACATATCAAGTGGAATAAAAAAAGTCAGCTTGTAACGACCCGACCGGTCGTTTTGAGCTCTAGCATGTCGTTTAACGGTTTGAGACCTTGAGTAGCTTCACTTTATGTATTATGACTTACACGTGTAGTCAGATTAGCTTTTTCGGAAGATTAGAGTTGGTTTGGAAGAATAATTCTCAATTCGAAAGCTTTAAGTTTGAAGAGTTGACCAGGGTTTGACTTTTGAGTAAACTGTAATGACCCGGCCGGTCATTTCGAGAGTTATAGCCATGTTTTCCCCATTTCTACTTTCTTTTGTGCTTTTCATCTATGTTATGATATACCGGATTAGTTAGTTTGGGTCTGGAGTAGTTTCGGAGTGGATTGAGACACTTAGTCTCTTATTTAGAAGCTTAAGTTAGAAAAGTCATCCGGATGTTGACTTATGCGTAAACGATCTCGGAATTGAATTCTGATGGTTCCATTAGCTTCTTTAGGTGAGTTTGGACTTAGGAGTGCATCCGAAATATGATTTTGAGGTCCGTAGTAGAATTAGGCTTGAATTGGCAAAAGTTGGAAATTTGGCATTTTTGGTCGGCAGTGAAAAATTTGATATCGAGGTCAGAATAGATTTTCAGAAGTTAGAGTAGGTTCGTGGTGTTATTTATGATATGTGTGTAAAATCTGAGATCATTCGGACGTAGTTTGGTAGGTTTTGTCATCGTTTGTGGAATTCGAAAGTTTAGAAGTTCTTAGGCTTGAATCCGAGGGTAATTTGGTATTTTGATATTGTTTTGAATGATTCGAAGGCTCGACTATGACTTGTTGGTATGGTTGGTTGAGGTCCCGAGGGGCTCGTGGTGATTCCGGGTGGTTAATGGATTTGTTTGAAGTTGAAAAAATGCAGCTGAAACTGCTGCTACTGGTATTTCCGCACCTGCGGAGGGGGAGCCGCAGGTGCGAGGGCGCAGAAGCGCTTGGAGAAGTCGCGGGTACGGGCAAGGCTAAGGTGGGCTGGAACCGCAGGTGCGAGAGGGTTGTCGCATCTGTGAGCCCGCAAGTGCAAGACCTGGGGTGCAGATGCGGAAAGGAGGATTTTGGCTGGCTTCACAGAAGCGGAGGGAGATGCGTAGGTGCGCTTCCGCAGGCGCGAGATTGGGCCGCAGATGCGGAACCTGGGCTCTTATGTTAGTTCCGCACCTGCGATGGAAATTCCGCAGGTGCGGCTTCACAGAAGCGAAAAAAGGGACCGCAGGTGCGGCTTCGCTGGGCAGAATGTATAAATTGAGGACTTCGTGATTTTTACTCATTTCCACCATTTTTAACTCAGTCTTTGGAGCTTCTGAGGGACGTTTTGAAGGGGATTCAAGGATATTCACTGAGGTAAGTTGCTTGAACTCTATTATCATTAGCTATGATGTTTTCCGTTGATTTCCCACCTAATTAGTAGGATTTTTGAAGTGAAATAAGGGGCTAGGGCTTGAGATTATGGAGAGAGTAATTTAAGGATTTGAAGGAACAAATGATGTCGGATTTTGATGAATTTTATATGATTAGACTCGTGAGTGAATGGGCTTTCGGATTTTATGACTTTTGTCGGATTTCGAGATGTGGGCCTGAGGGCCGAATTTGAGTCAATTTCAGGTTTTTAAGTCTAATTTAGTAGTTTTCTTGTTGAATTGATTCCTTTAGCATATATTAATGGTATTATACTGCTTGTGGCTAGATTCGGGATGCTCGGAGGCCGGTTCGAGAGACAAGGGCATTGTGTAGTAGTGGTTTGCTCGGATTGAGGTAAGTAACGATTGTAAATCTAGTCCTGAGGTATGAAACCCCGAATTTGTGTGTCATGTGACTAATTGGAGGTGACGCACATGCTAGGTGATGGGCGTATGGGCGTGCACCATTGGGGGATTGTAACTTGGTCCGTCCCGTAGCAACTGTAAAGTTGAACAACCTGTTGTAGCATACACTTTATGTGCTTTAGAAGATTTACTATAAATCATGCTAGATACCATGTCTAGGCCTTATGCCAGTATTGTTTGGAACCTTAGAGGTCGTTTCTTGTTGTCCGCTCACTGTTTTAGTTGATATACCATACTCATTCATGTTCATGCATTCTTACATCATAGCTCAGTCTCTGTTATTCTATTTGTTGCATCATATTAATATTGTTTGGGCTGATTTCTTTGATTTTTGAGAGCCCGAGAGATTGGAGAGGTTTATGACTTAGTGAGGCCGAGGGCCTGTTTTTGAGGTATTGTACCTCAGCACGTGAGTTGTCCGTGCGGATTCTGATATGATATTATAGCACGTGAGTTGTCCGTGCAGATTATAGCGCTTGGGCTGTAGGAGCCCCTCTGGAGTATGAACACCCCAGTGAGTGCAAGTACCTATTGAGTGCGAGTGCCGAGTACCGAGTGCTGAGAGATTGTGAGGCTGGAATGGTTGTGAGATTGGAGTAATTTGGAGGACTGAGTGATGTTAGCCCAAGGGGCAGTATATGATTTCATCATCCATGCTCATAGTTGCTTTGAGTCCTTGTTGGAGAACTGTTGAAAGATATTTTCTAATTGATTTACTTGAACTTGATTTAAGCAAGCTGATTTGTCTTAAACTCTGGTTACAAAGCATGCCACACTTTACTAAACTTTTGTGATATGAACGGTACTTGCATTTAGCTCGTCACTACTTCTCAGCCTTTATTTATTTCTGTTACTTACTGAGTTGGTGTACTCACGTTACTCCCAGCACCTTGTGTGCAGATCCAGGCATTTTTGGTCATGGTAGCGGCTGCTGATATTCCTGTAGCTGATCGTTGGAGTTAACACGGTAGCTGCCTGGCGATCACAACCCTATTTTCTCTTTATTTATCTCCCCTTAGTTGTATTTTGGATTTTTCCTATACTATGTTAGTCTTATTGTTGTCGGACCAGTTTTTAGTAGTTGCTCATGACTCAGTGACACCCCGATGTTTGGGGCTTTTCATTCCGCATTTCTATTTTTGAGTTAAACCCTTGTTTCTTTTATGAAATTCTGCTATACAAGACGTCCTTTTGGCATATCTGTGAATGAATTATTGTAGCATTGTGGGAGTCGGCTGGCCTAGTACCATCGATAGGCGCCATCACGACATGTTTGAGTTTAGGGTCGTGACAAGTTGGTATCAGAGCTCTAGGTTATATAGGTCTTACGAGTCATGAGTAGGTTTCACATTCTTGAATTCTTGTCGTGCGAATCTTTTGATTATGGTAACTAAACATTTGCTGTTTCATTTTCTCACAGATAGTGAGGACTCGTACTACCGAGCAGGTTGGACAGCCACCGGTACCCCAGCCAGGGCCGCAAGAGGCCGAGGACGCGGTAGAGGCTGCGGTAGGGGCAGAGGTGCAACCCGTATAATAGCTGGGGCAGTACCTGCAGATCCACCAATTGTCCCAGATCAGGACCAGATTCCAGTTGTTGATGCACCAGCTCAGGCTCCACCTGTGCCTATTGTGATTCCATGCCTTCAGGAGGCCCTAACTCAGATTCTGACAGCATGTACCGGCCTTGCTCAGGCGGTCTCTATCTCGACAGCCGCAACTACTTCGCAGGCCGGGGGAGGCACTCAGACTCCCGCCGCTCGCACACCCGAGTAGGTTGTTCAGGGACTCCAGACACCGGAGGCACCACCAGCCCAACCGGTTGCAGTTGCTCAGGACTATGTGGTTCCTGCTATGCCTGAGGATGATCAACGTAGGTTGGAGAGGTTTGGGTGACTCCAGCCTTTACCTTTCAGTGGCACAGAGAGAGGGGATGCCCAGGACTTCTTGGACAGGTATCAGAGGATACTCCGTACAGCTGATATTCTGGAGATTTGTGGGGTGTCATTCACTACTTTTCAGTTTTCTGGGGCTGCACTCAGATGGTGGGAGACTTACGAGAGGCGTAGGCCTGTTGGCGCAGTACCCCTTACTTGGCAGCAGTTCTCCGTGGTCTTTTTGGAGAAGTTCGTGCCTCAGTCTCGCAGAAAGGAGCTGCGCAGACAGTTTGAGAAGCTTCGCCAGGGTGATATGTCGGTGATGCAGTATGAGATGCGATTCTCGGAGTTGGCTCGTCATGCTATGTGGTTGGTTCCCACAGACAGGGAGAGGATCATGAGGTTTATAGATGGTCTCACTTTTCAGCTGTGGTTGCTTATGACCAGAGAAAGGGTGTCTGGTGCTACTTTTGATGAGGTTGTCGACATTGCTTAGCAGATTGAGATGGTTCACGGTCAGGAGAGGATTGAGAGGGATGCCAAGAGGTCTCGAGGACAGGGAGGATTTAGTGGTGCTCCTTATGGGGGTCAGTTCCAGCACGATAGAGGCCGTCCATTCAGGCATGCTCAGCCAGCCCGCCTAGTTCACCGTGGTGCATCATCGGGCCATGGTTCTCACAGTTCTCATCAAGGCCACTCATCACTTAGTACCCTTCCAGACTAGAGTTTGTCCCGTGTTCCATCGGCTTAGGGCTCTCTATATGCCAGGTTCTTCTACCAGTTATCCCGGTGCTCAGGGCTCCCTTCAGTCCCCACCACCAGCATAGGGAGTTATTTTGAGTGTGGGGAGTTCGGACATATGTGGAGGCAGTGTCCTCGTCATCATGGAGGTCTATCTCAGCAGAGGAGTCAGCCTTCGACTTCAGCACCAGTTACTTCATCACCCGCCCAGTCAGTACGGGGTGGAGGTCAGTCAGCTATGGGTCGCCCTAGAGGGGGAGGCAGATCAGGGGGTGGCCATGCCCATTTCTATGCCTTCCCTGCCAGACCAGATGCTATTGCTTCAGATGCTGTGATTACAAGTATTGTCTCAGTTTGTCACAGAGATGCCTCTGTATTATTTGACCCTGGTTTCAGGTATTCATATGTTTCCTTGTATCTTGCCCATTTTCTGGATATGCCCCATAAGTCTTTAGTTTTATCTGTTCATGTATCTACACATGTGGGCGATACTATTGTTGTGGACCATGTGTATCGGTCATGTGTGGTGACTATTGGGGGTCTGGAGACCCGAGTGGACCTTTTACTGCTAAGTATGGTTGACTTTGATGTGATATTGGTTATGGATTGGTTATCTCCATGTCATGCTGTTCTAGATTGTCACGCAAAGACCGTGACATTGGTGATGCCGGGATTTTTGAGGGTTGAGTGGAGTGGTTCTATAGATTATGTACCTAATAGAGTAATTTCATATTTGAAGGCTCAACGTATGATTGAGAAGGGTTGCCTATCTTATTTGGCGTTTGTGAGGGATGTTAGTGCAGAGACTCCTACCATTGATTCTGTTCCGGTGGTTCGTGATTTTTCGGATGTGTTTCCTATAGACCTGCCGGGCATGCCGCCTGACAGGGATATTGACTTCGGTATTGATTTGGTGCCGGGCACTCAGCCCATTTCTATTCCACCGTATCGTATGGCACCGGCGGAGTTGAATGAACAACTTTAGGAACTCTTTGATAAGGGGTTTATTCGACCTAGTGTGTCACCTTGGGGTGCACCGGTTCTATTTGTAAAGAAGAAGGATGGTTCCATGAGGATGTGCATTGGTTACAGGTAGTTGAACAAGGTCACAGTCAAGAAAAACAATCCTTTGCCTCGTATTGATGATTTATTTGACCAGCTTCAGGGAGCGAGGGTGTTCTCCAAGATTGATTTGAGGTCCGGGTATCACCAACTAAAGATTCGAGATTCGGATATTCTTAAGACAACTTTCAGGACCCGATATGGCCATTATGAGTTCTTAGTGATGTCGTTTGGGCTGACCAATTCCCCAGCAGTGTTCATGCATTTGATGAACAGTGTATTCCAGCCCTATTTGGACTCATTCGTTATTGTATTCATAGATGACATCCTGGTGTACTCTCGTAGCCAGGGGGAGCATGCTCAGCACTTGAGGATTGTATTACAGAGATTGAGGGAGGAGAAACTTTATGCAAAGTTCTCCAAGTGTGATTTTTGGCTCGGTTAGTAGCATTCTTGGGGCACGTGGCATCCAGTGAGGGTATTCAGGTGGATCCGAAGAAGATAGAGGCTGTGCAGAGTTGGCCTAGACCGTTCTCAGCCACAGATATTAGGAGCTTCCTTGGGTTGGCGGGCTATTACCGTCGCTTTGTGGAGGGATTTTCATCTATTGCATCGCTCTTGACCAAATTGACCCAAAAGGGTGCTCCATTCAGGTGGTCGGATGAGTGTGAGGAGAGCTTTCAGAAACTCAAGACTGCTTTGACCACAACTCCAGTGTTAGTTCTGCCATCAGCTTCAGGTTCTTACACCGTGTATTGTGATACCTCAAGGGTAGCTATTGGATGTGTTATGATGCAGGAGGGTTGGGTGATTGCCTATGCCTCACGCCAGTTGAAGGCCCATGAGAAGAACTATCATGTCCACGATCTTGAGTTAGCAGCCATTGTTCACACCTTGAAGATTTGGCGTCATTCTTTGTATGGGGTTCATTGTGAGATCTATATTGATCACCGGAGTTTGCAACATCTGTTTAGGTAGAAGGATCTTAATTTGCGTCAGCAGAGATGGTTAGAGCTTCTCAAGGACTGTGATATCACTATTTTGTACTATCCGGGGAAGGTTAATGTGGTGGCCGATGCCTTGAGTCATTGGGCGGAAAGTTTGGGGAGTTTAGCATATTTCCCAGCAGCAGAGAGACCCTTGGCATTGGATTTTCAGGCCTTAGAGGGCCAGCTTGTCAGATTGGATATTTCGAAGCCGAGTCGGGTATTGGCTTGTGTGGTCTCTAGGTCTTCTCTTTATGACCGTGTCAGGGAGTGTCAGTATGATGACCCCCACTTGCTCGTTCTTCAGGACAGGGTTCAGTGAGGTGATGCCAGAGATGTGACTATTGGTGATGGTGGCGTGTTGAGGATACAAGGCAGGATATGTGTGCCCAATGTAGATGGGCTCCGGGAGTTGATTCTTGAGGAGGCCCACAGCTCGCGGTATTCCATCCATCCGGGTGCCGCGAAGATGTACCAGGATTTGAGGCAGCACTATTGGTGGAGGCGGATGAAGAAGGATATAGTTGGGTTTGTGGCTCGGTGTCTCAATTGTCAACAGGTTAAGTATGAACATCAGAGACTGGGTAGCGTGATTCAGAGGTTAGAGATCCCAGAGTCAAAGTGGGAACGGATCACCATGGACTTCGTAGTTGGGCTCCCACGGACTTCGAGGAAGTTCGATGCTATTTGGGTTATCGTGGATCGGCTGACCAAGTCCGCGCACTTTATTCCAGTTGGTACTACTTACTCTTCGTAGCGGTTGGCAGAGATTTACATCCGAGAGATTGTTTGCCTGCATGGTGTCCCAGTTTCCATCATTTCAGATAGGGGCACTCAGTTTATATCGCAGTTTTGGAGGGCCGTGCAGCGAGAGTTGGGTACTCAGGTTGAGTTGAGCATAACTTTTCACCCTCCGATGGACGGGCACTCCGAGCGCACTATTTAGATATTGGAGTACATGTTACGCGCTTGTGTCATTGACTTTGGGGGTTCATGGGATCAGTTTCTGCCACTTGCGGAGTTTGCATATAACAACGGTTATCAATCAAGCATTCAGATGGCTCCGTACGAGGCTTTATATGGGAGGAGGTGCAGATCTCCAGTAGGATGGTTTGAGCCAGGTGAGGCAAGGCTCTTGGGTACAGACTTGGTCCAGGATGCATTAGATAAGGTGAAATTGATTCAGGAGTGGCTACGCACGGCGCAGTCTAGGCAAAAGAGTTACGCGGACAGAAAGGTCTGTGATGTGTCTTTTATGGTTGGGGAGAAGGTTTTGCTGAAGGTATCACCCATGAAGGGTGTTATGAGGTTTGGGAAGATGGGAAAGTTGAGCCCCCGGTTTATTGGGTCTTTTAAGGTGCTTCAGAGGATAGGGGAGGTGGTTATAAGCTTGCCTTGCCACCCAGCTTGTCGAGTGTGCATCCAGTGTTTCATGTTTCCATGCTCTGGAAGTATGTTGGCGATCCGTCCCATATTTTGGACTTCAGCACGGTTCAGTTGGAGGGTGATATGACTTATGATGTGGAGCTGGTGGCCATTTTGGATTGGCAGATTCGGAAGTTGAGGTCAAAGGATATAGCTTCAGTGGAAGTTCAGTGGAGAGGTCAGCCTGTGGGGGAGGCCACCTGGGAGACCGGGCGTGAGATGCGAAGTAGATATCCACGCCTATTCGAGACTCCAGGTATATTTCTAGACCCGTTCGAGGATGAACGGTTGTTTAAGAGGGGGAGGATGTAACGACCCGACCGGTCGTTTCGAGAGTTATAGCCCTGTTTCCCCCATTTCTGCTTCCTTTTGTGCTTTTCAGCTATGTTATGATATACCGGTTTAGTTGGTTTGGGTCCGGAGTGGTTTCGGAGTGGATTGAGACACTGAGTCTCTTATTTAGAAGCTTAAGTTAGAAAAGTCAACCGGATGTTGACTTATGTGTAAACGATCTCGGAATTGAATTTTTATGGTTCCATTAGTTTTGTTAGGTGATTTTGGACCACGTCCGAAATGTGATTTGGAGGTCCGTAGAGGAATTAGGCTTGAATTGGCGAAAGTTGGAAATTTGGCATTTTTGGTCGGCTGTGGAAAATTTGATATCGAGGTGAGAATGGATTTTCGAAAGTTGGAGTAGGTTCGTTGTGTCATTTGTGACGTGTGTGTAAGATCTAAGGTCATTCGGATGTGGTTTGGTAGGTTTCGGCGTCGTTTGTGGAATTCAAAAGTTTAGAAATTCTTAGGTTTGAATCTAAGGGTAATTTGGTATTTTGATGTTATTTTGAATGATTCGAAGGCTCGACTAAGTTTGTATGTTGATTTATGACTTGTTGGTATGGTTGGTTGAGGTCTCAAGGGGCTTGGGGTGATTCCGGGTGGTTAACGGATTTGTTTGAAGTTGGAAAAATACAGCTGAAGCTGCTGCTACTGGTATTTCTACACCTGCGGAGGGGGAGCCGCAGGTGTGAGGGCGCAAAAGCGCTTGTAGATGTCGCAGGTGTGGGCAAGGCTAAGGTGGGCTGGAACCACAGGTGCGAGACCTGGGGCGCAGATGCGGAAAGGAGGATTTTGGCTGGCTTCGCAGAAACGGAGGGAGATGCGCAGGTGCGAGATTGGGCCGCAGATGCGGAACCTGGGCTATTAAGTGAGTTCCGAACCTGCGATGGAAATTCCGCAGGTGCGGCATCGCAGAAGCGGAAAAAGGGACCGCAGGTGCGGCTTCGCTGGGCAGAAGGTATAAATTGAGGAATTCGTGATTTTTGCTCGTTTCCACCATTTTTAACTCAGACTTTGGAGCTTCTGAGGGGGTTTTTGAAAGGGATTCAAGGATATTCACTGAGGTAAGTTTCTTGAACTCTATTATTATTAGCTATGGTGTTTTTCCGTTGATTTCCCACCTAATTAGTAGGATTTTTGAAGTGAAATAAGGGGTTAGCGCTTGAGATTTTGGAGAGAGTAATTTGAGGATTTGAAGGACCAAATGATGTTGGATTTTGATGAATTTTGTATGGTTAGACTCGTGAGTGAATGGTCTTTCGGGTTTTGTGACTTTTGTCAGATTTCAAAACGTGGGCCTGGGGGCCGGATTTGAGTCAATTTCGGATTTTTGAGTCTAATTTAGTAGTTTTCTTGTGAAATTAATTCCTTTAGCATATATTAATTGTATTGTACTTCTTGTGGCTAGATTCGGGATGCTCGGAGGCCGGTTCGAGAGGCAAGGGCATTGCGGAGTAGAGGTTTGCTCGGATTGAGGTAAGTAATAGTTGTAAATCTAGTCATGAGGGTATGAAACCCCGGATATTTGTGTCATATGACTATTTGGAGGTGACGCACATACTAGGTGATGGGCGTGTGGGCGTGCACCATTGGGAGATTATGACTTGGTCCGTCCCGTAGCAACTGTAAAGTTGAACAACCTGTTTTAGCTATATGTGCTTCATATGCTTTAGAAGATTTACTGTAAATCATGCTAGATACCATGTCTAGGCCTTATGCCAGTATTGTTTGGACCCTTAGAGGTTGTTTCTTGTTGTCCGCTCACTGTTTTAGTTGATATCCCGTACTTAGTCATGTTCATGCATTCTTACATCATAGCTCAGTCTCTGTTATTCTATTTGTTGCATCATGTTAATGTTGTTTGAGCTTATTTCTTTGATTTCTGAGAGCCTGAGAGACTGGAGAGGTTTATGACTGAGTGAGGCCGAGGGACTGTTTGTGAGGTATTGTACCTCAGCACGTGAGTTGTCCGTGCGGATTCTAATATGATATTATAGCACGTGAGTTGTCTGTGTAGCACGTGAGTTGTCCGTGCTGATTATAGCGCTTGGGCTGTAGGAGCCTCTCTGGAGTGAACACCCCCAGTGAGCGTAGGTGCCTACTGAGTGTGAGTGCCGAGTGCTGAACGATTGTGAGGCTGGAGTGGTTGTGAGATTGGAGTAATTGGGAGGACTGAGTTATGTTAGCCCGGGGGGCAGTATATGATTTCATCATCCATGCTCATAGTTGCTTTGAGTCCTTGTTGGAGAACTATTGAAAGATATTTTCTAATTGATTTACTTGAACTTGATTTAAACAAGTTGATTTGTCTTAAACTCTGGTTACAAAGCATGCCGCACTTTACTAAACTTTTGTGATATGAACAGTACTTGCATTTAGCTCGTCACTACTTCTCAGCCTTTATTTATTTCTGTTACTTACTGAGTTGGTGTACTCACATTACTCCCTGTACCTTGTGTGCAGATCCAGGTATTTTTGGTCACGGTAGCGGCTGCTAATATTCCTGTAGCTGATCATTGGAGTTAGCAAGGTATCTGCCTAGAGATCTCAGCCCTGTTTTCTCCTTCTTTATCTCCCCTTAGTTGTATTTTGGATTCCCCCCGACTACGTTAGTCTTATTGTTGTCGGACCAGTTTTTAGTAATTGCTCATGACTCAGTGACACCCCGATGTTTGGGGCTTTTCATTCCGTATTTCTATTTTTGAGTTCAACCCTTGTTTCTTTTATGAAATTCTGCTATACAAGATGCCCTTTTGGCATATTTGTGAATGACTTGTTGTAGTATTGTGGGAGTCGGCTGGCCTAGTACCATCGATAGGCGCTATCACGACAGGTTTGAGTTTAGGGTCGTGATATAAATTATATCGATTGGAGTTTTGATTGCTCCGTTAGGTCTGAATAATGATTTTGGACTTAGGCGTATGTCTAGATTTGGATTTGGATGCCCGCAGGTTGATTTGATGCTTTTTGGCAAAAGTTGGAAGATTGAAGGTTTAGAAAGTTGATAGGTTTGACCGAGAGTTGACTTTGTTGATACCGGATCCGAATTGTGATTCCGGGAGTTGGTATAGGTCCTTTGTGTTATTTGGTACTTGCATGCAAAATTTGAGGTCATTCCGTGTTGATTTGGTATGGTTCGGCATGAGTTTTAGAAGTTCATTAGTTCATTAGGCTTGAATTGATGTGCGATTCATGATTTTGATGTTGTTTTGTATGATTTGAGGCCTTGATTAGGTTCGTATTATGTTTTGGGACTGGTTAGTGTGATTGGACGGGGTTCCAAGGGCCTCGGGTGTGTTTCAGATGTGTTTGGGTTGTGTCGCGCTCTTATTTGATGTTTCAACGTCGTTTCTTTGGGCATAAAGGGTACAATATTAAGAAAATGATCTTTGATTTGTGGTTTGATTGAACCATTATATTCGTATTGTAATTATGGAACCATAACAACAAGAATTGTCGAACTTCGAGGTCATATGAGAGCGATATGTCCATTTCCGTGTCGGGAAAAATTGCTAGTTTATGGTGCGAACTTTATTCTTCGCGAACGCGAGAGAGGTTCCGCAAATACAAAGAATGAAATCTGGGTTGACCGGTCAATGCAAAAAAGTACTATTCGCGAACGCGATGCTGTTCCACGAAGGCGAAGAACAAAAATTACCCGGGCAGTGTTTTAAATGGGGAAATCGAGCATTTTAGTATTTTGAGCATATCTTAAGTTGTAGAGCTCTGTTTGAGGTGATGCTTGCAGCGTCGTTCTCTTCTCAACAAGGGGGTAAATATATTTCCTTTATTTTGATGTTTTACCATGATTAGTTCCGTTGGTTATCATTTTTCTCGGTATTTGAATTGTAGAAATTGGGTTTTGAGCCCCAAAGTGCAAAAATGGTAAATCCTTGGTTTGATAGTCAATTCATGGACGAAATTAGATGATTTTATGGATATACACTATATGAGTTATGGGTAATATTTATTTTTTATAATATTCAGAATCCGTACACGCAAGCTCGGGGTTGACTTTGTTGAATTTTCATGCGGTGTTGGGAATTTATTTCTAATTGTTAATTTACGAGTTTTGAGTATATTTTGATTGGTTTGCACGTTCTTTGGCTAGTTTCGGATTGTTTGGAATTGGTTTGAGATTTTAGAGAGGCGTTGGAGCCGGTTATCGAATTTCGGAGCGAGGTAGGTCTCCTGTCTAACCTTGTGAGGGGGAATTTACCCCATAGGTATTGTATTTGCTATGTGCTACATGTTGTGGGGGATACACACGTATGAGGTGACGAGTGTCCATACGAATTCTAGAATTCATGATTAGGTCCGGGTAGACTTAGACTCACGCCATGTTTTAAATGTAATATTTGCGTTATCATTTTCTGTTTAATTGCTTTAATGCTCTTGTCTGAGACTAGACTTGTTTAAAGATCGGACGTACGAATTGTGATATATGGTTAGCTATTGGAGAGGCAGTATGGATTACACTTCCTTTAACGGATTTCTTCCGTGTTGTATGTAATTGTCCTAAAGTTTCCTGAATCTCACAACTCACACATATTCGTGAGTGGGGCCAGCGACCCGTCAAGCCTTCGCTATTTCCTGGGGATCGGGCCGAATGCCTCTGCTGTATATTTTGAGATGCATCCACAGATCAGGCTGTACAACCTCGGCAGTGTATGTACACGGCTATGGATCTAGCTGAACGACCTCGACATAATTCGTGCGTAAAATCGCTAGGAGCTCGAATACCCACGAGATTACCCTCTTGATTGAACTGGGAAATTTCATGATATTCTCTTTATGACCTGAGATCGGATATTTAGTTGATAGTTCTTATTTGTTGAGATGGCATGTAGCACTTGGGGATTTGAAAACTGATGATATTTTTCTAACGAATTTCGTTATCTAATGTTCCTTATTCTATTGATCATGTCGTATTTCATGCCTGCTTATGATTCCTACATTTTATTTATTGGACCACTAGTAAGTGTCGATATCGACCCCTCGTTACTACTTCTCCGGGGTTAGGCTAGATACTTACTAGGTACACGTTGATTTATGTACTCATGCTAATCTTCTGCACTAAACGTGCATGATCTGACAGGTTCATTTAGTGGTCATCCTAGCGCGTAGGCGCAACTACTGAGGGAACTTTATGGTTAGCTGCTTTCTATGCTACGCAACGCAGCCCTCAGAGTCACCATCTTATTTATTTACTTTATCCTGTGTCACGACCCAAACCCACTATAGGTCATGATGGCGTCAAATATCACCGTTAAGCAAGCCACCGGTGAACTATCACATTCATTGTTCATTTTATTACTTTCAAAATCATAAATTTTATTAAAGAAGGAGATTTACGCTTTTAAATCCACCGGAACGTGCATAAGTAGTAATTTATAAAAGAAATGAAAGGAGATAATAATATATAAGTCCGTAACCAACAACTAGCATATCCCAAAACCCGGTGTCACAAGTGCATGAGCATTTACTAGGGAATACAATAACAATAAAACATCTGTCCGGAAGGTAAATATGACAAGATAAAGTAAATAGTACGACGAAGACTCTATGGGCTACGATACATAGCCTGGAATGCAGCTCACCATAAAGTCTCCTCAGCAGCTGTGCCTACACGCCTGGATGACCACCAGATGAACCTATCAGATCCTGCACATTTGGTGCAGAATTGCAGCATGAGTACGTAAATCAACGCGTACCGAGTAAGTATCTAGCCTAACCCCGGAGAAGTAGTGACGATGGGTTGACATCGACACTTATTAGAGGTCCAATAAAGTAGTATACTAAATCCTAAATAGATATGAAGTACAACAGTAATAATAGGGTAAAACTATAATTTACATAATCTTTCAAAATTTCTTTTATGGATATGAACTTCTTAATCTCGTATTCTATCTCAACAACTCAGATATATAAAGTGCCAGTAACAAACGGATAAGGAATACCATGATAAATGCTAGGCATCAATGGAAGGAAAATCTCGTGAATATTCGGACTGCTAGTGATATAACGCACGATTATGCTGAGGTTGTACGGCCTGATCCAGAATAATGTGTACACTATCGAGGGCCGAACGGCACAAACCATAGATTCATCTATTACACTGCCGAGGCATTCAGCCGCTCCACAAGAAAAGGAAGGAAACTTATCGAGTTACGAGGCACGTGCTTACAATACAAATACACGAGTATAAAGTGAATATAATCTTTACCGTTTCTCAATTAATTGGCCAATAACTCAATGTAATAAAACTTGGCCTAATATATGCATGTATTTCTAAATCAATTTCCATTATAAATTCAACTATTTAACAAGAAAATGGAGTTCGAATAATTCAAATATTACATGATAAAGTCCTAAGTCTATCTGGACATAAACATGTTTTAGCTACATACGGACTCTCGTCAACTCGTGCGTACGTAGCACCCATAATTAATAGCACATAACAATTACATCACCTAGGGGTAGTTTCCCCCTCACAAGGTTAGACAAGAGACTTACCTCACTCCGAAGTTTCATAACCGGCTCTAGTGCCTCTCTAACTCCTCAATTCAAAGCCAAATGATCCGAAACTAGTCAAACAATGTGAAAATCAATCAAAATATACTCCAAAGCGTATAATTTAACAATTTATAATAATTCCCAACTCCGCTCGACAAGGCAACAAAGTCAACCCTCGAGCCCATGTGTCCGGATTCCAAATATTCTTGAAGATAATCAATACCCATAATGCTACGAACTCAAATATATAATTTATTCCCAATTCCTTGTCCAATTCCGTGGTCAAAATCCAAAAACACCAAATTTTAGGTTTTCTACTAAAATCCCACAATTTCTACCCATATCCATATTTAAATCCTTATATAACTCATGTACTTTGCTCACAATGTGTAGAAGCACCTTACCTCAAGGTAGATGATAAAGTTGGCTCCTCCAAATTGCCCCAAAAATCGCCCAAGCAAAAGAGAAAGGAAGAAAATGAGCAAAACTCCTGATTGAGCAACATATATTCTACCCAGGCATCTTCGCACCTGTGGGCACCCTAACTTCACCTGCGGCTCCGCTTCTGCAGAAAAAAATGTCTGCTCTTGCAAAAATCACTTAGGCCCCGACCAGCCGCACTTGCGGCCCAAAGCACGCACCTGCGAGGCCGCTTCTGTGGCCCTTCCCTCGCTTCGGCGCTTCCACTACTGCGGAGCCCATCCACTTCTGCGAAGCTAGCCACACCTATCCAACTCCGCATTTGTGGGCTCGCAGATGCGAAAATCCTTCTCGCACCCGCGACCACTGCCAGTTCACCCAAAACCGTTTCTGTGATCCCTTCACCTCTTTTATGGTCTCGCACCTGCGGCTAAAATCTCTTAGGTGCAATCACACCAGAAGCTTTAAGCTTCAACAATTCTTTAAGTCAAAACTCGATATGATTCCTATCTGATTTACACTCAAGGCCCCCGGGACCCCATCCAAGCATACTAACAAGTTTCAAAACACAATACGGACTTAGTCGAAGCCTCAAATCATGTCAAATAACATCAAAACTACGAATCAACGATCAAGATTATTCATTCAACTTTTAAACTTTTAAACTTTGTCGAACGCGTCCGAATTTGTAACGACCCGACTTGTCGTTTTTAGAAGTAATACCCCGTTCAGTGACTTAAGGTCTCGAGCAGCTCCGAAATATGTATTATGACTCGCGGGTGTGGCCGAGTTTGATTTTTGAAAGATTCGGAATATAATTAAAGGAACAATTCTTATTTAGAAGCTTAAATGGAAAAGAATTGACCACAGAGTTGACTTTTGAGCAAACGACCCCAGAATGGAATTTATATGATGGAAATAGCTTTGTATGGTAATTTCGGACTTAGGCGTATATTCAGATTTGGATATGGAAGCCCGCAGGACAATTCGACGCATTTTGGTAAAAGTTGGAAAATAGAAAATTTTGGAAAGTTTGACCGAAGGTTGAATTTTTGATAAAGATGTCGAATATCGATTCTGAAAATTGGAATAGCTCCATTTTGTCATTTATGACTCGTGTGCAAAATTTGATATCATTCCGAATTGATTTGTTACGTTTCAACGCAAAATATAGAAGTTGAAAGATTTGAAAACTCATAATTCGATTTGATGCGCGATTAGTAATTTTGGCATTGTTTGACGTAGTTTGAAGCCTCGACTACGTTCGTATTGTATTTTGGGACATGTTGGTGTATTTGGTTGAGGTACCGGGGGCCTCGGGCGAATTTCGGATGGTTAACGGATCAATTTTTGGAAAATTGGAGCTCCTGGAATTGTGATTACTGGTATTCTCGCTTCTGCGGATGCTTCATCGCAGAAGCGACCTCGCAGAAGCGAGGTGCTTCTCACAGAAGTGAGTGAAGGGGAGCTGGAGAGAAGGCTGCAGATGCGGCAACAATTGCGCAGAAGCGCAAGCGCAGGTGCGACCAATGTGCTCGCAAAAGCGGAGGCAACATAGGTGCGCATCTTGGCTTGCAGAAGAGGCTCTGTAGATGCAGCGATTAGTCCGCAGGTGCGAAACTGGACAGAAACATTTAAGGACCAAAAATGGTCATTTCGCCATTTTCGATTGAGATTTTGGAACTCAGTGTTTGGGCGATTTTGGAGGAGTTCTTCAAGACTTTGACTTGGGTAAGTGTCTATATCCTAAAGTGATTATATTTCATGAATATATGGTTATATTCATCATTTAATTCAAGTTTAATGGAGGAAATGAGAATTTTTGTAAATACTTTTCAAAAATGGAAATTCAAGATTTGGAGGACGATTTGTTATTGGAATTCAATGATATTGGTATGGTTGAACTTTTATCGGAATGGGTGTTCGAATTTCATGAAAATTTTGTCGGGTTCCGTGAGGCGAGCCCCGTGTTGACTTTTGTTGACTTTTTGGAATAAATTTTTAAGTCGACGTATTATTACCTAAAATTATTTTCGATGAATATTAATGAAGTTATACAATTAAGTTGGATAGATTTGAGTAGTCCAGAGGTCAATTCAAGCAAGAAGGCGATTTTTGAATATCGGTATAACTTCAAAAGGTAAGTATCTTGCCTAACCTTGAGTGAGGGAAATTCCCCTTAAGCATTGAGTCTTATGTGCAATTTGTGTAGTTCAAAACCATGTACGCGAGGTGACGAGTACGTACTTTGTTTATATGTGCAAATTATATTGGTTAAAATCCTTAGACGCCCTTATGTATTAAATTGGAAATTATTGGCACTTATTAAATCCTTTAATTGTCTTGCCTAAATCCTTGTTTTGTTGGATTTGTTTTTATATGATGATTTAGTGTGATTTCCACCTTGATTTTTATGTAAAATATTATTTTGTTGAGTTGTTCACTCCCGGATAAATTTGCTAAGATTTTGTGCACATTATGGTCGAGCCTTGGGCTCCTTATTGTGGAAAATAATATATTGTTGAATTTTGAGTCGAGTTGTAATATTTGGACACTTGATGTGTAATCTGTGATAAATTATAATATTTGAGCACTTGATGTGCAAATCTGTGATATGTTGTAATATTTGAGCACTTAAGGTGCAATTTATGAGATGTGATATTGGCACGTTATATTGTTAGGAAGTTTTGTTCGGGTGTTTGCACGAGGTTTCTGCCGTGATATTGTTACTATTGATTTATGCACATGCGGCGTGACAAGTCGGGCTATATATATATATATATATATATATATATATATATGAGATGTGGGTTTGCGCATGTGGTGAGACAAGGTGGGAATATTATTATGCGCGAGACAAGGTGCAATTTATGAGATGTGGGTTTGCGCAAGTGGCGAGACAAGGTGGGAATATTATTATGCGCGTGTGGCGAGACAAGGCGGACATTTACTTTATTATTGTACACGTGGCGAGACAAGATGGGCTATGTCAGGAATTGAATTGCGATGACTTGTGATAGCCTGGGGGCATTGTTGTTATTGCATATTTACTTTGGGACTACAAGGCGGTACTTCGGGAGATCCCCTGTCTTGCATATTTAGTTTTGGGACTACGAGGCGGTACCTCGGGAGATCCCCTGTTGAGCATTTACTTTTGGGACTACGAGACGGTATCTCGGGAGTGCCCTTTTGTTGACATCTCTCTATGGTTGCACTTGCCTTTGGTTATTTTGTATTTTCGTGATAGGTAAATTCTTGTGATCTGCCGTGATATATTATTTGAGTTTTACTATGTGTTTGTATTCCTTGTTGTATTGTGTTGGCTTGGGCTGTTTAGTACGAGACTCTGAAGATTTATATTCCTGGTTTTTACCGATTTGCGATGATTGAGGTGTTTTAAATAAAAGAATTTACTATTATGTTTTGAATTAATAAGTTTACATCCGAAGTAATAGATTATCTGAATTTTTATTTAAATTGAAATGTCATTTTTTCTTTACTCAAACTATTTCTAAAATAAACTCATTTCTTTGTTGAATTCTTACTTGGCTTAAAAAAATTATAACTTTACTTTATTGAAAATAAATTAATCGTGCGGATCTTATGTATTGAAATATTTGGCACGAGAGTTGTTCGCGCGATTGTGATTAGAGACATAGGCACGAGGTGCCGTGAGAATATGAAAGGGGGTCGAGATACATATTTTATTATTATGATACGAGATATTTATTTGGAAGAGTTTTATATTCGAAGGATACTTATTTGAAGAATTATATTTTGAGGGTGTTTATTCGAAAGAATTATGTGTGAAAGATTTATATTTGAAGAATTTGTTTAATTGGTTGTACTTGTGTTTCTTATTCGTCCGAGTAATAATTATGGTGTTTTTGCTGCCTTACTGTTTATAGCACTAGTGGATTATTGTTGCTATCGCTGCTATTTGTTTTCGATTATGTTAGTATGGCACATGTTATTTGACTAGTGAGTGTCTTGACTGTACCTCGTCACTACTCCACTGAGATTAGTCTTGATACTTACTGGGTACCGACTGTGGTGTACTCATACTACACTTCTGCACATTTTTGTGCAGAGCCAGGAAATGTGGAGTGAGTTGACCGATCCCTAGCAGTACGGATCTTGCTGTGGAGACTCAAGGTAAACCTGTTGCTGCATTCGCAGGCTTCGGAGTCACATTCCGACATTGTATTCGCACTGTTTTATCTCTATTTCAAAATAGTTGTATTTATAGGCTTTCTAGTAACTCAGTAGAGCTTATGACTTATACTACCGGTTTTGAGAATTGTAAATTTTATAGAGATTTCCATTTCAAAAATTGTTAGATATTTTTTAATTATTGTTGTTATTCAGTAAATGTTAGGCTTACCTAGTCCCTAAGACTAGGTGCCATCACGATACCCAACGGAGGGAAAATTGGGTCGTGACAGAATTATACTTAAACATTCCGGAATGATTCCAAACTTTACACACAAGTCACAAATCACGATACAAACCTATTCCAAGGCTCGGAACCTCAAACGGACATCGATAACACCAAAGTGCACTTCAAGTCAAACTTAAGAAATTCTTAAACTTTCAAAATGCCAACTTCCCATAATAAGCGCCGAAATGATCCCGGACTACCCGATACTCAATCCGGACATACGTCCAAGTACGAAATCATCATACGAACCTATTGGAACTTTCAAATCCCTATTCCGAGGTCATTTAATCAAAAGTCAAACCTTAGTCAACTCTTCCAACTTAAAGCTTCCGAATTTAAAATTTTCTTTCCAAATCAACTACGGACTTCCTAAAATTCAATTCTGACAACGCGTACAAGTCATAAAATATGATGTGAAGCTACTCACGACCTCAAATCGCCGAATGACATGCTAGGGCTCAAAACGACCGGTTGGGTCATTACATTCGCCCCCACTTAAACATACGTTCGTCCTCGAACATTTCAAGAACCGCTCCGGAGTTGTCCAAAATCTCTGTTTAACACCTCATGCACCTACCCGTGCCACCACAACCCATGTGAGCACATTAACTCGAGCCAGACTAAATGTCCTCCCTATAACCTTAACTAACGAGCTTTATAGCAAAATTCCAACATCCGTAATTCTCCACGAGACCCAATTCTAACATACGAACACCACATCAATCACTACACACTGTACCAAAACCTGATCATGCACCTAGGTTGAAATCACACCATGCACCACATAAGTCGTCTGCCTATAATTACATCTTTCGACCACAACATCTGAAATTTCACGAATCCATGCCCGCAACATACCTCATAACACATATAAGCCATGTTCTAACTCTCGCAATACTGCCATGATGGAAGAGGTGTGTAAAAACTCATAACCACCTGCCAAATCAATAGATCATGGAGTCCCTCCACTTAACAAGGACCATTAACTCATTCTGAACTGAATAACGATATTATCCCTTTATTATACCCTACATAAATCTGATCGCGCTGATCCCAGGTCCAATAACCTCGTCTCACCCAGTACAAGCTGCTCGGGAAATAAACCACCTTAAACACCGTTTAAATCTCATACAGAGCCATTATAGTGCCAACAAGCTACCACTCAAATGCGACCCATAGGGAATAACAAACTCTAGCAAAGAACTACCCAACCCATGTAACGAATAAAACAGCCAACAAATGCTATAAACCTTTCTCGGAGATAAGAAACAAGACATATAAGGAAAATAAGTATATGGAACCGTACTCAACATCTCACTGTTGCGGCGTGAAACCCGATCCAAATATGACACTGTTGTGGCGCGCAACTCGATCCACACAACATACCCGTGGCGGCATGCCACCCGATCCAAACAATTTACCTGTGGTGGCGTGACACCCGATCCAAATAACATATCCGTGGCGGTGTGCCACCCTATCCAAATAACATAATTATCAATAAGGAAACGCCCATCAAGCCATAACTCTTATACTTACGAAATGCCCGAATATCAACCATAAGCATGCCAAATGCATAATACAACCCTGGAGAGACGGATAGCGCCATATGATACGAAACACAAGCGCGACTAAGGTGCAATAAATGACCTGCATCTTGAGAGCCATCTTGCTCATACAACACCACAAGCTACACGGATCACAACACATGTGCGAATAATCAAGCCTTCTCATAACCCACACAGCACAATAGAGTATTACATGGAATAGCTGACGACGAAAATAACATCCAACGCCCGAAGACTCCTCCGTAAATAGTGCTATGACAAATGAACACATCTGACCTGACGTAGAGCACACATTCACATTAGACCCACCATCGAACCTCGAGCCAATTCTGATCATACCATACTGGGCCAACAACCATTCAAGGATCCACAATGGCTCTATTCATGACACACACGAGCAACCATCCAATCCGGAACAAACTCCCACAGTCCACAACCAAAGGAATGGAGCGTCTTCCAGGCATAAACTCTCACATTAGCGATAGTACCAGAATCTCTATACTTGGTTTTTCAATCCTTAACAATCAAGTGACTAACATGTCACACTTATAAAATTTTTGCGCGGAATACACTCCCACGATCTTCCGCACTAGGTAGCAAAGTCTGTACCTCCATATCGCCAACCGTACTAATTCTGTAAAGCAAATCACGAATCCGCAAATCAATACATAATGCCATCTTCCACAGAACACCATTCTCAGGTGACACTAAGATAATGCCCGCTTACTCGAAACATCTGAAATCTTTCCCCGCTCCTCCGAGCTCGTAACATTCTTATCAACACTGAATTACAACCTTGATCCTTCACTTCCAATTCCCATACCGCTCACTGCTCCTATGATACCGCTACG
The DNA here is from genome assembly GCF_000715075.1 of Nicotiana tabacum. Lineage (NCBI taxonomy): Eukaryota > Viridiplantae > Streptophyta > Magnoliopsida > Solanales > Solanaceae > Nicotiana > Nicotiana tabacum. The sequence goes on from NC_134102.1 coordinate 136,721,833, forward strand.
AGAGAGTACCAGAATTTATCATAACCCTTGAACTACTAGTAGAATAAGCACTCCATTGGCTAGAAACCTTTTACTTAACACATTTCAAAAGAACCATTGCAATAAGTAACTGAATTCCCATAACCGCTGAAAATACAAACCTCAAGTCGTGGGCTAAACCGCCATAAATCATTCGGGATCCATTTACACAACAAGGCCCTAAGAATCAAATAACTCCCAAATAAGGAAAATTATGGTGGCTGTCACGCCCGAACATGCAACCACAAACCACCTGTATAACTTAACATGCCGAAGGAACTGATCATTGCTACAATCATGCTGATTTAAACCATTACTAACCAACCCCACTTCTTCCAATTTACTCTAAACTTGCCTTAGAAATAATAATAGATCATTTCAAAACATAATGAAACCCAATCAATACTCATCCTGAGTGACCCAAATCACGAGATCACATCGTCTCAATACCCATGAACCATCTCATACCCTCCTTATGTGCACAATAGTATCTATAACTAGTACACCCATTCTGAAAGACCTTCCGCAAATCCAAAACTATTCTCCCATTTCTCTAATATTGCCCCACAGACCCGATGATAACCGATCTCGTCCAAGTTCACACCTCAATTCGAGGTTATAAAAACGGCCGATGCAATAATAATACCCAACATGAGTCGGGGTCAAATTTCACATGGAGCTATATGTATGGGAGTTAGTAGTATATATCGTAGCGCGTGAGTTTCTATATCTAAATTTGTACTTCCACAAAATTGGGTTGTTTTAAAGTCTAAATTAAACTACGTTTACAATTTGCGAAATAAAACTAGAAAATTATTTTTGTTGTTTTTCAAATGTTATTAAAAGGCCTAGGGCTATGACCTTCACCTAGGTGTTTGCCTAATGGAATATAAACTTTAAAGCTTGTTTTATTGGTTGGGGTGTATTATAGCTATCAACACTCAATTACTCACTCAATGCCTCTCGGTCAGAGAGTGATTTTGCCTAATTTAGCTTTCTCAAGTCCAAATGTGTATTGAACAAAATAGTTGATAAAAAGCTCAAGTTGGGTTGTTACTATCTCTAGGTTCAACCCTTTAATTGGGATTTTCAATCTCTCGATTGACCAAATTTCTTGTTAGTCAAGTTTTCCTAGACTAAGTCTCTCTTTCTCAAGTAGAGACCAAGTTAAATAGGCATGAACTAATGTTTGCAACCATTAATTCCACAAATAAAAGCAACAACAAGGCTAAATAATAAACACCCAACCATAAACAAGCATTAAATCAACACCCATTAAGTTTACACACTAGGGTTGGGTCACAACCCTAGTGAAAATCTAGCTACTCATGCTTGAAATGGAAGAAATAGAAGAAGAAATGATAATAAAACTTATATTGCTAATTAAAATGATAAACTCTATGTTCAAATATCTCAAAATATGAAAAACTACTAAAAAGAGTAAAAGGAAATGCCTACTGTAGCAGCTGATGTCAAAAGTTGACCTAAAAATGTGAAACTTGTCTATTTATACAGGGCTGAAAATTTCGGACAAAAATTCCCTTTCGGAGGTTCTGCGGCCGCACAATTCCATGTGGGATCCACACTTTTCTTCAGCTTGACAGGTTTGGAAGTCTGCTGCCGCATAATTCTGATCCGCGGCCGCAATGCACTCTTTCTGCGGTCCGCAGAATTGTAACTGCGACCGCACCTTGCTCTTCTGCGGTCCACACAATTGTATCTGTGGCCGCATAGTTCTTCTTCTGCGTCCATACAATTATTGTGCGGTTCGCACTTCTGGGAGACTTGGAATGCATTTTCTCTGAACTTTGTTTCTGGCTCAGCTTTTGCGGCCGCACAATTCAAGTGCGGACCACACTTTGCACTAGTCTCTGATGGAAATTCCTTCATAACTTGCGGCCGCAGATTATATTTTACGGTCTGCACAATTCAGCTTATGTGCCTTTTTTGTCCTTGAGTTGATTACTCCTTCTTGAGTTGGATTTCATCTCGGGAGTTCATCTTCCAATATTCCTGCAATTAAGCACATTTCATCAGTTTTCGGGAAGATTATTAAACGCTTTTGGACTAAAATGAAAGGTAAAAGGTGCTAATAAGTAGTCAAAATCCCCACTTATAAACTCCCCCAAACTTACAATTCTTTCACAAAAGTGTTAAGGAAAGCTCGGATGCCAAGAGAGGGTCACGATAAAACAGGTAAAGTCTTGTAACATGGTTATCAAATGAGAAAGGTTTTAGGCTCAAATGGGTTGACTAGGGACAACAACATTGGTGGGCAATGGAAAACTTCAAGCGGGTCAAGGAGAGCTTACAATCACTTCTCAAGCCAAGCAAAACTTAAAATTTCACCTAAAAACACATTCGGGAAAGTTCTAGACCATTAGCACGGATACTTGGACTTGCAATAATAACATCTCACCTCTCACGCAGCTGGATTGTTAAAGAGGATAGAGTCGAGGGGTTGTTGTAGAATAGTGGTAAGTATTCCCGCCTATCATGCGGGTGACCGGGTTCGATCCCTGGCAATGGCTCCAGAAATTGATCTCGTCCAAGTTCACAGCTCAATTCGAGGTTATGAAAACGGTCGATGCAATAATATACCCAACAAGAGTCGGGGTCGAATTCCGCAGGGAGCTATATGTATGGGAGTTAGTAGTATATATCGTAGAGCGTGAGTTTGTATATCTAAATTTGCACTTCCACAAAATTGGGTTGTTTTAAAGTGTAAATTAAACTACGTTTACAATTTACGAAATAAAACTAGGAAATTATTTTTGTTGTTTTTCAAATGTTATAAAAAGGCCTAGGGCTATGACCTTCACCTAGGTGTTTGCCTAATGGAATATAAACTTTAAAGCTTATTTTATTGGTCGGGGTGTATTATAGCTATCAACAATCAATTAACCACTAAATACCTCTCGGTCGAAGAGTGATTTTGCCCAATTTGGTTTTCTCAAGTCAAAATGGGTATTGCACAAAACGGTTGATAAAAGCTCAAGTCGGGTTATTGCTATCTCTAAGTTGAACCCTTTAATTGGGATTATCAATCTCTCGATTGACCCAATTTCTTGTTAGCCAAGTTTTCCTAGACTAAGTCTCTCTTTCTCAAGTAGAGACCAAGTCAAATAGGCATGAACTAATATTTGCAACCATTAATTCCACAAATAAAAGCAAGAACAATGCTAAATAATAAATTCTCAACCATAAAAAAGCATTAAATCAAACACCCATTAAGTTTACACACTAGGGTTGGGTCACAACCCTAGTGAAAATCTAGCTACTCATGCTTGAAATGGAATAAATAGAAGAAGAAATGATAATTAAACACATATTGCTAATTAAAATGATAAACTCTATGTTCAAATAGCTCAAAATATGAAAAACCACTAAAAAGAGTAAAAGGAAACAGCTACTGTAGCAGCTGATGTCAAAGGTTGACCTAAAAATGTGAAATTTTTCTATTTATATAGGGCTGGAAATTTCGGACAAAAATGCCCTTTCGGAGGTTCTGCGGCCTCACAATTCCATGTGCGGTCCGCACTTTTCTTCAGCTTGACAGGATTGGAAATCTGCGCCCGCATAATTCTGAACCGCAGCCGCAATGTACTCTTTCTGTGGTCCACAGAATTGTAACTACGACCGTACCTTGCTCTTCTGCGGTCTGCATAGTTGTATCCGCGACCGCACAATTGTTGTGCGGTTCGCACTTCTAGGAGACTTGGAATGCATCTTCTCTGAACTTTGTTTCTGGCTCAGCTTTTGCGGCCGCACAATTCATGTGCGGACCGCACTTTGCACCAATCTCTGATGGAAATTCCTTCATAACCTGCGGCCGCAGATGCTATTCTGCGGTCCGCACTATTGAGCTTCTGTGCTTTTTTTGTCCTTGAGTTTAGATTACTCCTTTTTGAGTTAGATTTTATCTCGGGAGTTCATCTTCCAATATTCCTGCAATTAAGCACATTTCATCAGTTTTCGGGAAGACAATTAAATGTTTTTGGACTAAAACGCAAGCTAAAAGGCGCTAATAAGTAGTCAAAATACCCACTTATCAATAACATAGAAAATTCCCTAATTAATTTTCACACTCCGCTGCAAAATCCTGGTTTTCAGTCACATAACGAACCCAAAAAAATCCTTAGACACCGCGCTTACATTCCTGAACCCATTAGAACCACTCTTTAGAGTCAGCCACTCTAACTTGGTCCCGAATATATAACCCAACTCTAGTGTGCTGATAGCACAGGAACACTCCCAAAGAAGCGACCAGATGAATTCTTTTCCTCGTACATCACATCCACAATAAGCACAAACTCTGAGTCTTCCCAAAAACCTGCACATGAATCGATAAGGAAAAATATAGCATACCTTCATCAAGTTCTTTGCTTGAATTACCCCAGATGTTTTCTTTTCTTAGTCATAAATAATCCACCAATACACCGATAACCAGAAACTGCACAAGCAGATAACCATGCGATCCAATCGTAGATGGTGGGCTCCCCCACTTAGCTTTAAGCTACAATCACATAAATGTAGAACCCACAAAGATTCCTCCTTCTCAATTGCCATGATCTCGCACCGCCAACCCGCCAAATTTCTCGCAGTCTCTTGTTAAACTTTTCATGAACATTCCGAATTGTCCGCCACAATCGCATATTCGACCTTCTACCGGGTAGTAAGTAGAACTCTTCGTAGAAACTTCATCAGAACCACACAATTGTTAACCTGCTCACAGCAGATAGCCCACATGTGGAATTCCATACCGACATCTTCCAACGACGCTGCACTGGTTACAACTACCACAAAATCAGTAAACCCTCCTGAGCCCACGCTCGCCCACCAGCTGTACAAGTTTGTTCATTCCCTATTGACATCAACTGAATGTCCGACAATACATTCCAAACTCGAAGTCACGTTGTATCCCATAATTATAATCAAGTTTTTATGCCTTTCTTCATTCCAAACAAACTTCTTTCCGTCATATTCAACCTTCCTTAGCACAGTAGCCACCATCCCAAATGAAATTTATAAACTTAGTCATCATCCACCATGATCCCCAAATCGCTCTAAACTTCCTCAAAGTATGTGGCAATTTTGCCACGGAATCCATACGCTACTCTGCCACTCCCACTTCGATAAACCCATCTCTTTTAAGCAACTTTTCGACCTCTACTTTTCATACTTGTTCTGCTAGCAATTCAACCACCGCGAGACACCTCCCACCATGTCCTTCCTCATCTTTCGCTGCCTAATTACTGCCTCAAATAAAAATCCATCTCTGTAGCACCCGAACTAATAAATTGCTACCAACTCTAAGCCTCCTCAAATATCATCTTTCTCGAGCCATCAACATTAGAAATATCGATTAAATTCTGAAACCTCTACACGCTGCCATCTCTGACAACCGCTTCTCAGGCATCATTTCACAATACCCTACCCCGAAGGCAAATCAAAGAAGATCATAACACCGACGAGCCTTAAATGTGTTCAAACAAGAACAACGACACCACATCACAAATGAGAATTCCACCACGTTCGAAAATATCAAGTCTCGGTAGTCCATCAAACAAACCCTGAACACCCATTGTCTGATTGCCCTTCCTCCGCTGGAATTAAGTAACGAACCTCTAAACCATAAACCGCGTAGTCCTCCTTTCGAGTCATTCATTGCCGTGACACATAAATAAGCACCTTACCATTTACACCAGCACTGCGTGATAACCACTCATGAACATCATAATGTACCGTGCATGTCTGCGAACCCGTAGGCGATACTAACATTACGCTGAAATGACAGAACATCCCTCCATGAGGTGACGACTATAGCCCAATCAAATATACAGAAAGAAACATCCTGCACCACATCTGCAGTACCATTGCAACTCCTCGATGCCAAATTGACACGAGCGCTCAACATCATATAAGAATGAGTAGGAAGGCAATGAAGGCATAAGATTCAATGGAAATCAAATCGCACGATAAGGAATCAAGAAGGGAAGTGCTCCTAACAACCATGTAGCCTCTCGAAGATAAGTGCAGACGTCTCCGTACCGATCCGCAAGACTTTACTAGACTTGCTCATGGCTCATGAGACCTAAGTGAACCTAATGCTCTGATACTAAGCTGTGATGACCCAAAATCCACTATAGGCCATGATGGCACCCAATGTCGCCGTTAGGCAAGCCAATAGTGAACTATCACATTCATTGTTCATTTTATTACTTTAGAAATCATAAATTTTATTAAGGAAGGAGATTTATGCTTTTAAATCCACGGGAACGTGCATAAATAGTAATTTATAAAAAAAATGAACGGTGATAATAATATATAAGTCTGTAACCAACAACTAGCATATCCCAAAACCCGGTGTCACAAGTGCATGAGCATTTACTAGGAAATATAATAATAATACAACATCTGTCCGAAATGTAAATAAGACAGGATAAAGTAACAATACAACATCTGTCCGGATGCGTAGCCTGGAATATAGCTCACCATAAAGTCTCCTCAGCAGCTGCGCCTATGTGCCAGGACGACCACTAGATGAACATGTCAGATCCTGCACATTTAGTGCAGAGGTGCAACATGAGTATGTAAATCAACGCGTACCCAGTAAGTATCTAGCCTAACCCCGGAAAAGTGTGACGGGGGGTCGACATCGACACTTACTAGAGGTCCAATAAAGCAGTATGTTAAATCCTAAACAGATATGAAGTACAATAGTAATAATGGGGTAAAACTATAATTTACATAATCTTTCAAAATTTCTTTTAAAGATATGAACTTCTCAATCTCGTATTCTATCTCAACAGCTTAGATATATATTAAGTGCCAGTAACAAACGGATAAGGAATACAATGATAAATGCTAGGCATCAGTGGAAGGAAAATCTCATGAATATTCGGACTGCTAGCGATATAACGCACGATTATGCCGAAGTCGTACGACCCGATCCAGAATAATGTGTACACTGCTGAGGGTCGAACGGCATGAACCATAGATGCAACTATTATACTGCCTAGGAGTTCGGCCTGCTCCACAAGAAAATGAAGGAAACTTATCGAGTTACGAGGCACGTGCTTACAATACAAATACACGAGCATAAAGTAAATATAATATTTACCGTTTCTCAATTAATTGGCCAACAACTCAAAGTAATAAAACTCGACCTAATATATGCATGTATTTCTAACTCAATTTCCATTATAAATTCAATTATTTAACTAGCAAATGGAGTTCGAATAATTTAAATATTACATGATAAAATCCTAAGTCTACCCGGACATAAACATGCTTTAGCTACGTACGGACTCTCGTCACCTCGTGCATGCGTAGCACCCATAACTAGTAGCACATAATAATGACAACGCCTAGGGGTAGTTTCCCCCTCACAAGGTTAGACAAGAGACTTACCTCGCTCCGAAGTTTCATAACCGGCTCAAATGCCTCTCTAACTCTTCAATTCAAATCCAAACGATCTGAAACTAGTCAAACAATATGCAAATCAATCAAAATATATTCCAATACATATAATTTAACATTTTATTATAATTCTTAACTCTGCTCGAAAATTCAACAAAATCAACCATCGGACCCACGTTCCCGGATTCCGAAAAGTCTTGAAAATAATCACCATGAACTCAAATATACAATTTATTCCCAATTCCTTATCCAATTTCGTGGTCAAAATCCAAAAACACCAAATTTTAGGTTATCTTCTAAAATCCCACATTTTCTACCCATATCTATGTTTAAATCCATATATAACTCATGTACTTAGCTCACAATGTGTAGAAGCTCCTTACCTCAATGTAGATTATGAAGTTGGCTCCTCCAAATTGCCCAAAAAATCGCCCAAGCAAAAGAGGAATAAGGATAATGAGCAAAAATCCTGATTGAGCAACATATATTCTGCCCCGGCATCTTCGCACCTGCTGGCACCCTAGCCGCACCTGCGGCTCCGCTTCTGCGGAAAGAAATGTCCGCTCCTGCAGAAGTTACTTAGGCCCTGACCAGCAGCACTTGTGGCCCAAAGCTCGCACCTGCCAGGCCGCTTCTGCGGACCTTCCCTCGCTTATGCGCTTCTGCTACTGCGGAGCCCATACGCTTCTGCGAAGCCAACCACACCTATCCAACACCGCATCTGCAGAGCCTCGTCGCATCTGCAGGCTCGCAGATGCAAAAATCCTCCTCGCTCCCGCGACCACTGGCCAGCTCACCCAGAACCGCTTCTGCGACCCCTTGACTGCTTCTGCGGTCTTACACCTAAGGCTAAAACCTCGTAGGTGCGATCACACCAAAATCTTTAAGCTTCAGCAATTCTTTAAGTCCAAACTCGATCTGATTCCAATCCAATTCGCACCTGAGGCCTCCGGGACTCCATCCAAACATACCAACAAAATCCAAAACACAATATAAACTTAGTCGAAGCCTTAAATCACGTCAAATAACATCAAAATTATGAATCGATGATCAAGGTTATTCATTCAACATTCAAACTTTCAAACTTTGTCGAATGCATCCGAATTATACTTAAACATCCAGGAATGACGCCAAACTTTACACACAAGTCACAAAATCATGATACGAACCTATTCCAAGGCTCGGAACCTCAAACGGACATTGATAACACCAAAGTCCACTTCAAGTCAAACTTAAAAAATTCTTAAACTTTCAAAATGCCAACTTCCTATAATAAGCGCCGAAATGATCCCAGACTACCCAATACTCAACTCGGATATACGCCCAAGTACGAAATCATCATACGAACCTACTGAAACCTTCAAATCCCAATTCCGAGGTCGTTTAATCAAATGTCAAGCCTTAGTCAACTCTTCCAACTTAAAGCTTTTGAATTTAGAATTTTCTTTCCAAATCAACTCCGAACTTCCTGAAATTCAATTCTGACAATGCGTACAAGTTATAAAACATGAAATGAAGCTACTAACGGCCTCAAACTGCCAAACATCGTGCTAGGGTTCAAAATGACCGGTCGGGTCATTACATCCTGTCTATTTTATATTCTAGACAGATGTTATATTATTATTGCACTCTTTAGCATATGCTCATGCACTTGTGACACCGAGTCTTGGGGATGCTTAAGAATTTGTTTGTGGTTTTGCTTAAATTGACACTTTTTTACTTTATGTTTTATTTAAATTGTATGTATCTACGATTTCAATGCATTAATATCCTTATCTAATAAGATTCACGATTTCAAAAATAGTAAAATAAATAATTAAGTTGGTAGTTCACCGTTGGCTTGTCTGACAGTAACGATGGGTGCTATCATGACCTATTGTGGGAATTGGGTCGTGACCACTTGCTATCAGAGCTCTAGGTTCACTTGGGTCTCATGAGTCATGAGCGAGTTTAGTAGAGTTTTGCGTATCGATACAGAGACATCTGTACTTATCATCGAGAGGATACAAGGTTGTTAGGAGTACTTCCCTTCTTTATTCCTCATCGTGCGATTTGATTTCATTGAATCTTATGCCTTTATTTCCTTCCTACTCATTCTTATACAATGTTGAGCGCTTGTTATAAATTGGGCATCGAGGAGTTGTAGTGGTACTGCATATGTGGTGCATGATGTTTCTCCCTGCATATTCGGACAGACTAATATCGTCGCCTTGTGGAAGGGTGTTCAGTTGTTTTAGCCCACTATTAGTGTTGCCTACGATTTTGATGCTATTTATAGTGTATTATGATGTTCATGCGTTATTATCGCACAATATTGGTGTAAATGGTATAATGCTTATTTATGTGTTGCGGCAGTGAATGACTCGAAATGAGGCTTACTCGATTCATGGTTTAGAGGTTCGGCGTTTAATTCTAGTGGAGGAAAGGCAATCGGACTGTGGGTGTTCAGGCCTTGGTTGACGGAGTAGCAAAACTTGATATTTTCGGGCGTGGTGGAATTCTCATTTGTGATGTGGTGTCGTTGTCCTTGTTAGAACACATTAAGGCTCCTCGGTGTTATTGTCTCCTTTGAATTACCTTCGGGGTAGGGTGTTGAGGGATGGTGCATGAGTTGCGGTTATCAGAGATGGCAGTGTAAGGCAGCTTTAGAGTCGAATCAGCATTTCTAATATTGTTGGCTCGAGAGAGATGATCTTTATAGAGGCTTAGAGTTGGTGGCAGTTTATCCGTTCGGGAGCTACAAGGATGAATTATGATTTGAGGTACTATTTTGGCAGCAAAGGAGGAGGAAAGACATGGTGGGAGGTGTCTGGTAGTGATTGAATTGTTAGCAGGTCAAGTATGAACAACAGAGGCCTAGTAGTTGCTTAAGGAGATGGTTTAACCTAAGTGGGAGTGGTAGAGTAGTGTATGGATTATGTGGTAGGATAGCCACATGCCTTGAGAAAGTTTAGAGCGATTTCAGGATCATGGTGGACAATGACTAAGTCTATGAATTTCATTGGGGATGGTGGATACTGTACTGCAGAAGGTTGAATATGATGTAAAGGAATTTGCTTGGAACGAAGAGGGGTGTGAAAGCTTGGTTATCATTTTGGGATACAATATGACTTCGAGTTTGGAACGTATAGTTGGGGCTTCAGTTGATGCTAATGGGGAATGAACAGACTTTTACAGCTAGTGGGCGAGCATGGAGGAGCCCATCATCTACGATTATGTATTTATGTATTGTAGCTTAAAGCTAAGTGGGGGAGCCCACCTTCTATGATTAGGTCATGTGGTTATGTGCCTTGGCAGTATCGAGTTATTGGTATATTGGTGAATCAGTTATGACTAAGGAATGAAACATCAAGGGAAATTCAGGCAAAGAACTTGATGAATGCGTGCTACATTTCACCATATCGATTCATGTGCAGATTTTGGGATGACTCAGAGTGTATGCTTCTTATGGGTGTGACGTACAAGGAAAGGAATTCATCCGGTTGCTTCTTTGGAAGTGTTCATATGCTAACAACGCACTAGAATTTGGTTATATATTCGGGAAAAGGTCAAAGTAGGTGACTCTCAATAGTGGTTCTAGTGGGCTCAAGAATTTAAGTGCGGTGTCTAAGGATTTTAGGTTCGTTATGTGGCGGAGGACCGATATTTTATAGCAGAGTATGTAGAATACTGAGGAATTTCTATGTTATAATCAGTATGCGGTGCAGTGTTGGAGAAATAGGAGAAACATCCATGGATTCGCGGAAGGTCTTTTAGAACGGGTGTATCGGTTGGAAATACTACTGAGTGCATGATGAGGGTATGAGATGGATCATGGGTATTGAGATTGTGTGGTCTTGTGATTTGGGTATCTCAGGATGAGTGTTGTTTGAGGTCTGTTATGTGTTTGAGTGGAGCTATTATTATTTTGAAGGTAAGTCAATAGTAAATTGGAAAAAGTTGGGTCAGTTTGTAATGGTTTGGATCAGCATAGTTGTGGAAATGATCTGTTCCTTTGGTGTGTTAAGCTATACATGTGATTCGTGGCTGTACATGCGGGCTCGAGAGCCACCGTAATTTGATTGATTTGGAAGTAATTGATTCTGATGGACTTGTTATGTGTAAATGAATCCCGGAAGAGTTATGGCGGTTTAGACCATGACTCTAGGTTTGTATTTTTTATGATTATGGGAATTCGGTTGCATGTTGCAATTGTTCTTCTGAAATAAGTTGAGTGAAAGGGTTCTAGCCGATGAAGTGTTTAGTCTACTGGTGGTTCAGGGGTTATGATGAAATTCTTGTACTCTCACATAGCGGCATGATAAGTACAGTGAACGATATGGAAATTCGATGTTGAGGATCAAGGTTGCGGTTCGGTTTTGATAAGAATGTCACGAGCTCGGAGGAGCGGGGGAGGATTTCAGATGTTCTGAGTATGTTTTCTCTATTTTTGGGTAGCCGAGGGATTATCTGTTTTGTGGAAGAAGTGTTGGGTATTGAATGCGAATGCTTGACTAGGGCTATAGAAATAGCATGGTTGATGTCCATTGATATTCAGATTTTACTACCTGGTGTAAAAGGTTGTGGGAGTACATCCCACAGGAAGGTCATATCAGTGTGACGTGTTAGTTGTTTGATTATTATAGATTGAAATTAGGTATGGAGATTTTGGTATTGTCGCCAATGGGAGAGGTTATGACTGAGAGGCACTCTATTCCTTTGGTTGTGGACTGTGGGAATTTGTTTCGAATTGGACGACTGCTCGTATTTATCATGAATAGGGTCATTGTGGATCCTTGAAAAGGTTATTTGGCCCAGTATGGGATGATTGGTCCGTTGGTAGATCTAAGGTGAATGTATGCTCTAAATCAGGTCGGATGTGTTCATTCAGCATAGCATTGCTTATGGAGGAGTCTTCGAGCATTGGATGTTATTCCTGCCATTAGCTATTCTATGTAATACTCTATTATGCCACGTGGGTTGTGATCCTGTGCATCTTGTGGAGTTATATGAGCAAGATGGCTCTCAAGATGCAGGTCGTTATGGTACCTTAGTTGTGCTTGGCATTTTGTAGCGCACAGAGCTATCTGTCTCCTCAGGGTTGTGTTTATAATCTTAGCGTGCTTGTGGTCGATATTCGGGCATTTCGTGGGTATGAGCATTCTCTCTCGGTAGGTATTTCCTTATAGAATGTTATGTGTGGATCGGGTGGCATGCCGCCACATGTATGATGTTTGGATCGGGTTGCACGCCGCAACGATATCATGTGTAGATCGGATTGCACGTCGCAACCGTGAGATGTTGAGTACGGTTCCTTATACTTATTTTGTGTGCCTTGTTTCTCATTTTTGAGATAGGTTCATAGCATCTGTTTGGCCGTTTTATTCGTTACGCGGGCTGGGTAGTTCTTTGTTAAAGTTTGTTCTTCCTTATGGGTCATATTCAAGCTGTAGCTTGTTGGCACATTGATGGCGTCATATGATATTTTAGATGGTGTTTGAGGTGCATTATTGCCCGGGCAACTTGTACTGGGTGAGACGAGGTTATTGGACCTTAAATCAGTGCGATCAAATTTATGTAAGGTATATTAAAGAGAAAATATCACTATTCAGTTCAGAACAAGGTAATGGTTCTTGTCAAGAGGAGACTCCATGATTTATTGATTTGGCAGGTAGTTATGAGCTTCTACGTGTCGCTTTCATTGTTGCAGGATCGCGAAGGTCGGATTTGGGCTTATACGTGTTATGAGGTATACTATGGGCATCGGGTTAGTGAATTTGCAGTTTCTATAGTTGGAAGATGTTATCACGAGCATACGAATTATGCGATGCATTGTGTGGGTTCAGCATGGGTGCATGGTGATGTTTGGTACAGTGTGTTGAGATTGATATGGTGCTCGTACGTTAGAATCAGGTCTCGTAGAAAATTTCAGATGTTAGAATTTGGTTCTAAGGCTTGTGTGCGAAGGTAGCAGGAAGGATCTTCAGTTTGGCTTGAGCTAATGTGCTCATATGGGTTGTGGTGGCACGAGGTGCTAAACAGTGATTTTGGGCAACTCCGGAACGGTTCTTGGCACGTTCGAGGATGAACATATGTTTATGTAGGGGAGAATGTAATGACCCGAATGGTCGTTTTGAGCTGTGGCATGTTGTTCAGTGGTTTGAGACCTTGAGTAGCTTCACTTCATGTATTATGACTTGCACGTATAGTCGGATTCGATTTTCGGGAAGATCAGAGTTGGTTTGGAAGAATAATTCTCAATTTGGAAGTTTTTAGTTTGAAGAGCTGATAAGGGTTTGTCTTTTGAGTAAACAACCTCAGATCGGAGTTTTGATAATTCTGTTAGGTCAGAATGATGATTTTGGACTTAGGCGTTAGTCTAGATTTGGATTTGGAGGTCCGTAGGTTGATTTGATGCTTTTTGACAAAAGTTGGAAGTTTGAAGGTTTAGAAGGTTGATAGGTTTGACCGAGAATTAACTTTTTTGATACCGGATTCAGATTGTGGTTCCAGGAGTTGGTATGGGTCTGTTATGTCATTTGGCACTTGCATGCAAAATTTGAGGTCATTCCGGGTTGATTTGGTATGGTTCGACATGAATTTTAGAAGTTTAAAAGTTCATTAGTTCATTATGCTTAAATTGATGTGCGATTCATGATTTTGATATTGTTTGATATGATTTGATGCCTCAAGTAGGTTCGTGTTATGTTTTGGGACTGGTTTGTGTGATTGGACAAGGTCCCCGGGGCCTCGGGTGTATTTCAGATGTGTTTGGGTTGTGTCACACTCTTATTTGATATTTCAACGTTGTTTCTTTGGGCATAAAGGGTACCAGATTGAGAAAACGACTATTTATTTGTGATTGTATTGAACCATTATATTCATATCGTAATTATGGAACCATAGCAACAAGAGTCGTCGAATTTCGAGGTCGTATGAGAGAGTTATGTCCATTTTCGTGTCGAGAAAGATTGCTGGTTTATGGTGCGAACTTTGTTCTTCGCGAACACGAGAGAGGTCCCGCGAACGTGAAGAAGGAAATCTGGGTTGACCATTCACTCAAAAAATTTCTCTTCGCGAACACGATCGTGTCCCGCAAAGGCGAAGAACAAAAATAACTTGGGTAGTGTTTTACATGCGGAAACCGAGCATTTTAGTATTTTGAGCATATCTTGAGTTATAGAGCTCCGTTTGAGGTGATTTTTGCGGCGTCGTTCTCATCTCAACAAGGGGGTAAATATAGGACATTTATTTTCATGTTTGAACTTGATTATGTCCGTTGGTTATCATTTTTATCCGTGTTTAGATTGTAAAAATTGGAGTTTTGAGCCCCAAAATTGAGAAATGGTAAATCCTTGGTTTGATAGTCAATTCATGGACAAAATTGAATGATTTTATGGATATAAACCATATGAGTTATGGGTAATATTTAGTCTTGATAATTTTCGAAATCCGGGTTAGTGGGCTCGGGGTTGACTTTGTTGACTTTTCGTGCAGAGTTGAGAATTTATTTCTAATTATTAAATTATGAGTTTTGAGTATATTTTGATTGGTTTGCACGTTCTTTGGCTAGTTTTGGATCATTTGGAATTGGTTTGAGATGTTAGAGAGGTGTTGGAGCCAGTTATCGAATTTCGTAGCGAGGTAAGTCTCATGTCTAACCTTGTGAGGGGGAATTTACCCCATAGGTATTGTATTTGCTATGTGCTACATGTTGTGGGAGCTATGCACGTATGAGGTTACGAATGTCCATACGTATCTTAGTTTTCATGATTAGGTCCGGGTAGACTTAGACTCACTCCATGTTTTAAATGTAATATTTGCATTACCATTTTCTGTTTAATTGCTTTAATTTATGCTCTTGTCTGAGACTAGACTTGTTTAAAGACCGGACGTACGAATTGTGATATATGGTTAGCTACTGGAGTGGCAGTATGGATTATACTTCCTTTAACGAATTTCTTCCGTGTTGTACATAATTGTCCTAAAGTTTCCTGATTCTCACAACTCACACATATTCGTGAGTGGGGCCAGCGACCCGTCAAGTCTTTGCTATTTTCTGGGAATCGGGCCGAACGCCTCGACAGTATATATTGAGATGCATCCACGGATCGATCCGTACGACCTCGGCAGTGTATGTACACGACTATGGATCTGGCCGAACGACCTCGGCATAATTCATACGTAAAATCGCTAGGAGTCCGAATACCCACGAGATTACCCTCTTGATTGAATTTGGAAATTTCATGATATTCTCTTTATGACCTGAGATCAGATATTTAGTTAATAGTTCTTATTTGTTGAGATGACATGTGGCACTTGGGGATTTGTAAACTGATGATATTTTTCTAACGAATTTCGTTATCTAATGTTCCTTATTCTATTGATCTTGTCGTATTTCATGCCTGCTTATGATTCCTACATTTTATATATTGGACCACCAGTAAGTGTCGATGTCGATCCCTCATCACTACTTCTCTGGGATTAGACTAGATACTTACTGGTTACGCGTTGATTTACGTACTTATGCTACATTTCTGCACTAAACGTGCAGGATCTGACAGGTTCATTTGGTGGTCATCCTAGCGCGTAGGCGCAACTGTTGAGGGGACTTTATGGTTAGCTGCTTTCTATGCTACGCAGAGCAGCCCTCAGAGTCTCCATCTTATTTATTTAATTTATCCTATCTATTTTATATTTCAGAGAGATGCTGTATTATTATTGTACTCTTTAGCAGACTTTCATGCACTTGTGACACTGGGTCTTGGGGATGTTCTAGAATTTGTTTATGGTTTTGCTTAACATTGACACATTTTTACTTTATGTTTTATTTAAATTGTATGTATCTACGATTTTTAATGCATTAATATCCTTATCTAATAAGATTCACGATTTTAAAAATATTAAAATAAATATTTAAGTTGGTAGTTCACCGTTGGCTTGCCTGACGGCGACGTTGGGTGCCATCACGACCTATTATGAAAATTGGGTCGTGACAGAGCTGAAGTGTTAAAAAACTTTATGTCTTTCAAAAGAACGAGATAAAGCTAGTCGTCTCTCACCCCAAATGACCTTTAAAAGGAATCTATTCCAATTGAAGAAATAATCTGATTATAAACAGACTTTCAAATCTTTAGAAATTTTCTCAAGTAGCTAAAAATATGTTGGCTTAGTGCCTAGTCATACTTAACCGGCGTTGCACCATTTATGAAAAAAACTCCAACTTAACTGATTTAAAGAATTTATCAAGTGTCATAGCCACTCTACGTAGGTGAATTTGTGATTGAAAAAATTAAAACGTGCCTAATAGTTGCCTAACCTATAAGTTAATTAAAATAATTAAGTTATCGAGTTATTTAATTATAAAAGGGATCTCATTTTATTGGAGTTGGTTTGAGAAATCAATACTTAAAAACTTAGGAGGTCTCAATTAAATCAAATAAAACTAGCTTCGTGTGCGCCTTACGTGCATCTCGTGCGCCGCACGTGCATCATCTATATATTTGTAAGAACTTTTCAAAAATACTATATATTGTCAAAATCTATGAATGACATATAAAACAAATTTAAAAGGAAAAGAATTCGAGTTCAAAATGATGAAATATGATATATATGAGATTATGTACTCATCGTAGTTGCATCAGAGAGATGCAAGATAATCCAGCAGACGTAGAGATGGAGGGGAATCCTACAGAGGAGACGTAGGATGCAAAGATTTGTACGATCTGCTGGGAAGCGATGATTGGAGGAGAACTCGAGCTTCCATGCAGCCACAAGTTTCATCCTCATTGCATCCATGGATGGATGTCCAATTCTGCTACATGCACAGTCTGTCGCCGGATTATATAGTATTTTTTAGTCGCAACAATGTTGTTATTTACATGCAAAAAAAAATATAAATTTTAAATATTTTTGTACTGGATTGAGTTTAATAGTTCTCATAATTTCGATGACTTAGGCAATTCATATGAAATAAAGTATAAGTTTACTGATTATTTTTAGTTTTTTACAACTGCACGACGCGCTAAAATTCTCTAATTACTTTGTTATTTACAAGGAGCATAGTAAGCTTACTATAAATTGAGAAATGTAAATTTTTAGCCGCTCCAAAAGATAATAGCCGATAAAATATATATTGTTGAATATATATATATATATATATATATATATATATATATATATATATATATAGCTAGCGGATATACCACTTTACATTTTGCCCCACTAAATTCATATGTAGCGTAGCAATATTTGAACTTTGAAGTGTTGAAAGCAGCCCCAATCAAAATCCAAGAGGTATGTCTGTTTGTTTAGAGCCCGCTATCTATTGGATTGCTATTGGGTTTTCATTGCTAATGGGCCTGGCACATCCACAAGTGGAATGGTCGAAGTAATAAGAGTCCTCCGAATATTTTGGTCTTACATTAGTTTCAATATCTTTTTGGAATTGTAAAAATATATTAGCAAATCAAAGCTAATGAAAATGGAAGCAAGACATTCATCAAAGACTCTAAGCTTATTTTAGAGCATTGTGGTAGAACGAATCTTAGAAAAGGTCTCCCTCTTCTTTTGTTTTCGATATAAGCTAACGGTTATCTAACGGTTATTCCTCTTGCCCTCATTCTGCCAGCACGAGCTGCATTTTGGCTGGTTTCCTCTTGGCTTCCTGCATTTTGGTTGGTTTCCTAATGCCTTCATTAGGGTTAGCAAGACTCGCCCATTTGGTATTGTTATACACCGGGCTAATTCTACTATCCGGATGCCATGTTGCTGCGGAACACGTGCACCACCGTGGTAGCTGGTCAGAGCATGTGTGAAAATCCTACTCTTTTATTGGGACACTGGTAGTACTCACATCTGCATTTATTTGTTGTATTAGGAGGTGGTGTCTATGTAGCCGAGATGATCCAGTGTACATGGACATAGAGATACAGGAGCATCCTGCGGAGATTTGTATGATCTTTGGGAAACAATGATTGAAGAAGAAGTCCATCTTCCATGCAGCCACAAGTTTCACCCTACGATTCTGCTACATGCCTAATCTGTCGCCGCACTATCTAGTATTTTGTTATCGTTGCAATAATGTTATTGTTTACATGCAAATAAATATTAATTTTAAATATTTTTGTACTTGATTGAGTTTAATAGTTTTTGTGATTTTGATGACTTGGGCAATTCGTATGAAATGAAGTATAAGCTGATTGATTTTGTTTAATTTGTTACTAATTTAATTGTTGATAATTGATACTGCAATACTTATCATGAGGAATAAAAGAAGTAAGCTGAAGTGTCAAAAAACTGTCTTTCAAAAGAACGAGCTACTAGCAGTCTATTGCCCCAAATGGACTTTAAAAGGATTCTATTCCAATTGAAGAAATAAACTAATTATAAATAGACTTTCAAATCTTTAGAAATTTGCTCAAGTTGATAAAAATATGAAGGCTTAGTACCTAGTCAATAGTCATACTTAACTGGCGTTGCACCATTTATGAAGAAAACTCCAACTTAACTAACTTGAAGAATTTATCAAGTGTCATAAGTACTCTACGCGGGCGAATTCGTTATTGAAAAATTTAAAGCGCGCCTAAGAGTTGCCTAGCATATAAGTTAATTAAAATAATTAAGTTATAGAGTTATTTAATTATAAATGGGATCTGATTTTATTAGAGTTGGGTTGAGAAATCAATACTTAAAAACTTAGGAGGTCTCAAGAAAATGAAATGAAACTAGCATCGTGTGCGCCTCACGTGCATCTCGTGCGTCACACGTGCATCTTCTCTATATTAGTAAAAACTTTTCGAAAATCTTATACATTGTCAAATTTATGTATGACAATCTCAGGATGCCATGTTGATGCGCAACACGTGCACCACCGTGGTAGCTGGTCAGAGCCTGCGTGAAAATTTTATTTTTTTATTTGGGCTCTGATAGTACTCACGTGTGCATTTATTTATTGCATTAGGAGGTGGTGTCTATGTAGCCGAGATGATCCAGTGGACAGGGACATAGAGATGCAGGAGCATCCTGCGGAGATTTGTACGATCTGCTTGAACGAGATGATTGGAGGAGAAGTTGAGCTTCCATGCGGCCAAAGGTTTGACTCGCATTGCATCTATAAATGGATGTCCAAATCTGCTACATGCCCAATCTGTCGCAGCATTATATGAAATAAAGTATTCTATAGGTGTACTAATTTTTCTTATTTGTTACAAATACATGAATGTAGATAAATAAGGTAGCTTAATCAAGGTTACGTTAACATTTTTATAGCTAGGAGATATGCTATTTGTGTACTTTTTATGTTGTGATATAATAGTATGTTGAGCCATTCTCCGGAAAATAGTTTGCTAGCGAAAACCGAGTATTTTCTCAATTGATTATCTTTTAATTAGAAAATTAAATTCTCAACTGCTACTACAAAATCCCTAAATGAAAAAACAACAACGACACCGCAGAAATCCTTCCTCCATTTTACCAGAAGCAAGTGACAGTGTAAAAACTATATCAAATCCCTCCTCTGTAATATATATAGCCTTTTGGCTTTCTTACTCTTCTTGATTATATATAAGTTCATCAAGGTTCTCTTCTTTCCACTACTCTTTCATCTTCCTAGACTTCTTGTTATGCATTTTTCCCTACACCTCCTTCTCACACTCTTTGTTGAGAATCTCTGTCTCTTCCTCAAATTTACTCATTAGTGCTGAAATGTCCAAATTGGTTTTCTGGCTAACTCTACTGTCCGAAAGCTATGTTGTTGAAATGACCTGGCCGGTCGTTTTGAGGAAATTAGCTCTGAATCCTTATTTACTATTCCCTCTAATTTAGTTTTGGATTTTGTGACTTACCGAGAGGATTTATTTCGTTTCAGAGTAAAATGGGACACATAGTCCCTAAAATAGAGGTTTAAGCCATAGGAATTGACCATAGTTCGAACTATATGAAGATGATCCTGGAATGGAGTTTTGACAGTTCCTATAGCTCTGTAGGATGAATTAGGTCTTAGAAGAGTATTTGGATATTGAATTGGAGGTCCGTTGATCATTTTAGCGTTAATTGGCAAAAGTTTAAAAAGGGATGATTTTTTAGAAGTTTGACCGGGAGTGGACTTTTTGATATCAAGGTCGGATTCTGATTCCGAAAGTTGGAGTAGGTCCGTAATGTCAATTATGACTTGTGTGCAAAATTTGAGGTCAATCAGACTTGATTTGATAGGTTTCGGCGTCAGATGTAGAAGTTTGAAACTTTGAAGTTCATTAGGTTTGAATCGATGGGTAATTCGTGTTTTAGCATTGTTTGATGTGATTTAAAGTTTCGACTCTGTTCGTGTGACATTTTAGGACTGGTTGGTATATTTAGTTGAGGTCCTGGGGACCTCGGGTGAGTTTCGGATGGTTAACGGATTATTTTTGGACTTAGAAGAATTTCTGGTACTGGGATGATTCTGGTGTAATCGCACCTGCGCAAGATTGACCGCAGGTGCAAGCCTGCAGAAGTGAGCAATTGGGTGTAGATGTGGAGCTGGGGGACTTGGCCAGTGGTCGCAGATGCAACGTGAAGACCGCAGGAGCGGAGTCGCTTCTGCGGAGAAATGAGCGTAGAAGCGGAAAGGCCTGGGAGGCCTGTTGGTCGCAGAAGTGGACTTGGACCGCAGGAGCGGGTGCGCAAAAGCGCGTTTGGGTCCGCAGAAGCGCACGTTCCTGGATTAAGTTTGAATCGCACCTGCGATGGAAATTTCGTAGTTGCGGAGCCGCAAATACGGCTGTGGGCTTGCAGAAGCGATTTCGCTGCGCAGAGAAGGGGCAATTCCGAGGGTTTATTTCATTCTTCATTTTTGGACATTTTGATCTCGGGTTTGACGATTTTTGAGAGCATTTTCCAGGGATTTCTTGAGGTAAGTCCCTTGTGCTTATTTTTGATCAATAATCTTATTTCTCCGTTGTTTTCCCACCTAGTTAGTGTGTATTTAAGGTGGAATTAGAAAGTTGAGGCTAGGGATTTGGAGAGTTTGATTAGAGGATTTGAGTGGCGACTTGGTGTCGGATTTTGATAATTTTGGTATGGGTGAACTCGATATCGAATGGGGTAAGTGACTTGTCTAACTTTGTGTGGGAAAAATCCCCTTAGGATTTGGTAATTATGAGGCAATGTATGATATGTGAGCGCCATGTACGCGAGGTGATGAGTGCGTACACGGGCTGATTGTGGAAACAATTTGGTTCTTGTTGATTTGTCATCTTTTAAAATACAATAACTGAGTTGCCTTTGCATATATAGTGATCATGTTTAGTCTAGCATCACATGTCTACGTGCCTTATCTCTTACTTGTAATTTGTGCAGGATACTTAGTTGAATTACCTGCTTTCCTTGATTTGAATTAAATCTTTAACTGTAAGATTCTTGCTGAAACTTTGTGTTTTCCTTCGATTACCTGCTGCATATTTACTTTGGGTCTACGAGGCAGTTCCTCGAGATATCCCCCTGTACTGCATATTTACTTTGGGACTACGAGGCGTTTAATCGGGAGATCCCCCTATACTGCATATTTACTTTGGGACTACGAGGCGGTTCCTCGGGAGATCCCCTTGTACTGAATCTTTACATTTGGGACTACAAGGCGGTACCTCGAGAGTGCCCCTGTTGTGTACCTTTATTTATTGTGCTGATATTTTCTGAAACTTCTTATTGTTTAAATTCTTAGACATTTTAAATGTATTATTATATTTTCTGCCTTACTTTTCTTTTAAACCTATAGGGCCCTGACCTGACCTCGTCACTACTCTATTGAGGTTAGGCTTGGCACTTACTAGATACCATTGTGGCGTACTCATACTACACTCTGCACATCTTTTTGTGCGGATCCAGGTTCTTTCCACCTGACCATATACCAGTGAGTTGGATCGCACGTGAAGACTTCAAGGTATATCTGCGAGCATCCACAGACCTCGGAGTCCCTCTCTATCCTTATTATGTTATTTCCCTTATTCTCCTTAGATTTGATGTATAGAGACACTTAGTATTTCTATTAGAAGCTTGTGACTTATTTCCACCAGGTTTTGGGAGATTGTAATTATTGAATGGCAGTTTTATATTTATATATCATGAGTTGAGATTGGAGTTCAATTCATTATTCATTGATTTCGCAAATTAGTAGGCTTACCTATTCTTAGAGACTAGGTGCCATCACGACGTCCTACGGAGGGAAAAATGGGGTCGTGACAAGTTGGTATCAGAGCACTAGGTTCATAGGTGTTATGAGTCACAAGCAAGTTTAGTAGAGTCTCGCGGATCGATACGGAGACGTCTGTACTTATCTTCGGGAGGCTATGGAACTGTTAGGAAAAGTTTCACTTTCTTTGATTCCTTATCGTGCGAGATTTTTAATTCAGATTCTAAACTTCTATCTTTCTATTCTCTCACAAATGGTGAGGACACATACAGCTGGATCGGATGATCAGATACCCGCATCCCTGATAGAGCCACGAGAGGTCAGGGCCGGGGTAGAGGCCGAGGATGTCCACGTGGTGCAGCCAGAGCACCCACACGAGCTACTATAGAGGAGCCACCGGTAGCTCCAGTTAGAGGACAGGAACTTGAGGTGCCTATTACTGCACCAGCTCTCCAGGAGACTCTAGCCTAGTTTCTGAGCATGTTCAGCACCTTGGCTCAGGCAGGATTGATACCTCTTGATCCTGCCACATCTCAGGCCGGGGGAGGAGCACAGAATCCCATCGCCGGTACCCCAGAGCAGCAGGTTTCGGTAGACCAGGATCCAGAGATCATACCGATACAGCCAGTAGCTCCAGTTCAGCCCAAGGTCAGGGAAGCAGCTTCTGAGGCAGAGCAGCTCAGGCTCGAGAGGTACAAGAAGTACCACCCACCTACTTTCAGTGGCTTGGCGTCAGAGGATGCCCAAGGTTTTCTTGAGGAATGCCACTGTATCCTCCGTACTATGGGTGTTGCAGAGACTAGTAGGGTTTCTTTCACTACATTTCAGCTTAGAGGAGCGGCCTACCAGTGGTGGCATGCATACGAGTTGGAGAGTCCGGCTGAGGCTGCTTCACTCACCTGGACTCAGTTCTCAGATATGTTCCTGAGGGAGTATGTTCCCCAGAGTCTCAGGGATGCCTGGCATGTGGAGTTTGAGCTTTTGTGCTAGGGTGCTATGACCGTGTCAGAGTATGCGACCCGATTCAGTGATTTGGACAGGCATGCACAACCCTGGTCGCTACTGTTTGAGAGCGGGTTCGTCGGTTCATTGAGGGGCTCAACCCCAGTATCAGATTGAGCATGGCCCACTAGTTGGAGATGGATATCACGTACCAGTAGGTAGTAGGGATTGCTAGGAGGTTGGAGGGTATGCTGACTCGGGATAGAGAGGAGAGAGAGGCCAAGAGGTCTCGAGAGTCTGGCACCTACAGTGGTACTCGTTCCCTAGCTACAACTCGTTAGGGCAGAGGATATATGGGTCGCCCTGTTTATTCAGCACTTTCAACCGCCAGCGGTGCTCCGGCCACTACTAGGCCCCATGATCCTTATTATACACCGCTAGTGTCTAATGTGCCTCATTTACGAGGTGCTTCCAGTGGTCAGTCTAGTCGCAACACCCACGTCTTGAGCCAGTCGCAGCACGCACGTCCTCCAAGAGCTTGTTTTGAGTGTGGCGACACTCATCATTTGGTGAGGGATTGCCCCAGATTCAGGAGGGGTACACCTTACAGATTTCTCAGCCACCGTGTGATCCACCGGGTCCTCAGGCTATGATTACAGCACCAGCTACCACCCCACCTGCACATCTAGCTAGAGGTGAAGGTCAGACAGGTAGAGGTCGCCCTAGAGGGGGAGGCCAGGCTAGATATTATGCCCTTCTTGCTAGGACAGAGGCAGTTGAATCAGATTCTGTTGTCACAGGTACTGTTTCGGTCTGTCATAGAGATGCATCAGTCTTATTTGATCCAAGCTCCACTTATTCCTATGTGTCATCTTATTTTGCTTCGTATTTGGGTGTATCCTGTGATTCTCTCAGTTCACTTGTTTATGTATCTACACCTGTGGGTGATTCCATTGCTGCTGACCGTGTGTATCGATCGTGTTTGATTATTCTTAGTAGTTTTAAGACTAGAGCCGATTTATTGTTGCTCAGTATGGTGGATTTTGATGTTATTTTGGGCATGGACTGGTTGCCTCCCTATCACGCTATCCTTGATTATCATTCCAAGATGGTGACATTGGCTATGCCAGGTCTACCGTGACTAGAGTGGAGAGGTACCTTGGATCATATTCCTAGCATGGTTGTTTTATTTCTTAAAGCTCAGCGAATGGTTGAGAAGGGGTGTGATGCGTATCTGTCCTATGTGAGAAATGTTAGTGTTGATACTCTTACCATCGGGTCTATTCCGGTAGTGAGGGACTATTCATATATATTTCTTACAGATCTTCCGGGCATGCCACCCGATAGGGATATTGACTTCGGCATTGATTTGTTACCAGGAACTCAGCCCATTTTTATACCTCCTTATCGTATGGCCCCAGTAGAGTTGAAAGAGTTAAAGGAACGGTTGCAAGAGTTGCTCAATAAGGAATTTATTCGGCCCAGTGTGTCGCCATGGGGTGCTTCTGTCTTGTTTGTGAAGAAGAAGCATGGTTCTATGCGAATGTGTATTGATTATCGCCAGTTGAACAAGGTTACAGTGAAGAACAGGTATCCATTGCCACGTATTGATGACCTATTTTATCAGCTTCAGAGTGCCAGAGTGTTCTCTAAGATCGACTTGTGTTCAGGCTATCATCAGTTGAAGATTTGGGAGCCAAATATCCCGAAGACTACTTTCAGGACTCGGTATGGTCACTACGAGTTCCTTGTGATTTCATTTGGGCTGACCAACACCCCAGCATTATTCATGCACTTGATGAATAGTGTATTTCATTCCTATCTTGACACCTTTGTCATTGTGTTTATTGACGACATTCTGGTGTACTCCCGGAGTCGGGATGATCATGAGCAGCACCTGAGGACTGCGCTTCAGACCTTGAGGGAGAAGAAGTTATATGCAAAATTTTCGAAGCGTGAATTCTGGCTAGATTCAGTGGCATTTTTGGGTCATGTAGTATCAAGTGCGGAGATCAAGGTAGACCCGAAGAAGATTGAAGCAGTGCAGAGTTAGCCTAGACTGTCATCAGCTATGGAGATCTGGAGTTTTCTTGGCTTGGCGGGGTATTATCGTCGATTTGTAGAGGATTTGTCGTCTATTGCATCACCTATGATCAGATTGACCCAGAAGGGTGCTCCGTTCAGGTGGACCGAGGAGTGTGAGGAGAGCTTTCAAAAGCTCAAGACTGCTTTGACTACATCCCAGTATTAGTGTTGCCTATCGGATTGGGGTCCTACACGGTGTATTGTGATGCGTCGCGCATTGGTGTCGATGCGGTGTTGATGCAGGATGGTAGGGTGATTGCCTACACGTATAGACAGTTGAAGGTGCATGAGAAGAATTATCATGTCCACGACCTCGAGTTAGCAGCTATTGTTCATGCCTTGAAGATCTAGCGGCACTATTTGTATGGTGTTCCTTGTGAGGTTTTCACCGATCATCGGAGTCTACAACATCTATTTAAACAGAAGGATCTTAACTTACGGCAGCGGATATGGTTGGAGTTGCTTAAGTATTATGATATCACCATTCTCTATCATCCCGGGAAGGCCAATGTGGTGGCCGATGCCTTGAGTCGCAAGGCAGAGAGTTTGGGCAGTTTAGCATATCTACCAGTAGCGAAGAGGCCTTTAGCCTTGGATGTTCAGGATCTGGTCAACCAGTTTGTCAGATTGAATATTTCCGAGCTAAGCAGAGTTTTGGCTTGTGTGGTTTCTCAGTCTTCTCTTTATGATCACATCAGGGAGCGTCAGTATGATGACCCCCATCCTTAAGGACACGGTTCAGCATGGTGATGCCAAGGAAGTCACTATTGGAGATGATGGTGTATTACGGATGCATGTCAGGCTATGTAGGCCTAATGTAGATGGTTTGTGTAAGTTGATCCTCTAGGAGGCTCACAATTTGCGGTACTCCATTCATCCAGGTACCGCGAAGATGTATCAGTATTTGAGGTAGCACTATTGGTGGAGGCGGATGAAGAACGACATAGTGGAATATGTAGCTCGTTGCGTAAATTGTCAGCAGGTGAAGTATGAGCATCATCAACCTGGTGGATTGCTTCAGAAGATGGAGATTCTAGAGTGGTAATGGGAGCGGATCACTATGAATTTTGTTTTTGGGCTCCCGCAGACTCAGAGGATGTTTCATGCAGTTTGGGTGATTGTGGATAGATTGACCAAGTCAGCCCATTTCATTCCTGTGGTTACTACATACTCTTCGGAGCAGCTGGCTCAGGTTTTCATCTGCGAGATTGTCAGACTTCATGGCGTACCAGTATCTATCATCTCTGACTTGGGTACGCAGTTTATATCACAGTTATGGAGGGCCGTACAACGTGAGTTGGGTGCTCATGTGGAGTTGAGTACAGCATTTCACCCTCAAACGGACAGACAATCCAAGCGCACTATTCAGATATTGGAGGATATGCTTCGTGCATGTGTGAGTGATTTTGGAGGTGCTTGGGATCAGTTCTTGCCACTTGCGGAGTTTGCCTACAATAATAGTTATCAGTCGAGCATTCAGATGGCGCCGTATGAGGCTTTGTATGGTAGACGGTGCCAGTCTCTAGTGGGTTGGTTTGATCCGGGCGAGGCTAGGCTATTGGGTATAGACTTGGTTCAGGATGCCTTGGAGAAAGTTAAATTGATTCAGGATTGACTTCGTACAGCCCAGTCCAGGCAGAAGAGTTATGCAGATCGGAAGGTTCCCGACGTTGCATTCATTGTTGGGGAGCGGGGTTTACTCCGGATTTCGCCCATGAAGGGTCTTATGAGGTTCGAAAAGAAGGTCAAGTTGAGCCCTTGGTATATCAGGTCTTTTGAGATCCTTGAGAGGGTTGGAGAGGTGGCTTACAGACTTGCACTACCACCTAGTCTCTCTGCAGTTCATCCAGTATTCCATGTTTCCATGCTCCGGAAGTATCACGGTGATCCGTCTCATATGTTAGACTTTAGCTCAGTCCAGTTGGATAATGATCTATGTTATGTTGAGGAGCCAGTGGCCATTTTGGACAGGCAGGTTCAAAAGTTGAGGTCAAAGAACATTGCTTCAGTGAAAGTTCAGTGGAGGGGTCATCCAGTCGAGGAGGCGACTTGGGAGACCGAGCATGATATGCGCAATAGTTATCCTCATCTTTGCACCACTTCAGGTATGTCTCTATACTCGTTCCAGGACGAACGTATGTTTTAAAAGGGAGAGGATGTAACGACCTGGCCGGTCGTTTTGAAGAAATTAGTCCTGAACCCCTATTTATTGTTCCCTCTAATTTATTTTTAGGTTTTGTGTCTTGCCGGGAGGATTTGTTTTGGTTTCGGTGTGAAATAGAACACATAGTCCCTAAAATGGAGGTTTAAGTCATATGAATTGACCATAGTTCGAACTGTATGAAGACGACTCCGGAATGGAGTTTTGACGGTTCTTATAGCTCCGTAGGATGATTTTGGTCTTAGGAGCGTGTTCGGATGTTGAATTGAAGGTCCGTAGGTCATTTTAGCGCTAATTGGCGAAAGTTGGAAAAATGATAATTTTTGAGAAGTTTGACCGGGAGTGGAATTTTTGAAATCGAGGTCAGATTCTGATTCCGAAAGTTGGAGTAGGTCCGTAATGTCTAATATGACTTGTGTGCAAAATTTGAGGTCAATCGGACATGATTAGATAGGTTTCGGCATCGGTTATAGACATTTGAAGTTTTAAAGTTCATTTAGTTTTAATTGGAGGGTGATTCGTATTTTTAGCGTTGTTTGATGTGATTTGAGGGCTCGACTATGTCTGTATGGTGATTTAGGACTAGTTGGTATATTTGGTTGAGGACCCGGGGCCTCAGGTGAGTTTCGGATAGTTAACGAATCATGTTTGGAACTAGAAGATTTTCTGGTGCTGGGCTGGTTCTGGTGTAATCGCACCTACGCAAGATTGACCGTAGGTGAGAGCCCACAGAATCAAGAAATTGGGTGCAAATGCGGAGCTAGGGGACTTAGCCAGTGGTCGCAGATGCGACGTGAAGACCGCAGGAGCGGAGTCGCTTCTGCGGAGGAATGAGCGAAAAGGCCTGGGAGGCCTGTTGGTCGCAGAAGCAGACTTGGACCGCAGGAGCGGGTGCGCAGAAACGCATTTGGGTCTGCAGAAGTGGACGTGCCCAGATTAAGTTAGAACCACACCTGCGATGGAAATTCCGTAGGTGTGGAGCCGCAAATGCGCATGTGGGCTCGTAGAAGCGATTTCGCTGGGCAGAAAAGGGGCCATTCCGAGGGTTTATTTCATTCTTCATTTTTGGACATTTTGAGCTCGGGTTTGACGATTTTTGAGAGCATTTTTGAGGGATTTCTTGAGGTAAGTCCCTTGTGTTTATTTTTGATCAATAATCTTATTTCCCCGTTGTTTTCCCACCTAGTTAGTATGTATTTAAGGTGGAATTTGGGAGTTGAGGCTAGGGATTTGGAGAGTTTGATTTGAGGATTTGAGTGGCGACTTGGTGTCGGATTTTGATAATTTTGGTAAGGGTGAACTCGATATCGAATGAGTGTTCGTATTTTGTGACTTTTACTCGATTTCGAGATGTGGGCCCGGGTCGACTATTTGGGGCAATTTTTCGATTCCTTGCTAAAGTCGTAGATTTATGATTTATATTAGTTTCTTGTAATTGCATTCATGTTATGAAATTGCTTTTGGCTAGATTTGGGCCATTCGAAAATGGAAAGTCGAGGGAAAGGCATTCTTAACGATTGATTGAGCGATATTTGAGGTAAGTGACTTGTCTAACTTTGTGTGGGGGAAATCCCCTTAGGATTTGGTACTGTTGAAACAATTTGTGATATGTGAGCGCCGTGTACGCAAGGTGACGAGTACGTACATGGGCTGATTATGGAAAAAAAATCGGTTATTGCTGATTTTTCATCTTTTAAAATACATTAACTGAGATGTCTTCTTTTAAAATACTTTAACTGAGTTGCCTTAGCATATATAGTGATGATGTTTAGTCTAGCATCGCATGTCTACGTGCCTTAACTCTTACTTGTATTTTGTGCAGCATGCTTAGTTGAATTACCTTCTTTCCTTGATTTTAATTAAATCTTTAACTGTAAGATTCTTGTTAAAAATTTGTGTTTTCATTCGATTACCTGTTGCATATTTACTTTGGGACTACGAGACGGTTCCTCGGGAGATCCCCTTGTACTGCATATTTACTTTGGGACTATGAGGCGTTTACTTGGGTGATCCCCCTGTACTGCATATTTACTTTGGGACTACAAGGCGTTTACTCGGGAGATCCCTCTGTACTACATATTTACTTTGGGACTACGAGGCGGTTCCTCGGGAGATCCCCCTGTACTGCATCTTTACATTTGGGACTACGAGGCGGTACCTCGGGAGTGCCCCTGTTGTGTACCTCTATTTATTGTGTTGATATTTTCTGAAACTTCTTATTGTTTAAATTCTCAGTCATTTTAAAATATTATTATACTTTCTGCCTTACTTTTCTTTTAAACCAGTAGGGCCCTGACCTGACCTCATCACTACTCTACCGAGGTTAGGCTTGGCACTTACTGGTACCATTGTGGCGTATTCATACTACACTCTGCACATCTTTTTGTTAGATCCAGGTTTTACCAGTGAGTTGGACCGCACGTGGAGACTTTAAGGTATATCTGCCAGCGTCCGTAGAACTCAGAATACCTCTCTATCCTTATTATGTTATTTCCCTGATTCTCGTTAGATTTGATGTATATAGACACTTAGTATTTACTTTTAGAAGCTTGTGACTTGTTTCCACCGGGTTTTGGGAGATTGTAATTATTGAATGGCAGTTTTATATTTATATATCATGTGTTGAGATTGGAGTTCAGTTTATTATTTGTTGATTCCGTAAATTTGTAGGCTTACCTAGTTTTAGAGACTAGGTGCCATCACAACGTCCCACAGAGGGAAAAATAAGGTCGTGACAGTTGCTGTGCAACACGTGCACCACTGTGGTAGCTGGTCAGAGCGTAGGTGGAAATCCTACTATTTGCTTAGGGCTCTGATAGCACTCACGTGTGCGTTGATTATTTGCATTAGGAATTAGGGTCTATGTTGTCGAGACGATCCTGTTGAGAGGGACAGAGAGATGCAAGAACGTCCTGCGGAGATTTGTACGAAATGCTTGAACAAGATGATTGGAGGAGAAGTTGAGCTTCAATGGGGCCACTAGTTTCATCCGCATTGCATCCATAGATGGATCCAGATCTGCTACATGCCCAATCTATCACGGCATTATATAAAATAAAGTATTGTATAACTTTACTAATTTTTTTAGTTTGTTACAACTGCACGAATGTAATTGTAAAACGAATAGTACAATTAAAGCTTAATATAAACGGTCGTCGTTAGCATTGGATTTTTTTATTATTGCTTCGTCTAAAATTGCGATGGAATTTTTAATTATTTACAAATGAAAAGAATGTCAGCTTTCAAATAGTTTGGTAGACACATGGTGGAAGGGATCTCCTCCCAATGGAAAGGACCACAACTTCTTAAAAAGACACTTTAAATGTGGAAATTAAATATAGAGTTAGTTAATTAAAAAAGGGATCCGATTTTATTGGAGTTGGTTTGAGAAATCGATACTTAAAAACTTATGAGGTCTCAAGTAAATCAAATAAAACTAGCTTCGTGTGCGCCTCACGTGCATCTTCTGTATATTAGTAAAAACTTTTCAAAAATCTTATACATAGTCAAATCTATATATGACAATCTCCGGATGCCATGTTATTGCGCAACACGTGCACCACCATGGTAGCTGGTCAGAGCCTGCGTGAAAATTCTACTTTTTTATTGGGGCTCTGATAGCACTCACGTGTGCATTTATTTGTTGCATTAGGAGGTGGTGTCTATGTAGCCGAGATGATCCAGTGGACAGGGACATAGAGATGCATGAGCGTCCTGCGGAGATTTGTACGATCTGCTTGAACGAGATGATTGCAAGAGAAGTTGAGCTTCTATGTGGCCACAAGTTTGACCCGCATTGCATCTATAAATGGATGTCCAAATCTACTACATGCCCAATCTGTCGCAGCATTATATGAAATAAAGTACTCTATAGGTGTACTAATTTTTCTCGTTTGTTACAAATGCACGAATGTAGATAAATAAGGTAGCTTAATCAAGGTTACGTTAACATTTTTATAGCTAGGAGATATGTTATTTGTGTACCTTTTATGTTGTGATATAATAGTATGTTGAGCCATTCTCCGGAGAATAGTTTGCTAGCGAAAACCGAGCAGTTTCTCAATTGATTATCTTCCAATTAGAAAATTACATTCTCAACTGCTACTACAAAATCCCTTTATGAGAAAACAACGACGACACCGCAGAAATTCTTCCTCCATCTTACTAGAAGCAAGAGACAGTGTAAAAATTATATCAAATCCCTCCTCCGTAATATATATAGCCTTTTGGCTTTCTTACTCTTCTTGCTTATATATAAGTTCATCAAGGTGTTCTTCTTTCCACCACTCTTTCATCTTCCTAGACGTCTTGTTATTTTCCCCTTCATCTCCTTCTCATAGTCTTTGTTGAGAATCTCTGTCTCTTCCTCAAATTTACTCATTGGTGCTGAAATGTCCAAATTGGTTTTCTGGCTAACTCTATTGTCCGGAAGCCATGTTGCTGTGCAACACGTGCATCACCGTGGTAGTTTGTCATAGCCTGTGTGAAAATCTATTATTTTCTAAGGGCTATAATAGCACTCATGTGTGCATTGATTATTTGCATTAGGAAGTGTTGTCTATATGGCCGAGACGATCCAGTATAGAAGGACATAGAGATGTAGGAATGTCTTGCGGAGATTTTTACGATCTTCTTGACAGAGATGATTGGAGGAGAAGTTGAGCTTCCATGGGACCACAAGTTTTACCCGCATTGCATCTATAGATGGATCCAGATCTGCTACATGCCCAATCCGTCGTGACACTATATGAAATAAAGTACTATATAAGTTTACTAATTTTTTTAGTTTGTTACAACTGCACGAATGTATTTGTAAAATGAATAGTACAATAAAAGCTTAATTTAAATGGTCGTCATTAGCATTGGATTTTCATATTATTGTTTCGTCTAAAATAGCGTTGGTAGACACATGGTGGAAGGGATCTCCTCCTAATGGAAAGGACCACGACTTCTTAAAAAGACACTTTAAATGTGGAAATTAAATCTAAAGTTATTTAATTATAAAAGGAATCTGATTATATTGGAGTTGGTATGAGAAATCAATACTTAAAAACTTATGAGGTCTCAAGTAAATTAAATAAAACTAGGTACGTGTGCGCTTCACGTGCATCTCGTGTGTCACACGTGCATCTTCTATATATTAGTAAAAACTTTTCAAAAATCTTATACATTGTCAAATCAATGTATGACAATCTCCGGATGCCATGTTTCTGCACAATACGTGCACCACCGTGGTAGCTGGTCAAAGCCTGCGTGGAAATTCTACTTTTTTATTGGGGCTCTTATAGCACTCACGTGTGCATTTATTTGTTGCATTAGGAGGTGGTGTCTATGTAGCCGAGATGATCTAGTGGACAGGGACATAGAGATGTAGGAGCGTCCTGTGGAGATTTGTACGATTTGCTTGAACGAGATGATTGGAGGAGAAGTTGAGCTTCCATGCGGCCACGAGTTTCACCTGTATTGCATTTATAAATGGATGTCCAGATCTATTACATGCCCAATCTGTCGCAACATTATATGAAATAAAGTACTCTATAGGTGTACTAATATTTCTCGTTTGTCACAACTGCACGAATGTAGCTAAATAAGGTAGCTTAATCAAGGTTACGTTAACACTTTTATAGCTAAGATATATGCTCTTTGAGTACCTTTTATGTTGTGATATAATACTATGTTGAGTCATTCTCCAGAGAACAGTTTGCTAGCGAAAACCGAGCTGTTTCTCAATTGATTATCTTGTAATTAGAAAATTACATTCTCAACTGCTACTACAAAATCCCTTAATGAAAAAACAACAACGACACCACAGAAATCCCTCCTCCATCTTACCAGAATCAAGTGAGAGTGTAAAACTTATATCAAATCCCTCCTCTGTAATATATATAGCCTCTTGGCTTTCTTACTCTTCTTGCTTATATATAAGTTAATCAAGGTGTTCTTTTTTCCACCACTCTTTCATCTTCCTAGACTTCTTGTTACGCATTTTCCCCTTCATCTCCTTCTCACACTCTTTGTTGAGAATCTCTATCTCTTCCTCAAATTTACTCATTGGTGCTGAAATATCCAAATTGGTTTTCAGGCTAACTCTATTGTCCGGAAGCCATGTTGTTGTGTAACACGTGCACCACCATGGTAGCTGGTCATAGCCTGTGTAGAAATCCTACTATTTTCTTAGGGCTCCAATAGCACTCACGTGTGCATTAGGAAGTGGTGTCTATGTAGCCGAGACGATCCAGTGGAGAAGGACATAGAGATGCAAGAACGTCGTTCGGAGATTTTTACGATCTTCTTGACCGAGATGATTGGAGGAGAAGTTGAGCTTCCATGGGACCACAAGTTTCACCCGCATTGCATCCATATATGCATCCAAATCTACTATATGCCCAATCCGTCGCGGCACTATATGAAATAAAGTACTGTATAAGTTTACTAATTTTTTTAGTTTGTTACAACTGCACGAATGTATTTATAAAATGAATAGTACAATAAAAGCTTAATATAAACGGTCGTCATTAGCATTGGATTTTCATATTATTGTTTCATCTAAAATTGCGTTGGACGTTTTAATTATTTTCAAATGAAAAGAATGTCAGGTTTCAAATAGTTTGGTAGACACATGGTGGAAGGGATCTCCTACTAATGGAAAGGACCACAACTTCTTAAAAAGACACTTTAAATGCATCTCGTGCGTCACACGTGCATCTTCTTTATATTAGTAAAAACTTTTTGAAAATCTTATACATTGTAAAATCTATTTATGATAATCTCCGGATGCCATGTTACTGTGCAACACGTGCACCACCGTGGTAGATGGTCAGAACCTGCGTGGAAATTTTACTTTTTTATTGGGGCTCTGATAGCACTCACGTGTGCATTTATTTGTTGCATTAGGAGATGGTGTCTATGTAGCCGAGATGATCTAATGGACAGGGACATAGAGAAGCCAGAGCGTCCTGCGGAGATTTGTACGATCTGCCTGAACGAGATGATTGGAGGAGAATTTGAGCTTCCATGCGGCCACAAGTTTCACCCGCATTGCATCTATAGATGGATGTCCAGATCTACTACATGCCCAATCTGTCGCGGCATTATATGGAATAAAGTACTCTATAGGTGTACTAATATTTCTCGTTTGTTACAACTGCACGAATGTAGCTATATAAGGTAGCTTAATCAAGGTTACTTTAACACTTTTATAGCTAAGATATATGCTCTTTGCGAACCTTTTATGTTGTGATATAATACTATGTTGAGTCATTCTCCAGAGAATAGTTTGCTAGCGAAAATCGAGCTGTTTCTCAATTGATTATCTTCCAATTAAAAAATTACATTCTCAACTGCTACTACAAAATCCCTTGATGAAAAAACAACAACGACACCACAAAAATCCCTCCTCCATCTTACCAGAAGCAAGTGACAGTATAAAACTTATATCAAATCCCTCTTCCATAATATATGTAGCCTCTTGGCTTTCTTACTCTTCTTGCTTATATATAAGTTCATCAAGGTGTTCTTCTTTCTACCACTCTTTCATCTTCTTAGACTTCTTGTTACGCATTTTCCCCTTCATCTCCTTCTCACACTCTTTGTTGAGAATCTCTGTTTCTTCCTCATATTTGCTCATTGGTGCTGAAATGTCCAAATTGGTTTTCTGGCTAACTCTATTGTCCGGAAGCCATGTTGCTGTGCAACACGTGCACCACTGTGGTAGATGGTCATAGCCTGTGTGGAAACCCTACTATTTCCTTAGGGCTCTAATAGCACTCACATGTGCATTTATTAATTGCATTAGGTAGTGGTGTTGATGTGGCCAAGACGATCCAGTGGAGGACATAGAGATGCAAGAATGTCTTGCGGAGAGTTTTACGATCTTCTTGACCGAGATGATTGGAGGAGAAGTTGAGCTTCCATGGGACAACAAGTTTCACCCGCATTGCATCCATAGATGGATCCAGATCTGCTACATGCCCAATCCGTCGCGGCACTATATGAAATAAAGTACTGTATAAGTGTACTAATATTTTTAGTTTGTTACAACTGCACGAATGTATTTGTAAAATGAATATAATAATAAAAGCTTAATATAAACGGTCGTCATTAGCATTGGATTTTCATATTATTGTTTCATCTAAAATTGCGTTGGAAGTTCTAATTATTTTCAAATGAAAAGAATGTTAGCTTTCAAATAGTTTGGTAGACACATGGTGGAAGGGATCTCCTCCTAATGGAAAGGACCACAACTTCTTAAAAAGACACTTTAAATGCATCTCATGCGTCACACGTGCATCTTTTTTATATTAGTAAAAACTTTTTGAAAATCTTATACATTGTCAAATCTATTTATGACAATCTCCGGATGTCATGTTACTGTGCAACACGTACACCACCGTGGTAGCTGGTCAGAACCTGCATGGAAATTTGACTTTTTTATTGGGGCTCTGATACCACTCACGTGTGCATTTATTTGTTGTAATTGGAGGTGGTGTCTATATAGCCGAGATGATCCTGTGGACAGGGAGATAGAGATGTAGGAGCGTTCTGCGGAGATTTGTACGATATGTTTGAACGAGATGATTGGAGGAGAAGTTGAGCTTCTATACGGCCACAAGTTTTACCCGCATTGCATCTATAGATGGATGTCCATATCTGCTACATGCCCAATCTATCGCGGCATTATATGGAATAATGTACTGTATAAGTGTACTAATCTTTCTATCTTGTTACAACTGCACGAATGTAGCTAAATAAGGTAGCTTAATCAAGGTTACGTTAACACTTTTATAGCTAGGAGGTATGCTCTTTGTGTACCTTTTATGTTGTGATATAATAGTATGTTGAGCCATTCTCCAGAGAATAGTTTGCTAGCAAAAACCGAGCCGTTTCTCAATTGATTATCTTCCAGTTAGAAAATTACATTCTCAACTGCTACTAAAACATCCCTTGATGAAAATTCAACGACACCCCAGAAATCCCTCCTCTATCTTACCAGTAGCAAGTGACAGTGTAAAAATTATATCAAATCCCTCCTCCGTAATATATATAGCCTCTTGGCTTTCTTACTCTTCTTGCTTATATATAAGTTCATCAAGGTGTTCTTCTTTCCACCACTCTTTCATCTTCCTAGACTTCTTGTTACGCATTTTCCCCTTCATCTCCTTTTCACACTCTTTGTTGAGAATCTCTATCTCTTCCTCAAATTTACTTATTGGTGCTGAAATGTCCAAATTTGATTTCAGGCTAACTCTATTGTCCGAAAGCCATGTTGCTGTGCAACACGTGCACCACCATGGTAGCTGGTCATAGCCTGTGTAGAAATCCTACTATTTTCTTAGGGCTCTAATAGCACTCAATTGTGTATTAGGAAGTAGTGTCTATGTAGCCGAGACGATCCAGTAGAGAAGGACATAGAGATGCAGGAACGTCTTTCGGAGATTTTTACGATCTTCTTGACCGAGATGATTGGAGGAGAAGTTGAGCTTCCATGGGACTACAAGTTTCACCCGCATTGCATTCATAGATGCATCCAAATCTACTATATGCCCAATCCGTCGCGGCACTATATGAAATAAAGTACTGTTTAAGTTTACTAATATTTTTAGTTTGTTACAACTGCACGAATGTATTTGTAAAACGAATAGTACAATAAAAGCTTAATATAAACGGTCGTCATTAGAATTGGATTTTTATATTATTGTTTCATCTAAAATTGCGTTGGAAGTTTTAATTATTTTCAATTAAAAAGAATGTCAGGTTTCAAATAGTTTGGTAGACACATGGTGGAAGGGATCTCCTACTAATAGAAAGGACCACAACTTCTTAAAAAGACACTTTAAATGCATTTCGTGCGTCACACGTGCATCTTCTTTATATTAGTAAAAACTTTTTGAAAATCTTATACATTGTAAAATCTATTTATGACAATCTCCGGATGTCATGTTACTGTGCAACACGTGCACCACCGTGGTAGATGGTTAGAACCTGCTTGGAAATTTTACTTTTTTATTGGGGCTCTGATAGCACTCACGTGTGCATTTATTTGTTGCATTAGGAGATGGTGTCTATGTAGCTGAGATGATCTAGTGGACAGGGACATAGAGAAGCCAGAGCGTCCTGCGGAGATTTGTACGATCTGCCTGAACGAGATGATTGGAGGAGAATTTGAGCTTTCATGCGGCCACAAGTTTCACTTGAATTGCATCTATAGATGGATGTCCAGATCTGCTACATGCCCAATCTGTTGCGGCATTATATGGAATAAAGTATTGTATAAGTGTACTAATCTTTCTATCATGTTACAACTGCACGAATGTAGCTAAATAAGGTAGCTTAATCAATGTTACGTTAACACTTTTATAGCTAGGATATATGCTCTTTGTGTACCTTTTATGTTATGATATAATAGTATGTTGAGCCATTCTCCAGAGAACAGTTTGCTAGAGAAAACCGAGCCGTTTCTCAATTGATTATCTTCCAATTAGAAAATTACATTCTCAACTGCTACTAAAAAATCCCTTGATGAAAAAACAACAACGACACCACAGAAATCCCTCCTCTACCTTACCAGAAGCAAGTGACAGTATAAAACTTATATCAAATCCCTCCTCCATAATATATGTAGCCTCTTGGCTTTCTTACTCTTCTTGCTTATATATAAGTTCATCAAGGTGTTCTTCTTTCCACCACTCTTTCATCTTCCTAGACTTCTTGTTACGCATTTTCCCCTTCATCTCCTTCTCACACTCTTTGTTGAGAATCTCTGTCTCTTCCTCATATTTGCTCATTGGTGCTAAAATGTCCAAATTGGTTTTCTGGCTAACTCTATTGTCCGGAAGCCATGTTGCTGTGCAACACGTGCACCACTGTGGTAGATGGTCATAGCCTGTGTGAAAATCCTACTATTTCCTTAGGGCTCTAATAGCACTCACGTGTGCATTTATTATTTGCATTAGGAAGTGGTGTTGATGTGGCCGAGACGATACAGTGGAGGACATAGAGATGCAAGAACGTCTTGCGGAGAGTTTTACGATCTTCTTGACCGAGATGATTAGAGGTGAAGTTGAGCTTCCATAGGACAACAAGTTTCACCCGCATTGCATCCATAGATGGATCCAGATCTGCTACATGCCCAATCCGTTGCGGCACTATATGAAATAAAGTACTGTATAAGTGTACTAATTTTTTTAGTTTGTTACAACTGCACGAATGTATTTGTAAAATGAATATAACAATAAAAGCTTAATATAAACGGTCGTCATTAGCATTGGATTTTCATATTATTATTTCATCTAAAATTGCGTTGGAAGTTCTAATTATTTTCAAATGAAAAGAATGTTAGCTTTCAAATAGTTTGGTAGACACTTGGTGGAAGGGATCTCATCCTAATGGAAAGGACCACAACTTCTTAAAAAGACACTTTAAATGCATCTCATGCGTCACACGTGCATCTTTTTTATATTAGTAAAAACTTTTTGAAAATCTTATACATTGTCAAATCTATTTATGACAATCTCCTGATGTCATATTACTGTGCAACACGTACACCACCGTGGTAGCTGGTCAGAACCTCCATGGAAATTTGACTTTTTTATTGGGGCTCTGATACCACTAACATGTGCATTTATTTGTTGTAATCGGAGGTGGTGTCTATATAGCCGAGATGATCCTGTGGACAGGGAGATAGAGATGTAAGAGTATCCTGCGGAGATTTGTACGATATGTTTGAATGAGATGATTGGAGGAGAAGTTGAGCTTCTATACGGCCACAAGTTTCACCCGCATTGCATCTACAGATGGATGTCCATATCTGCTACATGCCCAATCTGTCACGGCATCATATGGAATAATGTACTGTATAAGTGTACTAATCTTTCTATCTTGTTACAACTGCACGAATGTAGCTAAATAAGGTAGCTTAATCAAGGTTACGTTAACACTTTTATAGCTAGGAGGTATGCTCTTTGTGTACCTTTTATGTTGTGATATAATAGTATGTTGAGCCATTCTCCAGAGAATAGTTTGCTAGCAAAAACTGAGCCGTTTCTCAATTAATTATCTTCCAGTTAGAAAATTATATTCTCAACTGCTACTAAAACATCCCTTGATGAAAAATCAACAACGACACCACATAAATCCCTCTTCCATCTTACCAGTAGCAAGTGACAGTGTAAAACTTATATCAAATCCCTCCTCCGTAATATATATAGCCTCTTGGCTTTCTTACTCTTCTTGCTTATATATAAGTTCATCAAGGTGTTCTTCTTTCCACCACTCTTTCATCTTCCTAGACTTCTTGTTACGCATTTTCCCCTTCATCTCCTTCTCACACTCTTTGTTGAGAATCTCTATCTCTTCCTCAAATTTACTCATTGGTGCTGAAATGTCCAAATTGGTTTTCTGGCTAACTTTATTGTCCGGAAGCCATGTTGCTGTGCAACACGTGCACCACCATCGTAGCTAGTCATAGCCTGTGTGGAAATCCTACTATTTTCTTAGGGCTCTAATAGCACTCACGTGTGCATTGATTATTTGCATTAGGGAGTGGTGTCTATGTAGCTGAGACGATATAGTGGAGAAGGACATAGAGATGTAGGAACGTCTTTCGGAGATTTTTACGATCTTCTTGACCGAGATAATTGGAGGAGAAGTTGAGCTTCCATGGGACCACAAGTTTCACCCGCATTGCATCCATAGATGGATCCAGATCTACTATATGCCCAATCCGTCACGGCACTATATGAAATAAAGTACTGTATAAGTTTACACGAATGTATTTGTAAAACGAATAGTACAATAAAAGCTTAATATAAACGGTCGTCATTAGAATTGGATTTTTATATTATTGTTTCATCTAAATATGCGTTGGAAGTTTTAATTATTTTCAAATGAAAAGAATGTCAGCTTTCAAATAGTTTGGTAGACACATGGTGGAAGGGATCTCCTCTTAATGGAAAGGACCACAACTTCTTAAAAAGACACTTTAAATGCATCTCGTGCGTCACACGTGCATCTTCTTTATACTAGTAATAACATTTTGAAAATCTTATACATTGTAAAATCTATTTATGACAATCTCCGAATGCCATGTTACTGTGCAACACGTGCACCACCGTGGTAGCTGGTCAGAACCTGCGTGGAAATTTTACTTTTTTATTGGGGTTCTGATAGCACTTACGTGTGCATTTATTTATTGCATTAGGAGGTGGTGTCTATGCAGCCAAGATGATCTAGTGGACAGGGACATAGAGATGTCGGAGCGTCCTATGGAGATGTGTACGATCTGCTTGAACGAGATGATTGGAGGAGAATTTGAGCTTTCATGCGGCCACAAGTTTCACTTGAATTGCATCTATAGATGGATGTCCAGATCTGCTACATGCCCAATCTGTTGCGGCACTATATGGAATAAAGTACTGTATAAGTGTACTAATCTTTCTATCTTGTTACAACTGCACGAATATAGCTAAATAAGGTAGCTTAATTAAGGTTACGTTAACACTTTTATAGCTAGGAGATATGTTCTTTGTGTACCTTTTATGTTGTGATATAATAGTGTGTTGAGCCATTCTCTGGAAAACAGTTTGCTAGAGAAAATCGAGCCATTTCTCAACTGACTATCTATCAATTAGAAAATTTCATTCTTTACTGCTACTACAAAATCCCTTGTTGAAAAAACAACAATGACACCACAGAAATCCCTCCTTCATCTTACCTGTAACGACCTGGTTTTAAAATTTACATCCTGTTCAATGACTCAAGGTCTCGAGTAGCTTTGTAATGTGTATTATTACTTGCGTGTGTGATCGAGTTTGATTTCCGAAAGATTCGGAACCAAATTGAAAAAATAATTCTTATTTTTGAAGCTTCAATGAAAAGAGTTGAACGGAGTTTGACTTTTGAGTAAACGACTCCGGAATGGAATTTTGATGATGTCAATAGATTTTTATGGTGATTTCAGACTTAGGCATATGTTCGGATTTGAATTTGGAAGTCCGTAGGACAATTTGACGCATTTTGGCGAAAGTTGGAAAATGGAAGATTTTTAGAAAGTTTGACCGGGAGTTGACTTTATTGATATCAGGGTCAAAATTTGATTCTGGAAATTGAAACAGCTCCATTATGTCATTTAGGACTCGTGTGCAAAATTTGGGATCATTCCGGATTGATTTGATAGGTTTCAGCATTGAATATAGAATTTGGAATTCGTTAGTTTTCATTAAGCTTGAATTGGGGTGTGATTCGTGTTTTAGTATTATTTAATGTAATTTGAGGCATCGACTAAGTTCGTGTCATGTTATGGGACTTGTTATTATATTTGGTTGGGGTCCCATGGGGCTCGGATGAGTTTTGGAAGAGTTTTTGGAAGAGTTTGGTGTTTTGAGCATAGACATGTAATGATCCAAAGGTCCATTTTAAGTTTTAGAGATTGAAATTCGATTTCGAGACTTTCGGGAGTTTGATAATGAACTATAGGAATGATCTGGAATGTTTGGTCTAATTTCATCAAGTCGCGATTGGGGTTTTAGCACGTAACATAAGTTAATTGTTTAACGAGCGAAATTGGTATTGCATTGAGCAAGTGAGCTCCGAATTGAGTTTTGATTGAACGACTAGGTTCGTATTATTATTTGTGACTCATAGGAACATGAACCGTCAAATTTCGAGTTCGTATGATGGAGTTAGAGCCTTTTTAGTAAAATATTAAATTGTTGGTGCAAGTAGTTTTTGGTGCGGACCTTTAGGGACGGGAAATGAACTTTTAGTGACTAGAAATGGACATTTAGTGACGGGAAATGGGTTTTTATTGAGCAGTTTTGTTTTTTAGCTCATTTCAACATTTTTGGAGCTAGGGATCTCGGATTTGGGCGATTTTTGAGAGGATTTTCACCACATGGATTGGGGTAAGTGTTTCCTACTCAGTTTTCATTATATTTCATGATTCCATGATTATTTTCATCTTTTATTAGTGAATCAATTGGAAGAAAATGGGATTTTTGCAAAATCTTTCAAAAATAAAAATTTACGATTTGGAGGTGGATTCGTTATCAGAATTCGGTAAATTTGGTATGGTTGAACTCGTATCATATTGGGAGTTAGGATTTTGTGAAAATTCTGTCCGAGAGGCGGGCCCTGCATTGACTTTTGGTTGACTTTTTAATGCAAAATTTTAAGTTGACGTTTGATTAACCGGAATTATTTGCGATGAATTTTAATGAAGTTATACAATCAATTTGGATAGACTTGAGCTATCAGAAGCTCAATTCAAGCAAGAAGGTTATTTTGGAATATCGACATAACTTCGAAAAGGTAAGTATCTTGCCTAACCTTGAGTGGGGGATTTACCCCTTAGGCATTGGGTCGTATGTGCCATTTGTATAATTTGAAAGCTGTGTACGCGAGGTGACGTGTACGTACTCAGACTTTTATGTGCAAATTTTATTGGTTTAAAGTCGTGGGCATTTTTAAGTATTAAATTTGAAATTTGCTGGCACTTATTAAATCTGTCACGACCCAATTTCTCCTATAGGCCGTGATGGCACTCAACGCTACTGCTATGCAAGCCAATAGTGAACTAACTACGTGATTGTTTCTTTTAACAATTTGGAAATAGTTGATTTTTAATTATTGAACAAATAGGAAGTGAAAATTTTCATAAAAGTGAGTAATATACAATTTAAGAGTAAATGAGAGGAAATAAATAATCAAAATCAACATGTGCTACTAGCATAAGTTCCAAGACCTGGTGTCACAAGTGTATGAGCTACTAGTAGAATATACAAAACATATTACACTACTGTCTGAAATAAAGTAGATAGAATATAAAGACAAAAGAGAGACTCTAGGGGGTGAAGAACGGATCGGGAAGAAGCTCACCACTAGGCCTCGGGATATCTTGGACGCGCGCCAGTAGGACCACCAGATGCACCTGTCTGAGATCTTGCACGGTCAGTGCAGAAGTGTAGCGTGAGTACATAAACAACATGTACCCAGTAAGTATCAAGTCTAACCTTAAAGAAGTAGTGACGAGGGGTCGATATCGGCACTTACTAGGGGCTACCAATAAAAGTACAGAAATTCTAAATAGTAAGGGTTATGTAAATAATAAAAATAACTCAATAACAAGTAGGAAGCGATGAACTTCTTTCACACATGGTAAGTCCCAAATTAATCCCATTATGTGTACTTTTAACCTTTCAAACCATGAAATAATATCAAATATATATTTAAACTTTGAGCATTAACACGCATGATTATGCCGAGGTCGTACGACCCGATCTAGAATAATGTGTACACTGTCGAGGGTCGAGCGGCAATAACCATAGATGCATCTATCTACTGCTGAGGCGTTCAGCCCGCTCCACAAGAAGAGAGGGTACGTTGTAAGCATTTGACTTAACGTTATTAAAAGATAGCACACAATGTAGTACAGATTCCCCTAACCATCTTTCACAATTCCTCTAACAAGTTTAATATATTGTAGGCACTTTAATTAACAAATCGGGTTCATCATTCAAATAATTCATGATTTAGTCCTAAACTACCCAGACACAACATAAATAGTAGCTATGCATAGACTCTCGTCACCTCGTAAGTACGTATCTCCCACAATTAGAGGCAAATAATAATTTAAATCACCTATGGGGTAAATTCCCTCTTACAAGGTTAGACAAGAGACTTACTTCGTCTCAAGGCTCACTTTCCGGTCAAAATTCTACTCTAAAGTCCCAACTCGGAGTTGAACAATCCAAAGATAGCCAAACATTATATAAATTTATCGATACATGTTCAAAAGTTTATAATCAAACTATTAGAGTGATTACTTAACCCCACTTTGAAGGATTCCTAAAATTCACCTCCGGGCCCACGTGCCCGGATTTCAAAAAATTTCGAAAAAAGTTGTTACCCATAACCCCATAACCTCACAAACTCAAA
Source organism: Nicotiana tabacum (assembly GCF_000715075.1). Lineage (NCBI taxonomy): Eukaryota > Viridiplantae > Streptophyta > Magnoliopsida > Solanales > Solanaceae > Nicotiana > Nicotiana tabacum. The sequence continues at coordinate 136,766,538 of NC_134102.1, forward strand.
TATATAGTTTTCACTCAATTCCATAACCATTTTCGTGGTTAAATTTCATTTTTATCAAAACCTAGTTTTTTAATCTAAACCCACATTTTTTCTCGATTTACATGTAAAAATCTATCCATAAACTATGTATTTAGCTCACATTAGGTAGAAATTACTTATCTCGAATAGCTAGTGAAAACACCTCTCTAACCAGCTCCAAAATCGCCCCAAAGAGTGAAATAAATGACCCCAAAATGTTCTAACCCCGACTTAAATGAAGGCTCTGCCTTCAGCGATTTTTGCACCTACGGCTCCTAGACCGTATCTGTGGAAAGGGCCTCGCAGATGCGGTCCTCTCCCTCAGCTGACTTCTTCACTTCTGCGACCAGCGACTCTCTTCTGTGAGACCGCTTCTGTGGTGCGTGTGTCGCACCTGCGTGCTCGTCCCGCCTCTGCGATGGCTTCCTTCGTACATGCCCTTCCGCAGGTACGATTCCTTCGTCGCTTCTGTGATCACTAGGCAGCCTATGCTGCACCTCTTCTGCGGTCCATGGTTCGCTTCTGCGAGCTCGCACCTGCGGTTAGCCCTCCGCAGGTGTGATTACACCAGAAACATGGTGCTTCAGCTGCTCTTCCAAGTCCAAATGAGTTCTGTGCCTCGTCCGATTAATACCCGAGGCCCCGTCCAAATATACCAACAAATTTAAAATCACAAACCGAACTCTCTCGAACCCTCGGAATGCCTAAAACAACATCAAAACTAAGAATCACACCCCAAACCAAATCGAATCAACTTATGAACTTCAAGTTCTTCAACTTACTTCGAGCGCGCCGAAATATACTTAAACTACTCGGAATGGCACCAAATTTTATGTGCAAGTATTAAATCACCATACGGAACTATTCCTCATATTGGAATACCTAAAGAATCTCAATAACACCAAAACCTACTCCAACCCAAATTTAAAAAACTTTAAAACCTTCAAATAGTCAACTTTCACTATTAAGCGCTGAAACGCTCCCGAGTCATCCAAAACCCGATTTGAACACACGCCCAAGTCCAAAATCATTATACGAACCTATTTGAACCGTCAATTTCCGATTCCGAGGTCATTTACTCTAAATGTTGACCGGGTGTTTTAAAGCCAAACTAAGGAACCAAGTGTTCCGATTTCAACCTGAACCCTTCCAAACCCCTAACTAACCATCCCCGCAAGTCATAAAACAGTAAGAGCATATACGGGGAGTCTTATTTAGGAAAATAGGGCTCTAGAAAGCAAAATGACTGGTTGGGTCGTTACAAAATCCTTATTTTTTATGCCTCATTCTTTGTTTGTCGAATTTGTTTTATATGATAATTTGGTGTGATTGTTACTTTAATTTTTATGTGAATTCCGTGTGCTTGTTGAGTTGACATTTCCTAGAAATAATTACAGTATGGATTTTCCATCTGCAAATAATTAATTAAATAAGTTTAAAATAAGACGTTAATATATTTATCAGAAATTTGGATTAAAGAAGAGGTTGTTCTTGCTGAGTTATTATTCCATATTTGCTTTTGCATATTTACTTTGGGACTACGAGGCGGTACCTCGGGAGATCCCCCTGTCTTGCATATTTACTTTGGGACTACGAGGCGGTACCTCGGGAGATCTCCCTGTCTTGCATATTTACTTTGAGACTACGAGGCAGTACCTCGGGAGATCCCCCTGTCTTGCATATTTACTTTAGGACTACGAGGAGGTACCTCGGGAGATCACCTTGCTTTCATATTTACTTTGGGACTACAAGGTGGTACCTCGGGAGATCCCTCTGTCTTGTATATTTACTTTAGAAATACGAGGCGGTAACTAGATCCCCCTATATTGCATATAGACTTTGTGACTACGAGGCGGTTCCTTAGGAAATGCCCATGTCTTGCATATTTACTTTGGGACTAAGAGGCAGTACCTCGGGATATCCCCTGCTTGCATATTTACTTTGTGTAACAACCCGACCGGTCGTTTTGAGCTCTAGCACGTCGTTCGGCTGTTTGAGGGCTTGAGTAGTTTCACTTTAGGTATTATGACATGCACGTATGGTTGGAATTGAATTTCATGAAGTTCGGAGTTATTTGGGAAAAATATTCTAATTTCGGAAGCTTTAAGTTGGAAGAATTGACTAAGGTTTGATTTTTGAGTAAAAGACCTCGGAAATGAAATTGGAAGGTCCAACAGGTTCGTATGATGATTTTGGACTTGAGCATATGTCCGGATCGGGTTTTGGATGACCCGGGAGCGTTTCGGCGCGGAAGGTTGGCGTTTTGGAAAAATTTCACAAATTTGGGTTGAAGTGCATTTCAATGATATTAATGTATGTTTGGGATTCCAAGTTGGGGAATAGGTCCGTATGGTGATTCTTGTATTGTGAGCGTGTCCGGATGTGGATTTGGAGGTCTGTAGGTCATTTCGGGGTCATTTGGCGAAAGTTAGAAATTTGAAGGTTTTTAAAAAGTTTGACCGGGAGTGGACTTTTTGATATCGGGGTCAGATTCTAATTCTGGAAGTTGGAGTAGGTCTGTAATGTCGAATGTGACTTGTGTGCAAAATTTGAGGTCAATCGGACGTGATTTGATACATTTCGGCATTGAATATAGAAGTTTGAAATTCTAAAGTTCATTAAACTTGAATTGGGGTGCGATTCATGATTTTGACGTGGTTTGAGGTGATTTGAGGCCTCGAGCACGATCTTGTTATGTTATGGGACTGGTTCGTGTGATTGGAAGGGGTCCGGAGGGGCCTCGGGTGTGTTTCGGGGTGGTTTCGGACCAAATTGGAATGATTTGCTGATGCTGTAGCTGCTATCTGGTTTCCTTCTTCGCGAACACGAAGGGATTCATGCGTTCGCGAAGGAGACTTTTGGGGGCTGCTGGATTTTCCCATCGCGAACACGATGGGAGAGACGCGAACGTGGAGCTGAGGTTGTGGAAGCCTACGCAAACGCGAGTAGGCGCACGCGAACAGAAAGAGGAAATGAGTTGGGGGCCTGCCAGGCATTAAGCCTTCGCGAACGCGGCTTGAGGCCCGCGAACGCAAAGGGTAGGGAGTCACCAGGTTCACGAATGCGGCCATTGGGTCGCGAACACGTAGAGGAAATATGGAGGCAGTGTGTTTAGCCTTCGTGATCGCGAAGAAGGGCGGGCCTAAGCAGATTGGTTTTAATGCGGGGTTTGGCTCATCCCCTCTCATCTGACTTGGGTGGGCGATTTTTGGAGCTTTTGAAGAGCATACTTTCATCATCTATTTCAAGGTAAGTGATTCCCACCTTTTACAAGTTAAATACTTGTATTGTATATAGATGTTAACATGAAAATTCATGGAAAAATTGTGGAAAATTTGGGGTTTTGGTAGAAAACCTAGAAATTGGTATTTTTACCACGAATTTGGGTTTGGAATTGAGAATAAATCATATATTTGAGTTCGTAATGTTATGGGTGCTGTTTATCTTCGAATATTTTCGAAATCCGGGCCCGTGGGCCCGAGGGTTGCTTTATCGTCTTTTCGAGCGGAGTTTGGAATTTGTCTAAATTGATTTGTTATGAGTATTAGAGTATATTTTTATTGATTTGCACATTGTTTGACTAGTTTTGGAGTGACGGGCAACGGTTTGAGGTGTTAGAGGGCTTTGGAGCCGGTTATGGAATTTCGGAGCAAGGTAAGTCTCCTGTCTAACTCTGTGAGGGGGAAATTACTCCTAGGTGTTGTATATTGATGTGTCCTACTTGTTGTGGGGGCTATGTACGCGCGAAGTGACGAGAGCCCGTACGTAGCTACATTCATGTTATTGTCCGGGTAGGCTTAGGTTCACATCATGCTATAGCTGTTCTATTTGAGTAGTCTCTCGCCTATTAAATTCCTCTGTTTTACATTACTACTTGAGACTAAACTTGCTATTGTAGAGACTTCACGAGTTCATGATTAGTCACCGAATAATTTTACTTCTCTTACAACATGTTTCCGTGATATAAATATTTTATTGAAAGGTTTTTGTTAAAGAAATTACAACTTACATGTTTATTCGTGAGTGGGGTCACGGACCCGTCAAAGCTAATTAATCTAATGGGATCGGGCCGATCACCTCGGCAGGATTATGTACTTCTTATTCTAATGGGATCGGGCCGATCGCCTCGGCAGGATTATGTACTTCTTATTCTAATGGGATCGGGTCGTTCGCCTTGGTAGGATTTATGTACCACACTCTCATGGGAGCGGGCCGTTCGCCTCGACAGTTTAATAGATGCATCTATGGTTCGTGCCGTTCGACCCTCGGCAATGCATAGTTTATTATTTATGTTGGATCGGGCCGTACGCCTCATCATTTCTATCAACATATCCTCATGGAATTGTGCATAATATTTGGCAGGAAGCCAGAGTATCTGTGAGTCTTTCCTTGATTCGAATTATAAAAACCTATCTGGTGAGGTCCATTATACATATATATATGTGCTCCGGTTGATGAGGAATTGCTAATTAAGAGCTTGAGTTTTTTGTAAGGAGGATAATTATACCACAGATTTACAATTATTTATTTTATTTATTTACTTTGCCTCATATTTGTTCACCTCCTTACTGTACCTGATATTATTGGACCACTAGTGAGTGTCGATGTCGACCCCTCGTCACTACTCCTCCGGGGTTCGATGTCGACCCCTCGTCACTACTCCTCTGAGGTTAGGCTAGATATTTATTGGGTACACGTGGTTTACGTACTCATGCTACACTTTCTGCATATTTTTGTGCAGGTACTTTTATGTCCGGTGGTCCTTTGGACACAGAGGCACGGATGATGCAGAGAGTTGTCGCGAGCATTTCAGGTTACGATCCGCAGCCAGCAAAGTCTCCTCCAGGGTTATTTGTATTTTTCCTATCTAATTTGTATTTCGGAAAGATGTTATATTTTATTTTACTTCCTAGTTTATGCTTATGCACTTGTGACACCAGGTTTTGGGGGTACTTCTAAGTTGTTCAGTATTGTAATTGGGAAAATATTATCATTTACTCTATAAATTTTATTTTTGATTATTTAATTGAAGGAAAATTTTGATTTCGTAATACAAAAATGAATAATCGAGTTAATCAACTATTGCTGGCTTGCCTGACAGCTGTGTTAGGCTCCATCACAACCATTTATGGATTTTGGGTCGTGACAACATGGTATCAGAGCACTAAGTCCATTCAGGTCTCACTAGTCATAAGCAAGTCTAGTAGAGTCTTGCGGATCGGTACAGAGACATCTGTACTTATCTTCGAGAGGCTACAGGGCTGTTAGGAGCACTTCTATTCTTGATTCCTCATCGTGCGATTTGATTCCTTTGAGTCTTATGCTTCATTTCCTTCCTATTCAATCTTATGCGACGTGAAGCGCTTGTTATAAATTTGGAATCGAGGAATTTTAATGGTACTGCAGGTATGGTGCGGGATGTTTCTCCCTGCATATTTGATTGGGCTATTATCGTCGCTTTGCGGAAGACCGTTCTGTCATTTCAACTCAGTATCAGTATTTCCTATGGTTTGAGATTTGGCACTGATTGTTATGATAATTCATGCGTTGCTATCACGTAGTGTTGGTGTAATGGCAGGGTGCTTATCTATGGATCACGGCAGTAAATGAGTTGATAGAAACACTTCTCATTTCACGGCATAGAGGTTCAACATTTAGTTCCGGCGGAGGTGAGGAAATCGGACTACGAACATTCAAGTTTGCGTTGATGGAGTAACGAGACTTGGTATTTCGAGCGCGGTGGAATTTTTATCTGTGATGTGGTATCGTCGTCCTTGATTGGATGCGTCAAGTTCGCCGGTGTTGTGGTCTTCTTCAATTCGCCTTTGGGGCGGGGTATTGTGAAATGGTGCTGGAGAAGCGATTGTCGGAAATAACGGGGTGTAGCAATTTCAGAATCGAATCGGTGTTTCTAGTGTGATGGCTCGAGAAAGATGATCTTCGAAAAGGTTTAAAGTTGGTAGAGATCGATTGGTTCAAGTGTTACAGAGATAGATTTTGATTTAAAGCAACAACTGGGCAGTGAAGGATGAGGAAGGACATGTGGGAGGTGTCTTGCGGTGGTTAAATTTCTAGGATCCAAGTGTGAGAAGTAGAAGTCGAGTAGTTTCTTAAAGGAGAGGGTTTAACCAAAGTGGGAGAGTGGCAGAGTAACATATGGGTTCCGTGGTAGGATGGCCACGTGCCTTGAGAAAAGTTTAGAGCCATTTGGAAATTCATGGTGGGCAGAGACTAGGTCCACGGATTTTATTTGGATGCAACATGACTTCGAGCTTGGAATGTATTATTGGACTTTTAGCTGACGTCAATGGGGAAGAAGGAATCTCGGTGGGTCCCAGGGTTATGTAATTGTAGCTTCAAGCTAAGTGGGAGAGCCCCACCGTCTATGATTGGATTGCGTGGTTGTCTACTTGTGCGGTCTCTGGTCATCGGTGTATTTGTGGGTTATTACGACTAAGGAAAGAAAACATCAGTGGTAATTTGAGCAAAAGGATTTGAGGAATGTGTGCTATATTTGGCCTTATCGGTTCATGTTCAGGTTTTGGGAAGACTCAGAGTCTATGCTTCGTGTGGATGTGATGTACAAGGAAAGGAATTCAGCCGGTTGCTTCTTTGACAGGGTGTACATGTGCTAGCAGGGCCTTGGAGTTTGATTGTATTCGGGAACAAGTCAGAGTGGGTGACTCTCAATAACGACCTAGTGGATTCAAAAGTTAAAGTGCGGTGCCTAAGGATTTCGAGTCCGTAGTATGGTTAAGTATCGAGCTTTAGCAGCGGATGATGAAAGTGGCTTGGAGTGTTCTACGTTATCTTCGGTCTGCAGTGTGGCATTGGAGGAATGGGAGAAAATAACTTCAGATTCATAGAGGGATTTTCAGAATGGGTGTACCAGTTGAAGATGCGAATATGCGCATAAGGAGGGTATGAGATGGTTCATGGGTTTTGGAGACAACGTGGTCTCGTGAAATAAGGTCACTCAAGATGAGTGCGGATTTGGGTTCATGATGTTTTGAATGGAGCTATTAGTATTCCTAAGGCAAGTCCAGAGTAAATTAGAAGAAGTCGGATCGGTTAGCAATGGTTTAATTGGCAGGATAACGGCAATCATCAGTTCCTTTAGTATGTTAAGTTATACATGTGATTTGTGGAGGTACGTGCGAGGCTTGACGGCTGCCATAATTGATCTTATTTGGAAGCATTCGAGTATTATTACCTGTTATATGTAGATGGATCCCAAAGGAGTTATGGCAGTTTAGACCAATACTTGAGGATTGTATTTTCTGCGGTTATGGGAATTCAGTCGCGTATTGCAATGGTTCTCCTGAAATGAGTTAAGTAAAAGGTTGCTATATGATGGAGTGTTTAATCTATTAGTGGATAAGGAGTCATGATAAAATTCTTGTACTCTCACGTATTGTTATGTTAGGTGCAGTGAGCGGTATGGGAATTGGAAGTTGAGGATCAAGGTTACAGTTTGATGTCGACAAGAATGTCACGAGCTCGGATGAGCAGGAAAGAATTCAGATATTTAGAGTAAGCTGGTACTGTCTTCAGCGTCACCTGAGATCGGTGTCATGTGTAAGAGGATTTGTGTACTGAATTGCGGATCCTTGATTTGCTTTACGGCATTAGTATGACTAGTGGTATAGATGTGCAGACTTGTTACCTGGTGCGGAAGGTCGTGGGAGCATATCCCAATGGAGGATTGTATAAGTATGACATGTAGTCACTTGATTGATTAAAGATTGGAACCATATGGAGATTGTGGTACTGTCGCTAATGTGAGAATTTGTGCCTGAAGGGCGCTCTGTTCAATTGGTTGTGAATTGTGGAAGTTTGTTCCGTATTTGAAGGCTATTCTTGGGGGTTGGATCCTTGAAAGCTTATTAGCTCAGTACAGTACGATCAGAATCGGCTTGAGGTCCGTGAATGGATCTAAATGTGAGTGTGTACTCTATATCAGGTCGGATGTGTTCATTTCAGCATAGTGTTTCTTGCGGAGGAGTCTTCGAGCTTTGGATGTTATTTCTATCATCAACTATTCCATGTAATACTTTATTCTGCCATGTGGGTTATGAGACGACTTGATTATTTGTACAATGTGTTGAGGTCCTGCGTAGCGGTGGTTTTATGTGTGCAGGATGGCTCTCGAGATGCAGATCATATATCGCACCTTATTTGTGCTTTAGTTTTATAGCGTGTGACGCTACCCGTCTCCCCAGGATTTGTATTATGCACTTGGTGTGCTTATGGTTGATATTCGGGCATTTCGTGAGTAGAAGCGTTACGGCTCGATGTGTGTTTTTTTTAGATTATTATGTGTGGATCGGGTGGCACACCGCCACGGGTATATGGTTGGATCGGGTGGCATGCCGCCACGGGTATGTTGTTTGGATCGGGTGGCACGCCGCCACGAGTATCATGGTTGGATCGGGTTGCGCGCCGCAACGGTATCATGTGTGAATCGAGTTTCACGCCGCAACAGTGTGATGTTAAGTATAGTTCCCCAATATCTGTTCTTGTGTATTTTGTTTCTCATTTTCTAAGGAAGGTTCATAACATCTTTTCGGTTGTTTAAATTAGTTACGTGGGTTAAGTAGTTCATTCTAGAGTTCTTTTTTCCTTATGTATCACATTCGAGTTTGTAACTTGTTGGCACATGGTGGCATCATATGAGACTTTTGGCAGTGCCTGAGGTGGCTTATTGTCAGAGCAGCTTGTACTAGGTGAGATGAGATTATTGGACCTGGGATCAGTGCGATCAGATTTATATGAGGCACATTAAAGAGTAAATATCGATATGCACTCCAGAATGAGATAATGGTTCTTGTCGGGAGGCGAAACTCCATGGGTTGTGATTCGGCAGGTAGTTATGAGTTTCTACACATCTCTTCTGTCATGGCAGTATTGCGAGAGCTGAAACGGGACTTATATACTTCATGAGATGTGTTGTGGGCATCAGATTCGTGGGATTTTGGCTATTTTTGTTAGGGGATGTCATTATGGTCATGTGAATAATGCGGTGCATTGTGTGAATTCGGTAAGAGTATACAATCAGGTATTAGTACATCGTGTAGTGATGGATACGGTGTTCGTATGTTGGGAACAGACCTGGTAGAGGATTTCAGATGTTGGAATTTGGCTTTAAGGCTAACTTGACTGAATAAAAGGGAGAATATTCATATTTGCTCGAGCTAATGTGCTCAACTGGGTTATGGTAGCACGAGTAGGTGCATGAGGTGTTAAATAATGATTTCGGACAACTCCAGAGCAGTTCTTAGCACGTTCGACGGCGAACGTATGTTTAAGTGGGAGAGAATGTAACGACCCGACCGGTCGTTTTGAGCTCTAGCGCATCGTTAGGTAGTTTGAGGTCTTGAGTAGTTTCACTTCAGGTATTATGATGTGCGCGTATGATCGGAATTAAATTTCGGGAAGTTCGGAGTTAGTTTGGGAAGAAAATTCTAATTTCAGAAGCTTTAAGTTGGAAGAATTGACTAAGGTTTGATTTTTGAGTAAACGACCTTGGAATCGGGATTGGAAGGTTCCAACAGGTTCGTATGATGATTTTGGTCTTGGGAGTATGTCCGGGTCGGGTTTTGGATGACACGGGACCGTTTCGGCGCCTATTGTGGAAGGTTGGTGTTGTGGAAGAATTTCATAAATTTGGGTCGAAGTGCATTTCAATGTTATTGATGTCCGTTTGAGATTCCGAGTCTGGGAATAGCTCTGTATGGTGATTCTGGTATTGGGAGCGCATCCGGATGTGGATTTGGAGGTTCGTAGGTCATTTCGGGGTCATTTGGTGAAAGTTAGAAATTTGAAGGTTTTTGAGAAGTTTGACCAGGAGTGGGCTTTTTGATATCGGGGTCGGATTCCGATTCCTGAAGTTGGAGTAGGTCCGTAATGTCGAATGTGACTTGTGTGCAAAATTTGAGGTCAATCGAATGTGATTTGATATGTTTCGGCATCGAATATAGAAGTTTGAAGTTCTAAAGTTCATTAAGCTTGAATTGGGGTGTGATTCATGGTTTTGACGTGGTTTGAGGTGATTTGAGGCCTCGAGCAGGTCCGTGTTATGTTATGGGACTGGTTCGTGTGATTGGACGGGGTCCCGAGGGGCCTCGGGTTTGTTTCGGGGTGGTTTCGGACCAAATTGGAATGATTTGCTGCTGCTCTTGCTGCTATCTGGTTTCCTTCTTCGCGAACGCGAAGGGATTCATGCGTTTGCGAAGGAGACTTTTGGGGGCTGCTGGATTTGCTCATCGCGAACACGATGGGAGAGACGCGAACGCGGAGCTGAGGTTGTGGAAGCCTACGCGAACGTGGGTAGGCTCACGCGAACGCGAAGAGGAAATGAGTTGGGGGCCTGCCAGGTGTTAAGCCTTCGCGAACGCGGCTTGAGGCCCGCAAACGCAAAGGGTAGGGAGTCACCAGGTTTGTGATCGCGTAGAGTAAATGTGGAGGCAGTGTGTTTAGCCTTCGCGATCGCGAATGTATTCCCGCGATCGCGAAGAAGGTCGGGCCTGGGCAGATTGGTTTTAGTGCGGGGTTTGGCTCATCCCCTCTCATGTTTTACTTGGGTGGCCGATTTTTGGAGCTTTTGAAGAGGAGACTGTCATCATCTATGTCAAGATAAGTGATTCCCACCTATTGCAAGTTAAATACTTGGATTGTATATAGATTTTAACATGGAAATTCATGGAAAAATTGTGGAAAATTTGGGGTTTTGGTAGAAAACTTAGAAATTGGTATTTTTTGATTTTGATCACGAATTTGGGAATGGAATTGAGAATAAATTATATATTTGAGTTCGTAATGTTATAGGTGATGTTTATCTTCGAATATTTTCAAAATCCGAGCATGTGGGCCCGAGGGTTGCTTTATCGGCTTTTCGAGCGGAGTTGGGAAATTGTCTAAATTGATTTGTTATGAGTATTAGAGTATATTTTTATTGATTTGCACATTGTTTGACTAGTTTTGGAGTAATAGGCATAGGTTTGAGGTGTTAGAGGGCTTTGGAGCCGGTGATGGAATTTCGGAGCGAGGTAAGTCTCCTGTCTAACTCTGTGAGGGGGAAATTACTCCTAGGTGTTGTATATTGATGTGTCCTACTTGTTGTGGGGGCTACGTACGCGCGAAGTGACGAGAGCCCGTACGTAGCTACATTCATGTTATTGTCCGGGTAAGCTTAGGTTCACATCTTGCTATAGCTGTACTATTTGAGTAGTCTCTCGCCTATTAAATTCCTCTGTTTTACATTACTACTTGAGACTAGACTTGCTATTGTAGAGACTTCACGAGTTCATGATTAGTCACCGAATAATTATACTTCTCTTACAACATGTTTCCGTGATATAAATATTTTATTGAAAGGTTTTTGTTAAAGAAATTACAACTCACACGTTTATTCGTGAGTGGGGTCACGGACCCGTCAAAGCTAATTATTCTAATGGGATCGGGCCGATCGCCTCGGCAGGATTATGTACTTCTTATTCTAATGGGATCGGGCCGATCGCCTCGGCAGGATTATGTACTTCTTATTCTAATGGGATCGGGTCGTTCGCCTCGGCAGGATTTATGTACCACACTCTCATGGGAGCGGGTCGTTCGCCTCGACAGTTTAATAGATGCATATATGATTCGTGCCGTTCGACCCTCGGCAGTGCACAGTTTATTATTTATGTTGGATTGGGCCGTACGCCTCAGCATTTCTATAAACATATCCTCATGGAATCGTGCGTAATATTTGGCAGGAAGCCAGAGTATCTGTGAGTCTTTCCCTGATTCGAATTATAACAACCTATCTGGTGAGGTCCATTATACACATATATATATGTGCTCCAGTTGATGAGGAATTGCTAATTAAGAGATTGAGTTTTTTTGTAAGGAGGATAATTGCACCACAGATTTACAGTTGTTTATTTTATTTATTTACTTTGCCTCATATTTGTTCACCTCCTTACTGTACCTGATATTATTGGACCACTAGTGAGTGTCTATATCGACCCCTCGTCACTACTCCTCCGCGGTTAGGCTAGATACTTACTGGTACACGTAGATTTACGTATTCATGCTACACTTGCTGCACATTTTTGTGCAGGTACTTTTATGTCCGGTGGTCCTTTGGGAAAAGAGGCACGGATTATACGGGGACTTGCCGCGAGCTGTATTTTAGGTTACGATCCGCAGCCAGCAGAGTCTCCTCCAGGATTATTTATATTTTTTCTGTCTAATTTGTATTACGGACAGATGTTGTACTTTATTTTACTTCCTAGTTGATGCTCATGCACTTGTGACACCGGGTTTTGGGGGTACTTATGAGTTGTTCAGTATTGTAATTGGGAAAATATTATCATTTACTCTGTAAATTTTATTTCTGATCATTTAATTGAAGGAAAATTTTGATTTCAAAATACAAAAATAAATAATCGAGTTAATCAACTATTGTTGGCTTGCCGGACAGCGGTGTTAGGTGCCATCACGACCATTTATGGATTTTGGGTTATGACACTTTGGGACTAAGTGGTACCTCGGGAGATCCCCTTGCTTGCATATTTATTTTGGGACTACGAGGCGGTACCTCGGAAGATCCCCCTGTTGAGCATTTACATTTGGGTCTACGAGGCGATACTTAGGGAGCGCCTCTGTTACTTTTCTGTAAATTCTCGTCGTTCACTTCTCACTCATTTCATTAAATTATTATATCTTCTGGTTTGTGAATTGCCCGTACGGTTGTGATAAAAATATGGGCATGAGGTGCCATGAGATATGAAAGTGGGCTGAGACCCGAGATTTTTAGGATTATGAGGTGAGGTGTCAACCGGTGATTTTACTTGAAAGAAATTATATTTGAAAGATTTTACTTGAAAGGAATTATATCCAAAGGATTTTACTTGAAAGAAACTATATTCGAAAGATCTTATTCGAAAGGTTTTTATTTGAATGAATTATATTCGAAATATTTTATTTAAAGAACTATATTCGAAAGGTTTTTATTTGAAAGAATTATATTAGAAAGGTTTTATTTAAAAGAATTATATTCGAAAGATTTTTATTTGAAAGAATTATATTCGAAAGGTTTTATTTAAAAGAATTATATTCGAAAGATATTTATTTGAAAGAATTATATTGGGAGATATTTATTTGAAAGATTTACATTCGTAAGATATTTATTTGGAGGAAGTATATTCAGGATATATTTAATTGAAAGGATTGCATTCTAAAGATTTTTATTTGAAAAACTTATAGATAAAAGATATATATTTTGAAGGACTTAATTAATTGGTTGTACTTGTCTTTAATATTCGTGTGAGCAATATTTATGGTGTTCTTGTTGCGTTGTTGTATGATCAGGAGCGTCCTGCGGAGATTTGTATGATCTACTTGAACGAGATGATTGGAGGAGAAGTTGAGCTTCCATGGGGCCACAAGTTTCACCCGCATTGCATCCATAGATGGATCCAGATCTGCTACATGTCCAATCCGTCGCGGCATTATATGAAATAAAGTATTGTATAAGTTTACTAATTTTTTTAGTTTGTTATAACTGCACGAATGTATTTGTAAAACAAATAGTACAATAAAGGCTTAATATAATGGGTAGCCGTTAGTATTGGATTTTCTGATTATTGTTTACTTATTATTGTTTCATCTCGTGCGTCACACATGCATCTTCTGTATATTAGTAAAAACTTTTCGACAATCTTATACATTGTCAAATCAATGTATGACAATCTCCGGATGCCATGTTGTTGTGCAACACGTGCACAATCATGGTAGCTGGTCAGATCCTGCGTGGAAATTCTACTTTTTTATTGGGGCTCTGATACCACTCACGTGTGCATTTATTTGTTGCAATCGGAGGTGGTGTCTATATAGCCGAGATGATCCTGTGGACAGGGACATAGAGATGTAGGAGCGTCCTGCGGAGATTTGTACGATATGTTTGAACGAGATGATTGGAGGAGAAGTTGAGCTTCTATACGGCCACAAGTTTCACCCGCATTGCATCTATAGATGGATGTCCAGATCTGCTACATGCCCAATCTGTTGCGGCATTATATGGAATAAAGTACTGTATAAGTGTACTAATCTTTCTATCATGTTACAACTGTACGAATGTATCTAAATAAGGTAGCTTAATAAGGGTTACGTTAACACCTTTATAGCTAGGAGAGATTCTATTTGTGTACCTTTTTTGTTGTGATATAATAGTATGTTGAGCCATTCTCCTGAGAACAGTTTGCTAGAGAAAACCGAGCCGTTTCTCAACTGACTATCTGCCAATTAGAAAATATCCTTCTCAACTGCTACTACAAAATCCCTTGATGAAAAAACAACAATGACACCGCAGAAATCCGTCCTTCATCCTACCAGAAGCTAGTGACAGTGCAAAAACTATATCACTTCCCTCATTAGTAATATATTTAGCCTCTTAGATTTCTTACTCTTTTTGCTTATGTATAAGTTCATCAAGGTGCTCTTATTTCCACCACTCTTTCATCTTCCTAGACTTCTTGTTACGCCTTTTCCCCTTCATCTCCTTCTCACACTCTTTCTTGAGAATCTATGTCTCTTCCTCAAATTTACTCATAGGTGCTGAAATGTCCAAATTGATTTTCTGGCTAACTCTACTGTTCGGAAGCCATGTTGCTGTGTAACACATGCACCACCATGGTAGTTGGTCAGAGCCTGCATGGAAATACAACATTTTTCATGAGGCTCTGATAGTACTCACGTATGCATTGATTATTTGCATTAGGAAGTGTTGTCTATGTGGTGGAGATGATCCAGTAGAGAGGGAAATAGATATGCAGGAGCGTCCTGCCAAGATTTGTACGATCTTCTTGAACGAGATAATTGGAGGAGAAGTTGAGCTTCCATGGGGCCACAAGTTTTACCCGCATTGCATCCATAGATGGATCCAGATCTGCTACATGTCCAATCCGTCGCGGCATTATATGAAATAAAGTATTGTATAAGTTTACTAATTTTTTTAGTTTGTTATAACTGCACGAATGTATTTGTAAAACGAATAGTACAATAAAAGCTTAATATAAACGATAGCCGTTAGCATTAGATTTTCTTATTATTGTTTCGTCTAAAATTACGTGTAAAATTATAATTATTTACAAATGAAAAGAATGTCAACTTTCAAATAGTTTGGTAGACACATGGTGGAAGGGATCTCCTCCAAATGGAAAGGAACACAGCTACTTAAAAATACAGTTTAAATGTGGAAATTAAATATAGAGTTATTTAATTATAAAAGGGATCTGATTTTATTGGAGTTGGCTTGAAAAATTAATTCTTAAAAATGTATGAGGTCTCAAGTAAATCAAATAAAACTTGCTACGTGTGCGCTTCACGTGCATCTCGTGCGTCACACGTGCATCTTCTATATATTAGTAAAATCTTTTCGACAATCTTATACATTGTCATATCTATGTATGACAATCTCCGAATGCCATGTTGCTGCGCAACACGTGCACCACCGTGGTAGCTAGTCAGATCATGCGTGGAAATACTACTTTTTTCTTGGGAATCTGATAGCAGTCACGTGTGTATTTATTTGTTGCATTAGGAGGAGGTTTCTATGTAACCGAGATGATCCTCTTGATAGGGACATAGAGATGCAGGAGCGTCCTGCAGAGATTTGTACGATCTGCTTGAACGAGATGATTAGAGGAAACGTTGAGCGTCTATACGGCCACAAGTTTCACCTGCATTGCATCTACAGGTGGATGCCCAGATCTGCTACCTGCCCAATCTGTCGCGGCATTATATGAAATAAAGCACTGTATAAGTGTACTAATTTTTCTAGTTTGTTACAACTACATGAATGTAGCTAAATAAGGTAGCTTAATCGAGGTTACATTAACACTTTTATCGCTAGGAGATATTCTATTTGTGTACCTTTTATGTTGTGATATAATAGTATGTTGAGCCATTCTCCATAGAATAGTTTGCTAGAGAAAATCGAACCGTTTTTCAACTGACTATCTGCCAATTAGAAAATTTCATTCTCAACTGCTACTTCAAAATCCCTTGATTAAAAAACAACAATGACACCACAGAAATCCCTCTTCCATCTTACCAGAAGCAAGTGACAGTGTAAAAACTATATCAAATCCCCCCTCCGTAATATATATAGCCTCTTGGATTTCTTACTCTTCTTATTGATATATAGGTTCATCAAGGTGCTCTTATTTCCACCACTCTTTTATCTTTCTAGACTTCTTGTTACGCATTTTTCCCTTCATCGCCTTCTCTCACTCTTTTTGGAGAATTTCTGTCTCTTTCTTAAATTTACTCATAGTTGCTGAAATGTCCAAATTGATTTTCTGGCTAACTCTACTGTCCAAAAGCCATGTTGTTGCGCAGCACGTGCACCACCGTGGTAGGTGGTCAGAGCCTGCGTGGAAATCCTACTTTTTTTGGGGCTGTGATAGCACTCACGTGAGCATTGATATTTGCATTAGAAAGTGATGTCTATGTGGACGAGACGAACCAATGGAGAGGGACATAGAGATGAAGAAGCGTCCTGCGGAGCTTTGTACGATCTGCTTGAATGAGATCATTGGAGGTGAAGTTGAGCTTCCATGGGGCCATAAGTTTCACTCGCATTGCATCCATAGATGGATCCAGATCTGCTACATGCCCAATCTGTTACGACATTATATGAAATAAAGTACTGTATATGTTTACTAATTTATTTAGTTTGTTACAACAACACGAATGTATTTGTAAAACGAATAGTACAATAAAAGCTTAATATAAACGGTCGTCGTTAGCATTGTATTTTCTTATTATTATTTCGTCTAAAATTGCATTGAAAATTATAATTATTTACAAATGAATTGAATGTCAACTTTCAAATAGTTTGGTAGACACATGGTGGGAGGGATCTCCTCCCAATGGAAAGGACCACAACTTCTTAAAAATACACTTTAAATGTGGAAATTAAATATAGAGTTATTTAATTATAAAAGGGATCTGATTTTGTGTAGTTGGTTTGAGAAATCAATACTTAAAAACTTATAAGCTCTCAAGTAAATCAAATAAAACAAGCCTCGTGTGCGCCTTACATGCATCTCGTGCGTCACACGTGCATCTTCTGTATATTAGTAAAAACTTTTCGAAAATCTTATACAATGTCAAATCTATGTATGGCAATCTCCGTATGCCATGTTGTTCTGTAACACGTGCACCACCGTAGTAGCTGGTCATAGCCTGCGTGGAAATTCTACTTTTTTATTGGGGATCTGATAGCACCCACGTGCGCATTTATTAGTTGCATTAGGATGTGTTGTCTATGTAGGCGAGATGATCCAGTAGACAGGGACATAGAGATACAAGAGCATCATGTGGAGATTTGTACGATCTGCTTGAACGAGATGATTGGAGGAGAAGTTGAGCTTCCATGCGGCCACGAGTTTCACCCGCATTGCATCTATAGATGGATGTCCAGATCTGCTACATGCCCAATCTGTTGCGGCATTATATGAAATAAAGCACTGTATAACTCTACTAATTTTTCTAGTTTGTTACAACTGCACGAATGTAGCTAAATAATGTAGCTTAATCAAGGTTACGTTATCACTTTTATAGCTAGGAGATATTCTCTTTGTGTACCTTTTATGTTGTGATATAAAAGTATATTGAGCCATTCTCCGTAGAAACGTTTGCTAGAGAAAATCAAACCGTTTCTTAACTGCCTATCTGCCAATTAGAAAATTTCATTTTCAACTACTATTACAAAATCCCTTGATAAAAAAACAACAATGACACCACAAAAATCCATCCTCCATTTTACTAGAAGCAAGTGACAGTGTAAAAATTATATCAACCCCTCCTCCGTAATATATATAGCCTCTTGGCTTTCTTATTCTTCTTGTTTGTATATAAGTTCATCAAGGTGCTCTTCTTTCCACCACTCTTTCATATTACTAGGCTTCTAGTTACGCATTTCCACCTTCATCTCCTTCTCACACTCTTTCTTGAGAATCTATGTCTCTTCCTCAAATATACTCATAGGTGCTGAAATGACCAAATTCGTTTTTTGGCTAACTCTATTGTCTGTAAGCCATATTGCTGCGCAACACGTGCACCACCGTGGTAGCTGGTCAGATCATGCGTGGAAATACTATTTTTTTCTTGGGGATCTGATAGCACTCATGTGTGCATTTATTTGTTGCATTAGGAGGAGGTTTCTATGTAACCGAGATGATCCTCTGGATAGGGACATAGAGATGCAGGAGCGTCCTGCGGAGATATATATGATTTCCTTGAACGAGATGATTGGAGGAAACGTTGAGCGTCCATACGGCCATAAGTTTCACCTACATTGCATCTACAGATGGATATCCAGATCTGCTACATGCCCAATCTGTCGCGGTATTATATGAAATAAAGCACTGTATAAGTGTACTAATTTTTCTAGTTTGTTACAACTGCACGAATGTAGCTAAATAAGGTAGCTTAATCGAGGTTACATTAACACTTTTATCGCTAGGAGATATTCTATTTGTGTACCTTTTATGTTGTGATATAATAGTATGTTGAGCCATTCTCCATAGAATAGATTGCTAGAGAAAATCGAGCCGTTTTTCAACTGACTATCTGCCAATTAGAAAATTTCATTCTCAACTGCTACTTCAAAATCCCTTGATTAAAAAACAACAATGACACTACAGAAATCCCTCTTCCATCTTACCAGAAGCAAGTGACAGTGTAAAAACTATATCAAATCCCCCCTCCGTAATATATATAGCCTCTTGGATTTCTTACTCTTCTTACTGATATATAAGTTCATCAAGGTGCTCTTATTTCCACCACTCTTTCATCTTTCTAGACTTCTTGTTACACATTTTTCCCTTCATCGCCTTCTCTCACTCTTTCTGGAGAATATCTGTCTCTTCCTCAAATTTACTCATAGTTGCTGAAATGTCCAAATTGATTTTCTGGCTAACTCTACTGTCCAAAAGCCATGTTATTGCGCAGCACGTGCACCACCGTGGTAGGTGGTCAGAGCCTGGGTGGAAATCCTACTTTCTTTTGGGGCTGTGATAGCACTCACGTGAGCATTGATATTTGCATTAGAAAGTGATGTCTATGTGGACGAGACGAACCAGTGGAGAGGGACATAGAGATGAAGAAGCGTCCTGCGGAGCTTTATATGATCTGCTTGAACGAGATCATTCGAGGTGAAGTTGAGCTTCCATGGGGCCATAAGTTTCACTCGCATTGCATCCATAGATGGATCCAGATCTGCTACATGCCCAATCCGTCACGATATTATATGAAATAATGTACTGTATAAATTTACTAATTTTTTTAGTTTGTTACAACAGCACGAATGTATTTGTAAAACGAATAGTACAATAAAAGCTTAATATAAACGGTCGTCGTGAGCATTGGATTTTCTTATTATTGTTTCGTCTAAAATTGCATTGAAAATTATAATTATTTACAAATGAATTGAATGTCAACTTTCAAATAGTTTGGTAGACACATGGTGGAAGGGATCTTCTCCCAATGAAAAGGACCACAAGTTCTTAAAAACACACTTTAAATGTGGAAATTAAATATAGAGTTATTTAATTATAAAAGGGATCTGATTTTATTGTAGTTGGTGTGAGAAATCAATACTTAAAAACTTATAAGCTCTCAAGTAAATCAAATAAAACAAGCTTCGTGTGCGCCTCACATGCATCTCGTGCGTCACACGTGCATCTTCTGTATATTAGTAAAAACTTTTCGAAAATCTTATACAATGTCAAATCTATGTATGGCAATCTCCGTATGCCATCTTGTTGTGCAACACGTGCACCACCGTAGTAGCTGGTCATAGCCTGCGTGAAAATTCTACTTTTTTATTGGGGATCTGATAGCACCCACGTGCGCATTTATTTGTTGCATTAGGATGTGTTGTCTATGTAGCCGAGATGATCCAGTAGACAGGGACATAGAGATACAGGAGCATCATGTGGAGATTTGTACGATCTGCTTGAACGAGATGATTGGAGGAGAAGTTGAGCTTCCCTGCGGCCACAGGTTGCACCCAGATCTGCTACATGTCCAATCTGTCACAGCATTATATTAAATAAAGTACTGTATAAGTGTACTAATATTTCTAGTTTGTTACAACTGCACGGATGTAGCTAAATAAGGTAGCTTAATCTAGGTTACGTTAACAATTTTATAGCTAGGAGATATGCTCTTTGTGTACCTTTTATGTTGTGATATAATAGTTTGTTGAGCCATTCTCCGGAGAACAGTTTGCTAGAGAAAACCGAGCCATTGCATAACTGACTATCTGCCAATTAGAAAATTTCATTCTCAACTGCTACTACAAAATCCCTTGATGAAAAAACAACAATGACACCACAGAAATCCCTCCTCCATCTTACCATAAGCAAGTGACGGTGTAAAAACTATATTAATTCCCTCATCGGTAATATATATAGCCTCTTGGCTTTCTTACTCTTCTTGCTTATATATAAGTTCATCAAGGTGCTCTTCTTTCCACCACTCTTTCATATTCCTATGCTTCTTGTTACGCATTTTCTCCTTCATCTCCTTCTCACACTCTTTCTTGAGAATCTATGTCTCTTCCTCAAATTTACTCATAGGTGCTGAAATGTCAAAATTAGTTTTCTGGCTAACTCTATTGTCCGGAAGCCATGTTGTTGCACAACACGTGCACCACCGTGGTAGCTGGTCAGAACATGCGTGGAAATCCTACTTATTTCTTAGGGCTCTGATAGTACTCACGTATGCATTGATTATTTGCATTAGGAAGTGATGTCTATGTGGTGGAGACTATCCAGTAGAGAGAAAAATAGAGATTCAGGAGCGTCCTGCCGAGATTTGTATGATCTTCTTGAACGAGATGATTGGAGGAGAAGTTGAGCTTCCTTGGGGCTATAAGTTTCACCCGCATTGCATCCATAGGTGGATCAAGATTTTCTACATGCCCAATACATCGCGGCATTATATGAAATAAAGCACTGTATAAGTTTACTAATTTTTTTAGTTTGTTACAACTGCACGAATGTATTGGTAAAATAAATAGTACAATAAAAGCTTAATATAAACGGTAGTCGTTAGCATTTGATTTTCTTATTATTGTTTCGTCTAAAATTGCGTTGAAAATTTTAATTATTTACAAATGAAAAGAATGTCAACTTTCAAATAGTTTGGTAGACACATGGTGGAAGGGATCTCCTCCCAATAGAAAGGAACACAACTTCTTAAAAAGACAGTTTAAATGTGGAAATTAAATACAAAGTTACCTAATTATAAAAGCGATATGATTTTATTGGAGTTGGCTTGAGAAACCAATACTTAAAAACCTATAAGGTCTCAAGTAAATCAAATAAAACTAGCTTTGTGTTCGCCTCACGTGCATTTCGTGCGTCACACGTACATCTTCTGTATATTAGTAAAATGTTTTCGAAATCTTATACATTGTCAAATCTATGTATGACAATCTCCGGAAGCCATGTTGTTGTGAAACACGTGCACCACCGTGGTTGCTGGTCAAAGCCTGCGTGGAAAATTTACTTTTGTATTGGGGCTCTGATAGCACTCAGGTGTTCAATTATTTGTTGCATTAGGAGGTAGTGTCTATGCAGCCGAGATGATCCAGTGGACAGGGACATAGAGATGAATGAGCGTCATGCGTAGATTTGTACGATCTGCTTGAACGAGATGAATGGAGGAGAAGTTGAGCTTCCATGCGGCCACAAGTTTCACCCGCATTGCATCTATAGATGGATGTCCATATCTGCTACATACCTAATTTTTCACAGCATTATATGAAATGAAGTACTGTATACATGTACTAATTTTTCTAGTTTGTTACAACTGCACGAATGTAGCTAAATAAGGTAGCTTAATCAAGGTTACGTTAACACTTTTATAGTTAGGAGATATTCACTTTGTGTATCTTTTATGTTGTGATATAATAGTATGTTGATCCATTCTCCGGAGAACAGTGTGCCAGAGAAAACTTCACCTCCTACAACAAAATCCCTTGATGAAAAAACAACAATGACACCACAAAAATCCCTCCTCCATCTTACTAGAAGTAAGTGACAGTGTAAAAACTATATCAAATCCCTCCTCTGCAATATATATATATAGCCTCTTGGCTTTCTTACTCTTCTTGATTATATATAAGTTCATCAAGGTGCTCTTCATTCCACTACTCTTTCATCTTCCTAGGCTTCTTGTTACGTATTTACCCCTTCATCTCCTTTTCACACTCTTTCTTGAGAATCTCTGTCTCTTCCTCAAATTTACTCATAGGTGCTGAAATGTCCAAATTAGTTTTCTGGCTAACTCTACTTTCTGGAATCCATATTGTTGCGCAGCACCTGCACCACCGTGGTAGTTGGTTGGAGCCTATGTGGAAATTCTACTTTTTTCTTGGGGCTCTGACAGCACTAATGTGTGCATTGATTATTTGCGTTAGGAAGTGATGTCTATGTAGCCGAGACAATCCAGTGGAGATGGACATAGAGATGCAGGAGCGTCCTGCGGAGATTTGTACGCTCTGCTTGATCGAGATGATTGGAGGAGAAGTTGTGCTTCCATGGGGCCACAAGTTTCACCTGCATTGCATCCATTGATGGATCCAGATCTGCTACATGCCCAATCTGTCGCGATATTATATGAAAAAAAGTACTGTATAAGTTTACTAATTTTTTTAGTTTGTTACAATTGCACGAATGTATTTGGAAAACTAATAGTACAATAAAAGCTTAATACAAAACGATCGTCGTTAGAATTGGATTTTCTTATTATTGTTTCGTCTAAAATTGCGTTGAAATTTTTATTTATTTACAAATGAAAAGAATGTCAACTTTTAAATAGTTTGGTAGACACATGGTAGAAGGGATCTCCTCCCGATGGAAAGGACCACTACTTCTTAAACGCGCACTTTAAATGTGGAAATTAAATATAGAGTTATTTAATTATAAAAGGGATCTGATTTTATTAGAGTTGGTTTGAGAAATCAATACATAAAAACTTATGAGGTCTCAAGTAAATCAAATAAACTAGCTTCGTGTGCGATCACGTGCATCTCGTACGTCACACGTGCATCTTCTGTATATTAGTAAAAACTTTTCGAAAATCTTAAACATTGTCAAATCTATGTATAAATATCTCTAGATGTCATGTTGTTGTGCAACACGTGCACCATCTTGGTAGCTGGTAAGAGCCTACGTAGAAATTCTACTTTTTTATTGGAGCTCTGATAGTACTCACATGTGCATTTATTTGTTGCATTAGGTGGTGGTGTCTATGTAGCCGAGATGATCCAGTGGACAGGGACATAGAGATGCAGGAGAACCTTGTAGAGATTTGTACGGTCTGCTTGAATGAGATGATTGGAGGATAAGTTGAACTTCGATGCGGCCACAAGTTTCACCCGCATTGCATCTATAAATGGATGTAGAGATCTGCTACGTGCCCAATCTGTCGCGGCATTATATGAAACAAAGTACTATATAAGTGTACTAATCTTTCTAGTTTGTTACAATAGTACGAATGTAGCTAAATAAGGTAGCTTAATCATGGTTACATTAACACTTTTATAGCTATGAGATATTCTAGTTTATGTTGTGATATAATAGTATGTACAACCATTCTACGGAGAACTGATTGCTAGAGAAAATCGAGCCGTTTCCAATTTGAAAATTCCATTCTCAACTGTTACAATAACATCCCTTGATGAAAAAACAACAATGACACCACAGAAATCCCTCCTCCATCTTACCAGAAGCAAGTGACAGTGTAAAAACTATAACAAATCCCTACTGCATCACAAGTAAATAAAATACAATTAGGCTCACGTGCATCTCGTATATCACACGTGCATCTTCTGTATATTAGTAAAAACTTTTAGAAAATCTTAAACATTGTCAAATCTATGTATAACTATCTCTAGATGTCATGTTGTTGTGCAACACGTGCACCATCTTGGTAGCTGGTAAGAGCCTACGTGAAAATTCTACTTTTTTATTGGAGCTCTGATAGTACTCACATGTGCATTTATTTGTTGCATTAGGTGGTGGTGTCTATGTAGCCGAGATGATCCAGTGGACCGGGACATAGAGATGCAGGAGAACCCTGTAGAGATTTGTACGGTCTGTTTGAACGAGATGATTGGAGGATAAGTAGAACTTCGATGCGGCCATAAGTTTCACCCGCATTGCATCTATAAATA
Organism: Nicotiana tabacum; assembly: GCF_000715075.1. Taxonomy (NCBI): domain Eukaryota; kingdom Viridiplantae; phylum Streptophyta; class Magnoliopsida; order Solanales; family Solanaceae; genus Nicotiana; species Nicotiana tabacum. Next base: position 136,790,797 of record NC_134102.1, read on the forward strand.
GATGTAGAGATCTGCTACGTGCCCAATCTGTCGCGGCATTATATGAAACAAAGTACTATATAAGTGTACTAATCTTTCTAGTTTGTTACAACTGCACGAATGTATATAAATAAGGTAGCTTAATCAAGGTTACGTTAACACTTTTATAACTATGAGATATTCTCTTTGTGTACATTTTATGTTGTGATATAATAGTATGTTGAGCCATTCTCCGCAGAAAAATTTGCTAGAGAAAATCGAATCGTTTCTCTACTGACTATCTGCCAATTAGAAAATTTCATTATCAACTGCTACTACAAAATCCCTTGATGAAAAAACAACAATGACACCACAGAAATCCCTCCTCCATCTTACCAGAAGCAAGTGCCAGTGTAAAAACTATATCAAATCCCTCCTCGGTAATATATATATAGCCTCTTGGCTTTCTTACTCTTCTTGCTTATATATAAGTTCATCAAGGTGCTCTTCTTCCCACCACTCTTTCATTTTCCTAGGCTTCTTGTAACGCATTTTCCCCTTCATCTCCTTCTCACACTCTTTCTTTAGAATCTGTGTCTCTTCCCCAAATTTACTCATAGGTACTGAAATGTCCAAATTGGTTTTCTGGCTAAATCTTCTGTCCGGAAGCCATGTTACTGCGCAACACGTGCACCACCGTGGTAGCTGGTCAGAGCCTGCGTAGAAATCCTACTTTTTCCTAGGGCTCTGATAGCACTCACGTGTGCATTGAATATTTGCATTAGGAAGTGGTGTCTATGTGGCCAAGACGATTCAGTAGAGAGGGACATAGAGATGCAAAAGCGTCCTGCGGAGATTTGTACGATCTGCTTAAAAGGATGATTGGACGAAAAGTAAAATTGCAAGAATGTATTTGTAAACCGAATAGTACAATAAAAGATTAATATAAACGGTCGCCGTTAGCATTGGATTTTCTTATTATTGTTTCGTGTAAAATTGCATCGAAAATTTTAATTACTTACTGATGGTAGGCTATAATTACGTATTTTAGTCGCTTATCGCACTCTAATTTAATGCTCTTTAACTAATATTGAGCTTTAATCGCTAGTATTTTGTATTTATTATGTGTTTATGCCTTGTAGGAGTGATTCCGAGTGATGTGGGTGTTATGGAATAAATACGAGCGATTTGGATCTTTGAAGTCTGAGTAAAAGCCCAAGGGATTAAGCCGAGATCGCGTTCGGGGGTCGAAATCCACGTCTGGATATCAAAACGTCAAGAAACATTCGTACTCTGAGAAACGATCACAACCGCAGCGCGTGGGGCAGCGCGTGGCATGCCACGTCTGTACAAAATCCCTTCTGCCTGTCAGAACTAACTCTCTGGAGTTTGCCACTAATGCCCCGCATGGCACGTCGCCCCATGCGGCGCGCCTGTGCAACTTTTGCAGAGTAGTTATCCTATTGTGTGTGTGTGTGTGTGTGTGTGTGTGTGTGTGTGTGTGTGTGTGTATATATATATATATATATATATATATATATATATATATATATATATATATATATATATATATATATATATATTTGGAAAATATACTATTTTACAGACTTTTGACACATCTAAGACCTAAGGAATCTAAAGAGGAGGCGGAGAAGCAAAAGCACAAGGATTTTATCATTCAATTCTCACTCAAGATACGAGTTTGGATCGTTTTATGTTTTTCTTTACTTTAAGCATATTTGTGATGAATTGATCCATATCTATGGAGTAGTTTCCTTTTGGGTTTGATGGATTTGGTGTATTGATATTTATTTGTGGATTATAACTCTAGTTTTATGTATTGAATCGTTTTGGATGTTTTAATTTTTGCATCTATACTCACTTGTTCATGTAATCGAGAGAGGCATAACTTGTGATATCTTTGCATTCTATTTTGTTGGTTGAATTCATTGATTCTTCTTAGTAATCGAAAGAGGTTAGTTTAGTTATTGATTAAACCTAGTTAGGAGAATAATCGAGAGAGGTTCACCTAAAGACCAATCCACCACGAATTCTTGCATATTTTCACCGAGCTTAACTTAGTTCATCTTATGAGGTTGAGACTTAATCGAGAGAGGAGTTTCTTCTAAACATGTGAACTAATAATTGAGTGAATTCGAGAGGCTCACTTGAACATTAGAAGTGAATTATCTAGAGTTAGATCCCAAACAGTTATCTTGCACCTATTCCATCAAAACCCTATTTTCTCCCATTAATAACCTTTTTTGCTTACTCATTGTTGCGATTGTCATTACTCAGTAGTTTAGATTTTTAGTTAATTTTAGTTCTAATCGCATAAATCTCAGTTGTTGATCATCTTGGATAGCAATCAAGCTATAAACTACGAAAATATTGTTTAGCTCCAATCCCCGTGGATTCGATATTATATTATATTATATTATATTTGACTAGCGAGCATATCTAAGTGTGTGTTTTGCGCTCGTCAAATTTTGGCGTCGTTGCCGGGGATTGAAAATCAACAGTGTTTGAAATAGTTTGTAGTGCTAATTCAGGGATTTTTCATTTTAGTTTATTTTTCTCTTTTTACGTTTGGTGTTCTTTGACTATGCGCAGGCTACAGGTTAGATTGGTGCATGACTCGTTCTTCTGGGAAGGAAGTGCTACCATACAAACCAGAGATAGAAAATAATTGTGACAGCTGATGAAGGAAAGAAATCTCCCCGAGAATACAAAGAAGGTTGGGCAATCCTCAACTAAAGAAATTATGGCATGAGATGATGATAATGTGGATTTCGCAGCAAGAGAGGCAGTCCAACAACGAGAAACAGCTGCATGGGATACTGAGGAAGCAGCTCTATGAAATGCACAACTTATCTATAAAGAAGACAGGGCTCGGAGAATTGCTCAGAATCAATCCTTGGGTGTAGACCTGTTCGGAAATATACCTCCCGGTGCTGGGAGACCACTTGGCGATAATGCTAGACCGGTCTACAACCAATGATTATCAAGCATTGGACCACCTGCAGTTGCAGCTAATAATTTTGAGTTGAAGCAAGGGTTGCTCCAAACCCTTCAAAATTGTTGTGTCTTCAGTGGAAAGATGAACAAAGATCCAAACAACCATCTAATGGACTTCGAGGAGATTATGAATACCTTTCAATATAATGGTGTGTCACAAGATGTAGTTTATTTAAGGGCATTCCCCTTAACACTCAAAGATGATGCGAAGCACTAGCTTAGAAACTTGCCCCAGGGATCAATTAGAACATGGGAGGAGATGACCAGAAAATTTCTTGATAAATATTTCTCCTCAGCTAAAACGGGCAAGTTTAGAAGAGAAATCTATAACTTCTGCCAGAAAGATACTAAAATTGTGTTTGAATCTTGGGAGAGGTTTAAGGAGTTAGTTCGAAAGTGTCAACATAGCGGAATTGAACTCCGGATGCAACTCCAGAATTTTTGGGATGGATTGACATCGACCTCATGTAGAACATTGAGTAATGCAGCTAGAGGCCCGTTGATGAAGAAGACTCCAGAGAACATAGTCACAATTCTAGATGAGTTATCTGAAGATGCAAATCAATTGCCCTCTGAGAGTGTTGAACGAAGAAGATCAACTGGTGTTCACCAAGTTGATGCTAATACATCTGTGCAGGTACAACTTGATGTTGTGGCAAAAGAAATATGAAAGCTGACCTTAGCTACAATACAGAGTGAACCTCATGTAGCCAGTGATATTTGTGGAAGAGGACACCCTACTCATGAGTGTCAAGCCTCAACTGAGGAAGTGAATGTTGTGGGGAATTACAACTGCAATGCAATGGGTCAGAAGCACCCCGATTTTTCATGAAGTTCACCAGGGGGTACTACAAATGCGTGGCAACAAAACAACCCCATATTTCAGGGACAAGGAGCTCCAGGTGTCCAAAATTAGCAGAGACAGCAGTTTCATCCTCAACAGTCAAATCAGCCTGGTCTAAAAGATATGATAAAAGCCTTCATTGTCAAGACAAATGAGAGTCTAGATGCTCATGGTGCAGCAATTCGAAATCTAGAGAAGAAAGTGGGACAAATTGCAACTATAATGTCTGAGAGAGATCCAGAAACTCTCCATGCTGATACTGAGAGAAATCTCAAAGAAACGGTGAATGTTATGACCTTGAAAAAAAAGGCAAATGTTGAAAGATCCCACTCCAGTCCAAAATGAGGTGGTACTTGAAAAAGAAAGTGGGGAGCAGCTGAAAAATGAAGTTGATAAGAAGAAGAAAGCAAGAAGGGATCTGAGAAAAATAAGAAGGAGGAAACTTCAAGAAGGGAGGAATCTAATGAAGAGAGCGAGCACATGACTGCTTTACCTTTTACCCAAAAACTGTATAGAGAAAAGCTGGACAAGCAGTTTGAGAGATTTCTGGATATGTTGAAATAGGTTAATGTAAATTTGCCGTTCACAGAATTTCTCTCACAAATGTCAGCTTATGCCAGATTCTTGAAGGAGATCCTTACAAAGAAGAGAAAGATAGAAGAGACCTCGGTGGTCAAGCTCATAGAGCATTGCAATGCAATCTTGCAAAACAAACTCACGCAAAAGTATGGAGATCCAGGGAGTTTTACTATACCTTGCTCTTTAGAAACTCTTAACTTTGATAAATCTTTATGTGATTTTGCTGCCTCAATTAATTTAATGCCTTTGTCTATTTATAGAAAACTGGAGAAGGAGATTGGAGAGATAAGGTCGGTGCCAACATCTTTGCAGCTGGCAGACCAAACAACTGTGATACCGGAGGGGATAGTTGAAGATGTCTTGGTGCGGGTAAATAAGATCGTATTTCCTGTAGATTTCATAGTGGTGAATATGGAAGAGAATAAAGCTTTCCCCCTCATCCTAAGAAGACCATTCTTAGCGACGGGCAAAGCAATAGTAGATATACATAATAGAAAACTCATGGTTAGAGTGGGTGAGGAGATGGTAACTTTTGAGATGAATGTAGAAACAGGAGTGAAAAAAGAGAAGCCAGCTGCAAGTGTTGATTGGAAGGTGAAGAGTTCAAGAGATAAAGCTCCAGTGATTGAGAAAGATAAGTGTGGGGTGTACCCTAAAAAGGCTGAGAAGAAGTTGTCTACATTGATGTGTGCACTAGTTCAGGCAAGAAGAATGGAGCCCGAATTTGATTCAGACCCCGACTAGATGTTCAGGGAAGTTTTCTTTACCTTATGCTTTTTAATTATGTGTCTTGGGGACATGCCACAACTTAAAGTGTGGGGTGGGGGATATTTGTATGTATGTATGTATGTATATTAGTCTTAGTTTTTGTTTGTTAGTTTTAGTAGTTTGATAGAAAGAAAATTGAAAAAAAACCATAAACATTTTAAAATTTTTAATTTTTTCCGACGATGGATATCATTCGACAGGTTTCTTGAGGGATTAAAGTCGAAAGGAAAAAGACAAAAAGATTTTCTTTTGTTAGGTAGTGTATTAATTCCCCCTTAGTTTTTCTTTGTGCCACGGTTCTTTTTCAAGGCTTTTGTTCGAACCGGGTGTAGTTAGTTTTTATTTTTGTTAGGAGTAGAAAACCTTGTGATATGATTTGAATTGAAAGCAGTATCTCTTGACTTGATTATTCCTTGAGAATAGTGAGTGTTTTAGTTGTGACACTTAGGCTCAAATTTTGACTCTTGCATTAGTGCCTTAAATTGTATGATCTTAACTTTGCTTAACTGCTTTGACTAGAATGTCTTGATAAATTCAATCTTGAGTGAGTTATGTGCCATGTGTGTGTGAGGTTTGTGTATTATGTGCATTGCAAATTATGTCTAGAACTTGCCTCGTGTGTTTTCAAAGCGAAATAGTAGTTTATTCAGTCTTGGAAGTGATATAGGCATTTCTTTGTTGATCCAATTATATGCTTTTACCCACCTAATTTGTATGTATCGTAGTTAACCCCTTTGAACCTGTAATCTTTTTTCTTTAGCAACCACATTACAAGCCTTCTCGTTTATTTAATTGACCATCTATTTGAACCTTTTCACCTCTCGTGATCACTTGAATTGGTTATAAACTTTGTAAAAGTGGAAGTGTGGGGTGGTTGGTTTGGCTTTTGAGTGAAACTATTAAAATAAGAAAAAAAGTGCAATGTTTTGAAAAACGTGAGAGCACTATCGAATTGAATAAGAATAGAGAAATATAGTTGTATTATTGTGAAAAATATTTCTTGATAGTGGTGACTCTTGATGTAATTGTGCTTAAAGAAGTAGGGAGTTAATGCATATCGATGTGAAGGTGAAGTATGGTTTGACATAAGTGTGGGGTTTTGAAAGGTAAGTGTATGTATTAAAAGTGCTTAGGGGGTGTAGTCACTCTTATATCTAAATGTATCATACCCATCCCGCAGCCTATATTACAACCAATTAAAGTCCTACTTGATCCTTGACTTGACTGAATGAACTCAATTAGCAGAGTAGTACACTACGGGAAAGCCAATGGTTCATCTTTTGTGGCATATGAATGTTGTTTCTGAGAGTGAGTGAATTCTTTCTATCTTGAGTTCTTAATTATTCGTAAATTTTATTGCGTGTGGAACTACTCTCTACTATTATGTGAGGGCACTTGATTCATAAAGGAAAGGTAATTCTTGACCTCTATGTTAGAGTAAGTAAGCAGGTTATAAATAATACGTGGTGCTTTTGAGTCAAATCTTGAGGCTAGGATGTTACACTATTGTGCTTAATCTATTTTAAATATTCTTGGTGTAATGAGTTAGGAGAGTTGATTAAAAAGGTCGTGTCTTTATAAAGTGTATTTTGATTGCTCGAAGATGAGCAATGGTTTAAGTGTGGGGTGTTGATGGTAGGCTATAATTACGTGTTTTAGTCGCTTATCGCACTCTAATTTACTGGACTTTAACTGAGTTTGAGCTTTAATCGCTAGTGTTTTGCACTAATAGTGTGTTTATGCCTTGTAGGAGTGATTTCGAGTGATGTAGGTGTTATGGAATGAATTCGAGTGATTTGGAGCTTTGAAGTCTGAGTAAAAGCCCAAGGGATTAAGTCAGGATCGCGTTCGGGGATCGAAAACCACGTCTGGATATCAAAAAGTCAAGAAATTTTTGTACTCTGAGAAACCATCACAACCGTGGCGTGCCGCGCCTGTACAAAATCCCTATTGCCTGTCAGAACTAGCTCTCTGGATTTCTCCACTAATGCCCCGCATAGTGCATCGCCCCATGCGGCGTGCCTGTGCATTATTTACAGAGCAATTATCCTATTTCGTGCAGGAAAAGGTGTTTTCGTTTGGGCCCAACCCTACTTGGTATATATACATGGAAAACATTATTTTATGGACTTTTGACACATCTAAGACCTAAGGAAGCTAAGGAGGAGGTGGATAAGCAAAAGCACAAGGATTTCATCATTCAATCCTCACTCAAGACATGAGTTTGGATCGTTTTATGTTTTTCTTTACTTTAAACATATTTGTGATAAATTGCTCCATATCTATGGAGTAGTTATCCTTAGGATTTGATGGATTTGGTGTATTGATACTTGTTTGTGGATTATAACTCTAGTTTATATATTGAATCATTTTGGATGTTTTAATTGTTGCATCTATACTCACTTGTTCATGTAATCGAGAGAGGCATAACTTGTGTTATCTTTGCATTCTATTTTGCTAGTTGAATTCATTGATTCTTCTTAGTAATCGAAAGAGGCTAGTTGAATTGTTGTTTAAACCTAGTTAGGAGTATAATCGAGAGAGGTTCCCTTAAAGACCAATCCACAACGAATTCTTGCATATCTTCATCGAGCTTAACTTAGTTCATCTTGTGAGGTTGAGACTTAATCGAGAGAGGAGTTTCTTCTAAACGTGTGAACTAATAATTGAGTGAATTCGAGAGACTCACTTGAATAGTAGAAGTGAATTATCTAGAGTTAGATCCCAAACAATTATCTTGCACCTATTCCATCAAAACCCTATTTTCTCCTAGCGATAACCTTCTTTGTTTACTCATTGTTGTGATTGTCATTAGTCAATAGTTTAGATTATTAGTTAATTTTAGTTCTAATCACATAAATCGCAGTTCTTGATCATCTTGGATATCAATCAAGATATAAACTACGAAAATATTGTTTAACTCCAATCCATGTAGATACGATATTATATTATACTATATTCGACTAGCGAGCATATCTAAGTGTGTGTTTTGTGCTCATCATTTACAAATGAAAAGAATGTCAACTTTCAAATAGTTTGGTAGACACATAGTGGAAGGGATCGCCTCCCAATGGAAAGGACCACAACTTCTTAAAAAGACACTTTAAATGTGGAAAATAAATATAAAGTTATCTAATTATAAAAAGGATCTGATTTTATTAGAGTTGGTTTGAGAAATCAATACTTAAAAACTTAGGAGGTCACAAGTAAATCAAATAAAACTTGTCTCCGACAGCCGTCGCATTTTCGTACAAAATCCCTTGCGTATTTCTCTATGTCGATCCAGTAATAGACGACCCTGATTATCTTCCTAACCAACAATTCTGTCCCCGAATGGTTCCCACGGGTGCCCTCGTGAACTTCTCTTAAGACGTATTCGGTGTCTTCCGGCTCCAAGCATACGGGGAGTGGTCCATCGAATGTTCTTCTATACAAAGTACCCTTAACCTCGGACAATCTAAACCTGGCCGCCTTTGTGCGCAGAGATCTTGACTCTTTAGGATCTGAGGGCATCTTCCTAGTCTTCAAGTAGTCTATATACTTATTTCTCTAGTCCCAAGTCAAACTTGTTGAGTTTATTTTGGCATGGCCTTATTCCACTACCAATTTCATGAGTTGTACGACCGTTCCGGAGCTGAATTCGTCATCATCAACTGATGACCCTAGGTTAGCCAAAGCGTCGGCTTTGCTATTTTGGTCTCGTGCATGGTCCATTCTTTGAATCGATGCAGCGTTACTTGTAACTTGTCCAAGTACTTGCGCATTCGTTCCTCTTTTACTTTGAATGTCCCATTGACTTGATTTACCACAAGAAGGGAGTCACACTAAGCTTCGACCACTTCGGCCCCCAGGTGTTTGGCTAATTCAAGACCTGAAATGATGGCCTCATATTCGGCCTCATTGTTAGTCAATTTCACAGTTCTAATAGATTGCCTAACTACATTACCCGTAGGTGGCTTCAACACGATACCGAGTCTGTACCTCTTGGCATTCGAGGCACCGTCCGTAATGAGGGTCCAGATTCCCGAGGAGGTCCCCGAGGTTAACAATAATTCCCTTTCGACTTCGGGTATTAAGGTCGGCGTGAAGTCAGCCACGAAGTCTGCTAAAATTTGAGATTTGATGGCAGTCCGGGTCGATATTCGATATCATACCCGCTAATTTCTACGGCCCATATGACCAACCGGCCCTAAAGCTCGTGTTTGTGCATTATGTTCCTTAGTGGGTAAGAAGTTACCACGCATACGGGGTGGAATTGAAAATATGATTTTAACTTCCTAGAGGTGCTTAGCAAAGTGAGCGCCAATTTTTCTAGGTGAGGGTACCTTGTTTCGGCCTCACCCAGAGTTCTACTAACATAATATACAGGAAATTGCGTACCTTTCTCTTCCCGGACTAAGACTCCACTTACCGCTATCTCGGATACTTCCAAGTACAGGTACAACTGCTCGTCCGCCTTCAAAGTATGGAGCAACGGTGGACTCGAAAGGTACCGTTTGAGTTCTTCCAACGTTTGTTCGCATTCCGGGGTCCATGAAAAGTTATTCTTCTTCTTCAATAACGAAAAGAACCAGTGGATCTTATCAAAGGACCTTGATATGAATCGGCCCAGGGCGGCTATGCGTCCGGTTAGCCTTTGAACGGCCTTGACATTGTCCACCATAGTGATATCTTCTATAGCTTTGATTTTGTTGGGATTGATCTCGATTACTTGGTTGGATACCATGAATCCAAGGAACTTCTCGGATCCAACCCCGAATGTGCATTTCTCCGGATTCAGCTTCATATTATATCTCTTCAGTACGTTGAAGGTTTCCTGCAAATGTTTCAAATGGTCCTCTGCTCACAGGGACTTAACTAACATGTCGTCAATATAAACTTTCATTGATTTCCCCTGTTTGTTCCTCAAACATCCAGTTTACTAGGCATTGATATGTGGAACCAGTGTTTTTTAATCAGAACAGCATTACATTAAAGAAATAGGTGCCGAATTTAGTGATAAAAAAAGTTTTTTTCCTAATCGTCCGGGTCTATCCAGATTTGGTTAAACCCGGAATAGGCGTTGAGAAAGTTGAGTATCTCGTGCCCGACCGTCGCATCGATCATTCGATCGATGTTAGGCAAAGGAAAAGAGTCCTTAGGGAATGCTTTGTTCATGTCTTTGTAATCTAAGCACATTCTTAATTTATTTCCCTTTTTAGGCACTACCACTACGTTAGCTAACCAATATAGGTACTTAACTTCCCGAATGGAACCTATTTGAAGGAGTTTGGATACCTCGTCTTTGATGAATGCATGCTTGACTTCAGACTGAGGCCTCATCTTCTGTTTAACTGGGTGAAATTTTGGATCCAAGCTCAGCTTATGAGTGGCTATTTCCGGCATCCATGTCATATCAAGATGGGACCAAGCAAAACAATCTATGTTAGCTATAAGGAATTCAATGAGTTCCTAAGCTTGGGAGTTAATCTTGTGCCTAGGTATACCTTCCGATCGGGCAAGTGTTCGATTAATATGACTTGCTCCAGCTCCCCGACCGTTGACTTGGTGGTATCGGAATTGTCAGGGGTGACGAACGACCTAGGAACTCCGTAATCATCATCCTTGCCTGCTTTCTGCTTCTTCGGTTCGGTCGGGGCCAGTGTTGGTGATTGATATTTAGTTTCTTCCATCCTAACCGACTTTGGGTTCTTTGATGTCGAGAGTGCTGACATCGGGATCACCTCATCCGCCGTAAACATTTATTTTGCGGCCGGCTATTCTCCATAAATTGTTTTGATCCCTCCTAGTGTAGGGAACTTCAATGCCTGGTGTAGTGTCGAGGTTATTACCCTCATGTTGTGAATCCACGGCCTTCTGAATAGGGATTTATATCTCATATCCCCTTCAATCACGTTGAACTTCGTTTCCTGAACGGTTCCAGCGGTGTTCACTAGCAGGGTTATCTCTCCTTTAGTAGTCTCACATGCCATGTTGAATCCGTTTAAAACCCGGACGGCAGGCACTATTTGGTCCTGCAGACCCAGCTGCTCCATGACCCTCGATCTGATGATGTTGGCCGAGCTACCTGGATCAATTAACATACGCTTAACTCGAGATTTATTTATGAGTACAGATATTATCAGTGCATCATTATGTGGTTGCACGATGCCTTCAGCGTCCTCATCGTTGAAAGAGATGGTCCCCTCCAGTACGTAATCTCGGGTTCATTTTTCCCTTGTAATGGACACCTTAGTGCGCTTTAGTATCGCCCCCCTAGGGACATCGAATCCACCAATGATCATGTTGATGACGTGTTGAGGTTCCTCTTGCTCATTCTGTTTACTGGAGTCCCTATTTCTGAAGTGATTTTTAGCTCGATCACTCACGAATTCTCGGAGATGCCCGTTATTGAATAACCGGGCCTCTTCTTCCCTTAGCTGTTGGCAGTCCTCGGTCATGTAGCCGTGAGTGCCATGATACTTGCACATCAGGTTGGGGTCTCTTTGGGCAGGATCGAACTACAACGACCTAGGCCACTTGGTATCTTTAATGTGTCTGATGGTAGATATGATGCTGGCGGCGTCGACGCTGAAGTTATATTCTGATAATCTTGGTGCCTCCCTGGCCCCGAGTAGCCTGTCGAAATTGCTTTTACTCATGAATCCCCAGCTATTATGGCCTCGGTCGCTCTTTTTTTCGTTCCTCACATGGTTAGGTCCGTATCCGCTACCCCTTCGGTCTCCGCTATACAGTTGACACCAATCTTTGTTCGATCTTGGTTCATGATTGACGACTCTTTTAGACCTATCGATAGTTCTGATGGGATACACAGGCCCGGAAGGGGTTCCGAGCTAATCATCCTCGACCTTGATTTTTGATTGGTACCTGTTATGGACGTCAACCCAAGTTACCGCCGGGTACTCCGCCAAATTTTGCTTCAGTTGTTGTGAAGCCAAGGAGCTTTGGGGGTTGAGTCCTTAAGTGAACGCCACCTCAACACGAATTCTCTGAGCATTTCATTATCTCTCTGTTTCACTTTGAAAAGGTCTGATTTTCTGGTCTCGGCCTTAATGGCCCCGGCGTGAGCTTTTACGAAGGCATCTGCAAGCATATCAAACGAATTAATGGAATTAGGGGGTAAGTTGTAATACCATATCATTTCTCCTTTTGACATGGTTTCTCCGAACCTTTTCAGCAAGACCGACTCAATTTTGTCATCTTCTAATTTGTTTCCTTTGATGGCACATGTGTAGGAAGTCACATGCTCATTCGGATCGGTTGTTCCGTATACATTGGAATTTCAACCATACAGAACTTCTTCGGGAATGGTTTCGGTGCCGCGCTCGGGGGAAAAGGCTTCTGGACAAATTTCTTGGAATCCAAGCCCTTCAGTATCGGGGGTGCTCCTAGGATTTGATCAACTCTAGAGTTAAAGGTCTCTATTTTCTTGTTGTTGGCTTCAATCTTCTTTTTCTTGATTCCACCCGCTTTGTCAATTCCTCAAGCATCCTTATTATTTCGGGCTTGGCCCTGGGTTCAACTTCACTTGGCCTTTCCGTGGTTTGTTCATTCCTTCGGATGCTTTCCCGAGATGGTTCGGGCTCGACTCTGCTAAGGGCGTGGCCTTGGTTCTGTAGCTGGGCTATCGCCGTTTGTTGATCTTGTAGCATTTCAAAGATCACCCGCAGATTGATCTTGTCGCCTTCACCGTCGTGCGTGCTCCGAGCTGTTAGTCGGGCCCCTCCGCGAACGCTGTTCTCAGGGTCGGTAGGCAGGTTTGCATCGATGGCCACATGTGAGTTGGCATCGATTGGGCCTGCCACTGGGACTCCGTTGGGGTCAATAGTGGGCACGTCGTTGCTGGGCACTATATTTTTGTTCTCGTCATAGTGACCAGATTCAGCACCAACGTCGAAGTGAGCAGATTGAGAGTTTGACATTCTCGAGTTGACTTGAAATTACAATCTCAAAGAACAAGCCTAAACAAAGTGCGTTATGGTAATTTGTATCAAATTACCACTATTATCCTTAGCCCCACAGTGGGCATCAAACTATTTATTCTCTAAAAACGGATAACAATTGAATTTATAAGTGGTTTTAATGATATATGGATTAATTCAATACAAGTGATCAATGATGTTAGATTAAGCAAATAAAAGATATAATAAATGGCCAAACCAATTATGAGAGTTATTCCGAGCTAGGTTAATGGCTCAACGAGGAACGTGCCTTCGGATCAGAGCTTGATGAGAAAGAGAATAGTTGTTGAGAGATAGAGTTCCCTCGTGTGTTTTGAGAGGTTGACATACCAATATCTAATCAAATATTTCTCCTAATTATACCAGAAAACGAAACCATACAATATCTGTACATCATGGTGGGTCATATCTTAATTATGAGCTTTTTTGATAAAGAATCAAGAGAAGACATACTGAAATAAAGGAAAGCAAAGGTGAAGTGAAACTCTAGTTTCTTGTTTAACATTTAAGAGAATCATAAATAAAAGTTAATGAGACTAGCACCGGAACGTTTGTTTCTGCGGCGTACCTTCGTTGTTGCTTAATAATGAGCAAGTGCTGAGAGTCAGTTCTCCCCGATAATGCTTAATCGAGGTTACAAGACCATACTAGACAAAGGCTACAAGACCTTCACCAAAGACTCTAACCTTATTGTAGAGCATTGTGGTAGAACGGATCTTAAAAAAGGTCTCTCTCCCTCTTCTTTCGTTTTCTATATAAGCTAACGATCATTACTAATTTTTTTTTCTTTTCATTGTCTTGAACAAAAGAGGTTCATGTTGCACTGATAGTTGATGCCTCCTCCTTAGTTACTTGATGCCTATTCTTGTCAAGCTTCTTTTTTTTTTAAAGCCCAGGTGTCTTCCTTTATCGATTGCCATATCCCCAACTCAAACGGGTGCCAATCTGCTTTGGAAGATGAAACTTCAAATGCGGACCATCTGTTCGTTGAAAGGCTAGTTACAGTTGTGAGCCCAGAAAGTCATGATCCTAGTACTTGTTTAATTGATGGAAAACTTTCAGCAACTTCCATAGATGAGGTGTTCGAGGAAAGCTTGGGCGATAAGGAGAACTTAGTCAAGTCTAAGTATGCAGTCGAGGACTATTATACAGAAATAGAAGACCATATATTCGACGAAATGTCGCATCAAAGCAGTAACTCCGAGGTGTTCATTATTGAGAGATCAAATGCCAAAGTCCTTACTGATATGAGCAGATCTGATTTAATAGATGCAACATCAGAGGAAGATGAGGTGCTCAATGAAAGTTCCCATAGAATTTCATTCTGGCAGATAAGGCCAAGTGCAACTAGGGTATCACTCCTAGTTGCTTTTGATGGCCGAGAATCTGCAGTTCCAAATAAACATCTTGAACGTGATATGCCAATGAGGTATGTAGATGCTAACTCTCTTGATAGTGGTGGCACTCCTAAATGGCAAACTGATTTGGTGACCTTTGAGGACGTGTATCTTGCTAGTTTTTTCATGGAACCTGCAATTATTGCCGATCGATATTTTGCACCAAGAATTTTAATGAATGAGATCGTCAGTTCTACAAGTGCAATGCATTTGGTTGAAGTACTTTTTGAAGCTGAAAATGGAAAATCTATTGGGAGATTCACTGACCAACATATTTTGAGTCAATTTTCATTGGATCCTGGTGCAAATATCTTTATTATAACCATTAGCATAACTGCAGCACATCTTTGTGTATGGGATTGGGGAGTAAGTTCCGAGTTCATGGCTTTAACAGGTTCTACATAGAACGTGGAGGCACATACACTATTTGATGCAATTGGGAAAAGATGAAGTTGATTATTTGCAAAATTGTCTGATTGGGAGCAGTTAGGTGGAGTTGAATTCGGTGTTGCGGCCTTTTATGCCATATATCTTGATATATGTTTTCGGGTGCCTGAGAATAATGAGGATCCACATCTTGATAATTTTTTTATGGAGTCTGAGTGTGGCCTTCCAGTAAAAGAACATGCTCTAGTTCATAAAACAATGTTTACTTCTCTGTCTATTGTCTTTGATCCTGGTGGGGTTAATACTTGCCTTTGTGCGACAAGCGAGCAACTTCTCTTTAGACTAATAAAAGACTTAACTACAGAACATTATGATACACCACAACAGTACATAAAGACGTATGCTGCAGTAGCTGCACTTGCTGCCATGTTACAAAAGTGGGTAGTATTTGCATTAAGGAGTGGATCTAAAGTGAAGCTTCGAGCTATACAGGGTGCTGGTTACAAATTTTCTGGTGTCATTGAAGTGGTAGAATTGGTTGCACGCCATAGATTACATCACGGCTTAGGTGATGCGTTAATTGAACAAGTATGGGATTGCGGGGCAGGTTATAACTGTGCTCAATCTGATAACGCTGAAGAGTTCCACTGTAAATCGAAATCATCATGGTTGTAGTTGGTTGATAGTAGGTGCAATAGAGAGATTTAGTGGAGAGCACGCTTCTAAAATTGTTTATCAGTTCTCCAAGGCGACTAATTCTAGTTTCGACGGGTCTGAGCATGTTAAGGAGTGGGCACAAGAAATTATGGTTATAGGTCTTGCTATGCATACTTGTACAAAGGTTACATTTGTGAACACATCTTCAGCTGCTAGTTCTGGCGTTAATAACATGACAATGATCATTGTGGTTAAAAGCAATACTGTCTTGGTTAGTATGAAAATGGCACCGGCAAGACTGAAACTACTACGGTGTTTATGCCCTATCTTGCCTATTTTGGTGGTCATAGAACCATTGAAAGGCGGGCTGTGGAACAACTAGTTTTGGAGTCATATCCAGTTCTTGACGCACTTGGCAGTGCCAAAATAATTAGAAATACCAACTCAATCCATCAAAGTAAAATTGTGGAGGAGTTGTCAGAAATGGAAGGAAATCTGGTGTAGCAACCAAGGAGGAGATCAAAAGGTGCCATTTGGGGGATCCAGAATCATTTAACCATCTCAATCTTTTTAAATTCTATGAATTCCTAGCTGTTCGTGATGGTTGGGATATTTTTTAAACAAGGATGGCTATGAAAATTATTAGTATTAGCAAGAAAGAGCAGGAGGCAATTTTCAGAGTTATGGCATTTGTTCTTCATCTTGCTGCCCGTGACACACATTCGAGCCTCGCCAAACTCGCTATTATGATATCAGTGCTGATCTGTTCGAACCTTTAGGACAAGGTTATAATTGAGGCCGGGAGTATTGTTATGAATCTGTCACGGCCCGATTTCTAACTAAGTCATAACCGGCACTCGGTACCTTAATTTGACCGAGCGAATCATTTTGGCTTCTCTATTCTGTTCTATTTCTGTTATGTAATGCATCTAAACACAATTCGATACGATTTAAAGTAAATACTTTTTTGAATCTTCAAATGAAATAATATTCTGAAAAGAAATTCATTCTGTTATCTTGAATACATTGAAAAATAAATGTAATGCAAATTGGACACCCATGACTCTGTTCTGACTCTGTCTATGAAGCCTCTAAGAAATACTAAAATAATAAGACAAAATTCTGGAATCAACGAACTCCACGAACTAAAATGGAGCTCACCAAATCTTCTGGTAATGGGAGGAGAATATCCTAGCTCGTAGCCTGCTTACCTACAAAATTTGTGCCTACATTGACAAAGGTCAATGTAGGTTCCCATGAAGAGAACGCCAGTACGCCACAGTGGTACTCAGTAAGTAAAGCAATCCTCCCACTAAAGCTGGAACGAGACTCTGAAAAAAGTATATATGCATGATATAAGAAAATTCTAAAAGCTTTTGATGAAGAGTTGAAACAAACAACTCATATATCTAGTATAAAATTTTTCTTGATGTCATTCATAAAATTCTCTTCTTTTATTTTCTTTTCTTTTCTGAAATAAATAACTAAAAAATTCAAATAGATAGATATATAAACTTTCTTGAAACAATCCTTGTAAACCTTTCAAAGCATTTTCTTTTCTTTTCTGGGGAGCTCCATAGATTCTGACATTCTTTCTGATTCTGATACTGATTCTGATTCTGAAAATATCACCATATGATCGGTATGGTAGACGATCCCAGCCCGATCGTCTGGACCCAATTCCTATGATGCCTCACAATCCAAGGTTCTAGCATGCTCGCGTTCTTGTGCCTTACCAGGGCACTTCTATCATAGTGCCCGAACCAATGGTATACTAATCTCCTACTCTGGCACGAATAATTTCGGGGTAACATAAACCACTAGAGGCCATGAACCTTTCTTAGAGATCTGAGAAAACTCAAAAAATGTTCTTCTGAGTAATTCTTTCATCACAAAATTTAAACCAATGATATATCTTCATAGTTCTCATCAAAACAGTTCCATAAAATCATGTAAAAGAAACTTTCAATATAGTCTATACATTAAAGAAACATATACAAGTCATGAATGCACGAGACATGATTTATGGAACAACAGACTATTCTTGAGTTATTAACCATTATAATCATCTAAGATCTTTTCTACAATTGTAATGGATAATGTGAGTCTACTCGTTCCATTCAGAGCCCACATTAACACCCTATACAATCTAACAATAACTTATGGAATGATATTTATGAGAAGACAACTTTAGTAAAAGCATTATCTCTACTCACCTTGATTCCTTGCTTTTGAATACCTCCGTTTGCTCCAATACAATGGGTTCAACTCACCAAACAAATCTATACATAGTTAATTTAAAAATCAATACTAGAAGTTCCAAGATTTCCAAAATATAGAAACCCTATGTTTGATTCTTCTCTCCTTCAAGGGCTCATCGTTAATCTAAGTTTTTGTAGTAGTTTCTAGGAACAAATATCAACCATAAACCTCTCTAACAATTGTGGTTGAAAGCAGTTACGAAACTGACCTTGAGTGAAACCCTAGGTTAGTAGAGAGACTTTGTTCTTGAGTTCTTGTTGAGAATCTAGCAATTTTGAGATGGAATATTGTTAGAATTGATGTTTGGAAGTAGTATTCTAACGCTAATCGCATTGAAAACTCACCTTAGGTAGTATGAGAACCCTTGGATGACTTGAGGATGAGAGGTGAGGTTTAATCTTTAAAGAATGAAGCTATTTTCTCTCTCCCCGTCCCTTTTATTTAAATTTCACGCCTTCGGCGTCACGGTCCGCGCCTTGCATCACCCAAAACACCCCAAAAATTTACTTTTAATTTTGGCGTTTTGATTCGTTCGTGGAGCCCCCCTGGGTGCCCAAACCGCAGCCTATTTTTCTAACATGATAGTCTTCAGTAAAAGGCCTACGTTTTATAGGAACATCGAAATGATAAACGGTTTGAAGTGTTAGAAACTAGACTTCAAAGGCTTTCTTTTGATATATAGCTCAAATCTCAATTCATTTTATATATATATATATATATATATATATATATGATCATTTAAACTTAAGTCAAGTGCGGCTAAGATTATTTTTATCCCTTAAACAACTCCAATGGAATCCAATTTACTCCTCTCCTCTTATAACCATCCATTCAATCTTCTAAACATAAGATTTATGTATTTTATGCCTTCATAATTTTTCTCACATCTTTGTGTCCCACTAAGAGCTTGAGCAAGAACATAATACTTAGCAAAAGTTTTTTTTTCGGGGCTTTACAGAATCGGCCCCAACTCAATATGGACACTAACAAAGATGTCACACAAATATACACTAGGCTGAGAAGAAGCAATTGGGCCAGGCCTTCACAAAGATTAATCTGGGATCCAGGCTGAGGGTGTTGTTAAATAGTATGGGGTATCACTATCAGTAGGTTATTGTGAATTATGAGCCAAGGCAACTCTCTGTTACTCATCCCCGTTTCTTCTGGTATCTCATCTCCTTCTTCAGTCTAACTTCTCATCTCTTTCTCCAATCTATATATCTGTAGTTGTTACTTTCAGCATTTCTGCATTTCCATTTGCACTTTAGCCAATTGATTCGTTGCATTTACTTTCAGATATTTTAATTGAACTCCGACTTTATTAATATAGTTGAGTATTTTGGTTACTCTTCTATTGGAATCTGTGTTCAACCCTCATTGCATCCATAGATGGATGTCCAATTCTGCTACATGCCCAGTCTATCGCCGCACTATATAGTATTTTGTAATCGCTGCAATGTTGTTGTTGTTTACTTGCAAATAAATGTTAATTTTAAATATTTTTGTACTAGATTGAGTTTAATAGTTATTGTTATTTAAATGGCTTTGGCAATTCGTATGAAATGAAGTATAAGCTTACTGATTTTTTTTAGTTTGTTACTGATTTAACTGTTAATAATTGATACTGCAATACATATGAAGTGGAATAAAAGAAGTGAGCTGAAGTGTTAAAAAATTGCTCGTCTTTCAAAAGAACGAGCTAAAGCTAGTTGTCTCTCGCCCCAAATGGCCTTTAAAAGGAATCTATTCCAATTGAAGAAATAAAGTGATTATAAATAGACTTTCAAATCTTTAGAAATTTGCTCAAGTTGCTAAAAATATGTTGGCTTAGTGCCTAGTCATACTTAACTGGAGTTGCCAGATTTATGAAGAAATCTCTAACTTAACTAACTTGAAGAATTTATCAAGTATCATAACCACTATACATAGGTGAATCAGTGATTGAAAAATTTAAAGCGCCTAATAGTTGTTGTCACGACCCGAAATTCCCACCTTCGGGACCGTGATGGCGTCTAACATTTCACTTGTTAGGCAAGCCAACGTTAGAGGATCATTTAAGCTAGTTTTAGTCAATTTTAATAACAGAATCAATTAAGCTAAATAGAAGCTAAAACTGAAATGCGGAATAACATAAAGCCCATAATATCTGATACAAATCGGATCTGGAGTTATAACTCACGAGCTTCTAAGATTTACTACAAACAGAGTCTGAAAGAAATACAACTGTTCTGAATGAAAAGAAATAGTAAAATAGGAAAAACAGAAGGGGACTCCAAGGTCTGCGGACGCCAGCAGATCTACCTTTAGTCTCCCATAAGCAAGTCCAAACTGCCAAGCCTCACGATCATCTAGGGCCGGTACCAAAATCTGCACAAGAAGTGCAGAGTGTAGTATGAGTACAAACGACCCCATGTACTCGTAAGTGTCGAGCCTAACCTCGACGAAGTAGTAACGAAGCTATGACAAGGCACCCACATAATAAACTTGTGCAGATAACAGTATATGTACAAGATAACAACAAATAAAAGCTAACCACGTACTATTGGTTGGGGGACATGCTAAGGGGGATGCAAGATACGAGAAATACAGCGGAAATGATGACCAGAACAGTCAATATGCCTTTAACCAGTGAAAACAATTAT
Organism: Nicotiana tabacum; assembly: GCF_000715075.1. NCBI lineage: Eukaryota > Viridiplantae > Streptophyta > Magnoliopsida > Solanales > Solanaceae > Nicotiana > Nicotiana tabacum. Next base: position 136,811,270 of record NC_134102.1, read on the forward strand.
ACACAATAAAGAAAATTGCACGGTATCACCCTTAGTGGTTTTACTCTCAACCTCACAATGTAAATCAATAGATACGGCACGGCATCACCTTTCGTGCATTAACTCTCATAACATGGCACGGCTTCACCCTTTGTGCATTACACTCACAATATGGCACGGCATAACCCTTCGTGCATTACACTCACAATATGGCATGGCATCACCCTTCATACATTACACTCTCCCTTACCACAAAATAATGAACAAGTAATAGCAGGGAGATAGAATCAACAAGAACAAGACTTACTTCAACAATGGTTCCACAATACCAATCTCAACTTTGGAATCAATACTCAATTATCACAAAAGGCCATAAACACGATAAGAACTATCAATTTAGTAAGTAACTAGTCTAAGCATGTATAACAGGATCAAAGTAAGCAATAAACTACAAGAAACAAGTCTCACCCGCATGCTTTAACCCGACAACAACGCATAAGCACTCGTCACCTCAATATACGTTGTACCTAACATCTAAACATGTAGCAAATAGACAAACAAGTCCTAATCCCTCAAGTCAAGGTTAACCACGACACTTACCTCGCTCCAACGGTCCACTCAAAGCTCAATCACAGCTTTTTCTTTCAAACAAGCCTCTGAACCAATAGAATCTAGCAAATTACCAACCAAACGATTTAAATTAAGTCTTAGGAACTACCCACGATTGCAAAGGATTCAATTTAGGTCGTTATATAAAAAGTTAACAAAAGTCAACTCCCGGACCCACTTGGTCCAAACCCAAAATTCGGACCAAAACCGGATTACCCATTCACCCCCGAGCCCAGTTGTGTAATTTATTTTGGAATCCGACCTCAATTTGAGGTCTAATTCCCAATTTTACAAAAATCCCTAATTCTACCCAAACCCCCAATTTTCGCCATGAAAATACTAGATTTTAGGTTGAAATCTTAGGAAATGTAATGAAAGATTGAAAGAAAATAGGTTAGAATCACATACCAATGATTTGGGGAAGATGAGTTCTTTAACAAATCGCCTCTAGGGTTTCTTATTTTTAAAATTTGCAAAATGAACAAAATTCCCGTCTAATTCCCATTTTGATGAGTTGTAGATGTCGCGTTTGCGACTAGGGTTCGCAAATATGAAGAAACAGTCGCAAAAGTGAAGCCCTCCCCTCTCTGCTTTCATCGCATTTGCGATGACTTGTTCGCAAATGCGAACATTGATCTTCTGCATTTGCGACAACATTGATCGCAAATGCGACCAAGCCTGCCCCAGCCCCACTTCGCAAATGCGAAGTATTGTTCGCAAATGCGAACTCTGGCCTCCCCGTAATTGCGACCTCTTGATCGCAAATGCGGACTCATGCTGACCCAGGTATCCTTCGCAAATGTGAGCCTGTCAGGATTAGGGAATGTTCGCAATTGTGAGATCAGACACCAGTTACCAGAAATTGCAGAACCAACTGAGTTTTCTAAGTCCAAACCATTTCGTAGCCTATCCGAAACTTACCCGAGCCCTCGGGGCTCCAAACCAAATATGCACACAAGTCTAACAATATCATACGAACTTGCTCGCGCGATCCAATTGCCAAAATAACATCTATAACTATGAATCGGACACCAAAATCAAATGAAATTTTCAAGAAAATTTAGAATTGCTATATTAACAATCGGACGTCCGAATCACGTCAAACCAACTCTGTTTCACATCAAATTTGACAAATAAGTCATAAATGTAGTATTGGACCTATACCGGGTTTCGAAACCAAAATACGGACCCGATATCAATAAAGTCAAATATTGGTCAAACTTTCAAAGTCATTAAGCTTTCAAACTTTCAAATTTCAACAAAGTCCGATAACTCAGGCTAGGGACTTCCGAATTTGATTCCGGGCATACGCCCAAGTCCCAAATCATGATACGGACTCAGCGGAACCATCAAAATATGAATCTGGGTCCGTTTGCTCAAAACGTTGATCGAAGTCAACTCAAATGGATTTTAAGGCAAAACTTTCATATTTTTCTCAGTTTTTTAACATAAAAGCCTTTCGGAAAAACACCCGGACTGCGCACGCAAATCAAGAAAGGCTAAAATGAGATATTTAAGGCTTCAAAGCGCAGAATTAGGTTATAAAACATAGGATGACCTATCGGGTCATCACATTCTCCACCTCTAAAATAACCATTCGTCCTCGAACGGATATAGAAAAGTACATGGGTTGGTGAACAGGTGGGGATATCTACTCCGCATATCCGACTCGGACTCCCAAGTAGTTGCCTCGACGGGCTGACCTCTCCACTGTAATCGGACTGAAGGATAACTCTTCGACCTCAACTAATGAACCTGCAGGGGTAGAATAACCACCGACTCCTCCTCATGAGTCAATTCCTTGTCCAACTAGACAGAGCGGAAATCTAACACGTGGGACGGATCGCCGTGATACTTTCGGAGCATGAACACATGGAATACCGGATGAACTGCTGATAAACTCGATGGCAACGCAAGCTTGTAAGCCACCTCTCCCACTCTCTCAAGAATATCAAAAGCCCCGATATACTTATGGCTCAACTTGCCCTTCTTTTCGAACCTCATCACACCCTTCATGGGCGATACCCGGAGCAACACTCTCTCTCCGACCATGAATGCAATATCATAAACTCTACGGTCGGCATAACTCTTCTTCCTGGACTGAGCTGTGCGAAGTCGATCCTGAATAATCTTGACCTTATCCAAGGCATCCTGAACTAAATATGTACCCAACAACCGAGCCTCCACCGGCTCGAACCATCCAATTGGCGATCGGCATCGCCTAACGTATAATGCCTCATAGGGAGTCATCTGAATGCTCGACTAGTAGTTGTTGTTGTAGGCAAACTCCACGAGCCTCAATAACTAATTCCAAGAACCTCCAAAGTCTATAACATAAGCGCGGAGCATATTCTCCAATATCTGAATAGTGCGCTCGGATTGTCCGTCCGTCTGATGATGAAATGATATGCTCAGCTCCACCTGCGTGCCCAACTCACGTTGTACTGCCCTCCAAAAGTGTGAGGTGAATTGCATACCTCGATCAGAAATGATAGACACGGGAACACCGTGAAGACGGACGATCTCGCGGATGTAAATCTCTGCCAACCGCTCTGAAGAATAGGTAACTGCCACAGGAATGAAGTGCGCTTACTTAGTCAGCCTGTCCACAATGACCCAAATGGCATCGAACTTCCTCTGAGTCCATGGGAGTCCAACAACAAAATCCATAGTGATACGCTCCCACTTTCACTCAGGAATCTCTAACTTCTGAAGCAAACCACCAGGTCTTTGATGCTCACACTTTACCTGCTGACAATTTAGACACCGAGCTACATATGCAACTATGTCCTTCTTCATTCTCCTCCACCAATAATGCTACCGCAAGTTCTGATACATCTTGGCGGCGCCCGAATGAATAGAATACCGAGAACTGTGGGCCTCCTCAAGAATCAACTCACGAAGTCCATCCATATTAGGAACACAAACGCGACCCTGCATCTTCAAAACTCCATCATCTCTAACAGTAACCTACTTGGCACCACCGTACCGCACTGTGAACCTAAGGACCAAATGAGGGTCGTCATACTTCTGCTCCCTGATGCACTCAAACAAGGAAGACTGAGTGACTCTACAAGTTAGGACATGACTGGGCTCCAAAATATCCAACCTCACAAACTGATTGGCCAAAGTCTGAACATCTGATGCAAGCGATCTCTTACCGACTATAATGTATGAAAGGTTGCCCATACTCGCTGCCTTTCTACTCAAGGTGTCGGCCACTACATTAGCCTTCCCGGGATGATACAAGATGGTGATATCATAGTCTTTCAATAACTCTAACCACCTCCTCTGTCTCAAATTGAGATCCTTTTGCTTGAACAAATACAGTAGGCTCCGATGATCCGTGAAAACCTCACACGACACGCCGTAAAGATTGTGCCTCCAAATCTTCAGCGCATGAATAATGGCTGCTATCTCTAGGTCATGAACAGGGTAATTCTTCACATGAACCTTCAACTGACGCGATGCATATGCAATCACCCTGCCATCCTACATCAATATTGCACGGAGCCCAACACGGGATGCATCATAATATACCGTATAAGATCCTGAACCTGTAGGCAACACCAACACCTGTGTTATAGTCAAAGTAGTCTTGAGCTTCTGAAAGCTCGCCTCACACTCGTCTGACCATCTGAACGGGACACCCTTCTGGGTCAACCTATTCAATAGGGCTACTAAAGATGAGAACCTCACCACAAACCGACGGTAATAGCCCGCCAAACCAAAGAAACTCCGGATCTCCGTGGCTAAAGTGGGTCCGGGCCAGTTCTGAACTGCCTCAATCTTCTTAGGGTCCACCTGAATGCCCTCTGCTGATACAACGTGCCCCAAAAAAGTGACTGAATCCAACCAAAACTCGCACTTTGAAAACTTAGCATATAATTGGCTGTCTCTCAGAGTCTGAAGTACAATCCGAAGATGTTGCTTGTGCTCATCTCGACTGCGGGAGTAGATCAAGATATCCTCAATAAACACAATCACAAAGGAGTCCAAATAAGGCTTGAACATTTGGTTCATTAGATTCATAAATGTTGCTGGGGCATTTGTAAGGACATCACTAGAAACTCATAATGACCATACCGAGTCCGAAAAGCTGTCTTAGGGACATCGGATGCCCTAATCCTCAACTGATGGTAGCTCAACCTCAAATCAATCTTCAAAAACACCTTGGCACCCTGAAGCTGATCAAATAAGTCATCAATCATCGGCAATGGATACTTGTTCTTGTTGGTGACTTTGATCAACTACCGATAATCTATGCACATCCTCATCGATCCATCTTTCTTCTTCATGAACAACACAGGCGCATCCCAGGGCAAGACACTAGGTCTAATGAAGACCTTATCAAGAAAATCCTACAACTGCTCCTTCAATTCTTTCAACTTTGGCGAGGCCATATGGTATGGAGGAATAGAAATGGGCTGAGTGCCCGAAGCCAAATCAATACAGAAATCAATGTCCCTGTCGAGTGGCATCCCCGGCAGGTCTGCAGGAAACACATCTGGAAACTCACGGACAACTGGTACTGAATCCATGGTAGGAACCTCCACACTAGAATCACGGACATAAGCCAAATAAGCTAGACACCCCTTCTCGATCATACGCCGAGCCTTAATATAAGAGATAACCCTGCTGATAGAATGGCCAGGAGTCTCTCTCCACTCTAATCGAGGCAACCCCAGCAAGGCTAAGGTCTTTGTCTTGGCGTGACAATCCAATATAGTGTGATAGAGTGACAGCCAATCCATACCCAAGATAAAATCAAAGTCTACCATATCGAGAAGTAAAGGATCTATGCTAGTATCAAGACTCCCAATGGTGACCACACACGAACGATAAACACGATCTACAACAATAGTATCTCCCACAGGTGTGGACACATACACAGGAGCACTCAAAGAATCACGAGGCACAACCAAATATGAAGCAAAATAGGATGACACATAGGAGTAAGTAGAACCCGGATCAAATAGAACTGAAGCATCTCTACTGCAAACTGAAACAGTACCTGTGATAACAGTGTCAAATAATTCAGCCTCACGCCTGGCTGGAAAAGCATAGCATCGGGGCTGGGCCCCACCACTCTGGACTACATCTCGAGGAAAGCCCCTAGTTGGCTGGCCTCCACCTCTAGCGGCCTGACCTCTACCTCTAACGACCTGACCACCACCTCTGGCTGCCTGACCCCTACCTCTAGCTGGCTGAGCGGGCGGTGAAGCACCCGGTGCCGGGACTATGGCAAGAGAACCTTGATGTTGTGAACTGCTCGATGCATGAGGGCAGAATCTAGCAATGTGCCTCGGATCACCACAAGTATAATAGGACCTCGGTAACTGTGACTGCTGACCCTGAAACTGACCCTGTCGACCTGAGTAACCACCCTGAAAACTCTGGAGCGGAGGTGCACTAATAGGAGCTGGTGGTGCACTGTAGGCTAGCTGGTCGGAATAAGGCATAGGAGGGCCACGACCACCTGAAGCATCGTGGGATGCCTGGAGTGCTGAATGAAACAGCCTGGGAGGATGGCCTCTACCAAAAGTACCCCTGCCTCTAGACGAGGCACCGTTAAACCCACCGAAATGACAAGGCCTCTTGTCAGACCCCTGACCTCGCCCCCTGTTTAAGAACCATCTCGACTCGCCTGGCAACATTGGCAGCCGTGTGAAAAGAAATCTCACTCCCGGTCTCCTTAGCCATCTGCAACTTGATAGGCTGAGCAAGTCCCTCAATAAACCTCCTCACCCCATCTCTCTCGGTAAGAAGCAAAAGAATATCATGACGGGTTAGATCTACAAAACGGGTCTCATACTGAGTGACAGACATACTGCCCTGCTGGAGACGCTCGAACGGCCTGCGAAAATCCTCTCTCAGTATGACAGGAAGGAACTTCTCAAGAAATATCTGAGAGAACTGGTCCCAAGTAAGAGCAGGCGACCCCACTGGTCTTGTTAATACAAAATCCTTCCACCATCTCTTGGCGGATCCTGTCATCTGGAATACAGCAAAATCGACCCCATTGGTCTCAACTATACCCATGTTCTGCAATACCTCATGGCAGCGGTCAAGAAAATCCCGTGGGTCCTCAGAAGGTGTACCACTGAAGTGAACTGCAAAAAATCTTAGTAAACTTATCTAGTCTCAATAAGGCCTCAGAAGACATGGCGGGCCTATCATTGGCCTGTGCCGCAACAACTAGCTGAACTACCCCAACTAGCGGGGCTGATGGAGCCTTATACTGGGGAGCCATCTGCTCCGAAGCGGGAGTAATGGGAGTTTTTTCTCCTCCCCCAGCCTGTGAGATGGCTGGTTCCATGGGAAATGTACCAGTCTAGGCCACACTCTCCATAAGGCTCACCAAACGGACCAAAGCATCCTAAAGCACTGGGTGGCGATGAACCCCTCTAGAACCTGAGCTGGTCCGACAGGAACAGTCTGGGCTAGAGCCTCCTCATCAAACTCTACCTAAGGCTCCACTATTGGTGCTGCTGCTCGAGCTCTAGGCAGAGCTCTGCCCCTGCCTCGGCCTCTGGCACGACCTCGGTCGCGACCTCTGCCCCTCATAGGAGCTGCCACTGGGGGCTCTGCTGCTGATCAGTTGAATATGCGGTACATGTTCTCGCAATCTGCGAGAGAACAGGAGTAAAAGATTTCAATTAGCAATGAGAGAACAAAATCGCACAATAGAGAAGAATAGAAGTGAAATTTGTTCTTAAACTTCATAGCCTCTGAAAGATAAGTACAGACGTCTCCGTACCGATCCTCCAGACACTACTAAGCCTGCTCGTGAATTGTGAGACATAGGCAACCTAGTTCTCTGATACCAACTTGTCACGACCCCGAATTCCCACCTTCGGGACCGTGATGGCGCCTAATATTTCACTTGCTAGGCAAGCCAATGTTAGAGGATCCTTTAAGCCAGTTCTAGTCAATTTCAATAACAAAATCAATTAAGCTAAATAGAAGCTAAAACTAAAATGTGGAATAACATAAAGCCCATAATATCTGATACATATCGGATCTGGAGTCACAACTCACGAGCTTCTAAGAGTTTACTAAAAACTGTGTCTGAAAGAAATATAACTATTCTCAATGAAAAGAAACAGTAAAATGGGGAAAACAGAAGGGGACTCCAAGGTCTGCGGACGCCAGCAGATCTACCTAGAGTCTCCAACAAGCAAGTCCGAACTACCAAGCCTCACGATCAGCTAGGGCGGGTACCAAAATCTGCACAAGAAGTGCAGAGTGTAGTATGAGTACAACCGACCCCATGTACTCGTAAGTGTCGAGCCTAACCTCGACGATGTAGTGACGAGGCTATGACAAGACACCCACATAATAAACCTGTGCAGATAACAGTATATGTACAAGATAACAATAAATAAAATCTAACCATGTACTATTGGGAGGGGGACATTCTAAGGGGGATGCAAGATACGAGAAATACAACGGAAATGATGACCAAAGCAGTCAATATGCCTTTAACCAGCGAAAACAATTATACACAATAAAGAAACTTTCACGGCATTACCCTTCGTGCTTTTACTCTCAACCTCGCAATGTAAATCAATAGATATGGCACGGCATCACCCTTCGTGCATTAACTCTCATAACATGGCACGGTATCACCCTTCGTGCATTACACTCACAATATGGCACGGTATCACCCTTTATACATTACACTCACAATATGGCACGGCATCACCCTTCATTCATTACACTCTCCCTTACCATATAACAATGAACAAGTAATATCAGGGAGATAGAATCAACAAGAACAAGCCTTACTTCAACAATGGTTCCACAATACCAATCTCAACTTTGGAATCAATACTCAATTATCACAAAAAGGCCGTAAACACAGTAAGAACGATCAACTTAGTAAGTAACTAGTCTAAGCATGGATAACAGGATCAAAGTAAGCAATAAACTACAAGGAACAAGTCTCATCCGAATGCTTTAACCTGACAACAACGCATAAGCACTCGTCACCTCACATATATGTTGTATCCAACATCTAAACATGTAGCAAATAAACAAACTAGTCCTAATACCTTAAGTCAAGGTTAACCATGACACTTACCTCGCTCCAAAGGTCCACTCAAAGCTCAATCACATCTTTGCCTTTCAAACAAGCCTCCGAAACAATAGAATCTAGCAAATTACCAACCAAACGATTCAAATTAAGTCTTAGGAACTACCTACGATTGCAAAGGATTCAATTTAGGTCATTATAAAAAAAAGTCAACTCCTAGGCCCGCTTGGTCCAAACCCAAAATTCGGACCAAAACTCGATTACCCATTCACCCCCGAGCCCGGTTATGTAATTTGTTTTGGAATCCGACCTAAATTTGAGGTCTAATTTCCAATTTTACAAAAATCCCTAATTCTACCCAAACCCCCAATTTCCACCATCAAAACACTAGATTTTAGGTTGAAATATTAGGAATGTAATGAAAGATTGAAAGAAAATAGGTTAGAATCGCTTACCAATGATTTGGGGAAGAAGAGTTCTTTGAAAAATCGCCTCTAGAGTTTTCTTGTTTTGAAAATTAGAATGAACAAAAATCCCGTCTAACTCCCATTTTGATCAGTTGCAGATGTCGTATTTGCGACCTGGGGTTTGCAAATGCGAGCTCCGTAAATGCGAAGAAACAGTCGCAAAAGCGAAGTCCTTCCATCTCTGCTTTCATCACATTTGCGATGACTTATTCGCAAATGCGAACATTGATCTTCCGCATTTGCGACCAAATTGATGGAAAATGCAACCAAGCCTGCCCTAGCCCCACTTCGCAAATGCCAAGTATTATTCGCAAATGCGGACTCTGGCCTCCCCGCAACTGCGACCTCTTGATCGCAAATACGAACTCATGCTGACCCAGGTACTATTCACAAATGCGAAGAATTTTGCTCGCAAATGCGAGCCTGTCAGGATTGGGGAATGTTCGCAAATGCGAACACTGATCTCGCAATTGCGAGATCAGACACCAGTTACCAGAAATTGCAGAACCAGCTGAGTTTTCTGAGTCTAAAACACTCAGTAGCCTATCTGAAACTCACCCGAGCCCTCGGGGCTCCAAATCAAATATGCACACAAGTCTAAAAATATCATACGAACTTGCTCGCGCGATCAAATCACCAAAATAACACATAGAACTATGAATCAGACACCAAAATCAAATGAAATTTTCAAGAAACTTTAGAATTGCTATATTAACAACCGTACGTCCGAATCACGTCAAACCAACTCCGTTTCACACCAAATGGATTTTAAGGCAAACTTTTCATATTTTTCTTTATTTTTTTAAACATAAAAGCCTTCCGAAAAAACACTCGGACTGTGCACGCAAATCGAAAAAGGATAAAATGAGGTATTTAAGGCTTCAAAGAGCAGAATTAGGTTCTGAAATATAAGATTACCTATCGGGTCATCACAGTTGCCTAGCTAATAAGATGTGTGTTACAATGTGCTTTACAAGTAATCAGACCCCCCTTATATAGTACGGGAGTTTTATTTTAGGTACAATTCTATAAAAGGTAAAAATCTCCTGGTTTGTTGATTTGCCGGTCCCCTATTGATACGTGCCGAGATTTCCGCCGTGATATCTGACCGGTTATGGATATTTCGGCGTTCCATTATTTTGGTCTTCTATTGGTTACACCGCCAATGTTTCCTCGAGCTTACTCGGGGTCAGGGTCGATTTCGGGATCATGGATTCAATGTTCTCGAGGACAGATATTCTGACCTTGTGTTCTGGTTCGACGAGATCGACCCCTCGCGTTCCGAGTCCGATCTATCATGTAGTAATCAATCCCGATTTCGACCACATACAGATAGTCCCCTCATTTTTCAGAGAGTAAACGACGATAAACGATATTATAAATACCTCTTTGTTCATTCATTCATTCAAATTTTACATCCAAACTTTCTTACTCTTGTTCCTTAGAAATCTCTACATTTTCTAGCACTTGCATCCTGATTTCTTGAGATCTTTGTTAGAATATTTGCTTGTCTACACTTCGAACCATCAAGTGTACCCCTGTAACTTCCTCTTTTTCATCTTTTTACCCTCCATTTAAAAGAAAATGGTGAAGACTTCAAAAACAGTTTCCCAAAACGATACTACTTCTACATCACGACCGACCGACGAGGAACCAGCGGCGGAACCTCCCTTTAGCACGTTTATCCCTGGCGGGTGCTCGGTGACCACCGATTTTAAGGTTGAAAAATCTTCACCCGTTCTGGGCTGGTGTGAGAAGGTCTAGAGGTACATCTGCTCGATCACTGAAGAGATTCTTCCTACGGTCAAGAAAGATTACAGCTGGGTCGGCAAAGACGTGGTGGTTCCTAGGCCCGAAGAAGATATTACTACCCACGTCGAGAGATACTTAAGTGTTTGCACTTATCCCTTCACGCTAGGCCCGTTGGACCCGGTAATCATTCAATTTTGTAGAAGGTACGAGGTGTGCCTCGGCCAGATCCTCCCCTCGTTCTGGAGGATCGTCATTCTTCTCCGGTTCTTTGTGAGCAAGATCGACGGATGCTCGTTCAACGACAACCACCTCATAAGCCTACATAGTCCCCGACTCTTCTGGGGGGAGGGGGACTGATTAAACTTGCACGCCGGGCTAGCAAAGCCCCATTTATGAGCATCGATGAAGACCGGGATCGAGGTTGGCTAGGCCGTTTTGTCCGAGTGAGGACCTTGGACCTGATCCCGGCAGAGTACATGCCTTTCCCCGAGAAGTGGAACACGAAACGTAAGTAATGTTTCATTTTTCCCAAAATTTTATTTTTGTCACGACCCAAAATCCAACAAGTCGTGATGGCACCTAACCCAACCCGCTAGGTAAGCCAACTTTAAATTATCCAATTTCAATAATAATTATTAAAGCAATTTAAGTGAATAAAGATCTTAATCTTATACAATCCCCAAGAACTGGTAGTACAAATCATGAGCTTCTAAGAATAGAGTATACAAAGCGGAAATGAAATAAATACATAGTCTGTTTGAATAATACATAAATAGAGCTTTTATAAATCTAAGGCTACTCTAAACAAGAGGCAGCTACAATAGGAACGCAGGTACATCTTCAAGTCCCGCAACCATCGAGCACAGCAACAACAACAGCCAACATATGCACGCAATGTGCAGAAGTGTAGTATCAGTACAACTGATCCCATGTACTGAGTAACAAACCTAGCTGTAGGTTGAAAGTAATGACGAGTTTCTACCAAGGTCCGGTCCATAACCAATAGTCAACAACAGTACATAACAACATAAAGCAAATATTACCAGAAGTAACTCAGAGATAAAATGTTCAGCCAAATCATGATTTCAAAAATAATAGTTCTTCCTTTTAAATACATCAGTGAAATCCCAAATCGTTTGCCGAAATTGCCAAAAATATGAATAGCTTGAAAACAATAATTTCTCCCAAAATCTTTTCAATAATAAATAAGATGTTTCATTTTCCTTCCGGATAACCCTTGTAAAACAAATGCATCACTATGCCCATCTGTAAAAAAAAATGTGTGAGAAATCATGAATGATGTGATGTTGTACAGCATGAGGAAAATTACATCTTTATGCTTGTATGTCATGTGTGCATGTCAATGCGATGCAACTCAGTGATAAAATCATAAACAACCCCTCGGGCAGAACATAACTCATATACTGCCCCTCGGGCAAACCTCACAGTCACTCATGCCTCTCGGGCATACCTCACAGTCACTCATGCCACTCTGGCATACCTCACAATCACTCATGCCACTCAGGCATATCTCACAATCACTCATGCCTCCCAGTCACTCTGCACTCGGCACTCAGGAGGTACCTGCGCTCACTGAGGGTGTGTACAGACTCCGGAGGGGCTCCTTCAGCCCAAGCGCTATAATCTGCACGGACAACTCACGTGCTATAATCATAAAGTATATAAAGCATGCTACAGGCGGCAACCCCGATCCACATAATAATCCTCACAATCAGGCCCTCGGCCTCACTCAGTCATTAATCTCTCCAGTCTCTCGGGCTCACAATGTCATGAAAATAGCCCAAAAATGATGACATGATGTATCATTAAATAACAACAGAGACTAAGATATCATATGCAATGAAATGAATATGACTGAGTATGAATTTTTAATTTAACACAAATAATTCACAGCAATATGACCTCTGTGGGTCCCAATAACACTGGCACATAGCCTCAACATGATTTTTAATATGCTTTTTAGCTCAATTTCTTTAACTCATAAAATCGCATGGAAAATACCAAGATCATTTAACTACAAAATTCCACAGAAATAATTATGTCATAATTTCTATATTGCACGCCCACACGCCCGTCACCTAGCATGTGTGTCAACTCCCAACAATTCACAAAATACATATATTCAGGGTTCATACCCTCAACTCCAAGATTAGAAGAGTTACTTACCTCGAACAAGCCGAATCTAATGTCGAGCAAGCTAAACAATGCTCCAAAAATCCCATTATGTGCGTATCAACTCCCGAACAGCTTGAATCTACCACAATTAATTTGATTCAGTCCACACAATTTATAGGAATTAGTTCCATATCAAAATGCTAATATTTTCCACAAAATTCGAAATTACGCCTCAAAATTCACCTGTGGGACCCACGTCTCGGAATCCGACGAAACACACAAAATACGACAACCCATCCAATTACAAGTTCAACCATACTAATTTTACTCAAATCTGACTCCAAATCGGTGTTCAAACTTGAAAATTTTGTTTTGTGACATTATAGAAATTTTCTTCTATTTCTCTTGAAGATTCAATAATCTTACATTAAAAATGAAGATTAATTCATGAAATATAATCACAAGGGAGTTAAGAACACTTACCCCAAGTTGTGTGGAAAATTTTCTCTTCAAAATCGCCCAAACCCGAGCTCCAAAATCCGAAAATGGGTGAAAATGTCGAACCCTCGAATTTAAGGTTCTGTCCCAGCGATTTTCGCATCTGCAGACAAAATTGCGCGCCTGCGGAAACAGCCGGCCTTCTCAAATCTTGCATCTACGGTGCCTTCTCGCATCTGCGGGCTCGCAGATGCGCATTCTCTTTCGCACCTGCATTCGCCCCACGCCAGTCCCAGTCCGCATCTGCGCTAACACCTTCGCACTTGCGGCCTCGCAGATGCGGAAAATTCCTCGCACCTGCGAGCACTGCCCAATTCCACACTTGGCCTCTTCTGCGACTGATTTCGCGCGCATGCGGCTTCGCACCTGCGATCAAAACTTCGCAGGTGCAATCTCACCAGTAGGCAGCAGATCCAGCATTTCCTTAAGTCCAAATTCAATTCGTTAACCATCCGAAACTCACCCGAGCCCCTCGGGACCCCGTCCGAACAGACCAACGAGTCTCATAATATAATACGGACCTACTCAAGGCCTCAAAACCCACATAACAATATTGAAACGACGAATCACACCTAAATTCGAAATCATTGAACTTTGAAACTTCAATTTCTATATCTTGTGCCGAAACACATCAAATCACGTCCGATTGACCTCAAATTTTGCACACAAGTCATATTTCACATTACAGACCTATTCAAATTTCTAGAATCATATTCCGACCTCGATATCAAAAAGTCAACCCCCGATCAAACTTCCCAAAAATTCATCTTTCAGCATTTCAAGCTTAATTCCACTACGGACCTTCAAATAATTTTTTGGACACGCTCCTAAGTCCAAAATCACCGTACAGAGCTATTGGAAACATCAAAACTCCATTTCGGGGTTGTTAATCAACTATTTAGAAATAGTAAGTCGGCATTCCAAAACCTTTTAGTAATTTAGAAATAGTAAGTCGACATCCGGTCACTATTTTAACTTAAGCTTTAAACCTTGGAACAAAGTGTTCCAATTCATTCCAAAACCTCACCGGACCCGAACCAATTATCCCGATAAGTCACACAATAACTATAAAGTATAATTTGAGCAGAAAATGGAGAATCGAATTTATAATACTCAAAATGACTGCTCGGGTCGTTACAATATTTCACTCTCTTTTCCTTCTTTCTTACCGCTGTTTGGTAGTGGTGCAGCTGTTGTTCGGGTCCTGGAAGCAGTCCCTCGACTCAAGGAGTGGGTCGAGGGAATTGTGTCAGTGAAACCGTATTCTGAGCGCGCATGGAACGAGTTTTCGAAAGGCCGGTAGGAAGCCCGTTCTCATGGTGAGATGTTTTCCTTGAGTGGACAATACTTAGGTTTCCTCCGTGCTGCTGAGCCCTTACTTATTTCTTTTTTCATTGCAGGTCTTCCCAAGGATGTCACAATGAGGCCTCCATCCGGTGACGAGGATTGCCACATCGAGTCCCCTGCTTCGAGATAGGGTGAGAAGAAGAAGAGCAAAAGAGCTCTGAGTTTTCCGAACTCAGAGAAGAAACAACCGAGGAGGAGGCTGGTGCACAAATCCAAAGAAAGTACCAGCGCCCGAGAGCTCCCATCGAACTCACTCCACCAGTTGAGGGATGAATCCGAAGAAGAAGAAGACTCTGAACTGGTGGCCCGCATGCGGTCGCAACTCGAGGGGTGAGGGGCCCCAGAACCAAAGAGAGGCGACACCGACTCGCCTCAAATCGGGGGGCCGATGAAGAGGCAGTGGCCGAAGCCTCCGAACCAGAGAGGGGCGAAGTCATTTTGCCTCAAGTTAGGGAGGCTGACAAGGAGACCGTGGTCAGTGCTTCTCGGGCAGAGGACAATGCCCCGAATGACGTACTTGGAGTGATAGATCTCTCTGAGTCGCCTTCGTTTACTAACTCCATGATAAACTAGGCTTAGACGCTGAAAAATCACCTCAACTGTCACGACCCGAAATTCCCACCTTCGGACCGTGATGGCACCTAACATTTCACTTGCTAGGCAAGTCAACGTTAGAATAATATTAGCCATTTTTAAATAAATTTTAAATTTATTAATAACAAAGAAATAAATACGGACGTAAGGTCCAAAATATAGTGAATAATCCATGAAAAATGACGGTGTCTAAATACCATCCCAGAATTGGTGTCACAAGTGCACGAACTTCTAGAATAATACAGGTAAGGGTCTGAATAAAATAAAGTTGTCTGGTAATAAACACACAGCTAAAGTAAAGTAGACGGTAACTTCAGAACTACGGACGCCGTGCAGTTATACCTCAAGTCTCCTCTGGTAGCTGAAATCCGAGCAAGTCTATGGTACGCCGTTGGGACCAACTCCGAAATATGCACAAGAAGTGCAGAGTGTAGTATCCGTACAACCGACCCCATGTACTGGTAAGTGCTGAGCCTAACCTCGACGAAGTAGTGACGAGGCTAAAGCTGGTCACTTACATTAACATGTACGCAATATTAGTAACAACAACAAATAATAGAAATAAATCAGATAACTCATTTATAATAATTGAAGCAAACTCGACAGTCATAACAAATTATTATTTTCATCAATTTTCATTGCAGCATGCAACCCGCTCTCACAATATATTCATATTCAATTCTGTTGTGCCGTGCAACCCGCTCCTCCAATATATTTATTTTAATCAAGTCTGTTGCGGCGTGCAACCCGATCCCCCAATATATATTTATATCGACTTTTAAATAAGTCTGTTGCGGCGTGCAACCCGATCCTCCAATATGGACTTTTAATAAGTCTATTGCGGCGTGCAACCCGATCCTCCAATATGGACTTTTAATAAGTCTGTTGCGGCGTGCAGCCCGATCCTCCAATATATTCATTTCAATCAATTATGTTGCGGTGTACAACCCGCTCCTCCAATATATTTATTTACCAATTCTTATAGAAGAAATTATCCCAATGAATGCAACAATTAATATAAAGTTTTTAAGACAACAAGCATACAATAATTATGATTTAATTATAAAACAAACAATGACACATAGCAATTTATTTAGGAAATCAGGGAGAAAATAGGCAGTTTAATGTTAAATATGCTAAATGTCAAGTAGCAATTAATACACATAAATCAAATAGCATGTAACAATTATTGCAGGAATTCAAGAATTAATATTTGTCAAAAAATAGGAAAGAAATAATTATTATAATAATTAATTCATGATTAAAACAATTTATGATTTTTCAAGTAAAGATGCAAACAATTAATTTGACGACTTATAGACACTCGTCACCTCGCCTATGCGTCGTTCATATGCATTTCACATAACAAATAATTTAAGGGTTCTATTCCCTCAAGTCAAGATTAACCACGACACTTACCTCGCTTTGCAAATTCCAATAAATTATTCGACTACAGCTTTTCCTTTTGAATTTGTCTCCAAAAGCTTCAAATCTATTCACAAACAATTCGATATACTCAATACGAATCATAGGAATTAATTCCATATGAATTTATTAATTTTCCGGATAAAACTCCGAAATTTATTTAAATATTCAACAGTGGGACCCATGTCTCAAAGCTTGGAAAAACTTATGAAATCCGAACACCCATTCCGAGACGAGTCCAACCATACAAAAATTATCCAATTCCTATGTCAAATGGACCTTCAAATCTTAAATTTTCATTTTTGAAAGATTTTATAAAAATCTGATTTTTCTTTCATAAATTCACGGATTCGTGATGTAAATGAGTATGGAATCATGAAATATAATCAATATAGGATAAGGAACACTTACCCCAATATGTTTCCGTGAAACGCGTCCAAATATCGCCTTACCCGAGCTCAAAAATGGAAAAGGGTTGAAAATGGGACGAATCCCATCTTCCAGAACTTAAGTTCTGTTTCTGAAACTTTTACCCTTCGCGAACGCGGTCAGTGCCTCGCGTTCGCGAAGCACAAATTCCTGCTGACCAATTTTACTCTTCGCGAACGCGAAGCTTGCCTGGCTTGGCCTTCGCGAACGCGAGATGCTCTTCGCGAACGCGGAGGCAATTTTCCTGGCCAGCCCCTTTCCCTTCACGAACGCGAGGCTTCGACCGCGAACACGAAGCTTCGCACCTCAAGCCTACGCGAATGCGTTCACTCTGTCGCGAATGCAAAGCACAAATGTGCCAGCCCCAATTTTCTCTTCGCGAACACGAAGAAGGAAACCAGAAGCAGGTTTTTGCAGTTTCCTCAAGTCCAAAAGTGATCCGTTAACCACTCGAAACCAACCCGAGCCCTCGGGGCTCCAAACCAAACATGCACCCGAGTCCTAAAATATTGTACAAACTTTCTCGCACGATCAAATCACCAAAATAACACCTAGAATTATGAATCGGACACCAAATCAAAGGAATTTTTCAAGAAAACTTTAAAACTTATATTTTTACAACCGGACGTTCGAATCACATCAAATCAACTCCGATTCTCACCAAATTCGGCAGACAAGTCATAAATATTATAGTGGACCTAAACCGACCTCCAGAACTAAAATACGGACCCGGTGTCAATAAATCGAACATTAGTAAATTCTTAAAAATCATTAAGCTTTCAAACTTTTAATATTTCATCAAAATTTCATATCTCGGGCTAGGGACCTCAGAATTTGATTCCGGACATACGCCCAAGTCCCAAATCACGATACGGACCTACCGAACTTGTCAAAATACTGATCCAAGAGTCCGTTTGCTCAAAATATTGACCAAAGTCAACTTAGTTGAGTTTTAAAGCTTTATTTCACATTTTAATCTATTTTTTCACACAAAAACCTTTCCGGAAATTGTACGAAATGCGCACGCAAATCGAGGAATGATAAATAGTGCTTTTCGAGGTCTTAGAACATAGAATTACTTATTAAATTTAAAGATGACATTTTGGGTAATCACATTCTCCACCTCTAAAACAAACATTCGTCCTCAAACGGAGTTAGAAAAAGTACCTGAGCTGGAGAAAATGTGTGGATATTTACTCCGCATGTCCGACTCGGACTCTCAGGTAGATGCCTCTACCGGCTAACCTCTCCATTTCATCCGAACTGAAGGATAACTCTTAGACCTCAATTGTCGGACCTGCCGGGCTAGAATAGCCACCGGCTCCTCCTCGTAAGTCAAATCTTTGTCCAATTGGACTGTGCTGAAATTTAACACATGGGACGGATCACCATGATATTTTCGGAGCATAGACACATGGAACACCGGATGAACCGATGATAAACTAGGTGGTAATGCAAGCCTGTAGGCTATTTCACCCACCCTTAAAGAATTTCAAAGGGTCCGATATACCTAGGGCTCAACTTGCCCTTCTTTCCGAACCTCATTACACCTTTCATAGGTGAAACCAGGAGCAATATTATTTCTCCAACCATGAATGCAATATCACGAATTTTATGGTCGGCATAACTCTTTTGCCTAGACTGAGCTGTGCGAAGTCGATCCTGAATAACCTTGACCTTATCCAAGGCATCCTGTACCAAATCGGTACCCAACAACCGAGCCTCTCCTGGTTCAAACCAGCCAACTGGCGAACGGCATCGCCTTCCGTATAATGCCTTATATGGAGCCATCTGAATGCTCGACTAGGAGCTATTATTATAAGCAAACTCCGCAAGTGGCAAGAACTGATCCCAAGAACCTCCAAAGTCTATAACATAAGCGCAAAGCATATCTTCAAATATTTGAATGGTGCGCTCTGACTGTCCGTCTGTCTATGGATGAAATATTGTACTCAACTCAACCCGCGTGCCTAACTCACGTTGTACAGCCCTCCAGAAGTGTGAGGTAAACTGCGTACCTCGATCTGAAATAATAGACACGGGCACACCATGAAGGCGGACAATCTCACGAATGTAAATTTCAGCTAACCTCTCTGAAGAATATGTAACTGCCACTGGAATGAAATGTGCTGACTTGGTCAACCTGTCCACAATGACCCAAACTGCGTCAAATTTTCTCTGAGTCCATGGGAGTCCAATAACAAAATCCATAGTGATACGCTCCCACTTCCACTTAGAAATTTCTAACTTCTGAAGCAAACCACGAGGTCTCTGATGCTCGTATTTAACTTGCTGACAATTCAGACACCGAGCTACATATGCAACTATATCCTTTTTCATTCTCCTCCACCAATAATGTTATCACAAATCTTGATACATTTTGGCGGTACCTGGATGAATAGAATACTTGGAGCTGTGTGCCTCTTCAAGAATTAATTCACGAAGCCCGTCGACATTAGGCACACAAATACGACCCTACATTCGCAGAACTCCATCTTCCCCCACAGCAACTTGTTTGGAATTACCGTGATGCACCGTGTCCTTAAGGACAAGTAAATGAGGATCATCATACTGCCTCTCTCTGATGCGCTCATATAAAGAAGACCGAGCGACTGTACAAGCTAGAACCCAACTGGGTTCTGAAACATCTAACCTCACGAACTGATTAGCCAAAGTCTGAACATCTGCAGCTAATGGCCTCTCACCAACTGGAATATACGCAAGACTGCCCATACTCACAGCCTTTCTACTCAAAGCATCGGCCACCACATTGGCCTTTCCGGGGTGATACAAAATGGTGATATCATAGTCTTTCAACAACTCCAACCATCTTCTCTGTCTCAAATTAAGATCTTTTTATTTGAACAGATACTGAAGGCTACGATGATCAGTAAATACCTCATATGAGACACCGTAGAGGTAATGCCTCCAAATCTTCAGCGCATGAACAATGGCTGCCAGTTCTAAGTCATGAACATGATAATTCTTCTCGTGAACTTTCAACTGCCGTGACGCATATGCAATCATCCTGCCATCTTGCATTAATACCGTACCAAGCCCAATGTGAGATGTGTCACTATATACCGTATACGATCCTGAACTTGTGGGTAAT
The DNA here is from genome assembly GCF_000715075.1 of Nicotiana tabacum. Lineage (NCBI taxonomy): Eukaryota > Viridiplantae > Streptophyta > Magnoliopsida > Solanales > Solanaceae > Nicotiana > Nicotiana tabacum. The sequence goes on from NC_134102.1 coordinate 136,831,656, forward strand.
ACCAACACTGGCATCGTAGTCAAAGCAGTCTTGAGCTTCTGAAAACTCAACTCACACTCGTCTGACCATCTGAATGGGACACCTTTCTGGGTCAGTCTGGTCAATGGGCTTTCTATAGATGAAAACCCTTCCACGAACCGACGATAATAACCTGCTAAACCCAGGAAACTCCGGATCTCTAAAATTGAAGTAGGTCTAGGCCAATTCTGAACAACATCAATCTTCTTAGGATCCACCTTTATGCCTTCTGCCGATACAACATGCCCCAAAAAGGCAACTGAGTCTAACCAAAATTCACATTTTGAAAATTTGGCATATAACTGATTATTCTTCAAAGTCTGAAGAACACTCCGAAGATGCTGCTCATGCTTCTCTCGATTGCTGGAGTAAATCAAAATATCATCAATGAATACAACTATAAAAGAATCCAAATAGGGCTTGAACACCCGATTCATCAAATCCATAAATGCTGCTGGGGCATTTGTCAACCCAAATAACATCACTAGGAATTCGTAATGCCCATACCGAGTCCGAAAAGCTGTCCTAGGGACATCAGTTTCCTTTAACTTCAACTGATGGTAACCAAACCTCAAATCGATCTTTGAAAACAGCTTGGCAACCTGAAGCTGATCTAATAAGTCATCAATTCTTGGCAGTGGATATTTGTTTTTGATAGTGGCCTTGTTCAACTGCCGATAATCTATACACATTCGCATAGAGCCATCTTTCTTCTTTACAAATAATACTGGTGCACCCCAGGGCGAGACACTGAGTCTAATGAATCTGTGATCAAGCAAGTCTTGTAACTGCTCCTTCAATTCTTTCAACTACGGCAGGGCCATACGGTATGGTGGAATAGAAATGGGCTGAGTGCCCGGAGCCAAAACAATACAGAAGTCAATATCCCTGTCGGGTGGCATCCCCGGCAAATCTGTAGGAAAAACTTCTGAAAATTCACGAACAACTGGTACTGAGTCCAAAGAAGGAACATCCGCACTGGGATCGCAAATATAAGCCAAATAGGCTAGACACCCTTTCTCTACCATACATCGAGCTTTCATATAAGAAATAACCCTACTCGCAGAATGACTAGGAGTTCCTTTTCACTCTAACCGAGGTAACCCCGTCATGGCTAGGGTCACTATCTTGGCATGACAATCCAATATAGCATGATAAGGGGATAGCTATCCATACCCAATATGACATCAAAATCTACCATATCAAGAAGTAGAAGATTCACACTAGTCTCAAGACTACCAATAGTAACCACACACGAACGATAGACATGATCAACAACAGAGTCTCCCACCGGTGTAGATACACACGTAGAAGCACTCAGAGAATCACAAGGCACAACCAAATATAAATAAAAATAGGAGGACACATAGGAATAAGTAGATCATGGATCAAATAGAACTGAAGCATCTCTATGGCAAACTAGAATAATACCTGTGATCACAACATCAAATGACTCGGCCTTAGGCCTAGCTGGAAAAGCATAAAATTAGGGCTGAGCCCACCACTCTGAACTGCGTCTGGGACGGCCTCTAACTGGCTGGCCTCCACATCTAACGGTCTGACCTCCACCTCTAACGGTCTGACCTCCACCTCTAACGGCCTGACCTCCACCTCTAATGGCCTGACCCCTACCTCTAGCTAGCTGAGCAGGCGGTGTAGCAACCGGTGCCAGTATGATGGCATGAGAATCCTGCCGATATTTGTTACTCACCAGCCTAGGGCAATACCTCCTGATGTGACCAATGTTCCCACACTCATAACACCCATCCTTATGCCGTGGCTGCTAAAACTGAAATTGACCCGAGTGGGCCAAATAACCATTGTAGTAACTCTGGAGTGGTGGTGCACTGATAGGAGCTAAATGTGCACTAAATGCTAGTTGCCCCGAGTAAGGCATAATAGGACCGTGACTCCCAGAAGCACCGTGAGATGCATGAAGTGTTGAATGAAACGGTCTGGGAAGATGACCCCTACCAAAATTACCCCTTCCTCTAGACGAGGCACCACTGAAACCACCGAATTGATGAGGCCTCTTGTCAGACCTCTGCCCCCTCTCCTGTGCAAGAACCATCTCGATCCTCCTCGCGACATTAGCGGCCGCCTGAAAAGAAATATCACTTCCGGTCTCCTTGGCCATCTGAAGGTGATAGGGTGAGTGAGTCCCTCAATAAACCTCCTCACTCACTCTCCCTCAGTAGGTAGTAAAAGGAGAGCATGACGGGCCAAATCCACAAAACGGGACTCATACTGAGTAACAGTCATACTGCTTTGCTGTAGACGCTCAAATTGCTTGCGGAATTCCTCTCTCAGTGTGATAGGAAAGAACTTCTCCAGGAATAGGTAAGAGAACTGCTCCCAGGTAAGTGCAGGCGATCCAACTAGTCTAGTCAATGTATAATCCCCCCACCACCTCCTGGCGGAAACCGTCATCTGAAACACAGTAAAGTCAACCTCATTGGTCTCAACTATACCCATGTTCCGCAGCACCTCATGGCAGCGTTCAAGATAATCCTGTGGGTCCTCAGAAGGTGTACCATTGAAGTGAACTGGGAAGAGCTTGGTAAACTTATCCAGTCTCAATAAGGCCTCAAAAGACATGGTAGGCCTATCACCGGTCTGTGCCGCAACAACTGGTTGAACTATCCCAACTGGCAGGGCTGTTGGAGCCTGATTCTGGGGAGCCATCTGCTCCAGAGCGGGAGTAGTGGGATTTTGTGCTCCTCCCCCAGCCTGTGAGACGGCTGGTGCCACTGGAAACGTACCATTCTGGGCCACGCCCTCCATAAGACTCACCAAACGGACCAAAGCGCCCTGAAGTACTAGGGTGGCAAGGAACCCTTCAGGAACCTGAGCTGGTCCGGCAGGAACAGCCTAGGCTGGAACCTCCTCGTCAAGCTCTATCTGAGGCTCCATTGATGAGGCTGCTGCTCGGGCTCTGAGCTGAGCCCTGCCCTTGCCTCTGCCTCGGCCTCTAGCACGACCTCGGCCTCGATCTCTACCCCTGGCCATAGTTTCCACCGGGGACTCTGGTCCCTGTCCATCGGTAGATGTATTACGTGTTCTCACTATCTGCAAGGGAATAAGAGTAGAATGGTTCAATCATCGATGATAGAATAAATTCGCATGACAGAATAAGAGTAGAATGGTTCAATCATCGATGATAGAATAAATTCGCACGACAGAATAAGAAAGAAGTGATATTGTTCCTAAACTTCATAGCCTCTGAGAGATAAGTAAAGACGTCTCCGTACCGATCCTTCAGACTCTACTAAGCTTGCTCGTGACTCGTGAGACCTATGTAACCTAGTGCTCTGATACCAAATATCACGACCCGAAATTCCCACCTTCGGACCGTGATGGCGCCTAACATTTAACTTGCTAGGCAAGCAAACGTTAGAATAATATTAGCCATTTTTAAAAAATAAATAAATTTATTAATAACAAATAAATAAATGCGGATGTAAGGTCCAAAATATAGTGAATAATCCATGAAAAAAGACGGTGTCTAAATACCATCCAAGAATTAGTGTCACAAGTGCACGAGCTTCTAGAATAATACAAGTAAGGGTATGAATAAAATAAAATCTATCTGGAAATAAGCACACAGCTAAAGTAAAGTAGATGGGGACTTCAGAACTGCAGACGCGTGCAGTTATACCTCAAGTCTCCTCTGGTAGCTGAAATCCGAGCAAGTCTATGGTACGTCGCTAAGACAAACTCCGAAATCTGCACAAGAAGTGCAGAATGTAGTATCAGTACAACCGACCCCATGTGTTGGTAAGTGCTGAGCCTAACTTTGACGAAGTAGTGACGAGGCTAAGACGGGTCACTTACATTAAAATGTACGCAATATTAGTAACAACACCAAAAAATAAAAATAAATCAGATAACTCATTTATAATAATTGAAGCCAACTCGACAGTCATAACCAATTATTATTTCCATCAATTTCCGTTGCAGCGTGCAACCCCCTCTCACAATATATTCATATTCAATTCTGTTACGGCGTGTAATCCGCTCCTCCAATATATTCATTTTAATCAAGTTTGTTGCGGCGTGCAACCCGATCCCCCAATATATATATATATATGTGTGTGTGTGTGTGTGTGTGTATATATATATATATATATATATATATATATATATATATATATATATATATATATATATTTTAATAAGTCTGTTGCGGCGTGCAACCCGATCCTCCAATATGGAATTTTAATAAGTCAATTGCGGCGTGCAACCCGATCCTCCAATATATTCATTTCAATCAATTTTGTTGCGGCGTACAACCCGCTCCTCCAATATATTTATTTACCAATTCTTATAGAATGTTGCGGCGTGCAACCCGATCCTCCAATATGGAATTTTAATAAGTCAATTGCGGCGTGCAACCCGATCCTCCAATATATTCATTTCAATCAATTTTGTTGCGGCGTACAACCCGCTCCTCCAATATATTTATTTACCAATTCTTATAGAAGAAATTACCCCAATGAATGCAACAATTAATATAAAGGTTTTAAGACAACAAGCATACAATAATTATGATTTAATTATGAAACAAACAATGACAAATAACAATATATTTAGGAAATCAGGGAGAATATAGACAGTTTAATGTTAAATATGCTAATTGTCAAGTAGAAATTAATACACATAAATCAAATAGCATGTAATAATTATTGCAGGAATTCAAGAATTAATATTTGTCAAAGAATAGGAAAGAAATAATTATTATAACAATTAATTCATGATTAAAATAATTTATGATTTTTCAAGTAAATACGCAAAAAATTAATTTGACGACGTATAGATACTCGTCACCTCACCTATGTGTCGTTCACATGCATTTCACATAACAAATAGTTTAAGGGTTCTATTCTCTCAAGTCAAGGTTAACCACGACACTTACCTCGCTTTGCAAATTCCAATAAATTATTCGACCACATCTTTTCCTTTTGAATTTGTCTCCAAAAGCTTCAAATCTATTCACAAAAAATTCGATATACTGAATACGAATCATAGGAATTAATTCCATATGAATTTACTAATTTTCCGGATAAAAATCCGAAATTTATTTAAATATTCAACAGTGGGACCCACGTCTCAAATCTTGAAAAAACTTACGAAATTCGAACACTCATTCCAAGATGAGTCCAACCATACAAAAATTATCCAATTCCGATGTCAAATGGACCTTCAAATCTTAAATTTTTGTTTTTGGAAGATTTTAAAAAAATCTGATTTTTCTTCCATAAATTCACGGATCCATGATGTAAGTGAGTATGAAATCATGAAATATAATCAATATAGGATAAAGAACACTTACCCCAATATTTTTCCGTAAAAATCTCCCAAAACTCGCCTTACCCGAGCTTAAAAATGGAAAAGGGTTGAAAATGGGACGAATCCCATTTTCCAGAATTTAAGTTCTATTTCTGGAACTTTTACGCTTCGCGAACGCGGTCAGTGCCTCGCGTTCGCGAAGCACAAATTCCTGTTGACCAATTTTACTCTTCGCAAATGCGAAGGCTACTTTGCGAACGCGAAGCTTGCATGGCTTTGCCTTCGCGAATGCGAAGGCAATTTTCCTGTCCAGCCGCTTTCCCTTCGCGAACGCGAGGCTTCGATCGCGAACGTGAAGCTTCACACCTCAAGCCTTCACGAACGCGTTCACTCTGTCGCAAACATGAAGCACAAAATATGCCAGCCCCAATTTGCTCTTCGCGAAGGGAGACACGCCTCGCGAACGCGAAGAAGGAAGCCATAAGCAGGTTTCTGCAGTTTACTCAAGTCCAAAAGTGATCTGTTAACCACCCGAAACCAACCCGAACCCTCGAGGCTCCAAACCAAATATGCACCCGAGTCCTAAAACATCATACGAACTTGCTCGCGCAATCAAATCGGCAAAATAACACCTAGAACTGCGAATCGGACACCAAATCAAAGGAAGTTTTCAAGAAAACTTTAAAACTTATAATTTTACAACCGGAAGTCTGAATCATGTCAAATCAACTCCGATTCTCACCAAATTCGGCAGACAAGTCATAAATATTATAGAGGTCCTATACCGGGCTCCGAAACCAAAATACGGACCCGGTGTCAATAAATCCAACATCAGTAAATTCTTAAAAATCATTAATCTTTCAAACTTTTAATATTTCATCAAAATTCCATATCTCGGGCTAGGGACCTCAGAATTCAATTCCGGGCATACGTCCAAGTCCCAGATCACGATACGGACCTACTGGAATTGTCAAAACACTAATCTGAGTCCGTTAAATATTGACCAAAGTGAACTCAGTTGAGTTTTAAAGCTCTATTTTATATTTTAATCTATTTTTTCACACAAAAACTTTTTCGAAAATTATATGGACTGCGCACATAAGTCGAGGAATGATAAATAGTGCTTTTCGAGGTCTTAGAATATAGAATTACTTATTAAATTTAAAGATGACATTTTGGGTCATCACATCAACGCAGGGCCCCAAGGGGCAGCAGACCCCTTTCACAACTTTTTTGACGACCTAGACTACCGCCACGGAGGACGTCACCGGGTTGGGTGACTTACCAGTGCCAAGGGAGAGCCCGTCTTCGGGGACCAGCAGGCCTTCTTCAAGTCCAAAACTAGTCAACTGGTTCCCAGCTTCGAGCGTGAATTCTGACCGAAAGCGGTCGGTCATCATGTATATTCCGGAGGATGCCCAGGTCCTTTCGGCTCTCATAGAGATTTTCTGTTATCTTTTGTGTCTGGTGACCGAAGAGGATCAAGCAAAGATGAACGCGGTGGAAGTTCCCTGCCTGTTCAACGAAGCACAACAGGCGTTAAATCGGGTAATTTTGGATGCCTCTTGACGACCTCTATTATATACTTAGAATAAGTCGTAAATAATTGTAACTTTTTTCTTTGTGCTTGCAAGCCTTGGTGCTTCATCATGAGATGTTTCTTCGATATCGGGAAGAGTTAAATCATCATGAGGCCGAGTCTCGAGAGCTCACTGAGAAGAGGGATGCTTACAAACTTCTTAGTGAGAAACTCCAGGCTGAACTAGAGGCAGCTCGAAAGGAGCATGCTGACCTGGTTGAGCAGGTAAGAAGAGTATTTAAGGTTAGTGATGATGAGTCAGATAAGGTGGCTAATGGTCCGTACCCGCATGTCCAAAAGAAACTTGATCAGATTGATCAACTCCAGGCGGAGGTGGATGCGGTAAAGGCCGAGGCCGAAGAATGGAAAAGAAACATGGACTGCTTGGCCTCGGAAAAGGAGGCTGCCCTAGCACAGCTGGCTTCGGCTGAGGCCCAGCTTCGAGCTGCGAAGGAAATGTCCTTGGCGCAGGCCAAAATGATCGAGGAGCTTCAATCTCAGCTAAATTCAGTTGTTTTCGATCGAGAAAGCCTAGACAAAGAGCTCGAGAAGGCCAAGTCGGAGGCCAAGGTAGTTAAAGTCGACGCCGACGAGATGGTGGTCGTTTATAAGGCCGATGCTGAGGTGGCTCAGGTTCGAGCAAAGGATATCATCGAGCACGCGAAATGGCAATCTCGAAGGGAGGACCTTGAGGAAATTCATGCTCGGGGTGTTGACTTATCGGCTGAGATTGAGAATGCCAAAGAGCTTGAAGCCGAGGCAAAAAAACTGGCCTTTCCCGAAGATGCTGAAAGTTCTGAGGATTTGGGCGAGTCCGAGGAAGACGTGGACCCCGAAGGTGATGATGTGGCTCCCGGCGAAGACTAGGCCACTTAGGCTCTTTTCAGATGTTTTTGTTTTTTGCTTTTCGTATTACCCTTTTGTCGAGGCCATTTGGCCTTTGTAAAAATTGTATTAGGGTTGTTTGGCCCTTGTAAAAAGAATTTTTGATATGTATATAAGGATTTTTACCTTCAACGACTTTTGAATCTTCCCTCTACTTTATTACTTATTTATGCAAAGATCGAAATGCCTTAGCATGAAATAGTTAGATTACGTTCAGAGGTTCGAACAAACCTTGCCTTCAACATTTATCTTATTCTTGGGCATCGTGGGGGTTCGGTGTGACCGAAAAAAATTTCCCCCAAAGTACTTAGACTTTTTGAGGTTATAGTTTACCGAGGGTAGCCTTTAGAACCGGTTAAATAATTTTAAGGCCTTGTTTTTTTTGTTACATGTCTCAGACGTCTCCGAGCCACGCTAATATAGCCGTAGCTTTTTAGTTCGGGTGTTGCCCGGGTGGGCTTGATATCCTGAGTTATCCGAGCTTGCCCTAGATAACAGTCCCCAAGTGGGGATGGCCGTGGTCTTTAAAATTCAGGCATTGCCTAATAGGTCTTATGCCCCCGAGGTCTGATAACTCGGACCATCCGAGTTTGTTTTCGGACGGAAGTACCCGAGTGAGAGTGATTATTCGAACTCGGATTAAGGTAGCCTTTGGCTCGATACCTTTAGGGGATCGGATGTAGGAAATTCCTTGAGAAATGCAAGAAAAGTTTTAAAGGACAAGATGTTTATGCGCAAGGAAGAGACTTCTCTTTATTCTTGTGCATAATAGTTATACATGTGTACATGCTTTGTGCCAGGGCTTGAGCAATCTATGCGGGCACGGTTCATTTGACCGTTTGGCCCTTACAATAAATCCTATCGATTGAGACCCTTCAATCATGAAGTTTCTTTCCTTGGTAAAGTCGATATCCGAGGGTGATGCCCCCCAATCGGGGCTGATCGAAGAGAGGCCTCAAATGCTGTTGTGATCTTCGTCACTGGTTTGGACCCGTCCTTCAATTCTATGTTAGCACGATTTACTTATTGCCTCGTTAAAAACCTTGTCGGAAAACCCATTTGGGACAAAATCGGTTCAAGGGAAAAAGAGTGCAACGCGTGCTTTCAGGCCTAAAATGTTGTATTGTTCCTTGTCGGTTACCTGCAAGCGTTAGTTTAGAATGTAAATAAGAGAAAGGACGGGGTCATACCTTAGCAATAATATTGTTTCAAGTGAGTTATATTCCAGTTGTTCGGTAATTGCTCGCCGTTCATTGTTCCGAGTTTGTAGGATCTCTTTCCTGTGATCTCGATAATTTGATACGGTTCTTCCCAGTTCGGTCCCAATTTCCCTTCGTTCGGGTTTCGGGCGCTCAGCGTGACCTTTATTAGTATTAAGTCCCCGGTATTAAAGTGTCGAAGGTTGGCCTTTCGATTGTAATACCTTTCGATCCGCTATTTTTGGGCGGCCAACCGGACAAGGGCGGCTTCGCGCCTTTCATCTAATAGCTCCAGGCTCGAACTCATGGCTTCGTCATTTGATTCCTTTGTTGCATATCAGAATCTGATACTTGGTTCTCCAATTTCGATCGGTATTAGAGCTTCGACGCCATAAACCGATGAAAATAGGGTGGCCCCAGTACTGGACTTCGAGGTCGTACGATATGCCCATAGGACTTCGGGTAGGATTTCCTTCCATTTTCTTTTGGCACCGGTTAACCTCTTTTTAAGGTTTTGGAGTATGGTTTTGTTGGTAGATTCAGCTTGTCTGTTCCCACTAGGGTGATAGGGTGTTGATCAGATCCTTTTGATCTTGTGATCTTCAAGAAATTTGGTTACTTTGCTGCCGATGAATTGTTTACCATTATCGCATACAATCTCGACCGGCATTCCGAACCGGCATATGATGTGGTCCCAAATGAAATCGATGACTTCCTTCTCCCTGACCTTCTCGTACGCCTGGGCTTCCACCCATTTAGAAAAATAGTCAGTCATAAACAATATAAATTGAGCCTTACCAGGTGCCCATAAAAGGGGGCCGACAATATCCATTCCCCATTTCATGAACGTCCATGGTGACAAGACCGAATGCAGCAATTCCCCGGGCTGATGAATCATTAGAAAGTGACTTAGACATTCATCACATTTTTGTACGAACTCCTTTGCGTCCTTTTCCATATCGATCCAGTAATAGCCGGCTCTAATAACATTATGAACCAGTGATTCGGCGCCTGAATGATTTCCATATATGCCTTCATGGATTTACCTCAAAATGTATTTGGTGTCCCCTAGTCCTAGACATATCGCGAGTGGTCCATCGAACGCCCTTCTGAACAGGGTTCCGTCTTCGGATAGGCTAAACTAGGCTGCCTTTGTACGTAGGGCCCTCGATTCCTTTGGATCCGATGACAGTTTTCCGGTCTTCAGGTATTCTATATATTTGTTTATCCAATCCCAAATTAGGCTCGTTGAGTTAATATCGACATGACCATCTTCCACTACCGATCTCATAAGTTGAATGACTGACCCCGAGTTGAATTCGTCATCCTCGACCGATGACCCTAGGTTAGCGAGGGCATCGGCCTCACTGTTTTGATCCCGAGGTATGTGTTGCAAAGTCCATTCTTTGAATCGATGTAATGTTACCTGCAATTTATCCAAGTACCTTTGCATTCGTTCTTCTCTGACGTAGAACGTCCCATTAACTTGCTTTATCACAAGGAGGCAGTCGCACTTAGCTTCAATTATCTCTACCCCCAAGCTTTTGGCTAGTTCGAGATCTGCAATCATGGCCTCATATTCGGCCTCATTTGTTAGTCAATTTCACAGTCCTAATAGATTGCCTAAGTACATTTCCTGCTGGTGGCTTCAATACGATGCCAAATCCGGACCCTTTTGCGTTCGAGGCACCGTCCGTAAAGAGGGTCCAAATTCCCGAGGAGATCCCTGAGTTGAATAATAACTCTCTTTCGACCTCGGGTATTAGGGCCGGCGTAAAATCGGCTACAAAGTCAGCCAAAATTTGAGACTTAATGGTGGTTCAGGGTCGATACTCAATATCGTACCCACTGATTTCCACGGCCATTTGGCCAACCAACCCGAGAGCTCGGGCTTATGCATAACGTTTATCAATGGGTAAGTAGTTACGACACATATGGGGTGACACTAGAAGTATGGTTTTAGTTTCCTAGAGGTGCTTAGCAAAGCGAGCGCCAGTTTTTCTAGGTAAGGATACCTAGTTTCGGCCTCACCTAGGGTCCTGCTAACATAGTAAATTGGAAATTGCGTACCTTGCTCTTCCTGGACCAGGACTCCACTTACCGCTATCTCCGAAACTGTCAAGTACAAGTATAGTTGTTCATCTGCCTTCGAAATGTGAAGAAGCGGTGGGCTCGATAAGTAACGTTCGAATTCCTCCAAAGCTCATTGGCATTCTGGGGTCCATGAGAAGTTAATCTTGTTCTTCAATAGTGCGAAGAATCGATGGCTCTTATTGGATGACCTCGAAATGAATCACCCCAGGGCGGCTATGCACCCGGTTAATCTTTGCACGACCTTCACGTTGTCCACAACCGTGATGTCTTCGATGGCTTTGATTTTGTCGGGGTTGATCTCGATTCCTCGGTTGGATACCATGAACCAGAGGAATTTACCTGATCCAACTCCAAAAGCGTATTTCTCCGGGTTCTGCTTCATATTGTATTTCTTTAATATGCTGAAGGTTTCCTGCAAATGTTTTAAATGGTCCTCTGCTCGCAGGGACTTAACTAACATATCGTCAATGTAAACCTCCATTGATTTTCCTATTTGTTCCTTGAACATCCTATTTACTAGGCGTTGGTAAGTGGCGCCGGCGTTCTTTAAACCGAATGGCATCACGTTATAGCAGTATGTGCCGTATTTAGTGATGAAGGAGGTTTTTTCCTGATCACCCGAGTTCATCCATATTTAGTTGTACCCAGAGTAGGCATCGAGAAAACTGAGGATCTCGTGGCCGGTCGTGGCATCGATCATTCGATCGATGTTGGGCAAAGGGAAAGAATCCTTGGGACATGCCTTATTCAAATCCTTATAGTCTACACACATTCTCAATTTATTCCCTTTTTTAAGGATTACTACTACATTTGCTAACCAATCCGGGTATTTAACCTCCCGAATGGACCCTATTTTAAGGAGTTTAGATACCTCGTCCTTGATGAAATCAAGTTTGACCTCTGACTGGGGTCTCCTTTTTTGCTTGACCGGATGAAACTTCGGGTCCAAGCTCAGCTTGTGAGTGGTTATCTCTGGTGGGATCCCTGTCATATCAAGGTGGGACCAAGCCAAACAGTCTTTGTTAGTCATAAAAAACTGAATGAGTTTTTTCCTGAGCTCGAGATTTAGCCCCGTGCCCAGGTATACCTGTCGATCGGGTAGATGCTCGACCAATATGACCTGTTCCAGCTCCTTGACCATCGATTTAATGGCGTCGAAATCATCGGGGGCTATAAAAGACCTGAGTACCCAGTAATCATCATCTTCATCAGTCCCCTATTTTCTGGTTGGGTCGGAGCTAGTGTCGGTAATTGCTATTTAGTTTTTGGCTTTGTGACCGAACTCGACCCCTTTGTCATTGTAAGTGCGGGTATCAAAATCTCCTCTTCAACTGCAAACATCTCCTTTGCGTATGACTGTTCTCCGTAGACCGTTTTAATTCCACCTGGTTTTGGTAATTTTAACACTTGGTGCAGAGTTGAGGGTACTGCCCTCATGTTGTAGATTCATGGCCTTCCGAACAAAGCGTTGTACCTCATGTCTCCTTCGATTACATAAAACTTAGATTCTTGTATGGTCCCGACAGTGTTCAATGATAATATTATCTCACCATTAGTGGTTTCACATGCCATGTTGAATCCGTCTAGAACTGCGATTGCAGGCACGATTTGGTCTTGTAGACCGAGCTGCTTCACGACCCTCGATCGGATGATCTTAGCCGAGCTACCTGGATCAATTAACACACGTTTAACTCGAATTCTATTTACGAGTACATATATTACCAGTGCATCATTGTGGAGCTGTACAATCCCTTTCACGTCCTTGTCGTTGAAAGATAAAGTTCCTTTCGGTATGTAGTCTCGAGTTCATTTCTCCCTAGTGATGGATACTTTGGTGCGTTTCAACATCAGCCTCTGAGGGATATCGACCCCACCGATGATCATGTTAATGACGTGTTGAGGTTACTCTTGTTCTATATGTTTGTTAGCATCCCTGTTTCTGAAATGATTCTTAGCTCGGCCGCTCAAGAATTCTCGAAGATGCCCATTATTGTATAGTCGAGTTACTTCCTCTCTAAATTGTCGACAATCTTTTGTTCTGTGACCGTGAGTGCCATGATATTTGCACATCTGGTTAGGATCCCGTTGGGGTGGATTGGATTATAGAGGTCAAGGCCATTTGGTATCTTTGATTTTCCCGATAGCTGATACAATGGCGGCAACATCGACATTAAAGTTGTATTCCGATAGCCTCGGTTCTTCTTTAAGACCGATGGACCTGTCGAAGCCGTTTTTTGTCATGATTCCCCGGTTGATCTGACTTCAGTCATTTCTCCTTTCGTTTCTCATGGAGTTCCGTCCGGACCCACTGCTTCTTCGGTCTCCATTATATGGCTGATATCGATCCCTGTTTGGGCTCAGTTCACGATCAATGTCTATCTTGACTCTGTCGAGGGTTCTGACGGGATAAACAGACCCCGAAGGGGCCTCGAGTTGATCATCTTCCACTATGATCTTTGATTAACACCGGTTATGCACGTCGGCCTAAGTAACGGCCGGATATTCTATCAGGTTTTGTTTCAACTGATGCAAAGCCACCGAGCTTCGAACATTGTGCCCTTGAATGAATGCCTGAACATCCCAATCATCACGGACCGGTGGCAGATCCATTCGTTCCATTTCAAAATGGGACACGAACTCTCTGAGCATCTCGTTATCCTTCTGTTTTACTTTAAAAAGGTTCGATTTTCTGGTCTCGACCTTGATGGCCCCGGTGTGTGCTTTCATGAAAGAATCAACAAGCATAGCAAATGAATCAATAGAATTGGGAGGTAAGTTATGATATCGTATCATAGCCCCTTTTGATAGGGTTTCTCCGAACTTCTTCAATAGGACATACTCGATCTCATCATCCTCCAAGTTGTTCCCTTTGATGGCACATGTGTAAGAGGTTACATACTCATTTGGGTCGGTCATTCTGTTATACTTAGCAATTTCGGGCATGCATCATTTGCTTCGATTTTCTTCTCCCCTTATTCTATCCGTTTTGTCAGCTCCTCGAGCATCTTTATGATCTCGGGGTTAGCCCCTGATTCATGTTCATTTTACCTTTCTATGACCAGTTCATCCCTGCGGGCGACTTCCCGGGGTGGATCGGACTCAACCCTGCTCGGTGAACGGCTTTGGTTCTGTAACTGAGCTATCACCGCTTGTTGAGCCTGCAGCATTTCGAAGATCACTCGTAGACTGATCCCGTCTCCTTCAATGTATAATTATGTGTTTCGAGTTGTCGATCGGGCTCCACCACGGATGTTATTCTCGGGGTCGGTAGGCAAGTTTGTGTCGATAGCCACATGTGAATTAGCATCAATCGGATCTGCGATCAGAATTCCGATGGGATCAACGGGCGGTATTCCTTCACCGGGCGCTATGTTATTATTTTCACTGTGGTGACCGGACTCATTGTCAACATATAGGGGTACTGATTGAGAGTTTGACATTTTTTGTTTTATACTGTAATCAGAGACACTTCAAAGAACAAATGTAAAGTAGTGTGTGTTATGGAGATTCATATCAAATAACCACTATATCCTTAGCCCTCCGGTGCGCGCCAAACTATTTACCCTTAAAATCGGATAATAATTGAATTTATAAGTGATTTTAAGGATATATGATTTAATTTGATTCAAGACGACAAATCAGATTGCAATTGAAATAGGTAATGGAAAAGTAAATGCTAACCACACAAGTTGAACAATTTTAGCCTAGGAAGGTTTGCCGCCCTCGAGCCAAAGATACTTTTATTGATATCAGAACAGAAACAATAAGAGAGTAACAAGAACTTGACGAGAATAATAATATATTGCTTTGGGATACATGTTACAATGTGCTTTACAAGTAATTAGACCCCCTTTATATAGTAGGGGAGTCCTATTTCAGGTACAATTCTATAAAAGAAAAAAATCTCCTGGTTTGCTGATTTGCCGGTCCCCTATTGATATGTGCCGAGATTTCCGCCGTGATATCTGACCGGTTACGGATATTTCGGCCTGCCATTATTTCGGTCTTCTGTTAGTTATACCGGCAATGTTTCCTCGATCTTACTCGTGGTCAGGATCGATTCCGGGATCATGGATTCAATGTTCTCGAGAACTGACATTCTGACCTCGTGTTCTGGTTCGACGAGACTCGGAGTCGATCTTCAACCCATCGCGCGTTCCGAGTACGATCTGTCATGCAGTAACCAAGCCCAATTTCGACCGTATACACTAACATATACGGATATTATCATAATTAACAAGGAACATATGCAATGCGGGTACTCCTGTGCAAGTGCTCGGATAAATATTTTTGTACAATGAAATAAGTATGAGAACAAATTAGATAAATTAGAGTATGGATCCAAACCTCTAAACATGATTAATATTTATCACTTTGAAACTTGTATCTTTTGAATATTATTTAAGTTATTTTTTGAAAAAACTTATTCTTATTAATACTTGTTACACGCATAATACGCGTACATTACGACGAGTTTTCTTAAATGCTTGAGAATG
This sequence comes from Nicotiana tabacum, assembly GCF_000715075.1. Lineage (NCBI taxonomy): Eukaryota > Viridiplantae > Streptophyta > Magnoliopsida > Solanales > Solanaceae > Nicotiana > Nicotiana tabacum. The sequence continues at coordinate 136,847,216 of NC_134102.1, forward strand.
TTTGACTACGTAAGGTCCATGGCGTCAAGTATGTTTGCTCTTTAAGAACTGAAAAGTGCACTGTTATGTGCATGTGTTCTTCTCGAAGAGTATTTTTTAAAAAAAAAATCACTGTTATTTCTTCAAATTTCATTTTGTGATTCAGAGCATGATGATTTGGTTCCTTTTTTTTTTGGGTATTTTATTGCTTGGATCTATCATTTATTTTTTGAAGCACATGTCTTTGAGTATTATTATTACTAAGTTTGTTTACTGAAAAACTGGAAAAGGACTTGTAAAAATTAAGGTTGAAAAATGAGAATTAGTGATGGCAATAGTGATGTATATTGGGGGCACGGTGTGGGGGTTGGGAAACTTTCATAAATACAAGACCTATTAGAGTTTATTTTACAAACTACAACTAATTTAGATATTACAAATTGTGCAACTAAATTTTTTTACATGTTATTCCATTTATACCACAATCAAAATTATTGCTAGGAATAAAAAGCTAAAAATAAGGAGATTTCCTATATTAATGGTTGCTTACCCCTTTTGCTTCCATCATCATCAGCATGTCTACATAAGGTACATGAATGGTGTCGGTTTGCCTCATGAATTTCAATCCAGCTATTAGTTCAAAGTCATCTATGATCACCACACGTAAGTCGAATTTTCCTTCATAAGGACCCAGCTTCACCGGTACTCCTTTGGCTGTTCTACCCATTAGCGGAGGCGGTGAGTTGATAGCCTTGATACGACCTCTACCCTTTCCTACGACTAGACCGAGGCACTCTACCTCAGTGGAGACTAAGTAATTGTGAGTAGCGTCTGTGTCTATCATCGCCCAAATGGGATTACCATTAACTCTCATCTTGAAGAGCATTAGGGTCTTCTCTTGGTTAAGATGAGGCCCCTTATCTGCTTCTGTTTTCCTTTTCTTGGAGGTTGGGCATGGGTCTTTTTCTTACATGGAACCCCTTGAATTTACTGAAAATTTTGGCTGCCACTGTAGCTGCCGTTTGCCAGTCCTTCAGAGTCGCGGCTGATATTTACAATGTCTCCTTCGTTCTGCCGCATCCTACGATCTAGGTCGTCCAACCTCTACACTAGGCTGGTTCTTAGATCGGCCACCATACTCGCTATGGGTCGTAATACGTTAACAGTCTCTTCAAGTGCTGCAATGCGGTCTCCATGATTCAACAAGATCAGAAATGGTAGCAATGGAAGTATGTTCGCTCGTCCGATGTCGTACCTGGATTTGATACCAACTGTTACGTGATGCCTTCCTGAGATATCTTGGAAGGGCGATATAAGGCTAAGCAACCGATGTCCGTACAGTTATTATCCGTCAACTGGGGTTCCCTCCGTATGGAAGACAAGACTGTGAGTGTCGTACAGGAAAACCGATTTCAAGAGCAATTGAGAGAACAAAAAAGAAAATGAGAATGAAAGAAAACTCGACTACATTAATGAAAGCTATTACAAAAGGACAACACGGTGTCGAGGAGGAGAGATACCAATATAGAAAATTATTTGCTTGCTTGAAATTTTGACTACTTGACCCCCAATAATGCTTAAAAAGAAAATCAAAGTTATAGGACTAGACATAAATAAGCTAGAGAATTATAACGAAAATACAGAAAGTAAAACTACTCTATATTTACATCAAAAGAGACCTAGATTCTTATAAGGTAAAAGCAGATCCATTGACGATACTTGAAGGGGCCACAACCTTGCATTTAGTATCAGGGTCTGCGCGCAACATTGATCATAGGGCATGGGTAGATTGCGCTGACAACGGGCTCGCACTGGGCGCGATCTGCCGAGGGGAACTATTGGTATTTGCCTACTGCTTGGCGATGGCGAAGGCTATTGATGGGGCGACATAGGCACAGGCACACTTTGTCCCTTGGTGCGGTCAAGACCATGGGGCTACCTATAGAGGTGGCACGTCCAAGGGGTCATGGGGCATGGCCGGAAAGCCGCCCATGACATCACACAACAACAACAACAACAACAACTCAGTGGAATCGCACAAGTGGGGTCTGGGAGGGTAGTGTGTACACAAACCTTACCCCTACCTATGAAGGTAAAGAGGTTGTTTCCGAAAGACCCCCGGCTAAAAAATGTATTAAAAAAAGGAGCAATAGAGAAACAGTAGCAACAACAATGTAATAAGACACTATAAGCAAATAATACAACAAATAATGACATAGATCCAGGGATATAAAACTACAAGAATAGTGCCAATCCTATTGCTAATACTGAAATACCGTATAGAAACAAGGGAGTAGGAATAGGAAGGTACTCGACTAGTACTGCTACTGCTACTGGTAAGACAAGGCAAACTCTAGACTGTCTATCAACTCACCACCCTAATTTTCGATCTCCACGCCTTTCTATCTAGGGTCATGTCCTCGGTAAGTTGGATCTAAGCCATGTCCTGCCTAATCACCTCACCTAAGTTCTTCTTAGGCCTCCCTCTACCCCTCCTCTGACTCGCCACGGGTAACCTCTCGCACCTCCTAACCGGGGCATCAACATCTCTCCTCTTCACATGATCAAACCATCTCAACCTCGATTCCCTTAACTTTTCCTCCACAGGAGACACACCCACTTTGTCCCTAATATATTCATTCCTAATCTTATCTTTTCTAGTATGCCCACACATCCATCGCTACATCCTCATTTCTGCTACTTTCATCTTCTGGGCATGAGATTTCTTGACTGGCCAATATTAAGTTCCATACAACATGGCCAGTCTAACTATCGCTTTGTAAAACTTGCCCTTAAGTCTAGGTGACACATTTCTGTCGCACAAAATACCAGAAGCAAGCCTCCATTTCAACCACCCCGCTCCTATACGGTGTGTGACATCCTAGTCAATCTCCCTGTTATTCTATATAATAGACCCAAGAGATTTGAAACTATCTCTCTTGGGGATGACTTGGGTATCAAGCTTCACATCCACTTCAGCTTCATGTGTCCCAACACTGAACTTACACTCCAAGTATTCTATTTTTGTCCTGCTCAACTTGAAACATTTAGACTCCAGGGTCTTTCGCCACACCTCCAGCTTAGCATTAACCCCGTCGCGCGTCTCGTTAATAAGCACTATATCATCTGCAAATAACATACACCATGACACTTCCCCCTGGATGTTACGCGTTAGCACATCCATCGCTAGGGAAAATAAAAATGGGCTAAGAGTTGATCCCTGATGCAATCCCATCATCACTGAAAAATAACCTGAATCCCCTCCCATGGTCCTCACCCGAATCTTAGATTCATTGTACATATCCTTAATCACCCTAATGAACGCTACCGGAACGCCGCTAACCACCAAACTTCTCCATAGAACCTCCCTAGGGACTTTGTTGTAGGCTTTTTCTAAGTCAATGAACATCATATGTAAGTCCTTCTTCCTCTCCCTATATTGCTCCATCAACCTCCTCACAATATGAATGGCTTTTGTAGTCGATCGCCCCGGCATTAATCCGAACTGATTCTCCGAAATAGACACACTCCTTCTCACCCTCCTCTCCACTACCCTCTTCCAAATTTTAATGGTGTGACTCAGCAGCTTGATACCCCTATAGTTGGTGCAATTCTGGACATCACCCTTGTTCTTGTACAGTGGGACCATCACACTCCACATCCATTTTTCTGGCATCTGCTTCGTCCTAAAAATGACATTAAATAATCCAGTCAGCCACTCCAAGCCTGCTCGGCCTACGTCCTTCCAAAATTCTATCGGAATCTCGTCTGGTCCGGTCGACCTACCCCTACTCATCTTCTGCATAGCTTCCTCAACTTCCTCAATCTCAATACGCCTACAAAACCTGAAATCTCGCTGGCTTTCTGAGTTCTCCAACTCCTCGGGCACAATGCTCCTGTCCCCATCCTCATTCAGGAGTCTATGGAAGTATGTCTGCCACATGCGCCTAATACTCGCCTCTTCCAACAACACCTTGCCTTCTTCGTCTTTGATGCACCTCACTTGGTCCAGGTCTCGAGCCTTCTTCTTCCTCGCATTGGCTAACCTGAACAATTTCTTATCACCGCCTCTGCCCCAAGTTCCTCATACAAGCACTCAAAGGCTGCAGTTTTAGCTACCGTGATCGCTAACTTAAATTTAAAAACTAGATCCGCATGAGATTGAGGACCTGGTTCACGCAGTCAAGCAGCAAAGACCTCTTTCTCTTCGGGAGCTTTCGTAACGGCTATAAAGAATGGGTCTTTCCCCTCGTGAAAGGCTATTGGGATCGATCCCTTCAACCCTCCTTGGCGTGGAAGGTCGCAAGAGAAAAGAAAACTTTTCTTCTTAGCAGCTTTTTCAACCTACCCGAGGTAAGGAAGTAAAGCAACCAATAGCCTTTTTACCTACTATGCCTACACCTTCCTACACGAAGGGCTGTAATACTAGGAAAGCGGAAAGCATGGGTAGGGCAAGAGGCTGTGGACGACGTGACCCGTTAGCACCGGATGAATGACGCAAACTTGAGCGCCTGAAGTCACGAGAGAAGGACGCGAGTTCCTTCAGGGCAAAGGGCATACCTGAGATTTAGGTCATGCAGGAATGCAGAAACGGAACAAAGTCGCTTCGGTGAATCACTTGAGCCCTGATACATTTTCGGTGCCATGGAGCTAGACCAGTGAGCTATTACGCTTTCTTCGAGGTCAGCTCAAGCAGTACGCCTCCTTTTTCTCGTTCTTTGAACTAAGAATAGGGGGTTTAGGAAGAATACGGGCTTTGTTTCGGGGTTTTCAGGTGTCGAACTCTTTTATCTTCGCCAAGATGCTTTCTCAGCGATCTTTTCTCATCCTGAAGTTGATCTCCTGTCCTCTACTGACCCACCCCAATCAGCATTACTATAGATTTCAACTCTGGGGGTTCGCGTCTATACGTGTAGTGTGGTGCTTAGGCCTACCCACCCTATTTGTTCCATGATCTATGGGTCTACTGGAGCTACCCACTTCGATCAATTAGCCAAGATTTTGACCGGATACGAAATCACTGGTGCTCGATCTAGTGAGTAGACTAAAAAAAGTGCACAAGAAAGACTAAGGAAACAAAACCTTTTCTCGATAACGCTGGGCCAAGTAGCGACACTTCACCCAGATTCGATCATCACGTCAACTTGCTTTATTCAACAAAGTGATCAAGCTTCTTAGCCACCGGGGACCGGCCTCGTGAACGCATTCGCTAAAGGCACTACTGGCCGGCTTTCTCAATCTTCAATCTAACTTCAGAAATTGAATAAGCCCACTTGGGCAAATTCGTAGGTTCGATTCCTGCTGGATGTTTTTATAGGATCGGGAAGAAGTTCCACTAAGAGCCCGGTTAGAGAATTATCGTCCTCTGAGATGAGCCCAGTGCATTGGACCGATGGATAAGACAATTTAAGAAAATAAGTCTTTAACCTACCTTAACCTTAAGAGCCATTTCATGAGATGAAGATTATTCAAAACCATATAAGGAGATAATACAATATTTCTTCAATCAATGCAACAATTAATTAATACCCCGCCCCCCAAACTACTCGTATGTCCATACTTAAACATTTGGAAGGTGGATAATATAACATGAGCTCAATATTGAACAAATCAAGAATAAGAATGAGTCTAACTCTAATATATATTAAGAAAATTGACCTTGGCCTTCGTCGAACTCCAATTTGTTTTTTCATGAATGGAGGATGGCCAAGACCATATACAACATCACATTCTCTCGGAAAAAGTCAGACAATACACTATACATGCATGTTGAAACAAGTTAGGAGAACATTTGATCTAGCAACAACACCATACCCATGGCAAATCCAGAGTCGAATCCTGGCATTACAACCAATACAAAAACCTCTAATCCAAAAGTTACACCGTCAGTTACTGCTTTCTTCTTCCTTATCTCTGCTACAACATTTCTTGACTCAGCGTCCAACACTTTGCATGATCGGTTAGCATATGACCCTTCGATAATATAAGAATATCTCTTCTCAGACATCCCTTGATAATAAACATGGGCAAGAACGTTGATGTTACTATGTAAAATCTTCATTTGTTTCTTTACACAGAATATAGGCTTCTTTCTTGACGATGAAGACTTGCTACTACTACTGTGGTAATTATCATCCCCAACTTCTCCTTCATATATGAACCAATTGTTGTCTACTAGTCTTAGCTTCTGCTAGAAAAATAAGAAAAACAAATTAAGTTGACAGTATAAATTTTCCGGTTAAATTGATCAGTAATAAACAACATGTAACTTCTTCTATCAGGCTTATATAATAACTTGACAAATATGATAACAACATATTATAATAGGTTAAACTACCTTCTCTGTCATTTAATTTACAGGGAAAAAAAGAGAAATAAAATCCTTCTCAGTCGCATATAACTGGTTATCTACTAGCCTTATATTGGGTTTTGCCAACTCATGACACACGAAAAAGAAAAAAAAAAGCAAGTCTATAATATATATACAGCTAATATACTACTATAGTTGTAACAACGATAAAACTCAAGCTAATCAATGGTTACTTATACTAGTAGTATTTGTTATGCTTGTTAAAATGATTTTATATATCTTATGGTATTTCTTGTTCGCCAGTCCCGTTGGAAAAGAGTTAAACAAAGTGTTACACAAAGAAAAATGTTAAACTATTTTGTTATATATATATATATATAAAAACCAAAAAGCATTGCTTAGAATTTGCCTTCTATAGTAATTAAGTTGGAGCACAAATAAATACTACTAGTACTATATATATATATAAATTCTTTATACCGACGATGTATAAGTAATTACCTTATGGCGACATACGGTGAGGATGGGTTTTCCAGAGCCATCCATGAGAGTGATTTGATTGCGGCCGCCGGAATAATTATCAACCCTATACACTAAACTGCCATCAGATCCAATTACTGTGAAACCTTTACAGCTGAAAATTAGTGATTTTCTCCAAACTGTTAGAGATATACATGACGTTGAAGTTGAAGTAATAGTAGCTAATTCCCTGCAGCTATTGTTCTTCAAGTCTTGGTCATGATCTGATACTTGATTTTGTGGATTGACTGATCTGAAACTTATTGATTTTAAAAAGAGAAGCATTTCTCCTTTTCTAGATCTATATACTACTATTGCTTTTGTCTGTGTTTTGGAACTTTTTTTGCTAACGTAAGAGAAGAAGATCTTTGGAGGAAAATGAGATATTTATAGATGCAACAAAAGGCTGTATATTACTAATTATTTATCGTATTGTTTGTAAAGAGGGAGACAAATATAAATAACACGTGCCTTTTGGGCATTGATCGAGGCAGTATATTGTTTTTTCTCTAACACAAATTCCAAAAGAGACCACCTTACATTTACCTAACGCGATGTCGCATGCATTAATTGATGACTTTCAAAGCCAATTCTAAATTTCTAATGGATGGAGTGACACACTCTTTTACAATATCAATGTTCGTAATTTAGTTTAATAATATGTTAGAGCATGTTGTTTATTATTTATCAAATTAAATATAATTATTTTACAAGTAATTAGATTGTGTAGGTAATTTTCACGATCAGTGTATAGATTTAACTCAAAATTTTCCACTATTTTTTGTATATAACTTAACTTCTTTTTTTTCTCTCTTAGTAGTTTAGTGTATAATCAAACCCTGATGAATGTCGGAAAAAGTGCCACGTGGGTGATTAAGTAATTGAATTCTGAGATTCCTTATTGTTTGTTGTTTTCCATTGTTAATTTTTTAATATTCTTTTTTGTCTCCTAAAGGTCAAGTTAGGTACTTCGGTTAGCGTTACTCAAGTTGAGAAGAGACAAAAGAAAGAACCAGAAAATCTGGAATACGTTATCAAGTCTTAAGACACACAGCGCTCTTCATTTTTGACATTAACAAGACTCTTATGTGTTTAAACTATTTTTTATTTATTACAATTTAAAATAAACTTGCAAGGGAAAAATTTGGGTCGATATTTTTTTTAGTTCTAAAGTAACAATCGGCTAATAAGATGTTTGCCAAACTTTTTTTGATTTCTAAAAGTTTGCACAAATTGAGCAATTCTTGAAAAAGTGAAGTAGACATTAATGTCTTTTATTTTTTATTTTTTATTTTCGTGGTTACGCAGGAGTTTGATGGCTAAGTTGTGCACCACATGACAATATCAAGCAATTTGAGTAGAATTGGGACTCTAAAAAGGGTATTATTAAATTGCATTTAATAAATTGAGGTGTTGATTTTAATGCATGTGGCAGATAAGGTAGGGGACCTTGCGAGCCCTTAAGTCAAGTTGTCTCTTACGCTAATTCAGTATCAGTCACGTTATATTCCAAAAAATAAATAAAAGTGGGACAGTATATTTATAAGCATGCACTTTGACTCTACATGATAAGGCAGCACGAAAAGTTCCAAACACGTAATATTGTTTTTTCTTCTAATTACATTTTACACGTGGAATGATACTGATCTTTGGAAAATCTTCCAGAAATAGATATATGCATTTTTAGTTTAGCTGAAAATAATTAGCATCTTATTTAAAACCTTAGATTCGTGATTAGAGTTAGAGGTTTAGACCGAACCAATTTTTAGGTTTCTTTTAATAAAACCTTAGATTTTTATATAAATTTATAATCGTACCGATAATTAGGGTAGATTTTTTATTTTGTAAAAATAAACCGAAAAAATATCGAACCGTACCAAATAAATTTACATGTAGAAAATATATTTATATATTAATATTAAAAATAATAAAGCATTAAAAAAATTTGGGCATTGGAATTATAAAAATGGTTAAAAGACAACGAGTAATTAAACTCAAAATCCTAATTCCCAAAACTATTATGCTATTTCTATTAAAACTAAATTATTTTCAGCATATTCGCTAGCAAGACACAAAGTATTCTAGCGCTTATGAGTAGCAAACTACAATGTATTAAATATGTTTCCTTTCATATGTTTTAAATTTATCCTTTTGAATATTTAATATTCCATATACTTTATTCTTGAATCCCAACTTGGTTAATATCTTTTCATTCGTGTGATTTATATTTTTTTTGTCTTTGCTTAGTTTATTTTATGCCGTTGTAGAATAGTTGATGGATCTAATACTATGGCCATCTTTCATGTTTTCTTAATTCATCACCCTTTAAACAGTAAAATATCTAGAGAGTTTTGCGAAGTTCTATAAAAATATGTATGTTATTGCATTCTACTTCTAATAGTAATTTTTACATGATATTTTAAAAAATACCGAAAATTAACCTAACCGTACCAATACCGAAGAGAAACCGACATGATTGGGATAATTTCGGAAAGTCTAATTTTGGTTATACATAATAAAATAACCGAAAAATTGGTATGGTACAAATTTTATAAAATAATCGGCCGAACCGAACCATTGATACCCTAGAGTAACCCAATATTTTATAAGACTGGGACAACATTTAAGTATATAGGGATAATAGCACATTTGGTTTCTTATAGCCTATTTAGCCAAGTTCTTTTGGGGCCAAAAGTTTTTTTTTTTTTTTTTTGCCAAAAGTAAATTTTTTTGAAAAGTCGAGGTGTTTGGCTAAACTTTTAGATGAAAAAAAGTGTTTTCAATAGAAACAGAAGCAGTTTCTGAGAAGCAGAAAAAAGCAACTTCTCACCAAAAGTATTTTTTTGAAAAAATATTTTTGGAAAAAATCACTTAAAATAATTTTTAAAAGCTTGATCAAATACTAATACTCAAAAGTACTTTTTGAATTAATTAGTCAAAGACATACTGCTTATCATCAAAAATACTTTTTTAAAAGCACTTTTGAGAAAACACTTTTCAAATAAGCTGATTTTATAAGTTTGGTCAAATAAACTACTCTTATTAGTTATTTATAAATTTGATTTTGGTTCTTGTGACTCGACACATTTAACCTCTGATTAATTAAAATATATTTTTTGGTTCCTTTATATAAGAAATTAGTTATATTTGAGTTAATTTAAGAACTATGCCACCCTTAAATATAGAGTAATAATATGCCTTTTATATTTATTTTAAACACCGTTGTAATTTGATGTGAAATATTATATTCTGTGGAAAGATTTCAAAGATATTATATTGCTGTCCCTACGATAGCCCCTTAACTTTCCGTAACAAAGTGCACGTCTTGTTTCTGCGGCTGCAGCTTACCATTTTATTCACGTCTCTTCTTTTAATGCACAGATAGCCAATATAAAGACAAAAACTAGGTCTAATATTTTCCCTTGATATATATGTGGAACTAGAAATGCATCAAGGTTTGAATAAGAGCGTGAAAAGAATTAAGTTATGAGTTTTTTGGCCATATAACTAATTCTAGAAACACTATCAATCATTATAATTAGTTCTCAATCCAAATCCAGTTGAGATCATGAAAATATTATATATTCTTCAGGGGCGGCCCAACCTCATCGGAGGCCTAAAGCAAAATCTTAATAAGAGACATTAGTATATATATATATATATTATTTAATGAACATCGTTTTAAAAAAAAAATAGACAAGTGAGAATGTAGAATTAAAAAAATGAGAACTTAGTTTTATAAAATACAGAAAATTAAATAAATTTAACGTTGATTGCATCATAACTGAAATGGGAGAACCCAAAAAACATAAGTGACTTCTTTTTTTCAGTAAGTCCCTTTCTATATTTGGTAACAATTCAACTTTAGATTTTTCTTTTTACCATTAATGAGATGATTTCTAGCCCAAAAACTTCTATGATTTATTTAAGATTACAAGTTTCAAAAGTCTTTCTTTATTTCATAAAATCCATGTCCAGTCAAACACTTTCATATAAATTGGGACGGAGAGAGTATAATTTATGTAAGAAAAATAAATAATAAGTTAGATTATTAGATATAGTTACATGACTAACTAATGAATAGAGAAATATAATTAAGTAAAAAAGTAAAATAAGATTGACAGAAAACTATTTTAGTTATATTAATTAGAGGAAGAAATCGAGTTATTAAAAATTAATATGACAATAAAGAAATAAATTTATCAAAAGATAATTATATAAATAATATACTACTATATATAGAGAATACTAGTAATTTTGGGGCCTTTAAATTTTTGGGGCCTAAAGCAAGTGTTTCACTTGCTTTAGGGTTGGGCCGCCCCTGATATTCTCTAAAAGAGGAACAAGAAAAAGGAAACATTTCTACCTTGTATTTAGATGTGGATTTAGATTTTGAAATTTCTGAATTACTACAACAACCTCAAATTAATATACAAATAATTGAGTTCACAATCAAATACTAATAAATATTTAATGGATATCTTAATACATATATAAAATTTGGGCAAAAGCTGTTGGATTGACATGAGCCTTTAACTTATAAGGTAAGGTAGGTACGTCCTTGTTTGTATTTGTGAAATTATTTTGTGAATATATGCATTAGGTGCAAATATTTAATTAAGTAGACAATGAATAGAATTAAAATATTTTTTATCCCTTTCACATATTTCAGAGGCAGTATCAGTGCTCTAGCTTGTTGCTTTGTAGGTAGCAACACCAGCCTAGATTTGCCTGCTCCCAGGGAGATGTTACGTGCATGTGTGTATTATTTTATGTGTTCTACGTAATTACACTACGTCCCTTGAAATTATATTTAGTTAAGAAAATTAATAGTGAAGAAGATAAGTAGTTTCGTGAAGAAATTTTTAGACTATTTCTTACAATAAATTAGCCTAAAAAACACATATACTCATTTGGACGGAAATAAATTTCGTTCGCCTTCTTTTACTTTCTTTTTCCGTCCTTTCTTTACGGGACGGAGGGAGAGTAGAACCTGCGGGTTCGGCCGAACTCAGTAGCTTTGATCAAAACCGTTTATTTATCTTAAGAAATTTATTGAACATGTAAAAAATTATTAATTTAGAATTCAGTAACTTAAAAGATTTACAATCTCAAACCCATAATTTTCAACATTTTCCGCATCTGTTTCTTTGGACTCCAATTAATACAGAAGTCAAATGGGTGAGATGGGCCAAAATTGAACAGGCCAAAAATGTTAACGTAAAAATACAAGTTTATTGTCAAATCTCTCTTTTATTTTGTAGACCGCTCGATCGTGAAGTTTATTTTTAAGATATTTTTTATTTGAATTCATGCTTTTTGGATAATGATCACTCAATACTTGTTCAAAATGTGTTTAAGAGATCAGTACGAGCAGATCGGATAAAGGTTGTGTAGTAGGTCATAATAACTCGACACTTTCGACTCAAAATTATTTATCAAACAATTTGTTCTTATAATTGGGTAAATTTTTCTGTCTACCTATCTATTAATTCTCATTTTATTTCTCCCTAAATCAACCTTATTCTTATTTTTATATTTTAGTTTTAGCTACGAAAATTGAGTAACTAACTGAATACTGCAGCTTTAGCCAGATCAGCTTTTTAAACAGTGTATTGTGAGTCAACCTATTGCTTAGTATTTCAGCTCAAAACTTTTGACTGAAGGAGATCTTGGGCTCCCCCATTGAAAATTATATATCATTGACTCAACCCTTCATACTTTTCATGAGTTGGATCACATGGCTGTAGACTTAGACTATAATTGACCCCTCTATGCTCACGTCTCCAATCAAATTATACATCATAGTATCTCTTAAATTAAAGAGGGGCGCGCTCCCTATTAGGAATGTTATATCTAAGTTTCAATGTTGACAAGTGTACAAAACTAATATCTATTTACTTTTGACTGCAGAGAACAAGGCATCAGGCCCTTCGTTGTTGATCAAGCTATCAAAAAGGCATTAACTCAAATCTAACAAAGATGAAGAAGGAAGGACAAAAGAAATGGGAGACAAGTTGGGTGGAAAACACATCATAGTGGGAGACAATTGGAAGTGATGCTTCTTGTCATCAAGCACTCCTATATTATTTAATTTCCCCCCACCCCCAACCAACTGAAAACCATTTGACATGCGCTCATTTTTTCAAAGTAAGTATAAAGCATCTTGACATGGGAACGACATGGAACAGAGCACTCCATGATTTAACAAATTCCAGTCCATCTCTCCAACCCATCTCTCTCGAAGAAATTAGAGGCACCCTGCTCTAATCCAACAATCATCTCTCTTGAAGAAATCAAAGATACCTTGCTGGAATTAGACACAAACACACAACAATACTTGCCTATAAGGTCACTAGTGAACTCAAGGGAGTGTTGTGTGCAACTACAAACACTGTCTTCTAAGTCTCTCTAAATCTAAGTACAAACACTGTATTCTTAAGTCTACAAGTATCATAAAAGATAGAAGGAGTTAGAATACAAAAGAGAATTGTGTCAACATCCAGAAATCATTATTGCTAAACATCATTGGTGTTGAACGAGCCAAAACCATCACTGTTGTAATTCTTTATCAAAGATCTAAAAGAACCCTTGTAACCCAAGGAAAGCTGGACATAAGTACCATACCGGTACTGAACCAGTATAAAAACTGTTGTGTCTTGTGTTGCCTTCAAATTCACTGCATTCATCTGTCTTATCTGTGTACTGTACGAAAGCTAGTCGACTAAACTAAATCTTAGTCAACTAAGTTTTAATAGTCCACAATTCATCCCCCTCCCCCTCTTGTTCTTTCAATTGGTATCAGAGCGAGGCTCACGAACTTTACTTAAAAGCTAGTGAGAAAAAGATCATGGGATCAAACACAGTTGTCGGTGCATTATTTCAAGAAAGAACCTCTCAGGTACGACCTCCATACTTCAACGGACAACATTTTTCTCATTGAAAAGTTTTCATGGAAACATACACTATGTCATATGACATCAAAGTTTGGCGTGTTATAAAAAAGGGAAATCTTCCGATTCCACCAAAGAAAGATGAAAATGATCAAATCATTATATCAACTGATCCACTTGACTTGGATGATTACACTGATGAGCAAGCTGCCGTTATAACTGTGAATTCCAAAGAAAAAAATCTATTGTATATTGCTATCAGTGGAGAAGAGTATGAAAAGATTTCAAGCTATGAAACTTTCAAGAAAATGTGGGATAAATTGGAAATCACATATGAGGGAACCAACAATGTAAAAGAAACAAGGATCAACCTTCTAGTTCGTGACTATGAGCTATTTCAAATGAAGGATGGAGAATCAGTGGAAGAAATGTTCTCCAGATTCAGCAAAATCCTTGGAGATCTAAAATCCTTTGGTAGACCAATAAAAAATGGAGAACAGGTCAGGAAAATCCTTAGAAGCCTACCCACAATCTAGCAGCCCAAAGTTATTGCTCTGGAATGACAAGACCTTGACAAAATATCCTATGATGAACTTAGAGGTGATTTAATTGCCTTTGAGAAAACTCACTTGGACAGGAAAATTCAACAAGAAAAGAAGAAAGCAGTAGCCTTTAAAGCAACTGTGGTTGAACCAGAAAATGAAGAAGAAGAGGAAGAAGGAGAACAGGATGAAAACATAGCCATGCTTTCTCAAGTTGTAGCTAGCATGATGAGGAAGAACATATTCAGCAAAAGAGGGAAATCAAACTTCAGAAGAGGAAGGACAAATAATGAAAATAATAAAAATAATGGAAGATGCTATGAATGTGGAAAATATGGGCACATTCAAGCTGATTGTCCCCTACTGAAGACAAAACTCAGCAGGAACTTTCAAAAGAAGAAGTCTTTTGGAGCCTGGAGTGATGAAGAAGAATTTGACCTTGAAGAAATTGCAAATATGTGTTTCATGGCCATGAAAGAAGATAGCAATGAGGACTCAGGTGAACTCGGTCTTATGGAAGACGAGGGAACTAGTGAGGTACGTCTTCCTACTTGTTCTAACTGTTGTGAACTTCAAGAATTTGTTAATATTGCTCTTGCAGATATTGAAAGAGTTCTAAATGAACTCAGAAAAATCCAAAGAGAAAAAAAGGACTGGGCCTTGAAGTTGGAAGTGTGTGAAATTGAACGTGACATGCTTCAAGAGGAAGTAAATGAACTTTAACTTCAATTGAATGGATTACAAAGATCCACTAGTCATAATTCCATCAAATCAAATTTGACCACTCCCTTTAACTATTTGATTAACACTAGAAACCTTCAGGTATGCTCTTATTATGGTAAAAATAGTCACAACACTAACCAGTGCAGGAACAGAACCAGAGCAGAAAAAAGCTCTGAAAATCCCAATAAACCGTCGTGT
The DNA here is from genome assembly GCF_000715075.1 of Nicotiana tabacum. NCBI lineage: Eukaryota > Viridiplantae > Streptophyta > Magnoliopsida > Solanales > Solanaceae > Nicotiana > Nicotiana tabacum. The sequence goes on from NC_134102.1 coordinate 136,862,380, forward strand.
TTTTATTGTGGAAAACGTTGTCACACTTCTAACCATTACAGGTTTAAGGACAACAGGAGATGGGTCTAGCGACCTAAATCCTCTAGTCAAGTTAACACTTAGAAATCTAACCATTCAAGACCCAAGCAAGCTTGGGTACCTAAAAATAAGTAATCTTGTTTTGCAGAAACACTGCAAGAAGAATCGAAAAGGAAAATAGTATCTTGACAACGCGTGTTCCAGACATATGACTGGTGATAAACAATTATTCAAAACAGTCACCAAACTAGATGGAGGAACAGTTACCTTCGGAGATAAATTAAAAGAAAATGTTATTGGAGTTGGAAAAGTTCCCCTTAACTCAACATGTGAAGTGGATGAAGTATACCTGGTTGATGAACTCTGTTACAATCTTCTCAGTACTAGTCAACTATATGACAATGACTATGAGGTTTGTTTTAAGAAACATGGCTGGTATATAGAAGACAAATAAGGTAAAGTCATTCTTTCAGGTAACAGAGACAAAAATGTCTACACCATCAGTAATATAGATAGTCTTGGAAATCAAATTTGTCTTGCTTCTATGATCGATAACCCTTGGATTTGGCATAGAAAGCTTGGACACGCTAGCATGCATACTATCCAAAAACTCTCTAAACATGATCTTGTCATTGGTCTTCCAAAGCTAGATTTTTCAAAAGATCATATTTGTGATGCATGTCAACTAGGAAAACAAACTCGCTCATCTTTCAAAATCAAAAACATTATTTCTACTACTAAACCACTTCAACTATTGCATATGGATTTGTTTGGTCCAACCAGAACTGCTAGTATAGGTGGTAGAAAATACGCTTTTGTTATTGTGGATGATTTTTCTCGATTTACATGGGTTATTTTTCTAAGTCATAAAGATAGAGCCCTAAGAAATTTTGAAGTTTTCTGTAAGAAGGTCCAACGTGAAAAGGGATACTACATTTCCACTATCAGAAGTGATCACAGAGGAGAATTTGAAAGTAGAGCCTTTGAAAACTTTTGCAATGACCAAGTAATCTCTCACAATTTCTCTTCACCAAGATCATCTCAATAGAATGGAGTGGTAGAACGTAAAAATAGAACCTTACAGGACATGGCTAGAACCATGATTGTGGAAAACTCTCTACCTCACCACTTCTAAGCATGAGTTGTGAGCACTGCATGTCATATTATCAACAGATGTTTGATTCGGCCCATTCTTAAAAAGACTTCATATGAGCTATGGAATAGTAAGAAACCCAACATTGGTTATTTTCATCCTTTTGGATGCAAACGCTTCCTTCAGAATAATGGAAAGGACAATATGGGTAAGTTTGATCCAAAAAGCGACGAAGGTATATTTCTTGGATATTCTCTCTCAAGTAGAGCATATAGAGTCTACAATAAAAGAACCTTATGTATTGAAGAATCAATTCATGTTATTTTTGTTGACACTAACCCTTACTTAGGGAATGAAAAAGTTCCTGAAGATGAGGAAATTTCTATTGTTCCAAAATCTACTGTTACAGGAAAAGACTGTCAAGAGGAGTCGACTGGTCAGCAAGATCAGTCAACTGAGGAATATAATAAAGTCCAAGAATCTTCTTCAACAGAACAGTCGACTACTGAGGAAAGGGAAACAACTACAACCATCCCAAATGAATGGAAAAGTGAACCTAGATATCCTCACAAATTCATTATTGGAAATCCACACGAAGGAATCACTACCAGAAAGTCTCAAAAGCTCAATTCCCACATGGCTCTAATTTCTCAACTTGAGCCAAAGAAAGTGGATGAAGCACTAAAATACATTCACTGGGTCAAAGCAATGAATGATGAACTTGATCAATTTGAAAGAAATAAAGTATGGAAACTGGTTCCAAAACCTTGAAATACTTCTATTGTAGGAACAAAATGGGTTTATAGAAATAAGCTAAACGAATCTGGACTAGTGATGCAAAATAAAGCACGGCTTGTTGTACAAGGTTATTCTCAGCAGGAGGGAATCGACTACGATGAAACATTCATGCTAGTAGCAAGACTGGAATCTATTCGAATATTACTTGCCTTTGCTGCTCATAAAGGATTCAAACTATTTCAAATGGATGTAAAAAGTGCTTATCTAAATGGATACATCTCTGAAGAAGTCTATGTTAAGCAACCTCCTGGTTTTGTAAATGATACTCTCCCAGATCATGTATATAAGCTGACAAAAGCTCTATACGGACTCAAGCAAGCTCCCCGAGCCTAGTACGAAAGATTAAGCTCCTTCCTTCTAAATCAAGGCTTCAAACGAGGTAATATCGATACAACTCTGTTTATTAAGCACTTAAATTCAGGTAATCTTATTACTCAAATTTATGTTGACGATATTATTTTTGGAAGTCCTAACTCTGTTTTATGTGAAGAATTTGCTCATTCTATGAAAGGAGAATTCAAAATGAGCATGATGGGAGAGCTAACACTTTCTTAGACTACAAATCAAACAGTCTCTCAAAGGGATCTTTATCAGTCAAACCAAGTACATCAAAGAACTTATAAAAAGGTTTGGCATGGAGAATGCTAAGCCCATTGGGACTCCAATGAGTCCAACAACTATGCTTGACGAAGATTACCATAGAAAAAGTGTTGATGAAACCATGTACAGGGGAATGATTGGATCCTTACTATATCTCATTGCTAGTCGACCAGATATAATATTTAGTGTGTGTAAATGTGCAAGGTTTCACTCGGCTCCAAAGGAATCTCATCTTACTGTTGTTAAACGTATTAAAACATATCTTATTGGGACCTCTAAATTAGGATTATGGTATACTTACTCTAAAAATTTTGTCTTGAAAGGTTTTTCACATGCAGATTTTGCAGGTGATAAGATCGACAGGAAAAGTACTAGCGGCACATGCCAATAGTAGCAAGAAATAAAATTGTGTTGCCTTATCAACAACTGAAGCAAAATATTTAGCTGTTGGAAGTTGCTGTACACAAGTTCTTTGGATCATGCATCAACTTCTCGACTATGATTTATCTCTTACCACAACTTCCATATTCTGTGATAATACTAGTGCTATTTATTTGGCAAAATATTTTGTGCATCACTCCAGAGCAAAACATATAGAAATCAAGCATCATTTTATTCGTGATCATGTTGCTAAAGGTGATATTGCATTAGAATTCATTAGTACTGAATCTCAACTTGTTGATATTTTTACAAAACCTCTTTTAGAAGAAAGATTTTGTGTACTGCAGAAAAAGATTGGCATCATGTGTGTTTTATAAAACAAATCTTTTATATACGATTAAAACTCTTTACTTTCCTCCTATAAGTGTTAAGTTTACTTTGATAAAAGTGTAATTATTACACCTCCATCAGTACCGCCGAAACATCCCCTTAGAAGAGTCACTACTTTCTGAATTCGTCCTCTCCTTCAACCAATGCAACTCTTCAACCCTCCAAAGTCTAGATAAGAATCCTCCCACTTCCTCTCACTTCTCATTCTATCTGAAGGAATCCTCACCATGGTGAAAAGAAACCTCTCATCTTCCACTGCAACTAGACGAAGCAGAAGGTTTCAGAAAACTATCAACCCTGAAGAAACTATAGATTTGGAATCATCCATCGACTCAGACCCTCTCAAAACCGACAATGAAAGTAGTAAGTCGTCTGAGGACCTTCCTATTAGCCAGAAAAAGGCAGGAAAGAGGCCCATGGAGCAAACTCCCAAAAAATCTGCATGCAAGAAAGGGAAAGTGGAGAGTACTGAATTTGGGCCAGAGGACAAATTAATATTCTATGAACCAAATGAGAAATCAAGGTTTGAGTCCTATAAGTCGAAATATATGGCTTATGGATGCACTGTAAGTCTCTCTCTTATGAAAAATCTGCACTGTGATGTGATTGCTGTTTTCAATTTTCAACGTCTTTCCTTTCTATTCGATACTATTGAGAGCTCCGTATATGAAAAGCCTGTGAGAATGTTCTATGCAAATTTTTTTGTGAATGATAAAGATGACTTGGAATCCATGATTTTAGGCACTCGAATTGTTCTCGACTCTTATCAATTTGAGAAGATGTTTTCTGCTAAGTTTAATGGGTATGAGTTTTTTGTGCAAAATTCTTGGCCAAAAGACTTTGAAGTTTCCTTAGAAGAAGCAAAAGCCTCCCTGTCTGATAATCCTCCTGACATTGGTCCCAAAAATCTAGAGTTTGAACACCGGGTCTTGGCCCACATGATAGCCACCACTCTACTTCCTAGGACTGGGTCCCTTAGCACCTTATCCACCAGAGATATCTTTGTTCTTTACTGTCTTGTGAACAACAAAAGACTCAACTGGTTTGTATGGATTCGTCAATACATGCTTGAGAGTATCAGGGATATATCCTCTTCTGCTGCTTGTCTACCTTATGGCCTACTTATTTCACACATTCTTGGAGTTATGAAGGTTGACTTGACACCTTTCACACCTAAGCACATTACCAGTACCTATGATAAGACATCCTTCTCTATGATGGGTTACACTTTAAGTGATGATGGATGGGTTAAGCGCGCCAAAGTTTAGAGTGTTCCAGTACAGGTTGAATCTCACACTGAACCACCAGAGTCTCAGTCAACTGTCTCTCAAAATTTTTAGCAGATTCAACAATATCTAGACGGTGTAAGACTTATGTTGGTTGAGATGAAAGAGCAGGTTAACAAAATCAGAGAAGTCACCAAGGAAACAGGTATAGATGTGGCCAAGATTAGGATGGATATGAGAGCCACAGAGAGACAAGGAACCAGGGTATTCAACTCCATGTCAGAAAAAATAGACAAGCTCGTCAAAGATGATGAAACCTCCTATGAATCTTTCTGCACCAAAGTGATCAATACCCTCAAATACTTCCTAAGAAGAAATTAAGGCGTGATTAAAAACAATCTCTTGTGCTTGCTTTTGTTTGAAAAATTATTTTTGCATCTCTATGTATGAACCATCACTCTATGCCTCTGCTGAAGGCATTACTTATGTTGCCCTAACTAGTATGTATATTATCTGTATATTATTTTCTCATCTAGTGTGCATAGTATCTGAATGCATATTGTTATATACTGGGCTTGCACCTTCCTTTTTTTGATTGATGTCAAAGGGGGAGAACATGTATGGAGATGTAAATCAACAACTCAGGGGGAGCAATAATGAGTACAACAACTCTAAGGGGAAGTATACAACTCAGGGGGAGCAGTAATGAGTACAACTCTAAAGGGAAGTATACTTTGTTTACTCTCTCTTTATTGTCAAGAACATGTATGGAGAAGTAAAGCAACAATTCAGGGGGAGTAATAATGAGTACAAAAACTCTAAGGGGAAGTATACAACTCAGGGGGAGCAGTAATGAGTACAACTCTAAAGGGAAGTATACTTTGTTTACTCTCTCTTTGTTGTCATCATCAAAAGGGGGGAGATTGTTATATCTAAGTTTTAATGTTGACAAGTGTACAAAACTAATATCGATCTACTTTTGACTGCAGAGAACAAGGCATCAGACCCTTTGTTGTTGATCAAGCTATCAAAAAGGCAGTAACTCAAATCTAACAAAGATCAAGAAGGAAGGACAAAAGAAATGGGAGACAAGTTAGGTGGGAAACATATCATAGTGGGAGACAATTGGAAGTGGTGCTTCTTGTCATCAAGCACTCCTTCATTATTTAATCTGCCCCACAAACTGGAAATCAGTTGACATGCGCTCATCTCTTCAAAGTAAGTATGAAGTATCTCGGCATGGGAACGACATGGAACAAAGCACTCCATGATTTAACAAATTCCAGCCCATCTCTCTCTCGAAGAAATCAGAGACACCCTGCTCTAATCCAACAATCATCTCTCTTGAAGAAATCAAAGATACCTTGCTGGAATCAAACACAAACACACAACAATACTTGCCTATAAGGTCACTGGTGAACTCAAGGGAGTGCTGTGCGCAACTACAAATGCTGTCTTCTAAGTCTCTCTAAATCTAAGTACAAAGACTGTATTCTTGAGTCTACAAGTGTCATAAAATATAAAAGGAGTTAGAATACAAAAGAGAGTTGTGTCAACATCCAGAAATTATTATTGATAAACATCATTGGTGGTGAACGAGCCAAAACCATCACTGTTGTAATTCTTTATCAAATATCAAAAAGAACCCTTGTGACCCAAGGAAAACTGGACGCAAGTACCACGCCGGTACTGAACCAGTATAAAAACTATTGTGTCTTGTGTTGCCTTCAAATTTACTACATTCATCTGTCTTATCTGTGTACTGTACGAAAATTAGTCGACTAAACTAAATCTTAGTCAACTAAGTTTTAATAGTCCACAATTCACCCCCTCCCCCCCTCTTGTTCTTTCAAGGAATTTCTCTATTCGTAGTTCGAATCGAACTAGACATGTGGTCAAGGGAGGAGGATACATCCATCACAAACTAATAAAAATTATTTTTTTGATCTATGCATAATATTATTTTCTATACACTCTGTATAATTTTCCAAATCAATATTCAGCTGAACACCCTTCATCACAAGTGGCTACGCCCCTGGCTTCATTACCATTTCTTTCACGTCTCTTCAACTTTTACATCAATCCTTTTTATTTGGAATAATTTTTTGGTTAAAAAAGTGCATGTAAAGCGTGTAATTAAGTCGTCAGTTTCATAGCCATAAAATAATTGAAAGACTATTGCTAAGATAATTAAGAAAGAATGTAAGAAATTAAGGGAAACACATCTGCCTTGTATGATGTATCTGTTGCAAGTTTGCTGGTGTATGCATTTTTGCAGATATTCAAAGATTGAATTATTTAATATAATCTTTAAAAAAAAGTTTAATAATTTATAGCACAATATCTCTTATGATCTAAGCACACAAATTGATCTGATCCCTTTCATATACATCACCCACTGTATCAATGTTCTTGTTGCTTTATAGGTGGCAACACCGACCATGATTTGCTTGCTACCTAGGATGATGATATTATGCATGTGCATGTAATTATTACTCCAATTTTTTATTTTTTGGTTTTTCCTGCGGTGTCTGGTGTCTGCATTGGGGTCGATTAAACCTTCGAATTCACACCGAAAAGTTCTACATTTGGGATAAAGTGCTCTTTAAAAAAGGTTACTTCATACTGATCAAGACTCGATCCGAGACTTCTGGCTAAGTGAATGATTGTTTACACTTTACTACTCCAATACAACCCTTATTTGTGCATGTGTATTTTGTTTTATGTGTTCTATTAAGTAATAAATTTGTTTACCCTTACAACAGATAACAATTGAATTTATACGCGGTTTGAAGGATATGCAGATAGATTAACATAAATAATCAAGAATGTCAGATAAACGAGTTAAACACAAAAGGAATAATCAAACCAATTGTGATATTAAGGCCGGGCTTGGATTAACACTAGATAGTAGTTCTGCCCTCGACTGGACTCTCAATTCAAAACCAATTTTGTGTAAAGAACAACAGTAAAATAAGAACTTTTCAATAGCTACATTTCTTATGTACCCATAGGTTATTGAATTTGAATCAGATTTCGGATCAATCTATATTGAGTGACTGCCTCCATTATGTTGTAGCTAGTAAATACCACTATTTTTGGTTTTGGATCTTCCAAATCATTCCCGCAGGAGATCTGTACCCATTTTTTTCTGATCCTTCGAGAAAAAGATTCATTCTCTTCATAAAAAATAGGAGAGCTAGAGAGCAGAAAAATGAATATGTATTGCCTTGGTTTGCGTGTTACAATGTGTGTTATTGAATAAAAAGTCTGCTCTTTATATAGTAGAAGAGTTTTATCCCTACTACAATTCTAAAAAAAGGTAAAAGTCCTCTTTTCTCGTCAATTACTGATCCACTACCGACATCGGGCGAGATTCGCGCCGTGATATCTAGTGTGGTGCAGATATCACGACCCCCCGTTAGTTGTGTGCAACCGTTACCAAGCTTTCCGAGGTCTCGGAGTTCGTTCTAGGTTCGGGGAATGTTGTCTTATCAGACCAGGTGGCGAGCACTACATTCGGGCCTCGATACAAGAAGTTCCCAGCTTCGATTCCGATCCCATGTAATCTTATCCTTACTTCATCTGACCCATCGGGAAATCGGGGTATGCGTTAGCTCCGGTTTCACCCGTATATAGATAGTCCCCTCATTTTCAGGAGAGTAGGTTTGCCTAAACGATGAGAAACAATAGATGATCTCCGGTTCCTTCTTTCGTACGTTATAACTGAGATAACGGATAAGCCTAAACGTCCCATCAATCGCGTCGTTCTGACTTCGGACACATGTCGATCATCGGCTGGTCGCCTTTGAATGTGAAATGTGGCGTATTGATTATACTTTTCCCTATAAAAGCTTCGACCTTTTATACATCTTTCACTTTCCGATCCTAGCTTTTATCTTCGAATTTTCTAGCGGCTTTCAACTTTTTTAAACCTTCATTTCTTCATCTCTTCTTCAAATCTTCATATTTGTTCTTAAATTTCTAACCTAGATCTTCATCCATCTTCAAACCTTCATACTTTTACTTCAAATCTTTATATCTTCCTAGATTACAATGGCTAAAACTTCAAAATTAGTTCCTCAGCAGGCTGCCTCTTCATCTACCCACCCGGCCACAGATACCGAGGTGGCTGCTCCCGAGGCGGCCCCAGAGCCCCCCCATGAAAAGCTTTATACCTAGGGGCTATTCAAACGGGGATGACTTCAAGGTCGAGAAGGTCTCCGCCAAAGAATACTGTGGTGAAGGAGAATGGAGGTACATATGCTCTATTACCGTATCCCATAGTCCGAGAGGACTGTAAATGGGAAGGCAAGGGCGTGGTAGTCCCCGAGCATATGGATGATATAACTACCCATGTGGAGGGGTATTTAAGTGTTTACATTTACCCATTCACGTTGGGCCCGGTAGACCCAGTAGTTCTAGCCTTTTGTAAGAAGTACGAGGTGTGCCTCGAGTAAATCCACTTCTCCCTTTGGAGGATCGTGATCCTCCTACGCTATTTTGTGAACAACACCGAATCTCCTCGGTTCACCCTCGACCACCTACTCCATTTTTACAGTCCCCAAATTTTTCGAGGAGGACTAATCAAGCTTGTTCGCCGAGTCAGCTGGGCTCCATTTTCGAGAATCGATGAGGATCGAGAACGAGGATGGCAGGGGCATTTTGTTCGGGTAAAAACTAAAGATCTGATCCCTTCCGAGTTCCTGCCATTCCCCGATAAGTGGAATGAATCTCGTAAGTGTAGTCTTTCCTTAAGTGTCAATTTTACTTTATTTCTTCTCTCATCACCAGTATGTATGGTCGTGCAGCTGTTGCTCGGGTTCCCAATTCAGTCCCCCGGCTCAAGGAGTGGATTGAGGCAATATATAAGCAGATGTCCTATTACGAGCATGCATGGCGCAAACTTTCGAAGGGCAGATGTGAGGCCCGTTCTCATAGTAAGCCTAAATAGTTATTTCTACGCCCCAACTTATATAAAACTAACTTCTTTTCCTTTCCTTCGTAGGTTTGCCTAAGACAGCCAAACTTAGGCCACTAGATAGGGACGAGGATGCGTCCTTACTTGTCGATCCCTCCATTTCGGGACAGTCTGGGGCCGTCGTAGGGGAGAAGAAAAGGATAAGAAAGTCCTCGAGCTCCCCGGACCCTGAGGCGGAGATACAAAAGAGGGCGGCTACCCGGGCTCGTAAGCCCAAGAAGAAAGTCTAGGGTACCGGACCCTGACTTCCTTCACCGGCTCAACGATGATCCCAAAGAAGACGACATCTTCATCGCCCATGGATCGACCCCTACGGGGAGCAGGCGGCGACCGAGGGAAGGGGCCATGAGGTCAATCCTCTTATGATTCGAGAGGCCGAACTGGAGACGGATGTTGTGTCCTCCTAAGAAACCATTCCTATACTGAAGGAGGTGACCGGTATGATTGATATCATCGAGACGCCCTCCTATACCGATTCCATGCTTGAAGAGGCCCAAATGGGTAAGGAAAAGTCAAGCAAAGGAGTTCAGGGTGCAGATGACCCTCTCTACTCCTTATTCGATGGCATGGACATGTCCACATTGGAAGATTTTTTCAGCCTAGGTGACCTGAAGATATCGAAGAAGGACGTGCCCTCAGAAGTTGGCGGGCCGAGTTTGAGCCCAAAACTGGTGAAGCATTTTCCCGCACCGAGCGTGGACCCCGACCATAAAAGAATAGTCATTCTTATGGTCCCGGAGGATGCCTGGGTTCTATCCGCTCCTATGGGCGTAGCCAGTTATCTTTGATGCCTAGTGACCAAAGAGGACCAGGCAAAGATGAACGAGGTGGGCGCGTCAAGTCTTTTTAACGAGGCACGACAGGCGCTAAACCGGGTAAGACATCAACACTTTTTCACTCCATTTTGAATTCCACTTAATTTTTGATATCTTTTACTATTTTTGTTGTTTTACAGGACTCAGTGCTTCACCATGAGAGCTTCCTCCAGTACCGCTTGGAAATCAGCCAGCTGGAGTTCGAGCTCAAAGAGCAAGTCCGGAAGAAGGACATGTACATGCTTCTTAGTGAGCAACAGGACAGAGCCGTCAAAGACCTCCAGGCCGAGCTGGACAAGGCTCAGAAGGAAGCTTCAACCCTGAAGCGGGAACATGCCGACCTGGTTGAAAAGTGTCACGCTCCAACCTCGGGCGACCGGTGCTCAACCGAGATAACCCGGCTGAGCAAGCCTGTACAATACCTTCTACCCGAACTTACTAATGAATAAAGATGATATATGTTTCATTAGTTAGACATTGTGGAGGATCATGTGAACAACACCAATTTATTATCATTAGTTACATCGTTTATAAGATTCAAAATACATACACTTTCATAGTTTGAAGGGGAAGAAGTGGTACAAATACAACATTACCAATTTGACATTCCCCATACTAACATACCATCCACGCTATGTCTATGGAGCCTCTATTAGATACAAAAGAGTATAATGATAGTGCTGACAAAAAGGCTCTGGCTATACCTCAAAACATGGTGATAAAATGGCACAAAAGATACGCGACCCCGAAATGAAGTGGGGCTCACCAAGTTAGCTGGGAAGCGGGTGTACCGCTATCACTGATCAACGCCACATGCTGTGAAACCGCCTGCATCCATTAAAAATGCAGCGCCCCCGGCAAAAAAGGACATTAGTACATATGGAATAGTACTAGTATGTATGACTAAAACCCCTCTCATTAGAACAGGTAAAAATACAAAGAAGAACAGTCATAAAATCGATGGAAGCCTCAAACATTACTAAAACATCAAGTTAGGAGCAAGAGTAGTTTTCAAGTAAATTTCCATTATTTTAGGTTGGGAGATCTTAGCACCGATATACCACCGTGATATTAGAACGGAGTTCGATCACTCCCCGATTGGCTAGGCCGTCTCACTTAAAGACATCAACCACAGTCACAATCACTATCACGATTTCAATCATTATCTCAATCACAATTTCAAGCATAATCACCACCAAGTGTGCGATATGGCATCCGATCACGACTCGACCGGCTAGGTCGTCTCACCATAATGCCATAGGGATCGACATTACCATTTTCTAGCAATTATCTCATCCCAATAAAGGGGAATATTCTCATCACATCAATCTCATCCCAAATGAGGGGAATAATCACAATTCACTCCTACATTGGCACATGTAGTTTCGGGATTAGGCTATTTCATCCTACCCTTCCTCGGTGACTAATGATACTCCCAAAGTGTTTATCATTTAAAGGATTTATAACTCATTTCAACATCTTTTACATGTTTCTCAGTTTTATTGGCACTAGTGGCCCAAATGTAATATCATTCTTGGCACGTTGGCCGTATTTCATATTTCATGCTAACCTCTTTCACTTTCAAACATTATCACGGATTATCAACAACAAAGCATTTATATTCAAGACTTTGAGTATACATGTGAGCAAATAAAAGTCTTAAGCAAATTGAAATTTCTACACAATTTGGCATAATAACTTTCATTTGAAACACGACTTGAAGTCATAATATTTAGATATGCAACTCATACTTTGAACACATTCTCAAATAGTAACATAACATGACAAGAATATTTGGAATACATATTGAACATATATATTCTGACACAAAGCTTTCTCGAAATAGTCAATTTATATTGAACAACTCGAGACATACAAGGACATTGTGGGATTCAATTATAAGAGAGAAGTTTAGCCAACATACCTCATTTTGAGTTTCCTTAAATTACTACAATGTTTTGAAAATCTTAGCAACTTCGATCTCTAGGATGAAGACCTAGTGAGTTTTCCTTGTGAATTCTCCAACTTTTGAGCAAGAATTGATGAACAATAAGCTTAGGAACTTCCTCTCTCACTCTATGGCACTTTCTCTATTTAGAAATATCAGACTTTTTCTTTACAAATGGTCCATAACTATTATATATTGAAATAGGGTCGGGTTATGAAATTAGAAAAAAGAAAGCCCCGATACAGATCTGCGGTCACATAGAGGACCACATAACACTTCTGTAGTTTGCAAAATGGACCACATAATGGCCCTCCGGAATTGGACATTTTTGTGCAAGTATGCGACAGGTCTGCGGTCCGCAGACCAATTTTGCGGTCGCATAAAGGACCGCAGAACCTTCTTCCAAAATTTCTCATGTTGGCTTCTGCGACGGATATGCAGCTCGCAAAATGGTTATGTGATCACATAATGGGCCGTATAATAGTTCTCAAAAATTTGCTCAAAATATACTTCACTATACGGCCGATCTGTCGCCCATAAACTGGTTCTGCGGTCGCATAGTGGACCGCAGAAATGCCATGGTCTGCAAAATGATTCCTTCAACTCTCCAACGTACTATTCTACAACTCTCGATCAAATTACTCTACCTCGGCGCCACGAAACCCCGGGTTTTAGGTGAAATTTTTACGGGGCCTTACATCCTCCCCCGCTTCAGATCATTCATCTTGAATGAGGGTCAAAATTCACCATAAGCATCCAATGTGATTCAGCTATTACTTCATGTACCAACAGTTCCAAATCTTTTACGAACTCCCTAAATTTCCAAACATTTTGCGAGAGTTTCCCCTATAACTGGGCCTATCCACCTATCAGAGAATCCAGGAACCAATCCTAACAACATATACATAATCCAACGACGCAATATAACATGAAAATAACACCAACCGTGGCCTCATGAGCAGTATATTACCAAAAAGGAACACCCTTAACATTAATTGTACAAGTGAAACATAATTCATAGAAGGTAAACTCTTAACATTTTTGTAGAACACAACTTCATAAATACATAGTTATTCAAACAAATGAGGCTACTTCTTCTTTATTTCTTCCTCGTCTTCCCAGGTGGCCTCTTCGACCTGTTGGTTTTGCCATATTACTTTCATAGAGGCAATTTCTTTATTTTTTAGCTTTCAGAATTGCCTATCAAGAATGACAACTAGAATCTCTTCATAAGTCAGTTCTTCATTGACCTCTACACTCTCAACCGGAATAATAAGCGACGGATCTCCAACCACCTTCTTCAATATGGATACGTGAAACATCGGGTGCATTAAAGACATCTCTGGAGGTAGTTCAAGCTTGTAAGACACCCGACCAATCCTCTGAATGATTCCGTACAAGTGAAACATAATTCATAGAAGGTAAACTCTTAACATTTTCATAGAACACAACTTCATAAATACATAGTTATTCAAACAAATGAGGCTACTTCTTCTTCATTTCTTCCTCGTCTTCCCAGGTGGCCTCTTCGACCTGTTGGTTTTTCCATAGTGCTTTCACAGAGGCAATTTCATTATTTCTTAGCTTTCGGACTTTTCTATCAAGAATGGCAACTGGAATCTTTTTATAAGTCAGTTCTTCATTAACCTCTACAGTCTCATCCGGAACAATAAGCGACGGATCTCCAACCACCTTCTCCAACATGAATACATGAAACACTGGGTGCACTAAAGACATCTCTGGAGGTAGTTCAAGCTTGTAAGCCACCGACCAATCCTCTGAATGACTATGTACGGTCCGACATACCTCAGACTCAATTTCCCTTTCTTACCAAACTGCATTATACCCTTCATGGGGGAAACCTTCATGAATATTAAATCATTTTCTTTGAACTCCAAATCTCTATGACGCACATCCGAATAGGACTTCTAATGACTCTGAGCGGTTTTCAACCTTTCCGTAATGATCTTAACCTTCTCCATAGCCTGATGCACAAGGTATGGCCCTATCAACTATGCTTTCCCAATCTCGAACCATCCAATGAGAGATCTACATCTTCTACCATATAAAGCCTCGAACGGTGCCATCTGAATGCTAACATGATAACTGTTGTTGTAGGCAAGCTCTATGAGCGGCAAATGATCATCCCAGCTGATAAGTAGGGAGTTTAACCTATTATTTACTCTCTTTTACTTGTGTTTTAGGCCAAAAATGCTTGGAGGTATTCCCGAAAACTAATGAAATATGCTTGCTTGTAGGAATTGTTCAAAATAAGCCAAAGGAATCAAAATCAACTCAAAAAGGAGTCAAAAGTTGAACAAAAACCAAGGCTGAGCAAAGAGGTCTGAAACGCGGACCGCACAAATATTGTGCGGCCGCGAAAGCCATGATGCAGCCACGATAAAAATTACGCGGTCCGCGAGAGGGAGATCCAAAGAGTGATTTTTGGCCTAATTGATGAGCGCGGACCGCATCAGAAATGTGCGGCCATAAAAGTCCATGTGCGGCCGCAGTTGAAATTTTGCGAACCGCGATGACTGAGATTCAGAGAGCTAACAACTTGAGCAAAAGAGAGAAGTGCGGACCGCACCAGAATTATGCGGCCGCGGAATCCCTTATGCGGCCGCGATCGAAATTATGCGGTCTGCGAAATGAATAACCAGAGAGTTGATTTCAAGCAAAACTCAAGCAAGTGCGGACCACGCCACTTTTATGCGGCCGCATAATCTGGAGCGCGGCCGCACTTAGAATTATGCGGTCCGCAAAAGTTCAATTCAACCCAGATCCAAAAGAGAAGAACGCGGACCGCATCAGAATTATGCAGCCGCGAAAGCAAGAGTGCGGCCGCACTCAGAATTACACGGCCGCACAACCTCCGCATGGGCATTTTTGTCAGATATTTTCAGCTTAGTACAAATAGAACTTTTTATCATTTTTAGGTTATGTTATATTTTGTATACGGCTGACTTTTCTGTTTTTGGAGTTTTTGTACTAGTTTCACTTTTTAACATTAGATTTTCATTCCACAAATTAATATTATGGATTTTATCTTCATTTCATCTTTAATTTCTGCTACTTCCATGAGTAGCTAAACCCATAGCTAAGGTTTTGACCCAACCTTAGTGTGCGTATTTAATGGGTATTTGATTTTAGGGCCTTAATGTGAATTGGTTAGTGATATTTAGCCTAGTTCTTGCTAGAACTGAAGAATTAATGGTTGCAAACATTGATTCATGCCTTTATGACTTAGTCTCAACTTGAAAAAGAGGGACTAAGTCTTGGTAAACTAGGCTAACAAGGAATTGGGGTGAACTCAAGAAATTGATAGCCCTAATTAAAGGGTTAAACCTGGAGATAATAATACCCAACTTGAGCCAATATCACTTGATTTGCATGAATACCCATTTAGACTTGAGAAAGCCAAATTGGGTAAAATCACTCAAACTACCGAGAGGTATAGAGTGAGTACCTGGGTGTGATAGCTATATTACAATTCCAACTAATTAATCTTTCCTTAGATTTTTCTACTCGTTAGATATCCACCTAGGTAGAAGTCACTACCCTAGTCTCTTTAAACATTTGAAAAACAACAACAAAAATATTGTCCTTAGTTTTAATTATTGCAATCTTTGGAGTAAAGTTAGAAATAGAAGAACCAATCAAGTTTGTGGAAGTGCAATTAAAGCCAAAACTTGCAATTAACTTAGATATATACCTAATCCCACATTCTAATTCCCTGTGGATTCAATCCCGACCTTTGTTGAGTTTATTATTACATCAACCGCCTCGCTACTCAATTATGGTGTAGGTTTGGCACATATCAATTTTTGGCGCCGTTGCCGGGGAATTAAACGGATTTAGCTATATATCTAGGTATTTGTATCTTTTGTCTTTCTTTCCTTCTGAGTCACTAATTTTGTTTATGAATTGCTTTTAGGTACAAAATGGCCTTAACAATGAGCCCCTCAGAAATTTACCATTGGGGGCGGAGGTAGATGACAATCAAGTGGATGAGGTTCATCCCGAGCCTCAAGTACACATGCGAGGCCGACCGCCTCCACCAAGAGCAGTGCATCGGGTGTTACCGAATGAGGGCTATGCAAGTGCAATAGTCCCGCCCTGAATTAGGGCGGGCAACTTCCAAATTACCAACGCGATGCTTACACTGCTTGAGCAGCGGGGTTTCTTCACCGGAGCTCCATACCAAAATGCCTACAAGAATCTCAAAGGGTTCGTTGATACTTGTTGGGGGAGCAAACTAACAAATGTCATCGATGGTGCATTGCTGTTAAGGATATTTCCCTTTTCTCTACGGGGAAAGGCTTTGGATTGGTTAGAGAGACTGCCCAATTATTCCATCCACGCTTGGGATGAGTTGGCCGAGAAGTTCATTGCCAAATTCTTCTCTCCGGCACACATGGCTACACTAAGGGATGAAATTTTAGCTTTCAAACAAGAGTCCAATGAGCCAATGCACGAGATTTGGGAAAGATATCGCACCATGGTCAAAGAATGGCCAAACAATGATATGACCGAGGCCATGATCCAACAGACCTTCTACATGGGGATCAACACAACAAATCAGTGTGTGGTAAATCAACTCGCTGGGGGTAACTTCATGAACACGCCTTATTCTGAAGCTTATGAAATCTTGGATGAAATGGCGGACACCTCTTGGCGTGGCAAAGTAGATCCAATGTTCCTCAGGGTGACCCAAATGTTATTCACCAGCACAAGGAGCTACATGATCATGGGCAAGCTATTGTGGAGTTGACAACTACCATGAACTAATTGGTCAAGACTCAGCTTCAACAGGTTCAAGGGTCGAGACAGGTGAATGCTATGGAAGGGGTGAACATGATGGTAAACAAGAGACATCAACGAGGTCAACAAGTACAAAACCATCAGGAACAATTTGAGCAAAGTAATAGTGGGTATAATAAAGATGATTTATATGATGAGCAAGATGAAGATGTTCAATATGTCAACAATTATCAAGGTCAAAGAAGCAATGCTCCAAATCAACAACAATGGAGATCACAAGGAAACCAAGGAAACTGGAACAACCAAGGCCACTAAGGAAGTTGGAGTGGTGGAAACAACAATGATCAAAGCAATTGGGGTAATCAAGGAAATTGGGGAGGAAATAATCAAGGTAATTAGGGTGGCAACAATCAAAACAATTAGGGGAACAACAATAATCAAGGGGGTTGGAACAATAACAATCAAGGAAGTTGGGGGTCGGGCTTTCAGAGGCCCCCGATGTATCAACAACCAAACAACTCGCCTCCATATACGTCGCAAGGTCCTAGTTTTTCCAATAGTGAAATGTGACGGACTAAAAACATGTTTAAGCAAATGATGGAGAAAAACGCCGACTCCGATGCCCAATTAGCCTCCCACAACACTTCTATCCGCAACTTGGAAGTTCAACTTGGCCAAATTTCTCAAGCTTTAAATACTCGCCAAAAGGGGGCACTACCTAGTGATATGGTGGTTAACCCGAAAGGTGGGAATACGGGGCATGCAATGGCCGTGACAACAAGAAGTGGGAGAGGTGGAGTTTCTAGTACCTCAAACCAAAGAAAACATGTGGGCGATGATGTGTTGGTGCAAGATAATGATGAGCCAAGAAATAATGTTCAAGCTAATGAAGAAGCGAGGATTGATATTGATGAAAATGTGGAGGAGACGCAAGAAGAAGTGAACCCGTCTAGGGAGCACGTGACTGGCATGCCGGAACCGGTAATGCCAAAGGCTAAGGTACAAATGCCAAGGCCTCCTCCTCCATACCCTTAGAGACTTGCGAAGCAAAACAATGAGAATCAATTCAAGAAATTCATTGATATGATGAAAAGTTTGTCCATAAATGTGCCGTTGGTTGAAGCCTTAGAACAAATGCTGGGATATGCCAAGTTCATGAAGGATTTGGTAACAAAGAAGAGATCAATGAACTATGAAATGATCAAAATGACACATCAAGTGAGTGCTATGGTGCACTCCATGGCTCCAAAGTTGGAAGACCCCGGTGCTTTCACAATCCCGTGCACTATTGGGATTGCCAATTTCGCCAAAGCTCTATGTGATTTGGGGGCAAGCATTAACTTAATGCCCTATTCTGTGTTCAAAACATTGGGGATTGGGCAACCAATACCCACATCCATGAGGTTTCAAATGGCGGATCGGACAATGAAAAGGCCATTGGGGATAATTGATGATGTGTTAGTTAGGGTCGATAAGTTCATCCTCCTCGCAGATTTTGTGATACTTGACTGTGAGGTTGATTACAAGGTGCCAATCATTATGGGGAGACCTTTCCTTGCTACAGGGAAGGCCTTAGTTGATTTGGAAGCTGGAGAGCTCACCTTCCGGGTGGGTGATGAAAAAGTTGTGTACCATGTTTGTAAATCAATGAGTCAGCCAAATAGAAACAAAGTGTATTCGTTCGTGGATCTTGTGACCGAAGTAACCATCGATGACACAAGTGATGTGATAAATGTGGAAGATACCTTGGAAATTGTGTTGTTGAATCATGATGAGGATGAGAAGGAAGGCTTTGTAGAATGTGTCAATGCTTTGCAAGGAATGGGATCATATACTTATAAGCCCCGAAAACTTTCCTTGGATCTCAAAAATCGGAAGACTCCACCAACAAAGCCCTCAATCGAGGAGCCTCCCACCTTGGAGTTAAAGCCTTTGCCTTCACACCTTAGGTATGAGTTTCTAGGCCCTTGTTCTACTTTACCTATTATTCTTTCCTCGTGCTTAACTAACGTGCAAGTAGATGCCACTCTTGCGGTGCTTCAAAGGAGGAAGAAAGCAATAAGTTGGACATTGGCAGATATTCGGGGTATAAGCCCCGCTTTTTGCATGCACAAAATCATTTTGGAGGAGGATGCCAAACCCTCCGTGGAACATCAAAGACGATTGAATGAGGTCATGAAAGAGGTAGTAAAGAAAGAGATCATCAAGTGGTTGGACGCCGGGGTGGTTTACCCCATTTCCATTAGTTCGTGGACCTTGTCGGTGCAATGTGTCCCAAAGAAAGGGGGCATGACTGTGATCACAAATGATAAAAATGAATTGATCCCCACAAGAACTGTCACCGGGTGGAGAGTGTGCATAGACTATAGAAAGCTCAACAAAGTTACGCGGAAAGACCATTTTCCGCTTCCATTTCTTGATCAAATGTTGGATAGGTTAGCCGGACGTGCTTATTATTGCTTCTTGGATGGATATTCCGAATATATCCAGATTCTTATTGCACCTGAAGACCAAGAGAAGACCACCTTCACTTGTCCATATGGCACTTTTGTATTCTCACGGATGCCATTCGGGTTATGCAATGTACCGGCAACTTTTCAGCGGTGTATAATGTCCATATTCACTGATATGGTGGAGGACATTCTCGAGGTTTTCATGGATGATTTTTCTATCGTGGGGGGTTCTTTTGAAGAGTGCTTGGATAACTTGGATAAGGTATTGGCACATTGTGAAGAAACTAACTTGGTGCTGAATTGGGAGAAGTGTCACTTTATTGTCAACGATGGCATTGTCCTCGGTCACATGATTTCCAAAAATGATATTGAGGTTGATAAAGCAAAAATTGAAGTGATATCCAAACTCTCTCCCCATACTTCAGTAAAAGGAGTGAGAAGCTTTCTAGGTCATGCGGGGTTTTACCGCTGATTCATCATGGACTTTTCTAAGGTGGTAAACCCCTTGTGCAAACTCTTGGAGAAAGATGCCAAGTTTCCTTTCAATGAAGATTGTATGAAGGCATTTGAACTACTCAAGAATAAGTTGACTACCACTCCTATTATTACCGCGCTAAATTGGAGCTTACCATTTGGGCTCATGTATGATGCAAGCGATGTGGCAGTTGGTGCGGTATTGGGGCAACGAATTAATAAGATCTTTCATACGGTCTACTATGCTAGCAAGACCATGAACAAGGCCCAAGTCAACTATACGGTGACAGATAAAGAACTCCTAGCCATTGTCTTTGCTATGGAGAAGTTCCGCCCGTACCTAATGGGTACAAAGGTGATTGTTCACACCGACTATGCGGCACTTCGTTATTTGATGAGCAAGAAAGACTCTAAGGCGAGGTTGATGCAATGGGTGCTTATATTGCAAGAGTTTGATCTAGAGATTCAAGACCAAAAGGGTAGTAAAATCAAGTGGCGGACCACTTATACCGATTGGAGGAGGAGGGAAGGCCACATGATGGCCTTAAGATCAATGATTCATTTCCTGATGAACAACTCCTTTTCATTTCTATAATTAGGATGACATGGTTTGCCGATGTGGCCAACTATCTTGTGAGTGGCATTGTTCCGAATGAGTTCTCCTCAAACTAAAGGAAGAAGCTCAAACGGGACTGGCTGGACTACTATTAGGATGAGCCATATCTCTTTAAAATTAGGAAGAGCAATTGGGTATTCTTGAAGCTTGCCATTCTTCGCCCTATGGTGGGGCGAGAACTGCTATAAAGGTCCTAAACTGTGGATTCTATTGTCCTACCTTGTACAAAGATGCTAGCGAGCTCGTTAAGCATTGTGATGATTGTCAAAGGGCCGGTGGGATCTCCAAGAAACATGAGATGCCTCTCACCGCCATCCCGTAGATTGATATTTTTGATGTTTGGGGCATTGACTTTATGGGTCATTTGTGAGATCATGTGGGAATATCTATATATTGGTAAATGTGGATTACGTGTCCAAATAGGTTGAAGCCATGGCTTTGCCCAATAATGAAGCTCGGAGTGTGTTATATTTCTTGAAGAAGAACATATTCACAAGGTTTGGTACCCCAAGGGCCATCATTAGTGATGGGGGTTCGCATTTTTGTAACAAAGCCTTTGACACTTTACTCTCCAAGTATGGTGTCACTCACAAGGTGTCAACCCCCTATCACCCCCAGGCAAGTGGACAAGTTGAAGTCTCCAACAGGGAGATCAAGAGTATTCTATCCAAGACTGCCAATGCAAATTGGACTGATTGGTCAAGGAAACTTGACGATGCTCTTTGGGCCTATAGAACAGCTTACAAGACTCTAATTAGTATGTCTCTGTATCAGTTGGTGTTTGGGAAAGCATGTCACCTTCCGGTGGAATTAGAGCATAAGTCCATGTGGGCATTAAATAAATTGAACCTTGAGTGGGATGTAGCTGCCAATCTTCGGGTGGAGCAGTTGAATGAACTTGATGAGTTCCGGTTCCATGCTTACTCCAGTTCGTCCTTATAAGGACAAGATGAAGTACCTACATGATAAGTATATCCGGAACAAAGAATGTAAAGAAGGTGACCTCATTCTTTTATTTAACTCTCGGTTACGGATGTTTCCGAAAAAGCTTAAACCAAAGTGGAGTGGTCCTTTTGAAGTGGCATGTGACTCATTTTGGTGCTCTTGATTTGAAAAATAAGAATGGTGAGATCTTCAGAGTCAATAGGCACCAGGTGAAGCACTACCTTGGTAAGGTTGATGATGGCCACGTTGTGGCATTGCTCCATTTCAAATGAATGATGGTAACATGCGTCGTGCTGCGACGTTAAATCAAGCGCTTCTTGGGAGGCAACCCATATATTTTTCTTTCTTTTGATTTTCTTGTTAGATTAGGCATTGTTTTGGACTAACTGGTTGTGAAGTGTAGGTAGGAATTGGGTGTGCAGTGCAAAAAATTGACAAGACAAAAATTGGCCAAGTGGTGAAATTGTGCGGACCACACCAGAATAATGCGGCCGTACAAGCCCTTCGCGGCCGCACAATTCTGTGTGTGGTCGCACAGCTGGAAGATATAAAATGCCAACTCTCTGAAGTTTGGCCTGACAAAATCCCTTCCATTTTTATGCGGACCGCGTCACTGAATCAGCTGCTGAGTTAGAAAAGGTAAAGAGTGCGGACCGCGCCAAAATTTCGCGGCCGCACTCAGGTAAGTCGGTGGGCCAAAGTATAAATAGAACTTTTTGAGACTATTTACACTTTACACACTCTGACCTCTCAAGCATAGTGCACTCTTTCTTGTGTTCAATCTCATCCCATATTCATCAATTGTTGATTTCCTACTATATTTCATTACTGGTATGTTAATTTCAATGAATTAATTTTATCTTTTTCTTTTCTTTTCTCTTTGTTGTAGTTTTCTTTTTATCTAGGGTTAAATTCATGCCAAAAATGTGAATTGATGCTTAATTCTTGTTTAGAAACATTTGGGTAGTGTTTGAATGCATAATGGGGTCTGGGGTTAGTAACCGTTATTGTTAAATTGCCAGTAACCATGCCTAATTAGTGAAACCCCCAGTATTAATCATACTAAAGTGCCACTCTGATTTGGATTTCGTGGCCGCACACATTTTTGTGCGGTCCGCGCTAGGGTAGGCGGCCGCATACAAAATTGTGCGATCCGCGATACTCTAGGTTGAAAGCACTTGTCATTGCTAAGTTTTCGCGGCCTCACTCAATTTTGTGCGGTCCGCGGTTAGTTTTTGCGGCCACACTTAATTTTGTGCGATCCGTACAATTAAACTTCAGAGACCCAACAAATCGATTATGCGGCCGCACTCAATTTTGTGCGGTCCGCGATGGGTTTTTGCAACTTCACTCAAAAGTATGCGGTCTGCGTTGAGGTAACTTCAGAGAACCAGTAGTTTGAACCTGGGATTTTCACGGTTGCACTCATTTTTGGGCGATCCACGATGGGCAGTCCGCTGCCGCACTCAATTTTGTGCGGTACACACTGCCCTGTTCTGAGAAGCAGTGTCTTTCTTTCCAACGGTAATTCAATAACACATGTTGAACCCCAATTCTAACTGACTTTCACTACTTGTTTGTTTCAGACAATGGTGCGTTCACGTGGTCGAGGTGATACTTCCAAAGGGAGGGCAGAATCCTCCCGAGGCTAGGGTAGAGGAAAACCTAACATGCCACTATCAGTCCAGAAAGTTGTGGGCAAAAATACTACTCTCAGTAGACCACCTCCGGAATCCTCAGACACCAGTGAATACCTTACATCCCGGGAAATGTCTGAGGGGGATTCTGTACAACCACAACCGAGGGCACAATCACAACAATTCCCCGACAGATTCCGTTTAGTCGATGAACCTACCTCCTCCTATAGTTCTTCTGATGGCTCAGAGGGAGGTAGTCAGGCACCCAAACCATCTTCCCCACCTGCTACAACACCTGCCCCAACAGTTACTCCTATCATTTTAGATGAGGATGATGAGGTCCTGGATGACGGGAGAGGGGGTGACACAATTATGGGAGGCCTGGCTAGATCAATGAAGCCGGAGGTGTGGGTTGATAGGTTTGTAAGTGAGAAGGCGTATGGAAAATTTCGGGAATGGTGGCCCCAAAGGTCGCTCATTCTTAAGCGATAATTCATAACAAAAGACCTAAGCCAGCACAATCTGAATGTCCTAATGCAATTTACGAAGAAAAAAGGATGGAAATGGTTCAACTGTCGGATGCATAATGCAAATGAATACCTCGTCAAGGAATTTTATGCCAATGTTGCCCACATCAAAAAGGGTACAAAGGTGACGAAGGTCCGAAACTTGAAAATCTGGTTTGATGGTCACGCATTGAACACATATGTAGGGTTTGAGGATGTCGAGGTAGTGCAATACCTGGAAAAGCTAGCCTTGGGTGAGGCAGTTCGCCCATGGCTAGCTGAGATACTCGCTATTCTGGGGACAACACCTGCATGGCTCACAACAGGAGTTCAAATTGTTAGAGCCACCCTTAACTTTGAAGCAAAAGGGTGGGCAAGATTCGTGTGCAGCCGTCTTGACCCGTGCCAGCATGAGAATGTCCTTCCACTCCCCCGGGAAGTATTTGTAGCTTCCATTATGGTAGGATATCCTATTAATGTAGGAAACTTGATGTCCTATAACATCTCCAATGCAGTCCACAAAGAAGAAAGATTGTATCCCTACCCCAACTTCCTCACAGAGTATTTCCAAGACCAGGGGTAGAGCCGAGACATTTTGATGTGGAGGTGAAGGCTAAAAAGCCTTTATCATGGTACCACCTCCAGGGAGCGGACAACCCTAAATTCAAAGGTAAAGCCACTACCTTCACTGGCCAGTCTAAAGAGCCAGGGGTACTGGCCACCGGGTCAGTTGCCTAGCCCTCCACAGTAGTCGGTACTTCTGCTGGAGCAGCTGTCATGCCTCCTTCTTCCTCCGGACCTTCCCTCTCAGTGCCACTGTCCATGCCCACATCTTCTATTGACCCTCATACTGCACTGCGGGTTTCACAGACACTATCCAGTCTCAACAGCTGGGTGCAGGCAACTACCACAAAGCTGACTGCCATATCCAGTACAGTGGCAGCATAGTCTTCAGTCCCATCAGAGCTTCAGGTACCTCCATCAGTGGAAGACTCTTTGAAGAAGATTCTGGACAACCAGAAGAAGATTCTGGACGACCAAAAGAAGATCCGAGAGACTCTTGATACACATGGGAGGATTATCAAGAATTTGGGGAAGCAGGTGAAGAAGATGCGTAAGACTCAGGCATCTAAGGAGTCAGTGGAGAAGTTGAACAAAGAGGTTGAG
Organism: Nicotiana tabacum; assembly: GCF_000715075.1. Taxonomy (NCBI): domain Eukaryota; kingdom Viridiplantae; phylum Streptophyta; class Magnoliopsida; order Solanales; family Solanaceae; genus Nicotiana; species Nicotiana tabacum. The sequence goes on from NC_134102.1 coordinate 136,887,192, forward strand.
AATATTGCTTCTGTTGGTGACATTACACTAGACCTTCTCATGGAGGAGACAGTCCCAGCAGTACATGCAATAGTGCCCGAAACATCAGATGCAGCAACCGGCCAGTCTGAGGAGCCGACTACCACTACACACACTGCTGTGGAGCTGATTCAGATGCTCAGCAACCCCGTAGTCCCCCAGTCAGAGGATGCAGAGATACAGTTAGAGGATACAGAGGGTGCTGAGGACCCGATGCAGACAGAGACCACATAGGGAGTTTTCTCTACTCTCTACCCCTTTTTCCTGTTCTTATTTGTTATGGACATTGAGGATAATGTTATTTTTTATTTGGGGGTGGTCCATTTGGATTTTATGACATTTGGTATGTAATAACTATTATACTATTTTCCTTTATCTTTATTTTTCACTTTTGGTATGTATATATTCATTTCCATTATGTATATATTCGCTTTACTTCATTTTGTACATATTCAGTCTACTTTCCGTAGTTTACTTCATAACTTCTTTTGGCGTTTTTCCTTAGTAGCATAGCTTCTTATTTACTTTAGTAACTTCTTTTTAAGTTGTTAGCTTCTTTTTACGTTTGTGTGAACAATAAGCCTTTGGTTTTCTTAATGCCACGGTTCTTTACAAAAGTGGATGTTGTGTGAACCGGGTGGCTCTGCCCAACAATGGATGGCGTGACAACCTTCTTAAAAGATTGAGCCCTTTTTATTTATATTTTTGTATATATAGTAGTAATGAATAAAAGTGTCTCAAGCAGTCTTCACTTGGCAATAACACATTTACCTTCGACCTTATGGTTAGAAACAAGTTGATTGGCAAAGAATAGCTCTAGTTGTGACCTTTAGACTCTTGTGTTGACTAAAACAATCATCGAGTGGGTTTTTTGAGCCATTTGTGATTTTCAATCTTAGCTAGGGTTGCTGTGGACCCTCGACTCTATTCTCTTTAACAATCCAGCAGCTTGAGAGGTGAGGTATTGAATTGCAAGTCCAAGTTCCGTGCCAATAAGTCTAGAACTTGCCCTGAATATTTTTCTAGGCGAAATTCTAAGTGTAGCTCGACTTGAAAAATGATTGTAGGATCTCCTTGATCTAATTGGAAACTTGAAATCTTCTATAGCCTACCAATGTGACATCCCTAGTCAACCCCTTTGAGTTGGAGCCTTTTTTATTCAATAGCCATGTTACAAGCCTTTATCCGTTTTATAATGACCCTCTCTTGGCACCCGATCTTTCCTTAGCATTCTTGATACAATTGGCAAAAGCATAAGTTTGGGGGAAAGACGAGGAATGTGAAAGTGATAAAAAGTAAGCAATGATGAAAGGCATGGAGTGAAAGACGAGGAATAAAGTAGAAAGTTGAAGGGATTCAAAGTAAGCAATGATGAAAATAATGGAGTGATTAGAGGAGAAAAATGATTGTCATGAGCAAGAAAGAGTGACATTATGTCTCTCTAGCTCCCCTAAGGAAGAAGAAAATGATTCAAAGAGTCAAGAAAGTATGAGCCAAAAAGAGGAAATGGAGTGCTTAAGGAAAGATGAAACCATCATATGCCGATAAGTCCTACCTTGATCCAAAAGCCTTCATTACATTCCCGCAAAAGCCCTATATAATTACAAGTTGAGTGAGCTTACATTAGTGGTGATTTACATAAGGGGCAAGCTTATGGTACTTAGAGCCGGACTTGTGACATTCTTTTGAGAGAGATGAGCGCACTTCTTCACAATCCTTGTTTTGAGTGTTACATTCTAAAGTGAGATTTGCTCATGGAGAGTAGAGGAGGAGGAGTTTGGGTTCCACAATGACCTACGTGATAGAGCGAACTTCCTTGGTGAATTAAGTCAACTCTTGATGCTCTAGTGTCACATTAGAACTATGGTACTAAAGGTCAAAACATGGTGTTGTTGATAACTCATTTGTGTTGAGGGTAATTGTTAGTCCCAATTGATGCATGATTGATTCACCTTAGGCCAGCTGAAATACCTTTTTTTCTAGTGGAGGTGGGAATTACCATATTTGCTTGAGGACAAGCAAAAGCTTAAGTTTGGGGGAGTTGATAAGTAGGGATTTTAACCTATTATTTGCTCTCTTTTACTTGTGTTTTAGGCCAAAAATGCTTGGAGGTATTCCCGGAAACTAATGAAATATGCTTGCTTGCAGAAATTGTTCAAAATGAGCCAAAGGAATCAAAATCAACTCACAATGGAGTCAAAAGTTGAACAAAAACCAAGGCTGAGCAAAGAGGTCTGAAGCACGGACCGCACAAATATTGTGCAACCACGAAAGCCATGATGCGGCCACGATCAAAATTACGCGGTCCGCGAGAGGGAGATCCAGAGAGTGATTTTTGGGCTAAATGATAAGCGCGGACCGCACCAGAAATGTGCGACCGCGAAAGTCCCTGTGCGGCCACTATTGAAAATAAGCGGACCGCGATGACTGAGATTCAGAGAGGTGACAACTTGAGCAAAAGAGAGAAGTGCGGACCGCACCAGAATTGTGCGGCCGCGGAAGTCCCTTGTGCGGCCGCGATCGAAATTATGCGGTCCGCAAGATGAAGAAATAGAGAGTTGATTTCAAGCCAAACTCAAGCAAGTGCAAACCACATCACTTTTATGCAGCCGCATAATCTGGAGCGCGGCCTCACTTAGAATTATGCGGTCCGCGAAAGTTTAACTCAACCCAGATCCAAAAGAGAAGAACGCGGACCGCATCAGAATTATGCGGCCGCACTCAGAATTACGTGGCCGTACAACCTCCGCATGGGCATTTTTCTCAGATATTTTCAGCTTAGTATAAATAGAACTTTTTGTCATTTTTAGGTTATGGTATGTTTTATATACGGCTGACTTTCTGTTTTTGGAGTTTTTGTACTAGTTTCACTTTTTAACATTAGATTTTCATTCCACAAATTAATATTATGGATTTTATCCTCATTTCATCTTTAATTTCTGCTATTTCCATGAGTAGCTAAACCCATAACTAAGGTTTTGACCCAACCCTAGTGTGCGTATTTAATGGGTATTTGATTTTAGGGCTTGAATATGAATTGGTTAGTGATATTTAGCCTTGTTCTTGCTAGAACTGAAGAATTAATGGTTGCAAATATTGATTCATGCCTTTATGACTTAGTCTCTACTTGAAAAAGAGGGACTAAGTCTAGGAAAACTAGGCTAATAAGGAATTGGGTGAACTCAAGAAATTGATAGCCCCAATTAAAGGGTTAAACCTAGAGATAGTAATACCCAACTTGAGCTAATATCACTTGATTTGCGTGAATACCCATTTAGACTTGAGAAAGCCAAATTGGGTAAAATAACTCAATCTACCAAGAGGTATTGAGTGAGTATCTGGGTGTGATAGCTATATTACAAGCCCAACTAATCAAGCTTGTCCTAGATTTTGCTACCCGTTAGATATCCACCTAGGTAGAAGTCACTACCCTAGTCTCTTTAAACATTTGAAAAACAACAACAAAAATATTGTCCTTAGTTTCAATTATTGAAATATTTAGAGTAAAGTTAGAAATAGAAGAACCAATCAAGTTTGTGGAAGTGAAATTAAAGCCAGAACTTGCAATTAACTTAGATATACACCTAATCCCACATTCTAACTCCCTGTGGATTCGATCCCGACCTTTGTTGGGTTTATTATTGCATCGACCGCCTCGCTACTCAATTGTGGTGTAGGTTTGGCTCAGATCACCAGCTACCCTTGAAGTCAAGAACACAAGCGCAACATATCCTCGAGCGTCTGAATAGTCTACTCTGCCTGCCCGTCGGTTTGTGGATGGAAGGTTGTACTAAGATTTACCTGAGTACCCAAACCTTGCTGAAATTTCTTCCAAAAATTAGCCGTGAATTGTGCCTCTCAATTTGAGATAGTAGAAACTAGAGTGCCATGCAACCTAACTATTTCCTTGATATACAACTGAGCATACTGTTCTACAGCGTCGGTAGCCTTAATAGGTAAGAAGTGAGCTGATTTCGTGAGTCAATCCACAATCACCCAAATCGAGTCGAACTTGCGAGGTAGTCCCACCACAAAGTCCATATTGATCATCTCCCACTTTCACATCAGAATTTCTATGTTCTGTGCCAACTCACCGGTCCTTTGGTGTTCGTCCTTCACATGCTGACAATTTGGACATCTTGCCACAAAGTCCGCTACATTTCTCTTTATATCATTCCACCAGTAGACTTTCTTAAGATTATGATACATCTTTGTAGATCCTGGGTGCACGGAATACCTAGAAGTGTAAGCCTCAGTCATGATTCTTTCCCGGAGACCATCTATATTTGGAACACATAATCGCCTTTGGTACCCCAGTGTACCATCATCCATGCAAAGAGAAAAGGCCGCAGTCTTATGTTTATGAATCCCCTCCTTAAATTGTACCAACAATGGATCGTCGTATTTCTTCTCCTTGACTTCCACAACAAGCAATGATTCAGCCCTATTTTACACAAGCACCCCTCCTTCGCTAGAATATGTAAGACAAACTCCCAAATTAGCCAACCGATGAACCTCCTTGGCCAACGGCCTTTGATATGTATCCAAGTGAGCCAAACTATCCATCGATATCTGGCTAAGAGCATCCGCCACAACATTAGCGTTCGCTAGATGATATAGGATATCGATGTCGTAATCCTTGAGTAACTCAAGCCATCTTCTCTGCCTCAGATTCAATTCTTTCTGTTTGAAAATATATTGAAGGCTCTTATGGTCTGTGAATATATCCACATGGACCCCATACAGATAATGATACCAAATTTTCAATGCAAATACTACCGCTGCAAGCTCTAAGTCATGTGTTGGATAATTCTTTTTATGATTCTTGAGTTACCTAGAAGCATAAGCTATCATCGTGCCATGTTGCATTAATACACACCCAAGTCCGATTTTTGAAGCATCACAATATACTACAAACCCATTTGTACCCTCTCGTAAAGACAACACCGGTGTCGTAGTCAATCTTGATTTCAGCTCTTGAAAGCTCCTTTAACAAGCATTTGACCATTGGAATTTAACCGCCTTCTACGTCAATTTAGTCAACAGAGAGGCAAGAGTAGAGAATCCCTCTACAAATTTCCTGTAATATTCAGCTAAGCCCAAGAAACTGCAAATCTCTATTGGGATTGTAGGTTTAGGCCAATTCTTCACTGCTACAATCTTTTGAGAGCCAACCTTAATTCCTTCGCTAGAGACAACATGACCCAAGAATCTAACAAATTCAAGCAAAAATTCACATTTCGTAAACTTTGCATACAATAGGTGCTGATACAGAGTCTGCAGAAATGTCCTGAGATGATCGGCATGGCCCTCTTGACTTTGTGAATATACCAGAATATCGTCAATGAATACTATTACAAAGGAGTCAAGAAAAGTCTTGAAGACTCGATTCATAAGATTCATGGAAGCTGCTAGGGCATTTGTTAGCCCAAAAGACATTACCAAGAATTCAAAATGATCATACCGGGTCCTGAAAGTTGTTTTCAGAGTATCCAGCTCCTTGATCTTCAATTGGTGATACTCGGATCTTAAATCAATTTTGGAGAAGTACTTAGCACCCTTCAATTGGTCAAACAGGTCTTCTATCCTTGGCAATGAGTACTTATTATTGATCGTGACATTGTTGAGCTGCCGATAGTCGATACACATTCTCAGTAACCCATCCTTCTTCCTTACAACCCTCGATCACATTACTCTACCTCGACGCCATGAAACCCTGGGTTTTAGGTAAAATGTTTACGGGGCCTTACAAGAAGCTAAAGGTTTTTGAAGATACAAACGAGGAGTTAGTTGTGGTAACTAACAACACAACCTCCCAGGTCCAACAGAAGATCGACCTGATCAACCAACTCCAAGACGAGATGAACGGAGTCAAGGCCATGGCCGAAGAATGGAAGGGCAGAATGGACTTGCTGGCTTCGGATAAGGAAATCGCGAAGGCGGAGCTAGCATCAGTTGAGAACCAACTCCTGATGACAAAGGACAAAGATGAAAAATGCTCTCAACTGAATGATGATCTTCGAGTACACTGAGCTCGGTTGTCGCAGAGCGAGATTCCCTCGGTAGAGAATATGAGGCAATGAATTCTAAATTGGACACCACCTCCGCCGATTCCGAAGAAATAGTGACCCAATACAAGGCCGACGCGGAGGCAGCCGAGACTCGCCTAAGAACAAAGGCTGAATATGTGAAGTAGCTGTCCCAAAGAGAGACCCTCGAAGAGATCCATGCCCGAAGTTTTGACCTGTCAGATAAGATCAAGGAAGCCAAAAAGCTCGAGGTTGAGGCAAAGGAGCTCTTAGAGCCTGAAGATGCCGAAGGCACCGAGGGTTCCGAGGGCTCCGACGGTTCCGATGACGAGTCGGGCCCCATTGAAGACCAGACATAGATGCCTTAGTACTTTTTTTAGTTTTGTTTGTTCCCTCATGTATATTTTTTGTGTTTATTTTGAGGCCATTTCTATTGGGCCTTTGTAAATATACTTCGGAATATATATATATATGAAAATTTCTTTTTCTGGCAATATCGTGTTTTTACTTTTCCAGCATCTTTTTATAATTTCTATTCATGTAATGTTTTTGATGCCTTAGCATAGAATCAAATGTAGTTATGGGGCATTCATTTTTTGGAGGTCCGAACGGAGCCCTACCTCGATACAACATTGTTTGCTCGAGCTTTGAAACCTTTGTGTGACCGGAGGTTTTCATGATGCTTAAGTGATTTTAGATGATGCTTTTGCCTAGGGTAACCTTTTAGAAGGTTTTGAGTTTTTATAAAGGCCTTACTTTATGATTATGACCTTCGGATGTCTCCGAGCCGCTTTTAGGATGGTCGTAGCCTTTTATATTTGGGCACCGCCTAATAGATTTGGTGCCTCCGGGATTGTGTAACCCGGATTGTTCGAACTTTCTTCGGGCGATAGTTCCCGAGTAGGGGTAGTCCGTGGGCTCTTAGGATCTAGAATTTAAGAAGCAAGAAAATGTGTAATAGTAAGGTAGAACTATCTTTCATTTTTCAGTATGTAAAGTACCTGATCGAAAGCGCACAAAAACTTATATCATGGCTAGAGTGGACTATGTGAGCAAGGTTCATACGACCGTTTGGCCCTTACAGTGAATCCTAACCACCAAGCCTTAGCTTCTAGCATACAAGTTTTTTTCTTTTTTCCTTGCTAAAAACCTTAATCTGAGGGTAATGGCCCCCTGTATTCGAGGTCGAGCTTGAGAGGGCTCGGATACTTTTGATATAAAGTGAATGATCATTGACTCTGGTATGAGACCGATCTTAGAATCTAAGTTAGCAAATTTTACTGTTGCCTCGTTAAAAACCTTATCAAAAAACCCATTTTGGGACAAAATCGATTTAAGGAAAAAAGAGTGCAACGCATGCTTTCAGACCCAATAGCCATATCCATCCATGGCCATTGCCTACAAATGTTAGTCTGATTCATAACATGATTAAAGAGTAATCGAGTTCGTACCTCAGCAGTGGTACCGCTTTAAGCGTGTCACGTTTCAATTGTTCGGTCGTTGCACATTGTTTCCTTCTTTGAGTTTGTATGACTCTTTGCTGGTAATCCCAACGACTTGATATGGTCCTTCCCAATTTGGTCCTAGCTTCCCCTCGTTCGGTTTTCGAGTGTGTAATGTTACTTTCCTCAACACCAAGTCCCCAATCTTGAAATGTCGGAAGTTGGCTCTCCTGTTATTGTATCTTTCTATCTGCTATTTCTGGACGGCCAACCGGACTAGGATGGCCTCCCATCTTTCATCCAATAATTCTAGGCTCGTGATCATGGCCTCGCCATTTGACTCTTCTATTGTATATTGGAACCTGAGGCTCGGTTCTCCTACTTTGACTAGTATTAAGGCTTCGGCCCTGTAGACTAACAAAAATAGAGTGGCCCTGGTACTAGACTTAGAGGTCGTACGATATGCCCATAGGACTATGGGTAGGATTTTCTTCCATTTCCTTTTGGCATCGGTCAACCTCTTTTTTAGGTTTTGAATTATGGTCTTATTTGTTGATTTCGCTTGTCCGTTCCTATTAGGGTGGTAAGGTGTTAATAGTATCTTCTTAATCTTGTGATCTTCAAAATCTTATTTACCTTACTGCCGATGAATTATTTCCCATTGTCGCATACGACCTCGGCCGGTATCCCAAATCGACATATTATGTGGTCCCATATAAAGTGAATGACTTCTTTCTCCCGGACCTTTTCGAATGCTTGAGCCTCGACCCATTTGGAAAAATAATTGGTCATGAATAGTATGAATTGAGCTTTACCGAGTTCCCGCGGTATGGGACCGACGATGTCCATTACCCACTTCATAAACGACAATGGGGATAGGATCGAGTGGAGTAGCTCTCCAGGATGATGGATCATTGGTGCGTATCTCTGGCAGTCGTCGCATTTTTGTACGAAGTTCTTTGCATCTTTCTCCATTTAGCTCCAATAATAGTTGGCCCTAATTAATTTGTGGACCAAAGATTCTCCCCCCCGAATGGTTCCTGCAAGTGCCTTTATGAACGTCTCTAAAGGCATATTCGGTATCTTCCGGTCCAAAGCATCTAGCTAGCGGGCCGTCGAATGTTCTCCTGAACAATTTCCTTCGAACAAGCTAAATCTGGCATCCTTGGTATGTAGGGCTCTCGATTCTTGGGATCTGAGGGAAATTTCCCAATCTTCAAGTAGTCTATGTACTTATTCCTCAAATCCTAGGTTAAACTCATTGAGTTTACTTCAGCATGGCCTTCTTCTATCACCGACTTCATGAGCGGTATGACTGTTCTCAAACTGAATTCATCATCATCAACTGATGACCCCAGGTTAGCCAAAGCATCGGCCTCGCTGTTCTAATATCGGGGCATGTGCTATAGGGTCCATTCCTTGAATTGATACAGTGTTACCTGTAATTTGTCTAAATACCTTCGCATTCGTTCCTCTTTCACTTCGAACGTCCCATTGACTTAATTTACAACGAGGAGAGAATCGTACTTAGCTTCGATCACCTTGGCCCCAAGGCTTTTAGGCAATTCGAGACCTGCAATCATGGCCTTCTACTCGGCCTCATTGTTAGTCAATTTCACAGTCCTAATAGACTGCCTAACTCACTTCCCGTAGGTAGTTTCAGCACGATGCCGAGCCTGGACCCCTTTGCATTCGAGGCATTGTTCGTAAAAAGGGTCCAAATTCCAGAGGTAGTCCCCGAGGTTAGCAATATTTTCCTTTCGAAGTCGGGCACTAAAGCCTACATAAAGTTGGCCACGAAGTCTGCCAAAATTTAAGATTTTATGGCAGTTCGGGGTCGATACTCGATATAATACCCGCTGATTTTGACGGCCTATTTGGCCAACCGGCCCGAGAGCTCGGGTTTGTGCATGATGTTCCTCAGTGGGTAAGAGATTACGACACATATTAGGTGGCATTGAAAGTACGATTTTAACTTTTTGGAGGCGCTTAGCAAAGTGAGCGCTAATTTTTTCAGGTGAGGATACCTTATTTCAGCCTCGCATAGAGTTCTACTGGCATAGTAAATAAGAAATTGCGTACCTTCCTCTTTTCGGACTAAGACTCCACTTACCGCCACCTCGAAAACCGCAAAGTAAAGGTACAACTATTCATCCTCCTTCGGAGTGTAGAGTAGGGGCGGACTTGAAAGATACCGTTTGAGTTCTTCCAAAGCTTGTTGGTATTCCGTGGTCCAGGAAAAGTTATTCTTCTTCTTCAACAGTGTGAAGAAGCGATGGCTTTTGTCCAAGAAACTCGATATGAATCGGCCTAGAGCGACTATATGCCCGGTTAACCTCTGAATGGCCTTGATGTTGTCCACCATGGTGATGTCTTATTTGGCTTTGATTTTGTCGGGATTGATTTTGATCCCTCAATTGGATACCATGAACCTAAGAGATTTTCCGGATCTGACCCCGAATGCGCACTTTTTCGGGTTCAGCTTCATATTGTATTTCTTCAATATGTCGAAGGTTTCCTGCAAATGTTTCAAATGATCCTCTGCTCGTAGGGGCTTGACTAACATGTCGTCAATATAAACTTCCATTGATTTTCCTATATGTTCTTCGAACATCCGGTTTACTAGGCGTTGATAGGTGGCACTTGTGTTCTTTAATCCGAATATCATTTCGTTATAACAATAGGTGCCAAATTTAGTGATAAAGGAAGTCTTTTATTGATCGTTCGGATCCATTCGAATTTAGTTGTACTCGAAATAGGCATCGAGAAAGCTAAGTTGAGGCCTCCTCTTATGTTTAACTGGGCGGAATTTTGGATCCAAACATAGCTTCTGAGTGGCTATTTCTGGCGGGATTCCTGTCATGTCAAGATGGGACCATGTGAAACAATCTATGTTAGCTATAAGAAATTCAATGGGTTTTTTCCTGAGCTCGAGAGTTAACCCCGTGCCCAAGTATACCTTTTGATCGAGTAAGTGTTCAATCAATATGACTTGCTCCAGCTTCTCGACCGGCAATTTGGTGGCATCGGAATCATCAGGAGCTATGAACGATCTAGGAACTCTGTAATAATCCTCCTCGTCTACTCCTCGCTCTGCCGGTTCAGTCGGGACCGGTATGAGTGATTGCTATTTAATTTCTTCCTTCTTGGTCGGCTCCGTATTATTTGATGTCAAGACCAATGGCACCGGGATCACCTCATCGACTGCGAACATTTTCTTTGCGGTCGGCTGCTCTCCGTAGACCGTCTTGTTTCCTCCCGGCGTAGGGAACTTCAGTGCCTTGTGTAAGGTTGAGGGTACCAACCTCATGTTATGAACCCATGGACTTTGGAATAGGTCGTTGTACCTCATGTCCCCTTCGATCACGTAGAATTTGGTATCTTGGATCGTCCCGGTGGTGTTCACTGGCACAGTTATGTTACATCTCGCATTGTTCGTACGTTAAAGTTTCATCTTTAGTTAACTAACGTAGACTCGGGGATGAGATTTTCTTTATATTATAAGCATTATGCTATTTCAAATACATGATGAGTAAATTCGTGAAGGAGAGAAGGTAAGCATATAGAAGAAAATGAGTTTCGTTAAAGGTTGCCAATTTGGGATAAAATACGAGTCGAGCGATAATACCCGATATTTATGGACTAGTACCATACAAGGTACCATATGACCATGATAGTATGATGTATAAAGTATATTAAAAATGAGTAAAATTTTAAGTAATGTGAGACAATTCTTAATTATGCGGGTAATTGGTTAATTACCAGGTAACGGGACATTACCTAATCACCTAATAAGTGGATAAAGATTTAATAATTCCTACCCCACCTCCACGTGGCAGCAAGCCACTACTATGGCCTATGCCACTTAGTCATAGTGGCTTAGTGTCTATTTAAAGTTACAAGACACTTACGTGTAAGACATTATAAAACTTAGTTTCATAACATTACAAGATTTGGTTTTCTTCCTAAAAATCCTATTCAGCACATTTCAAACCAGAATTTGGTTTCATAAAAATTACGTTCAAACTCCATCCAGCAAGATTTCAATAAACTTCTTGCAACCAAACAATTCCAACGAGAATTGTTAGAACCATAGCAACGCAAAATTTTGCGGTTCTAAAAGAGTACGGTACAATCTTTTTCTAGAATATTATACGGATTTTTCCTACTCCAGGTATGTTAAGGCTAAGCCCTTCTTTCATTTTGGCATGATCCTGTAATTACACGAGTTTGATAACGAAGCATAAAGAAAAATTCATATCCCGGAATTTACATATATTTTTCTAGTTTTGTAAGTTATAATATTTTCTTTATCGGGACTTCATATTCATTTGAGTATTTTCTTTTTCCAGTCAAGAGAGCAGAGAGTCTATATAGAACAACTCAAATTTCAAACCAATCTATATGGCAAAAACTAATGATAAATACTAGTCAATATTTTTACCTGATATATAGCTTGTGTCTCCATGAATTGTACATCATTCAAAGAAACTTTAAGGAATAAGCACGTATTGCTTGGTCTATTACATTTGGTATGTTTATTATCTTATCAAATCAATTGTGTTTTGTGGTCAGTAGAATTCATTTGAATTACATTGCATTTCCTCAATAAGTGTGCAATATATATTACGTGTACAAATTAGATTTTTATATATCTTCCACACTATAATAACAATATAGCAAAATATTATTATATAATAAGACATGGCTTATAATACTGATATTGTGATTAGCAACATGAAGAACTAGCTTCATCATGATACATTAACACATCTATTCCAATTCTACATCTAACTATCATAAAATATATATGGATTTTGTTGAGATAAGTAGGATTACTAACCATAGTTAGCTAAGGTGGTTAAGAGGAGCATTAGTTAACTTATTAGAGTGGTTAGTTAGAAAGTTAGTTAGGAGGACAATATTACATTATTTTTATTACAATCGAGCTATAATCGATGGCCAAGCCCCTATTCGGCAACCTCTGATCAGATGGTAAGTTATATACCGAGCCTACTGTGGCCGAGCGCCTATGAGTGAGCCCAGATGGTAAGTTATGAGTGAGCCTACTGTGGCCGAGCGCCTATTAGTGAGCCCAGTTGGTTGAGATACAAAGCCTAGTATGGCCGAACGCCTATGAGCGAGCCTACTACGGCAGAGCAGTTATATATATATATATATACCGAACCTTATAGGGTCGGACAGTTATTTTACTTATTATATTGAAAGAATTGAGTCAGTATCAGCAGGTAAGCATATGTTTAGATTATCAATTCAGTTTCAGCTTTCTGTATACTGCCTTACATACTCGGTACATTATTTCGTACTGACGTCCCTTTCTGGGGATGCTGCATTTCATGCGTGCAGGCTCAGACAGACAGACGGGTAGACCTCCTCAGTAGGTGTTGCCCGAGTTCAGCTTTATCGATAAGCTCCCCATCCTTCGGAGTTGTCGAGTCTAGAAGTTTTGTGTACATCTTGTGTATATATGTAGATAGGTTATGGGTAGGTCGGGGCCCTGTTCCGATCATAGTACATCTCTCAGTAGAGGCTTATAGACATATCCTGACAGTTACTGCAGTATGTTGGGCTTGTAGGCCCTACACGCATATTTTGTTGGCTTGTCAGTTATAGTGGTTATGACGGCCTTGCCGGCCCAGCTTTATGTTGACATTTAGTCAGCGTTAGTCTCTATTCAGTTTTATATTTTGCTTCACACATTATCTTGTAATATGGCCCATGGCCAGATTATGACATTACATATTCAGAGCCTCTTAGTCGCATGTGGTACGCAAGGATAGGTAAGGCACCGGGTGCCGGTCTCATCCCCAGGCTCGGGGCATGACAAAAGTGGTATCAAAGCAATTCTGTCCTAGAGAGTCTACAAGTCGTGTCTCGTAGAGTCTTGTTTATGGGTGTGTTGTGCAGCACACTTATAAACAGGAGGCTACATGATATTTAGGATGGTTACTTTTCTTTCTAATCCAGATTGTGCGATAAAACTGAGTCATAAGTATCCACTCCTAATCTTTTCCTTATTTATGTTTTTTTAGTGATGCCTATTACTACTAGACGATAGGCACAGGCCGCTAGCGTAGGTCAGAAGGCTACGAAAGTATTAGAAGGAGATATAAGTTACACTATAGAGTCAGACCCATCGAAGATCATGGGCTCTATTGAGGAGGATCCATCCGATGATCCATATGAGTCATTCTTTCGAGTAGTTTCGACCACTCCGCAGCAGATGGGGTGAGAGGAGTTCTGACCTCACAAAGGCCCTTGGTTTCATTATCGCAGCCCGTTGATCAGGGTATGAGGGGAGTGGTGCACGGATTGGCATATGTTAGGGTATTTGCGGACACCAGCTCTTCTGAGGTTCCAGATAGTCCACAATCTTGTGAGTCCGTCAATCAAGGTTTGTCTGTGTATGTTATGGGATATGCAGAGGAAGAGCATATTAGTAGGGCCAAGAGGAGGAGGGTAACTGATAAGGATATGGAGATTCCGCTTCGAAGTGTGTCTGATCGAGGCTCTCACATAGGACGAGGCAAGGACCCTCTACTGTAGGCTTCCTCCGGATGTCAGTTTTTGGTTGGTGAGCTCTACCTCCTCTTGGAATATTACCAAGTCAGGGTTATGAATATGTTAGGTTGTTTAAGGAGGACGTATGGGGCCCTATCCCGACTTGTATATATTATGGTTATGTTTACTTAGAGGTTTTGCAGATAGTATCCTGTATATAGTTTTTGGTATGACATATCTACGGCTTTGTCGGCCCTTATGTATCCATATAAACTTTTTTCTTGAAGGAATTCTGCGAGTTAAGTCCTAATATTGTTACGTATATAGCTCCTCAAGAAAGACGACTAGAAACTTCCTATTAGGAATCGCTTCCTTTCAGGTTGTGTTGTTACAGAGCAGACTGTTCTAACAGGGCGGGGGAGACGGATTTCATAGTCAATTCATTAGGGTTGTCACCTTCTACCCGGAAAAGTATCCACCGTTTTCTTTATCTAAGAAGGGTGGTGCCTTAGCTCATGGGTGTAAAAACTTTTGGTCATGTGCTATCTGCTTGTCCAAAAGGCCAAGCCAATGTAACCGGAAAGGAAGAGTTTGATCCTAGCTCATTAGTAGGACCAGTTCCCCTCTCAACTACTTATTAATTAGTTGGTAAACCCCCTTCCTTTCGGTCTAGTAGCTAGTAACGTAAATCAACCTATTATATCAACGAGATGCAAAAAGAATAAAATTAGCAGAATATGAAAGAAAAAGAATTTCTTCTCATCTACCTTTGTCTCAATCATGGGCGATTGAAGCGCGTTGCTAGATCTCTGCTCTAGAAAGCTATACAGGCAACAACGAACGCGCTTTGACCAGTGGAATCGGTGAACTACACTTGCTTCTGGATAGATGTGTGGGACAAAAGGCTCGTGGTACCTGCTGCCCACCCTTCATTCTCTACTTTGAGAGGGATAGCGTATCCACAGAAGAGAGAGTACGGGCCCTTGCCCAATATTTAGTTTAGATGCGGCTCGAATGTTGTGTAGCAGGCATTGATTGATGGGATAAAAGAAGCACGTATAGATGTGCTCATAATGGCCCGTGATAAGTTTGATAACAAATAAGGATAAGGTACGTGGTGCTTGGTTGGGTAGAATTTGATGTTATAATGGGTATGGATTGGTTGGCTTCTTGTTATGCTAACGTTGATTAAGGATCAAAGGTAGTTCGATTCTAAATTCCAGGAGGGCCTGTTTTTGGAATAGAAAGGTAATACGGCATTGCCGAGAGGTAGATTTATTTCCTATCTTACGGCAAGGAGGATGATCAGAAAAGGTTATGGTTATTACTTAGTTCGGGTAGAGACTGTGGAAGTAGAGTCACCAACCGTTCAATCTATCCCTATGGTTAATGAGTTTCCCGATGCTTTTTTTCCGATAAGCTTCCAGGTATTCCCCCAGAGCGAGAGATTGATTTTGGCATCGATTTGCTTCCGGGAACTCAACTAATATCCATCCCTCTATATAGAATAGCACCTGCCGAATTGAAGGAGTTGAAGGAGCAGTTAAAAGATTTGCTGGAGAAAGGTTTCATCAGGCCCAGTACTTCACCTTGGGGTACACCGGTACTGTTTGTGCGGAAGAAAGATGGCTCACTGAGGATGTGTATCGATTATAGGCAGCTTAACAAGGTAACTATCAAGAATAAGTATCCACTTCCAAGGATCGATGACCTGTTTGATCAGTTTCAGGGGGCTAAATGCTTTTCAAAGATAGATTTGAGGTCGGGATACCACCAGGTCAGAGTTCGGGAGAAAGATATTCCCAAGACAGCCTTCAGGACCTGATATGGCCACTTCGAGTTCCTTGTCATGTCCTTCGGGTTGACGAATGCACCTGCCATATTTATGGACTTGATGAATAGCCTATTCCGACCATATTTAGATCTGTTCGTGATAGTCTTTATTGATGATATTCTGGTTTATTCATGTTCAGAGGATGAGCATGTAGATCACCTACGAGCAGTACTCCAGACCCTCCGCGATAATAAATTGTATGCTAAGTTTTCTAAGTGTGAATTCTGGCTAAAGTCCGTAGCATTCTTGGGGCACATTGTATCCGACGGAGGTATAAAGGTAGACACTCAGAAGATTGAGGCTGTGAAATCCTGGCCTAGACCTACCACTCCGACAGAGATTCGTAGCTTTCTAGGCTTAGCAGGATACTACCAGAGGTTCGTAAAGGGTTTTTCTTCTCTTTCCGCACTATTAACGAAGTTGATGCAGTAAGCGACTAAGTTTCAGTGGACAGAGGCTTGCGAGCAGAGTTTTCAAGAGCTTAAGAACAGGTTGACCTCAGCGCCAGTTCTAGCACTTCCAGAGGGTCCAGATGGTATGCTATGTATTGTGATGCCTCAGGTGTCGGGTTAGGGTGTGTTCTAATGCAACATGGGAAGGTAATTGCGTATGCTTCAAGGCAGTTAAGGAAGCATGAGAGAAATTATCCGACCCATGACCTCGAGTTAGCTGCGGTTGTCCATGAGCTTAAGATATGACAGCATTATTTATATGGTGTTCATGTTGATATATTTACAGATCATAAGAGCCTGCAATATATCTTCAAGCAAAAAGAGTTGAATTTGCGACAGAGGCGATGGCTTGAGTTATTAAAAGATTACGATGTTAACATTCTCTACCACCCAGGGAAAGCTAATATGGTAGCAGATACCTTAAGTCGCCGATCTATGGGTAGCTTAGCACATGTAGAGACCGAAAAAAGACAATTAACTAGAGAGATTCATCAATTGGCTTGTTTGGGGGTTCGGTTAGTAGACTATGGAAATGGTGGATTTGTACTCCAAAATACTGCAAAATCATCTCTCATAGCTGAAGTAAAGGAGAAGCAGTACGAGGACCCAGAGTTGGTCGAGTTGAGAGAGCGAGTTCCGCAGCAGAAGAAGCCATTGTTAGAACTCAAGGGAGATTGGGTTCTCAGATACATGGGTCGTTTGTGTGTTCTAGATATAGCAGGGCTACGAGACAGGATTATGTCATAGGCATATTATTCGTGGTACTACATTCACCCTGGGTCGACGAAGATGTATCATGATGTTAAGGATGTGTATTGGTGGAACGATATGAAGAAGAACATTGCTGAGTATGTCGCTCAGTGTCCTAATTGCCAGCAGGTAAAGATAGAGCACCAGAAGCCCGAAGGGCTAATGTAGTCTATAGAGATCCCGACATGGAAATGGGAGGCGATAAACATGGACTTTATTACGGGTTTACCTCGTTCTTATCGTAAGTTCGATTCCATATGGGTGATAGTCGACATGCTCACGAAATTAGCTCATTTCCTTCCGGTCAGATCTACATATACAGCAGAAGATTATGCAAAATTATATATTAAAAAAATAGTGCGACTACACGGAGTACCAATATCTATTATATCTGACCATGGGGCCCAATTTACAGCACATTTTTGGAGGTTATTTTAGAAAGGCCTAGGGACTCAGGTGAATCTCAACACAACTTTTCATCCACAGACTGATGGACAAGCCGAGCACACAATTCAGACGCTCGAGGATATGTTACGAGTATGTGTGTTGGATTTTAAAAGAAGTTGGGATGAACATCTACCTCTTATCGAGTTTGCATATAATAACAGTTACCACTCCAGTATCCAGATGGCTCCGTATGAGGCTTTGTATGGGCGTAAGTGCAGATCTCCTATAGGGTGGTTTGATGTTGGAGAATCTGGATTACATGGGCCAGACCTAGTTCAGCAGGCCATAGAAAAAGTAAAGCTCATCCGGGAGCGACTGTTGACAGCTCAGAATCATCAGAAGTCATATTCTGACGTGCGGCGATGAGATTTAGAGTTCGGGGTTAATGACTGGGTATTCTTAAAGGTGTCACCTATGAAGGGTGTGATGAGGTTTGGCAAGAAAGGCAATCTTAGCCCACGGTATATTGGGCCTTATAGGATCATTCCGAGAGTGGGCCAAGTAGCTTATGAGTTAGAATTGCCCTCAGAATTAGAGTCTGTCTATCCGGTTTTTCACGTATCTATGTTACGAAAGTGCATTGGCGATCCTACCCGAGTGGTTCCCATGGATGATGTACAGATTACAGAGGGCTTGTCATACGAGGAAGTTCTGGTTGCCATCCTAGACCGAAAAATCCGCAAGCTACGGAATAAGGAGGTAGCCTCTGTGAAGGCCTTATGGAGAAGCAAGAATGTGGAAGAGATGACGTGGGAAGCAGAGGAAGAAATAAAGTCTAAATACCCCCACCTATTTCAAACCGAAGATATGACTCAAGATGGGATACCTCAGCACAGCCCCATTCAGGCCAGTAGGTCCTCAGGTAAGCTTTTGTTTTTGATGTTCCAAATTTATAATAGACAACTATGTGGGACCAAGTGTGACATGTATAGTATACTTTCTGGCTGTGCGCAGGGTGGTTTTAGTCTAGTGTACGGAAGAGACTCTGGCAAAAATTTCCCCAAAGTATCTAAGAGAAGACATTCGAGGACGAATATTTCTAAGGGGGAGGATGTTACATCTCGCATTTTTCGTACGTTAAAGTTTCGTCTTCAATTAATTAACGTAGACTCGGGGATGAAATTTTTTTGAGATTATAAGCATTATGCTATTTCAAATACATGATGAGTAAATTCGTGAAGGAGAAAAGGTAAGCAAATAGAAGAAAATGAGTTTCGTTGAAGGTTGCCGATTTGGGATAAAATACGGGTCGAGCGATAATACCCAATATTTATGGACTAGTACCATACAAGGTATCATATGACCATGGTAGTATGATGTATAAAGTATTTTTAAAATGAGTAGAATTTTAAGTAATGTGAGACAATTCTTAATTATACGGGTAATTGGTTAATTACCAGGTAACGGGACATTACCTAATCACCTAATAAGTGGATAAAGATTTAATAATTCCTACCCCACCTCCACGTGGCAGCAAGCCACTACTATGGCCTATGACACTTAGTCATAGTGGCTTAGTGTCAATTTAAAGTTACAAGACACTTACGTGTAAGACATTATAAAACTTAGTTTCATAACATTACAAGATTTGGTTTTCTTCCTAAAAATCCTATTCAACACATTTCAAACCAGAATTTGGTTTCATAAACATTACATTCAAACTCCATCCAGCAAGATTTCAATAAAATTCTTGCAACCAAACAATTCCAACGAGAATTGTTAGAACCATAGCAACGCAAAATTTTGCGGTTCTAAAAGAGTACGGTGCAATCTTTTCCAAGAATATTATACGGATTTTTTCCTACTCCATGTATGTTAAGGCTAAGCCCTTCTTTCATTTGGCATGATCCCATAATTACACGAGTTTGATAACGAAGCATAAAGAAAAGTTCATATCCCGGAATTTACGTATATTTTTCTAGTTTTGTAAGTTACAATATTCTCTTTATCGGGACCTCATATTCATTTGTGTATTTTCTTTTTCCAGTCAAGAGAGCAGAGAGTCTATATAGAACAACTCAAATTTCAAACCAATCTATATGGCAAAAACTAATGATAAATACTAGTCAATATTTTTACCTGATATATAGGTTGTGTCTCCATGAATTGTACGTCATTCAAAGAAACTTTAAGGAATAAGCAGGTATTGCTTGGTCTATTACATTTGGTATGTTTATTATCTTATCAAATCAATTGTGTTTTATGGTCACTAGAATTCGTTTAAATTACATTGCATTTCCTCAATAAGTGTGCAATACATATTACGTGTACAAATTAGATTTTTATATATCTTCCACACTGTAATAACAATATAGCAAAACGTTATTATATAATAAGACATGGCTTATAATACCGAGATTGTGATTAGCAACATAAAGAACTAGCTTCATCATGATACATTAACCCGTCTATTCCAATTCTACATCTAACTGTCATAAAATATATATGGATTTTGTTGAGATAAGTAGAATTACTAATCATAGTTAGCTAAGGTGGTTAAGAGGAGCGTTAGCTAACTTATTAGAAGGGTTAGTTAGAAAGTTAGTTAGGAGGACAGTATTATATTATTTTTATTACAATCGAGCTATAATCGATGTGCAGGCCCCTATTGGGCAACTTCTGATCAGATGGTAAGTTATATACCGAGCCTAATATTGCCGAGTGCCTATGAGTGAGCCCAGTTGGTTGAGATACAGAGCCTAGTATGGCAGAGCGCCTATGAGCGAGCATACTACGGCAGAGCAGATATATATATATACCGAACCTTGTAGGGCCAGACAAGTATTTTACTTATTATATTGAGAGAATTGAGTCAGTATCAGCAGGTAAGCATATGTTTAGATTATCAGTTCAGTTTCAGCTTTCTGTATACTGTCTTACATACTCGGTATATTATTTCGTACTGACGTCCCTTTCTAGGGACGCTGCATTTCATGCGTACAGGTTCAGACAGACAAACGGGTAGACCTCCTCAGTAGGTGTTGCCCGAGTTCAGCTTTATCGGAAAGCTCCTCATCCTTCGGAGTTGCCGAGTCTAGAAGTTTTGTGTACATCTTGTGTATATATGTAGATAGGTTATGGGTAGGTCGGGGCCCTGTTCCAATCACAGTACATCTATCAGTAGAGGTTTGTAGACATATCCTATTAGTTAGTGCAGTATGTTGGGCTTGTAAGCCCTGCACGCATATTTTGTTGGCTTGTCAGTTATAGTGGTTATGACGGCCTTGCCGGCCAGGCTTTATGTTGACATTTAGTCAACGTTAATCTCTATTCAGTTTTATATTTTGCTTCGCACATTATCTTGTAATGCGGCCCATGGCCAGAGTATGACATTACATATTCAGAGCCTCTTAGTCGTATCTAGTACACAAGGATAGGTAAGGCACCGAGTGCCGGTCTAGCCCCCAGGCTCGGGGCGTGACAGGTTATTTCTCTTTTAGTAGTTTTGCATGCCATGTTAAATCTGTTCAACACTCGGACCGCCGACACTATTTGGTCTTGTAACCCTAACTACTTTATGACCCTCGATCTGATGATGTTGGCCGAGCTACCTAGATCAATCAACAAACGTTTAACTCGAGATTTATTGGTAAGTACGGAAATTACCGGTGCATCATTATAAGGTTGTACGATGCCCTCGGCATTCTTGTCACCGAATGAAATGGTTCCCTCCGGGACGTAATCTCGGGTGCCCTTTTCCCTCGTGATGGATACTTTAGTGCACTTTATCATTTTCCTCTGAGGGACATCGACCCTTCCAATGATCATGTTGATGACGTGCTAAGGTTCTTTTTGTTCGGTCTGTTTGTTGGAGTCCCTATTTCTGAAGTGGTTTTTGGCTCGATCACTCAGAAATTCTCGAAGGTTCTCGTTGTTAAACAACCGGGCAACTTCTTCTCTCAATTGTCGGCAATCCTCGGTCCTGTAGCCATGAGTGTCATGATACTTACACATCAGGTTAAGATCTCTCTAGGTACGGTCAGAATGCAATGGTCGAGGCCACTTGGTTTCCTTGATGCGCCTAGTGGCTGATACGATGCTGGTTGCATCAACGTTAAAGTTATACTATGATAATCTTGGTGCTTCCCTTCCCCCGAGTGTCCTGTCAAAACCATTTTTGCTCATCAGACCTCGGCTATTGGGCCCTCGATCGCTTCTCTTTTTGTTCCTTGTAGAGTTGCGCTCGGACCTGTTTCCTCTTCGATCTGAACTGTATGGTTGATACCGATTTCGTACCGGCCTTGATTCATGATCGACGACTCTCTTAGACCTGTCGTCGGTTCTGATGGGATAAACGGACCCAGAATGGGCTTCGAGTTAGTCGTCCTCCACTCTCCAAGTTACTGCCGGGTACTCTACCAAATTTTGTTTTAGCTGCTGCGACGCTAAGGAGCTTCGGGGGTTAAGTCCTTGAGTGAATACTTGAACTACCTAATCATCTGCAACCTGAGGCAAGTCCATCTGTTCCATTTGAAACCTTGACACGAACTCCTTGAGTATCTCGTTGTCTCTTTACTTAACCTTGAAAAGGTCCAATTTTCTGGTCTCGAACTTGATGGCCCCAGCATGAGCCTTCACAAAAGCATATGCGAGCATAGCGAATGAGTCAATGGAATTTGGGGGCAAGTTACGATACCATATCATCGCTCCATTTGACAGAGTTTCCCCAAACTTCTTTAGTAACACCGACTCGATTCCATCGTCTTCCAAGTCGTTGCCTTTGATGACGCATGTATAGGATGTCACATGCTCATTCAGATCCGAGGTTCCGGTATATTTTGAAATATTGGGCATACGAAACCTCTTCAGGATTGGCTTTGGTGCCGTGCTTGGAGGGAAAGGCTTTTGGACAAATTTCTTGAAATCCAGTCCTTTCAATATCGGGGGTGCTTCCGAGATTTGATCGACCCTGGAATTATATGTCTCCTCCTTCTTGTCATTTGCCTCAATTTTCTTTTCACCAGATTCCACCCGTTTCATTAATGCTTCAAGCATTTTCACTATTTTGGGACTGACATCGGACTCAGCTTCACCTAATCTTTCGGTGATCTGCTCATTTCTTCGAGTGTTTTCCCGGGACGGTTCGGGCTCAACTCTGTTGCGGGCACGACTTTGAATTTGCAGCTGCACTATCGCCGCATGTTGAGCCTGCAACATTTTGAAGATCAACGTAGGCTAACCTCTTCGCCTTTGGGCGCTCCTCAAGTCGTTGGTCGGGCTCCTCTGCGAACGCTGTTCTCTGGATATGTTGGCAGGTTTGCGTCGATGGCCACCTGCGAGTTAGCATCGACTAGCCTGCAACTGGACTTTGTTGGGATCAGCATGGGGAACCTTGTTGCTGGGCACCAGATTGTTATTTTTGCCATGATGGCCAGACTCAACCTCAATGTTCAAGTGAGGAGATTGGGAGTTTGACATTTTTAATTTGACCTGAAATTAAAATCTCAAAGAACAAGCGTAAAACAGAGTGTGTTATGAAAATTTGTATCAAACTATCACTATTATCCCTAGCCTCACGGTGGGCGCCAAACTGTTTACCCTTAAAACGGATAACAATTGAATTTATACGCAGTTTTAAGGATATGTGAATTAATATAATACAAGTGATTAATGACTGTTAGATAAACGAGTTAAAGACAAAGGAATAATCAAATCAATTGTGACGTTAAGGCGGGGCTCGGATTAAAGCTAGAAAATAGTTCTGCCCTCGACCGGACCCTCAATTCGAAGCCAATTTCATGTAAAGAACAACTATAAAATAAGAATTTTTCAATAGCTAGAGAGCAGAAAAATGAATTTGTATTGCCTTGGTTTATGTGTTACAATGTGTGTTATTAAATAAAAAGTTTCCCCTTTATAAAGTAGGAGAGTTTCATCCATAGTATAATTCTAAAAAAAGGTAAAAATCCTTATTTTTCGTCAATTACTGATCCGCTATCGACATCGGGCGAGGTTCGTGCAGTGATATCCGGTGGGGTGCGGATATCACGGCTCTCGGTTAGTCATGTGCAACCGTTGTCATGCTTTCCGAGGTCTCGGAGCTCGTTCTAGGTTCGGGGAATGTTGTCTTATCAGGCCCGGAGGCGAGCACTCCATTCGGGCCTCGGTACGAGAAGTTCCCAACTTCGATTCCGATCCCATGTAGTCTTATCCTCGCTTCGTCTGACCCACCGTGAAATCAGGGTATGCGGTAGCCCCAGTTTCACCCGTATACAAAATTATGTAATGAGATTGGTTATATTAAAAAAGTGCTAGATCTATCATTTGGATGTGAGTTATCTCTTTGAGTTTTCTTCTAATATTGTTCACTTATAATAAAAAATGTTGTTATGTACTAGTTAGTATCATGATAATTTTTTTATTTACACCAAACTGCAAGTGAACTTTGTAGAAAAGAGAACTTGTAAGACAGTATATGGACTAAACGACTAACTCAGCGAAAGCTAATTTCATATTTCATGTGAATTAATTAATTGATTTTAGTGAGACTTGATTGTCCTAAAAAGGAACGTGCCTACAAAATTCAATCAAATATTGTCTATAAATTTAAACAACTGATCGCACTATTAAAACTATAACCATATAACTCGGCTAGAGATTCAAAAGATGAGTGATATCATTCTTTATTATCTAGTCATATCTACCCATACTATTGCATGGTCAATGGAAAATAAAGAAAACTTATGACGAATGTGCAGTTAACCAATCTCCTTTTAACATAATACAACCTGCCATTGGTTGTTATACTTTAAGTCTCTTAACTTTTCATTATTTAGTCTTTAAATACGAAGGAGCCTTCGCGTAACTAGTAAAATTGTTGCCATGTGACCAGGAGGTCACGAGTTCAAGCCGTGAAAACATCATCTTGCAAAAATGCAGGGTAAGGTTGCGTACTATAGACCCTTGTGATCCGGCCCTTCTCCGGACCCTGCGCATAGCTGGAGCTTAGTACACCGGACTGCCCTCTAGTCTTTAATATTTATATATACATAATCAAGCAGTAATATTTATAATTAATTGAAAAGTGTATGACGTGGAAAAGTTTATACTTGCGCATCAAATAATGTTTTCTTGGGAAGAATCTGCTGGAAAAATCTTCCTTAACAATGGATAAGATTCATATCAAAGATATTTCCAACAATTAGTCAAATCAAGACTGTCAACAAACATAATATAATAAGTTGCTTTTAAGTTTGTTATAAAAATCCTTGGATTTTGTCCAATTAACGACATGTATCAATCATGCAATGACACGCAGGCTTCTTTAATTACTAATTACCAAACTACTGTATATGCTTTTTTCATCTGTCACTTCCAAAAATTATGTTAATCCCCTTCCTTAATTAGAAAAAAGACGCCTAAAGTATAATCTATGTAAATGCTGATTTGGGATTTTCATTATGTGATTTGGTCAAAAGTCATTGATAATTGTATGTAAAATAGGTGTAGATGGACCGACCTATTTGAATGTATGGTGTACCAAGATTTTCAACAAATCAAAACTGATTTTGTCATTTTGCTTTTCCGTAATGTTGACGTTTATCGTTATTTGGTTCTTTATTATGAGTTTCTTAATCAAGATCAAGACCTATACAAATAAAAAAATGGGAAGAACAGTGAAACTTCATATTCTTGTTTAACCTTTGAGGGAGAAGCTATTTGAGACTAGCACCTGAATTTGTTTAACCTTTGAGGGAGAAGCTATTTGAGACTAGCACCTGAATGTTTGTTTCTCTACCTTCCTGCTTGCTAATACTAACAGGTGGTTGATTGCCTTTTCCCGACCGCTAACAGGTGGTTGATTTTTATTGGTAAATCAAAAAAAAAATTGTCACGGGAAACTAGATCGAGACTTTATAAGTAATTATTCGCATACAGTATTTATATCAGCCAAACCAATAAACATAAAGTACATATCTTTCACACATATTTATTACGTAAATCATGATTAAGTAGTATGTATTTTAACATTAATTTTATAACCCCTAAGATTAAGTTTCATGATTTAGTGTAAACTTGGAATGCGGGAAAGTTCATCTTTTCTAGAAGTAAAACTTGAGAAAAAGGGACAAATCCTCAAATTTTTACGAAATAAAAGTTGTCTATTAACAAAAGGATCCATTTGATACATGCAAGTAAAAAGCTTCTGCATTCAAAAGAAAAAGGATCTACAGTTTGGTCAAATAAATTTAACAACAATAACATACCCAGTATTATCTTACACCATGGGGTGTGGGGATGGTAATGTGTACGCAGACCTTACCCCTACCTTGTGAGGATAAAGAGATTGTTTTCAATAGACCCTCGGCTCGGAAAAGTATAAGCACCACATTAATAAAAATATAGACAGGAAGAGATAGTACCAAAAAGTCATATAAAAGTAGAATAAAAACAACAAGATAGTTAGGTGATCAACAATGAAAGAAAACAACTGTTAGTCATAAAAACCTACTACTAGCAGAAAGCGAGACTACGTGTCAATCCTACTGTTATGAACACTCTAGACTACCTACTTTACTTCCCTAATCCTCGACCTACATACCTTCCTATCAAGGGTCATGTCCTCGGTCATCTAAAGTTGCGCCATGTCTTGCCTAATAACCTCTCCCCACCTCTTCTTTGGCCTACCTCTACCTCTCTGTAGTCCCTCCAATGTTAACCTCTCACACCTGCTCACCGGGGCGTCTGTGCTCCCCCTCCTCACATGCCCAAACCACCTAAGTCATGCTTCCCGCATCTTGTCCTCAATAGGGGCCACACTCACCTTGTCGCGAATAACCTCATTTCTGATCCTATCTAATCTGGTGTGCCTACATATCCATCGCAACATTCTCATCTCTGCTACCTTTATCTTCTGGACATGGACGATCTTTACTGGCCAACACTCTACCCCATACAACATCGTTGATCTGACCACCACTCTGTAGAACATACCCTTAAGTTTCAGTGGCACCTTCTTGTCACACAAAACACCGGAAAAGCGAGTCTTTATTTCATCCATCCCGCCCCAATACGATGTGTGACATCTTTATCAATCTCCCCATCCCCCTGAATAATAGACCCAAGGTACTTAAAACTCCCTCTCCTAGGGATGGCCTGCGAGTCCAGCCTCACCTCCCCTTCCCATCTTTGAGTCTCGCCACTGAACTTACACTCCAAGTATTCTGTCTTGGTCCTGCTCAACTTGAAACCTTTAGATTCTATGGTCTGCCTCCATACCTCTAAATGCGCGTTCACTCCATCTCGCATCTCGTCAATCAATATAATATCATCTGCAAATAGCATGCACCACGACACCTTTTCTTGGATGTGGCGCATCAGTACGTCCATCACCAGAGCAAACAAAAAAAGGGTGAGTGCCGACCCTTGATGCAACCCCATCATAACGAAAAAATGGTCCGAGTCCCCACCCACCGTCCTCACACGGGTCTTTACTCCATCATACATATTCTTAATCAACCTAACGTAGGCAACATGTACCTTTCTAGCCTCCAAACATCTCCACAAAACCTCCATTAGAACTTTATCGTACGCCTTTTCTAAGTCGATGAACACCATATGCAAGTTCTTCTTTTTCTCCCTGTACTGCTCCATCAATCTCCTAGCAAGGTAGATGACTTCTGTAGTCGAACGACCCGACATAAACCCAAACTGGTCTAATAAATTGAACAATTACACAAATTCTTGTTCTGAAATTTTTCATTTTATCATTGAGAATTTTCTTTACCTTAATTATCACCGGGTATAACCTATGCAAATTGAGCGAAATAGCATCTTAAAAGTAGAGATCTGCAAGCAGATTCGCTTTTCAGAACTTAAATGAACTTAGAAGGAATATATTAAACATCAAAAACATTCTTTCATTTAATAAGAAGGCGAAAGTATATAATTTGGTATAGTTTAGAGAAGAATTAACCCCAATATTCGCTCACTCAATCACTTAAACTATAAATAGCTGGTGGAGGTATAATATATGCATAATTTATGTATTATATATGTATAATTATGTATAATCAATGTATAAACTATGTACATGGCTATAAAAAGTAAACAAAAAAATATGGACGGCTATTTGTGTAAAGATCGGCAAATTTGAACATTTTTCCTTCATTTAATTGTTTTGACCTTCAAGGACCATAGTAAAGAAAAAAGAGAAACTACCTCGTTTGATAACCCAAAATAAAATACATTATTAATATTAGCCCAACTTATAATATGCTACCATATTTGGCCATAAATTTATAGTTTAGGGCCAAATCTGATGCTATTTTATAAGTGGGACTATTATTGATAATATTTTTTTCGTTTTTTGTACTTTTCTTCCCATAGTAAGCTTGTTAATACGCAGAATACCTATGTAAAAATTGCATGGGCGCCCTATTTGGTCGCCCCTTTTTAACATGTACCCGCTTTGTTTTTCTATTTGCATCCGTACCCCTTTTTTTGTTAAAAGCCTTTTAAAAAGATGCTTTTGCCCTTCTTTATTAAAGACTACTTTCTCTCCAAGTATACGCCAGTCTACTATCTCTGTCTCTCTCTCCCGTTCTTCGCGTTTTTGATTTGTTCTTCTCTGAAATCAAACGGTTTTCATCATTCTTCTTGATTTTTCAACTGTTTGTTCCCCAATAACATTACGTATAATCACAGGTACATTGCATTAACTTTCTGGGTTTTATTTTAGTATTATTTTTACGATTTAATTTCTGGTTAAAATAGATTTTAGGGTTTACTTTGATTAGTGAATTAGTTTTCTAGGTTTTACTTTTACGATTGTGTTTTTAGGTTTTTTGAACGTGTGTTTGTGTATTTGATGAAAATTCTATAAATTCTTCAGTGATTTTTGGAGACGTGGAAATTTTTAAAAATTTTGAGAGTTAAATAGATGATGCTATTAAAGTGTGAAGTTTATAATATTTCAAGGATAACTTATTTCTAGGAGCTGAAGTTTTGTTTTGTGTTTTGTGTTTTTGTTATATTTTTTATGAACTTCAGCATTATTTGGAGTTGAATTTATATTCTGTTTTTGTAAAAACTACAGCATGTTTTTGCTAAAGTTTTTATTTTGTAACTGGTGAACTTTGGCATTCTAGGAGCTGAAGTTTTATTTTGTATTTACTGAACTTCAGTATTTAGGAGCTGAAGTTTTTGTTTTATATTCTGAGAGCTGAAGTTTTAACTGATTTTTTTGATAATGTTCTGATGTTATTTTTTCTATCTTTTATTTTTTTTGAACAGATAGCATCTAGGAAATCCAAATCACCTACAAATCCTAAAGCACCTAAAGATCCTAAAGCACGTAAAGAACGTAGAATACGCAAAGGTCCTTCAATCCCTGTTGCTCTACCTACAAAATTAGGGGAGAGGTATTATGAGTTTCGAGATTGGTTTAACTCTCGTGCTTACTGGAAGGGGAACTACGATTTGAAGTGTTTAATTACAACTTTCTTGACTCCTGCACAACAGGTTAAGCTGAATAATGGTACATTTCGGTATATTATGGCTATGGAGAATTTTCAATGCAACATGAAGTTGGTTCATTGTTTGATTCTTTCTCGTATATTCACCAATGATCGAGACTCCATTAGTTTCAAGATTTTTGGCCATGATGTATCGTTCAGCCTTGAAGACTTTCACATTATGTGCGGTTTGAAGATCACGGCACATAATGTTGAAAAAACAAGTAAACGAGAGAGCAAGATTCCGAAGTGCTATTTTGGGAAGTCTAAGGGTGTGACCTTGAAAGACATTCGAGATTATATGACCCGGAATAAAATTAAAAAGGATGATGTAAATTTCAAACACGTATGTGAAAGTGATGACGATGATGTGAAGCTTATGAAAATTCTTGTTGTGGAGTCTATTTTGTTTGAAAAAAAGAATGAATCAACTGTACTGGAGGAGTATGCAGCTATTGTTGAAGACGATAAGGCTTGTGCTGATTATACTTGGGGTAATGCATCTTATGAGAAGCTCATTACCTCAATGAAACATGCAGTGGACAACCAGGACAAATATAATTCAACTGAGTATATTGTTGGTGGATTTTCATTTCCATTATGTGTTTGGTTCTATGAGCGCTTCCCAAATATTCAGGAGAAGTATTTAAAAGAGGACGACTTCCTTGATGCCCCTCAGGTTCCCAGGATGTTACGTTATGTATCTTTGGGAGAGCCTAAATATAAAGAACTTCATGAGGATTACTTCAGTAATCATGGTGTAAGTTAATGTTTTTTTATTTTTGTAGTTGTGTTAATATGTTGACGTATCAGCTTTATTTTATTTTCATAATATACTTTTTTGTATTAAACAGAAATATCGGACATTTAGGATATTGGATATAATTCCTACCAAAGAGGAATTGAATTCAATGCCTTTAATTGGATAATTACCATACAGCCGGATTCGTTCAAAGGTACTTAATCCGGTTCCTTCAACTGGTGAATCACCACGTAGTCGGAGTCGATCAAAAGAATCCAATCGAACTCTTGTAATTAGTGAATCACCTTGTGCCCAGAGTCGTTCTACAACGACGTTTAACAATGAATTAGTCAACACAATATGTCGTGTAAGTTTTAGGCTGAAGTTTTTGTTTTTGTGTTTTGCAAAGCTACAATATGTTTTAGCTGAAGTTTTTTTTCGGTTTGTGATGAACTTCAGCATTCTAGTAGCTGAAGTTGTGTTCTGTATTTGCTAAATTTCAGCATGTTTTAGCTGAAATTTTGTTCTGTTTGTGAATAACTTCAGCATTCTAGTAGCTGAAGTTGTGTTCTGTATTTGCTGAACTTCAGCATTCTTTAGACTTGAAGTTTTGTTCTGTGTCTCTATACTAGAGGGTAACGATGGAGGTTAAAAGACATGCAGAAGAAGAAAGACGTATGATCACGAAAGAAGTTGTTGAGGAGTTTCAACGGGATGAGCGATTTGCTATTGTGGATGAGGTTTTGATAAAAATCAAGGTAAGCTTATTTATAGAGAAGTCTTTTTTTCTGCTAATGTTATTCAGATTAATCATTGTTAGTAATTTTTTTATGGGAATATTTTGATGAGAAGTTTGAAAAGTTGTTTAAGATTGTCGATAAATCAAAAGGAATGGACGATGGCGATGCAGATTTTGATTTGATAAACTATCGACAATATTATAGGATGAACGACTCGTTCGAACCTCTATCAGATATTAATGCTGCTCATGATCCACTGCATAAAGTCGCAGATGAAAATGTAACAGGTGAGGAAGCGGCTCTTGAAGGCGATGGTCAAGTATTCGAGGAAGTTCAACGTGTTGAAGAACAAGTTGAAGAGAAATGTTCCAGTGTTGATAGACTAAGCAAAGATGAATATGATGAAAAGTTATCAACCGAGAATGTAGGAAGCAAGAAAGGTGCAGATGATGAAGTTATCGATACTGAAGAACATGCGTCGAGTTGTGCTTTGGGTAATGATATTGCAAAAGGCAATGTGTGTGGCAATGGAGATCATGAACCTGTTGGTACTGAAGAACTGACATCGAGTGATTTGTGTACCACTATTGGGAAAGGCAATCCATTTGCGGACACAATAGCTATTTGCCAAGAAATTTTAGGCGTAGAGACAGGAAGTTTTCACTACAAGTATAAATATTTTCTATATATATATATATAGGTCATTGATTCCTCCCCCCTCTTTATAAATATGCAGTGGAAGTTGAAAATAGTGGTGCTTCAATTGATACAACTCAAAAACTCTCTGATGATGCTGCATTGCATGAAGATAGAATTGAGAAAATCCTTTTAGAGAATACTCCAATACTCCTCGACGTTGCTGCACAATTGAATAAAGCTGGAGCTGCTGAGATCGACAAAGGCATGCAGTCTGGCGAAACCACAGTGGAAGAAAAACGTCAAGGTATTCTATAGATCACGAATTTATTACATTTGATCTAAGTATATATTTTCAGTTTGAAATTTTACATACTTTCTTTTCTTTTTTATGCTTTTTTGATGATTATTCAGAAAGACTCAATGCAACTGAAAAAGAAATTGGTGAGCTCATTCGGCTATATGAAAAAGGAGAAATACATATATTCACACTTGTTGGCTCACAGACAGGTGTAAAGTGTGTTTGTATTATTTTTAAAATTTAGTCAGTATTATTTAGTATATTTATTTTTTGCATGAAGATATAGGTGTATCTGAAGGTAATGGAAGTGGATCCGTTGGAATGCAAACACCATCTGTGTCGCAACACTTAGACTAGGTAGTTATTTTCTGCAATTCAATTACAAGGTGTTTTGTTGCCTAATGTGTGTTTTGTATCAGTTGTATTTATGTATATATTTTCCTTGCTTTTGCAGATCTCATCTGATGCATCACAACTTCTTCCAAATCCTAAGAGAAGGAAGATGTCCAGTTCTCCTAATATTTTGTGTGACACCAGTGTTATCCCCAACTTCAAGTTATGTTCATTTTCGCTGGGTAGTACAGAAGGGACTGGTTCAGAAGGTAATTCTGCTGCTGTTGTTGTTGGTGAAGAGAGACAAGAACATCGTGAACAGTAGGGAGTTGGTCAAGTATCTGCCACCATGGCTGTGGATATTTCCCCTGCTGCTGAACCGCAACAGTTAGTTGTAACGGAACAACAGGAAGAGCAAGCAAAAAGAAAACCAGATAAAATAGGGAAAATGATTCGTATGGAGAGTATTTGGTTGAAATCTCCTTACGTCATTCCTAAACAAAAGCGAAGGTGGCAAGATTGGAAAGTAGGAAAAACTACATGAAGGTGTCCCTTCCATTATGTTAATCAAGACAGTGCATTGATGCAAAGATTTATAGACTGGTTGAAGACGGATGCCAGTGAACATAATTCCAAGCCATTCAGATTAGCTGGAATTGATATTCTAAAGTCATTCTTTACCGAGCTTGTGGATCCTACCTCTGATATTTCGAATGAAGTAAGTTATTAAGTTTGTTTTTTGAATTGCTTTTCAACTGTATTTCCCAAAACTTCAGCTTATTTTTGTTTTAAAGTTTTTGTACTATAATTTAGTAAACTTCAGTTTTATGTATGGTAAAATTGCTGAAGTTGTTTAGCTTATTTGCTAAAACTTCAGACTAAACTTGCTGAATTTTTTGACATGCAGTTTCTAGTTTTTTTTCTAAACTTTAAATCAAACAAGCTGAAATTTTTTAGGTTATTTCCTAATACTTCATACTGAATATGCTTAAGTTTTTGTCATGCAGTTTGTAGTTTTGTAATGCATTTTTTCTAAACTTCATACTTATGCATGCTGAAGTTTTATTTCACATATTTTCTTTTGTTGTTGTTCATTTACAGCATATTGAAGTGGACGTATATTTCTTGCGCAAAAAATATTGCTATCAACTTCCAAGTTATCCAAAATCAAGATATGCAGTAACAAATTTAATTTTTGATCAGTATATGACTATGTTGGCTAGTGTTCATCCTTCAGATGAACAGAAGGAGAAAATTAGAATAAGGAAGAAAAAGAAAATGGAGGAGAAAAAATAATAGAAGGGAAAAAGAGCAAATCAAAGAGAAAGAGGACTGCCAAAAAACAGGAATGTGAGGATTATGAAGAAGAAGAAGAAGTGAAGATTGAGAATCTTACCAAGTTTACTTGGCTTATTAAAGAATCAACTGGTGAAAAGGTGGCCAACTACGTAAGAGGCATTGACCTTTCATGTGGTATCATATGGGCATCTGCCGAAAAAGTATTCTTTCCATTTCGACTTAAACCAAGGTCGGGCCAGAGATCTACGCATTACTTTTTTGGAATTCTGCACTTTAAAGATAAAACTATATATGTGTATGATTCCATGAGCAACACACCATATGAGTGTGCGTTTGAACATGTCCAAAATTATGCCCGGTTAATCCCACACTGTCTCAAATGCTTGGACTTTGGCACACACAATAAAATTTATGGGGAAAATCCTGTGAAAAAATTTGCAATTAAGTGGATGAACACACCCCTACAGGATAACAAGTACGTGTTTGGCATATGTGTACCATGCATCTTATGTTTATTGTTTTTTCTTCTTGTGTTAACTATTCTTCAATTCTTTTTCATGTCCTTTTTGTAGTGTTCCTTGTGGTATATTTGCTCTTAAGTTCCTTGATATGCGGTTGAAGCAAGAAGATGTCTTCAAATTCAATCAAAGTCATGCGTTGATATTCAGGAGAGAATTGGCTGCAAATCTTTGGGCTCATGGAAAGTGAAAACAAGATAGCGGTTATGAAACTCCAGAAGAGCAACTAGGACATGACTATGGAGAATATGAAGACACTCTATGTGAATTTTTCGATAGAGAATAACTTGTAAATGAAAAATATATTTTTTCTTTTTTTTCAAGGATGTAAGTGAAAACAAAATTGAATTTGTGAATATACATTAATTTTTGTGAATTATGTGATGTCTGTATTTTAAATTTTTGTTTTATTCGCGTTAATTAGTCTTTTAGTTATCTTGGATTGTATCAAATACTTTTGTCTCTTTTATCATGAACTTAAGTATATTTTTGTGAAAATTCAGCACGCTAAACTTCAGCATGAACTCAATAACTTCTTGTTTAGGCTGAAGTTTTGGATAAAAAGTGTCGACTGTAGGACAAAAGGTTCATTAGCATATTAGTATATTAGCATGAAGTTTTAAGTTCTGCATGTTTAGTGTGAAGTGTTAGAAAATGAACAAAACAACTCAGCATGTTCAGTCTGAAGTTTTAGCACATGAACTAAATAACTTCAGCAATCTTCAGACTAAAGTTTTAGCACATGAACTAAATAGCTTCAGCATATTAACACATGAACTAAATATTAGCATATTAGCATGAAGTTTTAACTTCTACATGTTTAGTGTGAAGTGTTAGGAAATGAACAAAAACAGTCTGAAGTTTTAGCATATAAACTAAATAACTTCAGCATCTTTAGACTGAAGTTTTTATAGGAAACTCATTGCTAACCCTCAAAACTTTAGCATGTTTTGGTATTTTTTAACTTGATACTTATCTTTTTTGCATTTACTAGCTACTTTTTGTCTTTTATCACCTACTTTATCTTACATTTAAATTTGTCTGACCATATAGTAAATGAGCTAAAAAGTTGCTTTTGAATTTACAAATAATAAATGAAAACATTTTAGGCTGAAGTTATTTTTTTACTATAGAAAAACTGTGGACTTATTAGGCTGAAGTTACATTTCTTTTTTTATTTACCACCTACTTATTTTCTTTACCACTTACTTATCTTGTTACATTCAATTTCTCTGAACGTAAAACAGTAAATAGACCTGAAAAGTTACCTTTGCATTTATAGATATTAAATTGATTAGGTGCACTCTTTGGCTATATTAATAATCTCTTCACTTGAAAATTTCATAGTCATCCATAGACTTCTATCATTTTTCTTTAAATTTATATTCATCCTTAGCCTTTTAGCTTTTTAAAAGAAATAATGTTTGGTGCTAGCAGAAGTAGGAAGGTTACAATGGATGAACTTATGTAGAAGTGGGAGAGTTTAAAGTCTGATTGGAATAGTAACATACCAATGGCTAATCTTATGCAGACGTAGGATCATTGCCGATGAATCATTCTATAACAGGCTGAACCTCGAACGCAGTTGTGAAGGTTATTCAACCTTGTTTGACAAGGTTGTCCATCAGTTTGATTGTTTTAAGTTTCCCATCTGGGACGACTATGTCAAGCTGCAAAACAGCCTGAAGAGTCTTCCTTATCTTATGGACAGAGTAATAGTTGAACAAAGTCAGTTGCGTGATGAATTCAAAAAGTTAAAGTGTGATCTCATTGGACTTTGTGGTCTTTTGCCCGAGTATCCTATAGTTATCTCTGATTCGGATAATGATGAGATATATCGAGAAATTGAAGATTATTGTTCTGATGATGGTGATGATGCTTAGTTTTTGTAATCCTTTTTTTATGTTTTTCTTCTGTATTTTTTGTTAATATTTTTTATGGCTCTTCTTTTTGTTTTATCAATGTTTTGATGATGGTCGTGTTTTGTTAATGTTTATGTTGTTATATAAATGAAAATCTTGTTATATTTTTTTGTATAATATTTTTAAATTTTGAAGGCTGCATTATGATTTTAATGTAATAAACATAGTATGTCAACATAAAACTTCATGACTTATAAGCTGAAGTTAGCAAATATAAGTTAGAAACTTGAACCTTTTTGATCTGAAGTTTATAGCTTTTGATAGTCACACTTTATAGGCTGTAGTTTTTTTGCATACATTTTTCCGTTAATAGGCAATCTTTTAAGAGGCAGACTTATATATGCGGAAATGTTTTAGTTCATTTCATAAAACTTCACACAAAACATGCTTAAGTTTTGTCCAGCAGTCTGCAATTTTTGTAATTATTTTCTCCAAACTTCAGAGAGAATATACTAAAGTTATTTAGTTAATTTTCTAAAACTTCAGTCTAAATATGCTGAAATTTTGTTACACATATGTTTTTTTTTTTTTGTGTGTGTGTGTGTGTGTGTGTGTCAAAGATATGTATTTCACTTACAGTTTTTCTCGCTGAAGTCATTGCATACTTTTTTAAAATGCAACCAAACCTGTAAGCCGCGCAATAAAAATGAGTGGTTTGTACTTCAAGCAATATATAAAAGAGTATTTTTCAATCCAAGAGCTTATTTTTTTTATTTCTACGAAAACAATCATATTTCACATATATCATTCAATAATTAAAGAGTAAATTCAGACCAAGGATTATTGAACGTTGGAGTATTTTTCAGCGTGTTTCTTGGAATATGGATGAGGTGCTGGAGAAGACAAGCAAGTTGTTCTATTATGCCCAATTTTTTTACGGCGACTACATTTGGTAGACTTCAATGGTACTGATTTAGTCGCAGGGATATGCCTCTTCTTTTGTCTTCTTCCTTGTAAAATCTCTACATTGGGAGGTTTTGTGATTTCAGATTCTATATTTTGTGGAATATCCCATGAATTTTGATCTGCCACAGTATTCACATATCCTTCATATGTTTTACACCATGTTTTCCTTGAATACCATTTTTAGCAGTAATCAGATTTCTGTAAATATCTCTTATTAATAGCAGCAATTGCGTGTGGACAGGGTAATTCATCAAATTGGAATTTCAAGCAGTCACAAGTTCTTTTCTTTAAGTCCAAAATGAATTTCATTCCTTCACTATTTATTCTAAACAACATTGAATCAAGGTTGAACACCTAAGAAGGAATAAAAAGTAAAAAAAACTATATTAGTGTATTATTGCTTCAAAAAGAAAAAGCATAAAATTTTTATATGTAACCAGTAAATTACTGCAGCAGATATAAAAGGCTGAAGTGATTATGCATTAGTTAATTACTTCAGAGAAAATACGTTGAAGTAAATTCTGAAGTTAATAAATATACTCACAAACACTTTGCAAGCCAAGCCCGTCTTCTTGTCATCTCTTCTTCTGCCCATATTGATACTTTGTGAAAAGTTTCATGTGCTTTTTTTCTCCGTTCGTAAAACCACTCTCCCAACTTTTCTTGGATAAAATCTAACATTCTTAAAATAGGCATCTCTCTCGCTTTTAGTAACACGGAATTCATTGATTCTACCGTGTTTGTTGTCAGCATATCATAACGTCGCTGTGGGAACCACGATCGAGCCCATCTCTCTGGCGGCTCTTCCATTATGTAATTGTATGTTTTCTTGTCAACACTTTTGATTTGGGACATTAACTGATTAAAATCTTCACGTTTGTATGACCTTGCAGCGCTTTAAAAAAGATTTATTACCGTGGCTTTTGCATGTCTTTGCTTTAAATTTTTCTCAAAGTGATAGAGGAAAATACCATGGTGAGCTTCAAGATAAACTTTTCTAATCCCATTTGCGATCGATTGGTTTCTATCTGATAAGAAAACCAGTTCACGACGGACTTGAATTGCTTTTCCCATTTTTCCGAAGAACCAAATGTATGCATCATTATTTTCTGAATCTGCTACACCAAAAGATAGAAAAAAGATTTGATTGTTTGCATTCTTTGATACAGAAACAAATAGAACGCCATGATATTTTGACTTTAAAAATATTGCATCTACTGCAATCATGGGTCTACAGTAGCACCAACCAGCTATTGATGCCGCAGGAGCAAAGAACATGTAAGCAAATCTGTACAGTGAAACACAAAAAAAACAAATCATAAGGTGTGAAGTTTTTCAAATAGGAATATTTTAAACTTCAGGCTGATGGTTAGTATTGTCTTGCTTACCGATTCTGCTCATCTCTTTTTATGCTAGTGTACATCCCTGGGTTTCTATGTACTATCATGTGTAGGTATGAAGGAAGAATCTGGTAGTTCTCTTCCGGTGTTCCCCTTATGCAAGCAATAACTTTTTGAATAGCGCGTCATGCCTTATGATATCCAATGTCAATTCCAAATTTCTTTTTCATTTCACTTTGTACAAAGGCGGGTGTAACCTCAATCTTTTTATCTCGAACATGTTCTAAAATTTGTTCACTTATAAAATTTGATGTAGCATGCTTCTGATATGATTTTCTTGCATTAACCGAGCATTCATGGTTGTTATGATATTTTATCACCCTGAAAAGTGAGGAATTTTTTATTTTGATAGCACGTACATTCCAACCATATTTCTTCACGATGCATTTTAGCTCGTATCTCTTTGAACATGATCTAACAGCAGTGAATTCAACTTTTTGGTTTATCTCCAAGTTGCAGAAAAATTTAGTCATGTTCTTCTTTTTCTCAAAAATTGATCCTACTCTTACTTCCTCCGACAATGCATCGTGCCTAAGTATTTTACATGGTGGAGATTCTTTCACCTTTTTCCTCACTCTTTTTCTTAATTTCTTAGAAGCAGTAGAAGTTTCAGCAATTTCTTCAATTGTATCTGATGTTATCGATATAAATTCCTTGTTTCTTCATCTTCGTTGTTGCTTGTCATTGCAGAAGTTAACAAAAAACTTTGTTGGATCGTGTGTTGGTTGTCTATTTGCATTATTAGCTGTCCTTCTTCTTCTTGGTCATCAAAAAACTGGTATGAATTTATTGTAGCGACGAGTAATTGTTGCAGCATTCCATATTTTGAAGCAGCCGTAATGTTAGAAAGTTGTTGCTCGTTGTCTACTTCCATTATTGGTTGTTCTAGTTCATGTTGATAATTAACAAATTGTTCTGAATCTATTGTATATGCAAGAGATAGTTTGAATGTTGCAGATTCTGAATCAGCTATACTGTCAGAAATGAGTTGTATTTTTTCGACGACAAAATGGCAATTCTTGTAAGCTGAATCAGTTGTTAGCATATGTATACAGGTTTTGAGTTCTTCATCTGAAGTTACAAGCATCCCTTTGCTTGTATTTAGTTTGATATCAAACCATATCTTTAGTGAATAGTTGGTTGAATCAATATCTATAACTTCACTAATTTTCTTTTGGAAAGTATTGAATGATACTTGTTTATTAAGCATAACAAGTTTTGTATCATGATCCAAGTATTTGAAATCAAAATTTTACCTCCCATTGAAAGTAATAACAAGGCAAATCGAATTCATCCTGCAGAAGTATGTTTAGTGTCAAGTATTAGGAAACTGAACAAAAGAATTTAAGTGTGAAGTTCATAAAAGATTCATTAGAAAATTACATACTGCAGAAGAAAAACTTAAGCACATTTAAGCTGAAGTTTTAGCAAATGTACTAGAATACTTCAGCTTGTTTATACTGAAGTTTTCGAAAAAAAGCTCATGAAAAAGCTATTTTGGTATGAACTTTTAGCAAATGAACTAAATTTAACTTTAGCATGCAGGAGAAAATTACATAGTGCAGGAGAAAAACTTCAGCACGTTTTTTCCTGAAGTTTTTACAAATGAACTAAACAACTTCAGCATTTTCTGCTGAAGTTTCGGAAAAAGCTCATGACAAAACTATTGAACACAGGACATAACTTCAGCATATTTTAGTACTGAAGTCTTAGCAAATGAACTAAAAAATTTCAGCTTGTTTATACTGAAGTTTTCGAAAAAAAGCTCATGAAAAAGCTGTTTAATGCAGAACAAAACTTAAGCACGTTTTGGTATGAACTTTCAGCAAATGAACTAAATTTAACTTCAGCATGCATTAAATAAAATTTACTAGAAAATTACATAGTGCAGGAGGAAAACTTCAGCACGTTTTTTCCTAAAGTTTTTACTAATGAACTAAACAACTTCAAAATTTTCTGCTGAAGTTTCGGAAAAAGCTCATGACAAAACTATTGAATGCAGGAAAAACTTCAGCATATTTTAGTGCTGAAATCTTAGAAAATGAACTAAAAACCCTTCAGTTTGTTTATACTGAAGTTTTCAAAAAAAACTCATGAAAAATTTGTTTAATGCAGGACAAAACTTAAGCACGTTTTGGTATGAACTTTTAGCAAATGAATCAAATTTAACTTCAGTATGCATTAAATAAAATTCACTAGAAAATTACATAGTGCAGGAGGAAAACTTCAGCACGTTTGTCCTGAAGTTTTTACAAATGAACTAAACAACTTCAGCATTTTCTGCTGAAGTTTCGGAAAAAGCTCATGACAAAACTATTGAACGCATGACATAACTTCAGTATATTTTAGTGCTGAAGTCTTAGCAAATGAACTAAAAAATTTCAGCTTGTTTAGACTGCAAGACAAATACTTCAGCATTTTTAGTGTGAAGTTTTTGCAAATTATGTAAAACCTCAGCTTGTTTAGCAAATAAACCAAAAACTTTAGCATGTTTTTCGTCAAAACAAAACTGTTGAATGCAAGATAAAATTTCAGCATATTTGTCCTGCATTTAACAGTATTCATAAGCAAGAATTTTTAGCTTTCACGTTAAATTAGAATGCAAAGTTTTTGAAGATCTATCAGTAAAAAGTTCATGTTTTATCCGTCAAATAACTTCATGCAAGTGTGATTAAAATCTATGCGTTGATTGAATTAAAACTTAAAAAGCATGATGAATTACGAAAATAATTACAGAAACATATATCATGGAGATTAATCAGTTTCAAAAACTAATTTGAATTCTGAAGATGAATTGCAATAC
The DNA here is from genome assembly GCF_000715075.1 of Nicotiana tabacum. Lineage (NCBI taxonomy): Eukaryota > Viridiplantae > Streptophyta > Magnoliopsida > Solanales > Solanaceae > Nicotiana > Nicotiana tabacum. The sequence continues at coordinate 136,927,742 of NC_134102.1, forward strand.
TTACAATGTATTTTGTAATTTTGAATTTGGAATTTGAACCTGGTTCAACTTTCTGGTTTGCGAGAGGAGATCTGAGGAGGAACGAAGTGATGGAGGAGAACCGTAAAGTGATTTATGCGTGATGCATCTTTTATATATTTTATCAGGGGTATAATGGTCATATTATTATAAATTTTTTGTTAGCTGGCTACCAAATCAATAATTTTTAAAAAGAGGGTACAGGTTAAAAGGTGGCACAAATATAAGGTATGACTGCAAATATCCCAATACCTATGCTCGAGTCTGAAGCCCAAAGAAAAGAAAAGAACAGTTGAAAGCCCACGGTACATGAGTTATGGGCCTGATAGCCAAGGTCCAGACATTACCAGTCCCCTTATCATGGGCTGGATTCTAAATCTTTAGGGATTGTTACACAAATAGCTGGTCAGATTTAATGCTTACTTTTTTTAACCGGTATACATAGATTATACATTGATTATATATAGTTATACATATATTATATATGAATTATACATATATCTGCTGGCTATTTTAAGTTTAAGAGATTAGGTGAACGTCTATTTGGGTTAAATCTTCAAATCTTTATCATCAGGGTATTGAGGATTTGAATTTCTTGTAAAACTGAAAATGAAATTCTTCGCCCGTGCAAAATGTTTGTCACGTTTTGCCTCTCGAAAGTCAAATTAATATTAAAATTTTATGAAGAATTAACCCAAATAGCTGCCCACCCTAGAACTTGAACTAAAAATAGCCAGCAAATGTATATTATATGCATAATTTATGTATTAAACGTGTATAATCAATGTATAATCTATGTATATAGCTAGAAAAAGTAAACAATTAATATGGTCAGCTATTTGTGTAAAAATCCCAAATTTTATTCCGAGTCAATTAACATGGGAACGAAGGGATTAATACGATGAATGAAAAGGAAGTCTAAAAATAGATACTAATCGAATCGGCCCACAAATTCTTGGGCCATACGCATTTAGTCCATTTGCCTTAGTCAAACGAGACGGATGCTTCGTTTAGGCCCGTTCAAGCGAGAGGGATGCTGATGGGCTTTAATAGATGAAGAATTAACTCAAATAGCCGCCCACCCAATCACTTAAACTAAAAATAGGTGGTAGAGGTATAATATATGCATAATTTATAATTATATATAATCAATATATAACTATGTATATGGCTAGAAAAAGTAAACAATGAATATGACCAGCTATTTGTGTAAAGAAATCCACAACTGAAATGGTTTACTATATTTATCAATGAAACACTACGAAAGGTTTTGTTAGGGAATTTTAGTATCAGGACAATCTGATCATAGTTTGTAACTTGGATTGAAGTTAATCCAGATTTAATTTATGAGCCAAAAGAATTTTGAACCGAACCTCATTAAACCAAGTGCTAAATGTTTTATTTAATCGATAAATGTTTTAGAATAATTCAACAATGGTACCAAATTATTAATATAGTTTATTATTTTTCTATAAAAATATCAACCCAACTTTTATAGTCCTAATTTCTCTTAAGTCTTAAGCTCAATCCATGGAGGGACTACCACGATGAAACCAAAAGGAAGTTGGAAAATAGAATGAATTGAATCAGCCCACATGTATATAGTCCAACAAAACGTTGTCTTGGGCCTAACAAAGCTGGTACCAAACAATTGTAGAAATATTACATTTTGGGGCGGTTTTTAACTTTTGACCAACGTATTACCCCATGCCCCCTGGGCAGAACTTCAAGTTCTGCCTACGGGGCAAACGGGGGTCAAAAACTCAAGACTATACTTTGAGTACTATTTGTATACTTCACCCGGCGATACATAGTTTTAGCTTGTATATGTGTAACTATTTTTATTTTTATTTTGAAATATTTGGTCGATGTGTAAGTTTTCTGAATTTTAGCTCGCTATATTTTGGATTTTTCAATAGCACTGGCTAGTCAATTTTGGGTCTGGTAATTAAAACATAGCCACCCCACTGTATGGGATAATACTGGGTATGTTGTTGTTGTTGTTAATTAAAACATAGCCAGCGTTTGCAAAGCCATTGAAAAATAACCACTATTTTTCGTTAAAAACAGAAAGTTCCAGCATAGTATGCTGGAATATGGAGCTCCTACGTATAAACTTCCAGCATATTATGTTGGAACTCCAGCACACAGAAAGTTCCAGCACAATATGCTAAATTATAAAACTCGTGCGTATAAACTTCCCGCATACTATGTTGGAACTCCAACACATTATGAAATTCTAGCACATTATGTTGGAATCTCATATGTAAAAAATTTGAACTCCAGCATATTATGCTGGAACTTTTCCGAATTTTTAAGGGTATTTTTGTTTAAATTTTATCTTTATATGAAAAATAACTAAATTTTGATTACTTTTGAAATTGTGGATATTTTTCAATTGCCATATATAAATCTGGCTATTTATGACTTTTTCCCCCCAACTGAGATGTTCTGATATGTTTCCAGATAACTAAGAAATCGTATTAGGCATGGATGTACAAAGAAAATCGATAAACCATACCAAACCGATAATCCAAGTCAAATCGGGGGGAAAACCCGATTATGGTTTGGTTTGATGTGGTTTGGTGTTGGAAAATAAACCCGGTCATAATTGGTTGATTTAGTTTTAACTAAAAAGAGTCAAACTGAAACCAAATCAACCCGACATTACATTTATACAAATTTTAAAAATACATTACATAAATATTTATTGTAATATAATTTATAAATATTTCTTAAACTTGTTCACAATTTTATTTTTAAATATATTATTTAATGTTTGGGCTTAATATTCTTGAATGACCCAATAAATTATATAGCGCATAAAGGTAGTAAGTCAAATAAAGTTTATATCAATACTAATGCTAATAAAGGAAATTCAATTCAACCTTAGAAATGACAATAGTGTTGGATATCTATTTTTTAGTTTTGCATTGGTTTAAAATGAAAATGCATAACCTAATTTATCTTTTTCTTTAGTGCTTAGTTGGGTAATTAATAGTACTTATTAGTTGTACTTATTTTAGCATGACCTATATAGTATTTTTAGATTATGTTAATTTTTATTATGGCGTATTAATTAGTAATATTTTCTTTATGCGATTTTATTATCTTTGTTATTGAATATTTTAGTACAATGTTATGACTCATCTCATATTATTGTGTTATTTTCTTAAAAAATACATTATATAGTAGTATCCTACTAGGGCTAAAGAAATATTTGGAGCACAAGTTACATATTTTGTGCTATGAAGACTTTACCAGGAAAAAATTCGAAAACCCGAAAAAATTCGAGAAAACCCAGGATTGAAAAATCCGACTTTATTGGTTTGGTTTGGTTTATAAATTTTAAAACCCGACGCCATTGGTTTGGTTTGGTAATTGAAAACTCCGAACCAACCCGACACTCCTAGTATTAGGGAATTTAGGTATAGGAGAATCTGATCCAATCTCGTAATTTAAGTTTAAACCGAATAAATTTACTGTGATTCATAATTGTTAAAGTTAGGAGAGCCAAAATTATTTTGAAATTTACCGTACTGATCGAAATGAATTTAACTACAACGAGTAGTAGGTTTTTTAATAATGAATATATAAGGTATAAGCTTACAATAGTACCAAATGAATTTATTAGTTTTATGTATAGAACCTACTAATCATGTATAAGAATTCAATCATTATTAATGTGAAAATAGAAAAGAAAATAAAAGAATCGATTTCAGGACTTACTTTAATTTCAACACTACAACTAAAAAAGCAAAATCTAATTAGTTTTTAGTGGCAAATCAATACAATTTAATATAGTCAAAATAAACCACAAAGAAAAGCTACCTCATCAGTTGTCTGCCATTTTTAAGTATATGGCAAAAGCGCCACCCACATGTCCGCAGTCTATGGTTCCTTGCTATGTTTTTCGCCTATTTGTTTTTAATTTTTAACGTACAATCTCGAAATTATTTGCCTAAGAAAATAGAGCGGTGTGTGTACATAGCTAAATTAATCACAATTTTATTAGACACTAGTATGTGGAGTTGGTCATTAAGCTTATCAAACATATCATAATCAATTAAATTGACTTTTTGACAATTTTTATGTAATTAGCAAGTGCTTTTTCTTTACAATCTAAAATTACGTACCTTTCTCATTCCTTCCTTCTTAGCTTAATAGTATTGCTTTATCTAATGGGATATACTCTCTTTTTTTTTTTAATTTTCTTCCATTTTCATTAGAGATAAAAGACCATATATATATATATATATATATATATATATATATATAACCAGTAGGGCCATGACTGCAAAAATCTTATCTATTTGGCTGGGTTGGTTGAATGAGCGATGTTTCGCATGAGAGACCTGAGATCGATTCCTCTCACCAGCAGTCTCCTCAGTCTAAGCACATAGTACCAAGCTTGCTTAATGCGGTTTACATCTCATATGTGATTTGCAAACTATTGCACAATGAGCAGGTTATCCATACGCACCCGAAGGGTAACGAGCTGCGGATTTCCCTGGGAAATTTTTCAACAAAAAAAAAATCTCCAATATTATTGACCATATACTATACTATATTATAATGATCATATTACTAAAAAAAAAAAAACATTTGTAATGGTCTTAAAACTGATTTCCTGAAATTTTATACATAGCAGAGTCATAATCATGAGACTATTCCAATTCTTAAGGTGTACTCTATCTTCACCAAGTAGGTTATTTAATTTTTTTGAAGAATCCTTCTGGTTAGGTAACTTTTATCTTTCAGTCTTTGGCAATAAATTTAAAGCATGCATTAGTTACATGTCAAATAGAAGAATCTAGTTGTATATGTATTGTCGTAAAAAACTTAAAACTTCTAAGCGAATGAATATTAAATTAAATACAAAATTGAATAATTTAAGTAGTAAAGTGGCTGCTTTTCCTGCAGAATGGACGTACTGAGATGATTAAACAAACATAATTAAGTTATATGGCAATTTCTAGTATTTATAATTAATTAAATGAAAGGCTCATGTTGTTTAGAAAGTTTTAAAAATACACTAATCAAATGTATTGCGTATGGAAAGAAAACTGAATTAAAAAATGTGCTGTTTTAAAGGTGGCTGAAGAGAGTGCGTTATTGCAAAAGATGCACATTGATAATTTCTTCTTGTCTTCATTGCAGCCGTTGCTTTCATCAGACTGAAAGTTACTTAGCTGTATAAACTAAAAAATGTACTATTTATTCTTCAAAATCTTCTCCTCACTTTCTCTATTCTATCGATAAAAATATCTGTTTCAAATACTGCTAAACAACGGCAGCTTTAATTTGTGAGGATTGTTAATATACAACCTTGTGATGTACTAATTAACTATTTCTTTTGTCAGTTAGTTAATATGTAGTATTGTCTGAATAATAATAGTAATAACAAAATGGTAATTGATACAACAGAAATAGAGACAATCAATTCGTTTTTTCAAGTTAAAATCCTTAAACCTTCTATTTTATGAACAATTAAATATAATGAATCTTTTTTTTTTTGAATGATCAGAGAAATACGGATCTGAATCTTCTACAAAATAATTTGAAAGATTCAAGAAAGAATTATCTGGCAGGGACAATCCAGGAGTTAAACTTAACGAGTTTAATTTTGTAACTCGTAATACTGTAAAAACTGTGGGTCTAAAGCTAATATTTTTGAGATTTTATTAGGTTTTTAGTACATATATATTTATATTTATGTCAAAAGTTCTGAATTCAGATGAACCGGCCGTAGCCAAAAAGCCTCCGCGGTCCGACCGACCCTGCTCTTGCTACCACTTTGCACACTTAGGCAAATAATTCTTTTTTCCAATCAATATATAAGTCGCAAACTCGCAATATAATCGTGGTTATTCATAATAGGATTTTCGAAAGAATACCATTTCAACTAGTTAGTTTAGCTATATAATATTTCATTTCCTGGCTTAAACCTTTGAATTCGAATTTAATTTGTTTACACCCTAACCAACAATTTTCAAATGCTCAAATGGCTGAAATTTTAGTTGTAAATAATTATGTTAATAAGTCAGAGAATGATCACTAGTATTGAGTATTGACTTGACTTGGGGCGTGCTAAAGTCCCAGAGGCACAAAAAGGAGATTCATATCATTTTCGATGTATAGTGGAGGCAAGCCAACAAATCCACGTTCCATTTGATTTTGAATATTCAAAAACTAAAAATAAGAAAAAGCGTCAGCCCATTAAAAAGCGAAGACTTCAAACTCCATTCCCATGGAAACTCTATTCAATGGAACTATTCGAAGTACACCATCTGTTAGTTAACATTTCGAAATTATTTTATCATATTCAAGGCAACCTGGTCCAGAAATTCTAATCAGGGGTCACAAAATATTAAAGGGAAGTTCGGTGTACTAAGCTCCCGTTATGCGCGAGGTCCGTAAAAAGGCCGGATCACACGGGTCTATCGTACGCAGTCTTACCTTGCATTTCTGCAAGAGCTTGTTTTCACGGCTCGAACCCGTATTTCCTGGTCACATGACAACAACTTTACCAGTTACGCCAATATTACCCTTCAGAGGTCGCAAACTATTAGGTCAAATATTTGTCTCTGGAAGCTTTCCTTATGTGAAAGGGTTCCAACAATTTGTGTTGATAATTCAAAACAATATTTTTATCCTATTTGCACGGCAAAATTTTTCGCGACAAAGGAAATTTAAGAATCCCCTTCGGATCATGTAGCTTTGCCCCTCTCGCCAAATCAAGTCTCGATGCCCTCTTGCTTCTAGTGGCTTATGTAGCATATAATAACTATTTGCGCACTTGTCCCTGAAATTACTAATTTTAAATATTAAACTTATAATAGGTTCAACGAAAAAAATCGAAAAACTAAACTGATCCATCAAATTTAAATTTTGAATTCGACTCAGCTAGTGTGTACCTCCTAGTTCATTCATTGAATGCATGCTAGGGTCAATCTTTCATCCTATAATATTCCAAGAATAATTCCATCAAGACTTTACTTACTCCTATCCTAATATGGAAACTTAAAAAGCATGACGCACCCAAGTTGGGGTTTGCTTTTTCAAAAGTCTATACCTACTAATTAACTTGATAAATCTGCAACTTATAATCCTTTTAATTAGTTAGAAAAGGTTGTTATTCTTTGTAGAATCTTGTGGTTCTTCGCGAATAGTCATTTCTAGGTAAGCTTCATGGACTCTAACTAGGGTTTTTCTTTCTCTTTTACATTAAAAGAAAATTAAACCTTACCAATCAGAAATGATAACTACCGTCAAACCTCTTTAAAACAACATCCTTATATAACAACACTTTTTCGGAATCAAATCTCATGTTCTATTATAATATATGGTTTCTATAACAACAATTCGCTATAATATCCAAAAATATCTGGAACAAACAAGGATGTTATAGAGAGGTTTAACCGTATATATAAGCTGTAATTACTGGTGTATATAACTTTCAAAAGCAATTCTTTTCTTTGTTTGATCAACTTTCTTAGCTTCGCGTTGAAATTAGAAGAAAATTAATGGATAGTATTAATTATCTCTTCTTTCGGTTCTCTTCTTCTTTTTATAAGCTTTTTAAAACTAAATTACTTTTTTGAGCGTGCTAATAATGGTATTGTAGATAACCTTTCGCATTGCCAAGGGATCCGGACGCACGCCCTTCGCCGAAAAATTATACTTTGTATGTAAGTTAAATACTATTTTATATAATTATATTATATTTTGAACACCCTTAGCACAGTTGAAAGAGACGGTCCAGCGGTTCAGGGTGCTCAAAGTGACACGTTGTTCACGGGTTCAAATTTCTATCCATTTTATTTGCCAAAACTAAATGGACACCACTATGTATGGTCTATTTGATACTTTTTCGATCTAAAAAATTTCTTAATAAAATCTCATAAAACTTAAAATTTGTGTGGAATTAACAAATAATCTTAAAAGTAATTTTTTATCTAAAAATTATTGTTTACCCTTAAAAAGGATAACAATTAAATTTGTACGCGATTTTAAGGATATGCAGATAGATCCAACACAAATAATCAAGAATGTTAGATAAATGAACTAAAGATACAATGAATAACCAAACCAGTCGTAACGTTATGGCCCAACTTGAACTTAAATTGGGCAATAGTTTCTGCCCTCAGTAGGGTCCTTGGTTCGAAGCCAATCAAGAACAAAGAACAAAAGTAAAATAAGGATTTTGCAATAGCTAGAAAGCAGAGAAATGAGTTTGCATTGCCTTGGTATGCGTGTCCCCTATTAAATAAAAAGATTCCCCTTTATATAGTAGGAGGGTTTTATCCCTAGTACAATTCTAAAAAAGGTAAAAATCATCATTTCCCGTTAATTACTGATCTGTTACCGATATCGGACGAGATCTGTGCCGTGATATCCAGTTGGGTGCGTATATCACAGTCCTCTACTAGTCGTATGCAGCTGTTTGCCATGTTTTTCGAGGTCTTGGAGCTCGTTCTTTGTTCGGGGAGTGTTGTCTTACCGGGTCCGATAGCGGGCACCCCGTTTGGGCCTTGATACAAAGAGTTCCCAGCTTTGATTTCGATCTCATATATTCATACTCTTACTTTGTTTGATCCACCAGAAAATCAGCGTATGTGTTAACCCCGATTTCACTCATATATAGATAGTCCCATCGTTTCTCAAAGAGTAATTTTGCCAAAAATGGAAAATGACAGATGAACCACTATTCCTTCCTTCATACATTTCAACCGAGGTGACGGATAAGCCGAAACGTCTCGCCAATCGCGTCGTTCTAACTTCGGACACGTGTCAATCATCGGTTGGTTGTCTTCGAATGCGAAATATCGCGTAATTATTGCATTTTTCCCTATAAAAGCTTCAACCCTCTTCACTTTTTTCACTTTCTGATCCTAGCTCCTATGTTCGAACTTTATAAAGGCTTTCAACTTTCTCAAATCTTCATATATTTCCCAGATTCACGATGGCCAAAACTTTTAAGTCTGTACCACAGCAAACGGCCCATTCATCTTCCCACTCGGTTGTAGATGTCGAGGTGGATGCTCCCGAGGTACTTCCGGAACCTCCTATGAAAAGCTTCATACCCAAGGGTTGTTCAATCGGGGATGACTTCAAGGTCAAGAAGGCCTCCGTCAAACAAGACCGAGGCGAAGGATAATGGATATATATATGCTCCGTTACTGAATATACCCTTCCCATAATCCTAGAGGACTGTAAATGGGAAGACAATGACGTGGTTTTACCCGCGCCTGAGGACGATATTACTACCCACGTGGAAGGGTATTTAAGTGTTTACACTTATCCCTTCACGCTGGGCCCGGTTGACCCGGTAATCCTAGCCTTTTGCAAAAGGTACAAAGTGTGCCTCATGTAAATCCACCTATCCCTTTGGAGGATCGTGATCCTCTTACGCTATTTTGTGAACAACATCGAATCTTCTCGGTTCACCCTTGACTAACTACTCCATCTGTACATGTCACGACCCAATTTTTCCCTCCATTTGGTATCGTGATGGCACCTAGTCTTAGGGATTAGGTAAGCCTAACATTAATTGAAACAATATTATTTAATTAACATCTAACAAAATAAATAGAAATCTCGTACAATTCCCAAAATCGGTAGTACAAGTTATAAGCTCTACAGAGTGTTTGCTAGAAAACTTTTAAATACAACTGTCCAGAAATAAGAATAAACAGTGCAAAACGAAAACTTGAAGGTGACTCCAAAACCTGCGAACGCAGCGACGGGTTTATCTTGAGTCTCCGCAGCGACAGTCCACACAGCTAGCTAACGAACAAATACCAGGGTCTTCACAAAAGCAAAAATTATGCAGAAGAGAAATATGAGCACACCACAGCGGTGCCCAGTAAGTATCAAGACTAACCTCGGTGAAGTAGTGACGAGGACTAGTCAAGGCACCCACTAATCTAATAAACTGAACCTGCATAAGTATAGGGATAACAGAACATGACATCTATCTAAGGACCCCGCGATATGGCTAACGACATAGCAACTACGATAAGGAAGGAAAAACATGAAGTAACAGCGGAACACCAGAATAAGACACAGAAGAATGAACGAAAACATAAACCAAATCCAATAATCAGAATACAGTAAAGGCAAGTAGTAACTCAGCAGCTGCAATAGTTTTCATATCAGGTCTCAGCCAACAACCCTAATAAATTAGTCAAATCCTTCAAGTGTAAACTTTCACCCGTAAATTTTTAAATTGAAGTCTTTAGAATATAATCCTTTCCAATAAGAAATTATTTTTGAAATATACTTCCTTCAAATAAATATCTTTCAAACATAGTTCTCTCAGGATAAAACTTTTCAAATATAAACTTTTCAAATAATTAGCCTTCAAACATAGTTCTTTCAAGATAAATACTTTTCAAGTATAACACTTTCAAATAAATATCTTCAAACATAGTTCCTTCAAGATAAATACTTTTTAAATATAAACTTTTCATATAATATCCTTCGAGTCTAAGTCACCTTGTGACACCTAAGCATGAAAGATTAGCAGCTCCGAACACAGGTATAACCACAAGGGAAATCTACCGGGATACCGTCCCGTAGTCCCGAATTAATTATGCAGTACGAGGGGGAGGGATCTCCCGAAATACGTCCGTAGTCCCAAAATAAATATGCAGTGCTGGGAGATCTTTCGAAATACGTCCGTAGTATCAATTTAAATATGCAGTGCTGGGGGTTCTCCCGGAATACGTCCGTAGTCCCAAAATAAATATGCAGTGCTGGGGGATCTCCCGAATATGTCCGTAGTCCCAAAATAAATATGTAGTGCTGGGGGATCTCCCAGAATACGTCCGTAGTCCCAATTTAAATATGCAGCGCAAACAACAGAGATAACAACTATAACACGACAAAAACCTCGTACATCACCACAACGAGTACAAAAGCAACAATAACAGAAATGCAAAGTACAACGAGCAAGTCAACTCAAGAACTTAAATCACAAGAATGGTAGAACTCATTCACAAGGAATAACCACAGTAAAGAATGCTAGGCACAAGGAGAACAGCTTAACAAGGGAAAACAAAACAAAAATGCAGCAACGATTCCACAATATTCAAGTCAACAATAAGAAGCCAACACGAGTCAAATAGTTCCAAATAATGGCAAGTCAACTAAGATATAGGTTATCTAAACTCCTTTTGAGGTTGAGCAATTTTGAGGAATATTCAACAATTCAAGTAAGGATAAGCAACGGAAGATAATCATAACTCCAATTAAGACTAAACAATTATAGGATGAGAAAATAATGAGTTCAATTAAAGATAAGCAGTTATGAAAAATATAGCACGACGATAGAAGAGGTAAAATCTTTGGTTAAGTCGAATAAGGGTCAAATAGACAGTAAGAGTGAATCCTAAAGCAATTATCTCTAATCAAAGCATGTAGAGGTGAAACTAGCAAACAGGAATTCAAACTTATCAAAAACAACATCATACATGATGAATATAAGGACATAAGAACCCTAAAAGGCCAACTTTTCACAAATAAGTCCGAGCACGCACTCGTCACCTACACAGACTACAATCAACATAGATGACTCAAATTCTAAGGGGTAGTTCCCCCACACAAGGTTAGGCAAGATACTTACCTCGAGTCAAGCTCAATCAATCCGTAAGAATGACCTTTCCACGAATATCCGGCTCTGAATGGCCCAAATCTAGCCAAAAGCAATTACATATCATAATTACAACAATAATAGACTCATCTAATTAACGAAATCAACATTTTAATGAAAATTCCAAAATTAACTCAAAATCGCCTGTGGGACCCACTTCTCGGAATCGGGTCAAAGTCATAAAATACGAAAGCTCATTCACTCACGAGTCTAACCATATCAAATTTACTAAAATCCGACACCAAAATCTCGATCAAAATCCCAAAATTCGGCCTAAGAACTTTTCTCAATTTTTCACCCCAAATCCGAATTTAAACGATGAATTCGAGCATAGATTAGTGGAATATAACCATAAGGGAGTTAAGAATCATTACCCAAAAACTTGCTCCGAAAATATCTCCAAATTCCGCCTTCTACCGAGCTCTCAATCAAATTTGTGAAGTGAACTTCAAACCCTCGAATCTGCCCCTTTTCTGCCCAGTTATTCCGCATCTGCGAACCTTGGGTCGCACCTGCGACGCCGTACCTGCGGAATTTTCTTCGTAGGTGTGGAAATGACTTAAGAGGGCTGGGTCCGCTTCTGCGAAAAAAGGGCCGCACTTGCGAGTGCGCGCTTGCGGACTATTGTCCGCTTCTGCGAACTCCTCCGGGCCTGTGTGTCCTTTAGCGCATCTGCGGGCATCGCAGATGCGACATTTCCCTTCGCACCTACGACCCCTGACCATACATCCCAGATCCGCTTCTGCGCTTGCCTCTCCGCACGTGCGATCACACACCTGTGGTCTCTCCACCGCAAGTGCGAAAATGACAGATGCCTGAAGACTTCAGTAGCAACACAAATCCAACTTTTGATCCGTTAAGCACTCGAAACTCACCCGAGCCCCCCGGGACCTCAACCAAATATACCAACCAATCCTAAACCACCATGCGAACTTGGTCGAGCCCTCAAATCACATCAACTAACGCTAAAATCACGAATCACCTTCTAATTCAAACTTAAAGTACTTGAAACTTCAAATTCTTACAACCGATGCCGAAACCTATCAAACCATGTCCGAATGACCTCAAATTTTGCACACATGTCACAAATGACACTACGAACCTACAGCCACTTTCAGAAATCCATTTCGAGCTCGATATCAAATTTCCACTATCGGCCGAAATCGCCAAAAATCTAACTTTCGCCAATTCAAGCCTAAATCTACTACAAACCTCCAAAACACATTCCGGACGCGCTCCCAAGCTCAAAATCACTCAACGGAGCTAACAGAGTCGACGGAATTCCATTCCGGATCCGTCTTCACATAGTTCCGACTACGGTCTAAATTTTAAGACTTAAGCTCTCATTTAGGGACTAAGTATCCCAAATCAATTCGAATCACCCGATAATTGAATTCAACCATGAACGCAAGTCAAGGCACATAATACGAAGCTGCTCAGGGCCTTATGCCGTCGGACGGGATTTAAATTCTCAAAATGATCGGCCGGGTCGTTACATCCTTCCCCTCTTAATCAAACGTTCATCCTCGAACGTGCTAAGAATCGCCTCGAAGTCTTCAATCACTGAAAGTAGATATTCAACATACACCCTCAGGGGACCCCACGTCACCCTAATCAACATAAGCCTAACGACACCATCCCAACTGTAATTTATCCTTTCTATCAGCACCGATAAGCCTTAGAGTCAAAATTCTCACCTTCCATTGTCTTCAAAAGACCCGATTCTAAATCCATAACCGATATCAGTCTCAACCAGCTGTAACAACTCATGCCTACACCCACAAGGTACGACCACACAACAAGACACACCACACATAGGCCCATAATAACATTTCTGATCACAATAGTTGCCCGTAATCAAAACCATCACCGCAATTAGCCTCGTATCCGTTAGAACCCTGTTCAAACATCCACAACACTGACAACGATGCAAGAAACACGAAGACCTCTTAACTATACACCCGAATCAACAAGTCACAACTAACACCACCGGGCACACACCCCGTAAGCTAAAACGCAAGAAGCACCGAACGAAATTGACTGAATATGAAAAGAGAAACATATAAGAAAACTACCAAACAAGCCCGACAGGCACAACTCTCTATCAATACTAACCTACAAAACAATATAACAAGGAAAGAATTAAAGCATATGAACAATCACAATGGTCCCATCCTGATATAACTTCCACCGCGGTACTCAGCCCAGTTCAAACATATCGAATCACAAGAGATCACGAGGGTCTCATTCTCAACTCTGAATCACAAGTCGAATACATATCATACCAATGGAAATCTTTCACTAATTCAATTCTGCCAATAAAATCACAACACTTACTAAACCCTCACCCCAGTAGAGTATCAAATCACAAATCGTAACCAATTTACTCAGGAATCACATCAAACCTGCCATAATGGACAACATGAATTCACTTCTAGTCTCGAAACTTTTGATAATGAATAGAAACAAACGATAGACACGGGCTACCACTCATAGAGTCTCCCATCAGGGGTAAACACCTAAACATAATACTAAGTCATGAACTCACCCATAGGTGGGATAACAAATAGGGGAACTCACCCCGATAAGCAGAACCGAATCAAAAATACGAATGGTGCCCCTCTGTAACAAATCAAAAGCATACTTGTATGACATCATCTAGCGCAGTGCCCTCAAGCCTATTATATGAAACACAACAACGGGTCGGGCCTTCCCCTCTACTCGCCTGAATACTCCGTTGTGACACACCTGTTCGTAGTCTAGGACAATCTCTCACCCTGTGGCTGGTATCTCCACACTCGAAGCAACCTCTCTGCTGACGTGGTTGTGGGAACTGTGCAGTACGGGTACTCTGAGACCCATGAGCACCTGACACACTGTGCGAAGCCTGAAGTGCAAACCGAACTGGATGACCTACAAAACCTCTACCATGTCGTACCCTGCCTCCAAAATAAGGACCAGTAGATCTCTTCGGTCTACGAGGACTCCTCACCTCCCTGTCCTCTCTCTCCTGATCTCGCCTGTACTCTCTCTCATGGCCCCGCATGTCCTCTCTCTCCTGTGATCTCTACCACCTGCTGAAACGAAACATCTGACTCTAACTCCCGAGCCATACTGAACCGAATATAATGCCTGAGTCCCTCAATGAATCTACGGACACACTCTCTAACTGTGGGGACCAAAGCAGGTGCATGCCTGGCCAAATCACTAAATCTCACGGCATACTCTGACACTGACATAGTGCCCTGGTGCAACCGCTCAAACTCTGCGCGCCATGCATCTCGACGGGACTGAGGTACAAACTCTCTTAGGAACATCTCTGAAAACTGAACCCACGTAAGTGAAGCTAACTCGGCTGGGCTACCCATCTCATATGCCCGCCACTACTGATAAGCCGCTCCCTTAAGTTGGAACGTAGTAAAAGCAACCCCACTCATCTCAACAATATCCATAGTGCGAAGAATGTTATGGCACTCCTCCAGAAAACCATGTGCACTCTCTGAAGCCAAACCACTAAATGTAGGAGGGTTATATCTCTTGAACCTTGCAAATCTAAGCTGCCCTTCCTCGGATGCTGCTACTCTGACCATAAGCTAAACTGGAACCACGGCCTGTGTTACCATGACACCTGGAACCTGACCAACGTGAACTCGCTGCTCTGGAGTGTGGGCGGCGGGAGTCTGGGCTCCTCCCCCAGTCTGTGAAGTAACTGGTGCAACCGTAATATCCCCTCCTGAGCCAATATACCAAACATGCTCAGGAACTGTGCTAAAGTCTCCTGAAGTCCGGGGGTAATAGCAGGCGCCTCCGGTACTTACCCCCAACTGGAACTACTGGCGGCTCCCCAACTGCTTCTCTGGTAGGTGCCCTAACTACGGCACGTGCTCCTCGTTGGCCGCTGCCTCTGACCATAGCGGAAACTACTCTAGGGGTAATATCATCAGGAACCGCAGCTCGTGTCCTCACCATTTGTGAGAGGATGGAATGGTAAATTTCAAACTTCAAGATCAATGAACTCGCACGATAGGAATGAAGGAAGTGAAATTATCCTAATAGTTTTGTAGCCTCTCGAAAATAAGTATAAAGTCTTCGTAACGATCCGCAAGACTCTACTAAACTCGCTTATGACTCGTAGCACCTATTAACCTAGGGCTCTGATACTAACTTGTCACGACCCAATTTTTTTCTCAGTTTGGTATCGTGATGGCACCTAGTCTTAGGTACTAGGTAAGCCTAACATTAATTGAAACAACATTATTTAATTAACATCTAACAAAATAAATAGAAATCTCTTACAATTCCCAAAACTGGTAGTACAAGTCATAAGCTCCACAGAGTGTTTTCTAGAAAACTTCTAAATACAACTGTCCAGAAATAAGAATAAACAGTGCAAAACAAAAACTTAAAGGTGACTCCGAAACCTGCGAACGCAGCGGCAGGTTTACCTTGAGTCTCCGCAGCGACAGTCCACACAACTAGCTAACAAACAAATACCTGGGTCTGCACAAAAACAAAAATTGTGCAGAAGAGTAGCATGAGCACACCACAGTGGTGCCCAGTAAGTATCAAGACTAACCTCGGTGAAGTAGTGACGAGGACTAGTCAAGACACCCACTGGTCTAATAAACTGAACCAGCATAAGTATAGGGATGACAGAACATGACATCTATCTAAGGACCCCGCGATAAGGCTAACGACATAGCAACTACGATAAGGAAGAAAAAACAGGAAGTAACAGCGAAACACCAGAATAAGACACAGAAGAATGAACGAAAACACAACCCAAATCCAATAATCACAATACAGTAAAGGCAAGTAGTAACTTAGCAACTGCAATAGTTTTCACATCAGTTCTCATCCAACAACCCCAATAAATTAGTAAAATCTTTCAAGTGTAAACTTCCACCCGTAAGTTTTTAAATTGATGTCTTTAGAATATAATCCTTTCCAATAAGAAATTATTTTTGAAATATACTTCCTTCAAATAAATATCTTTCAAACATAGTTCTCTCACGATAAAACCTTTCAAATATAAACTTTTCAAATAATTAGTCTTCAAACATAGTTCTTTCAAGATAAATACTTTTCAAGTATAACCCTTTTAAATAAATATCTTCAAACATAGTTCCTTCAAGATAAATACTTTTCAAATATAAAATTTTCAAGTAATATCCTTCGAGTATAAGTCACCCTGTGACACCTAAGCATGGAAGATTAGCAGCTCCGAACACAGATATAATCACAGGGGAAATCTACCGGGTTACCGTCCCGTAGTCCCGAGATACCGTCCCGTAGTTCCAAATGAATATGCAGTACAGGGGGATCTCCCGAAATACGTCCGTAGTCCCAAAATAAATATGCAGTGCTGGGGGATCTCCCGGAATACGTCCATAGTTCCAAAATAAATATGCAGTGCTGGGGGATCTCCCGGAATACGTCCGCAGTCCCAATTTAAATATGCAGCGCAAATAAAAGAGATAACAACTATAACACGACAGAAACCTCGTGCATCACCACAACGAGTACAAAAGCAACAATGACAAAAATGCAAAGTACGACGAGCAAATCAACTCAAGAATTTAAATCACAAGAACGATAGAACTCATTCATAAGGAATAACCACAGTAAAGAATGCTAGGCATAAGGAGAACAACTTAACAAGGGAAAACAAAACAAAAATGTAGCAACGATTCCACAATATTCAAGTCAACAATAAGAAGCCAACACGAGTCAAATAGTTCCAAATAATGGCAAGTCAACTAAGATATAGGTTATCTAAACTCCTTTTGAGGTTGAACGATTTCGAGGAATATTCAACAATTCAAGTAAGGATAAGCAACGGAAGATAATCATAACTCCAATGAGGACTAAACAATTATAGGATAAAAAAATAATGATTTCAATTAAAGATAAGCAGTTATGAAAAATATAGCACGACGATAGAAGAGGTAAAATCTTTGGTTAAGTCGAATAAGGGTCAAATAGACAGTAAGAGTGAATCCTAGAGCAATTATCTCTAATCAAAGCATGTAGAGGTGAAACTAGCAAATAGGAATTCAAACGTATCAAAAACAACATCATACACAGTGAATATAAGGACATAAGAACTCTAAAAGGCCAACTTTTCACAAATAAGTTCGAGCACGCACTCGTCACCTCGCGTACACACACTACAATCAACATAGATGACTCAAATCCTAAGGGGTAGTTCCCCCACACAAGGTTAGGCAAGATACTTACCTCGAGTCAAGCTCAATCAATCCGTAAGAATGCCCTTTCCACGAATATCTGGCTCTGAATGGTCCAAATCTAGCCAAAAGCAATTACATATCATAATTACAACAATAATAGACTCATCTAATTAACGAAATCAACATTTTAACGAAAATTCCGAAATTAATATAAAATCGCCTGTGGGGTCCACTTCTCGGAATCGGGTCAAAGTCGTAAAATACGAGAGCTCATTCACTCACGAGTCTAACCATATCAAATTTACTAAAATCCGACATCAAAAGCTCGATCAAAATCCCAAAATTCGGCCTAAGAACTTTTCTCAAAGTTTCACCCCAAATCAGAATTTAAACGATGAATTCGAGCATAGATTAGTGGAATATAACCATAAGGGAGTTAAGAGTCATTACCCAAAAACTTCCTCCGAAAATCTCTCCAAATTTCGCCTTCTACCGAGCTCTCAATCAAATTTGTAAAGTGAACTTCAAACCCTCGAATCTGCCCCTTTTTTGCCCAGTTATTCCGCATCTGCGGACCTTGGGTCGCATCTGCGGAATTTCCTTCGCAGGTGTGGAAATGACTTAAGAGGGCTGGGTCTGCTTCTGTGGAAAAAGGTCCGGACTTGTGAGTGCGCGCCTCCGAACTATTGTCCGCTTCTGCGAACTCCTCCGCGCTTGCGTGTCCTTTAGCGCATATGCAGGCATCGCAGATGCGGCATTTCCCTTCGCACCCGCGACCCCTGACCACACATCCTAGATCTGCTTCTGCGCTTGCCTCTCCGCACGTGTGATTACGCACCTGCGTTCTCTCCACCGCAGGTGCGAAAATGACAGATGCCTGAAGACTTCAGCAGCAACACAAATCCAACTTTTGATCCGTTAAGCACTAGAAAACACATTCCGGACTCGCTCCTAAGCTCAAAATCACTCAATGGAGCTAACGAAGTCGACGGAATTCCATTCCGGATCCGTCTTCACACAGGTTTGACTACGGTCCAAATTCTAAGACTTAAGCTCTCATTTAGGGACTAAATGTCCCAAATCACTTCGAATCACCTGGTAATTGAATTCAACCATGCACGCATGCCAAGGCACATAATACGAAGCTGCTCAAGGCCTTATGCCGCCTGACGGGATTTAAATTCTCAAAACGACCGGCCGGGTCGTTACAGTACAGTTCCTAAATATTCCGAGGGGGACTAATCAAGCTTGTTCGCCGAGCCAGTAAGGCCCCTTTTTCGAGCATCGACGAGGATTGAGACTGAGGTTGGCATTGGTGTTTTGTTCGGGTAAAAACTGAAGACTTGATACCTCTCAAGTTCCTGCCATTCCCCAAGAAGTAAAATGCATCTCGTAAGTTTAGTCTTTCCTTAAGTGTCAATTTCCCTTTATTTCTTCTCTCATTTCCAGTATTTATGATCGTTCAGATGTTGCCCGGGTTCCTAATGCGATCCCCCGGCTCAAAGAGTGGATTGAAGTAAGCTGCAAGCAGATGTCATTCTACGAGCGCACGTGGCACAAACTTTCGAAGGGTAAATGGGAGGCCCGTTATTATAGTAAGACTCTCCCCTGAATAGTTATTACTACGCCCCAAACTTACATAATGATAAACCTTTCCTTTCCCTCGTAGGTTTGCCTAACACCACCAAACTTAGGCCGCTGGACGAGGATGAGGATACGTCCTTACCCATCGAACCCTCCATTTCGGGACAGCCTAAGACTGCCGCGGAGTAGAAAAAGAGGAAAAGAAAGTCCTCGGATTCCCCGGATCCCGAGGTGAAGATAAAAAGAGGGCGGCCTCGTAAGTCCAAGAAGAATACTAAGTCCAGGGTACCAGACTCTGACTTGATTCACCAGCTCAGGGATGAGCCCGAAGAGGACGACATCTTTGTCGCCCATGAATCGACCCCTGTTGGGGAGCAAGTGATGACCGAGGAAAAGGGCTACGAGATCGATCCCCTTTCGATTCGATAGGTTGAAGTGGAGACGGGGGATATGACCTCCCAAGAAGCCATTCTTGCTCTAAAGGAGGCGACCGGTGTGATAGACATCATCGGGACGTCCTCCTATACTGAGTCCATGCTTGAAGAGGCCTAAAAAGGTAAGGAAAAGACAAGTGAAGGAGTTCGGGGTGCTAATGATCCTCTTCACTCCTTCTTAGATGGCATGGACATGTCCACATTGGAAGATTTCTCTGGGCTGGGTCACCTGGAGATCCTAAAGAAGGACGTGCCTTTGGGAGCTGACATGCCGAGTATGAGCCCAAGATTGGTGAATCAATTTCCTGTGCCGAGCGTGGACCCCGAGCATAAGAGGATGGTTGTTCTCACAGTCCCGGAGGATGCACAGATCATATCTACTCCGGTAGGTGTAGCCAGCTACCTCCGATGCCTGGAGACCGAGGATGACCATGCAAAGATGAACGAGGTAGGTACGTCAAGTCTCTTTAACGAGGCGCAGCAGACACTAAACCGGGTAAGGTTGTAACACTTTCATACTCCCTTCATGAATCCCGCTTAATTTTTCCCTTGATGTCTCTTACTAGTCCCACTGTTTTATAGGCTTCAGTGCTTCATCATGAAAGCTTCCTCCGGTACAGCTTGGAAATCGGCCAGCTCGATTTCGAGCTTAAAGAACTAGTCCGGAAGAAGGATATGTACATGCTTCTAAGTGAGCAACATGACGAGGCCCTTAAAGACCTCCAGGCCGAGCTGAACAAAGTTTAGAAAGAGGCCTCGATACTGAAGCAGGAGCATGTCATCCTGGTTGAAAAGAAAAAGGCCTTTGAAGCTAAAAACAAGAATCTTGTCGTGGTGACTAACAACACAACCTCGCAAGTCCAATAGAAGATCGACCAGCTCTAAGCCGAGATGAACGAGGTTAAGGCCATGGCCGAAGTGTGGAAGGGCAGGATGGACCTGCTGGCTTCGGAGAAGGAAACTGCGAAAGAGGAGCTAGCATATGTTGAGAACTAACTCCGGGTGGCGAAGGATAAATTTGATAAGTGGTCTCAACTAAATGATGATCTCCGAGCACAGCTGAGATCGGTCGTCGTAGAATGGGATACCCTCGGAAGTGAATATGAGGCACTGAAGTCCAAACTGGACACAACCTCCGCTGATGCCGATAAAATGATGGCCCAATACAAGGCCGATATGGAGGCAGCCGAGACCCGCCTAAATACAAAGGCTGAATACATAAAGCAGTTGTCCCGAAGAGATACCCTCGAAGAGATTCACGCTCGAGGTTTCGACTTATCGGTCGAGATCGAGGAAGCTAAGAGGCTCAAGGCCGAGAAAAAAGAGCTCTACGAGCCTGAGGGTTCCAAAGGATCTGAGGGATCTGAGGGCTCCGATGGTTCCGATGACGAGTCGGGCCCTGGTAAAGACCAGGCGTAGATGCCTTAGCATCTTTTCAGTTTTTGTTTTTCCTTATGTATTTTCCTTTTTGGTTTATCTTGAGGCCATTTTATCGGGCCTTTGTAAATATATTTTGGAATGTACATATGAAATTTTCCCTTTCTGGCAACATCGCGTCTTCACTTTTCCAGTGTCTTCATGCAATTTCTATTATTTTTGATGCCTTAGCGTAAAATTAGATATAGTTATGGGGTGTTCGCTTTCCGGAGGTTCGAACGAAGCCCAACTTCGCTGCAACTTTGTTTGCTCGTGGCTTCGAAACCTCGACGCGATCGGATTTTACCTAACACTTAAGTATTTTTAAATGATACTTTTGTCGAGGGTAACCTTTTAGTAGGTTTCAAGTTTTTATAGAGTCCTTACTTTCTAGTTTCGGACTTCGGACGTATCTGAGCCGTTTTCATGGTGGTCGTAGCCTTTGGGTACCACCTAATAGGTTTTGGTGCCTCCGAAATTCGGTAGCCCGGGCTGTCCGAATTTTCTTCGGGCGACAGTCCCCGAGTAAGAGTAGCCCGTGGGCTCGATAATCCCCAAAATAGGGGTAGCCCATAGGCTTTTAGGATTCGGGATCGAAAAATGCGTAATTATAAAGTGTAAAGGAAGTGGAAATTTTTTCATTTCTTGGTATGCAAGGTACATGATTGAAAATAGATAAAAACTTGTGCCATGCCTAGGACGAATTATGTGGGCACGGTTCAAACGATAGTTTGGCCCTTACAATAAATCCTAATCGCCAAGCCTTAGCTTTTAGCACATTAAGTTTTCTTCTTCCCCTACTAAAGACCTTAATCCGAGGGTGGTGGCCCCCAGTATTCGAGGTCGAACTCATAAGGTCTCGGATAATGTTGACCTGAGTGCAAACGATCATTGATTCCGATTTGAAACTGATATTCAAATCTAAGTTAGCATATTTTACTATTGCCTCGTTAAAAACCTTGTGAAAAAACCATTTTGGGACAAAACCGTTTAAAGGAAAAAGAGTGAAATGCGTGCTTTCAGACCTAATAGCCACATCCATCCTTGGTCGTTTACCTACAAATATTAGTCCGATTCATAACATGATTAAAGAATAATTGAGTTCGTACCTTAGCAGTAGTATCTCTTTAAGTGTGTCACATTCCAATTGTTCGGTAGTTGCACACCATTTTCTGCTTTGAGTTTGTATGAGCCTTTGCTGGTAATTCTGACGACTCGATACGGTCTTTCTCAATTCAGCCCCAGCTTCCCCTCATTCGGGTTTCGGGTGCGTAATGTTACTTTCCTCAACATCAAGTCCCTGATTTGGAAGTGTTGGAGGTTGGCTATTCGGTTGTAATACCTTTCTATTCGCTATTTTTGCGCGGCCAACCAGACTAGGGCATACTCCCGCCTTTCATCCAATAGTTCAAGGCTTGTGATCATGGCCTCGCCGTTTGATTCTTTTGTTGCATATTGGAACCCGAGGCTCGGTTCTCCCACTTCGATTCTTCGAGGTCGTACGGTATGCCTACAGGACTTCGGGCAGGATTTCCTTCCAGTTTCCTTTGGCATCGGTCAACCTCTTTTTCAAGTTTTGAAGTATGGTCTTATTTGTTGATTTTGCCTGCCCTTCCCCCTAGGGTGATAAGGCGTCGATAGTATTTTCTTGATCTTGTGATCTTCAAAAAATTTATATACCTTGATGCCAATGAATTGTTTCCAATTATCGCAAACGTCCTCGGTCGGTATCCCGAATCGGCCTATTATGTGGTCTCAAATGAAGTCAATGACTTATTTTTCCCAGACTTTTTCGAACGCTTGAGCTTCGACCCATTTGGAAATATAATCAGTCATGAATAGTATGAATTGAGCCTTACCGGATGCCCAAGGTAGGGGACCGACGATGTCCATTCCCCACTTCATAAATGGCCACAGAGACAAAATCGAGTGGAGTATTTCCCCCGGTTGATGTATCATCGGAGCGTGTCTCTGGCAGTCGTCACACTTTCGTACGAAGTCCTTTGCATCTTTCTCCATTTCGGTTCAGTAATAGCTGACCCTCATTAATTTTTGAACTAAAGATTCTGACCCCGAATGGTTCTCGCAAGTGCCTTCGTGAACTTCTCTCAAGGCATATACGGTCTCTCCCGGCCCCAAGCATCTGGTTAGCGGGCCGTCGAATGTTCTTCTGAACAATGTCCCTACGACCAAGCTAAATCTGGAAGCCGTGGTACGCAGGGCTCTCGATGCTTTGGGATCCGAGGGAAATTTTCCAGTCTTCTAGTAGTCTATGTATTGGTTCCTCCAATCCCAAGTTAAACTCGTCGAATTTACTTTGGCGTGGCCTTCTTTAATCACTTACTTCATGAGTTGTACTACCATCCCCAAACTCAATTCATCGACATCGACTGATGACCCCAAGTTAGCCAGAGCATCGGCCTCGCTGTTCTGATCTCGGGGCACGTGCTGCAAGGTCTATTCCCTGAATTGATGTAACGTTACCTGTAATTTGTCTAAGTATATTCGCACCCGTTCCTCTTTCAGTTCGAACATCCCATTGACTTGATTTACCACAAGGAGGGAGTCGCACTTAGATTCGATCACCTCGGCCCCAAGGCTTTTAGCCAATTAGAGATCTGCAATCATGGCCTCATACTCGGCCTCATTGTTAGTCAATTTCGCAGTTCTAATAGACTGCCTAACTGCATTCCGTGTAGGTGGTTTTAACACGATGCCTAGGGGTGAGTATTCGGTATTTCGGTTCGGTATTTAAGAATTTTGGTTCGGTATTTCGGTATTCGGCTTATCAATTGTGTATACCAAATACCGTACCAAAGTATTTCAGTACGGTTTGGTATTTCTTATTTGGGTTCGATACGGTTTCGGTTTGATACATATTCATGTGTACTGCTAAATGCTAAGAGCCTAAGCATTAAGCAAGCAGAAACAAGCTAGATGCATACCTGATTATCAGAGCAAGTACTTGAAAGGGAAAAGAAGTAAATAAATTATCACAACAAGCTAAGATAATTTGGTTTTTACACCTTCCAAAACTGGCTCGAATGAAAAAAGCAGGATTGGTCATTCCATGTTTGGCATTGATTGATTACCCGGGGAAATTAAGCTGAAATTTTCTCTTGAATTTATACTGAGAATCTATCAAAGTATCTTGTATAAAACTAAACAAAAGAGCACGTGTTTACTGACAGAAACCAAGTGACAATACTAAGTATAGATGGACAAACCTGAACACTTTCCGATTAGGTGGAAATCTCAGCCTATTAGTAAATTTCCAAACGATCAAAAGAATACTATCACGTTTGTGAACCAACAGTTCTAGCAACAAAAATTGAGCAAAATCTCCGTTTAACTTACAAAATTTGTTCTGCCTATAAACAGAAATACTTCAAGATACCTTCATAGAGTACAAAGAATCCTTAGGGCCAAGCATTACCAAGGAGTTTTGAAATTCCTTTTGATGTCAACACCTTTTTCGTGAATCCGCCGCGCAGCAACCAAGCAAAGTTTTTTGAAATTCTTGTCTGCCTCTAAGCAACTAAGCCTAAGGGTAAGGGATTAGGGAATTTGGGGTTTTGGACTTTTGGGGTGTGGGCTTAAGGTTATTGGGCTAAACAATAAAATAAAGTTGGGCTTGGACTAAAACATTTCGGTATTTCGGTATACCGAAATATCAAAATATCAAAAACCAATACCCTATACCGTATCGAACTACCGAAATACCATAATTTCTGTACCAAAATAAATCGAAATACCGAAATACCAAATTAATTCGGTTCGGTTCGGAATTTATTTTTGCAGATTTTATGCCCAGCCCTAACGATGCCGAGCCCGGACCACTTTGTGTTCGAAGCACAATCCATAAAAAGGGTCCAATTCTTGAGGTAGTACCCGAGGTTAACAATAATTCCCTTTCGACTTCGGGTATTAAGGCCGGCGTAAAATCGGCCACAAAGTTTGTTAAAATTTGAGATTTTATAGCGGTTCGGGGTCGATACTCGATATCGTACCCGCTGATTTCGATGGCCCATTTGGCCAATCGAACTGAGAGCTCGGGTTTGTGAATGATGTTCCTCAGTGGTTAAGAGATTACGACACATATGGCGTGGCATTAAAAGTACAGTTTTAACTTTTTGGAGGCGCTTAGCAAAGCGAGCGCCAATTTTTTCAGGTAAGGATACCTTGTTTGGGCGTCTCCTAGAATTCTACTAACATATTAAATAGGAAATTGTGTACCTTCCTCTTTCCGAACTAAGACTCCATTTACCGCCACCTCGGAAACCTCCAAGTAAAGGTATAGTTGTTCGTCCGCCTTCGGAGTGTGCAGCAGGGGCGGACACGATAGGTAGCGTTTGAGTTCTTCCAAAGCTTGTTGGTACTCATGGGTCCAGGAAAAGTTATTCTTCTTCTTTAATAGTGCGAAGAATCGATGGCTTTTGTCCGAAGACCTTGATATGAACCGGCCCAGGGCGGCTATACACCCGGTTAGCCTTTAAACGACCTTGACACTGTCTACCATGACAATATTTTCTATGGCTTTGATTTTGTCGGGATTGACCTCGATTCCTCGATTGGACACCATGAACCCGAGAAATTTTCCCGATCAGACACTGAATGCGTATTTCTCCGTGTTCATCTTCATATTGTATCTTTTCAATATGTCGAAGGTTTCCTGCAAATGTTTCAAATTGTCCTCTGCTCGCAAGGACTTGACTAATATGTCATCAATATAAACTTCCATTGATTTTCCTATCTGTTCTTCGAACATACGGTTTACTAGGCGTTGATAGGCGACACATGCATTTTTTAATCCGAACGACATTACATTATAACAATAAGTACCGAATTTAGTGATAAAAGAAGTTTTTTCTTGATCGCCCTGGTCCATCCGAATTTGGTTGTACCTGAAATAAGCATCGAAAAAACTGAGTATCTCGTGTCCGACCATCGCATCGATCATCTGATCGATGTTAGGCAAGAGAAAGAATCCTTGGGGCATGCTTTGTTTAGATCTTTATAAGCTACACACATTCTTAGCTTATTCCCTTTTTTTAGGCACTACTACTATGCTAGCTAACCAGTCTAGGTATTTAAACTCCCGAATAGATCCTATTTTAAGGAGTTTAGATACCTGATCCTTTATGAATGCATGTTTGACCTCGGACTGCTGCCTCCTTTTCTACTTAACTGGATGGAACTTTAGGTCCAAACTCAACTTATGGGTGGTTACTTCCGGCGGTATCTTTGTCATGTCAAAATAGGACTAAGCGAAATAATCTATGTTATCTTTAAGAAAATTAATGAGTTTTTTCCTGAGCTCGGGGGTTAACCCCGTACCCAGGTATACCTTTCGATCCGGTAGGTGTTCGATCAATGTGAATTGCTCCAACTCTTCGACCATTGATTTGGTGGCGTCGGTATCATCAGGAGCTATGAACAATCTCGAAACTTCGTAATCATCCTCCTCTTTTACTCCACATTCCTCCGGTCCGTCCAGGGATGAAAACAGTGGTTGCTATTTAACTTCAGCCTTTCTGGTCGACTTCGTGCTCTTTGTGACGGAGCGCACCGGGAGTACTTCGTCGACTGCGAACATCTCCTTTGTAGCTGGTTGTTCTTTGTAGACCGTCTTGATTCCTTCCGGTGTAGGGAATTTCAACGCCTGGTGTAAGGTAGAAGGTACCGCCCTCATGTTGTGAACTATGGTCTTCCTAATAGAGCGTTATATCTCATGTCCCCTTTGATCACATAGAACTTTCTTTCTTGGATCGTCCCGGCGGTGTTCACTGGCAGGGTTATCTCCCCTTTAGTGGTTTTGCATGCCATGTTAAATCCGTTCAACCCCCGGACTGTTGGCACTATTTGATCCTGTAACCCTAATTGCTCTATGACCCTTGTTCTCATGATATTGGCCGAGCTACCTGGATCAATCATTACACGTTTAACTCAAGATTTATTAATAAGTACTAATATTACCAGTGCATCATTATGAGGTTGTACGATGCCCTCGGCATCCTCGTCGTTGAACGAAATGGTTCCCTCCGGGATATAATCTCGGGTGCCCTTGTGATGGATACTTTAGTGCGTTTTATCATTGGCCCTTGAGGGACATCGACCCCTCCAATGATCATGTTGATGACGTGCTGAGGTTCCTCATGTTCGGTCTATTTGTTGGCGTCCCTGTTTCTGAAGTGGTTTTTGGCTCGATCACTTATAAATTCTCATAGGTGTCTGTTATTAAACAACCAGGCAACTTCTTCTCTCAATTGTCGTCAATCCTCGGTCATATGGCCATGAGTGCCATGATACTTACACATCAAGTTAGGATCTCTCTGGGTAGGGTCAGACTACAATGGTTGAGGCCACTTGGTTTTCTTGATGCGCCCGATGGCTGATACGATGTTGGCATCATCATCGTTAAAGTTATTTTCTGACAATCTTGGTACTTCCCTTGCCCCGAGTGGCCTATCGAAACCATTTTTGCTCATCAGACCTCGGCTATTGGGCCCTTGATCGCTTCTCTTTTCATTCCTCGTGGGGTGACCCGAACCCGTTTCCCCTTCGATCTCTGCTATACTGTTGATACCGGTCTCGAATCGGTATCGATTCATGATCGACGACTCTCTTAGACCTGTCGTCGGCTCTAACGAGATAAACGAACCCAGAAGGTGCTCCGAGTTAGTCGTCCTCGACTCTGATTTTTTACTGGTATCTGTTGTGGATGTCGGCCCAAGTTACCGCCGTGTACTCTACCAAATGTTTTCTTAGCTGCTGCGAAGCCAAGGAGCTTCGGGGGTTAAATCCTTGAGTGAATTCCTGAACGGCCAATCATTGGAAACCGAAGGCAGGTCCATCCGTTCCATTTGGAACCTCAACACGAACTCTCTGAGCATCTCGTTATCTCTTTGTTTAACCTTGAAAAGGTTTGATTTTCGGGTTTCGACCTTGATGGCCCCAACATGGGCCTTCACAAAAGCATCTGCAAGCATAGCAAACGAATCAATAGAATTAGGGGGTAAGTTGTAATACCATATCATTTCTCCTTTTGACAGAGTTTTCCCAAACTTCTTTAACAACATCGACTCGATTTCGTCATCTTCCAAGTCGTTCCCCATGATGGCACATGTATAGGAGGTTACATGCTCGTTTGGATCCATGGTTCTATTGTACATTGGAATATCGGGCATACGAAACCTCTTCGGGATCAGCTTTCGTGTCGTACTCAAAAGGAAAGGCTTTTGGATAAACCTCTTGGAATCCGGTCCTTTTAATATCGGGGGTGCTCCCGGGATTTGATCGACCCTGGAATTATATGTCTATACCTTCTTGTCGTTGGCCTTAGTTTTCTTCTCGCCTGATTCGACCCGCTTCGTCAACGTTTCAAGCATTTTCATTATCTTGGGGTTGAACTCAAGTTCTGCTTTTTCCGAACTCTCGGTGGTTTGTTCGTTTCTTCAGGTGTTATCCCGGGACCATTCAGGCTCGACCTTGCCAGGGGCGTGGCCTTGATTCTGTAGCTGCGCTATCGCCGCCTGTTGAGCCTGCAACATTTTGAAGATTAGCAGCAGGCTTATCCCATCACCTTCGCCTTCAGGCGTCTCTCGAACTGTTGGTCGGGGACATCACGAATGCTATTTTCGGGGTCACTCAGCAAGTTGACGTCGATATCAACTTGTGAATTGGAATCGATTGGATAGGAAACTAGGACTCCGTTGGGATCAGCAGGGGGAATATCATTGCTAGGCACTAGATTGTTGTTTTCACTATGATGGCCAGACTCAGCCTCAACGTTTAAGTGGGCAAACTAAAATTTGACATCTGTAAGTTGACCTGAAATTGAGACTTTAAAGAACAAGCTTAAAATAGAGTGTGGAATGGAGATTTATGTCAAACCATCACTATTATCCTTTGCCCCACGGTGGGCGCTAAATTGTTTATCCTTAAAACGGATAACAATTAAATTTGTACGTGATTTTAAGGATATGCGGATATATCCAACACAAATAATCAAGAATATTAGATAAATGAATTAAAGATACAATGAATAATCAAATCATTTGTAACGTTATGGCCCAACTTGAACTTGGATTGGGCAATAGTTTCTGCCCTTGATAGGGTCCTTGGTTCGAAGCCAATCAAGAACAAATAACAAAAGTAAAATAAGGACTTTGCAATAGCTAGAAAGCAGATAAATGAGTTTGTATTGCCTTAATATGCGTGTTACAATGTCCCCTATTAAATAAAAAGCTTCCCCTTTATATAGTAGGAGAGTTTCATCCCTAGTACAATTCTAATAAAGGTAAAAATCCTCCTTTCTCGTTAATTATGCAGCAGTTTGCCATGTTTTTCGAGGTCTTGGAGCTCGTTCTGGGTTCGGAGAGTGTTGTCTTATCATATCTGATGGTGGGCACCCCGTTCGGGACTTGATACAAAGAGTTCACAGCTTCGATTTCGATCTCATATATTCATACTCTTACTTCGTTTGATCCATCGGAAAATCGGGATGTGCGTTAACCCCTGTTTCACCCGTATACAGTTATTTCTTAAACAAATTTTATAATTTAAAAGTCAAACTCTACAAAAAAGTTCTTCAACAAAAGCTCTCTAAAACTACAAATCCTCTCGACTCTCTCTTTCCTTTGATTTTATGCTTATTTTTATTAGTAAATTTTTTAATGTTTGTCTTTTTGTTATTTTAATTTCAATTTATTCTGTTAAATATTTAACAGAATAATTTAAATATTTATTCTGTTAAATATTTAACAGAATATTTAAATATTTATTCTTTTTGTTATTCAATTTATTCTTTTTCCTAAAAAGAACCAACTAAAAATAAATTTCTTGAAATTAAAATAAAACGTAAGCCATACCACATCTTAGATTTTTCTTTTTGTTTTAGAACAGCGTGAAGACAAGAGGAAGATTCCAAAGTAGACTGGACACAATTAGAGATGTGCTAAAAGCTCAGGGAATATTTTTAATATCCCTTTTGTCTTTTATTCTTTATTATGTTTTTGTATGGCAATAGTGCAATCAAAGTGTCCAACTTTTGACACTTTTATTACCCCCCCAATCCCCCATAGAGCCATATAGTGACTGGATTGGACCTACAGTTCACTAACTTATGGAAGATCTCTGTTTAAATAAATAAATAAATAAAATTTAAAAATAGAAAAGAAAACATAAATGGATGAAGGGATAAATCCCAAAAATAATTCCTCGTCTTCATCCTTTAATTCCTCGTCTATATCCTTTTGTGTATTACTAGGAAGAACATGACCAAAAGACACTTCTGTATGCTTCGAAATAAGAATCTTGAGAATACATAATTCTTCTCTCTCTAAAGTTTTATCGCACTCTTTTCATTTTTAAATATTTCAAAAATTTGACAAATATTACTCTACTAATATTTATAAAGCTTTAAGGATAATAAGAAATTAAATTGAATATATTTTAAAATTATAAACTTTCATATATATTTTCTATATCAAAATAAAATTCAATTATCAATTTAGTATTTTCCATTTACTATAACTAGTATTTTATAAAAGTTAAATTAACCCTTAAATTATATACGTTCAGTCAAACACTGCTATATATTAAATTGGACGAAGGAAGTACATGTACGTTTTTTCTTTTGGAAGAAAGTATAAAATTTACCATAACAAATATATATATATATATATATATATATATATATATATATATACACTAAGTGTATAGTATATAAGCTATATAAGATGTACATATAGTATTGATTAAAAAAACTATAATAAAAATAAAAGAATCACACTTCTAGCCAATTTACATATTTGTTACCACCAAAGGTTGTAGTGAAATGGTAAGTACTCCTCCATCAGAAATAAAGCTATTTTTGATAGGTAGTGTTTTATCCTTCAAAGTAAAATTCTTTTTTGCGAATCCAGATTAGTTGGGCTACCGAACAGACACCGAACACCAAATGTAACACTGCAAAGCATGTTTGTCAACCCTCATTAAACACCAGCAAACCATAATTATATACAAAAAAGAAATGTGAATCTATTTTATCGTCAATGACATTTGGTGAGCTAAGATAAGGTCCTTATGGTGATTAATTATAATCACAAAGAAATTGAAGATCAAGAGATTGGTGGACGTTTGACACTCTAAAAAAAGGAATTTTGAAGCTTCCATAATGGGCCCACAGAAAATCGTGGGCTTTGTAGTCACTCGGATTCTAGAAGCCCACCTACTCATGATCAAATTAAATTCAAAACTTCCAAACCAAGGCTGATGTAAAGAGTAAGAACAAAAACTAACTGCATCTGTTCTTCTTTTTTTTTTTTTTTTTTTGTGTGTGCGCAGAAAATCAATAAATATACATATGGGACTTTTAAATTCGGGAGAAGGTAGGCATTGCTCCCGTGGATGACAAGATGTGGGAAGCGACGCTCAGATGGTTCGGGCACGTGCGGAGGAGAAGCTCTGATGCTCCGGTGAGGAGGTGTGAAAGGTTGGCTTTGGCAGGTACGATAGGAGGTAGAGGACGACCTAAGAAATATTGGGGAGAGGTGACCAGGCAGAACATGGCACAGCTGTAAATTTTCGAGGACATGGCCCGTGATAGAAAAGTGTGTAGGTCGAGTATTAGAGTTGTAGGTTAAGGGGTAGTAGAACATTTTTCTTCTTCGAACCAGGGGTGAGGCTAGTTTGATAGGGTTGATCTTGGACGGCTAGGGGTTAATATTGTGTTCACACTATCCTTCCTTTTTTCATAGCACCGGACGGCCTATTTACTGGTTATTGTTATTGCATGCCATTTATTTTATGGTTCTTATGTTGTTGTTATTATGTCTATGGTTTCTATTGACGGTACTGATATATTGTCTCTTCTCGTCTTTTTTGTCTTCTTGAGCCGAGGATCTATCGGAAACAGTCTCTCTGCCCCCATCGGAGAACGTAGGGGTAAGGTTTGCGTATACACCACCCTCCCCACACCCCACTTGTGATATTTTACTAGGTCGTTGTCGTTGTTGTTGTTGTAGGTATATACATATTTATCATTTATTTATATTTGCGTGTTGAATATTTTTACTTGAATTTTTACCTACTAATGTTAAATTGTTGTGCTTAGACGTAAACATCGGATGAGAAGGAGTGTTTCACTTTAGTTAGTTATGACTTAATGACTTAAAAAAAATTTGCATGACAAGACAGTTTGAGTGCATGCATTTCTGTATTATTTAGCAACTTATTCAAACCACTTATTCTGCCTTTTCATAAGAACCTCAAACGTAAATGAGGTGATGGAGTTTTCAAATTTCTTTTTTCTTAAATCTAATTTTGCAGGCCTTTTTGAGCATCTTTATGTAGATCCCTATATCTTACATTTTCTCGTGATTTAGTATCTAAGATTATTCTTTTTCTTTTTTATGTGTCTATATATATGAGTTTATGTGAATCATTCCTACAGTCGCTCGCTATTAAATTTGGAATTAGATTGTTGAACCGTGTGACCTTAAATCTAAAAGTTTGAGCTGTTAAACAGAATATATCTTTGCATATTTAAATAGAGATTGTTTGAATTATGTGACCATATGAAACGGTGAGAAATAGTGAGAATTATGATATATTCGTGGTGAAATAGGTAAGAAGGTTAACTGTCTTTTGTAATGATTGATTAGCAAAAATATTCTGCTTCATGCTCTTCCTTTTCAAATGTTGGTAATTAGTTTTACATTGAAGTTAGTTTAACAATGTTATTTGTATGGTAATCTACCAAATGTTTCATATGTACACCCAAGTCAAAGACATGCTACTTTAGTCTTTAGTATCGTTTGATGTCGATTATTAGTGAAGGAATAAGACGGGCCAAAACTTTGACAGTAAGCCTCGAAACTGAAAATCATCCATTGCCAACTACTCCCTTCGTTTACTTTTACTTGTTCATAACGAATTTTGCATTCCTTTCAGAAATAATAAATGTACATATTTTATAATAATAATAATAATAATAATAATAATAATAATAATAGCATTTGAAAAAGTCTTAGGGAAAGAATTTGGGAAATAAGTAGTTAACGATAAAGATAAAACATGAAGAATTTTTTTTTTTGATTTGCTAAAATAAGCAAGTAAAAGTGAAATATATTTTTAGTATAGTGGACTAGTACTAAAAGTGAACGAAGAGATAGTGGTTTTTAAGAGATCAAATACCTCTAATCAAATATTATCTCTTACTAAGAATAATTTACAAGAAAACCAACGCAGGGTTGTGCAAGCTAAAGAGAGTAAATTTCTGATGCAGTAAAAATATTGACTTATCCATAAACTTCTATAAAACATTCGAGGAACCTGAGACCATTGGAAAGGAATAGTGAAAAAGGAAAGGATAACATAAGCCAGTTGGCCTAAGATGATGACATTATCACACATAAAAGTAGTAAAATTCCACATTCATGAAAACGTACATGCACATGCATTATTATTGGTTGAGGTAAGGTTTAGTAAGTTGCCTATATAGGACACTACGTCATTGAAATGTACAAGTTCATTTAAAAAGTCAATAATTTGTTTTACAAATACTTTTGTCTTGGTAGCTAATTTTACTACTTTGACGCAGTGCAACTCAAAGGCGACCCTATTGTAGCAAATAAAAGGGTTAAATAGACCCATTACTTGTTTGCTACGTCTATTTTAACATTTTTGTTTACCTGAAAAATAGATAGAGTTAAATTTATACGTAATTTTAAGGATACGTGATATAACTTGATACAAATTAGAAAAATAAGTAGAAATATAAAAAAGAAAAGAATACAAACCCAAATTGAGTAAAGAATGATTTATAAATGAACAAGATGAATCAATGTCCAAAACACAAAAAAGGATAATCTTTACTATATGTGTGTAAATCTCAATAATCTTTGAAATGTGAGAGTGTATTCATGTCTGAATGTTGAATCTGTCCCCTTACAGAAATGATACCCACTATTAATATAGTGGAAGAATTCTACTTTGGATATAATTAAAAATACATAGTGAGAATCTCATGATAGATTAGTTAATTAGTTTTTCCTTAATTCCCGCCGAGATTTTCTCCCCTAGTGCGGCTACACCGGCTCTTTGTCTCTTGGCTCGATCTTGGTCGGTCTTGGTATCGGTCGGTTGATGTTTGGCATATTTCGATATGTGTTGATGTTACTTTACCCATGTTTTAACCACTTCTTGATGTTATTTAATCTTTAAAACACCCAACATGGTGTAATTATTGGTTTGATGACTAATTAAGTTATGTATGACGATTTAAGGTGTTCGGAGTGCAAAATATGAAGAAAAGGTGGTTTAGCTAGAGGAAGAAGGGTTGGATGCGTCGCATCCAACCTAGGAAAACATCATCATGCATGCAACCTTAGCAGTGAAGTTGGGCCATCGCGTCCACCATCGCATGCGAAGCTGAGAAATAGAGGACAAGGTGGATGCGTCGCATCCGCCTTCGCAGGCAAAAAATTGAAATGGAGGACAAGGTGGATGCGTCGCATCCACCTTAGCATCAATCCCTGAAGCCGAATTGGACTAGGAATGGGAGAGCTTTGGCCCACGACTTTTGTACGCAATATATAAGCTAAAAACGCCTCTTTTAGGTTATCTAACATATTGGGAAGAGAAAAAAAACCAGGAAAAAGCTGTGAAGGCCGGAATTCATCAAGTTTCATCTTTCTCCCACCAAACTTAGTAATTTTTATGTTTCTTTGTATGATTTGTTGTTTGGCTACCATGTCTATGTGGAGCTAAACTTCACGTTCTAGGGTTGTGGTTCTTTCATGACTATTGTTATTCGGATATTGATTTTGACTTCTTGATTTATCATATTAGTTTATTTATTCAATCTTGCGCTTAATTATTTAATTGCTTGATCACCAATTGAATATTATCTACGAATCTAGAATTGAACTCGAAAGTGGGAATTCTATATTGCATATAGGATTGAGTAGGGCAAGTTCTTGAACTCGGGCATCGGGGAACGGATTCGTGGTTAGGATAGACATATACCTAATTACCTTGCTTGGTTGATTTACAGGAATTATAAATGCGTTCTTGTTGATTCTAACTCCATAGACATATAGGCGTTAGGTTAGCTTGAATAGGCGAGTAAGAACTCGACAGATTCTTATGAGTAATATTAACCCTGTCAACCAATAAGCTAGATAAATTAGTCGGTCAATTCAATTGAAGAATACAATAGGATTGTTAGATAGACCATAACCCTAGATCGTTTTCATTACATTGATATCATTAAAATCTACTCTTCCTCTGTTCAAAGTTTATTATTTATATTTTTCTTATTTAATTAGTTAGAATAAAATATTTTTAGATTTAATTCTTATTTAGATAATTAAGATAGGCTAATTTAGTTAATAGCTAATCATAAGTCCTCGTGGGTTCGACATCCGACTTTGAGTCACTTTATTACTTGACGACCGCGTATACTTGCGTGAGTGTGTTTGGTCGCAACAAGTTTTTGGCGCCGTTGCCGGGGACTTAGAAATTTGCTATTTTTCTAGATTAGACATTTTTTTTTATCTATTCATGTTTTTTTATTATTTTATTTTAGTTAGTATTTTTTATTTATTTTAGCATGGCATCTTGGAATAAAAATTGTTCGAATGATGGTTATTCTTATTTTGATGATCCTTGTCCATATTGTGGAGGACCCCACTGGTGGAAAAATTGTCAGAATGTTCCCAGGAGCGAGTTGTGCGCACAATCTCAATCCTTTGAGTGGAATATTTGTAATATGTGTGGTGGTCAAGATGGCCATTGGGATGGTTGTCCTAATTTTGTTCATCCTTCTCTGAGCCCTTATTATGATCTTTCTAATGATATTTCTGAGTTTGATAGGGGCAATGAAGTGCAGGATATGGAGCCTGATGCATATATTAGGGATATTCTGAGGCAAGTAGCAGAGCAACAGGATGAACTCAAAAAAGATATGAAAAGAATGAGGGCAGCAATCACAAGAATGAAGGCCAATATGGAAGAATTGAATGAAGAGAGCGAGTTTCAAGAAAAGGAAAATTTTGAAAAAGTGAAGATTTTGAGCCAAACATGGCTAGTGGAACAAGCTGAAAAGTTAGAAATATATGAGGCTCAACGTGAGAAAATTACTGATAGGACGAGACACTTTATAGAAGGAAGAGCTGAACTGGGACAGGAGATTAAAAATTTTGGCACTGATATTCACGACTTGGGAGCTAAATTAATTGCAAAGGTTGATGCGTCTAACGCCCAACAAAATAGTTCTGAGTTGTGTGAAGCTGAAAAGGAGCTTATACGCCAAATTGAGGAGCTAAAAGGGGAGAGTAAATCATTCGTCCATACTTGTATTGATGATGTCCATGTCGAGGAAAGCACTCTAGAGTCATGTGAGGAAGTAAATAATATTATATGTGAAGACTCTAGTGTTTGTACATATGAGGATGTAAAGAGTAATACAATTCTAAAGTTAGGGTGTATTGGTCCTCATTCCATACATTTTTCAAAATTGTGCTTGGATGATGACATGGAAATCGAGTCATCTGAGCCTTTGGAGGAGCCAATGGATGAGGAACGGGGTGCTTACATTCTTGAATTCGTCGTGCCAGAGAGACAAAATTACATACCTCATCCGAAGGCCAAGAAGTGTAAAATGCGATATTGGTTGCTTGGCCCAATTAAATGTGTCTCACCGCCTCGGGAGCATAATAGAAAACTGGAAGCCAAATTAGGGGCGCAATTCATAAGTTCGAGGTGGAGGCAAAAAGTGGTTCACGTCGTGCCGCTACGTTAAATCAGGCGCTTGTTGGGAGGCAACCCAGCGTTACTGCTTTCTTTTATTTTTGTTTACTTTTTATTTTATTTTATTTTTATTATTTTGTAGTATTTATTTTTGTTTTGTAGGATTATGAGCATAGGAAGCAAAGCCATTAGAAGAGTGCAAAAGCGAGCTAGATGGTGAGGACTAAGTGTGGGGTGCCCACACAAAGGACGATGCCTGGGGGAAGTCTGAGTACCTCGTGAGCCGCTATTGCTTCGGCCTTTGGCCTACCAGGGAGTCTCGTTTACCCTCTTATTATTTATAATGTGCATTGAGGACATTGCAAAATTTTAAGTGTGGGGTGAGGAGATCGTTTGGATGAGTTTCTGTGCTATTTTAGCTTAGTTGTAGTACTCATTCTTAAGTGTAGTAGCTTTTGTGAAAAAAAAAAGAAAAAAAGAAATTAAAAAAAAAACGAAAAAGTAGAAAAATTGGACTTTTCCCGACGATTGATCTCCTAGACAGTTTTCTTGAGGGATTAAAGTCTAAACAAAAAAATTCAAAATATATCTTTTAGCTTTCTTTAGGTAGTAATAATCCCCTGTGGTTTTTCTTTGTGCCTCGGTTCTTTTCCATGGGATGTAGTTTGAACCGGGTAATTTTGTTTTCTTTTTAGAGTAGAGTAGGAATGTAGGGAATAAAAGGAGGAAGAATGATGAACCTAGGTGACCTTGACTTGGTTGATACTGGCATATTTAAGCGTTTACATATGTAATATCTTCCCTTCTCACTCTGAAATTATTGATGATGCCTTGTTAAAACGGATAGCATGTTTTGTTGCAGCCTATTTCTCATTTTCTTGACTTGTGTTCACTTTGCGCTTAATGCTTAATATCTCGTTGCTCCGTGAATACTTGCATTGTTTGAGAGTCGGAATGTGACCGTCCTTAGCGAGTCATGTGCCATGTGTGGTGAGGTTTTTGTGTAGTCCATGTAATGTACTTGTGTCTAGAACTTGCCCGGTATGTGAATTGAAGCGAAATTTTAGGTGATGCTCGGTTTGAAAAATGATTTTAGGCTTTCTTTGATCTTTTTGAGCTTATTGCTTATCACAAATAAAATCTATCCCTAGTTAAACCTTTTGAGCCTGTAGACCTTTTATTTGGTACCCACATTACAAGCCTATACCCTTTTTATTCTTAATTGACATTGTTTTGATCCTTTTACCTCTTAAAGCACTTTAATTGTTAGATGAGCGCTAAAAGAAGTAAGAAGGGACTAAGTGTGGGGTGACTTTTGAGTGGAACCAATGAAAGAAAGAAGGGTGCACTTATTTTGTAAAATAATACACCACTAGCGGAAATTGAAAGAAAGAAAAATATAAATGAATAAATTGTTGTCTTGTTCTTGCTAGTGGGTATGAATTAAAGTAGTGCTTAAAGAAGGAGGAAATATTGTTGGGGTGATATTATTTGTGGAATTGAAGTGGTGTTGAAGAATTTGCGCTTAAGTTATTTGATGATGTGTTAAAGTGCTTAGGAAGTTGAGTCACTATTCCTAAAATATATCCTACCCGTCCCTTAGCCCACATTACAACCATGAAAAAAGTCCTAATTGATTTTAGATCGAGCGAGCTTACATTAGTAGAGATTTACATTAAGGGCAGGCATATGGTACCAACTACATGCATGTGACTTCTTTTTGTGAGAGTGAGCGATTTTCTTTGTGAGCATGAGATTCGAATGTGTGGATTGATTCTACTCTCTTTGCTTTTGTTGTGAGGGCACATGGTTTCACGAGGGATAGGTAACGTTATTAGACTTCTCTATGATGTTGGTTGTTCAAGCCATGAGTGCATTGTGACATTGAGTCGGTTTTTGAGGTTAGGATTGTTGTGAGCATGTTGTCTTTGTTCGAATATGTTTAAAGAAGGGCATAAGAAAAGGGAAGTGTGTTGATGCATAGTCTAGAGTCTAATTGTAGCAAATAACCATGGTCATAGATGTAGTGTGCTTTGAACGATAAGAGTTTAATTTTGTTTCGTCTACTATAGGATGGTTTGTTCGAGGACGAACAAAGGTTTAAGTGTGGGGTAGTGATGTTTGGCATATTTCGATATGTGTTGATGTTACTTTACCCATGTTTTAACCACTTCTTGATGTTATTTAATCTTTAAAACACCCAACATGGTGTAAGTATTGGTTTGATGACTAATTAAGTTATGTGTGACGATTTAAGGTGTTCGGAGTGCAAAATATGAAGAAAAGGTGGTTTAGCTAGAGGAAGAAGGGTTGGATGCGTCGCATCCAACCTAGGAAAACATCATCATGCATGCAACCTTAGCAGTGAAGTTGGGCCATCGCGTCCACCATCGCATGCGAAGCTGAGAAATAGAGGACAAGGTGGATGCGTCGCATCCGCCTTCGCAGGCAAAAAATTGAAATGGAGGACAAGGTGGATGCGTCGCATCCACCTTAGCATCAATCCCTGAAGCCGAATTGGACTAGGAATGGGAGAGCTTTGGCCCACGACTTTTGTACGCAATATATAAGCTAAAAACGCCTCTTTTAGGTTATCTAGAGGAAGAAGGGTTGGATGCGTCGCATCCAACCTAGGAAAACATCATCATGCATGCAACCTTAGCAGTGAAGTTGGGCCATCGCGTCCACCATCGCATGCGAAGCTGAGAAATAGAGGACAAGGTGGATGCGTCGCATCCGCCTTCGCAGGCAAAAAATTGAAATGGAGGACAAGGTGGATGCGTCGCATCCACCTTAGCATCAATCCCTGAAGCCGAATTGGACTAGGAATGGGAGAGCTTTGGCCCACGACTTTTGTACGCAATATATAAGCTAAAAACGCCTCTTTTAGGTTATCTAACATATGGGGAAGAGAAAAAAAACCAGGAAAAAGCTGTGAAGGCCGGAATTCATCAAGTTTCATCTTTCTCCCACCAAACTTAGTAATTTTTATGTTTCTTTGTATGATTTGTTGTTTGGCTACCATGTCTATGTGGAGCTAAACTTCACGTTCTAGGGTTGTGGTTCTTTCATGACTATTGTTATTCGGATATTGATTTTGACTTCTTGATTTATCATATTAGTTTATTTATTCAATCTTGCGCTTAATTATTTAATTGCTTGATCACCAATTGAATATTATCTACGAATCTAGAATTGAACTCGAAAGTGGGAATTCTATATTGCATATAGGATTGAGTAGGGCAAGTTCTTGAACTCGGGCATCGGGGAACGGATTCGTGGTTAGGATAGACATATACCTAATTACCTTACTTGGTTGATTTACAGGAATTATAAATGCGTTCTTGTTGATTCTAACTCCATAGACATATAGGCGTTAGGTTAGCTTGAATAGGCGAGTAAGAACTCGATAGATTCTTATGAGCAATATTAACCCTGTCAACCAATAAGCTAGATAAATTAGTCGGTCAATTCAATTGAAGAATACAATAGGATTGTTAGATAGACCATAACCCTAGATCGTTTTCATTACATTGATATCATTAAAATCTGCTCTTCCTCTGTTCAAAGTTTATTATTTATATTTTTCTTATTTAATTAGTTAGAATAAAATATTTTTAGATTTAATTCTTATTTAGATAATTAAGATAGGCTAATTTAGTTAATAGCTAATCATAAGTCCTCGTGGGTTCGACATCCGACTTTGAGTCACTTTATTACTTGACGACCGCGTATACTTGCGTGAGTGTGTTTGGTCGCAACATCGGTCTCTGGGTCTCGAGCTCGATATTGACTCGAGCTCGGTATTGATCGGTCTCTGTATCTTGAGCTCGATAACACCACTTCACATCATAGCTCGATTTTGACTCGAGCTCGATATTGACTCGAGCTCGGTATTGATCCGTCCCTGAATCTTGAGCTCGATAACCGGCTTCACATATCATCTTGATATTATAATGACGACCCTCGGTCCATCATGTTCCAATCTTGACTAATTACATGAAGGGCAAACTCGATTTTGACCGTATATAGATAGTCCCCTCGTTTCTCGGAAAGAATGTGGCGAGAAACGATATGATTTTTCAACTTTTGACTAGATACACACTGACGTCTGCATCGAGCCCGATTATGACGTATGTGACAAATATCCCGTCGGTCCAGTTATCAAGGTATTAAATGTGATTCAGACGATGGTCGGCCACTGCCAATTTTGAACCGTCACTGTGAAATCTATAAATAGCCCCCTTCTTCATCATCTCAAACCTTTACCTTCTAATCCTTTCATTCCAACCTTCACAGTTCTTCGCCTTCCCCACAGTTCTCTATTTCCAGTTTTTAGAAATTTCTTTGCTTATTTTTCACCAAACACTAAAATATTTCAATTTCCCATCTTCTTTGTTCTTGAAAATTTAGATGGCCAAGATATCTAAAACCGTTCCTTAGAAAGAGGCTTCTTCTTCCTCTCGGTCGGTCAGTGAAAAACCGGTGGTGGAGCCACGCCTCAAAGAACTCATTCCAGGGGGATGTGTTATCGATTCTGACTTTAAGGTCGAGAAACCCTCATCGATTGCTGGTCGATGTGAGCCGTTATCGAGATATATATGCTCGATACCCCAAAGCCTTATTGATTTGGTGAAGAAAGATTGTGGTTGGGAAAATAAAGAAGTTGTGATACCGGCACCGAAGGAAGTGATCACTACCCACGTGGAAGGCTACTTGAGTGTTTACACTTACCCTTTCACGTTGGGTCCCCTCGATCCGGTCATCATCAACTTCTGCAAGAAGTACCAAGTGACCCTCGGCCAAATACATCCTTCTTTCTGGAGGATTGTAATACTGCTCCGTTTCTTTGTGAGCAAAATCGACGGGCTTCCCTTTACCCTGGACCACCTCGTAAGATTATATAGCCCTCGTCTTTACTGAGGTGGGCTGATAAAGCCTCAACTCTGGGCCACCAAGGCGTTCACCTCGAGCATAGATGAAGACAAAGAACGGGGTTGGATGAGTCGGTTTGTTCGAGTGAAGACCTCGGACTTAATCCCGACTGAGAGTATGCCACTTCCCGAGAAATGGAATATGAACCGTAAGTGTGATTCTGTATTTAGCTTTTGTTATTTTTACTTCCTCATCTTTTCTTATCAGTGCTTTTCTTGACACAGCCATTGCTTGGATGCCGAGTGTGATTCCCCATCTCGAGAACTGGGTTAGGAGCCTGGTTTTGACATCAACATATGCCGAGCGTGCATGGCGCAATTTGTCAAAGGGCCGGTGGGAGGCTCGTACTCATGGTAAACCTTCCTCTTGGCTCACCGATCTGTTCAAGTATTTTTTCAGGCATAAGTTTTACTTACTTTCCTTTCTTTGTAGGTCTTGGAAAAGATGCGGTTATGAGACCCCCATCAGGCGATGAAGAAGTTTTACCGTCTATCTCAAAACCGGAGAAGGTGATTAAGAGAAAAAGGGCCTCGGACTCCGAGGGTCGAAAACCTAAAAAGAGAGCGGCTCGTAAACCCAAGGTGAACGTACTCCCTTTGACTATGCAGTCGATCTTGAGTCTTAGGGATGAAGAAGAAGAAGAAGAAGAAGAAAGTGATTCTGGGTTGTAGGCCCGTGCCCGGGCTAGCACCGATACTCAGAATACTTCGGTATCGATGGGAGTTGATACTGCTCCGACCAGGCTCGATGAGGTCGAGGAGGGGACTTCGACCTAGGTTCCCGAGCCGAGGGAGACCGAGGATGTTTTACCTCGGGGTAAAGAGACCATCAAAGAGGCGGTGAATGCCAGTGCGCAAACTGAGCTAGGGGCTCCCGAAGACGGAGGCGGCGCCTCAAAAGACCTACTCGGGGCGATAGAGATCGGGGATTCCCCCTCTTTCCCTTCTTTTTCCCAATCGATGATACGTGACGCTCAAGCTGTGGTGACTTATCATGGGGAAGGGGCCCATGGAGGGGAGGATCCTTTCCGTGGTTATTTTATCGGGGTAGAAGATGTCACCGGTCTGAATGACTTGGGGGCTCCTAAGAAGATCTCGAGCGCTGTGGGGGCGCCTTGCCTATTTAACGAAGCCCAACAGGCCCTGAATCGGGTAAGTTCATACTTTCTTTGCCAATTTTCATACTTGTGTTTTCCTTTCCTTGTATAATGTATTGTTTTTTTTGTAGGCTTCTGAGCTCCATCACGAGGCATTTTTCCAATCCCGAGGGGAGCTGAACCGGTACGAAGCCGAAGTTCGAAGGCTTACTGAGGAGAGAGATGCCTTAAAGCTTCTCAGTGAGCAGAAAGAAGGAGAAGTAAAAAGACTTCGGGCTGAGCTGGAAGTATCTCGAAAAGAACAAGCTGAGCTGGCCAAGCATGTAAAAAGAATCTTTGAATTTAATGGTATTTCCTCGGGAGTGATGGCTAACAGTTCAGTCCCGCAGGTCGAGCAAAAGTTTGACGTGATCAGGCAACTTTGTGTTGAAGTGGACGTAGTGAAGGCGAAGGCCGAAGAGTGGAAAAAGAACATAGATCACCTTGCCTCAGAAAAGAAGGTCGCCCGAGCTCAACTAGCGTCTGTTGAGGTCCAACTCCGAAGCTTAAAAGAGAAAGCCTTGGTGCAAGCCAAGAAAATCAAGGAGTTGGAGTCTCGGTTGAGCTCAGCAAATTCTGATCGAGAGAGACTGGTGACAGAACTTGCAGCGACCAAATCGGAGGTCGAGAAAACCATGGCCAGTGTTGATGCAATAGTGTCCATTTATCGATCTGATGCCGAAGCTGCTCAGGTTCGAGCAAAGGAGGTTGCTGAGACTGCTCAGGCTCGGGCAAACTGGGTTGCCG
The DNA here is from genome assembly GCF_000715075.1 of Nicotiana tabacum. Taxonomy (NCBI): domain Eukaryota; kingdom Viridiplantae; phylum Streptophyta; class Magnoliopsida; order Solanales; family Solanaceae; genus Nicotiana; species Nicotiana tabacum. The sequence continues at coordinate 136,971,614 of NC_134102.1, forward strand.
AGCATGCTAAATTCCAGTCTCGAAGGGAGACTCTCGAAGAGATTCATGCTCGTGGCTTCGATCTTACAACCGAGATCGAGAAAGCTAGGGAGCTTGAAGCTGAAACTAGAGTGTTAGCTTTTCCCTATGATGATGATGATACCGGGAGTACGAGCGGATCTGAAAGCGAAGGAGGCCTCGAGGGTGAAGATGATGCTCCTGGAGAGGACTAAGTCCTTTAGTATTTTTTGTGTTTTCTTTTAAGACCGTTTTGGTTTTTGTGGAGAAATCGAGTGAGTGTTTGCTCGAACTTGAAATGAAAACAACCCTTAGGCTTTTATGGTCGAGTGAGGGTTTGCTCGAACTTGAAGTAATGTAGCCCTTAGGATTTTTAGAGCTTGATCTCGTTGACTTTTCGGATGGCAGTCCCCGATTTATAGGGTAATTATTCAAACTCCGGTCATAGTCGGCCATCAAGCATGTTTAAATAATAGATCGGGAACATGCAGTAGAAGAATATTTTTGAGATATGAGATATCGGTAAAGAAGAAATTTCTCTTTATAAGTCATTATACACGTGTTTATGTTTTGTGCCACGGCTCGAGCAAACTATGCGGGCATGGTTCGTTTGACCATTTGGCCCTTACAAATTTTTCCTATCAAGACCCTGTTGTCATGAAGTAACTTTCTTTCATCGAACTTGATATATTCGAGGGCAATGCCACCCAGTATTCGAGGCTGATTGTAAAGAAGCGTCACATACTGTTGAATTGTTCTAAGTTAGCACGATCAATGGTTGCCTAATTAAAAACCTTGCCGAAAAACCCATTTGGGACAAAACCGGTCTAAGGGAAAAAGAGTGCAACGTGTGCTTTCAGACCTAAAGGCTTCGGGCTGAAGAATCCATCACTGTTTCTGGTCGAACACCTGCAAGGGTTAATTTCAAAATACAAATGAACATGGGAGCGTCGTACCTTAGTAGTAGTATCTTTTTAGGTGTGATACGTTCCAATTGCTCGGTAATTGTTTGCCGTTTATCACACCGAGCTTGTAGGATCCTTTTCCGACGATTTTGAGAACCTGATATGGTCCTTCCCAGTTCGGACCCAGTTTCCCTTCATTCGGATTCCGGGTGTTGAGGGTGACTTTCCTTAGCACCAAGTCCCCGATTTTAAAATGTCGAAGATTGATTCTTCGATTGTATTACCTTTCGATCCGTTATTTTTGGGCGGCCAATCGGACGAGAGCGACCTCTCGTCTTTCATCCAATAATTCTAGGCTCGTGTTCATTGTTTCATTATTTGACTCCTTTGTTGCATATCGAAACCTGATGCTAGGTTCTCCGACTTTAATCGGGATCAGAGCTTCGGCACCATAAACCAACGAGAATAGTGTTGCTCCGGTACTGGATTTCGATGTTGTGCGATATGCCCATAGGACCTCGGGTAGTATTTCTCTCCATTTTCCTTTGGCGTCGGTAAATCTCTTCTTAAGATTTTGGATGATGGTTTTGTTGGTTGATTCGGCTTGTCCGTTCCCACTGGGTTGATACGGTGTTGATAGGATCCTTTTGATCTTGTGATCCTCGAGAAATTTAGTTACTTTGCTGCCGATGAATTATTTTCCATTATCACATACAATCTCGGCTGGCATCCCGAATCGGCATATGATGCGGTCCCAAATGAAGTCTATCACTTCTTTTTCCCTGACTTTCTCAAAAGCCTGTGCTTCAACCCATTTAGATAAATAATCAGTCATAAATAAAATAAACTGAGCTTTACCTGGGGCTGGTGGGAGGGGGCCGACGATGTCCATTCCCCATTTCATGAAAGTCCATGGAGATAGGACCGAGTGGAGTAGCTCCCTGGGTTGATGAATCATAGGCGCATGTCTTTGGCATTTGTCGCATTTTCGAACGAACTCCCTTGTATCCTTACCCATATCGGTCTAATAATACCCTACTCTGATTGCTTTATGGACCAGCGAATCGGCACCAGAATGGTTTCCACAAGTGCCCTCGTGAATTTCCCGTAGGATGTAATCGGTATCTCCTGGTCCAAAACATATTGCCAATGGTCCATCGAACGTCCTTCTAAACAATGTTCCGTCTTCGGACAGGGTGAACCGTGCTGCCTTTCAACGCAAAGCTCTCGATTCCTTTGGTCTGATGGAAGCTTCCCGTTTTTGAAGTACTCTATATATTTATTTCTCCAATCCCAGGTTAGACTTATGGAGTTTATCTCGGCGTGATGTTCTTCGATCACAGATCTTATGAGTTGTATGACAGTCTCCGAGTTGAGTTCGTCATCTTCGACCAATGAACCTAAGTTTGCAAGAGTGTCGGCCTCGCTGTTCTGTTCTCGGGGTACATATTGCAAAGTCCATTCTTTAAATTGATGTAGAGTCACCTGTAATTTATCCAAGTACCTCTGCATTCGATTTTTTCAAACTTCAAAAGTCCCGTTAACTTGGTTGACCACAAGGAGGGAATCACACTTAGCCTCTACGACCTCCGCTCCCAAGCTTCTAGCTAGTTCGAGACCTACAATCATGGCCTCATATTCGGCCTCATTGTTAATCAAATTTATAGTTCTGATAGACTGTCTAACTACATTACCTGTGGGTTAGTACGATGCCTAGTCCGAACCCCTTTGCGTCCGAGGCACCGTCAGTAAAGAGGGTCCAGACTCCCGAAGAGGTACCCGATTTCATCAGTAGTTCTTTTTCAATCTCAGGTTCGAGGGCCGGCGTAAAGTCAGCTACGAAGTCCGCCAAGATTTGAGATTTGATAGCGGTTCGGGGTCGATACTCAATATCGTACCTGCCGATTTCTATGGCCCATTTGGCCAATCGAGTTTGTGCAAAATATTTCGAAGAGGATAAGTTGTTATAACATGTATCGGATAACATTGGAAATATAGTTTTAGTTTCTTAGAGGCGCTTATTAAAGCAAGCACTAATTTTTCTAAGTGTGGATACCTAGTTTCGGCCTCATCTAAGGTCCGAATAACATAATAAATAGGGAATTGCATACCTCGTTCTTCTCAAACTTGGACCCCGCTTACCGCTATCTCCGAGACAGCTAAGTACAAGTAAAGTTGTTCATCCATTTTCGGGGTATGAAGCAGAGGCGGGCTCGATAAATACCGTTTTAGTTCCTCCAAAGCCTACTGGCATTCCGGAGTCCATGCAAAGTTGCTTTTCTTCTTAAGTAGTAAGAAAAATCAGTGGCTCCTATCTGAGGATCTCGAAATGAATCGTCCTAGGGCACCTATCCGTCCTGTTAGCCTATGCACGGCCTTTACATTATCTACTACTGTGATGTCCTTGATAGCTTTGATTTTATCAGGGTTGATCTCGATTCCTCGATTGGATACCATGAAACCAAGAAACTTGCCCGAACCAACCCCGAATGCACATTTTTTTCGGGGTTGAGCTTCATATTGTACTCCCTCAGTATATCGAAAGTTTCCTGCAAATACTTTAAATGGTCCTCTGCTCGTAGGGATTTAACTAACATGTCATCAATATAAACTTCCATTGACTTTCCTATTTGTTTTTCGAACATTCGGTTTACTAGGCGTTGATAAGTTGCACCAGTATTTTTTAGACCGAATGGCATTACGTTATAACAGTAGGTAATGTACTTAGTGATAAACGAGGTCTTTTCCTGATCCTCCGGGTTCATCTGTATCTGGTTGTACCCGGAGTAGGCATCGAGAAAATTGAGATTCTCATGGCCGGCCGTGGCATCGATTATATGATCGATATTAGGCAAAGGAAAAGAATCCTTAGGGCAAGCTTTATTCAAGTCTTTATAATCTATACACATTCTAAGTTTGTTTCCCTTATTTGGGACTACCACCACATTTGCTAGCCATTCAGGGTATTTTACTTCTCAAATGGATCCTATTTTAAGAAGTTTGGTTACCTTGTCCTTGATGAAGGCATGTTTCACCTCGGATTGGGCCCTTCTTTTTTGCTTTATTGGAGGAAATTTAGGATCCAAGCTTAGTTTATGAGTGGTTGTTTCCGGTGGGATCCCTACCATGTCAAGGTGGGACCAAGCGAAATGGTTCATGTTAGCTATAATAAATTGAATTAGCTTTTTCCTGAGCTCGGGATCTAACCCCGTTCCCGGGTATACCTTTCTCTCAGGCAAATGTTCGATTAGCATGACTTGATCCAGCTCTTCGAATGTTGATTTGGAAGCGTCGGAATCATCGAGGACCATGAAGGATCGAGGGATCCCATAGTCATCATTTTCGTCGGTCTTCTAATTTTCTAGTTGGGTCGAGGCTGACGTTTGTGATTGCTATTTGGTATGCCATTTCTCCTTCGAGTCTGATCCTTTTGTCGATGATAGTGAAGATATCAGAATCACTTCATCGACGGCAAACATTTATTTTGCGTCCGGTTGCTCCCCGTAGATTGTTTTGATTCCCTCCGATGTCGGGAATTTCAGAACCTGGTGAAGGGTCAAGGGTACTACTCTCATGTTGTGGATCCATGGCCTCCCGAACAGGGTGTTATATCTCATATCGCCCACGATCATGTGGAACTTCATTTCTTGGATGATCCAAGCCACATTTACTAACCAAATTATCTCACCCTTAGTAGTTTCACATGCCATATTAAATCCATTCAGAACTAGGGTTGTGGGCACGACCTGGTCCTGTAGATCGAGTTTCTCTATGACCCTTGATCGAATGATGTTGGCCGAACTACCTGGATCAATTAACACACTTTTAACTTGAGTTTTATTCATAAGTACAGATATTACCAGTGCATCGTTATGGGGTTGCATGATTCCTTCCGCGTCTTTGTTACTAAAGGACAGGGTTCCTTTAGGTGTGAAATCCTGAGTCCGAGATCACTTCTCACTTACAATCGACATCTTAGATTACTTACAATCGACATCTTAGTGTGTTTAAGCACCGGCCCCTGGGGACATCGATCCCTCCGATGATCATGCGGATGATGTGTTGTGGCTCTTCTTGTTCGTTTTGTCTATTGAAATCTCTATTTTTGAAATGGTTTTTGGCCCGGTCACTTAAAAATTCTGGAAGGTGCCCTTCATTGAATAACCGGGTTACATCCTCTCTCAACTGCCTGCAGTCTTCAGTTCTGTGGCCATGGGTGCCATGATACTTTCACATTTGATTGGAATTTCTCTGGGCTAGATCGGACTACGGAGGTCGAGGCCACTTAGTATCTTTGATGCATCCGATAGCCGACACGATGGCAGATGCATCGATGTTGAAGTTATATTCTGATAACCGTGGTGCTTCCTTAGGCCCGATATGCATGTCGAACCCATTCTTGTTCATCAGTCCTCGAGACCCATGGCCTCGATCACTTCTCCTTTCGCCTCGTACAGAGTTGCGTGCAGGTTCGCTACCCCTACAATCTCCGTTATACGGTCGATATCGGTCCTTGTTCGACCTTGGTTCTCGGTCGATGTCCCTTTTAATAACGGACCAAGAACCCAACTGGTCGTCTTCGATTCTAATCTTTAATTGATATCGATTATGTACATCGACCCAGGTAACAGCCGGGTACTCGATCAAGTTCTGCTTCAACTGCCGTGAAGCCATCGAGCTTCGTTCGTTCATTCCTTGAGTGAAAGCTTGAACAACCCAATCGTACGTGACCGGTGGTAGATCCATTCGCTCCATTTGGAAACGAGATACGAACTATCTTAGCATCTCGTTATCTTTTTGCTTTACCTTGAAAAGGTCCGACTTCCTGGTCTCGACCTTTATGGCTCCCACATGTGCTTTTAAGAAAGAATCTGCAAGCATAGCAAAACAATCAATAGAGTTAGGCGGTAAATTATGATACCATACCATTGCCCCTTTTGACAGGGTTTCCCCAAACTTTTTCAATAATACGGATTCGATCTCGTCGTCTTCTAGATCGTTCCCTTTAATGGTACATGTGTAAGAGGTGACATGTTCGTTAGGGTCGGTCGTCCCATTATATTTAGGAATTTCGGGCATGCGGAACTTCTTGGGGATCAGTTTTGGAGCCGCGCTCGAGGGGAAAGGGGAAAGGCTTTTGTACGAATATTTTGGAATCCAAGCCCTTTAATACCGATGGTGACCCGGAATCTGATTAACCCTGGAGTTATAAGTTTCTATTTTTTTGTCGTTTGCTTCAATCCTCTTTTCTCCTGACTCAATTCGTTTTGTTAGTTCCTCGAGCATTCTAATAATCTCGGGACTAGTCCCCAATTCTTGTTCATTTGATCTTACTACAGCTGGCCTCGTTTTGTAGGTGACCTCTCGGGGTGGACCGGGCTCGGCCCTGCTTGGTGCCTGGGTTTGTCTCTGTAACTAAGCTATTGCTACCTATTGAGCTTGCAACATTTCAAAAATCATACGCAGGCTGATCCCGTCTTCTCCAACATTTTGGGTATTTCGAACTGCAAATCGAGTTCCACCATGAATGCTATTTTCGGGGTCGGAACGTTGGTTCGTCTCGATGTCCACGTGTGAATTAACGTCAATTGGATCTACGGCCCGAGATCCAACGGGATCTACGGGTGGCCTTTCACCCCTGGTCGCCAGGTTGTTGTTCTTATCTTGAAGGCCAGCTTCGTTGTCGATAGGTAAGGCCATTAATTGAGAGTTCATCGTTTTTATCCTGAAATCAAAGACACTTCCAAGAGCAAGTGTAAAATGGTGTGTTTTGTAGATATTCGTACCAAATAACCGCTGTTATCCTTAGCCCCACGGTGGGCGCCAAATTATTTATCCGAAAAATAGATAGAGTTGAATTTATACGTAATTCTAAGGATATATGATATAACTTGGTATAAATTAAAAAAATAAGTAGAAATATATCGAATATTGACTGTAAAAAAGGAAAGAATATAAACCCAAATTGAGTAGAGAATGATTTATAAATGAACAAGATGAACCAATGTCCAAAGCCCAAAAAAAGATAATCTCTACTATATGTATGTAAATCTCAATAATCTTTGAAATGTGAGAGTGTATTCATGTGTGAATGTTGAATATGTCCCTTTACAGAAATGATACCCACTATTAATATAGTGGAAGAAACCTACTTTGGATATAATTAAAAATACATAGTGGGGATCCCATAATAGATTAGTTAATTAACTTTTCCTTAATTTCCGCCGAGATTTTCTCCCCTAGTGCGGCTACAACGACTCTTTGTCTCTTGGCTCGATCTTGGTCGGTCTTGGTATCGGTCGGTCTCTGGGTCTCGAGCTCGATATTGACTCGAGCTCGGTATTGATCAGTCTCTGGATCTTGAGCTCGATAACACCACTTCACATCATAGCTCGATTTTGACTCGAGCTCGATATTGACTCGAGCTCGGTATTGATCCGTCCCTGAATCTTGAGCTCGATAACCTGGCTTCACATCTCATCTCGATATCATAATGACGACCCTCGGTCCATCATGTTCCAATCTTGACTAATTACATGAAGGGCAAACTCGGTTTTGACCGTATACAATCTTCACATAATTTAAAAACTATTTACATGATAAAAAACTATTTCTATTTAAATCAAATTGAAATATAGATATTGTATAACATGAGTAACTAATTTGAGTAAAGCTCTTGTAACTCTAGAAAAATCCTTAAAACTCGAAAAAAGTTTGTAGTGATTGTAGCTCTTGATCCCACTTCGTCAACGAATCAATTACTGTATATGTTTGCCTTTCTTTTAACTATACATACAAAACCAAATATGAAAAGTTTCTTATATTTGCAAAACACACAACTCCATTTGCTTTCATTGCCAGTCCAAAATTCAGATAAAGGAATAAGATTGCGTTAGATTAACAACTATTATAAGATAAGTCCTCACAATACAACGCGGCATGGACACGATGAGACGTTCATATAGTCGTTTTCGACTTGTTTGAAATTGTGTAGTTTTATATGTCAAGTGTGTTACTATTTCTACCAATCATACATAAATTCCATTGTGCAAAATTAGAGTAAAAAATAACACGTGTAACTCCAAAGGTTGATCTGTATGATATGCCATTTTATTCATAGGTGGAGGTCAGTCTCATATATGAGTGACTTGGTTAGGATTGAATAGAAAAACTCAATCTCATAAAAGCTACGCGTTTTTATGATTTAAGAAGACGATCACATAGTTAGAATCTTTGCAATAATATCATGAAATAAAGAGATTGACTGAAAACAAAAGCAGAGAGCTACAAAGTCCATATTCTACTTTTAGACACCTCAGGATGTTGCATTTTTGTCTTCATTTGATGGTAGAGACAGACACTATTATTATTCCTCCTATCCTATTTTATTTGGTATTTTTATCTTACTGAAAGTACTTAATTTAATCAATTCTAGGAGGTCAATAAACTACGTTAGAGCATAGCCAATAATACAATTTGTTTACCCTTAAAATTGGATAACAATTAAACTTATAATATGGTTCTAAGGATACGTGATTTCACTTAATACCAATATCAATATGAAAATTAATAACAAAAATGAACTATAAAGTAAAACAAACCAGTGTTAGAATGGAACTCAATCGAGTTTGGATACCCTCGAACTAGTTGATGCAAGAACTATTAAAATATAACAAGCTAATGAATAATAGTATAAACGAGAAAGAGAATTATATTGCTTTGATATCTGTGAACAATGTGTCCTACAGATGATTAGAACTCCTCCTCCCCCTCTTAAATAGTAGAAGAATTCCACTTATGGTATAATTCTAATTACAGAAGAAAATTCCATGATTAGCTAATTAACCATTTCTGACTTGATCCGTTCCGAGATTTATGCCATGATCCTCGACCAGTCACGGATATCTCGTCTTTCTGTTATTGTGCTATCTTCGATCGTGCTCGATGTTTGTCTCATTTGGCTTCGATCGCTACTAGCCTCGATCTCGACAGGTACCTCGATTCTGAACTCGGTATCTTATCCTCGTGATTTAGTCCATTCCGTTACGAGGCCATCCTTCGATGCAACCTCTCTGTCTCAGTCAAATTTTTAACCGTATACAGATAGTCCCCTCGTTTTTTGGAGTGAAATGATAAGAAACGAATTGAGCCTTCGATTTTCTACCTCAACCTGTCATGACATCATCCTCGTGACGTAAGCGACGGGAGTGACCGAAACGTCCCGTCGGTACGGTTTTCCAAGTCATTAATGAGTGTCAGTTGGTGGTCGGCCACTAGTGCCTTTGAACCGTCATTGTGAATCCAATAAATAGACCCCTTCCTCATTGATTCAAACTTTAATTTTACTTCCTTCTAATCTCCAAAGCTTTTACATCTCCTAAGTTCTTCCCTTTTACATATCTTCAGGTTTTGCTGTTAATTCTTTCTCAAACGTCAATTCCTATTATCTTCCTCTTCTTCAACCTTACACAAGAATGGGAAAAACATCGAAAATGGTACCACAAAAAGAAGCTGCTTCATCTTCTCAACCAGCCGGCGGGAAAATGCTGGTGGAACCCCGTATTGAGGAATGCATTCATGGGGGAGGGGGGGGTGCACGCTAAACTCCGATTTCAAGACCGATAAAGCCTCATCGATTCCTGGTCGATGCGAGCCAATATCGAGGTATATATGCTCGATAACTAAGGGATACCTTAAGCAGGTAAAGAAAGACTGCAACTGGGAGGGCAAAGAGGTGGTGATCCCAACCCCCGAAGAAGACATCACCACCTATGTGGAAGGGTTTCTAAGTGTTTACAGTTACCCTTTCACGCTGGCCCCCCTCGACCCCGTCATCGTTTATTTTTGCCGTCAATATCAAATAATCCTAGGCCAAATCCATCCTTCCTTTTGGCGAATTGTTATTCTGCTCCGATTTTTTGTGAGCAAAGTCGAGGGGCTCCTTTTCACCCTTGATCACCTTATCACATTGTATATCCCCCGTCTCTATCGAGGCGGGTTAATAAAACTCCAACGTCGAGCTACCAAAGTGCTGTTCTCGAGCATAGACGAGGACAAGGATCGAGGCTGGATGGGCCGGTTCGTTCGAGTGAGGACTTTCGACCTAATCCCAGCTAAGAAGATGCCATTTCCTTAGAAATGGAACATGAATCGTAAGTACCGTCTCATTGTTAGCTTTCATGTATTATTTGTTCCTTTGTATTTCCTCATTGATGTCTTTCTCCGTGATGTAGCGGTCGCTTGGATGCCCCGTGTGATTCCCAACCTCGAGAGCCAGTATCGGAACCTGGCCTCGACCTCTACATATACCGAGCGCTCATGGAGCGATTTAGCAAAGGGCCGGTAGGAGGCCAAGACTCATGGTAATCCCACTTTTTGTGTATTTGATGATTTGATTAAGATGCCTTTCTTCTACTTATTCAATTTTCTCGTGTACAGGCCTGGGGAAGGATACGGTCATGAGGCCCCTGTCTGGTGAGGAGGAGACTTCGACCCCGGTTCTGAAGCTAGCGAAGGATAAGAAGAGGAAAAGGACCTTAACCTCCGAGGATCCAAAGCCTAAGAAGAATCTGGTTCGTAAGCCGAAGAAAGACACTGTTGCCCTGCCTCCAGATATGATTCAATGGCTAAGGGAGGAAGAAGAAGAATATGAAGACGATGGCTCAGAATTGGTGGCCCGAGTAAAGAAAACCATCGAGGCTCCAAAGGGCGGTGATTCGGTGGTGGTTGAGGAGATTCCGCCTCGAGCCAAGGGGGTCTTGGAAAAGGACTCGGGCAAAGTCCCCGAGTCATCGAAGATCGAAGATGCCTCCCGCCGAGATGAGCAAAAGTCAGGTATGTCTGAAGGGGCCGGCTCCGAGGCCCCCTCGCAGCGAGGAGAACGTCCCAAGTGGCTCACTTGGGGCAATAGATATTGGAGACTCGCCGATTCTCCCTACGTTTTCCGAGGAGGCAATTCAGGAGGCCCAAGCTATGAGGATTCCCAAAGTAGATGGGGCTCATGGAGGGGAGGACTCCTTCCGTGGTTACTTTATTGGGGTCGAGGATCCTACCGACCTGAATGAAGCATCGAGTTTTTTCGATGAGGCTCAACAAGCCTTGAATCGGGTGAGTCTCAACTCCCTTTGTCGATATCATACTTAGTTTATTTCTTCTCTTCCTGTCTAATTTCCTTTCCTCTTTCCGTATAGACTTTGGCGCTCTATCAGGAGGAGTTTTCAAAGTCCCGAATAGAGCTGAGCGATGCGAGGCCGACCTCCGAGGGCTCACAGAGGAGAGAAATGCCCTTACACTTCTCAGTGGGCAAAAAGAAGAGGAGATCAAGGACCTCCGAACCGAGTTGGCCAAGGTTCACCAAGATCAGACTGACCTGATCGAGCAGGTAATAAAAATCTTAAAAGCTCATGGGCTCGATTCAGGAATGGTGGCTAACATTTCAATCTCACAGCTGCAGCAAAAGGTTGAGAGGATCGAGCAATTCCGCGAGGAGGTCGACATGATGAAAGTCGAGACCTTGGGGTAGAAAGAAAGTATGGACCACTTTGCTGCTGAAAAAGAGGCTGCTCAAGCCCAATTGTCATCGGTCGAAAGTCAGCTTCGATGCATGAAGGAGAAGAGCTCAGCTCAGGCAAAGAAAATAAAAGAGCTTGAGGCTCGATTGGCTTCCGAACTTGCAAAGGCCAAATTTGAAGCTGAAAAGGCAAAGGCCGAGGCAGAGGCGATCGTGGCCGTCTACCGGGCCGATGCTGAAGCCGCTCAAGTCCAAGCGAGAGAGGTAGCCGAAACTGCTCAAACTCGAGCACATTGGATTGCTGAATTCGTCAAATACCAATCACGGAGGGAAACCCTCGAGGAGATCCACGCTCGAGGTTTCGATCCTACCAACGAGATAATAAAGGCTAAAGAGCATGAAGCTAATGCTAAAGCACTGGCCTCTTCCGATGATGATGATGATGATGGCAGCAAGAGCGGGTCCGAGAATGGGGAGTACCTCGATGGAGAAGAATCTGCCCCTGAGGAAAATTAGGAATCTTAGGCTTTTTCTTTTTTGATTTTTTGTGCGGGACCCTGATCGGTCCTTGTAAATATTTTCGTATAGATAAAAGATCTTTTTTCTCTTTGACTTGTCTTTATTCTATTTTCTGCCTCGTGTAAATTCTATTTCATTCATGCCTTATGGAGTTTTTGCTCACAAGTTTGGGACTTTAGGCAACTAGACCAAAGTCGGACCAGTGTAGTCTTTAAAATCGAGTGAGTACTTGCTCGAACTCGAAGTAGAATGACCCTTAGGTTTTAGTTGAGTAAGGACGATTTCTCGAACTCAAAAAATAAAATAGCCCATAGGCTATTGAATTAGGCCGATATGGCCTTAAAAGAATGGCTTTTCCCCTTTTTCGGCTTGAAACTTTAATCATAAAAATTTGTCCTGCCTTAGCACGAGATAAATTTGTACCCATTAGGTTTTTTGAGGATGGGTGTTATCGAAGTCCTTTGCTTTGTTATGCCTTAGCACAAAATTGTCCGGGAGTTCGAACAATTCGCTACCCCTTAGGGTTTTTTAAGGGTCGATATTATCGAGACCCTTAGTAATTCATTCGAGGGTTGCCTTTTCTAACCGGTTTATTAGAATATTTGAAGGCCTGTTTTTGTCACGCCCCGAACCTGGGGGTGCGAGACCGGCTGACACGACCCAAAATCCCACCACAGGCGTCGTGATGGCACCTAGTCTCTAAGACTAGGTAAGCCGATTTCTATTACATTTTGAAGCCATTTTTTTTATATAAAAAAAAATCTAACTGCGGAAATAATTACAATACACAACCTCCCAAGACTGGTAGTACTGAGTCATGAACTCTAACTGAATACATAGAATGATCACGAGGACCGAATAAACAATACTGTTTGATTACAAATTAATAGTACAATAAAATGAAAAAACTCCAAGGGACTGCGACGACCAAGCAGCTCTACCTTGAATCCTTACGATCCCGCTTTAACTCTGCTCAAGTCCAATATTTATAATACATGGCTCTGCACAAAAATGTACAGAAGTGTAGTATGAGTACACCACGGTCGGTACCCAGTAAGTATCAAGACTAACCTCAATGGAGTAGAGACGAGGTACAGTCAAGACACTCACTAAACTAATAACCTGTGCAATATATTATACAAAATAATAGGAAACAAATAATAATAAGGGCAGGATAAAACAACCAGTGATATGCACAACAGACAACAAGAATACCATTAATGTCACTCAACAATTAATAAACACAATTACACCCAATTAAATCAAGTCCTTCAAATAAATGTCTTTCACATATAATTCTTCTAGATAACTCTCTTTCAATTATAATTTTCTCAAATAATTATTTTTCAAAAACAATTCTTTCAATAAATCCTTTCAAATATAATTTCCTCAAATAAATATCTTTCAAATACAATTCTTTTATATAATACTTTCTAAGTAAAGATCCTTCCAAATAAATATTTTTAATATAATTCTTTCAATTAAAAAGTCACCATGTGACACCTCATTTCATAATCATAAAAATACAGGTCTCAGCCCATTTTTATATTTTTCGTAAATACGGGTCTCAGCCCATTTTCATATTTTCACGGCACCTAGTGCCCCTAATTAAATTATCATATTTCCCCGGCACCTCGTGCCCTCATTTCATCTCACAACTGCACGGACAATTCATGTGCTAAATATCATTATTATTTACTCACGTCATCTTGTGCCCACATTTCAATTTATAATCCGCCTGGCAATAGCCGCGGGTTCTCAATTTCAACATAAAACAGATTGTTATCAATTTACTATCAACAAGACCAATTGCACAAGGCATAAAAATAAACACAAGAAAAATCACCACATCACATAAAAATCATCAATACCACAACCCCACATCATCACATATCGTCCCTTACAATAGCCACCCTTATAGCTCCTATTGCCACCCTTATCACTCTTAAAGCCACCCTTATCGCTCCGCCCAGACAATATCAATAGCCATCCTTATCGCTCCTATTGTCACCCTTATCGCTCCTATAGCCACCCTTATCGCTCCGCCCAAACAATATTCCAACAAACACAACAATAGTGAAATACCACCCTTATAACCACATAATATCAACGGTGAAATGCCACCCTCATCTCCCCAAAATAACAACTCACACAACACAATAATTTACACGGTAAATTATCATAGCAACATAACAAAAATCAATTCATATCACAATTTTTCCAATGGCCACAACCAAATTCCAAAGCTACAACCAAGTCAATTAATTTCACAACAAATAGCCAAAAGCTCCACACAATACGTACAACACCCAAAAACAATCAATAGAGATAGAAATTACTCAACATAAAGCAAAGTCTTCATAAAAATCAAATTTTTAATAATTATATAAACACCTCTTCTTAAGCTCGTTTAATTAATTATTTGCAGGGGGAAAATCCAAAATGAAATTTAATTCCAATAATTATCAAACCAGCAAATTCACGTAATTTCATAAATAATCAAATAACAATCACATCAAATTGTCATATAACAACAGAGTCAACCACAAGGATTTAGGCACGACAAGTAAATGATTAAATATATGCCAACAATTATCCAATTTACTACACAATATGCTCAAGACTTTAACTCAATAAAATTTGCACACATAAACCAAGTACGTACTCGTCACCTCACGTACATGGTTTTCAATTACACAAATTGCACATAAGACTCAATGCCTAAGGGAAAATTCTCCCACTCCAGGTTAAGCAAGACACTTACCTCTTTGAAGTTATGCCGATATTCCAAAATCGTCTTCTTGCTTGAATTGACCTCCGGACCACTCAAATCTATCCAAATTAATTGTATGACTTCATTAAAATTCATCGGAAACAATTCCAGATAATAATACGTCGACCTAAAATTTTATTCCAAAAAAGCCAATAAAAGTCAACGCGAGACCCGCCTCTCGGAACCCGACATAATTTTTATAAATTCCGAACACCCACTCCGATACGAGTTCAACCATACCAATTTTATCAAATTCCAATAACAAATCGACCTCCGAATCTTAAATTTTTGTTTTTGGAAGATTTTATAAAATTCTTGATTTTCCTCCATTAAATCCGAATTAAATGATGGATTCAAAGACATAATCATGAAAATTAATCAAAACTGGATAAGAATCACTTACCCCAAATACCCACGCAAGAATCTCTCCGAAAATCGCCTTCTACCGAGCTCCCAATTAGATTTTGAGTTATGAACTCAAACCCCCATTTTGGGACTTTTAATTCTGCTCAGAAGTGCCTTCATCGCGTTCGCGACCATAGCTTCGCGTTCGCGAAGCACAAAAAAATGTGCTGCCAGATTCTTTCATCGCGTTCGCGATGCCTTCCGACCTCTGCCTTTCACGTTTGCGAGACACGAGTCGCGTTCGCGAAGGCTTAACGCCAGGCAGGCCCCCAACTCCCTTTCCTCTTCACGTTCGCGTCTGACCACTCGCGTTCGCGTAGGCTTTCCTCATCTCCTTCTTCGCGTTCGCGTCTTCTTCATCGCGTTCACGATGGGAAAATCCCAGCTGTCCAAAATCCTTCTTCACAATACCAGATATCAATTCCAGCAGTTGCAAAACAAGGAAAAATGATCCGAAACTATCCCGGAACTCACCCGATCCCCCCGGGACCTCAACCAAACATACCATCAAGTCCCAAAACATCATACGAATTTAGTCGAACCTTCAAATCACCTCAAATAACTCGAAAATCACGAGTCATACCCCAATTCAAGCCTAATAAACTTTGAAATTTCAAATTCTATATCTTGTGCCGAAACACATCAAATCAATTCGGAATGACTTCAACTTTTGCACACAAGTCACATTCGATATTACAGACCTACTCCTACTTCCAAAATCGAATTCCGACCCCGATATCAAAAAGTCAACCCCCCGGTCAAACTTTCCAAAAATTTGAGTTTCGCCATTTCCAGCTTAATCCCACTACGGACCTCCAAATAATTTTCCGGACACACTCCTAAGTCAAAAATCATCATACGGAGTTAACGGAACCGATGGAACTCCATTCCGGATTCGTCTTCATGCGGTTCCGACTACGGTCAAAATCCTTAGACTTAAGCTTCCTTTTTAGGGACCATAATAAGAAGTTGCTCAGAGCCTTATGCCGCCAGACGGGGCTTAAATTCTTAAAATGACAAGTCAGGTCGTTACACTGGCACCCGGTGCCTTACCTATCCTTGCGTACCAACTTGCGACTAAGGGACTCTGAACATATAATGTCATACGTTGGCCGTGGCCACATTGCAAGACAATTTTTGAAGCAAAATATAAAACTGAACGAAAGCTAACGCTGACTAAACATCAATATAAAGCTGGGCCGACAAGTCCGTCATAACTACTATAGCAGACAAACTAACAAAATATACATACAAGGCCTACAAGTCCAACATACTGCCTTAACTGACAGGTGTGTCTACAAGCCTCTACTGATGGATGTACTGTGATCTGAACAGGGCCCCGACCTACCCATAACCTATATACATATATACACAAGATGTACACAAAACTCGAGACCCGACAACTCCGAAGGACGTGGAGCTTACCGATAAAGCTGAACTCGGGCAACATATACTGAGGAGGTTTACCCGTCTGTCTGTCTGAACCTGCATGCATGAAATGCAGCGTCCCCAGAAAAAGGGACGTCAGTACGAAATAACGACCGAGTATGCAAGGCAATAAAATAACTGAAAGCTGAAACTGAACTGATAATATAATAACTGAAAGTAACTGGGAGTCAAAGATGATCTGGAGATATACTTACCTGCTGATACCGACTCAACTCTCTCAATATAGTAAATAAAATAGATGTCCGGCCCTATAAGGCTTGGAACGTGTAACTGCCCCGCCGTAGTAGGCTCGCTCATAGGCGCTCGGCCATACTAGGCTCTGTACCTCGGCCATGCTAGGCTCGCTCATAGGTGTTCGGCCACAGTAGGCTCGGTATATAACTTACCAACTGATCAGAGGTTGCTCAATAGGGGCCCGCCCACCAATTATAGCTCGATAGTGGGGAAAATACTGTAGTACTATATATATATAGACCCTCCGCTCTCTTGACTGGAAGAAGACAATACTCAATTGAATATGAAGTCCCTATAAGAGAAAATACTCTAACTTATGATACTAGGATAATGAATATAAATTCGGGAGTATGAACTTCTCTTTATGCCTCGTTATCGAATGCATGTAGTTATGAGATCATGCCAAAATAAAGGAAGGGCTTAACCTTAACATACCTAGAGTAGGAAAAACTCCGTATGATATTCTTGGGAAAGATTGCACCGTACTCCCTTAGAATTGTAAAATCCCATTGCTATTACGCAGTATAATTTCGTATGAAATTTTTGCTTAAGATCGTTACCTTGCTGAATTTTTAATCCATCTCTCTTAATGAATTTGATCACAATATTGTATAAATTTTCTTGCTGAAGCTATCCTCACTTTGAGGATGTAAATGTCTTCCTTTTTGTGAATTAAAGAAGTCTTTTGATAACATTCTTTATCCCAAAGAGATAAGGTGCTCGTGTCTTGAAGTGTTGCCACCTTGCAAGGTGATTCAAGAGTCATTTAATGGATTCCATGTGGCGGCCACGTTAGGGAGTTAATTCTTATCCCATAATTATTCACTTAATTCCTTAATCAATTTGTTAATCCGCCATTAACCAATAATTACCTAATTATCCACATAATTAGGAATTATCTCAAATTACTTAAAATACTACTCGCTTTTAATACACTTTATACATCTTACTATCATGTTCATGTAGTACCTTGTATGGCACTAGTCCATAAATACCGGGTACTATAGCTCAGACCGTATTTATTTCCAAATCGATAATCTTCAACGAAACTCATTTTCTTTGATTCGTTTACCCTTTAACCTTCACGGCATTTAACTTATCGCCTATTATAAATAGCATAAATGCTTATAATCTCAAGATAATCTCATCTCCGAGTCTACGTCAATTATCTGAAGAAAACACTTTAACGTACGAAAACGCGAGATGTAACATTCTTCCCCCTTAGAAACATTTGTCCTCGAATGCTTACTATTAGAGACTTTGGGAATTTTTTTTTGCCAGAGTCTCCACCGTACACTAGACTAAAATCAACATGTACGTAGCTAGAAAACATACTATACATGCCACACATGGCCAATGTCTATAAATAGCAACACTTGGCCTAACACAACTGTCCATTATAAATTCTGAAAGTCAAAAATAAGAGCTTACCTGATGACCTACTGGCCTGAATATAGCTGTGCTGAGGTATCCCACCTCGATCCATATCTTCAGTTTGAAATAGGTGGGAGTATTTAGACTTCATTTCCTCCTCCGTCAACAGTCGCTCCCGGATAAGCTTTACTTTCTCTACGGCCTGCTAAACCAGATCTGGCCCATGTAACCCAGATTCTCCAACATCAAACCACCCTATAGGATATCTGCACTTACGCCCATACAAAGTCTCGTACGGAGCCATCTGGATACTGGAGTGGTAACTGTTATTATATGCAAACTCGATAAGAGGTAAATGTTCATCCCAACTTCTTTTAAAATCCAACACACATGCTCGTAACATATCCTCGAGCGTCTGAATTGTGCGCTCGACTTGTCCATCAGTCTGTGGATGAAAAGTTGTGTTGAGATTCACCTGAGTCCCTAAACCTCTCTAAAATGACCTCCAAAAATGTGCTGTAAATTGGGCCCTACGGTCAGATATAATAGATATTGGTACTCCGTGTAGCCGGACTATCTCCTTAATATATAACTTTGCATAATCTTCTGTTGTATATGTAGATCTGACTGGTAGGAAATGAGCTGATTTCGTGAGCCTATCTACTATCACCCATATAGAATCGAACTTACAATGAGAACGAGGTAAACCCGTGACAAAGTCCATGTTTATCGCCTCCCATTTCCAAGTCGGGAGCTCTATAGTTTGCATTAGCCCCCCGGGCTTCTGGTGCTCTACCTTTACCTGCTGGCAACTAGGACACTGAGCGACAAACTCAGCAATGCTCTTCTTCATATCGTTCCACCAGTACACATCCTTAATGTCATGGTACATCTTCGTCGACCCAGGATCAATGGAGTACCACGAATAATGTGCCTCTGACATAATCCTGTCTCGTAGCCCTGCTACATCTGGAACACACAGACGGCCCCTATATCTGAGAACCCCATCTCCCTTGAGCTCTAACAACGGCTTCTTCTGCTGCAGAACTCGCTTTCTCAACTCGACCAACTCTGGGTCCTCGTACTGCCTCTCCTTTACTTCAGCTATGAGAGATGATTTTGCAATATTTTGGAGTACAACTCCACCATCGCCAGAGTCTACTAACTGAACCCCGAAACAAGCCAATTAATGAATCTCTCTAGTTAATTATCTTTTCTCGGCCTCTACATGTGCTAAGCTACCTATAGATTAGCGACTTAAGGCATCTGCTACAATATTAGCTTTTCCTAGATGGTAGAGAATGTTAACATCGTAATCTTTCAATAACTCAAGCCATCGCCTCTGTCGCAAATTCAACCCTTTTTGCTTGAAGATATATTGCAGGCTTTTATGATCTGTGAATACATCAACATGAACACCATATAAGTAATGTCGCCATATCTTAAGTGCATGGAAAACCGCAATTAACTCGAGGTCGTGGGTCGGATAATTCCGCTCGTGCTTCCTTAACTACCTTGAAGCATACACAATTACCTTCCCATGTTGCATCAGGACACATCCTAACCCGACACCTGAGGCATCACAATACATGGCATAACCATCTGGACCCTCTGGAAGTGTTAGAACTTGCGCTGAGGCCAACCTATTCTTAAGCTCTTGGAAACTCTGCTCGCAAGCCTCTGTCCAATGAAACTTAGTTTCTTTCTATGTCAACTTCGTCAATGGTGCCGAAAGGGAAGAAAAACCCTCTACGAACCTCCGGTAGTATCCTGCTAAGCCTAGAAAGCTACGAACCTCTGTCGGAGTTGTAGGTCTAGGCCAGGATTTCACAGCCTCAATCTTCTGAGTGTCTACCTTTATACCTCCATCGGTTGCAATGTGCCCCACGAATGCTACAAACTTCAACCAGAACTCACATTTAGAAAACTTAGCATATAATTTACTATCACAGAAGGTTTGGAGTACCGCTCGCAAGTGGTCCGCATGCTCATCCTCTGAACGTGAATAAACCAGAATATCATCAATAAATACTATCACGAACAGATCTAAAAATGGTTGAAATAGGCTATTCATCAAGTCCATGAATACGGCAGGTGCATTCGTCAACCCGAAGGACATGACAAGGAACCGAAGTGGCCATATCGGGTTCTGAAGGCTGTCTTGGGAATATCTTTCTCCCAAACTCTGACCTGGTGGTACCCCGACATCAAATCTATCTTTGAAAAGCATTTAGCTCCCTGCAACTGATCAAACAAGACATATATCCTTGGAAGTGGATACTTATTCTTAATAGTTACCTTGTTCAGCTGCCTATAATCAATACACATCCACAACGAGCCGTCTTTCTTCCATACAAACAGTACCGGTGCACCCCAAGGTGAGGTATTGGGCCTGATGAAACCTTTCTCCAGCAAATCTTTTAACTACTCCTTCAACTCGTTCAATTCGGCAGATGGATATTGGTTGAGTTCCCGGAAGCAAATCGATGCCAAAATCAATCTCTCGCTCTAGAGGAATACCTGAAAGTTCATCTGGAAATACATCTGCGTACTCTTTGACTACTAGAATAGACTGAAGTGTAGGTATCTCGGCATCTGCATCTCTAACTCGCACAATATGATAAATGCACCCTTTTGCGATCATTTTCCTCGCCTTCAGATAGGAAATAAACCTACCTCTAGGTGTCGCTGTATTACCTACCAATTCAAGGACTGGCTCACCCGGAAAATGAAATCTTGCTGTCTTTCCTTGACCATCAACTGTGGCATAGCAAGCTGGCAACCAGTCCATGCCCATGATAGCATCAAAATCCAACATCGCTAGCTCAACTACGTCGGCTGAGGTGTGACGACTACAAAATATCACCGTACAACCTCGGTAAACCCGGGTAGCAATAATAGATTCTCCGACCGGTGTAGATACCGCAAAAGGATCACTTAGTATTTCAGGCACTATACCAAACTTCCCCGTGACAAATGGGGTAATACACGATAAAGTAGATCCTGGGTCTATCAAGGCATAAGCATCGTGAGAGCAAATGGTCAACATACCTGTCACAACGTCTGGTGAAGACTCCTAGTCCTGTCGACCCGCTAAAGCATAGCTACGATTCTGGTTACCACCTGAACTGGAACCTGTACCTCTGCCTCGACCTCTACCCGCGGAAGACTGAGACTCGCGCCCTGAAGGATGTACGAACATAGATAATCCTGTTGCTGAATTCGCTGGTTGTGCCATACCCCCAGAATCTCTATTTGGGTAATCTCGCATCATATGCCCCGGATGTCCACATGTATAACAAGCATCGGAACCGGCTCGGCATTGGCCCAAGTGTCCTCTACCACAGATGTCACACCACGACAGAAATGACCATGTCTGCCATGAACCCCGTTGTCGTTGCAAACTCGATGCCCGTGAGCTCTCACCTGGTCCTGACTGAGTATAGCGGTCATACCGGTAACCCTGTAATTGAGGTAGCGGAGGCCTAGGTGGCCGTTTGAAGTACAGGGGCCTATAACTACCCTGAGACTACTCCTGAGACCTGGCAAATCTCATCCTCTTACGTTGTCCTGATTCAGTCCACTCTGTACCCTGCTGCCGACGCCTAGCCCTTTTTATATTCTGGTCGAATGCTTGAATCTAGGAGATATCCATACTATCTTGCAATGCAGTGGTGGCACATGCCTCGGTCAACTCTGGGGCCAATCCTGCTATAAACCTGTGAATCCTGTCCCGCATAGTAGCAACTATAGATGGTGCATATCTGGCCAATGAGTCAAAATGAAGACTATACTCTCAAACACTCATATTGCCCTGCTTGAGGGCTAGAAACTTATTGACTCAAGCCTGTTGGATCTTCCGCGGTAAGTACTGGTCAAGAAAGGCATCCGAAAAATTCTCCCAAATAGCTGGAGGTGCATCACGTCCTCTGGACCTCTCTCATCCCTCGTACCAAAGGATGGCTATATCTCGGAGTCGAAAAGCTGCTAGCTCAACTGCCTCTTTCTCCGTGGCATGCATAACCCGAAAGATCCTGTGAAGCTGATCTATGAAATCCTGCAGGTCCTCCCTCTGATCCGTCCCCGTAAACTCTGGGGGACTCAAAGCAATATACTTTCAGACCCTTGAACTCCCAGACCCATCATAAGATCCCGCGCTAGTGGGTGCCCTAGCCTGTTGCTGGGTAGATACCAACTGTTTCAACAAATGCACCGTACTCCTCAAGTCCTGATCTGATGGAAGTGGAGGGGGAACTGGATGTGCGGTCTCCCTAGGAATCTCCTCAGGTGGTGGAGGAGCCGGTAATGACTGAGTAGGGGTCTCTTCATGGGCCTCAGATTGGGCCCCATCTACTGGGGGTACCCTGCTAGTCCCCTCACCTACTGTTGTATCTCTCATCTGGCTAGCCGTAGTCTTCCTAGTCACCGTCATCTGTGCATACAGATGCCAACACGTAAGTTTAACTCAAATTTCCTATAACTCAGTTCTACAACATGATTTAGATTCGAAAGAAGGGTAACCAACTCCTAAATGTCATGTAGTACCCTGCTTATATAATATGGTGCACAACACATCTATAAACAAGACCCTACTAGACACGGCTTGTAGACTCCCTAGGACAGAACTGCTCTGATACCACTTTTGTCACACCCCGAACCTGGGGGGGCGAGACCCGCACCCGGTGACTCACCTATCCTTGTGTACCAACTTGCGACTAAGGGACTCTGAACATATAATGTCATACTTTGGTCGTGGCCACATTGCAAGAAAATTTGCGAAGCAAAATATAAAACTGAACGGAAGCTAACACTGACTAAACATCAATTTAAAGCTGGGCCGATAAGGCCGTCATATCTACTATAGCTGACAAACCAACAAAATATACATATAAGGCCTACAAGCCCAACATACTGCCTTAACTGACAGGATATGTCTACAAGCCTCTACTGATGGATGTACTGTGATCGGAACAGAGCCCCGACCTACCCATAACCTATATACATATATACACAAGATGTACACAAAACTCTAGACCCGGCAACTCCGAAGGATGTGGAGCTTACCGATAAAGCTGAACTCGAGCAACACCTACTGAGGAGGTCTACCCGTTTGTCTGTCTGAACCTCCATGCATGAAATGCTTCATCCCCAGAAAAAGAGACGTCAGTACGAAATAACGTACCGAGTATACAAGGCAAAAAAATAACTGAAAGCTGAAACTGAACTGATAATATAATAACTGAAAGTAACTGGGAGTCAAAGATGATCTGGAGATATACTTACCTGCTCATACCGACCCAACTCTCTCAATATAGTAAATAAAATAGATGTCCGGCCCTATAAGGCTCGGTACGTGTGACTGCTCTGCCGTAGTAGGCTTGCTCATAAGCGCTCAGACATACTAGGCTCTGTACCTAGGCCATGCTGGGCTCACTCATAGGCGCTCGGCCACAGTAGGCTCGGTATATAACTTACCATCTGATCAGAGGTTGCCCAATAGGGGCCTTCCCACCAATTATAGCTCGATGGTGGTGAAAATACTGTAATATTGTGTGTGTGTATATATATATATATATATATATATATATATATATATATATATATATATAGATCCTCCACTCTTTTGACTAGAAGAAGACAATATTCAATTGAATATGAAGTCCCGATAAGGGAAAATACTGTAACTTATGAGACTAGGATATATAAATTCAGGAGTATGAACTTCTCTTTATACCTCGTTATCAAACGCATGTAGTTACGAGATTATGCCAAAATGAAGGAAGGGCTTAACCTTAACATACCTGGAGTAAGAAAAAATTCGTATGATATTCTTGGGAAAGATTGTACCGTACTCCCTTAAAATCGCAAAATCCCATTGCTATTACACAGTATAATTTCGTATGTAAATTTTGCTTAAGATCGTTACCTTGCTGAATTTTTAATCCATCTCTCTTAATGAATTTGATCACAATATTGTATAACCTTTCTTGCTGAAGCTATCCGTTACTTTGAGGATGTAAATGTCTTTCTTTTTTTGAATTAAAGAAGTCTTTTGATAACATTATTTATCCCAAAGAGATAAGGTGCTCATCTCTTGAAGTGTTGCCACCTTGCAAGGTGATTCAAGAGTCACTTAATGGATTTCATGTGGCTTCCACGTTGGGGAGTTAATTCTTATTCCATAATTATCTACTTAATTCCTTAATTAATTTGTTAATTTTTCATTAACCAATAATTACCCAATTATTCACATAATTAAGAATTATCTCAAATTACTTAAAATACTACTCGTTTTTAACACACTTTATACACCTTACTATCATGGTCATGTAGTAACTTGTATGCACTAGTCCATAAATACCGGGTACTATAGCTCGGACCGTATTTTTTTCCAAATCGACAATCTTCAACGAAACTCATTTTCTTTGATTCGTTTACCCTTTAACCTTCACGGCATTTTACCTATTGCCTATTATAAATAGCATGAATGCTTATAATCTCAAGATAATCTAATCCCCGAGTCTACGTCGATTATCTAAAGATAAAACTTTAATGTACGAAAATGCGAGATGTAACAGTTTTAATAACGAAATTCGGACGTCTCCGAACCGTGTTAATTTGGCCATAGACTTTAGTTTTGGATTCGCCCCTTAAGGCTTGTTTCCCTGCTATACTTCTAACTCGTTCGAAGTGTCAGTCCCCGAGTGGGGTGGCCGTGGCCTATAAAATCGAGGATTGCCTTTTTAAGGTCTTACGATTTTGAGGTTTAGCAATTCGATCATGTCGATTTTTTGGACGACAGTTTCCGAGTATAGGGTAAATTACTTGAACTTCAGCTGTGATCGGCCCTTAAGCCAGTTTCCACAATAGATCATAAGTTTGAAATTGTAAAGTATAAATTTCTCTAAAGTATGGAATATCTGGTAAGGAAAAAAACTTCTGTCAATAGATTATACATGCGTACATGTTTTGCCATTAGGGCTCGAGTAATCTACATGGACACGGTTTATTTGACCGTTTGGTCCTTTACCTATCGAGACCTTGTTGACATGAAGTATTTTTCTTGTAACTATCCGAGAGTGATGCCCCCCAGTATTCGAGGTTGATTGTAAAGGAGCCTCGAATACTGTTGAATTGCTCTAAGTTAGCACGAACAATGGTTGCCTCGTTAAAAACCTCGTCGGAAAAACCTATTTGGGACAAAAACCAGTCTAAGGGAAAAAGAGTACAACGCGTGATTTCAGACCTAGGGACTTTGTGTTTGAAGAATCCTTTGGTGTCTTCGATTAAACACCTGCAAAAGGTTAGTATAAAATATAAATAAAAATGGAAAAGGTTGTACCTTAGCAGTAATATCGTTTGAGGAATGATATGCTCCAATTGTTTGGTCATTATTCGTCGTTCATCATGCCAAGTTTGTAGGATCCCTTTCCGATGATATCGAGGACCTGATACGGTCCCTACTAGTTTGGGCCAAGTTTTCCTTCGTTTGGGTCTCGAGTATTGAGGGTGACCTTCCTCAGAACCAAGTCCCCGTTCATATCAGCAATAACATACCGGATCTCATTAGAACTCCGAAACTAAGTGTGCTTGGGCGAGAGTAGTACTAGGATGTGTGACCCCCTGGGAAGTCCTCGATTTTAAAGTGTAGAAGATTGGCTCTTCGATTGTAGTACCTTTCGATCCGATGTTTCTATGCGGCCATTCGAACGATGGAGGCTTCCCATTTTTCATCTAGCAATTCAAGGCTTGTATTCATAGCCTCATGATTTGACTCTTCCGTTGCATATCGAAACCTGACACTAGGTTCCCCGACTTCAACCGGGATCAGAGCTTCGGCGCCATATACTAAAGAGAACGGTGTTTCCCCCGTACTAGATTTTGACATTGTTCGATACGCTCAAAGGACTTCGGGCAATATTTCTTTCCATTTTACCTTAGCGTCGTTCAATCTTTTCTTTAGATTTTGAATGATGGTCTTGTTTGTCGATTCGGCCTGTCCGTTCCTACTAGGATGATATGGCATCAATAGGATCCTTTTTATTTTGTGATCTTTGAGAAACTTTATCGTTTTGTTGCCGACGAATTGCTTTCCATTGTCGCATACGATCTCGGCAGGCATCTTGAATCGGCATATAATATGGTCCCAGATGAAGTATGTGACTTCTTTCTCTATAAGTTTCTCGAAAGCCTGTGCTTCAACCCACTTAGAGAAATAGTCAGTCATAAACAAAATAAATTTAGCTTTACCTGGGGCCGATGGTAGAGGGCCAACGATATCCATTCCCCATTTCATGAATGGCCAAGGATATAAGACTGAGTGGAGTAGCTCTCCGGGTTGGTGAATCATCGGCGCATACCTTTGACATTTGTCGCACTTTCGAACAAACTCTTTTGTATCCTTTTCTATATCGGCCCAATAATATCCTGTTGTAATGACTTTGTGAACCAATGATTCGGTACCGGAATGATTTTCGCAGGTGCCCTCGTGGATTTCTCGTAAGACGTAGTCGGTATCTCCTGGTACCAAACATATTTCCAATGGTCCATCGAACATCCTTCTATATAGTGTTCCATCTTCGGCCAATGTGAATCGTGCGGCCTTCGTACGTAGAGTCCTCGATTCCATAGGATCCGATGGAAACTTCCCGTTCTTTAGGTACTTAATATATTTGTTCCTCCAATCCCAGGTCAGACTTGTGGAGTTGATTTCGGCGTGGCCTTCTTCGATTACTGACCTTGAAAGTTGTACGACAGTCCCCGAGCTAATCTCGTTGTCTTCGACTGATGACCCCAAATTTGCAAGGGCATCGACCTCGCTGTTTTTCTCTCGAGGCACATGCTGTAGGGTCCATTCTTTAAACCGATGCAGAGTCACCTGTAGTTTGTCCAAGTATCTATGCATTCGATCTTCTCGAACCTCGAAGTGTCTGTTGACTTGGTTTACCACAAGCAGGGGGTCACATTTGGCCTCGATGACCTCTGCTCCCAAACCTTTAGCTAGCTCGAGACCTGCAATCATGGCCTCATACTCGGCCTTATTGTTAGTTAACTTGGAAGTTTTGATAGCTTGTCTAATTGTATTACCCGTGGGTGGCTTCAAAATGATGCCTAGCTCGGACCCCTGCACGTTCGAAGCGCCATCTGTGAAGAGAGTCCACACCCCCGATGATGTACCCTACTTTAATAATAGTTCCTTTTGGACCTCGGGTACGAGGGCTGGCGTAAAGTCATCCATGAAGTCCGCTAAGATTTGAGACGTGGTGGCCGTTCGGGGTCGATACTCGATATCGTATCCACTGATCTCGACGGCCCATTTAGCCAATCGACCCGAAAGTTTGGGCTTATGCAAAATATTACGAAGGGGGTAAGTAGTCACCATACAGATCGGGTGACACTGAAAATATGGTTTAATTTCCTAGAGGCGCTTATTAGGGCAAGCGATAGTTTTTCTAAGTGTAGGTACCGGGTCTCGGCCTCACCTAAAGTTCGACTAATATAGTAAACAGAAAATTGCGTACCTTGCTCTTCTCGAACTAGAACCCCACTTACCGCGATTTCTGAGATTGCTAAGTATAAGTAGAGTTGCTCATCCGCTTTCGGAGTATGAAGCAGTGGCGGGCTCGAGAGGTACCGCTTTAATTCTTCCAGTGCTTGTTGGCATTCCGGGGTCTATGCAAAAATATTCTTCTTTTTGAGCAGTGAGAAGAACCTCTGACTTCTATCTGAAGACCTCGAGATGAATCGTCCTAGGGCGGCTATGTGCCTTGTTAATCTTTGTACGGCTTTAACATTGTCCACGACTGTGATGTATTCGATTGCCTTGATCTTATCGGGGTTGATTTTGATCCCCCGATTTGATACCATAAAGCCGAGGAACTTGCCCGAGCCGACCCCGAATGCACATTTCTCCAGATTGAGTTTCATGTAGTATTTCCTTAGTATATCAAAGGTCTCCTGCAAATGTGTCAAATGGTCCTCTGCTCGCAGGGACTTAACTAGCATATAGTCAATATAAACCTCCATTAACTTTCCTATTTGTTCTTCGAACATTCAATTTACTAAGCGTTGATAAATGGCACTAGCATTTTTTAGTCCAAACGACATTACATTATAATAATAGGTGCCGTACTTAGTGATGAACGAAGTCTTTTCCTGATCCTCCGGGTTCATTTGTATTTGATTGTACCTGGAGTAGGCATCGAGAAAACTAAGGATCTCGTGGACGGCTGTGGCATCGATCATGCGATCGATATTCGGCAGAGGAAAAGAGATTTTAAGACATGCTTTGTCTTAAAATCTTTATAGTCTACGCACATTCTAAGTTTATTTCCCTTTTTAGGGACTACGACTATGTTTGCTAACCATTCGGGATATTTTACTTCCCGAATGGATTCTATTTTGAAAAGTTTGGCTACCTCGTCCTTGATGAATGCATGTTTTACCTCGGATTAGGGCCTTTTCTTGTGTTTTACTGGGAGGAACTTTGGGTCCAAGCTCAGTCGATGTGTTGTGATCTCCGGCGGGATCCCTGTCATATCTAGGTGGGACCAAGTAAAATAATCCATATTATTGATAAGAAATTTAATGAGTTTTTCCCTGAGCTCGGGGGTTAACCCCGTACCCAGGTATACCTTTCGATCGGGTAGATGCTCGATCAGTATGGCTTGCTTCAACTCTTCAACTGTCGATTTGGTGGCGTCGGAATCCTCGGGGATTATGAAGGATCGAGGGGTCCAGTAGTCATCGTCCTCATCCGTTCCCTGCTTCTCCGACTGAGTCGAGGCTGGTGGCTGTGGTTGCTATTTAGCTTCCTATTTTCCTTTGGACTCTGATCCCTTTGTTGATGAAAGCGCCGATACCGGTATAACTTCGTCGATCGTGTACATCTCTTTGGCAGCATGTTGTTCCCCACACACCATTTTTACTCCATCCGGTGTTGGGAACTTCAGCATTTGGTGAAGGGTTGACGGGACCGCCCTCATGTTGTGAATCCAGGGTCTTCCGAGCAGTGCGTTGTATCTCATATCGCCCTCGATCACTTGGAACTTTGTTTCTTGAATAGTTCCGTCTACATTTACTGGTGGGATGATTTCACCTTTAGTTGTTTCACTCGCCATGTTGAAGCCAACGAGAATCCGAACTGCGGGTACGATCTGATCTTGTAGACCGAGTTGCTCCTCGACACTCGATCGAATAATATTGGCCGAGCTTCCTGGATCAATTAAAACACGTTTAACCTGAATTGTTTTCATAAGGATAGAGATTACCAAAGCATAATTGTGGGGTTGTGAGATCCCTTCTGCTTCCTCATCATTGAATGATAAAGTGCCTTCTGGCACATAGTCTCGAGTTAGTTTTTTCCTGATGATTGATACTTTAGTGCGTTTGAACACGGGCCCTTGTGGAATATCGACCCCACCAACGATCATGTGAATCACGTGTTGTGGTTCTTCCTGCTCATTTTTTCTATTTGCTTCCCTGTCTCTAAAATGGTTTTTAGCTCGGTCGCTCAAGAATTCTCGAAGGTAACCCTCGTTGAATAGACGGGCTACCTCCTCCCTTAGTTGTCTACAGTCTTCGGTTCTATGACCATGTGTACCATGGTATTAGCATATTTGATTGGGGTTTTTTTTTTATGGATCAGTTTGTAGGGGTCCGGGCCATCTAGTATCTTTGATTCTCCCAATGGCTGACACAATACTTAATGTGCCGATGCTGAAGTTGTATTCTGATAATCGTGGTGCTCCTGTGGGATCGGCATGTTTATCGAAGCCACTTTTGCTCATGAGCACTCGAGAGCTCTGTCCTCGATCTTTCCTTCGATCATTTCAGATGGGATTGCGTCCTGGGCCGCTGTTTCTACGATTTGCATTGTGTGGTTGATACCGATCTCTATTCGACCGAGGTTCTCTGTCGATATCCCTTTGAGTTCTGCCGACGGGCCCGTTTGGATAAACGAAACTGGAAGGGGTCCCCAATTGATCATCCTCGACCCTGATCTTTGACTGATACCGATTATGTACATCGGCCTAGGTTACCGCTGGATATTCAATTAAATTATGTTTTAGCTGTCGTGATGCCACCAAACTTCGTTCATTCAAACCTTGAGTAAAGGCTTGAACAACCCAATCGTCTGTGACCGGTGGTAGTTCTATGCGTTTCATCTAGAACCGAGATATGAATTCCCTCAATATTTTGTTGTTTTTCTATTTCACCTTGAAGAGGTCCGACTTCCTAGTCGTAACCTTTATTGCTCCGGCATATGCTTTTATGAAGGAGTCTGCAAGCATGGCGAAGGAATCGATGGAATTTGGCGGCAAATTGTGGTACCATATCATTGCTCCTTTCGACAAGGTTTCTCAAAATTTCTTCAGTAGAATATATTCAATCTCATCGTCTTCCAAGTCATTCCCTTTTATTGCGCATGTATAAGAAGTGACATGCTCATTAGGGTCGGTGGTCCCATTGTACTTAGAAATTTCTGGCATTCAGAATTTCTTTGGAATGGGTTTCGGAGCCGCACTTGGAGGAAAAGGCTTCTGTACGAATTTCTTTGAATTCATACCCTTTAGAATTGGCGGTGCCCCCGGTATTTGGTCAACCCGGGAGTTGTATGTCTCTACTTTCTTGTCATTTGCCTCGATTTTCTTTTCTCCCGATTCAATCCGTTTAGTGATCTCCTCGAGCATTTTTATAATGGCGGGGTCAGTCCCCGATTCGTTGGCGTTCGATCTTTCCGGCACAGGCTCGGTCATAAGGACGACTTCTGGTTCGATCCTACTCGGTGTTCGGTGCTGATTTTGTAGTTGTGCTATAGCGGCTTGTTGAGCCTGTAACATTTCGAATATCAATTGGAGGCTAACTCCACCATCTTCTCCGCCCTGCGTACCTCGACCACCTGATCGAACTTCCCTGCGTACGCTACCTTCGGGATCAACGCCCAAATTTGCATTTAGGGCGACATGTAAACTGACATCGACGGGATTTGCAATTGGTGCTCCCTCGAGATCAGCCTAAGGCGCCTCGATCCCTAGGGAGGCTATATTGTCATTTTCCCCGTGAAATCTGAGGCCGTTGTCACCATGTGTAGGCGCTGCTTGTGAGTTTGACATGTTTATCGTGAAAATAAAGATTCTTACGAGAATAAGTGTGAAGCAGTGTATGTTATCGGAATCAGTATTAAGCAATCACTATTATCCTTGGCCCCACGAAACTGTTTACCCTTAAAATTGGATAACAATTAAACTTATAATATGGTTCTAAGGATGCGTGATTTCACTTAATACCAATTGATAAATATAAAGATTAATAACTGAAATGAACTATAAAGTAAAGCAAACCAGTGTTAGAATGGAACTCAGCCCTCGAGTTTGGATACCCTCGAAATGGTTGATGCAAGAACTATTAAAATATAACAAGCTGATGAACAATAGTATAAACGAGAAAAGAGAATTATATTGCTTTGATATCTGTGAACAATGTGTCCTACAGATGATTAGAACCCCCTTAAATAGTAAAGGAATTCCACTTATGGTATAATTCTAATTACAGAAGGAAATCTCATGATTAGCTAATTAACCGTTTCTGACTTGATCTGTTCCGAGATTTACGCCATGATCCTCGACCAGTCACGGATATCTCGCATTTCTGTTATTGTGCTATCTTCGATCTTGCTCGACGTCTGTTTCATTTGGCTTCGATCGCTACTAGCCTCGATCTCGACAGGTACCTCGATTCTGAACTCGGTATCTTATCCTCGTGATTTAGTCTGTTCCGTTACGAGGCCATCTTTCTATACAACCTCCCGGTCTCGGTCAAATAGTAAAATCGGGTAGGCCCGCTTTTAACCATATACACAATTATATTACTAATCCAAATGGCGCCTATTGTTCATTTAAAGGCTGCTTTTCATTTCCAATTATAGAAGTGATCCTGATTAACTGGTAAGGAATTTGCCAAAATCACTGCGTCGAGTAGTCTTCTCCTCTTGCTGGATTATTGTAATGATGAAAGTGAGATTGGCAAATCAGAGCAATAGAATGACAGTGTTATTGACAATGCTTCTAAGATAATCCCTCTGATCCTATTTAGTTGTTATGGTTACTAAAAATTCGCCCCAAAATACTTGTCATTTTAAAAATTCAAGAAAGAATTAAATAATATTTTTTACATTAACCGTTACTCTAACAAAATATTGAGAGAGGTTAATATAGTGAAAGCAATACGAGTAGTAATTAGAGATAAAAGAATAAATAATAATAACTTAGTCAAATTATCATCATTTTAATCAAAACACAACATGACAAGTAAGAATTAGAGGATCGATCGAGGGAGTACATAATTATGTGCATAATTCAAAATTACCACTAGATCCCAAAAGACCGTAACAACAAAATTAAATTTCAATAGTAATTAGTGTGTCCTTCACCTCTAAGGAGAAAAAAAAACGACTTAAAAATAACGAAGTAACATAACAACCCAGTATAATTTCACTAGTGGGGTCTGGGAAGGGTAGTGTGTACGCAGACCTTACCCCTACCCTGGGATAGAGAGGCTGTTTCCGATAGACCCTCGGCTTCCTCCCTCCAAGAACTCCCCACCTTGCTCTTGGGTGACTCGAACTCACAACCTCTTAGTTGGAAGTAGAGGGTGCTCACCACTAGAGCATATATTCAAATAGTATCTTATGAAGTAAATGCATGTCGGGAGAAGCAAGAACAATCCTAAGCATCTTGTTTGTCTATATAAACATATGGTCTCTTAATAATTTGAACCAGTATTTGGTTATATCTAGCAATGTCTTAACATTTATAGGTTAGAAATAATTTACTTAAGCCAATGAATTTGGTATATTATTGTCATACCATTAATTACTGCTTTATTGTATTTCCATTATTAGGAGGTGAAAACAATATATGTCGAATTGTTGGAACAACGCATAGAACTGTTCTTAAAGTTAAATAACCATAGCTAGCTAGAGTCTCAAGTTCGATAATTCGGATTAATGCAAAATGACCATAACGTGTGATAATCCAACTCGCAACATGACTCAATCATCCTTCCTTTTTATTTTGCTATTTAAATACATATGAAAGTTATATTTTTCCAAATTTACATAATCTTTAATCTCCAATTTTTATTATGAATTGTTTAAATTTTAGTTGCATTTTGACCCATTACATTATTTCAATAGTTTGATTGAATCTTTCGGATACGAGTAGTAGGATCATGTCAACAAACGAGTCATAATCAACCAATTAAGTTGAACGAATCGAGTGGATTATTGCAAAATGAATTGATGCTGCCACATCTAGTCAAATAGCCTCTCAATCTAGTGTTCCAGGTCAGTGACCAGCTAGCTAGGCTTCGAGTAGGTCAACACTAATTATGCTATTGTGGTTTTCTAGCTCAACTTATCTCCTAATTAATTCGTAAAAATGATGTCAAACAGCGTAGCGTCTGTTATTTAGGAATTAGTCGATGTGACCTAAATTTTAAATTTTTAGTTTAATTTCTCAGGACATTGTCACGATTTGAAATTCCCACCTTCAGATCGTGATGGCGCCTAGCATTTCACTTGCTAGGTAAGCCAACGTTAGAATAATGTTATCCATTTTTAAAATAATTTTTTAAAATTTATTAATAACAAAGAACAAATGCGGAAGTAAAGTCTGAAATGTAGTGAATAATCTATAAAAAAAATAATTGTGTCTAAATACCATCCCAGAATTAGTGTCACAAGTGCACGAGTTTCTAGAATAATATAAATAAGGGTCTGAATAAAATAAAGCTGTCTAGAAATAAACACACAGCTAAAGTAAAGTAGACGGGGACTTCAGAACTGCGGACGCCGTGCAGTTATACCTCAAGTCTCCTCTGAGTAGCTGAAATCCAAGCAAGTCTATGGTATGCCGCTGGGACCAACTCTGAAATCTGCACAAGAAGTGCAGAGTGTAGTATCAGTACAACCGACCCCATGTACTGGTAAGTGCTGAGCCTAACCTCGATGAAGTAGTGACGAGGCTAAGGCGGGTCACTTACATTAACCTGTATGCAATATTAGTAACAACAACAAATAATATAAATAAATCAGGTTACTCATTTATAATAATTGAAGCCAACTTAGCAGTCATAATCCATTATTATTTCAATAAATTTCCGTTGCATTGTGCAAACCGCTCCCACAATATATTCGTTTTCAATCCTCTCATATATTTATTTTAATCAAGTATATATAGACTTTTAAATAAGTCTGTTGTGGCGTGCAATCCGATCCCCCAATATTGACTTTTAAATAAGTCTATTGTGGCGTGCAACCCGATCCTCCAATATGAACTTTTTAATAAGTCTGTTGCGGCGTGTAACCCGATCCCCCAATATATGGACTTTTTAATAAGTCTATTGCGGCGTGCAACCCGATCCCCCAATATATGGACTTTTTAATAAGTCTGTTGCGACGTGCAACCCGATCCCCCAATATTTTTCTTTCAATCAATTCTGTTGCGGCGTGCAACCCGCTCCTCCAATATATTCATTTATCAAATATTCTTATAGAAGAAATTTTCCCAATAAATGCAACAATTAATATAAAATTTTAAGACAACAAGCATAGAATAATTATAATTTAATTATGAAACAAACAATGACAAACAAGAATTTATTATGGAAATCAGGGAGAAAATAGGCCGTTTAATATTTTAATATGCTAAATGTCAAGTAGCAATTAATACACATAATTCAAATAAGCATGTAGCAATTATTACATAAATTCAAGAATTAATATTTGACAAAGAATAGGAGAGAAACAATTACTATAACAATTCACTCATGATTTAAAACGATTTATGATTTTCAAATAATTATGCAAACAATTAATTTGACGACGTATAGACACTCGTCACCTCGCCTATACGTCGTTCACATGCATTTCATATAACAAATAGTTTAAGGGTTCTATTCCCTCAAGTCAAGGTTAACCACGATACTTACCTCGCTTTGCAAATTCCAATAATTTATTCGACCACAGCCTTTCCTTTTGAATTTGTCTCCAAAAGCGTCAAATCTATTCACAAACAATTTGATATACTCAATACAAATCATAGGAATTAATTCCATATGAATTTACTAATTTTTCGGATAAAATCCGAAATTTAGTTGAATATTCGACAGTGGGACCCACATCTCAAATCCCGAAAAAACTCGCGAAATTCGAACACCCGTTCCGCTACGAGTTTAACCATACAAAAATTATCTAATTCCGATGTTAAATGGACCTTCAAATCTTAAATTTTTGTTTTTGGAAGATTTTATAAAAATCTGATTTTTCTTCCATAAATTCACGGATTCATGATGTAAATGAGTATGGAATCATGAAATATAATCAATATAGGATAAGAAACATTTACCCCAATATTTTCCAGTGAAAATCATCCAAGAATCGCCTTAACCGAGCTCAAAAATTGAAAATGGTTGAAAATGGGTCGAAACCCCATTTCCTGAACTTAAGTTTTGTTTTTCAGATTTTTATTCATCGCGATCGCGGAAATTCGTTCGCGATCGCATAGAACAACTTTGCCCAGATTCATTTTACTCTTCGTGATCGTAGGAATGGCTTCGCGATCGCGAAGCACATTTTTGCACAGGCTGCCACTTTGCTCTACGCAAACATGACATCACACACGCGAACGCGAAGCATAACCCCATAGACCTACGCGATCGTGGACCGTTTCATGCGAACGTGAAGAACAAATTTGAGTACCCCAGCTTCTGCCTCATTTCCTCTTCGCGAACGCGAGGACTCGATCGCGAACGCGAAGCTTTGCACTTCGACCTTCGCGAACGCGTGCCCTCGATCGCGAACGCGAAGCACAATTATTCCAGTACAACTTTCTTCTTCGTGATCGCAAGAATGGCTTCGCGATCGCGAAGCACAAAACACTAGATGACAGCAGAAGCTAAAAATCAGATTTTCTAAGTTCAAAATCATCCCGTAGTCTATCCGAAACTCACTCGAGCCCTCGGGGCTCCAAACCAAATATGCACCCAAGTCCTAAAACATAATACGAATTTGGTCGCGTGATCAAATCGCCAAAATAACACCTAGAACTACGAATCGGACACCAACTCAAAGGAAGTTTTCAAGAAAACTTTAGAACTTATATTTTTACAATCGAACGTCTGAATCACGTAAAATCAACTCCGATTCTCACCAAATTCGGCAGACAAGTCATAAATATTATAGTAGACCTATACCGGGCTTCGGAATCAAAATACGGAACCGGTGTCAATAAATCCAACATCAGTAAATTCTTAAAAATCATTAAGCTTTCAAACTTTTAATTTTTTATCAAAATTCTATATCTCGGGCTAGGAACCTCGGAATTCGATTCCGGGCATACGCCCAAGTCCCAAATCACGATACGGACCTACCAAAATTGTCAAAATACTGATCCGAGTCCGTTTGCTCATAATGTTGACCAAAGTCAACTCAGTTGAGTTTTAAAGCTCTATTTCATATTTTAATCCATTTTTCACATACAAACTTTTTGGAAAATTGTACGGACTGTGCACGCAAGTCGAGGAGTGATAAATAGTACTTTTTGAGGTCTTAGAACACAGAATTACTTATTAAATTTAAAGATGACATTTTGGGTCATCACATTCTCCACCTCTAAACAAACGTTCGTCCTCGAACGGAGTTAGAAAAAGTACCTGAGCAGGTGAATAAGTGTGGATATTTACTCCGCTTATCCTACTCGGACTCCCAGGTAGATGCCTCAATCGGCTGACCTCTCCATTGTACCCGATATGAAGGATAACTCTTAGACCTCAACTGACGGACCTGCCAGGCTAGAATAGCCACCGGCTCCTCCTCGTAAGTCAAATCTTTGTCCAATTGGACTTAGCTGAAATCTAACACATGGGACGGATCACCATTGTCACGACTCCAAATTCCCTCCGTAGGATGTTGTGATGGCACCTAGTCTCTAAGACTAGGTAAGCCTATCAATGCGGAATAATAATAAATATCTGAAATAAATAAACTACAATTCAAATAATTTCAACTCCCAAAATCAGGTAGAAATAAGTCACAAGCTTCTAAGAATTTATTCTCCATGTCTCTATTTATCAGAGTCTAAAACAAATAAAGGAGACAACATAGTAAGATAGAAGGGGACTCCAGAGTCTGCGGACGCTGGCAGATATACCTCGAAATCTCCTCGTACAGTTAGTTTACTGATGCCTGGTCTGATAAGATGTACCTGGATCTGCACAAAAAGATGAAGCGTAGTATGAGTACACCACAGCGGTACCCAGTAAGTGCCAAACCTAACCTCGGTAGAGTAGTGACGAGGTCAGGTCAGGCCCTACTGGAGAATAAATAATGACATGGTAAAATGTTTAAACAATATAATAAGATAAAATGACAAAGAAAATGAATCAAGTAGCATGTCACATTTAATTACACCAAATAATGGCAATTAATATCTCGTGAAAACAAAATAAAATTTCCTTTCAACTTCAAAAAAATCACAACAAATAATCAAAGGCAACTGAGGCCATAAATCAATATCAACAAGGGCACTCTCGATGTACCGCCTCGTAGTCCCAAATCATAAATAAATTCACAATATCTCATTTTCTTATCTCACCGCGCGATCCTTCACAATTTATTTGAAAGAAAATTTTTTTTCGAAATAGCATCCCGCGTTTTAGCCATCCTTATCACACCGCATGACTTCTAGTAGTTCCCCCTACTAGCCACGCGTATCAAGCCACCCTTATCTCATCACATGCGTTTCAATACCCAGACCTTATACCACCGCATGCGTATCAATATCACAATATATCATAATTTGCACCTCAAGTGCTCAAATAATTTAACTTGCCAAAATAATTCAACAACAATATTTTTCTACAATAAAGAGCTCACGGCTCATGCCAAAATAAATCATCAATAATATTTTTCCACAATAAAGATCTCACGGCTCCATCACAATGAGTACGAAAATCTTAAAAAAATATTCAGGAATAAATAATTCAGGAAAATAATATTTCAAAATCTTTAATACGTTGCTTCAATATCAAGTTTAAAAATGTCAAATACTTCATATTAATAATATTTAATTTAAAGAAAATCAACCTTCAAATAATGCACTGAATAAAAGAAACCAAGTTTCAACTAAACAGGTAAAACAATTAGCAGGAAAAAGTCAAACAAATTTAAAGTATATATCTCAGATCAATGATGGAGAATATAACAAGATAAAATAATTTAATAAATGCGCAACAGTGATCTACATAATTTAAAAATATAATCTTCACATTTAGCCCATGTATACACTCGTCACTTCGTATACACGACTTTCAACATATTTCAATAATCACATCAATACCAATCCTAGGGGAAATTTTCCCCACACAAGGTTAGACAAGTTACTTACCTCGACTTGCTCCAATTTAAACAAGTATTATGCTTTTTTCTCGATTTTCCGACTCCGATCGACTCGTATCTAGTCATAATTAATTCGATACAGTCAACAAAAATTATAGGAATCAATTTCATAAGAAAATACTACATTTTTTAATAAAATCTGAAAGTAGCTCAAAAATCGCCCGTGGGGTCCACATCTCGAAATCCGGGAAAACTCATAAAATTCGACAATCCATTCAATTACGAGTCCAACCATACCATTTTCACTCAAATCCGACTCCGCATCGACACCGGAATCTCAAAAATTTGTTTCTATGAGATTTCTAAAAGTTTCTTAAATTTCTATCTCAAAACACTAAGAATCATTTACCCCAATATTTTTCCTTGAAAATATATCAAAATCGCCTCTCTTCAAGCTCCAATTCGTCAAAAATGGCAAATGGGACGAAGTCCCCTGTTTTTATAACTTACAGATCTGTCAGGGAGCCCGATTTGTCACGGAGCCCGATTTTGACAGGCAGTCCGATTTTGACAGGCAACCCGATTTTGACAGCATTTCCAGTAGAAAAATTGCAGCAGCTTTTGTAGCAGCTAAGTCCCACTTTTGATCCGTTAACCATCCGAAACTTACCCGAGGTCCTCGGGACCTCAATCCAATATACCAACAAGTTCTAAAACATCATACGAACTTATTTGAAACCTCAAATCAAATCAAACAATGCTAAAATCACAAATCACACCCCAATTCAAGCTTAACGAAACTCAAGAATTTCCAACTTCTACATTCGATGTCGAAACCTATCAAATCAAGTCCGATTTACCTCAAACTTTGCACACAAGTCGTAAATGATATAACGGCACTGTAAAAATTTTTAGAACTGGATTCCGACCCCGATATCAAAAAGTCAACTCCCCGGTCAAACTTCCAAACTTAAATTCCTATTTTAGCCATTTCAAGCTTAATTTCACTACGGACGTCCAAATAAAATTCCATTCACGCTCCTAAATCCAAAATTACCATACGGAGCTGTTGGAATCATCAAAATTCTATTTCGGGGTCGTTTGCACATAATTCGACATCCGATCACTATTTGAACTTAAGCTTTTAAAACTTTTAATTTTTCATCAAAATTCCATATCTCGGACCTCGGAATTTGATTCCGGGCATACGCCCAAGTCCCAAATCAGGATACGGACCTACCGGAACTATCAAAATACTAATCAAAGTCTTTTTGCTCAAAATGTTGACTAGAGTCAACTCAATTGAGTTTTAAAGCTCTAATTCACATTTTAATCTATTTTTCACCTAAAAACTTTCTGGAAAATTTTACGGACTGTGCACGCAAGTCGAGAAATGATAAATAGTGATTTTTGAGGTCTTAGAACACAAAATTACTTATTAAATTTAAAGATGATATTTTGGGTCATCACATTCTCCACCTCTAAAACAAACGTTCGTCCTCGAACGGAGTTAGAAAAAGTACATGTGCTGGAGAAAACGTGTGGATATTTACTCAACATGTCCGACTCGGACTCCCAGGTTTTTGACTGGATGACCCCTTCACGGAAACCTTCACAGAAGCAATGTTCTTTGACCTCGGCTTTCGAACCTGCCTATCTAAAATAGCCACTGGTTCTTCAACATAAGATAGATCCTTGTCCAATTGAACCGAACTGAAGTCTAACACATGAGACGGATCGCCGTGAT
Organism: Nicotiana tabacum; assembly: GCF_000715075.1. NCBI lineage: Eukaryota > Viridiplantae > Streptophyta > Magnoliopsida > Solanales > Solanaceae > Nicotiana > Nicotiana tabacum. Next base: position 137,011,925 of record NC_134102.1, read on the forward strand.
ATTTCCGAAGCATAGAAACATGGAATATCGGATGAACTGCAGAGAGACTAGGTGATAATGCAAGTCTGTAAGCCACCTCTCCAACTCTCTCAAGAATCTCAAAAGGCCTAATATACCTAGAGCTCAACTTGCCCTTCTTCCCAAACCTCATCACACCCTTCATAGGCAAAACCCGGAGCAATACTCGCTCATCAACCATGAATGCAACATCACGAACCTTCCGATCTGCATAACTCTTCTGTCTAGATTGGGCTGTACGAAGCCGATCCTGAATCAACTTAACCTTTTTCAAGGCATCCTAAACCAAGTCTGTACCCAATAGTCTAGTCTCCCCCGGTTCGAACCAACCCACTGGAGACCAGCACCACCTACCATACAAGGCCTCATACGGAGCCATATGAATGCTCGACTGATAACTGTTATTGTAAGCAAACTCCGCAAGTGGTAAGAACTGATCCCAAGAACCCCCAAAATTTATCATACATGCACGAAGCATATCCTCCAGTATCTGAATAATGCGTTCGGACTGCCCGTCCGTCTGAGGGTGAAATGTTGTACTCAACTCTACCCGAGTACCCAACTCACGTTGTACTGCCCTCCAAAACCGTGATGTATACTGCGTACCCCGGTCAGAGATGATAGATACTGGTACGCCGTGAAGTCTGACAATCTCGCGAATATAGATTCGAGCCAACTGCTCAAAAGAGTAGCTAGTCATCACAGGAATGAAATGAGCTGACTTGGTCAATCTATCCACAATCACCCAAGTTGCATCGAACTTCCTCTGAGTCCGTGGGAGCCCAAAAACGAAATCCATAGTGATCCTCTCCCATTTCCATTATGGAATCTCTAACTTCTGAAGAAATCCACCCGGTCGCTGATGCTCATATTTCACCTGTTGACAATTTAGACACCGAGCTACATCCACCACTATGTCTTTCTTCATCCTCCTTCACCAATAGTGCTGTCTCAAGTCCTGATACAATTTTGCAGCACCCAGATGAATTGAGTACCGCGAACTGTGAGCCTCCTGGAGAATCAACTCACGCAAGCCATCTACATTGGGTACACATAGCCTGTCCTGCATCCGTAGTACACCGTCATCTCCAACAGTGACTTCCTTGGCATCACCGTGATGAACTGTATCCTTAAGGACAAACAAATGGGGGTCATCATACTGACGCTCCCTGATACGATCATAAAGAGAAGACTCAGAAACCACACAAGCCAAAACTCGACTCGGCTCGGAAACATCCAATCTGACAAACTGGTTGGCCAAGGCCTGAACATCTAAGGCTAAATGCCTCTCTGCTACCGGTAAATATGCTAAGCTGCCCAAACTCTCCGCCTTACGACTCAAGGCATCGGCCACTACATTGGCCTTCCCAAGATGATAGAGAATGGTGATATCATAATCCTTAAGCAACTCTAACCACCTTCGCTGCCGCAAATTAAGATCCTTCTGCTTAAACAGATGATGTAGACTTCAGTGATCGGTGTAGACCTCGTAATGGACACCGTACAAATAATGCCGCCAAATCTTCAAGGCATGAACAATAACTACTAACTCAAGGTCATGTACATGATAATTCTTCTCATGCACCTTTAACTGTCTGGACGCGTAGGCAATCACCCTACCGTCTTGCATCAACACTGTGCCGAGACCAATACGCGATGCATCACAATACACAGTATAAGCTCCTGAACCTGTAGGTAATACCAATACTGGGGCTGTAGTCAAAGCTGTCTTGAGCTTTTGGAAGATCTCCTCACATTCTTCGGTCCACCTGAACGGAGCACCCTTTTGGGTCAATTTGGTCATAAATGCAGCAATAGAAGAGCAACCCTTTACAAATCGGCGATAATACCCTGCCAAACCAAGGAAACTCTGGATTTTCGTAGCTGAGGACGGTCTGGACCAACTATGCACTGCTTCAATTTTCTTCGGATCTACCTTGATCCCCTCGCACAAAACTATATGACCCAAAAAATCCCACTGAATCAAGCCAGAATTCACACTTTGAAAATTTTGCATATAACTTCCTTTCTCTCAAAGTCTGAAGCACAGTCCTCAGGTAATGTTCATGATCTTCCCGACTCCAGGAATACACCAGAATGTCGTCAATAAATACAATGACGAAAGAATCAAGATAGGGCTGAAATACACTATTTATTAAGTGCATAAATGCTGCTGGGGCGTTGGTAGCCCAAAAGACATCACAAGGAACTCGTAATGACCGTACCGAGTCCTGAAAGCAGTCTTCGGGATATCTGGCTCCCGAATCTTCAACTAATGATAGCCTGAACGTAAGTCGATCTTAGAGAACACTCTGGCACCCTGAAGCTGATCAAATAGATCATCAATACGTGGCAATGGATACCTGTTCTTCACTGTAGCCTTGTTCAGCTGGCGGTAATCAATACACATCCGCATAGAACCATCCTTCTTCTTCACAAATAAGATAGGAGCACCCCAAAGCGATACACTGGGCAGAATGAAACCCTTATCAAGCAACTCTTGTAACTGTTCTTTTAATTCTTTCATCTCTGCTGGGGCCATACGATATGGTGGAATAGAAATGGGTTGAGTACCCGGTAATAAATCAATGCCAAAGTCAATATCCCTGTCGGGTGGCATACCCAGAAGATCTGCTGGAAATACATCAGAAATATCCATTACTACAGGAACTGACTCTATAGTAGGAGTATCAATACTTACATCTCTCACATAGGCCAGATACCCATCACACCCCTTCTCAACCATTCGTTGAGCTTTAAGAAATGAAACAACCTTGCTAAGAATATGATCTGAGGTACCTCTCCACTCTAGCTGTGGTAGACCTGGCATAGCCAACGTCACCGTCTTGGCGTAACAATCAAGAATAGCGTGATAGGGCGACAACCAGTCCATGCCCAAAATAATATCGAAATCCACCATACTGAGCAATAATAAATCAGCTCTAGTCTTAAAACCATTGATAATAATTAAACATGACCAATACACGCGGTCCATAATAATAGATTCACCCACGGGTGTAGATACATAAACAGAAGAACTCAAGGAATCATGTGATACACCCAAATACGGGGCAAAATAAGATGACACATAAGAATAAGTGGAGCCTGGATCAAATAAGACTAATGCATCTCTATGACAGACCTGAATAATACCTGTGATAACAGAATCGGATGCAACGACATCTGTCATAGCAGGAAGGGCATAATATCTGGCCTGGCCTCCCCCTTTAGGGCGACCTCTACCTATCCGTCCTCCACCTCTAGTTGGTTGTGCAGGTGGAGTGGCAACTGGTGCAATAATCATGGCATGAGAAGCCTGAGGATCCTGTGGAATGGGTGGGGCCTGAGAAATATGTGGAGATGCACCCCTCCTAAATCTGGGGCAATCTATCATAATATGACGAGTGTCACCACACTCAAAATAAGCCCTCGGAGGACGTGGCTGCTGAGACTGGCTCGGGCTTGATCGACTAGACTGCCCGCTGAAAGCACCCCATACAGGAGGTAAAGTAGACACTGGCGGTGCATAATATGGAACATGAGGTCTGGGAGTAGCCGGAATACCACTGGAAGCTGGAAGTGCTGAATGAATAGGACGGCTCACATAACCTCTACCATAACGGGCTGCAACTGGGGTACGAGAATTATTATATGTGCCAGAATCTCGGGGTCTCTTAGCTTCCCTCTCTTCCCTCTCCCGAGTTCGCATACCTTCCAATCTCCTAGCAATTGACACCACCTATTGGTATGTGATGTCCATCTCTAGCTCTCGGGCCATACTGTATCTGATACTCGGGTGGAGACCCTCAATAAATTTGCGAACCCGCTCTCGAACAGTAGCAACTAAGGCTGGTGCATGCCTAGCCAAATCACTGAATCAGACCACATATTCTGACACGGTCATAGAACCCTGGCGTAGCTGCTCAAACTCTGCGCACCATGCATCTCTAAGACTCTGAGGAATATACTCCCTTAAGAACATATCTGAAAATTGAGTCCAAGTAAGTGAAGCTGCCTCAGCTGGACTATCCAACTTATATGCCCGCCACTACTGGTAGGCTGCTCCTCTAAACTGGAATGCCGTGAAAGAAACCCCACTGGAATCCACAATACCCATAGTATGAAGGATACAGTGACATTCCTCCAGAAAACCCTGAGCATCCTCTGAAGCTAAACCGCTGAAAGTGGGAGGGTGGTACTTCTTATACCTCTCGAGCCTGAGCTGCTCCCCCTCTGAAACTGTTGTCCTAATCTCAGGCCGAACTGGGACAACTGGCTGCACTGGTATAACCTCTGGGGCATGGTCAACTTGGGCCCATGGTTCTGGAGTACGGGCAGCGGGAGTCTGTGCTCCTCCCCCGGCCTGAGATGTGGCAGGAGCAAGTGGAATTAACCCTACCTAAGCTAAAGTGCCAAATATGCTCAAACAATGGGCAAGAGTCTCCTGAAGTGCAGGAGTAGTAACAGGCGTCTCAGGTGCCTGCTCTCCAACTGGAGCTACTGGTGGCTCTGGTGCAGCAGCTCGTGCCTGTGTTCTGGCTGCACCATGTGGTCTTCCTCGGCCTCTGGCTCGGCCTCTGCCCCGACCCCGACCTCTTGCGTCTCCAACAGGGGGCGCGGGTGTCTGATCATCGGATCCAGTTGTGCGTGTCCTCACCATCTATGAGAGAATAGAAAGACAATTGTTTAGAACTTTGAAATCAACAAAGGCTCACGATAAGGAATAAAAGAAGCGAATATTTCCTAACAGTTCCATAGCCTCTCGAAGATAAGTACAGACGTCTCCATACCAATCCGCAAGAATCTACTAAACCTGCTTGTGACTCATAACACCTATGAACCTGGAGCTCTGATACCAACTTGTCACGACAAAAGTTCCCTCCGTAGGATGTCGTGATGGCACCTAGTCTCTAAGACTAGGTAAGCCTATCAATGCAGAATAATAATAAATATCTGAAATAAATAAACTACAATTCAAACAATTTCAACTCCCAAAACCCGGTAGAAATAAGTCACAAGCTTCTAAGAATTTATTCTCCATGTCTCTATACATCAGAGTCTAAAAACAATAAGGGAGACAACATAGTAAGATAGAAGGGGACTCCAGAGTCTGCGGACGATGTCAGATATACCTCGAAGTCTCCTCGTACAGTTAGTTTACTGATGCTTGGTCTGATAAGATGTACCTGGATCTGCATAAAAAGATGTGCAGAAGCGTAGTATGAGTACACCACATCGTTATTTTTGCACCATTCTCATTGGTGTCATTGGAACCTAATAGCCACAAAGCGAAATAATAACTCGTATTTATGGCAAAGCACAAAGGTTGACACAATATGAACGATTCTTTGGTTATGACGTGACTCTTTTACTACTAGTTGAACTCTTATTTGGTATGATGTTATCCTTCAAAAAATATTTCTAGTTTGAAATTCCAATTTCTAAAACTTATATATATTTCCATAATGATTATCTTTATAATTATGCAAGTGAAGACATTATCCTTAATTTAAAATCTATTTTAATCAGCTATCTAAAAATTTAAATAATTTTTTAGCCGGTGAAACTTTATTTTAGTATGACTCCGTTTTTAGTTTATCGATATCTCTAGCCACTGATTTTAAATTTTGAATACGCAATGTATACAGATTTTTTATTCTTTGAATCATTAAATGTTAAATTGGTTGATTGTTATTATATAACATTGCATATATTATCTTAAAATTGCCAAGTAGTTTTTTCTCGACACCATACTTTGCTTAACCTCAATGAAAACTACTAAAATTACATTTAAATTCAAATTCGAATATCATATCAGTTTGTTAGTAATAGTAATTTTTTAAAACGACACACAATGTAAATTAACAAAATATTCTAAGATATCCTTATCTTATAATCTATGTATTTGAGTTGAAAAAAATATTTGAAATCGATGAGATCAACTTTCAAATTTTTATACTCAACAAAGATGAAACAGAAGAAGAAATTCGTTGTCATATCTTATTTCTGGTTTTTAGATTTTTCATACATTTTTTTCTATATTTATTTTATTTTATCTTATTTTTTTGTCTTTTTTATTTTGTTACAAAAATTAATTTATTTCGCTATAAAAGGATGAGTTTTAATAGAAATTGTCCACATAAGAACTTTATTTATATTTTTAGTCTTTGGTTAAAATTCTTTCATATTTTTTTTGGCTTTATCTAATCAACCTAAATAGGTGCTTACACAACCACTTAAATTAAAAAATTGAAGGATGTGTAATTTATATATAATCCATATATAATATGTGTATAATCGTGTGTTGTCGGTATATCATCTATGTATATTAGCTATAAAAAGTAATACATCTGGCCGGATATTTATGTAAATATTCCATAGGATTTCGGTTTCTTGATTTTATCCATGATATGACTTCTATTATAATAATTTTAAAAACCCTCTACTAAAATTCAAAAATATCTTATCTTTTTATTTTTAAAATTACATTATAGTTTAAAAAATAATCCCATTTCGAATAATTTATTTACATTTTAAAAAAAAAATTCACATCATACCAATTTTTTTTAAGAAAATATACTTTTTGTTACACTTGAAAATCGCTATAAAGTCTATCAATTAGAAACCAATACTCCTCTTGTTGAATTCGAGAAAAAAAATCTTTCGCATAATCTAATGATGAATTCGAGAAAAAAAACCTTTCACATAATCTAATGATTCAAAACTAATATTTTTCAACGAAAAAAATATTATACCTTTGCAATGTTGGCTTGACTGCAACTAAATGAAGATGTTTCAGCTTGTACCCTTCAATTCCTAGAAGGTGCTAAATTAAAATTAATGATAGCAATTGTTGTTTACCGGTAAATCGGTACAATTGAATTTGTTCGTGGTTTCTAGACAGATGGATCAATTTGATCCCAAAAGATAATAAGTTAATTGATTGATATGTAAGATACTTAGCTCAAATGTAAATGAAACGATAGATTTGGAGAACCCTGAAACAGGATTTCTGGGTACAAGGATGATAAGAACACAAGCTAGGGGAGAGATAGTATTGAGATGCTGTATTAGAATATATTCTTTGATGCCCAGAAAATCCTCCCTTACAATGATAGTTGAGCCTACTATTTATAGCTCAGTGGGCGTAATGGTCGGTCCCACCACTAATGACAATTATTAATAGTATGATAATGGAAACCTAACGGTAAACATAAATCCTCAGGTTTCTTTAATGATCCGTTACTCTTTAATGCTGTGGAATATTCTTCATTAAATGTCATCGGGCGCAGCATGCTTAATTCCCTTACTAACTTGCCTTTCTCGGTGACACACAAGATAGTTGTGCCCGATTTTCCATCCTCCTCGTTTTGATTCCACGTGTCTCCTTCTTAGGTGGCCACATACCGTGACATATTTTACCCAATACAGATAGTCCCCCTGCTTTCCGGTGATATGACTTTGTGCTACCGGAAAGTTGGTGAGAATCTTCTTTTGGCGAGAATTACTAAAATTTCTTTTCAAGGTTACTGACGGTTGATTAGAGTCGGTCTCTCCGTATTTAATGCCTTGAACACGTGTCCTCCTATGATTTAGCATGCCTTTCGCCGGTTATCGAGGTAATTAGAGCCAAGTATTTTAGCCGCCCAAAATATTTACCTATAAGTATCGAGTCCCTTTTTCTTTAGGTTTCACCAGTTGTTTGAACTTCCAACCTGCATCCCTATTCTATATCTCTTCTCTAATTTCTTTCAAACACAGAACTTTTTCTTGCCCTCCTCTAATGGCTTCTTCATCTAAACGCACTGGTTCTTCGAAGAACACGATTAAGAACGAGGATTATGTTCCTCAAACAGTAAGTTCCATAATCCCTAGGAGGCTTAGTACTTTGAAGGATTTGGAGGAGAAATTTCCCACTGATAACCCCCGTACATGGGCAGTTAGCAGGTACCCATCTTTCATTCGTCCTTCCAGTATCCCTACTGTGAAGGAAGACTGCTGCTGCCAAGATCTGAATATTATCGCTCCCGATCTATCGGAGCGAGTGACCCTTCCCAGAGAGGGTTTCACATATTTTTATACGTACCCCTTTACTTTGGGTGCATTTTATTTGGACGGATAACTTGTTACTGTGATAGCGGAATTTTGTCTCCGTTATCATGTGTGTTTGGTACAAGTAAGTCCTTCCGTGTAGAGGACAGCCGCCCGCCTTCGGTGCTTGTGTCTGGAAACCAAAGAAGAGCTATCAGTGGCTCATATGATGAATTTATACTCCCTAAAGTCTTCGGCGGGGGAATGATCAATATCTGCAAGCGTGGTCACCATGATTTGATATCCAGCATTGATGACGACAACGACCGAGGGTGGATAGAACAGTTCATTGCAGTTGGCTCTAGTAACATTATTCCAACAACGACTTCATCCTTTCAGGTCGCTTAGAACCACTCTCGTAAATTTCTTTCAATATGTTCCTCCTGAATGCTTTTCCATGCCCGTATTAATTATTTAACTCATGTATGTTATAGTGACCCGATGGGTCCCACCGATGGTAGAAGGTTTAGACCGGTGGGTTCAAAAGATTTTGGACATCACCAAGCCCGAAATTTGCTTGTGGAAAGAACTATCCATCAAATACAGGTGTAAGGCCAAGAATCATGGTAACTATGATTTGCCTTGCTTTATTTTCTGCATATGTGGATTTTGGCTGAATCTCCTAACTTGTTTGTCAAATTAGGTTTGCCCCCAGGCTCAGTCGAGATCCCCGAAGAGGATATTTTGGCCGACCCTGCTGATGCGGCGAGGCTGCTCCAGGAGGCACGTGCTCGAACGGGTGCCTTCGGGTCTACTCCGGGCACAAATATTTCTTCATGGAGTCCCCGACTAGAGAACAAACAACCAAAAAGAAGGCATTCCTCTGCATCCGGGTAGAAGAATAAGAGGGCAAAGGTTGATGCGCCCAAATCATCCCAGGTGGTGACGTTGGTCGGTCCTCCCTCCGGGCCGGTCATAGACACCGTAGTGATTGATGATGAAGAAGCTAGTGATAAGGGATATTCTCTTCATAGAAGACAACGATCCTTATCCTCTCAACAGGATGCTCAACCTGTTGATGCAGTCACACCCGTCGAGGATGATGTCTCGGCACTTTGGGGAGAGTTTGATTTGGTGGAAAATGCCAACTCCCGTTCTCGAGCCCCAATCGTTATGCCCAGTACTGCGAGGCAGAGTACCGGGTCCTTGCCGTCCTTGGCTGGTGAGCACCCAACGACTAGTGCTAATTTCGATGCAGATGTTTCCCGTTCTTCTCCCTTACTAGCTTTATCACCCCTTTCTTCACCACCATCTGCTGCTACATCATTTCTATCTTCATCCATGCTTCCACCAACAATATCATTTCCAACGGCCGCACCTGACCGTGCTGAAGGTGTTCCTCTTCCTCAATCCCCTCTTCATTGGAATTTAGGGCAAAATTATGCTGCCCCTTTTGAAGATCCTCAGAGGAGGAGGAGTGTTACCCTTTCGGTCTCTATCGGGTGTAACCTTCTTTCCCGGCCGGTGGAGCTTGCAAATTATCTGAAGCCCTTGGCTTCAGAGAAGGATTGGGAAAAGATTCAGACACTCTTGGGAGAGTGTTTGTTGAACAATGCCATGCATAATGCCGCAGCGGTATGTTTCTGTCTTTCTCTTGCTATTTCTCAGCCTCTGAATGAGTGCATTTTAAATTTTACCTCTTCTTATCTTGCAGGCCAATTTTCTTGCTTCTGAGGACCTACATCGATTCTTTCGTGAGAAGGAGGAACTTTCTTCTGAGCGGGATCAGCTTTTGGTTGAACGGGACCAGACCGTTCTTCGCCTCTCAGAACTGGAAACCAGGGCCACTGAGGTCGTGGCTTTGGAAGCCCGCTTGCAGCAAAGTGAGCACGAAGTAGAGATCCTTAGCCACAAAATTGGGCCACTGAGGACTAGTTTTGATGAAGTCAAAGCTAAGTGGGTTGAGGTCCAGGATGCCATTCTTGATGCAAATGACCGTGAGGCTGCTGCTACTGAAAGGATAACTGATTTAGAAGCAGCCTTAAATTCTAAGGCCGAAGAACTTGCTGCTACAAGGGCGAGTCATGCCCGGTTGGAGGAGAAGTATAAGAAAACTATCGAGCATAACAGGCTCTATAGTTCAACTGTCCATGATCTCGATGTCAGTCTTCAATCTGCTAGGTCCGCCCAGGATAATCTTTCTGTCGAGATCACTCAGATTAAAGAAGAACTCAGGCGCCGAGAGGCTTTCCTCATTGTTGAAAAAACTCACGCCATGTACAACATGAGGAGAAAAATCTTGGAAGTAGCCAAAGGTTGCATTATTGATATTGATGCCGAAATTGCTAAGGCACACGAGCTTGAGTTGGCTACAAAGAATGGACTCTCGGCACAATCTGATGCTCCCGGTTCTTTTAATTCTGGTTTTGATATTTTTGATACTGAAGAGGAATCGGAAGGCAATGATGCCGAAGACCCAGTCAGAGAAGATGTTGAGCCATCGATGGCACCACCTACTGCTCCTGGGGATATGGATACTTCTCTTCCTCCTGATTCCAGTGATGCTGTAGCTTAGCTTTTTCTTTCTTCGTTTTGTACTTCTTTTGGTGCATTCTTGTAAATGAGTACATATTTTTGCTCAAATGTTTGATTGAGTCTTTCTTTTGCTTGAATGTCTATGCATATTTTCCTATTTTTCTGCATGTGGTCCCGGACGCATTTTCTTCGATGCATTTTTGTTGTCGAGAATTATCCCTTTTACATGAGAGTTTCAATAAGTATTTGCACAAGTTTAGTTTCTGCGTCTTTTTCATATGTGTTTTCGGGTGTGTGTTTTTTCGATAGCATTTTCGGTTTCGGGCATATATTCTTCCGGAACAAACCCTTTAACAAATGGGTTTTAATAAGAGAGGGCCCTCTTATGTTTACGGTGCTCTTGAAGAGGACGTCTCTTGTTCATTATGGTACTAACATTTGAAGTACTTCTTTAACTTTCAAATGACAAAATTGGATCATCGTGTAGACAAGAAACAATACAAAAGGAAAAGGATTTCATTTCATTCCTTCTGTTTTCATAGTTAACGTAGGCATTTTGCTACGTAGGAAAGAAGCTGCCATGACTTGTGGCTATCTTGTTTCTTTGGGGCAGGCTGTACAGTCCTCGGTCCCGATGATGCGTGGCATTCAGTGTTTCCTTACCGGATTTTCGTTCCCGGTTGACGTGGCATTCGGTGTTGCCTTGCTGGATTTTCATTCCCGATTGATGTGGCATTCATAGTTGCCTTGTAATCATATCATTACTCCCCCCCCCCCCAGTGTTCTTATGCGAAGAATGCATGTTGGAACACTGGAAGTCTTGTATCTCCGAAGGTTGCACCGATGAATTGCTACGTAACCCTTCGCTCGGTAACATATTTTGCTTTCCCCTTAGGAATTCATGTTGTCGAGCCAAAGAATACCTGACAATCCTCTAGTGCTTTGTGCTCGCGAATGATAGTGTAATATTTGCTCGGTAGCAAACTTAACTTCCCGGCGGGAATTTGCTAACGAAGCAAAGATTACCTTATCACTCCCGAATGAAAACTTGTCATCAAATGGTCTTATTACTGTTGTTTTTGTATTATGCTTTAGGTCGCTGCCTCGTTAAAAAACCTTGACGTTGTTTGTCAGCAGTAATATATTTTGAGATGAACCACGTTCCAGTTGCTGGGCAACTTGTCTCCGTTGTGGTTTTCTATCTCGTATGACCCTTTACCGGTGATAGCTGAAACCCGGTAAGGGCCTTCCTATGTAGAGGCTAACTTGCCAGCGTTGAGTTCTCAAGTGTTTTAAGTCACCTTCCTCAATACCAAGTCCACTACTTTGAAGTAACGAAGGTTGGTTCTTTGATTGTAGCACCACTCCATCCTTTTCTTTTGAGCTGCCATTCTGACATGTGCCAGGTCCCTGCGTCCCTCGAGCAGTTCTAAGTTGATTAGCATTGCCTCGCTGTTTGATCCTTAATTTGCCTGGGAATAACTTAAAGTGGGCTCCCCCACTTCCACCGGTTTCAAAGCTTCTGCGCCATAAATGAGGGAAAACAGAGTTTCTCATGTGCTTGATTTAACAGTTGTTCGGTAGGCCCAGAGTACCCCCGACAATTCCTTGGGCCAGCGGCCTTTTGATGGTTCTAGCCTTTTCTTCAGATTTTGCACAATTATTTTGTTTGTTGACTCTGCTTGTCCGTTTGCGCTCGGATGGTACAGTGACAAGGTAATCCTTTTTATCTTCAAATCTTCAAGGAATTTTGTAACTTTTGCGCCGACAAACTGTGGCCCGTTGTCGCATGCAATTTCCTTAGGTATTCCGAACCTACATATTATATTCTCCCACAGGAAGTTGACCACTTCGCGTTCTCCGATATTTTGGTAAGGACCTGCTTCCACCCATTTAGAAAAATAGTCAGTCAAAATTAAAAGAAATCTTACCTTTCCCGGAGCTGGTGGTAGAGGTACAACGATGTTCATCCCCCATTTCGTGAATGGCCACGGGGACAAAATTGAATGTAATGGTTCTGCTGGTTGATTTACCAGAGGTGCATGGCGTTGGCACTTATCATATTTTCGTACAAAGTGTTTGGCATCTAGATTCATACGGGGCCAATAATATCCCGCCCGGACTAATTTCAGCACCAAAGAATCTGCGCCCGAGTGGTTGCCACATATTCCTTCATGGATTTCTTTCATGATGTAGCTGGCTTTAGACGCTCCTAAGCATCGGGCCAGCGGGCCTTGGAACGATTTTCTATATAACTTCCCTTTCTCGAAGCTGTATCACGTGGCTTTGGTGCGCAGCGCTCTCGATGCCTTAGGGTCTTTGGGTAGTTTCCCATGTTCGAGATAATCGATTATCTCATTTCTCCAGTCCCAGACCAGGTTGGTCGAATTTACCTCATACTAACCCTTTATGTCTAAGGCTGAGTTCATCAGTTGAACTATTGCCCCCGTTTCCGGTCCCTGAATTTCTGTTGATGAGCCCAGATTTGCTAACGCATCTGCTTCTGCATTTTCTTCCCTCGGGATGTAGGTTATTGACCACTCCCGAAATCGTGACAACAAGGCCTGAACCTTCACCACGTACTGTTGCATTCGCTCATCTTTGGTATCAAAAATTCCATAGACCTGATTTACCACCAGTTGCGAGTCACATTTGATGTTGATTGCTTCGGGGTCGAGCCCCCGGACCATTTCGAGCCCTGCAATTAAAGCTTCGTATTCCGCTTCATTGTTAGTTAAAGTAACCGTCCTGATGGCTTGCCTTAAGGTTTCCCCTGAAGGTGTGACCAGGACTGTTCCGAGCCCAGACCCTTTCACATTTGAAGCTCCGTCCGTAAATAAGGTCTAGACTCCCAATGTCGGCTCTGACACCATTATTGCCTCTTTGGAGGCCAGGGGCATCAACCCTGGGATGAAATCGGCTACGAAGTCATCCAGGACCTGCGACTTAATCGCAGTCTGTGGCTTATACTCTATATCAAACTCGCTCATTTGGACGGACCATTTGGCCAATCTACCCGAGAGCTCGAGTTTATGGAGGATATTCCTCAGCGGAAAAGCAGTCACCACCGTTATCAGGTGGCACTGGAAGTAGGGCCTTAGCTTCCGGGTGGCTACCACGAGGGCTAAGGCCAATTTTTCCAAATGCGGGAAGTGAGTTTCTGCTCCCGACAAAATTTTGCAAACGTAATACGTAGGGGACTACATACCTTTTTCCTCCTGGACTAAAACTACGCTTACCGCAACTTCCGAGACTGCCATGTAGACCAGTAATGTTTCTCCTTCTTTAGGTTTTGAGAGCAAAGGAGGGCTTGAAAAGTATTTCTTCATTTCCTTCAAGGCTTGTCGACACTCTGGCGTCCACTCAAAGTTATTCTTCTTTTTGAGCAGTGCAAAGAAGCGGTGACACTTTTTTGATGATCGGGAAATGAATCTGCTCAAAGCCGCCAATCTTCCTGCGAGTCTCTATAGTTCCTTTACATTGAATAGTTGATCCGGGATATCCTCTATGGCCTTGATTTTGTCGGGATTCACCTAGATTCCTATTTGTGAGACTAGGAATCCTAAGAATTTACCTGAACCGACCCCGAACGCACACTTCTCGGGGTTAAGCTTCATATTATGCTCCCTTAGTGTGTCAAACGTTTCTTGCAGGTGTCTCAGGTGGCTATCTGCATCCAGAGATTTAACGAGCATATCGTCTATATATACTTTGTTTTTCCTATTTGTTTTTTGAACATCTTATTTACGAGCCGTTGATAAGTGGCTCCGGCATTTTTTAGTCTGAAGGGCATTACGTTGTAATAGTAAGTACCAAAATTTGTAATAAATGAAGTCTTTTCCCGGTCTTCTAGGTTCATCTTAATCTGATTGTACCCGGAATAGGCATCGAGGAAACTCATTAACTCGTGCCCGGCCGTAGCATCGATCATTTGATCGATATTTGGTAATGGGAACGAGTCCTTCGGGCATGCCTTATTAAGATCTTTATAATCTACGCACATTCGAAATTTATTATTTTTCTTAGGAACCACTACCACATTAGCTAGCAAGTCCGGATATCTTATTTCTCGGATTGAACCAATCTTAAGTAGGCAGGTTACCTCTTCTCTGACAAATTTATTCCTTGCTTCTGCAATAGGGCACTTTTTTTGCCTCACCGGAGGTATGATCGGGTCCAAGCTTAACTTGTGTACGGCTATTTCTATCGGGATTCCTGTCATATCCTCATGCGACCATGCAAAACAATCGGCGTTAATTTTAAGGAATTCAATAAAATCTGACCTGAGCTCCGGGTGTAGTCTTGTTGCCAAATGGAATTTCCTTTCTGGGAATTTTTCAAACAGTGCAACCTGCTCTAGTTCTTCTGTCATGGATTTCGTTGCGTCTGTTTCTTCCGGGGAAACTTCCTCTGGTTCGGGGTCGGAAGTCGGTTTCGATAACTACTATGCCGCATGTTCCTTTCCTTTGCTACGAGAGACTGAGATCACATTTATCTCTCTCGATGCCGGTTGATCACCTGTTATCAGCTTGATCCCCTCGGGTGTCGAGAATTTCAGCAATTGATGGTACGTTGAAGGCACGACTTTCATCTCGTGCAGCCATGGCCTTCCCAGGATGATGTTATAGCCCATGTCCCCATCTACTACTTCGAAGAGAGCTATTTTTGTTACGCCCTCGGCATTCGTAAGTAGTAAAATTTCCCCTCGGGTTGTCATGCTTGCGAGGTTGAATCCGGCAAGGAGCTTTGTTGCCGGGATGAAGTTCCCGACGAGTTTAGCCTAATCTAGAACTCTCCATTGTATGATATTGACGGAATTTCCTGGATCCACTAAAACACGTTTAATTTTACAATTTAACACATTTAAAGAAATCACCAGTGCGTCGTTGTGCGGTAGTAGTAATCCGTCCACGTCTTCATCCGTGAACGTGATATCATCCTCCCGGAATCTCTTACTATAGGTTGTCGATACTTTATTCTTTTTTGCGGCCGAGAAAGTGACCCCATTAATCTCGTCCCCTCCGAAGATCATGTTGATCGTTTGAAGTGGAGGTTCTTCTCCTGCCTTCGAGGTTTGCTCGTCGCCCCTGTCCGGGCCATAATTATTTTTGGCTCGGTCACTCAATAATTCTTTGAGGTGACCATTTTTCAACAGCGTTGCCACTTCTTCCCGGAGGTGCCGGCAGTCCCCAGTCCAATGGCCATTCATGCCGTGGTATTCACACCATAGATTTAGGTCCCTCTGGCTGGGATCGGACCTCATAGGTCTCGGGAATCGTGCCTCTTTGATATTTCTCATGGTCGACACTAACTCCACCACGCTGACGTTGAAATTATACTCTGATAACTTTGGGTAAGAAGAACCTCGCAGTCCCGAGATTTCTCTATCCTGCAGCGATCTGTTGTTCCGCCCACGATCGTCCTTCTGTCAACGGTGAACTTGTCTGATGTCCGGAAGCTCCAGTCACGACCTTCCTTCCGCTCGTAGGGCAGAAACCGACCCCTTGAAACTTGTCTATGTAAGTCGACATCATCCTTTATTTTTTCTTTGTTCTTCTCCCGTCCCTTTGCTGATGACGGGAAGTCAACTTGACCTTCTTTGATCCTTATCTTTGACTCGTATCGGTTGTGGACATCCGCCCAAATTGTTGCTTGAAACTCGAGCAGACTTTCCTTCAACTTTCGGGAAGCATCTGAACTCCTCGAGTTCAAACCCTTAGTGAATGCTTCAGCTGCCTATTCGTTTGGGACGGCCAATAACAACATCCTTTCTTTTTGGAACCGGCTAACGAACCTTCGTAATAGCTTAGATTCTCCCTGTGCGATCCTGAATATATCGGCCTTTCGGGCTTGTACCTTTCTAGCGCCGGCATGGGCCTTGATGAATGAATCCGCGAGCATTTCGAAAGAATCTATGGAATGCTCTAGAAATAATGAGTACCATGTCAAGGCTCCCCTCGTGAGAGTCTCACCAAATTTCTTCAATAACACGGACTCGATTTTGTGAGGAGCCAGATCATTTTCTTTCACCGTCATTGTGTAGGTGGTGATGTGTTCCTGTGGATCTGAGGTCCCATCGTATTTTGGCACTTCAGGCATTCTGAATCACTTTGGGATTAATTCCGGGGCCTCACTCGGTTTGTACGGTAATTGGATGTACTTCTTCGAGCTCAGGCCTTTCAATACGGGGGGGAGGGGGGGGTCCCGGGATTTGATCCATGCGGGCGTTTACTTCCTTCATGAACCGCATGAGTTCCTCCTTGAAAGGATCGTTATCACTGTTGAGTCCGGATCTACTCCCCGCAGCCCTGTCGGAGCCAACTTCGCCCCTGGGAGTGTTGTTGTCGAGACTCTGCGTTGTTTGGTTTGTAGGAACAGCGGGAGGAACTGGATCTCGCTTATTTGCATTATTTGAAGCATCCGATAGCGCTTGTTTTAACTCCGTCATGACATAATCTTGCCGCATGAGGTGGCCTAAGATGATTGCCTGTTGTTCTTGCAAGATCTTCACCGTGTCTGCTACGTGCCCCTGGTCAGCATCATCTGGGGTCGCTTTTCGTACTCGTCTGGGGTACCGCCCGTGATACACCGGCATGGCATCTTCCCCCTCATTGCGAGTGTCGCTGATTGAGTCCTCAAAATGGGGGTGTTCCTCTTGAACCTCAGGATTGTGAGTGTTGTTAATGGTATTGATTGCCATTCTTTGTGATTTTGCTAAGACAAGAACGATCAAAGCTTGTGAATGAAGGAGGTAAGGATCAACTTAACCACACGACTATCTAGGTCCCACGGTGGGCGCTAAAATATTTGCCGGTAAATCGGTACAGTTGAATTTGTTCGTGATTTCTAGACAGATGAATCAATTTGATCCCAAAAGATAATAAATTAATCGATTGATATGTAAGATACTTAGCTCAAATGTAAATGAGACGATAGATTTGGAGAACCCTGAAACAGGATTTTATGAGCATCAAAGAATATATTCTAATACAGCATCTCAATACTATCTCTCCCCTAGCTTGTGTTCTTATCATCGTTGTACCGAGAAACCCTGTTTCAGGGTTCTCCAAATCTATCGTTTCATTTACATTTGAGCTAAGTATCTTACACATCAATCAATTAATTTATTATCTTTTGGGATCAAATTGATCCATCTGTCTAGAAACCACGAACAAATTCAACTGTACCGATTTACCGGCAAACAATTGTCTAGCCAAAGTTTTGTTATTTGTTTGATGTCCATTTATACAAATTGACTCTTCAAACAAATATTCTTCAAAAGAAAAAAAAAATTTGATTATTGACTGATTTTTGTGATGTTTTTGTTTCTCTAGCATGTAGGTTTACTTCATTATATATGTAAGTGAACTTTTATTCGATTTTTAAACTCTTTTTTGTTATCTAAACATAGACGTATACTATATATATACACACTCAAATCTAGCTATAGTGTTTTAAAGAACTATAATTATAGGATTTTAAATGTGAAAGAGTTTATAGTTATATGAAGTAATTTTTTTTTGCCAGTGGCGAAGTAGTATTTAAATCATTAGAAAAGATAACAAAAGTTCCTAACATGATTGCATATGAACATTAACCGAAATAAGTATAATAACATGATAATAAAAGATAAATTTCTTTTTTATTTTAATTCAAATTTAAAAACTTTATCTATAAATTCAAAATTATCCTTTAATTCAAATTGAGTTTTATATATATATAGTCAAATATAGAATAAAGTTACCATATACTATTGGCAGTTATTAGTTTGCCACTTGGCTTAACCACCATACCAATTATATATGGTAACTTTATTTTTTTAATATATATATATATATATATATATATATATATTTGACTAACATAGTCAAATATAGAATAAAGTACCATATACTATTGGTATTTATTAGTTTGCCACTTGGCTTAATCACAATGACAATTATATATGGTAACTTTATAGGTAAGTTTTGGTTTTAAAAACAATTTAGCTATACCGAGGGGCGGAGCTAAAAGGATGGAAGGGGTTCAATATTCTAGTCCTATTTATGCGAAAGTTATACTGTATATAAGATAAAAAATAATAATTTTTTTTTTGCATATCTATATAAATAGTAGTTCAAATTGAATTCAAATTTATGTGTTATGGATTTTAGAATGACGACTTCAAGTGTTAATAACTTGATTTTATATATTATTAATTTTTTAATATAAATATAGTGTTTAAGCAAAAGCTACAGAATTCATGTAACCCCGTTACTTACCTGGTAATCCGCTCTTTATAATCCCAATATAAACAATTTATATATTCAATCAATTTTACTATCTGTTACTATTATTAACCTCGTAAAGTCGTAATAATCACTGTATTATGACAAAGTTTGACCGTAAAAAAGAGTACCCTAACGGATGTAGTAATTTTTATTACTCATATAATATATTTTATTTTAATTTATGTGAACTTATTTCTTTTTTAGTTCGTGCCAAAAAAAATAATATCTATCTTTATTTAAAAATAATTTACCTTTATGCAATGATTTATAACCACACATATTTCATTCTACGCCACAAATTCAAAAGTCTTTTTTTTTTTAAAACGGAGGAAGTATTACAAACATCTATTTACTGTATACGCGTCACTGCAACAAGCAAACCCACAATAGAAAGAAAATGCATGGGTCTGAATTTCCAGTTTTTTTATTTATAAGTTCTACCTTTTCTCTCAAAATTCAGAAATTAAAGGACTCTCACCATTTTTACGAAAGCTCTCACCTTAGTACAAAGCCAAAGCAATTTCTCTCTGTATAGCAAAAGTAAATTATAGACTATATAGAGATCAGTATATAAAATACTAACAAAAAGGAACGAACCAAAAACTTTCGGTCAGTTTCGGTCCCCTCTTCTTCATATATATCAGAATTCTGCAGAAAACTCCATTGTCTGTTTCTCCTTTCTATTTTTTTCTCTCTACAAAAACCCACTGCGTTCATGTCCTTTTTCCTAGATTCAGGACGCGTACTACCACTTTGGCATTTCCTTTCTTTATAATAATATTCACTATCTTTCTCACACCCTCCACCGAAGAGCATTTTCACATTTTATATTTACATTATTTATTTTTTTAACAATAATTTTGTATTTTGATTGTTGTTGAGCTTTGGGTCTAATGAGTGGGTTACCGGGGCATGAACGCCGGTGGACATCCGATACGGTATATTCCGGCAAGGATTTTAGTGGTGAATCATCGCCGGGAACTGATTCCGGCAATCATTCCGGTTTTGCTTCCGAGGAATTTGTTGAGGTCACGCTTGATCTTCAGGACGATGATACGATTATTCTACGGAGCGTCGAACCAGCTACTGTGATTAACATTGATGCTCCTGATCTTCCCGCCGGAGTCGGTATTTCCGGAGTTTCAATTGAAACTCCGACGTCAGCATCGGCGTCGGAATCTCGATCACCGACGATCCGCCGGAGTTCATCTAGTAAACTTCGTCAGTTTTCACAGGAGTTGAAAGCTGAGGCGGTAGCGAAAGCGAGGCAGTTTTCGCAAGAGCTGAAGGCGGAGTTAAGGAGATTCTCATGGAGCCACGGACATGCGTCTCGCGCGTTTTCGCCGTCGTCGTTTTTTCAAAACGCCGTCGTTGGAACAGGTAACGGCGTGGACTCGGCTTTAGCAGCACGTGCATTACGTCGGCAACGCGCTCAGCTTGATCGGACTCGTTCCAGCGCTCATAGAGCTCTTCGCGGACTCAAATTCATCAGCAATAACAAAACCAATGGATGGAATGAAGTGGAAAACAATTTCTCAAAGCTCGCTAAAGACGGTTATCTTTACCGTTCCGAATTCGCACAATGCATAGGTTAGTACTAACACCTTAATCACAAGTACAATTATCACGAGTTCAATTCGTAAAAATAGAACAGTAATATAAAATCCTTTAATAATTTAATTTGTTACGAGTTTTATTGATTACTTACATTAGCTTTGATTTTGGTTAATTATTTGGATGAAGGTATGAAGGATTCGAAGGAATTTGCATTGGAATTATTTGATGCTTTGAGTAGAAGAAGAAGATTAAAGGTTGATAAGATTAGCAAGGAGGAATTGTACGAGTACTGGTCACAAATCACCGATCAGAGTTTCGATTCTCGGCTTCAGATCTTCTTCGACATGTACGCACCATTAACTTGATTAATTAATATTAAATAGAATTATCTTAAGTTAAATTAGAGAGCCAAATTTACTGTTCGTTTCCATGTGGAACACTCGTCCACTGCATGACAACTGACAAAATATTATTGAAATATTTAAATGGCATATCATTATCTACTTAGTATTAAAATATTGTTAATAGTGCTTTGATTTACAGCACGTAAACAATTTTTATGGTTTTCACTGTATGGGACAGGGTGGACAAGAATGAAGATGGTCGAATTGCTGAAGAGGAAGTAAAAGAGGTAAATATTTGTATGTTTTATCCTATCTCCCTCTACCTGAATAAAATATACTTAGTTTCAATGAATATAATATTAATGTGAATTTAACTATTGATTCTTATACATATAAATCTAAAATTAGAGACATTTTTATACTTTTGTACCAGAAAGAATAATTAATTTCAGTTTACGAGAATCGACTTATCTATATGTCAGTGTTAATTTTTTCATTTTTAGAAGATGTTTTAAGAAATTTTGGTAAAAAAAGTTGTTTGTCGCTTGTAATAGGGAGAATTTTTTTTAAAGGACGGAAATTACTTACTTTAACTTGAGTTAACTAGAAAAAAAGTTTAAATTAATCTAGCTTTCAACAAATAATTTCTTTGAAGAACAGTCTGTCAGGTTGTGATTTCATTAAAATGTATCGCTGACTTTGCCTTATAAAAAGCTTAATGACTTAGATAAAGAATTCGTTATAAATATACATACACATGCATTCTAAAAACGATACTACGAAGTGGTTAGGATTAAGCTTTGTGACCCTATGTTTTCTTGTTTCTTTTTTCCTAAGGGTATAAAATAAGTATGTGATCGGCGTGATGATTAGGTGGCCAGATAAGAAAATTTCAAGCATCAACGACTCCAAAAATATTTGTTAAAGTTTTTTTTTTTTATTCTAAAATAATGCATTTGCATAATCTCTGTAGTCTTGCTGTCTGACGCTACCCATGTTCTCTAGAAACCTTTTTTGTCTGACGAAATATATATAGCACCTAGGATAATATCGACCCCTAAAATTGTGCAAATAGTCCCAACATTTTTCTTTTTCTTTTTCTTTTCCATGACTTAACATCATTTTCAGGGGAGTTGGTGGGGGCGTTTTTGTCAAGTAAACCTTATACTATAATTTTCCAATCCAAAAATTTGTTCTGTTTTTAATTATTTAGTCTTCGTTTTATATTTTCTTTTTCCCCTTTTCCTTTAAAATGCGTTTTTTGGCGATGCCAAAAGAAGGAATAAAAAGACTTTTGATGAGATTGGAACATCTAAATTTTTCAAACTTGTTTTCGTCTTGCGATATAATTTCCATCCTTTTGGTGATCACCTTGTTCCAGCCGATCTTGTCACTCCAATGGCTTATTGAAACAAACTGTTCATGAGTGAAATTGCAAATTCAAATAATGCGCGTTTATGATGCCAAAAAGGCTAAATTAACCTTTAAAAGTAAAACTATCTCTTTCCATTGGTGGAGCTAGGGTGGCGAAAGGGGTTCATCCCCTTCGCCGGAAATTAGCTTTGCTATTACTGCTCTTTCTATTGAACTTTCTAATGAAAACGATAAACATAAAATATATAACCTTTTATTATTTAATTGGATCAATGTAGATCATCATGCTAAGTGCATCTGCAAACAAGTTATCAAGATTAAAAGAACAAGCAGAGGAATATGCAGCTTTGATCATGGAAGAATTAGATCCTGAAAGACTCGGCTACATTGAGGTAGGACCCTCTTATTTTTCCCTATTGAAGGCAGCAAAAGTTACACAAATTATTTTATTTTTGTTGCTTGCACGTCAATTCAACTTTAGCGTTAAATGAACCATTCTTAAATTTCCACGTCTTATGACTAACTCTTTCTATAAGTAAATTACTATTAGTTGATTGGTTATTGACTTATGTAAAATGGTTGCAACTAATTTATTGCATTAAACTTAAAAAGTTTTTTTTTTCAGTCCGAGTTGTTAGACGACAAAGGAGTACTGAAACTGTGATACCGTGTTGTTCAACCAATTTTTATTTCGATATATTAGTACTATTTTATTTTGGGCTTTTACTGAGCACTTAATTTTCTAAAGAATGGCCAAATTGTAGTCGTTCAACAGTTTCTCTCTTCATCTCTTTCCTATTTTCTGCTGGGTCATCTGGTAAGGGGAACAAAAAAAGAAAAAACCAAAAGTAAAAGTGAAGGAAGTATGAAAAGAATTAGGTAACTGAAGTGATAAGGAAGTGATCTGTTCAAACTTCAAAGAAAGACGCTACCTAATTTTGGTTGGTTCAGCTTACCGTATTTTGTTAATATTATTTTTCAATATTTTAGGAAGTAATAAAATGCTGTGACACTCCTTGGTTAGAAATTGGAGTTTTTACCACTTTTAATTTGTAAAGAAGAAACCCAGACCAATTAGCATAGCTTAGAAGATCAAATGTGTTTAAATATTCACTAGCGAACATGTCAATTTAGTGGTGGCTATAATTACTTATTCATAATAAGATTACTTCGAGTGAGACTCATCGAATAGAGTAGAAACTAGAGAGTATTTAGCACCCAATTAGAGTATAGATTACTATGAAATGATAGTTGAGTAAAACGTCACTAGGAAATTTACGCAATACAATTGTTGGGCTGAATATTTATAGAACAAAATCTGTAAAAAAATGCA
Source organism: Nicotiana tabacum (assembly GCF_000715075.1). Taxonomy (NCBI): domain Eukaryota; kingdom Viridiplantae; phylum Streptophyta; class Magnoliopsida; order Solanales; family Solanaceae; genus Nicotiana; species Nicotiana tabacum. The sequence goes on from NC_134102.1 coordinate 137,035,387, forward strand.
TTCTCACTTTTTAAATTAGCTGTCCTAATTGACTGTGATGATTCGACTTACTTACGGAGTTTGACCAATTTCATTAAATGTTTTAGACTCTTTGTTTATTAAAACCGGAACATAATCTATACATTTTAGACAGTACTTTCTATCTCTTAAAAAAAAATCAGTAACCTAAACATGCCTACTACCATTTTCAAAACTTTGAAAATGTCAAGTGAAGTATTAGTTCAAAATTGTCCAATTGGAATAAATATCTCTTAAATTGAAACAGATAGTATTTTTAATAATACTGCTACTTTTTCTCATTATTTTATATACTTTTCCTTTTTTCTGAAATTTAAATTGAAAGTAATGTTTCTACCAGTGCCACCCTTTTGTATCCCTTCTCTTTCTCAGTAGTACACTGGTGATCCAAATTAAACTTGTGATTCAAACCAATTCTAATTACATTTAATTTATATAGACTGTTATAATAAAGAATTTAATTTTTAGATTAAAAACTTATATTTACTTAGACAATTATTTAGAATGAACTGTTTTTCCCAATAAGATACTTGCACTAGTTTTCTGGTTATCAAGAGTCTATGGTTCCATCATTAGAAGGTGGAGTCTGACCATGTTGGCGGTCCTGACATCCTTTCTTAAGTTCCCATGTGGACCTTCCTCTTTGCACATCAAATGCGCGTTCTGAGCACTCATACACGTGTACTACATATGTCTTTCGCCAATAGCAAATTTATGAATCTGATTTAATTAATATATAGTCAAAGTGCAAAGATTTAGCGTAATAATCTATCATAATTCATAGTCATAACAATTTTTAAGGCTGCTAATTCTTTCGTTATAAACATTTATTCTAGTAAACCCTAAAACTTAGTTCATGTCATAAAAATGGAGGGACTTGTGAATTAGTTCATATATTTGAGCCCGGCGCCTTAAGAACTATGAATCGTATTTACGGGAAAAAAGGTAAAGGAACGGACTCGTTCTGAATTTCGAATTCTGCAGTTGATCTGGCATAAAGAGATATCTCGACCACTAAAAAAAAAAGAAGAGTTATTTGCAATTACGTTATTCTAAGTGAGGTGGAAATGTACCCTGCCATCTTTGGTGACGCTATGCTTAATTGATTGTACATGATGCAATGACCCAACTTTCTGATCATGCTTCTTGCATGTTCTGTTTGTCATGATGATAATGCAGCTATGGCAGCTGGAAACACTTCTCCTCCAAAAGGACACTTACCTCAACTACAGTCAAGCACTAAGTTACACGAGTCAAGCCTTGAGCCAAAACCTTCACGGATTAAGGAAGAGAAGCCCAATAAAAAGAATGAGCACAAAACTTGTCTATTTGTTGCAAGAAAACTGGAAGAGAATTTGGGTTCTCACTTTATGGATTTTGATAATGATTGGGCTTTTTCTTTGGAAGTTCTATCAGTACAAAAACAAGAGTGCATTCCAAGTCATGGGTTACTGCCTTGTCACGGCTAAGGGCGCTGCTGAGACTCTCAAGTTCAACATGGCTCTTATATTATTGCCTGTATGCAGGAACACCATTACATGGCTCAGGTCCACCAAGTTGAGCCATTTTGTACCCTTTGACGACAACATCAACTTTCACAAGGTAGGCTGCCCCTCTCATTCTCTTGTTTCATATGTTAAAAAGGGTCACAAAAGTGCAGGAAATGATCTCTTTCTTACAATTTGATTTGAAGAAAATTATCCTACAAAGATATCTTATTTAACTATGTTATTTTTTTACTTAACTTCTGTAGAAAAAATTTAAATAACGTTTGTAATGGGTTACAAAACTGAATTATTCCACAAACTGTAAAACAAAACACGACGGAGGAAAGAAGAAATTGCAGTCAAAGAAATTGTAGGGAGCAATAAAACACTGAAGAATGTTATTGCTTTCTCTGGAATTCTGGTTTACAGCAGGATATGCAAAGCATATAAATAAGACTAAACCACTAATTTTCAACTACCTAAAGAAGCTCTAACAACTAACAAAGAATCCTATCCAAAATTAACAACTAAGCTGATACTATTCCTATAAAATAGGAACTGAATTATGTGACTCAGTAAACATAAGTAAAACAGTAAATAAAACATGTAAGATGCACTAATTTTTAACATAGTGGGTGCAGTACCTTCTACTATACATACATATTAGTGCTATATTTTTTTATAAATCGTATAAATGCATCACAGTTTTGGTGAATTTGCATCTAACCAGAATCATGTGAATGGCATTAGGAAGATCGTTGTGTCATCAGTTCATCTATCTTAACATTTCTTGAATCCAAAACGAATATGTTAGGAGTAATAAATTTCTGTTTTGCCAATTACTCGGAATGGTGACGACAGCCTGTCCTGCGGATCCTAAACAGGATTTTATAAACTGATATATTGAGGTTGATATGCTGTCTTTTTCTTTTCTTAGCTAAAGGTTATGTTGACGGAGCAGCAAAGATTGACTTTCTGCTCTCCAGTTTTGCTTTTCTTTTCTTGGCAAGGATTTTAGTCTTGATATAATGACTTACTGTTGAAGGGACTAAACATGGTTCATCAAAAATTTCTCGCGGCTGCATTACTGCTTCACAGGATAATAAACTAACAAAAGAATGTGAAAATTCTGGGTCATTCACCATTATCATCACACAGTATTCAGTATGTTTGTCTTGATAAGTGGTCGGTCCTATGCAGAAGTAACTCTATACCTATGTTGCGTTCAAAATTTGCCTAAATATACATGTAAGAATGCTAACAATCACAAAATATGTGAACCATATAAGTGATAGTCTCTACTTTTTTAGAAAAAAAGAATGATAGATTTTTGGACAACTAGGATCAAAGTATAGTAATAGTTCTTTACTTCCCAAATAGTTAATGCAAATATGGCGTAGAGAGTAGTATGGTTTCTCAATGAAGGGTTCATTTATCTTTAAGTTGCAAACAGGTGACGTTTATATATATTTACTCTAGTATTCTTATTCTGTGTGCGCAGACTGTCGCTGCCGCCATTGTTATTGGTATCATACTCCATGCTGGTAACCACCTTGTATGTGATTTCCCAAGGCTTATACATGCAGATAATAAAGATTATCAGAATTTTTTGTCGAATGATTTTGGCCAAAGTAAGCCTGGATACATAGACCTCGTTAAAGGAGTTGAGGGTGTGACGGGAATAATAATGGTAATCCTCATGGCCATTGCTTTCACTCTTGCAACACGATGGTTTAGGCGTAGCCTCTTTAAGTTGCCCAAACCTTTTGATAGACTCACTGGCTTCAATGCGTTCTGGTATTCACACCACCTTCTTGTCATTGTCTACATCCTACTGATCATCCATGGGACATTCCTCTTCCTTGTGCATAAATGGTACTCTAAGACGGTATAGCTTCTGAGTTCTTCTCCTCTTTCTTTTTAAATAATTACGGCTCTGATTTAATTTTTTTCATGCTATTAACATGGTATTTGTTTCCAGACGTGGATGTATCTAGCAGTTCCTGTGCTTCTCTACGCTGGGGAAAGAACTCTCAGATTCTTCCGGTCAGGCTTGTACACTGTCCGGCTTCTAAAAGTAAGCTTCTGATCAGATTGACCTCTCGTTTTACTTGCATTAGGTATTCTGGTATCAGTTGGTTGTTCATGTGGTCTAGTTTTTATGTTGGAAACCATTGGGCAATTCATATGGTAAAATTCATTCACATTCATAAAGGAAAAAGAGTAAACAACAATAACAACAACTATGCCTCAAACCCAAGTTTGGGGGCACGGGTTCATCTGAAATTACTAATTTCACATTGAATGTCAACCTACCACAATACTCCTCCTTTATCGAGACTTGGAACTGGCAATATTAGTAAGCTCACATAGGTGGAGTTATAAATAAAAAAGAGTAAACTAGAAATTTTAGTAGCTAAATTCAACATACCACAAGTCATAGTTAGTAGACTGATGCTAGTTTAGATAAATTTCATCAAAAGCGTTCCACTTAATGCAAATGTTGAATTAAATATTTCATTCTCTCACGCTATTCTCCTGTATTTAAACCTTATCAATTTGTTTCAGGTAGCAATATATCCTGGAAATGTCCTCACTCTACAAATGTCTAAGCCTCCCCAATTTCGATACAAGAGTGGACAATATATGTTCGTCCAGTGTCCAGCAGTTTCTCCATTCGAGTGGTAATTGGATCGAAGCATTTTACTTTTAATGAGATTGATTTACCCCAAAGATCAAAGCATCAATTTTACTAAATTACATGACCACCTGACTTTTTCATTTGCACCAATTTAGAGTTGTTAGTTTACCCTGTTCTCTCCGTGGAATAGTGAAAGCACTCTGATGAAGGTGTAGAATGGTGATAAAATATGTGAACTGTTCCGAAATGGAGGGAGGGAAAAGGGGGATGGCAAATCTAAATCGCTTTCAATCTTGTGTTAAACATTTGATAAGACACAGATTTTACCATCCTCTGCATACACTGTTGATCCCACTTATCCAAACAAAGTTTCAATGTTATTCTTTACGTGTGAAGGAACCTATCAGAAAAGTAGTTAAACAGTTTAAAAATGACTCCATCACTTATGAACCTGAGAGTCAACTTTACAGAATTCTTAGGCCGTGGCTTTTTGCTCCTGTCTATTTCTGAAAATTAGTTTCTTCGCTATGCTTATCTGCTGTAACTCTACGTGCTGAATATACAGGCATCCATTTTCCATTACTTCAGCTCCTGGGGATGACTACCTTAGCATTCACATCCGGCAACTTGGTGATTGGACTCAAGAACTCAAGCGGGTCTTTTCTGAGGCCTGCGAGCGCCCAGAGGCTGGAAAGAGTGGCCTGCTCAGAGCTGACGAAAACACCAAGAAAAGGTATATTTCTATAAGGACTCAAACTACTACAGAAATTTGTTTTCGGGTATATTTAAGAAAGAAACGCTTTCAGGTAAATATATGAGTATTTTGGGTGGTTTTATTACTATTGATGCAAAAAGTTACTCCTAAATCTCAGTTTGCCAAAGCTATTAATAGATGGACCTTATGGAGCTCCAGCACAAGATTACCGAAAATATGATGTCTTGCTGCTTGTTGGTCTTGGCATTGGAGCAACGCCCTTTATAAGTATCCTGAAAGACTTGCTCGTTAACATCGTGAAAATGGAGGAGCAAGCAGTGAGTATCTAAGATTTGATTTGGTGTTACATTTAACATAATCTTTGCCAGTTTTTTTCATCTTTTTGTTACCTTCCCAGGATTGCATGATGAAGCAAGGGTCTAATGTTCATTTTCTGTTCGCAGGATTTAACCTCAGATTTCAGTGGGAACTCAGACATTAGCGTTGCAACAAGTGAACAACCAGCTCTCAACAAAATTTCTGCGAAAAGGAGAAAGAGCACTCTAAGAACCACAAATGCATATTTTTATTGGGTGACCCGGGAACAAGGATCATTTGATTGGTTTAAAGGTGTTATGAACGAAGTGGCTGAACTTGATCAAAGGGTACTGCAGAATGTCCAATATTCCAACTTATTAGCTGCCTACTTCAATACTTATTGATATTCCCCGTGATATTCAGGGAGTCATTGAGATGCATAACTACTTGACGAGTGTTTATGAGGAAGGGGATGCTCGTTCAGCTCTCATTACTATGGTCCAGGCGCTTAACCATGCTAAGAATGGGGTTGATATTGTATCAGGCACCAGGGTAAGACTCTTCATGTGTTGAAATTATATATGTTGATTCATTCACTTCACTCTTATCTCAGTGAGTTCTTTCCATTTAGACCTTACCCAATAGCACCAATTAGGATATTGTTAGAGATGGAATAACTGATTATTGCCTAATGGCCACTTCAACTTTTTAAACCCCTCACTGATTTACTCTTATCAACAGGTGAGGACACATTTTGCCAGGCCAAATTGGAAGAAAGTTTTTTCCAAGACCCTAACCAAGCATGCAAATGCAAGAATAGGTATGGATATTGTTTGACCTCTCGGACATGGAAAATTGTCATGTTTTTCGAAGAGTTAATTGTGATTATGTTATCATGGAGCAGGGGTTTTCTACTGTGGTGCACCCATATTAGCCAAAGAACTCAGCAAACTCTGCAAAGAGTATAATCAAAAGGGTGCAACAAAGTTCGAGTTTCACAAAGAACACTTCTAGACGGCGGCCCTGGAAAACAATTCTTGCATCAACTGCACACACATTGGTAAACCAGTATTTAGTATATCCATCTTCAGTACCTGATTGGCTGATTCTACTGAAGGCATAACATTAGTAAGCAATAAGTCAGAGACAAATTGTACATAATAGGAGGCAGAGTATTTCAAGAGAAAAATACATACTAATATGATATGTGTATAGGTTTTATTGAGTCATCTGTTTACACATACCAAATCAGAACTCCAAAAGGGAGACTCTGCTTGGTGAGATGGCTTAGAATGTGAAAAATACTATGGGAGAAAAAAGGATGACAAGTGAATGGTCAACACATGGAAGAATGAGAGTATTGGGAAACAGCAAATAAGAAGTTGACCTTGTTGATAAAGAAACACTATGAAAATGGCAAGCAGGAAAGATCAGACACGCATGGCTTTGGATGGGGAAAATACACTTTTGAAAGAAGAAGATAATATTAGTAGGACTAGTGGAGGACTGATAGCTTTTGTTAGTGGACCTTATATTTTTGAGGTGGGCTAGGGGAATCCTTCTTTAAGATGTCCATGTACTGCTACTACTTTTTCTTCTTCTTTTGCTTTTTGCGTATTTTTTGGGGGGTATTTTAATATACTATTATTAGATAAGAGGATAGGAAATACGTGTATATGTAATTCTTGTTAGTAAAGTTTTGTGTCGTTGCTCTTCAATTTGGACAAAGGTACTATCAATGGAAAATCTGATCAATGTCTTTGGGGGCTTTTCCTTTTTCTTCTTGTCCGCTCTTTTTGTTCATGATTTTTGGGTGAAAAAAGGAAAGAGAAATAACTGAGTCATGTAGAGAGGGGTTGTTGTGATATTTTGAATGTTATTGCACGGTCCAAGTACCCTGGAGTGGGCATTTGAGCTTGTTGTGAGCAAGATCCTATTGCTTTTGACGCGGTTTCCTTTTCTTTTTCCTTCACATAGTTGAAGCGGAGAAAAACTAAAACATATCTGGCCAATAGAATTCAAACACATTAGATCGCCATTCACATTGGACTCTGACGACTGAACTTTTCTTTGCATTACTTATGAAAAAGTACAAGATGGTGAATAACTAATTTAAAAACTTAGTCGACTTAGCTTTATCAATAGGTTTGATTGACGATGAAAATAAATTGCAAGAAATTTAAAGGCTGAGAACACAGGAGTTTTATACTGATTCAGTACCGGTATGATTCCTACATCCAGTTCCCTTGGATCACAAGGGTTCTCTTAGATTTTCAGTGATTGGTTACAGTAGCAATGGTTTTATGGATCGTTTACCATCAACAATTTTCAGTAACAATGTTTTATAAACTTGACACAACTCTTGTTTTGCTTCCTAACACTTCTTATCTTTTGAGACACTAGTAAATTTAGGAATATAGTGTTTGTGCTAAGAACTAGGAAGACATAGAAAACAATGGTAAGTTGCGTAGTTGAATTCTTGAGTCTGCCAGTCTTCTTATACAAGAGTCTTGAGTAGTTGTTGCAGATTGACCCTTGATTGAGGCACAAAATATTCTAAGAGTTTCGACCCAAGGGGTGCCTCTGAATCCTGCTCAAAAGATGGGCTGGATTCATTTACGTCCTTCCTTTTCGTATTCATAATCAGGGGAGTGGTTTGTGGCTTGGCTTGATCGATCAATCTTCAGAATCTCCAGATTCCAAATTAATCCTTGAAGTAGGGACTGTCTTCCTATAGCGATTGCACTTGATCTTGTTTCCTTTTTTATGGCCTTGACATCCTTTGATTTAGCATTGTCTTTGCTGCATTTGATCTTGTTTCCTTTCTGATACCTTTAACATATTGACTTCCTTTGATTTAGTACTACCCTCCTAATTTTCTGCAATTAAATAGATATATTTAGATTTGCATTATTGTCATCATTGAAACTTAGGTGTAACAATCTCCACCTTTTTAATGATGACAACCAAAAAGAGTAAACAAAGTATACTTCCCTTTCATATTTTCATAACTTAAAATGCTTAATGCCTACTCCCCCTTAGTTGTTACCATGTACTTAAGTATTTCCCCCCCGAGTTGTTGCTCTGTTTTACTCATCACGTTTCTCCCCTTTGACATCAATCAAAAAGAAAGAAGCAAGTGCAAATAGAACAGACATAACAGAGTAGATAATGAACATAGTAGTTAGGGTAGTAGATGTTATGCCTTCAGCAGAGGCACATGGTGATGGTTCTCACAGACCAAAGCAAAAGTAATTAATAAATTAAAAACAAACAAAGAGCAAAAAGATTATTTTAAATACACACGCAACTACCTTAGTTCCTCCCGAGAAAGTATTTCAGGGTATTGATCACTTTGGTGCACAAGGAGTCATAGGAGGTTTCAACTTCTTTGGTGATTTTGTCCATCTTATCTGTCATGGAGTTGAATGCCCTTATTCCTTGCCTCCTTGTGGCTCCCATGTCCATCCTGAGCTTAGCCACATATGTACCTGTTTCTTTGGTGACTTCCCTGATTTTGTCCATCTGTTCTTTCATTGCAATGAGCATGATTTTTTTCCCATCTAGACTTTGCTGAATCTGTTGTAGGTTGTTGGTAGCAGTCGACTGATGCTCAGTTGGTTCATTAGTTGGCTCAACCTGTGCTGGAGTGCTTTCAACCATTGTGAGCACCTAAGTTTTGACTATATTTGAATTTTTATCACCTTCTACTTTCTACTATGTAAATATTTTCAGAAATTTAATATATATATATTTTTAGCTTTCTTATACTTTTTTTTATATAGGGTAAAAATTAATAATAATTTAAAAGGTCAATTATTACTATTAGTATTATTTTTATTTTTATCTTTATTTTTAAATAAAATGAATTAAAAAACCGAAAATAAATAAAAATTATTTTTTAAAAAAACGAATTTCGGATGGGATTCAAAAAATAGGAAAAGTAGAAATATAAAATTAAAAATTAAAAGTAAAAGTAGGTAAAAATTGTTTAATAAAAAAAAATAAAAGAAAGTGAAAAATTAAAAAAAATAAAAGTAAAAGAATGTGGAAATTTAAAAAATAAAAAGTAAAAGAAAGTTAGAATTAAAAAATAAAAGTAAGGGTATCTGATTTTTTTAATAAAAGTAAAAGTAAGTGAAAATTTAAAAAAAAAAAGTAAAATAAGTGAAAAATAAAAAAGAAAAAGTAAAAAAAGTGGGATTTTAAATATAATAAAATTAAAAAATAAAAGTAAAGGAAAGTAGGGAGTTATTTGTTTTAAAAAAATAGAAAATGGGAAGTGGAAATTCTTTTTAATTAAAAAAAAGAAAATCTGAAAATTTCGATTTTTTTTTCTATAAATAAAAGAGAAATGTGAGGAAAAAAGGGGGAGAAAAAGAAAAAAGAGGGAGGAGGGAATTGAGAGAAATTTATTTTCTTCTTTTAGGATAAGGGAATTTCTACCTGTGTCATTCTTTCTTCGTCTTTCTTTCAAAAAAACCAGCAGTTTCACCACCCAAAAATAACCTTTAAATCTCCATACAACAGCCCTTTTAATACCATAAACTACCATCCAAACCCAGTTGAAACAGTGAGGTTTTTAGTTGAGGTCGTCGGCGAGTTTCGATGCTCCGTTTGAAGTCTTGCGTGCGGTCTGAATGAGTTTAAGATTCAAAGCTGTAAAATCGTAAAGTTTCAGATTCAACTTTTGAGGTCCACTTCTTATCTTGTTTTACTTAATGATATGAGTTGCTTCTTTTTCTTTTGGTATTTTTTTGGTGTTCATTTATATCTTGAATGAATGAAATTATTCTCTGTTAAACATGCCAATTTTTAGAGCTTCCTCTTTGTATATTTATTTTAGTTCATTAGCATGTTCTCTTAAAAAAGGATTCATCCATGAATAGTTTAATGAAATTTGCTAATTGATAAGTGAGTTGTGATTGTTCATAAAAAATAATAATTTCTTATTGAAATGGAAGCTCAAGCAATGTTATGTCTCTATTTGGTTATTTAGTCCTTCATGTGTTAATAAATGAGCTTTAGTAGTTCCATCTTTATTTTAAATTAAGTTGTCAATTGTCTAAAGTATAGAGTTAAGTTGTTAAACAAGTTTAACTAGAATTGTCACTGATGAAGATCCAATGTTTGGGCCTAGACACATGGGTTGTTGAAGGAAGTGGAGTTATGAGGTTACTATAAGCTAATGAAGAAAGTTATTTTATTTTTGGGCCAAAACTTAAAATCTACTAGGCCCATTAATCTCATACAATGGCCCCCTTTTGTAGTTCTTGAATAATTAATTTAATCTATTTCATACTTTTCTACAATGACATACTCTTATGGCTTTACAAATCTCAAATTAGTTTAAGACAAATAATTCATAAACTTCGTAGCTTGCTTTAGGCGTGATTAATAAATTATCGTGGCCATGGGTACGGTTCTCATGGCATGTCCACGATACGTAAATCCCAATTCGAGTGCGCGTTTCATGCGACTTGACCATAATTTCAAAATATAATAATAAATATGTTGTAAATCGCTCGTGCGTTTCACGTGGCGCGATTTGCAATGTGTATCAAACGACAAGTGTACGACATCGTAACTTGTTTAAGAAATAACTCCATAAATACTAAAAATTAATTTAAATACATAATTAAAAGCGGTCAAAGGTAAAATGCACAATAGGTTTAAAACAAGTAATAAATCAGATAATTAAAAAGTAAAATAAATAAATAAAAAAATCAGATAATTAGGCCAAGTATTAATTGTTAAGCGGCCATGCTAAAATCACGGAATTCGGGAGTGCCTCACACCTTCTGCCGGGTTCACAAAATTTTTTACCCGGTCTTCTGTGTTCGCAGACCATAAATAGAGTCAATTTTCTTGATTTGGGATTTTAAAATAAATCGGTGACTTGGGACACCGTAATTTATTCCAAGTGGCGACTCTGAATTAAATAAATAATCCCATTTCGATTAAGGTCACTTTAATTGAAAAAATTCCCTACCCCTACCCCCTTGGAAAAAAGGAGGTGTGACAGCTTTGGCGACTCTATTGGGGACCAGAACCTAGAATCTCTGGTTCAGGGTTCAGAATTCGAGCTTAGAATAACTGTTATACTTGCCTTTTGTTTATTATCTGATTTTTATGTGTTTGAGCCTAATGTGCTAAATGCTGCTTTTTACTGCTTTGATATTATTTGAACTGTATATAAATTGTACGAAGCCCTCTTCTCTCTGAGTCTTCTGAATCTTCTGGGAAGCGTGCGCTTCGCGTGGCTTCTTTTCTATTAGAGTCATATCCCAATTTTAGAACGAGGTTCGGACAAGTTGCAAAGCTGGTGAAGCTTCTGTATTCCCGGTACGCTGCCCTCTCCCCTCCCCCCGGCTCGAGTTGTCCGCTCGGGTAAGCCAGGTCTAGAACAATACACCCAGGATTTAAACTTAGAATGACATAACCTCATGCCGGATCCCTAGTAGGTACATTTGTTTGCATCACGTGCATTTGACTTTGGGGACTCAACACAGGAATTGGGTCCGTCTAGGACAGGTGTACCCAAATCAAAAGACCATCCTCATGCATTGTTGCATGCTACTTGTACATTTATTTGTTTCGGCTTGCATGTTGACTGACTTCTAGAATATAGAAAAAAAAAATTAAGAAAAATCAAGAGTGAGGCAAGAGAGAGAAATTTACCCGATTTCTGAAAATTCAGGTATTTGAAAATCCCAAAACTCTGTCGACATTTTGAAAAAAAATAAATCAAAATACGCCAAATATTTTCAAAAAAAGGTCATGCTTTTCTGACCAAACTACGCGGGTCTAATTCTCACAGGATGTGAGATACGTAGGCAAACCTCTTCGGTTCCGGCCCCAATTTTCAAAAATTCGAAAATATTTTCCTTTTTATTCCTTCTTTATAAGTTTTTCTTCGACACATAAAATCCAAAACTTTTCCTTCTTTTGTAGAAGTTTTTCTTTTGGAAATTTAAAAAAAAAGTCAAAATCCAAAAATATTTTTCTTTAATTCATTCTTTAGAAGTTTTTCCCTAGAAAATCCTAAATAAAAAAAATTTAAAACAAAAAAAAATAATATTTCTTTATAGAAGTCTTTCATTTGAAAAAAGAAACAAATCAATTCAAAATCCAAAAATATTTTCTACCTTTTTTTAGAAGTCTTTCTCCCAAAATATTTTTAAAAAAAATCCAAAATAATATTATCTTTCTTTTCAAAAATTCTCAAAAACAAAACAAAGAAATCGAAATCAAAAAGAAAATTCTTTCTTCTTTATAAGTCTTTCAAAAATTAAAAAAAAAATAATAATAATTCAAAATCCAGAAAAAAAAGAGTTAGTTTATTTACTTTATTCCTAATCTTTCTGAACAACGCAAGATCTTATTCATGCGGCGTCATGATACGTAGGCAATCCCCATCGGATTCGATCATTGACATCAAATAAGCTGAGTGAAAAAAAGAAAAAGAAAGAAAAGAGTGACAAAAATAACAAAAAAAAAAGTGAAAAACAAACTAAAAAAAAAGAAAGAAAAAAAACGAGAGTAAAAAATCCAAAAAGAGAACTTTGTGAATATGCTGTCGTATGGCGCGATCAAGCCGCCGGGGGGAAGCCTCCAATGGACAAAACAGAAATGGTTACGGTCTTCCTACAGGCCCCAGAGGTGAACTACTTCCAAAGCATGATGTCTGCAATGGGTAATCCGTTCGCCGAGGCTATCAAAATTTGGGAGATGATCGAAAATGGTTTAAAAACGGCCCAAATCTTGAGTCATGCTGCCTTTAAGGCCACATCACAGGCCGTTCAGAGTGGTTCGGAGGGTTTGATGAACAGAAATTGGAGAGATGAGGAATTTGATACGGCACTGAAGGCCCTTATAGCCCTTGCCGAGACAGAGGAAAAGCCAAAAATGGTCGCCAAGCTTGAAAGTTCCCTATCAGACGGGAGTCTTAGTAGCCAGTCTTACTATCCTTTCTGCGTCCGGATTATCTCAGGGTGTGATCCGTATGTTTTACTTTATTATCTTACTTTCCGGTGTAAACCCTTCTATCTTTAAAATTCAAAAAAAAAAAATCAATCGAAATCAAAAAAAAAAAAAATCAAATGAAATTAATATTTCATTGTCGAGGAATGTCTCTTTTCTTAATTTTGTCACTTCTCTTATTCTTTTTTCAATTCTGTTAAATGCAGATTTCAATAACATGGCATGCTTGCGGACTTCATGCCCCGATCCTAAAACGCTATCAAACTTCGAAATAATGAATCAAGAATTAGATTGCAATGAAGATAGGTTTAAGGAAATAAAATAAAGAATCGGAACAGCTAAAGGAAAATTGGCTTCAGGTTGGAAAGGTCCATACATTGAACAAGTGTACTGCCAAAAGAGAGCGTTGTACTTGGGACACATCGAAGAAAATGTCCCTAAAACAACTGTCAACGCAGGTGCAGTCAAAAGGTACTATGTTGGATCCTTTATATAGCATTAATGTTCTTTGGTTGGGATGAAGAAGGCTTTTTTTCTCACTATCCAAACATTTAACCCTTTGCAAACCCTTTTGAGCCGGCTCCCATTCTTTGATTACCCTCATTGGAACTCGGAAGTCATTAAAAAAAATGAATGAAAAAAAAGATGAAAAGAGAAGAAAAAAGAAATATAAAAAAAAGGAAGAAAAGACAAAGAAAATGAAATGAAACATGAAATGAAAAATGAAATGAAAAATGAAAAAAAAAAGAGAAAAAAAAGGAAAGGAAAAAGAAAGAGAAGAAACCAAAACAGAAAAGAAAACCAAAACAAAAGAGAATCAAAAACAAAGTTCTCGTCCTTGAACTACGTTTGACTTGATTTCGAAAGGATACGTAGGCAGCCTCTCTCTGGGGTTCAGTCACATCAAATTAAAAATCCACACTCCCCATAAGTTGAAACTGGGGCAGAATTTATAATGGTTCGGCGATGGTTTCTCCCGAAGGGTTCCAAAGTTGTAAGTCAGTCCAAATCCTTTTCACCCAAACCTATTTCAAAGTCCTTCCGATCAATCAATGAGAATGTTCAAGAATTGGAGGATACAGTCAGAGGATCTGATGCAACCAAAATGAGATAAATGAAATGAAAGAGTCTTGTTGGTGAAAACCCTCACAGGCACCGTAAGGCGATGGGAAGTAAAGAAATTAGAATGAGACTCTTGTTAGTGAAAACTCGCAAAGAGCACTCTAAGGCGATGGTGAGAAGAGAAATGAGAGAGGTCAGTTGGTGAAAACCCGCAAAGGGGGCCACTGATCGAAAATAGGATCTTCACAGCCTTTGGCATTGACATAATCCTAGGCAAGGTTTCTCAGTTTCAAGGCAAAGGTTGTGATGAATTTTTTAGAGTCGGACAGTTTACACAGATCAGGCATCCAATCCAAAAGGCATATCATGTTCATTGAAGTCCGCAGGCACTCCAGATAAGTTCATCTTTCCTTTCCCTGAAAGGGACACTTCTTGTCTAAATTCATTCTCTATTCTACTGTTTTTTTTAAATCCCTTTCGGTCTAACTCTGTTCCGAAATTAAGACAAAAAAAGGATGATAAGACTGATTTACAAGGCTCTCGTTTGATACAAGCTAATATGCAAAAAGAAAGGCACCCACAACCTCGGCAGGGGCATCAAGTCAACCCCCGACTGGCCATGGCGGCCGATGCTTCAAAATCAAAAATTGTTAAAAGAGGAAATTCAAAGTCAAATGCTCACAAAGGCAAAATAAAGTTGAAAATGTTAAGTCCCACGTGACTAACCGTCATGGCAAAGTCTGGAAAAGCCAGAAGTTCTCCGAGGTTAGAAATGCAATCGGTATTCAGGAAACAACCAGTTGCAGCTGAAAGGGCCGAGATCAAGTGACTGAAACGTTCAAGGCCACAAAGCCAATCACCGTTTCAAACTGACAAATTGTTCTTTGTTTGAGAAACAGGAAACAAGTATAATCCAAAGTAACCTTGCAAGAAGCAGGTGCAATCAAAAGAAAATCACGCGGAGACTGAAATAGCTCTGCAGCAACAACCACTCAAAAAGAAAAGGGCAGTCTTCTCCAAATTCTTTCCCGCATTTTACTCATTCTCTAAAAAAAAAAAAAAAAAGAAAGTTCCAAATCATGGTAGTTTAGGGTCTCCAATCCCTACCTGCGTTTTCCAACATATGGTCTCCACTCCCTAGTTGATTTTTATCTTTAGATATAGGGTCTCCACTCCCTAGTCTGCTTTTCCAACATAGGGTCTCCGCTCCCTAGTTGATGATTTTTAGACATAGGGTCTCCACTCCCTAGTCGCTTTTCCAACATAGGGTCTCCACTCCCTAGTTGATGTTTTTAGATATAGGGTCTCCACTCCCTAGTCGCTTTTCCAACATAGGGTCTCCACTCCCTAGTTGATATTTTTATACATAGGGTCTCCACTCCCTAGTCGCTTTTCCAACATAGGGTCTCCACTCCCCAGTTGATGTTTTTAGACATAGGGTCTCCACTCCCTAGTTGATGTTTTTAGACATAGGGTCTCTACTCTCTAGTTTTTTTTTTCCAATATAGGGTCTCTACTCCCTAGTTGAGGTTTTTAGACATAGGGTCTCCACTCCCTAGTTGCTGATTTTTAGACATAGGGTCTCCAATCCCTAGTCGCTTTTCCAACATAGGGTCTCCACTCCCTAGTTGATTATTTTAGATATAGGGTCTCTACTCCCTAGTCGCTTTTCCAACATAGGGTCTCCACTCCCTAGTTGATTATTTTAGATATAGGGTCTCTACTCCCTAGTCGCTTTTCCAACATAGGGTCTCCACTCCCTAGTTGATTATTTTAGACATAGGTTCTCCACTCCCTTGTCGTTTTTCCAACATAGGGTCTCCACTCCCTAGTTGATGTTTTTAGACATAGGGTCTCCACTCCCTAGTTGCTTTTCTAACATACGGTCTCCACTCCCTAGTTGATATTTTTAGACATAGGGTCTCCACTCCCTAGTCACTTTTCCAACATAGGGTCTCCACTCCCTAGTTGATGATTTTTAGACATATGGTCTCAACTCCCTAGCTGCGTTTTCCAACATAGGGTTTTCAGTCTCTAGTTGAGATTTTTTTAGACATAGGGTCTCCACTCCCTAGTCATTTTTTCAACATAGGGTCTCCACTCCCTAGTTGATTTTATTTTAGACATAGGGTCTCCACTCCCTAGTCGCTTTTCCAAGATAGGGTCTCCATTCCCTAGTTGAAGTTATTTTGGACATAGGGTCTCCACTCCCTAGTCTCTTTTCCAACATAGGGTCTCCGCTTCCTAGTTGAAGTTATTTTGGACATAGGGTCTCCACTCCCTAGTCTCTTTTCCAACATAGGGTCTCCACTCCCTAGTTGAAGTTATTTTGGACATAGGGTCTCCACTCCCTAGTCTCTTTCCCAACATAGGGTCTCCACTCCCTAGTTGATTTTATTTTAGACATAGGGTCTCCACTCCCTTGTCTCTTTTCCAACATATGGTCTCCACTCCTTAGTTGATTTTATTTTAGACATAGGGTCTCTACTCCCTAGTCTCTTTTCCAACATAGGGTCTTAGTCCCTAGTTTAGAATTTTGTTACAATTACTCACGAAATTTTCCTAGTGCAAACAGGGGCAGAAAAATTGCGTTCGTTTGTTTGTTTTAGTGTCTGAGTATGTTTTACCTCGAGGCACAGGGTTCGAGATGACCAAAAGAAGAAGTCTCAACTCCCTAGTCGCCTTTTCCAACATAGGGTCTCCACTCCCTAGTTGATTTTATTTTAGACATAGGGTCTCCACTCCCTAGTCGCCTTTTCCAACATAGGGTCTCCACTCACTAGTTGATCTTATTTTAGACATAGGGTCTCCACTCCCTAGTATCTTTTCCAACATAGGGTCTCCACTCCCTAGTTGATTTATTTTAGACATAGGGTCTCTACTCCCTATTCTGGTTTTCCAACATAGGGTCTCCACTCCCTAGTTGATGATTATTTTAGACATAGGGTCTCGACTCCCTAGTCTGGTTTTCCATCATAGGGTCTCCACTCTCTAGTTGATGATTATTTTAGACATAAGGTATTCACTCCCTAGTCGCTTTCCCAACATAGGATCTCCACTCCGTAGTTGGTGTTTTTAGACATAGGGTTTCCACTCCCTAGTCTGCTTTTCCAACATAGGGTATCCCATTCCCTGGCCACATTTTTCCAACATAAGGTACACCAATCCTTAGTTGGGACATCCTTTGACAATAAAAGAACACCATCCATAAAAAAACATGACTTTTTCAGGGTACACCACTCCCAACCTTTCATTGCTTTCAATAAAAAAGTAGTTTAGAATTTTGTTACAATAACTCACGAAATTTTTCTAGTGCAAACTGGGGCAGAAAAATTTTGTTCGTTTGTTTGTTTTGGTGTCTGAGTAGATTTTACCTCGAGGCACAGGGTTCGAGATGACCAAAAGAAGAAGTCTCAATTCAGAATAAAAGAAAAGAAAAAATAAGTGAATCCAAAATGCAAAAGCAATTGAAAATATGTGGAATGCTCAAGACATGACTGAAGCCACGAGCATTGGAGTCCCGTTTTGATTAGAAGAAGCTATAGAACTATGAACTAGAACCTACAGCTGGCGAGCATCAAGGTTTATATCATAGTATGCATGAAGAACCAGTCAAGACTCAAGATCAAGTTTCTGAAGACTCATAGATAGGAATCTTGTAACTCACAACTGATAGGCTTGTTTAGTTTCTTTTTTATTTTGATATAATAGCAGGACCGCGGACCTGAGCCTCGACGGAACCTCACTCGATTCCTCAAATCATCATTCCACCATTATCCTTGAACTGCACGCGACCTGATTCCCCTATAACCCGGGATATGTAGGCTGTCCAAAACCAGGACTCGGTTGCACCCTATCTTTTATTTCTTTTCCATTTGAATAATGGTTTGGTCACAAATTAGTCACATGGCTCACCTAGTTTTTGCCTGAAAACTCTTCATGTTTCCAAGCAAAGAGGGGCAGCTGTGAGCACCTAATTTTTGACTATATTTGAATTTTTATCACATTCTACTATGTAAATATTTTTAGAAATTTAATATATATTTTTTAGCTTTGTTACACTTTTATATATATATATATATATATATATATATATATATATATATATATATATATATATATATATATATATATATATATATGGGTAAAAAGTAATAATAATTTAAAAGGTCAATTATTACTATTAGTATTATTTTTATTTTTATTTTATCTTTATTTTTAAATAAAATAAATTAAAAATCGAAAAAAATTAAAATTAAATAAAAATATTTAAACAAATTTCGGATGGGAATTAAAAAATATGAAAAGTAGAAATATAAAATTAAAAATTAAAAGTAAAAGTAGGTGGAAATTGTTTAATAAAAAAAAGTAAAAGAAAGTGGAAAATTAAAAAAAGTAAAAGTAAAAGAACGTGAAAATTTAAAAAATGAAAAGTAAAAGAAAGTTGGAATTAAAAAATAAAAGTAAGGGTATCTGATTTTTTTTAATAAAAGTAAAAGTAAGTGGAAATTTAAAAAAAGAAAAGTAAAATAAGTGGGAAATAAAAAAAGAAAAGTAAAAAAAGTGGGATTTTAAATATAATAAAAGTAAAAAAAGTAAAAAATTAAAAAATAAAAGTAAAGGAAAGTGGGGAATTATTTTGTTTTAAAAAAAATAAAAAATGGGAGGTGGAAATTCTTTTTAATTAAAAATAAAAAAATAAAAAATAAAAAATAAAAATCTGAAAATTCCGATTTTTTTTCCCTATAAATAGAAGAGAAATGTGAGGAAAAAAAGGGGGGAGAAAAAGAAAAAAGAGGGAGGAGGGAATTGAGAGAAATTTATTTTCTTCTTTTTGGATAAGGGAATTTCTACTTGTGTCATTCTTTCTTTGTCTTTCTTTCGAAAAAACCAGCAGCTTCACCACCCAAAAACAACCTTTAAACCTCCATAGAACAACCCTTTTAATACCATAAACTACCATCCAAACCCAGTCGAAACAGTGAGGTTTTTAGTTGAGGTCGTCGGCGAGTTTCGATGCTGCGTTTGAAGTCTTGCGTGCGGTCTGAATGAGTTTAAGATTCAAAGCTGTAAAATTGTAAAGTTTGAGATTCAACTTTTGAGGTCCACTTCTTATCTTGTTTTATTTAATGATATGAGTTGCTTCTTTTTCTTTTGGTATTCTTTGGTGTTCATTTATATCTTGAATGAATGGAATTATTCTCTTTTAAACATGCCAATTTTTGAGCTTCCTCTTTGTATATTTATTTTAGTTCATTAGCATGTTCTCTTAAAAAAGGATTCATCCATGAATGGTTTAATGAAATTTGCTAATTGATAAGTGAGTTGTGATTGTTCATAAAAAAAAATAATTTCTTATTTAAATGGAAGCTCAAGCAATGTTATGTCTCTATTTGGTTATTTAGTCCTTCATGTGTTAATAAATGAGCTTTAGTAGTTCCATCTTTGTTTTAAATTAAGCTATCAATTGTCTAAAGTATAGAGTTAAGTTGTTAAACAAGTTTAACTAGAATTATGTCACTGATGAAGATCCAATGTTTGGGCCTAGACACATGGGTTGTTGAAGGGAGTGGAGTTGTGAGGTTACTATAAGCTAATGAAGAAAGTTATTTTATTTTTGGGCCAAAACTTGAAATCTGCTAGGCTCATTAATCTCATACAATGGCCCCTTTTTGTAGTTCTTGAATAATTAATTTAATCTATTTCATACTTTTCTACAATGACATACTCTTATGGCTTTATAAATCTCAAATTAGTTTAAGACAAATAATTCATAAACTTTGTAGCTTGCTTTAGGCGTGATTAATAAATTATCGTGGCCATGGGTACGGTTCCCGTGGCATGGTCACGATACGTAAATCCCAATTCGAGTGCGCGTTTCACACGACTTGACCATAATTTTAAATAATAATAATAAACATGTTGTAAATCGCTCGTGCGTTTCACGTGGCGCGGTTTGCAATGTGTACCAAACGACAAGTGTACGACATCGTAACTTGTTTAAGAAATAACTCCATAAATACTAAAAATTGATTTAAATACATAATTAAAAGCGGTCAAAGGTAAAATGCATAATAGGTTTAAAACAAGTAATAAATCAGATAATTAAAAAGTAAAAAAAAAAATATCAGATAATTAGGCCAAGTATTAATTGTTAAGCGACCGTGCTAAAACCACGAAACTCGGGAGTGCCTCACACCTTCTCCCGGGTTAACAGAATTCCTTACCCGTTCTTCTGTGTTCGCGGACCATAAGTAGAGTCAATTTTCTTGATTTGGGATTTTAAAATAAATCGGTGACTTGGGACACCATAACTTATTCCAAGTGGCGACTCTGAATTAAATAAATAATTCCATTTAGATTAAGGTCACTTTAATTGGAAAAACTCCCTATCCCTACCCCCTCGGAAAAAAGGAGGTATGACAATCATGGCACGTTTGACCTATCCATCGTCATTTAAGGTGTAACCCATCATAGCAAACGCTATCTTATCATAGGTGTTTGTAATGTACTTAGGGGTGAAAGGTGCCAAATCAACCTTCATGACCTCAAGAATATGTGAGATGAGCAAGCCATAGGATAAACAAGCAGCAGAAGATAATATATCCCTAATACTTTCAAGCATATAGTGATGAATCCACACAAACCAGTCAAGCCTTTTATTGTTCACAAGGCAGTAAAGAACAAAGATATCCCTAGTAGTCAAAGTGCTGAGAGACCCAGTCCTAGGAAGTATAGTAGTAGCAATCATGTGGGCTAATACGCGGTGTTCAAACTTAAGACTTTTAGGACCAATGTCAGAAGGGTTTTCAGAGAAAAGTTTTTACCTCTTCTAAAGAAACTTCAAAGTCTTTAGGCCAGGAGTTTTGCACAAAAATATCATAACCATGAAACTTAGCAGAGAAGATCTTTTCAAATTGATAGGAATCAAGAACAATCCGTATGCCTAGAACTATTGACTCCAAGTCATCTTTGTCATTAACAAACAAATTTGCATAAAACATCCTCACATGTTCTTCATACACAGAATTTCCAACAGTATCAAATAAAGGAGAAAGACGTTGAAAATTAAAGATAGAAATCACATCACAGTGCAATGTTTTCATAAGAGATAGACTTACAGAGCATCCATAAGCCATAGATTTAGACTTATAAGACTCAAACCTCGATTTCTCACTTGGTCCATAGAAGTTCAGTTTATCCTCTGGCCCAAAATTTGTGCTTTCCATTTTCCCTTTCTTGCATGTAGGCCTTTGGGGGGTTTGTTCCATAGGTCTTTTTCCTACCTTTTTCTGGCTAATGGGGAGATCCTCCGATGATTCACTTATTTCATTATCGCTTTTGAGGAGATCTGAATCAAGGGATAATTCAAGATCGGCGGTGTCTTCAGGGTTTTGGGTTTTTTGAAATCTCCTGCTTCGTCTGGTGGCAGTAGAGGATGAGAGGTTTATCTTAGATATGGTAGAAAAGTTGGTGAGAAGTGGTGAAGAATGAGAGAGGAGGAGGGTACTTAACTAGGCTTTTTGGAAGATTGAAGGGTTGCATCGGTTAGAGGAAAGGGCAGGTTCAGATTGAAGTGACACTTCTAATGAGTTGCTTTGGCGGCACCAATGAAAGAGTTATAATAGCACTCACATCAAATTAATACACTCATCAATTAAGCAAACTAAGAAAGGAAGTAAAATATTTTACAAAGATACGGAAGATTTTTAAGTAATAGACAAAATACTGATCTTTTTACGTAGTAGAAAAAATCTTTCTTCCAAAAGAGGTTTTGTAAAAATATCAGTAAGTTGGGACTCAGTACTAACAAACTCTAACAAAATATCACCTTTTGCAACATGATCACAAATAAAATGATGCTTAATTTCTATATGTTTTGCCCTAGAATAATGCACATAATTTTTTGACAAACATATAGCACCTGTATTATCACAGAAAATAGGAGTAGAAGTGAGAGATAAATCATAATCGAGAAGTTGATGCATGATCTAAAGAACTTGTGTACAGCAGCTTCCAACAGCTAAGTACTTTGCTTCAGTAGTTGACAAGGCAACACAATTTTGTTTCTTGCTATGCTAGAAAATTTGAGCATTCCCCAGTAATTGGCATGTGCCACTAGTACTTTTCCTGTCAGTCCTGTCACCTGGAAATCTGCATCTGAAAAACCTTTTAAATCAAAATTGTTGGAATGAGCATACCATAATCCTAATTCAGTGATCCCAATGAGATATCTAATAATGCGTTTTACTGCAGTCAGATGAGATTCCTTTGGAGCCGACTGAAATCTTGTACACTTACAAACATTGAACATTATATTTGGTTGACTAGCCGTGAGATATAATAGAGATCCAATCATTCCTCTATACATTGTTTCATCCACACTTTTTCCATTCCTGTCCTCTTCAAGCGTAGTTGTTGGACTCATTGGAGTTCCAATAGGCTTTGCATTCTCCATTCCAAACTTTTTTATGAGTTCCTTGGTGTACTTGGTTTGGCTAATAAAAATCCCTTTGGTAGATTGTTTTATTTGTAATCCAAGAAAGAAGGTTAGCTCTCCTATCATGCTCATTTCGAATTCTACTTTCATGATATGAGCAAATTCTTCACATAATACAAAGTTATAGCTCCCAAAAATAATATCGTCTACATAAATTTGAGTAATAAGATTACCTGAATTTGAACGCTTAATAAATAGAGTTGCGTCGATATTACCTCATTTGAAACCTTGATTTAGAAGAAAAGATCTTAATCTTTCATACCAGGCTCGAGGGGCTTGCTTGAGTCTGTATAGAGCTTTTGACAGCTTGAATACATGATTTGGGAAGTTGTTGCTTACAAAGCCAGGAGGTTGTTTCACGTATACTTCTTCAGAGATATATCCATTTAGGAAGGCACTTTTTACATCCATTTGAAATAGCCTGAATCCTTTAGGAGCAGCAAAAACAAGTAGTATTCGAATGGATTCTAATCTTGCTACATGAGCAAATGTTTCATCGTAGTCGATTCCTTCTTGCTGAGAGTAACCTTTGGCAACTAGCCTTGCTTTGTTACGAACTACTTAACCAGATTCATTCAGCTTATTTCTTAAAACCCATTTAGTTCCTTCGAAGGAAGTATTTGATGGTTTTGGAACTTAGTCCCACACTTTATTTCTTTTAAATTGATCAAGTTCATCTTTCATGGCTTTGACCCAGTAGTCATCTTTGAGGGCTTCATCAACCTTTTTTTGGCTCAAGTTGTGATATTAAGGCCATGTTAGAGTTGAGCTTTTGAGATCTTCTTGTAGTGATGCCTTCTTGTAGATTTCTAATGATGAAATTGTGGGGATATCCAGGTTCACTTTTATATTCATTTGGAACACTTGTGACCGGCTCCTTTTCCACAGTAATAAACTGTTCAGCAGAAGATGATTCCTGGACTTCAATGTGCTCCTCAGTTGACTGATTTTGCTGATTTGTCGCCTGATCGTGACTGTCTTTTCCATTATTATAAATGAAACATTTTGCAGCCAAATGGGTGGAAGTAACTGATGTTGGGTTCCTTACCATTCCATAGCTTATATGGAGTCTTTTTAAGAATGGGTTGAATCAGACATCTGTTAATGATATGACATGTTGTGCTTATAACTTCTTCCTAGAAGTGGTAAGGGAGAGAGTTTTCCACAATCATGGTTCTTGCCATGTCTTGCAAAGTTCTGTTCTTACGTTCTACCACTCCATTTTGTTAAGGTGATCTTGGGGAAGAAAAGTTGTGAGAGATTCCTTGATCATTATAGAAATTTTCAAAGGCTCTGCTTTCGAACTCTCCTCCATGGTCACTTCTTATAGTAGAGATGTAATATCCTTTTTTCACGTTGTACCTTCTTACAGAACACTTCAAATTTCTTAGAGCTTCATCTTTATGGCCTAGAAAAATAACCTAAGTGAAACGAGAAAAATCATCTACAATAGCAATGGCATATTTTCTACCACCAATACTAGCAGTTCTAGTTGGACCAAATAAATCCATATGCAAAAGTTAAAGGGGTTTAGTAGTAAAAACAATATTTTTGATTTTAAAAGATGAACGAGTTTGTTTTCCTAATTGACATGCATCACAAATATGATCTTTTGAAAAATCTAGTTTTGGAAGACCAATGACAAGATCACGTTTGAAAAGTTTTTGAATAGTATTCATGCTAGCATGGCCAAGCTTTCTATACCATAACCAGGGATCATCAATCATAGAAGCTAAACAAATTTGATTACCAAGACTATCTATATTACTGATAGTATAGACATTCCTGTCTCTATTTCCAGAAAGAATAACTTTACCTGATTCGTCTTCAATAAGCCAAATGCTTTTTAAAATGAACCTCATAGTCATTGTCACATAGTTGACTGATACTGAGAAGGTTGTAACCAAGTTCATCAACCAGGTACACTTCGTCTACATCACATGTTGAGCTGAGGGGAACTCTTCCAACTCCAATTACATTCCCTTTTGATTTGTCTCCAAAAGTGACTGTTCCTCTATCTAGTTTGGTGATAGTCTTAAACAGTTATTTGTCACCAGTCAAATGTCTGGAACACACGCTATTAAGGTACCATTTTCCTTTTCGATTGTTCTTGCGATGTTCCTGCAAAAAAGAAAAATTACTTGTTTTTAGGTACCCAAGCCTGCTTGGGTCTTGAATGGTTAGTGCTCAGAGTATTAGCTTGATAGAGGGCTTGGGTCTCCAGACCCATCTCCTGTTGTTCTTAAACCTGCAATGATTAGAGGTATGATCGAGTTTTCCGCAGTAAAAACAAGAGGGGTTATTGGAATTTTCAGAGACTTTTTCTCCTCTGATTTTAATCCTGCAATGGTTAGAGTTGTGCCCATTTTTGCCACAATGAGTACATGTAGAAAGATTTCTAGTTCTAGTCGGAGATTTATGATATGTAAACTGATTTGATCTAACTGAACTATGACTGGTGGATTTTCGCAATCTATTCAGTTGAAGTTGAAGTTTATTAACTTCATCTTGAAGCATATCTCTCCCAATTTCACATACTTCCAACTTCAAAGCCTAGTCTTTCTTTTCTCTTTGGATTTTTCGAAGTTCATTTAGAACTTTCTCAATATATGCCAGAGCAATATCAATAAATTCTTAGAGTTCATGATAGTTAGGACATGTAGGAAAACGTACCTCACTTGTTCCTTCGTCTACCATGAGACCAAGTTCATATGAGTCTTCATCGTTATCTTCTTTGATGGCCATAAAGCACATGTTAGCAATTTCTTCATGATCAGATTCTTCTTCATCACTCCAAGATCCAAATGATTTCTTATTTTGAAAGTTCCTGCTTAGTTTCTTTTTTAGTTCAGGGCATTCAGCTTGAATGTGTCCATGTTTTCCACACTCGTAGCATATTCCATCATTTTTGTCACTATGTAACGACCCGGCCGGTCGTTTTGAGTATTATAACCCCGTTCCCCCATTTACTGCTCAATTTTATGTTTTATAGTTATTTTATGACTTACCGAGTTAGTGGATTCGGGTCCGGAAGGAATTCAGAGTGAAATGAGACACTTAGTCTTATAATTGAAAATTTAAGTTAGAAAGGTGGACCTGATATGGACCTATATGTAAACGACCTCGGATTTGAATTTTGATAATTCCAATAGCTCCGCATGGTGATTTTGGGCTTAGGAGCGTGTCCGAAATATTATTTGGAGGTCCGTAGTGGAATTAGGCTTTAAATGCCGAAAGTTGAATTTTTGGAAAGTTTGACCCGGGGGTTGACTTTTTGATAACGGGGTTGAAATTGGATTCTGAAAATTTGAGTACCTCCGTTATGTCATTTATGACTTGTGCGAAAAATTTGAGGTAAATCGGACGAGATTTGGTAGGTTCCGGAGTCGTTTGTAGAAATTAGAAATTTCAAAGTTCATTAGGCTTGAATTGGGGTATAATTCATGGTTTTAGCGTTGTTTGAGGTGATTTGAGGATTAGACTAAGTCCATATGATGTTTTAGGACTTGTTGGTATATTTGGTTGAGGTCTCGAGGGGCTCGGGTAAGTTTTGGATGGTTAACGAATCGTTTTGGCCTTGGTGAGATTGCTGATATCTGCTGCTGCATTTTTCTGATTTTATCTTTCGTGTTCGCGAAGAGTGTTTTCTGAGTGTGAGGTTTTGTTCTTCGCACCCGCGAAGGGGAGGATGCGAACGCGAAGGTATGGTCTGTGTGTGCATCGCGAACGTGTGAGAAGTGTCGCATTCGCGAAGAGGAGTGAGGCTATTGTGGACCCCCGGGTCCTTGTCCTACGCGTTCGCGAGGTGGCGTTCGCGTTCGTGAAGGTCTGAGCTGGTAAAGCTTCACGTTCGCAAAGCCGTGGTCATGTTCGCAAAGCCGTGGTCACATTCGTGAAGGGTAAGATTTGCAAAGCTTCGCGTTCGCGAAGCCACGGTCGCGTTCGCAAAGGGTTAATTTTGTGGGCAGTCGAGTTGTGCTTCGCAAACGCGAGGGACCTGTCGCGTTCGCGAAGAAGAGAGGTCTGGACAAAGAGTTTAAGTTCTAAAAATGGGACTTAGTTTTTGACAGATTTGAGCTCAGGAAGAGGCGATTTTGGGGAGTTTTTCAAGGAAAACAACGCGGTAAGTGTTCTTAACTCAATATTTGTTAAAATACCCGAATTCATGGTTGTTTTTATCATTTAATTGGCGAATTAAGTTGAAAAAGTTTGAAAACCCTCTTAGTTTAAATTGAAGATTTGAGGGTCGAGTTGGGGTCGGATTTTGATAAAATTGGTATGGTTAGACTCGTGGTTGAATGGGCTTTCGGATTTTGTAACTTTTATCGAGTTCCGAGACTTGGGCCCCACAGGCGAATTTTGAGCTAAAATTCGGATTTTTATGGAAAATTAGTATTTTCTTATGAAGTTAATTCCAATAAATTTTATTGACTGAAACGAATTATTTGTGACTAGATTTGAGGCATTCAGAGGCCGATTTTAGAGGCAAAGGCATAGCAGAGTAAATAATTTCACGCTTTGAGGTAAGTAATTATTTTAAATCTTCTCCTGAAGGTATGAAACCCCGGATTTTGGTATCATGTGATTATTTTGGAGGTGACACACATGCTAGGTGACGGGCGTATGAGTGTGCACCGAAGGGATTGTGACTTGGTCCGTCCTGAAAAATTGTAAAATTAAATAATTTGTTGTTAGCTATATGCTCTCTATGTGTTGATAAAATTTAACTGTAAATCATGGTACAAATCATGCTTAGGCTATGTGATAGTACTGTTGGGACACACAGAGGTTGCGTAGTTGTTGAATTGCCTGCTAAATGCTATATGTACTCAGTCTTAGTTTTTACTTGCACATTTTATCTTAGTCTATGTTATTATTATTGATACATCATATCATTGTTGTTTGGGCTGATTTCATGATTATTGAGAGCCCGAGAGACTAGAGAGATTTATGACTGAGCGAGGCCGAGTGCCTGATTGTGAGATATTGATACCATAGCACGTGAGTTGTCCGTGCAACACGTGAGTTGGCCGTGCAGATCCTTATATTATACTATAGCACGTGAGTTGGCCGTGCAACACGTGAGTTGGCCGTGCGGATCCTTATATTATACTATAGCACATGAGTTGGCCGTGCAGCACGTGAGTTGTCCATGCAGTACAGATATTTATATTATGGCACGTGAGTTGTCCGTGCAGCACGTGAATTATCCGTACAGATTATAGCGCTTGGGCTGTAGGAGCCCCTCTGGAGTCTGTACACCCCCAGTGAGCGCGGGTACCCATTGAGAGTGAGTGATGAGGGCTGGGAGCCCAGGGAGTGATGAGGGCTGGGAGCCTAGTGAGTGATTGTTGTCCTAAGAGGTTGTACTTGATTTTCATTTGTTGTTGCACTTAGTTTCTATCTGTCATTGTTGTGAAATCTCTGAAAGATTGTCGATATACGGATTACATGAACAGGAACTGTATAAAAATTAATTTGACATTAAACTGCCAGATTTGATAGCATGTCTATTCTTTGCTGGAATTACTGGAAATGAACCATAACTGTGTAGCTCGTTACTATCTTCAGTTCCTTATTTATTATTGTTACTTGCTGAGTTGGTTGTACTCATACTATACCCTGCACTTCGTGTGCATATCCAGGTATTCCCGGACATAGCTGGTGTTAATCCTTTCGCGCGGTTGATTTTCAGGAGATTTTGAGGTAGCTGCCATGTTCTGCAGACCTTGTCTCTCCTTCTCTATCTCTTTGTTCACTGTATTTGGTTTCAGACTATTATAGACTTTATTTTCCAGACTTGTATTCATATTAGATGCTCATGTACTCAGTGACACCAGGTTTTGGGGAGTGTTTGTATTGTATTTAAATATTATATTTTCAACCTTAAAGAGAAGTTTTGGTTTATTGAGATTATCCGCTTGCCTAGTATCGAGATAGGCGCCATCACGACAGGTTGGGATTTTGGGTCGTGACAAGTTGGTATCAGAGCCTAGGTTACATAGGTCTCATGAGTCATGAGCAGGTTTAGTAGAGTCTTGCGGATCAGTACGGAGACGTCTGTACTTATCT
This sequence comes from Nicotiana tabacum, assembly GCF_000715075.1. Classification (NCBI taxonomy): domain Eukaryota; kingdom Viridiplantae; phylum Streptophyta; class Magnoliopsida; order Solanales; family Solanaceae; genus Nicotiana; species Nicotiana tabacum. Next base: position 137,064,162 of record NC_134102.1, read on the forward strand.
TCGAGAGGCTGCAGAACCCTTAGGAAAATTTCACTTTCTTGTATTCTGTCGTGCGAATTTGTTGATTCTCGAAACTAAATTTCTACTATTCTATTCTTTCACAGATGGTGAGGACATGTACTATCGGATCGGACAGTCAGCCACTAGTTAGGGCCGCGAGAGGCCGGGGCCGTGGTAGAGGCCAGGGCCGAGGTAGAGGTCGAGGTGTAGCTTGTACCACAGTTGGAATAGCACCTGCAGTACCACCAGTTGTTCCAGCTCAGGAGCAGATTCCAGATATAGTTGAGCCGACAGGATCAGCTCAGGCACCAACTGTGCCCATTGAGATTGCAGGCATTCAGGAGACTTTGGCCCAGATATTGGCAGCCTGCACTGGTCTTACTCAGGTGGTTTCTGCTCAGGCCGCACCTGCCACTTCTAAGGCTGGGGGAGGCACTCATACCCCTGTTGCCCGTACTCCAGACCAGGTAGTACAAGGACTTCAAATACCGGAGGCACTACCAGCCTAGCCGGTTGCAGCTGCTCAGGCCCCGGCAGTTCCTGTTATGGCAGATGATGAGCAGAGTAGACTTGAGAGATTTGAGAGGCTTCAACCTCTATCATTTAGCGGTACTGAGTCAGAGGATGCTTAGTATTTTCTGGATAGGTGTCAACGGATGCTTCGGACAGCGGGTATTCTGGAAACCAGTGGGGTCTCATTCATTACTTTTCAGTTTTCTGGGTCTGCACTCTAATGGTGGGAGACTTATGAGAGACGTAGGCCTGTTGGCGTAGCACCCCTTACTTGGCATCAGTTCTCTATGGTCTTTTTGGAGAAGTTCGTACCTCAGTCTCGCAGAGAATAGCTGCGCAGACAGTTTGAGCAGCTTCGCCAGGGTGATATGTTCGTGACGCGGTACGAGATGAGATTTTCTGAGTTGGCTCGTCATGCAGTCTGGTTGGTCCCCACTGATAGGGAGAGGATTAGGAGGTTCATTGATGGCCTCACATATCAGCTGCGGTTACTTATGACTAGGGAGAGAGTATCTGGTGCTACTTTTGATGAGGTAGTGGACATTGCTCGGCAGATAGAGATGGTTCGTAGCCAGGAATGTGGAGAGAGAGAGGCTAAGAGGCCTCGTGGTCCGGGTGATTACAGCGGTGTTCCTTCAGGGGGCCAGTTTCACCGTGGTAGGGGTCGTTCTTACAGACACGCTCAGACGGGTCGTCCAGCTCATCGTGGTGCATCAGCTAGCCATGGTTCTTACAGTGCTCACTCAGGCTAGTCTTCATTCAGTGCACTACCAACGCAGAGTTCTCATCATGCCTCGTCCGCACAGGCTTCTGCAGGTCATTCCTCGGGTTATCAGGAGGCAGGCAGGCTCGATTCAAGTCAAGAGGATCGGATGATACTATGATTTGACCATTGTCGTTCTTCTTTGGCGGAATTGGAAGTTTTTCCTTTTTGATCATGCGCCAAACTTTAATGTCATATGACATAGTGTAGGTCTCCATGCGCACTTTCCAATGAGAGAAGTGCTTACCATTCAAGTAAGGGGTCGTACCTAAGAAGTTCCTTCTTGAAATAGTGCTATAACGATTGTATTTGATCCCATAATCTTTTCCTCACTTGCTGTTAAGCAATATTCGTGAGTCTTAATCTAATACCAATTGAAAGTACAAGAGGAGGGGGTGGTGAATTGTAACTAATTTAAAAACTTAGTCGACTTAGCTTTATCAGTAGGTTTGATTGACGATGAAAATAAATTGCAAGAAATTTAAAGGCTGATAACACAGAAGTTTTACACTGCTTCAGTACCAGTGTGGTACCTACATTCCCCTGGGTCACAAGGGTTCTCTTAGATCTTCAATGGTTGGTTACAGTAGCAGTGGTTTTATGGATCGTTTACTATTAACGATTTTCAGCAACAATATTTTATAAACTTGACACAACTCTTGTTTTGCTTCCTAACACTTCATATCTTTTGAGACACTAGTAAACTTAGGAATTCAGTGTTTGTGCTAAGAACTAGGAAGACATAAAAAATAGTGGTAAGTTGCGTAGTTGAATTCTTGAGTCTGCCAGTCTTCTTATACAAGAGTCTTGAGTAGCCATTGCAGATTGACCCTTGATTGAGGCACAAAATATTTTAAGAGTTTTAACCCAAGGGGTGCCTCCGAATCCTGCTTAAGAGATGGGCTGGATTCATTTACGTCCTTCCTTTCCGTATTCATAATCAGGGGAGTGATTTGTAGCTTGACTTGATCGATTAATCTTCAGAATCTCTAGATTCCAAACTAATCCATGAAGTAGGGACTATTTTCCTATAGCGATTGCACTTGATCTTGTTTCCTTTTTGATGGCCTTGACATCCTTTGATTTAGCATTTTCCTTGCTGCATTTGATCTTGTTTCCTTTCTGATACCTTTAACATATTGACTTCCTTTGATTTAGTACTGCCCTCCAAATTTTCTGCAATTAAATAGATATAGTTAGATTTGCATTATTGTCATCATTGAAACTTAGGTGTAACAACTTACTCCCTCCGTCTCAAATATCAATCGTGTTTCTCTTTTACACACCTTTTAAGAAAATATTAAATAAAAAAGGGTTTTAACTATTTTATTTTTGTTTATGTCTTAAGATATAATCTCTTTTCATTTAATACTTATTAAGGTATTTATAGTCTTCAAGAACAATTAATATTAAGGGTAGAATAGGAAAAGAAATAATTAATTTACTCCTGAACTTCTAAAATGATAAATAATTTGAGACAACTATTTTTTAAAACCACTACAGAATAATTTGAGTTGAAGGGAGTATTGAATATAGGAATGCAAGAGTACGCTTATCCAAAAAAGGAACGCAAAATATCCCGGTACCCTTATAAACTTGACACATTTTATTCAGTGCATACCTAAACTATTTTTTGTCTTGATTACCATTGAACTTGCCATTTTGATAAGTAAAAATAGTACGGGCTAGCCAGTTTTCGGACTTGTAACTGAAAAATAGCCAGTATTTACAAATTCATTAAAAAATAACCACTAGTTTGCTGCAAAACGAAACATTCCAGCATAATATACTGGCGATTGGTGCACCTGTGTATGAACTTTCAGCATATTATGCTGGAACTCCAGCACACGAAAAGTTCCAGCGTAATATACTGGAGATTGGAGCACATATGTATGAACTTTCAGCATATTATGCTGGAACTTCAGTAGATTATGCTGGAAGTTTGCATGTAAAAATATTTGAACTCCAGTATATTATGCTGGAATATATTTCAGATTTTGAATAATGTTTTCGTTTAGATTTATCTTTACATGAAAAGTAGCTAAATTTCAATTACTTTTAAAATTGTGGCTATTTTTCAATTACCACTAGTAAATCTGACTGTTTTTGAATTTCACCCTAATCACAGCTTTTAGACTTCAGATCCAGGCTTCATCATGTTAACATTAGCCAGTATGTAGCTTCAGATAAATGGGCTTAACAGCAGGCTTGGAGTAGAAAGAAATAAAGGGTTTTTTTCTTCCTATACAATATTTGAAACTTATTTATCAAAATTGTCCTAATTTTATATATTACCCGCCATAAACAAGGATTACTTACAAATTATATACAATCAATTATTGGTGCCTTAAATTAGGGGATTTAATTATACTTTTTTTCTTTTTTCTCTCCTCTCCTCTTTCACTATTCTCTGTCGTCTCTCTCCATATATAATCCATTATTAGTGTCTTAAACTAGGGGATTCAATTACACCCCTTTCCTTTTTTTCCTCCTCTCCTCTTTCCTTATTTTGCTTCCGCGTTAATTGCTAGTAAAATTAAGGTGAAATCTTTTTAGAGCGACAAGGAAATGTCAAAAAAAATCTTCCGCCTTAATTGCTTTTAAAAAAACTTGGTTCTATCAATTTTACAAGAATTTGCTTCCTTAATTGTCATCGTCATACACTGTTTAGTTTAAATTTGCTATTATTTTATTTTTCCGATATTTATTTAGTAAAAATAAAATATTATTTTTATTTTATTCTACCACTTACTAATGAAATAAAAAAAAATTCACGCGATAAATGATATTTTAAGTGGCAGCAGCATCATACAAATTTATATGGTATAACACTATATAAATTTAAAATAAATTTCGTACAAATTTGATACAAATTTGATATATCTACAACTACATATAAACTTAAAATAAATTTTATATAACTAATTATATAGTATAAAACTTATTAACTTATCTATAACTTTCATACATTATTTTTACCCAGTTAAATACAACTACAACATAATACAACTTAAATACAATTTTTATATAAATTTTATACAATATGTCTTTTGTATGTATTTTGTATATGATCTGTATATATTTTGTATGTGGCGTGTTCTTCCTCCTCTTTGAAATTTCAATCAAAACTTCTTCTCTTAATACAATTTTGATACATATCAACAAATTTATGTAAAAAGATCGTATTTATAACTTAAATACAAATTTCATTCAACGATTCATACATTATACAACTATTTTTCAACTTTCATACAATATTCAAATAAAAAAATAAAAAATAAAAATATAATACAACTTAAATACAATTTACATACAACTATAATACAACTTTAATATAATTTTGTAAGTATATTGTATGTCATGTGTTCTTCTTCTTCCTCTTCTTCTTCTTCTTCTTCTTCTTCTTCTTCGATTTTCAATCTGAAATTCGGCCAAAATCAAGTCTACTTCACCAAACACCCTCAAAATTGAGAAATAAACTCCAAAGAATATTCTCAATTGTTTACAACAACACCCAATCCAAACAAATAATAGTTTTTGAAAATCCAAATTCGAATTCAAAGCTTCGAAGCTTTTTAATGGCTGTCAATGGTGAAGAATCAAACACATTCTAAATTTATTGATTGATAATTTTAATTCGAACATCAATTGTGCAACATGAAAGGAAATTGCTAGGTTAAAACTCTATAGTAAAACGATTGAAATGCATTGATGAATTTCATTAAAACTCTATACAACAAGAAAGCATAAAAAAGAGAACATCAAAGGAAGAAAAAATTGGGGGGGGGGGGGGGGAGATAGAGAGACGGAGAGAGAGAGGGAACATGTATAAAGGGATGAAGAAATAACAAATATTCCTTATTCAATTCCTAATATAAAGGGATACTCATTTAAAACTTATTTGTATATAATTGATAAATTGTATATGATCATATAATTAATTTAAAATTTGATTAGAGAGTGTAATAAAATTTTATATGTAGTATAGGAAGGTAAAAATCTCATAAATAAATGAATTGATAACGAGTTCTTCGAAGCCTCTACGTATTTCGTCGGTTAGGGCTATTAGGTGCGCATCTTATGTATATATTTTCTTGGCCTTTAGATCAATTGCTCGCCTTTAAATCAAGTGCTCGTCCGAGATCATTGTAAATTTTTATTCTCCTAAATATCATATTATAGAAGATCATTACAAAAAACTACAATTAAGTCTACAATGGCTTCCACGTGTGTCGAATTGGTTTCCAATTTACTGTTTACCCCTCTTGAAAACCAAACTTAGATTAAGGACACCCAAACCTCTTTAGTTGGGTGACTCTATTGTCATACCCGAGCTTGTGGTCCTCCTTTGAGTGTGATTTCACTTAAATGAATTTTTCAAGTCAAGGAAAACAGTAATAACAACTTGAATTTGTGCTATATACAGGTGACAACGGATCACAAGCCCATCTGCTTTATATTGCGTAGAAATGACACCAGGTACTTGTGATGACCTAAAAGGTTATCTTTAAATTTAATAATTATTTTTGTGTCCTAAGACCTCGAAAAGCAATATTCATCATTCCTTAACTTGCGTGCGCACTCCGTATAATTTTCTGAAAAGTTTTTATATGAAAAAATTGATTAAAATGAGAAATATAGCCTTAAAACTCAACTGAGTTGACTTTGGTCAACATTTTGAGCAAACGGACTCGGAGCAGTATTTTGACAGTTCTGGTAGGTCCGTATCGTAATTTGGGACTTGAACGTATGCCCGAAATTTAAGTCGGAGGTCCCTAACTCGAGTTATCGCATGTTGTCGAAATTATTAAGTTTAAAGGTTTAATGACTTAAGAGATTTGACTAATATTTGACTTTGTTGATACCGGGTCCGTATTTTGGTTTCGAAATCCGATATAGTTCAATTACTATATTTATGACTTGTCTGCCAAATTTAGTGAGAAACGGAGCTGGTTTGACGTGATTTGGGCGTCCGGTTGTTAAAATAAAAATTCTAAAGTTTCTTAAAAATTTCATTTGATTTGGTGTCTGATTCGTAGTTCTAGGCATTATTTTAGTGTTTTGATCGTGCGAGCAAGTTCGTATGATATTTTTGGACATGTGTGCATGTACGGTTTAGAGCCCTGAGGGCTCGGGTGAGTTTCAGATAGCCTACAGCCCTTTTGAACTTTGAAAAAAATCTGGTTTTTGAGCTTCAGCTGTCATCTGGTGCATGGTGCTTCGCAGTTGTGAAGAGAAAATTGTGAGCCGTGATTTTTACCTTTCGCGATCGCGAAGATAGGCACGCGATCGCGGAAGGTTAGCTCCCAGTGCACTGCGAACGCGAGGGCCAAGACGCGTTCACGTAGAAGGAATGAAGGCAGAAGCTGGGCACGCCATTTGTGCTACTTGATCGCACAAGTCAGTACGCGATCGCGTAAGGTTGAAAAAATGTTCTCCGCAATCGCACGACCATTTACGTGATCGCGTAGAGTTAAAAAAATCTGGGCAGCCAAAATATGATTCGCGATCGCGAAGAGAAAAATGGACCTGGGCAGAAATAGTTCTACGGGATCGCGAACGAATTCTCGCGATCGCGATGAGTAAAAATCTGGACAACAGAACTTAAGTTCTAGAAATGGGATTTCGTCCCATTTTCTACCATTTTTGATTTTGAGCTCGGGTAAGACGATTTTCGGGCGATTTTTACGGAAAAACATTGGGGTAAGTGTTCCTTATCCTATATTGATTATATTTCATGATTCCATACTCATTTACCTCATGAATCCGTGAATTTATGGAAGAAAAATCAAATTTTTATAAAATCTTTCAAAAATGTAAAATTAAAATTTGAAGGTCAATCCGGTGTCGGAATTCGATAATTTTTGTATGGTTGAACTCGTATCGGAATGGGTGTTCGAATTTTGTGAGTTTTTCGGGATTCGAGACGTGGGTCCCCCTTTTGATTTTTGAAATAAATTTCGGATTTTAATCCGGAAAAATTAGTAAATTCATATGGAATTAATTTCTACGATTTGTATTGAATATATTGAACTGTTTATGACTAGATTTGAGGATTTCGGATACTAATTCGCGAGGCAAGGGTGTATTGAAAACTTGTATTTGGTTGCGAAGCGAGGTAAGTGTCGTGGTTAACCTTGATTTGAAGGAATTGAACCCTTGAATTATTTGCTATGTGAATTTCATGTGCAACGATGTATAGGCAAAGTGACAAGTGCCTATACTTTGTCAATTTAATTATTTGCTTAATTATTTAAACATCTTAAATTATTTTAAGACATGAATTAATTGTTATAATAATTGTTTCTCTCCTATTCCTTGTCAAATATTAATTCTTGAATTCTTGTAATAATTGTCACATACTTATTTGATTTATGTGTCTTAATTGCTACTTGAAATTTAGCATATTAAATATTATACTGCTTATTTTCTCCCTGATTTCCGCAATTAATTGTTACTTGTCATTGTTTGTTTCATAGATGAATTATAATTATTGTATGCCTTGATGCTTAATAGTTTCTCATTGAATGTGGTATTTAATGAAGTATTTTTATTACATTTAAGAGTTGTTAAAACACATGGGGGGATCGGGTTGCACGGCGCAACGGAAATGAAAATAAATATATTGAGGGATCGGGTTGCACACCGCAACAGAGTTATTTAAAATTTATATTGGGGGATTGGGTTGCACGCCGCAACAGATTTATTTAAAGTTTATATTGTTGGAGCGGGTTGCACGCCGCAACGGAAATTTATTGAGGAATTTTATTGTTGGGGCGGGTTGCACGCCGCAATGAAAGTTGATTGAAATAATAATTGGTTATGACTGCCGAGTTGACTTTAACTGTTAAAATGAGTTACCTGATTTATTTCTATTATTGTTGTTGTTGTTATTATTATTATTATTATTATTATTATTATTATTATTATTATTATTATTATTATTATTATTATTGCGTATAGGTTAATGTAAGTGACTTCCCTTAGCCTAGTTACTACTTCGTTGAGGTTAGGCTCTGCACTTACCAGTACATGGGGTCGATTGTACTAATACTACACTCTGCACTTCTTGTGCAGATTTCAGAGTTGGTCCCAACGACGTACTGTAGATTTGCCTGGATACAGCTACCAGTGGAGACTTGAGGTATAACTGCACAGCGTTCGCAGTTCTGAAATCCCCTTTCTATCTTATCTCAGCTGTGTATTATATTTCAAACAGCTTGAACTTTATTCAGACTTTTATTTATATTATTCTAGAAGCTCGTGCACTTGTGACTCCAAATTCTGGGATGGTATTTAGATATCGTTTCTATTATGGATTATTCACTTTATTTCAGACCTTATTTTCGCATTTGTTTTCTCTATTATTAATTAATTTAAAATTGTGTTAAAATGGCTAATTATATTCTAACGTTGACTTGCCTAGCAAGTGAAATGTTAGACGCGATCATGGTCCCAAAGGTGGGAATTTCGGGTCGTGAAAGTACCCACTCTAAAGGGTTGTTATTTAAGAATTAGCCAATATTTTCAATTTTTCGAGACAAAAGTGTCCTAAATTTGTCCTGAAGTTAAAGATTTTTAGTTTAGAATTTCAGGACAAAATAAGTACTACTTAATCTCTAAATAGCATCCCTGAAAATGGCTATCTTTGCACTTGTCCCTTATAATATTGCAGCTCTAGTTACGCCTTGTTAGTTTCTTTTGAACAATCAAGATAACTCGTTAAGGGAGAGGATAGGAAGTTTTGATTCAAATTAATCTACTTTTTCATCCAAAATGATGTTTATCATTTGTCAGTTTGTTAACAAAGTGAATCACTGTTGTACCAGTAATATTCATTAGTTTCCGGAAATTCAGTACATAGAGATTGATACAGGGAGCAATCTGTTATTCTCAGAAAATGGGTTGTGTTGAATTGTATAATCTGAGATAGAGTTGGACAAACTAGCTAATATAGATTTAGAATCGAACTATACAAATTAGGGAGTAGGGGGGAGGTGGAAGAAGAAGAAGAGAAAGAGAAATTAAACTTTGCGTGGGAAAACGATTTGAGAGGTTTGACAAAAATTTAGCCTTTCCCCTTCACGAAAACTATTGGTGTAACGTGTAAGAGAACTCTTTCAAACTACGTTTTTATCCTAACAAGTTCCAAAGTAATTACTCTTCACAAAAGTTCTTTTTTAATTTTCGACTAATTTGAATTTGCGCAGTATAAGACTCGAAAAAAGTGCTTCCTACTAGATATTTTTTATTTCCAAAATATTTAGTAAGGATGGATCAATCGTATCGATCCTATTACAATAATGAGTGGTTTCACTAAAAGTTCCAATAGTGCATATATCGATATAAGTACTATTTTTCGTTGACTAGTTGAATACTTAAAAAAGGTTGTAGTGAAAACTTTAAATTTTTGACAAAATGAGTAATTGACCTTGTGCCAACTATTCAGAGCTTGTAATTGCATAGGAAAAGAATATTTTAACTTATAACTTTCTAATAATTCGCTTTCAAAACCTAATTTACAAAAGTAGCATGGGCAACTAGTCATAGCTTTTATATTAGAAGACTTCCAATAGTCTAGTATATGTACTACTATACATTAACTATAGGATGAATTACATATGCATCCGGTGTTCTTTTAAAACATTTTTTTTATAATTTAAGTTTCAAATTTTTCAAAAGGATCTCACTAAATTAATTTATGAATTATGCATAACAAAGCCCTTAAAACCCTGGAATATATATTGAAACAACATATAAAGAAAGTATATACTATCTCTTTTAAAGTTACTCAAACAATATTAATTGAACTAATTACTAATTAAGTGTTTATGTTTGGCTGTTGTTCTTTTCTATTAATCCTATTTCTTTTGCTTTTCTTGTGTTATCGGTTCATTTGGTCATATGGACTACCTTTTCTCTATCATCCCTTTATTTATCTTTTCTATGTTTTCTGTTATCCCTTTAATCAAGTTACAGGTTATTTGGTAGTGAAATATAAGTTAAATTTAGTTATACGGAGCTATCAACTTTTGATAACACGCTTTATATAATATACCAATGCCTTTGTGACAATTGGAACGTATGTACAACTTTTCTATCTTCTTGTCTCCAAAATATAAAATCAGAAACTGCATTAAATACAACAACAAATTGATTGATTTTGTAGTTCTTTATAAATTTTATTTTAAACTTTATATCTCTTTTACAAGAAATATTTATTTTTGCATATAAAAAATCTCAAATTAAAAACAAAAGAGATCTTTATTGAGTCTTTTTCTTCTATTCAAATTGTAAATGACTATATTCATCTATTTCCGCGGTAAGATTTCTATAATATTCAAAACTTGAATGAGATAACGTTGTATTAAGAAAATCTAGTATGTCATTATTTCTGGTTCACCCGTAATTCCATTTTAAAACTTTTAGTCACACTCACCCTTCTAAAAGTGTCAATTCACATGAAAATTACAATATCGTTGAAGTCAAGAGGCTCTCGAGAAGTCAATTTTTCCAAATCAACACGTCTAGCAAATTAGAAAATTAAGAAAACTTAGACACAAAGACTTAAACATATGTGGCTGATAACATTTTCCACGAAAGTGTCTCAATCTAAACATATATAAATACAGTCCCTAACTTCAATTCAAAACAAAAATAAAATTCCTCTATTTTTAACTATGGCAACTGATCAAAAATACCAACAATCATATCCCTTAGCACCATCAAGTTTTATGCCGAGAAGTGATGCAGAATCATTAGCCAATTTCCAATCCAATAATATCAAGAGGAAAAACAAAATCAGAAATATTTTGTTCTTCACATTGTTCCTAACTGGAATCGTTCTTCTATTTTCTCTCATATTTGTTCGAATCAAATCACCTCAAATCTGGCTCGAAAACATCAGAGTCACGAACGATAGTGATGGCAATAATATTAATTTTGCTGCACAAATTTTTGTGAGAAATAGTAATTATTGGCGTTACGAATTTGATAGTACTTTAGGTACTATTACTTCAGGGGGTGAGACGATTGGCCAATTTATTATTCCTAACGCAGAGGTAAGACGTCGTTCGACGAAAAAACATTATATTAATGCAAATATTATCACACTTGCAAGACAAGGAGTCAATAATACTAACGGGATTTTGCCAGTGACTAGCCAGGCTATGTTGAGAGGGAAACTGCAGATTTTTAGGGTGTTTAGGAGGAAGAAATCTGCAGATTTGAGTTGTACTATGAATATTAATTTGACTATAAGTGCTATTCAGGATCTTGATTGCAAGTGATAAGATTTTTGTGAATTCTTACCAAAGCTTCAGTTTTGCATCTATACTTTCTTTTATTTCAGTATATTAATAATATTTTTTTCTTTGAGGTTTTTGTTTACAAAGTGCAGCTTATATTATCGATCATTTGATGATCACCCCTTGTATAGATATGATCCTTTTTATAAATTTAAAGATTGTAACATATGTTTTTACATGTTCTTCTCTCTTCTTGATCAATTAAAAGCTTGGAAATTCAAAATTGAAGAATTAAATCAAATACATGCAGGATCATTGTATTTTGTATTTTATCAGTCAAACAGTTCAATCACATGTTAATACACCAGTTAATCTATAAAGTTCACAGTCTATAATCGTACCTTATTGCAGAAGGTTATTCCAACATTTTTCGGAGAAAAATTCTTCACAGGAATTTTTAGATAACTCCCAAAAAATATTCAGAGAGTAGAAGAACCAGGAATATTATGGAGAAGGAGAAGAAAGAACGTTATTCTGAATCTCATTCAAAAACTCTCTTTTAATAGTGGATAAAGTTACACAACAGTTTAGGAGAATCCTAACTGTTATGTCTATTCTTCTTATTAAATATAATTAAATTGGCAACAAATTATATATTTACTTTTTTTTAAAATATGGATCTGGGTTGACCCACATGGGTGCCCGAATCATATTCCTCCAACAACGATCAAGTGAAGCCACTGAAAATTGATAAATTTTTAGGGTGGTATATGTTGAGTGGGAAAATGTAATTTTGATAATGACCAAAAACAAGGGATTAGAATAAAAGGGAGGGGCCAGCCGAGACGGGCGGAATATATACGAATATTAAATTTAGAACTCAGTCATTAATACTCGAGGTCGTTGGTACAAAATAATTTGTTACAATTTGAGTCATATAACCAGTGGTGGAGCCACATTCAACCAAGGGGTGTCAATCGACACCCTTTCGCCGGAAAATTACATTGTATTGCTAGATAAATTTTTTTGTTTTATATATATTTATTATATGTAAACTCCCCTTAACTTTTTGGTGTATCTAATTTTTTATATTTTGATACCCCTTGATGAAAATTCTGATTCCGCCACTGCATATAACCGCTGAACCAAGAATAGGGTGAGGAGGATTTGTTTTTTGGGTGAACAAATGGTGACCCTAACATTTAAATCTTGTAAAATAATTTAAAGTTAAATAAAGTGGTAAATGTTGGGTTTTTTCTAAAGGGTGTGAATAGAAAATGGAAGAGGCACCTTTTGAATTGTACCTCTTTATCTCACTTTTTTATTGTCTATAAATTTAGAGGCTTAGCCTCATTTTTTATACATGAAAAATCTGAAAATTTCTTCCTTCTTCTCTACATTGTTGCATTGTTTTTCCAATTAAACAAAGTGTCAAGTGTGATTTGCTCCGTTTGTTGAGTCCGCCGAAATACTGTAATTTCGATTGCCAGTATTTAAGAATAGTTTTTTCATTCTATCCCGGGAGGAAGTAATCCATAACCTTGGACAACAGTGAATGGATTAAATTCCTTAAGAACACACAAGCAACTTGTGGGCTCGGAATTATTTTACGATTTACTTATTGAACTAACTTTCTTTTTCCCTCTGATTTACTGATTTGGACACAAGAATACTAACAATCTTAAGGAATTTAGGGGTCGTTTGGTAGGATGCATTAAGCAAAATAATGCATGCATTAGCTTTGTGTATTAATAATACTTTGTTTCGTACACCTTTTGAACATATGCATTAGTTATGCAAGCATTAGTTATACACCCTATTTGGTATTATCCTATGCATAACTAATGCATAAGAAACTATGGTATTAACAATGCAATGAGTTTTAATGCATGCATTAACTTAGTTAAAGACAAAAATGTCCTTCAAAATTTATACTTGATTAAAATATGCTATTATATAATGCAAGTTTGAAATAATCCAAGAAAATGAGAAATAAAATTATATCCCTAGTAAATAAATAAATACTTAGCATATTTTCTATTTTATAAATAAATATTAAGTTCTATACTACAATATAGGTAGACAAATCAAATAATTTATTTAAACCCTTTTCATATACAAACATTCCTCAACATATGTTTCTTTAAAAAAGATGTGTGGACTGATTATGAGGGTATTTTTGTAAACAAATAATTCTTTTAGAAATTGTGTAATGTTTTAGTACATCAAACCAAATAATGGATAAGAAATATATCAGCATAACTAATGCAAGCATAACTAATATCAGCATTACTAATATATCATATTTAGCATTATTCTTATACACTCTACCAAACGACTCCTTAGTTTGTTGGTTGATAACACAGAAAGAAAAAGACACGAAGTGGAAGTCGTCTATCAAATGACAGTACAATTTTATTTTGTTTGTTCGTTCTAGAGATTGACGCGCACTTTGCGGGTTGAATACAGAATTGGAATTGCTATACTCCAATTGTTAAAACTTGAGAATATGAGAAAGAAAAACTGACGGATTTTAAATATTAAAAGAAATGGTACTCCACAAATTATTTATGCCATTAAAAGAAATGGTACTCGAAAATGTTCAAATTCTAGCTCGACTCTAATGAAACTAATCTGATGTAAACCAGTCAATTTCTTTTCTATATGTCTTCCATCGTCTAATGCAAAGATATTGGTCAAACTATAACAAAGGTTGTGAGTTTGAACAGAAAAACATATATGATGTGCAATACAGATATTATGGCAAGTGTTAATGGCTGGAAAAAATAGAATTTAATCACTGTAAAAGAAAAATAGTGAAGGTGACGATTTAAGAAGAAAGTGACAATATATCGGGTTCTACTTTCTTTACTCTTCATAATTTTAATTTTCTACCCTTTGTGATTTATGATATCTTGCTTCTATAAATATTAGGGTAGATGTTTATTATGTAATGATCTCATGTTACAAAATTAGAACTATAATATATGATTAGGAATAACATGTGTTTGCGGTTAATTTTGTTATTCCTTTGACCAAATGAAAAAATATTAATATTTGATATATAAATTTGGTAGCATGTATGAATTACGTAAAAGATTATTTTCAAGGTTTGTAAGTTAAGAAGTAGGCTTACAGTATTGATACTTGGAAATTATTTTGATCATGATATTTTATATGTATATTAATTTGGATCAATAAAGATACACATATGTTAGTTTGATAAGAATAATATATCAAATGTTTAGGGGTAATAATGATTTAGTTGGAAAACCATTTGAAAAGAAAATCAAATACTTGTGATTTTTCACTCATGTTTTGGAGAAAATTAAAATTTTCGTGATTTTCTACTCCCGTTATGGAGACTAAAATCTTTGTGATTTTCTATTCCTGCTTCGAGATTAAAATCTGCGTGATTTTCTACTCGTTCGTTGAGATTAAAGTCTTTGTGACTTTCTACTTATTAGTGGGGACTAAAGTCTAAGTGACTTTCTATTCGGTTTGGAGATTAAAATCTTTGTGATTTTCTAATCCAATTTATTATTCGATTTGAAGATTAAAAATTTTACCGTTTATTAGATCCGGTATCAGATATTACTCGGTTAGAAGATTAAAAATTTCGCTATTTATTAATTCTGGTTGTGTCAGATTGGTTTGAAGATTAAAAACTTCACTATTTATTAATTCTGGCTCTATCATGATTAATTTATGGAGGCTAAAATCTTTGTGATTTTCTACTCCTGCTTCAAGATTAAAATCTGCGTGATTTTCTACTTGTTCGTTGATATTAAAGTCTTTGTGACTTTCTACTCATTAGTGGGGATTAAAGTCTAAGTGACTTTCTACTCGGTTTAGAGATTAAAATCTTTTGATTTTCTAATCTAATTTATTATTCAATTTGAAGATTAAAAATTTTACAATTTATTAGATCCAGTATCAGATATTACTCGGCTAAAAGATTAAAAATTTCACCATTTATAAATTCTTGTTGTGTCAGATTGGTTTCAAGATTAAAAACTTCACCATTTATTAATTCTGGCTCTATCATGACACGACAACAATTTATGTGGTTGGCTCTATAAAGTAATAGGGGCGACGAATGTGAATCACTTTTTGAAGAAATATGCTTGGAATATTGCATTATTCATCAAACAACCCCCCATACACGCCCCAATCCAAAGGGATTGCAGAAAGAAAGAATCGACCATTAAAGAAGATGACTGTAACGACGTGACTTGTCGTTTTAAGAATTAACGCCCCGTTCAGCGACATAAGGTCCCGAAAAACTTCGTAATGTGTATTATGACTTGCGTGGGTGATCGAGTTTGATTTTCAGAAGATTCAAAATTTAATTGAAAGAACAATTCTCATTTTTGAAGCTTAAATAAAAAGAGCTGACAGGAGTTTGACTTTTGAGCAAACGACTCCGAAATGGAATTTTGATGATTTCAATAGTTTCGTATGGTGATTTCGGTCTTAGGTGTATGTCCGGAATTGGATTTGAAAGTCCGTAGGTCAATTCGACGCATTTTGGCAAAAGTTGGAAAATGAAAGATTTTTGAAAAATTTGACCGGTAGTTGACTTTATTGATATCGGGGCCGAAATTAGATTCCGAAAATTGAAACAGCTACATAATTTCATTTAGGACTCATGTGCAAAATTTGGGGTCATTCCGGATTGATTTGATAGGTTTCGCATCGAATGTAGAATTTGGAATTCGTTAGTTTTTATTAAGCTTGAATTAGGGTGCGATTCGTGTTTCAATGTTGTTTAATGTAATTTGAGCATCGACTAAGTTCGTGTCATTGTAATGACCCGGCCGGTCGTTTTAAGTATTACAATTCCGTGTCTCCATTTACTGCTCAATTTATGCTTTATAACTATATTATGACCTATCAGATTAGTTAGTTCCGGTCCGGAGAGATTTCAGAATGAATTGACACATTTAGTCTCATAATGAAAAACTTAAGTTGGAAAAGTCGACCAGATGTTGACTTATGTGTAAACGACCTCGGATTTGAATTCCGATAATTTCAATAGCTCTGTATGGTAATTTTGGACTTAGGAGCGTATCCGAAAAATTATTTGGAGGTCCGTAGTGGAATTAGGCTTGAAATGGCAAAAGATAAAATTTTGGGAAGTTTGACCGAGATATTGATTCTTTGATATCGGGGTCGGAATCCGATTCTGCAAATTGGAATAGGTCCATAATGTGAAATGTGACTTGTAAATTGAAGTCATTCCGGATTGATATGATGTGTTTCGGCACAAGATATAGAATTTGAAATTTTAAAGTTTATTAGGCTTGAATTGGGGTATGATTCGTGATTTTAGCGTTGTTTGAGGTGACACACATGCTAGGTGACGAACGTGTGAGCGTGCACCATGTGAATTGAGACTCTGTTATTCCAATGGCACTGTATATTGGTCCTACTTTGTTGATATATCATACTCAGTCATATCCATGCATTCATACCATATCTCAGTCTCAGATATTATTTATTGATACATCGTATCTTTGTTGTCGGGCTAGTTTCATGACATTGTGAGCTTGTGAGTGAGACTGGAGAGATTGATGACTAAGTGAGGCCGAGGGCCTGAGTGAGAGTGACATTTTGGGATCGGGTTGCATGCCGCAACGAGTCTTCGGGCTATATATATATATTGTTGGATCGAGTTGCACGCCGCAAAAATATTGGATCGGGTTGTAAGCCGCAACAATATTGGATCCGGCTGCACGCCGCAGCAATATAGCGCTTGGGCTGAAGAAACCCCTCCGGAGTCTGTACACACCCCCAGTGAACGTAGATGATTATATATTCGGGATGGACTTCTTAGGGCATGAACTTGCCTTGCTTATTTATATTGTGATAAATTTCTCCGGATATGGATCTTGTCCGTATCATTTATATTTGGGGATAAATTACCCCATGGCTGGATTGGCCTTATACGGTACTGAGTGACTGACTATCAGTTGATGTGTATGTACATACGGGATGGAATATCCCTGGGTTGGATTGGCCATAAACAGTACCAAGTGACCGAATAATTATGACCGGTATTTACTTGAGGTCTTTTTACTGAGATGTCGTATTCCACATATCATGTAGTATTGATCTATTTCACTTGTACTGAGTTTAACTGTTGAAATTGAAAGCATACCTACATTATTGTACCATTATTTATACTGGACTGTACCTGCGGAGCTCGTCACTACTTTCAGCCCAGAGGTTAGTCTTGTTACTTATTGAGTTAGTTGTACTCAAACTACACTCTGCACCTCGTGTGTAGATCCCGGTGCTCCCGAATACGGCGGCTGCTAGATTTCGAAGTTAAATCTGCTAGGAACTATCAAGGTAGCTGCTTGACGTCCCCAGACTCGATTCCTTTCCTGTTTAATTATTGTACTGTTCTATATTTTCAGACAGTGATTTTTATCCGTCAGACTTTGTATTCATATTAGATACTCATGTACTCAATGACACTGGGTTTTGGGTGTGTGATATTTGAAATTGTGAGTTTCTTCCGCTGAAATTTATTATTTTGTTCTCAAACTTATAAGATATGGTGGTTTATTTATATTGTTGGCTTGCTTAGTATTGAGATAGGCGCCATCACGACAGGTGAGATTTTGGGCCATACCAAGTTGGTATTAGAGCTCTAGGTTACATAGGTCTCACGAATCATGAGCAGGTTTAGTAGAGTCTTGCGGATCGGTACCGAGACGTCTGTACTTATCTTCGAGAGGCTGCCGAACCCTTAGAAAAATTTCACTTTCTTGTATTCTATCGTGCGGAATTGATTCAACTTGAAACATAACTCTTTGAATTCCTTCCACGCATTCGTGTGCGCATGTGAGCTCTAGGTATCAGTTATGCATCGCCGGCTTGTGATTCTAGGAATGAGGTTCGAGATGTGTATTCTGTGTTTTGGTCAAGGGCCAGTTTGGAGGACTTGAGGCCAGGTTTAGACCGCAGCTTAGGCTCGGCAGCTTCAGTTGTAACTTGTACATTTTGACTCATACGTCCGGTAATATTTCTACGAGTGGAATTTGTGGTTTGATGAGCGGTGGAATAGATCTGTGATGAGTATGATGTAACTGCGGAATGTGACGAGAAATGTTTCTTTGAAATGTAAAGGAGGGACCATTGGGTGCATAGTTTTCATTTTGATGTGACATACAGTCTCGAGTATGAACGTTTTGAAGAATCTTTCACGTTGTTAAATTTTGGGACAAATTAAATTCTCATGTCTGGTTAATGAGTTGAACTCAGATAGACTAAGTGATTGCATAGTAATTGTGTTTGCGAAAGGGTATAACAAGATACCAATTTGAGGCTAAGTAGGTGGGTTATCCCCTGCGGAGTAATCTACGTAGGTTTGTTCCTTATAATGTGAGTGGAGAGTTTCTTTTCTGCCAGCTGGGCATGTGTGTTGAGATTTGAATTTGAATCTGGTTGAGAAAGTTGACTTGAGTGTTAAAAGAATGAAGGCGAGCTTAGTAGATGATTTGAGGTATTTTATGGTTTGTGTTACCTGAGCTTATGAAAACTTTTAGTGGAATTGATTGGGGATTAAGACAATAGTAGAGTATGGGTATGGTGAGTTATCAGATGTTTTGTTATATGACTTTGAGCCAAGTGGGGGAGTCTGCTATCTACGATTTGATTGCATGATTATGTGCGATATTGGTTTTGGTCTGAGGCATACTTTTTGATTAGTTATGACTTGCAGAGGTTGATATCGGGGATGACTCGAGTAAGATAAATTTCTTGAATGCGGGTTATATTGCACTTTATGAACATATGAAGAATCATGAAATGATTAAATTGTTATTTTGAAGGATGTAGTGCGCACGAAATATGAATTTGATTGGTGGTGTTAAGGTAGGGTTACTTCTTTGGGGGCTGTTGTGCTAATGGGGTTTGTTTCTTTCGGTCCATTTGGGCGGTGCAATTTAGATTTGAGCATAGTGGGTGACTTTCAAAAGGGTTCTAATGGATTCAAAATGTATATGTGTTGATTCACAATTTTTCTGAATTTGTATATCACCAGAATCGGTTATTTACACTGGATGGTATCGGGAATTGCGGTAATTACTTATGACTATGGATTCCACATTCCAGTATAAGAAGGGTAAAAGAATAATTTTAAATTCACATGGGGTATTTTCAGAGTGGGCATTTCGGTTGTGGTACTTTTGTGGTGCTTAAGAAGAATACAGTACCTTATGAGCATTAGGGCGATGCGATTTTATGTCAGGATGTCTTGTAGTGAGTTTAGGGCAAGGATCGTAGTGTTCTAATAAGGGGAAGTGACAACTGGAGGGTAATTGAAAAGAAGAATCGGAGAAAATAGGGCAATCGGGTATGTAATTTGCTGGTGACTCAGAGTTTATAATGAGATCCTTGTGCTTGTCACATGATGGCATGATGGATGTGGTGTGTTGTGCGGTATTAAGATTTACATGTACAAGGTAGTAGTTCATTCTTGAAGGGAAGGTCATGAATTATAGATAACATGGTTAGTTTCAGATATTTAGATGAATGTTATAACTGCTCGGTAATCCGTGAGAAGGGTGCGCATTTCAAAAGGCACATTGTGTTCTGACTTTCGAATGTCATTGGTATTGCGATACTCACCTAGTTAATAGACTACTGATATACGAGTTATTGATATGTGGCACAGAGGAATTATGGAAATATTCCTAGTGGGATGATCGTGCATGAAGGATGTGATAACCATGCGAGTGCTGGAGTTGTGATCAATTACGATGGTTCATGTGTACTTATTTGATTTCTCATGTATGATATGCTTGGATTAGAGGCCTGTGACCATGCCAGGCGGATTATGTTATTGGCACGTGAGTTGTCCGTGCGGATCCATGTACTGATATTATTGGCACGTGAGTTGTCTGTGCGGGTCCAGATATTGATACTATAGCACGTGAGTTGTCCGTGCGAGTGATGTTAATGTGAGCTCTAGAAGATCTGGTTACTGTTATTAAATTTATGTGTCTTGGTTCTACTATATATAATGAGCTTATAGCATTATAGTTGTAGTGGTGCTTGTTGAACTTCTAATACGGTTCTCTACTTTGAGACATCTTCCATTTTGGGTACAAGGTTGCGCAGTTGTGGATTGGGTTGTATTGGTGTGGCATGTCAATGTGATAGTTGTGTTTAATAAAATAATGTCATTAGACCTAGAATGGGTACTATCAGGATTGATTATGTTATATTCAAGTGGTTATGAGTTTTTGATTGTTTCTTTCATTATCAGCAGTGTGCGAAAGGTTTAGAACGAGATTTTGTTTGATATGGGATTAATACTATTACAAGGTTACTTTAGAGTAGTTAATGTGATCGAAAATGGTATTGCGAGCATGCGAGTTGTGTAGTATGTTAAGTGATTATATCTGGGGCTATGGTTATGGCTTGATACAGCTTGTTCAGACTCATACAGCGTATTGATGTGACATTCAGGTCTTGAAAAGAAATTCTGAATGTTGAAAATTGAATTGCAAGGTTTACGAGCTAAGGTTGAAGTAATGATTTTTAATTATGTTGTGTTGTCAGACCTATACAATTTACACAGAATAGGGTGGCGTGGGATCACCCCCGGGTACGTGTGCGGTAAGATAGAATAGTGATTTGATGGCTTGGAAACAACTCTTGGCACATTCGAGGATGAACGTATGTTTAAGTAGGGGAGGATGTAACGATCCGACCGGTCATTTTGAGTATTACAACACAGTTTTCTCATTTACTGCTCAATTTATGCTTTATAGCTGTATTATGATGTAACGACCCGGTCGGTCGTTTCGAGAGTTATAGCCCATTTTCCCCATTTCTACTTCTTTTTGTGTTATTCAGCTATATTATGTTATATCGGGTTAGTTGGTTCGGGTCCGGAAGGAACTCGGAGTGAAATGAGATACTTAGTCTCATAATTAAAAAATTTAAGTTAGAAAAGTGGATCGGATATGGACCTATGTGTAAACAACCTCGGATTTGAATTTTGATGATTCCAATAGCTCCGTATGGTGATTTTGGGCTTAGGAGCATGTCCGGAATATTATTTGGAAGTCCGTAGAGGAATTAGGCTTGAAATGCCGAAAGTTTAGTTTTTGAGAAGTTTGACCGGGGGATTGACTTTTTGATATCGGGGTCGAAATCCGATTTTGAAAATTAAATACCTCTGTTATGTCATTTATGACTTGTGTGCAAAATTTGAGGTCAATCAGACGTGATTTGATAGGTTCCGGAGTCGTTTGTAGAAATTAAAATTTTCAAAGTTTATTAGGCTTTAATTGGGGTGTAATTCATGGTTTTAGCATTGTTTGAGGTGATTTGAGGGTTCGACTAAGTGCGTATAATGTTTTAGGACTTGTTGGTATATTTGGTTGAGGTCCCGAGGGGCTCGGGTTTGTTCTGGATGGTTAACGGATCAAAAATTTGAACTTGAACAGTTGTTGGAATTTTCTGATATCTGATGATGTTTTCCTTATACGCGATCGCGTGAATGCGTCTGCGATCGCGTAGGCTTATTTGGTAAGTAAGGGTTTTTGTTCTACTCGATCGCATGGGGATATCTGTGATCGCGTAGGGTTAATGTGAGGCAGTGGCATTTTGTGCATCGCGATCGCGTGAAGCGGGATGCGATCGCATAGCTCTGGAATTTTGTGACTCGCGAACGCGTGACGAAGGTCGCGTTCGCGCAGAGTAAGTGGAGCGGAGTAGAAGTCACGCGTTTTGTACTTCGCAATCGCGTGGACTAGTCCGTGATCGCGTAGGTCTGTGATGTTATGCATCGCGATCGCGTGGGAAAGTTCGCGATCGCGTGGGAAAGTTCGCGATCGCGTAGAGTAAAATCTGGGCGATGGAAATTGTTCTTCGCGATCGCATGGGAATGTTCGCGATCGCGTAGAGCAAATGTCTGGGCAAAGAGTTTAAGTTCTGAAAATGGTCAGTTTTTGGCGATTTGGAGCTCGGAATTGAGGCGATTTTGGGTGATTTTCAGAGGAAACAATGGGGTAAGTGTTCTTAACTCAATATTGGTTAAATTACCCGAATCCATGATTGCTTTTATCATTTAATTGGTGAATTGAGTTGGGAAAATTTGAAAATCCTCTTGGTTTAAATTGAAGATTTGAGGGTCGAGTTAGAGTCGGATTTTGGTAAAATTGGTATGGTTAGACTTGTGGTTGAATGGGCTTCCGGATTGTGTAACTTTTGTCGAGTTCCGAGGCGTGGTCCCCACGGGCGATATTTGAGCTAATTTTGAAATTTTATGGAAAATCATTATTTTCTTATGGGATTAATTCCAATGAATTTTATTGACTGAAATGAATTATTTATGACCAGATTCGAGGCGTTTGGAGACCAATTCACAAGGAAAGGACATTGCAGAATAAGAATTTCACTGCTTGAGGTAAGTAACGATTGTAAATCTAGTCCTGAGAGTATGAAACCCCGAATTTCGTATCATTCTACTATTTTTAAGTGACGCACATGCTAGGTGATGGGCGTGTGGGCGTGCACTGTTGGGGATTGTGACTTGGTCCATCCCGTAGCAACTGTAAAGTTGCATACTTTGTTGAAACTATATGATACTTATATGTTTTAGAAAGAATTTCTGTAAATTGGGCTGAATGCCATGTTTGGGCCTTGCGCCAGTGCTGTTTGGACCCTTAGGGGCCTTTTTCTTACTATCCTCTCATTGTTTTCAATTTAAAACCTATACTCAGTCATGTTTATACTTGTTTACCGCGTAACTCAGTTTTATGACTCTATTTTGATGCATATAAATATTTTGGGCCAAATGTCCAGTTTTACTGAAATGCCCGAGTGGATTGAGAGGTTTATGACTGAGTGCGACCGAAGGCCTGATTATGAGGATGAGTGTGGATCGGGGCTGCCCGCCTGCAACATACTTTATTATTATAGCACGTGAGTTGTCCGTGCAACACGTGAGTTGTCCGTGCAGATTATAGCGCTTGGGCTGAAGGAGCCCCTCCAGAGTCTGTACACACCCCCAGTGAGCGCAGGTACCTACTGAGTGCGAGTGCCGAGTGCTGAGTGACTGGGAGGCATGAGTGATTGTGAGTTATGCCCGAGTGGTACGAGTGACTGCGAGGTTTTCCCGAGGGGTTGTTTATGATTTCATCATTTTTGCTCACCTTTGCATTGAGCCTTTATTTGAAAAATAGTTGGAAAAATATCTTTAAATGATTTTTACTGGAACCGGGTTTAAGCGAGATGATTTGATTCAAACACTAATTTTTAAAGCATGTTGTACTTTACTGAGATTTCATGATATGAATGTTTTGTGCTTTATTGCTCGTCACTATTGCTCAGTCTTTATTTATTGTTATTACTTACTGAGTTGTCGTACTCACGTTACTCCCTGCACTTTGTGTGCAGATTCAGGTGTAGCTAGACACGGTAGCGATTATTGAGTATTCTGGTTGCAGATTTTCTTGGAGATAGCAAGGTAGCTATTTGGCGATCGCAGCCCCTACTCTTCTCCCTCTTATCTTCCTCTAGTTGTATTTAGTTATTTTTCAGGCTGAATTAGCCTTGATATTGTTAGACAGTTTGTAGTAGATGCTCATGATTAGTGACACCCCGATGTCGGGCTTTTCTTTTCTGCACTTCTGTTTTTCTTTGATTTGAACTCCTTAAATGAAGGTTTTATGTTAAATAGTATTGAAATTATCTTTGAAATGAAAATATCGGTTTGTTTTGAAAATGAGTTGGCTTGCCTAATTTCACGATAGGCGCCATCACGGCAGGGGTTAGTTTGGGTCGTGACAGATTGGTATCAGAGCCTAGGTTACATAAGTCTCACGAGTCATGAGCGGGTTTAGTAGAGTCTTGCAGATCGGTACGGAGACGTCTGTACTTATCTTCAGGAGGCTGCAAAACCTTTAGGAAACTCCACATTCTTGAATTCTTGTCGTGCGAATTTGTTGATTCTATTAACTAAACATCTGTTGTTTCATTCTCTCACAGATGGTGAGGACTCGTACTACCGGTCAGAGGGACAACCTCCAGTACCACCAGCCAGGGCCGCGAGAGGCCGAGGCCGCGGTAGAGGCCGTGGTAGGGGTAGAGGTGCAGCCTGTACAGTAGCTGGGACAGTACCTACAGATTCACCGATTATCCTAGATCAGGATCAGGTTCCAGTTGTTGATGCACCAGCTCATGCACCACCTGTGCCTATTGTGATTCCAGGCCTTCAGAAGGCCCTAACTCATATTCTGACAGCGTGTACTGGCCTTGCTCAGGAGGTCTCTATTTCGACGGCCGCAGCCACTTCTCAGGCCAGGGGAGGCACTCAGACTCCCGTCGCTCGCACACCCGAGCAGGTTATTCAGGGACTTCAGACACCGGAGGCACCACCAGCCCAGTCGGTTACTGTTGCTAAGGATTATGTGGTTCCTACTATGCTTGAGGATGATCAGCGTAAGTTGGAGAGGTTTGGGAGACTTCAGCCATTACCTTTCAGTGGCACAGAGAGAGAGGATGCTCAGGACGTTTTGGACAGGTGTCAGAGGATACTCCGTACTGCTGGTATTTTGGAGACTTGTAGGGTCTTATTCACTACCTTTCAGTTTTCTGGGGCTACACTTAGATAGTAGGAGACTTACGAGAGGTGTAGGCCTGTTAGCGCAGCACCCCTTACTTGGCAGCAGTTCTCCGTGGTCTTTTTGGAGAAGTTCGTGCCTCGATCTCGTAGAGAGGAGCTGCGCAAACAGTTTGAGCGGCTTCGCCAGGGTGATATGTCTGTTACACAGCATGAGATGCGGTTCTCTGAGTTGGCCCATCATGCGATCTGATTGGTTCCCACGGACAGGGAAAGGATCATGAGATTTATTAATGGTCTCACTTATCAGCTACAGTTGCTCATGACCAGAGAGAGGGTTTCAGGTGCTACCTTTGATGAGGTTGTCGACATTGCTCGGCAGATTGAGATGGTTCGCGGTCAGGAGAGGGTTGAGAGGGAGGCCAAAAGGCCTCGTGGTCAGTGTGGATTCAGCGGTGCTCCTTTTTGGGGTCAGTTCCAGCACGGTAGAGGTTGTCATTTCAGACAAGCTCAGTCAGCTCGGCCATTTCAACGGGGTGCATCATCTGGCCATGGTTCTCACAGTTCTCATCAGGGACACTCATCACTTAGTGCCGTTCCAGTTCAGAGTTCGCCCTGTGCTCCACCTCTTCAGGGCTCTTCCATGCCAGGTTCTTCTACCAGTCATCCCGGTGCTAGGGGTTCCTTTCAGTTTCTGCCGCCAGCACCAGGGAGTTATTTTGAGTGTGGGGAGCTTGGGCATATGTGGAGGCAGTGTCCTTGTCGTCATGGAGGTCTATCTCAGCAGAGGATTCAGCCTCCGACTACAGCACCAGTTACCTCACCACCCGCCCAGTCAGCTAGGGGTCGCCCTAGAGGGGGAGGCAGATGAGGGGGTGGTCAGGCCCGTTTCTATGCTCTCCCTGCCATACCAGATGCTATTGCTTCAGATGCTGTGATTATAGGTACTGTCTCAGTTTGTCACAGAGATGCCTCAGTATTATTTAACCCTGGTTCCACGTATTCATATGTTTCCTCGTCTTTCGCTCATTTTATGGATATGACCCGTGAGTCCTTAGTTTCATCTGTACATGTATCTACTCCTGTGGATGATACTATTATTGTAGACCGCATATATCGGTCATGTGTGGTGACTATTATGGGTCTGGAGACCCGAGTGGATCTATTGTTTCTCAGTATGGTTGACTTTGATGTGATATTGGGTATGGATTGGTTATCTCCATGTCATGCTGTTCTAGATTGTCACGCTAAGACGGTGACGTTGGCTATGCCAGGAATTCCGAGGGTTGAGTGGAGCGGTTCTGTAGATTATGTACCAAGTAAGATGATTTCATATTTGAAGGCTCAGCGCATGGTTGAGAAGGGTTGCCTATCTTATTTGGCTTTTGTGAGGGATGTTAGTGCAGAGACTCCTGTCATTGATTTTGTTCTGGCAGTACATGACTTTCCAGATGTGTTTCCTGCAGACCTGTCGGGCATGCCACCTGACAGGGATATTGACTTTGGTATTGATTTAGTGCCGGGCACTCAGTCCATTTCTATTCCACCTTATCGTATGGCACCGGCGGAGTTGAAGGAATTGAAAGAACAACTTCAAGAACTCCTTGATAAGGGGTTTATTCGGCCTAGTGTGTCACCTTAGGGTGCGCCGGTTCTATTTGTGAAGAAGAAGGATGGTTCCATAAGAATGTGTATTGATTACAGGCAATTGAACAAGGTCACAGTCAAGAATAAGTATCCTTTGCCTCGCATTGATGATTTATTCGACCATCTTCAGGGAGCGAGGGTGTTCTCCAAGATTGATTTGAAGTCCGGTTATCACCAGCTGAAGATTCGGGATTCAGATATTCTTAAAACAGCTTTCAGAACCCGATATGGCCATTATGAGTTTTTGGTGATGTCTTTTGGGCTGACCAATGCCCCAGCAGCGTTCATGCATTTGATGAACAGTGTATTTCAGCCCTATTAGGACTCATTCATTATTGTATTCATTGATGACATCTTAGTGTACTCTCGTAGCCAGGAGGAGCACGCTCAGCATTTGAAGATTGTATTACAGAGATTGAGGGAGGAGAAGCTTTATGCAAAGTTCTCCAAATGTGAGTTCTGGCTCAGTTCAGTAGCATTCTTGGGGCTCGTGGTGTCCAGTGAGTGTATTCAGGTGGATCCGAAGAAGATAGAGGTGGTGCAGAGTTGGCCCAGACCGTCCTCAACCACAGAGATTAGGAGCTTTCTTGGTTTGGCGTGTTACTACTGTCACTTTGTGGAGGGATTTTCATCTATTGCATCGCCCTTGACCAAATTGACCCAAAAGGGTTCTCCATTCAGGTGGTCGGATGAGTGTGAGGAGAGCTTTCAGAAGCTCAAGACTGCTTTGACCACAGCTCCAGTGTTAGTTCTGCCATCAGCTTCAGGTTCTTACACCGTGTATTGTGATGCCTCGAGGATAGGCATTGGTTGTGTTTTGATGCAGGAGGGTAGGGTGATTGCCTATGCCTCGCGCCAGTTGAAGACCCATGAGAAGAACTATCCTATCCATGATCTTGAGTTAGCAGCCATTGTTCACGCCTTGAAGATTTGGCGTCATTATTTGTATGGGGTTCATTGTGAGATCTATACTGATCATCGGAGTCTGCAGTATCTGTTAAAGCAGAAGGATCTTAATTTGCGTCAGCGGAGATGGTTGGAGCTTCTTAAGGACTATGATCTCACTATCATGTACCATCCGGGAAAGGCCAATATGGTGGCCGATGCTTTGAGTCGCCGGGAAGAGAGTTTGGGGAGTTTAGCATATCTCCCAGCAGCAGAGAGACCTTTGGCATTGTATGTTCAGGCCTTAGCAGGCCAGCTTGTCAGATTGGATATTTCGGAGCCTAGTTGGGTATTGGCTTGTGTGGTCTCCAGGTCTTCTCTTTATGACCGTATAAGGGAGCGTCAGTATGATGACCCCCACTTGCTCGTTCTTCAGGACAGGGTTCGGAGAGGTGATGCTAGGGATGTGACTATTGGTGATGACGGCGTGCTGAGAATGCAGGGTCGGATATGTGTGCCTAATATAGATGGGCTTCGAGAGTTGATTCTTGAGGAGGCCCACAGCTCGCGGTATTCCATCCATCCGGGTGCCGCGAAGATGTACTAGGATTTGAGGCAGCACTATTGGTGGAGGCGGACAAAGAAGGATATAGTTGGGTTTGTGGCTCGGTGTCTAAACTGTCAGCAGGTTAAGTATGAGCATCAGAGACCGGGTGGCTTGCTTTAGAGATTAGAGATCCCAGAGTGGAAGTGGGAGCGGATCACTATGGACTTTGTAGTTAGGCTCCCACGGACTTCGAGGAAGTTCGACGCTATTTGGGTTATTGTGGATCGGCTGACTAAGTCCGCTCACTTCATTCCAGTTGGTACTACTTACTCTTCAGAGCGGTTGGCTGAGATTAACATCCGAGAGATCGTTCGCCTGCATGGTGTCCCAGTTTCCATCATTTCAGATAGGGGAACTCAGTTCACATCGCAGTTTTGGAGGGCCGTGCAGTGAGAGTTAGGTACTCAGGTTGAGTTGAGCACAACTTTTCACCCTCAGACGGACGGGCAGTCCGAGCGCACTATTTAGATATTGGAGGACATGTTGCGTGCTTGTGTCATTGACTTTGGGGGTTCATGGGACCAGTTTCTGCCACTTGCGGAGTTTGCATATGACAACAGTTATCAGTCAAGTATTCAGATGGCTCCATACGAGGCTTTGTATGGAAGGAGGTGTAGATCTCCGGTTGGATGGTTTGAGCCGGTTGAGGCTAGGCTCTTAGGTACAGACTTGGTCCAGGATGCATTAGATAAGGTGAAATTAATTCAGGAGCAGCTTCGCACGGCACAATCTAGGCAGAATAGCTACGCGGATAGGAAGGTCCGTGATGTGTCTTTTATGGTTGGGGAGAAGGTTTTGCTGAAGGTATCACCCATAAAGGGTGTTATGAGGTTTGGGAAGAGGGGCAAGTTGAGCCCCCGGTTCATTGGGCCTTTTGAGGTGCTTCAGAGGATAGGAGAGGTGGCTTATAAGCTTGCCTTGCCACCCAGCTTGTCGAGTGTGCATCCAGTGTTTCATGTTTCCATGCTCATGAAGTATATTGGAGATCTGTCCCATGTTTTGGATTTTAGCACGGTTCAGTTGGAGGGTGATATGACTTATGATGTGGAGCCGGTGGCTATTTTGGATCGGCAGGTTCGAAAGTTGAGGTCAAAGGATATAGCTTCAGTGAAGGTGCAGTGGAGAGGTCAGCCTGTAGAGGAGGCCACCTGGGAGACCGAGCGGGAGATGCGGAGCAGATATCCACGCCTATTTGAGACTCGAGGTATGTTTCTAGACTCGTTCGAGGACGAACGGATGTTTAAGAGGGGGAGGATGTAACGACCCGGCCGGTCGTTTCGAGAGTTATGGCCTCGTTTTCCCTATTTCTACTTCTTTTTGTGTTATTCAGCTATATTATGTTATATCAGGTTAGTTGGTTCAGGTCCGGAAGGAACTCAGAGTGAAATGAGACACTTAGTCTCACAATTAAAAATTTTAAGTTAGAAAAGTGGACCGGATATGGACCTATGTGTAAACGACTTCGGATTTAAATTTTGATGATTCCAATAGCTCCGTATGGTGATTTTGGCCTTAGGAGCATTTCCAGAATATTATTTGAAAGTCCGTAGAGGAATTAGGCTTGAAATGCCGAAAGTTTAGTTTTTGAGAAGTTTGACCGGGGGTTGACTTTTTGATATCGGGGTCGGAATCCGATTCTGAAAATTGAAATACCTCTGTTATGTCATTTATGACTTGTGTGCAAAATTTGAGGTCAATCAAACGTGATTTGATAGGTTCCGGAGTCGTTTGTAGAAATTAGAAATTTCAAAGTTTATTAGGCTTGAATTGGGGTGTAATTCATGGTTTTAGCATTGTTTGAGGTGATTTAAGGGTTCGACTAAGTCCGTATGATGTTTTAGGACTTGTTGGTATATTTGGTTGAGGTCCCGAGGGGCTCGGGTGAGTTCTGGATAGTTAACGGATCAAAAATTTGAACTTGAACAGTTGCTGGAATTTTTTGATATCTCATGATGTTTTCCTTCTACGCGATCGCGTGAATGCGTCTACGATCGTTAGGGTTATTTGGTCAGTGAGGGTTTTTGTTCTACGCGATCGCAGAATATCTGCGATCGCGTAGGGTTAATGTGAGGCAGTGGCATTTTGTGCTTCGCGATTGCATGAAGCGGGATGCGATCGCGTAGCTCTGGAATTTTGTGACCCGGGAACGCGTGACGAAGGTCGCGTTCGCGTAGAGTAAGTGGAGCGGAGTAGAAGTCACGCGTTTTGTACTTCGCGATAGTTTGGACTAGTCCTCGATTGCGTAGGTCTGTGATGTTGTGCATCGCGATCGCGTGGAAAAGTCCGCAATCGTGTAGAGTAAAATCTGGGCGATGGAAAGTGTTCTTCGCGATCGCGTGGGAATGTTCGCGATCGCATAGAGCAAATGTCTGGGCAGAGAATTTAAGTTCTGAAAATGGTCAGTTTTTGGTGATTTGGAGCTCGGAATTGAGGCGATTTTGGGTGATTTTCAGAGGAAATAACGGGGTAAGTGTTCTTAACTCAATATTGGTTAAATTACCCGAATCCATGGTTATTTTTATCATTTAATTGGTGAATTGAGTTGGGAAAATTTGAAAACCCTCTTGGTTTAAATTGAAGATTTGAGGGTCGAGTTGGGGTCGGATTTTGGTAAAATTGGTATGGTTAGACTCGTGGTTGAATGGATTTCTGGATTTTGTAACTTTTGTCGAGTTCCGAGGTGTGGGCCCCACGGGCGATATTTGAGCTAATTTTTGGAATTTTATGGAAAATTATTATTTTCTTATGGGATTAATTCCAATGAATTTTATTGACTGAAATGAATTATTTATGACCAGATTCGAGGCATTTGGAGACCAATTCATGACGAAAGGACATTGCAGAATAAGAATTTCACTGCTTGAGGTAAGTAACGATTGTAAATCTAGTCCTGAGGATATGAAACCCCGGATTTCGTATCATTCTACTATTATGAAGTGACGCACATGCTAGGTGACGGGCGTGTGGGCATGCACTGTTGGGGATTGTGACTTGGTCCATCCTGTAGCAACTGTAAAGTTGCATACTTTGTTGAAACTATATGATACTTATATATTTAGAAAGAATTTCTGTAAATTGGGTTGAATGCCATGTTAGGGCCTTGCGCCAGTGCTGTTTGGACCCTTAGGGGCCTTTTTCTTACTATCCTCTCATTGTTTTCGATTAAAAACCTATACTCAGTCATGTTTACACTTGTTTACCACGTAACTCAGTTTTATGACCCTATTTTGATGCATATAAATGTTTTGGGCAGAATATCATGTTTTACTGAAATGCCCGAGTGGCTTGAGAGGTTTATGACTGAGTGCGGCCGAGGGCCTGATTGGGAGGATGAGTGTGGATCGGGGCTGCCTGCCTGCAACATACTTTATTATTATAGCACGTGAGTTGTCCGTACAACACGTGAGTTGTCCGTGCAGATTATAACGCTTGGGCTGAAGGAGCCCCTCCGGAGTCTATACACACCCCCAGTGAGCGCAGGTACCTACTGAGTGCGAGTGCCGAGTGCTGATTGACTGGGAGACATGAGTGATTGTGAGGTATGCCCGAGTGGCAAGAGTGATTGTGAGGTATGCCCGAGTGGCACGAGTGACTGTGAGGTTTGTCCGAGGGGCTGTTTATGATTTCATCATTTTTGCTCACCTTTGCATTGAGCCTTTGTTTGAAAAACTGTTAGAAAAATATCTTTAAATGATTTTTACTGGAACTGGGTTTAAACGAGATAATTTGATTCAAACACTGATTTTTAAAGCATGTTGTACTTTACTGAGATTTCATGATATGAATGTTATATGCTTTATTGCTCGTCACTACTGCTCAGTCTTTATTTATTGTTGTTACTTACTGAGTTGGCGTACTCACGTTACTCTCTGCACCTTGTGTGCCGATTCAGGTGTAACTGGACACGGTAGCGATTATTGAGTGTTCTGGTTGCAGATTTTCTTAGAGATAGCAAGGTAGCTGTTTGGCGATCGCAGCCCTTGCTCTTCTCCCTCTTATCTTCCTCTAGTTATATTTAGTAATTTTTCAGGTTGAGTTAGCCTTGATATTGTTAGACAGTTTGTAGTAGATGCTCATGACTAATGACACCCCGATGTCGGGCTTTTCTTTTCCGCACTTCTGTTTTTCTTTGATTTGAACTCCTTAAATGAAGGTTTTATGTTAAATAGTATTGAAATTATCTTTGAAATGAAAATATCGGTTTGTTTTGGAAATGAGTCGGCTTGCCTAGTTCCACGATAGGCTCCATCATGACAGGGGTTAGTTTGGGTCGTGACATATGACCTATCAGATTAGTTAGTTCCGTTTTCGGAGAGATTTCGGAATGAATTGAGATGCTTAGTCTCATAATGGAAACCTTAAGTTGGAAAAGTCGACCGGATGTTGACTTATATGTAAATGACCTCGGATTTGAATTATGATGATTACAATAGCTCCATATGGTAATTTTGGACTTAGGAGCGTGTCTGGAAAATTATTTGGAGGTCCGTAGTGGAATTAGGCTTGAAATGGCGAAAGTTGAAGTTTTGGGAAGTTTGACCGGGGGGTTGAATTTTTGCTATCGGGGTCGGAATCCGATTCTGGAAATTGGAATAGGTCCGTAATTTGAAATGTGACTCATAATTTGAAGTCATTCCGGATTGATTTGATGTGTTTCGGCACAAGGTATAGAAGTTGAAATTTCAAAGTTCATTAGGCTTGAATTGGGGTATGATTTGTGGTTTTAGCGTTGTTTGAGGTGACGCACATGCTAGGTGACGGGCGTGTGGGCGTGCACCATGTGAATTGAGACTCTGTTGTTCCCATGGTACTATATATTGGTCCTACTTTGTTGATATTCGTGTTTTCACCATGTGATAAAGTAGTTAAGCTGTCAATCATGCTAGATATCATGTTTAGGCATTATGCGATACTGTTTGGACCCATAGCGGTCGTTTCTTACTGTCATCTCACTGATTTCATTGATATTTAATACTCAGTCATATCCATGCATTCATACCATATCTCAGTCTTAGATATTATTTATTGAAACATCATATCATTGTTGTCGGGCTAGTTTCATGACATTGTGAGCCCGTGAGTGAGACTGGAGAGATTGATGACTGAGAAAGGCCGAGGGCCCGAGTGAGAGTGACATTTTGGGATCGGGCTACATGCCGCAACTTATTATATTGATTATATTTTATATGGATCGGGTTGCATGCTACAACGAGCCTTCGGGCTATATATATATATATCCAGTTGCATGCCGCAACAATATTGGATCGGGTTGCAAGCCGCAACAATATTGGATCGGGCTGCACGTCGTAACAATATAGCGCTTGGACTGAAGCAGCCCCTCCGGAGTCTGTACACACCCCAGTGAGCGTAGATTATTATATATTCGGGATGGACTTCCCAGGGCATGGACTTGCCTTACTTATTTATATTGTGATGAATTTCCCTAGACATGGATCTCGTCCGTTTCATTTACATTTGGGGATAAATTACCCCAGAGCTGGATTGGCCTTATACGGTACTGAATGACTGACTGTCAGTTGATGTGTATGTACATATGGGATGGAATATCCCTGGGACTGGATTGGCCATAAACAGTACCGAGTGACCGAATAATTGTGACCAGTATTTACTTGAGGTCTTTCTACTGAGATGTCGTATTCCTCATATCATGTAGTATTGATCTATTTCATTTGTACCGAGTTTAACTGTTGAACTTGAAAGCATGCCTACATTGTTGTACCATTATTTATATTGGACTGTACCTGCGGAGCTCGTCACTACTTTCAGCCCAGAGGTTAGTCTTATTACTTATTGAGTTAGTTGTACTCATACTACACTCTGCACCTCGTGTGCAGATCCGGGTGCTCCCGAATACGGCGGCTGCTAGATTTCGAAGTTAAATCTGCTAGGAACTATCAAGGTAGCTGCTTGACGTCCCCAGACTCGATTCCTTTCCTGTTTAATTATTGTACTGTTCTATATTTTCAGACAGTGATTTTTATCCGTCAGACTTTGTATTCATATTAGATACTCATGTACTCAATGACACTGGGTTTTGGGTGTGTGATATTTGAAATTGTGAGTTTCTTCCGCTGAAATTTATTATTTTGTTCTCAAACTTATAAGATATGGTGGTTTATTTATATTGTTGGCTTGCTTAGTATTGAGATAGGCGCCATCACGACTGGTGAGATTTTGGGTCGTGACCAGTCATGTCGTGGGACTTGTTAGTATACTTGGTTGGGGTCCAATAGGGCTCGGATGAGTTTTGGAAGGAATTTTGGAAGAGTTTGGTGTTTTAAGCATAAGCATGTAATGATCCAAAGGTCCATTTTTAGTTCTAGAGATCGAAATTCAATTTTGAGACTTTCGGGAGTTTGCTAATGAATTATAAGAATGATCTGGAATGTTTGGTCTAATTTCATCAAGTCGCGATTGGGTTTTTAGCGCGAAACATGGGTTAATTATTTAACGAGCGAAATTGGTATCACATTAAGTAAATGAGCTCCGAATTGAGTTTTGATTGAACGAGTAGGTTCGTATTGTTATTTTTGACTCATAGGAATAAGAATCGTCAAATTCCGAGTTCGTATGATGGAGTTAGAGTCTTTTTAGTGAAACATAAAATATTGATGTAAACAATTCTGGTGCGCACCTTTAGCGATCAAATTCGGCACTTATAGTGACAAGAATTGGACTTTTAGAGACCAGGATAATGTTATTATTGGGTAGAAACTTAAGGACCAAAAATGGTCATTTTCTTCATTTCGTTTTGGATTTTTGGAGCAAAGTTCTTGGGCGATTTTGAGGATTTCTTCAAGACTTCAACTTGGGTAAGTGTCCTATATCCAAAAGTGATTATATTTCATAAATCAATGGTTATATTTATCATTTAAATTGGATTTAAATGAAAGAAATTGGGATTTTTGAAAAATATTTTAAAAACGGAAAATTTAGATTTGGAGGCCGAGTTGTTATCGGAATTTGATAAAATTTATATGGTTGAACTCGTATCGGAATGGGTGTTCGGATTTAGTGAAAATTTTGTCGGGTTCCGAGATGTGGGCCCCGTGTTGACTTTTGGTTGACTTTTTAAATATGAAATTCTAAGTCGACGTTTTAACATCCGAAATTATTTTTGATGAATTTTAATGAAGTTATACAATTAATTTGGATATATTTGAGCTGTCCGGAGGTCAATTCAAGCAAGAAGGCGATTTTGGAATATCGGCCTAACTTCAAAAAGGTAAGTATTTTACCTAACCTTGAGTGGGAAATTACCCCTTAGACATTGAGTCTTATGTGGATATTGTGTAATTTGAAGCCGTGTACGCGGGGTGGCGAGTACATACTCGGGCTTATATGTGCAAATTTTATTGGTTTAAAGCCTTAGGCATTTTTATTTATTAAATTAGATAATTGTTAGCATTTAGTAAATCCTTGAATTGTCATTCCTCATTTCTTGTTTGTCGAGTCTGTATTTTATATGATAATTTAGTGTGAATGTCACTTGGATTTTTATGTGAATTCCATGTGTTTGTTGATTTGATATTTTCTTGAAATTAAAATTTATTATGGATTCCTTATCTACAAATAATTATTAAATAAGTTTAAATTGAGGCGTTAATATATTTATAAAAAATATTAGATTTAAGAAGGCGTTGTTCCTTGATGAATTAATTTTCAGCTCATGTTGTTAAAATTGGTATTGAGTTATAAAGGACGTAAATCATATTGAGGCAAAGTGTTAAATTGTGAAATATTATTTCGTTGAGTTGTTCACTCACTGATAATTTTGTTAAGATTTTGTACACATTATGGTCGAGCCATGGGCTCCTTATTGAGAAAATTAATGTATTGCTGATTTTTGTGGCAAGTTGTAATATTTGAGCACTAGATGTGCAATTTGTGATATTGGCACGTGATATTGTTGAGAGGTTTGTTCGAGTGTTTTCATGAGGTTTTTGCCGTGCTATTGTAATTATTGATATATGCACATGTGTCGTGCCAAGGCGAGCTATATATGTGAGTTTGCGCATGTAACGAGACAAGGTAGGAATATTATTATGCGCGTGCGGCGAGACATGGCGCACATTTAATTTATTATTGCGCACGTGGCGAGACAAGGTGGGCTATGTCGGGGATTGATTTGTGATGACTTGTGATGGCCTAGGGGCATTGTTGTTGAAATTTATTTATGATTTGGGACTACGAAGCGGTACCTTGGGAGTGTCTTTTTGTTGATATTTCTCTATGGCTGCACTTGCCTTTGGTTATTTTATTTTTTTGTAATATATAAATTTATGTGTTCTCTGTGATGTATTATTTGACATAATATTAAGTGTTTTGTATTTCTTGTAGTATTATGTTGGCTTTTTCATACGAGACTCTGAGGATTTGTATTTGTGATGACCCGAAAGGTCATCTTTAAATCTAATATTCATTTCTATGTTCTGAGACCTCGAATAGCACCTTTTAGCATTCCTCGACTTGCTTTCACAGTCCATAAATTTATTTTGGAAAGTTTTTATGTGAAAAGTTGATTAAAATGTAAAATAGAGCTTCAAAACTCATTTGAGTTGACTCCGATCAACGTTTTGAGCAAACGGAACCGGATCCGTAGTTTCGATAGGTTCGTATCAAAATTTGGGACTTGGGCGTATGCCTAGAATTTAATTTGGAGGTCCCTAACTTGAGTTATCGCCATTTATTGAAAACTAGAAATCTAAAGGCTAAAGATTTCCAAACTTTGACCGTGAGTGTGACTTTATCGATATCGGACTCAGATTGAGATTTCGAGAGTTGGAATAGCTCCGTTATGTCATTTATGACTTGTGCGCCAAATTTAAAATTATTCCAGATTCATTTAGTACGTTTCGGCGCGGGTTTTATAAAGTGAAAGTGTGAAACTCATAAGTCCGAATTAAGGTGTGAATTGTAATTTTGACGTTATTTGACGTGATTTGAGACCCCGAGTGGCTCGGGTGAGTTTCGGACGTG
Source organism: Nicotiana tabacum (assembly GCF_000715075.1). Lineage (NCBI taxonomy): Eukaryota > Viridiplantae > Streptophyta > Magnoliopsida > Solanales > Solanaceae > Nicotiana > Nicotiana tabacum. Next base: position 137,101,415 of record NC_134102.1, read on the forward strand.
TTTTAGACGATTTTGGTAAAGATTTGCAGGTCTGGTTCTGGTGTTTCGCACCAGCGACTTTTGGAGCGCAAGTGCGGCCCCGCCTCTGCGGAGAGCCTCATCGCTTCTGTAATTTGAAGCCTGGGCAGCCTACTCGCTTCTGTGAGAAAATGGTCACAGATGCGACAATCGCTTTTGCGGTTTGGCGATCGCAAATGCGGAAGGTACCGCTTATGCGGTTCCTTCATGCGCTTCTACACAGCCGCAAATGCGGCTCAATTTTCGCAGATGCGGACACTCACTTGGCAAGCCCATTTCATAGATGCGATATTTTTCTCGCAAATGCGAGCCAGCAGATGCGGAAATTTGTCCGTAGATGCGAAAATGCTGGACAGAATACATAAAAAAATCGGGTGTTAGCCACTTTTACTCATTTTTGAGTTTTGAGTCTCGGATTTGGGCGATTCCAAAGGAGATTTTCACGAATTCGACTTGGGTAAGTGTTCTATAGCCGAAAGTGATTATATTTCATAAATCCATGTTTAGATTCATCGTTTATTTCGTATTTAGATGGAAGAAATTGAAATTTTTGTAAAACTTTCCAAAAATAAAAATTTAGGATTTGAAAGGCAATCCGATGTCGGAATTTGATAATTTAAGTATGGTTGAACTCGTATCGGAACAGGTGTCCGGATTTCGTGATGTTTCATCGTGCTCCGAAAAGTGGGCCCCACGTTGACTTTTGGTTGACTTTTCCGAAAATGACTTAAATTAAGTCTCTTTCGAATTGTGAATAATTTCTAAAGCTCCAATTGAATTTTTGGCCAATAATTTAATAGGTCTGATTGGTTTGGAGACTAATTCGAAAGGAAAAGTTGTGGCCGAGTGATCACTTGAAATTGCAAAACGAGGTAAGTGTCGTGGTTAACCTTGACTTGAGGGAATAGAACCCTTGAATTATTTGTTACGTGAATTTTATGTGTAATGACGTATAGGCGAGGTGACGAGTGTCTATACGTCGTCAAATCGATTGTTTGCATATTTATCTAAAAATCATAAATTATTTTAAATCATGAATTAATTATTATATTAATTATTTCTCTCATATTTCTTGTCCAATATTATGTCTTGAATTCATGTTATAATTGCAACATGCTTATTTGAATTATGTGTCTTAATTGCTACTTGACATTTAGCACATTAAATATTAAATTGCCTATTTGCTTCCTGATTTTCACAATTAATTGTTACTTGTCATTACTTGTTTCCCAAATAAATCATAATCATTGTATGCCTTGTTGCCTAATAATTTCTTATTTAATGTGATATTTATTGGAAAAGTTTTACATTTAAGAATTGTTAAATTATATTGTTGGAGCGGGTTGCACGCCACAACAGATTTATTTTAAAGTTTATATTGTTGGAGCGGGTTGCACGCCGCAACGGAATAATTGAAAGTTTATATTGTTGGAGCGGGTTGCACGCGCAATGGAATTTAATTGAAATATTATATTGTTGGATAGGGTTGCACTCCGCAACAGATTTTATTCTAAGTTTATATTGTTGGAGCGGGTTGCATGCCGCAACGAAAATTAATTGAAGGTTTATGATTGCTGAATTGACTTAAATTATTGATATGATTTACCGGTCTTACTTCTTTTCATGTTATTATTATTATTATTGCATACAGATTAATGTAAGCAACCCGCCTTAGCCTAGTCACTACTTCGTCGAGGTTAGGCTCGGCACTTATAGAGTACATTGGGTCGGTTGTACTCATACCACACTCTACACTTCTTGTGCAGATACCGGAGTTGGTCCCAGCGGCGTACTATAGATTCGCTCGGATTCGGCTATCAGAGGAATCTTGAGGTATAGTTGCACGACGTTCGCAGCTCTGAAGTCCCTTTCCACCTTATCTTGGATATGTGCTTTCTTTAAGACAACTTTATTTTTATCCAGACCCTTGTTTGTATTATTCTAGAAGCTCGTGCACTTGTGACTCCAGTTCTGGGATGGTATTTAGACATCATATTATTTTTGGTTTGCACATTTAAATTCAGATATTAATTCGGTTGTTGGTTTCTTTATTTTTAATTAAAATGAATTGTTAAAACTGGTTTAAATTATTCTAACATTGGCTTGCCTAGCAAGTAAAATATTAGGCGCCATTACGGTTCCGAAGGTGGGAATTTCAGGTCGTGACAGTATTTCTGGTTTGTACTTGTTCTTAATGATTGAGTTGTTTTAAATAAAATAAATTACTATTATGTTTTAATTTAATAAATTTTATATCCAAATCAGTAGCTTATCTGATGCTTTATTTTAATTAAAATATCATTTTCTTTGAAATTCCATTTTCTTCACTCAAACTATTTCAAAAATAAACTCATTTCTTTGTTGAAATTAAATTGATCATGCAAATTTTATGTATTGATATATTTGGCACGAGAGTTGTCTGTGTAGCTGTGATAAAGATATGGGCGTGAGGTATAGTGAGAATATAAAAGGGGGCTGAGACCCGTATTTTATGATTTTTATATAAGGATTATTTATTTGAAGAAATATATTCGGAGGGTATTTATTCGAAAGAATTATATGTGAAAGATTTATATTTGAAGGACTTGTTTAATTGGTTGTACTTGTGTTTCTTATTCGTCTGAGTAATAATTATGGTGTTATTGTTGCCTTGCTGTTTATATTACTAGTTGGTTATTGTTGCTATCACTGCTATTTGTTCCATATTATTTTTGTATGCTATATTGCATAAGTTATTTGACTAGTGAGTATCTTGACTATACCTTGTCACTACTCCACCGAGGTTAGTCTCGATACTTACTGGGTACCGACTGTAGTGTACTCATACTATACTTCTAAACATTTTTGTGCAGAGCCAGGTAAATTGGAGTCAGTTGATCGCTAGCTAGATGTACGGATCTTGCTGTAGAGACTCAAGGTAAACCTTTGCTGCGTTCACAGGCTTCAGAGTCACCTTCTGATATTGTTCTCGCACTGTTTTATTTCTACTTCAAAATAGTTGTATTTATAGGCTTTCTACTAACTCAGTAGAGCTTATGACTTGTACTACCGGTTTTGGGATTGTACGTATTAGATAGAGATTTCTACTTCACATTTGTCAGTATTTAATTAATATTGTTATTATTTCAGTAAATGTTAGGCTTACCTAGTCCCTAAGACTAGGTGCCATTACGACATCCTACGGAGGGAGATTTGGGTCGTGACAATGATGAATGTCTCGTTGATAAGTTCTGGATTATCCTAGAACTTGTAGGGGAAAGTTATTTTTACAGCTAACCGAATACTCAATCGAGTTTCCCATAGCAAGACGCAATCCATTCCATATGAAAATGGAATAGTAGGAAGCCCAACTTAAATATTTTAAAGTGTGGGGGTGCTTAGCTAAAGTGCAAGTTCCTAACCCGAAACGGGTAAAGATCGGACCGAAAGTTATTGATTGTGTTTTCATAGGATATGCAACAAATAGTAAGGCATATCATTTTCCGGTTCATAAATAAAACAAATACTGACATTCATATTAATACGGTAATTAAATCAGATAATGCTGAATTCTTTGAGAATATTTATCTGTATAAAAAGGAATGTGAGTCATCTAGTGGAATATCTAAGCGACCTCGGGAAGAAGCAAAGGAAAGTACACCTAATGAGGTGAATCCAAGATGTAGTAATCGTAAAAGGATAACTACTTCTATTGGATCGGATTTTCTGACATTCTTATGAGAAAATGAGCTTCAAACTTTGAAAGAAGTTATGTCTTCCTCGAAAAGAAGCAGTCAATAATACTAAATCCATCTCAAAAATATGAAAAGATAGTGCAATATTGTAACTAGTCCAATATAACGGATAAATACTCATGACACTAATAAAATGACTGTGGAGCGACTCTAAGATTTCAAAAGAAAAGACGATAACAATATAAACTCTTCGCCCAAGCAAACAAGTGCGGGGCTCACCGGGAACTATTAACTCGTATTCTCTAATTAACGAAATCCTCACTTGTGTCAACTGCTGTTTTTGTAAAAAAAAAAAATAGCGGGGAGTGAGTCGCTAGCTCAGTGAGTAATAACACTTAACCACAGCCATTTTTAATTGGGGACAAGTCAGAAAATATGCTAGTATATTAAAGAGAAAATATTATAAGAATGCCCTTTCAGAAACAATAACCAATAATTAGTCTCATCATGTGTTTCATGTAATATAAATCAATTGACAATTCGATAATAAGCTCGGTAAACACTGTATAATATCAATATTCATGTTTGGGAGGTTTTCAAGAAAGGATCATATAATTTGTATCACTGTATGGACCCTTCTAAAAGGAGTCAAATTTAACTGTAAGTCCCTACTCGAGGAAAAATTATAACTGTATGCTAGTTCTACATTTCCATTAGCGAGGGCTATGACTGTACTCGGTAATCTGTAAATACAAGGTGCACCGGGTCTAACGAACCCGCCGTTAGCTACGGGATCCTTCAAAGTCTCCTCCCATTCATACTTTTCTTTGTAAAATCTTCACATGGAAGCATTTTCAAAATAGTACAGGGCATTTTAATTCTTATCAAATCATGTAATTCAATTTCGGTAACGGTAATCATATCTCTAGTAACAGTAAAACATGTCTAGTAACAGTGAGAACATTTTAAATAACTGTTACATCTCAAGTAACGGTAAAACATATCTAGTAACGATGAAAATATCAAGTAAAGGACTTGTCCCACATGCAAATTGCAAAGCATCGGTAACACATTTATTTTCAAAATCATATATAAACCATGAAGATTATGAAAATACAATTTGTGGTAAGATTACTACTCACAATACTCGTGCCGAAATATTGAATTTGTCGCTGCGAGCACTTCGTTCGACTTCTTCAATTTCCTATATCATTACAAAACCAATTCATGTATCAACACCACAAGTACTGGCATAGTCAGTTAAATTCGGTCAAATTTAATCAATTCTCATGAGCCAATTCCTTGGAGTCTGACGGTGGACAGTGAATTACTGGAACCAAGAATTCCCAAAGTTGGCCTCAAACGTGAAAAATACTATCAGATCCTATGCATCTATTTCTTCTCTTAGTTAACAATTTTTCTTTCCTCTTTCACGTTCTACTGCTTAGTGCCAAGCACTTCTCTCTCCAAAATTTCTTTTTGACTCATTATGTTTGCAGAACACTTGCCTCTCCTAGGTTATTTCTCATGGGCTGATTCGGCCCTCTTTTCAGTTATTATATTTTTTTTTTCTAAATGACCAATATGTCCCCATAAGGTATTATATTCTCTCTACCTTATAAAATTCGGTCCCCGAATTTAGCTTAGGTACATACCTGTAGATTGAAATAAATGAGGATACTTGACTCCCATATCATCTTCTACTTCTCATGTAGCTTCTTTAACTGTATGATTTATACATAAGACTTTCACAAACTCAATTTCTTTTGATCATAGCTTTCTTACTTGTCTATCAACAATAGCCATTGGCTCCTCCTCGTAAGATAACTTCGCATCAAGCGGTATAGTTGATGCTTCAAGCACTTGAGATAAGTCTGATATATATTCTATGAGCATGGAGACATGAAACACTTGATAAATAAGAGACAGCTCTGGAGGAAGTGTCAAGCGGTATGCCATAGCTCCCACTGGTCAAGTATCTCATATGGTCCTACATATATAGGGCTCAACTTACCTCCTTTAAATCAAATTACGCATTTCATAGGGAAAACTCATAGGGACACTCCATCCCTAATTGTGAAAACTATGTCCCTTGACTTTTGTCTAATTTGAGTTGTGAATAATCTAATCACTAGACCTTGTCAATACCTTCTTGTACTAAGTCAGGTCTTAATAAGTTAGCCTCATCGGCTTCAAACCATCCGATAGGAGAATGACATCGTATATTATACAAGGCTCCATATTGTGCCACCTATATACCATATTAAAAGCTATCATTGTAGGCAAATTGTTATAGATATATTACTAAGCGTACAAACTACCTTCAAACTCAAAATGCAAGCTCTCAAAATATCCTTCAAGATCTGTATAGTACGTTCAGACTACTTGTTTGTCTGCTGATGAAATACAGTACTAAGATCTACTCGTGTAACCAATACTTCTTGGAAAGATTTTCAAAATCGTGCAGTAAATTGTAAGCTTCTATCAGAAATGGTAGACAATAGACCCATAGACTTTGACAATTTTTCATTCATGTATATTTGGGCATATTCATTCTTAGCATGAGAAGTTTTGACAAATAAAAGGTGTGCCTACTATATAAGCCAAATTTGTAATTCCCACATATAATTATAACCTCTAATTATGTCATGTATTTTTGTCACAAACTCACTTTGATTTTATTCCATTTTTACTTTGGAATCTCGAGCTGTTGTAGTAGACCCGTGAGTTACAAATATTGACATGCTAACAAGTCAAACAGTTAGAAATAAGGTTAAGCAAATCTTCCTTCTTTCCTTTCCCACAAATACAATTTTCTTCTAGTCATAGTACACCTTATTAGACCCTGAATGTACGGTGAATCTAGAGTTGCAAGCACCTCAAGAAATGACTCATCTTAACTTATCTACATCCGGTACTCAACTTTTTACCTAGTCAAAAAATATAATTTCTATCACTAGTCACATCCTTGCTTTTTGTTACGACCTAATTTCATATTAGGCCGTGATGGCGCCTAACGCCGCCGCTAGGCAAGCCAACTGTGAACTAGTCACGTGATTTCTTATTTTTAACAAATTCTTTTCCAAGTAATTAAACTTTCTTTAATATAATAAAGAATTTGAGAAATAATTGATCTAAAATAAATAACACAAAAGAAACTATGTGCAACCATAATCATAGAATAAAACCAAAACCGCAAGTCTACTAGTGTGTGCCAAGACCTGGTGTCACAAGTGTATGAGCATCTAGTAGAATATACAAAAGAATACTAGTCTACTGTCCGAAGTGAAATAGACAGAAAAAATACAATCAAAGAAAAGACTCTGGCTACTGCAGAACGGGCTAAGAAGGTAGCTCACCGTGAAGCCTCGAAGGGGTAATCAAGTGCGCGCGCCAGACTGATATCTAGATGCACCTGCCTCAGATCCTGCACATTTAAGTGCATAAGTAAAGCGTTAGTACATAAACAACATGTACCCAGTAAGTATCCGGTCTAACTTCGAAGAAGTAGTGACGAGGGGTCGACTTTGACACTTACTATGGGCTAACAATAATATGTCACAATTTTAATTAAGCATGGATTACAAGAAGAATACTAAAAGCCCAATAATAGGAAACAATAACTAATCCTTTCAGCAATATTAAGTCCCAAATTTGGTTTTCCATCATCTAACAATTTATATCTCAAGCCAAAGAAGCAATATCAATTATTATTGGCTCTAAAGATTTATCATGCACAAATTATGCCTAGGTCGTATGGCCCGATCCAACATAATATTTAAACTACACACTACCAAGGGTCGAACGGAACGAACCATAGATGCATCTATCTGCTACCGAGGCGTTCGGCCCACTCCACAAATAGAAAATATTTTAAGGAAAACACAAATTCTCAATAACAGTCAAGTGTTCTATTCACAACTTCAAGTAAGAGAAATTTAATTTTTTTATCAGGTTTCAAAAGACTTAAGCAATTAAGTTAAGAAGTAGGGTACAAACATTGTAAGTATAACATGATATGAGTCCTAGACTACCCGGACAATAGCATAATTAGTAGCTACGTGCGGACTCTCGTCACCTCGTGCGTACGTAGCCCACACAAATAGAAGCACATTTTAATTCAATTTACCTATGAGGTTCATTCCCTCTTACAAGGTTAGAAAAGAGACCTCGTTTCAAGGCCTACTTCTAGGTCCAAGAATGTTCTCACACCCTCAATTTGGTGCCAAATCAACCCAAAACTAATCAAATAGTATATAAACTAATCAATACATGCTCAAAAGTTCGTATCCCAACTATTAAAGAGGTTACCCAACCCTAAATGTAAGATTCTTAAAATTCACCCCCCGAGCCCACGTGCCCGGATTCCAAAATTCTTTGTAGAAAGTTATTACACATAACCTCATGAACTCAAATATATGATTTTTACTAGATTCCATAATAAATTTCATGATTAAATCTCATTTTTATCAAAAACCTAGGTTTTTCTCGTAAAACCTATGATTTCCACTAATTTACATGTTATAGTCTACCCATACATTATGTATTTAACCCATATTTGGTAGGAATTACTTACCTCAAGGTGTTAGATAAAAATACCCTCTCTAAGAGCTCCAAGAATCGCCCAACAATGGAATAAATGAGCCAAAATGACTAAGTCCCACATTAAATAAAGGATTCTGCCTTTAGCGGTTTCCGCACCTGCGGAGGGAATTCCACTTCTGCGGGACCGCTTTTGCAGTCAAAAGTCTGCTTCTGCGGAACCGGCCTAGCCACGCGTCCTTCGAACCTGCGAATCCAGGGCCGCTCCTGCGGCCGACTCTTTCGCGCCTGCGAACACAGCCGCTTATGTGGTCACAGTCATCGCACCTGCGCGTTCGCAGGTGCGCCAAACTCCTCGCACCTGCAGATCCTGGGTAGTCTTGGCTTGCTCGCTTTTGCGACTCCTGGCTCGCACCTGTGAGCTTGCACCTGCGGCTGGCCAAGTGCAGGTGCGATTACACTAGCAGCTGGGAATTTCAATTATTGCTCCAAAGTTTCAACTTAGTCGACCCTCGTCCGATCGATACCTGGGGCCCCCGAGGCCCTGCCCGAATATACCGACAAGTTTAAAATCATAAAACGGACCCGTGCGAACACTCGGAATGCCCAAAACCACATTAAAACTAATAATCACACCCCCAAACCAATTGGATCAAAATTATGAACTTTAAGTTCTTCAATTTACTCCCAAAGCGCCGAAACGTACTTACACTGCTCGGATTGACACCAAATTTTGCGTGCAAGTCTTAAATGACATTAAGGAACTAATCCCGGTCTTAGAATTCCATTCGGACCTCGATATCACCAAAACATACTCTAAATAAAATTGAAAGAACTTCAAGAACCTTCAAGGAACCAACTTTCAATATTAGGTGCCAAAACGCTCTCGGGTAATCCACAACCCGGTCCGGGAATACACCCAAGTCTGAAATCACCATATAAACCTATTGGAACCGTCAAATCCTGATTCCGAGGTCGTTTACTCAAAATATTGACCGAAGTCAAACTTAGCCTTTTAAAGCCAACTTAAGGAACCAAGTGTTCCGATTTCAACCCGAACCCTTCCAAATCTCGAACTAACCATACTTGCAAGTCATAAAATAGTAAAAGCATATACGAGGAGTCTTATTTAGGGGAACGGGGTTCTAAAAAGCAAAACGTTCGGTCGGGTCGTTATATTCTCCACCTCTTAAACAAACGTTCATCCTCGAACGGGCCTAGAATCATACCTGGAGTGCTGAATAAGTGTGGGTATCTGCTCCTCAAGTCCTCTTCGGCCTCCTAAGTTGCTTCCCCGACTGGTTGGCCCCTCCACTGGACTTTTACTGCAGAAATCTTCTTGGACCTCAACTGGCGATCCTGCCTATCAACAATGGCAACTGGCTCCTCTTCATAACCCAGACTCTCATCTAACTGAATCGTGTTAAAGTCTAATACATTTGACAAGTCGGCATGATACCTCCGGAGCATAGACACGTGAAAGACCGAATGAACTCCCGATAGACTGGGAGGCAAAGCAAGCTCATAAGCAACCTCTTCAACTCGTCTCAACACCTCAAATGGGCCTATAAACCTTGGGCTCAACTTGCCTTGCTTCCCAAATCTCATGATCCCCTTCATGGGCGAGACTTTCAAGAGAACCTTCTCGCCTACCATAAATGATAAGTCACGCGCCTTTTGGTCCGCGTAACTCTTCTGTCTAAACTATGTTGTGCGAAGTCGTTCCTGAATCAACTTTACCATTTTCAAGGCATCCTTCACCAAATCAGTACCATATAACTTAGCCTCATCGGGCTCAAACCACCCGATGGGGGAACGACATCGCCGACCATATAAAGCCTCAAATGGAGCCATCTCGATGTTGAACTAGTAACTGTTGTTTTAAGAAAACTCTGCCAAAGGAAAAATTGATCCCATTATTCCCCAAAGTCAATCACACATGCTCTGAGCATGTCCTCCAAGATCTAAAATGTTCGCTCCGACTGCCCGTCGGTCTGTGGATGAAATGCGGTGCTGAGCTCTACACGGGTCCCCAACTCACTCTATACTGCTCTCTAGAAATGCAAAGTAAACTGAGGACCTCTGTCTGACATGATGAAAATAGGCACACCATGTAGCCGAACTATCTCCTGGATATAAATTTAGGCCAATCTCTCTGAAATATATATAGTCATCACAGGAATGAAATGTGCCGACTTGGTCAATCGGTCTACAATGACCCAAACTGCATCAAACTTCCGCAAGGTCCGCGGCAACCCAACTACAAAGTCCATAGTAATGCGCTCCCACTTCCACTCAGGTATAGTCATCTGCTGGAGTAGGCCTCCTGGCCTCTGGTGCTCATACTTAATCCACTGGCAATTTAGGCATCTGGCTACATACTCAACTATGTCTTTCTTCATCTGCCGCCACCAATAATGCTGCCTCAGGTCGCGATACATCTTTGTAGCACCTGGATGAATAGAATACCGAGAATTGTGTGCCTCCTCTAGAATCCTCTCCCTCAAGCCATCAATATTTAGAACACATAGACGACCCTGGAGTCGCAGAACACCGTCCTTTCCGATAGAAACCTCCTTGGCACTACCCTGCAGTACCGTCTCTCTGAGAACCATCAAGTGCGAATCATCAAACTGTCGAGCCTTGATCTACTCTAATAGTAAAGACTGGGCAACGGCGCATGTAAGAACTTGGCTGGGCTCTGAAATATCCAACCTCACAAGTCTGTTAGCCAAAGACTGAATGTCCAAGGCTAGTGGCCTCTCCTCCGCTGAAATTAATGCCAAGCTACCCATACTCTCTGCCTTCCTGCTCAAGGCATCCGCGACCACATTCACCTTGACCGGATGATAAAGAATGGTGATGTCATAGTCCTTCAGTAACTCAAGCCACCTATGATGCCTCAAATTGAGATCCCTTTGCTTGAACAAATGCTGCAAGCTATGATAATCAGTGTAAATCTCACAAGACACCCCATATAAATAATGTCTCCAAATCTTAAGAGCATAAAAAATCGCGGCCAACTCCAAATCGTGCACTGGATAATTCTTCTCATGGGGCTTTAGCTGATGTGAAGCATATGCAACAACTTGCCCCTCCTACATCAATACACAACCCAAGCTAACGCGTGAAGCGTCGCAATAAACTGTATACATCCTCGAACCGGAAAGGCAATACTAGGACTGGTGTTGTAGTCAAAGTTGTCTTGAGCTTCTGGAAGCTCGTCTCACAATCATCGGACTAACAAAACTGAGCACCCTTCTGGGTCAATCTAGTCAAAGGTGCTGCAATAAATGAGAAGCCTTCCACGAACTGGCGATGATAACCTGCTAACCCCAAGAAGCTCCTGATGTCAGTCGCCGAAGTAGGACGAGGCCAACTCTGAACTGCCTCAATATTCTTGGAATCCACCTTAATACCCTCGCCTGATACAACATGCCCCAAGATTGCTACAGAATCTAGCCAAAATTCACACTTGGAGAACTTAGCATATAGCTTTTGTTCCCGCAAGGTCTGAAGCACCACTCTCAAGTGCTACTCGTGCTCCTCCATGCTATGTGAGTAAATCAAAATGTCATCAATGAAGACAATAACAAACGAATCAATATAAGGCCTGAACAACCTGTTCATCAAGTCCATAAACGTCGTTGGGGAGTTAGTCAAGCCGAAGGACATCACCAGAAACTCATAATGGACATATCTAGTATGGAAAGCAGTCTTCGGAACATCTGAGTCCCGAATCTTCAACTGATGGTACCCTAACCTCAAGTCGATCTTAGAGAACACCCTGGCACCCTACAACTGGTCAACCAAATCATCAATACGCGGCAAAGAGAACTTGTTCTTGATGGTAACTTTGTTCAATTGGCGGTGATCCATGCACATCCGCATTGTCCCATCTTTCTTCTTCACAAATAGCACTGGGGCACCCCAAGGTGATACACTTGGCCTGACAAACCCCTTTGCTAGAAACTCCTCAAGATGCTCATTCGGAGCCATACGGTACGGTGGGATAGATATAGGCTGGGTACCTGGAGCCAAGTCAATACAGAAGTCGATATCAAGATTTGGTGGCATGCCTGGAAGATCAGAAGAAAACACATCGGAGAACTCCCGGACTACTGGTACTGAATCAATCGTCGGAGACTCTGCACTAGTATCCCAAACATAGGCTAGATAAGCCAAACAACCCTTCTCAACCATGTGTTGAGCCTTCATAAAAGAGATAACCTGACTAGATGTACTAACAGACGAACCCTTCCACTCCAATCTAGGCAACTCTGGTATCGCTAAGGTAACGGTCTTGGCATGGCAATCAAGGATAGCGTGATATGGGGATAGACAGTCCATGCACAGGATGACCTCAAAGTTGGTCATATCAAGCAACAAAAGATCCGCTCTAATCTCACATCCACAGAATGTGACCACACAGGACCGATAGATCTGATCCACAATAACAGAATCGCCTACAAGAGTGGACACATAAACAGGAGTGCCCAAGGACTCTCATGGAATATCCAGGAAATGAGCAAATGGAGATGAAACATATGAATAGGTAAACCCTAGATCAAATAATATCGAAGCATCCCTACCGCAGACAGAAATAATACCTATGATTATGGCATTTGAGGCCACTGCATCTTGTCTGGCCGAAAAAGCATAGAACCTCGCTGGGGCACCGACTGGCCGACCCCCATCTATTTGGGCTGCAGCTGGCTGTCCTGCACCTTCTTGGACTCCACTTCTAGGACGGCCCATATCTGTATGTCCTCCGCCTCTGGGCGTCCGGACAGCTGGTGGTGTAATCATGGGCAGTTGGACCTGCTGCACTGCCTTGCCCCGAAGCCTTGGGCAGAATCTCCGCACATGACTGAAATCCCCGCACTCAAAGAACCCTCCCGGTACTGTGTTCTGCTTCCCTGAAGTCTGACCTTGATGGACTGAATACCCACTGGAAGAACCCTGAATGGATGGTAGGCGGTATGAACTCTCCGGCATGGCGCTAAAGTAGGCGCTGGAAGAACCTTGGTGGCCTGACTACCCACTGGAAAGACCCTGAATAGCCGGTGGACGGTATGAACTCTCCGGCATGGAATTGAAATAGGGTCTCGCCGGAGCACCCCAAGGAGGTGGTGGTGCTGGATATTTGGGCCTACTGGATTAACCACTCCCAAACTGGCCTCGGCCCCCTGCCGGGGCACTTTTAAACTCCCCAGAATAACGGACCCTTTTGTCCCTCTGCATCTGCTCTCTAACTCTCTGACGGTAACCCTCAATCCTCCGAGCTATCTTCACTACTAGCTGGTAAGAAGTCCCCATCTCAACCTCCCGGGCCATAATAGCCCGAATACCTGAGTGCGACCCCGCAACAAACCTCCGCACTCGCTCCGTCTCAGTAGGAAGTATCATAAGTGCATGGTGAGACAACTCAGAGAATCTCGCCTCATAATTGGTCACTGACATATGACCTTGCTAGAGCTACCTAAACTGAAACCGCAACTCTTTCCTCTGAGAGGATGGAATATACTTATCCAAGAATAGGCGTGTAAACTTGTCCCAAGTCATGGGAGGAGAACCTGCCGACCTGCCAAGAAAATAAGATTACCACCACCTACGGGCCCTACCCTCCAGCTGGAAAGTAGTGAAATCCACCCCGTGGAAATCTAATATCCTCATGTGGTACAGTCTGTCCCTACAGTGATCAATGAATCCAGGGAATCCTCATGTCGCTCACCTCCGAAGACAGGAGGGTGTAGCCTAGTCCATCTATCCAATAGATTTTGCGGCTCGTCGGCCGAAGCTGGTCTAGGCTCAGGTGTCGCTGTTGCAACTGGCTGGGCATCGCCCATGGGTAGTGCACCCGGGGTTTGATATACGGTAGCCGCATGTCCTGGAGCCTGAGCAGTAGGGGTCTGTGCTCCCCCTCCCACCTGAGATGTGGCTGGGTCTGCTGGAAATAAACCAACCTGGGTCATAGAATCCATGAACCGTAGCATACGGCCCATGACCTCCTGAAAGCCCTGTGCTGACATGAAATCAACCGGGGCAGGCTCTGCTACGGGCACCTCGCCCTGATCCTCAATAATAGGGTCCTCCATTGGATCCGCTGGTGGTGCAACTGGGGCAATTTTGGGACGTCCTCGTCCCCTACCTCGGGCATGGTGCCCTCCCCCGACCTCTGCCTCGGCCTCTAGCAATAGGGGGATCAGCCCCTCCCGGGTTTGGAATGTCTGTCGTGCGCGTTCTCACCATCTGTGAGAGAATAAGAGAAGAAACTTAGTACATCGTTAACTGCACGATAGGAGATGAATGAAGAGTAGTTTCCTAATACCCTATAGCCTCTCGAATATAAGTACTAACGTCTGTGCACCGATCCGCAAGATTCTATTAGGCTTGCCCATAACTTGTGAGACCTACGTGAACCTAGTGCTCTGATGCCATGTTGTTACGACCCAATTTCATATTAGGTCGTGATGGCGCCTAACGTCACCGCTAGGCAAGCCAACTGTGAACTAGTCACGTGATTTCATCTTTTTAACAAATTCTTTTCCAAGTAATTAAACTTTCTTTAATATAAGAAAGAATTTGAAAAATAATTGATCTAAAATAAATAACACGAAAGAAACTATGTGCAACCATAATCATAGAATAAAACCAAAACTGCAAGTATACTAGTGTGTGCCAAGACCTGGTGTCACAAGTGTATGAGCATCTAGTAGAATATACAAAAGAATACTAGTCTACTGTCCGAAGTGAAATAGACAGAAAAAATAAAATCAAAGAAAAGACTCTGGCTACTGCAGAACGGGATCAGAAGGTAGCTCACCGTGAAGCCTCGAAGTGGTAATCAAGTACGCGCGCCGGACTGATATCCAGATGCACCTGCCTCAGATCCTGCACATTTAAGTGCATAAGTAAAGCGTTAGTACATAAACAACATGTACCCAGTAAGTATCCGGTCTAACCTCGAAGAAGTAGTGACGAGGGGTCGACTTTGACACTTACTATGGGCTAACAATAATATGTCACAATTTTAATTAAGCATGGATTACAAGAAGAATACTGAAAGCCCAATAATAGGAAACAATAACTAATCCTTTCACCAATATTAAGTCCCAAATTTAGTTTTCCATCATCTAACAATTTATATCTCAAGCCAAAGAAGCAATATCAATTATAATTGGCTCTAAAAATTTATCATGCGCAAATTATGCCTAGGTCGTACGGCCCGATCCAACATAATATTTAAACTACATACTACCAAGGGTCGAACGGAACGAACCATAGATGCATCTATCTACTACCGACGCATTCGGCCCACTCCACAAATAGAAAATATTTTAAGGAAAACACAAATTCTCAATAACAGTCACGTGTTCCATTCACAACTTCAAGTAAGTGAAATTTAATTCTTTTATCAGGTTTCAAAAGACTTAAGCAATAAAGTTAAAGTAGGGTACAAACATTGTAAGTATAGAATGATATGGGTCCTAAACTACTCGGACAATAGCATAATTAGTAGCTACGTACGGACTCTCGTCACCTCGTGCGTACGTAGCCCCCACAAATAGAAGAACATTTTAATTCAATTCACCTACGGGGTTAATTCCCTCTTACAAGGTTAGAAAGGAGACTTACCTCGTTTCAAGGCCTACTTCTCGGTCCAAGAATGTGATCACACCCTCAATTCGGTGTCGAATCAACCCAAAACTAATCAGATAGTATATAAACTAATCAATACATGCTCAAATGTTCGTATCCCAACTATTAAAGAGGTTACCCAACCCTAAATATAAGATTCTTAAATTTTACCCCCGGGGGGGGGGGAGGGGGACCACGTGCCCGGATTCGGGAATTTTTTGAAGAAAGTTATTACCCATAAGCTCATGAACTCAAATATATGATTTTGACTAGATTCCATAATGAATTTCATGATTAAATCTCATTTTTATCAAAAACCTAGGTTTTCTCCTAAACCCATAATTTTCACTAATTTACATGTTATAATCTATTTGGTAGGAATTACTTACCTCAAGGTGTTAGATGCAAATCCCCTCTCTAACAGCTCCAAGAATAGCCCAACAATGGAATAAATGAGCCAAAATCACTAAGTCCCGCATTAAACGAAGGATTCTGCCTTCAGCGATTTACGCACTTGCGGAGGGACTTCCGCTTCTGCGGGATCTCTTTTGCGGTCAAAAGTCTGCTTCTGCGGAACCGGCCTGGCCACTCGCTCATCACACCTGCAAAGACAGGGTCGCTCCTGCGCAACCGCTCCTGCGGCCGACTCTTTCGCGACTGCGAACACAGCCGCTTCTGTGGTCATAGTCATCGCACCAGCGCGTTCGCAGGTGTGCCAAACTCCTCGCTCCTGCGGATCCTGGGCAGCCTTGGCTTGCTCGCTTCTGCGGCTCCTGGCTCGCACCTGCGGTTGGCCAAGCGCAGGTGCGATTACACCAGCAGCTGGGAACTTTAGTTGTTGCTCCTAAGTTTTAACTTGGTCCGAGCTTCGTCCGATTGATACTTGGAGCCCCCGAGCCCCCCCCCCCCCAAACATACCGACAAGTTTAAAATTATAAAACGAACCCACTTGAACTCTCGGAACGCCCAAAACCATATTAAACTAATAATCACACCCCAAACCAATTGGATCAATATTATGAACTTTAAGTTCTTCAATTTACTCCCAAAGCGCCAAAATATACTTACACTGTTCGGATTGATACCAAATTTTGCGTGCAAGTTTTAAATAACATTATGGAACTAACTCCGGTCTCAGAATTCCATTCGAACCTCGATATCATCAAAACCTACTCTAAACCAAATTTAAAGAACTTCAAGAACCTTCAAGGAACCAACTTTCAATATTAGGCACTGAAACGCTCCCAGGTCATCCACAACCCGGTCCAAGCATACGTCCAAGTTTGAAATCACCATACTCAAAATATTGACCGAAGTCAAACTTAGTCTTTTAAGGACAACTTAAGGAACCAAGTGTTCCGATTTCAACCCGAACCCTTCCAAATCTCGAACTAACCATCCCCGCAAGTCATAAAACAGTAAAAGTATATACGGGGAGTCTTATTTAGAGGAACGGGGTTCTAAAAAGTAAAAAAATCGATCGGGTCGTTATACTTTTACTAGCTAAGATCCCATTTCCATGTTTGCATAATCGTTCATCTTTATATTTAGTGGCCTTTATGTACTTTTCCAATGAAGACTTTTCTTGAGCACAAGCCAACAATAGCTCTGAAATTTTTTTATTTGTACTATTCAGTCTGTGCATATTCTTGACCAAAAGTCTCTTTAGAGTAAGTATATGTGCCAAACTACCCCACAAATTTTTGTACTTAATGTGTTAGCCACAACTTTGCCTTTCTGGGATGATATAGAATAGTCCAATCATAATCCTTAAATTAATTTATCCATCTACGTTGCTAAAGATTCAGATATCTCTACTGGAATACGTACTTCAAACTCTTGTAATCTATATAAGTTTCACAAGTTTTATCATACAAATAGCGTCTCCACATCTTCAAAGCAAATACATTATGGCCATCTCCAAATAATAAGTGGGATAGTTCTGCTTGTGATTCTTTAGTTGTGTTGAACCATATCATTCTACATGAAAAAAATATCTTAACCCAACATTCGATGCATTACATAATACCGTGAATACTCTAAAATATGGTGGTACGGCTAAAATATCTTAAACATGTTTTTGGTTTCTGAAAGTTAAGCTCATATTCCTCCGTCCGCTGGAACTTTGCATTTTTCTAGGTTAACTTGATAAATGGAGCTGCTATTTAGGACGAAAAAATATTCTATAGAAACTGTCTGCAGTAGTCTATAATACAATTTTTAGGTAATTCTCGTGTTCCTCCTGGCTACGAGGTAATATCATCAATAATTACTATGACAAATCTGTCCAAAAATAGTGTAAACACCTATTCATTAAGTCCAATAATGCGAGTATTTGCAAGTCCAAAAGGCATCACAAGGAACTCATAATAGCGTACCGAGTTTGAAATGATGTCTTAAGAATATATTCTTTTCTAATTTTGAGCAATTGATGACATGTCATATATATAAGGTAATAGGCACTTATTGCGTAGTGTTATCTTATTCAACTGCCTTTAGTCGATGTACACTCTGAGAATCTGCCTTTCTTTTTCACAAAAATATCAGTGCACCCCAAGGTGATATGTTCGGTCTGATAAAATCCTTGTCAGTAGGTCATGTAACTTTTTATTTAGTTCTCTTTGCTTCACTAGTTCGATACAATATAGGGGTATTGATATAAGTTGTGTCTAGTGCCAAGTCAATAAAAACTTATTTCTTGTACTCGAGTTAATACTAGTAAAACCTTAGAAATACATCAAAGAATTCTCTCATTATTAGTTCTTTTATTTATTTTAAACTAAGTTTCACATCTCTTGGATCCTTCTACGGAAGTTACGAGACCCTAACCACTCTTATTCAATAATTGTAGAGCCTCGACTATTATTGGGATATAATTATTTCTGTTTATTTTTAGTTTTTACAATTAGGTTTACTACAACAATAATAACAACAACAACTATAATAACAATATACCCAGTATTATCCCACACTGTGGGGTCTTGACTAACTACCTTTGCATGGTAATAAAAGGTAATGTGGCAAGATGATAACCAATCATACATATAGGCACGTCAAAATCCACAAAGTCAAGTACAATTTGGCTAGATAGGGTATCCTCTCTCAACTTGAATCTAATAAACTTCATACAAAGTTTCAACTATATGAGATTCTTCCATAAAAGTAGCAACTATTAAAGTATCTTATAATATCTCAAGATGTCATTTATCTAGCTCTTGTCCCATATAAAAACAAAATTCAAACTGCAAAATTTCCTAATCTCTACTTTCTTAAATGAATTCTTAATTGCATGCCAATCATATCTAGTTCTTAATTATTATTTTTTTTTTGCAAGTTCAACTTCCACATAATAGTTTAGAGTTTTTGTATGTGGGATTATTGCCTTGTTTAAACGTTTAACCAACCATTCGACATGCTTCTAAACCTTATACGTTACGTACCTAGACTGTTGATAACGTCTGGTGTCACATCCATCGTCTGAATTAATTTCTTAAGTACCTATCTGGGTTGCGCTTTTGACTATCGAGAAGGCAATGATTCACAAAAAGTTGTGAACTTATTTCTAAGTCAGTTGTGTCACTCATATTCACATCCCTCACAGTATGGTTCAATTCCATATATTCGTCATATACTCCAATCTATAGGTTGTTAGATCCACAGGCCTCTCACTGGAACATTATAAAGCTCCTAATGCTTTAAGTATTTTTCCAAAAACCTCTAAGGATGATTAAACGGTCAGAAACAGTAAACTTTGTGGTTTTAGTTTTAGGAATTCTATTAAGAATACATCTCAGCTCCTCGCGATCTTAGTAAGTTCAAATGCCTAAAGCTTTTATATCTATTTTTTTTTGTCCTGCTACCAATTATATCTATCGAGCTCTCAATTATTCTCTACATGGAGGTGAGCACGTCAATGATAATAATCTCTTAGTCATGGCGATGGTCTAGTACTTAATTCAAGAGTGGACTTTATTACATATATTAGCGGTATGAAAGCCCCTCATCGTGGCACAACGGCCTTTTCATTGGCCTTGTTTACTACTTCTATTGCTTTTCTTTGCAGGGGACAGTTGTTGTCCAGTAGCAGCATTTTAATATCCTTGAACCTCTAACCAAACTCTATTATTGAATAACTGGTTTGTGCCATACAAGAACAAGATAAAAGGTGACATACAGTTATTTGACCCTAATCACCACACGTATGGAGGAATAAGAAAAAAAAGAAATATTTTATCACGCCCTCGCAGAATCACGATTATGAGAATGGCCGGCTACATAACCATAATTGAGATTCTACTATCGACGTGTGCTCTACTAGTCATAGGAATAACCTAGGGCTCTGATACCAACTTTGTCATGACCCAATTTAGGATCATGACCGGCGCTTAGGAGCAAGTGCCCCCAAGTAAGCCTCAACGGTATTTTACAAAAAATCGGACAGAGTTTTCCCTGTTTTAGGACTATTCAAAAAAAATCCTGTCTCAAAAACAAATAACAACCAACTAATATTCACCTAAATTAGTCACAATCTTCACCAACTAGCCAAAAGCGAGTTTTCACCAACATTACTAACCTTACTAACATAATAATACTAAACCCATCTTAAAAATACGAAAAGAAAGTGCAATATTGTAACTAGTCTAATATAACGGATAAATACTCATGACACTAATAAAAAGGACTGTGGAGCGACTCTAAGATTTCAAAAGAAAAGACGATAACAATACAAACTCTTCGCCCACGCGAACAAGTGCGGGGTTCACCAGGAACTATTAACTCGTATTCTCTAATTAACAAAATCCACACTCGTGTCAACTGTTGTTTTTGTAAAAAATAAATAGCGGGGAGTGAGTCGCTAGCTCAGTGAGTAATAACACTTAATCACGACCATTTTTAATTAGGGACAAGTCAGAAAACATGCTAGTATATTAAAGAGAAAATATTATAAGAATGTCCTTTCAGAAACAATAACCAATAATCAGTCTCATCATGTGTTTCATGTAATATAAATCAATTTACAATTCGATAATAATCTCGATAAACACTATGTAATATCGATATTCATGTTTGAGAGGTTTCCAAGAAAGGATCAAGTAATCTGTATCACTGTGTGGGCCTTTTGTAAAAGGAGTCAAATTTAACTGTAGGTCCCTATTCGAGAAAAAATTATAACTATATGCTAGTTCTACCTTTCCACTAGCGAGGGCTATAACTGTACTCGGTAATCTGTAAATACAAGGTGCACCAGGTCTAACGAACCCGCCGTTAGCTACGAGATCCTTCAAAGTCTCCTCTCATTCATACTTTTCTTTGTAAACAATAAATCTTCACATGGAAGCATTTTCAAAATAGTACAGGGCATTTCAATTCTTATCAAATCATGTAATTCAATTTCGGTAACAGTAATCATATCTCTAGTAACAGTAAAACATGTCTAGTAACAGTGAGAACATTTTAATTAACTGTTACATCTCAAGTAACAGTAAAATATATCTAGTAACGATGAAAATATTTTGGTTAACCGGTAAACATCTTAAGTAAATTGTTCGGTACCATATCAAGTAAAGGACTTGTCCTACATGCAAATTTCAAAGCATCGGTAACACATTTATTTTCAAAATCATATATAAATCATGTAGGTTATGAAAACACAAATTGTGGTAAGATTACTACTCACAATACTCATACCGAAATATTAAATTTGTCGCTGAGAGCATGATCTCGTCCAAGCCACACCTCTATTTGAGGTTGTGTAACGGTCGGAGCAATAATAGTACCTAACAAGGAGTCGGGGTGGATTTTCCACAGGGATCTATGAATGGGACTTAGGAGTATATATTCGAGTGAATAAGCTTGAATTATCTCGGATTACACTTCCACAAAAGTTGGTTTGTTTTTAAATCTATTTTAAACTTAGAATGACAACTAAGAATTAAAACTAGCAAATTATTTTTGTTTGTTTTCAAATGGTAAAAAGGCCTAGGGTTATGACCTTCACCTAGGATTTCGCTTAATGGGTTATAAGCCTTAAAGCTTGTTTACTTGGTCAGGGTGTATTATAGCTATCAACACTCAAATACCCACTCAATACCTCTCGGTCAGAGAGTGATTTTGCCCAATTTGACTTTCTCAAGTCCAAATGGGTATTGAACAAAACAGTTGATAATAAGCTCAAGTCGGATTTTACTATCTCTAGATTCAACCCTTTAATTGGGTTTATCAATCTCTCGATTGACCCAATTCCTTGCTAGCCAAGTTTTTCTAGACTAAGTCTCTCTTTCTCAAGTAGAGGCCAAGTCAATTAGGCATGAAATACTATTTGCAACCATTAAATCTTCAATTAAAAGCAAGAACATGGCTAGATAATCAATACCCAACCATAAACAAGCAATAAATCAAATACCCATTAAGTTTACACAATAGGGTTGGGTCACAACCCTAGTAATAATCTAGCTACTCATGCTCAAATTAGAAGATAAAGAAGAAGAAGTGATAATTAAACCCATATTAATGATTGAAATGATAAAACTAATATTCAAAAAGCTCAAAATGGCTAAAATAACTAAAAGAAGCAAAGTAAACGGCTGCTGATGTCAAAAGGTACAAAAGTTAATCTACAACAATAACAACAACCCAGTATAATCCCACTAGTGGGGTCTGGGGAGGGTAGTGTATATGCAGACCTTACCTCTACCCTGCAGTAGAGAGGCTGTTTCCGATAGACCCTCGACTTTCTCCCTCCAAGAACTCCCCGCCTTGCTCTTGGGGTGACTCAAACTCACAACCTCTTGGTTGGAAGTGGAGGGTGCTCACCACAAAAGTTAACCTAAAAAAATAAAATTATTCTATTTATATAATGCTGGAATTTTCGGAAAAAATTGCCTTTCTCGGAGGTTCTGCGGTAGCACAATTTCATGTGCGGTCCGTACTCTGCTTCGGTCTTGACAGGATTTGAATCTGCGGCCGCACAATTCTGAACCGCGGCCGCATTTCTCATATTCTGCAGTCCGCACTTTTTTGGGTGCGGCCGCACAGGGCTCTTCTGCGGACCGCACATTTCTGAGTGCGACCGCGTAGCTGACTTCTGCGGCTGTACAATAATTGTGCGGTCCACACTTTCTTTGAGCTTGGAATGAGAACTCTCTGAACTTCTGATCTTGCTTAGCTTCTGTGGCAGCACATTTCATGTGCGGACTGCACTTTGCACTTGGACTCTGATAAACTTTCCTTCACAATCTGCGGCCGCAGATGAAAATCTGTGGTTCGCACTTTAAGATTTTGTGCTTGATTTTGTCCTTAAGTTTAGATCACTACTTCTTGAGTTGGATTTCATCTTGGTGGCTCATTTTCCAATTACTCCTGCAGTTAAGCATATTTCATCAGTTTTCAGGAATACAATTAAACGCTTTTGGACTAAAACGAAAATGAAAAGATGCTAATAAGTAGTCAAAATTTCCACTCATCAGAGCACTTCGTTCAACTTTTTCAGCTACCTATGTCATTACAAAACCAATCTATGTATCAACACCATAAGTACTTGTATAGTCGGTTAAATTCGGTCAAATTTAATCGATTCTCATTAGCCAATTCCTTGGAGTCTGATCACTAATTTGTTTTTTATTTACTTAATGTAAGAGTATGTGTATGAAAAAGGAGATAACCTATTTCTATATTTGTCCTTATATTGATGATACTACCACCTCCAAGGCAGAAGGTTTGACTTTCTTATTTGAAAAAGAATATACTTTTGCTGCAAAATTTCATAACTTCTCCTCTGGAATTAATGAATACAAGCACTCTGCTACAAGCACCTTGTCCATAGAAACTCCATGAGCCATTCTATTCCCTTTTCTTATGTCCACCTATAATTAACTAACCAACCAATAAATGATAGATTATATACTGAGTAAGGAAGAGAATCTGAAACAAATTATCTAAGGTAAGTAGAATCCCAAATTACCTTGTTTTCTTCACGAAAGGAAAATCAATGGTGGACAGTGAATTACTTGAACAAAGAATTCTCAAAGTTGGCCTCAAACGTGAAAAATACTATCAGATCCTATGCATCTATTTCTTAGTGAATTACTTGAACAAAGAATTCTCAAAGTTGGCCTCAAACGTGAAAAATACTATCAGATCCTATGCATCTATTTCTTCTCTTAGTTAACATTTTTTGTTTTCCTCTTTCACGTTTTACTGCTTAGTGCCAAGCACTTCTCTCTCCAAAATTTCTTTTTGACTCCGTATGTTTGCAGAACTCCTGCCTCTACTAGGTTATTTCTCATGGGCTGATTCGGCCCTCTTTTCAGTTATTATATTTTTATATTTTTTATTTTGCTAAATGACCAATATGCCCCCATTTAAGTTATAAGGTATTATAATTATTGACATGTATAAGGCAAGAATTATTGTCAAAGGATATAAATAACGAGAAGGCCTTGACTACTTTAACACATACTCACCAATAACAAGGATTATATCTATACGGGTGTTGATAGCGTTAGCCGTCGTGTATGGCCTTCAAATCCATCAGATGGATTTGAAGACAACCTTCTTAAATTGAGATTTAGAGGAAGAAATTTACATGGAAAAAATTGAAGGGTTCATGGTTCCTGAAGGGAAAACAAATGTGTGCCGACTTGTTAAGTCACTTTACAAACTAAAACAAGCACCCAAACAATGACATGCGAGATTTTACCAAATAATATTGTCAAATAGTTTCAAAATAAATGAGTGTAAATAAATGTGTTTACGTTAAGAATACTTCAAATCATACAGTCATTATTTGATTATATATGGATGATATATTGCTGAAATGTTTAAAATGTGGGGGCTTTTAACTTATGCATGATAAAAGCCAATGTTAGACATAATGTCTAAATGATATAATTTTTGGACCCCAATCCTTAGTAGATATTGATATGATAGTCGGTGAATTCATTACTTGTTCAGTCTTATTGATAACTAGTGATGAAACTACAAATTCGAAAGTTATTTACGTGCCTTTCCAGAAATGATTTGTTCTTTCTTGAACATTTATAATGTTTAGTTCTTTTATGAAAGGTAAGGCTGTGACTTTTCATGAAAAGTGAGTTTGTAAGTTTTGTATAAACATGACCGTTTACGAACAAATATATTAATACGTTGGTCTATAATGAGGTGAACCAACCGATGAACATGACCAAAATTCATTGCAAGTTGGATTTGTTTCATGAACTAAGGTGCTATAATTTGCATATCATATAGACGTATAAATAAATAGCATACAAATGCTTGTAAATGGAAGAGTGGTTGTGAAATGTGTAATATATTAAAAGGTTGTGGCCACAACTGATGCCAATTATTTCAGGTGTTGTTCTAATATACTATTACTACATTAAGTGTAGTCAATAATCTGATATGCAATAGAAAGTCGAGACGTATTAGTCTACAACATAAGGAAGTTCGCATTGAACTGTCATGATAATAAAATGAGTTTTGTGATATTTGAAATATATCCATGACTATGCATTACACTATAATAAGTATCATGTGGTTATTGAGGGGTATAGTGAAGGAAATTTTGATCACTGGATCAACCTAAACTAAATCCATAAGTGGATATATTTTTACAATCAGTGGAGGAGCAATTTCTTGGAAATCATCCAAATAAACGTGCATTGTCGCTCTACAATAGAGGTTGAGTTTATAACCTTAGACAAGGACGGTGAAGAAGTTGAATGGCTCCGGAATTTCTTGAAGAAATTCCATCTTAGCCCAAAATATTGGCACCTATGTGCACACATTGCGATGGTCAAGTGGCAATAGGAGGGCTGGGAGCGTTATGTATAACGGAAAATCTCGTCATATACGACGAAGATATAAAACCGTTAGGCAATTACTTTCTAGAGGAATTATCATGATTAACTATGTAAAGTCAAGCGGTAATGTGTTAGATCCACTTACGAAAGGCCTAACTAGAGAGGTAGTTGAGAAATCATCAAGGGGAACGGGACTGTGGCCGAGGACAAGTCATTATGGCTGTAACTCTACCTAGAATAATGGAGATCCAAGATCTAGGTTCAAGGAGATCAAACAAAGTCATTAATGATTGTTCAACATTGTCACGACCCAAAATCAACCGTCATGATGGTGCCTATCGTGGAACTAGGCCAGCCTCAACTCAAGAACCCAACACCAATAACAATAAGTTTGAAAACGTTAACGGAAGCATTTAACATTAAAGAAAAACTATTTGAAACATAAAAAAATCCCAAAGTGATACAATCCAGCCTAAAACCAGGGTGTCACTAAGTACATGAGTGTCTAGATCAGAAATACAGTCTACTACAGTGTTTAGAGATATAAACTGAAAATATGACAAAGATAAAGAAGGAGAGTCAAGGCCCGCGAACGTAGTGCAACTACCTTGATAGTCTCCAAAACTCTAGGATCCTTAATCAGCAACCGCCGCTATGACCGGTAATGCCTGGATCTGCGCATGAGGTGCAAGGAGTAACGTGAGTACACCAACTCAGTAAGTAACAAGTCCAACTTTGGACTGATAGGTAGTGACGAACTCAACCTCAACAGGCATAACATAAATAAATGTGCAGAAACGTAGGCATGCTTTCAAGTCAAATATACAGCTAAAACAGTAAAGAAAATACAGATCTGAACAGTGTAAGGTATACAACTCAGCTATCTCTACATGCCAATGCACAAATTATATGAAATACACCATGTGCTCCACTCTCAAGTATTCAACCACTCGGTACTATATATGGCCATCCGGCCCAGGGAAATCCATCCCGAAACATATACAACACTGACTATAAGGCACCAGTACCGAGGAAGAAGGGCAATCCAACCCTGTGGAGAAATCCATCTCCAGGTATCAAGTACTTCGGACAAATCCATGTCCAGGAAAATCCATCCCTCAATAATATCATCCGCGCTCACTGTGGTATGTTACAGACTCTGGGGGGACTCCTGCAGCCCAAGCGCTATCATAATCATCAATATAACCGTTGCGGCGTGCAGCCCGATCTCATAACCAGGATCTCGGCCTCACTCAGTTATCAACCTCTCCAGTCTCACTCACGGGCTCAAAATGTCATGAAAACAAACCTGGAACAATGAAATGATAACTCAATAACTAATCGAGACTGAGATATGATATAAAAAGACATGAACATGACTGAGTACGGAATATTAATAAAAATAATGAGATGACAGCAAGAAACGACCACTAAGGGTCCCAACAATACCAGCAGATATCTAGCATGATTTACAGCTCAATTACTTTATCACATGATGAAAGCATGGATATTAACAGAATAGAGTCACTAAACGGTGCCATGGAATCACCCAGGCCACAATTCTCACGGTGCACGCCCGTCACTTGGCATATGCGTCACCTCAATACCAATCACATAACGTATAATTTGGGGTTTCGAACTCTCAGAACCAAGCTTGGAAGTGTTACTTACCTCAAACTAAGCAAAATCCTACTCTGCGATGCCCTTGCCTCTCAAATCAGCCTCCAAACGTCCTGAATCTAGCCACAAGCAATACAATACGATCAATATAGGCTAAAGGAACCAATTCCACAAGAAAAATATCAAATTATAGCCAAAATCCGAAATCGGCTCAAACCCGGCCCCCGGGCCCATGTCTCGGAATCCAAAAAAAATCACAACACCCGAAAGCCTATTCACTCATGAGTCTAACCATACCAAATTTATCAAAATTCGACCTCATTTGGTCATTCAAATCCCCAAAATCCACTCTCCAATTCTCAACCCTAAACTCCCAAATTTCTAGCTCAAATCCATAATTAGATAATGAATAAAGCCATGGATTCACGAAATTTATACCATCATGGGTTAGAATCACTCACCCCAATGTTGCTCCTTGAAAACCTTCAAATCGCCTCTCCCGAGTTTCTCAAGTCCAAAATTGAAAATGAAAGACAAAACCTCGAGTTGGTGCTTTTCTGCCCAGCAATACCGTACATGCGGTCCATTGAACGCTTCTGCGACGCCGCACCTACGGAAATTCCATCGCAAGTGAGGATTTCACTTAAAATCCTGACTTCACTCGTGCATCCTCAAGACCGCATCTGCGCCTTACGTAGGTGCGGAAACTCTCTCGCTTCTACGGTCAAAACTCGCATCTGCGCCTGCCTGCACGCATCTGCGACTCACGCAGGTGCGAAAACACAAGTGCGGGAATACCTTCGCACCTGCGGTTCCTGTCCTAGTCCCCCATGGCCGCATCTTCGGCTCCTCAGTCGCTCATGCGGGCTCGCACCTGCGGCTCCCACTCCGCAGGTACAGAAGACACCAGAACCAGCAGCTTCAGCTGCATTTCATCAACTCCAATTCTTCCGTTAACCACCCGGAATCACCCCGAGGCCCTCGGGACCTCGACTAAATATACCAACAAGTCATATGACCACCCCTACGAACTTAGTTGAACCTTCGAATCACTCAAAATAATATCAAAACACCAAATTACCCTCGGATTCAAGCCTAGGAACTTTTAAACTTTCAAATTTCGCAACCGATGCCGAAACCTATCAAACCACGTCCGAATGACCTCAAATTTTATACACACGTGAAAAATGACAGCACAAACCTACTCTAACTTCCAGAAATCAATTCCGACCCTGATATCAAAATTTTTACTGCCGACCAAAATCGTCAAATTTTCAACTTTCGTCAATTCAAGCCTAATTCTCCTACAGACCTCCAAATCACATACGGGCGCTCTCCTAAGTCCACAATAACCTAGCAGAGCTAACGAAACCATCAAAATTCAAATCCGAGATCGTTTACACATAAGTCAATATCCGGTTGACTTTTTCCAACTTAAGCTTCTAATAAAGAGACTAAGTATCTCAATTCACTCTGAAACCACTCCGAACCCGAATTAACTAATTTGGTATATCACAATATAGCTGAAGAACACAAAAAGAAGCAGAAATAGGGAAAAAGGGGCTATAACTCTCGAAATGACCGGCCGAGTCGTTACAAACATAGTCAAATAAACTTTTGGTCCATTCTCGTGATGAGACAATGTTTAGTATCAAGGATAAAGTGTTAAGGCTTTTTAATAATTTTTAATTTTGATACGAGGTATATCAAATAGTGTATCTACGAGATAACACGTTTAGGAATCACCTATATAAGTATGAAATGTAAGCCGCTTCAAGGAGGATTCTATAAGGCCAATTTTCTATGCACTTATGAAACCAGTCGGTGTTCATGGTTGAAACGAACACAGCAATGATAACCAAAGACGGTTAAGGATTGATTGTGTGACTTATGGTTATCTAGGTATACATCAAAGTTCGATGGTTCAAAGATATCAAATCTACCGATTGACCGAGTATATCCGACATAAGTTCACTACGGAAAGTTCAAAAGGAAACCTACTTATCCAGGTGCGATTATTTCTTTCTTGCGAATCATACAATTTTTTATGCATATTTTTATAAATATGGTCATTCCCCATTCATGTGGGGGATTGTTGGGTTTTTTTTAAAGGGTGTGAATGGGAAATGGAAGAGACACCTTTTGAATTGCACCTCTTTATCTCACCTTTTCATTGTCTATAAATTTAGAGGCTTAGCCTCATATTTTATACATGAAAAATTTGAAAATTTCTTCCTTTGTCTCTACATTGTTGCATTGTTTTTCCAAATAAATAAAGTGTCAAGTGTGATTTGTTCAGTTTGTTGAGTTCGTCGAAGTTCTGTAATTTCGATTGTGAGTATTACAGAATAGTTTTCCCATTCTATCCTGGGAGGAAGTAATCCATAACATTCGGCAACAGTGAAGGGATTAAATTCCTTAAGGACACACAAACAAGTTGTGGGCTTGAAATTATTTTACGATTTGTTTATTGAACTAACTTTCTTTTTCCCTCTGATTTTCTGATTTCGAACACAGGAATATTAACGGTAAATCACCAAAAAAGCTCTCTACAAATCAAAACTCGTATTTCTTTCTTATACAAGTCTTGAAAGTTTATTAATATATTTTTTAACCGTTCTTTCTACAAAGTGATTGCTACACTACAGCAAAATAATGTGAGTGATTTGAGAAAGGCGACAATTTTCTTTTCTTCTGTTTTTCCCTTTTCTGAAGTCTTTTTCTGAACCAATTCATATAGGGTCCGGAAAAGGCCATAGCCCTAGGGGTATATGATATATTCAACTTATCATAATGCAAGCATTAGTGTCTACTTTCACTGCTCGAACTTGTAATCTATATAGGTCACACAAAAACAACTTTACCGTTATTCAAACAGAAATTCTAACAAAAAGACTCAAAAGTATTTCACTTAAAATTTTAATTTGTATTTCTTTTAGATTAAGGGGATTCAAAATTTTATGTATATATTTATTTTTACCCTATTTAGGCATTATATCTTTCAAAGAAAAGGATTCAATTGAATCCCCTTCACTGCGTCTGGCTCCATCATAATTCTCAAGAGGCAATAAAGTAGTTAAGAAATCACAATTCGAACTGCAATGTCATGAAACTCTTTTACCCTAGTGACTTTTTGAACACTGCATCAAATGAATCTTTCAAATGAAGAAAGAGTCTACCAAAATAGTAAAGAAACCACATGGATCATTTTTGTCTTAAGTTTTGACAATTTCAATTACAAAAAATACAATATTATTTTGTTTCTTCTTAACATTCTGGGTCCAAGAAAGGATAGTTAGTCACAAAAACGAGGTGCCAATTTTGGTATTATTCATTCTTGGCGGCTTCAAGTTAATGCAATTGGAAGTTGCAAATTTTAATACATATAATTAAGACCCCCACCTAAAGACACCCTACTTTAAACAATATCGACGGCTTTTGACGCCCAACTTGACCTTTTCTCAAGTCATACACTAACTACCTTTCAACTGCCTTTTTATTTTATATCATCATTTCTCATACATATCTTCCTTCTCTACTCTTAATATATATATTTCCATAACATTACATAAGAACAAAAAACTCACATCTATTACTCAACTTTGGTTCCTTTTAGCCTATCTCCAACCCAAACATGTCAGAAGATAGCCATATTATCCCTCTCGCACCACCAACAACATATCCCAAAAGCGATAAAGAGCTAAATCTCAGCAGACCGACCAATTTTTACAATTACAAAAACAAGAATAAAAGCAGCAGCAAGTTTTTCGTTTACCTTCTATCCGCTATCGTCTTACTAAGCATAGTCATGCTAATTTTCTCAATGATATTTTTCCGTTTCAAGGCTCCATCTTTCGAGCTAGGTCTCATCGACGTGAAAAATCTTCGATATAGTAGTAATTCTTCTTTGCCTTCATTTAACATGACCATGGGAGCTGAAGTTATTATTGATAACGATAACTTTGGTCGAATTAATTTCCAAGATAGCAGTATGAGTGTTTTTATTTACGATAATGTCACGATTGGTTTCGTGAACATTAACGTTGGTCGAGTAGAAGCTAGAAAGAGTAAGAGAATGGGAATTGTATTACAAGTTGGAGCTAATGAATTGAATCATAGTCATGGGAATTTGAGCAGTGATTTAAATTCAAGAATGGTGAAGTTGAGAAGTGTTGGTGAGTTGAGGGGAAAAGTGAAGGCTATGAAAATTGTTAGTCGTTATAAGACTTCAGTGTTGAATTGTACAATGAATTTAAATTTGACTAGCCAAGCAATCCAAGATCTCCTCTGCAGTTGATCTTTTTGTTCCTTTGTGTATATTTCAGGTTGATTTTTTTCTTTTTTTTCTTTTTTTTTTAACTCTTGCTTTATAGGATTTCTTGTGTAAAATATAGAGAGGGCGTACTAAAGGCTGTTCCATTTTTGCATTTTTATTCTTTTTATTTTATTTTTCCTCAAATTCATATATAATCAAATATAGTTGCATTTTGTTTTAATTTTACTATGCATAAACTGGATTAGATTACATAAATAGCAGATAAATGGTTACAATACACTGGCAAAGGTCCCTAACATATCTTTGCTTCAATCTTTTTCAGTGGAAGCTGATCAGTCATCTCAATAATATTTTTAAAGTTCTTTTTATATTTTTAAATGGTATATGAAAAAGTTGATCAATCATACTAGTATTAAATACGATGAGAACAACTTGCATGCAAACGATATTATATTATTATAATGGTCCTGTGAAAATGAAACTAACTTCTTGTTGGAAATTATTGTCATCATCTTGTGTTTTTTATTAAACAACAGAACTTTACTTACATTTCCCTTTCAGTTCCATTAAAAGAGAAGTGCATCTCACCTGCCAATCCAGCCTAGAGTGGCCCTTCTATTCTGGGCCTATAAAGAAAGCTCTGACCCAATCAGATGGTAAATTTAAGGCCCAAAACTAAGAAATGAAGAAACCAAAAACCTGTGCTCCATTTGCTAGTGGCATGATATGATTCTCTCATTGTCCCAAGGACAATTAAAACCATTTTCACATTTTTAATGATTGAGATTAGTGGTGGTAAAATGAATAAGAAAACCACCCATATTATCTACTAAAAAATGGGTTAGATAATGAACTTTCTAAAAACGGGTCAAATATGGATAAGAACCAAACTATCCACTTAGAAAATGGATAACCAATGGATAATTAATGAGTTCAACCTTTACCTTTGTAAAGACTCAAATTTGGGGTTCCTCAAGTTTGGGAGATTAGGAATTCTCTCAAAATGATCATATTCAAGAAGTCATGGATAATATGGATCTATCCGTATCAAATATGGGTTAGGTCAGATAATTTATCCGTTTTCGACCCGTTCATATCCGACCCGCCCGTTTGGCCCCCATAGTTGAGATACACCATGGACCATGGTTGCTCTCATTACTCGGCCCAAGTTTGTTTTCGGGTCAAACTTGCCTACGTAATCGGCCCAACCATTTGCCTATGCGATTTTGCTTTAGATGTCAAATTATCATTCTCCTCGGTACGAGTCATTCTTCCATTCCCCTTTTTGTTTTCTTTTTCAAGCTCATTTTTTTTTTCGTTTTTACATAATTAAAGAGGTAAAGAAGAACCCAACTAATCGATATTCACAATACTAAGGATTTGACAAATGGTCTTTTAATAGAGAATCTATACACACATCAATGACCTTTTATCGAATAAAACACATAGTCCCCGCCAAGTCAACATTCAAATCCGTGCAAACACGGTAATTAGTACCATATTATGTCAAGATATTCCCATAACTTTATTTATATTAGTGTAAAACACTCGTTACACTAAGCTTTCTTATGAAACTAATAAAAAAAACCTTTCATAATTTTCAAACAATGTGTCCACCACAATCTCCAACTTCATCAATGACTTCTTTCAATGATCAAGCTCGATTTTTGGCACAAGGATCTCATCCAATTTACATCAATAACGACGATAATTATATTAACTTGGAGTTACATAAGAAGAAACGTCGTCGTCGAAGATGTATTAAATGTTGCGGCTGCTGTACAGCCGGCATGTTAGTTCTCGTTGTGATTATGTTGGTTCTTGGTTTCACAATTTTCCGTGTGCATTCACCGTCTATAAGGTTGAATTCTATCAAGATTGACGGATTAAGTTACCTCACAAGTAAGTCCACTCTCCAACCAAACGTTAACTTAACGGTCTCCGCTGTCGTGTCTGTGAAAAATCCTAATGCAGCCTCATTCAAGTTTAATGAAGCAACGACTAGTTTGTTTTATGATGACGTGGTTGTCGGAGAAGCCCTAACGCCGTCAGGAAACGCTAAGGCACGGCGGACTTTACGGATGAACGTGACGGTAGACGTTATGATGGAGAAAATTTTGAGCATTCACCGGCTAGGGAATGACTTAAAGTCCGGTGAGTTGCCTCTGAGTACATATACAAGAATTAATGGAAGAGTTAATATTTTGAAAATTATTAAGAAGAGTGCTGAAATAAAAATGAGTTGTAAAATGAATGTTGATTTGAGAAGTCAGGATGTTAGAGACATCGATTGCAACAGAATAGTGTCTCTAGCTAGGTAATATATACAATATTGTTTTTGCCTTTTGTAATTTTATTTGAGTTTGAATGATTGATCATAAGACAATAGTGTTTTATATATTTATCAATGTGTAATTAAGAGCGGCAAATTCTGAAAGAAGAGGGGGGGGAGGGGGACAAGACATATTGCTTGATATGAGCATCCATAAATTCAGAGGTTGCAGTGTCAGTTTCGGCATCAGATATTGGATGATAAGCCAAAAAAAATATTGTTACTCAATGATAATTAATTGTATAGTAATAATTTCACCGGAAAATTACTATGTTGCATTCTAAACTGTAAAATTTGGGTTTCACTGTGATCCTTTCTTATCCTACTTGTGATTTACCACTTTTTTGGTAGCATTGTCCATAAGTTTTCAATGAAGACTAGTCACATACATATGAGATCTGCCACAAAACAACCTATAATCTACTTTGTCTTGCTTTATTATATATTTCTTAAAGTCGGCTGCATCATGCGAGATCTACACGAGACAATCGAAAGCAACTAAAAAGAAAAACAAAAATAGAAATTCACTTTCGAGATATAATCCCCTAATTAAAAGACAAAATGGGCATAGGATAAAATTGAACTGCGGGCCTTCTACTTAGGACTAGTACATAAATCCACTCTTTAACCCACTTGCAAAGTAGAATGATTCTGTTCTTACCCAAAACAAGATACTATTAAACGGCTAAGTTAGTTTTGTGCCTTTAGCTACTATATGGATTCTTGTGCTTGTTTTATTCAAATTTTCATTTAATAAAGACTAATAAACATTAAACTATTTCAAGGAAAACAAATAAAAGATTTAGTTTGTGATAAGTAACCATGACCTATGCCATCTTTTGGATCCTTTCCTGTAACAACTTTGCTTCACCGCTACCTAAAACTTTGTGACTTTTGTCACTTTCTATTATTTAACTCTTTGAAAGACACCAACTTCAGACCTGGTACTTCGTCTTTCTTTATTGCCTGGTCTGTCAAAATATTCGAGAAAGTAATTTCATATTTTGATTCATACAGGAAAGGGAAAGGACAAATAAATGTCCTTCAGAACTGAAATCTAGTGACTTGTGTAACTAGTGTCCGGAAAAAAAAAAATTTATCAATAAAAATTAGAAAGTTAAAGAGCTAGAGTCTAGTGCTCGAGAAAGAGACGTATTCCAAAGGGATGTGATGTAGTCAGCGTATTCTAATGCAAGTATCAATAATTGATTCCACACTCAAACTCTGTACCTATAGATCACACGAAGAAAACATGACGAGACTCCTCTTCAATAAAATAAAAAGTTAAGTAAAAGGAAATGCTTTTTGGTGACATTTGACATTGCATTTTTGAGTGCAAAGTGATGAAGTTGCAACTCCAGTCTCAAGGACAACGACTACATTATTTCCACCACCTTATACCCCACCAATGGCATGCATGGAATTTTATTTTATTTAAGCTTCCACATATGGATTTCCATTCGAAAATCCTCGTCCAACCCGTTATTCTTATTGTTTCTGGGATTTAATCTTCATAACACGTTACATGAAAACTTTACACTATCATGTTACTGATAGCTTTGGGCCAAACTTTTAAAATCACCTTATTTTGAAAAATATTTTTTTAAAGTATTTTTTTAAAAGTAATTTTGATAAAAAATAATATGTATTTGGCAAATTAATTTCGAAAGCACTTTTGACAGTAATTGATATTTGAAAGCTTTTAAAAAGTGATTTTAAGTGTATTTTTTCTTTAAAATATTTTTTTAAAAAGTGTTTTTAAGAAGAAACTACTTTTTTTATACTTCTCAAAAACAACTTTTGCTTCTACTTAAAAGTACTTTGTTTCTTTCTAAAAGTTTGGCCAAACATTTTAAAATTTCAGATGAAAAAATATTTTTATCTAAAAAACGCTTATAACCAAAAAAGAAAAACATGGCCAAACAAACTACAATGCTACATATAGTTTTTAAATGCTGGATAAATTAGACTTATGTAAATACGAAAGGATATATAATCATCGTATTTTTAACCATATGAGGAGAGGAGTTTCACTTTTTCTCATTTTCTCATTTGCAAAGGACCCTACCCAAGAAAAGAAAGTTTATCTAACTCCGAACTTCTCAAAAATAATGAGAAATTATATCCATTATAAATTTGTGGGACTAAGTAGAGCTTAGAGAAAGAATGAAACACAATGGTCAAAGGAAAAAGCTTTCCTAGAGCGAGGAAATAGAAGGGCGTGGCGTTGTGGCAGCACTTTTGTAGCCCCGAATTCTCCCAATAGGAGACAAATTGAATCTCACAAGTATTCTATCAATTTTGTAAGCATCAAAATCAACGTCGATAAACTTCACGACTTACGATATTAACATGAATAGACAATACACACACTTCACTTACCTATCAAGGGATTTATAATCCTATGCTTGTTAAGAAAGAAGAACGGCCCACCTGTCTTTTCTTCTATTTTACATTGAATATTAAAAGAGAACCCCCAAAAAAGGAAAAAAAGAAAAAAGGAAAAGGAAAAGAGCATGATGAAAAGAATAGAAAAGAAATATTTTCTAGGATATCTTTGCCTCCACTTTACCCTGTTTGTTGACCGCTAAAGAGACTTTATAAGTCCAAAAGTTACTACTCGATTCCAAATTATTGGAAAACTCCCTACATGTAATCCTACATTTTTTGTGACTTTCTCATCTAGGAAGTATAGGAAAACGTCTAGAGATAAGTTCTCTGTATATATTACCCGGGCCAAACTAGTAGAATTATACAGGCTTTGTTATTATTTGTTTGTTCTCAGCTAGTGAAAGATTTGCCCAACCTGAGATAAAGCTAGAATACGAAATTTCTTATAACAAATACAATATTTTGACCCAACCGTAACTGAAAGGCTTCGCCCTTATACCCAACAACAATTATTAGTACATGGAACCTTGAGAAGTTACTAAAATCTTATCCAACTCTAGGGTAAATAATTATTCCCTCCATTTACAATATTGTAAGCTTTTTTTTTCAAATAGTTTTAAATACTTTTAATTATAACAGCTAGGGGTTATAATAATTTATGTATTTTCTTGTCCTGTACCTTGAACCCATATATTTTTGTAGAAATGCACCGAATGCAAGCAGAAGAGACAAGTATGCCTGCAATATAACAATTTACAAAGCTACTTACAGAATGAGTAGCAAAATAGGATAAAGTTTTACAGGAATAAGTACCGCTAGTAGTAATATAATAAATAATATAAAAGTGCTAGTTAATTATTTACAAAGAGCAGAGCACGAGTAAAAACTGATAATTGACCACTCATTTCTCTCATTACCATGACCGTTGAAATCCCTGTAATCGAGCATAACCCCTAGAAAAAAGCCATAACCTACCTAAACTAAAACTTAGTACTAATAATAAATGATTTTAAGCATAATATCTTCAATTTAATGATATTAATTTAGCATTAACGAATTCCTAATTTCTCACCGCTTTGGCCTCCTCTAGTGTAGGTGAATCTGTAGTCAAGCTCGTTGATTTTTCGTGTGATGCATCGCTTGCTGAACGTGATAAAATGGATGATTCTGACTCTAGAATTTAAGGAAAAATAAAAAAATGAAAATGTATTAGAAAATATTACTCTATTATAGAGTAAATTTTATTTTATAAGTTAAATTTACCTCTAGATGAATTGAAAGACCTCTTGCAATGTAAAATGGCGCCTTGAATAGCATCTTGTTGCTGCAATAGTGAGTCGTCTCGCCGGTTTGATGTTACCGGCGCCGCCGCAACAACTGCCGACGACGCCGATCTACTTTTCCCCAAATGTTTCCGGACTATTCGCAGCCCCGTAGGAATATTCCCATGCTTCTGGTTCTTCTCCGCCGCCGGTGCCGCGTCCGTCACCGCGTCCACCTTCGCCTCCGCTGAAGGAGGCGGCGAACGACCGGCCTTATTTGTTGCAGCATTTCCGGGTAAACTTAACTGTCCTGAGAACTTAAGCTTCTCACCGTAACGTTTCGAGACGCGAATATATAGAGGCTTCACTTTTTTCAAGTACTTTTGCATTACATCTTTAGTAAATTTCTTCTCATCTGAAGCTGAATTTGCTGCATTATTTGTTGAACATACTTCTTCCGGATGCCGCTTCTCTATTTTGCCGCTGTTATTGTTGTTGCCTTTAGAGCTGTTATCTCTACTAAACAACGACTTAATAGGAACTTCTTCAACCTTAAACTTCACAGTGAAAAACTTATTCTGTGTTAGATTTGGAGGCTCCTCTTTTTCACTCTCTGATACTCTCTTCCGCCGTAGCTTTGGAGTAGTAGCTGAGACAAATCCGTCACCATCACCTTCAGATTTTTCAATTTTACTTGGCGCTGTAAATTTTGGCTTCTTCAGTTTCAGCATTAACACTCTGAATTTAGTTGCTGACTTTAACAGTGAGGAAGTAAATTTCGAATTTGCTTCCGAGGCGGATAGCAACAGCGACGACGGCTCAATTGGTACCAAACTACCTTTGAAGAAAAGATCATCAGACGGTGAGAGTGATACGTTCGGATCCGTACCGTCGTCAATGCTCGAACCGGACGACGTGGAAAGCGTGAATTTCAGTTCTCCTTCACTAATCTCATTTTCCGACGACTCATCCAACTCTGAACTAATTTTACACCTTTCATTTTCTTCAACTTTCACTTCTTCGGCTTCATCTTCAGGAACCGTAGTAAACTCAAGGTCAAAAAACGGTCCGTCGTCTCCTTCGTCGTCGGAATCAGAGTCTGACGAGTTAGGACTGACGGCGGTGATGACAGTAGTAGAATCGGCGGTGCGAGGATTAGCACCGGCAGAATCGGTGGAGAAAACACCGGTGGCGCCACCACCACGCCAGTACTTGAGTAAACTGAAAGCTTCCATAGTTGGTAAAGCCAGTATAGTATAAAAACAGGTTCTATTATATTATAGTATGAAGAAAAGGTACTAATAAAGTGATGGAGAAAAGAGTGTGTGTGTGTGTGTGTGTGTGTGTGTGAGAGAGGGGGGAAGAGGATAGTATATGGTGTGTATAATGGAGAAGCTTAGCTAATACTGTAGCAGTACTGAAAGGTGGCAGAGGAAGAACAGTAGCAGAACTTGGATAGGTAAAAGCTTTTCTGTTTTTTTACCTCTTTATACTACTACTCCTAGTATTTATTTTTCACATTTCCCTTGTTTTTGCTTTTTAAATTTCACTATTTTCTTACATTTTTTACTTTTTCTAACATACTTTGACTATACCTTATCTCATTAACATTTACCCGTTTTACTTATAAATTATTTAAAATCTGAATTAAGATAAAATACTTCTTCATATTTAATCGAATGTTTCTAAATATAAAGTCGTCTAAGAAGTATTTTATCCTTAATATGAAATTTTTTGACACAAATTAAAATTAATCGATCCTAAAGCATATACCGAACACTAAATGAAAAAATATCTATATCATTGTAACTCATCTGATCTGTGTGTCGTTCTCACAGTGCCATTGCCGAGAAGAAATGGTTCCGGAGCCACCTTATCCTTCATTCGAAAATTTTAGTTTGGTAATTTTTATTTTATATGCATATATTACTGATTTCTTCGCGTGTTTACTTCTTTATATTTTGACACCTCTTAATAAAAATTTTGACTCCGTCACTGCGCTTATTATATAACCAATTGTGCTGGTCCAACATGCTAAACGGTGAGTGCAAAATTTTGTTAATTAACAGGTGAAAAGTACCTTCATAAACTCTTTTGAATACTCTTATAAACTCGATATGAGATATTATTTATATAATGTAACCTTAATTTGATGGACTCGACATATTTTGATCTGTTAAGAAAGATATCACACTAATCTCTTTCACATCTTATTTTGAGTGTGCTTTTCTCCAAGTGCCACGGAAGTGATGATCAAATGGTCCCGTTCTAAACTTTAAAGTCCAACATATTGAGAGTCAACTGTGAATCTTAGAAACCCTCGGAGTTGCCCAGTTGGTTTGGAAGGCAGTCATTTATACGCATAACCTGGAATCGATTTTCCCCTTAATTCCTTTTGGTTTGAGTTTGTCGCACAGGGCTTGCCTAGTGCGTTTTACATCCCCTGTGTGGTTTGCAGTCTATTATACAGGGGGAGGTTTACCCACACAAGGGGAGGTTTACCCATTGAGCACAAAGTGCTTACCACAGAGTGCTCATCCGAAGGACAGAGGCTGTTGCAAAGGTTGTAACGGGGGCGATTTCTCCTCCTACCAAAAAAAAAATGTGAATCTTAGATAAAAATGGAACCAAAACTGTATTTTTGACAAAAGAATGAAAATGGGTCACAAGAGTTAATAGTGGTATGAAAGAGTAGGAGGTTAGGGGGGCTAAAATAGAAAATGGGTCCAATGGCTTGCATTTGTAGAGGAAACCTCTTCCACCCCTAAGGTTTTGAAAAATGAATCTTCTACTTATAAAGTTTATAAATCTCGAAATATTAAATTGAAAATGTAATCTTGTCTCCACCCTTTCTAAAGCTATTTTTATGGACGAATTTGTCTAGCCCTTTTTTGCAAATCAGCTCCTAAAACTCTTGAAAAGTTATTGCAGGCTGTGTTAACGCAGTCAGGGGCTGATGTAGAGTAGCGGTCATGAGATTATCTGAACTCATATTTTTCCACGCTTACCCTAAATTTATGTATAAAAATTAATTAAATTACAATAAATGGTAGGTCTGAACCCATAAATTTAAAAATATAATGAGTTCATATGCTAAAAGTTTTAAATGTTGAACTCATAAAGTTTAAATCATTAATTCGCATCCGATCACAAATGAAATAACTCATTTTTCTGTTTTTTATAATATTAAAAAACGACGCGATATAAGAAAAAGAGCTCAAGTATTTGGAAGGAGAAAAGTTACAATGTGAGTTTTCACACAATTAATAAAGTTTAACTTGTTGCAATACATTCTACAGTAATTATGTGCTGTTATATTAAAATAATTTGACAATATGAATATTCTTTGTAATATACAAGATGAAACCGAGAAGAATGCGTTACTTTATAGTTTATAGTTGTGTCCTTGGTGTTAGGCTTATATATAGTATTTGGTGGTTGCAGAATAGTCACGTGAAGAAGTGCAGTGTTTGTGTCAGCACCATTGCATTAAACAAACATGCTTTCCAAAAACTTTTTTCGGGAGATTTTTAAAACTTCACACGTACAAAGTCCATCTAATATTTTGTGTGAAAAGATGTACACATTGATTGTAAAAAGAAAAAAACAAAAACAAAAAAAATGTACACATTGTCCTATGTCACAATATGGATAATAAAATATTTTAAAGAAAAACACATAATATTGTATTAATATTAACATTCGTTATCGCAACAGAGTTTCAAAAGACGAAGAGCTAGGTTGGCGGATGGAGGTATACGGTTAATTTTATATATATATATATATATATATATATATATTAGATATTGAATTCCCTTACTTTATTTGGGTATTTATTTTTTTAATTTTTTAAATGCCATTTATGAAAATCCTACTCCTATCACGGTCTATAAAGGCAGAATATCTAAAAATCTCCCTAAACTTAGCACGGATTATTAGTTACAGTCCTAAACTATTCGTGGTTTTAATTACTCCCCTCAATTTAGATTTTTGAGAGTCATTACCCCCTGGACGTTGATGTGGCAAAGAGTGTGGGTGCACTCTCTTTTAAGCGCGTGAGAGTGAAGAAAAAAATTGAAAATCAGCTTCCAAATAGGTTGTTTTTTAACTTTTAATTGTCATATAGTCATATATAATGATTTATTTGTTACAACTATGTATTTCTTCTTGCTTCATCTTAACATGCAATGTGGACTTTATTCTAACTTTTATTATTTTTAATTTCTTCTAAGATATAATGTTTATTTGTTCCAACTACATATTTCTTTTTTTGTTTTTGGCCGAATTTGTAAAACGTTTGGTAGGAACTCCATCATTTTAGCCAAATAAAAAACTTTTAGCAAAAATAATAGAGTACCAGTTGTGTATATTTCCTGTTTTGTTTCTTTATATATAATCTCTATTTATTTTAATTGTGTATTTTTATTTTCGAGTCAAACCAATAAAAAAAATTGGCCATAACTCCATTATTTTTTACTAAATAAAAAAAGTATAGCCAAAATAAAGAACTTGCAATTGTATACCCTTTTTATTTATTCTTTTGATGCAATGACTATTTATTTCAAATGTGAATTTTTAGTTT
Source organism: Nicotiana tabacum (assembly GCF_000715075.1). Lineage (NCBI taxonomy): Eukaryota > Viridiplantae > Streptophyta > Magnoliopsida > Solanales > Solanaceae > Nicotiana > Nicotiana tabacum. The sequence goes on from NC_134102.1 coordinate 137,143,553, forward strand.
TTCAGGTAAAAGCTGAAAAACAAATTTAAAGCACCATAATTTAGAGCTTTATAAAAAATTATAGCCAAAATAATTAATTTTAAAAAATATGTTTATATAACTTTTTAGATGTCTTGATTATTTATTTCAATTGTATAAATTTTTATTTTCAATTGTATAAAAAGAATAACTAAAACTTTATTATTTTTAGCCAAATAAAAAACTTTAGCCTAAATAATGTAGTTCTATCCAAGTTTTATTATAAATTTTATTCGAAAAAAATTATTTAAAAAAGTAATATACTTACAAAGGTTAAAATATATTTTATTTTTCAAAAAAAGCCAGATAGACAAAAAAATTCACGTGGCAGGCGAGTGCATGCCACTTTTCAAGGATGAGATCGTCCAAAGGGGTAACAGCTATTGAATAACCAAGTATAAGGGGATAATTAAGATCATAGATAGTTCAAATATGTAACCAATAATGCGTGCCAAGTTTAAGATGGGTTAAGGTATTTTGCCGTTTATAAATGAAAAAATCGATAATGAAGAGTGCATTCACATTTAATGAACCTTATATCCAAAGAAAAAATGCGGCAAATTTTCAAATTTATTGATTTAATGGATTCATTCAAATCTATTACTTGTAATTTTTTTGATGTATTTTTTAATACTACAAAATTTGAGCTAAAGTTATTGGGTTTGAACGAAATCATTATTTTTACGCTTCATCCACTCTTGATAAAAGATTTTAGTTCGAGCCTGAAAATGAGTAACTTCGGCTAGAAAATGTTTTCATCTTTAATGAAACTTATGTAGCACGAATTTGAATTAATCATACAAGGATAAACAAAAAGTTGGATGAAATTTCAAATTCATTGCTTAAGAACTTCTAAGTCACCTATGCGGACAAGTGAGGGTTGCTCAGTTGGTAAAGTAATTCCACCCATGACCGTTAAGTTCTGGATTCGAGTCACGCTGAAAGAAAAGTATAAAAAATACCATAAATCCTCATAATTTGATATGGGAAAAAAAATTCACTGATGCTAGTGTAGGTATGCAAAATGAATAGGGGTAAAATGAGAGTGAAGGGGAACACATTAGGCCTGCCACAGTGAATGATAGTGGGGGAAGGAGGAATTACTGCAACATCCGTAGACTGTTCTTTTTTACTACGTAACATAATTTTGGGGGAGAAAAGTCACGTGGCAGACATGCAAGGAAGTAACAGGTAGGGGACCGTTTGCTATATTTACTAACTCAACATTCATTTCATTTCGTTTTTTTTAACTGTTTTTACCACTTGCATTCCCAGTTTCCCACCAACAGAAGTCACTTGAAGATAAAATTTTGGACAAATAAATACACAGCTCATTATCTTGTGATCATATTTTATTTTCGCATTTGATCTCAACTTTGTTTTATTTTAGCCCTCCAATTTTATTTCTTATGTTTCACTTTAACACAAAAATTAAAATCAGTATAAATAATATAGTGCATGTGTATACATAAATCTGAGGTGTAATAAATATCCAATTAAATATTATCACCTATTTTTTTTTCATTCGTGTCAAACGGATCAATATTAAAATACCTGAACCCGACCGTATTTGGGTAAAATTAAAATCGCTTCTTATTTTCTCTCTGTCACAAATCCCTACCCGACTAATAGTACCCTAAGCTCCTTCCCAAATTCATTATCGCACATGATGAACCCATCGATTATCGGTGGTTTCTTCATCATTTGAAGACGAGAATCACATTTCATCAACTATTTCTTCATATTCATCAACTATTTCTTCATATTCATCAACATTCGAGACTGATTTGAAAAGTAATTTTGATTGTTGTTGGCTTTTGGCACCTTTTTACTTCTGAAAGTTGCAAACTTAAGTTGTGTATTTTGAAAGAGTTGACTTTGTGTAAAGAATGAAACTTTGGCATCTGGCAGCTGAAATATTATGTTGTTTGGCAGTTGATTTGTGCTTTATTTGAACTTTATTCAATTCTTGCAAGAGTTGATTTTGTGTAAAGAATGAAACTTTAGCATCTCGTGTTTGAGACCTTTTTAACAATCTGAAAATTTTTGTGTTTGTTATTGTTTGAGGCCTGTCAATCAGAAACTTAAAAAGTTCATTCTTCTGCAATTTACTACGTAGCAGTTCTATGAAATAAACCCATAAAAAAATTAAACAGATTAAATAAACGAATATCAAAATTGCAAAAGTTTGAAGCTTTCTGGATGACCATGTATGAAATCGGTAGATGATAGCTTTGGAACTTTAAGAATGACGATGGGACAATAATAAACGGGGAAGGAAATAATGAAGGTGAAATAATAGGAAAGGAAGTTGGGGGATTAAATATGAGGCCAATAGTAATTAGAAGAAATTTTGTCAAAAAAAAAAAAGAAAGTTTCATGCGCCTACCAGGTGAGGCAACTCACGCTATGTGATTAGTCAATTTTTGTGTTAAAATAAAACATAAAAAATAAGATTGGAGGATAAAAATGGAATAAGGTGTCAAAATAAAAAATGATAGCTAAATTGAATGGGTTTTACATGTATGTATTTGGCCTAAAGTTTTTTACCTTCAGTTACAAAGTTCAATCTGTGGAGTTGAACTGACGAACTTTTGTCTTGTTACTGCAGAGAAAATGTGGGGTCTGTTCGTGAATGAAACCCACATTCACTATTACTATTCTTTAGGTACTTTTTTCCTGAATTTATATTTATCTACATTGTGATAAACGTAAAAGAAAAGGAGATATTGTGATGATAAATCTTTTGCAAATACGTCTAACTGTTTACCCGTAAAACGGTATAATTAAATTTATACGTGATTTTTAGACAAGTGAACTAATTTGATCCTGAAATAATATAATAATCGAAAAAATACGCAGTACTTAGCCTTGGAATGTAGATGAAATAGCAAAGATAGTGATTCCGTGAACATGGTTTTCGAACACATCAATGATGGGATCAAAAGGCAAGAGAGTGAAATTATATAAAGCTTTGTATAGAATATAATATATGTTCTTACTAGAAATTTTGTGTCCCTTACAATGATAACTCACCTCATTTTTATAGCTATATCTAGGGAAGAAGGTCATAGGATCTTGCCCTCCTTTAATGTCAATTATGAGGGTCATTGATGAAGATATAACATTGAGCTTAAATGCCAAATTCTTTGTAACAGACTGTCGCTCTTAATGCTGTAGAATATTCCTTAGTAAATGCTACCAGGCGTAGAGCATTTAATACACTTTTATGAACATTATCCATTCATGTGACAAACATAGTGGCTGTATTCGGTCCTCAGCCATTCCATCTTGGATTCCACGTGTCCTCCTTTTAGTCAGCCACGCGTCATATCATATTTTACCCTATATAGATAGTTTTTCTGCTTTCTGGTGACATAACTTTGTGTTACCGAGAAGTTGGTAGGAATACCTTTTTGACGAAAATTACTATAATTCCCTCTGAAGGTCTCTAACAGTTGATTAGATGCACGTCTCTCCGCATTTAATGCCCCAAACACGCGTCATCCCATGATTCAACAAAACTTTATCCGTTTATCGAGGTAATCATGGCCACGAATTTAGCCGCAAAAATATTACTTATATGCAACTTTCTTTTCTTTTGCGTTCCATAATTGCTTGAGCTTCTAATTTGCATCCTTGTTTTTCATCCTTTTTCTAATTTTCTTCAAAGACAAACTCTTTACCTTCTTCCTTTCCAATGGCTTCTTCCTCCAAACGTAGTGATTCTATGAAGAATAAGAACAAAACTGAGGATTCTACTCCTCCAATAGTGGATTCCATTATTCCAAGAAGGCTTAGTACTTCGAAGGATTTTGAAAAGAAATTTTCTACTCCTAACTCCTCGTACATGGGTTGTTAGTAGGTACCCTTCTTCCATTCGTCCTTCCAGTATTCTTGTTGTGAAGGAGGATTACCGCTGCAATGAGTTGGGAATCATTGCTCCTGATCTATCGGAGCGAGTGACCCTTCCCAAGGAAGGTTTTACATACTTTTTTACGTATCCCTTTACTTTGGGTGCGTTTTCTTTGAGCGGAGAGCTTGATTCCGTGATTGCGGAGTTTTGCCTTCGCTAACAGGTATGTTTTGGCACAGGTAAGTCCTTCAGTGTGGAGGACGGTCGCCTGCCTCTGATGCTTGTGCCAAGAAACTAAGGAGGAGCTAACCTTAGCTCATGTGATGAATCTCTATTCCCCCAAAATCTTCCGTGGGGAAATGATAAACCTTTGCAAGCGAGGCCACCATGTTTTGTTGTCTAATATGGATGATGACAACGACCGTGGGTGGATGGAGTGGTTTGTTACAGTTGCTACCAATGACATCATTCCGACAACGACTTCATTCTTTCTGGTTGCTTGGAACCGCACTCGTAAGTTCTTTGTATAATATTCCTCTTACTAGATATTCATCTATGGCCGTATCATCTCTTTACCCTTCGCATATTTCAGCAACTCGATGGCTCCCACCGGTGGTGGAAGGTTTGAACCTATGGGTTCAGAAGATTTTGGACATCACAACGCCCGAAACTCGTTCGTGGAAAGAACTAGCCCTTAAATACAGGTGAAAGGCCAAAAATCATGGTAACTCTATTTTACCTTGCTTCCATTTTTGTATATGAAGAACTTGGTTGAACCCTTCTGACTTTGTTCATGGAATTAGGTATACTTACGGGCTCTGTTGCTATCCCTGAGGAGGACGTTCTGGCTGATCCTGCTGATGCAGCGAGGCTGCTTCAGGAAGCACCTACTCAGAAGGTTGATGCCCCCGAATAATCTCCGGTGGCGATGATGACTAGTCCTCCTTCTGAGTCGGTCATAGACACCGTGATGATTGATGATGATGAAGAAGATGTTGATGAGGGAGCTTCTTTACATAGAAGGTGACGATCCTCATCATCTTAACAGGATGCTCGACCTATTGTCTATTGAGATAGTTACACCAACTGAAGACGATGTCTCGGTATTTTGGGGAGAGTCTGATTTGGTAGAATATGCCAATTCCCGTTTTCGGGCCCCAATTGCTGCAACCAGTGCTGCGGGGCTGAGTACCAGGTCCTTGCCGTCTTTGGTTGGCGAGCATCAAACAACTAGCACTGCATTTGATGCAGTTGCTTCTCACTCTCCAACTCCATCAACTTCATCTCCACCTTCACCAACACCGACAACTGTTGCATCATTTCCATCTTCGTCTACTCTTCCACCAGCGGTTGCTACACCATCTCCATCGGCCGCACCTGACCATGAAGAAGGTGTTCCTATTCCATAGTCCCCAGTTCATGGGAACTTGGGGCAAAATTATGCTGCTCCTTTTGAAGATCCACAAAGGAGGAGGAACATTACTCCTTCGGTCTCTACCGGGTGCAACCTACTATCACGACCAGTGGAGCTTGCTAATTACGTGAAGCCTTTGACTTCAGAAAAATATTGGGAAAAGATTCAGACACTCTCAGGCGAATGATTGTTAAACAATGCTATGCATAACGTCGCGACGGTACGTTCCTTCTTTCCTTTGTTATTTCTTCTACTTTTGAACGAATGTATTCTAAGTTTTTCCTCTTCTTATTTTATAGTCCAACTTTCTTGCCTCTGAGGGCCTTCAAAGATTGATTCGTGAGAAGGAAAAACTTACTTCTGAACTAGATCAACATTTGGCGGAACGGGACCAGACTGCTCTCCGACTCTAGGAACTGGAAACCAGAGCTACTGAGGCCTCTGTTTTGGAGGCTCGTTTACAGAAAAGCGAGCAAGAAGTGGTAACCCTCAGCCAAGAAATTAGGCCGGTGAGGGTTAATTTTGATGAGGCCAAGGTCAAATGGGCAGAAGTCCAAAATGTCGTTCTTGCTGCAATCGACCGTGAGGCTGCCTCTGCGAAAGAGTGATTAACTTGGAGGCAGCCTTGAACTCCAAAAGTGAAGAGCTTGTTGTTGTGGAGGCGAAACATGCCCACATAGAAGAGAAGTACAGAAAAACTATCGAGCATAGTAGGCTCTTTATTTCAACTGTCCGCGAGCTTGACGTCAGCCTCAAATCTGCTAGATCCACCCTGGAAAACCTTTTCGCCGAGGTTATTCAATTAAAAGAAGAACTTAAGCGCCTAGCGGCTTCCCTCATTGTTGAAAAAACTTATTCCATGTATAGTATGAGGAGGAAATCCTTGGAAGAGGCTAAAACTTGTATCATTGATGTTGATGCCGAAATTGCTAAGGCCCGAGATCTTGAGTTGGCTACAAAACATGGACTCCCGGCGCAGTCTGATGCTCCGGGTTCTTCTGATTCCGATTTTGAGTTTTCGAAAAATGAAGAAGGATCGGAAGGCGATGAGGCTGAAGACCAAACTGGGGAAATTGTTGAGCCATCGGCGAAACCACCTGCTCTTCCCGGAAATTCAGATACTTCTCTTCCTTCTGGTTTTGTAGGCGCTGCAATTTAGCTTTTTCTTTTCCCATTTTGCATTTGTAACGTTTTGGCCCGTTCTTATTAATAAAGACATATTTTCTTCTTTTTGTTCAAGTGTCATTTGAGTCTTATTTTTGTTTGAATATCCATGCAAGCCTTTAACTTTTGCATTTGCTCAAGTATTCTGTGCATGTTTGTTCAATTCGCGCTTTACTATGTGTAATCTTAGATGCCTTTTCCTCGAAGTATTTTGGTTCAGAGTATTATCCCTTTTACGTGAGGGGTTTTATGAATTTTTGTGCAAGTTTCCCTTTTACATGAGGGTTTCTATGAATACTTGTGCAAGTTTCCCTTTTACATGAGGGTTTCTATGAATATTTGCGCAAGTTTGCTTTTTGCATATTTTTTATATGCGGCTTCGGGTGTATTTTTTCCCGATGGCATTTTGGATTCTGGGCATTGATTTTTACGGAACCAACCCTTTTAACGTGAGGGTTTTTATAAGAGAGGTCCCTCTTGTGTTTACGGTGCTCTTGAAGAGGACGTCTTATGTTCATTACGGCACTAACATTTGAAGTTCTTATTTAACTTTCAAATGACAAAGTTAGCTCATCGTTCAGACAATAAACAAGATAAATGCAAATAAATTTCATTTTATTCCTTCTATTTTCAGAAATTACATAAGTATTTTGATATGCAGAAAAGAAATTGACATTACTTGTGGCTATCTTGTACAACTTGTTTCTACGGGGCTAGTTATGCAGTCCCCGGTCCCGATGATGCACTTTGTTTCCAAATTTTTATTTCCGGCTGACGTGGCAGTTATTGTTTCCGTATCCTCATATCATTCCCCCCAGTGTTTGAATATGAAGAATACGAATTGGAACACTAGAAGTCTTGTATCTTCGAAGGTCCCACCAATGAATTGCTAGGTAATCCTTCACTCGGTAACATATCTTGTTTCCCCTTAAGAATCCATGCTATCAAGCGAAAGAATACCTAACAGTCCTATGGCGGTTTGTGCCTATGAACAGTAGGGTAACCTCTGTTCGGTAGCAAACTTAATTTCTCGGTGGGAATTTGCTATCGTACCAAAGATTACCTAATCGTCCCCGAGTGGAAGCTTGTTTGTTTGCCTTGCTATCAAAGGTCTTATTGTTGTTGTCTTCATAGTATGCTTTCAGTCGCTGCCTCGTTAAAAACCTTGCCAGAAAAACCCAATTGGGACAAAAACTGAACGAAGGAAAAAAGAGTGCAGCACATACTTTTTGTTTGAGTGTTGTTCATCATCAATAATATCTTTTGAGGTGTGCCACATTTCAGTTGTTGGGCAATTTGTCTCCATTCTGGTTCTCCAACTCGTATGAACATTTCCCAGTGACAGCTGAAATCCGGTAAGGGCCTTCCCACGTTGGACCTAGCTTTCCCGTGTTGCTATCCCGAGTATTTTGTGTAACTTTTCTTAGAACCAAGCCTCCTACTTTGAAAAAATAAAAGTTGGCTCTCCGGTTGTAATATCGCTCCATCCTTTCCTTTTGAGCTGTCATTCTTACATGCGCCAAGTCCTTGCGTCTCTCGAGCAGTTCCAAGTTGATTGGCATTGCTTCATCATTTGTCTGAGAATATCTCAAAGTGGATACGCCCACTTCAACCGGGATTAGGGCTTCAAAACCGTACACCAGGAAAAAAGGAGTTTCTCCTTTACTGGATTTAGTCGTTGTTTGGTAGGACCATAGGACTCCGGGCAACTATTCAGGCCATTTGCCTTTTGCAACTTCCAACCTTTTCTTGAGGTTTTGAATGATCACTTTGTTTGTTGACTCCACTTGACCGTTTACGCTCTGATGATAAGGCAAGGATGTGATTCTGTTGATTTTCAGGTCTTCGAAGAACTTTGTAACTTTTGCACCAATAAATTATGGCCTATTGTCGCATGCTATCTCTTTTGATATTTCGAACCTGCAAATTATATTTTTCCACAGGAAATCGAACACTTCACATTCTCCGATTTTCTGATAAGAACCTGCTTCCACCCATTTAGAAAAATAATCAGTTAAAATTAAAAGAAACTTTACCTTTCCAGGAGCTGGTGGCAGAGGTTCGATGATGTCCATCCCCCATTTCATGAATGGCCATGGGGATAGAACCGAATGTAAGGGTTCTGCAGGTGGATGTACTACTCATGCGTAGCATTCGCACTGCGAAATCTTTGGTGTCTTGTTTCATGCGAGGCCAGTAATATCCTACCCATACCAATTTCAGCACCAAAGACTCTGCGCCAGAGTGATTGCCGCATATCCCTTTGTGGATTTCTCTCATTACATAGTCAGCTTCTGACGCTCCTAAACACCGGGCCACCGGACCATGGAAATATTTTCTATACAATTGGCCTTTCCTGAAGCTATAACGTGTAGCTTTGGTGCATAACGCCCGTGATGCTTTGGGATCATCGGGCAACTTTCCGTGCTCGAGGTAGTTGATTATTTCGTTACTTCAGTCCTAAACCAGACTAACTAAATTCACCTACTATCTGTATCAAGGACTGAGCTCATCAGTTGTACCACCATTCCGGACTATGATCCTTTTATAGGACGACCCAACATAATATAGAAACTTATACATGTGATATACGAGCCTATAAGGCCGACATAATCATTTGTATACTTAAGACATAGGCCAATAAGCCCATACAAGTATCCATATATATGTCGCATGTATACAAGCTTCTAAGAGTACATAAATGTCATAAAGGTCGGGAAAAGGCCCCGTCATACCAATCAATACATATTCAAATCATTTTAACCAAATAGGTAACTCCAGAGCAAGTGGAGTGCACAAACACCTTCTGCTGAGCTGATAGCCTACTAGGAGAACTCTCAACCTGTCTATCGGGACCTGCGGGCATGAAACGTAGCGTCCCCAAACAAAAGGGACGTCAGTACAAATAAAGTACTGAGTATGTAAGGCATGAAAGTAGTATATAAAAGACATGAAAAAAACGTGGAGTAAAGAACTCAACTTGAAATTTTGAATAGCTCTTCGAATCATGAAAAATTAATAATGCCATGCATGTGCATATAAATGTCATACCATGCATAGGTATATGCGTACATAATATCATCAAGCCTCTGAGGGCATCCCATCATATCATCTCAGCCACTATGGGCAAAATTATCAATGTATACCAGCTGATCAGGTGGTGGTGCGTATATAACGTCATAACCTTTTTCTATATCCCATATACATATAATATAAGCGTATATAATGTCATCTGGTCATGGGTCAATGTACATGTATAAATGAATGAAATGCATAAGAAATACATTAATAAGATCAATATACCTTTCAGATAAACTTTATCAACTACGTATTTTTCTGAGACCCATGAACAGGAGATATAATAATAATTCACATGGGGAATTAAGAACGTAGGCATCTCTAATACTTCTATGAATAGAGTCATTTATGAAAGTTTCGCATTTGCACGTTTCGTTTGTATCATATGGATCATGCCAAAAGGAAAGAATGGATAGCCTTAACATACCTTAACTCTGTTGAGTCTGTAATACCTTCCACGCAATACTTCAAACAACTAAACTCAATCTACCATAACATACGGAGATTCAAAATTAGTGTTGAGTAAAGGCTAAGTCTGCAACTTAAACTAGTAGCTTATTTATGTAAATTTGGACAGCCTCTCCCCCGTAACAAGAGCCCCCTCCTATACCATATACCAACAACAATAACTAGAGAAATCCAGCAATACATAATTATCAATAACACGAATAATACTATTGTCAACCACACGAACAATTCTCTTAATCCATAAGAGAAGGTAACAAATTCTACAATGAAACAAGCGATATTTCCCCAGTTCTTATTATTCCCTAAAGCCTACCATGGTCAAGGTAATACAACAACATAACTAGCAACTCCCACAACAAGTTTTACAACCCAAACTATGATACAACGAGCGGCAAGGTCGGTTACGATTATCAAACATACTTCTTCAATATTTTCTTTCCTTTAGAACACATATCAATGATGACTACAACTATATATCCAAGTTACTCCAATGATTTCCAGCCACCAAAACAAAACTTAGAAAATTACAGAATAATTGATACAACAATAGCACCGTCAAAATACGAGTTTCTGCTATTAATCCCATAATTCGCATCCTATAATTTAGCCATGACTTGGAAGAATTTAAATATACCAAGGAGAGGAAAATTCTTACCTTATTTTTTAAGAAATACTCTTATTCCTCCTTACTTCACATAGAAGAAAGCCCGGATTAACCAACGCGCCAAAATAGAACAATGAGATCGAGGTGGTGCGCAAAACTTGTATACTGTCTTTGAGAAAGATTACACTCTTTTTCTAACTTACTTTGCTTTGAAGTTGGTTTGCAATAATCCGTAGGAAACCGTCGTAGGCATAATCTCTATGTCGTTCTTCGTATTTTTCTTCTATGCAAGGACATATCTTTACCTTCACACGTTGTAGCTCATATTTCTCAAGGGGGCCTTTTTCTAAACTATATTGAGAAGAGGCAAAATATTTATTTCCTCCACACTTGCTAAAGCATTGCTGATGATATACATAGATTTTCAAGACATAAGTTTATCCATCAAAAAGTAAATATAATAGTTGTAGTTAGTGGACAATGGGGTCCACCTCCATTTGCCATCAATTTTGAATTTGATCCTAATCTTATATAACTTTTTTTTGCTGAAGTTCATCCGTCACTTTAGAGGTGTAAGTATCTTATTTTGTGAATTCAAAAAATCTTTTGTATTAGTGGGTGTGGGCCCCACACTTTGATGACTTTTGCCACAAGTCCTCTAATGTGCCACCAAATTACATGACTTAAGAGTCATTAATTTGGCCAAAACTTGTTGCCACGTTAGGAGCCTATCAAGTTTATACAAAATAATTTACCCTTTTTCTTAATTAACTTATTAATCCCTCACTAACCCAATAATTAATCAATTACCCACATAATTAAAAATTATCCCAAATTACTTAAAATACTAATCACTTTTAACATACCTTATACACTTCACTATCATGGTCATGTGGCACCTTGTATGGCACAAGTCTATAAATACGGGGTATTATAGCTTGGACCGTATTTTATCCCTAAATTGTCAAACTTCGACGAAAACTCACTTTCTTCGATTCGCTTACTCTCTTACCTTTATGAATTTACTTATCACTTGTTTGAAGTAGCATAATACTTATAATCTCCAAATAATCTTGTCCTTGAACTGAGGTCAATTATCTTACGACAATTTCAATGGACAATACTATAGGGTGCAACATCGACGTAATACTGCAGGGTGTAACATCATTTTCCCCTTTGGAATATTCGTCCTCGAATGTTGACTGTTGCGCTTATCGATCTAATAATTGGATATCTCTTACGAATAGTTTTAGCACTGTCCTTGCCTTCTAGGCAACTGTTCTGTGAATAAATCCAAAGGTCAGGGCATCCCCCCTTTAGGCCTCTTTCTCATACCATGACTTATGGTTGGAATTCTTTCAAGTTCGTAACTATTGCTACCTTCTATCATGCAGATTATACGACTCTTATCTTGTATATGCGCTTATGCGACTCTTCTCTCCTCTTTCCTCCAGCTTTTAGCCAATCTCTAGGCCTCACTTTGTGAACGTATACAAAGTTATGACAAGTTGTCCATCTGGGCGTCATTAGCTTTACTACATCTAAGTAGGCCATACTATACCATAACTCTTACTTCGATTTATCGTTACTATGGTATGCTACCAAACTCCAGGTTACTCTCGTTGCTTATCTTATATGCGTAAAGCTAAGTCTTTTAACGCTTCTTCATTACTGTTCATCTTAAGACTGATGGTCTAATCTCATCTTATATTTTGTAACTTTTATCCATCCATTGTTGATTCACCTCAATGTTGATCTACAATCTACCACTGATAACTTGAAACTTCTTATGTAATATCTTGCCACTAGGGCTTACGTTGCATCGAGGAATATTTGAAGTGATTTTTCCTGATCCTCTTAGGGGAGATATTGTACTTCAATAATTGTATTTTATAGCATCCCAATGTGATTCACCTTATGTCGGTATTTTAATCCCGTACAATTCATGAAATCCTCTTCAAATCATTACTCAATCGAAGGTCCAAACGTCATCCTCTTATCTAACACAGCTACACCCTTATTTTACTATCAGGTAGCATTCCATCTATTCTAAATGCTACTAGTTTTAGACTCCTTTGCATTCACTAAGGCTATACTGGGCTTTCTATAACTTACGAAAACCATCAACTCTCTTGTTTTGATGGGCTTAATCTTGAGGCCTTACATATTCTTGTCACCTTCTCACTCATCTTTACTTATCCTTACTCCTATCTACATAAACCCTTGTCGCTCTACGATACTTTAGCTTGCGACCTACACACATCTATTCATACTACTCGTAACTTTCCTTTAACTTGCTAGCACCATAGATTTCCTTTCGTTCCTTCTTAGTTACCTTTAAATGTGAGCAATTACTTTTCATGGCCGTTCTTCCACTTATTGCATGAATACATGGCTTATCTCATTGCCCACGAATACTAGAATTTTCTGTAACTCATATGATCTCAAATATCATCTTTTGATTTTTTTTTCCCGTTCATTAGCCACGATAGGTGCCACTTTCTTATGGAGTGCATACAATGTTGTTGTGAGACTGTTGTTACAAGACCATTTCTTCCTTATGTCACTATGCTTAAGTTGAAGCCTTCTTCCTTATTCTCTCAGCTATTCTTTCTTTGTAGTACTTAAGAGAGACCCTTTGACTCATGTAAAGCTGCGAGCTTATTACATCGTATACCCGAAAGAATTTTTTTTTTTTTTACGTTCTTACTCACCTATAATTATCATTAATTACTTACCTCCGTGACCTTGTGCTTGTAAGATTGATTCTGAACTAAAATTTTTGACTGTACAACCCCAACTCCTATCTGAATATTTCTCAAGGATTACGATGTCATCATATTTGCGAGACTGAATTCCCTATGTTGGGTTTCACTATGTTTATCTTGCACAACCTACTGATTTGTCTATATCCTCTTGTTTAGCCATGGCTAGGCTCTTCCTGAATCAACTACTAACTACACGTTAGTCCATTCTCATATCTATATTCCGCGTAATCTCTCTTGGGTTATATCCTTTGTCTTATCTTATATCGCACACTGGATCCTTATGTATCCAGTGTTTATTTGCACTTATTTATCAATAATATCTAGTGATGGAACCCTTACTGCCTCTCCCAGTCATCATGCTTATATAATGTTCTGGAATCGTATCATATCCGTAGGATTTGAATAGATGCAATCTCATTCCTTTCGCCTTTCTACCACATTCTTCCTTTACTATTATATAATTACCTTAACCACATAACTCCGACTTAATATCATATAACACCATCTTCCCCCCTTTAGGGGAGTACTAACATTTATTTCTATGAAGATTTACCTATAAATGTTTCACCTCTTCATATTTAGCGTCTTTTCACATCTTCACGGACTCTTACTTGCCTTGTGGTGACCCTTCTGTACCAGGGATAATTTAATTTCTTACACACAAAGGTAACACCTAGTATAACTAGCACACTTAGTCCCTTAAGCTTAACTCTGCTCACAACGCTTGTTTTAGGGAAACGTCTTCCTGAATGACCTTTAAAAGTTATTCTTCTGTTGTCCATTCAATTATCGCCCGGAACGCGATCTCTAAAATTCTTACGATGTCAACTATTATCAAATCTTTCGGCCCCGAATTCATGTTCAGTTTATCTTATTCACTAGCCCATACTAATTTCTATTACTCCGGGGGTCTAACTTTTCCTTCTGGTAATCATGTATGAGTCACTAACTCATTTCTCGAAATGGGGATATGACTTTATGGATTATACTATTTTATTGTCTCAAGGCATGTAACTTCTTGTCTTTTCCTTCACTTGACTGTAGAATCTGTAGTCTTGTCATATTTTGATTTACCGTTATCATCCATTTATCACATCTTACTCATAATGCTTCATTTACTTTCTTCTTATTCTCCTGCTAATATTTCTGTATATCACCTTATTATGAAAACTTCTTCAAAACATTCTTTCACTTTTAGCCCCCCTTGATTCAACTCACTGGCTCTTCGGGTCGCCTAACACTCTCTCTTTACTAGGGACGAGAGCCATACAAAGGTAAATATTTATCCCTTCTAGGATTCCAATGCCAATCTTCTGAAATTTTTTAACATTCTAGTATTCATATATGATTGTACTATTCTAGAGTGCACCATCTGGGTGTCTCACAAGGAGAACCATTACCATATTTGCAATATCCCTTGAAAATGTGAGCTAATGATAATAATCCATCCACAATTTTGGGTTACTCTAACCCCAATTGGATGCTGATATCCCATCCTTCTCTTAAATTATATCTGTTAGCTCCCAGAGAGCATAACTGAAATGGGTGTTGTAAAGTGAATATATCTTTGTTATTGTTGAAAGTAACTCAGAATGCTTATATTTCTCTGCCTGAATTGTAAATACAGATAATGTTCACTAACTGGGTACCTCATATCCTTTTTCACCTAGCTTCTTTTACTTGTTGAAACATGTATCTACCTTCTGATTCTCTTGTTGGTTTTTACCATAGGGGTAGATAGATATTCATGTCTTAGGGATCCTTATCAAGAGGCTCACACGTCGTAGTACACACATATCTACTGAAGGCCTGACATTTACTCATCATAAGTATGAAGCAAAATCGAGTTCCTCTGCCTCAACTCTTCCATAGCCACATTCAATCTCTTACCAATTGTCTTTCTGGATGTAGATGTCGTTGTATAACGAATAAAATAGAATTTGGGAATTTGAATTTCTTACAGCTGAGCTCTACCACACGATCTAGAGTAAGAAGAAAGAGTGACAGTCCTAAATGCCCTGTAGCCTCCTGCTTATAAGTGTGGTGTACAACACACCCATAAACAAGACTCTACTAGACACGGCTTGTAGACTCCCTAGGATAGAACTGCTTTGATACCACTTCTGTCACGACCCAAACCGTAGGGCCACGACGGGCACCCGATGCCTAACTCAACCTAGTACCAACGTAACGTATCATTATCATACTATCATGGGTAAATAAACAAGAAAGGCCGTCATGAGATAAATAGAATAAAACATAAGGGAATACTAGACATAGGACGACCCAACATGATATAGAAACTTATACATGTGACATACGAGCCTATAAGGCTGACATAATCATTTGTATACTCATGAAATAAGCCGATATATCCATACAAGTATCCATATACATGTCACCTATCTACAAGCCTCTAAGAGTACATAAATATCATAAAGGTCGGGACAAGGCCCCGTCATACCAATCAATACATATTCAAATCATACTAACCAAATAGGCAACTTCGGAGCAAGTGGAGTGCACAAACACCTTCTGTTGAGCTGATAGCCTACTAGGAGAACTCTCAACCTGTCTATCAGGACCTGCGGGCATGAAACGCAGCATCCCCAAGCAAAAGGGACGTCAGTACAAATAAAGTACCGAGTATGTAAGGCATAAAAGTAGTATATAAAAGACATGAAAGAAACGTGGAGTAAAGAACTCAACCTGAAATTCTGAATAGCTCCGTGAATCATGAAAAATTTATAATGTCATGCATGTGCGTATAAATGTCATACCATGCATAGGTATATGAGTACATAACATCATTAAGCCTCTGAGGGTATCCCATCATATCATCTCAGCTACTGTGGGCGAAATCATCAACGTATACCAGCTGATCAGGTGGTGGTGCGTATATAACACCGTAACCTTTTCCCATATCCTATATACATATAATATACGTGTATATAACGTCATCTGATCATGGATAAATGCACATGTATAAATGAATAAGATGCATAAGAAATACATTAATAAGATCAATATACCTTTCGGATAAACTTTATCAACTACGTATTTTTCTGAGACCCATGAACAGGAGATATAATAATAATTCACATGGGGAATTAAGAATGTAAGCATCTCTAATACTTCGATGAATAGAGTCATTTATGAAAGTTTCGCATTTGCACGTTTCGTTTGTATCATATGGATCATGCCAAAAGGAAAGAATGGATATCCTTAACATACCTTAACTCTGTTGAGTCTGTAAAACCTTTCAAGTAATTCTTCAAACAACTAAACTCAATCTACCATAGCATACGGAGATTCAAAATTAGTGTTGGGTAAAGGCTAAGTCCGTAACTTAAACTAGTAGCTCGTTTATGTAAATTTGGGCAGCATCTCCCCCGTAACAAGAGCCCCTTCCTATACCATATACCAACAACAATAATCAGAGCAATCCAGCAATACATAATTATCAATAACACGAATAATACTATTGTCAACCACACGAACAATTCTCTTAATTCATAAGAGAAGGTAACCAATCCTACAATGAAACAGGCAACATTTCCCCAGTTCTTATCATTCCCTCAAGCCTACCATGGTCAAGGTAATAAAATAACATAACTAGCAACTCCCACAACAAGTTTTACAACCCAAATTATGATACAACGAGCGGCAAGCTAGGCTACGATTATCAAACATACTTCTTCAATATTTTCTTTCCTTTAAAACGCATATCAATGATGACTACAACTATATATCCAAGTTACTCCAATGATTTCCAGCCACCAAAAAATAAAACTTAGAAAATTACAAAATAACTAATATAACAATAGAAACGTCAAAATACGAGTTTTCGCTATTAATCCCATAATTCTCATCCTACAATTTAGCCATGACCTGGAAGAATTTAAATATACCAACGATTGGAAATTCTTACCTTGTTTTTCAAGAAATACTCTTATTCCTCCTTACTTCACATAGAAGAAAGCCCGGATTAACCAACGCGCCAAAACAAAACAACGAGATCGAGGTGGTGCGCAAAACCTGTATACTGTCTTTGAGAAAGATTACACTCTTCTTCTAACTTACTTTGCTTTGAAGCTGATTTGCATTCATCTGGAGGAAACCGACGTAGGCATAATCTCTATGTCGTTCTTCGCATTTTTCTTCCATGCAAGGACATATCTTTACCTCCACACGTTGTAGCTCATATTTCTCAAGGGGACCTTTTTCTAAACTATGTTGAGAAGAGGCAAAATATTTATTTCCTCTACACTTGCTAAAGCGTTGCTGATGATATACATAGATTTTCAAGACATAAGTTTATCCATCAAAAAGTAAATATAATAGTTGTAGTTAGTGGACAGTGGGGTCCACCCCCATTTGCCATTAACTTTTCTTTGGTAAAGTTCATCCGTCACTTTAGAGGTGTAAGTATCTTATTTTGTGAATTCAAGAAGTCTTTTGTATTAGTGGGTGTGGGCCCCAAGTCCTCTAATGTGCCACCAAATTACATGACTTAAGAGTCATTAATTTGGCCAAAACTTACTGCCACGTTAGGAGCCTATCAGGTTTATCCAAAATAATTTATCCTTTTCCTTAATCAACTTATTAATCCCCCACTAACTCAATAATTAACCAATTACTCACATAATTAAAAATTATCCCAAATTACTTAAAATACTAATCACTTTTAACATACCTTATACACCTTACTATCATGGTCATATGGTACCTTGTATGGCACAAGTCCATAAATACGGGGTATTATAGCTTGGACCGCATTTTATCCCCAAATTGTCAAACTTCGACGAAAACTCACTTTCTTCGATTCGCTTACTCTCTCACCTTTACGAATTTACTTATCACTTGTTTGAAGTAGCATAATACTTATAATCTCCAAATAATCTTGTCCTTGAACTGAGGTCAATTATCTTACGATAATTTCAATGTACAATACTATAGGGTGTAACATCGACGTAATACTGTGGGGTATAACATTATTTCCCCCTTTGGAATATTCGTCCTCGAATGTTGACTATTGCGCTTATCGGTCTAACAATTGGATATCTCTTACGAAAAGTTTTAGCAGTGTCCTTGCCTTCTAGGTAACTGTTCTGTGAATAAATCCAAAGGTCAGGGCATTCCCCCCTTTATACTCTGCTTCATTGTTAGTTAAAGGGAACATGCTCATGGCTTGCCTTAAGTTTTCCCCTGAAGGCGTGATTAAAACTATTCTGAACCCGGACCCTTTTGCGTTTGAGGCTCCGTCCGTAAATAAGGTCCACACCCCTGATGCCGATTCAAACACCATTACTGCCTCCTTGGTTGCTAGAGGTAGTAGTCCTAGACTAAAATCGGCCACGAAGTCAGCCAAGACTTGTGACTTAATTGCAGTCCTCGGATTATATTCTATGTCGAATTCACTCATTTTAACGGCCCATTTGGCCAATTTTCCCTAGTGTTCGGGTTTATGAAGGATGTTCCGCAAAAGAAAAGTAGTCACCACAGCTATTTGGTGGCATTGGAAATAGGGCCTTAGCTTTTGAGCGGTGACTACGAGAGCTAAGGCCAGTTTTTCCAAATGTGGGTAGCGAGTTTCTGCTCCCGTTAAAATTTTGCTAACGTAATAAATAGGAAACTGCGTACCTTCGTCCTCCCGGACTAAAACTGCACTTACCGCAACTTCTGAAACTGCGAGATAGACTAGCAATTATTCGCCTTCTTTCAGTTTCGAGAGCAATAGAGGGCTTGATAAGTACTTCTTCAGGTCCCTCAAAGCCTGCTGGCACTCCGGCATCCATTCGAAATTGTTCTTCTTTTCGAGCAACGTAAAGAAGTGATGACATTTTTCCGACGATCGGAAAATAAACCTACTCAAAGTTGCTAACCTTCCTGTGAGTCTTTGGACTTTCTTCACGTTTGATAATTGATCCGAGATATCGTTTATGGCCTTGATTTTGTAGGGGTTTACTTCAATTCCCCTTTGTGAGATCAGAAACCCCAGGAACTTACCGGAGTCGACCCCGAACGCACACTTCTTGGGGTTAATTTTCATGTTATGCTTCCTCAGGATATCGAATATTTCTTGCAAATGCTTAAGTTGGTCACCTGTGTTTAAAGACTTAACGAGCATATCGTCTATATAAATTTCCATGGTTTTTCCTATTTGCTTTTCAAACATCTTATTTACGAGCCGTTGATAAGTGGCTCCGACGTTTTTTAACCCGAAGACATTACATTGTAATAATATGTACCGAAATTTGTTATAAATGAAGTCTTTTTCTGATCTTCCGGGTTCATCTTAATTTGGTTGTACCCGGAATAAGCATAAAGAAAAGTCATCAGTTCGTGCCCGGTAGTGGCATCAATCATTTGATGTATATTTGGCAGTGAAAATGAATATTTCGGGTACGCCTTATTAAGATCTTTATAGTCTACACACATACAAAATTTATTGTTCTTCTTAGGAACTACTACTAAATTGGCTAGCCAGTCTAGATATCTGACCTCTCGGACTGAACCGATTTTAAGCAAGCGGGTTACCTCTTCTTTGACGAATTTATTCCTGGTCTCGGCAATAGAGCGCTTCTTCTGTCGTACCGGTGGTACGTTGGTGTGAGCACCTTCTACTATGTAAATATTTTTAGAAATTTAATATATATTTTTTTAGCTTTGTTACAATTTTTTTATATAGGATAAGAATTAAAAATAATTTAAAAGGTCACATTATTACTATCAGTATTATTTTTATTTTTTATCTTTATTTTAAAATAAAATAAATTTAAAAAAACGAAAAAATTAAATATTTTTTTAAATTTTCGGATGGGAATAAAATAATAGAAAAATTAAAAGTATGGAATAAAAAAGTAAAAGTAAAAGTAAAAGTAGGTGAAAATTTTAAGAATGAAAAGAAAAAGAAAGTTGGAATTAAAAAAGAAAAGTAAAAGAAAGTGAAAATTAAAAAAAAAAGTAAAATAAATGGAAATAAAAAAAGTAAAATAAGTGAAAAATAAAAAAAATAAAAAAAAAGAAAAAAATTGGGAAATTAAAAAAAATAAAAGTAAAATAAAGTGGGGAATATTTTTATTTATTGTTTTTAAAAAAATTAAAAAAAAAATTTAAAAACATAAATCTGAAAAATTCCGAAATTGTTTTCTATAAATATAAGTGAAAAATGAGAGAAGAAGGGAGGGAGAAAGAGAAGAAAAAAGAGAGGAGAGAATTGAGATAAATTATTTTTTCTACGCTAAAGGAATTTCTACTCGTGTCATTCTTTCTTCCTCTTTCTTTCAAAAAATCCAGCCAAAAAGGAGCAACGAAACAAGCAGCGAAATAGCTCGAAAACAGCTTCAAAATAAGTTCTGAAACTATCGTTAATGTGAGGTGATGTTCGAGTTCGCCGGTTCGAGGTTCCTGCGATGGCGCTTTTAGAAGCCTCCGATCTTGGTTCAGATTTCTAGCTTAAGTCAAATCTCTTCATTATACTTTGGATTTGAGAGCTCCCATTTTAAATGAAAATTGCGGCTGATTGAGGTCTGTTCTTGCCTCTTTCGATTTATATTTTTTAGTCGATCTTTTTATTATGTTTGTTCATGAATCTCTATTTATATGTTTGCTTGTGATGTTTGTTGAAGAATTTTTATTGGTTCATATCTTGATTCGCCGTGAGTTTTGATTGTTTTTGCTGATTAAATTTTAGAGTTTATATTTGGTTAATTAGTTAATAAATTAGGCCATGTGATTTATTTGTAAATGTGTCTTGGGCCGTGAAGATTTGGCAATTAGTTGGGATTAGTTGACATATGATAGTTTAGTTTTGGACTATAATAAAAGAGAAGAATTTGGGCCTCAATAAGCTGAATTTCATCCAACCCAATATAACAATTCTAGCTCTTTTTCTTAAATAATTGAATAAGCTAGCCCCCCTTTTCATAACTAATTTACTACATTTTCCATCAATAATTCAATACTTCTTGGACTTTCCCAATAATCTAAAATCTTAGGAAAATAATCAACTCATGAAACATTCGTAGAATACTTAGGCGAGATTTTAATTTACTATCGTGATTGGGTACACATTCGCGTGATATATTTTTGATTCCCAAAATAAATCAAGGTACGCCTTCTCGTGACTTTGGCTAAATAATCCTTAAGAATAATAAAGCGTGATTAATCGTGTACACGTACGCGTGACATGATTTTAGCGCCCCGAATAAAATAGATTCACGCATGTCACACCTCCTTTTTCCCGGGGCGATAGGGGATAAGGGAGTTTTTTCAAATTAAGTGACATTAATCGAAATGGGATTATTTATTTATTTCAGAGTCGCCACTTGAAATAATTTATGGTGTCCCAAGTCACCGGTTTATTTTAAAATCCCAAATCGAGGAAATTTGACTCTATTTATGGTCCGCGAACACAGAAGATCGGGTAAGAAATTTTGTTAACCCGGGAGAAGGTGTGAGGCACTCCCGAGTTCCGTGGTTTTAGCACGGTCGCTTAACTATTATTAATTTTTCTAATTATCTGATTTGTTATATATTTAAAACCTATTGTGCATTTTTACTTTTCAACCGATTTTAATTATGTATGGAATTATTTTTGGAACAAGTCACGATGACGTACACTTGTCGTTTTGGCGCTCGTCGCAAATCGCGTCACATGAAATGCACCCGCGAGTTACGACATGCTTATTTTATTATGGTTTAGAGTTATGGTTGGGTCACATGAAATGCACACCCAAATGGGATTTACATATCGTAACCATGCCACGGGAACGGTACCCATGGCCGCGATGATTTATTAACCGCGCCTAATTTAAGCTACGATATTTATGAATTATTTCTAAACTATTTTCAGATTATTGCTTGGCCGTGACTTATGGAAATCAATGTAGAAGAATGGGTCGACTCCTGGAGCAGTGATGGACTAATATCTAAATGCTCTTGCTTGGAATTTTTTTAGTACTCAAAAAAAAAACAATCCAAAGACACTAAATGTCACTTTCTCAATAGTACGGCAAAATAATGTAGTAAGCCAAATACATATGAAAGAAATTGTGCCAAGAATTAGCAAAAAAATAAAATAAAAATAAAACTGGAACATATACTGCAATAAGATTAAATCTTCCAACAGCTTGTTTGGTCTCAAATAACCAATAAGTGAGATATATGGATAAGAACAAACGAACCAAAAAGAAACTAAAAAATAAAAATCGAAAAGAATGAAGGAAACGAAAATGATATTATAGCTAAATCCTATTATTTGTATCAATAAAAGACGCAGACCCCAAAACATTCCTAGTAAACCTTGCATTGACTTATATGGCCCAATTTATTAACTTTAAAGTCCATGTTTGGAACAACACTATAAAATTATAAGCACAATAATAGAGGATGATGCATTAAAATCACTACTAACACTCAAACAACAAAATCTTTGAGCCTTATAGTAGTTCACTTTCAAATTATGTTAAGTAAAGATCCCAACATTATTATAACTTTGTACCACTATGTGGATATAATGATGAATACATACATTTAATTCCGAATTTTAAACTTGCTAAGCTAATGACGATATACAGAACACAATGAAAAAGAATATTGACATCAAAGATAAAACAAAATTCATGGCTGCACTTCACCCAAAATAATAGCAGATGACTTCCAAACTTTCATATATAATTCAAGGATAAAACAGGTGTTCAACTCCATACCTGTTCACAACAGATTTAGACTAAAAGAAAATAAATCTCTGAAACTGAGAAGATGTAACATCAAGGAGCAAAGCAACAGTAACAAACTAGCTCACAACAGCTTCAGACTTAACCCCGAAATCCAGAAATTGCTCCAAAACAGTATGATATGAGAGCAGAAAAATGAAAAATAAGAGAGAATTTTCTATTTTTCTTTTGAGAATGACTGCAGATTTTTTTTCGAAAAAAAACAAGGAAGAGACCCAAAACTAAACTGAAATTTCCTTACTCCCTTTTGTATCCGTGAAACTAAAAAAACGAAAAGAAGAAACTCATCGATTAAAACAAACTCTCTGAAATTTTGTCCTCGAAATCTTTAACCGAAACTTTCTCTGATTTTTTTCTCACCCCCTTTCTTCCTCAAGACCTCAGATATATATAGCACTGCCCTCCTTCCAAATCCTAAAATCCTCAACTCTTTGTGTGGACAATTTTTGGGACAAATGAAAGGCATGGATCGATTGTCAATCAATCTATGGTCCACATTCATCTAAAAACCACCTCAAAAGAAAAATCTAAATGTTCAAAAATTCGGAAGGAATAATTCCGTTGTCAGAGTTAGTTACGCTACGTGGCAAGAGGAGAGATGAGGGAGCACGTGAGGCGAGTGTGTTGATTTTTCGTTGGGTTCGGGGGGTCGTTTGGCAGCAGAGAGGTGGAGGAGGGGTGGGGGGCGCCGTGAGAGATTGAAGGATTAGGTTTAGGTTTTTTTAGGTGGGTGTTATAATTGGTATTTTATATGGGGTGTGGGACTTGATTGTGTCCATTGGATGGGGATGGGTTGAAGGGCTCAGATTGAAGAAAGGAGTGGGGCGGGTTTGGACAGACGGGTCAAAAGTTGGGTAGGGGAAAAGGTGTTGGGCTGGGCGGATTTTTGGGGTAATGTTTGGGCAATTGGGCCACTGAAAATGATTGTGGCCCAATCCGGAATTAAGCAAGCTTTCTTTCTTCTTCTTTTTTTTTTTGTTTTTGTTTTTCTTGATTTTTAGCTTAATAAAATTAATTAAAATCCTAAACTAAGTCCTACATCAAAGCTAACTTATAAAATTAAATTAATTGTCTATTTTTAACTTAAAAATAATTAATTAACTTAAGACTAATGAAAAAAAATTACTAATTTGCAACTAAAAGCTAAAATATAAAAATGACCACTATTTTTTAATTTTTCATTTAATAATGCAATTAACTTATGTAATTAAATCCTAAATATAATTAAGACCTAAAATGCTATGCAAGGAATACTTTAGATATTTTTTGGTATTTTTCATAATTTTAAATATTAAAAATGCACACAAAAATTAACTAGAAAATGCTAAAAATTCTATGAAAATTAAAATAATTAGAAAAATCTATTTTTTGTGAATTTTATAGGAGTATTTTCAGTCAGGCAAAAATCACGTGCTCACAGCTGCCCCTCTTTGCTCGGAAACACGAAGAGTTTTCGGGAAAAGATAAAGTGAGCAAATACGAGCAATTTTTGCCCGTTTAGACACTCCATGGGAAACGTTTTGAAAAAATTTGACCGAACCTTGCTTCGGAAGTTGCCTACATATCCTTGGCTATAAAAGAATCAGGTCAGTGTAGTTCTGGAAGTTTCGATAGCTGGGCCTACCGAGAAGCAGTGATTTCACTACTGTTGCTGCTGCTACTGCTTGCTGAACTCCTTATTACACCAAAATCAAAATGAAAAGAAACTAAGCAAGTCTATCAGCTATGAGTTACAAGATTCCTATCTATAGGTCTTCAGGAATTTGATCTTGAATCTTCTACAGTTCTGTTATGCATCTCGAACTACCGACTCGTATTCTTGAGGCTAGCTTCTGTTACCTCTAACTTGATTTTGAAATAAATTCCCCCATTCTCCAGGTGGGCGCCTGATGCTGACTTAAAACCTGAAATGAATTCCCCCTTTCTCTAGGTGGGCGCCTGATGCTGACTTAAAACTCGAAATAAATTTCCTCATTCTCTAGGTGGGCGCCTGATGCTGACTTAAAACCTGAAATGAATTCGCTCATTCTCTAGGTGGGTGCCTGATGACTTAAAACTTGTAATAAATTCCCTCATTCTCCAGGTGGGTGCCTGCTGACTTAAAACTTGAAATAAATTCCCTCGTTCTCCAGGTGGGCGCCTGATGACTTAAAACTTGAAATAAATTCCCTCATTCTCCAGGTGGGCGCCTGCTACTGACTTAAACTTGAAATGAATTCCCTCGTTCTCCAGGTGGGCGCCTGATGACTTAAAACTTGAAATAAATTCCCTCATTCTCCAGGTGGGGGCCTGCTACTGACTTGAACTTGAAATGAATTCCCTCGTTCTCCAGGTGGGCGCCTGCCACTGACTTAAAACTTGAAATAAATTCCCTCATTCTCCAGGTGAGTGCCTGATGACTTAAAACTTAAAATAAATTCCCTCATTCTCCAGGTGGGCGCCTGATAATTACTTGAAACTTAAAATGAATTCCCTCATTCTCCAGGTGGGTGCCTGCTAATGCCTTGAACTTGAAATGAATTCTCTCGTTTACAGGTGGGCGCCTGCTGACTTAAAACTTGAAATAAATTCCCTCATTCTCTAGGTGGGCGCCTGATGACTTAAAACTTGAAATGAATTCCCTCGTTCTCCAGGTGGGCGCTTGATGACTTAAAACTTGAAATCAATTCCCTCGTTCTCCAGGTGGGCGCCTGATGACTTAAAACTTAAAATGAATTCCCTCGTTCTCCAGGTGGGTGCCTGATGACTTAAAACTTAAAATGAATTCCCTCGTTCTCTAGGTGGGTGCCTGATGACTTAAAACTTAAAATGAATTCCCTCATTCTCCAGGTGGGTGCCTGATGACTTAAAACTTAAAATGAATTCCCTCATTCTCCAGGTGGGTGCCTGATGACTTAAAACTTAAAATGAATTCCCTCGTTCTCCAGGTGGGCGCCTTCTACTGACTTGAACTTGAAATGAATTCCCTCATTCTCCAGGTGGGCACCTGCCACTGACTTAAAACTTGAAATAAATTCTCTCATTCTCCAGGTGGGCGCCTGCTATCACAATAATGCAGACAAAACAGAGAAATGTTTTTGCCCCAATTTGTACCAGGAACATTCATTGATTGTTAGTTGAATCCCATTATCCAGGAGGGTCCTGAAAATTTAAAATTAGATCCCACTATCCAGGAGGGTCCTGAACAGTTAAAACTGAACTTATCTGGAACATGCTTTCCTCATGGGGGATTCCTGGCAAAGCAAACAAGATTTCTTTCCCCTGCTTAAAACAAAGAAAATTTTGTCAGTTTGAAAATATAGTGGTTAGTTTGTGGCATCCTGGCTGAAAGTGTCTGCTTCTGCCACTATCCCGCTTCATTCTGATTAGATGCTTCGGGCTACAAAGAATTGTTTGACCTTTCAATCGGACCTCGACCACAAAACCTCTGAATGACTTACATCCCTTACACTCAACTCGTCGTATGGCACTTTCATTCTGACAACTGTTAAATCTTTGCATTTCCTACAAATTCACGAATCACTTGACCACCCGAACTTCAGTTACCACCGCATTGCTCATTCTAAATCTTGTCCCTTGTGATGTGCCTGGCCGAATTTCGCTTGGTGCAAATAAAAAACTGGTAATGAGCTTTGAAATCCTTTCTTGCTTGCTTAACAAAAGACTAATTTGACAGAGACTTAGAAAAATAGACCCAAAAGAAACGAAGCGAAGTGACTTCGAGAATTAGGAATAAAAAAGAAAAAACAGAGATGACTATTTGAAGAAAAATGGAAAAGAGACTTATCTGAATGAAGCAACTGGCTCCAATGATCATGACATGCATTTCGGACTGATCAGCCTAATACATCCAACTAATCACATTTCAGTTCATGCCATGTCTTCATACTTCAAAACCGGGTTTTCCATAATTCAATTTCTCTGTAAAGTCGTGAACCTCATTCGGCTTGTAATGCCCCGAGGGGTTTTCACCAGCAAACCTTTCTCATTTACTGCTCTCTCAACTCATTGTCGCCTTACAGTGCCCATAAGGGTTTTCACCAATAAGACTCTCTCATTTGAATTTTCTCTCCACTCACCATCGCCCTATGGTGCCCGTGAGGGTTTTCACCAATAAGACTCTCTCATTTATTCACTTTTCCTTGTGCCCATGAACAAAGGTGCTACCCATGATGTAAATAATACCTCCATCTCACTTGACTTGGCATCCTCAAAGTTGATCAGAAGGTCTTTCTTTGGACTGTAGTGTAGGTTTTGGACAGGGTTAGAAAGAAAGGGTGTCATGCAGGCTCAAAATAATTTAAAATGAAGGGGTTCAAAATTACAACTTTTGGAATCAAATCTTTTTTTTTTTCAAAACTAAAACTTCTGCCCTAGGAATTTTAAATTTTTATTTTGATGGGACCGAACCGTGTAAGGCTGCCTACGTATCCTTAAAAGGAATCAGGTCGAACGTAGTTCAAACATAAGAGTTTTGTTTTTGTTACTTTGCTTTTCTTTTTCTCCTTTCTTTTCTCTTTTCTTTCTTTGCTTTTCTCTTTTCCTTCTCTTTTTTTCCTTTTGCTTTTCTCTTTTCCTTCTCTTTTTTTTTAAAAAAAAAAATTTCTAACTCTGCTTCTGATTCCAAAAGAGGGGTATGAAAGAAAATAAAAGGCTCAAAAGGGGTAACAAATGATAAAAGTGTTTGGGATAGCAGAATAAAATGCCTTCGTCATTCCAACTTTGAACATGCCTAGTACAAAATGCGATTGAAGATAAGCAAAGAAATCATACATAATATCTCTTGACTACATCAGAATTGATAGCCATATCCACACATTTACCTTCTATGTCTGTTAAATACAAAGTACCATTGGGCAACACCTTTGTCACAATGAACGGCCCCTGCCAGTTTGGGGCGAACTTGCCTTTAGCTTCAGCCTGATATGGAAGGATGCGTTTCAACACCAGCTGACCTACCTCAAATTTTTGGGGACGCACCTTCTTGTTGTATGCTCTTGCCATTCTTTTCTGATACAATTGACCGTGACATACTGCTGCCAATCTTTTTTCATCAATCAAACTCAATTGCTCTAGCCGGGTCTTGACCCACTCATCATCATCAATTTCAGCTTCAGCAACGATCTGCAGGGATGGAATCTCAACTTTCGTAGGTATAACTGCCTCGGTTCCATATACTAGCAAATAGGGAGTTGCACCTATTGAAGTGTGAACAATAGTGTGATAACCCAATAAAGCAAAAGGTAACTTTTCATGCCATTGCCTGGAACCTTGCACCATCTTCGACCCACTTGGTAAAGTAATCAATGGCCACCAGAATAAACCTATGCCCATTTGACGCTGCCAGCTCAATTGGTCCAATGACATTCATGCCCCAAACAACGAAGGGCCAAGGTGCAGATATTGTGTGCAACTCAGATGGCGGGGAATGAATCAAATCGCCGTGCACCTGGCATTGATGACATTTGCAAACGAAGCTGATGCAATCTCATTCCATGGTGAGCCAATAATAACCTGCTCGAAGAATCTTCTTCGCCAAGACATACCCACTCATATGTGGCCCACAAACCCCGAAATGCACTTCGGCCATGATAGTCGAAGCTTGTTTAGCATCTAGGCACCTTAGTAATCCTAGATCTGGAGTTCTCTTATACAATATTCCCCCACTTAAGAAAAATCCACTAGCCAGACGTTGAATGGTTCTCTTTTGATCACCTGTGGCATGAACCGGATATACCCCCGATTTGATATATTCCTTGATATCATGGAACCTAGGCTCACCATCAGGTTCCTCCTCAACCACATTGCAATAGGCATACTAATCACAGATTTGGATATGCAGAGGGTCGACATAAGTTTTATTCGGATGGTGTAACATTGACGCCAGAGTAGCCAAGGCATCGGCAATCTCATTATGAATCCTGGAAATATGTCTGAATTCTACCGACCTGAATCATTGACAAAGATCATGCAGACATTGTCGATACGGTATGAGCTTCAAATCTCGAGTCTCCCATTCTCCCTGAATCTGGTGAACCAACAAATCTGAATCTCCGAAAACCAATATTTCTTGAACTCCCATGTCTATAGCTAGCCTCAAACCCAGAATGCATGCCTCGTATTCAGCCATGTTGTTAGTGCAATAAAATCGAAGCTGAGCTGTTACGGGGTAGTGATGCCTTGTTTTAGAAATGAGTACAGCCCCTATTTCGACACCTTTCATGTTAGCAGCTCCATCAAAGAAGAGTTTCCAACCTGGCTTTTCATCATGATCAGCCTCGTCAACATACATTACTTCTTCATCAGAAAAATAAGTCTTCAGTGGCTCATATTCTTCATCCACTGGATTCTCGGCCAAGTGATCGGCCAGGGCTTGGGCTTTCATCGCGGTCCGAGTCACATAGATGATGTCAAACTCTGTGAGTAAAATCTGCCACTTTGCCAATCTTCCTGTGGGCATAGGCTTCTGAAAGATATACTTTAGAGGATCCATGTGAGAAATGAGGTAAATAGTGTAGGATGACAGATAATGCTTCAACTTTTATGCCACCCAAGTCAGGGCGCAACATGTCCTTTCAAGAAGAGTATACTTAACCTCATAAGGAGTGAACTTCTTGCTGAGATAATAAATGGATTGCTCTTTCTTGCCCGTGATATCGTGTTGACCCAACACACAACCGAAAGAATTATCCAATACCATCAAATAGAGAATTAAAGGTCTCCTAGGTTCTAGCGGGACCAGCACAGGTGGGTTTGACAGGTAACTCTTGAACTTATCAAATGCTTCTTGACACTCATCAAGCCACTTAACCGTAGCATTCTTCTTCAGCAACTTAAAGATGGGCTCACAAGTTGTCGTGAGTTGAGCAATAAACCTGCTGATGTAGTTTAACCTTCCGAGAAGGCTCATTACCTCGGTTTTGTTCTTTGGCGGTGGTAATTCTTGGATGGCTTTGATCTTTGATGGGTCCAACTCAATACCGCGTTGACTGACTATGAATCCCAACAGTTTCCTGGATGGGACACTAAATGCACATTTTGCCGGATTGAGCTTGAGGTTGTACCTGCGGAGCCTTTGGAAAAACTTTCTCAAGTCTCCAACATGGTCAGACTGCTTCTTTGACTTTATGATCACATCATCTACATAAACCTCAATATCCTTGTGTATCATGTCATGAAATATAGTAGTCATTGCCCTCATGTAAGTTGCCCCAGCATTCTTCAAACCAAATAGCATTACCCGGTAGCAGTATGTCCCCCATGGTGTGATGAATGCTGTCTTTTCTGCATCTTCCTCATCCATCAGGATCTGGTGATATCCCGCGTAGCAATCCACAAAAGACCCAATCTCATGCTTGGCACAATTGTCGATCAGAATATGGATGTTCGACAATGGAAAGTTATCTTTTGGACTTGCCTTATTGAGATCACGATAATCGACACAGACCCTGGTCTTACCATGCTTCTTTGGTACTGGCACGATATTAGCTAACCAAGTGGGATATCGAGTGACCCGGATGACCTTTGCGTCAAGCTGCTTTGTGATTTCTTCTTTGATCTTCACACTCATGTCAGTCTTGAACTTTCTTAACTTTTGCTTGACTGGAGGGAATGCCAGATCAGTTGGCAATTTATGAACTACCAAATCAGTGCTCAAACCCGGCATGTCGTCATACGACCATGCAAAAACATCTTTATATTCAAACAGTGCTTTGATTATTTCTTCCTTGATTTGTGGTTCCAGATGCACACTTATATTGGTTTCCCTGATATTAACTTGATCTCCTAAATTGATTGCTTCAATTTCATTCAGATTAGGCTTGGGTTTTTCTTCAAAGTAATTTAGTTCTCTACTGATTTTCTGAAATGCTGCTTCTTCATCATATTCTGTTTCATCATCACACTCTACTTCTTGGATTGTTATTTCGGAATTAGATTGGCTTTTAAGATTTGGCTGAAAATTCCTCATGCATGTTATGTCATTGAAACCAGCATCAAAAGAACTATACAGAAAAAACAGAAACAGAACAAAAATGAAACGCTATCAGGAATAATGGAAAACAGGAAATTGTATTTCATTGAAAATAAAAGGATAGAAGGGTTTGTACATCAAAACAAGCAAAAAATAAAAAATCTGGATTACAACCCTGGAATAACCCAGATAACAGAAAGGAAAACAAAGCAAACTACCAAAACTCCTTCCGGGTGGGGAGAGGAGTAGCTTTCCAATTGCTAAGCTTCACATTTGGCCCAACGAGCTGCACATCGGCATTACTGGAACCTTCCCCGATTTCCACCATATTAACCTCATCAAACAGACTCTAGAACCACTTGATCAGCTCTTTATCAAAGTCGACCACAGGTTTTGGGACCACTAATATTGGGCATTTTGCGACCCCTGGCTTGACAAAAGACTTGGAGATATGTGGAACAGGCTTAGGAAGTGACCATGCCTTTCTTTTCAAATTTTTAGCCTTTTTCATGTCCTTCCCTGTGAGTGTGAATCCCAAACCAAATGTACTGAAACTTTCACGTGGACATACCGGATGTGCAATACCCTGCAGAGACGAACCCAGGCCTTTGCCCGGCACAAAACCATTCTTCAATATTTCATTTGCTACCATGATGGACGCGGAGGGTAGCTTTGGACCTGGAATGCATTCTCCTTCAGGAATCTTCTCGACAGACACTATTTCGAACGTTTGGTACACCCAAGGCCCTTTATCATCTTCAACTTCAATAAATGGAACAATTGTGTCATTGTAAGCAGATAAGTTCTCATCACCGTGCACAACTATTTCCTGCCTGTCCCATTCGAACTTTACCATTTGATGCAGAGAAGACGGGATTGCCTTGGCAGCATGTATCCAGGGCCTGCCCAACAACAAGTTGTAGGAGACAGCCACATCTAGCACTTGGAACTCCATAGTAAACTCAACTGGCCCTATTGACAGTTCGAGCATTATATCACCGACAGAATCTTTCCCTCCTCTATCAAAGCCTCGAATACATACATTGTTAATGTGGATCCTTTCAGTGCCGATCTTCAAATTTTGCAAAGTGGACAGAGGGCAGATATTCGCACTATAATCGTTATCAACCAGTACCCTTGAGACAGCAGAATCCTCGCACTTCACTATGAGATAAAGAGCTCGGTTGTGCTCTGTACCCTCCATAGGAAGTTCATCATCTGAGAAAGTGATCCTGTTTGCTTCGAAAATCTTGTTAGCAATCTTTTACAAGTGGTTTACTGTGATCTTATCAGGAACATTGGCCTTATTAAAAATCTTCATTAGGGCTTTGCGGTGTTCATCTGAATGTATCAGCAAAGACAAAAGAGAGATATGAGCTGGTGTTTTCTTTAATTGCTCTACAATGGAATAGTCTTGCATTTTCATCTTTTTCAGGAACTCTTCAGCCTCTTCTTCAGTGACCGGCTTCTTTACTGGGATGTGGCCATCCTTGAATGGCTTGGCTTTCCTCAGTTCTTCTGGGGTAAAACATCTCCCAGAACGAGTCAGTCCTCCGGTTTCATTGACTTCTTCCTCTACTTCTTTCCCTTTATATGTTAGTATCACCTATTTGTAATTCCACGGGACGGCCTTTGTGTCAACCATTGGTAATTGGGTCACTGGCTTAATAATAACGGGGGTAATACGAGCCCCTTCCACGATTATGACAGGCTTGCCCGGGACCCCTGGTACGATCACCTTTTTCTTTTCCTGGTTCGCTTCAACATCAATCGGAGGCCCTTTCACAACCAATACAGATGGCTTCACGTTGAGCATGCTTAGCTTCTCCGACACCCCTTCAACTGTCAAGGGCATTGCTTTTGTAGAATCTGGAGCTTTAACTTGATTACTTTCGCTAGCCCGGATCATCATGATAGACTTGGAAGAATTCTTGGGCTCCCCATCCTTATGAACTATCTCAATCATATGTGTCTCTGCATGGGCCGGCAAAGGATTTTGGTTGATGTTTGGTGCCTCCGAGTTCTGGACCACGATTTGATGTGTATCAATAAGCTCTTGGATCGCCCTCTTCAAATGCTAACACTTCTCTGTGTCGTGCCCTGGGGCATCAGAACAATATGCGCATCTTAGGGAATAGTCAAGGTTCCTTGGAGGTGGATTTAGTACCTTTGGCTCAATCGGCCTCAAAGCATCCAACTGCCTCAACCGTTGAAACAAACTGGTATACGACTCTCCAAGAGGGGTGAAGGTTTCTTTCCGTTGCTGCCTCTCTTTTCTATAATTCGGCCTTGATTGAAAGCTTGGACCAGTAGGGTTTCGGTATGGTTGTGTGGATGGATAAGGATTTTGTGGAGTTGGAGCACGCCATTGCGGGTAAGGAGGGGGTTGCGCATATGACTGTGCATGGTGAACATGGTATTGGGGTGGTCTGACTGAATATTGAAGGTCTTGTGGTGGGAAATAATGTTGGGATGGATTATATAGAGCTTGGGTGTAGGCTTGAGGTTGGGGTCGAGGTTGGGTGTACTGGTGAGGCGAACCCCTTGGGCTACGCCTTGATCCAGAGACAAACATAGCGACATTATCTTTCTTCTTTTTGCCTAACAGGCTTCCGGTGCCACTTTGAATTGCCTGTGTGGTTAATTTTATGGTGGAGTAGCTCATGATCTTGCTTGACTTGAGTCCCTCTTCCACCATTCCTCCCATCTTTACCACATCGTTGAAGGACTTACCTATGGCTGAGATCAAATGGCCAAAATAAGTAGGTTCTAAGGCTTGAAGAAAGTACTCGACCATCTCATCTTCTTCCATTGGAGGATTGACCCGTGCAGCTTGTCTCTCCATCTAAAACCATATTCCCTAAAGCTCTCACTGGGCTTCTTCTCTACCTTGGTCAAAGATAGGCGATCCGGGATAATATCTATATTGTACTGAAAGTGCCGAGAAAAGGCCTGAGCCAAGTCGTCCCATGTGTACCACCTGCTAGCGTCTTGGTGGGTGTACCATTCCAAAGCTGCCCCACTCAGACTCTAACTGAAATATGCCATTAATAATTAGTCTTTCCCACCGGCGCCTCTCATCTTGCTGCAAAAGCCTCTCAAATGGGCCACGGGATCTCCATGTCCATCGTACAGGTCAAACTTGGGCATCTTGAACCCAGCGGGCAGTTTTCATCAGGGAATAAGCATAAATCCTTGTAAGCCACGCTTACTTGGCTTCCTATCCCTTGCATGTTCTTCAAAGATTGCTCTAGACTCTTCACTTTCCTGAATATCTCATCCTGCTCCACGTTCCGGGATGGTTTCTCAGTTTCAACAAGAGGTTCAAAGTGAGGGGTGTAGGAATAAGGATCTGTGACTTTGAAAGTTAGTTTCGGAGCATAATATTGGGTATCTGGAGCTTGGAATGCGGGTTCACTAGAAGATCGGTGGAGGGTAGCTCGCGGAGGGGCTACGAAAATAGGAGCAGATGTTGGAGCCGGGTATGCGGTTATTTTGGCTGTGGAGCATGGAAAGTTTGGGACGAGGTGCCGGGGTAGTGGTGGAAAGGGGTAAAACCCGGTGCATGTTTAGGGGAAAGATCAACGGTAGTAGGGTTCTAGGCTTGTGCCAGTGGTAGGATGAAAGCGGGATTTTCTGTGTAGTTAGCGGGAAATGAAAGTGGAGGATGCCCCATGATCCAGGCTTGATACATTTCAGCCATTTGATGCTTCAACCTGTGGACCTCCTCTTTCAATTCAGACTCCGATTCTACAATCTCTTTCGGTGTGTCAACAACACTCATGTCCGACTCTTTGCTAGTCATGACTGCCTTGCGCTTTGATCTGGTATTATAGGAGTGACTTGCCAGGATGCCAACAAACTAACCACCTAAACAGAACCTGTCTTTTTATGCACACACAATAACTTGGTCAGTTTTGAAGCATTTAACAGATAGGGAATCGCATATTGGGGATGCAATGCACCTGAGCAGTTAAACGTTTCTAAATGCTTTGCGACGGCTTATGTGTTTCATCCCGGCTCTTTTCCCAAATTTTGAATCCTGATTTTTTCCTCTCTCCTTTTGTTGTGTTTCGCTCTTTTAATTCTCATTCTCTTTTCTTCCTTTTGTTTGGCCCCTCTTTTCTTTCTTCCCACCCTTTCTTTTCCTCTCTCTTTTTTTGTTTTCTTTTCTCTATTTTCTTTTAAGACTATGATCGAATCCTATGGGGATTGCCTACGTATCATGAAGCCGCATGAATCAGATCATTACGTAGTTCAGGGAAATAAATGCGAAATGAATTTTTTTCAATATTTCATTAATAAAAGACATCTTTTTGGATTTTCTAATACAAGGACTTAAAAGTAGTGATGACTACAAAAGAAAAATCTACAGACTCAAAATAAAGCAATAAGCAGCCTTGACAAGGACGAACAAAACTTGAGGAAAGTAAAATACAGACTCAAAAACTAACTTAAAAAAAAATCAAAAATACATAAGAGCCTCCACTGGTACTCCGGGGGCTTGCGGGACATCAGCCGGTCTCCACACGGGCCTACGGGCAATATCTTCTTGAAGGTGGTCTAGGTCAACCATCACCTGTCGAACGAATGTCATTACAGAAGCAAAAAACATAGACTTGGTCATGTCTTCACATTCATGGCATTTCATTACAACATAATCAACTATCTCTTTAATCCTCATTCTGATGACACCCTTTTCTTGAAGAAAACGTCCAATCTGCTAGGCCCGAGCCTCTAACACTTGTGTATCTGTGTTGTTTTGGTCTTGTAACTGCTGCAGGCTTTCTTGTAGTTGGTAAATCAATGCATAGCAATGCTCTCTTTCTGTCTTGAAATCCTTTGTTTGCTTGACCATTTCATTTTCCAGGGCAACCAGCTTTTTCTGTAAATTTGCTACTTCTGTGTCATATTTCTGCTTCAACTGGTGGGCTAATCTAGCACGTTCTTCTGCACTTTTGGCCAACTTTGCTTGAGCATTTAACAAGTCCCTTTCGGCCTTTGTCAAGTCAAAACCATAATCATGCACTTTCCGCCTTAGGTTGGTTATAATTTTCTCATCTCTCTCACTTCTTACCGGTGTCTCGACGGCTATTTTCATTCTCTGGATTTGGGCTCGAAGGGCTTCATTTTCTCTAGCCAATCTTTTGTTTTCCCCTTCATCTTCAGCTACCTGCAAACTACTATCAAATTTGATTTTTTCAATTTGTTCTTCTAGTTTTTTTATAGTAGTCTGGTATTCCTTTTCTTTAGCTAACCAAGCCCATTGCTCGCGTGCTCCATCGGTGAATTGTTGGACATGGGGCCTTTTGGCGGGCTGTTCTGGCTCTTGATCGACCCGACCTCTTTTACCATACCATATGGCGTAGTTGGATCCTACTTCACCCATGGACAAATCTCGTACTTGAGTCTGTGGTTCCAGGAACCTACATTGGTGCCAAATCTGGCGAACCCTTTCTTCTGGAAATGTGGCTTTTGGGAATAGTTCAATAACCTGTGGACTCAAATCATCGTCATAGGGGACCGTTTGGTATCTGCCCAATTGGCGTAGGACCCTATGCGGGGCATATGGCTGAATACTCCGAAGACCCATTAATAAAAGAAAGCACACTCCGGCGGACATGTAAATAACTTCGTCGACCGGGAGCCAACCGAAAGTCCACTCAATTCGATTTGTGTTTAAAGAACCCAAATACGCGAACCATGCCTCAGTACCTTCTGGCAACTCATGACCGTTTACTCGGTTTTCATATTCTTCGATGCAATTGAGTCCGTTCAAACCGTAGTTCATATAACCTGGGCACCAACCACATTTGTAAAAGCAAGTTGCAACCCTCAAAAATTTTGTCCCAACTCGACAAGCGGTTAAAGATTGGTAAATTTCTGCGAGAATCATCGGTATGATAGTGCCATTGGCCTTTTTGACCATAAAGTCCGCCACTCCTGCGAGCCCCAATTCTATATGTCTGTCACTCCTTGGGCATATCAGAGTGCCTAAAAATGCCACCACAAAGGCCAAACCCCTGCGTGCTTCCCATTTGTCTTTATTTCCCTGATGATTCAAACCAGTGTCTGGAGCCTCAAATCCGTAGGGGTCCCCATATCGGCTGTATAAGAAATTGAATGTGCAGAATCCTCCGGCTAAATTTTTATCTTTAACCTGCCGGTTAATACTCAAGAGGTCCAAAAACTTATGAGGGGTTACAGTTCTTGGTGCTACTGGATATTGATACCTTAACTTCCCTTCGAAACCAGCATAACCTGCTATCTCCTCTAGTGTAGGGGTCAACTCGAAATCAGAGAAGTGGAAAATATTGTGTGCCGGGTCCCAAAACGGTATCAAAGCTTCGATTATATCAACCCTTGGTTTAATTTCGAGAAGACCAGTGAGCCCACCTAAAGCCTTTGTCACAGAATGCTTGGCGACTTCCCCCAGGTCGTTCCACCACATGTGGAGTCCTAGTGGAATCTCGTCTACGATTCGAAAAGGTATATTTTCAACAGTGCTCATCCTGCACATTTTTATTTAAGGCGACTGGTTAAAAACAAGTAATTTTTGATTTTTTTTTTATTTTTGACCCCAAAAGAAAGATTATTTTTTGCAAAATAAACTCAAACAACTCAGGCCACCTTTGCAAATACGGCCCTTCAGCCCTTCAGAAATGAAGATTTTAAAACTGCGCTTGCTAAGTGGTCAAAATTAGGAAAAGAGCCATAGGTGGCTATTTTTGCAAAACAAGCCTTTCGGCGTCCCGTCGAGACGTTTCTGGCTATTTGGACAGAAAATGGCATCCCCTAAATTTATTTATGACAAAATGACGTATTTTTTGGTTATTTTTGCAAAAAGGGGCCGGACCCGATGATGGTTGCCTACGTATCTCACATCCGGTGAGAATCAAACCCGCGTAGTTCGATCAATTTTGATGCACAGACAAATATGATTTGTTTTGAAGTGCTTTTCTCTCTTTATTCTTGAAATTTCGACAGAGCAACGGGAAGTGCATTTAGCACATTAGACTCAAACACGAAAAAATCAGACAATCATGAAAGCCAATCATAACAGTTATTCTAAGCTTGAATTATGAACCCTGAACCAAAGATTCTGGGTTCTTGCTCCCCAGCAGAGTCGCCAGAGCTGTCACACCTCCTTTTTCCCGGGGCGATAGGGGATAAAGGAGTTTTTCCAAATTAAGTGACATTAATCGAAATGGAATTATTTATTTATTTCAGAGTCGCCACTTGAAATAATTTATGGTGTCCCAATTCACCGGTTTATTTTAAAATCCCAAATCGAGAAAATTTGACTTTATTTATAGTCCGCGAACATAGAAGACCGGGTAAGGAATTCTGTTAATCCGGGAGAAGGTGTGAGGCACTCTCGAGTTCCGTGGTTTTAGCACGGTCGCTTAACTATTATTAATTTTTCTAATTATCTGATTTGTTATATATTTAAAACCTATTATGTACTTTTACTTTTCAACCGCTTTTAATTATGTATGGAATTATTTTTGGAACAAGTCACGATGTCGTACACTTGTCGTTTTGGCGCTCGTCGCAAATCGCACCACATGAAATGCACCCGCAAGTTACGACATGCTTATTTTATTATGGTTTGGAGTTATTGTCGGGTCACATAAAATGCACACCCGAATGGAATTTACATATCGTAACCATGCCATGGGAACGGTACCCATGGCCGCGATGATTTATTAATCGCGCCTAATTCAAGCTACGATATTTATGAATTATTTCTAAACTATTTTGAGATTATTGCTAGGCCGTGACTTATGGAAATCAATGTAGAAGAATGGGTCGACTCCTGGAGCAGTGATGGACTAATATCTAAATGCTCTTGCTTGGAATTTTGTTAGTACTCAAAAAAAAAAAACAATCCAAAGACACTAAATGTCACGTTCTCAATAGCACAGCAAAATAATGTAGTAAGCCAAATACATATGAAAGAAATTGTGCCAAGAATTAGCAAAAAAAAAAAAAAAAACTGGAACATATACTGCAATAAGATTAAATCTTCCAACAGCTTGTTTGGTCTCAAATAACTAATAAGTAAGATATATGGATAAGAACAAACGAACCAAAAAGAAACTAAAAAATAAAAATCGAAAAGAATGAAGGAAACGAAAATGATATTATAGCTAAATCCTATTATTTGTATCAATAAAAGATGCAGACCCCAAAACATTCCTAGTAAACCTTGCATTGACTTATATGACCCAATTTATTAACTTTAAAGTCCATGTTTGGAACAACACTATAAAATTATAAGCACAATAATAGAGGATGATGCATTAAAATCACTGCTAACACTCAAACAACAAAATCTTTGAGCCTTATAGAAGTTCACTTTCAAATTATGTTAAGTAAAGATCCCAACATTATTACAACTTTGTACCACTATGTGGATAGAATGATGAGTACATACATTTAATTCCGAATTTCAAACTTGCTAAGCTAATGACCATATACAGAACACAATGAAAAAGAACATTGACATCAAAGATAAAACAAAATTCATGGCTGCACTTCACCCAAAATAATAGCAGATGGCTTCCAAACTTTCATATATAATTCAAGGATAAAACAGGTGTTCAACTCCATACCTGTTCACAGCAGATTTAGACTAAAAGAAAATAAAGCTCTGAAACTGAGAAGATGTAACAGCAAGGAGCAAAGCAACAGTAACAAACTAGCTCACAACAGCTTCAGACTTAACCCCGAAATCCAGAAATTGCTCCAAAACAGTATGATATGAGAGCAGAAAAATGAAAAATAAGAGGGAATTTTCTATTTTTCTTTTGAGAATGACTGCAGATTTTTTTTCGAAAAAAAACAAGGAAGAGACCCAAAACTAAACTAAAATTTCCTTACTCCCTTTTGTATCCGTGAAACTAAAAAAACGAAAAGAAGAAACTCATCGATTAAAACAAACTCTCTGAAATTTTGTCCTCGAAATCTTTAACCGAAACTTTCTCTGATTTTTTTCTCACCCCCTTTCTTCCTCAAGACCTCAGATATATATAGCACTGCCCTCCTTCCAAATCCGAAAATCCTCAACTCTTTGTGTGGACAATTTTTGGGACAAATGGAAGGCATGGATCGATTGTCAATCAATCTATGGCCCCCATTCATCTAAAAACCGCCTCAAAAGAAAAATCTAAATGCTCAAAAATCCGGAAGGAATAATTCCGTTGTCAGAGTTAGTTACGCTACGTAGCAAGAAGAGAGATGAGGGAGCACGTGAGGCGAGTGTGTTGATTTTTCGTTGGGTTTGGGGGGTCGTTTGGCAGCTGAGAGGTGGAGGAGGGGTGGGGGTGCCGTGGGAGATGAAGGATTAGGTTTATGTTTTTTTTGGTGGGTGTTATAATTGGTATTTTATATGGGGTGTGGGAGTTGATTGTGTCCTACATCAAATATAACTTATAAAATTAAATTAATTGTCTATTTCTAACATAAAAATAATTAATTAACTTAAGACTAATGAAAGAAAATTACTAATTTGCAACTAAAGGCTAAAATATAAAAATGACCACTATTTTTTAATTTTTTGTTTAATAACGCAATTAACTTATGTAATTAAATCCTAAATGTAATTAAGACCTAAAATGCTATGCAAGGAATACTTTAGATATTTTTTTGTATTTTTCATAATTTTAAATATTAAAAATGCACACAAAAATTAACTAGAAAATGCTAAAAATTCTATGGAAATTAAAATAATAAGAAAAATCTATTTTTTGTGAATTTTATAGGAGTATTTTCAGTCAGGCAAAAATCACGTGCTCACAACGCATACGTAATCCGTTTCAAAGATAAATCCATAACGCCATAATTTAAAAGCGGTAAAAAAGAAAACACATATACGTTCTTAAACACGTAATTAATAATTAATTCATGTATGGTTGAAGTGACCATGCTAAAACCACAAAATTCGGGAATGCCTACCACCTTCTCCCGAGTTAACAGAATTCCTTACCTAGTCTTCTATGTTCGCATACCATAAATAAGAGTCAATTTCCTCGATTTGGGATTTTAAAATAAATCGTTAACTTGGGACACCATAACAAATATTCCAAGTGGCGACTCTAATCAAATAAATAATCTCATTTTGAATAATATTACTAAATTGGAAAAACTCCTGATCCCTCGGGGAAAAGGAGGTGT
Source organism: Nicotiana tabacum (assembly GCF_000715075.1). Lineage (NCBI taxonomy): Eukaryota > Viridiplantae > Streptophyta > Magnoliopsida > Solanales > Solanaceae > Nicotiana > Nicotiana tabacum. The sequence goes on from NC_134102.1 coordinate 137,184,814, forward strand.
GACAGCTCTAGCGACTCCGCTGGGACATAGAACCCAGAATCTCTGGTACAGGGTTCAGATTTCAAGCTTGAAATGCGATCTATATTTGGCTTTCTTGATTATTGATATTACTATGTTAGTGAATCTAATGTGATAATTGTCGCTTATTTACCAGTTTGATATTATTTGAACTGTATAAACTGTCTTCTTACGCCTCCCTTCTAAGTCTTCTGAATTTATGGTACACACGTGCGCGTGACCCACTTTTCTGTTAGAGGTCATACCAAATAGAACGAGGTTGGATCAGTAACTAGGCCGAATAAACTTTCGTGTCCCGGTACGTTGCCCCCACCTAGGCTCGAGTTGTCCTCTTGGGTAAGTCAGGTCTAAAACATACCCACAAGATTTAAACCTAGAATAACATAGCCTCATGGCGGATTCCTAGTAGGAATGTTTGTTTGCATCTCGTGCATTTGATTTAGGGGACTCAACACAGGGGTTGAGTCCGTCTAGGATAGGTGTACCTAAAATAAAAGACCATCATAATGCATAATACGTGCTACTTGTCCATTTTGTTTGATCTGATTTGCATGTTGACCGGCTTCTAGAATAAGAATAGAAAATTGAGAAAAGCAGGAGTGAAAGGTAGGAGAGAGAAAATTCATCCGGTTTCCAAAAATTACGGTATTTGAAAAATACCGAAATTGTGCCCAAATGTTTTTTTAAAAAAAGGAGGCATTTCAAATTGAGCCAAAATTTTCAAGTGCTATATTTCCCCTATTCTATCAAAATGGACCGAACTACGCGAGTCTGATTCTCACCGGATGTGAGATACGTAGGCAAACCTCATCGGTTCCGGCCCCAATTTTAAATAAAAAATTAAAAATATTTTCCCTTTCTTTAATTCATTCTTAGAATTCTTTCCTTAGAAAAACCAAAAAAAAAAAAAATTAAATCCAAAAATATTTTTCTTCTTTTCCGAAGTCTTTCATTTGAAAAAAAAAAGAACAAAAAAAAAATTTAAATCAAAATCCAAAATATTTTCTTTCTTCTTTAGAATTCCTTCTTTAAAAAATATTTTTAAAAAAATCAAAATTCTATAAAAAGAAAAAAAAACTCAAAATAATAATAATATTTAAAAGTCTTTATATAAAAATAAAAAGACAAAAAAAGAAAATAGGTCAGTTTATTCCCGATCTTCCTGAACTACGTAATGATCTGATTCATGCGACATCATGATACGTTGGCAATCCCATCGGATTCGATCATAGCCATAAACAAATTGAGTGAAAAAATAAACCGAAAAAAAATTGAGTGAAAAGGAAATAAAAGAGTGACAAAAAATAACAGCGAAAAACAAAGAGTGAAAAACAACAAAAAGAGAAAGAAAAAGAAATTAAGATATGAAAAAAAAAATTCAAAAACAAATTCAAAAAAAAAAAAGAAAACAAAGAGCCTCTCGAGATGGAATCGGTTCACCCCTCTTGGTGAATCATATTCAAGCTTGTTCCAAAAGCTAATCAGGCTAGGTCTGCTGCAGCTAGTGGCCCCGAACCGGCCGAACCCCGAGTCCCCCTCGCACCGAGCTAATGCTAGATGTGAATACCACTCTGGAGCAGTGGGACATAATACAAAGGACTGTTGGACCCTCAAAAGGGCATTTGAAGACTTGATGATCCAACACTGAAAGCCACGGTAGCCATTGCCGCAGCAAAAGAGAAACCTAAAAACGGGCGCCAAATCTGAAAAGTTATTTGTCAGATGGGAGTCTCGGTAGCCGGTCTTGCTATCTTTTTTGTGTCCGGATTATTTCAGGGTGTAATGCAGACGTTTTGCTTTTATTGTCTTACTTTCTCATGTAAACCCTTATATCTTTAATTTTTTTTTAAAAACAAAAAAATGAAATCAAATGAAATTAATATTTCATTGAATGTCTCTTTTCTTAATCTTGTCACCTTTCTTATTCTCTTTTCAGTTCTGTTAATGCAGATTTTAATGACATGATATGCTTGCGGACTTCATGCCTAGATTCTAAAATGTTGTTAGACCTCGAAATAATGAATCAAGAAGCAGAATGTGTTGAAGATAAAGATTGGGTCATTATTGAAGACGAGATTGAGGATAAAGATTGGGTCAAGAATCGATTGGAACAATTGACACTGATTGATGAAAAGCGATTGGCCGCAGTTTATCACGGGCAGTTGTACCAACAAAGAATGGCTAGTGCCTACAACAAGAAAGTGCGGCCCAGGAAATTTGAAGTGGGGCAACTCATTCTGAGATGTATCCTCCTCCATCATGAAGAAGCTAAAGGAAATTGGCTCCAAATTGATGCAGTCAAAAAGGTACTATGTTTGACCTTTCACGCACCTTTAATGCTCTTTGATTGGGATGACGAAGGCTTTCATTCTCGCTACCCTGACACTATAAACCCTTTTTGCCAACCCTTTGGGCCGGTTACCTTTATTTGATTACCCTCTTTGGAACCTGAAGGAGTTATTGAAAAGAAAAAAAAAATACAAGAAAGAAAAAAAAAAGAAAAAAAAAAGAAAAAGGAAAGAGAAAGAAAACAAAACAAACAGAAAGACAAAAGAAAAAAAACAGTTCATATTACCTTGAACTATGTTTGACTTGATTCCTAAAGGATACGTAGGCAGACTCTCTCTAGGGTTCAGTCACACCAAAACAAAAATCCACATTCCCCCAAAAGTTGAAACTAGGGCAGATGTTATAATGGTTCAGCGATGGTTTCACCTCAAAGGTTCCAAAGTTGTAATTCAATCTAAATCTTTTTTACCCATATCCTTTTCAAGTCCTTCCGATCAATCAACGAGAATGTTCAAAGTTGGAGGATACAGTCACTTGGATCTGATGCAACCGAAATGAGAGAAATAAAATGATAGGGTCTTATTGGTGAAAACCCTCACGGGCACAGTAACGCGATGGGGAGTAAAGAAGCTAAAATGAGAGAGTCTTATTAGTGAAAACTCGCAAAGAGCACTATAAGGCGATAGTGAGAAGATAAATAAGAGAGGTCAGCTGGTGAAAACCCGCAAAGGGCACTACTGATCGAAAAGAGGATCCTCAAAGTCACTAGCATCGACACAATCCCGGGCATTGCTTTTCGGTTTCGAGACAAAGGTTGTGATGAATTTTTAAGGGTCAGACGGTTTACAAGGATCAGGCGTCTAGCCCAAGGCATGTCATATTCATTGAAGTTCGCATGTACTCCAGATAAGTCCTTCTTTCCTTTCCCCAAAAAGGATACCTCTTGTCTAAATTCATTGTCTATTCCATTGTTTGTTGTTCTTTGAATCCCTTTCGGTCTAACTCTGTTCCAAAAACTAAGGCAAAGAAGGGATGGCAAGACTGATTTACAGGGCTCTTATTTGATACAAGCTAATATGCAAAAAAGGCACCCAGACTCGAAAGGAGCATCAAGTCGACCTCGACTGGCCATAGCGGTCTATGCTTAGAAAGCAAAAATCTTGTAAGGAGGAAATCAAATTGAAAATGCCTACAAGGCAAAATGAAGTTGAATAGGTAAAGTCCTAAGTGGCTAACCGTTTTGGCAAATTTGAAAAGCTAAAGGTTCCCCAATGCTCTAAAATTGAAAATTTTGGAGGAAAGAAGTCGAAAGTGAAATGCCACAAAGGCAAAATAAAGTTGAAAAGGTTAAGTCCCACGCGACCAACCGTTACGGAAAAGATTGAAAAGTCAAAGTCTCTTTGGGGCCATAAATGCAAGTGGTATTAACAAAACATCTAGTGGCAGGTTGAAATCATCATCGAAAGAAGATGGGCACAAAGCCAAGCTGCCAAAGGCATCAAGTCCACAAACCAACCACCACTTTTAAAACTCACAATTTTTCTTTGTTTGCAGCAGGAACAAAGCAGTGCAGAATGGTTATTCCTAAAGGACGAATGTCACCAAAGGTGAGTTTCGCAAAATCTCTATTATCTTTTATTTTCAGCATGCATCACTATTACAGATTATTTTCGTAACTTAACCCAGGTAGAACGTTTTCGCCTAGGGGGATTCAGCTCATATTTCCGGGTAGAAGTACTCTTCGCCCACGCTTGCTTTTTGTAGCTTAACCCAGGTAGAACCTTTTCATCTAGGGGTATCCAACTCATAGTTCTGGGTAGAAGTACTCTTCGCCTATGCTTATTTTTTGTAGATTAACCCAGGTAGAACCTTTTTGCCTAGGGGGATCCAGCTCATAGTTCCGGGTAGAAGTACTCTTCGCCCATGTTGTTTTTTGTAGCTTAACTCAGGTAGAACCTTTTCGCCTGGGAGGATCCAGCTCATAGTTCCGGATAGAAGTACTCTTCGCCCAGGCTATTTTACATAGCTTAACCCAGGTAGAACCTTTTCGCCTGGGGGATCCAGCTCATATTTTCGGGTAGAAGTACTCTTCACCCAGGTTGTTTTACAGTATCTTAACTCAGGTAGAACCATTTCACATAGGAGGATCCAGCTCAGAGTTTCTGGGTAGAAGTACTCTTCGCCCAAGCTGTTTTTCATAGCTTAACCCAAGTAGAACATTTTCGCCTAAGGGGATCTAATTCATAGTTTCGGATAGAAGTACTCTTCGCCCAGGCTGTTATTCGTAGCTTAACCCAAGTAGAACCTTTTCGCCTAGGGGAATCTATCTCATAGTTTCCGGGTAGAAGTACTCTTCGCTCAGGTTGTTTTTTGTAGCTTAACCCAGGTAGAACCTTTTCGCCTAGGGGGATCCAGCTCATAGTTCCGGGTAGAAGTACTCTTCGCCCAGGCTATTTTTCGTTGCTTAACCCAGGTAGAACCTTTTCACCTAAGGGGATCCAGCTCATAGTTTTCGGGTAGAAGTACTCTTCGTTCAGGTTGTTTTACGTAGCTTAGCCCAGGTAGAACCTTTTCGCCTAGGGGGATCCAGCTCATAGTTCAGGGTAGAAGTACTCTTCGCTCAGGATGTTTTACGTAGATTAACCCAGGTAGAACCTTTTCGCCTAGGGGGATCCAGCTCATAGTTCCGGGTAGAAGTACTCTTCGCCCAGGCTGTCTTTCGTAGCTTAACCTGGGTAGAACCTTTTCGCCTAGGGGGATCCAGCTTATATTTCCGTGTAGAAGTACTCTTTGCTCAGGTTATTTTTTGTAGCTTAACCCAGGTAAAACCTTTTTGCCTAGGGGATCCATCTTATAGTTTCGGGTAGAAGTACTATTCGCTCAAGTTATTTTACGTAGCTTAACCCAGGTAGAACCGTTTCGCCTAGGGGGATCCAGCTCATAGTTCCGGGTAGAAGTACTCTTCGCTCAGGTTGTTTTACGTAGCTTAACCCAGGTAGAAACTTTTCGCCTAGGGGGGTCCAGCTCATAATCCGAGTAGAATTACTCTTTGCCCAGGCTCGTTTTTTGCAGTTTAACTCGGGTAGAACCTTTTCGCCCAGGGGATTCATTTTCATTTCAGTAATACAAGGTACCAACCCCTGGTTACATTTCTTTTCCGTAATACAGAGTGTCATCCCCTAGTTACATTTCCTTTCAGTAATACAGGACGTCATCCTATGACTACATTCTTTTCAGTAATACAGGATACCAACCCCTGGTTATATTCTTTTTCCATAAATAGGGTATCAACCCCTGGTTAAATTTCCTTACCAGTATCAGGGTATACCAATCCCTAGTCACTTTTCCAATATAGGGTCTCCACTCTCTAGTTTCTTTTATTTTAGACATATGGTCTCTATTCCCTAGTCTCTATTTTTTTTTCGGGGTACACCATTCCCGACCTTTTATTGCTTTCAATAAAGAAGTAGTTTAGAATTTTATTACAATAACTCACGAAATTTTCCTAGTGCAAACTGGGGCAGAAAAATTTTGTTCGTTGGTTTGTTTTGGTGTCTGAGTAGGTTTTACCTCGAGGCACTGGGTTCGAGATGGCTAAAAGAAGAAGTCTCAATTCAGAATAAAAGAAAAGAAAAAATAGGTGAATCCAAAATGTAAAAGTAGTTGAAAAGATGTGGAATGTTCAAGACATGACTGAAGCCACGAGCATTGGAGTCCCGTTTTGATTAGAAGAAGCTATAGAACAATGAACTAGCACTTATAGCTAGTGAGCATCAAGGTTTAGATCACAGTCTGCATGAAGAACCAGTCAAGACTCAAGATCAAATTTCAGAAGACTCACAGATAGGAATCTTGTAACTCATAGCTGATAGGCTTGTTTAATTATTTTTTTATAATAGCAGGACCGCGGACCGGAGCCTCGACGGAACCTCACTCGACTCCTCAAACTCATCATTCCACCATTCTCCTTGAACTACACGTGACCTGATTCCCCTACGACTCGGGATATGTAGGCTATCCAAAACCAGGACTCGGTTGCACCCTATCTTTTATTTCTTTTTCTTTTAAATAACGGTTTGGTCAAAAATTAGTCACATGGCTCACCTAATCTTTGCCTAAAAACTCTTCATGTTTTCAAGCAAAAAGGGGCAGTTGTGAGCACCTAATTTTTGACTATATTTGAATTTTTACCACATTCTACTATGTAGATATTTTTAGAAATTTAATATATATTTTTTTATATAGGATAAAAATTAAAAATAATTTAAAAGGTCAAATTATTACTATTAGTATTATTTTTATTTTTATCTTTATTTTAAAATAAAATAAATATTAAAAAAATCGAAAACATTAAATATTTTTTTTTAATTTTCGGATGGGAATAAAATAATAGGAAAATTAAATGTATGGAATAAAAAAGTAAAAGTAAAAGTAGGTGAAAACAGTTTAATAAAAAAGTAAAAGAAAGTGGAAAATTAAAAAAATAAAAGTAAAAGAATGTAAAAATTTTAAAAATGAAAAGAAAAAGAAAGTTGGAATTAAAAAAGAAAAGTAACAAAAAGTGGAAATTAAAAAAAAAGTAAAATAAGTGAAAATTTTTTAAAAAAAAGTAAAATAAGTGGAAATAAAAAAAAGTAAAAAAAAATGGGAAATTAAAAAAATAAAAGTAAAAGAAAGTTGGCAATTGTTTTTAATTCTTTTTTAAAAAATAATAAAAAAATATTTTTTTTTTAAATCAAAAAAATTCCGATTTTTTTTTCTATAAATAGAAGTGAAAAATGAGAGAAGAAGGGAGGGATAAGAGAAGAAAAAAGAGAGGAGAGAATTGAGAGAATTTTTTTTTTTGTACGATAAGAGAATTTCTACTCGTGTCATTCTTTCTTTCAAAAAATCCAGCCAAAAAAGAGCAGCAAAACCAGCTGTGAAAAAGCTCGAAAATATCTTCAATATCAGTTCTGAAACCATTGTTAATGTGAGGTGATGTTCGAGTTCGCCGGTTCGAGGTTCTGGCGATGGCGCTTTTAGAAGCCTCCGATCTTGGTTCAGATCTCTAGCAGAAGTATTAAGTCGAATCTCTTCATTGTACTTTGGATTTGAGAGCTCCCATTTTAAATGAAAATTGCGGCTGATTGAGGTCCGTTCATGACTCTTTCGATTTATATTTTTTGGTCGATCTTTTCATTATGTTTATTCATGAATCTTTGTTTATGTGTTTGCTTGTGGTATTTATTGAAGAATTTTCATTAGTTTATATCCTGATTCTCTGTGAGTTTTGATTGTTTTTGCTGATTAATTTTAGAGTTTATATTTGTTTAATTAGTTAATAAATTAGGTCATGTGATTTGTTTGTAAATGTATCTTGGGCCGCGAAGATTTGGCAATTAGTTAGGATTGGTTGACATATGATAGTTTAGTTTTGGACTATAATGAAAGAGAAGAATTTGGGCTTCAATAAGTTGAACTTTATCCGACCCAATATAACAATTCTAGCCATTTTTCTTAAATAATTGAATAAGCTAGCCCCCTTTTTCATAACTAATTTACTACTTTTTCATCAATAATTCAATACTTCTTGGACTTTCCCAATAATCTAAAATCTTAGGAAAATAATCAACTCATGAAACATTCGTAGAATACATAGGCGAGATTTTAATTTACTATCGTGATTGTGTACACGTTCGCGTGACATAATTTTGATTCCTAAATTAAATCAAGGTACGCCTTCGCGCGACTTTGGCCAAACAATCCTTAAGAATAATAAAGTGTGATTAATCGTGCACACGTACGCGTGACATGATTTTAGCGCCATAAATAAAATAAATCCACGCACACGTGATCCGTTTTAAAGATAAATCCATAACGCCATAATTTAAAAGCGGTAAAAGAGAAAACGCACATAGGTTCTTAAACACGTAATTAACAATTAAGCCAGGAATGATTGAAGCGACTGTGCTAAATTCACGGAATCCGAAAATGCCTAACACCTTCTCCCGAGTTAACAAAATTTCTTACCCGGTCTTCTGTGTTCTCAGACCATAAATAAGAGTCAATTTCCTCGATTTGGAATTTTAAAATAAATCGGTGACTTCGGGTCACCATAACAAATATTCCAAGTGGTGACTCTAATCAAATAAATAATCCCATTTCGAATAATATTACTTAAATTAGAAAAACTCCTATCACTCGGAAAAAAGGAGGTGTAACAGTTGGGATCCAAACTCAGCTTGTGCATGGCTATTTATATCGTGATACCTATCATATCCTCGTGCGACCATGCAAAACAATCAATGTTAATTTTAAGAAATTCAATAAAAACAGACCTGAGCTCGGGATGCAGTCTTATCCCCAAGTGAAATTTTCTTTCTAAGAATTCTTCAAACAATGCCACTTGCTCTAGTTACTCTGCCTTGGATTTCGTTGTGTTCGTTTCTTCCAGAACTTGGAAATATCTCGGAACCTGATATTGTTTTGACGATTCTGCCCATGGAATAACCTCTTCTAACTCGGGAGTAGGCGCTGGTTTTTGTAATTGCTATGTCGTGCGCTCCTTCCCTTTGCTACTGGAAACTGAGATTGCATTCATCTTCCTCGCAGCCAGTTGGTCACCTCTTATCTACTTGATTCCTTCGGGCGTTAGAAACTTCAGCAATTGGTAGTACGTCGAAGGTACAACTTTCATCTCGTGTAACCATGGCCTTCCTAAGATGATGTTGTATCCCATATCACCATCCACTACTTTGAAGAGAGTTGTTTTCATTACTCCTTCAGTATTCGTGAGCAGCAAGATCTCTCCCTAGATCGTCACGCTCGCAAGGTTGAACCCGGCGAAGAGTTTTGTTACTGGAATAATGCTTCCGGTGAGTTTAGCTTATTCCAATACTCTCTATTATATGATATTAGCCGAACTTCCTAGATTCACTAGAACACGCTTAATTTTAATATCTAACACATTTAAAGAGATTACCGGTGCGTCATTGTTTGGTAACATCAATCCGTCTGCGTCTTTCTCTATGATAATATCGTCCTCCCGGAGTCTTTTGCTGTGAGTTATCGATACTTTAGTCTTTTTTTACCGCCGAAAAGTTGATCCCGTTAATCTCGTTCCCCCCCAAATATCATGTTGATCGTTTGGCGTGGGGTTTCTTCCTTTACTTTCGAGGATTCCGTGTTGTCACTGTTACGACCAAAATTGTTCTTAGCTCGATTACTCAAGAATTCTCGGAGATGACCATTCTTCAATAGCGTTGCCACCTCTTCCCAAAGATGTCGGCAATCCCCTATCCGGTGACCATTCGTCCCGTGGTATTCGCAATATAAATTAGGATCCCTCTGGCTAGAATCGGACCTCATAGGTCTCGGGAATCGTGCTTCTTTAATGTTCCTCATGGATGACACTAGTTCCACTACACTAACGTTGAAGTTATATTTCGATAACATGGGGTAAGAAAGATCTCGAGACCCCGACGTTTGTTTATCTTGAAGTGATTTATTGCTTCGACCACGATCAATCCCTCCGTCAATGGTAAACTTGTTTGCTGCTTGGAAATTTCTGTCGCAGCCTTCGGTACGCTCGTAGGGTAAAAACTGACCCCTCGAAGTCTTCCTATCCACGTCGTATTCATCCTTTAGTTTTTCTCTATTCTTCTCCCGGCCTTTGGCCGATGATGCAGAACCGACCTGGTCATCTTCGATCCTCATCTTCGACTCATACCGATTGTGAACATCTGCCCATGTTGTTGCTTGAAACTCAAGCAGGCTCTCCTTCAGCTTCCGGGAAGCGTCTGAACCTCTCGTATTCAATCCTTTGGTGAATGCTTCAGCTGCCCATTCATCCGGGACGGCCAGGAGCAATATTCTTTCTTACTGGATTTGTGTAACAAACTCTCTTAATAATTCTGATTCTCCTTGCGTGATTCTGAATATGTCGGCCTTCCGGGCTTGCACTTTTCTGGCCCCGACATGAGCTTTAATGAAAGAATCTGTGAGCATCTCAAAGAAATCTATGGAATACTCAGGCAGTAACGAATACCACGTTAGGGCTCCCCTCGTGAGAGTTTCGCCGAATTTCTTTGGCAACACAGATTCAATTTTGTGATGAGTAAGATCATTTCCTTTCACCACCGTTGTGTAGGTTGTAATATGTTCCTCTGGATTTGAATTTCCAACATACTTTGGAACTTCATGCATTTTGAAATGCTTCGAGATTAGTACTGGTGCCGCACTTGGTTTGTACAATAATTGAACATACTTCTTCGAGTTCGGGCCTTTCAATACTGGTGGTGCGCCCGAGATTTGATCAATGCGGGCATTTACTTCCCTCATGAACCGTAAAAGCTCATCTTTGAATGAATCATTCTCGTTCTTAAGACCTGATCTGCTCCCCCAGCCCCATCGGAGCCGACTTCACCCTTCAGAGTATTGTTATCGATTCTCTGTGTTGTTTGGTCTACGGGAACAACGGGAGGAATCGGATTGCGCATGTTCACATTATTCGAAGCACCTGATAACGCCTGCTTCAGTTCCTTCATAACCTAATTCTGTCGCGTGAGATGGCCTAGAATGATTGCATGTTGCTCTTGCCTCACAGCATCCGTTACTTGCTCCTCGTCAGCATCATCGGGAGTTCTTTCTCGAACCTGTCGAGGGTACCGGCTGTCATGTCAGTGTGTGGCATCATTCCCCTCATTGCGAGTGTCACTGATTGAGTCCTCGAAATAAGGTTGATCCCCTCGAATTTCGGGGTTGTGTGCATCGTTAACAGTGTTATCTGCCATTTTTTGCGATTTTTCTAAGACAAAAATAGTCAAAACACGTTAGTTAAAGAGGCAAGAATAAATTTAATTGCACGGGTGTCTAGGCCCCACAGTGGGCACCAAACTGTTTACCCATAAAACGGTACACTTGAATTTATACGTAATTTCTAGACAAGTGAACTAATTTGATCCTGAAATAATATAATAATCAAAGAAATACACAGTACTTAGCCTTAGAATGTAGATGAAATAACAAAGATAGTGATTCCGTGAATACGTTTTCCGAACACAGCAATGATGGGATCAAAAAGTAAGAGAGTGAAATTGTATAAAGCTTTGTATAGAATATAATCTATGCTCTTGCCAGAAATTTTGTGTCACTTACAATGATAACTAAGCTTAATATTTATAGCTATGTCTAGGGAAGAATGTCCTAGGATTGTGCCTTCCTTTAATGTCAATTATGAGGGTTATTGATGAAGATATAACGTTGATCGTAAATGTCAAATTCTTTGTAACGGACCGCCGCTCTTAATACTGTAGAATATTCCTTAGTAAATGCTACCGGACGCAAAGCATTTAATACTCTTTTATGAACGTTATCTGTTCCGGTGACAAGCGCAGTGGTTGTGTTCGGTCCTCAGCCATTCCATCTTGAATTTCACATGTCCTCCTTTTAGTCAACCACGCGTCATATCAGATTTTACCCTATACACATACATCCTTGAGTTGTTTCTTTTACGCAATTGTAGTATTTAACTGTAAAATACTAGCTTAGGAGATTTACGTGTTCCTTCTTAGCGGAAGCGGATTTGCAATAACCACGGCTTATGTCACTGCTTGTGGGGAATTCTCACGAGGCTGATGAATCCTCTTTGTCCACAACCTAAAATCTCATAGATGCAGAGAACTCTTCCAAACCCAGGTCATTCTATTATCATTGAAAGTCACATCGTAAACACCCAAAACTCTAGGGTTTTACGTAGAGAAATAACTAATGGGCTCGTGGGTCATCTAGTACCCGGATCTGGCCCAATTATGAAGCAAATCTTTTGCATGAAATCTACAAAACCTTCAGCTATAATAGAGGTTGATAGCATATCAATCAATAACCGAAAAAGTGGAGTCGTCTTTAATTCGTTACGTTGCAGTTCACAAAGTAAAGAAATCACACACTTTGAGATAAATCGCAGCATTTTTAACCAAAACAAATAAAGTATAACCTTTGATTTGACTTAGTTGTTATAATCCCATAGTAAATGAGAGCCATTTTTAATCTTTTGATATAGTTCCCAGAATACCTAGCTAGTTCACTTTAGTAGTTTACTTAAAAGAGTTAAAGTAAAATTTACCTAGCTAGGTCATGCAATTAAAAACACTTGCACAGATTTGAAGTTAAAAGTGATTTAAACGGCATTGTTAACGGTGGCGGATTCAAAATTTTAAAGTCATGGGTGCTCACCGAAAAAAATTTCAAAAGAAGAGAAAAAATAAATTTAATTGTGGGTGCTCACTCTATATTTATCGAAATATTTTTATAATTGTCTATAAAAATTTACCAAATATAGTCAAAGTTAATGAGTGATGTGGATCCGCCACAAATTGTGAATGCTCATGTACGTCGTTCAGACGATTTATTTCGTATAGTTTTGGCACAACATCTTAATCTATTACTCCCTCCGTTCACTTTTGCTTGTCCACTATAATAAAAATATATTTTCACTTTTATTTGTCCACTATACTAAATCAAGAGAAAAATAATCTTTTTTTCCTTTTTACCCTTATTATTAACTACACATTACCCAAATCATTTCTCAAGACTTTTGAAAATACTATCATTATTATGGGTAAAATTGTAAAATACATAGAGTATATTACTGTATTCGGTATGAAGGAAAATAATTTTCAGAAAATATTTTCCAATTTTTTCATGTTTGGTTGGCTTAAATGTTTTGAAAAAAAAAATTCTCATCAAATCATTTTTCTCCAATCGGAGAAAAATATTTTTCCTATCAAAAGAAGAAAAAATATTTTCCAAAACTCTTCTTCAATATTTCCCACCTATTCCCTATCCCCAGCAACCCACCCCCACTCCACCCCTACCCCCAACCCACCCACACCCACACCAACCCCCAGCCACCCCTCACCCCTACCCAAACCCTTCCCCCCTACCCCCACCCTCAACCATAAATAAAACAGGTCGAGTCATGAGATCTAAAGTGCAAATACTCGACCTCGTAAATCAAGAAATTCAAGTGAATATTATTAAGAGTACTTTTTTTGATGTTGTAGATAAAGTACTTTCTTTTTCATTTCAATAAAATGAGTATTTTTATCATGATTCAAAAAAAGTATTTTATTTCTTTTCAACAAAATGATGCAGTAAAAAGTATTTTCTTTTATTTTAATAAAAAGTACTTTCTTTTCATAATGTAGAAAAAGTATTATCTTTTATTTTTAAAAAAATATGTAGTAAAAAGTATTTTTATTTTCATTTCAATAAAATGAGTATTTTTTTTGTACGTTGTAGAAAGGGTACCTTTTTTTCAAAAAAAGAATATTTTCTTTTTAGTTATGTAGCACAAATTTCAATATTATTTTTGCATGAAAAAAGTAAAGCAACACATTAGTTACCTTGGTTTTGTGTGAATTTTTAAAAGAATAATTAAATTCATGAAGAAAATAAAATCCTGAAAAAGTTGGGTATTTGGGTTGGGAGTGGGGGGAGAGCACAGGAAACGTAGGGGAAAGGACGGGTCAAGAGAGTAGCATAAAAATTATTTTTCTAACAAAAATATTTTACTCTCTAACCAAACATTAAAAATGAACGAGAGAAGTAACACTTTCAAAGGACCTACCATAGTGTGTCTTTGAAGTGAGTGAAGTATTGATTAAAGCTCCAACTACCTTCATTCATCATTTATTGACCGGAAATGTTCTTCTGTAGCCACTTCAGTTTTCTTTTTCAAATGTCACCATTTGAATCACAATATTACGAATTTAAATTTTAAGGGGTCGTTTGTTTATCAGGATTAAGGAGTTATTTCAGATTTTCAGTATACAATTGGGAATTAAATTTATGTTCAGTGTTTGGTTGTACGTATTAGTTAAACTATGATAAAATTAATACTAGAATTTTGAGATTATCTATCTCATATAGGAGGTGAAATTATAATCCTGGGTATTAACCTTGTCTTGCCCTATTAGTTTTACGGCAATTGTTATCCAGTTAGACATTCTTTACTCCCTTGTTTTTTCTCTCACTAAAAATAAGGAAAAAAAAAAAACCTAACCCGTTAGAGAGCATATTTTTATTTCGTTAATTGTGTTTTCAACACGCTCCTCACTTGCGGACTTTATTCTTTTTCATAGGCTAAGCACATGAAAAGTGATGTTGAGATCTCGAACGTAACTTCCTAGTCTACTATTATGTTAACATATGTAAATCAAGCTTGAAGTATTAAAGAAATCACGCTTTATCTAGTTAATTATGTATTTAATAGAAGACACTAACCACTAAGGCATTCTCATTGATTCCTCAATCGCATATAGACTATGTGAGAAAAGTTAATGCTGGAGTCATAGTAGTTTATTTTGTTTCAAGTTTAGGCAGTCGAAAATGTAGGTCTTGTGAAGAGATTATGTTTTGATTGAGCTAATTAAACTTTAATTTCTTAAATTTGAATTGGTAAAGAGTTTAATTTTTTGGAAAGAAGAACATCTTTGTGTAGGGTAAGTCAGACTTTGCAACAAACGAGGAAAGAACTTTGGGAGTCTTGTGCAAAAGCATAGTCAAATAGGTCTTAAACATCACACTTGCCAAAGTTGAGTCTAATTACCAAACTTCCTATCGGACTAGTTATAAACTATTACCATTTTAGAAAAATATGGAATTATTTATTACCTCTTTTTTAAGATTTATCACTAATGTTTCTGTGAGCATTTAAATTTTATTGGATTTAAATTCAATTAAATCATTTGGACTATATGTTAAATATATTAGTTCGAATAAATATTATGTGCCAATATAGTTGGATTAATTACTTAAATCCAATAAATATTGATTAGGCTAGCCCATTTTGTTGGGCAACAAATGATTAGCTCACTTTATAGGCTCAATATGTCATCTTCTTAGATTACTAGTTTCATGCCACGTGTCAAATGACATGGCGCGCCAAGTCAAACGAAAGAGTCAATATGATCATGACATGTGTACAAATGACAAGGGATGCCAAATCAAATCAAAAGGCCCATGAAATCACGCCAGATGTGCAAGTGACATATTTTAACCAATCAAATGCGGTCTTGTCACTCTTCAATGTGATTAGTCGGAAAGAGTTTATTCGCATCACAACTTCTCCATTCTACAACTATAAATATGGCTCTTCATAACTCAGAAAAGATACAATAAGTCATAACAAGAAGCAAGAAAGAGCTCGTGGATCAAACACTGAAAATTCTCCCACAAATTTCAAGTTTCAAGCAGTTAAGTTCAAGCTTTAAGAAATAAAGTTCAAGTTCAAGAACAAAGAACAAATCAAGATTCAAGGAGTACGAGTTCAAATCAAAGTTCGTGCTAGTTGAATTCAAGATCAAAGTTCGTGGCAATGAATATAGATTCAAGATCAAGCTCAAAGGTCATTGAATTAATTTACAGTTGAAAAGAAGAATCAGAGGAACCATAGATATTGTAACGCTCAAACTATTTGAAATAAAATATTACTAGTGTTGCAATATTTTTCGGTCTCAATTATTTTCTCGACGTAAATTTTTTGTCTACAGTTTCAATTAATAAAGTAAGATATTTGAAGGGAAAGTAATGTGTAATTTAGACGAATATTCTTATAACAAACGCCTTTAGTGTCTTTCTAAAGATGTGTACAAAAATATTAAAAACTGATAATATCACTGAAATGAGTATTTTGGAAAAATGACACTGTAAAGCCGCTGTAAAAATAATAGTCGAAAAAATAGTATAAAATTTTGTATATTTTTTGTATATATATACATTCTCTATGTTATATATAAAAATTATACAAGTTTTATACACTTTTTCGGCTATTAAATGTAAATAGTTTCTGGCGCGGGCTAAAAGTGATAATATGTTTCTTTTAAAAGTTCTTCTATTGGACCAAAAAAAAAGTTATACTATGCTTTGTTCTGCTGCTTAATGGTTGATTCCTAGTGATTATGGATAAGACATCATTTAGGTATTAAAGTAGCTTTATTTGTTGTCTCATTCTGCAAAGATCCATGATGGGGTCGTTAATTCCTTCATTTGTCTCTCATAATCAAATTCATATTAGTATAATCTTTGCTCTAACAAGAAGCTGTTGACACAAAACTTACTTTAAATTTCGTTGTATAACCACAAACTTCACTAATGATAAGAGGTCTTGACCTGAAAACAAGGAGAGGACTTCTACTACCCATTTGACTCATTTAATTATGGTACATCGATATTGTTTTTAAAAAAAAAAAAAAAAAACACCGCAAACCCACAAAAAACAAAAACAAGAATATTATGGAGAAAAAAACTTTGAAAAGTTACGAGGAAAATCTCTAGGTTGTTGCTATTTACCAAATTATTCCATTGTTATATGTCTTCTTTTTCTCTTTTTCTCGCTTTGTAAATCTTTGACATATTCAAAAGTTAAAAAGTCATTTAAGAAAATATGATGACACAGCAAGAAAAAAAGGAGGAAAATATTAGTATACTCAAAGGTTCAGAATTACTCTTTGATACGGGATTATGTGCCAATGTCAATCCATTTTCTACCATTTATTTCTATTCGAAGACTGAAACACAACAATTTATTAATAAGGAATGTCAGCCGTTAATAATTTTATCTGCAACCAATAATTTTCAAATGGGGCTATTCAAGGATATAAAATGTCACACTGTAATATAAGATCAATTAAACAAGATCCCCTCATTCCAATTTCATGTCTTATAAAAACGGAATATATTAAAATGTACTCAAAATATTCCAAACAGAGGATTGAAATTAAGAGTCAAACAAAGACGTAAACTAAAATATACCAAAAATAATCGCTAAACATTGAAATAACTAAGAACTCTACTAAACATTGGCTGAGACAAACTGGAACCATTGAGTTTGAGGATTGTCATTGCTCTTCTCATCTAAGCCAATGCATTTTCTAACCAAAACTTTAGAGGAAGAATAATAGGTATCAAAATCCAAACACAACTCAGTGCCATTTTCATCATGATTTGAAAGTTGATAATTTGAAACAAATTTCCATGTACTTTGTTCACTGCAATCTGTTGAAAGAGTTACAGGCAAACCTTCTCTTGATGTTGTGAGACAGAGAGAAGTTCCGGTCAATCGGATCGGCGTGTCGTCGCCGTCGTAGCTCCACCGGCTTGCTCCGATGCAATCACTTGCATATACTACATTGTTGTCTGCAGCATGCAAGCATTTGCCACTTTGTGGATGGAATAATAAGTGGTACATTGGTTGTTTTGATTTTGGATCTATAGCATTCAAAAATACTATAAGTTAACATAATGAAAATAACAATGCACTCGAGTAAATATATAAACTTCTATAAGTGTAAAAGATTCTTTTACTATCACGTCACTTAAAATAACAGATAACAAACTTTAAAATTGAATCTATCTTTAACGTGTCGTAGCATGTAGCTTTTCTTATATTTTATGTTACTAATCTCATTTTTAGTGGACGGTTACTTGTATGTATCTTTTTGACTAATACCGTTAAAATTCTTTTTAACTAACAATATGTAAAAGTTAAATACTAGAAAGTAAGGTAGTTACCTACTATAACAAATTAAATAAAATAATAGTATAAATTTCTTCAGATTATCAGTGTATGTAGTATACAAATACTATAATCTATCAATTGTATTGTGTATGTAGAATACAAAGTCTATAAACTATCAATTGTATAGAAGATAAGTTGGTATGAACAAGTTAAACTCCAAAAAATAAAACAGGTTAGCTGTTACAACAGATAATACCAATGTAAAGAAGTTAAATCAATATAAAGAAGTTAACTTCCATGTAATTAGACAGATTAATTGTTTCAATAAGTTAAAATACACTAACAGTATAAAATTCTTTACACTATCGTCAAATCCATTAGCAGACACCTTGATAGGATTCAATTCCAAACAATTCTCTTACCAAAAGGAGGGACATAAGACAAAAGAAATAGTAAAACTTTTACCTTGGAGTTTTTGTTGAATAAGTTGTAATTTTGCATGATATTCAGGACTTCTAAGAGAATTCCATGTAGAATTAAACATCCCATACATTTCCTCCATTCCTGGTTGACCTTCTCTTGTATAATAATTACCTTGCAAAGCCCAAACGGCCCAATCCAAATCCAATTCTGCTAAAAGTGAAAGAAAACAGCCCAAGAACAAATTGTCGGCCTGGTTCGTTCCCCTTTGGTCAATACCAAATTCACTAACAAATAAAGGAGCTGCATTTTTTCCCTTAATCAAAAACCCTGATTTATTCATAATTTCTTCTTTAATAGTATCACAAACTTTGTTTAATGGCTGAGTTAAAAACCAATTTGCTTGTCCCTCAGTAAATGAATACCTATGAGTCTCGAATACAATCTTATTTCTCATGTTTAAGTTCAAGGGCTTTTCCTTTAAGAAGGTAAAATCAAGATCATAATCTAATCCTGATATGATTAATAGAAGATTAGGGTTAGCCCTATGAATTGTTTTTGCACCCTTCTCAACATACTCGTACCATACACTTTGGTTTTGAAGAGGACCACGTAGCTCGTTACGTAGACTAATGCCGATAACCTAGATACAAAAAGTAAATTAAAATCAATAACAATTTATCTACAAAGGAGCACAACAAATAAATTCAACAATAGCTTATTTCAAGGAATTGCCTTCAACTCTTTGTATTTTTTATTTCTTAAAAGATTTTAATTTTTTAAAATAATTATAAATACAAAGAAAGGAAGGGGACCGTTGAAGCAACGGTAAAGTTGCTCAATATGACCTAAAGGCCACGAGTTCCAGTCATGGAAGCAACCACTCATAGTTGTATTAGGGTAGATTGTCTACGGCACACTCCTTAAGGTGCGACCAGGGGCGAATCCACCTTGTAACCTACGGGTTCACGTGAACCCAGTAGTTTTTGTCCAAACAATATAAATATATTCGATAAATTCACTAAATATCTATAAATATTTGAATGTGAATCCAGTTACTATTGAAAATTCACTCAAAATCGTTGCAGGAACCCATAAACATTAAATCTTGGATCCGCCTCTGGGTGCGGCCCTTTTCAACATTGTATGAATGTGGGATGTTTTGTGCACCGATCTGCTCTTTTTTTAAAAATAATAAATACAAACAAAACTAAATATGATTTATACATACCATTGGTGTATCCTTGTATCGATTAGCAACAATATCCAATCCTTTTAACCATTCTTTAGGTTCAAAATACTTATCTCCCCAAAAACCATTTCCATCATTACTCCCACAACACCACATGGGCTCACCAACTTGATTATCAAGCACAGACATCACACCATGTCGGCCCAATTCCTCAATCACAGCCTTTTGGGCCTCAACAACAGTTAGGCCCAAAAGTTGTGGATTATTCTGGCCCAATCCAGACATAGCATTATTAAGCCCATTATTAATAAAAGATTGGGCCACAGTCAGATTTGAATGGCGAGTAAACATATAAGTAGCCCATGTTAAACGGACACAATTAAAGCCCATTAATGATATGTGCCTAGCAATTTGACTAACGGGCTGCTGATCTAAGCCTTCTGGTAACATAGTTTGTAAATGGGCAGCCCAATTTCCACAAACTAATTTTACTCTTTGGCCAGTTTCTTCATCTACTATCCATCTAGAGCTTGTTGATAGAGGAAAAGAATGGCACAAAGTTGCAAAAGAGAAAAGAAAAATAAAGATTGTGGCTAGTTTTGTCATGGCGTTTTCTGAGTAGTATGAAGGGGAATTAAGAGAACGAAGAATAAAGGAAGGATCTCATATATTTATAGGAGTGATTAATGTTTGATGTGATCGGATAAAACAAAATCTAATTCAAAAAGACTTTATCTTATCTATTCGAATTCTGTTTAACGTCTAAACACTCGTGAAAGAATTCGTATCCTATCAGGTCACTAAAAGAATAACTCTTGGTTTAACTAAAAAATAATATGGCAATCTACTATGATATTTTTTAATACATCTGCTATATATTAAATTGCACTGATAATATTTTTAAAAAAATTATATTGTCAATGTATATATGTGTGTACTGCTATAGGTGTTGTGGTTGATTTCAAGTTGTTCACTACTCTTTGGAAGCTTCTTGCAGAAGGGATTTTCACCCCGTAAAGGCTATTTGGTATTTTATTTTAATTTGTAGTAGTATGTAATGGTTCAAATATACACTATTTCTTCTCTAATTGGATAATAACTAACTACCTTGGTTTCTGTAATAGATAAGAATAGAATATACATTTGTGTATCATGTAGATCAATGAATCTTGTAAATTACATCCAGGAATTCGTCTGTATTTAGTGTATGCATAAAATTTCAAAATAGCAATCACTTTTCCTTTATTTTGGGTAACAACGGTGAATATTATCATTAATAACAAATAAAACAAAATCTATGGAGCACCTAATTCCACTGCCACCTTCCAGAAAGAGTGCGATGGGAGTTAAGCATCAAGAGAACATACTAATTACACATTAATAATTGCAAAAGACCTCTACATTTAGTAGTTCTCACCTTGCTCCAAGATTAAAGTTAGAAGTAGGAGTCATAAAATCTTAACGTATTGATTTGACCCCATAAGCGGGACCAAGCATGTTACCTTCAGAAATAAAACCCCCTATAGAATCTCCTAATTGTGTTAGAGCTACTAGAAAGAGATTCTTCGGGGCACCACTTGAGATGGGAATGGCTCATCATATCGGGTTGGCTTGGCTGGTAAAACTTGTGTTCGAGGTCAATAAAGACTACACAAGAATAGAGCCCTTTTTTTTTCATTCACTTGGTATCGGATCTTTTTTATAAAATTATTTGCCCTTCGGAACTCCATGGGAGTCATCATCCTGTTATTCTTGGCGTACCTTTGATCCGTTGAGCGAGAGCCCTTCCACTTGGGACTCCCGGATTACTATGGCCGATTTTTGTCTCTGTTCGACCAGTCGGTCTCACAGTCAGGCAGACGTATACCATTATGTTCACGAGTAGAATCTTAGCTTGAGTCTACCTTCGCACACTTACTTTCCTTTCCATGTATGATATACCACAACACCCCAAATAGCTGCTATCATTTCCTTCTTGAATCGAGGCCGATGTTTCCTTTTTATTCTTGCCAGTGTTTGATGTACCTCTCTAAGTTGTATTTGCAACTTGAGAAGTCTTTCTATGGTAAGTAGCCTACATTGGTTGGCCACCCATAATATAAATCAATGCCTTGGCAGCAGGGACGGATATGGCTGTCCAACGGGACGGGACGGGACGGGACGGGACAAAATTAACGGGACAGGACGGAACGGGACGACATTTAGCCGGGACGGTGGCGGGACGGGACGAAATGGGACGGGACAAACGGGATGAAACGGTAGGTCCATCCCGTCTCGCTAACAAACGGGACGGGACGGGACGGAACGGGACGGGACGGACGGTAGGCACATCCCATCCCGCTAACAAATGAGATGGGACGGGACGGGACGGGTTCGCGGGCCTTAAGTGTTATTTTAAAAAAAATTATTTAAGCATTGAGTTTGACAACGGATATTCTTTTGGCAATGACTAAGTTTTTAAAGTTTGCAACATCTAGTTTTTTGACTTATTCAATAAATTTAAAAATTAAACGAAAATTAGAAAACTAAGTAAAGAATTATAAAATATTAAAATAAAAGACTTGTAATAAAATATTCTAGCAATTATAAATATATAATAGAGTTATAATTTATTTAATATAATTTCGAGTGTAAGAGAATTCATAAAACAAATTTAACGCTTAGAGCCTTTTATTTTATTAATAGAACTTTCAAATCTCACATACAAATATAATTCTTTTGAAGAGCACCTAATCTATGCAGCCACCTTCTAGGAAGGGTTCTGTTTGAACTTTGAACTAGGCCTCTTAGTAGCCAATAAAAAATTATCATACTAATATTTGTAAGCTCCTATATAACTTCGTTGTAACTTATCTATAATTTCTCTCGGACATTGTTCTGGAATTGGCAATGTTGATTGATGTTCCATGAGTTCCATGTCGTCATTGCTCCCAGTGCTAAGTATCTCATTGTATTCTTCTTCTTCCCTAGTGGTTAATTTTTCAAAACCAAGATTTCTTCTTTCTGAATTAATCCAATCTCTGAATAATACGGAAATTTCTAGGTTGTCCTCCGCTAATGAATATCTATGATCTCCGATTTAAAATCTTGCCGCGCTAAAAGTACTCTCCGATGCTACTGATGATGCTTGAATAGCAAGGATATCTCGGGTCATTATGGAAAGTGTTGGAAAAGCCTTGCCACACTCCCTCCACCATGCCAAAAGTTGTTCGTTGCCTTCTTCGTCTTTAATACTTTCCAATCCTTGATTAAGATAAGAATCAAGTTCATCATCAATAGAGGAATCAAAACCTGTTATATCATCCATATCTTCCCATAGAACTTCTACTCTAGACTTAAAAGTAGAAGGAGCACTTTCACCACCTGTTGTTTCCATAGATTTATATTTGTGGGAAGAAATGAAGAAGGATTGAGGTATTTATAGTAGAAAATAGGTCCAAAGTGTAATTTAATAAACTTAAGGATTATATTAAAAGTTTGGGGGTAGGGGGATGTTTTGGTGGGAGTGGGGGCCAAATATGGCCGTTTTTTGCCGTTGGGAACAGTTATTTTTGTAATTATAGCCGTTGCCCAACGGCTATAATTTAAAAAAAAAAAGGGACGCGGGACGGGACGGGACAGACGGGACGGGCGGGACGGGACGAAATGGGACGAAATGGGATGGGATAAACGGGACGAAATGGCCATCCCGTCCCATCTCGTGTCCCGTTTAACATGGGGCCATCCCGTTTAAAATTAAGTGGGACAGGACGGGACGGGACGCGGGACGGGACCGAGACGGGACGGGACGTCCCGTCCCGTTGGACAGCCATAGGGACAGATGCAACATGGAGTTACCGGGTTAAACTAAATCCAGTACTTTTGATGGAGCATAAATTTATATGTAAAAATCACTAAAATTATAGATAAATAGTAGACATGTACCCATAATTTTAAAAGTATAATTGGTTCAATGCTAAAAACTTTAAATTGTTGAATCCATAGGATTAAAATCCTAACTCCGTCTCAGCTCGGCCGAGCCCCAACACTCCAAATAAATTCAGTAGTATCCAGTCTTTTATGAGGCCCAAGTATAGTAGAATCCAGTCAATCACTTCTCCTTGCTACAAAAATATTTGGTGTAAAAAGACGTTGGTTATTTTATCGGTAGTGTATCAAATTTGTGGATTCTGTTAAATATGAGGACGTTCAAAATGGATAAAACAAAGGTATTCAATACACTACTTATTAAAAAGTTTGTTTGAATCAAAACAAATTGAGCAAATAAGTAAAGTATTGCGTGCTTAATATTTCAAGAGCACCTTTCAATCAATTCTTTTTTTGGTTTCTCGTCCTGCGTTCGGTACCCACATTAGGGCCTGACTAAATTCGGATTCGCGTTGGAAAGTACCACATTGGGAGTAAAGTGCTTCCTACAAAGGCGACTTCATACCCAGGGACTCGAACCCAAGATCTATGGTTAAGAATTAATGAGTACTTATCACCCCACCACAACTTTTGTTGGTCCTTTCAAACAATTCTATGATAGTCTTTGGATTAAAATATGTTCTCTCTATCCATAATTTCAGTTTGTTGTTAGTTTCTAACCCAGATATTAAGTAACCTGTTGGATAATTTAGCTTAAACCTTAAAATAGTAAGTTGAGGATCAATTAGTTGGGTTACTAAGATTAGGCCCGTCTACGTTTGGGCTTTTAATATAGAAGAATTAACTCAAATAGCCGTCCATCAAATTGATTAAACTAAAAATAGTCGGTGGATGTATAAAATATGCATAATTTATGTATATTCAATTTATAATCTATGTATATGGCTAGAAAATGTAAACAATAAATATGGCCGGCTATTTGTGTAAAGATCCCTTTAATATATTTGGTCAGTCGGTAAAAACTAATTACAGGCACTAACTTAATATATAATAATATACGTTAATTATGTATAAAATATGTATATTAATATATAATATATAAAAAATATATATTATGTTACTATTATTTTGGGGAACGGTTATACTGTACTTTCCCTATACTTTTGTACGATATGGACTAGAATAATTAAGAAACAAAGCCCACTGAAGTTGGATTCAGGCCACCAAGTGACTTCTCTGCATATATTAGGTTTAGCTGCCTGTAATGGTAAATAAATGGCTCTATATTCTTCTTCTTTTTTTATTTATTTCCAAAATCGTTACCCTTCTAGGCTAGTGTACGGGGTAAAATATGTTCATATTTAATGTTAGCATGAGAGATTGACACGTGGAGTCGAAAACAGAAGACAGTCGGGCCCGAGGACAACGATCTCGCTTGATACTAGAGAGAATGATATTCATAAAGGCGAAGTAAATGTCTATCACCTGGTAGTATTTAATAAAGAATATTCTATAGTATTAAGTGCATGGTCCGTTACAGAGAATATACCATTTATCACTTACCCTTATACATTCTTCAATGGCCCTCATAATTGTCATTAAAGAGGGGCTTGATTCTAGCACCTCATTCCCAAGATACCACTATAAATAGTGATCCCCATAACCATTATAAGGGACACGAATTTTTGGATAAGCATACACTACACTCTATTCAAATCCCAGTAACATTTTACTTTCTTGCTTAAATTATATTGCTCCTACTGCCTCCAGAAGCTCTGTTCCCGAACTCAAGATCTTTACTGTTTTATCTCAATCTCAAGGCTAAGTCTTATATTTTCGTCTAATTCATTTATCATCTTAGGATCAAATCGATTCACTTGTCTATAAATCACGTATAAATTCAATTGTACCGTTTTACGGGTAAACAGTTTGGCGCCCACCGTGTGACATAGGCAGTCGTGTAATTGAATTGATCCATGCATCTATTACTACCTTGTTTGATTCTTTGTTTTTAGCAAAAATTATTTAAAATGGCAGATAGCGGCGTCAACACCACACACAACGTTGAGGCCCAAGGAAATCAGCCTCAGCACGAAGATTCCATCAGTGATACCTGCAACGACGGTAACGAGGCCACGCCAGTTCACGGCGGGCAATATCTACGACATGTTTGTGAGGCAACCCTTGACGATGCTGAAGATGAGCATGTCGTTGAAACAGTAAGGTTCCTGAGGGAACAACAAAGGGCTATTATAGGTCATCTCTCACGGCAGGAGGTCATGACAGAATTAAAGCAGGCATTGTCGGGTGCTTCCAATAACGCGAATGGACAAGGTGCAGTTCCTCTTGGAGCTCCCATAAATCAAACAACGCAGAGGGTCGATAACAATACCCCAAGGGCAAGGTCGGCTTTGACAGGGCCGGGGGGAACGGTAGCGGATCCGGTAACAAAAATGAGAATAATCCCTTTAAAACCAAACTCATATGGTTAATGAGAGAGATAAACGCTCGAATGGATCAAATTCTAGGCGCACCACCAATACTAACCGGATTCAAAGAGGTACACTTAGCTGTCGTTCAAACTGAGCGCGACACCAGATTTGATCCCAAAGCAGTTCAAAATGTGAGATTTGCCGAAGTATGATGGGACTTTAGATCCCCATGATCATATCACCACCTATACATCGGCGGTAAAGGGAAACGACATAGCTCCGCACGAGATTGAGTCAGTTTTATTGAAGAAATTCGGGGAGACCCTGACGAAGGGGGCCCTAACATGGTATTTACTCTTGCCTGAGCATTCCATAGATTCCTACAAGATGCTCGCAGATTCTTTCATAAAGGCTTATGCCGGAGCCAGGAAGATACAGGCCGAAAGACCGACATATTCAGGATTGCACAAGGATAGTCCGAATAGCTAGGAGAGTTCGTGACTAGATTCTAGAAAGAAAGAATGTTACTACTAGCCGTACCGGACGAGTGGGCAGCTGAAGCATTCACTAAAGGCCTGAACCCGAGGAGTTCTGATGCTTCCCAAAAATTGAAGGAAAGCATGCTCGAATTTCAAGCAACAACATGGGCAGATGTTCACAGCCGATATGAATTGAAGATAAGAATTGAGGATGATTAGCTCGATTTCCCAACATCAACCAAGGGTCGAGACCGGGAGAAGAATAAAGAGAAATCAAGAGACGATTTTGATTCAGGTCAACAATCTTCAAGGTGTCGGTTTCTACCCTATGAACGGGCCGAAGGACGCATCAGAGGTTTTCGGTCAGCAGATATATTCGTTGCCGAAAGGAGAACTGATCGCGGTCGGAATGATAGGACGTTGCAGGATAAGGAGACATCAGGTTCCTCCTACCCCAGACTTTCTGAGTACAACTTTAACGTCATCATGGAGGAGCTGGTGTCGGGTATGAGGAACATCAAAGATTCTCGTTTCCCAAAGCCAATGAAATCTTATCCAATCCAGAGGGATACTAATTTATGGTGTGAATATCATGGGACCAACGACCACCAGATAGGGGACTGTCAGCATTTACGCGAGGAGGTGGCGACATTTCCAAAAAATTGAACATCTTAGAGAATTTTTAAGCGACCGAGCTAAACACAACTATAACCGCAATCGTGATAATGCAGAACCTTCGAAAGCAGGAGAAATTCCCCACGCCTGATGATCAACATGATTTTCAAGGGGAACGAGATTAATGGTATGATATTTTGGCGGCAAAAAAGACGAAGGTGTCAGTGACACACAACAAAAGACTTCGGGAAGTCGGTGAAGATGACATTACTTTCACGGAGAAAGATGCAGATAGACTGCTGCTAATGCATAGCGATGCGTTGGTAATCTCGTTAAATGTATTAGATTTTAAAATTAAATGAGTTCTGGTGGACACAGGAAGTTCGGCCAACATCATCAAATGAAGAGTGTTGGAGAAAGACAAGCTCACAGGAAGCAACATTATGGCCACAAAACTCCTTGCCGGGTTCAACCTAGCAAGTGTGACAACTGAGGAGAGATCTTGCTGCCCACGAACGCCAAAGGGATGATAAAGACGACCCTTTTCGAGGTGGTGGACGGTGATATGAGCTATAAAATTATCCTGGGTAAACCGTGGTTGCACGAGATGAAGGTTGTGCCGTTGACATATCATCAGCTACTGAAATTCCTAACTCCCTAGGGGATTAAACAAATAAGAGGCGTCCAACCAGCAACGAGAAAGATGAATGCAATCTCGATTTCCAGTAGCAAAGGGAAGGAGCATGCAGCATAGCAATTATAGGAACCGGCGCCTGCTCCCGAGCCGAACACAATCAACCAAGGGGAGAAGTCGTCGGAATCCTATCAGGTACCAAGTTATTTTCAGGTACCAGAAGAAACGGACGAAAAAATCCATAGTGGAGGAGCTTGAACAAGTTGCATTATTCGAGAAATTCTTGGAGAGGAAGTTTCACTTGGGGACAGGACTACACCCCGAGCTTAGGTCTGGATTTATCGAATTCCTTAAATTTAATATTGATTGTTTCGCTTGGTCACATGCAGATATGACATGTATCCTGCCAGAAGTGGTCGTGTACAAACTAAGCCTAGATCCCAACATCCCTCCAGTAAGACAGAAAAAATGTCATATTGTCGAGGTTAGGAATAATTCGTCAAAGAAGAGGTAACTCGCTTGCTTGATATTGGTTCAATCTGAGAAGTAAAGTGTCATGACTGGCAAGCCAATGTAGTAGTAGTTCCAAAGAAGAAGAATAAGTTTCGCATGTGCGTAGACTATAAGGATTTAAATAAGGCGTGCCCAAAAGACTCATTCCTATTGCCAAACATTGATCAAATGATCGATGCAACGACTGGGGATGAATTGATGAGTTTCCTCATACTCCGGGTAAAACCAAATCAAGATGAACAAGGAGGATCAGGAAAACACTTCATTCATAACAAACTTTGGCACATATTGTTACAATGTGATGCCTTTCGGGCTAAAGAACGCTTGAGCCACCTATCAACGGCTCGTAAACAAAATGTTTGAGAAGGAAATAGGAAAAACTATGGAAATTTACATAGATGATATGCTAGTTAAGTCTTTGAACGCATGTGACCATCTAAAACACCTGCAAGAGACCTTTGACATCTTGAGGAAACACAACATGAAGCTTAATCCCGAGAAATGTGCATTCAGGGTCAGCTCCTGTAAGTTCCTGGGATTCCTTGTGTCGCAAAGCGGGATCGAGGTTAACCCCGATAAAATTAAAGCCATCGAAGACATCTCGGACTAACTTTCACGCGTAAAAGAAGTTCAAAGGCTAACAGGGAGACTGTCCGCTCTGAGGAGATTTATTTACCGGTCTTCGAAAAAATGCCATCATTTCTTTACGCTCCTCAAAAAGAAGAATAACTTTGAATGGACACCGGAATGTCAGCAGGCTTTGAAGTATCTGAAGAGGTATTTGTCAAGTCATTTGTTACTATCAAAACGAGAGGAAAGAGAACAACTACTGATCTACTTAGCGGTCTCGGAGGTAGTGGTAGTGCTGTTTTAGCTCACGAGTACGAAGGTAAGCAATCTCTTATCTATTATGTTAGTAAGATTTTGACGGGAGCGGAAACTCATTACCCACATCTGGAAAAATTGGCCTTAGCCCTCGTAGTCACCGCTCAAAAACTAAGGCCTTATTTCCAATGTCACTCAATAGTTGTGCTGACCATATTTTTTCCCGCGGAACGTCCTTCATAAACTTGAATTTTCGGGCAGACTGGACAAGAGGGCAGTCGAAATGAGTGAATTTGACATAGAATATAAACCTAGGACTGCGATTAAGTCACAAGTCTTGGCCGACTTCGTGGCCGATTTCAATCCGGGACTGTTACCTTGGGCCACCAAAGAAGCAGTAATGGTGTCAGAATCAACATCAGGAGTTTGTACCTTGTTCACAGATGGAGCTTTCAATGTAAAGGGGTCCGTGATCGGTATAGTACTAATCACGCCCTCGGGAGAAACCCTAAGGCAGGCCATAAGAACTATTCCTTTAATTAACAATGAAGCAGAGTATGAAGCTTTGATTATTGGACTCGAGATGGCCCGCGGACTGGATTCTGATGTCATTGAAATCAAATGTGACTCCCAATTGGTAGTAAATCAGGTCTACGGGATCTACGAAGCCAAAGAGGAACACACGCAACAATATGTAATAAAAGTCCAGGCTCTGCTCGCTCGGTTCTAGGAGTGGTCAATAACACACGTCCTTGGGGAAGAAAATGAGGAAGCAGATACACTAGTCAATCTTGGATCGTCCACAAAAATGAAGGGATCGGACTCCGGTACAGTCGTACAACTTATGCACTCGGTATTGGATGTGGATAGCTATTACGAGGTAAATACGACTAATTTGGTCTGGGACTGGAGAAACGAGATCGTTGACTATCTCGAGCATGGAAAATTGCCTTAAGATCCTAAAGTATCTCAGGCGCTTCGCACTAAATCAGTTCGATATAGCTTCAAGAGAGGTCAATTGTACATAAGTGTCATGACCCCAAATCCCTCCGTAGGAGGTCGTGATGGCACCTAGTCTCTAATACTAGGTAAGCCAATTAATACGGAATAATAATAGATATCTAAAATAAATAAACTACAATTTCAACTCCCAAAACCCAGTAGAAATAAGTCAAAAGCTTTTAAGAATTTATTCTCTATGTCTCTATACATCAGAATCTAAAGCAAATAAGGAAGACAACATAGTAAGATAGAAGGAAACTCCGAAGTCTACGGACGCTGGCAGATATACCTCGAAGTCTCCTCGTACATCTAGTTTATTAATGCCTAGTTTGATAAGATGTACCTGGATCTACACAAAAAGATGTGCAGAAGCGTAGTATGAGTACACCACAGCGGTACCCAGTAAGTATCAAGCCTAACCTCGGTAGAGTAGTGACGAGGTCAGGTCAAGCCCTACTGAAAAATAAATAATAACATGATAAAATGTTTAACAATATAATAAGATAAAATGATAATGGAAATGAATCAAGTAGTATGTCACTATTTAATTACACCAAATAATGGCAATTAATACCTCGTGGAAGCAAAAGGAATTCTTTTCAACTTTAAGAAAATCACAACAATAATCAAAGGCAACTATGGCCATAAATCAATATCCACAAGGGCGCTCCCGAGGTACCACCTCGTAGTCCCAAATCATAAATAAATTCACAATATCTCATTTTATTATATCACCGCGGGAGCCTTCATAATTTTATTTTAAAGAAAATATTTTTCCCGAAATAGCATCCCGCGTTTTAGCTATCTTTATCACACCGTATGACTTCTAGTAGTTTTCCCTACTAGCCACGCGTATCATGCCACCCTTATCTCACCGCATGCGTTTCAACACCCAAACCTTATACCACCACATGCGTATCAATATCACAATATATCACAATTTGCACCTCAAGTGCCCAAATATTTTAATTTACCAAAATAAATCAACAACAATATTTTTTCATGATAAAGAGCTCACGGCTCATGTCAAAATAATTCAACAATAATATTTGTCCACAATAAAGAGCTCACAGCTCCATCACAATGAGTACGAAAATCTCACAAAATATTCGGGAATAAATAACTCAACAAAATAATATTTCAAAATTTTAATACGTTGCTTCAATACCAAATTTAAAATGTCAAATAATTCATATTAATAATATTTAATTTAAAGAAAATCACCCTTCAAATAATGCACAGAATAAAAAAACTAAGTTTCAACTAAACAGATAAAAACAATTAGCAGAAAAAGGTCAAGCAAATTTAAAGTATAAATATTTAAATCAATGATGAATAATATAACAAGGTAAAATTATTTAATTAATATGCAACAATGATCTACACAATTTAAAGACATAATATTTCACATTTAGCCCGTGTACACATTCGTCACCTCGTGTACACGACTTTCAACCCTTTCAATTTATCACTTCAATACCAATCCTAGGGGAAATTTCCCCCACACAAGGTTAGACAAGTCACTTACCTCGACTTGCTCCAATTTAGCCAAGTAGTATGCCTTTTTCTTGATTTTTTGACTCCGATCGACTCGTATCTAGTCATAATTAATTCGATATAGTCAACAAAAATTATAGGAATCAATTTCATAAGAAAATACTATATTTTTCAATAAAATTCGAAATTAGCTCAAAATTTGCTCGTGGGCCCATATCTCGGAATTCGGCGAAAGTTACGAAATATGAACACTCGTTCAACCACGAGTCTAACCATACCAAAATGACTAAATTCCAATAACAATTCGACCCTCAAATCCTCAAATCTATCCAAGAAGGTTTTCAAAAATTTCCAACTTAAATCACCAATTAACTGATAAAAATAGCGATAGATTTGGGTAATATAACCAAAACTGAGTTAAGAACACTTACCCCGATGTTTTCTTTGAAAATCTCTCAAAATTCGCCTCAATCCGAGCTCCAAACCGTTAAAAATGGAAAATGAGACGAAGTCCCATTTTCAGAACTTAAACTCTCTGCCCAGACTTTTACTCTTCGCGATCGCGAACATCCACACGCGATCGCGAAGTACAAATTTCCACTGCCCGGATTTAACTCTACGCGATCTCGAAAAATCCCATGCGATCGTGAAGCACAGTCTCCGCAAGCCTACGCGATCGCAAGCCTTCTTACGCGATCGCGAAGCATTAAATGTGTGGCCCAGCTTCTGCCTCGTTACTCTACGCGAGCGCGACCTTCTTCACGCGTTCGTGAGTCACAAAATATCAAAGCTACGCAATCGCATCCCGCTTCACGCGATCGCGAAGCGCAAAACTCAGCAGCCCCCAATTAACCTTACGCGATCGCAAACAATGCCACGCGATCGCGATGCACAGACTTGCCCAACCTACGCGATCGCGGACTAGCCCACGCGATCGCATAGCACAAAATTCCAGCTGCCCAATTAACCTATGCGATCGCATACCTTCTCACGCGATCGCGTAGAAGGGAATCAGAACCTGCAGAATCCAGAACTTCAGCTATCAAGCCAAGTCCAAAAATGATATGTTAAGCATCCGAAACTCACCCCAGCCCCTCGGGACCTCAACCAAATATACCAACAAGTACTAAAACATCATACGGACTTAGTCAAGTCTTCAAATCACATCCAACAATACTAAAAATACGAACCACACATAGATTCAAGCCTAATGAACTTTGAAACTTTCAATTTCTACAAACGACATCGGAACCTATCATATCAAGTTCGATTGAACTCAAATTTTGCACGCAAGTCATAAATGACCTAACGGAGCTATGAAAATTTTCAAAACTGGATTCCGACCCCAATATCAAAAAAGTCAACTCCTTGGTCAAACTTCCAAGCTTAAATTCTTATTTTAGCCATTTCAAGCCTAATTTAACTACAGACTTCCAAATAAAATTCCGAACACGCTCCTAAGTCTAAAATCATCATACGGAGTTGTTGGAATCATCAAAATTCTATTCCGGGGTTGTTTTCTCAAAATGTTGACCGAAGTCAAACTTTGCATTTTTTTAAGGCTAACTCAAGGAACCAAGTGTTCCGATTTCAACCCGAACACTTCCAAATCCCGAACCAAACATCCCCGCAAGTCATAATTTTATAAAAGCACATACGGGAAGTTTTATTTAGGGGAACGGGGTTCTAAAAGTCAAAATGACCGATTGGGTCATTACATTCTCCACCACTTAAACAAACGTTCATCCTCGAATGGGTTTAGAATTATACCTAGAGTGGTGAAAAGATAAGGATAACAGCTGCGTATATCATTCTCGGTCTCCCAAGTCGCCTCCTCGACCGGATGACCCCTCCACTGAACCTTCACGGAAGCAATGTTCTTTGACCTCAGCTTTCGAACATGCCTATCCAAAATAACCATTGGTTCCTCAACATAAGATAGATCCTTGTTCAACTGAACCGAACTGAAGTCTAACACATGAGATGGATCGCCGTGATATTTTCGAAGCATGGAAACATGGAATACCGGATGAACTGCAGAGAGACTAGGTGGTAGTGCAAGTCTGTAAGCCACATCTCCAACTCTTTCAAGAATCTCAAAAGGCCCAATATACCTAGGGCTCAACTTGCCCTTCTTCCCGAACCTCATCACACCCTTCATAGGCGAAACCTAGAGCAGGACCCGCTCAACAACTATGAATGCAACATTACGAACCTTCCAATCCGCATAACTCTTCTGTCTTGATTGGGCTGTGCGAAGTCGATCCTGAATCAATTTAACCTTTTCCAAGGCATCCTGAACCAAGTCTGTACCCAATAGCCTAGCCTTGCCCGGTTCGAACCAACCCACTAGAGACCGGCACCGCCTACCATACAAGGCCTCATACGGAGCCATCTGAGTGCTCGATTGATAACTGTTGTTGTAAGCAAACTCCGCAAGTGGTAAGAACTGATCCCAAGTACCCCCAAAATCTATCACACACGCACGAAGCATATCCTCCAGTACTTGAATAGTGCGTTCGAAATGCCCGTCCGTCTAAGGGTGAAATGTTATACTCAACTCTACCCGAGTACCCAACTCTCGCTGTACAACCCTCCAAAACTATGAGGTAAACTGTGTACCCCGGTCAGAGATGATAGATACTGGTACGCCGTGAAGTCTGACAATATCGCGAATATAGATTCGAGCCAACTGCTCGAAAGAGTAGGTAGTCATCATAGGAATGAAATGAGCTGACTTGGTCACCCTATCCACAATCACCCAAACTACATCAAACTTCTGCTGAGTCCGTGGAAGCCCAACAACGAAATTCATAGTGATCCGCTCCCATTTCCACTCTGGAATTTCTAACTTCTGAAGCAATCCACCCGATCGTTGATGCTCATATTTCACTTGGTGACAATTTAGACACTAAGCTACATACTCCACTATGTTTTTCTTCATCCGCCTCCACCAATAGTGTTATCTCAAGTCCTGATACATCTTTGTAGCACCTGGATGAATGGAGTACCGCGAACTGTAAGCCTCCTAGAGAATCAACTCACGCAAACCATCTACATTAAGCACACATAACCTGCCATGCATTCGTAATACACCGTCATCTCCAATAATGACTTCCTTGGCATCACCGTGCTGAACTGTATCTTTAAGGACAAGCAGATGGGGGTCATCGTACTGACGTTCCCTGATAAGATCATACAGAGAAGACTGGGAAACCATACAAGCCAAAACTCGGCTCGGCTCAGAAACATCCAATCTAACAAATTAATTGGCCAAGGCCTGAACATCCAAGGCTAAAGGCATCTCTACTACCGGTAAATATGCTAAGCTTTCCAAATTCTCCGCCTTACGACTCAAGGCATCGTCCACCACATTGGCCCTCCCGGGATGATATAGAATGGTGATATCATAATCCTTAAGCAACTCCAACCATCTCCGCTGCCGCAAATTAAGATCCTTCTATTTAAACAGATGTTGTAGACTCTGGTGATCGGTGTAGACCTCACAATGGACACCGTACAACTAATGCTGCCAAATCTTCAAGGCATGAACAATAGCTGCTAACTCAAGGTCATGGACTAGATAATTCTTCTCATGTACCTTTAACTATCTGGACGCGTAGGAAATCACCCTACCGTCTTGCATCAATATTGCGCCGAGACCAATACGCGATGTATCACAATACACAGTATAAGACCCTGAACATGTAGGTAACACCAATACTAGGGTTGTAGTCAAAGCTGTCTTGAGCTTTTGGAAACTCTCCTCACATTCCTCGGTCCACTTGAACGGAGCACCCTTCTGGGTCAATTTGGTCATAGATGCAGCAATAGAAGAGAAACCCTCTACAAATCGGCGATAATACACTGCCAAACCAAGGAAACTCCGGATCTCCGTAGATGAGAAAAGTCTGGACCAACTCTGCACGCCTCAATCTTCTTCGAATCTACCTTGATCCCCTCGCACAAAACTATATGACCTAAAAATCCCACTGAATCAAGCCAGAATTCATACTTTGAAAATTTTGCATATAACTTCTTTTCTCTCAAAGTCTGAAGCACGGTTCTCAGGTGTTGTTCATGATCTTCCCGACTCCGGTATTACACCAGAATGTCGTCAATAAACACAATGATGAAAGAATCAAGATAGGGCTGAAATACACTATTCATTAAGTGTATAAATGATGCTGGGGTGTTGGTTAGCCCGAATGACATTACAAGGAATTCATAATGACCATACCGAGTCCTAAAAGCAGTTTTCGAGATATCTGGCAATGGATACATGTTCTTCACTATAACCTTATTCAGCTGGCGGTAATCAATACACATCCGCATAGAACCATCCTTCTTATTTACAAATAAGATAGGAGCACCCCAAGGCGATACACTGGGCCGAATAAAGCCCTTATCAAGAAATTCATGTAACTATTCTTTTAATTCTTTTAACTCTGCTGGGGCTATACGATATGGTGGAATAGAAATGGGCTGAGTGCCCGATAACAAATCAATGCCAAAGTCAATATCCCTGTCGGGTGGCATACCTGGAAGGTCCGCTGAAAATACATCAGGAAAATCCCTTAGTACAGGAACTGACTCCACAGTTGGAGTATCAAAAATTCAAAACTAACATCTCTCACATAGGCTAGATACGCATCACACCCCTTCTCAACCATTCGTTGAGCCTTAAGAAATGAAACAACCCTGCTAGGAACATGATCCGAGGTACCTCTCCACTCTAGCTGCGGTAGACCTGGCATAGCCAACGTCACCATCTTGGTGTAACAATCAAGAATAGCGTGATAGGGCGACAACTAGTCCATGCCCAAAATAATATCGAAATCTACCATACTGAGCAATAATAAATCAGCTCTGGTCTCAAAACCATTGATAACAATTAAACATGACCGATACACGCGGTCCACAATAATAGATTCACTCACTGGTGTAGATACATAAATAGAAGAACTCAAGGAATCACGTGATACACACAAATACAGGGCAAAATAAGATGACACATAAGAATAAGTGGATCATGGATCAAATAAGACTGATGCGTCTCTATGACATACTGGAATAATATATGTGATAACAGAATCGGATGCAACGGCCTCTGTCCTAGCAGGAAGGGCATAATATCTGGCATGGCCTCTCCCTTTAGGGCGACCTCTACTTGTCTGACCCCCACCTCTAACTGGCTGTGCATGTGGAGTGGCAACTGGTGCAGTAATCATGGCTTGAGAAGCTTGAGGGCCCTGTGGAATAGGTGAGGCCTTAGAAATCTGTGGAGGTGCACCCCTCCTAAATCTGGGGCATTCTCTCATGATATGACAAGTGTCACCATACTCAAAACAAGCCCTCAGAGGACGTGGCTGCTGGGACTGGATCGGGCCTAATCGACTAGACTGCCCGCTGAAAGCACCATGTACAAGAGGTACAGTAGACACTAGCGGTGCATAATATGGAACCTGAGGTCTGGGAGTAGCCGGAATACCACTGGAAGCTGAAAGTGCTGAATGAACAGGACGGATCACATAACCTCTACCATGACGGGCTGCAACTGGGGCATGAGAATTATTATATGTGCCAGAATCTCGGGGTCTCTTAGCTTCCCTCTCTTCCCTCTCCCGAGTCCGCATACCTTCCAATCTCCTAGCAATTGACACCACCTGTTGATATGTGATGTACATCTCTAGCTCTCGGGCCATACTGAATCTGATACTAGGGTGGAAACCCTCAATAAATCATCGAACCCGCTCTCGAACTGTAGTAACTAAGGCTGATGTATGCCTAGCCAAATCACTGAATCGGAACGCATATTCCGACACAGTCGTAGAACCCTGGCACAGCTACTCAAACTCTGCACGCCATGCATCTCTAAGACTCTGAGAAACATATCTGAAAATTGAGTCCAAGTGAGTGAAGATGCCTCAGCGAGACTATCCATCTCATATGCCCGCCACCACTGGTAGGCTGCTCCTCTAAACTGGAATGACGTGAAAGAAACCCCACTAGAATCCACAATACCCATAGTACGAAGGATACAGTGACATTCCTCCAGAAAACCCTAAGCATCCTCTGAAGCTAAATCGCTAAAAGTGGGAGGGTAGTACTTCTTGTAACTCTCGAGCCTGAGCTGCTCCCCCTCTGAAACTCCTGTCCTAATCTCAGGCCGAACTGGGTCAACTGGCTGCACTAGTATAACCTCTGGGGCATGGTCAACTTGGGCCCGTTGCTCTGGAGTACGGGCGGCGGGAGTTTTTGCTCCTCCCCCGGCCTGAGATGTGGCAGGAGCAAGTGGAATTAACCCTGCCTGAGCTAGAGTACCAAACATGCTCAAAAACTGGGCAAGAGTCTCCTGAAGTGCAGGAGTAGTAACATGCGTCTCAGGTGCTTGCTCTCCAACTGGAGCTACTGGTGGCTATGGTGCAGCAGCTCGTGCAGGTGCTCTGGCTGCACCGCGTGGTCTTCCTCGGCCTCTGGCTCGGCCTCTGCCCCAATCCCGGCCTCTTGCGGCTCCAACATGGGGCACGGGTGTCTGATCATCGGATCCAGTTGTGCGTGTCTTTACCATCTGTGAGAGAATAGAAAGACAATGATTTAAAAAAAATTGAAGTCAACAAATGCGCACGATAAGGAATCAAAGAAGTGTAACAGTTCCATAGCCTCCCGAAGATAAGTACAAACATCTCCGTACCGATCCGCAAAACTCTACTAAACCTGCTTGTGACTCATAACACCTATGAACCTAGAGCTCTGATACCAACTTGTCACGACCCCAAATCCCCTCTGTAGGACGTCGTGATAGTACCTAGTCTCTAAGACTAGGTAAGCCTATCAATGCGGAATAATAATAAGTATCTGAAATAAATAAACTACAATTTAAACAATTTCAACTCCCAAAACCCGGTAGAAATAAGTCACAAGAATTTATTCTCTATGTCTCTATACATCAGAGTCTAAAGCAAATAAAAAAGACAACATAGTAAGATAGAAGGGGACTCCGGAGTCTGCGGACGCTGGCAGATATACCTCGAAGTCTCCTCGTACAGCTAGTTTATTGATGCCTGGTCTGATAAGATGTTGTAATGACCCAACCGATCATTTTGACTTTTAGAACCTCGTTCCCCTAAATAAAACTCCCCGTATGTGCTTTTATAAATTTATGACTTGCGTGGATAGTTGGTTCGGGATTTGGAAGTGTTCGGGTTGAAATTGGAACACTTGGTTCCTTAAGTTGGCCTTAAAATGCTAAGTTTGACTTTGGTCAATAATTTGAGAAAATGACCCCAGAATAGAATTTTTATGATTCCAACAGCTCCGTATGGTGATTTTGGACTTAGGAGCGTGTTCAAAATTTTAATTGGAAGTCCCTAGTTAAATTAGGCTTGAAATGGCTAAAATAGAAATTTAAGTTCGGAAGTTTGACCGGGGAGTTGACTTTTTGATATCGAGGTCGGAATCCAGTTCTGAAAATTTCGTAGCTCTGTTATGTCATTTATGACTTGCGTGCAAAATTTGAGGTCAATCGAACTTGAATTGATAGGTTCCGGCGTCGTTTGTAGAAACTGAAAGTTTCAAAGTTCATTAGGCTTAAATCTAGGTGTGATTCATTTTTTAGTGTTGTTGGATGTGATTTGAACACTCAACTAAGTCCGTATGATATTTTAGGACTTGTTGATATATTTGGTTGAGGTCCCAAGGGGCTCGGGCGTGTTTCGGATAGTATTCAGAGTATTTTCCTTCATTTTGGCACTGCTGGTAGCTTCCGATTTCTGGTATTTAAAACCTTTTTCGCGATCGCGAAGATTGGGACGCAATCGCGTAGGCTTAGTTGAGGCAGTGTTAATTTTGTTTTTCGTGATCGCGTGAGGTCAACCGCGATCACGTAGGTTGGGCTAGTCTGTGCATCGCTATCGCGTGACATTGTTTGCGATCGCGTAAGGTTAATTGAGGGTTGCTAAGTTTTGTGCTTCGCGATCACGTGAAACGGGATGCGATCACGTAGTTTTGAGACCTTGTGACTCGTGAACGCGTGAAGACGATCGCGTTCGCGTAGAGTAACGGAGCAGGAGTGGAGGTCACACAT
This sequence comes from Nicotiana tabacum, assembly GCF_000715075.1. Lineage (NCBI taxonomy): Eukaryota > Viridiplantae > Streptophyta > Magnoliopsida > Solanales > Solanaceae > Nicotiana > Nicotiana tabacum. Next base: position 137,224,185 of record NC_134102.1, read on the forward strand.
TTGCTCTATGTGATCGCGTGAAGAGGCCTGCGATCGCGTGGAGCTGGGAACTCTGTGCTTTGCGATCGCGTGAGGATATACATGATCGCGTCGAGTTAATTTGGGCAGTGGAAATTTGTGCTTCGCGATCGCGTGTGGATGTTCGCGATCGGGAAGAGTAAAAGCCTGGGCAGAGAGTTTAAGTTCTGAAATATTCATTTTTAACGATTTGGAGCTCGGATTGAGGCGAGTTTTGGGAGATTTTCAGAGAAAATATCGGGATAAATGTTCTTAACTCAATTTTGGTTAGATTACCCAAATCCATCACCGTTTTTATCGGTTAATTGGTGATTTAAGTTGAAAAATTTTGAAAACCCTCTTGGATAGATTTGAGGATTTGAGGGTCGAATTGTTATCGGAATTTGGTCATTTTGGTATGGTTAGACTCGTGGTTGAATGGGCATTCATATTTCATAACTTTCGCCTTATTCCGAGACGTGCAATTTTTGAGTTAATTTCGGATTTTATTGAAAAATATAGTATTTTCTTATGGAATTGATTCTATAATTTCTCTTGACTGTATCAAATTATTAATGACTAGATACGAATCGATCGGAGTCGAAAAATCGAGAAAAAGGCATACTACGTGATGAAATTGGAGCAAATCGAGGTAAGTGACCTGTCTAACCTTGTGTGGGAGATATTTTCCCTTGGATTGGTATTGAAGTGATAAATTAAAATGTGTTGAAAGTCGTGTACACGAGGTGACGAGTATGTACACAGGCTAAATGTGAAAGATTATGTCTTTAAATTGTGTAGATCGTTGTTGCATATCAATTAAATAATTTTATCTTGTTATATTCTTCATCATTGATTTAAATGTTTATACTTTAAATTTGCTTGACATTTTTCTGCTAATTGTTTTACCTGTTTAATTGAAACTTGGTTTCTTTTATTATGTGTATTATTTGAAGGTTGATTTTATTTAAATTAAATATTATTAATATGAATCATTTGACATTTTAAATTTGGCATTAAAGCAACGTATTAAAATTTTGAAATATTATTTTGTTGAGTTATTTATTCCCGAATATTTTTGGTGAGATTTTTGTACTCATTGTGATGGAGTCGTGAGCTCTTTATTGTGGAAAAATACTATTATTGAATTATTTTGGCATGAGCCGTGAGCTCTTTATTATGAAAAAATATTGTTGTTGATTTATTTTGGCAAATAGAAATATTTGGGCACCTGAGGTGCAAATTGTGATATATTGTGATATTGATACGCATGTGGTGGTATAAGGTTTGGGTGTTGAAACGCATGCGGTGAGATAAGGGTGGCTTGATACGCGTGGCTAGTAGGGATAACTAGTAGAAGTCATACGGTGTGATAAGGATGGCTAAAATGCAGGATGCTATTTCGGAAAAAATATTTTCTTTAAAATAAATTGTGAAGGCTCCCACGGTGATATAAGGGAATGAGATATTGTGAATTTATTTATGATTTGGGACTACGAAGCGGTACCTCGGGAGTGCCCTTGTTGATATTGATTTATGGCTGCACCTGCCTTTGATTATTATTGTGATTTTCTTAAAGTTAAAAACAATTATGTTTTGTTTCCACGAGGTATTAATTGCCATTATTTGGTATAATTAAATGGTTGACATACTACTTGATTCATTTCCATTGTCATATTATCTTATTATATTGTTAAATATTTTTACCATGCCATTATTTATTTTCCAGTAGGGCCTGACCTGACCTCGTCACTACTCTACCGAGGTTAGACTTGGCACTTACTGGGTACCGTTGTGGTGTACTCATACTACGCTTCTGCACATCTTTTTGTGCAGATTCATGTACATCTTATCATACCAGGCATCAGTAAACTAGCTGTACGAGGAGACTTCGAGGTATATCTGCCAGCGTCCGTAGACTTCGGAGTCCCCTTCTATCTTACTATATTGTCTTCCTTATTTTCTTTGGACTCTGATGTATAGAGACATAGAAAATAAATTCTTAGAAGCTTGTAACTTATTTCTACACGGGTTTGGGAGTTGTAATTATTTGAATTGTAGTTTATTTATTTCAGATATCTATTATTATTCCACATTGATAGGCTTACCTAGTCTTAGGGACTAGGTGCCATCACGACCTCCTACGGAGGAAATTTGGGGTCGTAACAGATGTACCTGGATCTGCACAAAAAGATGTGCAGAAGCGTAGTATGAGTACACTACAGCGGTACCCAGTAAGTGCCAAGCCTAACCTCGGTAGAGTAGTGACGAGGTCAGGTCATGCCTTACTGGAAAATAAATAATAACATGGTAAAATGTTTAACAATATAATAAGATAAAATGACAATGGAAATGAATCATGCAGTATGTCACCATTTAATTACACCAAATAATGGCAATTAATACCTCGTGAAAGTAAAACAGAATTCTTTTCAACTTTAAGAAAATCACAACAATAATCAAAGGCAACTGCGGTCATAAATCAATATCCACAAGGGCACTCCCGAGGTACCGCCTCGTAGTCTCAAATTATAAATAAATTCACAATATCTCATTTCCTTATATCACCGAGGGAGCCTTCACAAGTTATTTTAAAGAAAATATTTTTTCCGAAATAGCATCCCGCGTTTTAGCCATCCTTATCACACCGCATGACTTCTAGTAGTTTCTCCTACTAGCCACGCGTATCAAGTCACCCTTATCTCACCGCATGTGTTTCAACACCTAAACCTTATACCACCGCATGTATATCAATATCACAATATATCACAATTTGCACCTCAAGTACCCAAATATTTTAATTTGCCAAAATAAATCAACAACAATATTTTTCCATGATAAAGAGCTCACGGCTCATGTCAAAATAATTCAACAATAATATTTTTTCACAATAAAGAGCTCACAGCTCCATCACAATGAGTACGAAAATCTCACAAAATATTCGGGAATAAATAACTCAACAAAAAAATATTTTAAAATTTTAATACGTTGCTTCAATACCAAATTTAAAATGTCAAATAATTCATATTAATAATATTTAATTTAAAGAAAATCACCCTTCAAATAATGCACAGAATAAAAAAACTAAGTTTCAACTAAACAGATAAAAACAATTAGCAGAAAAAGGTCAAGCAAATTTAAAGTATAAATATTTAAATCAATGATGAATAATATAATAAGGTAAAATTATTTAATTAATATGCAACAATGATCTACACAATTTAAAGACATAATATTTCACATTTAGCCCGTGTACACATTCGTCACCTCGTGTACACGACTTTCAACCCTTTCAATTTATCACTTCAATACCAATCTTAGGGGAAATTTTCCCCCACACAAGGTTAGACAAGTCACTTACCTCGACTTGCTCCAATTTAGCCAAGTAGTATGCCTTTTTCTTGATTTTTTGACTCCGATCGACTCGTATCTAGTCATAATTAATTCGATATAGTCAACAAAAATTATAGGAATCAATTTCATAAGAAAATACTATATTTTTCAATAAAATTCGAAATTAGCTCAACATTTGCTCGTGGGCCCATATCTCGGAATCCGGCGAAAGTTACGAAATATGAACACTCGTTCAACCACGAGTCTAACCATACCAAAATGACTAAATTCCAATAACAATTCGACCCTCAAATCCTCAAATCTATCCAAGAGGGTTTTCAAAAATTTCCAACTTAAATCACCAATTAACTGATAAAAATAGCGATAGATTTGGGTAATATAACCAAAACTAAGTTAAGAACACTTACCCCGATATTTTCTTTGAAAATCTCTCAAAATTCGCCTCAATCCGAGCTCTAAACCGTTAAAAATGGAAAATGAGACGAAGTCCCATTTTCAGAACTTAAACTCTCTGCCCAGACTTTTACTCTTCGCGATCGCGAACATCCACACGCGATCGCGAAGTACAAATTTCCTCTGCCCGGATTTAACTCTACGCGATCGCAAAGCATAGTTTCCGCAAGCCTACGCGATCGCAATCCTTCTCATGCGATCGCGAAGCATTAAGCGTGTGGCCCAGCTTCTGCCTCGTTACTCTACGCGAACACGACCTTCTTCACGAGTTCGCGAGTCACAAAATATCAAGGCTACGCGATCGCATCCCGCTTCATACGATCGCAAAACACAAAACTCAACAACCCTCAATTAACCTTACGTGATCGCAAACAATGCCACGCGATCGCGATGCACAGACTTGCCCAACCTACGCGATCGCGGACTAGCCCACGCGATCGCATAGCACAAAATTCCAGCTGCCCAATTAACCTATGCGATCGCATACCTTCTCACGCGATCGCGTAGAAGGGAATCAGAACCTGCAGAATCCAGAACTTCAGCTATCAGGCCAAGTCCAAAAATGATCCGTTAAGCCTCCGAAACTCACCTGAGCCCCTCAGGACCTCAACCAAATATACCAACAAGTCCTAAAATATCATACGGACTTAGCCGAGTCTTCAAATCACATCCAACAACACTAAAACACGAACCACATATAGATTCAAGCCTAATGAACTTTGAAACTTTCAATTTCTACAAACGACGCCGGAACCTATCAAATCAAGTCTGATTGACCTCAAATCCCCGATATCAAAAAAGTCAACTCCCTGGTCAAACTTCCAAACTTAAATTCCTATTTTAGCCATTTCAAGCTTAATTTAACTACGGACTTCCAAATAAAATTACGAACATGCTCCTAAGTCCAAAATCACCATACATAGCTGTTGGAATCATCAAAATTTTATTCTAGGGTCGTTTTCTCAAAATGTTGACCGAAGTCAAACTTAGCATTTTTTTAAGGCCAACTCAAGGAACCAAGTGTTCCGATTTCAACCCAAACACTTCCAAATCCCGAACCAACCATCCCCGCAAGTCATAATTTTATAAAGGCACATACAAGGAGTTTTATTTAAGGGAACGGGGTTCTAAAAGTCAAAATGACCGGTTGGATCATTACAAGAAGATCTTTCCAAGGCTCGTTGGCCCGATGTTTGGGAGCCTCCGAAACCACCTTTGTTATGCGAGAAGTCCACGACGGGATCTGGGCAAATCACTCAGGCGTGGATTCCTTAGTGTTAAAATTAGTCAGGGCAGGATACTACTGGCCCAGGATGGAGCAAGACGCCAAGGCTTACGTCCAAAAATATGATAAATGTCAACGCTACGCACCATTGGTACATCAACCGGCAGAGCCAATGCATTCATTTTTATCACCATGGCCATTCATGAAGTGGGAAATGGATATCATCGGACCGCTTCCATACGTTCCCGACAAGGTAAGATTTCTTTTGATTTTAACTGACTATTTTTCTAAGTGTGTTGAAGCAGGTCCTTACCAGAAGATCGGTGAACGTAAGGTGGTAGATTTCTTATGGGAGAATATTATTGGCAAATTTGAGACACCAATAGAGAGAGCCTGCGACAAAGGGCCGCAATTTATAGGCACTAAGGCCACAAAGTTCCTTGAAGACTTGAAGATCAAAAGGATTACATCATCACCCTATCATCCAAGCGCAAACGGTCAAGTTGAATCAACATACAATGTGATTATACAAAATCTCAAAAAGAGACTGGAAACAGCTAAAGGTAGATGGCCCGAAGAGCTGCCAAGAGTACTATGGGCATACCGAACAACGGCCTAATCGAACACGGGAGAAACTCCTTTCTCTCTTGTGTACGGAGCACAATCTCTGATCCCGGTGGAAGTAGGAGAGCCTACCCTAAGATATTTTTGGCCAAACAAAGAGGCAAATAATGAAGCAATGTTAATCAATTTGGAGCTGCTCGACGAACGCATGGACTTGGCGCATATAAGAATGGTAGCCCAAAAGTAGAGAATGGAAAGATATTACAATCTAAGAGCCAACCTCCGTTATTTCAAAGTAGGAGACTTGGTTTTAAGGAAAGTAACTCAGAACACCTGGGAGATCAATGTGGGGAAGTTAGGTCCAACATGGGAAGGCCCCTACCGGGTTTCAGGTGTCACCGGGAAAGGATCATTTGAGTTAGAAAATCAAGATGGAGAAAAGTTGCCAAGAAACTCGAATGTGGCACACCTCAAGCGATACTATTGCTGATGAGCCTCACTTGTACTGAAAATATGTGTTGCACTCTTTTTCTCTTCGTCCAGTCTTTGTCCCAATTGGATTTTTCTAGAAAGGTTTTTAAAGAGGCAGCAACGGAAAGCATACTACGAAGGAAGCTTCAGTAGCAGCAATAAGACCTTTAAATGACAAGGCACACAAGCAAAGAACCACTGCATAGCGGTTAAATATTCTTTTGCTACATTGAAAAGTTCCTACCGGGAAGTTAAGTTTGCTGTCGAACTAAGACTACCCAACCATTCACAAGTGCAAGCCACTGGGGGGTTGTTAGATAATCTTTGGATCGATAACATAAATTCCTAAGGGGAAGTGAAGTTTGTTATCGAACTGAAGATTATCTGGCAATTCACTAGTGGAATCCTCAAAGGTGTAAAACTTCCAGTGTTCACATTCGCATTCTTCGCACTCGAACACTAGGGGGAATTATATGAGGATACAGCATGAATTGACTGCCATATCGACCGGAATACAAAACCCAAAAATATAATTGTATCATCGAAACCGGAGACTGCGCGACCAGCCCCGTAGAAACAAGTTGTACAAGTTAGCCACAAGAAATAATTTTTTTTTAGCATAACGAATGCTTATGTACTTTTGAAAATGGAAGGAATAAAGTAAAGTCCTTTTATTTCTATCTTGTTTCTTGTTTGAACAATGAATTGATTTTATCATTTGAAAGTTAAACAAGTACTTCAAATGCTAGTTTCGTAATGAACAGGAGACACCCCCTTCAAGAGCACCGTAAACATAAGAGGTTCCTCTCTTATGAAAACCCTCATGTTAAAGAGTTGATTTCGGAAGGACTAATGCCCGGTATCCAAATGCCTTCGGGGAAAAGACACCCGGAACCTTGCACAGTTCGACGCAAAGAGTAAAACTTGTGCAAATACTTAAACAAAAAAGATGCAAAGAATAAAACTTGTGCAAATACTTAAATGAAAAGTACGCAGAGAGAAAAACTTATAAGATACTTGAACGAAAAAGTATATATATATTTACAATAAATGTGTCAAACAGCACAAGTACAAAAGTGTGAAAAAGCAAGCAAAAACTAAGTTGTTGCATCTCTGAACCCGAAGGAAGAGAAACATCTACGCACCCAGGAGAAGTGGGTAGATCCGCTGCCGGTTCGATATCTTGGCCTTCATCATTTTGGCCTTCAGCATCATCACCTTCCTGTTCTTCTTCAGTTCCCGAGAACTCAGAATCAGAACCAGAAGAATCGGTAGCATCAGGCTGGGCCGGAAGACCCTTTTTTGCAGCTAACTTCAGCTCACGGGCCTTAGAAATTTCGGCATCAAAGTCAATGATACCTACTTTAGCCTCTTCCAAGGTTTTTCTGCTCATGCTGTACATGGAATATTTTTTTTCAACAATGAGTAAAGTTGCTTGGCGCTGAAGTTCTTCTTTAAGCCGGCCAACCTCAGCAGAAAGGTTGTCCCGCACGAATCTCATGGAACGGAGGCTGGCATCAAAGTCACAGACGATGGAGCTGTAAATTTTATTATGCTCTAAGGTCTTCTTATGCTTCTCCCCAACCGGACACACTTTTCTCGATAGCAGCAAGTTCTTCAGCCTTGGAGTTTAAGGCTACCTCCAAGTTACTCAATTTTTCAGTAGAGGCAACCTCATAATCGGATGCAGCAAGAACTACATTATGGACTTCAACCCATTTGGCCTTAGCTTCTTCAAATCGTGCCTTTAACGGGGCAACCTCTTGGATAAGAGTCACTACTTCTTGCTCGCTTTGTTGCAACCGAGCCTCCAACTCAACAGCCGCAGCAGCTTGTGCTTCTAGTTTTGAGAGGCGAGCATCAGTCTAATCTCGCTCGGCCAAAAGTTGATCTTCGCTCAGAGGTAAGTACCTCTTTATCACGAATTAGCCTTTGAAAGCCCTCAGAAGCAAAGAAGTTGGCCTACAAAAATAAAATTAAAATTAAAAATCCTACTATACTAGAGATAGAAGAAATAACAAAGGAAACGAAGGATATACTGATGTTGCGTTATGCGTGGCATTGTTTAACAAACACTTTTCCGAGAGAGTTTGTATTTTTTCCCTATCTTTTTTCTGAAGCCAAAGGCTTTAATTAGTTAGCAAGTTCCACCGACCAGGATAACAGATGGCATCTAGTAGAGACCGAGAGGGTGACACTCCTCCTCCTTTGGGGATCTTCGGAGGGAACAACATAATTTTGCTCCAAATTTCCATAAACTGGGGACGGGGGAAGAGGGACATCTTCCTCTCGAATAGTGGCGGCCAATGGAGATGATGTAGCAGTTGCTGGTGGCAAAGACGGAGTTGGTGAAGAAGGAAATGGAACTGATGACGTTGTAGGTTGAAAAGCGGTTGCGGCGAACACAGTGCTGGTTGCTGGTTACTCATCAAGCGAAGATGGAAAGGACCCGGTATCTTCCACTATATCATATTTCTCCTAGAATGCTTGGACGTCGTCCTCGGTTAGTGTGATTAACTCGACAAGTTGTGCATCCTGTTGAGTTGATGAAGGTCGTCGTCTTCTATGTAGAGAAGCCACATCATCACTGGCTTCTATGTAATCATTAATCACAATGGTGTTTATGGCTGGCTCGGGTGCGGCGTTTCCCACCATAGTATCCACTGATGGATCAGGCGCGACACTTTTCACCTTTTTATTCTTGCCCTCGGCCGAAGAGGAGTGTCACTTTTTTTGTTGTTTCTTCTCCAGTCGGGGACTCTGAGAAGAAGTACTTGCGCCAGAAGCAAACCTGGAGACGCCTATTCAGATAAAAGCCTCCTCCAGCAGCCTCGTCGCGTTAGTAGGATTAGCCAAAACATCCTTCTAGGGGGCGACAACTGATCCCCGGGGTAGACCTAAATTCAACAAGAGAAAAATGGTTAATCAACTTTCTTATACGAAAAGGAAAAAGAATATAAGTTTAATCTACCATGATTTTTGGCCTTTCACTCATATTTAAGGGCTAGTTCCTTCCACGTATAGGTCTCGGGCGTAGTAACATCCAAAATATTTTGGACCCACTGGTCCAAGTCTTCAACCCTCGGTGGAACCCACCGAGTTGCTGAAACAAGCAAAAGAAAAGAAATCAGTAACATCATGGGATGATCTTTAGCTATAAGAAGAGACAAACGATGAACTTATGAGTACGACTCCACAACTCCGGAAAGGATGAGGCCGTTGCCGGAATGATGTCTTTGGTAGCAACTGCAATGAACTGTTCCATCCATCCACGATCGTTGTCATCATCCATACTGGCTAGCAGAGCTTGGTGGCTACATTTGCTGAAATTTATCATTCCCCCCAAAAAAATCTTAGGGGAATAAAGGTTCATTAATCGAGCTAGGGTTATCTCATCTCCTATCTCCTGGCACAAACACTGAAGATAAGAGACTGTCTTGTGCCAGGCATACCTGATAACGGATACACATAAGGACTTACTTGCCCAAAAGTAAAAGGATACATATAAACACACGTGAAATCCTTCTTGGGTAAGGTTATCCACTATGCCATATCAGGAGCGATAATGTCTAAATCTTGGCAATATCAATCTTCCTTCACAGATGGAATGTTGGATGGACAGATGGAAGAAGGGTACACGCCAACGGCCCACGTACGAGGGTTAACGAAAGGAAACTTCTCTTCGAAGTCATTAGTTGTGACAAGACTTCTTGGAATGATGGCGCTCACCGTAGGAGGAGGAGCATCATCGGATTTACCTTTGTTCTTTGAGGAACTGGGGTTTTTAGAAGAAGAAGTCATTTTTATCAGAAAGGAGGAAAAGGTTTCTCTGAAGAAAAAGTTTAAAGAAAAGTTGAAGACAAAGTACGAGATGAGTAAAAGAGCTTGAGAGAGTTTAGAGAATTATGAAGTGTAAATGAAGAAATTTGATGCGTATAAGTAAAGGAATAGGCGGCTAAAATCGTGGCCATAATTACCTCGATAACCGGCAAAAGTGGTGTTGAATCGTGGGATGACGCGTGTTAGGAGCATTAAATACAGAGAGGCGTGCGTCTAATCAGTCATCAGAAACTTTTCAGAGGGGGTCAGAGAATTTTCCGCCAAGAAAGGTATCTCTACCAACTTCTCGGTGACACAAAGTTATGCCACCGGAAAGCAGGGGGATTATCTGTATGGGATAAAATATACTCATATTTAATGTTAGTATGAGAGAGTGACACATGGAGCCGAAGACAGAAAACAGTCGGGCCCAAGGGCAACGATCTCATTTGATACTGGAGAGAATAATATTCATAAAGGCGACGTAAATGCCTACCACATAGTAACATTTAATGAAGAATATTCTATAGTATTAAGTGCACTTTCTGTTACATAGAATATAGCATTCATTGCTTATCGTTATACATTCTTCAATGACCCTCATAATTGTCATTAAAGAGGGGCTTGATTCAAAGGCCTCATTCCCTATACACCATTATAAATAGTGATCCCCATAACCATTGTAAGGGACACAAATTTTCGGATAAGCATACACTATACTCTGTTCAAAGCTCAATAACATTTTACTTTCTTGCTTAAATTATATTGCTCCTACTGCCTCCGGAAGTTTTGTACCCGAGGTCAAGATCTTTACCGTTTTATCTCAATTTCAAGGTTAAGTCTTATATTTTCGTCTAATTCATTTATCATCTTAAGATCAAATCGATTCACTTGTCTATATACCACGTATAAATTCAACTATACCGTTTTACGGATAAACGGCTAGTCTTACTATTACCAAGTCAATTATGTTAAATGTTATTATGTCTTCTCTTCAGAAGAATTTTGTCTACTATTTAATTTCTAAGCGCACAATACATCCAGAGAGAAATTATTTATACTGTATTAAAAGCACGAAGGCGATTAGCGAAATATCGTTCGTCTTTTTTACCCTTTAAAAATATATTTTACATTGGATACAATTATAATTTAAGTTACTTTCCTAATATTTAGGGATTTGAATCAACTAAATTTTGGGTATTTATAAATTCTTCCTTATTTCAAAAAGTAACTAACACCAAAAAAGGAAAAATCAAAGTTGGAATATGCCCAAGAGTTCTTTTAGGTTAGAAATCTTTATTCTTTGACATAGAATTATATAATATTAAAAGAGTGACTCAACAATTCGAAATCAAAGTAGGAAACAAAATTTCTTATATTTAGAACTCCATTACGCTTAGAAGTTTTTTAAATATAACCAATACTTTGTTATGTAAATTACAATTTTGTTCAATGTGAACTTTATTTTTAAAGGGTAAGAAAAAAAAAACACATTTCGCTAAGAGTTTTTGCGATTTTAATATAGTCTATAAATTTATAGATTATATAGACATTTGTTTGCAAATTTGATTGTCACCATTGTCAATGGAACATCGAGGCCGATTAACTATTTTTTTAGAGGTAATTCTTCTTTAGTCTTTGAATTATAATAATCAAGTAGATTGGATTTATATTGTTAACGAACATAATGTTTCTTAATTATATTCAATTGGACAAAAAAATTACTTTACAATTTTATCATGCCTTTCCATGCTATGATTTAGTCCATATTAATTTTGATGCAGAGAACAAATCACTATTTCTTGCATGAATAAGCCAATAGTATGCCATGTTTGGTTTCCCTTGACGAATAATTATTTTTCTCTAAGTTTTTTTGTAGATTTGAGTGTGTGAAATTTTATAATTATCAATGCTTAAACTAATACTCTATCTTCAATTTCTATTTACTCCTTCAACGTATAATCTAAGTTTCTTCTTCTTTTCTCTAATGAACTTTTATCTAAATGAACAACATTAATGATATATTTTAGACGCTATATTGTATTGGTAAGATTTTCAATTATAGGAACTTTTTGCTATATTTACAAGTTAAATACCATTTTTTATTGTTCCGACTTTTTATGTTAGAGGTTAACTAAAAGATGAGTTCGAGTCACTCTAATATAGTAATTATGATAATATTCTTGTTATTCACTTTTATATTTAAGAAAGAATTCAGGCTAATTTTAAATTTATGGTATTTAATCTTATTTTAATTTTATTAATTTTAAATATAAACTTTACAATAATCGCTAGGCACGTATTTTATTAACATATATAAATGACACGTATACTAAAACTAGTCTATTTAAAGGGTAAAGTATACTACTATAACCACTAACTTTTGTAACAAAAAAAAATACATATGTTAAAATATATAAGTCGAAAACAATGACAATGAGTGCATTTGTGGTATATATTACATCTCGCCTGAGGGTAACAAGTATATAAAACTATGTTTGAAGTGTCTATAACAATTTTTCATAATTTCACTCTTTAGTTTGGTATTTTTGTGGAATTTAAAAAATAAACAGCATATTTGTTAGACAAGTTTTCTTTGAACCCTGAAGATTGTAATTTTATTATGAATAGCTGGAAAATAGAACCATATGTCTAAAAATAGACCTGAAATTATTAGTATTATTTTTTCTCTCTTAAAAGGGCATGTCATAACTCATAGCCAATGAGATTCTTATAAGAATGTGAGGTTCTAAATATTTTTCGAAATATAAGTGGTGGGAGTGGGACAATGAAGTACCTTAAGCAAACTCTCTTTCTCTTTCTTAACTGCGAAGCTTTGATTCTCCCACTTTTATCATCTTCCTATTGTCGGTTTGGGCGAAGATATATGGTACTATTATTTTTAATTTATTTATAGAAACTACGCTATGCTAAAGTAAAGAAATCATTAGAAAAATCCAAATATTAAAAGCTAAATAGAAAATTGTGAATTCGAAATTGTCCATTAAAAATAGGGGAAAAGGTCAAATATAACTCTCTATTTTGGTATATTGTTCACATCTACCCTATCTTATACTATCGAGTAAGGGTGGCATGTGGGCCGGTCCTAGGCGGGCCGGTCCTAAGCGGTCCCGGGCTTCGCGGGCTTCTTGTTGGAACCGGAACCGGGACCACGAACTAACGGTCCCAGGTTAAGTGGGCCGGTTCCGGACCTAAGCGGGTCCAAGCGGGCCTAAGTGGGCCCAACAGATACTTTCTATTTTTTAAATTTTTTTTTATACAAGTTAGAGAAAAAAAATGGTAATAAAAATATCCAAGGCAATTTGTAAATTATATTATAGAATTGTCACATATATATATATATATTATACTATATATACAACTTAAGATATATAAAAAGACAAAAATATTTTAAAGAGATATTCAAAGCAATGCGTTATAATTTTATTATAGCATTAAAAAATCAGGGTAATATCTTTCTTAGTCTTCCTCCCCCCTATGGAATGAGCACAACAAGGTGCTAATACCACCATTGAGAAGAAAAATAAACTAATCAAGATGTGCCAAAATACAAGTTACATATTAATTTATATGGTATCTCTTACAAATTTCATAAATTCTTCAAGGTCCGGAGGAATTTCCGTTGGTGGTGGCGGAAAAGAAGCTTGGTCATCACCGCTTCCAGGCGAAGCATCATCCTCCGCAAGTTCAGCTAGCATTTCTTCGTAAGCTTCGTCTACCTTTGGTTGTGATTCAGCAAGTCCAAAAATTCTTCTTTCCGAACGGATCCAATCTATGAAAAGTACTGATTTTTCCAAGCTCTCCCTCATAGACGCTCTATAATCACCGAGTTGAAGTCTTGCTTGACTGAAAGCGCTCTCTGATGCCACTGTTGAAACTTGAATAGTTAAAATGTCTCGGGTTATCCTTGAAAGAATCGTAAAGTGTTTTTCTTTGTCCTTCCACCATTCCAAAATATTAAAGGAGCCGTCGGGATTCACTTCCTCAATTCCCCGTAACAAATAAACTTCAAGCTCATTTAGTTGTGAAAAATTACTAGTACTAGAAGTCTAGAACCTTGAGAACCCCTGAACCCTGCCCAAGCACTAAATGGTCTTACTCCCGCAGTTCTTTTAGATGATTGAGAACTAGAAGAAGAAGGAGTTGGAACATTTGGTCTAGCATGATCTAATGCAACTTGATAAGCATTATAAATTATTTGAACATTTATTTTAATTGAGGCTATTGCGTCCGGAAGTTTAGACAACTGCTCATCTTCAAGTGCTAAACCATTATAAATAGTTTCATGCCAAAATTGAGAACCTCTTAATTTTATAGTAGGATTTAATAATGCAGCAACACCGTAAATAGGGGAAATAGGGAAAAAATATTTTTTAAACTTTTTTCTCATAAAATCAATAGCAAGTTGATAAATTTTCCCACCCTCTGAAAAATGATCAAATAAATTTGCAAGTTCTGCAATATAAACTAAACAGTTAGAAATAGTAGAATAATATTGCCCAGAAAATTTATTTGTAGCAATATAAAATTTTTCTAAAAAATTTACAAGCATTTTAACATTAGCCCAATCTACATTTGTAAGATGCTCATCATCATCACTTACATGAGCATTAAACGTTGAGTTTATGGGGTTTCTATATTCATATGCAACAACTAAACTTTCATACATGTAATTCCATCTAGTCGGACAAGGTTTAGGAACCTTTCTTTCTCTTAAGCCAAATTCATCACATCTTTTAAAATATTCTCTAAGTCTACTTCTACGGTTTGAATAAAAAAGCCAATTAAGAGCCATTTTAACCCTTACAATTTCAATATTTAAAATTCGCATACCATCACCCACAATTAAATGGTAAATATAACAAATACATCTAACATGAAAAATATTATTAAATGAAGGACTTAATGTAGTGGTAAGCAAGGATACAACATTTGTGTTACTAGTAGCATTATCCATTAAAACTGATATTATTTTATCACTAATGTAAAAATATCTACAAATATCCATAATCGTGCTAGAAATAAACTGCCCTGTGTGACGTGAATTAATTATTCTATAAGCAATAATGCGCTTTTGCATTATCCAATCCTCATCAATCCAATGACTGGTAACAGTAAGGTAATCACAGTCATTACCACTTCTACCAATATCAGTTGTAATAGCAACACGACAATTTATATGAGTAAATAAATAGCGCAAATATTGTTCATATTCATGTTTATATTTATAAATATCGCTCTTTACGGTTGTGCGAGGAAAACTAGGTGCACTTATCCCCTAGGCCAAAATTTTCATATGAAAATATCTAGCTTTATCTTGAGAGTGTAGCAATATGTGTCTAGTCAAACCTCCCGTCCCCCTCCCGGGGAAAGTGGAGTAGGAACAGATTGGCCACTAGATTCACCACTCTTCGATTTTTCCTTATTTTTATAAAATATTTTTTTAAGGAATAAGCCATCTTAATTAATCAAGAAAAGTAAATAAAACAAACAAAACTATAATATTAAAACTTAAGAGTTGGAACGAGTTTACCGAATTAACGAACAACTTGTTGAAAATTAATTATCGTTGAAGACTTGAATACTTGAAGACTTCAATTCACCAACTTCACAATTTTGCACAAAATGTAACAATTAAGTAAGCAATTATAGAAGAATATTAGAGAGAGATTGATGATTTTGTGAGAAAAATAAAAGAATGGGGGGGTATTTATAGTTGAAAATAGGGAAAAAGTATAATTATAAAAAGTTTGGGGGGGTAAATGGCTATTTTGCAAATAGCCAACGACTATTTTGGCAGACCAAACGGCTAGTTTTTAAATGGCCAAACGGTCAATTTTTTTTTAAAAAAAAATTATCCGTTGGGCCCGGATAGGCCCGTTTAGGACCACTTGAACCGGTCCACTTCTCAGCCGGCCCCGGTCCCAAACGGTTCCGATCTCGCAGGCCTCCCCTATAGGACCGGCCCACTACCCAGCCCACCTCCCCACGGTCCCGGTCCTATCCGATTAGGACCGTTTAGGCCCACCGCCCATATGGGCTTGCGGTCCTGGGCTGATCCCGGTCCTAACCGGCCCACATGCCACCCCTACTATCGAGACATATCTACCCTTACCGTTGGACAAACTTTTTAAAAATGCCCTCCACCTTATGGAAAGCCACCAAATTAAACAAATACCTATTTTTTTAAAAACTCATTAATAACTCGTTAAACCTCTTTTATTTACTGCACTTATTTCTCACATATTAGTCATCTCCTTCGTAGTCACTTGTTGAATTCAAGACGTGAAAGACATAAAAATACCGATAACTATATATTTATTTATACATTAAGTCCCAATTCTTTTAATATCCTTATTGTGTGTTTATTATATTCTACCTTTTTTAATTTCTATTTTTTTCTTCTAGCTTCTCTCTTTATTTTTTCTCACCATGTCGAACTGTACCGAGTATTCATCATTTTCTTTCCACCATGACTGGAATGTTTATAGCATCTTATTAAGTTGACAGTTCTAAAATCTTAAGGCAGCTACTGAAGTATTTCTTCCTCCAACAGTGAGCCTTTGTTGATGAGTATTCACGCACCGCGATTTTCTTATTTTGCTTTAAACATTTGGACAACAAGTAATTATTTTCAAATCACCCCTTAAGAACCAAAGTTAGATTCCAAGATATAAGATGGGATACTCATAATTCTTAGTAACAACTGAACTTATAATGAATAAAAATTAGAAAATAATTAGAAGAGATTCAATTTAATATCAAGCTATAGCCCGATGAACTCTTTAAGAATGAAAGAAAGTACACTAACAAGTTGGACAGCAATTAACAAACAAAGTACACTAAATTATTGTAGTAACCAAACACAAGTATTATTAAAGTACATGTCAATTGTTACCAACATACAAACCAACTGTCGTGTGTGGATTACATTAGACAAAGGGGTGCCATATTATAACCACACAAAAAAACAATCAAAAGTGATAACATGACATCCTAGTGTCACCATGAACCAAAAATATAAGTACTTACTAATCCTACTTCTACCATCATTCCCGATCTCTCTCTAAATGAATAAAATGTGTTAAGACGTCTCAGAAATCTAGGTTCTGTATTTTGAAATGATGGTTTAACGGGTTTGGGTTAATGAATTTTTTAAAATGATTATTTTATTAATCTGGCGGCTTTTCGTTAAGTGAATGGTATTTTTAAAAAGTTTGGCTAACAGTAAGGATAAATATGGCCTCATGATATAACAAAGAGTAGATATGAACAATATACTAAAGTAGAGATATATATTTGACCATTTTCCCTTACAAACATATCTACAGCTTAACATTATGCATTGAGTTTAGAGGGCCAATAGGTACAAGTATCAATTAAGATATCTATTTTACAATTACGGTCAAATTAAAAGGGTTACGTATGTACACTATAAAAAAAACTGAAAATAGTTACGAAGTTCATCGCTAATCTGTCGTTAAATCGCTCGTAGCTAATAGAATTTTATGATAATTTATTATTAATCCGTCGCTAAGTAGGATTAACAACGAATATTTCTGTTTAGCTATAGAATTTATCCGCCGCTAATTCCTACTTTTTTAATAGTGGTATTTCGCCTATTATCTTTTATGTAATTTCTATTATTGAGTCAAATTAAAAAAATTGATGCATAATTTTTATCGTAAATATTTTTACCCCGAACTCTGAGTTCTGCTATTTTCTTTTGTGACACGTAATGGGTCTATTTCTAGTTTCCTCCCGCAGACCAAGCAAGGAAAATGAAGTTTTGGTAAATTTTTCTCTCTCTAACAAGAATAGGATTAATAATAAAATAGAATTTTAGATCGCGAACAGTGATTTGATTGATGATGAAGAAAAAATTATTAAAGAACTCTTGGTTAAAATACATGTTTAACGTATTTTATTTTCACAAAACTCTGATACTTTTTTAGATATATAAATTAGAAGTCTTCTCTAAATCCAAATGTCATGTTCTAATGAAATTCCAAATTATTAATTATTTTATACACCTGATTAGTTAATTAGAACCAACAAGTTGGCTGATCGTCTGATTCTGCACGTAAATAGCTCCTAATATAAACACGAATTAGATGTCTACAAGTGGCATGGCTAATAGCTTGACCTCCTCCATTAAGAAAACAAATTAGTTCTAGAATCCACTATATTTAATTCTCGATAAAGTTCAATTTCTTCTTATTTACATGTCTAAGCTATTCGGTATCCACAAAATATAGTTGAGATTTAAATTTATCTTATTTTATTTATAATTAAACTGTTGAAGATCGATAGATGTAGTTTCTTATAGTCAACTAGAGTGAAAAAGTTTTGAAGTTAACTCATTTCTACGTACGTCTCTCTTTTGTTGGTATATTTGATAAAATTCGAAGTAATTTACACACAAAATAAAAGTATTTTTTCTTGGACAAAAGTGTTACGTGGTTATACTTAAATGTAGAGCTTTACGTCTGAATTTTAGAGTTTTTGAAGAATTTCCTCTTTTAAACCTTAGTAAGTAAGCAATCAAATCAGTTCGGTTCAATATCTTTCTTAATATACGAAAAATTATAGTACATGTTTTTGGATTCAACATCTTTCTTAATATACAAAAAAATTATGTCATCATCGATTATTTTTAATTTAATTAATTGAATGAGTGACTATTTGAGTTAATTTTTCAACATATATTAGCTAGACTGCTGGACCACTTTGCTGATCAGGAATTTTTAAAAGTTTTAAACTTTATATTTGAAATAATATAGTAAATCGTTGTGTTAATTCAAGACTATAAACTATTTCAAATTTGAATATTGGTTTTTTTTTTGGAGCTAAGATTTGTGTTCATTTAGGGGAAAACAGAGGTAGACTATTACCAAACAATTAATTTGTTTTTATTGTTCATCGTATTTGAACAGTAAAATCACTAATTACAGTGGAAGTAAATAGAGTAAATTGAATGGTAAAAGACATCACCTAGAAGTTAGATATTTACCTCGAAAAATCAACCCTGGTACAGTACGATCACACTCCCGTTTGTCTTCACATTTTCCATCTTCTAGTACCTTCCATTAACTAAATACATTAGCTGCCACGCCGATTAAATTAACGGCTCTGATTCTCGCTTTCACAAAATACCAGAATCTCTCCACCACTCTATTCTCCACAAATTAAAAAGGGAAATTTTCTTTAGTCCCTCAATTATTGCAAAAATAACAATGTTGATCCCTATTGTTTCCGACTAAATACTGGATTTTTAATTCGTAAAATTGTTTCATTCCTATCATTTGAGAAGTAAATTTTCATAAATTTAACTAATGTTTAATTAACTTACATGTGATTTCTCATTTTTTTAGGTTTTAGAAAAGGTATGATTAGTACTCCATCCTTCCCTTTATGTAATGATACTTGACTTAACACGAAAAGAAAGATAGTACCACTCAATTAACATATAATATTTGTACTTGAAATGAGTTAAAGTAATACTTAAAAATTCAATTTGATAGTTAAAATAAAATATTAGTTTAGAATTGTACTCTATAAAATGATAAATGTTATTGTTAAATTAGTCTTAATGTAAGATTATAAAATAGAAAGAGTCAGTTAAAAGATAGATAATCATAACTCCTTATTTTATATTAGCACTATATTGAGTTTGTTGAAGTTTTGTGATGGATTAAAAGTGATAAATTTATCAATTAAATGCTAAATATTTGCATATTCATAACTAAAAGAGAGTGTTAATGGAGTAAGAATGTATCATGCCAAATAAGATATAAATTTATGTAAAAGTAAAAAGCATGTGATGTCAACATTTATTTCTAAGCATTTGTTGATAAATTTATTTGGTGCTTATGTTAATAAAAAATAGCATGTAATCAATTAATTGAAGTGCGATGTTATTAAAAAAAAAAAAAAGAAAGGTGGTTCAAAGTGGAAAAGCAAAGAGTATATAGGATCAAACATTAAACTGACTAACAATTGAAGGACTAAAAGCAAAATCACAGCAGTATAAAGCCAGCTACAGATTCAACTTCTCTCTCAGAATCTCTGCAATAATATTATCTCTCATATACAGTAAACACATAAATTCACCGAATTTCAAGGATTAGGGTTTTACTTTTCTGATAATGGCGGAACACGAGGAGCGTAAAGTGGAGAAATCGGAGGAGCATGAGGAGTCTGTAATGGAAAAAATTGTTGAAACACTTCATCTCAGTAATAATAACCATCACTCTTCTTCGTCTTCTTCTGATTCTGATGACGATAAGAAAACGGCGTCATCTCCTCCCGTAACGTCGTCGTTTAAGTCTAAGGTTCGTCGGCTTTTTGGTAGGGAACGTCCTGTTCACAAAGTCTTCGGCGGGGGTAAACGTGAGTCTGTTTTTGTTTTTTTCAGTTACTATAATTTTTTTCAGCTCTTTGTTGAAAATAAAAGAAGGAAAAAAATCTACTTTTGTTGACTAATAACTGAGTGGAACTTTTATTCGATTAAGGCTTCATAATTGGATTGCTACTCTATTTGCGCTTTAGATATTCTTTTTTTGTGGGTTTTTATTGTATCTACTTGTTCGCTGCTTTTAGATCTGGATCTGTATATTAGTGTGATTATAACTTTAACGAGATTGTAAAAGTTTTTGGCTTTTTGTTTAGTTTAATGGGTTCAGATAGCTTGTGGCTATTGATGGATGACTTTGCTCAAAAGATTAGGCATGAGTGTTGCCTTTTTACCTTTGAGATGATTATAGTGTTTGCCCTTTTGCTTGGATTATAGTTTCGAACTATTGGCATAATTTATCTTCTTCTTTTTTTTTTTTTTGTGTGTGTGTGTGTGTGTGTGTGGGGGTGGGGGTAGGGGTAGGGATTGTGCAAGTGTTGAGAAAGCCTTGCGATATTTCAGTCTAAGGGCAAGAAAAATTTTGAGGTATTCAGATCAACATTTTGGGGGAGGAAATATTTTAAATATTAGTATTATTATGTTTATTTTGTATAATATTAGCCTGAAACGAGTTTATAACATTGTTGGTGAGACCCCAACTTTTTTGGGATTGAGACTTAGTTGTTGTTGTTGCATAAGTAGTTGTTATTATTATTGCATTCAGATAACATTTATGAATCTAGTCCAAATGGAGCGGATTGGATATAGAGAAGTCATATATTGAGCGGACCTAGCTTAGAAGTTAAAGGTTCATTGGAACCAGTAGCTTTGGCGCAAAACCTATATATATATATATGTTAAAAATTTCACAAACTAAGTACAAATAATGGACTCTGAACCTAGTAAATCACATTGGTTGTGGTAGAATTCCAAACTCGAACCTTTCTCAAACCAAAACCAAAAAAAGAAAGAAAAGAATTTCGAACTCTGAACCATAAAGTTCAAATCTTGAATCCACTTCTATAATTGTATAGCTGATCCGATTAGTATTTTTGAGGCATAGTTGATTGATGTGTTGAAATTCATAATTCACACGATGTATTGTTCGGTGGTGCAGCTGCTGATGTGTTCTTGTGGAGAAACAAGAAGATATCTGCAGGATTTCTTGGTGGAGCCACAGCTATCTGGGTTCTCTTTGAGGTAGTAGAATACCATTTCCTTACCCTGCTCTGTCATGGTTTGATAGTTGCTCTGGCTGGATTGTTTTTGTGGAGCAACGCTAGCGCCTTCATTCACAAGTAAGTTATCTTGCTGTTATACTTAAATGATATACAACTTTTAAGAGGAATGTATATTAGAGGATTGGTAAAGCAGACTCTTACAAGTTTGGGATTGAGGTTTAGTTGGTTGATTTTTTGATCGATTGATGGTTTCTTTGTCCTACTTAGATCTGCACCACACATTCCGGAAGTTCACATCCCTGAGAAACCTGTATTGGAGTTTGCCACTGGTCTTAGGAATGAGATCAATCGTGCCTTTGCAGTTCTGAGGGAAATTGCAGCTGGAAGAGATCTAAAGATGTTCCTTATGGTGTGTGTCTTATTTTATATGCTAAGTTCCAAGATACTTTCATCTGAATGACTTGTTTGGTTACAAAACCTCATTTCTAGTCATTACATTTAGGATTTTTGGGTGTGATATCCAATGTTAATCTTGTAAACTTACCAGGTCATTGGTGGCTTGTGGATCTTGTCAGTCTTGGGCAGTTGCTGTGATTTCTTGAGCCTATTCTACATAAGTAAATTCTTCACCCTTGATTAGTTGACCTTAACTTTTAGATGCAAGTTTTGGTTATTCGATATTGATTTGTGCAACTTCTTGAAACAGTTGTTGTGGTGCTCCACACGGTGCCTGTTCTATATGAGAAATATGAGGACCAGATCGACTCTTTTGCTGAGAAGGCCTTCCATGAGCTTAAGAAACAGTACGCCGTCTTTGATGCAAAGGTATTGAGTAAAATTCCTCGAGGGCCATTGAGAGATAAGAAGAAAGCTTAGGCTCACTATGTTAGGAGGAAGAGAAGGGGGCGTGTTGTGTTAACAGTAGTAGATGTATCTTGTGATTGTCCTCGTGAATTTTGATACAAGATGGTGGAAACCCTGTTAAATGATCCCAAGTGTCTTTTAGGTTTGAAGAGGTGGTTGAATTGAGCTTTTTACAGCTATATCGTCTGATCATGGATTATATTTGCACGGATTTGTGTTTAAGACCATGGAATTGATGTTGATGTATAATATGTCATGGGAATGCTCGTTAAATGTTGTTTATTTGGCTGTTTCTATTTTTATTTTGTTAATTATTCGTTTTAGTTATCTTCCTTCTTTTGTAGTCGGTAAAATCCATAGAGGCTGGGACAAATAAATTGAAAACGATTTCTGAAAGTTATACACCAGAATTCCGTTAACGTGAGGATATGTTTGTGGGATGTTCTTTAGGTGGTCGGAAGTTGGCCACTTGGGTCGACAGACGGAAATGATGGGGTGGCTTAATTGAGCTAAATCCATATGGCAGTATTATGAGGGACTGAATATCTTGAGCTGATAAGGACTCCCTGTTTGGGCTTTTGCCGACAATATTTGTTCCGTTTCTCTTGAAAATCAATTGAATAGACAGAGAAGTCCGGTAAGGCCTTCCAGAGCCCTATTTTGGTTACAGAGTGCGGGTAGCCGATAAGTACACCGCAAGAATTTATTAGTTTTGATGTCTAAACTCCGTCGTATTTCGAAGGTAACGTTCCGTTTCAGACTATTTGTGTTAATACTTAACTTGGCTATATTGAGATTGGGTGTTTTGTTTGCATTTGTCATCGGGGGCACAATTAGGTAATACATCTATTCCTCCTAGTGTTGAAAAGCTCTTAAGGTTTTTGGATGAGTTTAAACAGATTCAACAGAAAATGTCCAAATATGCTCTTATACTATACGAAATTGAGCATATTTGTCATTCGTTAATACTTTAACTCAAGAATGCCCTTATCGTCACATAGTTAGTCCATATATGTCCTTAGAGTCACACGGTTGGTAATATATATTATTTTCGAAACGGAATTCATTCAAACTAATTAGTTTTCGTTAATTGTATTAAAGTATATTACAAATACTGTTTACTTTTTATTAGTACTTTGTTTTTCTTTACAAAAACTAAAGTATTTTTTTCTTTTTTCTTTCTCCCATATCCGATTTCCTTCATTGTTGATGCCTTTTCCATTTTCGTCACCAATTTTACTTGACAAAACTCATTAATTCCTGCCTTCACCCAATTAGCACCACCGAAAAAAATTCTCCGACAATTTTCATCTCCTTTTCAGAAGAACCAGAGCCTTCTTGTTGGGAAGCTTTTGGCGGTGTAGGTTTGATTTTTAGGAATAAAATCACGTGAAATTGGTGACGGAAATGGAGGTTCTAGTCTTGCTGAATGTGATGGAAAATATGAGAATAGGGAAAGAATGTGGTGGGGGTTGTGATAGTAAAATTAGTAGGAATTCATAAGTTTTGTCGAGTGAAATTGGTGACGAAAATGGAGAAGATATTAACAAGGGAGAAAGAAAAAGAAAAAAAAAAGAAAGAAAAGAGAAAGGTAAAGAAAAAAAATACTAAAAAAAAGGAAATAGTGTTTGTAATACACTTTAATATAATTAACGTAAGAACTAATTAATTTGGGTGGATTCCGTTTTGAAAACTGTATAACTCTAAGGGTATATATGGACCAACTATGTGACGCTAAGGGCATTCTTGAGCTAAAATATTAAAGAAGGGCAAATGTGCTCAATTTAATATAGTACAATAGCATATTTGGACCTTTTTCGCACATTCAAATTGATGCCTCGACCTGGTCGTTTGTCAGCGCCGGAAATGTTTCAGTAATTAAGTGAAAAACGGATATAGTCGCCGTCTGCGAATTTTACTTTGACAAGGTAGTTAATGTGGTATATAGAAGGCTTGATCTGATTATTGTATTGGAGAAAACATAAAGCGGAAAAAAATGTCATGAGCTTTTAGAGATTCCTCAGTTTACAACTGATGAATGTGTGTGTGTGTGTGTGTGGGGGGGGGGGGGGGGAATGTGGATTTTACGTCTTCTATCAGCAAATAATTGCAGAAAATACATGGCACATAAAGGAAGCTATCTAAAGAATTCCCTTCAATCCACACATCAAATCCATTGCCGGTATCATTACATTGCAAATAAAAGGTAGGAGCGGTTGGTTTCCTTACAAATAAGGGAAAGAAAAAGACTACTCAAGTCTCTTCCTCCTACTTTTCCTTTGGTGTTAAAAAGGAAACAACCAATACAGTACCTTTTGACGTGTACAGGTTAATATTACATACAGAAACAACAAAACAACAATTTCAAACCTACAACAACAATTTCAGCTAGACTAATTAAGTTGCTATCATCACCTCTTAACATCAACTTTCTTGTGTTAGCATTTCGAGTTTCTGAAGAAACCGAACTGCTTGGCAGGTCGAGAAGGGTGCAGGAAGAGGAAATTATATCTATCCTACAGGAAGTAAGATAACTGCTCCTTTTTCCTTGATCCTCCTTCCCCATATAACTCATTCCATTGCTTTAGCTCACTCATTATAGACCCTCCAGCCGCAAAGCTAGCTGCAACCTGTTACACAGAAACAAAAAAAGACGCAATGAAATCAAGTTGTGCTAATAATAAGTTGTCCCCGGAAGCTGCAGTCATAAATATGGTATGAAACTGATTGAGTAAACGGACACACAAGGTTAAAGGGCAAAGTCGGACCTTATTAAGAAGAGCACTCCTTGAAATCTTGTTTGAACTATTATACAATTTTCATTCTCACATGGAAATCTGGAAGCTTTTACTGTAGTGACTAGTCTCTCATGCATATTTCCTTCTTTTTAAAAAACTGTGTTTCTTTAGGTTATCATTGGTGGAACTGCTTACTAATATACTCATCTTTGACGTAATAACCATCAATAGGAATTCATTTTTGCAGATGCCTATTGAGAACCATTTGTAACTGATCTAATAAATGTATACTTCAGAAAAAGCTTCTACACCTGCTGAAATTGACCTTATCCTAACAATCCGTTTGGCTAAAAAATCAGATCCTTGAACTCAAGATCCAATTTTAACTCTCCCTCCCCACAAGCTCTCCATTGTAGTCGTTTGTGGTTTAGAAATTGGCAATTTTTCACTTTATAACACCTGGAGTTCAATAAGTATCTTAATTGATAATTACTCGTCATTGGCAAGTTGGTGCTATTGTTTCACCGATTTGGTTTCTCAGGTTACGTACTTCAAGTTCTCCAATCTTTACCTAGTCAGAGTTGTATCCTTCTTGCTCTGTCATTCATCTATTCATAAGCTTAAGCTGAATTTTGAGAATTTTCCTTTTACCTGATTTTTGGCTTCTTTGAAGTCTTCCATATTCAAAGGCCGGATAGTGATCACCTTATCCTCCGTAACTTCACCTGCAGGTGGAGCAACTCCAGCACTCTTAGCTTCCTCAGCTCTCCGCTTCTTCTCCTGCAGAAGTTGAAGTTCATTAATAGGAGAGATTAGAACAGTAAATGCAGGAAAAAGCTAGAAGCAGTTAGAAATATAAACTGGTCAAGGAAGACAAGGCACGTACTAGGTCTTTGAGTCTTTCTTGCTGTATCAACTCTCTCACTGGCCGGTATGCAGCAGTAGTGCACAGATTCTGTCCCAAGCATTGCCACATATTTCTTAGTTGGTGAGGTTTAAGGAATATGAAAATCAGAAACAAGATATACAACCTTGAGATCACTTCCAGAGTATCCTTCAGTCATTGTTGCCAGCTCCTTGAAGTCCAATCCGTCATCAACTTTCTCTTTGGCCAACAATGTCTTCAAGATCAACTCCCTATTCTCTGTTGATGGTAAACCAACCATAATTCTGCATTTAAGAGAGAGGATGATTACTATTCGACATCTAAAACAGAAAAAGAATGTAGTGTTAAGTACTTAAACACTAAAAACTCTCCCAATGTCAATAACAATATAGGAGATATCC
The DNA here is from genome assembly GCF_000715075.1 of Nicotiana tabacum. Classification (NCBI taxonomy): domain Eukaryota; kingdom Viridiplantae; phylum Streptophyta; class Magnoliopsida; order Solanales; family Solanaceae; genus Nicotiana; species Nicotiana tabacum. The sequence continues at coordinate 137,250,555 of NC_134102.1, forward strand.
AATTCATATACTCCTAAAATATATTACCAAAATATGATTTCGGTTCTTAACAAAGCTCAACTTTTTATATAAGCTCCTGGAAGCTGGATTTGCCAGACTGATATTCATCATACTTCAAGTTTAGAAGAAAAAGTACATCAGTGGCAGATCAGATGTTACCTTCTCTCAAAACGCCTAATAATTGCTTCATCAAGGTCAAATGGCCTATTGGTAGCAGCAAGAACAAGAATTCTTTCACCTGCTTTTGTCAGTAACCCATCCCAATGGGTCATGAACTCATTCTTTATTTTCCGCATAGCTTCATGCTCCCCAGCACGAGATCTCTGTCCAAGCATGCTGTCAACCTCATCCACAAATATAATAGTGGGAGAGACCTTAGCTGCAAGAGTGAATAAGGCACGGACATTTTTCTCATCTTCTCCAAACCATTTTGAAGTAATTGTAGACATAGAGACATTGATGAAACTTGCTCCAGCTTCACTGGCAATGGCCTTAGCCAACATAGTCTTCCCTGTGCCGGGGGGCCCAAATAGAAGTATTCCTCTGCATGGCTTCAAAAGTCCACCTTTGAATAGGTCCGGCCTCCTCAGTGGCAACATCACCAATTCCTGAAGAGATTCTTTGAGTTCATCCAAGGCACCAATATCAGCAAATGTCACACCAATTTCACTTGCTGGTATGACTTCAGGCCTTATGCGCTTCTCGAATTCATTGTCTGGAGGAACTTCCTGGTATAATTAAAAAATCTTCAGGCTCCCATATTACAGTAAGTTAAAAAAGAAGTAGGAAAGTACGTAACATTTTCTCCCACATTAACAAATATCAGATGCTTCTTGTGATTAACACCTATAAATAGGTATACCTTGTATTCATCAAATCATTAGTTATTAAAATGTATTGCTTCTCTTATTTTCTGGCAGAGTGGAATAATCAGAATGCCAACTCACAGGAGCTTTAGGCGTTGAGGTTGAAATGTTGCCATCCTTCACCGATGGAGCAGGAGCTTCAGCTTCACCTTTGCTTTCTGGTAGGATACCTTCAGCTTTGGCTTCTGGTTTTGTAATACTGGTTTCTCGGCCCTGAGCATCCTACAACGAGTGAAAATAACTCAAACTCTTAAACCTACTATTTCAAAATTCCGTCAAACTTCTGAAACAGAAACCAAATTTATCCTACCTTCGACGTTTCAACTTGTGCTTCGAGCTTTAAGGTATCCTTCCCAGAAGATTTTCCTTCCTGAAATATGCCCAATCCATGGGACAAGCTGTTGTTTTTCAAAGTCAGGAATTCAGCAAGATTTTACACTTATCATTATAAAAAGGGAGAAAACAGGAGCGTAAGAAGGACCTTGAAGATGAAATAACAAGCTTCCCATTTCTGTATTCAGGGTCCTTTGTGTTCATCAGATGGTACGAGATTGCTGATACCACAATTTCTTCTATATAGTTACTTAGGACTATTGTGTCTGACATACAAATTGAACCTAGATCTTCACATTCAATATCATTAGCAGAAAGTACTTCCATTATGTGATTTCTGTTGTCCTGAAACTGGATCATCTTCATATCCTCTTCTAGCTGAGACTTCCAACTAACAAGATGAGTTTCATCTTCTGGGGGTTTAATTTCAAGGTTATAGGGAAATATTGAGGAAAGCCTTTCATCTATTTCCCTATAATCATTTCCAGGGTCCACAATTCTTGAACCAAGGAGTAGAATAGCTCCAGACAATTTCTTCAGCATTTTCTGGAACAACACATATATCTTTTCTGATCTACAAAGGACCTTCTCGACATCCCTTAGATACAGAACTATGGGACTGCTTTTTGATACTTTGACAAGAACCTGTAAGTGGAGTCAGCAATCTTAGTCCGATACATATAATAGGGAAAAATCAGGCAATGGCTATAAAGGACCATCTATACTTGATTATTCAAAAACGACTATAAACAAAAATTGTGGGACGTATAGAACTTAAATGAATACCTTGTATAAGGTCTGTATAAGAAGCTTCTCATCAAAAGACCAGCTACTGTTGCGCGCAAGTGGAGCTGTGAAAGAATAAAGTAGTTGAAGCTTAAGTGGATCTATAAATTCTATCTCAAAAAAGAATCCTACAAACTCTTCCATGAAAGACCACATTTTTGTCCATTCAGGAGGAGCATAAATCCAGTCTAGGTAGACCCTCAAAGGAAAATAATGAATCACATTCAATCACTGATCGGCAAGTCAAGTCCCAGCTAACAAGCCGGTTAGCATCTCTGCCTACTTCAAGGTAAGAATAAGCACTTCATAGTTCTCTAAAGAATTTCATGTGTAAATTAAGAGAAAAATACAGAATTGTTTCATTGGCTTATACTTGCCTTTAAGAACTATAATTAGCCACACACAAGGTCTCAGCACCTAACAAAACTCTACCCCTGAGATCTCGCCATTTAAACAAAAAAGTAGAAGAATTTAAGCCAGCTTGGAGAAGAGATAGTTGGGGAATCAATTACAGTCAAACTGCTTTTTAAGCAAAGTACACCTCCTCACCCCAGAAAAAGGGAAAAAGAGAAGCAAAAAGGACACCCTAGTAGACATATGATGAAACATTAGCTATGTATAACACTATAACATAATGCTTAGGCCACAATTCAAAGGATCAAGGCAATTAAACTAGTTCAGTAAGCTTCAAGAAGAGCAATCTCATGACTGATGCAAGTCAAAACCTGGGTTTCCTGATGTGCCATATGAAGTTAAATTATCCAAATTGGCCGAGGCAGATGCATTCCTACGCAAATTTGTAGCTTTTAACAACCCATCTCTGCAAACATATCAGGAAAGAACAATCAGAACATGATCGAGAAAAAAAAAGGGAAGAAAAATAAGTGAGACTAATATATTCAAAGGATAAAAGAGATGTTATACTTTGATCCAATATCTACTCCACTGCTTTGTCTACGCAATGTGCCTGCAGCAATGAATTTACATGCATTTGTAACAAAAACAAGAAAATGAAGAATAAAGTATGTAGCATCAAATTGCAAAATCTAAGCAGGTAAACCAAAACAATCCACACCAACATACTAAAAGTATCAAGTTGCAAAATCTCAACCCACTTGCACATGCAGTACAAAGAATCATTCAATGCTTCATATTTTGCTTCAAATACTCTATGCTGTTCTACAATTTGCATAAATTTACTTAGACGTGTTTAAAATAAGAAGAAGCTTTACTCGGTGAAGCTAAAAAGTGCTCAAAATTCGTTATCAAAACTTATAATCTACTTTATTTTGTATCAACATTGCACAGACTCAGCTTCTTAGGAGACGTAGTTGTTTTGTGGAAAAAAAACGAGAACTTATAATCTAGTTTATTTTGTTTCTTCATTGCACAGAACTCCCAGCTTCCTAGGAACTTGGTATTTTTCCCTGCAGGGGTGATCTAGTTCATACCTTTGTTTTCCTCCTTAGGCTGAAGCAAGGAAAAGGATCCAAACATTCCAGACATTCGCCCCAATGTTGTCTCCGATATAGACCTTTTAAAATACTGCAATAATCAAAGTTATCAACATTCAATACAGATTTTATTTTATGCATCAACATCTTAGTATAAGAAAAAATCAATTTCTGCAGACAGATGGACATGTTCTAGAGGAAAGTTAGCCATAGGAGAAGTGAGAAGATGTAGAGTTTTGACTTACATATTCTTTGCATGCTCCTCCATATTTGCTTTGCATCTGTAGAAGACTCGTCATCAGAATACTTAGCAGATGGAGAAAAAAAGGTGAATCCAAGCTCTTTATTCACATACCTTCAGTGAAAAATCAGTTACATCCAGTAGCAATAACTTGGCATTAAAGTAATGAGCCAATGCCTTGGCAAGCATTTGTTGATAAAGTTCTGGAAAATGTGAAGCATCATGACTAAATAGAAAATGAATGGGTAACAAACGTAAAACTCAAGCCAGATCCAGCATTTGGTATGCAAAAACTAACCAGCAGGCCCTGACAGCAAAATTGTTCGACTAGCAGGGGAGAGGTTGCGAGTATGCTTAGCAAAGTCAGCATTTGTCAAATGAACAAAAGATGCACTTGTCAGCAACACCCTTGTTTGCTCGCTGTCATATGATAGATTTTTAAAAATCAGTACGTTGCAGCGCTCTTACTAAGTCAAGTCACTCAGAAAATGCCAAAGTGGCAGATATTGTTGGTCGAACCAAGCAAAGAAGCAAAACGTCTCCAGTTAGGGGGATGAAAGAAAAGAGTTCTTTGCAATGCCAAAGTTCGACAATGAAGCATAAAGTCCACCCTCTGAGTGAAAATGGAAACCACTCAAAAAAGGAAAAAAGAGCCTTAACCACACAGCTGATTGTAAAAAGCACTTAACTCGTCCACAACAAACAAGGTCTTGATTGCAAGTACAAATGCTTTTCATTCTATTAAGCAGCAAGTAGAAACACTTCTATTTCCTAATTTAAAATTAGCATAAATTTTCATTTGGGGTGGGGGGTGGGGTGGGGTGGGGTGGGTGGGAGTTCACATCTTCCTGCAACAAGCAGCTATTGTAAAAAAAGGATGCATGACATATGAGACACTATACAGTTCAGCTTATTTCTCAATGTTTAAAACACAGGTCATTAATCTAACTAAACAATGGACCTCTTTCACAAGCAAATCCAGGTCCAACATTCAAATCATTAAGAGTGCAATACCAAGAAACAATCTTCAAATTTCCTTTCTTTGATCATGATGGTAACATACTGAAAAGAAAGCCAGCATGCAGTGTAAAATTCCAAGGTGAACATTCATTATGAATTCTGATAGCCTGAAGGTACTAACAAGTAGGGCTACTACTTCCGAATCCAAGAACAGTGTTAGTCTCAAAGGCCACTAAAAGTGCCACATAGTACTATTTTTGCTAAACCTTCCAACAAATCCGCACTTTGCACTCACTCAAAACACACGAACAATGTCTTCAATAATACATTTCCAGAAGAAAAGGGATTAATGTTATATAAACTAATCGTGTAAAAGTTTTACACTATCAGTGAGTTTTAATCTGTGATATCAAGTTAGTTACAATTTTACGAGATTACCAATTAATACTTATCAAGTTTACCAAATTACCAAATTAATGTTTATTAAAAAATTTATATATACGGTGACAATGTAAAGATTTTTTTACACTATCAATGAATTTTAACCAGGTTAGTTAAACTCGAAAGAAATTCCTACTTACTGTTTTTCAGATATAACATTAAAGAGTATAACAGATATAAATGAAGCAAAGAAGGCAAAGAAAGAAAAGGTTTCACGCAGTGTTTGTTTTTCCTTGTTGTGATTACCTTAGGTAGTATGGAAACTCATCGAAGGTGACTTTACTATCTTTGCCATTAGCAATGAGGTTGAGCATCTCTTGCTCCATTATCAGAGGTGTAATAACATTGGAGGCGGATCCACCAGTCCATCTGCTAATCGTCTGCCCTGAAGCCAATCCAATCCCAACTCCAACTCCTATCCCCACTCCCAAAGCTGACAACAACATATTCTTCTGTTCCATCGCTTATATATACTCAAAATAAAATTTTCTCCAGAAAGTGCAAAACAGAGTACACGTCAGCACCGCCAACAAAACAATGAGTAGTGTTGTTCCCTCTCGCAATGAAGAAAAAATCACGATTTTCCGATATTGGATGAAAAGAGGATATTTATTATACTCAGATTTGGACCCGTAAGTGCTTAAAATCGCTGAAATCGACACAAACTTTACCGTAAGCCTTGGTAAATTTACAAAACAACTCGTTTCTCAAAATGAAGAGCAAATCACGACTTTTCAATGGATTAAACTCAGATTTGGAGCCGAGAGTGCTTAAAATCGTGGAAATCGACACAACCTTTACCGCAAGGTTTGGTAAAACAAACAGAAATTCAAATATTTTTTAACAAAAGTTGGAATATTCCAACACTTTTCTCAGTATGAATATAGATCAGTTTTCTTCTCAAAGATCACTCGTAACAGAACGCGCTACGATCAACTTTTCTCGCACTCTGTTTTTTGCTACGTGCGTGCAGATTCCTCACTGAATATAACGTGTTTGCGCTGATAAAAGAAAAACTGCTATATTTCTCCTATACACTGCGTATAACGTATTAACTACTATATAATATGGTGAACAATACGGATGGATATCGAAACAGTGAAGATTTTGTAGATTACCGGTGGCGGAGTAGCGGTGGTTCACGGCGGAGAATAAACGGGGAAAGAAATGAGAAAGGAGATAAAGGTGGTTAGAGAGACTGAAGTCTGTATTTTCAGTTCCCGCTTTTTCAGGCTTCGGGTCCTGACGTGTGAGTATTTGTAGATAAATATAAGGCAGGAATTATCTACGATTGAGACCGTTGTAACACAAAGCCAAACAGCGCAATTTGCTACTGTTTTTATATTCTCTTAAAAAATTTCTCCCCGTAACAAATTTCTATTAATTCATTAAGGATTAAGGATATAATATAATATGACCAAAAGAATGTACTACATTATTTATAATCAAATTTACAAAAATAATTTGATCTAAATCAAAAGACATGTGCTAACTAACTTCATGTTTTACATCTATGGTCTTAAGTCATTTTTAGGTTTTTTTTAACTTCCATCTTTCGCATAAGAGAAAATATGTATTTTCTTTCAAAATACTGTAAATCGTATTTTTATAAAAAAAAAATTTATTACAAAACGCTTAAGCAATTATACTCTTCCCTGAGAATTGAATCAAGGATCCACGAGCATAGAGAAAATAACGGTTATAAACTAATAATTGCCTTCTTCATGTCAACATGTAGCCCTGCATCAACAAATAAACAGACCTTAAAATTGTCTTAAGGTCACATTTTGTATCTCAACATATTTTTAGGAAATTATTTTTTGCTACATATGTTTATACCAAGTATTGAATAACTCTATCTTAATAAAAGTTTGACCTTGTGTGACTCGATGGGTGCATTGGGTCGCAGGTGATTATGGTAGGGATGCGAAACAGAGAATCTTCTAGTAGTATTATTATTCTGGACTTTGTGATAAAATGGTCAGAACGCTGTACTTGGTACTATGCAACAAAATTAAATTCAACCGTGGCTGTGCCTGATGTTGCCGAAATGGTTAGCCAATCAAATTTCAGTTAGGACAAGATTAGCAGGTTTAATTTTACAAAAAGAGCCTTAGATTTGTACGAAATGGCGTGATTGCCCCTTATCTTTTGTATATATCGTAGCAAGAGGATTGACAAATATCTTACGGAAAAAAAAGAAGATAAGAGACATCTTTATTTTTGGCACGTATACGTTGAATTTGGGACAACTTTGTGGAATCAGGTGGTTTTACTTTGTCTATATGTTGATACTACTCCTTCATCTCAATTTATAAGACACTATTTATTTAGGCATAAAATTAAAAAATAAAAATAAAGAATTTAAACTTATGATATAAAATAAATTATATATATTTATGTGCCTATAAATTTTCTAATTAAAATTAATATTAAAAATTTTCAATTTAATTATTTTTAAATACAAATAAACCTAGTATAATCCCACTAGTGGGGTCTGGAGAGGATAGTGTGTACGAAGACCTTACCCCTACTCTGGGGTAGACAGACTGTTTCCGATAGACTCTTGGCTCCCTCCTTCCAAGAACTCCTCACCTTGCTCTTGGGTGACTCGAACATACAATCTCTTGGTCAGAAGTGAAAGGTGTTCACCACTAGAGCAACTCACTCTTGTCTAATTATTTCTAAATAATAAATAATATATTCTTTTTAAAAAAAATATGTCATGTGACTTGAAACGACGTGTCATTTTAATTTTCCGAATGAGAAAGGAGGGTGGGGATGATTTTTTATTTTTTTTTTATAAGAAAAGGATCTTTCATCTTTCGAGAAAGATTGATTCTCTGATGAGAATTGCATAAACTTACATGCAAAACATGGAAAACTAAATTTAAAGGAAAAGAAACAGAAGAAAGAAATTAATATATTTTGGCTGATAATAAGCCATCAATTAGTAAGTATTCCCTCCGTTCACTTCTAATTGTTCATTATTGATTTTCTACTCCCGTTAAAAAAAATAAAGTATTTTATAATTTTATCCATAATAATAATATCTCAAAAAATCTTAAAATATTATTTGTAAAGTTAGTAGTTAATGATAAGAGTAAAACATAAAATAAAATAAAAAAATCGTCTTTCTCTTTATTTACTAAAATAGACAAATAAAAGTGAAAATATATTTTCAATATAGTGGATAAGTAAAAGTGAACGAAGGGATCCGAGTACTTAATTTAGAAGGTAGAATTCAAGCTACTTGCATACATGTAACAAAGCATGAGTATATCAAGCGAAATATTGTAAGTTGCTAACAACAAACTTGTTCAAAGTTCAAACCACAAAGCAAACAACATATATTACCTGAATAGAATATAATAAGTTATAAAGTATTCACTTTCTTTGGGTTCTTTTACAAATTTATTGTAATGAGTCTAGATATTAATCCACAAAATTAAAGAAGACCATTTTTTAATAAGTTCAAATATTTTATATATGTAAATCGCCCATTGCCTAGTTGTTTGCAGCATAGTTAAATACAACCGCAATAACAATAATAAATTCAGTGCAATTCTACAAGTAGGGTTTTAGGATGATAGTATGTACGTACACCTTATCAGAGTTAAATATAAAATGGATAATAAGAAGGAACCTCGGATCGAATTCTGAAATTTTAAGTTAATGGGAGCAAAAATACTAGTATCATATATACCACTCTTAGCACAATAGGGAAACTTACAACAACAAGAAGCCAGTAATTTTTTACAAGCGAGGTTTGGGGCAATAGGGAAACTTGCGTTTTATAAATTTTATTTCAACTCAAAAATTCCATGCAATAGATTTTTTTGTGAATTTATAAAACATGAATATGCAAAGGTATAATAATTGTATGTGCATATCTTAACAACAAGTCAGGATGGCCGAGTGGTCTAAGGCGCCAGACTCAAGTTCTGGTCTTCGAAAGAGGGCGTGGGTTCAAATCCCACTTCTGACAACCTTTTTTAACAATTTTCTGATGCTCATTTTATTTTTCACTCGAGCAAGACTTGATGCTAATACCTAATTGCCTATTAAATGTACTAGTTTTTAGGTGTATCCTACTATCAACGGGAACAAAATTTTAAAAATTACACAATAATATGTTTTAGCTACTAAATATAAATTATAATATCGTAGAAGTTCCTGAAATAATGTATGCTAATTCTATTTAGTTAACTCGATAAAAGAAGAAATTACGCCATATTTAATTTACCAAATTCCATATTTATAACTTTTCCATATGTGCTGAATAAACCGCTAGAGAGAAGCACAAGGTGTTGATGTATATTCTATGTTATTCACAATAATATTTCAACTCTTATATAAGCTTTACGCTTCTCTAAGAAAATAATTTGAAAAGGCAAGCTCAAATATTGCAAGCCAATGAGAGAAATTATTGAGGTTGAGGACAATTCAAGCTTATCAACCTAATGGTTATGAAAAAGTCCTAATTGAAGTAGGGTTCGATTAAAAGCTTGATTAATATTTATTTTTCTTCTTGTAAGGTTTTACTTTAGCATGAAGATGGAGAGTAGTGACAGAAAGTCGAGACCCAGAGAAATCAATTTCTTGTGATTTTGGATTTGCCTCAAACTTATCGCAATTGTGCGATTATCTATTTTCTTAGATTATTTAGCAGAATATACTTGAGGTAAAGAAATTAATTTATAGAAGATTATAACAATAACCTCTTCATTTACTCTAAAATTAGGTATTCGAACTTGATGTATTAGTTAAGTGTCTTATCATAAGAATTTTTAAAATATGATGTTTAATTAATGAGTATGGTTATGCTGAAAATTTGGAGAAATTATACCTAATAATATCTATTAGAATGAGTTTATATTTTTCACACATAATATTATATGATTGAAAAGTAAAAAGGCCGTGTGACTTTAAATTGACATTTTGAGCTATTAATTTTTTTACTTTGGTTCATCCCTCTTTTTTGTTTGGGGGTAAATGCATTGAGAAATAAGCATAAAGTACAAAATTTCTCTAATAATATGATTGTGTGTTTTTCTTCAAAATAGATATGTATATAACAAACTATTTGATTCTACCTTAACCATTTTTTTATAAATAATGTATTTGATGTAATAAATTCTTTATTTTTTCTTCTTTGTGGTCATGGTTAATATATTAGTTTTTTTGTCTAAATATATTCATATTTATTATTTTCAGTGTTGGTGACTTACCTCAGTAAAGCTTTCGTTGCCTTCAACTTACTCATAATCTGGTGTGGCAATATAAATAAATGCCATATCTATTTTTCGTTTCTTAGTTTTTCTTTATGTCCTCTTTGACAACTCTTGAAACCAAGTCAAATAAAAATTAATTTTATTTTTTTAATTTATATTTCTAGGTTTTCTCTATTTGCTTTCCAATAAATGATTTGTGATGACCCAAAATGTCATCTTTAAATTTAATATTTATTTTTATGTTCTTAAATCTCAAATATCACCATTCAGCATTCCTCGACTTGTGTTTGTAGTCCATATAATTTTTTGGAAAGTTTTTATGTGAAAATTTAATTAAAATGTGAAATAGTGCTTCAAAACTCATTTGAGTTGACTTCGGTCAACGTTTTGAGCAAACGGACCCAGATAAGTATTTTGACAGTTTCGGTAGGTCCGTATCATGATTTGGGACTTAGGCGTATGCTCAAAATTTAATTTGGAGGTCCCTAGCTTGAGTTATCGTTATTTGTTGAAAATTAAAAGTTTGAAAGCTTATAGATTCCAAAGTTTGACTGTGGATTTGACTTTATTGATATCGGGGTCCGAACCCGATTCTGGAAATTTGAATAGCTCTGTTATGTCATTTATCACTTGTGCGCCAAATTTGAAGTCATTCCGGATTCGTTTAATACGTTTCGGCACGAGTTATGTAAATTAAAATGTTTGAAACTCAAAAGTTCGAATCGAGGTGTGAATTATAATTTTGACGTTGTTTGATATGATTTGAGATCCCGAGTAAGTCCACGTTATGTTACGGGACTGGTTGGTATAATTGGACGAGGTCCCGAGTGGGTCGGGTAAGTTTCAGACGTGTTTCAGATCATTTTTGTAAAAATTAGCAGTTATGGTTCTGGTGCTTCGCACCTGCGAAGCTTGGAGCGTAGGTTCGGCTCCGCTTCAACGTGAAATGTGTCGCTTCTGCGACTCGGGTATTGGCATGTTGCTTCATTTCTGCAGAGATCTTTTGCGCAGATGCGCAATCGCTTCAACGATGGGCCAGCCGCTTCTGCGGTCACTTGGACGCATATGTGAAGTCGCATGTGCGACATTTCTTGCACATGTGCGGTCACTGGGATGGTCGCTTGGCTTCGCAAATGCGAGCTCGCATGTGCAAAATTTAAGTCCACATATGCGAAAGTACTGGACAAAGTACATAAAAATCGGGAGTTAGCCATTTTTACGCATTTTTTTGAGTTTTGAGTCTCAGATTTGGGCGATTTCAAAGGGGGGGTTCACGATTTCGAACTGGGCAAGTATTCTTTATCATATATTCATTATATTTCATAAATCCATGTCTATATTCATCATTTATTTAGAATTTAGATGGAAGAAAATTGAATTTTTCATAAAATTTTCCAAAAACGAAATTAAGGATGTGAAGGTCCATTTGACATCGGAGTTTGATAATTTTTGTATGGTTGGACTCGTCTCGGAACGGGTGTTCAGATTTCGTAAGTTTTTCCGAGATTCGAGATGTGGGCCCCACTGTGAATTTTTTTAGATGAATTTCAAATTTTTAATTTGGAAAATTAGCAATTTCATATGGAATTAATTCCTACGATTCATGTTAAGTATATTGAATTGTTTGTGACTAGATTTGAAGCTTTCAGACACTAATTCGCGAAGCAAGGTTTATTGGAATCTTGTATTTGGTTGTGAAGCGAGGTAAGTATTGTGGTTAACCTTGACTTGAGTGAATAACACATTGAATTAGTTGTTACGTGAATTTCATGTGTAACGATGTATAGGCAAGGTGACGAGTGCCTATACGTCGTCAAATTGATTATTTACATATTTATCTGAAGTTGATAAATTATTTTAAATCATGAGTTAATTATTATATAAATTATTTCTCTCACATTCCTTGTCCAATATTATGTCTTGAATTTATGCTATAATTGCTACATACTTATTTGACTTATGTGACCTAATTTCTACTTGACATTTAGTATATTAGAAATTAAATCGCCTATTTTCTCCCTAATTTTCATAAATTAACTGCTACTTTTTATTACTTGTTTCCTAAATAATTTATAAAAATTGTGTGCTTTGTTGCCTAATAATTTCTTACTGAATGTGATATTTATTGGAGTATTTTTATTATATTTAAGAGGTTTTAAATTATATTGTTGGAGCAGGTTGCACGCCGCAACGGAAATAAAACTGAATATATTGGGGGATCGGGTTGCACGCCGCAATGGATTATATTTTAAGTTTATATTGTTGGAGCGGGTTGCACGCCGCAACGAAAATTTATTGAAGAATTATATTGTTGGAACGGGTTGCATGCCGCAACGGAATGAGAAAAGAAATAATTGATTGTGACTGCTGAAATGATTTCGATTATTGATATGATTTACCTGTCTTACTTCTATTCCTGTTATTATTATTATTATTATTATTATTATTATTATTATTATTATTATTATTATTATTATTATTATTATTATTATTATTATTATTATTATTATTATTATTATTATTATTATTATTATTGCGTACATGTTAATGTAAGTGACCTGCCATAGCCTCGTCACTACTTCGTCGAGGTTAGACTCGGCACTTATAGAGGACATTAGGTCGGTTGTACTCATACTACACTTTGCACTTCTTGTACAGATTTCGGAGTTGGTCCCAGCAGCGTACCGTAGATTTTTCTCGGATTCAGCTATCAGTGAAGACTTGAGGTATAGCTGCACGACGTTCGCAACTCTGAGGTCCCCTTCTACTTTATTTTAGCTGTGTGTTTTCTTTCAGACATCTTTATTTTTATTCAGACCCTTGTTTGTATTATTCTAGAAGCTCGTGCACTTGTGACTCCAATTCTCGGATGGTATTTAGACATCGTATTTATTTTGGTTTGTTCACTTTAATTCAGACAATTTTCTCCAGTTGTTTGATTTTTTTTACTAATTGTCACACCTCCTTTTTCCCGAGAGGGTAAGGGTAGGGAATTTTTTCAATTAAAGTGACATTATTCGAAATGAGATTATTTATTTAATTCAGAGTCGCCACTTGGGATAATTATTATGGTGTCCCAAGTCACTGATTTATTTTAAAATCCCAAATCAAGGAAATTGACTCTATTTATGGTCCGCGAACACATAAGACCGGACAAGGAATTCTGTTAACCCGGGAGAAGGTGTGAGGCACTCCCGAGTTCCGTGATTTTAGCACGGTCGCTTAGCAATTAATACTTGGCCTAATTATCTGATTTATTACACGTTTTAGACATATTGTGCATTTTACTCTTTACCGCTTTTAATTATTTACTTAACCGCTTTTTAGTATTTATGGAGTTATTATTTTTTTTGAACAAGCTACGATATCGTACACTTGTCGTTTTGGTACATATTGCGAATTGCGCCACGTGAAACGTACCCGCGATTTGCAATATGTTTATTTTTATTATTATTTGAAGTTCTAGTCGAGTCACGTGAAATGCACACTCGAATTGGGATTTACGTATCGTGACCATACAATGGGAACCGTACTCATAGTCGCGATAATTTATTAATCGTGCCTAAAGCAAGCTACAATGTTTATGAATTATTTGTCTTAAACTAATTGGAGATTTGTAAAGCCATAAGAGTGTGTAATTGTAGAAAAGCATGAAATAGATTAAATTAATTATTCAAGGAATACAAAAGGGGGCCACTGTATGAGATTAATGGGCCTAGCAGATTTCAAGTTTTGGTCTCAAAGATAAAATAACTTTCTTCATTAGCTTATAGTAACCTCACAACCCCAGTTCCTTCAACGACCCATGTGTCTAGGCCCAAAAATTGAATCTTCACCAGTGACATAATTCTATTTAAGCTTGTTTAACAACTTAACTCTATACTTTAGACAATTGATAGCCTAATTTAAAACAAAGATGGAACTACTAAAGCACATTTATTAACACATGAAGGACTAAATAACCAAACAGAGACATAACCTTGCATAAGCTTCCATTTTAATAAGATTTTTTTTATGAACAATCATAAATCACTTATTAATTAGCAAATTTCGTTGAATCATTCATGGATGAACCCTTTTTTAAGAGAACATGCCAATGAACTAAGATAAATATACAAAGAGGAAGCTCAAAATTTGGCAGCATGCTTAACAGAAAATAATTTCATTCATTCAAGATATAAATGAACACCAAAGAACACCAAAAGAAAAAAGAAACAACTCATATCATTAATCAAAACAAGATAAGGAGTTGACCTCAAAAGTTGAATCTGAAACTTTACGGTTTTACAGCTTTGAATCTTAAACACATTCAGACCGCACGCAATACCTCAAACGGAGCATCGAAACTCGCCGACGACCTCAACTAAAAACCTCATTGTTTCGACTAGGTTTGGATGGTAGTTTCTCGTATTAAAAGGGCTGTTCTATGGAGGTTTAAGGGTTGTTTTTGGGCGGTGAAGCTGCTGATTTTTTCGAAAGAAAGACGAAGACAGAATGACACGAATAGAAATTTCCTTATCTTAGAAGAAGAAAACAAAATTCTCTCAATTCCCTCCTCCCTCTTTTTTCTCCTTCTCTTTACTTTTTTCCTCACATTTCTCTTCTATTTATAGGAAAAAAATCGATTTTTTTTCATTTTTTTTTATTTTGTTTTATTTTTTATTTTTTAATTAAAAAGAATTCCCACTTCTCATTTTTTTAAAAAAAAATAAAAAATAATTTCCCACTTTCCTTTACTTTTAATTGTTTTCTTACTTTTTTTACTTTTATTATATTTAAATTTCCACTTTTATACTTTTCTTTTTTTATTTTCCACTAATTTTACTTTTATTTTTTTTAATTTTCAGCTACTCTTACTTTTATTTTTTAATTCCAACTTTCTTTTACTTTTTATTTTTTAAATTTTCACATTCTTTTACTTTTATTTTTTTTAATTTTTTACTTTCTTTTACTTTTTTTATTAAACAATTTCCACCTACCTTTACTTTTACTTTTTAATTTTATATTTCTACTTTTCCTATTTTTTAATTCCCATCCGAAATATGTTTTTTAAAAATTAATTAATTAATTTTTATTTATTTTTGGTTTTTAATTTATTTTATTTAAAAATAATACTAATAATAATAATTGACCTTAAAATTATTATTAATTTTTACCCTATATATATAAATAAAAGTGTAACAAAGCTAAAAAATATATATTAAATTTCTGAAAATATTTACATAGTAGAAGGTGATAAAAATTCAAATATAGTCAAAAATTAGGTGCTCACAGTTGCCCCTCTTTGCTTGGAAATATGAAGAGTTTTTAGGCAAAAACTAGGTGAGCCATGTGATTAATTTTTGACCAAACCATTATTCAAAAGGAAAAGAAATAAAAGATAGGGTGCAGTCGAGTCCTGATTTTGGACAACCTGCATATCCCGGGTTATAGGGGAATCAGGTCGCGTGTAGTTCAAGGAGAATGGTGGAATGATGAATTGAGGAGTCGAGTGAAGTTTCGTCGAGGCTCCGGTCCACGGTCCTGCTATTATATCAAAATAAAAAAGAAACTAAACAAGCCTATCAGTTATGAGTTACAAGATTCATATCTATGAGTCTTCAGAAACTTGATCTTGAGTCTTGACTAGTTCTTCATGCAGACTCTGATATAAATATTGATGCTCGCTAGCTGTAGGTTCTAGTTCATTGTTCTATAGCTTCTTCTAATCAAAACGGGACTCCAATTCTCGTGGCTTCAGTAATGTCTTGAGCATTCCACATCTTTTCAATTGCTTTTGCATTTTGGATTCACTTTTTTTTTTTCTTTTATTCTGAATTGAGACTTCTTCTTTTGGTCATATCGAACCCTGTGACTCGAGGTAAAACCTACTCAGACACCAAAACAAACAAACAAACGAAATTTTTCTGCCCCAATTTGCAATAGGAAAATTTCGTGAGTTATTGTAACAAAATTTTAAACTACTTCTTTATTGAAAGCAATAAAAGGTCGGGAGTGGTGTACCCTGAAAAAGTCATATTTTTTTGGATAGTGTTCTTTTATTGTCAAAAAGATGTCTCAACTAAGGATTGTTATACCTTATGTTAGGAAAATGTGGTTAGGGAATGGGATACCCTATATTGGCAAAGATATCGGGGAGTGGTGTACCATGCATTTAAGATCAAATCAACTAGGGAGTGTAGACCCTATGTTGAAAAACTAGACTAGGGAGTGGAGACCCTATGTCTAAAAATATCAACTAGGGAGTGGAGACTCTATGTTGGAAAAGCGACTAGGGAGTGAAGACCCTATGTCTAAAATAATCATCAACTAGGGAGTGGAGACCCTATGTTGGAAAAGCAGACTAGGGAATGGAGACCCTATGTCTGAAAATATCAACTAGGGAGTGGAGACCCTATGTCTAAAATAAAATCAACTAGGAAGTGGAGACCCTATGTTGAAAACATCAACCAGGGAGTGGAGACCCTATGTTGGGAAAGAAACTAGGGAGTAAAGACCCTATGTTGGAAAAGAGACTAGGGAGTAGAGACTCTATGTCTAAAAATAAAATCAACTAGGGAGTAAAGACTCTATATTGGAAAAGAGACTAGGGAGCGGAGACTCTATGTCTAAAAATAAAATCAACTAGAGAGTGAAGACCCTATATTGGAAAGAAGACTAGGGAGTGGAGACCCTTTGTCTAAAATAAAATCAACTAGGGAGTGGAGACCCTATGTTAGAAAAGACACTAGGGAGTGGAGATTCTATGTCTAAAATAAAATCAACTAGGGAGTGGAGATCTTATGTTGGAAAGGGTGACTAGGGAATGGAGACCCTATGTCTAAAATAAAATCAACTAGGGAGTGGAGACCCTATGTTGGAAAGGGTGACTAGGGAATGGAGACCCTATGTCTAAAATAAAATTAACTAGGGAGTGGAGACCCTATGTTGGAAAGGGTGACTAGGGAATGGAGACCCTATGCCTAAAATAAAATTAACTAGAGAGTGGAGACCCTATGTTGGGAAAGAGACTAGGGAGTGAAAACCCTATGTCTAAAATAAAATTAACTAAGGAGTGGAGACCCTATGTTGGAAAAGAGACAAGGGAGTGGAGACCCTATGTCTAAAATAAAATCAACTAGGGAGTGGAGACCCTATGTTGGGAAAGAGACTAGAGAGTGGAGATCCTATGTCCAAAATAACTTTAACTAGGGAGTGGAGACCCTATATTGGAAAAGAGACTAGGGAGTGGAGACCCTATGTCCAAAATAACTTCAACTAGGGAGTGGAGACCCTATGTATTGGAAAAGCAGACTAGGGAGTGGAGACCCTATGTCTAAAAACATCAACTAGAGAGGGGGGACCCTATGTTGGAAAAGCGACTAGGGAGTGGAGACCCTATGTCTAAAATAATCATCAACTAGGGAGTGGGGACCCTATGTTGGAAAAGCAGACTAGGGAGTGAAGACCTTATGTTGGAAAAGCAGACTAGGGAGTGGAGACCCTATGTCTAAAAACATCAACTAAGGAATGGAGACCCTATGTTGGAAAAACGACTAGGGAGTGGAGACCCTTTGTCTAAAATAATTATCAAATAGGGAGTGGAGACCCTATGTTGGAAAAGTAAACTAGGGAGTGGAGACCCTATGTCTAAAATCATCAACTAGGGAGTGGAGACCCTATGTTGGAAAAACAGACTCGGGAGTGGAGACTCTATGTCTAAAAATATCAACTAGGGAATGGAGACCCTATGTTGGAAAAGCGACTAGGGAGTGGAGACCCTTTGTCTAAAATAATTATTAACTAGGGAGTGGAGACCCTATGTTGGAAAAGTAAACTAGGGAGTGGAGACCCTATGTCTAAAATAAAATCAACTAGGGAGTGAAGACCCTATGTTGGAAAAGCGACTAGGGAATGGAGACCCTATGTCTAAAATAATCATCAACTAGGGATTGAAAACCCTATGTTGAAAAAGCAGACTAGAGAATGGAGACCCTATGTCTAAAAATATCAACTAGGGAGTGAAGACCCTATGTTGGAAAATAGACTAGGGAGTGGAGACCCTATGTCTAAAATAAAATCAATTAGGGAGTAGAGACCCTATGTTAGAAAGGGCGACCAGGGAGTCGAGACAGATTATCAATTTCCTGTTACAAACAGATGATTACTATTTTTTTTTTCAGCAATGATTACTATTCCGAAAATTAATGATAGACACTGAATTTTAAAAATAGAAAAAATATATAATTTAATAACCAAGCTTTTAAATAAATATATACTGTTTGAAATTTGATTAAAATGCAAAGGACTTAAGAATACGGAAATTGTTGTGGAGTTTCCTCGTAGGAAAACAAAACTTTCCTTATACTTTTAATAGTAGTGTATATATTATTTTATGGCTTAGTTGATGAGTTGGGACTATTTTATTTTTTCTTCTCTTTGTAACGAACTTTAAAATCCTTATAATTTTAAATATTAAAATTTCTTACTTAGTTCAAATAAGGAATGATTTAAAAAAATAGTTACAAGGAAAATAATTAAATGATTATTCCTAATTAGTAGGAAATTAATTAAATGCTATTCCTAAATATTAAAAAAAAATTAATTGAATGACTATTTTGTCCAATAGAAACTCTATTTTAAAAGAATAAAAAATGCGAATGATAATTTATTAAGCGCATTCGTACTTTTAATACAGCATAGATATATAATATAGTCGTAGTAGTAGCAATTAAAATTGAATTCCCAAATCACGATGTGTTGACAACCGGAGGGCTAAGCTCAAATACCACTTCATTTCCACCCGTAGATTTTTCTTCTTTTAAATCACTTTTCCTTTCTATTGCTGCCATTTGCCACTTGACAGTCACCAAATTTAGCTGTGACCAAGTGGCTCCTCATAGTCCTATGTCCTTTTAATAATTTGCACCTAAGTTCTACGTGTAACATTTGCTATCCTTATCATTACTAATACCATTGATATCTCAATGATTGCACCATTTCTTTTTTTTTTTTTAGTAAAAGCATCAGTTAACTTGTCATCTGCAACCAAACACGTACACATCTCGGACTAGCTTGCTTTCATCTCAATTATTTCATTATGTAGTAGTTATCTTTCATCAGCATAAATCGAGAAACTCGGCACACCAAAATTTAAATAAATGATAAGCATTTTAAACTCTCGATAAGCAGCCTGGAGGTCGAATATTAGGATTTTAGATTAATAGGTAATCGAGAATTTCTCCTAGTCTAACCAACAGAGTTAGGACTAGTCTTATATTTTACTATTTACAGTTCCTTGTTATTACACTGTATCATTCTTACCCGTAGTCGGGCATTATTCTTGTATTTCCATATTCCTAATCTTTGATGTTACATATTGTGTCACTTGCTTTCATTATCATATTACTTTGTTGATACCATTGATTGTTTTTCGCTTCCTTTTCTTTTTTTGAGCAGAGGGTCTACCGGAAACAACCTCTATACCTTCATAATGTAGGGGTAAGGTCTACGAACACACTACACTCACCAGACCCCACTTGTGAGATTCCACTAATTTTACTGTATTGTATTAAAATCAGAAACACTTGCATGCACAAAGTAATGAAAATTTCCAGTACAATAACCAGCACGCTGACAACGACATAGAGATTCCAACAAAGCACAATATTATGAAGATAATTTATTAAATCACATGAATTGAAATAAGTTTTATTTCATTTCATTAAATCTAAGAATACAAAGCCATTCCACAGACTATGTAAGAGGATGGATGGCAATAAATTCCTTGAACGTCCATATATTACACCCATTACAACCCCTAGAAAAATTAGTGGTAACATCCTTTGTACATTAAAATGTGCTAAAGCAAATGCAACCGAACTCATAAGAATTGAACACCATACAGGCATATATTTTGTCAGTGAAGGAAGGAGGAATCCCCTAAATACAATCTCCTCCCAAAGAGGGGCACACACAACAAGTACCAACGCGTACAGCGCCATCGCCACTGGATCTCGTGCCAATATAGACTGCTCCACACTAGAGAGAGTTACGGGAGTTGAAGGGAGAACAGGCAATAGGTCCAGGTTGAACTGTGAGAGACGGTTCACCAATGGAAACATGAGACATCCGAGAAGAACGTCGAAGAGCCAGTTCCCTTTCAGACTAAACTTGAACCAATCTGATGGAAGGGGACGAAAACGAGATAGACAGCGTTTAAGAATTAGGATTCCAGCAAGACCCTCAGTTACATCGGTCAAAAGGCTGAACAAAGCCTGCCCTCTGAATGTGAGCGATTCTTTGCTAATACCTACCATATAGGCTCCAAAAGGAATCATCCAAGAACCTATAAACCAAAATGAGACTATCCAAAGAAGCATAACCTGCACAACCACAGCTCTGGTCGATAAGAGGTTACCACGTGACACACATAACATAGATAAGTTGAAAACTACAAGTATGTGTTATAACAACATGTATAAGGAAACACAATGTCTCTCGTATAACATTCAAGTCATGATTAGCAATCACTGGAGGTGTAAAAACTATGTCGAGCTGTACAAAGTCGGGGACAACAAGGTTGGAAAACGAAAAATTGAGGATGGTTAGGTAGTAGAACTAGGTAACTTAAAGAGGGAAATAAGCATTTTATGTACCAGTTTCATTGCTAGATAGACTACTTAAGACCTACACTCGGAGCCTGTGCAGAAATTGGACAACTACTCTGAAACTATTTTTTTAGTTATAGATAATTCTGATTTTCGTTTTTTCCTTTCCTTGTAAATAAGTGCAACTATCATGAGTATGACCTCCACTGAGGTATATCTCCTGACACATAATTGAATAAGGCAACCTCTTTCTTTTCTTTTCCCTTTTTTTAGGTGGGATACGTTGGTACAAAGTAACTTGACAAACGAACAAACTACAGTCATGCCTTCACAGCCAGTAACTTAGGCACGATAACTTCGGCACGATGAGAAAAAAAATTGTACACTGAGTCTTGGTTAGGCCTCATCATTAAGAAGGAAGACACTTTACCTGAAGGATGGTCTCAGCTGTCCATGGAACAGTCCATGGTTTTCCGATCGCTATAAATACTACATCTGCAGCCTGAAAAGCATGAAGCTCTCGTTAAACGTGAGAAAAGATTGTCTTTAGTAATTGATCATCTGTGTCAATAATTAACAAATACTCATCAAAGAAAAGTCTTCCTGCAAGGATGTGGAGCAATGAGCCTAAAGCATATCTATAAAGAATAGTTCTTGTCTTCTTGAAGGCCCTAATCTCCGAATTAACTAATGCACAGCACATGGACTCAACACTCTGGTGAACCTGTTTGAGACACATAGGGCAGTTGCCCTTTTGGCATACAGTTATCCATTGGAAAGAAGGGATTTGGATAGCATGCTTGGCAAAAGATGGGATTGTAGAAAATATGTTTTTTCTCTTTCCTTTTTCAGCAGACTACAAGGACAAAGAAAAAGATTAAAACTAGCAAATCTAAGATGAAGCTTTTGTTACCAATACAAAAGTTCAAGGGACTTAGAAAGTGATTTCTAATTGTGGAAGAATGTCATTATAAACAACGTTTAAATGGTTCATAGAAGGAACTAATTTCAAACTCTCATGTAATAATTGCCTTCTAGATTCAAATGTATCCTCGGGAAAGCTAACTCCTGTTCAGCAGAAATGATGGTGGGTTCTCCTTAAGAAATACAATTTGATACAGGTAATACTAGTCAAGACAGAAGGTTGCCATGAAAAATAAAGCAACAGAAAAAACATACAACACACTCTCCATCCCCCACCCCCCCACCCCAAAAAAAAAAAAACCCTCCAAACAAAAAAATATCATGGCAAATAAGGGACTCATAGCTCCATTGCTGCATGGCATGCAAGAAACACCATCTCTATAAATGAAAGCTTGTTACCTCTCTAAGTCGCGAAATCCAGTTTCTTTTCTCAACGCCTGGTTTATCAATTTCTGGCTTCTTCAATTCCTCATGTAAAACTTCATCAATAAACTCAGGGTTGGAGGCACCTGGAGACGGTTCTTCATTCCTAAAGCATGAAATTTTCCACCTCTGCAAAATTGTTAAGTATCTAAAGTCTAGAAATGTACATACCCAAGTAGCATAAGAAATCATTAGAAGACATTGAATGTACTGGATAAATACTTAAAATAAGTGACATTCAATTTACTCATAGTACCACATTACTTCAAAAAAATTACTACAGTTAACTGCAGTAATTTAACAGCTGAACATGTACACCACATCACAAACCAAAAAACAACAACCTAACTCGCTTAAATTGAAGTACCATCACGGTATAAGAACAAGAAACCAAAGCACAACTCTATTAACATCAAAAAATAATTGTGGCAGCTGATCTGTCCAATGGAAATGACCTCTCTATCTATGAAACACCCAAATGCGCACAGAACAGAATCGCTAGTAAAGGTTGAAACTTTGTGGTAGGCAACCTTGGGCATCCCAGTAAACATAAACCCTCCCCACAACTAAAAGCACAAAGAATTAACAAAATACACATCAGAAATACAGAAAAATGAACAAAAGTTGGAACTTTACGGGGAATAAAGAATGTTCAAGAAGATCATTATCTGGGTTCAGATATAAAATCACTAGTAAAGGTTGAAACTTTGAGGTAGGTAACCTTGGATATCCTAGAAGAAAACAAACGCACTACCTATATCATCTTACCCCAAAACTATAAAAACAAAGCATTAACAAAATAAACTCTACAAATGAGTACAGATTGAAACGTTATGAAGCGTATAGACTGAAATGTTACAAAAAGATAACTATTTGAGTTCATACGCAGAATTAATTGGTACAGGTAGAAACTGTGTAATAGGTTACCTTGGATGACCTAGCAAACATAAATCCGCTACTCATATTACCTAATGCCACAACTATAAACACTAAGAATAAATAACTAAACTCTAGAAATACCCAAAAAACGAGTAAAGATCGGAAATTTATGACGAGTAAAGATCAAATGTCACAAAACCAGATTTACCAAAAAAAAAACACACTACCTACTACCTATATTACCTACACCCACAACTATAAACACAAAGAATCAACAAACCGAACTCCAGAAATACAGAACAATGAGCAAAGAATCAAACTTATGCCCAGCAAAGATTGAATTGAACAAAAAAGATTCAGAAAAAACAAACCCAGTACCTTACTACCAACTCCCACAACTATAAACACAAAGATTCAGCAAATTAAACTCTAAAGATACATAATAACCATAAACTACTAAAGCCCACAACTAAAACACAAACAGTATTAAGCTCTAAAGATACATAATAATCATAAGGATTGGAACTTTATGGCTAGTAAATATGAAATTTACAGAAAAAAACATAAGCCCACTACCTATATTACCAAAGCCCACAACTAAAAACACAAAGATTCAATAAATTGAGCTCCAATGATACAAAATAATAATAAAGATTACAACTTTATGGCAAAAAAAGATTGAATTGCTAGAAAAAATGTTACCTTGGTAGAAATCCGGTGATGGGGTTCAGAGATTTTGACTCTATGTGGAAGTGTGGGTAGAGATTTGGGGGAAAATGTGGAAACCCTAAATTTAGGAGCTGAAGTTGAAAGGAGAGGGCGTTGGGGAAAAGAGTGAGTATAATTGGAGCTCAGCATGAGACCAATTTGATTATGGTAAAGATAAGAAGCTCTAATTTTGTGAGCAAATGGAGGAATTGAATACATTGGATTTGTGCATTTTTCATCTACATTGCTTCTTCCTCGAAGCACAAAAAAAAAACCCTAGTGGATGGTTTTCATTTAATTTTGAGATTGCAATTTTTTCTTCTTTTTTATTTTTATTTTATTTTATTTTGAGATTGACGTTTTTGACGGTTGACGTGAGGAAGAGAATCTATTGGATTCTATTATCGCTTGGTACAGTAGGGAATATTGTTCCTTTCCAGATTTCCTTCTTTTTTAAAAAATAGTTTTTTCTGTTATTTAAAGAAAAATAATGCTCTCAAAATAATAGCTAAAAATTTATATTTATATATATATATATTTGTATATAATATATAAAAAATATACAAATTTTATATATATTTTAACTATTGTATGTGAATACTTTCGATCGTGAGTTAAAAATAATTTTTGCCCATTATTTAATCTGCAACAGACCTCAATTTGTTTGCAAATAACAACTAATGCATAGTTGTTGACTTGTTGTTTGCTTATAGAGCTTCTTTTCCTTATTTCTATTTATGTAATTGTTGATACGGCATGTTATTGACATTATTTGTCTTATAAAAATTCTAACTTGCTTAAGAAAATATTTTAATAATTTTAATCATAAAAGTATTTGTTTAAAAGTAATAAAGATCTTTTAATTTTCTTTAAAACGTCGAACATTGTGAAACAAGTACATGACTAATATTTAAGACTAGAGGAAGTATTATTCACGTGAATCTATTGGTGGAGTGATACACATACAAATAAATTACTATTATTAATGAGATGCATATTTAAATGGTATAGTTTCACATCAAACATTACTAAATACAATGACAAGTTATCTACGTACGAAAAAGTACACAAATATAGAGTTGTCTTGCTTTAAGGGTGAGTAGTCCCAAATCTTTGTACCAAAAGAAAATAAAAAAGGAAAGAAAAAAAGAGTAGTCCAAAATCCAAGAATCTTCACACTTCGGGGTTTTCATATTTTTTTAACCAATTGATTTTATAACTTTAACAAAGTGTTGTTGAAGGTTTTTTTTTTTTTTGGGTAGGTCAGTGTTACAATATTGAATAAAAAGAAACGTACTCCATTTTGTCGTAATTGTTTGGCTTTTTGACAAGCCAAAAGTCAAGAAAATGATCCTAGACCAGATTATTGAAGCTGAGCAGTTGAAAAAATTGTTTGTACATTTTGTACCATTTTTGGTATTATTACTAAATACGTAAAGATTATAGTTAATAAGTCAATTAATATATGGCTAATATAAAGTCGATTAAACCAAATACGTAAAGATTGGGCTAAAAGGTGAAAACATTGTGGTCAAGTTTATTGCTTCAATGCAATTATAATGTATGGTTGGAGAATAATACTCTCCAAACATAAAAGCGCGGAAAACTCTGCTAATGAAGTCTTTTCCTTTATGTATTGCTTTTCGTAAACATGAAATTCTTCAACCCCATTTATAAATATGATCAATTATACTATGTCTTGGAGTGAAATTATTACCAAATAGTTATGTATATTATAGACCTGTGTAACGTAAGTTAAGGCAAAGGGTAACACTTCACAGGCTCGTTGGATGAGGATCTTGGATGCCACATAGTCTTTGGTATTTTGTTAAGACTAGAGGCGAACTCAAGATTTTATTACGCGACAAAGGTACCACTATTCGGCTCAATTGATGCCCCTAAATACTTTTAGTGTTAGGGTGACAAATTATTTATATAATCATTTTCTGCCGAAATTTACGGGGTCCTATCACCCTCCAATATTATACATAGGTCCACCTCAAGTTAAAGAGGAACGGATTGTTTAAACAATAAGATAGCAACATGCATGTCTCATTTATTTCCACAAAAATAACTCAAAGTAGGTAAAGGGAATTTATATTGAATAAAGTAAAGAACAAGTGAATTTGCTAATTATTAAAAAAAAACACGATTATAATCCATAATTAGGGGTAAGGAAGTGTAGCAATATGGTTATGAGCAACAGTTCCAATCCATAGCTTGCCATTGTTTTCTCTAACTTCACTTACCAACTTCATAACTACACCTTTCTTATCTTCAAGAACATCAATAATTTCTCCATTTTCATTGAAGAGTGAGATAACAGTGTACATTCTCATTCCCATCAATCTTGCTAAGTAACGCATTTGAACTGGCAATCTAAAATATATGCTTCTCATCCATGGATTATGAATGAGAATTTCTTGTGATCTTGTTCGACAACAATCAATTGCCACCCAAAACTCACCTTTCTCGTTCGCCCTTACATTGTCTGGAAATCCTGGTAAATTTGCGATAACCTCAACACTGCCTGCTTTTCCACCCTCTAGCCACAATTTCATTAGCCTGACAACAACAACAACAACAACAGATAACATTTGGGCGATCTAGTCTGAATTAAATAAGGGGAGCTTTGGAGCAACGATAAAGTTGTCTTTGTGTGACCTATACGTCACAAGTTCGAGCTATGAAAGCAACCACTAATGCTTGTATTAGGGTAGGTGTGACACCCTAGGCGAATCTCACATCGACAAAATACGAGAGAGATGTCGGGTCTATAAGTAAACAGACCTTAGTCTCCAGTGATGCGTTTTAAAAGTTGTGTCGTTCTAGGCCCAAAGCGGACAATTTTACTAGTGGGCTGGGTTGTTACATATGGTATCAGAGCCACTATGTGACACCCCAGGCGAATCCCACATCGACAAAATGCAGAAGAAATGTTGTGTATATAAGTAAACAGACCTTAGACTCTAATGACTCGTTTTAAAAGTCGTGCGGCCCTAGGCCCAAAACTGACAATATCACTTGTGGGCTGGACTGTTACAGTAGGTTGTCTACGTCACACCCCTTGAGGTGCGACCCTTTTTATTTTCCCTTTTTAGGGGGGGGGGGGGGGGTAGAGAAGAGGGATACATACCGGCAATTGGTTGTTTCAGTGAAGAGAAGAAAAGATTGATCCTTTGATAATTGTACCCCATTAGGAAAAGCCAATCCATCCAAAACAACATGAGTACTTCTTGTAGCAATATCATACCTAAGAATCCTACCAGTGTCTTCTCCTTCTAACATTATAAGAAAATGGTTCCTACATACACATACTAAAGAATTAGTACTACTATTTGGTAAAGTCAGAAAGATTATTTTTTTTTAACTAACTTACACTCTGTTGTATTTCTTGCTAGTGTCAGTGAAGAAGATGGAGCCATTTGTATGGATATCAAGGTCATTGGCAAAGAGTATGGGCTTCCCTTCGACATGTGTAGCCAAAGACGTCGCCACGCCTCCTTCTGGACCAACAACCAGGAGTCCATAGTAAGCATCTGCTATGTACAAATCGCCGCTCTGTTTGTTAAACCTTAGGCCAAGCGGCCTCCCACATTTTGGCTCGACTTTCCATTGTTTAGACGTCGTTGAATCTTTCCCTTTTGCACACAGCTTCTCCGACCTTATAAAGTACACATACATCAATGGAAAAACAAAAATATAGTTACTGAAATTACAGTATATATGCTTACCAGTTATGAGTGACAAGTGCAAATGTTTCCCAGCCAATATCTTCTCCGAGCCACCTTACAATGCGTCCATCAGCTAGTCCGGCATATGGACCACGGCCTGAAATATCAAATTCTAGTGATTCAGGACCATAGATTTCATTAACAAACTCCAAATTCCCGAGGCTTAACCGGCTCTTTTTGTCTCCATGCCAACTTTCTATGACTTGTTCATATGGTGCAATGTCATTCTTCACTGGCCTAAAGTCATTTTCCCCGACTGGACTTAAACCGAATGGATCTGTAACAAGGAAAGCAAAGGCTACTGAAAAAAGAAACAAGTAAGGACGTTGGATCTTCTTCTCCATGTGATAGGATGGTGAAGTTTAAGCTATTAATCAAACTGGAATTGTATGATTTCACAGAGTTATAGGAGGAAGTGACACACAATGTTTGTGATTCAGTTGTTGTTTGGAAGTAAGTTGGTCCATTTGTTAGTCATGTTTTCTGCATTGTTACTTCTTGTTTATAATGAAAAACAGAAGCATCTGGAATATTAAGAGTACTCAGATTTTCTTAAAAGTTGTAAACAAAACTATATTGTTTCATCATAGATTCACACTGTAACATTTGGTGGACTTTCACCTGTGAGGGTGTCTCACTAAAAAGGTTAGCCCGGTGTACTAAGCTCCCGCTATGCGCGGGATTCGGGGGTGGGCCGGACCATAAGAGTCCATCATACACAGCCTTACCCTGCATTTCTGCAAGAGGCTATTTTCACGGCTCAAACCCGTGACCTCCTGGTCACATAGCATCAACTTTACCAGTTATACCAAGGCTCCCCTTCTGAGGATGCCTCACTAATTTGTCACAAAATCAAAATTACCATTTTAGTCACCTGTTGCATATTAGGTAATCTTAACTTGATGGTATAAAAGAGTTGTACAATATCAGTGCACATAAGTTAAACTCTTGAAATATATGACTGACAAATTCATCTCATCGCCTTGATTTCTTTTTAGGCACCATATAATCTGAGGATAAAATTTCAGAGAGATTGAGGAAGAAGCAAGTCAAGCTGCAGAGCTACCAAGATCTTTGAGCAAAGATGTATGCAGCATGCAACAATGCCCCAAAACATCTCTTCTGACTGAAGTTCACTGCTCAGTGGAACGATTACAAAGAGCTACAGACATGCATTCATATCTCCTCATACCAAATTATGAAATGAAATGAAAACTTGCATTCAACTGTATGAATTACTATAACGCGATGTTAGCTATTGGAACCTTCATAATATTCAAATAATCAAATGGAAAATATAGAACCTCAGGATGAAAAGCTGCTAGAAGGTTTACTATTACAAGTTCTCATACTCCACTGAATATTCACAAAGACCAAATGTTACATGAAAAAAGCTATGTACATAGAACAAATACCAATGACCAACCTCACAAGGCTAATTTTGACCCTAGTGGGTTCCCCTTATTGACACACACACTTTTAACAGTAAAAAGTACTAGTTCAAACCCACTTAAACACAAGAAAGAGAAGCTTCAGTCACTGTATCAGTGAAGAAGCTAAAACGAAAATGACATAACATAGAGGTGGATACGCTGTAGTCTTACAATCAACTTGAGAATACAGAGTGGCTATACATCTTACATCCAGTTCTTGGAAACTAGGAAAGAATTCCCGGGCTCAGATGCAGTAACTGCTCCCTTGCTGCTGTTTGAGGTACGGCCAGAACCACTTGCCAGCAATGCCATCAAACTTCCTCCATGCACCCTTCCTTCAGAAACTGACGATGAGCTACCTCCAACTTGCATACTAGTTTTTTGCCTTAATCCAAAATGTTCCATATCAGAACCATAGGCAGACGTCATAGCACCACTCTGCATTTTCATGACATCAAAACAGATGTCTTCTAGGTTGACAATACCCTTCATCTTCTCGGACTGGTTTGGCGCTGAATCCAGGACCATAGCCCCTAAAGTGGCACCACCATGAACACGTTTGTCTTGCACGAGAGCACCATGAGATGCACAAAGTCCAGTCTTCCCTCTAGCAAATGAGTTGCAAGGACCGTCACCTTGGCCAAATTCAGAATCGGGCTGACCCCAAGAGCATCTCTTCCCTCCGCCGTGGGCCTTGCAGAAATCAGTGCTTCCCTGAGCACTTTTTCCACAGTCTTCAACTTTGCATCTTCTTCCACCACCATGACGTACACAAAAATCAGTTCTTCCCCTTGCACTCTTGGTACACTCTGACACGGCACATCTCTTGCCACCACCATGCGCCACGCAGAAGAGTGTCCCCCCATGAACACTCTTCGGGCAGACCCCACCTCCTTGGAATGAACATCTTTTCCCACCACCATGACCCTTACAAAAAGGCGTGCTCCCCTCTGCGCCCTTGTTGCACCCTTCAAAGGTGCAACGTTTACCACCACCATGTGCCTTGCAGAACATGGTGCTTCCTTGCGCTCCTTTAGTGCACTGGGGGTACTGACAGCGCCGGCCACCTCCATGTGAAATGCAGAGGCCAGAGAGACCTTCTGCGCTTTTGGTGCAGCCCTTGTTCTGGCATCTCTTGCCACCGCCATGTCGAATGCATAATCCAGACTTCCCTCTGGCAGCACGAGTGCACCCATCTTGACTGCAACGGCGTCCACCCCCATGAGCAATGCAAAAGTCAGTGCGTCCTTCCGCACTCTTGGTGCAACCTAGGAACTCACACCGACGACCACCCCCGTGGGCTTTGCAAAATGCAGTCCGGCCCTCAGCTCCCTTGTGGCAGCCAAGTTTCTGACACCTACGGCCCCCACCATGAGCAATGCAAAGGCCAGAAGCACCTCTTGCTCCTTTTACGCATCCCTCGAACTGACACTGTTTGGTACTACTGTTACGTTGTTGCTGCTGCTGCTGTTGTGTTAACCCGGAAGTACAGGTGACTGAGCTTTTTGAATTTGTGATTAAACTTGACGAGAGATCAGGAGAGACTGGAGCTTGCTTGATTTGTGTTGCAGCCTGGTTCAAGAAGTAACTAGAACCAGCTTCCTTTGGAGTTTGTAATGGAGGGAAAATGTTGCTGGCCTTCCAATGTGTAGCTGTTGATACTTCATCAGTGTGAAAAGCTCCAGCTATAGCCTGTGGCGCCTTCATGATACTTTGTGGTGAGGTGGAGAGCAAATGAACAGTAGTAACATCAGATTCAGCAGCACCACTAGAAAGACTTAGTTCCAGATCAACTGCAAGCCCTTTGTCAAGTTTACTTGAACTGGGGTGAGCAGACTTTTTTGAGCTCGGGATCTTCTCATTACCAAGATGGAGACTGAAGTCCAAGTCCAGGTCCATCGAAGACCCTTCATCATTTTCTCTTGCTGAAGACATTGAAGTGCACGCAGCGCCTGAGCTCCCCTTACTATCAGAGGAACTTGACGAGTTGCCTAAGCCTAGGCACAAAGATGAACCAATTTGCTGATCAGCAGATCCACCAATTGAGCTCCATTTCCGCTTGATTCCTTTTGCGGAAGGGATAGAAGGAATTGAAGAGCCAATGGAATCAAGCCGTAAGGTGGTATCAGCACAATGACCACCTCCAACTCCAGCTCCACCAAGTGTGACGGATTTGCCCAGATTCTTGAATGCATTTAACTGAGGGTTCACAGTAAACCCCACATAGCTGAATCTGGGATCCATAAGCTAATAGCTGGTACAAAAACTCCTATTTGAACAAAATCTCAATTGAAAAAGAACAGTCGCCTGACTTCCGGGCTTAAGAAAAGTTAGTCTTAACTACGGTTAGATGTGTCTACAAGAACACATCGCACCCCCGCTTACGAATCCTGAAGTATCCTTTCGATCCATTAGCAATCAAATTTTACCCCAAGTTCTTGTAATCAGCAGCAAGGAAGTAAAACTTTGTGCAGCATCAAAATCACCACTGCAAAATCATGACAGACCAACATCCTGCACCAGATCGAGTCACAATAATAAGCAAACATTACGTCTCTCTCCTTCCAAACAGAAGAGATGATCACGTCAAGAGTAGAACAGACCCAAAAAAATCAAAATAATTTATTGGGCAGAAGAATAAGCTATTTGGAAATAGTACACAATATTTTTCTTACAACCGAGAAATCCACGTTCAATGGGGCACAGTTCGAATAGTACACAATATTAACCACACTTAGGTAACTTTTTCCTCTATAAGCTTGCAGGATACTGTTCTCTAATTTTCATAATTTTAAAATTTCCCCTCTTTCTATTTTTGTAGCTAAAACTTCTATAAAGTGGTCTATATTGTCCTAATATATTTAGCAGAAAGCTCTGAACAGTTCCAAAGGAATGCTTATATTAGCTACACACTAGAAGCTAAACCTTTTTCTTCTTTGCGAATAAGCAGCTGAACTTTACAAAAGACTGAAAAAGTTTTTCTTTCACCAACCTATATTTTGTTTTCCACCGCACTAAACCTATATGTCCAACAATTTAGTTCAACATCAGATGTCAAAGGAAAAAAAGTACACATACCAACTCAGAGAGAAAGAAGGGTAGCTTTAATCATCAAAGATTCCTTTCACTAGAAGGCGACTCTTATATTATGGTTGAATAATTTCTTTAGTTCTAACTGAATTCATTTTTGTTTTTTAGTTAAAAAAAATTAATGAATTTCTATAAGCTGATTTGTCCTAGAAATTGTCTCACTTTTCTTTTTAGCTTTGTCATAAAATGTACTGTAGTTCATTTTCATTCTTGGAGGTGCTGCAGATATTTTTTGTTAGTTTTTCTTAACCATTCAATAATTTTCATCAAAACCACTTATATCCTTATCATAATTAAAGCTAGAACCTACAAATGTTCCCTTTAACCATACTTTCCTTTTCAAATACTATAATTTTTTTGTTTGTCAGGGTACCAGGTTACTTGCAAGCCTTTCTTTTCAGTTTTCAGTGGGCAAGAAGGCCTGCAGCTGGCGGAAACTAGAAATAGACCTTACCCATCTACAGCTAGTCAACACGGAAATCAAGGACCAAGTATACATAGGTTTAAGACTCGCATATAAAGATTGATACTTTTTCATCAGAGATAACAGAAGTACAAGGATATTGACTAACAAGTGAAGATAAGCGTGAAACATCTACATCCGCAGGCAGAATCTCAAAGAAGGTCAATCTTCTTCGAAAATACAGCTAAACCGAGATGTAGCTAAATGTACCTTTCAGTTAATCCATTA
Source organism: Nicotiana tabacum (assembly GCF_000715075.1). NCBI lineage: Eukaryota > Viridiplantae > Streptophyta > Magnoliopsida > Solanales > Solanaceae > Nicotiana > Nicotiana tabacum. The sequence continues at coordinate 137,283,341 of NC_134102.1, forward strand.
TGTGAATCCAATTTTCTTCGAGATCATAGACCTGACCAGAATACTTGACGTTCAATTCCCTACATCCAGAATACTTGACGTTCAATTCCCTTCTGTGCTCCCTTCCTAAGTGATCAAACAAGACAACAGAAAGAGAGTTGATAAGAGCTTACGAGGAGCCAAAAAAAGGAGCAAATGAATCAGACAACTCAACTCACATACAGATTAGATATCAACCAAACTAGATCTAAAGGATGTCCAATACAACTATATAACAAATATCAGAAGGAAATATTTGCAACATAAACATCAATTTTGCAACACCCAACTATAAAAGGATGTCTAATCCAGCTAAAAATAACAAATCTAGTAATAACAAAGATACTAGCTTTTAACTATACATCATGAACTTAATTCGATAATTACAGATTAAACCACAACTACCACCTCTTTATTTCAAAAAACCTGGTGATTACAGGGCGTTACCAAGAAATCATTTTATTGATTTGCATCATAATCAGTTACACTTTCCAAGGCCCAACTTGTGAAATTCTACATCCAACTAAAAGAATAGAAACTAGCTTTAAACTGCATCATCAAGAATTCAATTCAATTATTACAGATTCAGCTACAATTTCCGCCTTTTTTCTTTTTACATAAAGAGGTGATTGCAGGGCTCAATTAACAAAGCATAGTACTAAGTCAAGCAATCAATGAACATACAGAAAAAAACAAACCTTAAACACCAGAAAGAACCCACCTTAAAATATCCAAAAAAAATATTCCAAGATTGGATTTTTAGAGAGATAGACAGAGAAGGGGACCTAAGGCTAATTCCCATCTTTTTCTTTCACAAAAGATCGTGAATACATGGCTCAACTAACAAAACATTTTACTATTAAGTAAAGCAGTCATGAATATACAATAAAAATCAAAACTTGTATAATTTTTTTGCAAAACCTTAAAACCAGACAGAGCCCATCTAGAAACAGAAATGATAGATCCACCAAAATACCTTACAAGATATTATTTTGTGCAAAAGCCACAATAGATTTTAATAGAGACAGTAAAAAAAGAACGGAGTTTAGGGCCACAATTCCCCTTCTTTTTTTTTTTTACAAAGAGTGGTGATTAGAGTGCTCAATTAACAAACCATTGTATTAAGTAAAACAATCATAAGCATAAAAGAAAAATCAAATTGCAAACTCTTATATAAAAATAAAAAACCCAGCTGAAAGAGATGCAACATATCAAAGAAAATACCTTTCAGGATTGAATTTAGTGTAATTTACACCCTTTTCTTTTACAAAAAAAAAATTGATAACAGGGCTTAATTAAGAACACATATAAGCAATCATGAACATACAATAAAAACTAAATCCTGTACAATAAAAGCTACAAAAACCTTAAAATCAAAGAGAATCCAACGTGCAAAAAAGAGATGATAGATCCAAGAAAATACCTTAAAAGATTGGATTTTGAGCAAAACCCAGATGGGATTTTTTTTTTTTTTTTTTTTTTTTTACAGAGAGAAAAGGGGGAGATTAGAGCTAGGGCTTTTTTTTCTGATTGTGTGCGCCGGCAATGAAAATGAGGAAAATGATGAGGAAAAGAGAGAGAAAAGGGCACATGTGTGTGTAATATATACTGTGTGTGTAGGGACATATAGTGATTGTGTATGTGGCTGCTATGTGTGTACAGGTACGTGTATTAGTCAGTGTGTGTGTGTGTGTGTGTGTGTGTGTGTTTTTTTGCGGGGAAAGGAAACTGCGTGTGGGAAATGGAAATTAAGACAGCCATTGATGGTTTAGGTTGTTTTGTTTATAACCATAAATACTTTCAATTGGTAAATACTAGTGAGTAAGCATTTAGAAAATATACGTAATTGAAATTGGAAAAAAGAAGTGATTGAAATTGAGTAGAAAATAGCATACTACTCAAAAAAGATTATTCTGTCTGTTATTATTTATGAGTCGATTCCACTTAAAATTTTAATTTTTTTCTATTATTATTCACGAGTCGATTCCACTTAAAAAATTATTTTATCGATTATTATTCATGAGTCGATTTCACTTAAAAGATTTCATTCCTCTTAGATTGGGAAGAAACCATTAGCTCTACTTATAAGCTTTTTGGTGTATTCGTGCAACTTCTAATGAATGATACTATTAAGTAAAAGTTAAATAATTAAATAATAAGCATAGCTTTACAATTATATTCCCACAAGTAAAGTATTGGAAGGTTAGTATGTACACTGATCTTACTTCTATTTTGTGAAGGTGAAAAAATTATTCCGATAAACTATAAGCTCAAACTATAAACACAACAGCCATGACGAAGAACTAAGGAAATTTTTTTTGTAAAAACAGCCCAAGAAAATATAAGTGAAGCAAAAGATGTAGTGATAAAAATGAAGAATAGGATAGCTTGACAACTTTTTTCGTGGCAAAATAAGGGGTCCATGTAATAAAAAGTCCAACCAAATATTTTGTTTTAAATAAAGAAATAAAAATGAAGAAAAAAAGGCGGGCTGAAACAGTGGCGGTTGGGTCATAGCTGTTAGCTGTTACCTTCCGTGAAGGGAAAGGGCAGGTGGACTGACGCAGACGTACAAATGTTACAACGTAACTTACAACAATAAAATGTTAACGTGTCATTACTTTATTAAATTCTACGTATGATATTTTCTTGTTTCTTTCTTCTTCTTTTTCATTCATTCATTATTAGTCGGCAGCATCTCGACACCGTTCATAGTGCCTTGCCTTCCCTTTTTTCCTCTTCTTTTTTCCCTTCCATGGACCCCACAGCTTCCAATTATGACACCCTCTGGTCCCCACCCCACGATAGAGCCGTCCGATGCATGAAACATTTCACATTCACGTAGGATTCCGTTCCGGAGAAGAATCGCAGTTTAAAGGATATGATAAACAACCTATCATAACACAATTATTAATAACTGCTTCAACGACTCGAACTTTTGACCTACAAGTCACACGAATACAACTTATGCCGTTACCCATACTATAATGTACTAGTAGAAATTTTAAGTCATTGATTATGAAAATTTTATGTTATAGACGTACATGCACTTGGATTTCTAAAATAATTTCTGTTTTATCCTCTCTTATTATTATGCTTTTTGACTTCAACATACTCGTTTAAGGCTCATTAATATGCTTCGATTGAGTTTGATTCTTCTTATATCACCTTAATATTTTTCTATATCTACTTATTTTGCAGGGCATGCAGTAATTCAATTTGTACGAACCTAAAATGATTAAAGCACTATCACTAAAAATTATTCAATCCCCATGCTGATATAATAATATAAGTACTAACTACTAACAATTTCGAAGAAATTTGTAATTAAAATCCGAATAAAATCTAGATGCAATATTGTCCGATAAAATTGCTCGCAGTTTCACCTTCGTCTTTATTTCACGACGGATTAAAAAGAAAGAGGGATATGATTAAACAAATTTAATTTTTAAAATGTTCTAAATTTGTTGGGTGAGCTAAACACTGATGAAAGCTTGTGACTAGTGAAAGTGAAGTGGGGTCTGACTCCTTTAATTTTTATCACAATAAATATTGACTTTTCTCTATAGTATCAAAACATATGGAGGACATATAAACACCAAATCTATCTTTAAAAAGAAAATAAAGAGATCGATGCCAAGAAAATATCCAAGGAGACATCCTTTTCCTAAATCCTTTTCGGATATTCTTTTTGAAACCATTTTAAGAAATTGAAAATGGAAAAAAACTGAGCTACTTTTAAGATTTAAGATATATACGGTCAGACCTCTCTATAACAACATACTTATATAACAACACTTCACTATAAAAGTTAAGCTTTTCCGAAATCAATTTTTATGTTATGTTATAATATATGTTCTCTGTAACAACACTTCGCTATAACATCCAAAAATATTTGAAACAAATGATGTTGTTATAGAGAGGTTTGACTATATACCGTATAATTTTTTTTTTTACGTTGTCGGTAAACGTTTTCTCTTCTTTTATTGGATAACGTAAATTATCACTTTAATTCCTCATTTTTAGATAATGTCTTCTAAAATTTTGACCTTGAAAATATCCCTTTATGTGCCAATTTTCAATGAGAAAATGACACTGTATAGCCGCTCTAAAAATAATAGCCGAAAAATGTATAATTTATATATATATATATACATTTCTGAATGTTATGTACAAAAAATATATAAATTTTATACACTTTTTGGTTACCGAATATAAATAATTTCTGGCTCGGGCTAAAAGTGTTATTTGCCCACTTTTTTTCTAAACAAAAGGGAGGAGAACGTGGAAAAAGAGAACAAATCATATGCTATATAACAGTTGAATTATTCTAAAATTGAATTTATTTTATACTATGGTGTATAGAATCATAAATTCAGAAAGAAGACCAACCCCTTCCATTTTATTCTTTTATGCCCTTCGCGTATGAACCATCCAATGTTGGCACATTTTCAGTATTCGTTTCCTTCAATGGCCATACCCATACTTTAGCAAATGAAACTTAATTATGAAGGTTTTAGGCAAACAAACATTTATCTAGCTCTTAATTTTGAAGCAGACATAAATGTCGGTCTTCTCTTTAAATCATTCTATATTACCACTTAATTCTAGAAAATAAGAAGAAAGTTCCTGAAATATGTTCATGTATAGTTAAATTTCTCTATAACAACCTCGTTTATGTCGAAATGTGAGCTTGAAGCTCAACTGATCTGAGCCCTAATCTAGGCAGAGGAGAAGAACGAGAGAACTTTTTAGAGAGAGAAATATTGAGCAAAGTGTATTTTTTGAAAATGAATTGACTTAAGCCTTTTTTGTTACACTGTACATGTATATATGTATTTCTACTTTGACAGGTGTCCACACCTATAACTACCATCTAACATTACAAACCAACTAAACTCTTCTTACATAAATAATCCTTTCACTAATTATGCTTATCTAACTAATTCTCAAGTAATTCATTTCTCAACACTCCCTCTCAAGCTAGTAGGTGCAAAAATATTTAGCACTCCCAGCTTGATGTCTTAACAGAGATTTCGTTAATGTCAGCCCGATGCTCTTCAGAACAAATGTGTTATGTCTCCACTAGTCCTTGTTGAATCTTTTTCCTTATGAAGTGACAATCGATTTCGATGTGCTTTGCCCTCTCATGATACACTGGATTTGCTGCTATGTGTAAGACTGCTTTGTTGTCACAGTACAGACTTACTGGCCTTTTTATCTCTATTCCCAGCTCTTTGAATAGCCCTGTCACCCAAACAAGTTCTGCGGCTGTTGAAGCCATACTTCTATACTCTGCTTCTGCAGAACTTCTGGAAATTGTGTTCTGTTTCTTTGATTTCCAAGAAATAAGTGAATCTCCATGCTTGATGATGAATCCTGTTGCTGACTTCCTAGTGTTTGGACATGCCCAATCAACATCACAGTATGCTATCAAGCTATTTTCCTTCTTGCTACTCATGAGTATTCCCAATCCAGGTTCTCTTTTGATATACCTGACAATCCTTAGGGTTGCTTCCCAGTGTGATCTCTTGGGATTTTGCATAAATTGACTAAGTGTCTGCACTGCAAAGGCAATATCCTGCCTAGTGAGAGTCAAATACAAAAGTTTCCCTATCAGCTTTTGGTGCTTTCCCTTATCTTCCATCAATTCATTATTTACCTCTCCCTGCAAGTCTCCTAACTCTTTATTTGTCAACTTCTGATTGAATTCAAGTGGTGTCCAAGCAGGTTTAGATGCACTTAGTCCCAGCTCTGTAATGAGCTCAAGTGCATATTTCCTCTGGTTCATAACAATCCCTCTGTGAGATCTAGCAAATTCTATACCCAGGAAATATTTTAATTCACCTAGGTCCTTCATTTTGAACACCTGTTGCAGCCCCCTTTTAGTTGATTCAATCAACTCCAAACTGTTGCATGTCACCAGCATGTCATCCACATACACTAGAATCACAACTATGTTAACATCTTGCCTCTTGGTGAATAATGAATGATCTAAACTGCTCTGAGTAAAATCATGTGTGATCAAGGCATCTGTGAGTTTGATATTCCATTGAGTGCTCGCTTGTTTCAGTCCATATAGAGATTTTGCAAGCATGCATACCATGCCTGTAGACTCCCCCTGGCTTGCAAAACCTTCAGGTAGTGACATGTACACTTCATCATGCAAATTTCCTTGCAAGAAAGCATTAAACACATTCATTTGATGAATGTGCCAACCCTCAGAAACTGCTATTGAGATGATTGTCCTGATAGTGATAATTTTTACCACGTGTAAAAAGGTCTCATGGTAGTCTAAACCCTCTTGTTGGTTGTAACCTTTAGCTACCAACCTTGCCTTATATCTTTCCACATCTCCATTAGCCTTGTACTTGATTTTGAATACCCATTTGCAACCAATAGGGACCTTGCCTATTGGAAGTGGTACCAACTCCGAGGTCTTATTATATTCAATTGCTTGTATTTCTGCTCTCATTGCTTCTACCCATCTTAGGTCATCAGTTGCCTATTTAAAAGAACTTGGTTCATGAGCAGATATAAAGAGTGCCAAGGATTGGCGATATTGGGGCTTCAGAGTACTATAATCAATATAGCTACTCATGGCATGTGGAATCTCTGACTTAGGCTTCATAGGATTAACAATATAATCTGTCCTCCAAGCAGGATTTATTTTGGGTCTATCTGACCTCCTCAACTGTTCATCATGAGATGACTGAACTTCAGCTAGTACATGCTCTTCTTGTGGTAAATCTAGATCAACTGAGGAGTTGTTATCAGTGGAAAAGGTGTCACGAAACACTGGGATTTCAACTGTTGCCTCATGCTCATCAAAGTTATCTTCTGTTGTAGGCAACCCTGCCGTCTCAGTAGCTTGATCTAGATTGACAGGAGAATCATCTTCCAGGTGTACAGCTGCAGGTGTGGTTAAGGGGAAAACAAGATTCTTTTCTGCTGCAAAAAATTGTAACTGCTTTGAGTTTTGGTGTTTAAAAGGAAAAATAGTTTCCTTAAACACTACATCCCTGTTAACAAAGAAAGAGTGATTAGTTATATCATATAATATGTAGCCTTTGCTACATTCTGAGTATCCCATCATCACAACAACTATTGCTCTTGGCTCAAATTTATCATGGGAATTCATCTTCTTTGCATAGCATAAACAACACATTGTTCTCATATGATCTAGCTTTGGCTTCTGGAGATGAAACACTTCATAGGGACTCTTCTTACCCAGCACTTGGGAGGCCATTCTATTGATCAAGTATACTGCTGTCAATACATAATGTCCCCAAAATCTTAAAGGAATTCCTCTTTGAAATCTAATAGCTCTAGATGTCTCCAATATATGCTTGTGCTTTTTTTCTGCAACCCTATTCTGTTGGGGTGTATACACACAAGTTCTCTGATGAATTATTCCAAAACTTTCAAACATTTTCTTGCATTCAGAATTTAGGAATTCACCTCCATTATCTGATCTAATAATTTTGACTACTTTATTAAACTGATTCTGCACCAATTTTAGAAAGTTCCTTAACATCATTATTACATCACTCTTCAACTTTAACAAAAACAATCATGTCATTCTGGAATGCTCATCAACCACAGTCAAGAACATTTTATTTTTATCAAATATTTGTATACTGTAGGGCACTCATACATCAATATACAACAAGTCAAAAATTCCTACAACTCTACTTGTGTTATTATTGAAAGGCAACCTAGTATGTCTAGCTAAGGGACATACAATACAATTTTCTAATATTGCTTTACAGTCATTTTGTCCCAAATTTAGAACATGTTGTAATGGTCCAACTGGTGTATGTCCAAACCTCCTGTGCCACAGTTCAATATCCTGCTCCTTTATTGTTGCTATCAAACTTGTTTTTGTAGCCTTATTATTTTTACTGAGGGATTGAGTGAGTAAGTAGAGGCCATCTCTTTCTACCAATCCCCATCACCTTTCCATTGTAAAGGTCCTGGAAGACACATAATTCAGGAAAAAACATAGCAACACATTTTAATTCTTTGGTGATTTTTGATACAGACAGTAAGTTTTACTTGAAATCAGGTATATAAAGCACATTATCGACTAACTCATCTCATGTAATCTTACAAGAACCAATGTGTGACACATGTGTTACCCCTCAATTGGGCAGGTGCACCTGCTTTATGTCAGCATTACTAACTTCTGTATAATCACTCATTAGCCCTAGATCAGAAACCATATGGTTCGTTGCTCCGGTGTCTACAATCCATTCTCTGTTGCATTCTACAAGAAAAGCTCTAATAATACCTGACATATTTGCAGAGCTGTCTGCATTGTTTTCCTTGCTCAACAACTTTAAGATTTGGTTGTATTGTTCCTCAGTAAAAAAAGCTCCTGCTATTCCTCCTGCTGTGTTATTTTTGTCTGCTCATGCCTGAAGGCTTGCTTCTCCACAGTCTTGAGATTTCCTGTCCTCCAAGGTTGCATTGTGTGCCATATTGTTGCCAATTGTTTTTCTTAAACTTGAATTCAGAGGGATATCCTATTATTTTATAACATCCATCCCTATTGTGTCCTCTTAACTTGCACAAATCACACACGAGATTGTAGTTTTTCTTGCCTCTCTGCTGATATCCAGTTTGTTGGTACCCTGCCTGATACGTAGGTTGTTGATTCCCTACTTGATATCCAGTTTTTGTGGTCATTAAGGCAGTTGCTTCTGTTCCTTCTTCAGAAACAAACGTGTTGGTCATACTTCAGTGACTTTCCCTTTCCATCAGCATATAATAGGCCTTATTAACTGGTGGAACTGGTGTCATCATCAAAATTTGACTACGAGCCTGCTCATATAATTTATTTAGTCCCATGAAAAACTGCAGGAGTCTCAGTCTCTCCATGATTGTGACAGATTCACTCGAACTTGCACAATTACATCCCATTGGGGCTAGACTTTCAAATTCTGCCCAAAGAACCCTAAGCCTCGAGAAATAGGTTGAAATTGAGCTAGTGCTGTGATTGATTATGGCAATTTCGTTATGGATTTGATAAATTCTGGAACAATCAACTTTATCAAATCGTTCATTCAAGTCGCTCCAGACCTCACTTACTTTTGAGGAGTAGACAATTCCACTAAGCAATTCTGGTGAAACACAATTCATGATCCACGATAAGACGATAGCATTACAGCATTCCCACAAATCTGCGAGATTTGGACCATAATTCTCCCTTTTGCATGTGCCTTCAATAAACCCTAACTTGTTTCGCCCTAGGAACGCGATTCTCATCTCTCGGCTCCACACGGAGTAATTTTCTAGCCCTTGCAACTATAGAGAAATCAAAATCGCTCCAGAATTATCGTTTCAGTTCAGGAACAATGGATGATTGTGACTCAACTTTTCCGTCTATGTATCATCAACCGCCATTGCTGACCTTCACCACCAAACCTTGAAAAGATTAAAATGAAGACGAGTGAGACCACATAAATGGTCGTGTGGCTTTGATACCATGTCAAAATGTGAGGTTGAAGCTCAGCTAATCTGAGCCCTAATCTGGGCAGAGGAGAAGAACAAGAGAACTTTCTAGAGAGAGAAATATTGAGCAAAGTGTATCTTTTAAAAATGAATTGACTTAAGCCTTTTTGTTACACTGTACATGTATATATGTATTTCTACTTTGACAGTTGTCCACACCTATAACTACCATCTAACATTACAAACCAACTAAACTCTTCTTACATAAATAATCCTTTCACTAATTATGTTTAACTAACTAATTCTCAAGTAACTCCTTTCTCAATAGTTTATTCCGATATTTTTTGGGTGCTATACTGAAGTGTTGTTATAAAGGGCATATATATATATATATATATATATATATATATATATATATATATATATATATATATATAACACAAAAATAAAATACTGTTATACAATTAGATTTATAGTGAATAACTATTATATAAAGATTCTATTATAGAGAGGCTTGATTGTACCACTAGTCGTTCCAATCCTATAATTTGAGACTAAAAAGGTTTCATAATAAATATGATCTTATTATCTATATATATAATTAAATAATTTTGTATATATACATATTTCTAATCGAAAGAAATCATGGAGTTTTTGTTTTGGTTACAAGAAGTGCTTCTTTGCTCGCTTGCAACTCCTCGATTTCAGAATTCAGTTGAACCAGCAAAACTTATTCTAAGTGGACCCTGTCTATAAAATTGCTCGTAGTCTCAACTTTTATTTTATTATTTTGATTAAAAAAATCATTTTATTAAGGGTCAGGAAAGTGGTGGGAAACAGCTAAGCATATATTCCGTGTTTGTATGTTTAAAATATTTGGGGGCATGAAAGCTTTTTCTTTGATCTTTTAATTTTGTCTAATCCTTCTTTTGCAACCTTTGATTTGCTTTTTCCAAATCTAGGATGAGAATTGGACAGGTTCCTTTTGTGCTCTTTTAATATATTTTTTCTTTGGGTTTCAAACAAGAATATGCCATTAAGATTCTATGCTATAGAATCCACGTGCTTTTCTATCGGTGCATGAGCCTATTTTCTTCAAACTTTCTGCACTCCATTCAAATTGCCAAATATACCCTTCTGTTGTAAGAAAAGATTTAAATATATTTTTTTATTATATTTTAGGTTCAAATATATTTTTACGATAATATTATTGGGTCAAATATACTATTCTTTTATTAAGTTTGTACAAGGTAGACATCCAATCCTACATAGCACTCATATTTGATAAGGTAGATGTTACCTTAGCACCCCTAATCTATATATAAAAGACTATAATTTTGAAATACAATATTATATCATGGTAGCAGTAATGATGGCAATAATGGTGTAGTGGAATAAAATTTAATGATGGAAAAAAAAATAGAAGGGAGGGGTAAAATATGTTAGGGGCGCTGAGGTGACAAATCATGTGACATCCACCACATCAAATGTCAGTGTCACGTAGGATTGGATATTCACTTTGAACAAATTTAATGGAGCACATTTGAACTAATAATATTACGACAAAGATATATTTAGACTTAAAATATAACTATAAATATATTTAAACCTTTTCTAATAATACAAGAATATATTTGATCATTTTTCGTTTTTTTACAATAGTGGCATATGGACGTGGCGGAATGAATTTTTCTATTGTGTTGAATTTTCCTGGCAGAATCTCTGATTCATCGTACTAGAGTGGTTCGAGAAGACGATTAGGCTTATTCTTGCTGTTTTACCATGTTTATAGACAAAGTGATTCGTTTCAAATTAATTCTTAAAGAAATTCTCTGGGAGTCTAACCTTATCCTTTCTTTTAATTGTCGGTACCGTTATGAGCGGGGAAACCGATTTCGGCAAGATGACGAGGTCAATTTGTGCATATTTTAATTATTTTATTAAATACGTGTTATTTTTTTCGTTTATTTTTACTTGACATATATATTAAAATGAGATTTTATTTTTACTTATCACTTTATACGCATATCAAGAGAAGACGATTTCTTTTTTCTGTTATATCCACAATATTTATTACTCATTTTAAATTATTTTCTCAAATCTAATAAAATATTTATTAATTAATATAAGTATCATGATAAATTATGCACTTCATTTATTATTTTCTTAAGAGGCGTGAAAAGTCAAAACGTGTCAAGTAAAAGTGAACGAAGGGAGCATCTCCCCATCATTGAATAACTTTGCTCAACAATTTTGGACAAATACGAAAAAATGGCTTAACCTTTTTTTATTATTTTTATTTTACTGCTGTTTTGAACTCTGAGCTACACTGATTTGCCATACTCCATTATTATGTACCAAAGTATTTGTTTATTGTTCATAGTGTACACTGTACAATGAAATGAAATTTCCCTTTGATTAATGTGACGGCTAAAAGAAAAAATGTGACTTTACATTGTGTTGATTAGAAGAAAACAATATAATATGAGCTTATGCGGCATACTGGTTCCTAATCGTTACATTAATTACCAATAGTTCAAACCGAAATTATATTACTAGTATGTATGTGTGAAATAACACTACAATTACCAAAACAATATATATTTTTGAACCCATAATATTTATAGTTTAATGAGTTTAAATTTAAGAATCTAAAGATCGAATCTATCAAATTTACATTGTCTGAATCCACCTATGAACGTACGAAAAAGTGCCAAAACTACCCTCAGACTATTCGATTTGGTACAAATATACCTTCCGTCCATCTATTGAGCCAAAAATACCTCTACCGTTATCTTTCTGGCTCACTTATGCCCTACGACTAACGGTCAATGCCAAATACAAAAAAAATTATTTAAGTTACACGTGACAAATTTTTATTTGTCCAATTTTAAACCATGATCCCAATTAAATAAACCCACACTTAACCCTTTTTTTTATCCAACCCCAAAATTCGACCCATCTAAAAAAATGGTCAAACTTTTGATTATTTTAACTTCTCCATCTTTTCAACTCTACCATCACCATAGCTCCACCCCCCTCCCCCCTTCCAATCCCCCTTTCCTTCATAACAACCACACTGCCACCAAAACCATGATTCTCATGTTTGCTCCATTCCTCAATTTGCAAACAATAACATCAAGAATATTATGCTAATCGAAAGGGTCTGAATAGAAAGTTCCTAATTTTTTTTTCGATTTGATGTCCTTTTTTGGTTGTAAAATTAGGATTTTGTTCGAGGAGGAGTACCTAGGTCATAATTTTTTTATTTTTTATAATAAATTACCATTTGGGTCTAACAACTTATTAAGAGTTTGCAAAATTTACAAAATTGTAAAGAAAAAGCTTGACTATTCCGGAATTTAAAGCCCATGAATTCATAATGGGTTCTTTAATTATCTTATGTGAAAAGAAAGAAAACATATTTACCATTGTAAGTGATATTTGAATGTGAAATTAAGATCTTTTGACGAACATTTTCGAAAAATGACAGCTCCAATGGTAAATGTAAAATAAAGAGGATGATAATATATGAAAAAGGACCTAAAACAACCCCTAGACTAAAAATGTGGTGACAACGTATTTTTTTACGGAGGAAGGAGACGGTGGCAACTAAGATGGTGGTAGAATTGAGATGGAGAAGTTAATTTTTTTGACAATCAAAAGTTTGGCCATTTTTTAAGGCGGCTCAAATTTTTGGGTTGGGTAAAAAAATAGATTAAGGGTGAGTTTATTTAATTAGGGTCATGGTTTAAAATTGGACCAATAAAAAGTTGTCACGTGTAATTTTTTTTTCTTTTTTTAATTTGGCATTGACCATTAATCGTAGGGGTATAAGTGAACCAAAAAGATAATGGTGTGGATATTTTCTTGGCTCAATAGGTGAACATAAGTCATATTTGTACCAATGAGGACAGTTTTCCGAGGACAGTTTGTAACATAAGTCTGAGGACAGTTTTGGCACTTTTCCGATGAACGTATGATATAAAAGGTAGTAATATTTAAAGTTTTGCCTCAGTGGAAATGGGTATTGAGCTTGTGAACAAGCTCATCATTTTCTAAAATTTCGAATTGGGACAAAAAGGTTTCGGACCTTCTTGGCGAATTAAATATACTGTAGACAAAAAGTTAGATTTGCATCGTTTATATAAAATTATCTTTACTATGATGATCTAACATCAAACGATTGTTGTGACAACTATTGTCATGGTAAGGTCAGATGGATAGGATATGTTTACCTTTAATCAGCGGTTCGAGTTCGACCAGTGGGAGTAAAAAAATTCTGGCAGAGAGCGCTTCACTATTGAATAACTTTATACATCGCGAATTCGGATTAGTCTAGGCTCCAAAGTGAATACAAAACATCATACCGAAAGCAAAAAAACTGTTGTCATAGTGAGTGCAAGTGTATTCTGGACCTACTGAAGTAAAGTAAAGCTACGTCCACCAATGGTGGGGGTAGCTGTACATTATGCTAATGGGGATTAAAAGAAAGTTATTTCAATGGAAAAGTTAAGAGGGAGAAAGATATTAGTACAACATTGTAGGAACTGATAATGGTACGTCTTGTCTCTATATTTAGATTCGACTTTTGAGTTGTGTGTAAAGGCATATATTATATTTCAGACATGAAAAAACATGGTGGTTTATTAATGGATGTTAAAGGCTGAAAAACTATTGGTTTTTGAAATTCTCTTTAACTCTAAACCATGATTTCCATCTTTGACACATGTACTACACATTCAAAGGTTGTAAAGCTTCCTGGTAATGAAATAAGATAATTGCAAGTTGCACATACTCTTTATAAAGTGTAAAAATTTTTAATTTCGTAAGTTCAATTTATAACCGACTATAGCAGCAATTACTTTATTTTTCTGTTGTTACAGGCAATGTTGACCCGATTCTCCAAATATGCTGTCGCACCCGTATCGGATCCTCCAAAACTGCACTACTTTTGAAAAATCCGACATGTACCCATCGGCATTTTTGAGGAGTCTGAGCACCATAGGTTATAGGTCGACGTAATTTGATGGTGTTAAAAATCTAAACTATCTGTGTATAAAACTTAAACTCATGATACTGGTAGTTAGTGTTTAGTCGAGAGTTGGTAAAGAAATATTCTTCTTAAGTTTTTCATTTTGTTCTGCTGGGTGTGTTTGGGGGGAGTAAGTTGACGAATAGAAAGAGTAATAAAGAAATGTTAGCAAGCAACTTAGTTTCTTCTTTTGGACAAAGAAACACAAGTGATCAAACAATTATCCTAGCTAGAATGCTCTGATTTTCATGATTTCTTCACCTGGTTGTAGCTATGGAAATAAAATCAGGTCTAAATAACAAGTACAATTTTGGTAGAAAAAAATATAGTACGAAATAATTGTTGTTTCAACTCACAATCTCAATAACTGTCACTGCTGCAAATACTAAGAAGAGAGTACCACCTATGTAGGCAATGGCCTGAAAGAAGAGATTTGTTCATCATTAACATGTGCAAAAAACATCAAACATATCAAAACTGAAACTGAGAATCTTTCGACAAAGTCATAATTTCTCAAATTTGATTACCAGAAAATATTTTGCAAGTTTTCTATCAAAAGGGAGTTATAGGCGAAAGTTATTTTCCTTAGATCAACTTAACTTTTAACTTCGTATTACTTGCTCTAGTTAGCAGTTAGACATTATTATGAATCTTTCATACACAAAACATTCATTGAAGCACTCTCGAATTTGCTAATGATATTATTAATCTTTAGCATATGTTTTCTTTTCACCAACCAATATGTAGAAAGCATTTTCCATAGAAAGTGGCTTTTGTCATGCCAAACACACTAAAAAAGGACAGCCCGGTGCACTAAGCTCTCGCTATGCACGGGTTTCGTGGAAGCCGGACCACAAAGGTCTATCGTACACAGTCTTACCCTGCATTTCTACAAGAGGCTGGCTGCCAAAAACACTAGAGAATAGAAAGTCAAAGTTTCATTTTCCCCTCCTTTTCAGAGTAATAACATTATAAACGGGACGCGACTTGCTAAGGAAAGCATTTTTCATGTCGGACCATGAAGTTGGACTTCTGCAGTCAAATGGAAGAAAATAACTAATGCAGGTTGGTAATAGGATGACCAAGACAGGAAGTTGGTTAGGCACTGTTTGTCGCGTGAGCAGGAGATTATTTAAAACTGGAAATATCTGGTTGGCAAATTTGACATAAAATACAGCTTCTATTTTACTAATTATGTAGTTAATTATTCCAAAAGCAACTCAATATAAAATATTAGTATATGAACTCTCTTGGGTTTTAACAGAGGTTGAGCAAGTGGCAGAGGTTTTTAGGCAATATAAGTACAATAACAACAGTGGAATTGAATCATTTGATAGTATTTAAATGCTTAAAAAGAAATAAACAGATAGTATCATTGTGTACTTTTTCTAAGTCAGCAATTTGAGAAGGAACATATTCTTGTTATAGTGGATTCCAGAGCAGAAATCTATAGGGTGAATTCGTTTCGAGCAGAAGATTCAGAGGATCAAATAAATGTGCCTTGTATTTAACTATTCAGATAGAGTAATCTTACCTTCTCAGACAAGAATGAACCCAGTAATGAACCTCCTAGAACAGCCAACTGCAGAGAAATTTTTACCACCAATCAATTTCCGATGTGTACAAAAATGCATTACAGACCAATACCAAAAGTAAGAAAAAGAACTAATGCACCGAATATCGATATGGTTACATTTCATTAGGAATCAGACCATGGTACTCTTATTTCCAGAAAAGGTCGCGCAAAGTAATATGATGAAGTATCAAGTTAAAGGCCTTTCTTTTTTTTTTTAAACAGTGCCGCCCGGTGCACAAAACATCTCGCGTTCACCTAGGATCCGGGGAAGGGCCGCACCCTAATGGGGTGTGATGTAGGCATCCTACCATGATGCAAACATCAGCGGCTTTTTAATAATAATTAATATTTAGCATATCATGATGACATTTCCCTTGAAATGTTATACATAAATGATTTTCAGGATACTGTTATTTGCAAAAGAAATCGCATTGTAGCTTGTACGTGATGGCTGCAAGCAGCAATAATGTTTACATTAAAGGTTTGTATTTACCAACGTTGCAACTCCATGACCGGCTAATGCGCCACCAATGACTCCAAGAGGTGAAGATGCAGCAGCAAGAGCTGAAACCAGATTATTGTGTTAGTACTTAGACCATACTTGATGTCGCTTACCAAAACTAGGAGATAATTATAAATTAATTTA
The DNA here is from genome assembly GCF_000715075.1 of Nicotiana tabacum. NCBI lineage: Eukaryota > Viridiplantae > Streptophyta > Magnoliopsida > Solanales > Solanaceae > Nicotiana > Nicotiana tabacum. Next base: position 137,300,072 of record NC_134102.1, read on the forward strand.
ACAGAGATTGGAATCCCATAAATAAAAGGATGTGTTTGCTGATTTAGCTTTCTGTGAATGTTTTCAGATTGTAAAACATCTGGATGTTTGTAAAAGAATAGACTCCTGTACGAGTTGATTCATAATATGAACAAATGGTAAAAACAATAGTTTCTGCATCGACCTGAGTATGACTAACCTAAGGGCAGCCCGGTACACTAAGCTCCCGCTATGCGCGGGGTCCGGGGAAGGGCCGGATCACAAGGATCTATTGTACGCAGCCTTACCCTACATTTCTGCAAGAGGCTGTTTCCACGGCTGTCACATGACATCAACTTTACCAGTTACGCCAAGGCTCCCCTTCTGAGGATCACAAGGATCTGAGTATGACTAACCTATTGTAGAAAAAAATGATTTGTCTCCCCATTCAGCAACAAAGACCAATGCAAATGTGCTAACGATAGTGTTTGCAGCAGCCAATATTCCAGCACCATTTCCTGAAAATTCTGAAACTGCCAGCTCCGCCTGGTCTCAAAAGCAAAGAGGCCCACAATTAGAATAAGCTCGTTGCTGATGCCAGGAACGGTTTAACTACCAATAAACATCTTATAACAAAGCGTTGATCTCTTGATCCTCATAATTTTATGTAAATTTTAACCTTATAGATCCTCGGTAACTGTTTTATGCAGTAGGTATGTGCTTCAGAAATTGACTTGTTTTGAGTCCAAGAAAGTGAAATCAAAAATAAAAACGAAGGTTCCATTTATTCAGCAAATATGTTGTTCCATGGATAAAAACATTCTATTAGACAGAAGAAAACCATAAACAATCTGTTATCTTGTAATAGATAGGAAGTTCCAAAAATACGAAGAAATAGTTCCTATTTCATCTCAGCTTGACCATGAACCAAAAGTTCAAGTTTTTAAAGCTTTCTAGCGGAGAGAAAAAGCACGAGAAACAAAAGAAGTTATTATAAGTGCTCATATTGCTGATTGTAGCCTATAAGATATAAGATGCTAAGTCAAAAGATTATCATACATGTGCACTAATTCTACTTGACATCTTAAAATTAGAACAGTACTTAATAGAAGAAGGGATGCTGATTGGATTACCTCTTTCTGTTCCTCTTCGGCTTTCATGCCATCACTGGAGGAGGCATCAAGCAAGGTTGACACTCCAAAATACACCTGTAGCAAAATTGAATTTCAACAGACACGTCAAGTTCACATGGCATAGCGTGCAAGTTATAACGTGGCTTAAATATTAGATCATGTGTTACCAGAAGGCAAACTGCAGCAATATCATCCACTGGCAAATCATTTTCACCGAACCTGCATTTATGCAGCTGAATGCATTAGGGTATAAGAGATGAACCACCCGTGATGTTTCCTTTATTTAAAGATTTGGAACATTAATCAGTTAAATGATCCAAAGGACACCGCAAAATGATGTAGTAAAAAATTGGAGGATGTTAGACTTTAAATTTTTGTAAAGTAACATGCTTATGCAATAAAATGGACCTAATACAGGAAGGTTAGTTACAATCCTCCTGCTATGAATTGTCTGAAACTATTTCTCATAATCTGCATTTTTAGTAGGTTGGTTCTCTGTCATAATCGAAATGTATAATTATACAGAGAGAGGTTGTTAAACCTGAAAGGAAGAATGTCATCGACATAGTGGAAAGTTCTTCCAAGAACAACAGATATGATTGTCATTACCCTGCAAATGACACAGACACCGTTAATATAAAGAAAACATATTCCTCTTTTGTTTGGTTAGGTGATAGAATGGGTTTCTGAATAGAGCATCTTCCAGGATATTAACAAACATGTGATGGATATGTTATACTGACCGTATTTGAGCTCTTTAAGATCTTAATTTTAACACAAGAGTCAAACGTTATAAGAAGAACTAGTCAGGAATATATATTAACTCTTGAAAAGAAAACGATGTATTCACATTTGTCAGATACAGAAGTTAGGAGGACATAGTGAATGTTGAATGATGAAATTCAATTATTTAACTTTTTAATTTCAAACTGAGATAGGCCACATGGCTTACCAATAAATGCCTATGAAGGGTGGTGATTTATATTCTCCAGATTCTCTCTGACAACTATAGTTGAATATGTAGATGCAAGATTTCATAGCTAGACCAACATTAAAACACTTGTCTATTACATAATTCTCTTTAGTGAGAATAAGCAAACTACTGTGTTAAACTTAAATAATTGAGAACAAATGATAAAAACCATCTATACATGGTGCAGAAAGATAACGTACCCAAGTGCGCCAAAAGTCCCTAAGAAAGTGACAGCAGCAGAGTTCCTAGCTGCTAAAAGAGCCTGCTCATATAAATGAATATTCAAATTAATTGTGAGAGTATAATATAACAAATTAGAAGGAGACTCTCTTTGATGACGCACATGTAAAAGCCTTTATATCATTATTTTATTCAGCCAGTAATGTCTCATCTACATATAGTTTTTGAATGATAAAATCCCCTTACAGCAATAAAGAAGGTTTTGTCTCCAAGCTCTGAAAAAAATATCAACAAGAATGCCTGCAAAATTGGAAAAAAGAAAAGTAGGTTTAGTTTTCTGGTGGAACAATTTTCCTTCACAATCTCAAATAGAGTATAATATGCGAGGGGAGGAGAAAAAGTGCAAAACAGATGATTGGTGATGCAGCTGGAAAAAGCAAGCAAAATTTGAGAGAATTAAAGGCAAGGCTCTTCCTAATCACTTTCACGTGCTAGGTGCCGAAAACAACTGATGTAATACTTGTCCGAATGTATAAAACCAAAGAAGGTGAAAGGGAAATAATATTCTGGAGAACACCTTTGCAATCAGGAACGCATTAAACATGATATTTTCAACCACAGTTACACCTCACTATATCAGAATACTCCAAATGCATATTTTTCAATATAAGGCCAGATATTCTAGCAACAAGATTCTGTTCCTTCTTTCCGCTGGCAAAGAATCAAGTATCTGAATAACTCTGAAAGCAGTTCTACAGTTTACATATGACGCAGTTACGCCAGTCATTTTTGATTCATAGGAGCAAAAGAAGAAATAAGTCTCTATTTGTTGGAACGTGATGTACATTTGTGCTATGTGTTCCATGAATGAGAATAGAATAGTTGGCAAGATACAAAAATCAACAGATGATGCATGAAATGATTTCATTGTTATTTCTTTTCGTCTCTTATTTCCTTTCTCAGGATAAGGTAAAACAGCAGCAAGATTTCAAAAATGGAAGTTGCTGGGAGATTTTCCTAACTGAAGCAAAACCTGTGCTTAAATCTCCGAGATCCCCGAAGAAAGGAAACGACTGCAAGCTAGTCGCAACCTCTGAAACAGCACTTGCTTGTTGTGTGAACAGAAGAGTGAAAAGGCCAGAAATGACAACAGATTTCAGATAATTGATCTGTGGCATGTCTAAAACTTGAAGAACAGCAATGTTTTCGTTTTTCCTCTTCGACAATGCTGATCTGTTTGAACTACTGCATTCTTTGGAACAACAAGCCGACCTTGCAATGTAGCAGCTTTTGTAATTCCTAGTCCTGACCACCTGAGAAGTATCCACAATATCGGGTCATATATCTTCAAAGTGAGACTTAAAACTTTAACTATGAGATAATGAAATGGTCAATACATACATAAGTTCTTATACAACAACAATAAACTGAGTTATCACAACGAACTAGTGCAAATGATCCGAATATACCACTTATTGTTTTGCACCACCTCCCAAGTTTAGTTCTTCTAAGCGTTCTCTCACACATAACAATATCCCGGATATACAAGTGCAACCAATCCTCACAGCAAGTTACATTCTTTTTCACCTCTTATTGTAGCAGATAAATTAATTAGGTCAAAATAATTTACAACCATGTTGGTTCTTACAGAAGGAAGTATGAACAACTCAAAATGTAGATAAAGCAAAAAACCTTTGGCAAGTCCCCAAACCATCCATGGTGCATGCAAAGGGAATGCCGCCTAGAAAACCTGCAAACAACACAATCAGGAAAAACAAAAAGAGATAGCTAAACAAAGCACAATTGTATATTTCGCAATTCCAGAAAACAGATTTACCTAAAATAAATAAATAAAAAACGCTTCAGAAGAGGTGGTTTGCACAATTCTACATGGTATCAGGGGGTGGATGCAGTGGCAGATGTAGCACTCGGACACCGGGTTCATCTGAACCCAGTACTTTCGACGCAGGACATAAATTTATATATAAAAATCCACTAAAATTGCAACAAATACTAGGTCTGGACCCATAATTTTAAGGTTGAACCCATAGAACTTAAACCATAGATCCGCCTCTTTCCACGAGGCAATGGACTAAGTTCAAATGAACCCAATCCATAAATATAAGCGTGAAAATTCACCAAAATTTCAACAAATATTAAACTCCCAAGTCCCACCCAACCAATCATTTTTAAGAACTTTAATTTTGAACTAATTAAGTTTAAATCTTGAATTCACATATCATGTATGCATATATTCTAAGTTCAAGTCTTACTGCTACCCATTAAAAATGATATTTTCATGTCTTAATGCTTAAATTTTTAGATGAGATAGAACAACCAAACAAAAATGGCTAATATTGTTTTCATAATTGAATTTTGCGGACAACCTTCTAAATGCTGACCACTAGTGGTGGCAAAATGGATAAACAAAACAGTTATACATCCATATTATCTAATCTACTAAAAAAAAATGGGTTGAATATTAGACTTTTTAAAAACGGGTCAAATATAGATAAGAATTATATTATCCACTTAGAAAATAGATAACAAACGAATAACTAGTGAGTTTAACTTTTACATTTGTAAAAACTCAAACCGGGGTTCCTCAAGTTTGGGAGACTAGTAATTTTCCCAAAAGTGATCATATAAAGTCATGTATAATATGAATATCCATATTATCCGCCGGTTAACCCATTTTCTATAAGTATTAAATATGGGTCGGGTCGGAAATTTAACCGTTTTAGCATTACCCGTTTCGACCCACCCATAACCAACCCCACCCGCCCGTTTGATACCCCTACTGATGAGCACAAACAAGAACAAAACAAGCCCAGATAATCAAGAAAATAAAATGTAGTTAAGCTGAGGTTGTAAGAATTCATGCGCAAATTTCAACAAAAAAGTAAAAGGGCAGGTAAAGAAACCGAACTTACGTGGAGAATGCAAGAGGGGAAATATTAGGGAAAGCAAAAGAAGGTGGAAAAGTAGCAGAGGACCTAAACAAAGAGCTGCTCTCAGAAGAGAGCGCTAGGCTTTGCATTCTTTGAAAATTAGAGCAGAAGAGAAAAAGAGTGATTTTTGAGGCGTTGAGAAAGATAAGACTCAAGAGAGCAGAAATGGGAGTGGACAGAACAAAGACACTTCAAGATAATAAGTTATCAAAAAGGCGCGCCAGTTTACATTTTCCTTTCTTACTCTTATCTACTATTATCCACGTAGATTTACTCTACTTTAATTAGCTTCTCATTAAAAAAAAAATCCCGAAAAAGTTATTTTTTTACTGGTTGATAATGATGGAAGTTAACTTTTTATCGAAAATAATTTTCCTCACTTATGAGCAAACGTTATTTTAACTTTTAACTTCAGGTCATGTTTGCTGAAATATGGCTAAATTTTCATGATATTTGCCATTAACATAATATCCATTATAACAAAATTTGTGGATCATGATATTTGTCATGACATAATATCCACTATTAGGCCAAGGATTTCTTGCTATAAATAGAGGAACTTCTCCTCGTTTGCAAACACACCAATTCAAGAGTTTTTCACTCTTGTCTTTCTTTCTCCTCCTTTATTTCATTATAGAGTATTTTGTAAGAGAGTGAGTGTTGGGAAACACTTGTGTGAACCCTTTCTTTGGAGTGATCTTGTGAGGTTATTCTCTTGGGGTATTTGGGACTAATTAGAGTATTTACTCTAATTTTGTACTCTTGTTGGTATAGTGAAATTGCTCCTCTCCGCTTGTGTACGTAGGTCACCTTGACCGAACCACGTTAAATTTGTGTCTTCTTTATCTTCTTTAATTGGCGTTATTATCAACTTGCATTGTCTTTGTTATTATTATAACGTTGTTTGGCTAAATTACGCACTACCCGGTAACCCGATTCTAACAAATTGGTATCAGAGCCAGATCTAACCGGGTTAGTTTAAATAGCCAAAATGACTCTAACAAAGTCTTATGTTGAGAAATTTGACCGAAGTGCAAACTTCGGAATGTGGCAATTAAAGATGGAAGCTATCCTAATTAAGGATGGCTTAGATTTGGCACTGCAAGGAAAGGAGAAGATGCCGGATAAAATGACGGACGAGAAATTTGCCGTCATAGACAAAAAGGCAAAAGCAGGTATTATTTTAAATTTTTCAAATGAGGTTTTGCGTGAAGTTGCAGCAGAAAGCTCGTCCAAAGGCATATGGAAAAAGCTTAAAACCCTATATATGAAAAGAACAGTAGAAAACAAGCTTTACCTAAAGCAAAAACTCTACACTTTTCGTATGGCTGAAGGTACCTCTATACTTACATATCTTGATACTTTTGATTCTCTTCTTATGGATTTAAGTAATATAGATGCTGAAATCAAATATGAGGATCAGGCTGTGTTATTTCTTGTTTCCTTACCCCAGTCGTTTAAACATATAAGAGATACTATGCTTTATGGAAAGGATATTATCTCTTATAAAGATATCAAATCTATTTTGAAATCAAAAGAACAAATAGATAGAGATATTACTGTGGAAACTAGTGGGAACCAAGGGGAAGGCTTATTCATAAGAGGTAGATCCAATAAGAAAGATTCAAGTAGTGAGAAACCTAAATCAAGGTCAAAATCCAGATACAGAAATGTCATGTGCAAATATTATCATAAGAAAGGTCACATTATTTCTGAATGCTTTAAATTGAAAAACAAAGAAAAGCATACAGAAAAGAAAAATGAGCACAAAAATACCGACACTGCCGAAGCAAGTGTAGCTGCTGATGAGACTGAGGAAACTATTTTTTTAGCAACTAATAATAGTTTCAAATCTAACAATGAGTGAATTTTAGATTCGGGATGTTCTTATCATATGTGTCCCAGTCGAGATTTATTTACCACATATGAATCTATTGGAGGTGGAGTTATCTTGATGGGCAACAATGCTGCCTGCAAAATTATTGGAAAAGGTACACTCTGAATCAAAATGCACGATGGTGTGGTGAGAACTCTCACCGATGTTAGACATGTTCCTGACTTGAAGAAAAATCTCATCTCTTTGGGCACTCTATAATCTCTTGGGTGCAAGTACACAGGTGAAGATGAAGTTCTGAATCTCATGGTGCTCTTGTGATCATGAAAGCACGCAGATATGGTACGTTGTATACTCTTTTGGGATCTACTATTACAAGTGCTGCTGCAGTTTCAATATCAAATAAATCAGATTCTGACATCACCAAATTATGGCATATGCGATTGGGTCATATGAGTGAAAAAGGTCTTTCCATCCTCAGCAAAAGAGGTCTCTTATGTGGCCAAAGTATCGGAAATATGGAGTTTTGTGAACATTGTGTGTTCAGGAAGCAGAAAAGAGTCAGCTTCAAATCTCCAGCGATTCATAGAACAAAAGGTACTTTGGATTACATTCATTCAGATCTTTGGGGTCCTTCATGTACCCCATCAAAAGGTGGTTCCAGGTATATGTTAACTTTCATTGATGATTATTCAAGGAAAGTTTGGGTTTATTTCCTGAAAAATAAAAGTGATTCTTTTCTTAAATTTCAAACAATGGAAAGTTTTGATTGAGAAGCAAACAGGAAAACAGGTTAAGCGGCTTAGAACAAATAATGGCTTGGAATTTTGTAATGATGAATTCAACGAATTTTGCAAGAATGAAGGAATTGCTCGACATCGTACTGTGAGAATGACACCTCAGCCAAATAGTGTGGCAGAAAGGATGAATAGAACTCTTTTGGAAATGGCTCGTTTCATGATTTCAAATGCTGGGTTGACAATCGCCTTTTGGGCAGAAGCTATCTCTACAACTTGTTATATTATCAACCGAGCTCCTTCTGCACCTTTGAACTTCAAGACTTCAGAGGAAATGTGGTCAGGTACTCCTGCTAATTATTCTGATTTAAAGATATTTGATTGCCCTGCATATATGCATGTAAATGATGGAAAATTAGAGCTACGAGATAAAAAGTGCATTTTCCTTGGGTATGCATCTGGGGTGAAAGGATACCGACTATGGTATCCTGATCCCACGACACCAAAATTTATAATTAGCAGAGATGTAACCTTTAATGAATCCTCTATGTTACATTCTAGAAAAGAGTCTTTTAGTTCTTGTAATACAGATAAAGGAAAGAGTACACAAAACCAGGTGGAGATTGAGATTGGCATTCTTTCTGAGCCAAGCTCATCAACTTTGGAGCAAAATACAGTTGAAACTCCTGAAGTTGAGACAGAAGCTAAAATTCCTGAAGTTGAGACTCCTGAAGTTGAACCAGAAGAAGAGGAGTATTCTATAGCCAAACATAGACCAAGAAGAGAAGGTAAACAACCATTAAGGTTTGGAGATTATGTTGCATTTGCTTTTTCAGTTGCATAGGAAACTAAAGAAATTGGAGAACCATCAAAATATTCAGAAGCAGTTTCTGGTGTTGACTCAGCCAAGTGGCTGATTGTAATGAATGAAGAAATTGAGTCTCTCCACAAGAATGGTACTTGGTCTCTTGTGAAGCCGCCATCAGGAAAAAGAATTATTGGTTGAAAATGGGTCTTCAAGAAAAAGGATGGCATTCCAGGGGTTGAAGATGCGAGGTATAAGGCACGATTAGTTGCAAAGGGCTATAGTCAGGTACAAGGAGTTGATTTTAATGATATTTTCTCACCTGTTGTTAAACATAGCTCTATTCGTGTCTTGTTTGCCTTCGTTGCCGTGTATGATTTGGAATTAGAACAACTTGATGTTAAGACAACTTTCTTACATGGTGAACTTGAGGAACAAATATACATGCATCAACCCGAAGGATTTGAAATTGAAGGAAAAGAAGATCATGTTTGCTTGTTGAAGAAATTCTTGTACGGATTAAAGCAGTCTCCAAGACAATGGTATAAAATGTTTGATTCCTTTATGTTGGGCCATCTTTATTCGAGGAGCATGTATGATAGTTGTGTTTACTTCCGGAAGTTAAATGATGGTTCATTTGTGTACCTATTATTATATGTCGATGACATGCTCATTGCTGCTAATGATTTAACATAAATTCACAATTTGAAAAGTCAGCTGAAAAGTGAATTTGAGGTGAAATATTTAGGAGCAGCTAAGAAAATCATTGGCATGGAGATCAAAAGAGATCGAAAAGCCAACAGGCTATTTCTGACCCAGAAGAAGTACTTGGAGAAAGTCTTGGAGAGGTTTGGCATGAAAGATGCTAAACCAGTTAGTACCCCTCTTGCTGCTCATTTTAAGTTATTAGATGCTCAATCCCTACAGTCAGAGGAAGAAGAGAGGTACATGGAACAAGTTCCTTATTCCAGTGCAGTCGGCAATATTATGTATGCAATGGTTTGTACACGTCTAGACATTTCACAAGCAGTGAACGTGGTAAGCCGGTATATGGCTTGCCCTGGTAAAGCACATTGGCATGCTGTAAAATGGATTCTCAGATACTTGCGAGGTACTTCAAATACATGTTTGGAGTTTGGGAGAAATACTAACACTTTGGTTGATTTTGTAGACTCAGATTATGCAGGTGATCCTGACAAAAGAAGATCACTAATAGGCTATGTATTTTGCATCGGTGGTTGCGCTATTAGTTGGAAAGCTACATTACAACATGTAGTAGCTTTATCTACTACCGAAGCAGAATATATGGCAGTGACCGAGGCGATCAAAGAAGCTTTATGGTTGAAGGGTCTATTTGCGGAACTCAGTTTACACCAAGGTGGTATTACCATTTTCTGTGATAGTCAAAGTGCCATTCACTTGACTAAAGATCAAATGTATCATGAGAGGACGAAGCACATTGATATAAAGTATCATTTCATCCGAGAAACCATTGCTGAAGGAAAAGTCTCTGTTCAGAAGATCAACACTAGAGACAATCCTGCTGACATGTTCACAAAACCTCTTCCAGTGTCCAAGTTCAAGCTTTGCCTGAACTTGATTAGCATTTATGAAGAATGATTTTGCCCATTGAGGTTTTTTGCGAAGAAGGTGGAGAAAATTTACTATATATAAGCCAAAATTAGGCCAAGGTGGAGATTTGTAATATGGCCAAAATTTTATGACATTTGCCATGACATAATATCCATTATAACAAAATTTGTGGATCATGACATTTGCCATGACATAATATCCACTATTAGGCCAAGGATTTCTTGCTATAAATAGAGGAGCTTCTCCTCATTTGCAAACACACCAATTCAAGAGCTTTTCACTCTTATCTTTTTTTCTCCTCATTTATTTCATTATAGAGTATTTTGTAAGAGAGTGAGTGTTGGGAAACACTTGTGTGAACCCTTTCTTTGGAGTGATATTATGAGGTTATTCTCTTGGGGTATTTGGGACTAATTAGAGTATTTACTCTAATTTTGTACTCTTTTTTGTACTCTTGTTAGTATAGTGAAATTGCTCCTCTCCGCTTGTGGACGTAGGTCACCTTGACCGAACTACGTTAAATTTGTATCTTCTTTATCTTCTTTAATTAGCGTTATTATCAACTTGCATTGTCTTTGTTATTATCATTATAACGTTGTTTGGCTAAATTCTGCACTACCCGGTAACCCGATCCTAACACTTGCGCTTACGGTAAACAAATGACGTTTTGTTTTCTTGACATTATATATATACAATGGTGAAAATTATAACAAGGTGACCATTGTTAGTCCTAACAATTTTAGGACTTGGTTGTGTTTGATGACCCAATTACACTTGATAACAATTCATACCCACCGTTAGTTGGAAGGGTACGCAAGTGCACAAATAGTCATTTTTAGGGATGCTATTTAGAGATTAGCCACTATTAATTTTTTTTTTCCTGAAAATTTAAACTAAAAATCTCACCTTAGGGGAAATTCAAGATATTTTTGTCTTAAAAAACTGAAATTAACGACCCACCGGCTAATTTCTAAATAGCAGCCCTTTAAAATGGCTACATGGTGTCATTTCTATGGGTATAAAAGATGTACTTTTATTTGAGCTTAAGTGATCCTGATGTAATTGGGGTGAAGACAGGTACACAAATAACCCTAAAAGTGGATGATATTGAATTGTTTTTACCCTGTTTGCTCTATGGGTAGAACTTCAAGTTTAACAAGTGGTGTCCCTTCCTTGTCCCATGTGTAATATTTTTAACTTTTGACCTTGAAATTCTTCCCATGGAGCAAAAGAGGGTCAAAAGTTAAATACTGCCTTAAAAAGTGTCATATTTTTGCATTTCTTTTTGTTCTTAGGCCCGTTTAGGGGTGGCATGTGGGCCGGACCCGGTCCTAAGTGGGCTTCGCGGGCCCGATCCTAAGTGGTCCGGTCCTAAGCGGTCCCGGGCTTCGCGGGCTTCTTGTTGGAACCGGTCCGGGACTGGGACCACGAACTAGCAGTCCTGTGTTAAGTGGGCCAGTCCCGGGCCCAAACGGTCCTAAGCGGGCCCAACGAAAACTTTCTATTTTTTAAATTATTTTTATACAAGTTAGAGAAAAAAAATGGTAATAAAAATATCTAAGGCAATTCCTAGTAAATTATATTATAGAATTGTCACCTAAATTTTTTAATTCAAATTTAAAGACAAAAATATTGTAAAGAGATATTCAAAATAATGCATTATAATTTTATTATAGCATTAAAAAAATATGACAATATCTTTCTTAGTCTTCCTCCCCCCTATGGAATATATATATATACTATATATACATCTTACTATATTAAGATGTATATATAGTATATCGTAAGATGTATACTATCGAATATGGCTTATATACTATGTATATAGTAAGATGTGTATATATATATATATATATATATATATACATATATATACATCTTACTATAGTAAGATGTATACATATATATATATATATATATCATATACTATATACTATATATACATCTTACTATAGTAAGATGTATATATAGTATATCGTAAGATGTATACTATCGAATATGGCTTATATACTATGTATATAGTAAGATGTATATATATATATATATATATATATATATAGTATATACTATATTATACTATATGTATAGCTTAAGGTATATAAAAAGACAAAAATATTGTAAAGAGATATTCAAAGCAATGCGTTATATTTTTATTATAGCATTAAAAAATCATGGCAATATCTTTCTTAGTCTTCCTCCCCCTATGGAATGAGCACAACAAGGTGCTAATACCACCATTGAGAAGAAAAAGAAACTAATCAGGATGTGCCAAAATACAAGTTACATATTAATTTACATGGTATCTCTTACAAATTTCATAAATCCTTCAAGGTCCGGAGGAATTTCCGTTGGTGGTGGCGGAAATGAAGCTTGGTCATCACCGCTTCCAGGCGAAGCCTCATCCTCTGCAAGTTCAGCTAGCATTTCTTCATAAGCTTCATCTACCTCTAGTTGTGATTCAGCAAGTCCAAAATTTCTTCTTTCCGAACGGATCCAATCTCTGAAAAGTACCGATTTTTTCAAGCTCTCCCTCATAGACGCTCTATAATCATCGAGTTGAAGTCTTGCTTGACTGAAAGCGCTCTCTGATGCCACTGTTGAAGCTTGAATAGTTAAAATATCTCGGGCCATCCTTGAAAGAATCGGAAAGTGTTTTTCTTTGTCATTCCACCATTCCAAAATATTAAAGGAGCCGTCAGAATTCACTTTCTCAATTCCCTGTGACAAATAAACTTCAAACTCATTTAGTTGTGAAAAATCACTAGTACTAGAACCTTGAGAACCCCTGAACCCTGCCCAATTACTAAGTGCTCTTACTCCCGCAGTTCTTTTAGATGATTGAGAACTAGAAGAAGAAGGAGTTGGAACATTTGGTCTAGCATGATCTAATGCAACTTGATAAGAATTATAAATAGTTTGAACATTTATTTTAATTGAGGCTATTGCGTCCGCAAGTGTAGACAACTCCTCATCTTCAAGTGTTAAACCATTATAAACAGTTTCATACCAAAATTGAGGACCTCCTAATTTCATAGTAGGATTTAACAATGCAGCAACACCATAAATAGGGGGAATAGGGAAAAAATATTTTTTAAATTTTTTTCTCATGGAATCAATAGCAAGTTGATAAATTTCCCCACCCTCTGAAAAATGATCAAACAAATTTGCAAGTTCTGCAATATAAACTAAACAGTTAGAAATAGTAGGATAATATTGCCTAGAAAATTTATTTGTAGCAATATGAAATTTTTCTAAAATCTACAAGCATTTTAACATTAGCCCAATCCGCATTTGTAAGGTGCTCATCATCATCACTTACATGAGCATTAAACGTTGAGTTTATGGGGTTTCTATATTCATATGCAACAACTAAACTTTTATACATGTAATTCCATCTAGTTGGACAAGGTTTAGGAACCTTTCTTTCTCTTAGGCCAAATTCATCGCATCTTTTAAAATATTCTCTAAGTCTACTTCTACGGTTTGAATAAAAAAGCCAATTAAGAGCCATTTTAACCTTTTTCAATTTCAACATTTAAAATTCGCATACCATCACCCACGATTAAATAGTAAATATGACAAATACATCTAACATGAAAAATATTACTAAATGCAGGACTTAGTGTAGTGGTAAGCAAGGCTACAATATTTGTGTTACTAGTAGCATTATCCATTGAAACTAATATTATTTTATCACTAATGCAAAAATATCTACAAATATCCGTAATCATGCTAGAAATAAACTGCCCTGTGTGACGTGAATTAATTATTCTATAAGCAATAATGCGCTTTTGCATTATCCAATCCTCATCAATCCAATGACTGGTAACAGTAAGGTAATCACAAGTCATTACCACTTCTACCAATATCAGTTGTAATAGCAACACGATAATTTATATGAGTAAATAAATAGCGCAAATATTGTTCATATTCATGTTTATATTTATAAATATCACTCTTTACGGTTGTGCGAGGAAAACCTTTATAAGTAGGATTATAAACTTTTCTAATATAATGCACAAAGTGAGGGTTAGAAGGAAAACTATAGGGTAAGCACATAACAGTAACCATTTTTGTCAATTCTTCCCGATCTTTATTTGGATCATAATATAAAATACCACCGGTAACAGTGTTAATTCCCGGTTGAAATTGATTTGACCCGGTACTAAGGTCAGCCTGACTAGGTGCACTTGTCCCCTCGGCCAAAGCTTTCATACGAAAATATCTAGCTTTATCTTGAGGGTGTAGCAATATGTGTCTAGTCAAACTCCCCCCCTCCCCTCCCCCCCAACATATTTAAAAACTAACTCTTTGCCACAAGTTTTACACTTAGCCCTATTTTTTTCTCTTAGTTGAGTAAGAAATGGCCAAACAAGAGATGTTTCTGCACGTTTAGAAGGTTGTCTAGAAAAAGTAGGGGCAGTAACATGAGGGTCAGACGGGGGATCATTTGGATTATTATTAGTTGGTTAACTTTAGGAGCAGGACTAGTGGGTGTATCGTCATCCGGTTGCGTTTCATCAAAATCTATTTCTTCATCATCATTTTCATCAATAGTTGGATTACCATAAAGAGCATTCATATATTCATGGTTTAATTGTTTACCGGGTGCAATATTATGGCAAAATTGACTCTCGATAAATTATAATAAACTATTATCACTATCAAGAATAGCAGGTGTAGGACGGGTAACAGGTTTCGGCCGGGGAGCCGAGGAAAGTGGAGGAGGAACAGATTGGCCACTAGATTCACCACTCTTGGATTTTTCCTTATTTTTACTAAATATTTTTTTAGGGAATAAGCCATCTTAATTAATCAAGCAAAGTAAATAAAACAAACAAAACTATTATATTAAAACTTAAGAGTTGGAACGAGTTTACCGAATTGACGAACAACTTGTTAAAAAATAATTATCGTTGAAGACTTGAAGACTTGAAGACTTCAATTCACCAACTTCATAATTTTGCACAAATTGTAATAATTAAATAAGCAATTATAGAAGAATATTAGAGAGAGATTGAGAGAGATTGATGATTTTGTGAGAAAAATGAAAGAATGAGGGGGTATTTATAGTTGAAAATAGGAAAAAAATATAATTATAAAAAGTTTGGGGTAAAACAAAATTTGGGGGATTAAATGGCTATTTTGCAAATAGTCAACGGTTATTTTGGCAGACCAAACGGCTAGTTTTTAAATGGCCAAATGGTCAATTTTTTTTTTAAAAATTATCCATTGGGCTCGTTTAGAACCGCTTGAACCGGCCCACTTCTGAGCCGGTCCCGTCCTAAACGGTCCCGGTCTCGCGGGCCTCCCCTATGAGACCGGCCCACTATCCGGCCCACCACCCCACGGTCCCGGTCCTATCCAGTTAGGACCGTTTAGGCCCACCGCCCATGTGGGCTTGCGATCCTAACCGGCCCACTAGCCACCCCCAGGCCCGTTAGGCCATTTAAAGCAGTCCAAATGTTTTTTGAGATTTTTTTCTTCCAATACAATATTTGAAACTTATTTACCAAAATTGTCCTAATTTTGTATACTACCCGCCCTAAACAAGGATTACTTCAAATTATATACGATCCATTATTAGTGACTTAAATTAGGGAATTTAGTTATATCTTTTTCCTATTTTCTCTCCATTCCTCTTTTAATAAGACTCCTTCTAGTTGTGTATTACTTATTTTAAGCCATAACAAACAGAATTTCAGTTACAAAAAAGGAAAAGGCATAATTGAGTAGATTCAAAGTTTTAGCAGATTTCAAATTAAATTCAATCTCACCAATTCTGCTCGGACCCTAACGAACCCCCTTCTTTTTTCTGGCTCTCCTCGTTCTTCTGGTGTGTGTCTCTGTTATCGAATACATAATTTGCAGTTTATTTTGTGAACTCAATATTGAAATAGCTATGCCTCTTTGAGTAACCATATGAACAGACACTTTGTTTCTATTTCATATCTGGCTTAGTTAGGAGGCAAAAATTGTAACACTCCAAAAATTCGGACTAGGTGTGAACATGTTAAATGAGTATTAATGTGATATTTTAGACATGTGAAGTCTCATCGGGATGAGTATGGGTGGAAATAATTATTTTGGAATCAAGGCAGAGAGTGTGGTGCATAAGATTCGATAAAATCGACTAAGTTTATGGAAGGTTTGTCTTTTAGCCTGATTTCATGGAATTCTATTAGGAACTGGAGAAAACGCAAAACATAAAAGTTGTAGCCCTTTGAAATAGATTTCCAAAGATATATTGTGGAGCCCGAACGGATTTATGAATAAAATGTTATGTGTATTTTACCGGACAATGCGTAGTATGCGTGCCCAGATGGTCCCGTGCGTGGCCGCGCACTTGTGGCAGTGCTACTGCCCTGCTGCGCATCCAGGTGCACGGGAGCGCACTCGAGGGAGTCATTTTTAAATCCCTAATTTGTCCCCCACACCCCAAAACACAAAAAAGGTTGGACGTAGCGTGCCCTGCATCCGTAATACACTTCATCCCCCACATCTACATTAGGCACACATTGCCTGCCCTGCATCTGTAATACACCATCATCTCCAATAGTGACCTTCTTGGCATCACCGTGCCGAACTGTATCCTTAAGGACAAACAGATGGGGGTCATCATACTTTTACTCACTAATACGATCATAAAGTGAATACCGAGAAACCACACAAGCCAAAACTCGGCTCAGCTCGGAAACATCCAATCTAAGAAACTGGTTGGCCAAGGCCTGAACATCCAAGGCTAAAGGCCTCTCTGCTATTGGTAGATATGCTAAACTGCCCAAACTCTCCGCCTTGCGACTCAAGGCATCGGCCACCACATTGGCCTTTCCGGGATGATAGAGAATGATGATGTTATAATCCTTACAACTCCAACCATCTTCGCTGCCGCAAGTTAAGATCCTTCTGTTTAAACAGATGCTGTAGACTCCGATGGTCAGTGAACACCTCACAAGGAACACTATACAAATAGTGCCACCAGATCTTCAAGGCATGAACAATAGCTGCTAACTCGAGGTCATGGGCAGGATAGTTCTTCTCATGTACCTTCACCTGTCTAGATGCGTAGGCAATCACCCTACCGTCCTGCATTAACACCGTGCCGAGACCAATGCACGAAGCATCACAATGCACCGTATAAAACCCCGAACCAATAGGCAATACTAACACTGGGGCTGTAGTCAAAACAGTCATGAGCTTTTGAAAGCTCTCCTCACAGTCCTCTGTCCATTTGAACGGAGCACCCTTCTGGGTCAATCTGGTCATAAGTGATGCAATAGACGAGAAACCCTCTATAAATCGACGGTAATACCCCGCCAAGCCAAGAAAACTCCAAATCTCTGTAGCTGAGGATGGTCTGGGCCAACTCTGTACTGCTTCAATCTTCTTTGGGTCTACCTTGATCCCCTCACTCGATACTACATGATCCAAAAATACCACTGAGTCTAGCCAGAACTCATACTTCAAAAATTTTGCATATAACTTCTTCTCTCTCAAGGTCTGAAGCACAGTTCTCAGGTGCTGCTCATGATCCTCCCGACTCTAGGAGTACACCAAAATGTCGTCAATAAACACAATGATGAAAGAGTCAAGATAGGGCTGAAATACATTGTTCATCAAGTGCATGAATGTTGCTGGGGCGTTGGTTAGCCCAAAAGACATCACAAGGAACTCGTAATGACCATACCGAGTCCTGAAAGCAGTCTTTGGGATATCTGGCTTCCGAATCTTCAACTGATGATAGACTGAACGCAAGTCAATCTTAGAGAACACTCTTGCTCCCTGAAGCTGATCAAATAGGTCATCAATACATAGTAATGGATACCTGTTCTTCACTGTAACCTTGTTCAACTGGCAATAATCAATAGACATTCGCATAGAACCATCCTTCTTCTTCACAAACAAAACAAGAGCACCCCAAGGTGATACACTGGGCCGAATGAAGCCCTTATCGAGCAACTCTTGCAACTATTTCTTTAACTCTTTCAACTCTGCTGGGGCCATCCGATAAGGTGGAATAGAAATGGGCTGAGTGCCCGGTAACAAATCAATGCCAAAGTCAATATCACTGTCGGGCGGCATGCCCGGAAGATCTGCTGGAAATATGTCTGCAAAATCCCTCACTACCGGAACGGACTCAACAGTAGGAGTATCAACACGAACATCTCTCACATAGGCCAGATGCACATCACACCCCTTCTCAACCATTCATTAAGCTTTAAGAAATGAGACAACCCTGCTAGGAACACGATCTAAGTTACCTCTCCACTCTAGCCGTAGTAGACCTGGCATAGCCAACGTCACCGTCTTGGAATGACAATCAAGGATAGCATGATAGGGTGACAACCAGTCCATGCCCAAAATAACATCGAAATCCACCATACTGAGCAATAATAAATTAGCTCTGGTCTCAAAACCACTAATAACAATCAAACACGATCGATACACATGGTCAACAATAATAGAATCACCCACGGGTGTAGATACATAAACAGGTGAACTCAGAGAATTGCGAGATACACCCAAATGCGGGGCAAAATAAGATGACACCTAGGAATAAGTGGAGCCTAGATCAAATAAGACTGATGCATCTCTATGACAGACCGGAACAATACCTGTGATAACAGACTCTGATGCAGCTGCCTCTGTCCTAGCAGGAATGGCATAATATCTAGCCCGGCCTCCCCCTCTAGGGCGACCTCTACCTGTCTAACCTCCACCTTTAGTTGGTTGTGCAGGTGGGGTGATAGCTGGTGCTGTAATAATAGCCTGAGGATTCGGTGGAGCACGCGGTGCCTGAGAAATCTGTGGGGGTGCACCCCTCCTAAATTTGGGGCAATCCCTCATGAAATGACGGGTGTTGCCACACTCAAAACAAGCTCTCGGAGGACGTGGCTACTGCAACTGGCTCGGGCCTGATCGACTGGACTACCTACTGGAAGCACCCCGTACAGGAGGCACACTAGACACTGGCAGTGCATAATAAGGATCCTGGGGCCTAGGAGTGACCGGAGTACCGCTGACGGCTGGAAGTGCTGAATGAACAGGGCAACCCATATAACCTCTGCCCTGACGAGCTGTAGCTGGGGCACGAGTACCGCTGTAAGTGTCCGATTCTCGAGACCTCTTGGCCCCTCTCTCCTCTCTATCCCGAGTCAGCATGCCCTCTAACCTCCTAGCAATCCCCACTACCTGTTGATACGCAATATCCATCTCCAACTCTCGGTCCATGCTCAATCTGATGCTGGGGTTGAGCCCCTCAATCAACCGACGAACCCACTCTTGAACGGTAGCAACCAAGGCTGGTGCATGCCTAGCCAAATCACTGCATCGGACCGCATACTCTGATATAATCATAGAACCCTGGCGCAACTGCTCAAACACTGCTCCCCAAGCATCTCTAAGACTCTGGGAACATACTCCCTCAAGAACATATCTGAGAACTGAGTCCAAGTGAGTGAGGCTGCCTCAGTCGGACTATCCAACTCGTATGCGCGCTAGCACTGATAGGCCACTCATCTAAGCTGGAACACAGTGAAAGAAACCCCACTAGTCTCTGCAACACCCATAGTACGGAGGATACGGTGGCACTCCTCAAGAAAACCTTAGGCATCTTCTGACGCCAAGCAACTAAAAGTAGGAGGGTGGTACTTCTTGTACCTCTCGAGCCTGAGCTGCTCTGCCTCAGAAGCTGTTGCCCTAACCTCAGGCTGAACTAGAGATACCGGCTATATCGGTATGATCTCTGGATCCTGGTCTACCTGAACCCACTACTCGGGGTACCGGAGACGGGAGTCTGTGCTCCTCCCCCGGCCTGAGATGTGGCAGGAGCAAGTGGTATCAATCCTGCCTGAGCCAAGATACTGAACATGCTCAGGAACTGGGCTAGAGTCTCCTGAAGGGCTGGTATAGTGACAGGCGTCTCAAGTGCCTATCCTCCAACTGGATCTACAGGTGGCTCCTCTGTAGTAGCTCGTGTGGGTGCTCTGGCTGCACCACGTGGACGTCCTCGGCCTCTACCCCGGCCCCGGCCTCTCATGGCTCTAGCAAGGGGCGTGGGTGTCTGATCATCTGATCTAGTTGTAAGTGTTCTCACCATCTATGAGAGAATAGAATTACAGAAGTTCCTAATCCGAAGTTAAAATCTCGCACGATAAAGAATCAAAGAAGTGAAGCTTTTTCTAACAGTTCCATAGCCTTCCGAAGATAAGTACAGTCATCTCCGTACCGATTCACGAGACTCTACTAAACCTGCTTGTGACTCATAACACCTATGAACCTAGAGCTCTGATACCAGCTTGTCACGACCCCAATTCACACTCCGTAGGATGTTGTAATGGTACCTAGTCTCTAAGACTAGGTAAGCCTAACAATTTACAGAATATCATAATATAAAGCTGAAGTCAAATTCTCAACACACGAAATAAATATAAAACTGCAAATCAATAATTACAACTCCCAAAACTCGGTGAAAATAAGTCACAAGCTACTAAGAGCAAATACTAAGTGTTTCTATACATTAGCGTCTAAGGAGAATAAGGAAAAATAATATAGTAAAGATAGAGGGGGACTCCGAGGTCTTCGAACGCTGACAAATATACCTTGAAGTCTCCACGTACAGTCTAACTCACTAGTATCTGGTCTGGTAGGAAGAACCTGGATATGCACAAAATGATGTGCAGAGTGTAGTATGAGTATGCCACAACGGTACCAAGTAAGTGCCAAGCCTAACCTCGGTAGAGTAGTGACGAGGTCAGGTCAGGGCCCTACTGGTTTAAAAGAAAAATAAGGCAGAAGATATAATAATATTTTAAAATGACTGCGAATTTAAAACAACGAGAAATTTTAGAAACTAACAGCGCAACAACTAGAGGTAAACAGTAGGGGTACTCCCGAGGTACCACCTCGTAGTCCCAAATGTAAATATGCACCATAGGGAGGATCTCCCGAGGTACCGCCTCGTAGTCCCAAAGTAAATATGCAGTACATGAGGATCTCCTGAGGTATTACCTCGTTAAGGAATTTAAAAGAAGACAACTCAGCAAGAATCAAAAATTTCCATAATTAGCCTGTGTACGCACTTGTCGCCTCGCGTACACGGCTCTCACGTATCACATATGGTTACAACAGTTCCAAATCCTAAGGGGATTTCCCCACACAAAGTTAGTGTAACGACCCGACTTGTCGTTTTAAGAATTTAAGCCCCGCCTGGCGGCATAAGGCCCTGAAAGCTTCTTATTATGTGTATTGACTTGCGTGTGTAGTTGAATTAAGTTACCGGATGATTTGGAGTGATTTGGGACACTTGGTCCCCAAAACGGAAGCTAAGTCTTAGGATTTTTACCGTAGTCGGAACTGTATGAAGACGAATCCGGAATGGAATTTTGATGATGTCAATAGCTCCGTATGGTGATTATGGACTTAGGAGCGTGTCCGAAAAAGTATTTGGAGGTCCGTAGAGGAATTTGGCTTGAAATGGCGAAAGATGAATTTTTGGAAAGTTTAACCGGGGGGTTGACTTTTTGATATCGGGTCCGGAATCCAATTCTGGAAATTGGAATAGCTTTGTTATGTCAATTTTGACTTGTGTGCAAAATTTGAAGTCATTCCAGATTGGTTTGATGTGTTTCTACACAAGATATAGAATTTGGGGTATGATTCATGGCTTTGATGTTGTTTGATGTGATTTGAGGCCTCGAGAAGGTTCGTGTTATGTATTGGGACTGGTTGGTACGATTAGACGGGGTCTCGGGGGCCTTGGGTTTGATTCGGGGTGGTTCCGGACCAAGTTTGGGTGTTTTGATGCTGCTGGTTGCTGGTTCTGTTGTTGTTCTTTGCGTTCGCGAAGAAGGATTTTGTTGTTAGGACTTTGTTCTTTGCGTTCGCGAAGAAGAAAATTTTGTTGTTCGTCGTCTGAATTTAGAGGCTCATATCTCGCAATCTATAAGAAATTTGGAGATGATCCAAAAATGAAAGTTGTAGCCTTTGTGTCTAGTTTTGAGAAATGTAAACCATTTATCATTTGGAGTTGTGTACAAAAAGTTATGGTAGATATACTATAGGCTGTTCGGAAAGAGTTTGGAAATCTCTGTTGCACAGGGCTGACTTTGGAAGCTTATATCTCGTAATATATAAGGAATTGGGAGATGAGAAACAAATACAAGTTATAGTCCTTAGAGTCTAGTTTTCATAAAGTCAAACCATTCATCATTTGGAGTTTTGTACAAAGAGTTATGACCATTATACTAGAGGCTATCTGAGAAGAGTTTGAAAATGACTTTTGAAGAATTTGTTCATCGCGAACGCGAGGGGAGTCCCGCGAACGCGAAGAACAAACCACTGGCCAGTAGAATAAAGTCCAAATTCGTGTCATTCTTCCATTTTTGGACCAAGGAAGTTCGGGTGAGGCGATTGTTCGAGAGTTTTTCAAGAAAAATATTGGGTAAGAATTCCTAACTTGATTTTGGCTAAATTACATAAATCTATTGTTGTTTTTATCACTAAATTAGTGAATTGGGTTGAAAAATTTAGAAAACCCTCTTGGTTTAAATTTAAGATTTGGAGGTCGATTTGTTATTGGAATTGGATAAAATTGGTATGGTTGAACTCGTATCGGAATGAGTGTTCGGATTTCATGAAAATTATGTCGGATTCCGAGGGGCGGGCCCCGCGTTGACTTTTGTTGACTTTTTGAAATAATTTTTTAAGTCGACGTATTATTATCCGGAATTATTTCCGATGAATTTTAATGAAGTTATACAATTAATTTGGATAGATTTGAGCTGTCCGGAGGTCAATTCAAGCAAGAAGGCTATTTTGGAATATCAGCCTAACTTGAAAAAGGTAAGTGTCTTGCTTAACCTCGAGTGGGGGAATTACCCCTTAGGCATCGAGTCTTATGTGCCATTTGTGAAATGTGAAAAGCCGTGTACGCGAGGGAACGAGTACGTACTCGGCTTATATGTGTAAATTTTATTGAGTTAAAGTCCTCAGCATATTGTATGGTAAATTGGGTAATTGTTGGTATATATTTAATCATTTAATTGTCGTGCCTAAATCCATATTGTTGTTGAATATGTTGTTATATGACAATTTGATGTGATTGTTACTTGATTATTTATGTAATTCTTTGAATTTGTTGGTTTGATAATTATTGGAATTTAATTTCATTATGAATTTTTCCTCTGCAAATAATTAATTAAATGAGCTTAAGAAGAGGTATTTATATAATTATTAAAAATTTAAATTTAATGAAGACTTTGCTTTATGTTGAGAAATTTCTATCTCTATTGATTATTTTTGGGTGTTGTACACATTGTGTGGAGCTTTTGGCTATTTGTTGTAAAATTAATTGACTTGGTTGTAGCTTTGGAATTTGGTTGTGGCCATTGGGCAAATTGTGATATGAATTGATTTTGTTATGTTGCTGTGATAATTTACCGTGTAAATTGTTGTGTTGTGTGAGTTGTTATTTTGGGGAGATAAGGGTGGCATTTCACTGTTGTTATTATGTGGTTATAAGGGTGGCATTTCACTGTTGTGTTTGTTGGAATATTATCTGGGCGGAGCGTTAAGGGTGGCTATAGGAGCGATAAGGGTGGCTATAGGAGCGATAAGGGGTGGCTATTGGTATTGTCTGGGTGGAGCGATAAGGGTGGCAATAGGAGCGATAAGGGTGGCTATTGGCAGAGACGATATGTGATGATGTGGGGTTGTGGTGTAGATAATTTTCATGTGATGTTGTGATTTTTTTGTGTTTAGTTTTATACCTTGTGCAATTTGTCTTGTTGTTGGTAAATTGATAACAATCTGATTTATGTTAAAATTGAGAGCCTGTGGCTATTGCCAGGCGGTTTATAAAAGAAAATGTGGGCACAAGGTGCCGTGAGTAAATAATGAGGATATTTGGCACGTGAATTGTCCGTGCAGTTGTGATATGAAATGTGGGCACGAGGTGCTGTGATGAAATGATAATGATAATTGGCATGTGAATTGTCCGTGCAGTTGAGATATGAAATGAGGGCACGAGGTGCCAAAAAAATATGATGATTTAATTATGGGCACGAGGTGCCGTGAAAATATGTAAAAGAGGCGAGACCCATATTTTTATGATTATGAAATGAGGTGTCACATGGTGACTTTTTAATTGAAAGAATTATATTCAAAATATTTATTTGGAAGGATTTTTACTTAGAAAGTATTATATGAAAGAATTGTATTTGAAAGATATTTATTTGAGGAAATTATATTTGAAAAGATTTATTGAATGAATTATATTTGAAAAATAATTATTTGAGAAAATTATATTTGACAGAGAGTTATCTGGAAGAATTATATGTGAAAGACATTTATTTGAAGGACTTGATTTAATTGGGTGTAATTGTGTTTATTAATTGTTGAGTAATATTAATGGTATTCTTGTTGTCTGTTGTGCATATCACTGGTTGTTTTATCCTGCCCTTATTATTATTTGTCTCCTATTATTTTGTATATTATATTACACAGGTTATTAGACTAGTGAGTGTCTTGACTGTCCCTCGTCTCTACTCCATTGAGGTTAGTCTTGATACTTACTGGGTACCCACCGTGGTGTACTCATACTACACTTCTGCATATTTTTGTGCAGATCCAGGTATTGGAGACATCGGACTTGAGAAGAGTTAAAGCTGGATCGTAAGGATTCAAGGTAGAGCTGCTTGGTCGTCGCAGTCCCTTGGAGTCTTTTCATTTCATTGTACTGTTAATTTTAATCAAATAGTATTGCATATTCGGTCCTCGTGATCATTCCATATATTCAGTTAGAGTTTGTGACTCAGTATTACCAGTCTTGGAAGGTTGTACATTCATATTTGTTCCGCTGTTAGTTTTGGTTACTTATTTAATTAAAAAAATGGCTCCAAAAATGTAATTGAAATCGGCTTACCTAGTCTTAGAGACTAGGTGCCATCACGACGCCCGTGGTAGGATTTTTGGGTCGTGATAAGTTGGTATCAGAGCTCTAGGTTCATAGGTTCTACGAGTCACGAACGAGTCTAGTAGAGTCTTGCGGATCGGTACGGAGACGTCTGTACTTAACTTCGAGAGGCTACAAAACTGTTAGGAAATTTCCATTTCTTTCATTCCTGTCGGGTGGAATTTGTTGAATGTGAAATTTGAGCCTTTGTAATCTCTATTCTCTCACAGATGGTGAGGACACGTGCTACCGGGTTAGCTGAGCAGGAATCCGCACATACTGCTAGGGCTGCAAGATGCCGGGGCCGAGGTAGAGGCCGATGAAGGGCACGTGCTACGACTAGAGCACCTGTCAGAACAACAGTTGAGGAGCCACCAGTAGCTCCAGTTGGGGGACAGGTACCAGAAGCACCTGTTGTTACCCCCGGACTTCATGAGACTTTAGCACAGTTCCTGAGTTTGTTCGGTATATTAACTCAGGCGGGATTGATCTCTGTAACACCAAACATTCCGCATATTGGGGGAGTAGCTCAGACTCCTATCACAACTTCAGAGCAGCAGGTTCACGTTGGTCAGGTTCCGAGTGTAGTACCGATACAACCTGTTATTCCGGTTCGACCTGAGGTCAGGCCCAAGGCATCAGAAGAAGAACAAAAGAGACTTGAAAGGTTTAAGAGGTATAGTCCACCTACTTTCAGTGGTACAGCTACAGAGGTTGCCCAAGGATTTCTAAAAAATTGTCACCGTATTCTCCGTACCATGGTTATTGTGGAAGTGAGCAGAGTTGCCTTTACTACATTTCAACTGTCAGGCAATCGGTGGTGGAAAATCTATAAAGAAGGTAGACCAACCGATGCCACACCACCAACTTGGACTCAATTTTCGGAAATGTTCTTGAAAGAGTACAGACTCTCAGAGATGCGTGGCGCACAGAGTTTGAACGGTTGCGTCAGGGCACTATGACAGTGTCAGAATATGCTATAAGGTTCAATGAGTTAGCCCGCCATGCACCTATCCTAGTTCCTACAATCAGAGAACGGGTCCGCAGATTCATTGAGGGGCTCGAATATGATATTAAAATATGCATGGCTCAAGAATTGCAAATTGATACTCTATTTCAACAAGTAGTGGAGATTGCAAGGAAGATTGATGGTGTTTTAGGCGAGGAAAGGGAGTCTAAGGAGGCCAAAAGGTCTCGAAGGTCTGGAGGATTCAATGGGTTTTACTCTTCAGCTAGAACCCATTATAGCGGAGGCTCGAGCAGTCGGTCAGCTCAGTCCGCACATCAGATTACTCGAAGTGCTCCAGTTTATAGTGCACCACCGACACAAGATTCTTACAGTGGTTATTCCAGTTATCCGACACAGACTTAGTAAGAGCAGCCGCGACCTCAGAGGGGTTGTTATGAGTGTGGTGATACTAGGCATATCATGAGAGATTGTCTCGGACTTGGTAGAGGTGGATTTCATCTGAACACTCCAGCCACAAGCTTTATTCCAGTTGATACTCCACGTGCACAGTCATCTAGAGGTGGAGGACATGCGGGTAGTGGGTGCTTAAGAGGTGGAAGAATTAAAGATGTGAACCCATGTCTGTCATTTTATTTTTGGTACACCATTGAGGGCTATAAGCCCAAAAGTAATTTTTATTATTCATTACAGTGGGTTTAATGTGTTTTGGAATAATTAATTCCAATTTTTATGAATTATATGCCCTACCGGTAGGAGGGTTCATTATATGTTGTGAAAATTGTTTATGAAATATATTGAAAAGAAGAAAGAAAGGAAATTAAAAATTTCAGTTGGCACAATGTGCAACATACTTGAGATTCGGAGTTGAGGACGAGATCCTCGCATATTTACATGATGTGAAATATTTAAATCGGGCTGCAAGCTGTGATGGAAGTTAGGTAAGGAAGAGGTCCTTGTGGTGAAATATTTATGAGTTTAAAATTATCCCTTTGTGAAATTAATTTGTACAATAATATTTAATAGGGAGTCATGCCTGTTAGGCTTATTTGATAATTCTTGTATATTTTTCTGTTCATATTCAACCATTTTTGTGCTGTAAACATTGAGTTTTAGCCTATGAGGTGAATGCACAGGTGGCGTTAAATGTGACTCGTTAAGTCGGGTAAATAGTTATGAGGTCTTCATGCCTCACATTCTGTCGTCAGTATTGTGAAAATTCGAAATGAGGTGTTGATTAATATGAGATTTATTGATGATGCTGGAATTAATTATGAACAACTTTTAAGGCCTGAGATATGGTGATGATCATACATATGATGTACTTCATGTCCTGATATCATAATGATAATGCAATGCTTGTAATGTTGAGATCAATGTTATTGATATATACCTTGTGGATGTGTTGTTAGGAGTCATTTTGGTGTTACTCTGGCAGGTAGATAGGCCCATTTACAGGGGAGACTCTGCCGAAATTTTCTAAAACATTTGGGAGTTAGAAAAAAAGAATTTGGGAGATTGATATGTGTGAAAGAAGAGATAAATTATGTTATGTATTTGAGGACGAATGATCCTAAGCGTGGAAGAATGTAACACCCCCGAAAAAAATTTGAAGTACTTCAACACTATCAAGAAAGTTGATGTGTGCGTAGGCACGAGTTGCTACAACCAGTTGAGACTAATACCGTGCGTTGATGAAAAATCGGACTTTCTGAAATGTTTGGAGTGTAAGAAATTGGTCTTAAGGTTCACAAATATGGATAAAAGAAATAATCTCAAATGAGATGGTGTTGCCGGACTTACCTCCAATGCAGTAACATGGGACCAACCGTGAGTATATGTGTAAAAGTTAAAAAATCATCAATTCGGTAACCTCAGAATAATTATTAGCACGTTCGAGGATGAATATTTGTTTAAGAGGTGGAGAATGTAACGACCCGACTTGTCGTTTTAAGAATTTAAACCCCGCCTGGCGGCATAAGGCCCTGATCAGCTTCTTATTATGTGTATTGACTTGTGTGCGTGGTTGAATTCAGTTACCGGATGATTTGGAGTGATTTGGGACACTTGGTCCCCAAAACGGAAGCTTAAGTCTTAGGATTTTTACCTTAGTCGGAACTGTGTGAAGACGACTGCGGAATGGAATTTGATGTCAATAGCTCCGTATGGTGATTATGGACTTAGGAACATGTCCGAAAAATTATTTGGAGGTCCGTAGAGGAATTTGGTTTGAAATGGCGAAAGATGAATTTTTGGGAAGTTTGACCGAGGGGTTTCCAGATTGGTTTGATGTGTTTCGGCACAAGATATAGAATTTGAAATTTCAAAGTTCATTAGGCTTGAATTGGGGTATGATTCGTGGGTTTGATGTTATTTGATGTGATTTGAGGCCTCGAGCAGGTTCATGTTATGTATTGGGACTGGTTGGTACGATTGGATGGGGTCCCGGGGGCCTCGGGTTTGATTCGGGGTAGTTCCGGACCAAGTTTGGGTGTTTTGATGCTGCTGGTTACTGGTTCTGATGTTGTTCTTCGCATTCGCGAGGAGCCTCTTGCGTTCGCGAAGAAGGATTTTCATGTTAGGACTTTGTACTTCGCGATCGCGAAGAGGTTCTCGCTTTCGCGAAGAAGGAAATATTGATGTTCGTCGTCTAACTTTAGAGGCTCATATCTCGCAATCTATAAGGAATTTGGAGATGATCTAAAAATGAAAGTTGTAGCCCTTTGTGTCTAGTTTTGAGAAATGTAAACCATTTGTCATTTGGAGTTTTACAAAAAGTTATGGTGGATACACTATAGGCTGTCCGGGAAGAGTTTGGAAATCTCTGTTGCATAGGGCTGACTTTGGAAGCTTATATCTCGTAATATATAAGGAAATGGGAGTTGAACAACAAATAAAAGTTATAGCCCTTGGAGTCTAGTTTTGAGAAAGTCAAACCATTCATCATTTGGAGTTTTGTACAAAACGATATGACCATTATACTAGAGGTTGTCTGAGAAGAGTTTGAAAATGAATTTTGAAGAATTTGTTCATCGCGAATGCGAGGGGAGTCTCGCGAACGTGAAGAACAAACCCCTGGGCAGTAGAATAAAGTCTAAATTCGTGTCATTCTTCCATTTTTGGACCAAGGAAGCTCCGGTGAGGCGATTTTTCGAGAGTTTTTCAAGAAAAACATTGGGGTAAGAATTCCTAACTTGATTTTGGTTAAATTACATGAATCTATTGTTGTTTTTATCACTAAATTAGTAAATTGAGTTGAAAAATTTAGAAAACCCTCTTGGTTTAAATTTAAGAATTGGAGGTCGATTTGTTATTGGAATTCGATAAAATTGGTATGGTTGAACTCGTATCGGAATGGGTGTTCGGATTTCATGAAAATTATGTCGGATTCCGAGGGGCGGTCCCCGCGTTGACTTTTGTTGACTTTTTGGAATAAATTTTTAAGTCGACGTATTATTATCCAAAATTATTTTCGATGAATTTTAATGAAGTTATACAATTAATTTGGATAAATTTGAGCTGTCCGGAGGTCAATTCAAGCAAGAAGGCTATTTTGGAATATCGACCTAACTTCAAAAAGGTAAGTGTCTTGCTTAACCTCGAGTGGGGAAATTACCCCTTAGGCATCGAGTCTTATGTGACATTTGTGAAATGTGAAAAGCCATGTACGCGAGGTGACGAGTACGTACTCGGCTTATATGTATAAATTGTATTGAGTTAAAGTCCTGAGCATATTATATGGTAAATTGGGTAATTGTTAGTATATATTTAATCATCTAATTGTCGTGCCTAAATCCTTGTTGTTGTTGAATATGTTGTTAAATGACAATTTGATGTGATTTTTACTTGATTATTTATGTAATTCTGTGAATTTGTTGGTTTGATAATTATTGGAATTTAATTTCATTATGGATTTTCCCTCTGCAAATAATTAATTAAATGAGCTTAAGAAGAGGTGTTTATATAATTATTGAAAATTTGAATTTAATGAAGACTTTGCTTTATGTTGAGTAATTTCTATCTCTATTTATTATTTTTGGGTGTTGTACACATTGTGTGGAGCTTTTGGCTATTTCTTGTGAAATTAATTGACTTGGTTGTAGCTTTGGAATTTGGTTGTGGCCATTGGGCAAATTGTGATATGAATTGATTTTGTTATGTTGCTGTGATAATTTCCCGTGTAAATTGTTGTGTTGTGTGTGTTGTTATTTTGGGGAGATAAGGGTGGCATTTCACCATTGTTATTATGTGGTTATAAGGGTGGGATTTCAATGTTGTGTTTGTCTGAATATTGTTTGGGCGGAGCGATAAAGGGTGGCTATAGGAGCGATAAGGGTGGCAATAAGAGCGATAATGGTGGCTATTAGTATTGTCTGGGCGGAACGATAAGGGTGGCTATAGGAGTGATAAGGGTGAAAATAGGAGCGATAAGGGTGACTATTGTCAGGGACGATATGTGATGATGTAAGGTTGTGGTGGTGATAATTTTCATGTAATGTTGTGATTTTCTTGTGTTTAGTTTTATACCTTGTGCAATTTGTCTTGTTGTTGGTAAATTGATAACAATCTGATTTATGTTGAAATTGAGAGCATGTGGCTATTGCCAGGCGGTTTATAAAAGAAAATGTGGGCACGAGGTACCGTGAGTAAATAATGAGGATATTTGGCACATGAATTGTCCGTGCAGTTGTGATATGAAATGTGGGTACGAGGTGCTGTGATGAAATGATAATGATAATTGGTATGTGAATTGTCCGTGCAGTTGAGATATGAAATAAGGGCACGAGGTGTCGGGGAAATATGAAAAAGGGGCGAGACCCGTATTTTTATGATTATGAAATGAGGTGTCACATGGTGACTTTTTAATTGAAAGAATTATATTCAAAATATTTATTTGGAAGGATTTTTACTTAGAAAGTATTATATGAAAGAATTGTATTTGAAAGATATTAATTTGAGGAAATTATATTTGAAAAGATTTATTGAAAGAATTATATTTAAAAAATAATTATTTGAGAAAATTATATTTGAAAGAGAGTTATGTGGAAGAATTATATGTGAAAGACATTTATTTGAAGGACTTGATTTAATTGGGTGTAATTGTGTTTATTAATTGTTGAGTAATATTAATGATATTTTTGTTGTCTATTGTGCATATCACTGGTTGTTTTATCCTGCCCTTATTATTATTTGTCTCCTATTATTTTGTATATTATATTGCACAGGTTATTAGACTAGTGAGTGTCTTGACTGTACCTCGTCTCTACTCCATTGAGGTTAGTCTTGATACTTACTGGATACCCACCGTGGTGTACTCATACTACACTTCTGCATATTTTTGTGCAGAGCCAGGTATTGGAGACATCGGACTTGAGAAGAGTTAAAGCGGGATCGTGAGGATTCAAGGTAGAGCTGCTTGGTCGTCGCAGTCCCTTGGAGTCTTTTCATTTCATTGTACTGTTAATTTTAATTAAACAGTATTATATATTCGGTCCTCGTGATCATTCCATGTATTCAGTTAGAGTTCGTGACTCAGTACTACCAGTCTTGGGAGGTTGTACATTCATATTTGTTCCGCTGTTAGTTTTGGTTACTTATTTAATTAAAAAAAATGGCTCCAAAAATGTAATTGAAATCAGCTTACCTAGTCTTAGAGACTAGGTGCCATCACGATGCCTGTGGTGGGATTTTTGGGTCGTGACAGTTAGATAAGTCACTTACCTCAAATCTCGCTCAATCAATCGGTAAGAATGCCTTTCCCTCGATTTTCTGACTCCAAATGGCCCAAATCTAGCCAAAAGCAATTACATATCATGAATAAAGCTACAAGAAACTAATTTAAATCATAAATCTACGACTTTAGCAACGAATCAAAAAATCGCCCCAAAAGATCGACCCGAGCCCACGTCTCGGAATCGGGTAAAGTCACAAAATACGAACATCCATTCGATAGAGAGTTCACCGATACTAAAATTACTAAAATCCGACATCAAGTCGCCACTCAAATCCTCAAATCAAACTCTTCAAACCTCTAGCCTCAAACTCCCAAATTTCAACTTAAATACACCCTAACTAGGTGGGAAAATCAATGGGGAAACATACCTCAAAAAATCCCTCAAAAATGCTCTTAAAAATAGCCAAACCCGAGCTTAAAATGTCCAGTAATGATAAAAATCACGAACCCTTGCTTTTAAGTGTTCTGTCCAGCATTTTCGCTTTTGCGGTCCAAAATCTGCTTCTGCGGTACCGCTTCTGCAGTGAAGTCTCCGCATGTGCGGAGTTCACATAAACCCCCAGGTTCTGCACCTGCGCGCAAATCTCCGCATCTGCGGATGCGCTTATGCGGTCCCTCGTCCGCTTCAGCGGAAGCCTTGGCCTCCCCAGCACCCTCACTCACTCCGCTTCTGCGATCACTTTTCCGTGCATCTGCGATCTTCCTATCGCATCTGCAACCACTGGTCATCCTCCTCGCCCTCGCATCTGTGACTCAAAGCTTGCTTATGCGATACCGTACCTGCATCCAACCCTTCAGCAAGTGCGATGACACCAGAACCAGCCCAGCATCAGCTATTCCTCTAAGTCCAAAAATGATCCGTTAACCATTCGAAACTCACCCGAGGCCCCCGGGACCTCAACCAAACATACCAACATGTTCTAAAACATCATACAAACTTAGTCAAACCCTTAAATCACATCAAAAAATGCTAAAAACATGAATTGCGCATCGATTCAAGCCTAATGGAGTTTAGAACTTCAAACTTCTATATCCAACGTCGAAACATATCAAATCAAGTCCGATTGACCTCAAATTTTGCACACAAGTCATAATTGACATTACGGACCTACTCCAACTTTCGGAATAGGAATCCGACCCTGATATAAAAAAAGTCCACTCTCGGTCAAACATTCCAAATATCATCCCATTTTCCAACTTTCGCCAGTTGACGCTAAAATGACCTACAGACCTCCAATTCAACATTCGAATATGCTCCTACGACCAAAATTACCCTACCGAGCTATAAGAACCGTCAAAACTCTATTCCGGAGTCGTCTTCACACAATTCCAACTACGGTCGATTCCTACGACTTAAACTTCCATTTTAGGCACTATGTGTCCCATTACACACCGAAACCAAAAAAAAATCCTCCCGGCAAATCATAAAACCCAAAAATGAAATAGAGGGAGCAATAATTAGGGGTTCGGGGGCTAATACTCTCAAAACGACTGGTCGAGTCGTTACAGTAAATCCTCTAAATCATTAGATATTCGATTGGGACATCATTATTGAGAAAAGAAACCCTAGAACTCGAATTCAAGAGGATTGAACATTAAAAAGGTAATATATTCACCCTCTAATTGATTATAGCATTGGATTAATGATTATATACTCTAGTTCATGGGATATGAGTTGATGGGTTTGATTGAAAATCATGAATGATTATAGGTTTGGGTTGTTGATTGTTGATTATTGATTAAGGAAGTTGTTTATCTTATGGATGATGAAGAATGGTATTGATTATAGAAAGTTGAGATTTTAGAATTTTCTAGGAGTAAGAGAATGAGATATTGGGGGGGGGGAGGGGGGTAGAAACACTATTATTGAGGGCTATGAAGCTTTATACCCACCAAGTGTTTGATAAAATGCCTAAGTTACCAAAACATGAGTATTACTACTAATATGGAATCCCTTTGACTTGTATATAGATTAAAGTTGAAAGGGGTGGCGAATGTTGTATTACGCTCAAGAGCAGGAAGTTAAGGTATGTGAGGCTAACTCTCTATGTTTGGGAATGTTAATGATTCTCCCTACACTACGTTTCTTTTACGACTTTACTAATTGCCTCAGAAATATAGTTAAGCCTAGTTCCCTAAATAATTGCAGAACTTCTATTCTCTAGCTTCGTAACTCGTTCATGACTTTCATTCTGAACGTTGTAAGCTCAGTGCGTAATCATTATAGACTTGGGGTTTGATGCCCATGAGTCTCAGTCCAGATTACTCAGCATGTCATAAATAATTGAAGTTTCAGTTTTCATAATCAATTCAAGAATACATGTCTCAGTCTAGTCCTATTCAGTATTCCAGTATCATGTAACTTAATATGATTCAGTATTTCAGCATTACATATTGCAGTATGATTCTCAGTTCCTGAATTTAAATCCCTGAATATTGAACACCTGTATTGGTCCTGAGGCCGTAATTTATATGCTTTATGCATACTTGGGCCTGAGGCTGTAGTTTATGCTTTATGCATGTTTGGGCCTGAGGCCGTAGTTATGTATACGTATACTTGGGCATGAGGCCGTAGCTTGTGCACATATATATTGGGCCCGAGGCTGTAGTTTATTCAGATAAACAGATTGTTCATCATTCAGAAGAGGGAGTATTCATATCCTTACTTCCTTTGTTCAGTTATCAGTTATCAATTATCATTTCAGTTATCAGTTCTCTATTATCAGCTCAACTTCAGTTTCAACATTTACAGTTCTTTCTTTCAATTGCTTTACATACCAGTGCAATTCAAATGTACTGAAGTCCCTTTTTCTTGGGCCTGAAGCCATAGTTAATGCTTTATGCATCTTTGGGCCCAAGGCCTCAGTTTGTGCTAGGATTCTCGTACCAGCTATTTGGTGATCCCCAGTTCTTTCGGGACATTATCATTACCTTACAGTCTTCAGTATTTTCAGACAGTCAGTGTTTTCAGTACTTCATTAGAGGCTTCATAGACTAGAGTAACAGTTAGACAGAGTCACAGGCTTTTTATGTTAAGCTATGTTGGCTACAAATATGTTTCAGAATTGTATTAGTATTTCTGCACTTTGATTTATATCATCCAGACTTTCAGTATATCAGCATGTGTTAGTTTATCTTTCGCATTCAATATGTTATAATATCACATGTTGATTCAGCCAGCCAGTTCGTTCGCTCGGTCGCATCATGCATGTAGTCAGGTGCCGGGTGCCGTGTTACGTCCAGACCCAGGTTCGGGGCGTGATAAAAATTAAACTATGTGAACCCAAAAGATTGGGTCGTTTGGAACTCACTTATACCAAGACCTTTCGAGTGGGAAAATATTAAATTCAATCGCCTCCAAACTTCGGATTCAACTTTGCATTAGTATTTCCAACAAGAATCTATGTTACCCAGTTAATTTCTCACACAAAATTCAAATCTCACATAAAACTCAATTTCTCCGAAGTGCAACAATGGCGCTTTTAATATGAAACTCGAAATTTCTCCACCCAAATCATTCAGTTCCCATCAATATTCAAGTTTTTCCATTCAAACAAATATGAATCAGTGCACATGAGTCAATTTGGAATTCATTCTCTACTATTCTTTTCTTAATAAATCAACTGAGAAAAAGAACAATGTATGGTACATCAACATACAAATTAAAAATAAATTTCGTATAAATTTAATGCAAATTTGAATATCTACAATAGCATACATAGTCATACAACTAATTATATATTATACAACTTATTTATAACTTATCTACAATTTTCATACATTATTTCTACATAGTTAAATACAACTACAATATCATACAACTTAAATACAAATTTTATACAATATGTATTTTGTATATTTTGCATCTGATTTATACATAGTAAAAATAAATTTCATACAACTAATTATATATTGTACAACTTATTTACAACTTATCTACAATTTTTATACGTTATTTTTACCTAGTTAAATACAACTATAATATCATACAACTTAAATATAATTTTTATATAATTTTTATACAATGTCTTTTGTATATATTTTGTATCTGATTTGTATATATTTTGCCTGTAGTGTGTGCTTCTTCCTCTCTAAAATTCCAATAAAAACTTACTCTCTAATACAATTTTGATACATATCAACAATTTTATGTAAAAAGATAGTATTGAAAACTTAAATACAAATTTTATACAACGATTCATACATTATATAATTATTTTACAAATTTTATATAACGATTCATACATTATACAACTATTTTTCAACTTTCATACAATATTCAAATAAAAATATATATATAACTACAACAGAATATAATTTACATACAATTATAATACAACTTTACTACAATTTCGTAAGTATATTGTATGTCATGTGTTCTTCTTCTTCGAGTTTCAATCTGAAATTCAGCCAAAATCAAGTCTAATCTTCACCAAAACACCCTCAAAATTGAGAAATAAACTCCAAACAATAATTCTAATTGTTTGCAACAACGCCAAATCCAAACAAATAATGGTTTTTGAAAACCCAAATTCGATTTCAAAGCTTCAAAGCTTTTTAATGGCTATCAATGGTGGAGAGTCAAACACCTTCAAAATTTATAATCCTACAGAGAATTAGGAGAGATTAAAGTCTCCGCATATGTTATAACCCAACTAAAGCGAAGTGAATCTTTAGGCTTTTCAATTTTAACTTCCTTGAGCATTTGTCTTTTTAAATCATAAACTGATATTCCTTATGAGTCTCACTACTAAAAATCTGCTAAAAACCGACCAAATATTTCCGACCAATGTTGGTCGGTCAAAAAAAGCGACCAAAAACCGTCTAGGTTGGACGGGAACTGGGAATTTTTTTTTTTATATTTTTTAAAAACTAAATACCGACCAACGTTGGTCGGTAAATTGGTCAACGAATTGACCCAGCTGGTCAGACAAGAAAATTTTGGATTACCGACCAACGTTGGTCGGTAATCTGGATCCAATTTTTTAAATTTTAATAATTATTTTATTATTTAAAATATTTTATAATATTTAAGAATTTATATTTAAAATTACCGACCAACGTTGGTCGGTTAATGTAGGGGAAGCATTTACCGACCAACTTTGGTCGGTAATTGTTATTTTCTGCAAAATAACCGACCAAAGTTGGTCGGTTATTATGTCAACATTGGTCAAACTTTCGAATTACTTTTATATTTACTATCTAAATAATATAAATGTAATTCGTTAACACTTTTGTAATACAAATAATGAATACACTAACATATACTATATATAACATGCTATTTGTAAATTGATTCATCGACTTATAACTTACTTAGATGCATCGATGAATATTAAAAACAAAACGTTTGACCTATATCGACTAATAGTAAAAACAAAACGTCTCGACCTATATCGATTAATCTAGCTATGCCATGCATTATTAGTGATGAATGCATTATTAGTGATGAATGAATGAAAAATAAAAGAATTAATACTAAACATCTTTGACATATATATATGGATCACAAATTAAATAAACGAAAGAAGCTATTAGTATTAAGTAAACGAGTTAAATTAATAGGTCAAACATGGTCAAACTTTAACAAGCTATATATATACACACTAACATATACTATAACAAGCTATATATATATAGTTAAAGTATTACAGTGAAGTGTGTTTGTGTGTGTATATATATACATATACATACATACATACATACATATATATATATATATATAAGAACACGAAGCGCTAGGACCACATGGTCGGGTTCTTTTAGGGATAGACTTGGGAAGATACTAATTAGTATATATACTTTATCATCAAATATATCTATTTGTAAATTGATTCATCGACTTATAACTTACTTAGATGTATCGATGAATATTAATCGATGATTTATCAAAATGTCTCGACCTATATATCGATTAATCTGTGTCATGCATTATTAGTGATGAACGAATGAAAAAAGAAGTTATTAGCATCAATTACAATATAGTGTATGTGTGTGTGTGAGAAATTACTCACATACTTAATTATAACTTAGAAAATTTACTTAGATAGATGCTATTATAATTTATTAAAATTAAATAGTTAATATAATTATTTATAAAGATTATGCTTATAGTTTATAATTATTTATAATAATTGCATAGTTAAATAAAATAAATACTTGTAGTTATAATATTTTTTTTATAGTTTATAATATTTTAAGAAAAAAACACAAAAATAAAAGAATTTAATTTTTTTTATAAAAAAACCGACCAAAGTTGGTCGGTTTTTGGTCAAACGGTCAACACTTAATGTACCGACCAACTTTGATCGGTAATTCTGAAATCAGAGAATTGAAAAACGGGGGAAACCCCCATTTCTCTCTTATTTCCCCCTCTCTTCTCTATTTCCCTCACTCAAAACCTTCCCCTCTCCTTCTCTATTTCCCTCACATGAATCCCATTCCCCATCCCGCGTCGCCACCGCCCAGCCGTCGCCGTCGCCGTCGCCGCTGCCACTGCCGCCCCTCTCCTTCTCCATCTCCTAAAAATTCTAGGTTTGAATTACAACCCATTTATTTATTATTTTTAGGTTTTGTTAATTAGTTATGAATTAGTTTCAATTGATTAGTGTTTCAATTATTTGAACATTGCATTTTATTGAGGATTAGGGTTTAGGTCTTGTTTTAATTAGTTTTATTAACTAATTAGTTTTGTTAATTAGTCAATTAGTTATGAATTAGTTTTAATTGATGAGTGTTTCAATTTTGAGTTTGTATTGTCTTGAATAGTTTAGTTAGAATTGAATTATTAACTTTGTATTGTCATGAATAGTTTAGTTAGAATCTAGGGTTTACGATTTGTTCTTGTGAATCGAACTTTTAGGGTATGGGTTGAATTTCTTTAGTTTAGTTAGTTTATGTTTAAACTCGTAGGATATGAATTGAAATTTTAGTTTTTAGGATTTGTTCTTGTGAATTGAACTTTTAGGATATGAATTGAACTTTTAAGATATGAATTGGACCTTTTGGATATGAATTGAACTTTTAGGATATAAATTGGTGTAATTAAAAAAAATAATTATCTTGAATTAACTAAAAAAGATATAATTAATTTATAATTGTAGAATAAATTAATTTGTTCTTGTGAATTGAACTATTAGGGTATGGGTTGAATTTCTTTAGTTTAGTTAGTTTATGTTTAAACTCGTAGGATATGAATTGAAATTTTAGTTTTTAGGATTTGTTCTTGTGAATTGAACTTTTAGGATATGAATTGAACTTTTAAGATATGAATTGGACCTTTTGGATATGAATTGAACTTTTAGGATATAAATTGGTGTAATTAGGAAAAAATAATTATCTTGAATTAACTAAAAAAGATATAATTAATTTATAATTGTAGAATAAATTAATTTATTCTTGTGAATCGAACTTTTAGGGTATGGGTTGAATTTCTTTAGTTTAGTTAGTTTATGTTTAAACTCGTAGGATATGAATTAAAATTTTAGTTTTTAGGATTTGTTCTTGTGAATTGAACTTTTAGGATATGAATTGGACCTTTTGGATATGAATTGAACTTTTAGGATATAAATTGGTGTAATTAGAAAAAAATAATTATCTTGAATTAACTAAAAAAGATATAATTAATTTATAATTATAGAATAAATTAATTTGTTCTTGTGAATCGAACTTTTAGGGTATGGGTTGAATTTCTTTAGTTTAGTTAGTTTATGTTTAAACTCGTATGATATGAATTGAAATTTTAGTTTTTAGGATTTGTTCTTGTGAATTGAACTTTTAGGATATGAATTGAACTTTTAAGATATGAATTGGACCTTTTGGATATGAATTGAACTTTTAGGATATAAATTGGGGTAATTAGAAAAAAATAATTATCTTGAATTAACTAAAAAAGATATAACTAATTTATAATTGTAGAATAAATTAATTTGTTCTTATTTTATTTGTATAGATGGAACATCGTACTTGGATGTACAATAGGAATTATCCTAATCGGCGGGGATTGCAGGAGGATTTTGTAGAAGGGGTTAATGACTTTATTAGACATGCAATGTCACTTCCACCATACCAAAGTGAAGGAGTAATTAGGTGCCCTTGTGTCAGGTGCGATTGTATGAAGTTTAAAAAATCGGAGGAAGTTAAGCTTCATCTTTATAGGAAGGGGTTTATAGAGAATTACTTTGTGTGGACTAATCATGGAGAGATCGATGGTAGCCGTGGGATATTTCATAACATGGTTATTGGTGAAAGTAGTAGGTCGGTGGAGAATACAAATCTTGATTCTAGAATTCAGGATATGGTTGCGGATGCTTTTGGGATGCACTTCGGGAGTGAGCCCAATGAAAATGTTGAACAAACTCCTAATGATGACGCAAAACGTTTTTATGAACAGTTAGAGGAAGCTAGTCGTCCACTACGTGAAGGAAGTCCGCACTCTGAGCTGTCTGTTGCAGTTAGATTACTAAGTATCAAATCTAATTGGAATATTTCTCAAGCAGCCATGGACTCTTTCATTGACCTTATGAGTGAACTAGTTGACCCTAATATCAACTTACATGGTGATTTCTATAAGGCAAAGAGATTGGTTTCTAAGTTAGGACTTTCGTCAATGAGAATTGATTGTTGTGAAGATGGTTGCATGTTATATTATAAAGATGATGCAACTTTAGACAGTTGTAAATTTTGCGAAAAGCCTCGTTTCAAGAGGCTTTCCAGCGGGAATATGGTCGCTGTCAAGGCAATGCATTATTTACCTCTTATACCTAGGTTAAAGAGAGGTTATATGCGTCGATGAGTTCTGCTCCTCATATGAGATGACACTTTGAAAATAGAAGACCACCTGGTGTTATGTGTCATCCTTCAGATGGAGAAGCTTGGAAGCACTTTGATAGGACATATCCAGATTTTGCTAGTGAACCAAGGAACATTCAGTTAGGTCTGTGTGCAGATGGCTTCACGCCTTTTTCTATATGTGCGACACCATATTCATGTTGGCCTGTCTTTCTTACACCTTATAATCTACCACCTGAGTTGTGTATGACTAGTCCATTTAAATTGTATTATCCCCGGTCCACGTAATCCGAAAAGTTTGATTGATGTATATTTGCAACCTTTGATTGATGAGCTAAAACAATTGTGGTATGATGGTGTTGAAACATATGACATATCAACCAAGTGGAATTTCAATTTGCGTGCTAATTTAATGTGGACTATTAATGATTTTCCTGCGTATGGAATGTTTTCTAGGTGGATGACTGCTGGGAAGCTAGCTTGTCCGTACTGCATGGAAAATAGTAAAGCGTTCACTTTGAAACATGGCCGAAAGCAATCATGGTTTGATTGTCACCGTCAATTCTTGCCCGATGATCATGAGTTTAGAAGGATGAAAAATGCATTCAAAAAGAATAAAGTGGAATATGATTCTCCACCTCCAATACTTTCAGGTGAGGAAATTTGGGAGAGGGTCCAGAGCTTCAGTAAAGTTACTGAGGCTCCACCTTATAGATTCTCCGGATATGTGTTAATCATAATTGGGCGAAACAGAGTATATTTTGGGAGTTGCCTTATTGGAAGGATAATCTTCTCCGACACAACCTTGATGTCATGCATATTGAGAAGAATTATTTTGATAATTTGTTCAACACAGTGATGGATGTTAAAGGTAAAACAAAAGATAACCCGAAGGCTAGAATGGACTTATAAGAATCTTGCAGGTGGCCTGAATTATACTTGCAAACAGCAAGCAATGGTAAGGTGTTCAAGGACAAAGCAAGTTACACATTCAATTTGGAGGAAAGACGACAAATTTGTGATTGGTTTACGAAATTGAGGATGCCTGAGGGTTATGCGTCGAATCTTGGAAAAAAAGTAGATATGGAGGTAAGGAAGTTGAGCCATTTGAAAAGTCATGACTGCCATGTTTTCACGGAGACCTTAGTGCCTATTGCATTTTGTGGTTTGCCTAAAAGAATCTGAAAACCCATCACAGAGATTAGTTTATTTTTCAAAGACTTGTGTTCTACCACATTAAGGGAAGAAAACCTACTTCGGATGGACCAAAACATCCGTATAATTTCTAGTAAGATGGAAAAAATATTCCCATGTGGTTTCTTTGATGTGATGGAACACCTTCCAATACACCTTGTACACGAGGCATGACTTAGAGGGCCTGTTCAATGCGGATGGATGTATCCCTTTGAGAGGTAATATTATAAGTTTGATGTAATATTCTATTTTATTTGAATGTTCTTGGCTAACATGAGATTATGTAGGACAATTGGCAAATGCAAACAATTTGTTAAGCAGAGAAATAAGATTGAAGGATCTATATGCGAAGCCTATCTTGCAAAGGAAACTGCACATTTTTGTTCTTATTATTTTGAGAGTAACATGCCATGTTCTAGGAATAGGCCCAATAGGCACACGGTCGAATGTGTGAATGATCCATTATATCCACCAATGTCCATATTCAATCAACCAGGCCGATGTTCTAAGGATGTTAGAAAGAAAAGTTTGAGTAATATGGAGTACAAGTCAGCTACACTTCATGTGTTGCTAAACTGTCCCGAAGTTGTACCATTTCTTAAGTAAGTATTGATTTATTAGTTATCAAAATGTAAAATTTACTGTGACTACATTTTGATGCAACTACTAAAAATATTTGATATGTCACAGTCACTTCGTGGGTCAATTTGGCCATGATGCTGTGTATACGAGATTTGATACGTGGTTCAAACAGTTTGTAACGTGGTTCAAACAGTTTGTAAGTGTATATATATATATATATATATATGTAGTGAATGTATAAAAATTGATTCATAAGTTGTGCTAACTTATGAATTTTTTTAACTCTATGTAGGTAAATAATTCAAATAATGGTGTAAATCAATTTTTGAAAGATATATCTTGGGGACCTGGGCTTCAGGTCACAACAATGTCTAAGTACGTAGTGAATGGTTATAATTTTAATACAGATAATTGCTCTAAAAATAAAAATAGCAACAACAGCGGGGTGTGGGTTCAAGGTGGTGATGGCAACCAAGTTGGAGATATTGATTATTATGGTGTGGTCAAAGAAATATTACAATTAGAATATACAGGTTGGCCATATAAGAAATTGATACTCTTTAGATGCAAGTGGTTTGACCCAAATCTAACAAGAGGTACAAGAGTACACAACCAATACAACATAATTGAGGTTAATCATATGAGGGAGTATAATCGCTATGATCCTTTCGTAATTGCACATAACGTTAGGCAAGTGTATTATGCTCCTTATCCATTGCGGCGGAATAAGTCCGATTGGTGGGTTGTAATAAAAACTAAGCCTGTAGGTAGGGTGGAAGTCGAGAATGTGTTAGATGTTGCATATCAAAATGATATCTCCAATGTTCACCAA
Source organism: Nicotiana tabacum (assembly GCF_000715075.1). Lineage (NCBI taxonomy): Eukaryota > Viridiplantae > Streptophyta > Magnoliopsida > Solanales > Solanaceae > Nicotiana > Nicotiana tabacum. The sequence continues at coordinate 137,343,288 of NC_134102.1, forward strand.
ATAGTGGATGATCAGTTAGAAAATGATTTGGAACATCCTGAACGTATATTGGAAGAAGTTGATATAAATGAAGTAACAATTATAGAAAATGAGGATGAAGAATCAACTGATGAAGCTCAAACAAGTGAGGACGAAGAATTCTCGGACGAGGAACAATACGTCGATGGGGATTAAAAAGTTAGTTTTTTAAAGCACTCTCGTTTTATAGCTAGTTTCTTATATGTTTCAATCTAAATGTGTATTATATTATGCAGATGGCAGGCAAGGGTCAAGGTAACAATGACCCTACTAGTTCTCGGGGTCGAGAAAAGGGTAGGAAGGGAAAGAGGAGGGTAGAAAATAATACTCCCTCTTGTCCACCCTTTTCAGAGATGCCTATGTCTTATCCTCAACCACACGGCTATACTGAGCTGCCACAGCATCACGAGCCGTACACCTTCATTCAGACACCAAGTCTTCCATCACAGGGCCATAGGACTATACGTCCGACATACAGTCCAGCTGCCTCACAACCATCTGCATCACATCCACATGGATCACATCCCTACATATCACAGCCACATGGATCGCCTCCATCCATGTCACAGCCACTCGGGTCACAGCCACTCGGGTCACAGCCATCGGTATCACATCCACTTGGGTCGCATCCAGCTATGTCGCAGTCATAGGGATCGCAACCATCTTCATCATCGACTCCATCTATTGCAAGCCTTCGCCTGCGAGGCAGTAGCTCTGACCCGCCTACACCGTCTTCACATGCCTCTGATACACATGCTTCGGATGATGATGACGAGGTAGTGCATTATGATCGATATGGCAGGATCATCATAGTCCCTGAGGTTGATGGGTAAGTGTTATTCATTATTTTTGCGTCTATTGATTTGTAACATTTTTACTAAGATATTAATGTGTTTTTATTATTAAATTGCAGGTTCAGGCCGGGTAATAAGACTACGAGGATAATCACCAATGCCATCAGAAAGCTTTATGATGGCCCTTATGCGACTTGGACTGATTGCCCATTCTCACTGAAGGAGCAACTTTTCAATCAATTTAAGGTATAAATATTCTTTTAAACAGTTTAATAATTTATATTTATGATTTTTCCATCTAATATTTAACTTTTGAAATACAGAGCAAGTGTGTATGGGAAGACCGCTATAGCGCGGAAGTAGCTACAAATTTTCATCATAAAGCTCGCAAGAGATTGGCGGATGCTTTCTCGGATGCTAGAAAGACGAACAAGAGGCCTGGCTGGTTACTTGAGAATTTGTGGAATGATTTGCAAAGGCAATGGCTTACCGCAGAGTTCTTAGAGAGGAGCGAAAAAGGAAAGAAAGCTCACGCATCCGAGAAGGGAGGCTCCTTGCACACTGGAGGTGCGATCAGCCTAGGGACAATAAAAAGAAGATTGGTACGTAATTGCTTAAATTATTTTACTTTTCTAAGTATATCTATTCTGTTTATTAACTAAATTAATTTGTTTTCAGGAAAAGAAGTATGGGCGTCCAATGAGTTATGATGAGCTATTCAAAGAGACATATATTGTGAAAAAGAAGAAAGAGGGGGATCAAGATAGGTGGGTCGAGGACCGGGCCTCGACTGCATATGTAAGCTTTCAATTTTCTTTAAGTATTATAATTTACTTTTATAAAAATTTTGAAATACTGATTTAATTTAAAATAATATAGGGTCGCTACCAAAGTAACGTGGAGGAATTCATCTGTAGTCATCCAGCTGGTGAATCGGGTGAGCCAACCCAACCTTCGGATGAGGATGCTGAAAGAATATGGTTGGAGTCTGTTGGCAGTCCAAAATGGGGGAAGGTATACGGGCTTCCTACTAAAAACTTCCATCGCTATAAGTGTGGAATGCGAGAAATAGGGACTTCCTCGCAAGGCGAGCAACTTAATAGGGAGAGCCTCTCCGCTATACGGGAGACAGTGACAAAGCTCACATCAGAGCTAGAAGCGGCCAAGGAAAGAGAAAGGCTTAGAGATGCTCAATTTCTTGGCATGCAAGCTCAGATCAGAACTCTCCTATCTAGTGGAGCTTTTCCATTGCCCCGATCTCGTGAGTCATCTCCAGAGGGTCGACCTCCACGTGATCGTTCCTCCCGTCCTGCTCGTGATCGTTCCTCCCGTCCTCCCCATGATCGTGCTTCCCGTCCTCCACAAGACCGTTCTCTATATCGTCTTGTAAATGAAAGTTCATCAGACGGTGATGATGATGTTGTAGAAAATACCCCTTGACTTTTATATACTTTGAACTAGACAAATAGAACCAGTTTTGAACTAGTTGTAATTAGTTTTAACTTGGTTTTGGATTTTTATGTTCAATTGAACTTTAATTTGTTAGTTTTAAAATATTTATTGAATGTTTTGGTTGTTGTTGTTGTGTTGTTGTTGTTGTTGTTTTTGTGTTGTTGTTGTTGTTGTTGTTGTTGTTGTTGTTGTTGTTGTTGTTGTTGTTGTTGTTGTTGTTGTTGTTGTTGTTGTTGTTGTTGTTGTTATTGTTGTTGTTGTTGTTGTGTTGTTGTTGTTGTTGTTGTTGTTGTTGTTGTTGTTGTTGTTGTTATTATTGTGTTGTTGTTATTTTTGTTGTGTTATTGTTGTTATTAGGTGTATTGGTATGCTGGCAGGTGGTATAGCTGCCAAAACAGGCATTTTATGCCAAAATTAAACCCAAAAAAACCGACCAAAGTTGGTCGGTTTTTAATAAAAAAATAAATTATTCTAAAATATCGACCAAAGTTGATCGGTTAATGAACATTGAATTCCCAGAATTCAACATTACCGACCAACTTTGGTCGGTATTTTGCTTGCACTGTTGAGATTACCGACCATAGTTGGTCGGTAATGTTTAATTTTAATTATTTTAAAAATATATATATTTTCAATTACCGATCAAAGTTGGTCAGTTTTTTTTTAATTTTAATAATTAATAAAAAATATAATTTAGTTAAACCAACCAACTTTGGTTGGTAAAATTAAATTAATAAAATATGTTTCCGACCAAAGTTGGTCGGTAAGTAATTAAACTTGTCAGATGGTCGTTTTAAGCTACCGACCATCAAAACACCGTCCATGCTGTAATGGTCGCGTTTTGGTCGGTAATTGGCCATAACCGACCAACTTTGGTCGATTTTTTTAGTCGGTTTTTAGCGAATTTCTAGTAGTGTCTTCAGGCTTTGTGAGAGAGAGAGAGAGAGAGAGAGAGAGAGAGAGAGAGAGAGAGAGAGAGAGAGAGAGAGAGAGAGAGAGAGAGAGAGAGAGGGAGAGAGAGAGGGGGGGGCAAGTATAAATGGATAAGAAAATAACTGATATTCCTTATTCAATTCCTAATATATAAAGGGATACTCATTTAAAACTTATTTATATATAGTTGGTAAATTGTATATGACCATGTAATTAAATTGAAACTTGAGTAGGGAGGTTAATAAGGTTTCAAATAGTATATAGGAAGGTAAAAATTCCTTTTTTTTTTTATCTATTAAGTCTTGAATGCAAAATTGTCTCCGGTTGTACCATGTAATGGAATTCTCTCATCAAATAATTTAGTTTCAGTTTCGATTAAGTCATCCATTTCAATCTTTTGTTAATGGATCTAATTTAGCAAAAATAGCATGAGCTAGTTATTTTTCGGAATGACAATTGAAAAATAGCCAGCGTATGCGGAGTCATTGAAAAATAGCTAGCATTATGCTGAAACACAGAAAGTTCCAGCATAATATACTGAATTATGGAACTCATGCGTATAAACTTCCAGCATATTATGTTGGAACTCCAGCACACGAAAAGTTCTAGTATAATATGTGGGATTATGGAGCTCATGTATATATAAACGTCCAGTATATTATGATGGAACTCCAGCATATTATGTTGGAAGCTCATATATAAAAAATTCGAAATCCAGCTTGGAATATTTTCGGATTTTTAAGAGTGTTTTTGTTCAAATCTTATATTTACATGAAAAGTGGCTAAATTTCGATTACTTTTGAAATTGTGACTATTTTTCAATTACCAGTTACAAATATAGCTATTTCTGATTTTTTTCCCCTCTAATTTAAATTCCTCTTAATTTCGAAATCGGCTAAACTTGTGATGTCCAGATGAATTTATATTTTCTTTCTCGCACAAAAAATAGTAACTAGATTCATTCGCAGAATAAACTTATTAAGTACTACCAGTTAACTAATTTGATCAGTTGTATGATATTACTTATTAGTTCGTTTCACCCCCCCCCCCCCCCCTTTCTTTTTCTGATATGGCCTGTGGTTAGATGCCCCTAAAATTCAAACAACAAAGGTGGCTAGGGTATTAATTTAAATTGCAACTGAAGCAAATATGTTTGGTGAAACAATTGTATGTAGAGTTGCTCGTCAACCATTTATTATACTATGTACGCAGGAAAGCGTTGAAAAGGGAAAAAACATTATAACAGAAGAAAAGAAAGAAAGCAGGGCATTATTAGTTTAAAACAATTTTTCGTATGAAACAAAACAAAGAAAAATATAATAAAGACAGATTAGTTTGTTACCGTACGTGACTTATATTATGAAGTCTGAAAGCTTATTTTAAAATTGAAACAGAAGGCTGAAACAGTACAATCAAAGTCAAGAAACAGCTCTTGACCCTCAAATTGAGTTTATACACCTTTCAACAAGGACATAAGTGCATATGATCAAGAAAACTAAATGGGGAACTAGAGTAATTTCCAACACTCGTACAACTTAATATGGACGCGAAGTCGAAAATAAACACTTCCTTCAAATGCATCAGTACTCAAAGTGGCTATTCCTCTAGCCATGAAAAAATCACCAGTTCCACCAATTACTGAAATGTCCCTAGTTTTGTTCATTAAAGGGTCATGACCAGCAAAATTCAAGCTTCCTTTATAATCTGTATTATTGAACACAAAAGAGAAACCAAGCCAAGAACTAAAAGTGTCCATTTGATCGTAAAAGTACATGCCTTGTGCCCTTCCAACTGGGGTTGAGTGTAAATTGTTGTCAAGTGTAATTGGATCATCAAACACAATTAAGTCCCCAAAATTGTTAGGACTTGCCATTATGGTCCTATTGCCCCATTCTGGCGCGCCAACTATGGCTGAAGTTGCGTTCTTATAATTTTCACCATTGTAAACAATGTCGTGAAAATAAAATACCATTTCTTTGCAAGGAGTGTGAGCACGACGAGTGTAGCTCTGTGCAGATATGGAGAGAAGAAGAATGCATAGAGTTGCAAATAATGATTTAGAGTCCATTGGTAGACAAACTTTAAGAGAAAATTAAAATAGCTCTTTGCTTTGTGAGTAGTGGGAAGGACTGGTTACCCTTAGTCTCTTTATATAGAGTTCTAAGCATGTGTGCTTTGATAAAATAAAACTTAAGTTTTTGTTTTCTTCACTGAATTAAAGTTAAAGTACCATGCATTTGGAATAAGGATAGTGATGTTTCAACGTGATATTTCTTGGTTTAATATAATTAGCCGAGTATATTGATCAATTTTTTGACATTTAAGACTTGTTTCTATTTGTTGAACCTGCCTTAAGCTAACGCATAGGTAAAATATTGTAATTACTAGTGGATCAAAACAATAGGCTTTAATCATTCATATTATAGGGTGATGCAAGAATAAGGATAAAATAAAGTCAAGATTCTTTGGTCACAACTCATTATAAGTAATTATTTGTCACAAAATCTCGGGTTAGGAGAGGAAATTTTGATAATATGTAGAGTACGTATTATCAAATAATCGCGTTTTAACCTTTTTCTCGTTTACATAGGAAGATGATTAGCTAATAAATGGGTATGAAAACTATAATTGAAGATTTACATAGACATAATGTTGCCGCTCATTAATTTCTTTTTGTTTTACTTGATCTGTTTTTTGAATTAGGATAATTGCTAGTACAAGACTTCAAAGTCTAGACAAATTCTTTAAAAAAGATTTTTCAGTTAAGGAAAATGAAAAGTATTAGTACAACTAATCACTACCAATAAATGTTTAAATTTAAGCTGCTAAGATGTGAAATTGTGAACTACTGTACAGAAGGTTAGGTTTGCTTTCGCTTATAATTTCCAGACAAAGAAAAAGAAAAAGAAAGTTGATCAGACCTGAGAGGGTAACAAAAACGTAAAATCTAATACATAAAATACGCAGCATTTTCTGAATATTCGACCTGCGTTCACAAGTTTTTTTTCTTTTAAATACCAAACAAGGTTGAACTGAAAAAACAAAATAAATTAGTACTCCAACAAGTAAGTAGATTGGCTTATTCGTTACACCATGGAAAACGTATAATATAGTGTCTAAACACAGGAGCAGAGCTAGAATTTGACCCTTATGTATTCGAAATTTTTGTAATTTTAAGTTACTGAATTTTAAATTATTAATTTATACATATTTAATGAATTTCTTAAGATAAATATATGGTATGAACTAAAATAATTGGGTTTCGTCAAACCCGTAACGTAAAAGTTAGCTTCGCCCCTTTCTAAACGTACAATTTCATGCAGGAAACAAGTGGTACATTTTTTAAATTTAATTTAATTTAATTTATTTTTATATATGTTAAGAAAAATTTAATTTACATATACTAACAATCATTATAATTTAACTTGTTATAATGATTGTTATATGCTTTTATTTTCAGGTGACTAGCTCTACTTATTTTAGATAATTATGTGTAGTTATTTTTTTTTTAAATGATGTGATAGAATAAAAATACTTTTGTACTACCAAAAGTTAAACTCTTTTGGGACCAAAATGTTATTCTCACATTTCACTAAATTCTGATGACAAAACAATATGCTAAAGCCTTACAGTAGAATATTGGGTTAGGAATATGGAGCTTTCTCCAAATGTACTTGTCATGCTTTTGCTGATGCAAGTCACGTTATCGATTAAGCATTAGCAACTTTGCTAATTAAGGTCATAAAACTACGTATTGATTGATTAATTCAAATAATAAAAAGAAAATATCAAACATCATTGAAAAAACCAGAAAATTTCGTTTTTATCACCAGAGGGAAAATTGAAAATTCCAGTTCTTGATATTCTGAGGTGGGATTACAGTAAAGTCATATAACTAATTTTGTCACGTTTAAGTAAATATCTTTTACAATTATAACAGTAAAATCGTAAATTTTACCCACTATAACAGTAAATTAATCACCCTGAAAGCTTGACGGGTAGGTTTGGTTTTTATAATATGTAAAATATGGTGTACTTTGAGGTTATATATAGTAAGTCAAAAATTCAGTTACTATAATATAATAAAAATAATTTTGATCGATTTTAATGCTATAGTGAGTAAAGCTTAATAATTTTACCCTTTATATTCTTCTACTTCTTCTCCAACTCTTCTTCTTCTCTTTTTGTTAATATTTACTATCTCGTACTTAATCTCCATGTTTTTCCTTAAGAGCCCTTCTTTTACCTTATTTGCTTCATCAGCTTTACCCAATTATTGAGTGGTAAGCGCAAATTATTTGCAAAATTTGCTGTTGTTTTTTCGCGAATGATCTTCTTTTAATATATAGTTGGCTTTTCAAGCAGAAAAGGAAGTAAACTGTTTATATAAATTTGCTATTCTATAAACCATGTCTCATTTTGTTTTCTTTTTGCTGATATTAAGATTTATTACTTTGAGGAACTTGATGTGCTTTACCTAAATCTGCACATCTAATTATCTTAAGTTCTTCTCAGAGTGTCAGGCTTAATATTGGATATATTTCCTTAATTGATGTCAATTTTTGTTTATTAGTACATTTTAATAGTATCAAGTCATGCAAATCCATCAATTGAATATAACAAGTAGAATGTATATAGGGTAAAATTAGTTTATATTAAATGATCGAATGATTGCGTGACACGTAAAATCGGAGGCAGACGAAAGATGAATCGAATAAGAACCGAGAACCGAGGACAACAATTGCAGTTGGTATCAGATAGATCCCGAAGAGAACATAATCAACGGAAGCAAAATGAATATTTGTTACTGGATAACATTTAATGAAGAATATTCCCCAATGTTAAATAGGCAGTCGTTGCAGAGAATTTTGGCATTCATGGCCTGCCGTTACACCTTTATCAATGGCTACCTTTATTTTCATTTAAGAGCGGCTTGATCGTAGGATCTTGTTTCCTAGGTATAACTATATATAGTGGCTTCAATAACCATTGTAAGAACACGAAATCTCTGGCAAAAACTTATGCTATACTTTATTCTCAAGCTAAATAATACAACTTTACTTTCTGTCTGATATTGCTCTTACTTATGTCCTCGCACACAAAGTTGAGGCGTACGAAAATCTGGCTTAACATGCGGATTCAATCAGTGACACCCGCAACGAGGGGGACGTAGCAACTCATGGCGGACAATATCCTCGACATGTGCGGGAAACGACTCCTGACGATACTGAGGACGAGCATGCTGCGGAAACGGTAAGGATCTTGAGACAACAGCAAAAAGCCATCATGGTCCATCTCTCAAGGTTGGACTAGGTCATGACGGAACTAAAATAGGCGTTATCAGGCGCTTCCAACAATGCAAACGGAAGAGGCCCAACTCCTCCCGGCACTCCTGCAAATTAAACGGCTCAAAGAGTTGATAATAACACCCTAAAGGGTGAGGTCGGCTTTGACGGAGCCCGGGGGGGGGGGGGATGATGGATCCGGTAACGACAATAGTAATGATCCCTTCAAAATCGAACTCATGAGATTTATGAGGGAAATGAACGAGCGGATGGATCAGAATGTGAAGGAGTTCCACGCTCAAATGGATCAAATTACGGGTGCACCACTAGTTTTGAAAAGTCCAGATTCGAAGAAGTACACCAAGTTACCATTTAAGCCAAGCGCGACACTGGAATTGATTCTAAAGTGGTTCAAGATGACAAACATACCAAAGTACGATGGGACTTCAAATCCTCAGGAGCACATCACAACTTATACAATGAAGGTGTAAGGGAACGACTTGGCTCAGCACGAGATTGAGTCGGTTCTGCTGAAAAATTCGGGGAAACCCTCACGAAAGGGGACTTGACATAGTATTTGCTTTTACTCGAACATTTATTTGATTCTTTTAAAATACTCACAGATTCGTTCATAAAGGACCATGCCGGGGCCAGAAAGGTCCCAGCCCAGAAGGCGGACATATTCAGGATTGCACAGGGTGAGTCCAAATTGTTGCGGGAATTCATCATTAGATTCCAAAAAGAAATGATGCTGCTACCGGCCATACCAGACGAACGGGCAGCTGAGGCATTCACTAAGGGTTAGAACCTGAGCAGCTCCGACGCCTCCCGAAAGTTGAAGGAAAGCCTGCTCAAGTTCTAAGAGACTATATGGGCGGATTTCCATAACCACTATGAATCGAATATAAGGATAGAAGATGATCAGCTCGGGTTCCCGAGATCAACCAAGAGACGGGACCGAGACAAGAATCGGGATAAATTCAAGGATGAGTTTGATACAGACCGACGATCTTCTAGGGCCGATTCTTGCCTTACGAGAGAGACGAAGGATGTGGCAGCAAAGGGTTCCGGTCCGCAGATAGGTTCGCTCCCGATAGAAGAACTAACCGCGGTCGGAACAATATGTCGCTATAAGAAAAGGAGGTACGGGGAACCCGGGGTTCCTCATGTACCAGGCTGTCAGATTATAATTTCAACATCAGCGTAGTGGAGGTAGTATCAACAATGAGAAATATCAAGGAAGTGCGATTCTCGAAGCCAATCAGATCGGATCCTGGCCAGAGGGATCTCAACTTATGGTGCGAATATCATGTGACTCATGGCTGCAGAACTAGGGACTGCCGTTATCAGCACGAGGAGGTGACAACGCTACTGAAGAATGGCCATATCAGGGAGTTCTTGAGCGACCGAGCTAAGAACAATTACGGTCGCAGCCGTGACAACATAGAACCCTCGAAGATAGTGGAGGACCCTCCTCAACTAACTATCAACATGATTTTTGAAGGGAATGAAATCAATGGTGTAACATTCTCGGCGGCCAAAAAGACAAAAGTATCGGTAACCCACAGCAAGAGACTCCGAGAAGTTGCTGAAGACGACATCACCTTCACGGAAGAGGATGCCGACAATCTTCTTCTACCGCATAATGACACCTGGGTAATTTCTCTTAATGTTCTAGATTTTAAGATTAAACGTATTTTAGTTAACCAAGGAAGCGCAACCAACATCATTCAATGAAGAGTGCTAGAACAAGCTAAATTAACTAGAAGCACCATTCCGGCAACAAAGCTTCTCGCCGGGTTCAATCTGGAAAGTGTGATAACCCGATGGGGTAACGAAGATTACCTTATTTGAAGTGATAGATGGTGACATGATCTACAACATAATCCTCGGTAGACCATGGTTTCATGAGATGAAGGTTGTACCATCAACTTATCACCAACTGCTAAAAATCCCGACCCTAGAGAGAATCAAGCAGATAAAAGGAGATCAATCAGCAATAAGAGAAATGAAAGCAGTGTCAGTTTCCAGTAGTAAGGGGAAGGAACCTAAGAAATAGCAATTACAGGAACCAGTGCCTACTCCAAGCCTAGCGAAGATGATAAAGACGGGAGTCATCAGAATCCCACCAAGTACCAAGATGCTTTAAGGTACCGGAAGAGACAGACGCAACCAAATCCACGACAGGTTCATCAAGTACCAGTTGACAAGCGTAAAAGAAGTCCAAAGGCTAACCGGAAGATTGGCCACTCTGAGCAGGTTCATCTCTCAATCCTCGAAAAAATGTCATTACTTCATCTCTCTTCTGAAGAAGAAGAACAATTTTGAATAGACTCCGGAATGTCAACAAGCCTTAAAAGACCTGAAACATTATCTGTCAAGCCCCGCTACTATCAAACTACTAGTTTACTTAGCCATTTTAGAGGTAGCGGTAAGTGTCATGCTAGTCTGGGAGGACGAATGTACGCAATTTACTGTCTATTATGTCAGGAGCGGAAACTTATTACCCGTACCTTAAAAAATTGGCCCTAGCTCTCATAGTCGCCTCTCGAAATCTTATGCCTTATTTTCAATGCCACCCGACAGCCGTTGTGATGACCTTCCCTTTGCGGAATGTTCTTCACAAACCTAAATTGTCAGGCCAGTTGGCTAAAAGGGCTGTCGAAATCATTGAGTTTGATATTGAATATAAACCCAGGATTGCGATCAAATCGCAAGTTTTTGCCGACTTGTGGCCAATTTCAGTCCTGGTCTATTACCTCTGGCTGCTAAAGAAGCGGTGATGGTGTCGGAAATGACATTAGGTGTTTGGACCTTGTTCACGGACGGAGCTTCCAATGTGAAAGGATCTGGGCTCAGGGTGGTCCTAATCACGCCTTCAGAAACCCTGAGAAAGGCATAAAATTGTTCTGTTAACTAACAGTGAAGCCGAGTATGGGGATGATCACAGGACTAGAACTTGCCCGGGGACTCGGCTTTGAGGTCATAGAGATCAAATGTGATTCCCAGCCGGTAGTAAACCAAGTATATGGGATTTTCGACACAAAGGAGAAACATATGCAACCGTATATGATTAAAGTTCAAACTTTGCTCACACGGTTCAAGGAGTGGTCAATCACCCACATCCTGAGATAAGAAATCTTAGAAGCAAATGCATTGGCCAATTTGGGGTCGTCCACGGAGTGAAAGGATCCGACTCTGGTACTGTCTTTCAACTTATGCATTCGGTGTGGATGTGGACGACTATTGTGAAGTAAATACAACCAATCTAGTTTAGGACTGGAGGAATGAGTTCATAGATTATCTTCAAAATGGGAAGTTGGCCGAAGACCCGAAGGCGTCCCGGGCACTACGCACCAAAGCGGCTCGCTACAGCCTTTTGGGTGGACAATTATATAGAAGATCGTTCCAAGGCTCATTGGCCCGATGTTTAGGAGCCTTAGAGGCGGACTACGTAATGAGAGAGGTCCATGAAGGAATTTGTGGGAAACACTCAGGCGCAAATTTATTGGTATTAAAACTAGTTAGGGCAGGATACTACTGGCCCCGGATGGAGCAAAACGCAAAGGCATTCGTTCAGAAATGTGACAAGTGTCAGCGCCAAGCACAGTTGGTGCACCAACCGGCAGAATTCTTGCATTCAGTGCTATCCCTATGGTTGTTAATGAAATGGGGGATGGATATAGTTGGGTCGTTGCCATCGGGTCCCAGAAAGGTAAGATTTTTTTAAATTTTAACTGATTACTTTACTAAATGCTTTGACGCAAGTCCTTATCAAAGATCAGTGAGCGCGAAGTGGTCGACTTCCTATGGAAAAACATAATTTGCCAGTTCGAAATACCGAAGGAGATTTCTTGTGATAATGCTCCACAGTTCATAGTCTCCAAAGTCACAAAATTTCTTGAAGAATTACCGGTGTGCTATGGGCATACCGGACGATAGCAAACTCAAGCATGAGAGAGACACCTTTCTCTCTTGCATACGGTGCAGAAGATCTGATCCCGGTGGAAGTAGGAGAACTGACCTTACGATACTCCCGAACGGGCGAAGAAACAAATAATGAGGCATTGCTGGTCAAACTGGAATTGCTTGATGAACGCAGGGACTTGGCACACATAAGAATGGTGGCTCAAAAACAAAGGATGGAAAGATACTATAACTGAAGGTCCAATTTCCGCTACTTTAAAGTAGGAGACCTGGTTTTGAGGAAAGTGATTCAGAACACTCGGGAGATCAACACTGGAAAGCTGGGTCCGATGTGGGAAGGTCCTTACCAGGTTTCAGCTGTCATCGAGAAGGATCATATGAACTGGAGAATCAAGATGGAGTCAAATTGCCAAGCAATTGGAACGTGACTCACCTCAAAAGGTATTACTGCTGATGGATCCTCCATATACTAAAAGTATGTGTTGCACTCTTTTTCTTCGACCAGCTTTTGTCCCAATCAAATTTTTCTAGCAAGGTTTTTAATGAGGTAATAACGGAAATCATACTACGAAGGGATCATCACCAGCAAAGTTAAGACCTTTAAATGACAAAGCACTGAAACAACAAGCCACTATGGGATGTTTAGATGATCTTTGGCTCGATAGTAAAGTTCCTAACGGGAAACGAAGCTTGCCATCGAACCAAATATTATTCAACCGTTCACAAGTGTTTTTCCTCAAAGGAGGAAGACTTCCAGTGTTCCAATTCTCATACTTCACATTCAAACACTGGGTGGAGGGTGGGGGATAGTATGTGAATACGACAACATGATTGTCACGAAAAATAGGACTATGAGACCCGGGAATAATAATGTCTCATCGGGACCGAGGACTGCACAACTTGCCCCGTAGAAACAAGTTGTACAAGTTAGCCACATGTATTGGCAATTTCATATTTTTTTCCAGAAAACAAATACTTATGTACTTTGAAGATAGAAGTAATAAAAAATGAAGTCCTTTTAGTTTTATCTTGTTTCTTGTCCAAACGATGAATTGATTTTATCATTTGAAAGTTAAATAAAAACTTCAAATGTTAGTGCTGGAATGAATATGAGACGTCCTCTTCGATAGCTTCTATTCCATCCTCAACCGCGGCTAGGTCTGCTCGGTCGTCGGCCCCATCTAATGCTGCCTCAGTATCGGTTTCTTCTCCACCTGCGGATATTTTGACTGCGGAGCTTCCGGCTTTCCCTTTGCACCATCTAGTGGAAAAGGAGGAGGAGTCGATGCCGAGCGGTGGGAATTTGGTCCTATGTAAGAGAAGATCGATGGACGTTGGTGATGGGGTCGCTCGGGCTGCGGATTCAGCAAGGGATGATTTTGTCATACGTGAGACGATGACCATAATACTTGAGGACGACGTTGAACTGGAATCTAATGTTTCGATATCGGTGGAGGCTGCTGGGGATATACCTCTTCCTTTTGAGGCAGTAGGAGCCGAGGGGCTGGCTACTATGACTTCTAATCTCGATGTTGACGAGATGAGGATGATGGAGGAGGGATTTACCCAACTGGAGGTGAGACTGGAGGGGTCCACGCGGACTATTGTGATCCCCATTGATCGGGATTTATTAAAAGATACTGAGAACGTGGTTCGTGCCCTCGGTCCCCTTTGTTCCGACGTGGAGAGTCGAACTCTCCAAGAGCTGAAATATGCTACCTTATCGAGGAGCATAGCCGGCCTCGCTCTCAGGGTAAGTTTTTTGACACTTCTGTTCGTTATGCTCAACGTTTAGGCTTTGTTCTTACTCTGTCTGTTTTCTTTTTCTTTCCTTTCAGACCGTGATCTTGGAAATTAAAAGTGCCCGAAGAGAGGAGCGACGTAAGGCTATTTTTATGAAGTTCCAGGGAAAATACTACGAGTACCGTGGCAAGCACCGGGAAATTTATAGGCGGTTTGGTGAGAACGGTAATTTCCAGGCTCTTCGAGATGAACTGAAGGAGAAGGGTGACGAGGTGGTGAGGGTCATCGAAAAGTGCAGCGTCCTTGAGAGGACGCTGAGAAATAAAGAGGAAGATCTTGAGGTTAGCAGGGAGGTCGAAGCCTAGTGCGGCGACCTCCAAGCCCAAGTGATTTATCTGCGCGCCCAACTTGAGGAATGGCAATTCAGAGTGGATGCTCTAAGCGGTGAGGTCACCGAGAAGGCAGAGGACCTTGAGAAAGCTGAGTTTGCTCGGTCAGGGGCTCTGAGGAAGGTGGAAACTTTGGAGGTAGTGATCCGTATTCTTTGCTCAGAGCGAGAAAATGACTTGAAGACGACCAGGCTTAAAGAAGAGTGGCTTAATGAAAGGACTGGGGAGTTGGATAAAGACAACTCCCTCATTCAGGACTAGGTGGACGCCTTAAAGGCCGAGAAGGCTCAAATGCTTGCGCAGCCATCATTTTCTCACACTTCAGATTTTCCAAACGTTCCCCTGGGCCTGTACGATGAATGGGTTCACGCTGAGGCACAGTTGGACGTGTTCCGAGATTTGCATGCGACGAGGTCTATTCCTAGGGACGCCCTTGAAGATGCTCGTGTTAAGGCCCGTGAAGCTTGAATTGCTTGTGGATATGATCCTATTACGCCGGAGACCGGTGACGATGAGTGAGATGCGTATGTGGATCAGATTGAAGAGGATGTCTGGTACGAGGACGCGTACCCTGAGGGCGGTTGTGATAGTGAGGGGGCAGCTGGTCAAGCCGATGACACTGATGGTCCTGGTGGCGACCAATAGTTTTTCTTTTTCCTTCATTTATTTTGCTGCAAACTTGTGCATTTTTGTAGGCGTCTTTACAAGCCTTTGTAAAAATATTTTAAGTATGAAATGCCAACTTTGTTACTCGTACCTGACTCTTTTTCTTTGGTTCGCGCTTGTATGCTTTTTGATTTTCTTAGCCGTAATCATTTAGCTTGAATAAAGTTGAACACATTCTAAGTTTAATTACGACCGAGGATCAGCAGGTGTTAGTTCGAACAGAGTCGAACCAAAACCTAAGTTTGATTATGGCCAAGGGCCAGTATATGTTAGTTCGAATGAGGTCGAACATGTCCTATATTTAGTTATGGCCGAGAGCGAGTTAGGTGTTAATTCGAACGAGGTCGAATATAACCTATGTTTAGTCATGGCCGAGGGCCAGTTAGGTGTTAATTCGAACAAGGTCGAATATAACCTATGTTTAGTTATGGCCGAGGGCCAGTTAGGTGTTAATTCGAGCCAGGTCGAATATAACCTATGTTGAGTTATGGCCGAGGGCCAGTTAGGTATTAATTCGAGCGAGGTCTAATATAACATATGTTGAGTTATGGCCGAGGGCTAATTAGGTGTTAATTCGAGCGAGGTCGAACATAACCTATGTTTTGAAAGATATTCCTCTAGGTGCAACATTTGTCTACGTGTTGAACTTTAAGGCAACGTTGCCTTGGTTGTATATCCGGAGAAATAGAAATAAACTTCATGCATTTGTGCTTTGTTCATACATTTGGAGAAATTTACATCTTTTTTTGGGCATTGGCTGGCATTCCAGTCCCAGTCCCAGTTTATCTAGTCCCTTCATTGGTCGACCTGGAGAAGTCTTGAGAGGTCGAGTAATGATTTAGCCATCCTGTGTCTCCATTTGTGCGCACTTCGACCTGAAGTGTCCCTTTCGTCGCCTCGTTAAAAACCTCCTTGAGAAAACCCAATTGGGACAAAACTCAAGTGAGGGGAAAAAGAGTACGACTTGGGGGATGCTTAATCCCTTAAAATATGAAGTACTTGAGGTGGGTAATATTCCAGTTGTTTGGTAGTAGCTTTCCTTCCATTGTTTCTAGTTGGATTGACCCTTTGTTCCTTCGTCGAGCTCCTGCCTTCTGCTTTCATCGTTCCTTGGTCCGCTATCATGGAAGTATCTTAGGCTGGGCTCCCCGACTTCGACCGGTATTACTTCATCAGTCCCAATAACTAATGATTAAGGTATCTCTCCTGTGCTTGTCTTCGGCATTGTTCGGTAGGCCCAGAGTACTTCTGGTAATATTTTCGGCCACAACCCTTTGGCGTCGTCAAGGTTTTTCTTCATGATGTTCAGTATCGATTTGTTGGAGGACTCTGCTTGTCCATTGCCCGCGGGATGATATGGCGTTGAGAGTATTCTTTTGATATGCCATTTTTAAAATCATTTAGCGACCTTCTTTCCTGTAAATTGGGGTCCGTTGTCGCAGCTGATCTCTTTAAGGAGGCCGAATCGGCATACGATGTTTTTCCATATGAAGGCGATCACTTCCTATTCGTGTATTTGGGAGAATGTTCCTGCTTCTACCCATTTAGATAAATGGTCAGTTAAAACCAAAAGGAATCGTACGTTAACTCGTCCTGCCGGGAGGGGGCCTACGATGTCCATTCCCCATTTGATGAACGATCAAGGGGAAGTGACTGAGTGGAGGTGTTCGCCTGCTTGGTGAATCATTGGGGCATACTTTTGGCATTGCTCACATTTTTTCACGAAGTCCGCGGCCTTTTTTTCATTCTGGGCCAGTAATACCCTGCCCGTATGAGGCATCTGATCAAAGCCCGATTGCCGGAATGAGCTCCACAATTACCTTCATGGACCTCTTCAAGAATGCGCCGCGTCTGATTTGGGCCCAAGTATTTCGCCAGAGGGGCGCCGTACGTTCTCTTATACAGGTCATTGTGGATGATGCTATACCTGGCTATTTGCATTCTCAGTTTTTTGGCTTCTTTTTTATCACTTGGGAGTACGTCGTCCTGCAAATATGTGACAATACGGTTGCGCCAGTCCCAAGTCAGGTTCAGGGGATTTGGCCGAGTTGGCATTCGTCGAACTCGGGAAGCAGCTTGCAGATTTCGGTCTGGTACTTTTGCAACCTTTGTTCCTTGATTTAGAAAGTTCCTGTGACTTGGTTGACAACGAGTTGAGAATCACAATGTAGTCTTAGCCGTTTCTCCCCGTATTTGAGTGCTAGTCTCAGCCCTGCAATCACGGCCTCATACTCGGTCTCATTGTTAGTCATGTCGGGGCACTTTATGGAATGGCGAATCACTTCACTGGTTCGGACTTCGAGTACGAGTCCCAGTCCAGACCCTGACGTGTTGGACGCGCCGTCAGTGTACAGGACCTAGAGGTCTTGTGTTTGGGGAGAAGCATGGATGACTTCTTTCATAAACATAAGAGGGCTCTTTCTTATGAAACCCTCAGTGTAAAGGGTTGGTTCCATAAGAGTTTATGCCCGAAACCTAAAAGCTATCTGGAAAAAAACACCCGAAGCCTCACCTAATTCGTCGCAAAAATAATGAACTTTGAGGAATGCTTAAGCAAAATGTCCTTTTTATTTATCAAACATGCCAAATGGCATAAGTGCAAAAATACAAAGAGAAAACAACAAAATAAAAAGGAAAAATCTAAACTTCATCGCCACCGGAACTCGGGGGAAGAGAGGCATCTATGCCCCCGGGAGAAGTAGGCGGATCTGCCACCGGTGCAGGATCTTGGCCTTCATCATCATTCTTTTCAAGTTCCTCCTCAGTTCCTGAATACTCAAAATGACACTAGACAGTTGCATCAGGCTGAGCCGGGAGACATTCTCGAGCAGTTAACTCCAGCGCTCGGGCCTTGGCGATCTTATCGTCAATATCAATGATGCCCATTTTGGCCTCTTCCAAGGTTTTCCTCCTTATATGGTACATAAAATATGTCTTTTCAAAGATGAGGGAATCCCCTTGGTACTGGAGCTTTGCCTTAAACCTGTTGACCTTGGCCAAAATGCCATCCCACTTGGATCTCATGACACTAAGGCTAAGATCGAGATCACGGATTGTAGATATTTTAAACCAGTTTTGATCTATGATCTTTTTATACCTATCTTGCATCCGAGCCCATTTCTTGTCACGACCCGAAATATCACCTGTCGTGATGGCGCCTATCTAAATACTAGGCAAACGGACAATCTTAATAAACCACCATATCTTTTAAGTTTGAAAACATAATATCTAAATTCAGCGGAAGAAAACTCACAAATACATATATAAATACTCCCAAAATTCGGTGTCACTGAGTACATGAGCATCTAAATAAATACAAGGTCTGACTGATAAAATCACTGTCTGAAAATACAAAACAGTACAATAACTAAAAAGGAAGGGATTCAAAGTCTGCGTACGCCAAACAACTACCTTAATAATCTCCACAGAATGAATTCCGAAATCTAGCAACCGTCATATCTGGGAGCACCTGGATCTGCACACGAGGTGCAGAGTGTAGTATGAGTACACCCAACTCAATAAGTAATAAGACTAACCTTTGGGCTGCAAGTAGTGACGAGCTCAACAGGTACAGTCCAGTATAGAAATAACAATACAGAAATGTAGGCATGATTTCAAGTTCAAAAGTTACTCTCAGTACAAATAAAATAGATCAATTCTGAACAATGTGAGGAATATTACATCTCTGTATCTACATGCCAATGTACATACTGTATGTGATGCACCTTAGTGAAAACTCCGTGTACTCACGATCTAAAATACTCAATCACTCAGTACTGTATATGACCAATCCAGCCCAGGAAAAATCCATCCCAAATATATATGTATATCCATCAACTGACAGTCAGTCACCCAATACTGTATAAGGCCAATCCAGCCCAGGGGAAGATCCATTCCCAATCATTAATGATTCGGACAAGATCTATGTCCAGGGAAAATCCATCCCTCAATAAAAATGCTTCGGGCAAGATCCATGCCCAGGGAAGATCCATCCCTCAATATAAATGCTTCAAGCAATATCAATGCCCAGGAAAGATCCATCCCTCAATATATATATATATATATATATATATATATATATATATATATATATATATATATATATATATATATATCAACTACGCTCACTGTGGGGGTGCAGACTCCGGAGGGGCTCCTTCAGCCCAAGCACTATAATAAGCCAGATCCAAGCATAAGTAAATAAAACTTGCTGCGGCGTGCAGCCCGATCTCATAGTAATAACCTCACAATCAGGCCCTCGGCCTCACTCAGTCATCATTCTCTCCAGTTTCTCGGGCTCATAATGTCATGAAACTAGCCCAAAATAATGATATGGTGTATCAATGAATAATAACAGAGACTGAGATATGATATGCAAGTGATAGATGTGACTGAGTACAAAATTACATTTTAAACAGTTTAATTCAACAACAGCACGACCCATGTGGGTCCCAAAATATATCGGTGTATAGCCTAAACATGATCTTTAATATGAGTCTCAGCTCAATTTCTATAACATGTGGAGGATATGTGGATAATTATATTATTTAATTATACAACTCCACGGAATCAATTAAATAATGATTCCTATGATGCACGCCCACACGCCCGTCACCCAGCATGTGCGTCATCTCTAAACAATTCATACAACACGTAATTCAGGGATTCATACCCTCAAAACCAAGTTTAGAAGTGTTACTTACCTCAAACCATATAATTCCTACTCCGCTATGCCCTTGCCTCGTGAATTGGTCTCCGAAAGTCTCGTATCTAGCCATAATTAATTTGATTCAGTCAATACAAATTATAGGAAATTAATTCCATATGAAAATACAAATTTTCTAACAAAATCCGAAATTTGCAATAAAAAATCACCCGTGGGGCCCACGTCTCGGAACCCGACAAAAGTTACAAAATATGAACGCCCATCCAACCACGAGTCCAACCATACATATTTCACCAAATTCCGACATCAACTCGACTCTCAAATCTTCAATTAAAGTTTATGAAAATTTCTACCATTTTCAATCCAATCTTTACCCATTTGAACTCAACAATCTTTCCACAACCTTATTGGTATGTGTATGTATACATGATACTCTTACACCCAAGAATCATACTCTTAATCTCCCATCTTTTACTCCAAACCTGAAATTGAAGAATTGGGGAAAGAAATTCTTACCTCTTTGAAGCCCTAGCAAGATTCTTGTGAAATCTTCAAACCTTGAACAAGAATTAATGGATAAATGACTAAGTCTTCACTTTCTCTCTCTAAAATGCTCTCACCTCTCTCTAAAATATCAGATGAAACCCTTTAAAATGACTCCCAATAGTATTTTATAAGAATGGGGTCGGGTTTATATAACCAGAAAAATTAAGCCCCGAAACACACTCTGCAGTCGCATATGCGACCGCATAACGCTTCTGCGGCTCGCGAAATGGCCGCGAAATGTGGCCTCCGGAACTGGGCAAGCCTGCATGAGTATGCGGTCATTATGCGATCTGCAGACCTGTTCTACGGTCGCATAATGCACCGCATAACTGATATGCGGTTGCATAATGCACCGCAAACTTTCCTCCACACTTGCCCCACTCCTGATTCACTCTGCGGCCATTATGCGGTCCGCAGAGTGATTCTGCGACCGCATAGTGGGTCACAGATATGACCCTTTTTTGGCAAAAAATTTCCTTTACACATCGGTGCATTGTTTTGTACTAATTAATCTACCTCAACACCATAAAATCTTTTCAACTTAAGTTTTAAACCTTCGAACTAAATGTTCCAAATCATTCCAAACCTCACCGGACACGAACCACTTAATCCGGTAAATCATAAAATAACTGAAAATCATAACTTGAGTAGTAAATGGGGAGACAGGGTTGTAATACTTGAAACGACTGACCGGGTCATTACATTTCTCCTCGGCATCAGCAGCCTCTTCGGTTTTGGAGTTCAAGGTTGCCTCCAAATTATTTGCTCGTTCGATGGAGGCAGACTCGCGCTCGGTAGAAGCAAGAGCAACGTCTTGAGACTCAGCCCACCTAGCCTTAGCATCTTGAAATTGTGCATGTAGTTGAGTGGCTTCTTGACTATGAGCCATCGACTCCTGCTCACTTTGCTACAACCGGGCCTCAAGCTCGGCCACTTCAGCAGCCTTTGCCTGTAGTACCGGGAGGCGTGTAATGAGTTAATCTCTCTCGGCCAACAGCTGATCCCGCTCGGATATGAGTCCTTATTTATCAAGGATCAATCTCTAAAGGCTTTTAAAAGCGAGGAAGTTGGCCTGTAAAACGTGTATCAAAGTTAGAAACCCGGTTATAACAGATAAATAAAAACAAACAGTGAGAGAACAAGTAAGGTACCCTTGCCGCAATGTGCATAGCATTATTCAACATACACTCCCCTGGAAGAGAGTGTATTTTCTTCTTATCCTTTTCTGAAGTCAGCGACTTCAGATAGTTGGCAAGCTCCACTAGCCTGGACAACAGATGCCACTCCTTTGAAACGGAGAGAGCGATGCTCCTCCTCCCTCGGGGATCTGGAGAAGTGGGTAAGTAGTTGTGCCCCAAATTCCCATGGTTATGGGATTAAGGAGGGGAGGCATCCTCTTCTCGGGCACCTGCGGCCAGTAAATGAGATGTAACAGTTGCTGGTAATAAATGCACAGCTGGTGTGGAGGGAGATGAAGCTAATGGTATTATAGGTTGAGAAGCAACTGCGACAGATGCAATGCTGATTATTGGTTGCTCATCAACCAAAGGCAGAAGAGGCCCGGTATCCGACCTCATAGGACCATAAGAAATAACTGGGATCGAAAAAGGAGAATCAACATTCTCCACTAAATCCATTTCTCCCCAAAGCGCTCAGACCTCACCCTCGGTTGGGGTTCTAAGCTCTCCAGATTGAGCATTATGTTGAGCTGATCAAGATCGTTGTTTTCATTGAAGGGGAAACTATTCATCATTAGCTTCCCCGTCATTATCAATAGCCATAGTGGTTGCGACCGACTCGGGCGTGGCCTTCTTTATTTTCTTATTTTTTTCCCAGTCGAGGAAGAATGCTGCCTTTTTGGTTACTTGTTCTCTAGCTGGGGACTCTGGGATGAAGCACCTACATCTGAGGCAGATCCGAGGGCACCGCTCTGAGTAAGAGCCTCCTGCAAAAATCTCGATCCCTCCGTAGGATCGGTCAATACTTTGACTTTAGGGCAGGTAACAGAACCTTGTGGGAGTCCTGAATCAAATAAAAAGTTATGGTTAGCAAGTTTACTTATGTATATGCAAAGGCAAAAAGTATAAAGAATCAATTTACCGTGGTTCTTGGCCTTCCACCCGTATTTGGGGTCCAACTCCTTCCACCAACGGGTATCTAGAACAATAATGTCCAGAATCTTCTGAACCCATTGGTCCAGGCCTTCGACCCTTGGTGGTGTCCGCCGAGTAGCTGAAATAACAGAAGAAAAAGGGTTAGCAATGACATGGAACAACCTTTTACGGAGAAAGAGGTAGATTATAAACTTACGTGAACGACTACATGATTCCGAAATTGATGAAGTTGTGGCCGGGATGATATCCGTGGTAGCAATGACGACAAACTACTCCATCCATACACGATCATTGTCATCATCCATGCTAGTAAGCAAATAGTGATGGCCACATTTTCTAAACTTTATTACTCCCCCACAAAAGCTTTTGGGGGAGTAGAGGTTCATCATATGTGCCAGGGTTAGGGTTTTACCTATTTTTGTGCACAACCGGCGTATGCAAGCAACCGTTCGTCACACAGAAGGGCCAACTTGTGCCAAGAAGACCTGGTACCGGTGGCATAACTCCAAAATCACAGGGTCAAGTCCCCCGCTCAAAGAAAACGGGCCTAAAGTGTAGGGGTACATAGAAACATATGTAAAACACTTCTTGGTGAAGGTCACCCACTCCACAGGGTCAGGGGCAATGATGTTTAGGTCATGGCAGTTATA
Organism: Nicotiana tabacum; assembly: GCF_000715075.1. Taxonomy (NCBI): domain Eukaryota; kingdom Viridiplantae; phylum Streptophyta; class Magnoliopsida; order Solanales; family Solanaceae; genus Nicotiana; species Nicotiana tabacum. The sequence goes on from NC_134102.1 coordinate 137,366,471, forward strand.
ATCTTCCTTCACAGTAGGAATACTGAAAAGACGAATAGAATAAGGACACATGCTGACAGCCCAAGTTCAAGGGTTCGCAGAAGAGAACTTCTCTTGGAAGTCGTTAACAGTGCTCAAGTACTTGGGTATGATGGTGATTATCGTAGGGGGATCAACATCAACATCAACCTCTTTATCTTTGCTTATCTTCGGACCTCCATCAAAGAGAAGACCTGAGTTCTTAAAAGATTCAACCAAAGAAACCATGATAGTAAAAAGGTGATAGAGTTTTTCGAAGAAGATCAGAGAGAGAGTAAAGTAGAAGGAAGTTAAAGTCAAAGAGGATAGAAGAGCTTATGAGGATTTTTAGAAGTGAAAGAGGTAAAATGAGGCGTATAAGTAAAGGTATAGACGGCTAAAATCGTAGTCATAATTACCTCGAGAACGGGTAAAGATAGTGCTAAATCGTGGGGTAACACGTGTTCGGGGTATTAAATGAGAAGAGACGTGCGTCTTATCAAGCATCAGAGACAATTTAGAAGGGTATCGAGAATTTACCGTTGTCATACCTCCTTTTTACGGGGAAATATTTTTTTTTAATTTAAGTGATAATATTGAAACGGGATTATTTTAATCTAATAGAGTCGCCACTTGGAATAATTATTTACGGTGCCCCAAGTCACCATTTATTTTAAATCCCAAATCAAGGATTTTTTTTGAATTTGTTTAAGTTTGCGAAACACAGAAGATCGAGTAAGGAATTATGTTAACTCGGGAGAAGGTGTTAGCTACTTCCGGATTTTATGGTTTTAGCACGGTCGCATTACAATCATAACTTGGCTTGATTATCTGTTAATTACGTATTTTAGGAACCTATGTGCATTTTTACCTTTTACCGCTTTTAATTACTTGATTGTGACGTTATGGAATTAATCTTGGAACAGATCATATGTGTGTGAATCCATTTTATTTGGTGTGCTAAAATTATGTCGCACATACGTGTACATAATTAATAATACTTTATTATTAATAAGATTGTTTAACCAATGTCGCGTTAACGCGTACCTTGATTTATTTTTGGAATCATAATTATGTTACGCAAGCATATACATAATCACGATAGTACATTAAGAGCGCGCCTAAAGCATTCTACGAGTGTTCATAGGTTAATTAATTTCTAAATGTTTGAGATTATTGAATGAGGTCTCACACCTAAGGAATTATTTGGTGAACATGCATATTTAAAGAAGTAAATCATTATGGACTCAAATGAACTAAACAAATGCACCAGACCTTTAATATGTCTTGTAGTCATAAATGGGCTAAACTTGAAGCCCAAATCATCATGTTTCAATGTCATTAATATTTCCAGAAGTCCACAAATTATCGCAGGCCTCAAAAACTGTTGGACCAGGACAAACAAATTCAAAATTCTAAGCAATAGACCTGGGCCTCAGAAATGTATAATTACAAACTCATTAATATAAAATTGCAAAGACAGAGGCGGGCAATTTAAATCATACATTTCACTAATCATAGCATGAATTACAGACTCATTAATATAAAATTAAATCTAGGCTTCTATTCTATGAGCTTCCATAACAAAAGTCTGCCTCCCGTGTGGTTCTCTTTTCTCCAAACAACTTCTAAATTTACAAAGACACAACTATTTGGGTTACTCTTGTAAATCAGTTTGGCTATTTTAAAAATCCAGTAGATAAACATCACATTAGGCTCAAATCAATTACTATTAATGACCACATTACTTAGAAATTATTATTTAAGAGTGTAAATCATTGTCAGGAGTAGACAAACAATTCAAAGGTTAATTAAGAAGGCAAACCAGGCAGATTTGTAGCCAGCATGCTTGGATCTATAAGAATAAACACAAATAGAGCACATGCAACTCAAATTGCATTCTCAAACTCAAAACGAAAGGCTATAGATGAAAGTACACATACCTAAGGTAGAAAAGAACAAAACAAAGACCAAATAAAGGTCTAGAATGATGAAGAAGAAGCTCAAATAACAGATCCAACAAACAGTAGCAAACAACATCACTTATATCTTGAAATTCCCAGAGAATATAAAGTAAATAAGCTGAGATTTGGATCAGCTTCTGATTCCCCTTTTTTTTTTGCCTTTTCAACTTTGGGGTTTTGAAGCTTCTCTGAAGTTCAAATATGGAATTCTCAAATTTCCAGCTGCTATAGGGCTTAGGCGTGTGAAAAAATGTGTGTGTGGTTCTATGAGAAGAGTGTCCTTTTATAGCCAAAGATTTAGGGCTCCTTCATTAATTTTCTTTTCCTTTCAACCCTTTTAATTTTCTATTTTTACTCATTAAATCCCTCACATCTGACCCCCTTTTTATTTTTCCTTTGCTAGTCGGTCCTTTTACCCTCTTCTAGAAGCTCTTAAGTAGTTATTAACATTATTACCTAAGTTAAAACCCTAAACTACCCTTCCCAGCTCTTGTTAATTACTCTTTCCTTTCAACATTGTGCTTGGGCCGCAGGCCAAGAAGCCTGATAAGTGGGTATTTTGACTACTTATTAGTACCTTTTAACTTTTATTTTAGTCCAAAAGCATTTAATTGTGTTTTCAAAAACTGATGAAATGTGCTAAATTGCAGAAATATTGGAAGATGAACTCCCGAGATGAAATCCAACTTAAAAAGGAGTAATCTAAACTCAAGGCCATAAAAGGCACATAAGCTCACAAGTACGGACCGCAGAATATCATCTGCGGCTGCAAATGATGAAGGAAAGGCCAGGAGACCTTTGTGCAAAGTACGGTCTGCACATAAATTGTGCGGCCGCAAACGATGGCTAGGAATAAAGTTAAGAGAATGTGCATTTCAAGTTCCTCATAAGTGCGGACCGCACATGAATTGAGAGGCCACAGAAGAAGCGCCTTGCGGCCGCATGTGTAAAAGTGCGGACCACAGAAGACCTAGTTGTGACCGCAAATATAAAAGTACGAACCGCAGAAAGGATGCCTTGCGGCCATAGATCAGAATTATGCGGCCGCAGACCTCCAGTTCCTGACAAGATTGAAGAAATCTGCGGACCGCACATGTAATTGTGCGGCCGCAAAACTTCTAGAAGGGAATTTTTTTCCGAAATTTTCAACCGTGTATAAATAGACGAATTTCACGATTTAAGGTGAACTTTTGACATCAGCAACTACAATAGCCATTTCTTTTTACTTCTTTTAGTAGTTTTTCATATTTTGGGATATTTTAACATAGATTTTATCATTTTTATTTCACAATATGAGTTTATTTATCACTTCTTCTTCTATTTCTTCAATTTCAAGCATGGCTAGCTAGATGTTTACTAGGGTTGTGACCCAACCCTAGTGTGTAAACCTTATGGGTGTTTAATTTGATGCTTGTTTATGGTTGAGTGTTTATTATTTTGCCTTGTTCATACTTTAATTTGTGGAATTAATGGTTGCAAATATTAGTTTATGCATATTTGACTTAGTCTCTACTTGAGAAAGAGAGACTTAGTCTAGGACAACTTGGCTAATAAGAAATTGGGTCAATCGAAAGATTGATAATCCCAATTAAAGGGTTCAACCTAGAGATAGTAATAACCCGACATGAGCTTTTATCAACCATTTTGTGCAATACCCATTTGGACTTGAGAAAGCCAAATTGGGCAAAATCACTATTTGAACGAGAGGTATTGGGTGGGTAATTGAGAGTTGATAGCTACAATACACCCCGATCAATAAAACAAGCATTAAGGTCTTTATCCCATAAGGCAAACACCTAGGTGATGGTCAAAGCCCTAGGCTTTTTATAAAACATGAAAAATAACAAAAACAATTCTCTTAGTTTTATTTCTTAACTTTGCAATCTTAGTTTTAAATTAGACATAGAAACAACCCAAATTTGTGGAAGTGTAAATTGAGATAGTCAAACTCACATACTACTATATATACTCCTAACTCCCATATATAGCTCCTTGTGAAAATCGATCCCGACTCTTGTTGGGTACTATTATTGCAATCGACCGTTTCATAACCTTGATTTGAGTCGTGAAATTGGACGAGATCAATTTTTGGCGCCGTTGTCGGGGAGCTAAAAACTGTGTTAGCTATATATTTAGGTGTATTTTTGAGAATATCTTCTTTTCCTTCCTTGTTACTAATGTGTTGAGTTATTGTAGGTGCAATCATGGCAAGCAATGAGCTTGGAAATATAGCTTTGGGGGATGTGGATATTGAGAATGATCAAATGGATGAGGTCCCTCTTGAACCTCAAGCCAATAGACGAGGCCGAGTGCCTCATGATAATGTGCCCGCTCCACCCCCACCTCCACCACGAGCGGTTCCACACCGTCTGTTGCCGAATGAAGGGTACGCAAGTGCAATAGTCCTTCCCCGTATCAGGGTGGGCAAATTTAAAATAACCAACGTGATGCTCACTTTACTCGAGCAACAAGGGTTCTTCACCGGTGCACCGGGTCAAAATGCATACAAACACTTGAAGGGGTTCGTAGATACATGTTGGGGGAGTAAACAAACAAATGTCTCCAAGGATGCTTTGAGGCTAAGTCTTTTCCCCTTCTCTCTACGGGGGAAAGCTTTAGATTGGTTGGAACATTTGCCAAATCATTCCATTCATACGTGGGATAAATTAGCGAAGAAATTTATTTCTAAGTACTTCTCTCCCGAGCAAATGGCTATTCTTCGAGATGAAATTCTAGAATTCAAGCAAGAGCCCAATGAACCACTACATGAGATATGGGAAAGGTATAGGACAATGGTGAAAGAGTGCCCCCAACAATGATATGACGGAGAACATGATTCATTAAACTTTCTATCGGGGGATCAATACAACCAACCACTGTGTAGTGAACCAAATTACCGGTGGAAACTTCATGACTATGCCTTATGCGGAGGCGTGCAATATTTTGGATGAGATGGAAGATAATTCATCGGCGTGCCAATCCCAAGCAAATGTTCCACAAGGTGATCCCAATGTGATTCACCTTCACAAAGAATTGTATGACCATGGGCAAGCCATAACCGAGTTGACCACCATCATGAACCAATTGGCAAAGGCTCAACTTCAATAAGTGCAAAACCCGAGGCAAGTCAATGCAATGGAGGGAGTAAGTATGATGGTGAACAAGCGAAGAACAAGAAGTCTACAAGTGAAACAACGAGTGGAAAATTTTATTCAAGAAGATAGTGGGTTTGAGCAAGAGGATTCTTATAATGACCAAGAAGAAGAGTCCAATATGTGAACAACTTTCAAGGGCAAAGAAACAACTCCCATTTCCCAAGCCAACAACAATGTAGACCTCAAAATAATCAAGGAAATTGGAATTCTCACAATCAAGGTAATTTGAGTGGTGGAAACAATCAAAGCAATTGGAATAACAACAACAATCAAGGCAATTAGAGTGGAGGCAATAATCAAGGGAATTGGCATAACAACAATAACCAAGGGAATTGGGGAGGCAACAATCAAGGAGGGTGGAATAACAATCAAGAAAATCGAGGGTCGGGTTTTCAAAGGCCCCCGATGTATCAACAACCGAGTTACCCACCTCTTTATCCTTCACATGGTCCTAGTTCTTTCAACAATGAAATGTGTCGTATTGAGAATATGTTTAACCAAATGATGGAAAAGAATGCCGATTCTGATGCCCAACTTGCCTCACACAGCACATCGATCCGCAACTTAAAAGTACAAATGGGGAAAATCCCTCAAGCTTTAAATTCTCGTCCTAAGGGGGTACTACCAAGTGACAAGGTGGTGAATCCAAAGGGTGGGAACAATACGGGGTATGCCATGGCCGTTACTACAAGAAGTGGAAGAGGTGGGAATACACCCACCTCAAGTCAAAGGCAACTTGTGGATGATGCGCAAGTGGTAAAAGAAGTAGAAGAGATCCCGAATAATGTGGTGCAAGCAAATGATGAAGTGTGAATTGATTTTGATGACACTGTGGAAGAGACTCAAGAGGAAGTGAACCCGTCTAGGGATCATGTTATTGATATACCAGATCCGGTAGTGCAAAAGGCTAAGGCATCACTGCCTAAGTTACCTCCTCCATATCCTCAAAGGCTCGTCAAGAAAAATGGCGAGAATCAATTCAAAATGTTCATTGACATGATGAAGAGTCTCTCGATAAGTGTGCCATTAGTTGAAGCCTTGGAGAAAATGCATGGTTATGCAAAGTTTATGAAAGACTTGGTGACAAAGAAGCGGTGGATGAATTTTGAAACTATCAAAGTCACTCATCAAGTGAGTGCAATTGTGCATTCGATGGCTCCTAAATTTGAAGATCTCGGTGCTTTCACAATCCCTTGTACCATTGGAATTGCCGAGTTTGCTAAAACTCTTTGTGATCTTGGGGCGAGTATCAATTTGATGCCCTATTCGATTTTCAAGACTTTGGGAATTGGGCAACCAAGACCCACATCTATGAGATTACAAATGGCCGATCGTACAATGAAGAAACCATTGGGAGTGATTGAAGATGTATTAGTTCGTGTTGATAAGTTCATTCTTCCGGTGGATTTTGTTAATCTTGATTGTGAAGTGGACTATGAGGTACCGATTATTCTTGGAAGACCTTTCTTTGCTACATGGAAGGCTCTTGTTGATGTGGAAGCTCGTGAACTCACTTTCTTGGTGGGTGATGAGAAGGTGGTATTCCACGTGTGCAAATCTATGCGGCAACCAAATAGCAATGAAATATGTTCTTTCGTGGACTTGGTGATCGATGTGATTATTGATGATACAAGTGCCATGATTAATGTGGGTGATATGTTGGAGGCCGTCTTGCTCAACTTTGATGATGACGAGATGGATGGCTTCATGGAATGTGTGAATTCTTTGCAAGGAATAGGGTCGTACAACTATGCACCTCGAAAACTTTCCTTGGATCTTGAAAATAGGAAAACTACTCCTACAAAGCCTTCAATTGAAGAGCCTCCTACCTTGGAGTTGAAGCCATTGCCTCCACATCTTTGGTATGAATTTCTTGGTCCTTGTTCTACATTACCGATTATTATTTCCACTTTTTTGACTAACGTGCAGGTTGACTCTACATTGGCGATGCTCCACAAGAGGAAGAAGGCTATTGGGTGGACTTTGATGGATATTCGGGGAATAAGCCCCGCCTTTTGCATGCACAAGATTAAATTAGAGGAAGATGTGAAACCATCTATTGAACATCAAAGAAGACTCAACGAAGCTATGCAAGATATGGTAAAAAAGGAGATTATCAAATGGTTGGATGCCGGGGGTGTCTACCCCATTTCAAATAGTTTGTGGACTTCTCCGGTACAATGTGTCCCAAAGAAGGGGGCATGATAGTGGTCACCAATGACAAGAACGAGTTGATTCCCACAAGAACGATGACCAGGTGGAGAGTGTGTATGGACTATCACAAGCTAAACAAAGTCACGAGGAAAGACCATTTTCCACTTCCCTTCCTTGACTAAATGCTTGATCCATTGGCCAGCCATGCTTTCTATTGCTTTCTAGATGGATATTCAGGCTACAACCAAATCCTTATTGATCCGGAAGATCAAGAGAAAATAACTTTCACATGTCCCTATGGTACTTTCACTTTCAAGCGGATACCATTCGGCTTATGTAATGCACCGACGACTTTTCAAAGGTGTATGATGGCAAACTTTACGGATATGGTCGAGGACTACCTTGAACTCTTCATGGAATACTTCTTGGTGGTCGGGGATTCTTTTGATGATTGCTTGGCAAATTTGGATAGAGTATTGGCAAGATGTGAAAAAACGAACTTGTTGCTAAACTGGGAGAAATGCCATTTCATGGTCGAGGAAGGCATTGTCCTTGGTCACAAAATTTCAAAGAATGGCATAGAGGTCGACAAGGGAAAGATAGAGGTGATTTCTAAACTTTCACCTCCAACCTCAGTGAAAGGCGTGCGAAGTTTCTTGGGTCATGCGGGGTTCTACCGATGCTTCATAAAGGATTTCTCTAAAGTGGTGAACCCATTTTGCAAGCTCTTAGAGAAAGATGCTAAATTTTATTTCAATTATGATTGCATGAGAGCCTTTTAATTGCTAAAGTTCAAGTTGACAATCACTCCCATTATCACCGCTCCTAATTGGAGTATTCCTTTTGAGCTCATGTGCGATGCTAGTGATGTAGCGATTAGAGCAGTTTTGGGGCAACACATCAACAAGGTTTTTCATCCGGTATACTATGAAAGTAAGAAAATGAATGATGCATAAGTCAATTACACCATTACAGATAAAGAGCTCCTTTCCATTGTGTTTGCAATTGAGAAGTTTTGCCCATACTTGATGGGTGCAAAGGTTATTATTCATACGGATCATGTGTCACTTTGTTATCTTATGAGCAAGAAAGATTCAAAATCTCGGTTAATGAGATGTGTGCTATTGTTGCAAGAGTTTGATATTGACATCCAATATCGAAAAGGGAGTAAAAATCAAGTGGTGGACCACTTGTCTCATTTAGAGGAGGAGATGAGGCCACATGATGGCCTTGAAATCAATGACTCCTTCTCCGATGAGCAACTCTTGGCTATTTCAATGAAGGAGGTGCCATGGTTCGCGGATCTAGCAAACTTCCTTGTGTGTGAAATCATCCCGGATGAGTTCTCTTCAAATCAAAGGAAGAAGCTCAAACGGGATTGTCAAGATTATTATTGGGATGAGCCATACCTTTTTCGGATTTGCACGGATGGGGTAATAAGAAGATGTATACCGGACGAAGAGAAAAATGCCATTCTTCGCCTTATGGTGGTCACCACGGCGGAGCAAGAACGACGGCCAAAGTTCTAAGTTGCGGTTTCTATTGGCCCACTCTTTACAAAGATGCAAATGATATGGTGAAAAGATGTGATGAATGCCAACGGGCCAGTGGAATCTCGAATAAGAATGAATTACCTCTCACTACCATTTTGGAGATTGATATCTTTAATGTGAGGGGTATTGACTTCATGGGTCCTTTTGTGAGTTCTTATGGAAACACTTACATCTTGGTCACAGTTGATTATGTGTCTAAATGGGTTGAGGCCACTGCTCTACCCAACAATGAAACGAGAAGTGTAGTGGCGTTCTTGAAGAAAAATATTTTCACAAGATTTGGTATTCTGTGGGCTATCATAAGCGATGGGGGTCGCATTTTTGCAACATGTCTTTTGACACTTTGCTTAGAAAGTATGGTGTCACTCATAAAGTTACGAGTCCTTATCATCCACAAGCTAACGGTCAAGTGGAAGTCTCCAACCGGGAGATAAAGAGTATCTTGTCAAAAACAGTGAATGCTAACCGGACGGATTGGTCAAAGAAGCTTGATGATGCACTATGGGCTTATCGGACTTCTTTCAAAACTCATATCCGGATGTCTCCATACCGGTTGGTGTTTGGCAAAGCTTGTCATCTTCTGGTGGAACTTGAACATAAAGCTATGTGGGCTTTAAAGAAGTTGAATCTTGATTGGGATATAACCGCTAACTTGCGGGTTTCACATTTGAATGAATTGGATGAGTTCCGGTACTACGCATATGCAAGTTCGTCCTTGTACAAAGAGAAGATGAAGTACCTTCATGACAAATACATTCGGCACAAGGAGTTCAAGGTGGGCGATCTTGTTTTGTTGTTCAACTCACGATTGAAGATGTTTCCCGAAAAGCTAAAATCTAAATGAAGTGGTCCCTTTGAAATTGTGGGTGTGACACCTTTTGGTGCATTGGACTTGAAGAACAAAAATGATGAGGTATTCCGAGTCAATGGTCACCAGGTGAAGCATTATTTGGGAAATGTTGATGATGGCCACGTGGTGGCAGTTATTCATTTCAAATGATGGTAATCTGTGTTGTGCCACAATGTTAAATCGGGCGCTTCTTGGGAGGCAACCCATGTTTATTTTTATTTTATTTTATTTTCTTCTTTTATAGTTAGGTGTTATTTTTGTGCTAACTGAATTTGAAATGTGTTGCAGGAATGAGTGTTCTCTACAGGAATTCTGCCCAGAATTTGGCTAAGTGTGGAACAAAATGCGGACCGTAAGTGTATTGTGCAGACCGCACAATTTTGGTTGCTACAACAAAAGGCGAACTATGGCCGCACAATTGTAGTGCGGACCGGACAAATTGAAAAGGAAAAATTCCAACTCTCTAAAGTTGGTTTGTCAGAGAAATAGCCAATCGGCAGCCGCAACCCATATTCTGCGGACCATAAATAAATCTGCGGCCGCACAGCTTATTTTGCGGACCGCAAATCAACAATGGCTTCTAAGCCCCAGGAAAAAGAGTGCGGACCACAGTAGAAATTCTGCGGCCACACTCACCTCCCCTTCACCTTCCAGAACTTCTTCACTATAAATAAGGGTTGATGGGCACTGTTCCTCTTTTTCCCTCTATGAGCTCACAAAGTGTTAAAATCACAATTTCGTGTTAAATTAGCTGATCACAATCCTAACAATTGTTGATCACTCATCTCTTGCACAAATTCATCTCTGGTATGCATCATCATCTTGATTAATTTCTTTTAATTTTTAGATTTTTAGCAAAATTGTGAACCATTTGTAAGTGAAACTATTTGAACAATCTTTTGGGGTGAATATGTAGTGGGTCAACTAGTACTTGCTGTATGGGGAATGGGTAAACAGTTTTTCATGATTATATAATGCCACCATGTCAAATTTGTGCAAACAATTGCAAACCCCAGAATCTCTGATCGTATTTATTTTGAAATCTGCGGCTGCACAAGAAATTGTGCGGTCCTCAGAAGTTGAGATTAGGGACTTTGGTCAAGCATGATTCTACGGCCGCACTTAAAATTGTGCGGACCGAAAAAATCCCATCGCGACCGCAGAACGACTAGTTTTATGTTATCAGAGAGTTGTCAATTTGATCACTCTCATCTGCGGCCATAATAGAAATTGTGCGGATCGCAATTCAATTCTACGTTCGGACTGGCAATTGTGCAGACCGCAATCCAATTCTGTGGGTGCAAGATTAAATTGTGCGTTCCGCAATGCCCAGCCTGCGGCCGCACTTCTAATTCTGCGGACCACACTCCCTTACCCTGCAAGCATGTTTTACACTATGTTGTTCACTGTCTCTCTGGTGTGTTCTTGTACATTTACGCTTGAATTACTACTGACACATGATGTTGCTTATTACATAAAATGGTTAGATCTCGAGGCAGAGGAGATACTTCAAAGGGAAGGGGTCAACCTTCCAGGGGCTGAGGCAAAAGTACTTTACCCCTCGCCCTCCAAAAGATAATCACAAAGAATGCTACAGCCAGCCCAGGAAGAAATGCAGAGCCCTCTGAATCCAGTTGTTATGCCCCATCTAGGGAAGCATCGGAGGGCAACTTAGTTCAAGAGTAGCCGGCTGTCCAATCAAAGCCACCAGGAAGGTATCAACTCCGGGACGAGCCTTCCACATCACATAGCACCTCTAAGGGTTCGGAGAGTGCCAGTTAGTCTTCTGAGCTCTTCTCTACACCTGTCCCTGAGGCACCAACGACTACAGTTGATGATATTTCAAATGATGGATGAGGGGGAGATACTACAATTGCCGGACTTGAGCGGTCGAAGAAGAAAGAGGTCTGGGAGGACCGGTTCGTCAGTCTGGCTGCCTTCACAAGTTTTCGTGGATGGTGGCCAGTGAGATCGCTCACTCTTGAGCAACAGTTTCAGCTGAAAGAACTTGAAAAGTACAATCTTGCAGTCTTGAGGTAGTTCCAAGAGCGGAAGGGGTGGATGTGGTTCACCTAGAGCGTATTGGATGCAAAAGAATATCTTGTCCGGGAGTTCTACGCCAATATGGCGCACATAAAGAAAGGGACAAAAGTAACTAAAGTGAAGAATCTGAAGGTGCCTTTTGACCAGCACACATTGAACACCTAATTGGGGATTGATGATGTTGAGCTTGTACAGTTCTTGGAGAAGTTGGCAATGGGAGATGCAACTCGCCCATGGCTAGCTGAGATTCTTAGAGCTCTGGGGCCACCACCACCATGGATCACAATAGGGGTTCCTATTCAGACGAACACCCTAAAATTTGAGGTGAAGGGATGGCAGGCATTTGTCTGTAGTAGATTAGACCCGTACCAAAATGAAACAAGTCTTCCTATCCTGCGGGCAGTTCTAGTCGCCTCCATCATGGCCGGGTACCCGATCAATATGGGTGCCGTGATGTCGGCCAACATATATATGGTCGCCAGGCAAGCTGATACCTCCTACCCGTATCCCAACACCATTACTGAGTATCTTATGGATGCACGGGTAGAGCCGAGAGATTTTGATACAAAGGTTCAGGCAAAAGAAGCCCTTCTCATCGTATTCTCTGATGGATGCACACAACCCTAAGAAAAGGGTCAGCCGACTACCACCATAGGCTAGTCTGATGAGCCATCGGTGGTAGCTACACAGATAGTCGACATGCCATCTACATTGGCAGACCCTTCATCCAGTGCAGCAGCTATGCCCCCACCTTTAGCCTCAGTGCCTCCACCTCGACTTTGAAGCCGGTGCGAGTCTCCCAGACATTGGCGAGCCTCAACAACTAGATGCTCTTGGAGAATCAGAACACAATCATGGCCACTTTGGTGCAACATGGGTCATTGATAGAAGAGATTGGTGAGCCTCAACAATACCCCGACATTGGCGAGCCTCAACAACTGGATGCAGACAGCTACTGCAAAGCGGTCTCACATATCCAGTAATGTTGCAGTACAATCATCCATTATGGCACCCCAGATTCCCCCAACGGTTGAAGAAACTCTGAAGAAGCTCTTGGAGAATCAGAACACAATCATGGCCACTTTGGTGCAACATGGGTCATTGATAGAAGAGATGGGAAAGGAAATGCAGAAGATGCAGAAGTCCCAGGCCTCCAAGAAATCAGTGGACAAGCTCCGGAGACAGGTTACCTTGTTTGCAGTAGCCGTAGACATTCCATTTGACATGTTGATTGACTAGCACCATCCAAGCCCAGATCCTACAGCACATATAACACCAGTTGGCCAGTCTGAGGAGCCAAACTTTGCTGCTGACACTGCCGAGGTAGTACGTCAGATGTTCACCAACCCAGCCACTCCCGGAGTTGAGGATGATGAGATCCAGTTGGATGAGGCTGAGGTCGGTGATACTGTTGTGGAAAAAGAGATGGCCAATGAGCCATATGGAGTTTTCTTCACTCTTACCCTTCCTTTACTCTTATTTTTACGCATTGGGGACAATGCTTATTCTTATTTCGGGGGGGGGGGGGGAGTTTATTTGATATATTTTGATGATTCTGAAATATTTGGCCTGTAATTAACTTGATACTATTTTCTTCTTCTTTCTCATTATGTATATATATTCTCTTCTCTCTCATTATATATATTCGTTACGCTTTCAATAGTTTTTGCTTTGTAGTTTCTTTATGTTTGATTTCTTATTAGTTAGTGTTTAACTAGGTAGCTTCTTTTTGATTTAATAGCTTTTTTATGTTTTAGTGGATAATAAGCCTTTGGTTTTCTTAATGGCACGATTCTTTCCAAAGGTAATTTTTGTGTGAACCAGGTGACTCTTCCCAACGATGGATGGTGTGACAACCTTCTTAAGGGATTGAGTCTGTTTTTCGTGTTTAGGTAATAATTGTCACGACCCAAACCGATGGGCCGCGACGGGCACCCAGTGCCTTACCTAATCGAGCACCAATGTAACGTATATTTTTTTATCATACCATCATGGGTAAATAGGACAGAAGTGACTTCATGAGATAACCAGAATAAAACATAAGGGAATACTAGACATAGGACGACCCAACATGACATAGAAACTTATACATGTGACATACGGGCCTATAAGGCCGGCATGATCATTTGTACACTCAAAACATAGGCCGACAAGGCCATACAAGTATCCATAAACATGACATCTGTCTACAAGCCTTTAAGAGTACATAAATATCATAAAGATTGGGATAGGGTCCTGCCATACCAATTAATACATGTCCAAATCATACTGACCAAATAGGCATCTCCGGAGCAAGTGGAGTGCATCAACACCTTTCGCTGAGCTGATAGCCTACTAGGAGGACTCTCAATCTGTCTATCGGGACCTACGGGCATGAAACACAACGTCCCCAGGAAAAAAGGGATGTCAGTACAAATAAAGTACCGAGTATGTTAGGCATGAAAGCAGTATATAAAAGACATGAAAGAAACATGGAGTAAAGAACTTAACCTGTAAGTCTGAATAGCTCTGTGAATCATGAAACATTTATAATTTCATGCATATGTGTATAAATGTCACATCATGCATAGGTATGTGCTTACATAATATCATTAAGCCCATGAGGGCATCCCATCATATCATCTCGGCCTCTGTGGGTGAAATCATCAACGTAGACCAGCTGATCAGGTGGTGGTGCGTATATAACGCCATAACATTTCCCTATACCCCATATACATATACTATATGGGTCAATATACATGTATAAATGAATGTAATGCATAATGAAGTAAGTTAATAAGATCTCTCGGAATTTCATGAGACCCATGAACAGACGATATGATAGTAGGACATATGGGGAATAAAGAACATATGAAACCCTATTACTTCTAGGAATAGAATCATTTGTGAAAGTTGCGTGCTTGCTCATTTCGTTGAATCATATGGATCATGACAAAAGGAAAGAAGGGATTACCTTAACATACCTTAACTCCATTGAGTCCTTAATACCTTCCAGGCAATTCTTCAAACAACTCAACTCAATCTACCATAGCATAAAGAGAATCAAAATCAGTGTAGAGTAAAGGCTAAGTCCGCAACTTAAATTAGTAGCTCGCTTATGTAAATTTGGGAAGCATATACCCTATAACAAGAGCCTCATCCAATACCATATACCAAAAATAATGGCCATAGCAATCCAGCAATACATAATTATCAATAACAAGACACCATATAATAACAACAAGTCACAACTACTTCATGACGAGCGGCAAGCTCCGATTGAAACCTGTATACCCCATATCACCCCTTATAGACTTTTTAATTTAACTTAAAAGTATCATTAACATGATAATGAAGTCATTCATCAATGATTCCATCTTTATACCATATATTTATAACAAAGAAAATAATCCATAACTCCAACTATCCTCAATTAGTAACTGTATTCACTAGTTCATGTCTAGCCCATCCATTTAACTTAATAAATAACACAATATAATTATCTCCTACAGTGGATTCAAGTCTAAATACATGTTATATTTAGCTTACAACAGCCCAACACATCCCAATCACTTCATACTCAAAACGACAACTATAGTAGTGTCAAACACCCCGAAAATATTACAAAGAACGACTAATCCACCATTTCTCAATTTGTGGTGTTTCTTCACACCATTTTCCCTCCAAAACTCCACTAAATAGTAGCAAAATAGACAACCCAAAAATAACACAAAACAACCCACAAAACAGTCCACTACAAGTCGAATAACTCGAACTCATGGCTTCCGATCATCGTCTCGTGAGTTCTAACTATTAGGAAACGAATCAACCTTTCTTGATATTTAAAATCTTAAATACAGAAATTAGGCATTTTCTTAACTATTAAATACCTTCCAAAACTCAAACTACAAAGAAAAAGAGAGGTGATATAGCGATAATTACGTCGTAGGGATCGTTCTAATGTTATCGCTTCTTGATTTCGTACCCGGGATGTTAATCTTCTTTGAAACCCTTGTAAAGAGCTTAAGGGTAAGTTTATGGGTCTTATTTGGTCGTGGTCTCTGGGAAAATGAAGAAAGAGACGACATTGGGATATAAATATCCAATTTGTTGAAAAGTCAAAAAGGTGCTACTTGGCACCCTAGCATTGGCCCTTTTCCAACGCTTATATCTTTTTATCCGGATGTCGTATGAATGAATACTTAAAAGTGTTTGAAACTACATTACTAGAACTTCAATTTGGTATATAATATGTCCCAAAAAGACCTCATATAATACACGAAAGGTATAGCTCAAAAAGCTTTAGTGACCCACCTACTTGTCACCTATGCAGTTTGTGCAGTCTCGCGGAATGACAAATATCTCTCTGCTCCGATGTCGGATCGACAAACGGTTTAATGTGTTAGAAACTAGACTCGTAGATATTCAATTTGGTATATGGATCATCCTGTAATTCTAAGTATATTAGGAGAAAAGCTCTGCTACATTTGACCTAATATTCAGCACATTATGAATATAACTTGTGATGACCTTTACCAACTTTTGATCCAAAACTCGCTTGACTTCAAAATATAACACATGACTATCATACGACTAAAATAACTCATAACATGACCTCCGTATCACGTTAAGAACCCTAGTATCACTCCAAAAGTACATGTTATAACATTCCCAACTTGTTGATATTCAACGAAACTTATTTTCTTTAATTTGCTTAGCTCCTAAGCCTTTCAGCCCTCTTGGTAGTTGTTATCCATGATCTTAAAGATTTGTAACCTCCAAGGTAACATGATTAACTTACATTTTATACTTTCAAAGATGATATCATTTCTGGTCTTACATCAATTGACTTATGATGTACTCTCACGTACGAAAATTTTTGCGTTTAGGTAATAATAGTAGTAGTAATGAATAAAAAGACCTAATTAAGTCATGCTCGAAGAGTCAAACATGATTCACTTGGTACCAACACACTTAACTACATGCTTATGGTTAAAAACAAGGTTTTTGAAAATAAATAGCTCTAGTTAGTGACCTTGTGACTCTTGTGTTGACTTAGGCAATCAACGAGTGGTTTAATCGAACCAGAGTGATTTTCAATCTTGAATATGTTCGTTGTGGGCCCTCGACTCTATCCTTTTTAACAATCCAGCTGCGTGAGAGGTGAGATGTTTTTATTGCAAGTCTAAGTACTCGTGCGAATGGTCTAGAACTTGCCCCGAATGTGTTTCAAGACGAAATCTTAAGTGTTGCTTGGCTTGAGAAGTGATTGCAGGATCTACTTGACCCCCTTGAAGTTTTTCATTGCCCACCAATGTTGTTATCCCTAGTCAACCTATTTGAGCCTCGAACCTTTCTTAGTTGATAACCATGTTACAAGCCTATGCCCGTTTTGTCGTGACCCTCTCTTGGCACCCGAGATTTCCTTAACACTCTTGTGAAACAATTGGCTAAAAACGTAAGTTTGGGGGAGAGATGAGGAACTTGAAAGAGGTATCAAGGAACAAAAATAATGAAGAGAAGGAAAGGCAAGAAAAGGAAAGAATAAAAAGAAAAATGCAAAAATAAAGTGAATAAGTGGAAGAGTTGATGGGATTCAAAGAAAAGTAATGATGCAAAGCGTGGAGAAATCAAAGAGAGAAAAATGAATGTCATCATAAAGAAAGAGTGATGCTAAGTATCTCTAGTCCCCCCAAGGAAAATAAAATGCCTCAAAGAATTGGCAAGGCATGAGCCGAGAACAGAAAATAGAGTGCTTAAGGAAAGATGAACCCACTCTATCATAGCATATCCAACCTTAGTCCAAAAGCTTTCATTGCATTCCTAAAAAGCCCTACGTGATCTCAAGCCGAGTGAGCTTACATTAGTGACGATCTACATGAGGGGCAAGCCTATGGTACTTAAAGCCGTACTTACGATATTATTTTGAGAGAGATGAGTGAACCTTTCACAAATATTTGGATTAAGTGCTAAAATTCTTAAGCAAGATAGGCAAACGGAGAGTACAGGAGGAGGAGTTTGGGATCCACAATGACCTACATGAAAGAGCGAGCTTCCTTGATGAATAAATTCAACTCTTGATGCTCAAGTGTCATATTAGAACTATATGTGCATAAAATTTTAACTTGTTGCCTTGTTGATAATAAATAAGTGGCGTGGGTAATTGTTGATCCCAATTAATGTGTGAATTACTCACTTTTGATTAGCTGGAATGGCCCTTAACATGTGGAGGTGGGAACTAATCTATTTGCTTGAGGACAAGCAAAAACTTAAGTTTGGGGGAGTTGATAAGTGAGGATTTTGACTATTCATTAACGCCTTTTAGCTTTTATTTTAGTCCAAAAGAGTTTAATTGTGTTCTCGAAAACTGATGAAATATGCTAAATTGCAAGAATATTGGAAGATGGACTCCCGAGATGAAATCCAACTCAAAAAGGAGTAATCTAAATTTAAGGCCATAAAAGGCACAAAAGCTCACAAGTGCGGACCACAAAATATCATCTGCGGCTGTAGATGATGAAGGAAAGGCCGGAAGACCTTTGTGCAAAGTGCGGTCCGCACATGAATTGTGCGGCCGCAAACGATGGCTAGGAACAAAGTTCAGAGAATGTGCATTTCAAGCCCCTCAGAAGTGTGAACCGCACAGGAATTGTGCGGCCGCAGAAGAAGTGCCTTGCAGCCGCAGGTGTAAAAGTGCGGACCGCAGAAGACCCAGTTGCGACCGCAGATATAAAAGTGCGGACCACAGAAAGGATGCCTTCTCAAAGGGCAAGATTGAAGAAATCTCTCTCGAAGGGCATATTTGTCCGAAATTTCTAGCCCTGTATAAATAGACGAGTTTCACAATTTTAGGTGAACGTTTGACATCAGCAGCTACAGTAGCCATTTCTTTTTACTTCTTTTAGTAATTTTTCATATTTTGGGATATTTTAACATAGATTTTATCATTCTGGTTTCACAATATGAGTTTATTTATCATTTCTTCTTTTATTTCTTCAATTTCAAGCATGAGTAGCTAGATGTTTACTAGGGTTGTGACCCAACCCTAGTGTGTAAACCTTATGGGTGTTTAATTTGATGCTTGTTTATGGTTGGGTGTTTATTATTTTGCCTTGTTCATACTTTAATTTATGGAATTAATGATTGCAAACGTTAGTTCATGCATATTTGACTTAGTCTCTACTTGAGAAAGAGAGACTTAGTCTAGGACAACTTGGCTAATAAGAAATTGGGTCAATCGAAAGATTGATAATCCCAATTAAAGGGTTCAACCTAGAGATAGTAATAACCCGACATGAGCTTTTATCAACCATTTTGTGCAATACCCATTTGGACTTGAGAAAGCCAAATTGGGCAAAATCACTATTTGAACGAGAGGTATTGGGTGGGTAATTGAGAGTTGATAGCTACAATACATCCCGATCAATAAAACAAGCATTAAGGTCTATATCCCATAAGGCAAATACCTAGGTGATGGTCATAGCCCTAGGATTTTTTACAAAACTTGAAAAACAACAAAAATAATTCTATTAGTTTTATTTCTTAACTTTGCAATCTTAGTTTTAAATAAGACATAGAAACAACCCAAATTTGTGGAAGTGTAAATTGAGATAGTCAAACTCACATACTACAATATATACTCCTAACTCCCATATATAGCTCCCTGTGAAAATCGATCCCGACTCTTGTTGGGTACTATTATTGCAATCGACCGTTTCATAACCTTGATTTGAGGCGTGAAATTGGACGAGATCAAGGCCCATGAGTACTATTTCCCTATTGGACTTTACCCATAATGGGCATGTCTATCAAACAAGACAAGCCCAAAACCAAATAAAAAGCCACACATTAACAAATGCAGATTCAAACTAAGCAACAAATTATACTTAAACATTAATTACCTAAAAATTCAAGTAAACTAATTTAAGCATGTAATTAACTATTACTCTAATCGTGCAAGTATCACTAACTAACTAAAACATAGCGAATAAAATTAAAGGCGAACCGAAATCGAACAAGGGCGACCATTAATCTACACTAAATGAAACATAGGGGCAGAGATTACCTATCAATACTGTTTGCCGTCAAATTGTGGAGTTTGGATAGATTTTGAAGAAATAGTTGATGGAATAAGGATGAGGAAGGGGTGACGATTGTAGAGTGAAAATTGGGGTTGATAGGGGTGGCCAACCATCATGGGACGATTTTCGGCGGTGGTTAGACGGTGGTCAACGGTGGCGGATGGGTGGCGGAGGCGATATTCGGCCGCCCAGGATTCTAGAAATTGGAAGAGGACATTTGGGGGTAGGGTTTGAAGAAAAATAAAAATCAGATCTTTAAAGGGGTATTTTATTAAAAGGGATCCAATCAGCAAAACGATGTAGTTTGGTTATAGAACTACGCCGTTTGAGACGTCTTAGGGGTCAGGTATTGGACCGGGTATGGGAGCGGGTTTGGGCGTATTTTGAGCAATTGGGCTTCAGAAAATTGTGGCCTAGTCTCAATTGAACTCAAAAAAGCCTTAAGCTCTTTCTCTTCATTTTGTATTTAGCCACTAATCAAACTAACTTAACATTTAAAACTCAAATTACAAACTTAGAGCCCGTTTGGATTGGCTTATTTTAAGTGCGTTTAAGTCAAAATTGCCTTTAATCCATTTTGTAGTGTTTGGATAAAGTAAAAAATATTTTTAAGTACTTATTTTTAAACAAAAATGACAAAAATATGCAAAAAGCCAAAAACTAGAATTCCTAACTTATGGGTTAAAAGCTATTTTGGCTTAAAAGTCACTTAAAATAAGCCCATCCAAATGGTCTCTTAACCTATTTACTAATTTTAAATAAAGATTGAATAAATAACTAATTAACTAATTAATTAATTCTAAGAATGCAAAACAACGGCAAAGCGACTAATGTATTTTTCGTGATTTTTATTTTTATGAATGCAACTAACATGCAACTAGATGCTAATGATGCAATAAAAATATAAAAATGTAATGAATAAGATACAAAATATTTTTGGCCCTTTTTTATAATGAATTTTAAGTATTTCTAAATGCATGAAGATGCAAATAAATACCAAACAAATCAATTAAAAATAGAGAAAATTTTCATAAAATTCTATAAAGCAATTAAACCTATATTTGGTTTGATTTTAGGAGTAATTTATACACGGGACAAAAATTACGTGCTCACAGCTACCCCTCTTTGCTCGAAAACATGAAGAGTTTTTGGACAAAGATAAAGTGAGCAATTATGAGCAATTTTTGCCCGTTTGATACTCCATGGGAAGCATTTTGAAGAAGTGTGACCGAACATTGCTTCGATGTTGCCTACATATCCTTGGCTATAAAGGAATCAGGTCAGTGTAGTTCTGGAAGTTTGGTAGCTGGGACTAACAAAGAGTTGTGATTTCACTGTTGTTTCTGTTGTTACTGCTTGATGAACTCCTTATTACACCATAATCAAAATCAAGAGAAACTAAACAATCCTACTAGCTATGAGTTACAAGATTCCTATCTATAAGTCTTCTGAAACTTGATCTTGAGTCTTGACTGGTTCTTCATGCAGACCCTGATCTCAATCTTGATGCTTGCTAGTTGTAGGTGCTAGTTCATTCTTCTATGGCTTCTTCTGATCAAAAAGGAAAATGCAATGCTCGTGACTTCAATCATGTCTTGGGCAGTCAACATCTTTTCATCCCCTTCTACATTGTGGGTTCACTTTTTTTTCTTTATTCTAGATTGAGACTTCTTCTTTTGGGTCATTTCAAACTCTGTGCCTCGAGGTAAAAGCTGCTCAGACACCAAAACAAACAAACAAACAAAATTTTTCTGCCTTAGTTTTTACTAGAAAAATTTCGTGAGTTATTATATTTTTTTTTAGATGGTGTTTCCTTACTGTCAAAATGATGCCTCAACTAAGGATTGGTATATCTTATGTTGGGAAAATGCAGTCGGGGAATGGTATACACTATATTGGCAAGATATCAGGGAGTTGTGTAACCCTATGTTTCAAAACACAACTAGGGATTGGTGTACCCTACACTGGTAAAAACTAGAAAATCGTGTACCCTATATTTGGAATGATATCAGAGAATGGTGTACCCTGCATTTTAGCACAATCAAATAATAATAATATCATGGAGTGATATACCCTGCATTTAAGGTCAACTGGTAACAATATCAGGGAGTGGTGTACCCTGCGTTTAAGCTCAACTCAACTAGGGAGTGGTGTACCCTATGTTGGAAAAATACAGCTAGGGATTGGTGTGCCCTAAACTGGTAAGGAGACTAGGGAGTGGTGTACCCTATGTCTAGGAATTATATCAGGGAAGGGTGTACACTATGCCTAAGCTCAACTCAACTAGGGAGTGGTGCACCCTATGTTGGAAAACATAACTAGGGATTTGTGTACCCTATACTGGTAAGGAGACTATGGAGTGGTGTATCCTATGTCTAGGAATAATATCAGGAAGTGATGTACCCTACATTTAAGCTCAACTCAACTGGGGAGTGGTGTACCCTATGTTGAAAAATACAACTAGGGATTGGTGTACCCTATACTGGTAAGGAGACTAGGGAGTGGTGTACACTATGTCTAAAAATATCATCAACTAGGGAGTGGTGTACCCTATGTTGGAAGACACATGTAGGGATTGGTGTACCCTATACTGGTAAGGAGACTAGGAAGTGGTGTCCTTGTGTCTAAAATAATCATCAACTAGGGAGTGGTGTACCCTACGTTGGAAGACACAACTAGGGATTGGTGTACCCTATACTGATAATGAGACTAGGGAGTGGTGTACCCTATGTCTAAAAGAATAATATCAGGGAGTGGTGTACTCTGCATTTAAGCTCTGTCAATAAAGATATCAGGGAGTAGTGTACCCTACATTTAAGTTCAATCAACTAAGGAGTAGTGTACCCTATGCTGGAAAACACAACTAGGGATTGGTGTACCCTATACTGGATAAAGACTAGGGAGTGGTGTACCCTATGTCTAAAAGAATGATATCAGGGAATCATGTACCCTGCATTTCAGTTCAATCAACTAGGAAGTGGTGTACCCTATGTTGAAAAACACAGCTAGGGAGTGGTGTACCCTATATCTAAAAGAATGATATCAGGGAATGATGTACCCCGCATTTCAGCTCAATCAACTAGGAAGTGGTATACCCTATGTTGGAAAACACAGCTAGGGATTAGTGTACCCTATACTGAAAAAAGACTAGGGAGTGGTGTACTCTATATCTAAACATCAACTGAGGAATGATGTACCCTAAGTTGGAAAATATAGCTAGGGATTGGTGTACCCTATACTACCATGATTTTGAAATTTCCTTTTCCCTTTTTTTATTTCTTTTTTTTATTATTTTATTTAGAGAATAAGTAAAATGCGGGAAGGAATTTTTAGAAGACTTCCCTTTTTGAGAGTTTTTACTGTTGGAGAGTTATTTTTTAGTCTCCGTGGGATTTACTTTTATTGGCACCTGCTTTTTGGGAGGTTGGTTTTTCCTGCATTGTCCGTTTCCTGTTTTTCAACAAAGAACAATTGTTAGTTTAAAACGTTGGTTGGTTTTGTGGCCTTGAGTGTTTCAGTCTCTTGATATCGGCCCATTTTCTTGTTGATTTCAACTGCGACAGGTTATTTTCTGAATACCAACTACATTTCTGACCCCGGAGAACCTTTGGCTTTTCGAACTTTTGCCATGAAAGCTAGTCACGTAGCGGGACTTAACCTCTCCAACTTTATTTTTGCCTTTGTGGGCATTTAACGTTTGACTTCTTTCTTCAAAGTTCCAATTTCAGAGCATTGGGGAACCTTTGATTTTTCAAACTTTGCAAGACGGTTAGTCAAGTGGGACTTAACCTTTTCAACTTCATTTTTCCTTTGTGGGCATTTCAATTTTATGTCCTTTTTCCAACATTTTCAAATTTAGAGTATCGGCCAATCACGGCCAGTCGGGGTCGACTCGATGCCTTTGCCGAGGCTAAGTGCCTTTTGAATATATCAGCTTGTGTCAAACAAGAGCCCTGTAAATCAGTCTTTCCATCTCTTCTTTTCCTTAGTTTTCAAAACAATATTACACCGAAAGGGATTCAAAGAAAAACAAACAATTGAATGGAGAATGACTTTAAAACAAAAGGTGTTCCTTTCTTCGGGGAACAGAAAGACAGACTTATCTGGGAGTACATGCGAACTTCAATGAATATGACATGCCTTTTGGACTGGATGCCTGACCTTTGTAAACCGTCCGACTCTCAGAAACGCATTACGACCTTTGCCATGGAACCGAGAAACCTTGCCCAGGACTGTGTTGATACCATGGCTGCGTGGATGCTCTTTTCGATCAACAGTGCCCTTTGTGAGTTTTCACTAGCTGACCTCTCTCATTACTCTTCTCGCCATCACCTTATCGTGACCCTTTACGGGTTTTCCTTAACAAGACTCTCATTTTTATTTTCTCTACTCACTAGTGAGGGTTTTAACCAATAAGACTCTCTCATTTTATTTCTCTCATTTTTGTTACATCAGATCCAAGTAACTGTATCCTCAAATTCTTGAACATTTGCATTTATTGATAGGAAGGACTTGAAAAGGATTAGAGAAAAAGGAATTTTGAAGTGAACTACAACTTTGGAACCTTTCGGGTGACATCATCGCCAAAACATCATAACAGCTGCCCCAATTTCAACTTTTGGGGGAATTTGAATTTTTTGTTTGGTGTGACAGAACCCCAGAGTGAGGCTACCTACGTATCCTTTCGGAATCAGGTCAAACGTAGTTCAATCAACATGAACTCTTTTGATTTTTGTTTTGTTTTTTTCTTCTTTCTTTTGTTCTCTTTCTTTTTCTTTTTTTTTCATTTTTCATTCTTTGGTTTTCAATAATAACTTCCAGGTTCCAAAAATGGTAATCAAAGAAAGAGAACCGGCTCAAACGGTTTGCAAAAGGGTTAATGATGTTTGGGTAGCGAGAAAGGAAGCCTTCGTCATCCCAATCAGAGAATGTTAAAATTGCGTAAAGGGTCAAACATAATACCTTTTGATCACATCTACATTGACAACTATCTCGGGGACATTTCCTTCGATGTCTCCCAAATACAATGCTCCCTTTTACAGCACTCTTGTTACAATGTATGGACCTTTCTAATTTGGAGCAAATTTTCCTTTAACTTCTTCATGATGTGGGAGAATATGTTTTAGAACGAGTTGAGCTACTTCAAATATCCTTGGCCACACTTTCTTATTGTAGGAACGGGCCAATATTTGTTGGTACAACTGCCCGTGGCAAACCGCGGCCAAGCGCTTTTCATCAATCATAGTCAATTGCTCCAACCGGGTTTTGACCCATTCATCATCCTCGATCTCGGCTTCAACAAATATCCGAAGAGAGGGAATCTCAACTTCTGCGGGAATTACGGCTTCAGTGCCATAAACCAATAAGTAAGGGGTGGCCCCAACTGATGTGCGCACGGTTGTACGATATCCCAATAGTGAAAAAGGAACTTTTCATGCCACTGTCTGGAACCCTGAACCATTTTTCTAAGGATATTTTTAATGTTCTTGTTTGCAGCGTCAACGACGCCATTAGCTTTGGGCCGGTAAGGGGTAGAATTATGATGCATAATTTTAAATTGTTCGCATACCTCTCTCATCAAGTGGCTGTTCAGATTTGCAGCATTGTCCGTAATGATAGTTTTATGACTACAAAACCAACAAATAATATTGGAATTGATGAAGTCCAACACTGCTTTCTTAGTGATGGCTTTGAAAGTGATTGCTTCGACCCACTTTGTGAAATAATCAATAGCAACTAAGATGAATTTGTGCCCATTTGAAGATTTCGGCTCGATTGGTCCAATAACATCCATGCCCCAGGCAACGAACGACTAAGGCACTGACATAGGATGCAATTCTTAAGGCGGTGAATGAATCAGGTCACTGTGTATCTGACACTAATGGCATTTTCGGACAAAACTTAAACAATCTTTTTTCATGGTCATCCAATAATAACCCGCCTGGAGGATTTTCTTTTCCAGTAAATACCCGTTCATGTGGGGGCCACATACTCCGGAATGCAATTTATTCATGATCTTATCAACTTCTCGGGAATCTACACATCTCAACAAATTCAGATCTGTGGTTCTTTTGTATAGGATTTTCCCACTCAAAAAGAAACTTCTTACAAGCCTTTTGATAGTTCTCTTTTGATCCCCACTGGCTTGCTCGAGATATTCTTTCGTTTTTAATAACCTTTTGATATCATGATACCATAGATCACCATCTAGATCTATTTCAATTGCGTTACAATAACCATGCCTTTCTCGAACCTGAATTTTCAATGGGTCAATATGAGCATTAGCCGAGTACGACAACATTGAGGCCAAAGTAGCTAGTGCATCTGCTAGATCATTATGGAATCGAGGAATATACTTGAACTCGACGGACTTAAACTGTTTACTGAGGTCTTCCACATGTTGCTCATAGGGGATGAGTTTGATATCTCGAGTTTCCCACTCGCCTTGGGCTTGCCGGATAATTAAATCAGAATTCCCCATGATTAATAACTCTTGTGCATCCAGATCAACCACCATGTTCATGCCCATGATGCAGGCTTCATACTCAGCAGTGTTGTTTGAGCAAAAGAAGCGAAGAGTTTCCTAGACGGAACTCCAAATGCACATTTAGATGGGTTTAATTTCAAATAATACTTGCATAACCTCTCAACAAGTTTCGTCAGATCTCACACATGGCCTTCTTGTGTTCTTGATTTAATGATCACATCATCCATATATACCTCAATCTCGTGGTGCATCATGTCGTGGAAGATGGCAGTCATAACTCTCATATAGGTTGCCCCGACATTTTTCAGACCAAATAGCATGACCCTGTAATAGTAAGTTCCCCAAGGTGTGGTAAAAGCAATCTTTTCTGCATCTTCTTCATCCATCAGAACCTGGTGATACCCAGCATAACAATCCATGAAAGACTGTATCTCGTGTTTAGAACAATTGTCAACAAAAATGTGGATATTTGGCAATGAAAAGTTGTCCTTGGGACTCGCCTTGTTCAAATCCTGATAATCAAAACAAACTCAGGTTTTCCCGTCTTTCTTTGGCACTGGTACCACATTAGTCAACCATGTGGTGTATCGTACCACTAGGATCACAACAGCTTTTAATTGTTTTGTGACTTCTTTTTAAATATTATCACTGATGTTAGTTTTGAACTTTCTTTGCTTCTATTGGACGGGCAAATAACTGGATAGGTAGGCAATTTGTATACTACCAAATCAACACTCAACCCAGACATATCATCGTAAGACCATGCAAACACACCTTTGAACTCAAACAACAGCTGGATCAGAGCATCCCTAGTTTTCTCATCAATGTGAATGATTATCTTTGTTTCCCTAGCCTCTTCTGAACTGCCCAAATTAATAGGCTCGTTTTCATTTAAATTCGGTTTAGGCTTGTTCTCAAATTATTCCATTTCTTGATTTATTTCCCTAAAGGCCTCATCTTCATCAGAATTTAGATTTACACCCTAAAATAACTTGTAATGCAGAAAAGATAGCAAGACTGAACTACCGGGGATTCCCTCCTGATGGGGAATGGGGTAGCCTCCCAGTTCTGGAGCTTGAAATTAGGTCCCATGTTTTGCACCTCATCACGGCTCGTGCCTTCCCCTAGATGGACCGTGTCGGTTTCATATAACATTTGTTTTAAAGCTCCGCAAATATCATTTATGTCTTCGGCTGTGAAGGCCTCTTCTTCTTCCTCTATATATTTTGATTTGTCAAATGACCGGGGAGATGTGGGATGGGCTGTGACAGGACCCACCCGTTTTCTTTGCGTTTGCCAACCCATGTTTTGTTAGCTGATGTAGCTCGGAAATCCAACCCGAAAGGCTTCTCATTCACGACCAGGGAAATTGGCTTAGTAATGCCCTATAGAGATGCCCTGAGCCCCTTTCCGGACTTGTACCCATTTTTGATTATTTGGGTGGCAATCATAATTGAAGTACTAGACAAACAAGGTTGAGGTAGTGGTCCCCCCTCTTCAAACTGGTCAGCTACCACAATTTCAAAAGCTTGATATAGGATGTGCTCACTGCCCTCCTTGGCTTCAAGACATGGGACTGAGGGGTCCCGGTAAATAGATTGCTTATCTTCTCCATGAACAACGATTTCTTGATTGTCATTCTCAAAATTGACCGTCTGATGGAGAGTGGACGGAACAACTCCAGCAGCGTGAATCTATGGTCTGTCGAGAAGGAAATTGTACGAGGTTTCCATGTCCAAGAATTGGAAGGTCACCACAAAGTCCACAAGGCCAATAGTTAAGACTAGATCAATTTCTCTGATTGTATCCCTCTTAACCCCATCGAAAGCTCGCACACATATATTGTTGGCCCAAATTCTTTTTGTGCCAATTTCCATCCTCTGGAGCGTTGAGAGGGGACAAATATCTACTCCAGACTCGCCATCAAGCATCACCCTTTTCATATTGTAGCCATCATATTTATTAGTCAAGTGGAGGGCTTTGTTGTGGGCAGCTCCCTCTGCAGGGAAATCATCACGGCTAAATGAAATCTTATTAACATCTAAAAATCTCTCGGCCATTCTTTCCAATTGTGCAACAGTAGTTTCATTTGGAACATAAGCTTCGTGCAAAGTTTTGAGTAGCACCCTTCGGTGTTCATCTGAACTCAGCAACAGAGATAGAAGTGAGATCTGGGAGGGAGTTTTTTAGTGTTGATCAATTATCGAGTACTCCGAAGTTTTCATTTTCCTAAATAATTCCTCCGCTTCTTCATTGCTCACGAATTTCTTGGGTGGCATCTGGTTGTCCCTGTTTTGTTTAGCTTTCCTTAGCTCATCCGGGGTATAGTATTTCCCAGACCGAGTCATCTCATTTACTTCTCCCACAATTTCTTTTCCCTTGTAAGTAACCATGACTCTATTGTAGTTCCAAGGGACTGTTGTTGGATCTTTTATTGGACTCTGTGGTGCGGGACTAATAACCATGGGCTAGTTAGCCTTGGTAATATTATTGTCCCCCGTGCCACATGTGTTCCCTTCGGTACGTACAACCTTGGCACGTTCAATATAAGTTTACTTTCATCAAACTTCTTTGGAGTGATGAGGACAAGCTATTCTTTCCTCGAGGATTTTGGAACATAAAGAACCAAATTCTTGGCAGGTGCCGGCTCAACTTTCGTTTCAACGGCATGAGGGACCGGAGCTATTTTCTTTTCAGTTTTTGACGGTTTTCCTGTTGCTTTAGGTTTTGTCTCTGAACTAGCGATGGAAACAATGGCCTTCAGCGGGGGGTTAAATTCTTTATCATCATAGATCATACCAATAAGTGGCCCGTTATTGTGAGCATGCAATGGATTATTGGTCACATTGGGAGTCTCCCTATCCCTCAGCACAATTCTTTTAGCTTCAATCAAGTCTTCAAATGCCCTCTTGAGGGTCCAATAGTCTTCTGTATCATGGCCTACCAACCTTGAGTGGTATGCATATCTGACATCAGCCCGGTATGTCGGAGACTCGGGGTTTGGCCGATTCGGAGCCACAGGTTATAGTAAACCCAATTGAGTCAACTTCTGGAATAAACTCATGTATGATTTACCGGTGAGGGTGAAATGGTTTCTTCTGGGAGGCTCTCGGGGATGTGGATTATATTAGGGTGTATTTTGTGGTGGGCGAGGATTATATGGAGCTTGGCAAGGATGGTTATTTCTGTAAGATGGAGCTCGGTTTTGATTGTAATTTTGTTGGGGCCCTATGTAGGGTTGTGCATTCATCAACGCGCATAGGGAGGCAGTGCCACTGCATATGCAACATCATGGTGCAGGTAGTAATGTTGTGAGGTTTAAGGGGGCATATAAGATTGTTTAAATGGTCTGCAAGACCCCCTCGATCTTGAAGCCATCATGGCTCCCTCTTCTCTCTTTTTTCGATTGGCTAGACCCCCCCGAGCCATTCTGGATGGATTGCGATGTAGCTTTAAGGGCTGCCTGACTCAATATCCTTCCTGTTTTCAACCCATTTTCAACCATTTCTACAATCTTTATGGCTTCAGTAAATGGTTTTTCATGACAGACATCATGTTCTAGAAATAGTCGGCCTCTTGGGCCTACAATAAAATCGTGACCATCTCTGTCTCATCAATTGGAGGCTTCACACGGGCAGCATGCTCGCACCACTTAATGACTAGCGTAAAATACACACTTAAATTCTGCTCGCTAGTCAAATATAGTATAGTATAATATCGTATCCACATAGATTGGATTTAAACAGTATTCTCATAGTTTCTAGCTTGGTTGCTATCCAGGATGATCAACAGTTGAGATTTATAAGATGCCTAACTAAAATTACTAAGAATCTCAAGTTATTGACTAATGACAATCGAAGCAAGGAATAAGCAAAAAAGGTTATCAATGAGAGAAGATAGGGTTTTGATAGGATAGGTTCAAGATAGTTGTTTGATATATAACTCTAGATAATTTACTTCTAATATTCAAGTGAGTCTCTCGAATTCACTCAATTATTAGTTCAACATTCAGCAAAAAAAAACCCTCTCGATTAAGTCTTAACCTCACAAGATGAAATAATTTAAGCACGTGAAGATATGCAAGAATGCGTAATGGATTGGTCTTTAGAAAAACCTCTTGCGATTATTCTCCTAACTAGGTTTAATAAATTATTCAACTAGTCTCTTTCGATTAATTAGAAGAATCTATGAACTCAACCAACAATATAATGCAAAGATATCACAAGTTATGCCTCTCTCGATTACATGAACTAGTGAATAAAGATGCAACAATTAAATAATCCAAAAATGCTTCAATACATAAAACTAGAGTTATAATCCACAAACAATCATCTAGACACCAAATCCATCAAACCCTAAATGGAACTACTCCATAGATATGGAGGAACATCACAAATAAAATTAAAGTATAGGAAAACATAAATTCAATTCAAACTCGGGTCTCGAGTGAGGAAGGAATGATGAAATCCTTGTGTTTGTGTTCTTCCAACTCCTCCTTAGCCTCCTTAGGTCCAAAGTATGTCAAAAGTCCAGATAATAAAGTTTTTCCATGTATTTATAGCAAGTAGGGTCGGCCCTAGATGAAACAACCTTCTCCTAGCCGAAATACAACATTGGCTCTGTAAAGATTACACAGGCATGTCGCATGGGGC
This sequence comes from Nicotiana tabacum, assembly GCF_000715075.1. Taxonomy (NCBI): domain Eukaryota; kingdom Viridiplantae; phylum Streptophyta; class Magnoliopsida; order Solanales; family Solanaceae; genus Nicotiana; species Nicotiana tabacum. The sequence goes on from NC_134102.1 coordinate 137,397,386, forward strand.
AACGCGCCATGCGGGGAATTAGTGGGGAAATACAAAGAGCTCAACAATTGATAGGCATCGGGATTTGGGCATCCGCGGCACACCACGCACTGCCCCACGCACCGCGGTTATGGAGTTTTCTCAGAGTACGGATTTTTGCTTGATTTTTGACGTCCAGACTTGGTCCTCGACCCCCGAACATGATCCCGGCTTAATCCCTTGGGCTTTTACTCAAAATTCAAAGCTCCAAATAGCTCGAATTAGCTCCACAGTATCTACATAGCTAGGAATCACTCCTATAAGGCATAAAACACGCAATAAGTGAAAAACACTAGCAATTAAAGGTCAAACACACTTAAAGTGCAGTAAATTGAAGTGTAATAAGCGACTAAAATACGAGATTATAGCCTACCATCACTTAACAGCATACTCACAAAAATTTTCCGTGGATTTCTTTTTCAGATTAGATAGGGAGTTTCTATCCGGAGCAATATCCACATTGTATTGAAACTGGTGGAAACAATCTCTGGCAAGGTCATCCCATACGTGCCAGTGAGCGATTTCCTGGTCCATATACCATACAAATGCAATTTCTACCAGACTCTCTCCAAAGTATGCCATCAGAAGTTCCTCTTTTCCACCGGCGCCACTTAACTGGTTTGCAATACCTTTTCAAATGAGCGATTGGGTCTCCGTGCCCGTCGTACTTTTTGAATTTTGGCGTTTTGAAATCAACCCGCAAATGGACATGTGGGAACATGCAAAAGTCGGAGTAGGAGACACTCTTTTGGCCACTCAGGCCCTACATGTTCTTTAAACTCTGCTCCAGGCTTTTCATTTTCCAAGCCATTTCTTCTTGCTCGAGATTTTTGACTATTCTTTATGGTTCTACCGGAAAATCATACTGTGGATGTTGAGTATATCAGTCCAGAGTGATAGGTCATCTCTTGCTGAAATTGGGGGTCTTGGAATATAAACGTCGGAGGTTCAAAACACGGCCTGGGAATGGTCGGTTGTGCCCCTGTGAAAATAGGTGTTGCGAAAAATAATGCTGGAGGTGCCCTGAAAACCGGCGCTTGGGGGAGAACCACAGAAGGCATGCCAGGACCGTTAGATGGAATTGTAGGGTAACCGTATGGGATGAACGGGTTGGATACAGGGACGTTGGTATCCCCACCCGACCTTGGATCAACTCGGGGAACCCAGAAATTGTGTTGGACGGTTCCCTGCCATTAGACCAGGCGTCCCACATTTCCATCATGCGGAGACACAACATCCTATTCTCTTCAACAGTTGTTGATTCTGGTTGTGGAATAGTCGATGCCGGGCTATCCTCAGGATCAATAATTGGTAGATGACTTTTGGAGGCCATAGGAACATTGCCTTTAGATCTTGTGAAGTATAGATGGGAAGCCATATTACCAACAAAAACCAACCACCTGAGTAGAACCTGGCTAAATTGCACGCACAACAACCTTGTTAGTTTTAAAACATTTAACAGATAGGAAATCACATGTTGGGATGCAATGCACCTAAATATTTAAATGCTTCTACCATGTGTTTGCAACGGTCGCGTGTTTCATCCCGGCCTTTAAATGTCTATGCTCTTTTCTTCCATTTCTCGCTCTCTTTTGGTTTTGCCGCTCTATTTTTCTTTTCTTTTCTGCTTTGGCCACCCTTTTATTTTTCTCTTTTGTTTTGACGCTCCTGGGTTTTCTCTTTTTGTTTTGTCACTATTTGATTTCTTTTCTTTCTATTTGTTTTTCTCTCAACTTGTCTCTCTTTTTGTTGATTTTTCGCTCAGTTTTGTTTATGGCTATAATTGCATCCGATGGGAATTGCCTACGCATCACGATGCCGCATGAATCAAACCATTAAAAAGTTCGGGGAAATAAATATAAAATGAAAGCAAAGAAATTTTTGGGGTTTTCCATATTTCATTAGTAAAATCTTTTTGGGGTTTTCATTACAAAGACTCGAAAATATCAATAACTGACTTTAATATGAAAACGTACAAACTCGAAGAAAAAACAAAAGACTCTAAATGGACGAAGGACAACAGACTCAATGCGAGAAAAAGTAACTACAGACTCGGTGACTGAATAATTAAAAGACAGATGACTCTCAAACTCTAATCCAGGTTCCTGGGTGACATAAGTCAGTCACGACGCATGGCCCCCTGTAAGCTCATCATGAAGGAACTCTAGGTTGGCCATGACCTGGCGAGCGAAAGACAACACTGAAGCAAAAATCATAGATTTAGTCATATTCTCACATTCATTACATTTCATCGTGGTGTAGTCAGCTATTTCTTTGGTTCTAAGCTTAGTAGCACCCCGTTCCTGGAGCAACCGTCCAATCTGCTGTTCTCAGACTTCCACTAATCGCCCGACCCTGTTATTGTGGTTTTGCAGGTTTACTATACCACCTTCCAGCTTATTAAACAACACGTAACAATGTTCCCTTTCTGCTTCAAATCCCTTAGACTGCTGACCCAACACCTCTTCCAGGGCACCCAATTCTTTCCTAAGGGAGAAGACCTCTTCGTCGTGATGTTTCTTCATCTGTTATGACATGCGGTCATTTATCTCCCCTCTTAGTTGACCAATCTTTTCCTTGGCTCTTCGTAATGCCTTTTCAATATTTTCCAGAGTGGCATCAAAATCTTGCATTTTTCTCTAGCAAGCTGGCAATATTTCTTTGGTCTTTCCAGTTTCTGGCCGGCACTTCAGAGGTTTTCTTCATCTGTTGGAGCTGAGCACGGAGGGCTTCATTCTCGCAGATCAGACACTTCTTTTCACCTTCAGCTTCTTGTGCTTGTAAGTATTTCTCAAAATGGAGGTTTCTCAGCTTTTCTTCTAAGGCATGAATAGTTTCTTGGTATCCCTTTTCCTTTTCACCTCAGACCAACCGTTCTTGGATTTTATCATAAAAGGCTTGAACATGTGGCCTTTTTGCGGGCCTTTTGGGTTTTGGCTCATCATCTACGCGAGACCTCTTCTCAAACCACATAGCATAACCCGAATCTACCTTACCTCTCGTAGGATCTGTCACCTGGGTATCATCTTTCAAGTAGCGATAACCATTCCAAATTTGCTGGATTAAAGCCTCGAGGGGTGGGGATTCAGGGTGTAGCTCAATCACTTGCACACTCAAATCTTCATCTTCAGGCACTACTTAGTACTTTTCTAGCTGTCTTAGAACTCTCTGTGGCGCATACGGCTGGACACTTCTCAAACCCAACAACAACAAATAGATTTTTAGGGCCGACATGTGTATCACCTCTCTTATCGGGAGCCATACCAAGTCCACTCAATTTGTCTTGTATTTAAATATCTTAGGTGGGATATCCAAGCTTCCACCCTTTCTAGCGAGTTGTAATCTTTTACTCTTTCTTCATAACTCTCAATGAAATTATCCTTGCTCGGACCATATCTCATGAACTTGGGGTGATGCCGGAGATGCTCAATCAACCACATTTGCAACAAAACATTGCACCCTTCGAAGAATTTTGCCCCGGACTTACACAAAGTCAACGCCCAATAAATGTCTGATAGAATGATCGGGGCAAGAGGGTGATGTTCTTTGGTAGTGAGGACCTGTACAACCCTGGCTATGCGGGTATCATTGTCCGCTCCTCGTTTAGGAAGACCATAATTCCTAGAAATGCCACTATGAAGGCGAAGCAGCGGTGAATCTGCCATGTGTCCTTGTTCTGCTTGTTGTTAAGGCCCTTTTCATGCAGTTCAAATCCATTTGGCTGCCCGAACCTGGAGTACATGAAGTAGAAAGAACAACACCCTCCGACTACGTTGGTCTTTTTGATATGCTTACCGATGTTCAGAAGATCGAAGAACCGGTGTACCGAGGTAACCCTTGGGAATATGACTGGTTTCTCAAATCCCTGCCAAACCTGAAATATCCAGCTATTTCTTCTAAAGTGAGAGTAAGATCAAAATCAGAGAAGCGGAAGACATTGTGAACGGGATCCCAAAAGGTCACTAGTGCCTCAATCAAATCGCCATGTTGTTTAACTTTCATAATATCTATAAGGGCCCCAGGTGCTTGGTGACCCATTTCTGACCATCTTGCCCGAAGTCATACCACCACATTTGAAGCTGAAGTGGAGCCTCATCTACAACCGTCAACGGTGTGTTCTGGACAGTACTCATTTTGTATCTGTGGGTGGTTAAGGTTAGGGTTGACACTAGTTTCAAAAGACAAAACCAATGAACTCTTTTTTACAAAATAATCTTTTATAAATTACCTAATTTTTAATAAAAGTCAAAGAGAGGGTGGCTATTTGTGCAATTATGGCCGAGAAAAGGGTGGCTATTTTTGCAACTATGGCCCCTTCATACTTTCAAGGAAAGCTTTAGGGTCGGGGGGAGGACATTATGGTAAAAGTGACGCCCCATTAACAAACACATCCGTTCTTGCGAGAACATCCCTTCGACACTTTGAAGATGTTCTGGACACAATACTTTCTTTTTGATTATTTTGCAAAAATAGGGCCGAACGCTATGAACGTTGCCTACATATCTCACGTCCGGTGAGAATCAGACTCGCGTAGTTCGTACAGTTTTGACAAAATAGGGGAAATATGACACTTGAAAATTTTGGCTCATTTTGAAACGACCTTTCTTTCTTTTTCAAAAATTCGGCAGAGTTTCAGGATTTTTTAAATATCGGGATTTTTTGGAAATCGGATGAATTTTCTCTCTCCTAGTTCTCGTTCTTGCTTGTTTTCAATTTTCTATCCTTATTCTAGAAACTGGTCAACATGCAAACCAGATCAAATAAAATGCACAAGTAGCACGTAAGATGCATCAGGATGGTCATGTAATTTTGGGTACACTTGTCCTAGACAGACCCAACCCCTGTGTTAAGTCTCCAAAGCCAAATGTACATGATGCAAATAAATGTTCTTACTAGGAATCCGGCATGAGGCTATTTTATTCTAGGTTTAAATTCTGAGGGGGGAGTGTTTTATACCTGGCTTACCCAAGCGGACAGCTCGTGCCGAGGTGGGGGCAACATACCGGGAGCACGAAAGTCTACTTGGCCTAATTACTGACCCAGCCTCGTTCTAATTGGTATAACCTCTAACAGAAAAGTGGGCCACGCATACGTGTGCACTATAAATTCAGAAGACTTAGAAGGGAGACATAAGAAGGCAGTTTATACAGTTCAAATAACATCAAAGCGGTAAATGAGCGAAAATTAGCACATTAGGCCACAAATATAGTAATATCATACAATCAACAAAGCCAAGTATAGATCACATTACAAGCTCGAATTTTGAACCCTGAACTAGAGATTCTGGGTTCGTATTCTCCAACCGAGTTGTCAGAGCTGTCACACCTCCTTTTTACGGGAAAAGGAGGTTTTTCAATTTAAGTGTCATTAGTAAAATTAGATTATTTTAATTTAATAGAGTCGCCACTTGAAATAATTATTTACGGTGTCCCAAGTCACCATTTATTTTAAATCCCAAATCAAGGAAATTTTTTGACTCTGTTTAAATTTGCGAAACATAGAAGACCGAGTAAGGAATTCAGTTAACCCGGGAGAAGGTGTTAGGCACTCCCAGATTCCGCAATTTTAGCATGGTCGCTTTACAATCATAACTTGGCTTGATTATTTGTTAATTACACATTTTAGGAACCTATGAGCATTTTTAACTTTTACCGCTTTTAATTACTTGATTGTGGCGTTATGGAATTAATCTTGGAACGTATCATATGTGTGTGAATCTATTTTATTTGGTGTGCTAAAATCATGTCACGTGTACGTGTACACAATTAGTAACACTTTATTATTATTAAGATTGTTTAGCCAAAGTCGCATGAATGCATACCTTGATTTATTTTTGAAATCATAATTATGTTACACGAATGTATACATAATCACGATACTACATTAATAACGCGCCTAAAGCATTCTACGAGTGTTCATAGGTTAATTAATTTCTAAATGTTTGAGAGTATTGAAAGAGGTCTCACAACTAAGGAATTATTTGGTGAACAAGCATGTTTAAAGAAGTAAATCAGATGCCCAGCCTTTAGTAAAAAGATAATTAATAAGCTCATGACCACCTAAAGTTGCGTTGCTGAATTGCTGACCAAACACGAGACTGGTACTGTACTTTGGTGGAAAATTCGAAATTGTAACGTGATTTTAATGAACATGACTTATTTCAAAATTGATCACATATTTTCTACATTAATTAATTACTTCATCATGGATTAATAACTAGGTGACAACATTATGGACTCAAATGATCTAACCAAATGCACCAGACGTTTAACAGGTCTTGTAGTCATAAATGGGCTAAACTTGAAGCCCAAATCATTATGTTTCAATGTCATTAATCTTTTCAGGAGTCCATAAATTATCGCGGGCCTCAAAAATTGTTGGACCAGGACATACAAATTCGAAATTCTAAACAATAGATTTGGGCCTCAGAAATGAGCCCAGCAGCATTAACAATTGAATAATTACAAATATAAATTAATTAACAACTCAACTAGATACTAAGACAGAGACGAGCAATTTAAATCATACATTTCACTAATCATAGCATGAATTACAAACTCATTAATATAAAATTAAATATAGGCTTCTATTCTATGAGCTTCCATGACAAAAGTCTGCCTCCCATGTTGTTCTCTTTTCTCCAAACAACTTCTAAATTTACAAAGACATAGCCATTTGGGTTACTCTTGTAAATCACTTTGGCTATTTTAAAATCCAGCAGATAAACATACGCTCAAATCAATTACTATTAATGACCACATTAAGTAGGAATTATTATTTAAGAGTGTAAATCATTGTCAGTAGTAGACAAATAATACAAAGGTCAATTAAGAAGGCAAACTAGGCAGATTTGTAACTAACATGCTTGGATCTATAGGAATAAACACAAACAGAGCATAGGCAACTCAAAATTCATTCTCAAACTCAAAAAAAAATGCTACAGATGAAAGTACACGTACCTAAGGCAGAAAACATCAAAACAAAGACCAAACAGTAGCAAACAACAACACTTCTATATTGAAATTCCTAGAGAATATAAAGTAAATGAGCTGAGATTTGGATCAGCTTCTGATTCCCTTTTTTTTTTTCAACTTTGGGTTTTTGAAACTTCTCTGAAGTTCAGATATGGAATTCTCAAATTTCCAGCTGCTATAGGGCACAGGCGTGTGAAAAAATGTGTGTGTGGTTCTGTGAGAAAGTGTCCTTTTATAGCCAAAGATTTAGGACTTCTTCCTTAATTTTCTTTTCCTTTCAACCCTTTTAGTTTTCTGTTTTTACTCATTAAATCCCTCACATCTGCCGTCAAAGGATTTAACCAGTAGCAACGACAACCAAATTTGGGAAAAGAGGAATGAAATCCCAAGAATGCCTCTTCAAATAGCCAAAAAAATTTAGCTGATGAGTATTCATTCTGTCTTTCAGTCCGATAAATACTTCATAGGTCAGAAATCTATGAGGAATCAAAGGCTTGGACGAAAAAGAAATCTAAGAGAAAGATTTGGGAATTCTAGCCGGTCAATGGCCATTTGACCGGAATTCGGCCATCAACGAACTAAGTCAGAACCAACATCAATCAACTGTCCTCATCAAGAGTAATCGATTGATGTAAGTTTTATCACCAAAGAGGGCTGGATTAGGAAAAAATTGGAAAGGGGATGAAAAGCTTGAATTTTTATTTTTTAGAACCACTAATCGTGGAGCTTGGATGGATTTTTGAAGAAATGGTTGATGAAATAAGGATGAGGAAGGGGTGAGGATTGTAAGGTGAAACTATGATGACCCAAAATATCATCTTTAAATTTAATGATTAATTATGTGATCTAAGTACTATTTACCATTACTCGACTTGAGCGTGCATTCCGTAAAAATATTTCGGAAAGTTTTCAGGTGAAAAATGAATTAAAATGTGAATTAGAGCTTTAAAACTCAACTGAGTTGACTTTGGTCAACTGTTTGAGCAAATAGACTCGGATCAGTATTTTGATAATTTTGGTAGATCTGTATCGTGATTTGGGACTTAGGCGTATGCCCGAAATCAAATTCCGAGGTCCCTAGCCCGAGATATGGAATTTTGATAAAAAATTTAAAGTTTAAGTTCAAATAGTGACCGGATGTCAAATTATGTGCAAACGACCCCGGAATAGAATTTTAATAATTCCAACAGCTCCGTATGGTAATTTTGGACTTAGGAGCGTGATCGAAATTTTATTTGGAAGTCCGTAGTAGAATTAGGCTTGAAATGTCGAAAGTTAAATTTTTGGAAAGTTTGACCGAGGGTTTGACTTTTTGATATCGGGGTCGAAATCCGATTCTGAAAATTTTCATAACTGAGTTATGTCATTTATGACTTGTGTGCAAAATTTGAGGTCAATCGGAATTGATTTGATATGTTTCGATGCAAAATATAGAAGTTGGAAGAACTGAAAACTCATAATTCGATTCGATGCGCGATTCGTAATTTCGGCGTTGTTTGGCATAGTTTGAAGCCTCAACTAAGTTCATATTGTATTTTGGGACATGTTGGTATATTTCATTAAGGTCCCGAGGGCCTCAGGTGGATTTCGGAAGTTTAACGGAATAGATTTCGGACAAAAAGGAACTGCTGGAATATTTCTGCTGCAGAAGCTATTTTTGGACAGCAACCGGTGCAATCGGAGAGCTGATTTTGGAAGCTTATATCTCGAAATCTATAAGGAATCTGAATATTATCAAAACATGAAAGTTGTATCTCTTTGATTCTAGTTTCCAGAATGATAAACCATTTATCATTCAGACATTTATACAAAATGTTATAATCGATTGACTGAAGCTGGTACTGCAGATTTTTGCTACAGCTGTGTGCATCGCCAGAAATTTCTGCTGCACAGGGCTGATTTTGGGAGCTTATATCTCGCAATTTATAAGGAGTTGGGCAATGAGCAAAAGATGAAAGTTGTAGTACTTTGTATCTAGTTTGCAGAACTTTAAACCGTTTGGCAGTTGGAGTTGAGTACAAGAAGTTATGATTGATAAACTACAGGCTGTCGAGGAAGAGTTTGATGTTTTCAACATAAGCATGTAATGATCCAAAAGTCCATTTTTAGTTCTATAGATCGAAATTTGATTTCGAGACTTTCGACATTTTGATAATGAATTATAGGAGTGATCTGAAAAGTTTGGTCTAATTTCATCAAGTCGCGATTGAGTTTTAAGCGCGAAATATGAGTTAATTGTTTAACGAGCGAAATTGGTATCACATTGAGCAAATTAGCTCTGAATTGAGTTTCGATTGAACGAATGGGTTCGTAGTTTTATTTGTGACTCATAGGAACAAGAATCGTCGAATTCCGAGTTCGTATGATGGAGTTAGAGCCTTTTTAGTGAAATAAAATTGCTGGTGTAAATAGTCCTGGTGTGCACCTTTAGCGACCAGATGTGACACTTTTAGCGACGGGATTGGACTTTTAGCGACCGGAATAGTATTTTTTGGGGCAGAAACTTAAGGACCAAAAATGGTCATTTCCTTCATTTCGTTTTGGAGTTTTGGAGCACGGTTCTTGGGCGATTTTGAGGATTTCTTCAAGACTTCAACTTGGGTAAGTGTCCTATATCCAAATGTGATTATATCTCATAAATCCATGGTCATATTCATCATTTATTTCGGATTTAAATGGAAGAAATCAAGATTTTTGCAAAATCTTTTAAAAACGAAAATTTAAGATTTGGAGGTCGAGTTGTTATCGGATTTTGGTAAAATTGGTATGGGTGGACTCGTAATTGAATGGGTTGTCGGATTTTATAAGTTTCGCCGGATTTCGAGATATGGGCCCCACGGATAAAGTTTGAGCTAATTTCGGATTTTTAATGAAAATGTAATATTTTCTTATGAAAGTGAATATTATAATTTTTGTTGATTGTATCGAATTAATTATGACTAGATACGAGTCGATCGGAGTCGAAAATTCGAGGAAAAAGCATAATACTTGATTAAATTGGAGCAAGTCGAGGTAAGTGACTTGTCTAACCTTGTGTGGGGGAAATTTCCTCTAGGATTGGTATTGATGTGATTATTGAAATGTGTTGAAAGTCGTGTGCACGAGGTGACGAGTATGTACACGGGCTAAATTGCGAAAGATTATATTTTAAAATTGTGTAGATTACTGTTGCGCATTTATTAAATTATTTTATCTTGTTATATTCTTCATCATTGATCTGAGATATATACTTCAAATTTGTTTGATCTTTTCTTACTAATTGTTTTACCTGTTTAGTTGAAACTTGGTTTCTTTTATTCTGTGCATTATTTGAAGGTTGATTTTTTTAAAATTAAATATTATTAATATGAAGTATTTGACATTTTTAAACTTGATATTGAAGCAAAATAGTAAAGATTTTGAAATATTATTTTCCTAAATTATTTACTCATGAATATTTTTATACTCATTGAGAGGGAGCCGTGAGCTCTTTATTGTGAAAAACTATTATTGATGATTTATTTTGGCATGAGCCGTGAGCTCTTTATTGTGGAAAAATATTATTGTTGAATTATTTTGGCAAGTTAAATTATTTGAGCACTTGAGGTGCAAATTGTGATATATTGTGATATTGATACGCATGCGGTGGTATAAGGTCTGGGTGTTGAAACGCATGTGGTGAGATAAGGGTGGCTTGATACGCGTGGCTAATAGGGAAACTACTAGAAGTCATGCGGTGTGAGAAGGGTGGCTAAAACGCGGGATGCTATTTCGGAAAAAATATTTTCTTTAAAATAAATTGTGAAGGCTCCCGCAGTGATATAAGGAAATGAGATATTGTGAATTTATTTATGATTTGGGACTACGAGGCGGTACCTCGGGAGTGCCCTTGTTGATATTGATTTATGGCCATAGTTGCTTTCGATTAATTGTTGTGATTTTCATAAAGTTGAAGAAAATTCTGTTTTGATTCCACGAGATATTATTTGTAATTATTTGATATCATTAAACGTGACATACTATTTGATTCATTTCCAATGTCATTTTATTTTTACTACATTGATAAACATTTTACCATGTCATTATTATATTCCAGTAGGGCCTCACCTGACCTCGTCACTACTCTACCGAGGTTAGGCTTGGCACTTACTGGGTACCGTTGTGGTGTACTCATACTACACTTCTGCACATCTTTTTGTGCAGACCCAGGTACATTTTACCAGCCTAGACGTCAGTGAGTTACATGCGCACGGAGACTTCGAGGTATATCTGCCAGCGTCCGCAGACTCCGGAGTCCCCTTCTATCATTTTATGTTGCTTCCTTATATTTTATTTAGATCTTGACATATAGAGATATTGAGAATAAATTCTTAGAAGTTTGTGACTTATTTCTACCGGGTTTTGGGAGTTGAAATTATTTGAATTGTAGTTTATTTATTTCAGATATTTATTATTATTCTGCATTGATAGGCTTACCTAGTCTTACAGACTAGGTGCCATCACGACATCCTACGGAGGGAATTTGGGGTCGTGACAAGTTGGTATCAGAGCACTAGGTTCATAGGTGTTATGAGTCACAAACAGGTTTAGTAGAGTCTTGTGGATCGGTACGGAGACGTCTGTACTTATCTTCGGGAGGCTATGGAACTGTTAGGAAAATATTCACTTCTTTGATTCCTTATCGTGCGGCATTGATTTAGCTTGAAACATATATCTCATATTCCTTTGTATCCACTCGTGTATGACATTGCGCACTCAATATCAGTTGTGCGTCGACGGTTCGTGATGCCGCAGATGGACTACGAGGGAGCCAGAAATGCTCAAACATTGCCTTAACGTGTGGTTCCGACTGAAGATGTGGGCGTATTGAGAGATCACCTAGTGAATCATGTGCGGGGTGCAACGGACATTGGCGTCTGGTTGATTTATACGAGCTGTGAAGGTTATTATTGTGGATCATCGGACGTTGTGACCTATGACTTCACGTCGTCCACTACCAATGGGTGGATTGCGGGGTCATGTATTATATCAGTTTTGGCCTGAAATGTATATATATGATACTGAAAGGTTCCCTAAAATTTACACATGTTTAAAACCTGAGATTTTGTAGAGGATAAGGTTGGGACTTAGGGTATGTACGCCTCCTTAATAATCATGTACTTCAGTACCAAAGGAGTTATAGAAACAACTCTAAATTTTCAGAAGGTCTACTCAGCGTGGACGTCACGGTTGCGGATTTTGGGGTGCTTCGGAGGAAGTACACTTGTTGACGAGAGTCTGGACTATGTGGTTCGTGACAAGATTTGTCTGTATGGAGCTCTACTTTTGTGATTGTTGTGTATAAATAGGGGTAAGGGTTACCCCAAAGAAGAATCTAAGAGTATATAAGGAAATTGGCTGCTCAACAGTGTTGAGTCAGCATAACAAAAGAAGAAATTTGCCTTGGGAGATATAAAATTCTCCACCGGTGTTCGTGGAAAGCCTATGAAGAGGGCAGACCAGCCAATGCAACACCGCCCACTTGGCTCAGTTCTCAGAAATGCTTTTGAAAGAGTTTGTTTCCTGGACTCTCCGTAATGCGTGGCGCATAGGGTATGAACGGTTGCATCAGGTCATCATTGACGGTGTCAGAATATGCCATCAAGTTCAATAAGTTAGCCCGTCATACCCCTACTTTACTTCCTATAGACAGAGGGCGAGTCCACGGACTCATTAAATGAGTCAATTATGATCGTAAAGTTTTGTACGACTCGGGAGCTACAAGCTGATACTTCATTTCTGCTAGTTGTACAAATTGCCAAGTTATTAGAACGTGTTCGGGGTAAGGAAAAAGGAAACTGAGGAGACCAAGACGTCTCGAGGTTCTGGGGGATTCAGTGGATTCTACTCTACAAGTATAAATCATTATGGCGGGGGCTTAGGTAGTCGTCCAACCCAGTCTGCACATCAGATTACTCGGGGTGCTCTAGTAAGTTCTTTTAATGCACCACCGACATGAGTTCCTACAATGGTTATTCTAGTTATCTGGCACAGACTCAATATGAGCAGCCTAACCCGCAAAGGAGTTGTTATGAATACGGTGATACTAGGCACATCATGAGAAAATGATCCCAAACTTGGGAGAGACATATTTCATCAAAGCACTCAGGCTACGTGCCCCATTGCAGTTACTACACCACCCACACGACCAGTTAAGTGTGAAGGACAGACGGGTAAAAAGCATCCTAGAGGTGGAGACCCAGCTGTTGATATATTTATTTTACGGTATGGCGAAGGTCGCTACATCAGATGGTGTCGTTACAGGTACGACCTCGATTTAATATAAAGGAATAATTTCCTTAAGTTGATTCGGTTCTCAATATCGAAACGAGTCTTCCTATTGTGCTCCACTTATGAGTGAGCTTCATAATTCTATAATCTACTTATGTGTTTACCCCTGTTGGGAGATTTTATGGAGATAACTATGCCTATCATTTTGTGTTGGTCACTAATAAGAGCTGCGAGGCTAAATGTGGCTTTCTGTTACTCATTTGGGTAAATTTTGATGTAAATTCCGAATAATTAATTGCAAATTATGAATTATATGCCCTACCGGTGTGAGGTTCATTATATGTTGTGATTTGGTGTAACCGAAATTATTTAAAAGGAGAAAATAGAAATTTGCAATTGGCACGATGTGCATATTACTTGAATATTTGGTGGCATTATTAGTACGGTGTCCATTGTGAGGTCTACACCGATCACCGAAGTCTATAGCATCTATTTAAACAGAAGGATCTTAATTTTCGGCAGCGGAGATGGTTGGAGTTACTTAAGGACTATTATATCACCATTCTTTATCATCTTGGGAAGGCCAATGTAGTGGCTGATGCCTTGAGTCATAAGGCGAAGAGTTTGGGCAGCTTAGCATATTTACCGGTAGCAGAGACGCCTCTATCCTTGGATGTTCAGGCCTTGGCCAACCAGTTTGTTAGACTGGATGTTTTCGAGTCGAGCCGAGTTTTGCTTGTGTGGTTTCTCAGTCTTCTCTTTATGATCGTATCAGGGAGCGTAAGTATGATGACCCCTATTTGCTGGTCCTTAAGGACACAGTTCAGCACGGCGATACCAAGGAAGTCACTATTGGAGATGAAGATGTATTACGGATGCAGGGCAGGCTATGTGTGCCTAATGTAGATGGTTTTCGTGAATTGATTCTCCAGGAGGCTGATAATTCGCGGTACTCCATACATCCGGGTGCTGCGAAGATGTAGCAGGACTTGAGGCTATATTATTGGTGGAGGAAGATGAACAAAGACATAGTGGAGTATGTAGCTCGGTGTCTAAATTGTCAACAAGTGAAATATGAGCATCAACGACCGAGTGGATTGCTTCAGAAGTTAGTGATTCTAGAATGGAAATGGGAGAGGATCACTATGGATTTCGTTGTTAGGCTCCCACGGACTCAGAGGAAGTTCAATGCAGCTTGGGTGATTGTGGGTAGATTGACCAAGTCAGCTCATTGCAATCCTATGATGACTACCTACTCTTCCGAGCAGTTGGCTCGAATCTATATTCGCGAGATTGCCAGATTTCACGGCATACCGATATCTATCATTTTTGATCGGGGTATGCAGTTTACATCACGGTTCTAGAGGGTAGTACAACATGAGTTGGGTACTCGGGTAGAGTTTAGTACAACATTTCACCCTCAGACGGACGAGCAGTTCGAACGCACTATTCAGATACTGGAGGATATGCTTCGTGCGTGTGTGTTAGATTTTGGGGGTGCTTGGGATCAGTTCTTACCACTTGCGTAGCTTGCTTACAATAACAGTTGTCAGTCAAGCATTCAGATGGCTCCGTATGAGGCCTTGTATGGTAGGTGGTGCCAGTCCCCAGTGGGTTGGTTCGAACCAGGCGAGGCTAGACTTTTGGGTACAGACTTGGTGCAGGATGCCTTGGAAAAGGTTAAGTTGATTCAGGATTGACTTCGTACAGCCCAATCTAGACAGAAGAGTTATGCGAATCGGAAGGTTCATGATGTTGCATTCATGGTTGGTGAGCGGGTATTGCTCCGGGTTTCACCTATGAAGGGTGTGATGAGGTTCGGGAAGAAGGGCAAGTTGAGCCCTAGGTATATTGGGCCTTTTGAGATTCTTGAGAGAGTTGGAGAGGTGGCTTACAAACTTGCATCACCACCTAGTCTTTCTGCGGTTCATCCGGTATTCCATGTTTCTATGCTTCGGAAATATCACGGCGATCCGTCTCAGGTGTTAGACTTCAGTTCGGTTCAGTTGGACAAGGATCTATTTTATGTTGAGGAACCAGTGGCTATTTTAGATAGGCAGGTTCGAAAGCTGAGGTCAAAGAATATTGCTTCCGTGAAGGTTCAGTGAAGGGGTCATCCGGTCGAGGAGGCGACTTGGGAGACCGAGCATGATATGCGCAGCTGTTATCCACACTTATTCACCAGCTTAGGTACTTTTTCTAACTCCGTTCGAGGACGAACGTCGTTTTAGAGGTGGAGAATGTGATGACCCAAAATATCATCTTTAAATTTAATAATTAATTATGTGATCTAAGCACTATTTACCATTACTCGACTTGAGCGTGCAGTCCGTAAAAATATTTCGGAAAGTTTTCAGGTGAAAAATGAATTAAAATGTGAATTAGAGCTTTAAAACTCAACTGAGTTGACTTTGATCAACAGTTTGAGCAAACAGACTCGGATCAGTATTTTGACAATTTTGGTAGGTCTGTATCGTGATTTGGGACTTAGGCGTATGCCCGGAATCAAATTCCGAGGTCCCTAGCCCGAGATATGAAATTTTGATGAAAAATTTAAAGTTTAAGTTCAAATAGTGACCGGATGTCAAATTATGTGCAAACGACCCCGGAATAGAATTTTGATGATTCCAACAGCTCCGTATGGTGATTTTGGACTTAAGAGCGTGATCGAAATTTTATTTGGAAGTCCGTAGTAGAATTAGGCTTGAAATGTCGAAAGTTGAATTTTTGGGAAGTTTGACCGAGGGGTTGACTTTTTGATATCGTGGTCGAAATCCGATTCTGAAAATTTTCATAACTGAGTTATGTCATTTATGACTTGTGTGCAAAATTTGAGGTCAATCGAAATTGATTTGATATGTTTCGGCGCAAAATATAGAAGTTGGAAGAATTGAAAACTCATAATTCGATTCGATGCGCGATTCGTAATTTCGGCGTTGTTTGGCATGGTTTGAAGCCTCAACTAAATTCATATTGTATTTTGGGACATGTTGGTATATTTGGTTAAGGTCCCGAGGGCCTCGGGTGGATTTCGGAAGGTTAACGGAATGGATTTCCGACAAAAAGGAACTGCTGGAATATTTCTGCTGCAGAAGCTATTTTTGGACAGCAACTGGTGCAATCGCAGAGCTGACTTTGGAAGCTTATATCTCGAAATCTATAAGGAATCTGAACATTATCAAAACATGAAAGTTGTAGCCCTTTGATTCTAGTTTCCAGAATGATAAACCATTTATCATTCAGATATTTATACAAAATGTTATGATCGATTGACTGAAGCTGGTACTGCAGTTTTTTGCTACAGCAGTGTGCATCGCCAGAAATTTCTGCTGCACAGGGCTGATTTTGGGAGCTTATATCTCGCAATCTAAAAGGAGTTGGGCAATGAGCAAAATATGAAAGTTGTAGTACTTTGTATCTAATTTGCAGAACTTTAAACCGTTTGGCAGTTGGAGTTGAGTACAAGAAGTTATGATTGATAAACTACAGGCTGTCGAGGAATAGTTTGATGTTTTCAACATAAGCATGTAATGATCCAAAAGTCCATTTTTAGTTCTAGAGATCGAAATTCAATTTCGAGACTTTCGACATTTTGATAATGAATTATAGGAGTGCTCTGGAAAGTTTGGTCTAATTTCATCAAGTCGCGATTGAGTTTTAAGCGCGAAATATGAGTTAATTGTTTAACGAGCGAAATTGGTATCACATTAAGCAAATGAGCTCCGAATTGAGTTTCGATTGAACGAATGGGTTCGTAGTTTTATTTGTGACTCATAGGAATAAGAATCGTCAAATTCCGAGTTCGTATGATGGAGTTAGAGCCTTTTTAGTAAAATAAAATTGCTGGTGTAAATAGTCCTGGTGTGCACCTTTAGCGACCATATGTGACACTTTTAGCGACGGGATTGGACTTTTAGCGACCGGAATAGTGTTTTTGGGGCAGAAACTTAAGGACCAAAAATGGTCATTTCCTTCATTTTGTTTTGGAGTTTTGGAGCACGGTTCTTGGGCGATTTTGAGGATTTCTTCAAGACTTCAACTTGGGTAAGTGTCCTATATCCAAATATGATTATATCTCATAAATCCATGGTCATATTCATCATTTATTTCGGATTTAAATAGAAGAAATCAAGATTTTTGCAAAATCTTCCAAAAACGAAAATTTAAGATTTGGAGGTCGAGTTGTTATCGGATTTTGGTAAAATTGGTATGGGTGGACTCGTAATTGAATGGGTTGTCGGATTTTATAAGTTTCGCCGGATTCCGAGATGTGGGCCCTACGGACAAATTTTGAGCTAATTTCGGATTTTTAATGAAAATATAATATTTTCTTATGAAAGTGAATACTATAATTTTTATTGACTGTATCGAATTAATTATGACTAGATACGAGTCGATCGGAGTCGAAAATTCGAGGAAAAAGCATAATACTTGGTTGAATTGGAGCAAGTCGAGGTAAGTGACTTGTCTAACCTTGTGTGGGAGAAATTTTCCCTAGGATTGGTATTGATGTGATTATTGAAATATGTTAAAAGTCGTGTGCACGAGGTGACGAGTGTGTACACGGGCTAAATTGCGAAAGATTATATTTTAAAATTGTGTAGATCACTGTTGCGCATTTATTAAATTATTTTATCTTGTTATATTCTTCATCATTGATCTGAGATATATACTTCAAATTTGTTTGATCTTTTCTTACTAATTGTTTTACCTGTTTAGTTGAAACTTGGTTTCTTTTATTCTGTGCATTATTTGAAGGTTGATTTTTTTAAAATTAAATATTATTAATATGAAGTATTTGACATTTTTAAACTTGATATTGAAGCAACGTAGTAAAGATTTTGAAATATTATTTTCCTAAATTATTTACTCCTGAATATTTTTATACTCATTGAGAGGGAGCCGTGAGCTCTTTATTGTGGAAAACTATTATTGATGATTTATTTTGGCATGAGCCGTGAGCTCTTTATTGTGGAAAAATATTGTTGTTGAATTATTTTGGCAAGTTAAATTATTTGAGCACTTGAGGTGCAAATTGTGATATATTGTGATATTGATACGCATGCGGTGGTATAAAGTCTGGGTGTTGAAACGCATGCGGTGAGATAAGGGTGGCTTGATACGCGTGGCTAGTAGGGAAACTACTAGAAGTCATGCAGTGTGATAAGGGTGGCTAAAACGCGGGATGCTATTTCGGGAAAAATATTTTCTTTAAAATAAATTGTGAAGGCTCCCGCGGTGATATAAGGAAATGAGATATTGTGAATTTATTTATGATTTGGGACTACGAGGCGGTACCTCGGGAGTGCCCTTGTTGATATTGATTTATGGCCATAGTTGCTTTCGATTAATTGTTGTGATTTTCATAAAGTTGAAGGAAATTCTGTTTTGATTCTACGAGATATTATTTGTAATTATTTGATGTCATTAAATGTGACATACTATTTGATTCATTTCCAATGTCATTTTATTTTTACTACATTGATAAACATTTTACCATGCCATTATTATATTCCAGTAGGGCCTCACCTGACCTCGTCACTACTCTACCGAGGTTAGGCTTGGCACTTACTGGGTACCGTTGTGGTGTACTCATACTACGCTTTTGCACATCTTTTTGTGCAGACCCAGGTACATTTTACCAGCCTAGACGTCAGTGAGTTACATGCGCACGGAGACTTCGAGGTATATCTGCCAGCGTCCGCAGACTCCGGAGTCCCCTTCTATCATTTTATGTTGCTTCCTTATATTTTATTTAGATCTTGACATATAGAGACATTGAGAATAAATTCTTAGAAGTTTGTGACTTATTTCTACCGAATTTTGGGAGTTAAAATTGTTTGAATTGTAGTTTATTTATTTCAGATATTTATTATTATTCCGCATTGATAGGTTTACCTAGTCTTACAGACTAGGTGCCATCACGACATCCTACGGAGGGAATTTGGGGTCGTGACAGAAATATTGGGGGTGATTGGGGTGGCCCGCTGCCGTAGGGCAATTTTCGACGGCGGTTGGACGGTGGTCAACGGTGGCGGATAGGCGGCGGAGGTGATTTTCGGTCGGCCAGGATTCTAGAAATTGGAAGAGGACATTTGGGAGTAGGGTTTGAAGAAAAACAAAAATCAGATCTTTAAAGGGGTATTTTATAATAAGGGATCCAATCAACAAAATGATGTAGTTTGGTTATAGAACTACGTCGTTTGGGACGGTCTGAGGGGTCAGGTATTGGACCGGGCATGGGAGTGGGTTTGGGCAGATTTTGAGCAATTGGGATTCAGAAAATTGTGATCAAAGAGCAGATTTTAGAGAGATTCTTCATCGATCTAGTGGCCAGTGAATCACTGATCAAAGAGCGAGCAGCCACCAGATTTAATGATTTGATGGGATCTACAGATGTAGTGGATGGTGAACCGTTTCTTCTTCTTCCACGAAGATTCAGACAAAGCCACACCGACTCCCCTTTCGTCATAAGGCGTGGAATTAGACCAAGGAGAATCTCTATAGGAACTAGTCCCTTATATTTCCCACATAGGAGATTGAGACACAGTCTCAGGGCTATGGGGAAAGATGTAGATCGATCGCCCTAGATAAACAACTACATAGAGGGTCTCTACTAGTCTATATATTCTTTGATTTCGTTCCCCCCGTAAGAAAAATATTACAACCTATGAGGTCTGCAAGTTTCATATCTAAGTAATACCCGAACTCCCCAAAGCCACTAAACCGCTCTCTTCCACCCGATTTGAATTGAACCGCGTTCTAGTGAGATTTTTTCTCTTTTTTAAACCGAAACTCAGTTGCCTATCTGATTGTTGGTCTAATTGGGTCTTTCTCTATAGCTCGAATCGAATAGCTGGGCTACCCCTTCCCTTGGCTTGGTTGGTTATGTAAGAGAATCCCGGGAGAAAGCAAGTTAGACCTTACTTAGGGCGAAAGATTTATTGGATGGTTTATTCCAGTCTGAAATTAGTCAAGTCATGGAATTGGCAGAAGTTCCCCCTTAACCAACCCTAAGAGGGAATTCTTCTATTTATTAAGATGAAGCCATTCAGTCAGCTCTGAATCTGAACTCAATGATTGCAAATCAAGAAGGGCATGAAGCTTTGGCTCAGCACAATAGCATTTGATTTTGGGAAAGAGAATCGATCGCTTACCTTGCTTTGGCATGCTAGAAGCATTTCGTTGTGGTTCTCATTGATTGAGTCGATTCCGAGACATGGCCCAGTCTCATTTGAACTCAAAAAAGCTTTAAGCTCTTTCCTCTTCATTTTGTATTTAGTCACTAAACAAACTAACTTAATATTTAAAGTTCAAATAACGAAAATTTAGTGTATTGGGCTGCTTTTTTGGTAGAATAAATTGATAGTACCAAAGTCATGTCAATCGTCATGACTTGTGAACAAAAAACAAATAGTAACAGTCATGTCAATCTGTCATGACTCGTAAACAATTGAAGGTAAAATAATGATAGTACTAAGTCACTGCTAATTTGTCATGATTTGTGAACAATTCTAAGAAGGGGACTTTGATCATGAGAAGAGTGTAGATTAGCTTTTCGATACGACTGTTGCTCTTCAATCTTTTTTGAACGAGTTCTGCTTACCATTTACTTATAAATAAAAAAAAATGGAGTTCTCCTTCTGTCTGGTTCATTAAGCTAACAAAATTTAAAAAGGATTCAGAAGTTTGTCCTCAATCTTGAATGTTGCCAAAGTTGACGACTCCAACCAAGATGGATTGCAGGAAGATATCGAGTATATGTTGATATTCCAGCAGCTTAAGGCTATTATTTTAGTTCAAATTTTCATTAAACTTAAAACGATCTTTTTTTAAAGGAGTCTCGGAACAATGGTAAAGTTGTTTGTGTATGATCTATAGGTCACAAGTTGGAGTAGTAGAAGCACCTACTAATACTTGCATTATAGTAGGGTGTCTACATCATACTCTTTGGGGTGCGGTACTTCCCCGAACCCTACGTCAATACGGGATACTTTATCTACCGGGCTACTCATAATTTGATCTTTCTGCACAAATTTCTAAAGAGGGAACAGAATAAATAGCGACGCAAAATGATTCTAAAATCTCCCTAATTTAAATGGCAAGTGGAAAAAAATTGTTTGGTGAAACAATAATAAAGTTGCTCGTCAACCATCTATCGTACTCCTTACATAGGAAACCTTATTACATAATATGTACTAAAGAAAAGAAGAGAAAGAAAGTGGCTATTCCTCTAGCCATGAAAAAATCACCAGTTCCACCAATTACTGAAATGTCCCTAGTTTTGTTCATTAAAGGGTCATGACCAGCAAAATTCAAGCTTCCTTTATAATCTGTATTATTGAACACAAAAGAGAAACCAAGCCAAGAACTAAAAGTGTCCATTTGATCGTAAAAGTACATGCCTTGTGCCCTTCCAACTAGGGTTGAGTGTAAATTGTTGTCAAGTATAATTGGATCATCAAACACAATTAAGTCCCCAAAATTGTTAGGACTTGCCATTATGGTCTGGTCTTATTGCCCCATTCTGGCGCGCCTATTATGGCTGAAGTCGCGTTCTTATAATTTTCACCATTGTAAACAATGTCGTGAAAGTAAAACACCATTTCTTTACAAGGAGCACGAGCACGACGAGTGTAGCTCTCATGTGCATAAATGGAGAGAAGAAGAATGCATAGAAGTGTAAATAATGACTTAGAAACCATTGTTATACAAAATTTGGGAGAGAAAAAGAGACTCTAATTGGCTTTGTAATTGGCTTCTGTTAGGATCGGGAACCCGGGTAGCGCGGAATATAGCCAAACAACGGTATAATGGCAATAACAAAGATAATGGAAGTTGATAACAACGGCAATTAAAGTAGATAAAGAAGACACAAATTTAACGTGGTTCGGTCAAAGTGACCTACGTCCACAAGCGGAGAGGGGCAATTTACAATAACAATAAGAGTACAAAATTAGAGTAAATACTCTAATTAATCCCAAATATCCTAAGGGAATAACCTCACAAGATCATTCCAAAGAAATGGTTCAAACAAGTGTTTTCCAACACTAACTCTCATATAAAACACTCTTAATAAAGGAAGAAAGGAAGAAATAAGAAATGAAGACTCAAGTATTGTTGGCGTGTTTCCAAATGAATAGAGAGTCCTTAGGAAGAGAAGAAAGAAATGCTTGGCCAACAATTGGTCACATCCTCTCAAAGTACAAGGCCATTTATTTGGCCAACAAGGCCTTAAATAAAAGGTTTCAAATGTGCCAACAAGGCTCACAAATAAAAAGCCTAAAATAAGACCACCTTTTACAGATTCGAAGGACTTGCTATTCTTGGTCTCTTTATATAGAAGTGTGTGTGTGTTTTGATAAAATAAATTAAAAGTTAACTAAGGTTTTGGATTATTAAACACCATGCTTCCAGAATAAGGATACTGATGTTTCAACATTAATTTATTGGTTTTATTAATTAACCCTACATGTTGTAATAAAAATATTGATCAGTACCGACATGTGAAATGCTTTCCATCTGTTGAACCTGCTTTCAGCTAATACACAGCTAAAATATTGTAACTAGCATATTAACTACGGGTTTGATGATTCATTACAGTATTACATGGAGTAACGTTGAAGTAAACAGAGTTACTTCCTTGATCACATGTAGGGGTCTCAAATGGGCGGGTTGGGTTAATTTTGGGCGGTCAAAATGAGCCGAGTTAATAAATGGGCGGGTCAATAACCCATCCAAAAAGTCACTTAGACTGAGATGGACTGGATCAAGATGGGCTAAAATTTGGGTCATAACCCAACTCGTCCAACTCTTACCGAGCTTTAATTAAGAGATTTTTACCTTCTTATATATTATTTGAAACTTTATTACCCCCTTACTCAAGTTTTAATTTAATTACATAGGCATATACAATTTACTAATTATATACATTTTAAAAATTAAATGAGTATCTCTTTATATTAGGAATTGAATAAGAAAATCAATTATTTCACATCCTTATTCTCTCTCCCTCCTGCGCTCTCTCTCCGTCTCTCTCTCTCTCTCTCTCTCTCTCTCTCCCCTGCGCTCTCTCTCTCTCTCCGTCTCTCTCTCTCTCAATCTCTCACTCTCTATTCTTTCTCCAATTTTTCTTCCTTTAATGTTCTTTATTTTTTATCCTTTCATGTTGTATATATTTTTAAAGGAATTCATCAATGAATTTCAATCGTTTTACTATAGAGTTTTAACTTAGCAATTTCCTTTCATAATGCACAATTGGTGTTCAAATTGAAATTGTTAATCAATAAATTTTGAAGGTATGTACTCTCCACCATTGGCAGCCATTAAAAAGTTTTGAAGCTTTGAATTCGAATTTGGATTTTTAAAAACCATTATTTATTTGGATTTGAATGTTGTTGCAAACAATTGAGAATATTGTTTGGAGATTATATCTCAATTTTGAGGGTGTTTGGTGAAGATTAGACTTGATTTTGGCTGAATTTCAGATTGAAACTCGAAGAAGAAGAAGAAGAAGAAGAAGAAGAAGAATACATAACATACAACATACTTACGAAATTGTAGTAAAGTTGTAGTATAATTGTATGTAAATTGTATTCTGTTGTAGGTATATATGTATATTTATTTTTTTATTTTTTTATTTTTTTATTTTTTATTTTTAAAAAAAAATTGAATGTTGTATGAAAATTAAAAAATAGTTGTATAATGTATGAATCGTTGTGTAAAATTTATATTTAAGTTATCAATACTACCTTTTTACATAAAGTTGTTGATATGTATCAAAATTGTATTAAGAGAGTTTTGATTGGAATTTTAGAGAGGAAGAAGCACACACCACATACAAAATATATACAAATCAGATACAAAATATACAAAAGACATATTGTATGAAATTTGTATTTAAGTTGTATGATGTTGTAAATGTATTTTAACTGGTAAAAATAATGTATGAAAGTTGTAGATAAGCTGTAAATAAGTGTATACTATATAATTAGTTGTATGAAATTTATTTTTAGTATGTATGAAAGTTGTAGATAAGTTGTATATTATATAATTAGTTGTATAAAATTTATTTTTAGTTTATATGCTATTTTAGATGTATCAAATTTATATCAAATTTGTACGAAATTTATTTTTAATTATATATTATTGTACAATATATTACGGTCATCACGTTATTGAACGTAAAATAGAAGATTTTAAGTTACTATAAATTCAAAAATAAAAAGGCATCACTCTTTGAAGTACTGAAAATAGTGTCAGATAAAAAGAAAGATATTGATAATACAATTCTCTTTAGAATTTGGATTAATAGTATTTGGCTACTGACAGAAAGAATGTCAATGCCAGAGAGAGCGGAAGAAATGGAAAAGTCCAAACGAAATTATACGAGAGAGACAGACAGAGAGTGTAGTAAAACATGTGAATAGCACGCACTTTTGTGACTGGAGCAAGTTTCATATGTTTTTGGACGAGTTTGTGTTTAGCTTAAAATAGGTAATCCACAGAAAAAAGGATAAGGGTGTAACTTAATACCCTAATTTAAGGTACTAATAATGGATTGTATATAAATTATAATCAAATCTTATTTAGAGCGGGTAATTTTCAAAATTGGGACAATTTTGCTAATAAGATTTCATATAGTGTATAGAAAAAAAAATTTTCTTTAATTAATTTATATTTTTTCTTATGAATTGTTTAATTATCAAAGAAGTCTCTCTTTTTTTGTTTTGGTCATATATAAAATATCAAATAAAAATGAATTATTTTATTCCAACACATGAGCCTTTGTTCGAAAGATAGGGATATATTTAACGTTGATTATTAATAGAGCGTAAATTTGAACCATTTCACAAACCTCAGGATAAATTTGAGCATATTTCCTTGTATTTAATACAATTTCACTATCAATACAAAAAACTTAAACCGAAAATTAAATGGTGCATCTTATTGGACAAAATTCTTGGATTCTTTAACCAACAATAAACCCTCCAACATAAAAACAAAAACAACCAACCTCTTCTCTTTCTCCCCACACAAAAAAAAGAAAAAAAGAAAAACGACAATAACAACAACGACAATAATAACGTCTAAAATTATTACCAGCACTCATATAGTTTAATATCAACACGAAGTCGAAAATAAACTTCACCCTCAAAGGCATCAGTCATGAGAGTAGCAATTCCTCTTGTCATGAAAAAATCACCAGTTCCACCAATTACGGAAATATCCCTAGTTTTGTTCATTAATGGATCAGCTCCAGCAAAATTAATACTACCCTTATGTTCAGTAGAATTGAAAACAAATGAAAACCCTAACCATGAAGTAAATATTTCTTTTTTATCATAAAAATAAAAACCTTGTGCTCTTCCCACTGGAGTTGAATGAAGATTGTTATCCAAAGTAATTGGATCATCAAAAATAACTAAATCTCCAAAATGGTTTTTTCCTCCCAATTTTGTAAAATTTCCCCATGCTGGAGCTCCAACTATAGCTGAAGTTGCATTTTTGGCATTTTCACCATTGTAGATTATGTCATGGAAATAAAACATTAGGGTTTTACACAGGTGGCGAGCGCGTATTTTATTGGCTGATTCGACTACGAAAAAGTTTATGTGACAAAGAAGGAAAAGGAAAATTAAAATGGCCATGGAATTAGATTTCTTGGCTGCCATTTTTGAGAGAATTATCCAATAATTGGTTGGAAATGAAGAATTTGAAGGTTGGTTTCTTAATCTTGACTTATATATAAGAGGATTTCTTCTTTAATTTCTTCCAATTGTTGTCTTGTAACAGAAAATGGTCCAAAATATTAACAAGCTTGGCTTTTAAGGGATCTAAAATGCCCATGTTGTATAGACGTAAAAACTAAGGCACATTTCATGGATATTATCTTTAAGTCTATGCCAGATGAATATTTTCTTGGTAGCTATAATCATTTTTTATATGCTACAGAAACATAAACGGTATGTCTTATTTCCATGGCAATATCGGATTGGATTTCAAGCCATGTCTATGAAATCAACCAGACCAGCTTTATTCCAACAAATTAGTGTAAAATTGCAGTGCTGAAATATCACGCAATAACATTGAAGTTAGTGTGAAGTGTTGGATATTGGGTTAGAGTTACGGGTCGCCGATGTGTACTACTCCGGCCCACTTAGAAGAGAAGAGATAAGACTGAAGTAAGTTAATTATCAGAGAATTTATTAACTCCCAAAAGATTAGGAGAAGTGTCGCACGTTACATTAATAGTTGGAGTGTGCAAACGGTTGAAGCGATAGGCAAATCTCCCCATCTTCGATACACATAGATTCTCCCTCATACAAAAAGATTGAACACAGTAAAGTTAAGGCATCTAGGATGTGTTTGCTATGAAGGAAAATATTTTTCGGAAAATGATTTCCAATTTTCTCATGTTTGGTTAGCCTAAATGTTTTCCCTATTAAGAGAAAGGAAAACATTTTCTAAAACTCCTTCTCAACCTTCCCCACCCTATTCCCCATCCCCACAAATACCCACCTCCACCTACCCACTCCACCCCACCCCACCCTAAATAAAAATATTATTAATAGTACTTTCTTTTCATGTTATAAATAGATTTTTTTTTCATTTCAACAAATGAGTATTTTTTTTTCATGATATAAAAAAATATTTTTTTCATTTTAACAAAAAAAATACTTTCTTTTCATGTAGAAAAAGTATTTTTTTTATTTCAACAAAAAAATATTTTCTACTCTCTAACCAAATACTAGAAAATATTTTTCACTCACCAACCAAACAAGGGAAAATGAGTGATAAAACCACTCATTTTCCATGAAAACATTTTCTAGGAAAACATTTTCCTTCATACCAAACACACCTCTAATTTGTGAACAAGAACTCTGTTTTAATTTATTGAGATTCAGAGTACGACTTAGGGCTATTATTTTGGTGGTGAGTTTAATAATTCTTCCGTTGCGTTATTAACAAGTACGCTAATGTTGTTCTCGCCTCGCGATTTAATCTGTCATAAAGGATTTTGCCTTTAATCGTGTACAATTTTGGTCTAATTGAATTTTCAAGTTATCATGTCTTGTTTATTATAAAAAAAAGTTTGCGTATATTGACGTGATAGTATATTATATTATATATATAGTGCACAAAACATAAACTCTTTATTAGCTGGTGTCAAGCTCATGAACATTTGCCGAAACCGACACACAAAGATATAAACGTTAAATAAGACTCAATCATCAAGGATTGTGATAGGATGAATAGGATTTCTCCATCCTTTTGAGTTCGAACCAGGCCTGAGCCTTATTACGCGACACAGATTCGAATTAATCGGAGGCTCATGCGGTATGGAATACATAGTGGGAAATCAAAAAAGAGTTACATAAGACTCTGAATATAACTGCATATTACTTTCATTTTCGGGAATATGTATGTATAATAGTAAAAGTCGTTGAAAAGAAAAAAAGTACTTAAGAAGTAAACCATAATGTGCAGACGTAAAAATACTATATAGAGTTAATTAAGTTCCACCTTTACACTCCTCACTTTTTCCAACACCGTACAATTTGTTTTTTTTTCCTTTTCTTTGTTGCTAGAGATGATATGTTTGATAAAGAGGATATATTTGGTAATGTATCTTAAAGTCTAACAATCCATCAACTTTCATTTTATTTTCCATTGTTTGACTTGTGAATTGTGATGAACATAGAGTAAAATCATAATCTAATTATCATATGGCTGATCAATAATTGGATCACCAAAGGTCAAAGAAATATAATTGGAGGATAAAACCTTTAAGTCTCCTACGTGGAAACAACAGCTTTCGAAAGGGAAAGAATTACAATAGAGCTAGCAAAAAATTAGGTGTCCAAATCCATTAATTATGAAAACGTAAATCCTAAGACGAAATAAATCTAAAATTTGTTAATATGAGAATTCAAAGTACTACCCACCTTTTTATTGAGCAAAAAATACTTTTAGCCCGCGGGCCAAAATTATTTATATTTGATAGCCACAAAAGTATCATTTGTATATTTTTCGTATATAATATAGAAAATTTTACCTCCTATAGCAAAGGTATACACCGCATTTATTATAAACCAAAATTATTTTAAAATATTATTTTCTATAGCTACCTTTTATATTTTACAGAAAAATAAGTATTTATGGTATATACTACAATTGATGCATGAAATACGCTGTTTATGTTTTTCCTCTCTCTTTCTTTCAATTAACACATGATTCTCTCTCAGAATTTTTCTTCTTTCTCTCTCTCTTCAAATCATAGATACACGAACGAGAAACAAATCATGAAAGAAGACCGAAAAAACTCATAATCAGAAATATGAAAGTAAACCTATAATCAAAAAAAGGAAGCAGAGATACCTTGGGCGACAGAGAGATTGAAGAGAAAGAGGGATTCTTAGCGTGGTAAGTAAGAGAGAAAGGAGGAAGAAGCGGTCGAAGAAGCGGTCGAATTGGAAGCGTTGTAAATTGTAATGGAAGAGGTAGTGATGAGATACAAGGAGTCTTGGCCGGAAAACGCCATCTTCGATGAACTATCTTCTCTTCTTTGCTGTTTAGTTACATACAATGATACAAATACATTGTATTCTGTACAAATTCACTCAAACACATTGTATTTTTGTATAAATATATTTTATTTGCCTGTGTTTATGTATTTCGAAGGTCTGTATTTTTTTAATACAGCTGAATACACCTGTATTCATGCATACTGTACATACAGTACGCATGAATAGAGGATATAACCATTGAAATATACTGAATATAAATAGTGAATATATTTAATTTTAAAATATAGTAAAATACAGTCAAATACACTGAATACAACCAATGAAATATATTGAATACAACAGTAATAACATGTATTAGGAATAACCAAAATACTATTAATACGAATATATTTGAATACACTGAATATAAAATAGCGAATACAGTAAATACAAACATTGAATCTAATGAACGCAACAGTAAAAAATAATATTGAAACACACTAAATATGAAAGTTATATACAACTGAAAAATTATTCTAATTAATTGGGTTGATAATGAGGCATGATAGAATTGATTTTGTTGAGTTATATTATGAGTGTAGCTAATTGATATTATTTTCGTTATTAGATAGCTGGACATACCTATTTTTAAGGTGATTGCAGTTGCTGTATTCATGAATACATGGCGCGAATATATGTGAATACATGCGCGTACAGCTGCACTGCCCTGATTTTAGGCCTTTTTTGAATACAGCAGCGCGAATACATGTGAATACATGCGCGTACAGCTGGACTGCCTTGATTTTAGGCGCTTTTTGCTGCTATATTCATGAATACATGGCGCGAATACATGTGAATACATGCGCGTACCCTGATTTTTAGGCACCTTTTGTTGTTGTATTCATGAATACAGCAGCGCGAATACAGCGAATACACTACCATAACAACTGCATAGTAGCTATAGGAAGTACTTATGTATACGGTAGCTATAGGAAGTTAATAGCCACTAAACAATAGTGATTTTTGAAAATTCCTCTATTTTAGGGGTAGGAAGGTGCTATCTACTGGGCCAATTAAATAGTGTTATTTTTTATTTTTTATTATTATTTAATATTAGATTTGAAATGTAGTCGAAATCATAGCTAGCGTCAGACTTCCTCAAACCAAATAATAACGGATCTTATACATTAGGTGAGCCAGCCAACTTTGTGTTCTTCCATTTTCACCAACCACTTTTCTAAGAGTTATTGAAGATATAGTTTTTTAGAAAAAAAAAAAAAAAAAAACCTAAGTTAAGTTTACCTATCACATTCTATTTTTCTGTACATCTGAAGGCAAGTACCTCAACTTCAATTCAATTTTATTTTACGAATTGTTTTTGTTTTGTTTTTTTTCTTTATCTTTAGTCTCTTTGAGAATATATGTGTATTTCTTTTGATTCCCGAGGAGAATACTGTACCAGGTCTTCTCAATATTAAAAATTTCACATTTTAAGCAGGCTTAAATATAGATATCCTTCCTTATTATAACTACTTGACAACGTCGCAGAAAAGAAAAAAGAAAAAGAACACAAACACAGTGATCTCTAGTCTATAATAATGCTAGTATATATCTAATAGTATAATTTATAATTCAGTAACTTAAAAAGATAAATTTTGAACTCATTAGCTTCAAATTCTAACACCGCTTGAGTATATATCTATTAGCATTCGTACAACTTAATATCCATTTTTAGACGAAAATAACCCAACCCTTCAACAGCATCAGTACTAAACGTAACAACACCTCTAGCCATGAAGAAATCTCCTGTCCCTCCAACTATAGAAAGATCCCTAGTTTTCTCCCCTATAATATCTGCTCCCATAATACTTAACGTACCATTATACTCACTAGAATTAAACACCAATGTATAAGCAAACCATGCATTATAAGTAGTCTTCATATCATATAAATAAAACCCTTGAGCTCGTGCCACGGGCGTTGACACCAATTTCTGATCTACTGTTATTGGATCGTCGAAAACAACTAACATTCCAAAGTTGAAATCGCTTATGACATTTGGAGGGTTTGAAACATTTGCAGAGGTCGCATTCGCAGTATTTGTAACGTTGAAGAGGATGTCGTGGTAATAGAGAACGAATCGTTTGCAAGGTTTTTCGGGTTTTAGGGTTTTAAAATTGGCTATGAGGAAACATGAGGAAGAAAGTATAATGGAAAGGATCTTGAAATAAGAAGATTTTTCCATGGTTTATAAGTTTAATGGCTTTTTTCGTTGAGAAATTGAAGTGATTTTTTCGAGTTATATAGGGCAAAAGACTCATGTTACTGTTATATATTATTTAGTACGGCGTGAATTCAGTGATCAAAGAATATACCTTAATAGCTTAGTACTAAATTTGGAGAAAATGTTTATCTGCTTGTTTCAATAGTTGTACAGGGTTGAAGACAAAGTTAAGTTGCACGAACTCCATTTTTTAATCTTGTACAGAAAGATTGACCATTCGACTTGTCTTATTTAGTGTTTCATACTTTAAAATCTTACAGATATAGCAATAAATTTTGTACGCTTTTAACAAATAAGACAAAGCTGCCAAGCTGATTATTACACAAACTTTAAAAATTGGGAGGATTTTTTTTTTTTTTTTTGGTCTCAAAGTTTTATGGGAAGTTATATATTTGGCCGGTTGACAAAAAATAATTACATTTGCTAGCCAATATACAAAATATATATATATATTGATTATGCATAAAATATGAATAAATTTTGTATGTTATATATTAATATACAAAAGATATACATTTTGCGGGCTATTATTTTTTATAAAGGCTACACTATATTCTTTTCCCAAGTTTTATCCTTTTGCTAAAGGAGTAGTATCATAAGATTTGGGCCGACAAGTGAAACAAAGTTGGGCCGAGAAACCAGGCCCATATCTTATCAGACTGTCATCATCAAAATGGATTGGAAGTGGAAATTAATTCTTTATTGATTCATAGTGTGGTTAACCAATCAAAATTTAAGGAAATGCACAACTCAATGAATAAAGAGTTCCCACTTCAAATCAAAAGGTCAACAATGAGCAAGAGAGAGTTATCGGTTGTAAAGGGATGAAAAAGCTTTTTCTTCTTTTGATTTCAACCTAATTTGTAGCTTCGAATAGAATAGTAGGCAAAAAGTCCTAAAGATAGTAACGTCCGGTCATAGGCGGATCCAGGATTTAAACTTTATGGGTTCAGCTTTAAAGATTTTAAACATTGAACCCATTATATTTTTAAAGTTATGGGTTCAAATCTATTATTTTTGCAATTTTAATGAATTTTTTCATATAAATTTCTACTCAGCGTCTGAATGTTATGGGTTGAATTGAACCCACAACTACCACACTACATCCGCGTACAATGCATCCCCGTTCACGCAGGGTCTGAGAAAGGACAGTACCCCAGCATTATTGGTTACTTCCATGGCTCGAACACGTGACCTATAGGTCACACGAAAATAATTTTACCGTTGTTCCAAGGGTCCCTTCAAAGAGTCCAAAAGAAAAGAGAAAGATTGTTGTATGTTGATGCTCAGTGAAAGAATAAGCTAACGATGTATCATCAGAATATTAAGAACAGAATGGAATGAGTAAAAATGATTCACTACATTTCCTAGACAACCTTATGTAACACTCACTATTGTCACAACCTGATATATTGAAACATCTGCAAAAGCAACAGTGTAGATAACAATACTATAGTCAATAGCTTCATCATTAAAACAGCCAGAAAAATGTAGTGTCTACAATTATCTAGGTTTATAGAAGTATATGGTGGATAAATGTTATCATTCCTCTTAGAATTATTAATCAGATTATAAAGATTCAAATCTCATGACCTTCATAAGTAAACCCCTTGTTTATAGGCCAACAAGCAAACAACTGCCATAGAAGGGACAACATATATTCATACTTTTACATCATCTATAATTTCTGTATGCCATAGCAGAATACGACTGTAGTTGCAACAAAATGATAAAATGGCAGTCTAGTGCACAAAGCATCCCGCATTCATGCAAGGTCTGGGGAATGGCCGCACCTGTAGGGGTGTGGCCTACCCTAATGCAAGCATTCGTGGCTGCTTCCAAGGGTATTCAAACTTGAAAGAAAGTGAAAAAATTTCTCCGACAAATGTTATTCAATATATATTATATACCTCTAAAACCTAATATATTACCTATGTATACAGTGTAATTTTTCGACGAAGAGTGGTCAATTGACCACCCTTAGGACAATGTGGCTTCGCCCCTGCTTCCACGGCTCGAACTCGTGACCTATACGTCACACGGAGACAACTTTACCGTTTCTCCGAGGCTCCCCTTCAACAAAATGATAAAAGGTGATAATTCTAATTAGGCAACGAAGTTAAACAATTGATACAAATGCCAATTAACAAAAAACTTCAAGAGTTTGCAGTTTTACAAATAATAGAGCAGAAGGAAAAACAAGGGAAAGGAGTACATGTATATAAGCCTTGAGTGCCAGTAATGTATCTTTCTTAGTTGGTAATTCATTCTTGATCTATTACTGTACATTAAACACTTAATAACCTTGATGAATTGCTAGCAAATCGACGTTTATTCTGAATTATAATCACCGTCTGTTGACTCTCCTTCTTCCTTCAAAGAACTGAGTGATTCTCGAGGTAACTGGCTGCGATACTGCTGCACCACCAACACTGACGCTGTCGTTGAAAATTCTGGTGATGTCAATAAGTTCCCTAAAGATCCCAATTCTGGGCAGTCACTTCTTTTATCCAAAGCTAGAACTAATTGTCCCTCGGGCATTCTGCCAACCAGAAACAGATTGCAGCGATTGTATTCACGGATTGCTTCTATAGTCCCTCGAGCATCTTTCACCGTCCTCTCCTCAAATTTGATCGAGCCATCCATTGAAGATTTGTGCTTCACATCAGCAAGGTACTCTTCATCCTCGGATCGAGCCTCGGGGGTAGAGTTGTCGTTCATTTCAATCTTGACACTGCTCCCAGTAACCTCAGGGTCCACTGTGAACCGAACCACCACCAAACTGATCCCCGGGTGCTCAGCGATACGCACACCGTAAGCTAGCGCTTCGCGATCATCATGTCCACCGAAAAACAAGACGGTTATCGAAAAGTCAACATTACTTGAAGGTATATGAGAAGCTCCACCGAGACCACGGTCTACTAATATGCCAACCGAACATGGTGCATGCTGAAGAACTCTCCTGTTCACATGCCTAAGATCACCTCGGGTTGTTTCCAAATGTCCATCAAGTCTCGGGTGCTTATGAAATGGGAGAATTATCATTGCAACCCTTTTTCTCTCAGCACTAGTCACTATGTCCTCATGCATGCTGTTCATAGGAGAGATTGCAGTAGTCGGTCGAATAGACACCTTACTAAGATGCTGGAAAGTCTCAAAAGCTACAACAATTTGATTTGAATCTTGTACCTGTTCGGTGTTCCAAAAGGGCAGCCCATTCTTTTTAGCCTTGTGGACCATCAGAATTGCAGAGGACCTTTCCGAAAGCTCCGTGAGGTGCATCGCATAGACACGAAGTCCTTCCCTCTTCTCAATACCCCGAGAAACCTCAATGAGATTGAGCATTGTAGGAATGTTTCTTGTGCTGTGGAAACAGGTCAAGATTCGGAGCTGTTTACTCGTGTTTTTCCTCTCTATTGTTCTGTGCTTGTATGCTGTCACGGCTAATTTAGCTGGCTTATATACTGATATCACTATAGGCGTCGTGATGAATGTTGTGAAGAGAGCCATCAACACCATGATGGCAAATGTTTGATCATTAAGTACCTGCAAAACCGATCATCAGTCAAAAACGATACAAAACTATAAGTAAAAAAAGGGCAGCCCGGTGCACAACAAAACTATAAGTAGTAAATCTAAAATAAAGGAAGTGTTATCAAGCTGAAGCTTACTCCTCTATCTTTGCCAATGTTGAGAACAATGAGCTCCACCAAACCTTTAGTGTTCATCAAAAAACCGAGAGTTACAGCCTCTTGGACCGGCAATTTGCACAATAGTGAGACCACAATAGTGCCAACAATCTTTCCAAAACATGCCGTAACTATGACAAGAACAAGAAGACCCCATGATTGAGCTCCTTGAATAGTGGCTATGTTCGTTTTCAATCCACTAGACACAAAGTAGAGAGGAAGAAATAGACCAGAGACAAGATCCTCGACTTTTTCCACTAGAGCACCCGCAAAAGGTCCCTCCTTTGGGACAAGAACACCGAGCACAAAAGCTCCGAACAGGGCATGAATGCCAATTGTGTCAGTCACAAATCCTGCAGCCAAAACAGCTGCCAATGTAGCGCACACATATTTTTCGTCCACTGGCTCACCCTCAGAACAACGTCTCGCCATCCATTTGAATATAAGAGGAGCGATGAGTATGCATAGTAGCACAAAACCAGTCCCACACAAAAGGACCCACAACGAAATAAGAGGAGAACGACCAACACCTGAGAGGGCAATAGCTAAAGCGAGTAGAATCCATGCGGCCACATCATTGACTGCTGCAGCAGACATAGCCATTCGACCAACATCAGTTGTTAAAAGCTTGAGTTCAGCTAAAATACGAGCCAAAACGGGGAAGGCAGTAATAGAAAGGGCAACTCCCATGAAGATCAGAAAAGGGCCTTGGTTTACTCCTTGAGAAATAGTTGCCCGGAGAACAATGGATGTCCCGATTCCTAATGCAAAAGGAACACTGATTCCTGCTAGGGCAATGCTTAGAGCTTTCTTTCCAGTCCGACGAAGGGACTTTGGATCTAGCTCCAGTCCAACGAGGAAAAGAAAGAAGAGGAGGCCAAAATTGGCTAAGGTATCTAGCACTGTAAGACTCTTCGGTGGAAATATAGCTTGCAGATACTTCTCGTTGCGGCCTAGAGCAGATGGACCAAGTAGAACCCCTCCCTAACAAAATAAAAATTCAGATCAGATCAATTTCTTGCACTAACAAATAGCAATCAATTTCATAATTGGATGTTCTTATGGGGCTTGCCGTAGCACAATTTCATTCAAAGATTCGTCCATGATATCACAAAACAATAATAAGAATATTCAACCACAATAAATTGTTTAGACACATCACTACATGTATCCAAGAGAGTTATCTCTACTACATGCATTGAAAAGTTCTACTTAAGTCCTTTGCATTATGATGGTAATTGGTTTACTCCTTCCATTCTCAAACTTTGATCAAATCAGTGGCAGACCACAGAAAAGTTCATCAAAAAAAAAAAAGGGCAGCCCGGTGCACTAAGCTTCCGCTATGCGCGGGGTCCGGAGAGGGCCGAACCACATGGGTCTATTGTATGCAGTTTTACCCTGCATTTCTGCAAGAGGTTGTTTCTACGGCTCGAACCCCTGACCTCCTGGTCACATGACATCAACTTTACTAGTTATGCCAAGGCTTCCCTTCAAAAGTTCATCGAAAATTCTTCATAATTTTTTCATTGTGATGTTAAATAACTGGTCAACTTCTACATCAAGATTACATCAAATTGGAGGCTCACAGATGAATCTAGTCAAATTAGATTCCAATAGAAACTTAGAATTATGATCTCAGACAATTTCCAATTTTCCTGGAACAAATGTTCCTTATAGGTTGGTTTTTGACTGCCAGCTTTAACCAATAACAGCATATCAAATGCTTTATGATTAGTTAAAGTCATCATATTTGATTCCTAGTACACATTTAAGCAAAGGCTTGCTTTACTGGCAAGCTGTTGAGAGAAAAATAATAGGGAACCATGTGTTTTGACTTGATCTAAAGCATAAATTAACAAAAGCAACAAGAATGCTGAACTTTCAAGATATCAATATAAATATACTTTATCAAAAAACATAGCAATATACAAAATATATAACACCAATCATCTTATCCCACAATGTTTCCTAGAAGAGGGCAACTATAAACTCACTGGAGAAAATTGTGAAACACCAAGTGAAACTCACAAAATATCAAAATATATCCAAGTCTTGGTGGACAGAGTTAGCGGTATCTGTGGTGTAAGGCACTAAGGCGGAGGTAATATATAGTCAACTAAATCCACCATTTTCAACATATAGTACAAATATATATGTGAAAAATTACTAAAATTTCAAAAAATATTAAATCTTTAGACTCGTTATTTTAAAAGTTTAAGGGGTTCAATTGTAAGAATTTAATCTGTCAAATTTAACTCTTGAATCCGTCTCTGAGTAACTAATGGATTAGTCAAGGTGTGCGCACAATGAGAGAATCACGACTTTCACTAAGTGAATTCAAAATATAAAGAAGTAAACATACAGGAAGCCAAGAAGATTCAACATATAGCATATACACTAAAAAAATGACTTATCTATACAGTACAATTTTTCGACGAAGTGGTGTAAATTGACTCCCATTGGACAATGGTAGCTAGGGGTGGCAGTGAATATTCGAAAACCGACTAAACCGACCGAACCGTACCGCACCGAACCGATTTTTAGGTTTCTTTTAAAGAAACCGTAGGTTTTTAAATAAATCTATTACAACACCGATAATTAGTGTAAGTTTTTTATTTTATGAAAATAAACCGAAAAAATACCGAACCGTACCGAATAAATTTACATGTGAAAAATATATTTATATAGTAAGTTTAAAAATAATAATGCATTAAATTTTTCTTTGGGTCTTGGAATTATGAAAATTGTTGCAAGCCAACAAGTAATTAAACTCAAAATACTAATTCCTAAAACCTATTATGCTACTTCTACTTAAACTAAGTTATTTCAAGTATCTTCATTAGCAAGACACAAAGTATTCTAGCGATTATGAGTAACAAACTACAATATATTGAATATGTCTCCTTTCATATAATTTAGATTTATCTTTTTGAATATTTAATCTTCTATAGACTTTATTGTTGAATCCTACCTTGGTTAATATCTTTTCACTCGTGTGATTTATATTTTCTTTGCCTTTTGCTTGGTTTCTTTTACGTTGTTGTAGAATAGTTGATGAATCTATACTCTAACCATCTTTCATTTTTTTTTAAATTCATCACCCTTTAAATAGTAAAAATGTCTAGAGAGTTTTGCTAAGTCCTATAAAAGAACACATGTTATTGCATTTTACTTTTACTGGTGAATTTTACATGATATTTAAAAAAATACCGAAAATTAACCGAACCGTACCGATACCGATATGATTCGAACGGTTTCGAAAAGTCTAATTTTGATTATAACCGAAAAATTGGTATGGTACAAATTTTATAAAATAACTGGCTGAACTGAACCATTGACACCCCTAATGTTAGCTCCGCCACAAGCTGACCCAAACAACACCATTATAAAAACAAGAAAGAAAATACTAACATAAAGTCAGAGAAAGAATACTTACAACAATCTCAGCAATGACACGAGGTTGTCTCAATGGCCGAAGAAGATAGGCAAGAACACGAGTGAGTACAAGTACTAAACATATCTGAACAATGGCAAGAGGAAGTGCATAATCCAATGGATTATCCCCTTGAAATACACCATTAGATGTAGCTTTCATTGGTGTTGGACATTTCACCGTTACGTTTGAAGCCATATTTTGCCTAAAATTAAACAACCCCAGTTGATCAAAAACACCAAAATCTTAAAAACTTCTTTCAATATCTGCAAATTATGAACATATTCAAAATCAAACCATAGTAAGACGTAGGGTCTTTTACACATTTGGGAACTTTAAGATTTAGATATAGATGGAATGTTGTCCTAGTATGAGTCAAATTTAGAACAGGATTAGAACCTAATCCTATTATGACTGGGCAATTAATCCAAATTTAATTTTGATTAAGTCACTAGATCAGCGGAAAAGGTAAACTCCGCACCCCTTGTTAATTTTGTCACCTTCTTTTATTTTTCTTCCTATTTTTCTTTTTTAGACCCTAGCTCGAGTATGTGTGCTTGGAAAATTTATTGATAGAGCCTATAGTTTGGAGAGTCAAATACATTTAATTTGTTTTTCTTTCCCGAGTAAAATATGTTTATTTTAATTTGGATAATATTATAAAAAGTAAAAAGATTTAAGTTAAATACTACTCCCTCCGTTCACTTTTACTTGACACGTTTTGATTTTTCGCGTCCCTTAAGAAATAATAAATGAAGTGCATAATTTGTCATGATACCCATATTAATTGATGCATATTTTATTGGATTTGAAAAAATGATTTGAAATGAGTAATAAATATTGTGGGTATAACAGAATTTTTTTTTTATCTTCTCTTGATATGTGTAAAGTGACAAGTAAAAAAAAAAATTTATTTTTAATATACCTGCCAAGTAAAAGTGAACGGAGGGAGTACTAACTAATAGTGTAAAATTTCATACTTTCAGTACAGTTTAATTTTCTGTAGTTGGTTAGTTACTATTCCAGTGCAAAATTATCATTTTGTCCTAGAAAGATTGAGAATCAAATAATATAGTTAACACATCATATTTGTACAAATTTGACAATTTTATAGCAGGTTATCTACTATTTTTATCAGTACAAAAATATCATTTCGTCCCAAAAGATTGAGAATCAAATGGAGTTAACACATCATATTCGTAAAAAAATGACAATTGAAGTTCTTGGAAACTAGATTTACGCAATTACAAAAATAAATAAGATTATAAAACATTTCTTTATAGCTAAGAATATTTTTTTAAAATATAGTTAAAGAAAAGTACTTATTATTGGCCCTAACGGTGCCAGAAGAAGCAATTAGTACTTACTCTGTCTCAAAAAGAACAAAGGAGTTTTAGACTACAAGATTAAATTATTTAGTTTTCAGTCTCAATTTGAGCATTAATTTGTAATTTTTTTAAAAACAAAAATTTACAGAATTAGTTGTAAATAAAAAAATATTATACATTAATTTGAAAAAATATTCCTAGATAATATTCCTACGTATATATAGTGTTACCATCAAAGATTATGGTGGGATGGTATCCTTCCATCCTTATGTCTTGCATTTGAGTCCTAAATATAATATTGTCCTCGGTAGAAAGCACTTTACCCCAAAATAAAACTTTTTCGCACAAAATTGAAATAGTAAGGCCCTAATTAATATTGGACACCAAATGAAAAATTAAAAAAACTATATAATGTAGAACGGAGTTTTAAAAAAAAAAACTAATGGTGTCACCGCATCACATTAAACACTTAATTTGGCTTCTAGCGTATAATATAAGATGCTGGTGGATGATGGCAGAACCAACTCCCCTAAGTTTGAAGTCTCTGCTCCTCCAATTAAATGTGTTTATTAACTAATGCTCAAAATCTGCAAAGTTGCAGACTCACATACTATCACCTTATACGTGTCTTCATTTTTTCTCTTGAATCACATACCTTACCTTTGCCACCTTAATTACCCTATTTTGTTTTTACCATGCACCTCAACTAATTTTATAAAACCTGCTATTTCACACTGAAATTAAATATCCTTATGAAATGTTGATTTTCTCACATTTAATTTGTTTAAGCGTTGATAGACAGAGTTATCAAATACTATAATAATAAAGTAGTCGAGGTGCATGCAAACTGGCGTGACAAGAATTCTAGAACAGTTATGGGTATGAAGATAAGTAGCGAATTAAAAAGAGAAATTAAGAGAGACCTGAATTTTGATGAATCCGTCACCCGTATTATTAGTGCAGCATTATATTCTTGGCCAATTTTTAGAGAAGAAAAAAACCTAAGTTTGTGGATTAAACCTTTTGTTGTTTAAGGAGGATAACAAGAAGATACTGAAGGAGAAGGGGGAAAGGAAAAGAAAACAGGTAGTAATAAGGAACCAAACAAAGAGAAGAGAAAAAGGGGTTGTGTTATGACTTTTGGAGAAAGAGGTCTCTTGTCTTACTCTCATCTTCCACTAATACTACTGTTATTTATACCAATTTTGTGCTCAAGTGACACCAGGGATAGATCCACTATACTTGAACTATATAGGGAAAAATTTTAATGTAAGAAGTAGAATGTATTTATAAAGAAAATCATTAAGATTTTTTCTGCACAATTTAAGTTAAAATTTTAAAATATGTCTCTAAGTGTAACAAAGTAAGTGGTTTTAGAATAACTTAAATATATTACCTATAATGCATTAAAGATATCAGATATTATATGCAACCGTAGCAAGAAAATTTGGATATATATTAAAGTTTTTTTCTTTTGGTAGGAGAGTTGGAGTGAGTGTAGGGGTTGGGGCGGGGGGTAGAATCCTTGAATCTAAGATACTATATCTAAAAGGGAAACTTTTTAAAAGTATAAGTGGTGGATTAAGATAGAAGAAGTTTCATGGCTGGCAATTTGTTAGAAAGAAAAGCAAGCTGCATGTTTTTGCCAGTCGGTCTCAAGAGCACGTGTAGTAGACTTCTGAGTTGTAAATTAAAACAGTAAGGCCATTCAAAATTTGAAATTTATGATTTTTTATATTGGCTACAAGTTAATACTATAACAATAATTAAATTTACAATCAAATATTTATAAATATAATAAATAAATAAAATTATTAGGTTCACGTAAACTCAAAACCGACCCTCTAAATCTGCTAGAAAAACTTGTTAACTAGCCCTAACTACATATATGATAGTAATAAAGATCACATTATGCCTGTGGACAATCTTCAGTAAGTTTCAGCCATATTTTTTAACATAGCCCCCTTCACATCCCAACAGTATCCACTTGTGTTGCCTTTAATCTTACATTTATAAAAAGCACTCAATAATTAATTAAGAGAAGAAACTGAATTCGGTTCCAAGTATACTACTCTCAAATCTCAAGCATAAGAGCTTTTATCAAAATTAGTCATCTTTAAACGTCTCACTTAATCTAAGAGTAGATCTAAAAAATGTAACTAATAAACGACTCCTTGATTTTTTAAAACATTATATATTCTGAAACAAATTCTTTCCAAAATTTTCACATGAGAAAGTATTTACCCGTACCTGATGTACGTTTGCACCAATAAACTTCATAACACATAAATTATATATGAAGTCCTCTGTCAATAAACTATAAATATATATTCTTTAAAGTGGAGTTATGAACTGAGAGGCCATTGCTATCATTCAAGAGACTAAAGGTTTTGAGGGAATATGAGAGACATGAGTTGTTGAGGTTTTATTTTTAAGATGTAATATTCTTAAAATGAGGGTGAATGGGAAATGGAGGAAAAATGAAATTTTGAGTAAAATTTTAAGTTTCCCCCTCTTAACAATGAGACATTGTCCCATATTGGAAGTGGAAGACATTTTTGATGGGTATATATATAATTGCTCTTCTTGTAGCTCTTAAAGAGTTAAGAAGAAAGCAAGCCTCGCGCCGTCGTCGTCGTCGCTCGCTCGGCTCGGCTTCGGCTTCGGCTTCGGCTTCGGCTTCGGCTTGATTGATTAATTTTTTGGACCAAATTTATTTGTTAATAGTAAATATTAACGTAAGATTATCCGTATTTGTAAACGGATATTTTTCAATCCGTGTATTGATAATTTGGCAGCCGGATAATGGTCTTCCCACCATGAAGTGCTTGCTCCACAAATATGAAGTGCTTGCTCCACAAATATGTAATGCTTGATCCACCATGAAGGGTGGACGTTTGGTCTTGCACTCCTTCTTGGCTGCTATATATATGAGCAGCAAATGTTGAAGAAATAAAAAACTCAACATACAATTCGCTCAACAAATTGGCTATACATTGCACTCCTTCCTCTCAGAACTTCCATACGTTTTTCTGAGTATATACTCCTTCGTTCTGCATTGTTTTTTAACTTCAAACAAAGCAACTGTAAGTGTGATTTGCTACCGAACTTTGTGTTCGCCGAAACACTGGGGTTTGAAGTACCGCTACACCAGTGTGTTATTCGTTCTATCCTGGGAGGAAATAATTCATTACCTTGGGTACTAGGAGGGGATTAAATTCCTTAAGGAAACACTGTGAATTCAGTGGGCTCGAATTTATTATTATTGTTTCATTACGTTAACTTATATTTTGCAGAATTAATATTTACAAATACAGCAATATTGACCGGGAATAACAATCTTAAGGAATTTAATATTTATTTCTGTACTTGTGTTATTCTTATTATTCTGCAAACTAAAACCTTTGTGGTTTGTGTACTCCCGTTTTGGAGAGTTAAGCCTTCGTGGCATTTTGTTGGATATTAAAATCTACGTGATTTTTACTCCAGTTTGAAAACGTGTATTAAACGTTTGTTTGTGTCATTTTTTTACATAAAAGATGATGACTGAAAACGAAAACCAAGCTGTTCCGATGGCGACTGCCAACGCAACGACAAGCCGAACACCGGCGTTGGCACCGGCAGAAAAACCCGGAAAATTTTCCGGGATTGATTTCAAACGCTGGCAGCAGAAGATGTTCTTCTACTTAACTACGTTATGTCTACAGAAGTTCATCAAGGAAGATGTTCCTGATCTGCCGGATAAAACTCCAGATAATGAACGCTTTCTCGTGATTGAAGCGTGGAAGCATTCTGATTTTTTATGCAAGAATTATATTCTTAGCGGACTGGATGATAATCTGTATAATGTATACAGTAGCATGGAGACATCCAAAGAATTGTGGAATGCGCTTGAAAAGAAATATAAGACTGAAGATGCCGGGATGAAGAAATTCGTTGCCGCAAAATTTCTGGACTACAAAATGATAGATAGCAAGTCTGTTATTACTCAAGTCCAGGAATTGCAAGTGATTATTCATGATCT
The DNA here is from genome assembly GCF_000715075.1 of Nicotiana tabacum. Classification (NCBI taxonomy): domain Eukaryota; kingdom Viridiplantae; phylum Streptophyta; class Magnoliopsida; order Solanales; family Solanaceae; genus Nicotiana; species Nicotiana tabacum. Next base: position 137,440,894 of record NC_134102.1, read on the forward strand.
ACTTGCTGAAGGTCTTGTAATCAACGAAGCATTTCAAGTAGCAGCAATGATTGAGAAGTTGCCTCCGTTGTGGAAGGACTTCAAAAATTATTTTGAAACACAAACGAAAGGAAATGTCCCTTGAAGATCTCATTGTTCGGTTGAGAATCGAAGAGGACAATAAAGCTGCTGAAAGGAGAGGCCGTGGAAATTCAACAATAATGGGAGCAAATATTGTTGAAGCTAACAAAAAGAGGAAGAAGGCTTCTGGTCCGAAATACAACCCAAGTAAGAAGCGGTTCAGTGGAAACTGCTACAACTGTGGGAAAATCGAACATAAATCTACGGAGTGTCGTGCTCCGAAGAAAGACAAGAAAAGGGGTCAAGCAAACATGGTAGTAAACCATGATGATGTTGATAACTTGTGTGCCATGCTCTCTGAATGTAACTTGGTGGGAAATTCTAAACTGTGGTGGTTTGATTCAGGAGCCACTCGCCATGTTTGTGCAGTTAGAGAGGCTTTTGCTACCTATGCTCTTGCTGAACCCGGAGAGACAGTTTATATGGGAAATGCTTCAACAGCAAAAGTTGAAGGATATGGGAAGGTATTTCTAAAAATGACTTCTGGCAAGGTCATGAATTTGAACAATGTCCTTCATGTTCCCGAAATGAGAAAGAATTTAGTCTCTACTGGACTTCTTGTTAAGCACGGTTTTAAGTGCGTTTTTGTATCCAACAAGGTTGTAATTAGTAAGAATGAAATATTTGTGGGAAAAGGTTACTTCACCGAGGGCCTTTTCAACCTAAATATAATGGTTGTTGAAAATAATAATAATATTTCAGCTTCTTCTTACTTACTTGAGTCAAATGATTTATGGCACGTACGTTTGGGTCATGTCAATTATAAAACCTTGCGGAAAATGATTAACTTGGAAGTACTGCCCAAGTTTGAATGCGAAAAATCAAAATGTCAAACATGTGTGGAATCTAAGTATGTTAAACATCCTTATAAGTCAGTTGAAAGGAATTCAAATCCTTTAGACTTAATTCACACAGATATTTGTGACATGAAGTCAATACCATCTCGCGGTGGAAAGAAGTATTTCATAACTTTTATTGACGATGGTACTCAATATTGCTATGTTTACTTACTGAATAGTAAAGATGAAGCAATAGACGCATTCAGGCAATACAAAAATGAAGTTGAAACGCAACTTAACAAGAAAGTAAAAATGATAAGAAGTGATATGGGTGGTGAATATGAATCTCCTTTTGAAGAAATATGTTTAGAATATGGAATTATTCATCAAACAACAGCCCCTTACACGCCCCAATCTAATGGGATTGCGGAAAGAAAGAATCGCACATTAAAGGAGATGATGAATGCGTTGTTGATAAGTTCTGGTTTGCCACAGAACTTGTGGGGGGAAGCCATTCTTACGGCTAATCGAATATTAAATCGAGTGCCCCATAGCAAAACACAATCCATTCCTTATGAACAATGGAAAGGAAGGAAGCCCAACTTGAATTATTTTAAAGTGTGGGGGTGTTTGGCAAAAGTGCAAGTTCCTAAACCCAAAAGGATAAAGATAGGACCGAAAACCGTTGATTGTGTTTTCATAGGATATGCGACAAATAGTAAAGCATATCGATTTCTGGTTCATAAATCAGAAAATCCCGACATTCATAATAATACGGTTATAGAATCAGATAATGCTGAGTTTTTTGAAAATATATATCCGTATAAAAAGGAATGTGAGTCGTTTGGTGAAGGATCTAAACGACCTCGGGAAGAAACAAAAGAAAGTACATGTAATCAGGAGAATCCAAGACGTAGTAAACGTCAAAGAACGTCTACTTCATTTGGACCAGATTTTGTGACTTTCTTATTGGAGAATGAGCCTCAAACATTTAAAGAAGCTATGACTTCTTCGGAATCATTGTTTTGGAAAGAGGCAGTCAATAGTGAAATAGAATCCATATTGAACAACCATACATGGGAATTGGTTGATCTTCCTCCTGGAAATAAACCTTTGGGTTCTAAATGGATTTTTAAGAGAAAAATCAAAGATGATGGCACTATTGATAAATTCAAGGCAAGGCTCGTAGTCAAAGGGTATAGACAACGAGAAGGTCTAGACTACTTTGATACATACTCTCCAGTTACAAGAATTACGTCCATACGGATGTTAGTAGCATTAGCCGCAGTGTATGGTCTTGAAATTCATCAAATGGATGTTAAGACGGCCTTCTTAAATGGAGAGTTGGAGGAAGAAATTTACATGGAACAACCTGAAGGGTTTGTGATTCCAGGTAAAGAAAAGAAGGTATGTAGACTTGTTAAGTCTCTTTACGGACTAAAACAAGCACCCAAACAATGGCATGCGAAATTTGACCAAACAATGTTGTCAAATGGTTTTAAGATAAATGAATGTGATAAATGCGTGTACATTAAAAATGTTCCAAATCACATAGTCATTGTTTGCCTATATGTGGATGATATGTTGATAATGAGTAATGACATTGCCAACATAAATGCTACTAAGCGTATGCTCAATAGCAAGTTTGATATGAAAGACTTGGGAGTTGCTGATTTAATTCTGGGAATTAAGATCAATAAGACTCCTCAAGGTCTGGCATTGTCACAATCTCATTATATTAAGACAGTACTTGAAAAATTCAAGCACTTGGGCTTTAAAGTTGCAAAGACTCCAATTGACGTGAATCTTGCATTAGCAAAGAACAAAGGCCAAAGCATATCACAATTGGATTATGCTCGTATATTGGGATGCTTAATGTATATCATGAATTGTACACGACCAGACATAGCTTGTGCTATAAGTAAACTGAGTCGATATACGAGCAATCCAGGCCAATCTCATTGGATGGCAATGAAACGAGTTTTGGGATATTTAGAACATACCCAGAACTTTGAATTGCACTACAGTAATTTCCCTGCGGTGATTGAGGGATACTGTGATGCAAATTGGATCACCGGTTCAACTGATTCTAAGTCCACGAGTGGATATGTATTCACTATTGGTGGAGGAGCGGTATCTTGGAAGTCGTCCAAACAAACATGTATTGCCCGCTCTACAATGGAGGCTGAATTCATAGCCTTAGATAAAGCCGGTGAAGAAGTTGAATGGCTCCGGAATTTCTTGGAAGACATTCCATTTTGGCCCAAACCGTTGGCACCAATATGCATACATTGTGATAGTCAATCGGCAATTGGAAGGGCTGGGAGCGTCATGTATAACGGTAAATCTCGTCATATACGACGAAGACATAAAACCGTTAGGCAATTACTCTCTAGAGGAATTATCACAATTGACTATGTAAAGTCAAGTGATAATGTGTCGGATCCACTTACAAAAGGCCTAACTAGAGAGGTAGTTGAGAAATCATCAAGGGGAATGGGGCTATGGCCGAGAACAAGTCATTGTGGCGGTAACTCTACCTAGAAGACTGGAGATCCCAAGATCTAGGTTCAAAGAGATCAAACAAAGTCATTAATGACGGTTCAACATTGTCAAATAAAATTTTAGTCCATTCTCGTGATGAGACAATGTTCAGTACCAAGGATAAAGCATTAAGGCTTTTTAATGATTTCTAAATTTGATACGGGGTATATCAAATAGTGTATCTACAGGATGACACGTTTAGGAATCACCTATTTAAGTATGAAGTGTGAGCCGCTTCAAGGAGAACTTTGTAAGGCCAGTTCTCTATGCACTTATGAAACCAGGCGGTGTTCATGGCTGAAACGAACACAACAATGAGAACCAAAGACGGTTAAGGGTTGATTGTGTGACTTATGGTTGTCTAGGTATACACCAAAGATCGACGGTTCAAAGATATCAAATCTACCGATTGACCGAGTATATCCGACATAAGTTTACTACGGAAAGTTCAAAGGGAAACCTACTTATCCAGATGCAATTAATCCTTGCTTGTAAATCACACAGTTTTTCATGCATACTTCCGTGATATAGCCATTCCCCATTCATGTGGGGGATTGTTGAGGTTTTATTTTTAAGATGTAATATTCTTAAAATGAGGGTGAATGGGAAATGGAGGGAAAATGAAATTTTGAGTAAAATTTTAAGTTTCCCCCTCTTAACAATGAGACATTGTCCCATATTGGAAGTGGAAGACATTTTTGGTGGGTATATATATAATTGCTCTTCTTGTAGCTCTTAAAGAGTTAAGAAGAAAGCAAGCCTCGCGCCGTCGTCGTCGTCGCTCGCTCGACTCGGCTTCGGCTACGGCTACGGCTTCGGCTTCGGCTTCGGCTTCGGCTTCGGCTTCGGCTTCGGCTTCGGCTTCGGCTTCGGATTCGGATTCGGATTCGGATTCGGATTCGGATTTGGATTTGGATTTGGATTTGGATTTGGTCAAATGATCGATTGATTGATTAATTTTTTGGACCAAATTTATTTGTTAATAGTAAATATTAACGTAAGATTATCCGTATTTGTAAACGGATATTTTTCAATCCGTGTATTGATAATTTGGCAGCCGGATAATGGTCTTCCCACCATGAAGTGCTTGCTCCATAAATATGAAGTGCTTGCTCCACAAATATGTAATGCTTGATCCACCATGAAGGGTGGACGTTTGGTCTTGCACTCCTTCTTGGCTGCTATATATATGAGCAGCAAATGTTGAAGAAATAAAAAACTCAACATACAATTCGCTCAACAAATTGGCTATACATTGCACTCCTTCCTCTCAGAACTTCCATACGTTTTTCTGAGTATATACTCCTTCGTTCTGCATTGTTTTTTAACTTCAAACAAAGCAACTGTAAGTGTGATTTGCTACCGAACTTTGTGTTCGCCGAAACACTAGGGTTTGAAGTACCGCTACACCAGTGTGTTATTCGTTCTATCCTGGGAGGAAATAATCCATTACCTTGGGTACTAGGAGGGGATTAAATTCCTTAAGGAAATACTGTGAATTCAGTGGGCTCGAATTTATTATTATTGTTTCATTACGTTAACTTATATTTTGCAGAATTAATATTTACAAATACAACAATATTGACCGGGAATAACATGAGTTTTGTAGGAGAACAAAATCGCATTTGGTAAATGGACATATAAATCGCAATAGAAATGCGACATATAAAATGCGATAGGATCAATATAATGCGACTTATGAAATAAGGCGCAACAATTGCGAGTTATAAATTGCATTTGACAAATGCTGCTTATAAATCGCATTTGAAAAATGCGATGTACAAATGGGACTTATAATGCCATATCATAAATGCCACTTATAAAACTCATTTGTTAAATGCTACTTATCGCATTGATCAAATCGACATATCCTCCTACTTTTGTTTAATTTGTATTATCAGTTAGATTCAGATATTTTGTTAGTTATGCGATAAAGATTCAGATATTCTGTAGTTATGCGACAAATCCACAATCTTAGCATCTGTCTCATACTATTTTACTTTTACTTTTTAGTCTTATGAATTTGCAGTTTCGCACTTATTACATCTTCTGTTGTCTGAAAATAGATAATTAATCCTCTTCCAGAAATTAACAAAAAGAGAATAAGAAAAATGTTCATGATTAAACAATGGCAGTACTTCAAAAGATAAGAAATATTCATAGTACCAGAAAAGATATCTTCAACTGAAAAATGTCAAAGTAGATATCCCAACTTGAAGTGTGATTAACACCATGCGTACGTGTTAATTGTTTAAAACTTTAATTAGAGTGAAAATTATATAGTTAGCACAAGCATAAAATGAATTAATACGTTTCCATCGATAAGTCAATTCTTGAACAAAAGGTAATTAAACATGTGATTTTCCAGAAGGAAAGCCATCAAAAAGGGCAAAGAGAGACACCTGTTTGTTCAGGTGTTCCGGCCCTGCACTTTAATTATTAAAATAGAAAATTAAAAAGAAGAATAGATATTGCTTACGAATTCAAATTTCTTTTTACACATCATGCAAATAGTTAAATAAGTTGTTATATTTCTTCTTTTGCACACTAAATGCTGCAATACAATATAAGTATATGAGATATTATTTCTTATCTAAATATGATAGAAAAGACCTGGCTGTCACAGAAGCGGAGTTAGGATTTGAAACTTATGGGTTCGATATTCTAGTTTTTTAAGTTATTAGTTCTAATTAAATAATTTGTATATAATTTAATAAATTTCTTAAGACAAATATAGAATTTGGATCAAGCTGCAGGGTTCAGCCGAACTCACGACTGAAAGACTAGCTCCGCCCCCTAGTCAGTCATCCTACGTATTATGATTTAAGTTATATACATTGATAGCGTAGAAAAGAAAATTAATACAACTGTTGTTTATGGGTGATTGTTTGTCTTTTAATTTCTTCTACTTTTTTTGAATTAGCGATAGTTCATGCTCGAGTTTCTAATGAATTCTAACAAAAGAAATAAAGGTAGATAAAAATTGAAAGACAAGAATTTTAATCCCTCTTCTTTTTGTCAACCAAATCTTCCTTTTTAAGTTCTCGGTAATTTAAGCTTTTTCTAAAGTGATGGTCTGACTATATCACTACGTAATAAATATAAACTTGTAGTTTCATGTGCATGCAAATGGATAGGTCCGTGATTCTTTTTTATTTCTTCTTTTGTTTTTTCAATTATATTGCCTGAAGTTATAATCCTGTGACTACAACCATAAATTGCCTTTTGACTATCCAAATTGTGGAAATTGCTCAATTTTCCACCCATCACATTATCAACAAACAAACAAGCAAGATAACACTTCAAACCCCATTGCCCCCAAAACAAAAAATGTCAAAATAACCTTTCTACCTTATAGTGAGATGTCTGGAAGTTTACTCCCTCCGTTTTAATATATTTGTCTTAGTTTGACTTGTCACAAAGTCTAATAAAGAGAAAAAGACTTTTGAAACATTAGTGTGATTATAAACTTATGATCTTAAACAAGTCATAATATTTTGTGTGGCTATAAAAGTTTCTTATTAAGGAAATATTGGAATGTCTTAATCTTTTTTTAAACGGACTAATAAGAAAATAGTCCCAATCTTTTTGAAATTGAGAGAGTAGAACGAAATTACAGGATAATTATGATTACAAATAAATTATAACAATAACTTCCTCACTTAATCATAGAATTATTGTTCATCAAATAAATGTTGGGTTTCCAAAGGGTTAGAGCTTATGTTAATATAATAAAAGTTAACAAATCAAGAAAAGGAAGAATTAATTGTGCTTTGTGTTTTGATCTTCTAACACCACGTTTTGATTTCAACCTTTTACTAAAAATTTCAATTAGAGCTTGCTAATAGCACTAAATAGGAGAGGAATTAGTACAATACCCAAACACACGATCTTTTTCACAAACTCTTCTCTTTCATTTTCCTCTACTCTGAGCTAACACGAGATGTTGTACCAAATTATTGTGAAGCCCATTAGTTTATGGGTCTAAAGCCTGTTAGGTCCAAAAATCAAGTAAATGGGTCTCACTCTTTCAGTTTTGCCGCTTTCTTACTCTCGCAATTTTATTTATTTATTAATTCATGTAAGATTATCATTGCAATATATATTTATGCACCACGAGGTAATAACTAAAAACCAACACCTTTTAACATGCTAATAGTGTATTACTATTCTCGTAACATTAATCACTTTACAGGAATTTAGAGGTGTCTAGGGAAGTATAAAGTAGAATTAGATTTTCTTGGAAATGGTCCATTAAAGAGAACGAACGGCCCAAAATTCTATTGTGGTTCAGTTGAGTCTACGGAATTAGGCCCAACTGGAATATATGTATAATTTATGTATTAAATGTGTATAATTATGTATAATTTATGTATATGGCTAAAAAAAAGTAAACAATTAATATGGCTGACTAATTGTGTAAAAATCCCTAATTCATTCACATCCATTTGATGAAATTTCAAAGTTAGAGCAATCGTGAATTTTGGAATTTGATCTTTTAAAGATATGCCAAGAGAGTTCTTGAGTTGCATAATGGTCTTACTGAATCCTTAAGATTACAAATTATTAGAATGAGTGAGAATAAAGGATGTCGTGATTTGACTTGCAAGAGCCAAATTAATGACGGTTCAATGTATTCAACGCTTCCGTCTATGTGAATTTTGCGAAGAAAGCGACTATTTTCGATAAACACTCGACTCAAGAAAAGCATGAAAAGAAAATACGGTAGTAGAGAAGCCATGAAAAATAAACAGTAATAGCAACAAGATAATAAGAAAATTGAAACAAAAAAGAATAACATGTAATAATAGAAATCTAAAAATAAGAAAATATGAGAATAATACTAATATTAATAATACGAAAAGAAAGACATTCAAGGATGCCCATTTGAGTACGCATTATTCAAGAAATACATATGATTCATATAAATCGACCTCATTTAATATTAAAATGATTTTATTGATTAAGGTGGAAATTAATTGGACATGTGATTTTAAGATAAGTCACACAAATCCAAAAACATGATGAAGAAATCGAATTTATAGGTGGTATAAAGGGATTGGTTACACATGTTGAGACCAAAATAAATTAGAACCCAGCGCTATATATAGGAAAAGTTAAGCCATCAATAGTGGCTCTGCAGTTTTCTCCACTGCTCTATTCATTAATTCTACTCTTATAAAACATGATCTTTTCATTCCCTTTTTCTTTTGATTTCAACCGTTGTTTTTGCTCTATATACTATTCTAGCTTATTTTATGTGTTTTTGTACCTAACAAAGCAAAAACATGTACGTTATTTTACTTCCGACATATTCATGCCGAATATTCACCTACCCACCCCCATTGAATTAACAAAAGAAATAATCAATGGTCTAATTATTTCCTTCACAAATTTATTATCAATTTGGAAGGGGGAGGGACATAATACAACTACAACCTAACTTGTACGAGATTCAACAATCGGAGTTACTAGTGTAGATGGCCTTGCCAGCTTAGTGCGGAAGAGCGTAAAGTAAAAGTTAATTGCGAGTTTATAAGCTTGATGAATGTAAAGCGCATCGATCATAGGAGTACTCTAAGATATAAACCAGAACAACAAACAGAGGCGGATCCACGATTCGAAGGTTGCGGGTGTCACTATATTATGCATACATATACATGCCAGTAGCTACAAAGACAGATTAGGAATAATGGGTCGGTTCGATTAGTTTTTGGTTAATTTGAATAGGCCTTTCATTCACAAAGCAAATAAATTCGATTTTAGTTCAAATTATTAACGCTTAATTTAAACACATTCTAAATAAAAATGCAAAAGAAAAATAACATTTCATGAAAGAGCGTCTCCAATATAAATATTTGCTTAAAGGGTACCTTAACTACACTATATTCTTTGTTTGACTAGATTAATTTACTTGTATTGTTCTTTGTTTATTTTTTCATCTTAATTGTTGAGTTATATGACAATTATTTTCAAAGAAAAACCTTCAACATTCAACATATGATATTCAACTCAAAACAACTATCAATCAAGCCATTTAATTTTTTTCAAAACCCAATAGAAGATATTGCTCAAATTATATTCCAATATATAAATTAATATCGTTTCATTAAAAATAAAGAAATTATATTCTAATTAAAATCAATTAAAATTACTATAGAAAATAATTATTTATAAAGTAAGGTATAATGATAGAAACAAAATTAGGACTGAAAGTTAAAAAAATGAAGAAGAGAGACTTAACAAGTAATAAAAGGAGGGAAAGAACCGAAAAAGAAGGAAAAGATATGAGGCCCTAGGGTTCAACTAAAAATAAAAAAAATCTTAATAAGTAGAAAGAAGGAAAAATATATATTCTTTGTATAATTTTAAGTATATATACACTTACGTATGTTATATATAAAAACTATACAAAATTTATACACTTTTACGGAAGTAATCTTTACCCAAAGTTGTTTGGTTTGGATAGAATCCTTCTATAGTAATTAAAGATTTTAGGTTAAAGTTTTTAAAATAGAAAATTTCTGATAGATAGCGCTTTTTTTAATTGATTTTATGTATCACGAATTAGAATTAATCGAATTTTAATATGACTACCGAGGGTGAAAAACAGAAAAAAGAAGAGAGAGGATGTGAAAAGAGTATTATTTAGTGGAAATTATTGAACCAAAATTGTTTTCAATCGACATGAAAGGTCACTACTATACCTTCATTGATAATGTAATAACAACTTCAATTTGTCATTTCAACTTCAGTAATACAATCAATTTTTCCAATAATTTATGTGAATTATTGTAGTGTAAACAAAAGAAGTCTTCTTATGGCACTTTCGTTTTTCTTTCTTTTCCTTTTTACTTACTTTCTGTGAAATTGGGTCACAGTAGTCCATAATTGACTATTTCTTGGTTTGTTACCCTTTCATTTTATTTATTAGTTTTCTTTCAAAAACGATTGATTATTTTGACAATTAAAACGTGATAAAGTAAGAGATCGACGTCATTAGCTGTTTTCTAAATATGAGATTGGTTTATAAGTTAATGTTTTTCTTATTTATAAATATTCAACTGTATATTGAATCAAATGTCATTACCCTTTTCATAATTCAAGATAAGTTTTTGGTTCGATGCCTCTCACCCACCAACTACTCAAAAATAAACAAAAACTAATACTCCAAAGTTTATGTAGCAAAAGAGTTGTCTCTTAAGCAGCACCAGAGTCAGAAGTTTGAGCTGCAGGTTCGATTGAACTGAGTAACTTTTATTTAAATAGTGTATTTGTATTAAAAAATCGTTAAATATGTACAAATATTAAATTTAAAATTCAATCATTAGCACTTGATATCGTCGTTCTAAAGTCTATAACCCATATGATTAAAAGTCTCGCTCCGCCTCTACTCTTGAGCATCGTTTTCTCGGAAATTTCATGTGCTGTTCAGGTAATTTTCCGAATCTATTAATTTGTATGCTGCTGATTAAACAATTACATAATTAACCTATAGTTTGAAAACTAGAATCAATGAGTAATCGATAAACGTGAAATGGTCAAATTTTATTTTTTTATTTATATATTTCATAATCAGTAGATCTGATGGACCAAAAGACAGGAATGCACTGAATAACGTCTCAGTAATCAATACAATTAGGGAAATACGCCAAATTTACCCCTCTTTTCGGATATTATTTATATTTAACCTTTATTATACTATTCAACCAAATTTATCCCTTCCGTTATTTTATCCGGCCAAATTTACACATACTATCAATAAACTTTTAAAAATTATTTCTCAGTTCGTTATGTAATCCAAAATCTCCCAAATTCCTTTTATTCAAATAACTTGTTTTTCCTCTTGATCCACTATTTTTCGAAATTACTATTAATGTGAATGTTAAAGGTATTAAACTATGCAAATTATCCATGAATATTTTTAATTACTATTATACCCACTTCTCTTCTTGTGATAATGGGATTGGAATTGGTTTATATTTTTATTATTTTTTAACCATATACACACTGCAGAATGCAGTTGGGTCTATTTGTCATGTATTGTATGCGGTTGTTCATCCTCTATGTACATGTATATTCGAATATATTTTATAATTGTCTTGTTAGCTGAGTTCGGTCAACTAACTTAATAGTACACAATGCGTAGGGATTTGATTAAAGCAAAGCTGAATTTGATAATATAACACTCCTCAAATCTACAAAAGCTTCAAGACACGCTAAGTATAGAATTTAAATTTTTTTCCCCTTAAATTATACTACTATTACGGATTTAAACCCTTGTTATTTACTTTTGAGTTACTTCTCTATTTATAAATAATTGGATGTACAATTAGGGAAATATTAATAATTTTAATATTATTAATTTTTAACAATGGGTCAAATTAAATACTAGTTAAGTAAAAAAAAAGCAATAAAATAAAAAAAAGGGAGTCACGTGACTAACCCATAAAGTGGGTATTGAAAAGAAAACAAAGGGCTTAATGCCTTTAAGAAAACAAAAAAAAAAAAAAAAAAAAGCATTTTGTTTGTCACACACACACAAAAGGCTTAAAGCCTTAATCGAACAAACCTCTGTTCATTCACAAGCGGAAGGCTAAAAAGCCTAATTCGAAATAGAGAAACATAACATTGTTCTGTTCACGCAGCAAGCACAAAGGCTATGAAACTTACACACGCATGCAACGAAAATTCTAGGGTTCTTTACAAATCACTAATTCTTGAACTCATGTATATAAAATTCCCTATTGTCAATTATCCTAAAGTAGTGGTAGGTAAGAATTGAATAGTTATTTTCCTTCTTTCTATGTATCAAAATTAAATTTCATGTTTAGGTATGAAACTTTAAAATTAATTAAAATGCACTGGTTGTATAGAATCAATTGTTTGACAGGTATAAATTGGATTGGGGCTTGCGTACTGGCTCAAGGAGTTTTGAGGTGAGTTGATATAACCCTTTACTAAAGTGTTTTAACTCACAAAAGCACGCATACAAGGTGTTTGATGAATTGAAGTTTAGATGATTTATTATGATATATGTGCATAAATTTTCAGAATTTTGTGTTATTCTTATATGTCATTTTTATGTTGAAAATTTATGAAAAAGCAAGAATCTTTAGAAATACTTTCGAATGTTTATTTTATTCTTATGCAATACTTTACATTTAAGGATACCAGCATGAGTATGTATAGGGTGTTCTAGAAAAGATTTAGACTTGAAAGGTCACAAGAAGAAGTTTTAGAAAGAAAAGATTTTTGGGAGTATCATTTATTATGAGAAGGACTCATCGTCCAGGCCGAGGGTCCTGACCAAGGCGTTGACTTCCTGAAACTACTTGTGCCAAAGTAGGGAGCACACGAGCCGAGGGTCTTGTTACTGAGAATTTACTTAGCCAGGCTAAGGTATGATATATGAGCGCTGAGAACCATGAAACGAGTGGCACCTCGTGGATTGGGCCTATTCGATCAGGTTGGGATCGAACCCATGCCGATCACACGGTGACTAAGACGGAAATAAGTCAGGATAGTAGGAACTCCCGAAGTATAAAGTGAAGTATTTTTTTTATAAGAAATAAAAAGAAAAGAATTTCTTTTAGAATATTCATAAACTGTTGTTATGCAATTATTTTAGAATTGTTCTTAGAAACTTTATGTTTTTCATGCATTTAGAACATTTGCTCGTAATTTATATTTTATTAAAGTTTCGCCCCCTGTCGTTGAGACTCACTGAGTACAATGGATGATACTGACGTTCTCTTTTGGGAACCTACGTTAGTCTACGGTACAACGTAGGCACCAATTTTGCAGGCGAGCAGGCTACAAGTTAGGACTTCCCTCTCTTCCAGTGCTATTGGTGAGCTCCGCTTTTGTTCGTGGAGTACTCCTTTGAGTCGTCATTATTTAGCTATTTCTTTGTTTACTTAGAGAACTGGCCAGAAAATCTCATGTCCTGAGCAGTGCGTCAGTTTATCAGTAGAGGCTTCATAGACACAGACGGTGGGTTAAGATTCAGGTATTTTTAATAATAAATTTGTAATATTTCAGTAGTTACTACGAATAACGTTTTGAAGTTGGTTTATTTTAGATATTTAAATTAATTAAAAGTATTTGGTTACAGTAGTGCCTTGTGGCATATAAAGTTTGAAGTTATGATAGATTTGATAAGCGCAGATGGTTCGCTCGGTCATGTTTAGTGATCAGGTGCCGGTCCCGGCTTGTTCAGAAAATGGGTCGTGACAAACTTGGTATGAGAGCCTCAGGTTTATGGAGTCCTAGGGGTCTATGAAGCCGTTTTAGTAGAGTCTTGTTTATAGGTATGAAGTGCGCCATACTTATAAACAGGAGGCTACAAGCATTTAGGAAAAGTCTCATTTTTTTTCATACTTTAGATCGTGCAGTAGAGCCTACCTCTAAAAAATTATCTAATGTATTCGTTTCTCCAAAACTCGCAGAAATTGCTCGTACTCGCAACTCTGACACTGACACTCAGGATGCTGCTCAAGAAACTATTGCTACTATTATGGCTCAAGATAGAACTAAGAAGGTTTCAACTCAGAAAAGGAAGGGTAAATTCACAAAGGGGGTTCAAGTACCCCGGGTTGAACATGAAGAAGGGGTGGAGCATGATGATCCAGTACCTCAGGATCCAGTGCCGCCCCCAACAACAGCTCCGGCTCAGACAGCTATATCTCTAGAGGTGGGTCAGATGTTTAATATTGTCAACAGTGTTATGGAGATGTTTAAAGCCTTCATGGCCAGCCAGAACGAGAGAAGAGACTCAATCAAATAGACAGAACAATTCTAAGTCCTCAAGAGTGAATGAATTTTTAAAGCTGAGTCCTCCATTGTTCCATGGTTCTATAGCTGATGAAGATCCAATATTGTGGCTGAGGGTGCCTGATGTTTGGCATATTTCGATATGTGTTAATGTTACTTTACCCATGTTTTAACCACTTCTTGATGTTATTTAATCTTTAAAACACCCAACATGGTGTAATTATTGGTTTGATGACTAATTAAGTTATGTGTGACGATTTAAGGTGTTCGGAGTGCAAAATATGAAGAAAAGGTGGTTTAGCTAGAGGAAGAAGGGTTGGATGCGTCGCATCCAACCTAGGAAAACATCATCCTGCATGCAACCTTAGCAGTGAAGTTGGGCCATCGCATCCGCCATCGCGTGCGAAACTGGGAAGTAGAAGTGAAGCTGGATGCGTCGCCTCCACCATCGCATGCAAGCTGAGAAATAGAGGACAAGGTGGATGCGTCGCATCCACCTTCGCAGGCAAAAATTGAAATGGAGGACAAGGTGGATGCGTCGCATCCACCTTAGCATCAATCCCTGAAGCCGAATTGGACTAGGAATAGGAGAGCTTTGGCCCACGACTTTTGTACGCAATATATAAGCTAAAAACGCCTCTTTTAGGTTATCTAACATATTGGGAAGGGGGAAAAAGCCACGACAAAGCTGTGGAGGCCGGAATTCATCAAGTTTCATCTTTCTCCCACCAAACTTAGTAATTTTTATGTTTCTTTGTATGATTTGTTGTTTGGCTACCATGTCTATGTGGAGCTAAACTTCACGTTCTAGGGTTGTGGTTCTTTCATGACTATTGTTATTCGGATATTGATTTTGACTTCTTGATTTATCATATTAGTTTATTTATTCAATCTTGCACTTAATTATTTAATTGCTTGATCACCAATTGAGTATTATCTACGAATCTAGAATTGAACTCGAAAGTGGGAATTCTATATTGCATATAGGATTGAGTAGGGCAAGTTCTTGAACTCGGGCATCGGGGAACGGATTCGTGGTTAGGATAGACATATACCTAATTACCTTGCTTGGTTGATTTACAGGAATTATAAATGCGTTCTTGTTGATTCTAACTCCATAGACATATAGGCGTTAGGTTAGCTTGAATAGGCGAGTAAGAACTCGACAGATTCTTATGAGCAATATTAACCCTGTCAACCAATAAGCTAGATAAATTAGTCGGTCAATTCAATTGAAGAATACAATAGGATTGTTAGATAGCCCATAACCCTAGATCGTTTTTCTTACATTGATATCATAAAAATCTGCTCTTTCTCTGTTCAAAGTTCATTATTTATATTTTTCTTATTTAATTAGTTAGAATAAAATATTTTTAGATTTAATTCTTGTTTAGATAATTAAGATAGGCTAAGTTAGTTAATAGTTAATCATAAGTCCTCGTGGGTTCGACATCCGACTTTTAGTCACTTTATTACTTGACGACCGCGTATACTTGCGTGAGTGTGTTTGGTCGCAACAAGTTTTTGGCGCTGTTGCCGGGGACTTAGAAATTAGCTACGTGACTAAGTTAAGCTTTTATTAGATATTTGTTTTCAAGTTTTAATTTTCAGTTTGCCTGGTTTGTGTCAACGCAGGGTTTACTCTCGAATGCAGAGGAGTAGAAGTGCAAACAACCTCATTCCTCTTGATCCAGAAATCGAACGAACATTACATAGAGTGAGAAGGGAACACGAAGCTAGAACGAGAATAGAAAGAGATTTGGACATCGCAATCCAACCACAGCCAATAGATATGGCAGGCAATGAAGAGCGTCCGGTAATCGAAGCCGCAAGGCCCAATCTTGCGAATATGACTCAGGCTATTGTGAAGCCTGATATCACTGGGCATTTTGAACTCAAACAGTACATGGTACAGCTGATTCAGTCCACAGGACAATATGTGGGTCTATCTCATGAGGACCCGCAGAGGCATATTCAGAACTTCTTGGAAATCACGGACACTTACAATTATCCGAATGTCTCCAAGGACTATGTCAGGCTGACACTATTCCCTTTTTCACTGTTGGGGGAAGCTAAAGAATGGTTGCAAAAGGAGCCTGCGAACTCTATCCACACTTGGGATGATCTAGCAAGGAAATTCCTGATCAAGTTTTTCCCAACTAAGAAGACAAAGTCGTTGAGGAGCCAAATTCTTGGGTTCCAACAACGGGATGGCGAGACACTTCGTCAAGCTTGGGAAAGATACAAGAAACTACTCAGAGACTGCCCGCATCATTGTCAAACTGATGAGGTATTGGGTCACACTTTTGTTGATGGGTTAGATGAAGCATCAAAGATGAATCTTGACTCAGCTTGTGGGGGTAGTTGCATGGCAAGACCGTATAGTGAAATACAACTCCTGCTAAATAATTTCACTGCTAATGACCATAATTGGCAAGGAGAGGGGGATTCACGAAGGGTAATTAAACAGAAGGCCGCCGGTTTGATTGAGCTTGATGACTTTTCCGCCATGAGAGCCGATATAGCAAAATTGGCAAATCAGATGAATAGAATGACAACACAACAAATGCAACATGTACAGCAGATGTCTATTTGTTGCGAACTATGCGGAGACAGTCATATGATTGACATGTGCCCCACGAATCCTGAATCTATATACTATGTGGGACAACAAAACAGAGGTCCTATGAATCAACATGCGCAATATGGGAACACTTACAACCCAAACTGGAGGAATCATCCTAACTTCTCATGGGGCGGGAGTCAACAGAATCAGTATAGGCCTCAAGGGAATTTTACTCAACCTCAGAAGCCACCCCAACAAATGGAAGAAAGTACGAATGACTTGCTGAAAAAGTTGTTACTAGACAATCAACAGCTCAGGACCGATTTCAGAAATCTTGAGAGGCAAATGGGGCAGTTAGCAGCAAACCAAAATACTAGACCTACAGGCTCACTCCCCAGTGATACAGAGAAGAACCCTCAAATTAATGCAGTTACACTTAGAAACGGGAGGGAACTAGAGGAAGCGCCAAGGAAGATAAAAGAAAAACCTATACCTGGGGGGAGTTGACACCTAAGGCAACACAAGAGTCAAAGGAAGATGATGCAAGTTCAGAGCGAATGGAGGTTACAAGGCCACCACCACCTTTCCCCCAAAGATTGCAGAAAAGGAATGACGATCGCATGTTCAACAAATTTCTCTCCATGTTGAGTCAGGTTCAATTAAATATTCCATTAGTGGATGTACTTCGTGAAATTCCAAAGTACGCTAAGTACATAAAAGACATAGTGGCTCATAAGAGGAAATTGACTGAGTTCGAGACGGTTGCACTTACTGAGGAATGCACATCAAGGGTCCAAAACAAGCTTCCCCAAAAGCTTAAGGACCCTGGCAGCTTCACTATTCCAGTACAAATCGGTAATATTAACGTGGGACGTGCTCTGTGTGATTTGGGTGCAAGCATAAATCTGATGCCGTTATCCTTGTTTAAGCAATTAGGTCTGGGAGCTCTGAGACCAACCACCGTGATGTTGCAATTAGCTGATAGGTCCATAGCCTACCCCGAAGGAGTGATTGAAGATGTGCTGCTGCAAATTGGAAAATTCATCTTCCCAGCTGACTTCATTATTCTAGACTTCGAGGCTGATGAACAAGTTCCAATCATATTGGGACGACCTCTCTTGGCTACTGGCGATGCAATAATTAAAGTGAGAGAAGGGAAAATGATTATGAGAGTGGACAACGAGGAGGCAGTCTTCAATGTCTACAAAGCAATCCAACTCCCCCGCCACTATGAGGAGCTCTCTATGATATCTGTGGTGGAGGTGGATGAGAAACTTCTTAACACGAGTGTATATCTAGGCGACTGTTTAGAAAAAGCAATCATGCTGTTTGATAGCTTGGAGATGGATGATGAGGTTGAGGAGATGAAGGGAATCCTAGATACATCATGTGGTTACATGCAAGGAATAATCCCGTTTGAGCCCCTGAATAGGCCAAGTGGCCCCCCACCAAAGCCGTCAATTGAAAAAGCTCCAAATTTGGAACTTAAACCCCTACCCCCTCACCTTCAATATGCTTATTTGGGAAGTTCTGACACTTTACCTGTTATTATTTCTGCTCACTTGTCTAAATTACAGGAAGAAAAGCTATTAAGGGTGCTACGTGAGCACAAGCGAGCAATTGGGTGGACAATGTCTGACATTAAAGGCATTAGTCCAGCTTTCTGCATGCACAAAATCCTCATGGAGGACGGACACAAGCCGAGTGTAGAACACCAACGCCGACTAAATCCAATCATGAAAGAAGTGGTAAGGAAAGAAGTGATTAAGTGGCTTGATGCAGGTATTGTATTTCCAATCTCTGATAGTAAATGGGTAAGCCCCGTTCAATGTGTGCCGAAGAAAGGGGGGATAACCGTAGTAGTTAATGAAAATAATGACTTAATTCCTACAAGAACTGTAACTGGATGGAGAATTTGCATAGATTACAGAAAACTAAACAATGCCACCCGGAAAGACCACTTTCCCCTGCCTTTTATTGACCAAATGCTTGATAGATTAGCTGGCCAGGAATACTACTGTTTCCTGGACGGTTATTCGGGGTATAATCAGATTGCTATAGCCCCAGAAGACCAAGAGAAAACTACATTTACATGTCCTTATGGCACGTATGCGTTCAAGAGAATGCCCTTCGGTCTTTGTAATGCACCTGCGACTTTTCAAAGGTGTATGATGGCTATTTTCACTGACATGGTTGAAAGATATGTAGAAGTATTCATGGACGATTTTTCTGTGTTTGGATGTTCTTTTGATAGTTGTTTGATGAACCTTGATAAAGTGCTAGCTAGGTGTGAAGAGACGAACTTGGTGCTAAACTGGGAAAAGTGCCATTTCATGGTACGTGAAGGTATAGTTTTGGGGCACAAGGTTTCAAAAGATGGTCTACAGGTGGATAAAGCAAAGGTAGAGACGATCGAAAAATTGCCCCCGCCGACATCCATCAAAGGCATTCGCAGTTTCTTGGGTCATGCAGGATTTTATCGTCGTTTCATTAAAGATTTTTCGAAAATTTCTTCCCCTTTGTGCAGGCTTCTAGAGAAAGACGTTACCTTCAAGTTTGATAATGCATGTCTGAAAGCATTTGAGGAGCTGAAGGGAAGATTGGTGACTGCACCAATTATCATTGGCCCCGATTGGGCACAACCATTTGAGTTGATGTGCGATGCAAGTGACATAGCAATTGGAGCGGTGTTGGGGCAAAGGAGGGATAAAATCTTTCACTCCATTTATTATGCAAGCAAAACTATGAATCCAGCTCAGATGAATTATACAGTGACTGAAAAGGAGTTGCTTGCAGTGGTGTGGGCGTTTGACAAGTTCAGATCCTATCTAGTGGGAACCAAAGTCATCGTCTACACAGATCATTCAGCTATCAGATACCTATTTGAAAAGAAAGACGCCAAGCCGAGGCTGATTCGTTGGGTCCTCCTCTTGCAAGAATTTGACTTAGAGATCCGAGATCGAAAAGGGACAAAAAATCAAGTGGCCGATCATTTGTCCAGATTAGAGAGCCGGAACCATGTAGCGGAAGGAGGGTCAATTAAAGAAACATTTCCGGATGAGCAAATATTGGCAATCACCTCAGGTGAAGCCCCATGGTATGCAGATTATGTGAATTTTATCGCAAGTGGGGTAACGCCACTAGAATGGACAGCTGACAATAGAAGAAGATTCCTACACGATGTAAGGTTCTACGTGTGGGATGAGCCATTCCTATATAGGCAGTGTGCAGATCAGTTGGTGAGAAGGTGTGTTCCTGAGGAAGAGATGAGGGCTATACTACATGACTGCCATGCGTCACCATATTGAGGTCATCACGGCGGGGATAGAACCGCCCAAAAAGTGCTACAATCAGGTTTTTATTGGCCAAAATTGTTTAAGGATGCACATACCTTCGTTAAAAATTGTGATAGATGCCAAAGAACTGGAACTATCACGAGGAAGCACGAGATGCCCTTGCAAAATATACTGGCGGTAGAACTCTTTGATGTTTGGGGGATTGATTTTATGGGACCATTCCCATATTCTAACGGACACAGATACATCTTGGTGGCGGTCGACTATGTTTCTAAGTGGGTAGAGGCCATAGCTCTTCCTACTAACGACGCAAAAGTTGTGGTAGGCTTTGTAAAGAAGCACATCTTCACACGTTTTGGGACCCCAAGAGTGTTGATAAGTGACGGGGGAACTCACTTTTGTAACAAACTGCTGAATAATATTCTTGCAAAATACGGAGTCAAGCACAAAGTTTCCACTGCCTATCATCCCCAAACGAGTGGTCAAGTAGAAGTTTCCAACAGAGAGGTCAAGCAGATTTTGGAAAAGACAGTAAGTATGAATAGAAAGGACTGGGCCGGGAAGCTGGATGACGCATTATGGGCATATCGCACTGCGTACAAGACCCCAATAGGCACTTCTCCGTACAGGTTGGTTTATGGGAAGGCCTGCCATCTGCCCGTCGAGCTTGAACACAAAGCATATTGGGCGATTAAAAAGCTAAATATAGAGATGGACTTGGCCGGTGAAAAGAGATTGCTACAACTCAACGAGCTTGATGAGTTTCGATTGCATGCGTATGAAAATGCCAAATTGTATAAAGAGAAGACCAAAAGATGGCATGATAAGCATATCCAACATCGTGAGTTTGAACCAGGTCAACAAATTCTACTGTTTAATTCAAGGCTAAAGCTTTTTCCAGGAAAGCTTAAATCTCGATGGTCGGGTCCGTTTGAAGTGGTTAGTGTGAAACCTCATGGTGCGATAGAATTGTGTGATAAGGGGTCCAATACGACATTCTTGGTAAATGGCCAAAGAGTAAAACACTATTGGGGTGGTGACATTGCACGTCACAAGACAACAATGGACTTAGTGGAGGCATGAAGAACATGTTGCGTCGTGCTGCGACGTTAAATCAGGCGCTTCTTGGGAGGCCACCCAAGTTAGTTAGTTTTTTATTTTTATTTTAATTTTTTTTTCTCCTTTCTTTTCGTAGGACATAGATTTTATTCAAGAAAACGAGGCGGATGCGTCGCGTCCCCCTCAGCAAAAAAATTGACGGGCCAATTGCTCAAGGCAGTGAAGTCTGCCTATCGCGCCCGTATCGCGTCCGAAAATTTTTGAAGGAAGACAAGGGGATGCGTCGCGTCAAAGCTCGCACGCACAGGTAAGTAATATATATTTTAACACATCTTAAGATAACCTATTCGAACAAAAACGTTTCTTGCGATGCATCCACTCGTCTCGTTTTGGCGACGCCTAAGAACGCAGAACAGAATTCTCTCATCGAAATTGTATCGCAATAAGATCAAACGCGACAGGTACGCATCATCCTCTTCGTTCTTCCGTTGGCTTCTCTCCAAATTCGTCTCTCCTCCCTCCTTCAATGGTAGCAACAAGTAGGTTTTGCAATTTCAAGATTTTTAGGGCTGTCGTTCTTGGTAGTTGTAATGGTTGAGAGATGATAAACTATAATTCCCTTCATCTCGTCCAACTTTGGGAGGGTAGTTGCACTGCTCAACTGATAGAATGAACTAGGCACACTTGTTGCATACCACATGTTCGACGAATTGTCCCTGAGAAAAATTTAGGCGTCGGTGAAGTCTGAGTAACCGAGCAACATTGGTGTATGCTTGAGAATAAGTGTGGGGTCGAGTGAGGGGCTATGTGAAATTGAATTTTTGAAGAGAGTTATCACATACTTGCTGAAAGTCATGAGCTACAATTCCATGAAGAGTGAATGGCATGACTTTACGAATAAATTGAAGTCTGCAAGCTGTCGCAATTGCTTTCAAGCTGAACTTCGCTGTTTCATCTGCTAATTGTTGAATTCTTTGCATTGCAGGTACTTAGATTCGTAAAATGACAGCAGCGAGTAAACCATCCAAGCAACAAGACAAAGATGGTAACAAGCAACCGCCCAAAAAGCCTACCGGAAGGGCAGCGGGCGGTCCAAATCCACAGAAAAAGAGGAAGCGGACGGAGAAGGAAATGGAACTGCTGCCTAGGCAGTTAAGTGATGATTCAGAGCAAGAGGAGGAGGAAACATTGGTCCGGAGGACAGTGAAGAAGGGTATTACACCAAGCAAAGGAATAGAGATACGAGAGCCTGTGACATACCAAAGAAAAGCTTCGAGAATGAGTGCTCCAACTGATAAAGGGAAGGAGAAGATTACTACAGAATCTGAATCCGATTCCGATTCGGACAATGACCACCTACAGATCAACATGAGTGATGAAGATGAAGGTGAACCCATAGACCGAGTTGATTGGGAGAAATACTTTGTTAATGAGAAGGCATTCCGAGCCTATAAGAAGATATTGGTTTCAAAGAAGTACATTCCGGAAAAGCCGATAAACATCGGACCACTTAAGACAAAGTACTCAGAGTTTCTCAAGTCAATTCGAGAGGTGCAAAAATGGGGACCCATTCTGAAAGGTCATGGCAAAGCCAACCTCACCATTGTTAGAGAGCTCTACGCCGATTGGCGTCACGCACGGGGAAACATTGTGCGAGTAAGAGGGGTAGATATTAATGTGTCAGCTGAAGCTCTGAATAACTTCTTAAGGGTGCCACACACACTCACTGACAGGTTTGACGCCATATGCAAAACACCAGATTATGCACACATTAAGTCTGTCCTATGCCCTACCAGGAAGGATGCAGAATGGAAGCATGGGAGTATGGAGTACCACTCTATAGCAAAGGAATTCATGAGTGCGTTGGCACGTGTGGCTCTAAATTTCATTTGTAACCGACTGCTGCCATGCCAACATAAAACTGATGTCCCTCGTTACCGCGCACTCGTATTATATGCTTTATTAGAGGGGATACCACTCAACTTCGGAGCCATCATGCATGATCAAATGCAGCGAACCAGGATGAATTACAAGTGGAGGCTGTTCTTTGCTAATACCCTAACGGCTTTTTTAACAGAGAGGGGAGTACTATGGGACAAGGAGAATGACGACATTGAGGCTAAAGCTCCAGGACCATATGATGTCACTCATGTTCTAGAGCCGAACAAGGGAAGGTCTTCTAAGCTCACCGTCCAACAATTATTTGAGCATATGCAAGCAGATATGCAAGAGAACAGGGCTGAGCTGATAGCGACTCGTGTCGAGTTGAGTGCCACCAGGGATGAGTTGAGACAGACTCGTGCGGATCTAAGCCGAGTTCAGACCGAGCAGGCCACGATGATGAAGGAGATATCATTACTCCTCAGAGCTCTGGTTCAATGTGCAGGTACAGACATCTCCCAGCTGATTGCATCATCCACTGCCGGACCATCCACTCCTGTTCCTCCCATAGTCACCGAGGCTCCACTCAACAGGCCTATTGAGGTCGCTGTAACACCTGATACAGAATCAGCACCAGTTGTTGATGATAGGAATGCTATGGATGCAGATGCTCCTCCACCTTGACTTAAGGGAGTCCTTCTCACCCTACTTTACCTTGTTTGTGTGCGTTGGGGACAACGCACAGTCCTAAGTGTGGGGTGGGGGTGATTTATGTTTGATGTATGGATGAATGTACTAATATATTCACTGGATTAATGGCATAAAATAGCAGTAAATTCATCTATATGGAGTAACTATCAGTTTATCTATTAGTTTATTTATTTAAAAAAAAAAAAGTATAAAAAAAGTATCTTTGTAGATAGTAATAATCCCCTGTGGTTTTTCTTTGTGCCTCGGTTCTTTTTCATGGGATGTAGTTTGAACCGGGTAATTTTGTTTTCTTTTTTAGAGTAGAGTAGGAATGTAGGGAATAAAAGGAGGAAGAATGATGAACCTAGGTGACCTTGACTTGGTTGATACTGGCATATTTAAGCGTTTACATATGTAATATCTTCCCTTCTCACTCTGAAATTATTGATGATGCCTTGTTAAAATGGATAGCATGTTTTGTTGCAGCCTATTTCTCATTTTCTTGACTTGTGTTCACTTTGCGCTTAATGCTTAATATCTCGTTGCTCCGTGAATACTTGCATTGTTTGAGAGTCGGAATGTAACCGTCCTTAATGAGTCATGTGCCATGTGTGGTGAGGTTTTTGTGTAGTCCATGTAGTGTACTTGTGTCTAGAACTTGCCCGGTATGTGAATTGAAGCGAAATTTTAGGTGATGCTCGGTTTGAAAAATAATTTTAGGCTTTCTTTGATCTTTTTGAGCTTATTGCTTATCACAAATAAAATCTATCCCTAGTTAAACCTTTTGAGCCTGTAGACCTTTTATTTGGTACCCACATTACAAGCCTATACCCTTTTTATTCTTAATTGACATTGTTTTGATCCTTTTACCTCTTAAAGCACTTTAAGTGTTAGATGAGCGCTAAAAGAAGTAAGAAGGGACTAAGTGTGGGGTGACTTTTGAGTGGAACCAATGAAAGAAAGAAGGGTGCACTTATTTTGTAAAATAATACACCACTAGCTGAAATTGAAAGAAAGAAAAATATAGAGGAATAAATTGTTGTCTTATTCTTGCTAGTGGGTATGAATTAAAGTAGTGCTTAAAGAAAGAGGAAATATTGTTGGGGTGATATTATTTGTGAAATTGAAGTGGTGTTGAAGAATTTGCGCTTAAGTTATTTGATGATGTGTTAAAGTGCTTAGGAGGGTGAATCACTATTCCTTAAATATATCCTACCCGTCCCTTAGCCCACATTACAACCATGAAAAAGTCCTAATTGATTTTAGATCGAGCGAGCTTACATTAGTAGAGATTTACATTAAGGGCAAGCCTATGGTACCAACTGCATGCATGCGACTTCTTTTGTGAGAGTGAGCGATTTTCTTTGTGAGCATGAGATTCGAATGTGTGGATTGATTTTACTCTCTCTGCTTTTGTTGTGAGGGCACATAGTTTCACGAGGGATAGGTAACGTTATTAGACTTCTCTATGATGTTGGTTGTTCAAGCCATGAGTGCATTGTGACATTGAGTCGGTTTTTGAGGTTAGGATTGTTGTGAGCATGTTGTCTTTGTTCGAATATGTTTAAAGAAGGGCATAAGAAAAGGGAAGTGTGTTGATGCATAGTCTAGAGCCTAATTGTAGCAAATAACCACGGTCATAGGTGCAGTGTGCTTTGAACGATAAGAGTTTAATTTTGTTTCGTCTACTATATGATGGTTTGTTCGAGGACGAACAAAGGTTTAAGTGTGGGGTAGTGATGTTTGGCATATTTCGATATGTGTTAATGTTACTTTACCCATGTTTTAACCACTTATTGATGTTATTTAATCTTTAAAACACCCAACATGGTGTAATTATTGGTTTGATGACTAATTAAGTTATGTGTGACGATTTAAGGTGTTCGGAGTGCAAAATATGAAGAAAAGGTGGTTTAGCTAGAGGAAGAAGGGTTGGATGCGTCGCATCCAACCTAGGAAAACATCATCCTGCATGCAACCTTAGCAGTGAAGTTGGGCCATCGCGTCCGCCATCGCGTGCGAAACTGGGAAGTAGAAGTGAAGCTGGATGCGTCGCGTCCACCATCGCATGCAAGCTGAGAAATAGAGGACAAGGTGGATGCGTCGCATCCACCTTCGCAGGCAAAAATTGAAATGGAGGACAAGGTGGATGCGTCGCATCCACCTTAGCATCAATCCCTAAAGCCGAATTGGACTAGGAATAGGAGAGCTTTGGCCCACGACTTTTGTACGCAATATATAAGCTAAAAACGCCTCTTTTAGGTTATCTAACATATTGGGAAGGGGGAAAAAGCCACGACAAAGCTGTGGAGGCCGGAATTCATCAAGTTTCATCTTTCTCCCACCAAACTTAGTAATTTTTATGTTTCTTTGTATGATTTGTTGTTTGGCTACCATGTCTATGTGGAGCTAAACTTCACGTTCTAGGGTTGTGGTTCTTTCATGACTATTGTTATTCGGATATTGATTTTGACTTCTTGATTTATCATATTAGTTTATTTATTCAATCTTGCACTTAATTATTTAATTGCTTGATCACCAATTGAATATTATCTACGAATCTAGAATTGAACTCGAAAGTGGGAATTCTATATTGCATATAGGATTGAGTAGGGCAAGTTCTTGAACTCGGGCATCGGGGAATGGATTCGTGGTTAGGATAGACATATACCTAATTACCTTGCTTGGTTGATTTACAGGAATTATAAATGCGTTCTTGTTGATTCTAACTCCATAGACATATAGGCGTTAGGTTAGCTTGAATAGGCGAGTAAGAACTCGACAGATTCTTATGAGCAATATTAACCCTGTCAACCAATAAGCTAGATAAATTAGTCGGTCAATTCAATTGAAGAATACAATAGGATTGTTAGATAGCCCATAACCCTAGATCGTTTTTCTTACATTGATATCATAAAAATCTGCTCTTTCTCTGTTCAAAGTTCATTATTTATATTTTTCTTATTTAATTAGTTAGAATAAAATATTTTTAGATTTAATTCTTGTTTAGATAATTAAGATAGGCTAAGTTAGTTAATAGTTAATCATAAGTCCTCGTGGGTTCGACATCCGACTTTTAGTCACTTTATTACTTGACGACCGCGTATACTTGCGTGAGTGTGTTTGGTCGCAACAGTGCCAAGAAATCCCTCCGAGCGATGAAGGCATTTGATGATGAAGCTGTGGAGCTGGCTGCTTATAAGCTTAGAGATGTAGATGGAGCTTGGTTTGAAATGTGGGAAAAGGAAAGAGATGAAGATGATGGTCCGCCTATTTGGGAAGAATTTGAAGAGGCCTTCATGGCTAACTTTATCCCGGAAGAGGATAGGGAAGCTAAGGCTACAGAGATCGAACAGCTCAAGCAAGGGAATAAAAGTGTGCAAGAGTACTACATGGAATTCATAAGGTTGGCTCAGCATGCTCCTCACATGGTTAAGATAAAACAATTCGCAGGTTTGTTGGTGGTTTGTCTTACCACATTAAGGATACGACATCAGCTGCAGCGGTAGGAATGCCAACTTTCTCCTTTGTTGTGGGATTCGCCAAGCACTTAGAAAAAGACAGACAACAAAGGAGAGAAGAAAAAGAGCATAACAAGAAAGCTCGGACAGCGGGCAAGTTTAATGGTACATCCAGCGGAGGTGGAAGGGGTCCCTCCAATAAGAAGTCATTAGCACCAGCTCAGTCCAGTCATCAGTCAGGTGGTGGGTCTTCCTTCAGACATACTCAGAGTTATGGAAACCAATCTCGCCTAAATCAGAATTTTAGGACATCATCCTCACATTGCCAGAGTCATGCTGAGCAACATTCACAACAACAAGGTCTTTGTGGAACATGTAAGTGGCAACATTCAGGTCAGTGCAAGCTCGGGTTTCATGGTTGTTATCATTGCGGAGACATTGGTCATATAAAGGCCAACTGCCCAAAGTTGCGACGTAATTTCAGTGGGGGATCAACTCGTCCTTCTAGTTCCTCAGCTACTACAGTTGTACCACCTCAGGCTCGTGGTTCTCATAATCAGGCAGGGCATGGAGCAGGCAGAGGTACAGATCGAGTTACTCATGGAGGGGGACAACCCTGTTTGTTTGCTACACTTGATTGTCAGAGTGCAGAGGCATCTGCAGAAGTTATTACAGGTATACTTCTAGTCTGCTCACATAATGCTTATGCCATAATTGATCTAGGTTCAACATTTTCATACGTGACTCCCTACTTTACAATTAACCTCGGGCTAGAACCGGAACAACTTAGTGAGCCATTCCTAGTATCTACTCCAGTTGGCGAGTCAGTGAAAGTCACAAGAGTATATAGATGTTGTATAGTTTCAATCCAAGGTCGCAGCACCGAGGCCGATCTCATAGAGTTAGAAATGGTGGATTTCAATGTGATCATAG
This sequence comes from Nicotiana tabacum, assembly GCF_000715075.1. Taxonomy (NCBI): domain Eukaryota; kingdom Viridiplantae; phylum Streptophyta; class Magnoliopsida; order Solanales; family Solanaceae; genus Nicotiana; species Nicotiana tabacum. Next base: position 137,468,999 of record NC_134102.1, read on the forward strand.
GTATGGATTAGTTATCTTCCTGCTATGCCATGTTAGATTGTCGTGCTAAGATAGTCCGCTTCCAATTTCCAAATGAAGAAGTCTTACAGTGGAAGGGTAGTTCATCATCGCTTGTAGGTAAGTTTATTTCTTACCTTAAGGCACAAGAATGATTGGTAAGGGGTGTCTCACCTATTTGGCTCACATCATTAATCTAGAATCAGAACCACCAGCTCTTCACTCTATTCCAGTTGTTAGAGAATTTCTAGAATTTTTCCCAGATGACCTTCCCGGACTTCTTCCTGAAAGAATCATAGACTTTGGCATCGATCTCATGCTAGGCACTCAACCCATATCTATACCTCCTTATAGGATGGCTCCAGCAGAACTTAATGAGTTGAGAGAACAGTTGAAAGACCTTCTTGAAAAGGGCTTCATCAGGCCGAGTGTTTCACCGTGGGGTGCCCTGGTCCTGTTTGTCAAGAAGAAAGATGGGTCTCTTAGAATGTGCGTCGACTATCGACAGTTGAATAAAGTTACCGTTAAGAACAAGTACACACTTCCAAGAATTGATGATTTATTTGATCAACTTCAGGGTGCAAAGTACTTTTCAAAGATAGACTTGAGGTCGGGGTACCACCAGTTGAGAATCAGAGAAGAGGATATATCTAAAACAGCCTTTAGAACTCGCTACGGGTACTATGAATTTCTAGTGATGTCCTTCGGGTTGACAAATACTCCAGCTGCATTCATGGACCTTATGAACAGAGTTTTCAAGCCATTACTTGATACCTTTATTATTGTGTTTATAGACGATATTTTGGTATACTCTAAGAGCAAGGAAGATCATGCAGAACACCTCAGGATAGCCTTGTAGACCTTGAAAGAGAATGAGCTTTATGCCAAGTTTTCAAAATGTGCGTTCTGGTTGTAGTCAGTGGCATTCTTAGGCCATGTGGTATCTAGTGAAGGCATAAAAGTAGATCCTCAGAAGACAGAAACAGTCAAGAACTGGCCTAGGCCGACAACGCCAACCGAAATCAGGAGTTTCTTGGTGTTAGTTGGCTACTATAGAAGGTTTGTAGAGGGGTTTGCCTCACTTGCAGCTCCATTAACTAAGTCGACTCAGAAAGTAGTTAAGTTTCAGTGGTCAGACGCTTGTGAGCAGAGTTTTCAGGAGTTAAAGAAGAGGTTGACCACCGCACCTGTGTTAACCTTGCCGACAGGTTCGGGTGGGTTCATAGTGTATTGTGATGCCTCCAGAGTTGGTCTCGGTTATGTTCTTATACAAGATGGAAAAGTTATTTCTTATGCTTCCAGGCAGTTAAAGAATCATGAGAAGAACTACCACATACACGACTTGGAGCTTGCAGCAGTGATGTTTGCATTAAAGATATGGCGACACTACCTTTATGGCAAGCATTCTGAAGTATTTACAAATCACAAAAGCCTCCAGTATATTTTCAAGCAAAAAGAATTAAATTTGAGACAAAGAAGGTGGCTCGAGCTATTAAAGGATTATGACATAAATATCCTTTATCACCCAGGCAAAGCTAATGTGGTAGCAGATGCACTTAATAGCAAGTCAATGGGTGTCCTGGCTCATCTTGCAGTACAAAGGCGAACTTTGGGTCGAGAAATTCAAAAACTAGCAAATGATGGAATTAGATTGGATGAGACCGAAGAAGAAGGTATAACTGCTTATGCCTTAGCGCAATCCTCTCTTGTTGCGCGTGTTAAGGCTAAGCAAGACGAATATCCGTACTTAGTAAAGTTAAAAGAAGGAGTCAGAAACAATGATATCACTGCTTTCACTCTAGGAAGTAACAGAGTTTTGAAGTTGAATGATCGGTTATGTGTGCGTGATGTAGATGGTCTTAGAAAGGCCATAATGGAAGAAGCTCACAGCTCGAGGTACTCTATCCACCCAAGTGCTACCAAAATATATCTGGACTTGAAAGAGTTGTATTGGTGGAAAGGCATGAAGAAGCAAGTAGCAGCTCATGTGGCTAAATGTTTGAATTGCCAGCAAGTCAAAGCCGAGCATCAGAGGCCCGGTGGCCTAGCTCAAGATATAGAGATACCACAGTGGAAATGAGAGATGATTAATATGGATTTTGTAGTAGGTCTACCTCGCACATACCGTAAGCATGATTCAATTTGGGTTATTGTAGACCGACTCACAAAGTCCGCGCATTTCCTACCAGTAAAGACGACATATTCTGCAGAGTAGTATGCGTAGTTATATATCAAAGAAATAGTCCGATTGCATGGTATTCCAGTTTCAATCATATCTGATAGAGGCCCTCAATTCACAACGCATTTTTGGCAGGCATTTCAGAAAGGATTAGGTACCAAGGTCAATTTGAGCACCGTTTTCCATCCACAGACCGATGGTCAGGCAGAAAGGACCATTCAGACACTCGAAGATATGTTGCGAGCATGTGTTATAGATTTGGAAGGTAATTGGGATGATCACTTGCCACTTATAGAATTTACTTACAATAACAACTATCAGTCCAGCATCGGTATGGCTCCTTATGAAGCGTTGTATGGGCGAAGATGTAGGTCTCCAGTGGTTGGTTTGAACTAGCAGAGGTGTCATTGATTGGACCAGAGTTTGTTTGTGAGGCGTTAGAGAAAGTCCAGCTAATCAGAGAAAGACTGAAAGCGGCCCGGAGTTGTCAAAAGTCCTATTCTGACAAGAGGCATCGTGACTTAGAGTTCATGGTTCGTGACAAGGTGTTTTTGAAAGTTTCACCAATGAAAGGAGTTATGAGGTTTGGTAAGAAAGGGAAACTTAGTCCTAGATTTATCGGACCTTATGAAATTCTAGAAAAGAAAAGAAATGTGGCTTATGAGCTAGCGCTGACCGTTGAGTTGTCCTCTGTTCATCCTGTCTTTCATGTGTCTATGCTTAGGAAGTACATTCATGATGAGTCGCATATAATATCTGCCGATACCATAGAAATTAAAGAAAGCTTGACTTATGAAGAAGTACCTATAGAAATTCTCGATAGTCAAGTAAGAAAGTTGAGAAAAAAAGATATAGCATCGGTAAAAATTTTGTGGAGTAATCATGATTCAAAAGAGGCTATGTGAGAGGTCGAGGAAGATATGAGGAAGAAATATCCATATTTATTTGAGGAAAAAGGTATGTGAACCTAGGTTTGGTTTGGCATTTATATTTTATTTATTAAATACAAGTTAGCATGTGTTTATGCCTTTGCTAGATTATACTTAGTTGTTGAAGTAATTTAGTTTCTGTTAGAGTATATTTAGTTATTAAATAATTTAGTATCATGCCATAGTACATTTAATTCATTAAAGTTATTTACTTTTTGCTGAAGTGTTGTGCTTTAGATTTTGGTTGGTTATGTGGTATCTTCTTGCCGGAGCGTGAGTAATTAGTTTATGAGCCGTGTATGGTGCCTACAAATGGCCTGTTATGGTATATTTGGTTGTTGTTGGTGTAGTTGTGGTATTGGTGACAAGGATATGTTTTTTGGATAGTCCAATTTACAGGGAAGACTCTGCCGAAATTTTTGAAAATTTAGGGAGTTAGCCAAAATTTTGAGTCCCTTGGGAAAGTTAGTAGTGCTAAGAAAACTTAAAATTTCAAGGACTTAAGGAATGATTGTTAGCTTAAGAGTAGGACCCTAGCTACATTCGAGAACGAATGTTTTTAAGGAGGAAAGATTGTAACACTTCTCAAATCTATAAAAGTTTTAAGACACGCTAAATATAGAATTTAATTTTTTTCCCTTAAATTATACTTCTATTACGGATTTAAACCCTTGTGATTTACTTTTGAGTTACTTCTCTATTTATAAATAATTGGATGTATAATTAGGGAAATATTAATAATTTTAATATTATTAATTTTTAACAATGGGTCAAATTAAATACTAGTTAAGTCAAAAAAAAAGTAATTAAAAAAAAAGGGAGTCACGTGACTAACCCATAAAGTAGGTATTGAAAGGAAAACAAAGGGCTTAATGCCTTTAAGAAAACAAAAAAAAAAAGCATTTTGTTTGTCACACACACACAAAAGGCTTAAAGCCTTAATCGAACAAACCTCTGTTCATTCACAGGCGGAAGGCTAAAAAGCCTAATTCGAAATAGAGAAACATAACATTGTTCTGTTCACGCAGCAAGCACAAAGACTATGAAACTTACACACGCATGCAACGAAAATTCTAGGGTTCTTTACAAATCACTAATTCTTGAACTCATGTATATAAAATTCCCTATTGTCAATTATCTTAAAGTAGTAGTAGGTAAGAATTGAATAGTTATTTTCCTTCTTTCTCTGTATCAAAATTAAATTTTATGTTTAGGTATGAAATTTTGAAATTAATTAAAATACACTGATTATGTAGAATTAATTATTTGACGGGTATAAATTAGACCGGACCTGCGTATTGGCCCAAGGAGTTTTGAGGTGAGTTGATATAACCCTTTACTAAAGTGGTTTAACTCACAAAAGTACGCATATAAGGTGTTTGATGAATTGAAGTTTAGATGATTTATTATGATATATGTGCATAAATTTTTAGATTTTTGTGTTATTCTTATATGCCATTTTCATGTTGAAAATTTATGAAGAAGCAAGAATCTTTAGAAATACTTTTGAATGTTTATTTCATTCTTATGTCATGCTTTATATTTAAGGATACCAGCATGAGTATCTATATGATGTTTCAGAAAAGATTTAGACTTGAAAAGTCACAAGAAGAAGTTTTAGAAAGAAAAGATTTTTGGGAGTATCCTTTATTATGAGAAGGGCTCATCGTCCAGGCCGAGGGTCCTGACCAAGGCATTGACTTCCTGAAACTACTTGTGCCAAAGTAGGGAGCACACGAGCCGAGGGTCTCGTTGCTGAGAATTTACTTAGCCAGGCTAAGGTATGATATATGAGTGCTGAGAATCATGAAACGAGTGACACCTCGTAGATTGGGCCTATTCGATCAGGTTGAGATCGAACCCGTGCCGATCACACGGTGACTAAAACAGAAATAAGTCAGGATAGTTGGAACTCCCGAAGTATAAAGTGAAGTATTTTTTTTATAAGAAAGAAAAAGAAAAGAATTTCTTTTAGAATATTCATAAACTGCTGTTATGCAATTATTTTAGAATTGTTCTTAGAAACTTTATGTTTTCCATGCATTTAGAACATTTGCTTGTAATGTATATTTTATTAAAGTTTTGTTCCCTGTCGTTGAGACTCACTGAGTACAATGGATGGTACTGACGTTCTCTTTTGGGAACCTACGTTGGTCTGCGGTACAATGTGGGCACTGATTTTGCAGGCGAGCAGGCTACGGGTTAGGACTTCCCTTACTTCCAGTGTTATTGGTGAGCTCCGCTTTTGTTCGTGGAGTACTCCTTTGAGTCGTCATAATTTAGCTATTTCTTTGTTTACTCAGAGAACTGGCCAGAAAATCTCATGTCCTGAGCAGTGCGTCAGTTTATCAGTAGAGGCTTCATAGACACAATCGGTGGGTTAAGATTCGGATGTTTTTAATAATAAATTTACAATATTTCAGTAGTTACTACAAATAACGTTTTGAAGTTGATTTATTTTAGATATTTAAATTAATTAAAAGTATTTGGTTACAATAGTGCCTTGTGGCATATAAAGTTTGAAGTTATGATAGATTTGATAAGCGCAGATGGTTCGCTCGGTCATGTTTAGTGATCGGGTGCCGGTCCCGGCTTGTTCAGAAAATGGGTCGTGATAGACAATGCAAAGTCTCCAAGGAACTTCAACTTATATCACTAATATTTGCAAAGTCTCCATACTTTTGGTGCAACAAATTCATTAAAGCTGGGGTGTTATAAATATTTTTAGAATTTAGACAAGCTACCTAATTTAGATTCTTCATTTACTATACTTTTTCACTAACCATTGTATTATTTTAATATTTCTTTCTCTTATTTTTTTTTCAATCAAGAAAGCAAGTAAATGGCAACTATGTTGAAACTAGTGGATCAAGAAGAAGAATAAGCGACTTAACTAAAATGATTTGGGAGATTCTGAGTCATCTGACGAAATTGAGGGATAATTTAGACGTTTGCTGATGGTAGGGATAAATTTGACTGGATATTATAACGGTAAAGGTAAATTTGACCGAATAGTATAATGAAAGTTAGATGCAGACAATATTCAAAAATAGAGGGTAAATTTGGACCTTTTCCTACAATTATAACACCTGCAATTTTGTAGTCAACTAATTCCTTCAATAATATTACCTTATTGCAATTAAGGTTAGGCAAATCATTTTGATTGGGGTTATATTTTGTCTGTAATTAGCTACTGTGTTTGCTACCTTATGTGGTTAGTTTGTGCGGTCGCGTATTTTATATATTTGATAGTTGTCACAATATTTCAGTACTAGACATGCAAGGCTTGAAGATTTAATTCACATTTAGAAATTTGCCTAATATAAGGAATATAATTTTGATTACTTCTTAACTTTTACCTAATTAGGTTAGAAACCAAATTCAGTAGAGTTAAATTTAGATTAAGTTTATTCTATGTTTCAAAATATGATTAAATCAAATCTGTCTTATTTTGAAATTTCCAAATTGAGCCAGACAGATCCCAAATAACAAACCATAAGAAAATATGAGCCATTGAAATTTGGCATCTCCCATTTCCCAAAGAACATAGTCCATTCAATTATATATTAAGCTTACTATTCCACTATCAGCTCAACCTTTCATTATACTAAGGAGTCCTTATAATTTTCCTTTCTCAAGTCTTTAGAGACATTAGGATCCTTTTTTTAAAGTCAAGTAGGGTTTCAATATTGGTTAGTTGTACTTCTAACATTATTAGAAAATAGGAAAAATTATGCGATACAACAAACATATATATTGTATTTATCATTCGTAATTATACTTTCAGAAAATTATCATTTGTATTTGAATTTTATAACAAATCCACCGGTAGTACTGAAACAAGAGATTGGTTGTTTTAAACTGAAACAAGAGAGCAACAAGCTCTCGTAGCTTAGTTGGTTAGAGTGCCCGCTTAGTAAGCTTAAGTCTTGAGTTTGACTCTCAATGAGAGCAATCTATTTTTCTGTATTTCGCTTTGGTTGTATTCGTTGCACACACGAATACAATTGATACATGTTGTATTCGTTTGAACAGTAAGATGATATAATTAGGCAAGCTATAGTTAAGTATGGTAGTCTCCGTGTGACCCCATAGGTCACGAGTTCGAAACGTAAAATCAGTCACTAATACTTGAATTAGGGCAGACCGCCTACATTACACCCTCTTGGGTATGCCCTTCCCCAAACCTTACTTGAATGTGAAATACTCTGTACACTGAGTTGCCCATTATCCCACCAATATCATGGATTCAATTATTATGCTACTATTCTACAATTAGTTCAACCTTTCATTATGCTTAGGAGATGAATCATTTTACTTCTCAAGTCTTTTGAGAGACTATAGGAACCAATCATTGTTAAGTAGGGTTTCCATATATTAGTTAATTCAAAATTATTAGAAATAAATTAAGGACATAAAGTCAGCACCAACGTTGCTTTAGTAGTAATTAAATTCAGAGCATGATGTATTATTTGTGAAAAAGTTGATCTTTCGGCGATTGCTCTAGTTTTTTGTTGCGGGTCAAAATAATTATGCCAAAGAAAAAATGCTAGCAAATCAGTTGAAGATGCGCGTTAGCAAACAAAATACACGTTTAAATTTAGTCCATTTGCTTTAATCAAATGTTTCATTTGTACATTTCAAAAAAGAATTGTCGTTGAAATGACATAAAAATGACTGTGTCACAAATCTTTATCGTTTTGCATTATACAATCTTTTGTTCAACGAAGAACACCAGATCAATTAGGTTGAGTTACTTCAAAATAAGTGTCTTTTAAGATTTTCGGTATACTCATTAAGAAAATTATTTAATAACATTAATAATAATAGTTATACTAGATTACCGGTTATTTCTCCTCAAATTACCATTTCCATCTCCTCATAGATTTTAGAAAATTATATAGATAATCAATTGGAGCGGGGTAGATTAGGGGAAAAATTGAACCAATTAATTTAGCTAAAACGACATTTATTTTGAATCGGAGAAGTATAGCATATTAAATTAGACATCAATAACCTTTTGATCACTGGAGTTTGAATTTGTGAAATTGTTATTCGGATTATTACCTGTCTCGTGAGAATAGAGATTAAAATATTTATATTTATTAATTCTTCAAATTGACAACTTTTAGGATCCCATTCATAGTTTATTACGTTGGACACGTCGAAAATTATCAACTGTACCTTTCTATGATGACGAAGTTACTTTATAAATACCAGAGTTTTTCCATTCTGGAGAATGGTAATGTGGTGGGCAAGCAACAAGAATTTTGGTTTGCTTTTACAAGAATGATTCTTATTTTGTAATGTTGGTGGAAAATAATATAAGCCATTAATGTAGTATTATATATTTTGGATAATCTGCTCCGTACACTTGCTGATGTAAGCAAGATTTTACATTAGCGGTGTCATATTTTAAAGTAATGAATAAATCACTATAATAATTAGCAGTGTCATTTTCTATATATATTCCCGATATTTTTATTTTTCTTATAAATATCTAGTGACAAATTTCGACCAAGCGGTGTCCCGTGACATCCCATGGTATAAGGTGCATACGCCTTGTTCGACTGCATAAGAAAATCTAGCAATTGTATTATTCTTTGTGAAATATCTTTTTGTGTTTTTATTGTTAAGTTTTGTTTTTTTAAACAAAACACCAACCAAAATACTTGAATAGTTAATGGAAAAATGCAATTATAGAGTACAGATTATTGAGATGCTTGATGAAAATCTTCATAGAAACTTTAACATTCTGCAGATTTACATAACATGATAACAAGATTAATGAGGTAACAATGAGGGAATGCCAAAGATATATATATATATATATATATATATATATATACACACATAAACCTTTCTTTATTTGGTAATTCCCTCTTTTCTATTATTGTACATTGTGAACTTGTGAAAATATGTCAAAATACGACTGAGTTACTATTTCCACTGTTTTAGTTCGACTCATTTCCTTCTGATGATTCTCCATCCTCCAAAGAACTCAATGAGTCTTGAGATAATTGGCTGCGATATTGCTGCACCACCAAAACAGATGCTGTTGTTGAAAATTCAGAGGATATTAACAAGTTTCCTATAGGCCCCAATTCTGGACATTCACTCTTTTTATTCAAAGCTGCAACCACTTGACCTTCAGGCATTCTTCCAACTAGAAATAGATTGCATCTGTTATATGACTTTATTGCTTCAAAAGTTTCTGCACCATCCTTGATTGTCCTCTCTTCGTATTTGATCGATCCGTCCTTTGAGATTCTCTGTTTCAATCCGGAAAGTAACACTTCGTCCTCTGGTTGAGCCTCAAGGCTGGAGTTCTGGTTGATGTCTATCTTGACACTGCCACCAGCAACCTCAGGGTCGACAACAAAACGTACCACGACTAGTGTGACACCGGGGTGCTCAGCCATACGCACACCATAAGCAAGTGCTTCACGGTCATCATGGCCACCGAAGAACAAGATAGTTATTGTAAAGTCGACATTGCTAGCAGATACATGAGATGCTCCACCGAGACCTCTGTCGACCAAGATACCGACTGAACACGGTGCGTGCTGAAGAACTCTGCGGTTCACATGCCTAAGATCGGTTCTGGTTGTTTCGAAATGTCCATCAAGTCGCTGGTGCTTGTGGAATGGGAGAATTATCATGGCTACCCTCTTTCTCTCGGCGCTAGTAATAATGTCTTCATGCATGCTATTCATGGGAGAGATTGCTGTTGTTGGTCGGATAGACACTTTGCTAAGATGCTCAAATGTCTCAAAAGCAACCACTACTTGGTTAGAATCTGCAACCTCCCCTTTATTCCAAAAGGGAAGCCCATTCCTTTTAACCTTGTGGACCATCAAGATTGCTGATGACCTTTCGGAAAGCTCCATAAGGTGCATGGCATAGACGCGAAGTCCTTCCCTCTTCTCAGTTCCTCGAGAAACTTCAATGAGATTGATCAGTGTGGGAATGTTTCTTGTGCTGTAGAAACATGTCAACATTCGGACTTGTTTGCTCGTGTCTTTCCTCTCTATTGTTCTATGCTTGTATTCAGTGACAGCTAATTTAGCTGGCTTGTATATTGATATCACAATAGGAGTTGTGATGAACGTTGTGAAGAGAGCCATCAACACCATGATGGCAAATGTTTGATCATTCAGTACCTGCAAAAATGATCAGCCAAAACCATGTAAGCTTAGAACTAATAAACTCATGAATTCAACAAATTAGAAGTGAAGTGTGAAGATACATACCCCTCTGTCTTTGCCAATATTAAGAACAATGAGCTCGACTAAACCTTTAGTATTCATCAAGAAACCAAGAGTCAGAGCCTCCTGCATAGGCATCTTGCAAAGGAGTGAGACGACAATGGTGCCAACAATCTTCCCGAAGCATGATGTAAATATGACAAGAACAAGAAGACCCCATGATTGAGCCCCCTGAATAGTGGCTACGTTCGTTTTCAATCCACTAGAAACAAAGTAGAGAGGAAGGAATAAACCGGACACAAGGTCCTCCACTTTTTCCACTAGTGCGCCTGCAAATGGTCCTTCCTTGGGTACAAGAACTCCAAGCACAAAAGCCCCAAATAAGGCATGAATACCAATAGTATCAGTGACAAATCCTGCAGCCAAAATTGCTGCTAGTGTAGCACACACATATATCTCATCTACATGCTCACCATCCGAACAACGTCTAGCCATCCATTTGAATATAGGAGGACCAATGAATATGCAGAGTATCACAAAACCAGCCCCGCACAAAAGGACCCAAAGCGAAATAAGGGGAGAACTAGTAGTACCCGAGAGGGCAATAGCAAGAGCAAGCAAAATCCATGCAGCCACATCATTGACTGCTGCAGCAGACATGGCCATTCGACCAACATCTGTTGTTAAAAGTTTGAGCTCAGCTAGAATACGAGCCAAAACAGGGAAGGCAGTGATAGAGAGGGCCACTCCCATGAACACCAGAAAAGGGCCTTGATTAACCCCTTTTGATATAGTAGCTCTGAGAGCAAAGGATGTTCCTATTCCTAATACAAAGGGGAGACTGATTCCAGCAACAGCAATACATAGAGCTTTCTTCCCAGTCCGACGAAGAGACTTCGGATCTAACTCCAGCCCAACCAGGAAAAGAAAGAAAAGGAGGCCAAAGTTTGCTAAAGTATCCAACACTGTTAGGCTCTTTGGTGGAAATATTGTATGCAGATACTTCTCGTTGCGACCTAGAGCAGATGGACCTAGTAAAATTCCTCCCTGACAAAAACAAAAATATCCAATGTCACCTCTTTCTTGCACCAGAGCTAAGACTGTTAGTCTGTTACTAATAGTTGTTCCGATAGAGCAGTGAATCATGTGAGCAGAAATATGCAAGAATCTCCAAATATCATCTAAATGTAGTTGAGTTCATTAAAGAACTTTCATAACTGGAATAAAACACAAATCATTCTATTCCACAATGTTAAATGTTTCCATGCACATGGAGCCAAATGTAGTTGACTTCATTAAAGAATGAAAGCAAAAAGCAAGAAACACTCACAATAATCTCAGCAACAACACGTGGCTGTCTCAATGGCCGGAGAAGATAGGCAAGAACACGAGTGAGAACAAGTACTAAACATATCTGTACAATGGCAAGAGGAAGTGCATAATCCAACGGATCGTCCCCTTGGAATACTCCATTAGAGGTAGCTTTCATAGGTGGTGGACATTTCAGGGGTGCTGCTGGTGTAGCCATATCTGAGCTTAGATAAAACAACTCCAAATCAACAAGAAACAGTCAAAATCTTCAATACCTGCATATCATGATCATGTCCAACACCAATTAAACTATCTGGAATTACCTTATATAGCACATATTAGGAACTCTATAAAATTTTTGGCTGTAAAATATATAATCCTTAAGGCCAAAGATTTACACATTTCCCATGTGACAAGTAAATCTAATGCTCCAAAGTGCACAGCACGTACTTCAGATGCAACTGAAATAAGTATTTAAAAATGGGGTTGGTAAAATATAAATATGCAATATTCTTTTCTGTCCCACTTCAACAATGATACTTGAAAAAAGAACCCATCTTAATCTCACGATTTTTCTCTTTACAGGGGACCCAAAGCATCTAGCTAAAGTACAAACTTTAAAAAACAACTTTAAGGAAAAACACATGTTGTGGTTTCAGTTTAAGGCTTGAAAAAAGAAACAATGGAATTATTTTAATCTAAGGTACTGGAACCACTTTATAAAGGTGTTTTTCTCGTTAAAATGATGAACACTAGTACTAAATATACACAACAAAAGTACCACACCCCATTCAAGTCCTCAAAGTTGCCACATCCTTTTTATTAAAAAGTGCAAACTTCTAAATTGTTTACTCCCTCCCTTTTTCCTAGAACTATAATTTCCGCGTTTCATAATAGTATGACAGCAACAAGGATGACTTGTTAGTGCGACAAAATTTTACACAATCAAATCATTAATATTAACTGTAACCAAAACATATATATACTATATGAGTTGATACCTCAATATCATAATGATTAGTAATCTATTAGTAAGTGCAAAAAATATGAGATAACGCAATTTCTGAATACGGGATCCAGAGTTCATGAGTTAACAGAAAATAAAACAATGTCAGTAATTGTTATTTAGATGGAGAAGGGTAGAGGGACTGGCTCAGCATATACCGAGTTTCTAATAGTGCGCCAATCCAACCAGTTTCTAATTGCGGGCCACCGGCTCTCGGCAATTTTTCGATTATCAAACAAAGAAATTTTTGAACCATTTTTTTGGCTTAACTAGTTTATAAAATACACTGTTTATAGAAAAAAATTAAATTCATACAACGTATTGCTAGTAAAGACCAGATGAGAAAGAAAGAAACAAAGGTTATAAATGAAGCTCCTAGATCACCAGGAAAACTTATTTGACTTGTAGCCTAATGCTGATGCCATAACACCCGAAAACTCTGCACAAAATAGTAAAAAAAAAAATGAACGAAAAAAGATAAATTGAAAATCTGCAAAAACTAGAGTCTAAAACGAGTTGTCTCTTTCTGTTTCCACGAACCCTCCTCCTTACCATTTTGCTTCTCTGCCAACTTCCTAAATTTAAGGTCCTTCAAAATTACCCAAAAATCCAAAATCACCAACCACCAAACGACAATCCTACCCCTCATTTTCCATCCAAATTTTCATAAAAAGCCAAAATCTGGGTCTTGTTCAAAATAATACAACAAGGCTTTTCGAGCTTGACGCCAAAAAGTCAAAATTCATGCGCTAAATTTACGTTTATATATATATATATATATATATATATATATATATATATATAAATGAATGAATATCGATGTTTCTCTCTAACCTTTCATCAGTCAACAAGCACTCAATATTCACAATCTCAAACAAGTTAAAGTCGATTATATATGAATTCATAATATTCACATTTCGTTTTATTCAGACCGATTTCAAATATAATTGTGCATTTAGAATTACGTAAACGGTTTATGTACACAATAATTTTCAAGAGAAAGAAGGAGAGAGAACCTGAATCTTGGAAACTTGGAGAAGTTTAAATAATAGTAATAATAATAATAATAATAATAATAATAATAATAATAATAATAATAATAATAATAATAATAATAATAATAATAAATTGGCCTTCACTGTATCATCCTCTTTTAGAAGATAAATTGATAGGAGGATAGGAGATAGTTTTTTTATTTTGTTTTTGTTTTTGTTTTGCGAAATTGAAAAAGAGATGATTGATATAGAAAAGAACGGAGAAGAAATGAAGAGTTCCAAAGAGTGAGGAAAGGAACGAGAAAGAGAGCACGCCCATACACTGGCTTTCGGTTCTCCGTATTTGTAGAGCCGCGAAAATGTGTGTTATTATCATTTTGCCCTTGGTTTCTTTGCTTATTTACGGAAAAAACATTTTCAGGCGTGTAAACAGTTTTTTTTATTATAAAAAAACAAAGTTGGAATATTTCCAAAAATAGAAGGAAATAATTCAATTTTTTAAGAGAGAATATCTATGTACAAAACATGTTACCATGTGTGGAAAATTTTATTTTAAGTTATGAATAGGGAATAATGACAACTTTATTGAAAAAAGGGATTGAATTCAATAATTATTTCTTTCGTTAAATTGTTTTTATCTAATATTGTCTTAATTATTAGGAAAAAAGTCTCTCTTCTACCCTAGAGACTTAACGGAGTTTCAAATTAAGGTTATTTTTAAATTATAGTTAAAAGTTGATGGATAAATTTGGACATATTTTCTTGAAAATTTTGGACTCGGGGAATTGACTCATTTCATAGTGGAGCTCCGTTAATTACATGGGCATATACGATAAGCTTTTTAACTTTAAAGGGTGAATGGATCAAAAGCGCAACAAAAGTTAAAATTGATCAATTTCGGATTGTTTGGAGCTTTCCCCTCTAAAAAATAATTGTGGTTATTCGAAATTTTGATAATTGTAGTTTTATTTAGTTCTCTAAATGTTTAAAACAGTTTTATCCTTCCAAAAAGTTGTTTCTGATAGAGGTTTTCATGAAAATCTATACCAAATAATACTTTTTTTTTTTTGAAGAGTTCGCAAAGTTTTCTACAACTGACACCTCTGCATTTCAAACTTTCGTGGTAAGTTACATATTTGGCTGATGGCAAAAAATAATTATATTTATTAGTTAAATATTAAAAAAAATACTTTGATTATCTATAAATATGCATTTGTGCATTAATATAAAAATATATATATATTCGATTATTATTTTTGAAAGTGTTGATGACTGGAGTTGCAAGTTTTCTTTTTCTATACAACAAAACGTTGGAATTATAATACGCCACTTGCTGTTGCACATGAAAAGTCAATGAATTTTCCATTATTAGATGATCTTCAAATTAAATAGTGCAATTATGTTAGTGCAATTAATTTTAAATCTTTTGACGAAAGTCAAAGACAAGTCTATGTGGATTATTCACCACATAATATAAGTTCTTAAAGTTTCATTATCACTTAACCAAAATCCATGTACATATACACATATCATACGTGTGTGTAACAGTGTTAATAACTAAAATGTGGAAAAAGGTATTAAATAAATAAATCATTAGTAATTGTATCTTCGGGTTTTCTTATTTTACTAATACTAGGATATTAATTATAGTTAACATCAACATCCAAATACACATTGGAAATCGTTACGAATTTAGAATCGGTACAATTACTTTTTTTTTTATGAGTAAAAAAATTGGGGATTTATTTTCACAATCGTTAAACTTGGTTTCTTAATAAGGTTAATTACCAGAACATAAACCTTCACCACCACAATTCATCACTTAGATTTATCATTAATTTAAGTGAACTTTAGATGGACGTTGTTCCTGGTAAATATCTGCTCTTTCTTTTGCATACACCGAATTAAATAGATATATATTTTACATAAAATTTATTATTTAACTATGGAATATGCATTTTAACTTTAATTATGATATAACAACAATGAATTCAGTGTAATTCCATAAGTGAAGTTTGGGGAGGATAGTGTGTAAACAGACTTTACCCCTATCTTGTGAAGATAAAGAGACTGCTTAGTTCAAATAGGCATTGAAAGGAAAAGAAATAATAACAGCAGGAAGATAGTGAGATAGATGAAACAAAAGAAACAACATATAATACTATAAATCTAAGAATAAGAGAATGCAAAAAAATTACTACTGCATGCTATTGTGGATTTAACTTTAAATGATAAAATATGTAATTTGATGCATGCGATATGTTTAGATCTTTTATCACCCGTTGACCCCATCTATCCAAGCTAGTTGTCATAAAAGGTTGACGAAACACAACTCTTCATCTTCCCTCTACGGCACCTCTACTCTCTTTCACTATTAAATAAAACTTTAAAAAGTATACTTATTTTTTAAGTATTACTAATATATATGTTTGTAAGAAAGGGATCATCGTGGTTGGCTGTCAGTGAGCACGTATAATCAACAACTTGACTAGTAATAGTAATATATTCCTTTCGTCCCAATTTGTGTAACTGTGTTTAACTTGACACACAGAATTTAAGAAAGAAAAAAAGATTTTTAAAATTTGTGTTCTAAAACAAATCAAAAGTATTTGCGTGGCTATAAATTATCTTATTCAGAGTAAAATAAGAAGTTTAAAGTTGAATTATTTTTAAATAAGAAAGTATGAAATTTTTTTGAAACATACAAAAAAAAGAAAGTATGACACATAAATTAGAACAAAATAAAGTATATAGTAAGTATTTCTATAAGTAGCCATTGCTTGCTGATATTTATGGTTGTCTTTTGGTTGCACTATTGTCTTGAATTTTATAGTAATTTAATAATTAACGAAGAAGAAATAACAAGTATACAAAACCTTGATAATCACAATTCCTTTTTATGCATTACTTCAGACAAAGAGTCCTTTTTTTTTCCGGATGATAAATCTTTCTCAGAATATGGAGTATAAATCAAATCCATGATTGAATTGAAATTGAGATACTGATCTAAGTTCTTCCCTTCTGAATAAGATAGATTCATATCTAAAAGAGGTTGACAATAATTAGTTCTTTCAAAATTGACTATTTGCCCCTCTGTTAGAGGTGTTCTAGAAATGTTTGCGATTAAGTAATAGCTCTACGAACGAATGGATCGGATCGACTTGCAAAATGGAAAGATTTGTACAAGTTATATATATATATATATATATATATATATATATATATATATATATATATATATATATATATATATATATATATAATACATAAATACTCCCCTGGCGTTGCACCATTTTGTTAGATGCACCCTTTGTTTTACGGGGTCCTATAACTCCCTCGCTATGTTTGAAGTGTAATAAATAACACCTTTTAAAGCCAATTCCAGTTTCAAAAAGAGGTGTAAATTACGCACCAATCTTTACTTGCCACGTGTAAAATCAATTCATTTTTATTTTTTTCATTTTTCCTTTCTATTTATATTTTCTTCTTATTTTATTCATTATCTTTCTTTTCTTTTTCTTTTTCTTTCCTATTTCACTATCTTTATCCCTCTAACCCACTTCCTCTTTTTGCTCCTAGATCGATGCAGACACTTACCAGAAAATTATTGACAGGCGAGAATGAAGACTAGCACCAGATCATTAGTGGTGCTTGAATCTAAATTGAACGAAAGCAGTGTCATGAAGACAAACCAGACTCTCCCTCCCCCCACCCACCCACTCCACCCAATTAGATCTCTCCAACAACGGAAGAAGCCATAGAAGCCCGAGACTGAGACTCTTAAACTTCTCTCATCTTTCTCAAACAAGACTCAAACTTTTCTAGCAAGTTGAAATTTTAACCTAGCATTGCAAAATTTGAATTTTATTTTATTTTATTTTGTGAAATTTTTGATCTATTGATAAATTGATCATACTCAAAGAGTAATTTTGATGAAAAATATTAATACAAAGGTGTTAGGTGTTACTGAGAGTATTGATGAATTCAAACCCACCAAAAATAAAGATTGATTAGTTTGCTGATTTTACTTTTGGCAGAAGGAATGTTTATGGTGATAGTGAAGGAATAGGCGGTGATGAGAAAGAAAACTAAAGATAATCAAGAAGGAAAGACAAAAAAAAATGACAATAGCATAGTGTAGATAAAGGGATTGATCTTACTAGTGGTGATTATCAGTGGCAGAGCCAGAATTTTTATTAAGGGGTGTCAAAATATATAAAAGTAAACATACAAGGAAATTAAGGAGAATCAATACATAGTATATATACTATAATAACCTGACTTGTCGTTTTAAGAATTTACGTCCCGTTCAGTGACTTAAGGTCTCGAGCAGTTTCGCAATATGTATTATGACCTGCGGGTGTGGTCGAGTTTGATTTACTGAAGATTCAGAATTAAATTAAAAGAACAATCCTTAATTTGAAGCTTAGATGGAAAGAGTTGACCGGAGAGTTGACTTTTGAGCAAACGACTCCGGAATGGAATTTTGATGATGTCAATACCTCCGTATGGTGATTTTGGACTTAGGAGCGTATTTGAAAAATTATTTGGAGGTCCGTAATGGAATTAATCTTGAAATGCTGAAAGTTAAATTTTTGGAAAGTTTGACCGGGGGGTTGACTTTTTTATATCGAGGTCGAAATTCGATTCTGAAAATTTGAATAGGTCTGTTATATCATTTATGACTTGTGTGCAAAATTTGAAGTCATTCCGAATTGATTTGATGTGTTTCGGCACAAGATATAGAATTTAAAAGTTCAAAGTTCATAGATTTTGATTTGAGGTGCGATTCATCGTTTTGATGTTGTCTGATGTGATTTAAGAATTTGACTAAGTTCGTATGATGTTTTAGGACTTGTTGGTATATTTGGTTGAGATCCGGGGGGGCTTCGGGTGAGTTCGGATGCCTAATGGATCGAAATTGGATTTGGAGGAGGAGCTGAAGCAGTTGGGCATCTGGTATGATCACACCTGCGCGAAAAAGGGCCGTAGGTGCGAGCTCGCGGATGCGAGAAATTAGTCGCGGAAGCGAAAAATGCATGGGCTGGCCAGGCACCGCGGGTGCGAAAAGTTTTATCGTGGGTGCGAAGAATTTTATCGCGGGTGCGAAGAATGCTACCATGGGTGCGAAGCCGCAGGTGCGAAGAAATCACCGCGGGTGCAAAAACCCCTGGGCAATACAAAAACAGAGGGGTTTCGAACTTTTACCATTTTTGGGCATTTCAAACTCGGGTTGGGCGATTTTTGAGCAAGGTTTTCACGGAAAAATTTGAGGTAAGTCCCTTGTGATCATTTCTACTCCATAATATTGAATTATCATCGAATAATCCGATTAGATTACATGTTTTTGAGGTGTAAATCGGGGGTTTGAACTTAGAGATTTAAAAACGAAAATTTAAGATTTGGAGGTCGAGTTATATTATTGGAATTTGATAAAATTGGTATGGTTGAACTCGTATCAGAATGAGAGTTCGAATTTCATGAAAATTTTATCGGGTTCCGAGGGGCGGGCCCCGCGTTGACTTTTGTTGACTTTTTTGGAATAAATTTTTATGTCGTAGTATTATTATCCGGAATTATTTTCGATGAATTTTAATGAAGTTATACAATTAATTTGGGTAGATTTGAGCGGTCTGGAGGTCAATTCAAGCAAGAAGTCGATTTTAGAATATCGGCATAATTTTAAAAAGGTAAGTGTCTTGCTTAACCTCGAGTGGGGGAATTACCCCTTAGGTATCGAGTCTTATGTGCCATTTGTGAAATGTAAAAAGCCGTGTCCGCGAGGTGACGAGTACGTACTCGGGCTTATATGTGCAATTTTTTATTGGATTAAAGTCTTAGGCATTATTGTGTAGTAAATTGGGTAATCCTGGATAATTATTAAATCATCTGTTTGCCATGCCTAAATACTTGTTGTTGAATTTATTTTTATATGACAATTTGATGAAATTATTACTTGTATATTTATGTGAATTCCGTGAGTTTGATAGTTAATATGTAATGATCCAACCGGTTATTTTAACTTTTAGAACCCCCTTCCCTAAAATAAAACTTCCCGTATGTGCTTTTAATAATTTATGACTTGCCGGGATGGTTGGTTCGGGATTTGAAAGTGTTTGGGTTGAAACCGGAACACTTGATTTCTTAAGTTAGCCTTAAAGTACTAAGTTTGACTTCGGTCAACATTTTGAGAAAACGACACCGGAATAGAATTTTGACGATTCCAACAGCTCCGTATGGTGATTTTGGACTTGGGAGCATGTTCGGAATTTTATTTAGAATTCCGTAGTTAAATTAGGCTTGAAATGGCTAAAATAGAAATTTAAGTTTGGAAATTTGACCGGGGAGTTGACCTTTTGATATCGGAGTCGGAATCCAGTTTTGAAAATTTTCATAGCTCCGTTATGTCATTTATGACTTGTGTGCAAAATTTGAGGTCAATCGGACTTGATTTGATAGGTTTCGGTACCGAATGAAGAAGTTGGAAATTTTAAGTTTCATTAAGCTTGAATTGGAGGATGATTCGTGGTTTTAGCGTTGTTTGATGTGATTTGAGGTTTCGACTAAGTTCGTATGATGTTTTAGAACTTGTTAGTATAATTGGTTGAGGTCCCAAGGGGCTCGGGTGAGTTTCGGACGGCTAACGGATTATTTTTGCCTTTTGGAACATTGCTGATAGCTGCTGGTAGGGGTGTACAAGCCAAACCGTCAAGCCAAACCGAACCGAGGAACCAAGTCAAACCGAAAAAAAAAATCGATTTGTGGTTTGGTTTGGTGTTGGAAAATAAAAAACCGATCATTCTTGGTTTGGTTTGGTATTAACAAAAAAAAAAGTCAAACCGAATCTAAATTAAACCGACATAATATATATATAAATTTATACATAAAAAATAATCATTAAAATCTAATTTGTAAGTATTTTCTAAATTATTTTATAGTTTTCAATGTCTTGAGATATTATTTATTTGTGGGCTTGTAAATTCACTATCCACTTAATAGATTCTAATTACACAACCTAAATTTGAAGCCCAAACTAAAACCCAATAAGAAAAGATAATAAAATAGGTTATTCCTTGTCTTCATTATTCTGTATCTTTCCTATCTTCCAACTCCAAAGTCAAAAAATCCCAAATAGTGAAAACCCTTCTATCCACTTCACGACGAGCTTCCTTCTCTGCAATTTCGAGCCACTGTCCAAGTTTGTAATTACATATTAGTCTTACTGCTCCAACACAATTTGGTAAGCTAAAGTATTTTATTAAACCAATTATGTTATTTTGTCCCTTTAAATTTGGGTATAATTGTTATCTTAGATTGTTGGTCCTGAAATTTGATGTTACGAGTTGTGTTCTTTCAATCCAATATTGCACTTACATTTGTGATGAAATCACTGCTTAATGTTAAAGGTTCTCTAAGAAGGAATGCAAGTTTCAAGACTATCTAGAAGAAATTAAGAAAATTGAGCAAGTTGAAGAAGGTAATTTTATATATTTAATTCGTAATGAATTTGATTCTATCTTTATATTGTTTAACATGTAACTGTTTTTTTTTTCAGAATGTCCAGGTGACCCTTTGAGTATTGATTAGTTTAGAACTTCAGTTAAACAAAATAGTGTCAACCTATTCATGGTGCTTGGCTGCTTGCTGCTTATTTCTAACTTTTGTCTTGGCCAACTTTAATTAACTTAATATTTTTTGTGGAACTACAAGTTGGGTTGTAGCTTTTGGTTTATCACATGTTTGTTGTCATTTTCTATTATGGAAGGTCTTGGAATTATGATTCATACGAACAATTTCTATTCCTCATATATTATTTTAATAAATAGTAATCATGCGAACAATTGGTGATTATTTGATCTCTTTTTCAAGCATAATATAACTAAAAAGGAAAACCGAAAATAACCGAAAAACCAAGGAAACCGAAAAAATCGACAAAAATCGAAACCGAAAAATTCGAGTTTATGTTGGTTTGATTTGATTATAAATTTAGTAAACCGAAATAGTTGGTTTGATTTTGGTTTAATAAAAAATCGAACCAAACCGCCTCACGTACACCCCTAGCTGTTGGAAATTTTCTTCTGATTTCCTTATACGCGATCGTGTGGATTGGGTTGCGATCGCGTAGGCTTAATTTGGCAGCTGGAAATTTGTTCTATGCGATCGCGTGGGCAAGTCCGCGATCACGTAGGTTAGATTCAGTTGTGCTATGCGAACGCGTGGCTAAGGCTGCGTTCGCGAAGAGGAAACGAAGCAGAAGCTGACCACGTGCTTAATCCGTCGCGATCGCGTGAGGAGGCTCGCGATCGTGTAGGCTTGCGGAGACTGTGCTTCACGATCGCATAGGACTTTCCGCGATCACGTAGGGTTAATGTTTGGGCAGTAAAATTTGTGCTACGCGATCGCGTGAGGAAGTTCGCGATCGCGTAGAAGAAATCACTGGGCAGAGTGTTTAAGTTTTGAAATATTTTTAACGATTTGGAATTCTGATTAAGGCAATATTTGGAAAATTTTCAGAGAAAATAATGGGGTAAGTGTTTTTAACTCAATATTGGTTAAATTATCCGAATCCATCACTATTTTTATCATTTAACTGGTGAATTGAGTTGGAAAAGTTTGAAAACCCTCTTGGGTAGATTTGAGGATTTGAGGGCCGAATTGTTATCGGAATTTAGTGATTTTGGTATGGGTAGACTCGTGGTTGAGTGGGTGTTCATATTTCGTAACTTTCGCCGGAATCCGAGACGTGGGTCCCACATACGAAATTTTAATTATTTTTGGAATTTTTATTGAAAATATAATATTTTTTTATAGAATTGATTCCTATAATTTTTAGTGATTGTATCGAATTGTTTTTGGCTAGATTCGAGCCAGACAGAATTGGATAATCGTGAAAAAGGCCTTATAGTTGATTAATTGGAGCAAGACGAGGTTAGTCTCTTGTCTAATCTTGTGAGGGGGAAATTACCCCATAGGGATTAAATTGAATAATTATTGCTAATTGCGGGGGCTACGTACGCACGAGGTAACGAGAGTCCGTGCGTAGCTACTATTAATGCTAAAGTCCGGGTAGTTTAGGACTCAAAGCATGAATTACTTATGTAAATTGTATTCTTTATTAATTAAAATATTTGATGTATATATTGTGAATTGTTATGAAAGGGTAGAAAAATATGAAATTTTCATATGCTTAATTTTTGTTTAGATTAATTAATTGTTGAAATAAATTGTTCTTCCTTCCGAATTTATCCTATTATAAATATATTCTCCTTCCGGAGGTACATAAGAAATGTCCTCCTTTCTTGTGGAGCGGGCCGAATGCCTCGGCAGGATAGATGCATCTATGGATCGCGCCGCTCGTCCCTCGGCAGTGTACACGACACTCTGAATCGGGCCGTACGTCCTTGGCAGAAATCGTGCTTAATAATAATAATAATTACACGATACCTTAATAGTTTATTTCAGCTTGCGAAGCTAATTGATAAATTGAAAATATTTGGAATTTAATGAATTATTATTCCTGCTTGTTAAGGAATTATTGTTATTTCTGTAAATGAGACTAATTGATAAATTAAAAATTAATTGAAATTGAATTGCAGCTTGTAAAGCTATTTGATAAATTGGAAGTTTTATTGAAATTGCATGATTTAATTAATAAATTGGAAAATTGTAGCATTTGAAGGATTCTTATTATTTTTGCTAATTGAATAAAATTATTATTAACTCTTTGAACCATGTTGATTTGAATAATTATAATTTATTCCAATTATTATTATTGACCCATAGTGAGTGTCAAAGTCGGCTATCTCGTCCTTACCACTTCGAGATTAGGCTTGATACTTACTGGGTACACGTTGTTTTCGTACTCATACTGCACTTGTTGCACATTCTTTTTGTGTAGGACCTGAGGCAAGTACTAGTGGGGGACCTATCGTCTTACACCCACGTTATCTAGGGGCATAGTGGTGAGCTGCACATTCTGAGTCGTTCTGCAGTTACTAGTGTCTCTCCTTATATTTTCATTCTGTCTATTTTTATTTCAGACAGTATTTGAGGTTTTGTATAATCTACTAGATGCTCATACACTTGTGACACCAGGTCTTGGCACACACAATGGTAGAATTTGGGTTTTATTATTTTTCTTGGTTTTAAATTTTGTCAATATATGCTTAATTTATTAAGTTGGCTTGCCAAGCTGTAGTGTTGGGCGCCATCACGACCTATAGGTGAAATTGGGTAGTGACAACATGGTATCAGAGCACTAGGTTCACGTAGGTCTCACAAGTTAGGAGCATGCCTAATAGAGTCTTGCGGATCGGTACAGAGACGTCTGTACTTATCTTCGAAAGGCTATAGGGTGTTAGGAAATTTCCTTTCTTCATATTCCATTGTGAAATTGATGTAGTTCTAAATATCATTCTCTTATTCTCTCTGAGATGGTAAGAACGCGCTCGAATGAGGTTCCAGGCCAGGGAAGAGCTACTCCCCCAGTTGCTAGAGGCCGAGGCAGAGGTCGAGGGAGGGATCCAGCCCGTGGTAGAGGGCGAGGACATCCCAAGACTGTTCCAATTATGCCGCCAGTGAGTCCAGCAGAGAACCCCATTGTTGAGGAACAGGATGAGGTGCCTGTGACAGAGCCAGCTCCGATGGATTTTACATCTGCACCGGGATTTCAGGTCGTCATGGGTCGTATGCTGCGGTTCATGGACAATATGACTCAGGTCGGTTTATTTCCGGCAGACCCAGCCACATCTCAGTCGAGCGGGGAGCACAGACCCCTACCGCGCAGGCTCGTGGACAGGCAGCTGCTGTATATCAGACCCAGGGTGCACTACCCGTGGGTGGAGCCCAGCCAGTGACGGCAGGTACACTTGAGCCCAGGCCAGCTGTAGCCGCCGATCCTCAAAAATTATTGGACCGATGGACTAGACTACATCCTCCTGTCTTTGGGGGTGAGCGACATGAGGATCCACAAGACTTCATTGAACGTTGCGGGGATAAACTACACAACATGAGGATATTAGAGTCTCATGGGGTAGACTTTGCTACTTTTCAGCTAGAGGGCAGAGCCCGTAGATGGTGGCAGTCTTATGCTCTTGGCAGACCAGCAGATTCTCCTCCCATGACTTGGGACAGGTTCACCCGTATCTTCCTGGACAGGTATATTCCACCCTCCCAGAGGGAAGAGTTGCGGTTTCAGTTTGAGCAGCTCCAGCAGGGTCAGATGTCAGTTACTGATTATGAGGCGACGTTTTCTGAATTATCTCGCCATGCACTTAGGATACTCCCTACTGAGGCGGAGAGAGTGCGGAGGTTTGTAGCCGATTTACATACTGTTATTCAGGCCACTATGGCTTGAGAGGTTGAGATGGGTACTTCTTATGAGCGAGTTGTGGAGATAGCCCGGAGGATTGAGGGTGTGCGTCAGCGGAGTCGAGAGTAGATTATGAGAGATAAGCGGTTCAGGTACTCTGGAGAGTTCAGAGGTGCTCCGTCTGGGGGTAGAGGTCAGTTCGCGAGGGGGCAGTCTAGCAGACCCCCATTTCTAGCACCACCACCTCCTCAAGTTTCTCCAGTGCGACTTTATCTCAGTGCTATACCAGAGAGTTCCTACCGCCCACCAGCTATTCAGGGTCCTCCCAGTGGGTATTCAGTTCCCCAGGGTCAGACACTTAGTCAGTAGCCCATCGCACCGATGAGTTGTTACGAGTGCGGGGATCCCAGTCACATGCGAAGGTTTTGCCCCAGGCTTCGGGGTAATCCAGTACAACAGGGTCAGCAGCCTATGCTTACCGGACCAGTTGCTCCACCAGTAGTCCGACCACCAAGAGGTGGAGGACAGGTGGGTAGGGGCCATCCTAGAGGTGGAGGTCAGCCAGGCGGAGGCCAGTCAGTTGGCGTTCCAACTCGGTTCTATGCCTCAGATACTGTGATTACATGTATTATTTCTGTTTGCGGCATAGATGCCTCAGTATTATTTGATCCAGGATCCACGTATTCATATGTGTAATCTCTATTTGCTCCATTCCTGGGTGTTTCTCGTGAGTCCTTGAGTACTCCTGTTTATGTGTCCACTCCTATAGGCGATTCTGTTATTGTGAACCGGATCTACCGGTCTTGTATTATTACATTCTGTGGTTATGAAACTAGAGCAGATCTCTTATTACTCGAGATGATCGATTTTGAAATTATTCTGGGTATGGACTGGTTATCTCCATATCATGCTATTCTAGATTGTCATGCCAAAATTGTTACCTTGGCTATTCCATCTTTGCCTAGGCTGGAGTGGAAGGGTTCGTCGGTTAGTTCATTTAATCGAGATATTTCTTTTATAAAGGCTCAACACATGGTTGAGAAGGGTTGTTTGGCCTATCTATTCGGGATACTACTGCAGAGACTCCTACTATTGATTCAGTGCCAGTAGTTCGGGAGTTCTTCGATGTATTTCCTTCAGATCTTCCAGGTATGCCACTTGATCGTGATATTGATTTTTGTATTGACTTGGCTCCAGATACTCAGGCTATATCTATTCCACCGTATCACATGGCTCCGAAAGAATTGAAAGAGTTGAAAGAACAGCTTGAAGAGTTACTAGCCAAAGGGTTCGTCAGACCGAGTGTATCGCCTTGGGGTGCACCAGTATTATTTGTGAAGAAGAAAGATGGCAGAATGCGAATGTGTATTGACTATCGCCAATTGAACAAAGTTACTATTAAGAACAAGTACCCGTTGCCGTGTATTGATGACCTATTTGCCCAGTTGCAGGATGCTAGGGTGTTCTCTAAGATCGACTTGAGGTCGGGGTATTATCAGTTGAAGATTCGAGATTCGGATGTTCCGAAAATTGCTTTTCGTACTAGATATGGTCATTATGAGTTTCTGGTAATGTCTTTCAGTTTAACTAATGCCCCGGCAGCGTTTATGGATCTGATGAACAGGGTATTCAGGCCATATATTGATTCATTTGTCATTGTCTTCATTGATGACATTTTGCTCTACTCGCGCAGCAAGGAGGAACATAAGCAGCATATGAGAGTAGTGCTTCAAACATTGCGGGAACAAAATCTATATGCTAAGTTCTCTAAATATGAGTTTTGGCTAGAGTCTGTAGCAATTTTGGGACATATTGTATCGGGCGAAGGTATTAAAGTTGATCCCAAAAAGATTGAGGCAGTTCAGAATTGGCATCATCCCACTACGGCGACTGAGATCAGGAGTTTTCTGGGTTTAGCAGGTTATTATCGTCGGTTTGTGGAAGGTTTTTCATCTATTGCAGTACCTTTGACCAAATTAACCCAGAAGGGTGTTCAGTTCCAATGGTCCGATGATTGTGAGGCAAGCTTTCAGAAGCTCAAGATAGCATTGACTACAACACCGGTGTTAGTATTACCTTCCGGTTCGGGAATGTATACAGTGTATTGTGACGCTTCATGCGTGGTCTTGGGTTGTGTATTGATGCAGGAAGGGCAAGTTATTGCATATGCTTCACGTCAGCTAAAGCCCCATGAAAGGAATTATCCGGTACATGATTTGGAGTTAGCTGCGATTGTTCACGCCCTTAAGATTTGGAGGCATTATATTTATGGGGTGTCCTGTGAAGTTTATACTGATCATCACAGTTTGCAGCATTTGTTCAAGCAGAGGGACCTAAATTTGAGGCAGCGCAGATGGATGGAATTACTAAAAGATTATGATATTACTATCCTATATCATCCAGGTAAAGCAAATGTAGTTGCAGATGCCTTGAATAGAAAGGCGGAGAGTATGGGTAGTTTGGCTTTCATTTCAGCAGAAATAAGGCCATTAGATTTGGATATCCAGTCCTTGGCCAACATACTTGTGCGCCTGGATATTTCAGAGCCCAGCCGAGTTCTTGCATGTGTCGTAGCTCAGTCTTCACTATTTGAGCAGATCAAGGCTCGCCAGTATGATGATCCACACTTGATGGTTCTTCGAGAAAAGGTACTACGAGGTGGTGCCAAGGAAGTTACTATTGGAGTGGATGGTATTCTGTGACTCCAGGATCGTCTATGTGTTCCTAATATGGATGGACTGAGGAAAACGATCCTAGAGGAAGCACACAGTTCTCGATATTCTATTCATCCAGGTGCTACGAAGATGTATCGTGATTTGAGGTAGCATTATTGGTGGCGACGAATGAAAAAGGACATTGTTGAGTATGTAGCTAGGTGTCTAAATTGCCAGCAAGTTAAATATGAGCACCAGAGGCCAGGTGGCCTACTTCAGCAGATGACTATACCAGAGTGGAAATGGGAACGAATTGCTATGGACTTTGAAGTTGGGTTGCCGCGGACCTTGAGGAAGCTTGATGCAGTTTGGGTGATTGTTGACAGGTTGACCAAGTCGGCATATTTTATTCCTGTTGTGACTACGTATACTTCAGAGAGGTTGGCCCAGATTTATATTCAGGATATAGTTCGGTTGCACGCAGTTTACTTCACATTTCTGGAGAGCAGTACAGAGTGAATTAGGGACCCGTGTAGAGCTCAGCACAACCTTTCATCCGCAGACCGACGGGCAGTCAGAGCGGACAATTCAGATTTTGGAGGATATGCTCAGGGCATGTGTGATTGACTTTGGAGGTCAGCTGGATCGTTTCCTACCTTTGGCCGAGTTTGCTTATTATAACAGTTACCAATCTAGCATCGAGATGGTTCCATTTGAGGCTTTATATGGCCGTCGATGCAGTTCACCTATCGGATGGTTTGATCCCGGTGAGGCTAAGTTATATGGTACTGATTTGGTAAAGGATGCCTTGGAAAATATAAAGTTGATTCAAGAGCGACTTCGTACAGCACAGTCAAGACAGAAGAATTACGCGAATCAGAAAGCGCATGATTTATCATTTATGGTAGGTGAAAAAGTTCTCTTGAAGGTTTCGCCGATGAAGGGAATTATGAGATTCGGGAAGAAGGGCAAGTTGAGCCCAAGGTTTATAGGCCCATTTGAGGTGTTGAGACGAGTTGGATAGGTTGCTTATGAGCTTGCATTGCCTCCCAGTCTATCAGGAGTTCATCCGATTTTGCATGTATCTATGCTCCGGAAGTATCATGCCGACCTATCACATGTGTTGGACTTCATCACAGTTCAGCTAGATAAGAGTTTTGGTTATGAAGAAGAGACATTTGCCATTGTTAATAAACAAGTTCGCCAGTTGAGTTCCAAGAGGATTTCTGCTGTAAAGGTCCAGTGGAGAGGCCAACCAGTCGAGTAAGCGACTTGTGAGGCCGAGGAAGACATGCGAAGCAGATATCCATACTTATTCAACGCTCCAGGTACAATTCTAAACCCGTTCGAGGATGAATGTTTATTTAAGAGGTGGAGAATGTAATGACCCAACCGGTCATTTTAACTTTTAGAACCCCCTTCCCTAAAATAAAACTTCTCGTATGTGCTTTTAATGATTTATGACTTGCGGGGATGGTTGGTTCGGGATTTGAAAGTGTTTGGGTTGAAACCGGAATACTTGGTTCCTTAAGTTGGCCTTAAAGTGCTAAGTTTGACTTCGGTCAACATTTTGAAAAAACGACCCCAAAATAGAATTTTGACGATTCCAACAGCTCCGTGTGGTGATTTTGGACTTAGGAGCGTGTTCAGAATTTTATTTGGAAGTCCGTAGTTAAATTAGGCTTGAAATGACTAAAATAGGAATTTAAGTTTGGAAGTTTGATTGGGGAGTTGACTTTTTGATATCGGAGTCGGAATCCAGTTCTGAAAATTTTCATAGCTCTGTTATGTCATTTATGACTTGTGTGCAAAATTTGAGGTCAATCGGACTTGATTTGATAGGTTTCGGTACCGAATGAAGAAGTTGAAAATTTTAAGTTTCATTAAGCTTGAATTGGAGGATG
This sequence comes from Nicotiana tabacum, assembly GCF_000715075.1. Classification (NCBI taxonomy): domain Eukaryota; kingdom Viridiplantae; phylum Streptophyta; class Magnoliopsida; order Solanales; family Solanaceae; genus Nicotiana; species Nicotiana tabacum. The sequence continues at coordinate 137,498,493 of NC_134102.1, forward strand.
ATTCGTGGTTTTAGCATTGTTTGATGTGATTTGAGGTTTCGACTAAGTTCGTATGATGTTTTAGGACTTGTTGGAAATTGGTTGAGGTCCCGAGGGGCTCGGGTGAGTTTCGGACGGCTAACAGATCATTTTTGGCTTTTGGAACATTGCGGATAGCTGCTGGAAATTTTCTTCTGATTTCCTTATACGCGATCGCGTGGATTGGGTGCGATCGCGTAGGCTTAATTTGGCAGCTGAGAATTTGTTCTATGAGATCGCGTGGGCAAGTCCGCGATCGCGTAGGTTGGATTCAGTTGTGCTATGCGAACGCGTGGCTAAGGCTGCGTTCGCGAAGAGGAAACGAAGCAGAAGCTGACCACGCGCGTAATGCTTCGCGATCGCGTGCTCATGATCGCGTAGGACTTTCCGCGATCGCGTAGGGTTAATGTTTGGGCAGTAAAATTTGTGCTACGCAATCGCGTAGAAGAAATCACTGGGCAGAGAGTTTAAGTTCTGAAATATTTTTAACGATTTGGAGCTCGGATTTAGGCAAATTTTGGGAGATTTTCAGAGAAAACAACGGGGTAAGTATTCTTAACTCAATATTAGTTAAATTACCCGAATCCATCACTATTGTTATCATTTAATTGGTGAATTGAGTTGGAAATGTTTGAAAACCCTCTTGGGTAGATTTGAGGATTTGAGGGCCGAATTGTTATCGGAATTTAGTGATTTTGGTATGGGTAGACTCGTGGTTGAGTGGATGTTCATATTTCGTAACTTTCGCGGAATCAGAGACGTGGGTCCCACATACGAATTTTTAATTATTTTCGGAATTTTTATTGAAAATATAATATTTTCTTATAGAATTGATTCGTATAATTTTTAGTGATTGTATCGAGTTATTTTTTGCTAGATTCGAGCCAGACAGAGTTGGATAATCGTGGAAAAGGCCTTCTAGTGGATTAATTGGAGCAAGACGAGGTAAGTCCCTTGTCTAATCTTGTGAGGGAAAAAATTACCCCATAGGGATTAAATTGAAAAATTATTGCTAATTGTGGGGGCTACGTACGCACGAGGTGACGAGAGTTCGTGCGTAGCTACTATTAATGCTAAAGTCCGAGTAGTTTAGGACTCAAAGCTTGAATTACTTGTGTAAATTATATTCATGCCTTACTTGTGTAAATTGTATTCTTTGATTAATTAATATTAATTGATATATATGAATATATTGTGAATTATTAGATAAAGATATTAAAGGATGGAAATCTCATATGCTTGATTTTCTGTTTAAATTAATTAATTATTAAAAGAAATTGTTCTTCCTCCCGAATTTATCCTATAATAAATATATTCTCCTTCCGGAGGTACATAAGAAAATGTCATCCTTTCTTGTGGAGCGGGCCGAATGCCTCGGCAGGATAGATGCATCTATCGCCGCACGTCCCTTGGCAGTGTACACGACACTCTGGATCGGGCCGTCCGTCCTCGGCAGAAATCGTGCTTAATAATAATAATAATAATAATAATAATAATAATAATAATAATTACACGATACCTTAATAGTTTATTTCAGCTTGCGAAGCTAATTGATAAATTGGAAATCTTTGGAATTTAATGAATTATTATTCGTGCTTGTTAAGGAATTATTGTTATTTCTGTAAATGAGACTAATTGATAAATTGAAAATTTATTGAAATTGAATTGCAGCTTGTAAAGCTATTTGATAAATTGGAAGTTTTATTGAAATTGCATGATTTAATTAATAAATTGTAAAATTGTAGCATTTGAAGGATTCTTATTATTTCTGCTAAATAAATAAAATTATTGTTAACTCTGTGAACCATGCTGATTTGAATAATTATAATTTATTTTAATTATTATTATTGACCCATAGTGAGTGTCAAAGTCGGCTATCTCGTCTCTACCACTTCGAGATTAGGCTTGATACTTACTGGGTACACGTTGTTTTCGTACTCATACTGCACTTGTTGCACATATTTTTTGTGCAGGACCTGAGGCAAGTACTAGTGGGGGATCTATCGTCTTACACCCACGTTATCCAGAGGCATAGTAGTGAGCTGCACTTTCTGAGCCGTTTCTGCAGCTACTAGTGTCTCTCCTTGTATTTTCATTCTGTCTATTTTTATTTCAGACAGTATTTGAGATTTTGTATAATCTACTAGATGCTCATACACTTGTGACACCAGGTCTTGGCACACACAATGGTAGAATTTGAGTTTTATTATTTTTCTTGATTTTAAATTTTGTCAATATATGCTTAATTTATTAAGTTGGCTTGCCTAGCTGTAGTGTTGGGCGCTATCACGACCTATAGGCGAAATTGGGTCGTGACATAACATTTCTTGGAATTTAATTTCATTATGGATTTTCTCTCCGCAAATAATTAATTAAGCAAGGTTAAGAAGAAGTGTTAATATAATTATCTAAATTTGCATTAATGAAGGCTTTGCTTTATGCTGAGTAATTTCTATCTCTATTGATTGTTTTGGGTGTTATATACATTGTGCGGAGCCTTGAGCTATTTGTTGTAAAATTAATTAATTTTATTATATCTTTGGAATTTGGTTGTGGCCATTGGGCAAATTGTGATATGAATTGATTTTATTATGTTGCCGTGATAATTTTCCGTATAAATTGTTATGTTGTGTGAGTTATTATTTTGGGCAGATAAGGGCGTCATTTCACCATTGATATTATGTGGGTATGGTGGCATTTCACTGTTGTTGTGTTTGTTGGAATATTGTCTAGGCGGAGCGATAAGTGTGGCTATAGGAGCGATAAGGATGGCTATTGATATTGTCTGGGGGGAGTGATAAGGGTGGCTATATGAGTGATAATGGTGGCAATAGGAGGGATAAGGGTGGCTATTGTCAGGAATAAGGGTGGCAAGTGGACCGGTCCAGGCCCGGGACCGGCCCGGGACCGCGGGCCAAACGGGCTAAACGGGCCAGGACCGTTTGGCCTGATTTTAGCGGGCCTGGGCCGGTCTCGTGGGCCGGTCTCGTGGGCCGGTCCTATGATTTGGGCCCGCCAGGCCTGAGACCGTTTAGCCCGCCAGGGTTCGGGACCGGCCTGGTCCCTTAGCGGGCCAAACGGTCCCAACGGCAATTTTTTTTTTTAAAAAAAAATAAAATATAGCCGTTGGGCTGTCAAAAATAGCCGTTGGCTATTTATAAAATAGCCATTTAACCCTCCCCCCAACTTTTTTTTTAATCCCAAACTTTTTATAATTACACTTTTTTCCTATTTTCAACTATAAATACCCTATCATTCTTTTATTTTTTCTTACAAAATCATCAATTTATCACAATCTCTCTCTAATTTTCTTCTATAATATATATATATATATATATATATATATACTATACTATATATACATCTTATATATAGTATATAAGATGTATATATAGCTTATCGAATATAGCTTATATATATATATACATCTTATATCGATATACTATATATACATCTTATATACTATATATATTCGATATTAAATATTGAATATTAAAATTTAGGATGTTAAATAAAATTTAGGTCACAATTCTATAATAAAATTTATAAAGCATTGCCTTAGATATTTTTTTTAACATCCTTTTATCTCTAATATCTATTTAAATTTTTTTTTTTTTAAAAAATATATGTTGGGCCCACTTAGCCCACTTAGCCCGCGGGCCGGGACCTTTTAGCCCGGGACCAAACGGTCCCGGTCCCGGGCCGGTCCATACCAAAAGCCCGTTTAGGCCCGGGACCGGCCCACTTGCCAGCCCTAGTCAGGGACGATATGTGATGATGTGGGGTTGTGGTGTTGATGATTGTCATGTGATGTTGTGATTTTTCTTGTGTTTATTTTTATACCTTGTGCAATTTGTCTTGTTGTTGGTAAATTGATAATAATTTAATTTATGTTGAAATTGAGAGCATGTGGTTATTGCCAGGCGGATTATAAAATAAAATGTGGGCATGAGGTGCCGTGAGTAAATAATGAGGATATTTGGCACGTGAATTGTCCGTGTAGTTGTGATATGAAATGTGGGCACGAGGTCTGTGATGAAATGATAAAGATATTCGGCACATGAATTGTCCGTGCAGTTGTGATATGAAATGAGGGCACGAGGTGCCGGGAAAATATAATGATTTAATTACGGCAATGGCCAAATATACCCCTCTACTTTCGAAAATGGTCTAAGACTTTCGAAAATGGTCTAAGAATATCCCTCGTTATACTATTGGGTTATCTATACCTCTGCAGTCATACTTTGGGTTCAAATATACCCTTCATTTAAACGGAGGGACACGTGTCATCGTCCTGTTGGTCAATTCTAAATATCTTTTAATTAATTAAAAAGATCCATTAATCATATCCGAAAAGCAATTTTTTAAAGCAATTTCTTTTTGTGAAAACTGGAAAAAAACTAAATTATTTTTACTAAAAACTGAAAAAAAAGGATTTATTTTTTTTTTCAGTTTTTACAAAAAAATGCTTTAGAAAAAACTGAAAAATATTTTCTAAAACAATGTTTTTGAAAAAACTGAAAAACAAAAGCTGAAAATGATTTTTCTAAAGCAAGTTTTTTTGTAAAAGCTGATTTTTTTTTACTAAAAACTGAAAAAAAAGAAAATATTTTTTTTCCAGTTTTTACAAAAATACTACTTTAAAAAAACTGAAAAATATTTTCTAAAACAATATTTTTGTAAAAACTTAAAAAAAAAACTAAAAATGAAATTTCTAAAATAGTGTTTTTGTAAAAACTGAAAAACAAATATTTTTTTTTTCAGTTTTTAGTTAAAAATATTTCTGTTTTTTTTTCTGTTTTTAATTGCTTTAGAATATTGCTTTTCAATTTTTTTTCCAGTTTTTACAAAAATATTGTTTTAGAAAATATTTTTCAATTTTTTTAAAGCAGGTTTTTGTAAAAACTGGAAAGAAAAAATTATTTTCGTTTTTTTCAGTTTTAGTAAAAATATTTTTTTAGTTTTTACAAAAAAAAAATATTTTTCGGGTATAGATAATGAGTCTTTTTAATTAATTAGGAGATATTTAGAATTGACCAACAGGACGATGACACGTGTCCCTCCATTTAAATGAGGGTATATCTGAACCCAAAGTATAACTATAGGGGTATAGATAACCCAATAGTATAACGAGGGGCATTCTTCGACTATTTTCAATAGTAGAGGGGTATATTTGACCCTTTGCCGATTTAATTATGGGCACGAGGTGCCGTGAAAATAATGGGCTGAGACCCGTGTTTACGAAAAATATGAAAATGGGCTAAGACCCGTATTTTTATAATTTTGAAATGAGGTGTCACATGGTGACTCTTTAATCGAAAGAATTATATTCAAAATATTTATTTGAAAGGATTTTTATTCAAGAAGAATTATATGAAAGAATTGTATTTGAAAGATATTTATTCGACGAAATTATATTTGAAAAAGAGTTTTATTCGTAAAAATTATATGTGAAAGATATTTAATTGAAGAACTTGATTTAACTGGATGCAATTGTATTTATTAATTGTTGAGCGATATAAATGGTGATTTTATTGTCTTACTGTGCATATCATTGGTTGTTTTATGTTGCCTTGATGTTATTTATTTTCTATTATTTTGTATATTATATTGTACAGGTTAGTAGACTAGTGAATGTCTTGACTGTACCTCGTCTCTACTCCATTGAGGTTAGTCTTGACACTTACTGGGTACCGACCGTGGTGTACTCATACTACACTTCTGCACATTTTTGTGTAGAGCCAGGTATTGGAGATATCAGACTTGAGCAGTGTTAAATTGGGATCGTAAGGATTCAAGGTAGAGCTGCTTAGTCGTCGCAGTCCCTTGGGGTCTTTTTATTTCATTGTACTGTTAATTTGTAATCAAACAATATTGCATATTCGGTCCTCGTGATCATTCCATGTATTCAGTTATAGTTCGTGACTAAGTACTACCAGTCTTGGGAGGTTGTATTTGTTTTTATATTTGTTCCGCTATTAGTTTTGATTACTTATTTAATTAAAAAATAAATGGCTTCAAGAATGTAACTGAAATCGGCTTACCTAGCCTTAGAGACTAGGTGCCATCATGACGCCTGTGGTAGAATTTTTGGGTCGTGTCAAGTTGGTATCAGATCTCTAGGTTCACAGGTTCTACGAGTCACGAACGAGTCTAGTAGAGTCTTGCGGATTGGTACGGAGACGTCTGTACTTATCTTCGAGAGGCTACAGAACTGTTAAGAAATTTCCATTTCTTTCATTCCTGTCGTGTGGAATTTGTTGAATTTGGAATTTGAACCTTTGTATCTCCATTCTCTCACAGATGGTGAGGACACGTGCTACTGGGTTAGCTGAGCAGGCATCCGCACATACTGCTAGGGCTGCAAGAGGCCGGGGCCGAGGTAGAGGCCGAGGTAGAGGTCGAGGAAGGGCACATGTTGCGACTAGAGCACTTATCAGAACAACAATTGAGGAGCCACTAGTAGCTCCAGTTGGGGGACAGGTACCAGAAGCACCTGTTGATACCCCCGGACTTCAGGAGACTTTAGCACAGTTCGTGAGTATGTTTGGTACATTAACTCAAGCGGGATTGATCTCTATTGCACCAAACATTTCACAGATTGGGGGAGTAGCTCAGACTTCTATCACAACTCCAGAGCAGCAGGTTCATGTTGGTCAGGTTCCGGGTGTAGTACCGGTACAATCTGTTATTCTGGTTCGGCCTGAGGTCAGGACCGAGGCATCGAAAGAAGAACAAAAGAGACTTGAAAGGTTTAAGAGGTATAGTCCACCTACTTTCAGTGGCACAGCTACAGAGGATGCCCAAGAATTTCTAGAAAATTGTCACCGTATTCTCCGCACCATGGGTATTGTGGAGGTGAGCGGAGTTGCCTTTACTATATTTCAACTGTCAGGCGCAGCGTATCGGTGGTGGCAAATCTATGAAGAAGGTAGACCAGCCGATGCCACACCATCAACTTGGGCTCAATTTCAGAAATGTTCTTGAAAGAGTTTGTTCCCCAGACTCTCAGAGATGCGTGGCGCACAGAGTTTGAACGATTACGTCAGGGCACTATGACAGTATCAGAATATGCTATCAGGTTCAGTGAGTTAGCCCGTCATGCACCTATCCTAGTTCCTACAACCAGAGAACGGGTCCACAGATTCATTGAGGGGCTCGATTATGATATTAAAATATGCATGGCTTGAGAGTTATAAACTGATACTCCATTTCAACAAGTTGAGATTGCAAGGAAGATTGAGGGTATTTTAGGCAAGGAAAGGGAGTCTAAGGAGGTCAAAAGGTCTCAAAGATCTGGAGGGTTCAGTGGATTTTACTCTTCAGTTAGGACCCATTATAGCGGAGGCTCGAGCAGTCGGTCAGCTCAGTCCGCACATCAGATTACTCGGGGTGCTCCAGTTTACAGTGCACCACCGACACGAGATTCTTACAGTGGTTATTTCAATTATTTGGCACAGACTCAGTACGAGCAACCGCGACCTCAGAGGGGTTGTTATGAGTGTGGTGATACTAGGCACATCATGAGAGATTGTCCTAGACTTGGGAGGGGTGGATTTCATCAGAACACTCCAACTACAAGCTTTATTCGAGTTGATACTCCACATGCACAGTCAACTAGAGGTGGAGGATGGGCGGGTAGCGGACGCCTAAGAGGTGGAGACCCGACCTGTTGATATAATCGTTATGATTTGACTGAGGCCAATACACCAGATGGTGTCGTTACAGGTACGATCCTGATTTTGTTATAAAAGGATATTTTCCCTTAATTTGATTCGGTTCTGAATATTGAGGTGATTCCTCATATTATGCTCCGCTTATGGGTAAGCTTCGTAATTTTGTGACCCACTTATATGTTATCCCTGTTGGGAGAATTGAGGATGTGAGTCTGTGTCTGTCATTTTTTATTTTGTGCACCATTGAGGGCTATAAGTCCAAAAGTAATTTTTTATTATTCATCACAGTGGGTTTAATGTGTTTCGGAATAATTGATTCCAATTTTTATGAATTATATGCCCTACCGGTATGAGGGTTCATTATATGTTGTGAAAAATTATTTATGAAATATATTGAAAAGAAGAAAGAAAGGAAATTGAAATTTTCAGTTGGCACAATGTGCAACATACTTGTGATTCGGAGTTGAGGACGAGATCCTCGCAGTTTTACATGATATGAAATATTTAAACCGGGCTACAAGCCACAGTGAAAGTTATATAAGGACGAGGTCCTTGTGGTGAAATATTTATGAGTTTAAAATTTTTCCTTTGTCAAATTTAATTCGTACAATAGTATTAAGAGGGAGTCATGCCTGTTAGGATTATTTGATAATTCTTATATATTTTTCTGTTCATTTCAGCCATTTTCGTGCTGTAAATATTGAGTTTTAGCCTATGAGACGAGTGCCCAGGTGGCGTTAAATGTGACTCATTAATTCGAGTAAGTAATCATGAGGTCTTCATGCCTCACATTCTATTGTTAGTATTGTGAAAATTAGAAATGAGGTGGTGGTTAATATGAGACTAATTGATGATGTTGGAATTAATTATAAACAGCTTTAAAGACCGGAGATGTGGTGATGAGCATACATATGATGTGCTTCATATCCTGATATCATTATGATTATGCAGTGCTTGCGATGCCGAGATTGGTGTTATTGATATATACCTTGTGGTATTTTGTTGGGTTGTGGATATGTTGTTAGGAGTTATTTTGGTGTTACTCTAGTAGGTGGATAGGCCCAATTACAGGGAAAACTCTGCCGAAATTTCTGAAAAATTTGGGAATTAGTAAAATTTGGAGGATTGAGATTTGCAAAGGAAGAGATAAGTATGTTATGTGTTTGAGGCCGAATGATCTTAAGCGGGGAAGAATGTAACACCCTAGAGAAAGTTTTGAAGTACTTCAACACTATCCAGAAAATTGATGTGTGCGTAGGCACGAGTTGCTATAGCTAGTTGAGACTAATACCGTGCGTTGTTGTGAAAATCAGACCTTTTGAAATGTTTGGAGTGTAAGAAATTGATCTTAAAGTTTACAAATATGGATAAAAGAAATAAACTCAAATGAGATGATGTTGTCATGCTTATCTCAAATGCGGTAGTGTGGAATCAACCGTGAGTATATGTGTAAAAGTAAAATCATCAATTTGGTAACCTCAGAATAATTCTTAGAACGTTCGAGGACGAACGTTTGTTTAAGAGGTGGAGAATGTAACGACCTGACTTGTCGTTTTAAGAATTTACGCCCCGTTCAGTGACTTAAGGTCTCGAGCAATTTCGCAACATGTATTATGACCCGCGGGTGTGGTCGAGTTTGATTTACTGAAGATTTGAAATTAAATTAAAAGAACAATCCTTAATTTGAAGCTTAAATGGAAAGAGTTGACCGGAGAGTTGACTTTTGAGCAAACGACTCCGAAATAGAATTTTAATGATTTCAATAGCTCCGTATGGTGATTTTGGACTTAGGAGCGTGTCCGAAAAATTATGTGGAGGTCTGTAATGGAATTAAGCTTGAAATGCCGAAAGTTGAATTTTTGGGAAGTTTGACCGGGGGGTTGACTTTTTGATATCGAGGTCGGAATCTGATTCTGGAAATTTGAATAGGTCCGTTATGTCATTTATGACTTGTGTGCAAAATTTAAAGTTATTCCGAATTGATTTGATGTATTTCGGCACAAGATATAGAATTTGATAGTTCAAAGTTCATAGATTTTGATTTGAGGCACGATTCGTTGTTTTGATGTTGTCTGATGTGATTTAAGAATTTGACTAAGTTCGTATGATGTTTTAGGACTTGATGGTATATTTGGTTGAGGTCCCGGGAGGCCTCGGGTGAGTTCGGATACCTAACGGATCGAATTTGGATTTGGAGGAGGAGCTGAAGCAGCTGGGCATCTGGTATGATCGAACCTGCGTGAAAAAGGGCCGCAAGTGCGAGCTCGCGGATGCAAAGAATTAGTCGCGGAAGCGGAAAATGCATGGGCTGGACAGGCACCGCGGGTGCGAAAAGTTTTGCCACGGTTGCAAAGAATTTTACTGCGGGTGCAAAGAATTTTACCGCGGGTGCGAAGAATGTTACCGCGGGTGAGAAGAAATCACCGCGGGTGCGAAACCCCCTGGGCAATACAAAAATAGAGGGGTTCCGAGCTTTTGCCATTTTTGGACATTTCAAGCTCGGGTTGGGCGATTATTTAGCAAGGTTTTCACGGAAAAACTTGAGGTAAGTCCCTTGTGATCATTTCTGCTCTATAATATTGAATTATCATCGAATAATTCGATTAGATTACATATTTTTGAGGTGTAAATCGGGGGTTTGAACTTAGGGATTTGAAAACGAAAATTTAAGATTTGCAGGTCGAGTTGTTATTGGAATTCGATAAAATTGATATGGTTGAACTCGTATCGGAATGGGTGTTCGGATTTCATGAAAATTTTGTCGGGTTCCGAGGGAGGGCCCCGCGTTAACTTTTTTTTACTTTTGTTGAATTTTTTGGAATAAATTTTTAAGTCGACGTATTATTATCCGGAATTATTTTCGATAAATTTTAATAAAGTTATACAATTAATTTGGTTAGATTTGAGCGGTCCAGAGGTCAATTCAAGCAAGAAGATGATTTTGGAATATCGACATAATTTCAAAAATGTAAGTGTCTTGCTTAACCTCGAGTGGGGGAATTACCCCTTAGGCATCGAGTCTTATGTGCCATTTGTGAAATATGAAAATCCGTGTACGCGAGGTGACGAGTACGTACTCGGGCATATATGTGCAAATTTTTATTGGATTAAAGTCTCAGGCATTATTGTGTAGTAAATTGGGTAATCGTGGATAATTATTAAATCATCTGTTTGCCATGCCTAAATCCTTGTTGTTGAATTTGTTTTTATATGATAATTTGATGAAATTATTACTTGTATATTTGTGTGAATTCCGTGAGTTTGATGGTTAATATTTCTTGGAATTTAATTTCATTATGGATTTTCCCTCTACAAATAATTAATTAAGCAAGGTTAAGAAGAAGTGTTAATATAATTATCTAAATTTGCATTAATAAAGGCTTTGCTTTATGCTGAGTAATTTCTATCTCTATTGATTATTTTTGGGTGTTAGACACATTGTGTGGAGCCTTGGGCTATTTGTTGTGAAATTAATTGATTTTGTCATATCTTTGGAATTTGGTTGTGGCCATTGAAAAAATTGTGATATGAATTGATTTTATTATGTTGCCGTGATAATTTTCCGTATAAATTATTGTGTTGTGTGAGTTATTATTTTGGGGAGATAAGGGTGATATTTTACCGTTGTTATTATGTGGGTATAAAGGTGACATTTCACTGTTGTTATGTTTGTTGGAATATTGTCTGGGCGGAGCGATAATGGTGGCTATAGGAGCGATAAGGGTGGCAATAAGAGCGATAAGGGTGGCTATAAGAGTGATAAGGGTAGCAGTAAGAGCAATAAAGGTGGCTATTGTCAGGGACGATATGTGATGATGTGGGGTTGTGGTGTTGATGATTTTCATGTGATGTTGTGATTTTCTTGTGTTTATTTTTATACCTTGTGCAATTTGTCTTGTTGTTGGTAAATTGATAACAATCTGATTTATATTGAAATTGAGAGCATGTGGTTATTGCGAGGCGGATTATAAAATGAAATGTGGGCACGAGGTGTCGTGAGTAAATAATGAGAATATTTGGCACGTGAATTGTCCGTGCAGTTGTGATATGAAATGTGGGTACGAGGTGTTGTGATGAAATGATAATGATATTTGGCACGTGAATTGTCCGTGCAATTGTGATATGAAATGAGGGCACGAGGTACTGAAAAAATATGATGATTTAATTATGGGCATGAGGTTCCGTAAAAATATGAAAAATGAGCTGAGACCCCTGTTTACGAAAAATATGAAAATAGGTTGAGACCCGTATTTTTATTATTTTGAAACGAGGTGTCACATAGTGGCTCTTTAATCGAAAGAATTATATTCAAAATATTTATTTGAAAGAAATTTTATTCAAGAAGAACTATATGAAAGAATTGTATTTGAAAGATATTTATTCAACGAAATTATATTTAAAAAAGAGTTTTATTCGTAAGAATTATATGTGAAAGATATTTAATTGAAGAACTTGATTTAACTGGGTGCAATTATATTTATTAATTGTTGAGCGATATTAAACGGTGATTTTATTGTCTTACTTTGCATATCATTGGTTGTTTTATGTTGCCTTGATGTTATTTGTTTCCTATTATTTTGTATATTATATTGTGCAGGTTAGTAGACTAGTGAATTCTTGACTGTACCTCGTCTCTACTCCATTGAGGTTAGTCTTGATACTTATTGGGTATCAACCGTGGTGTACTCATACTACACTTCTGTACATTTTTGTGCAGAGCCAGGTATTGGAGATATCGGACTTGAGCAGAATTAAAGCGGGATCGTAAGGATTCAAGGTAGAGCTGCTTGGTCGTCGCAGTCCCTTGGGGTCTTTTCATTTCATTGTACTATTAATTTGTAATCAAACAATATTGCATATTCGGTCCTCGTGATCATTCCATGTATTCAGTTAGAGTTCGTGACTCAGTACTACCAGTCTTGGGAGGTTGTATTTTTTTATATTTGTTCTGTTGTTAGTTTTGATTACTTATTTAATTTTTAAAAAAATGGCTTCAAAAACGTAACTGAAATCGGCTTACCTAGGCTTAGAGACTAGGTGCCATCACGACGCCTGTGGTGGAATTTTTGGGTCGTGACATATATATATAATTTATTTATTTTTACCTAACTACACATTCTATTTTTTCCGCGAAGGAGTGTCATTTAACACCCCTTCCTATAAGGTGACTCCGCCACTTGTGATTACGGTGGTATAGTGGCGGTAAAAATGGTGCTGGTGGGAGATGTGACAATGTAGAAGACAAGAAAAAGAAAGAAAGAAAAAAGGAAATATTATGTAAAAGAAAATAGGTCCCACAAAGTTTTTGCATAACTTAAAAAAGTGAAAGATAATTAATATTTAATAAAAAATGGTAATAAATAAATATTTAATATTTATTTATGCCTGTCACTCTCTTCTAGAGAGTGATTTACACTTTCTGCACCACATGAGCTTAAAATGTGATATTTATTACACTTTAGACATAACTAGGGGTTATAGGACTCCCGTAAAAAATAAATGGTGCATCTGGCAAAATCGTTGAACGCCGAGGGTAATTATGTATTATCCATATATGTATATATATTTGAAAAATATTCAAAAGTATTAAAATATTAGCAATTCGTCCATATTTGCCTTATGCCATAATTTTACCGCATATATGCATTTTAGGCTAAGATAAATGACCTTGAGACGAGGGTCTACCGGAAACAATCTTTCTGCCTTTTTAATAGCAGCGGTAAGGTCTGCGTACAATCTACCCTCCCTAAACCCCACTTGTGGGATTACACTGGGTTTTTTATTGTTTTAGGCTAAGATAAATGAGAAACTCCATCTCTGTAAAATAATACAAATGCCTATGCATACATATTTACATATACATATCACATGCATATTGTATACAGTCGAAATAGATTTCGGCCTTCCTACGTTCGATCGAGTTCGAGTGTTAAGAAGTTGGAATGAGATTTTGGGAGTGAGCTCTGAGGTCGGTACTAACGAACCTCGAGCCCGAAGGTCGCTCGAAGAGGCGGCTCGATAATCCTATCGAGCCCGTGACCGAATCGATCTGCAAGGCACTGCTTCGAGGTCGAAAATGCGTGACGCCCATCTCGAAGGTCGAACTCGATCCAAGACCGAAGGGCCCGACCCAGTAACGAGTTCGAGCTAGTATCGAGCTCACAGACAAGAGCCGTTGCAACCACACCAAGAGAGAGAATCTTAGCGGGAATCAAGGAAGAGACAAGTCATCATGGGTCTTCCACTACATATTTTATTTTATTGTTTTTTGGTAATGACCCTCTTCTATAAAAGGGGGAATCCTTGTAAGCTAGGGAGGACTGAACATAAAATGATCACTTCTTATATTGATAGTTATCCCATTGTGCTTGTTTTACTTATTCATTCTTTTTGCTTATTATTTTCGTTCTTTCAGTCAACAATACACATATTTTCATTTCTCTATGCGATTTATATCAAATTGTATCACATATTCTTAGAACTATCCACAAATCTAACGTTATCCGATTTTTTCGGTAAACAGCTTGGCGTCCACCGTGGAGCTAAGGGTAACGGTGATTGTTTGATATAAATCTACAATACAAAATTAGCAATGGCTCTACCTATCGACCTCGAAGCTGGCCTTCAAGATGAAACCAACAACTTGGCGCCCGGGGCTGGAAGGCTACCTGACGACGGCAACGAGGCTCGAATCGAAGAACCCAAAATTCGAGCCGAAGTACCATTGGATATCAATTCACAAATAGCTCTAGAGGCGAATCAGCGATCCGAACCGGAAAGAAGCATTCAGGGCGGTACTCGATCCGTAGCTCGAGACACCCATAACGTGGAGGAGATCGGAGTCAGCTTACGGATGATCTTCGAGATGTTACAAGCCCGGCAAATAGCAATAGCTCAGTTGCAGAGCCAAACTCAGGTACAAAGCAGGTCGGAGCCCAATCCTCTTCGAGAAGTCACCCACAGAACGGAACCAGCCATAGAGAAGCCAAATGAGCAAGAATTAGGGACTACTCCCGAAATTACTAAATTGCTCGAGGAACTCACAAAACGAGTCGAAGCCAACGATAAAAAAGTAGAAACATATAATTCCAGGGTCGACCAGATCTCGGGGGCTCCACCAATGATAAAAGGGCTAGATTCGAAAAAATTCATTCAAAAGCCTTTTCCCTCGAGTGCAGCCCCAAAACCAATCCTCAAAACATTCCGTATGCCCGAAATACCGAAATATAACGGAACGACCAACCCCAACGAGCACATCACTTCTTACACGTGTGCCATCAAGGGCAATGATTTGGAAGATGATGAGATCGAATCTGTATTATTAAAAAATTTCGGTGAAACCCTGTCAAAAGGGGCAATGATATGGTATCATAATTTACCATCTAACTCCATTGATTCTTTTGCTATGCTTGCAGATTGCTTCGTAAAAGCTCATGCCGGAGCCATAAAGGTCGAAATCAGAAAGTCGGACCTGTTCAAGGTAATGCAAAAGGATAACGAGATGCTAAGGGAGTTCGTAGCTCATTTTCAAATGGAACGAATGGATCTGCCACCAGTCACAGACGATTGGGTTGTTCAAGCTTTCACTCAAGGTCTAAATGAGCGGAGCTCGAGGGCTTCACGGCGGCTGAAGCAAAATCTGATCGAGTACCCAGTTATTACTTGGACCGATGTGCACAATCGATATCAATCCAAAATAAGAGTCGAAGATGACAAGTTGACTTCTAAGACCATTACGAAAAAGCAAAAGTCGACCAGAGATCGATACCGGCCATATAGCGAAAACTATACTACTGCTGAGTATCCGAGGCCTCTTTAAAATCAACCCCGTACACAGGGGGCTTTATCATTGAACGCATCTGTGATGATTATCATGTTCGGTGCAAAGGAAGTTACTTCGTTATTTCATGACAAACAGTGTCTCAACAGGAAACGTTGTAAGGGCCAAACGGTCAAAACGAACCATGCTTATATAGTTGGCCCGAGCCCTGAAGCAAAATATGAACCCATGTATAATGACCTGCAAAGAAAGCTCTCTTCTTTACCGATATTCTATGTTCAAGAATTATTATGCAAACAGGATCGAGTTCGAATCATTCGCTCGACTGCCAAGCCTACGGGCTACCTTTATTTCGAGTTCGAGCAATCACTCACTCGACCATAAAGCCTACGGGCTACTTTGACTATTATGCCTACGGGCTATATTGCATCGAGTTCGAATCATTCGCTCGACTGCCAAGCCTACGGGCTACCTTTATTTCGAGTTCGAGCAATCACTCACTCGACCATTAAGCCTACGGGCTACTTTGACTGTTACTCCTACGGGCTATATTGCATCGAGTTCGAATCATTCACTCGATTGCCAAGCCTACGGGCTACCTTTATTTCAAGTTCGAGCAATCACTCACTCGACCATTAAGCCTACAGGCTACTTTGACTATTATGCCTACGGGCTATATTGCATCGAATTCGAATCATTCACTCGATTGCCAAGCCTACGGGCTACCTTTATTTCGAGTTTGAGCAATCACTCACTCGGCCATTAAGCCTACGGGCTACTTTGACTATTACGCCTACGGGCTACATTGCATCGAGTTCGAATCATTCACTCGATTGCCAAGCCTATGGGCTACCTTTATTTCGAGTTCGAGCAATCACTCACTCGACCATTAAGCCTACGGTCTACTTTGACTATTACGCCTACGGGCTACATTGCATCGAGTTCGAATCATTCACTCGATTGCCAAGCCCACATGCTACCTTTATTTCGAGTTCGAGCAATCACTCACTCGACCATTAAGCCTACGGGATACTTTGACTATTACGCCTACGGGATACATTGCATCGAGTTTGAATCATTCACTCGATTGCCAAGCCTACGGGCTACCTTTATTTCGAGTTCGAGCTATCACTCACTCGACCATTAAGCGTACGGGCTACTTTGACTATTACGCCTACGGGCTACATTGCATCGAGTTCGAATCATTCACTCAATTGCCAAGCCCACATGCTACCTTTATTTTGAGTTCGAGCAATCACTCACTCGACCATTAAGCCTACAGGCTACTTTGACTATTACGCCTATGGGCTACATTGCATCGAGTTCGAATCATTCGCTCGACTGCCAAGCCTACGGGATACCTTTATTTCGAGTTCGAGCAATCACTCACTCGACCATTAAGCCTATGGACTACTTTGACTATTACGCCTACGGGCTACATTACATCGAGTTCGAATCATTCACTCGATTGCCAAGCCTACAGGCTACCTTTATTTCGAGTTCGAGCAATCACTCACTCGACCATTAAGCCTATAGGCTACTTTGACTATTACGCCTACGGGCTACATTGCATCGAGTTCGAATCATTCGCTCGACTGCTAAGCCTACGGGCTACCTTTATTTCGAGTTCGAGCAATCACTCGCTCGACCATTAAGCCTACGGGCTACTTTGACTATTACGCCTGCGGGCTACATTGCATCAAGTTCGAATCATTCACTCGACTGCTAAGCCTACGGGCTACCTTTATTTCGAGTTCGAGCCATCACTCGCTCGACTATTACGCCTACGGGCTGCATTATTTCGAGCAAAACTACTCATTTCTTCGAATTAAAACAAACACTTGACTATTTAAGCTGAAGGACGCTCGAGCCCGATAACCCACGAGGCCCGAAGGCAACAGAGATTTAAATTCAAACTGTCTATTTAGTTTGAAAGGCCATTTCTCTTCAAAAAAAGAAGAAAGATTTGTATTTACAAAATTTTTGTACAGAAATGGCGAAAACGCCTCAGAAGTTGTCCGATTCAAAGTATGTTGGGCCTCGTTGAAAAGACAGGAAGCCCCTCCGCATTCATCACTGATTGATCTTCTCCGGTCACCAAGGACCGAAGATAACTGGCAATTCCCATCGGGGAAGAAAAAATTCGGGTATCCTTAATAAAGTCGGGGACTATAAAGATGCATAAGATGATCGAGCATTACATACGTCATGGTCGGGATCGATAAAAATATCAGTGTATATCTGATCGAGCAGCTGGGAAATCATCAGATAAAAACATCAGTGTATATCTGATCGAGTTGCTGGGAAATCATCAGATAAAAACATCAGTGTATATCTGATCGAGCTGTTGGGAAATCGTATTGTTTCTCGCCACATCCTTTTTCGAGAAACGAGGGGACTATCTGTATACGGTCGAAATAGATTTCGGCCTTCCTACGATCGAGTTCGAGTGTTAAGAAGTCAGAATGAGATTTTGGGAGTGAGCTCTGAGATCGGTACTAACGAACCTCGAGTCCGAAGGTCGCTCGAAGAGGCGGCTCGATAATCCTATCGAGCCCGTGATCGAATCGATCTGCAAAGCACTACTTCGAGGTCAAAAAAGCGCGACGCCCATCTCGAAGGTCGAATTCGATCCAAGACCGAAGGGCCCGACCCAGTAATGAGTTCGAGCTAGTATCAAGCTTACAGACAAGAGCCGTTGCAACCACACCAAGAGAGAGAATCTTAGCGGGAATCAAGAAAGAGACAAGTCATCATGGGTCTTCCGCTACATATTTTATGTTATTATTTTTTGGTAATGACCCTCTTCTATAAAAGGGGGAATCCTTGTAAGCTAGGGAGGGCTGGACATAAAAGGATCACTTCTTATATTGATAGTTATCCCTTTGTGCTTGTTTTACTTATTCATTCTTTTTGCTTATTATTTTCGTTCTTACAGTCAACAATACACATATTTCTATTTCTCTACGCGATTTATATCAAATTGTATCGCATATCCTTAGAATCATCCACAAATCTAACGTTATCTGATTTTTCCGGTAAACACATATATACATGATGGGTACTTTAGGGTTACTCTTGAAAAAATGATGGTGCAATTTATAATTACTATAGTCTTGACTATTTTGATAAATTTGTAGTAATTCTTTTAGTATATGATCTGAGTTGAAGATCACAGCAGTGGTGTTGACAACCTTATCTTATGCTACATTCTGTCTTTTGCATCAATATAGTTTTGATACGCAATTCTGTTTTTATGGAAAATGTTTGCTGCAGTAAGTTACAGGTCCAAGTCAAATGTGTGAAAACAATCACCTAAAGAATTTATAGTAGTATAATTTGTGTATTCCAATGTCATTTACGAAAGAAAAATATCATTTAATACTCTCACTTTTGCTTGGCATTTTTTGACTTTTCAGAAATAATAAATAAAGTGCATAATTTATCATGATACACATATTAATTGATGCATATTTTATTGGATTTGAGAAAATGATTTGAAATGAGTAATAAATACTGTGGGTATAACAGGAAAAAAAAATTGTCTTCTCTTAACATGCATAAAGTGAAAAGTAAAAATGAAAATCTATTTTTAGTATACATGTCAAACAAAAGTGAACGGAGGAGACGGCAAATTGCTAAATGGCAATAGTTACAAAATTCTTCAATTACTCTTTTTGCATAACAAAAACACTGGTCTCTCTTGTAAGTATTGGGTCTATACTTCACCACCTATATTCCCACCTAATTCCCAAAGGTATTTATCATGTCTATAATCCTAACTACCTTAACATATATAGTTCCCTTACTGGAAACACAGAATTTTTAAGTATTCATTAAAAATTTGAGGATTGGATAATAGTCTACTGAGATAATTTATAGAGTTTCTTTCCAAAAATGAATTGCACGAAAATGACACGATAAAATTGTAAAAAGATTTGGCAAGGGAAATTACAAGATAGTAAGTTTTATGACAGGAATGTAAGAATTATGATTTGATCATCAATAAAACAATTTTCATTTTTTTCCCCTACCTCAGTCCCCTTTCTTCTTCTTTTTTCTATCTCACACCCCTTCTTAGTTGCGGATCTAAAATCATCGTTAATGAATTCTGAAATAAATATTAACTTTGTTTGTACTTGTTTTTCACGTATAAGTTGAGCAGGAAGCTAGTAGATTGCGGATACTGAATGATTCTAAAACTAAAAAAGATATTTTTATGTATGTATATTCAAACAAATAATATATTTTTCTCATATCAGCGTTGTATTCTATTTCTTAGTTGTTCAACACTTGTGACACCCGTTCTTGGGATAGTTTGCATTAAATTTCGCATTCTTACTTCATTATTTATTTGATAAATCCTCAGATTGGGTTGTGTTTTATGCTCGTTGGTTCGTCTAGCAAGTTGGGTTAGCTCTCATAACGACTCGGTGAAGTTTGGGTCGTATTAAGATATTTGGTGCAGTATAAGTTACACGTCCAAGTCAAATGTGTGTGAAAACAACCACCTAAAGATTACATCAGTAGTGTAGCATTTATAGATAGTTATATCCCTCTTTTGGTAGTTATAGGTATATAGTCATATCCCTCTTCTGGTAGTAACTAAGTAATTATGTACATTTAATTGGGTGTGTAGTAATGACCTCATTAGTATAATATCTTAGGAGCAGATATATATCCATAATTCCAAAAGGTATCTCATGTCAGTAATCCTAACTACCTTACCAGAAATAGTCTCCCAATCTGGAGACACAAAATTTAATAATTATTTGTAAATTTAAATGTAATATTTGTTTTTAATCTTGGAAAAGACCTCTTAATAAATATAATCCGGTATGCTAAGAAAATATTTAAAATCTCTATTTTTAGCGTTTAAAAAGGTACATAAGATATTGTAATTATATATTTTGGCTAATGGAGCCCATCTCACATAAGTATAAACATCTTTGCAAAGTGTAGACTTTGTTGGCAATATTCTTTGGGATCCAAAAATATTGCATTGTGTGGTAGACATCATTTGCACAAGTTGTATCTCTTCTTTTACACCTAAGAGGCCAAGACATTTTTTGTCTATAAAAGGGAAAATCATTAGTTCATTTTAGATACACCAACAAGATTTGAGTCTACATTTCTTGTTTCTTCCTTTCCTCCTTTATTAAGAGTGTGTTGTATGAGAATTAGTGCTGGGAAGCATTTGTGTGAACCCTTTCTTTGGAGTGATCTTGTGAGGTTATTCTCTTAGGGTATTTGAAATTAATTAGAGTATTTACTCTAATTTTGTACTCTTATTGTTATAGTGAAATTGCTCCTCTCCGCTTGTGGACGTAAGTCACACTGACCGAACCACGTTAAATTGGTGTCTTCTTTATCTGCTTTAATTATCGTTGTTATCAAATTTCATTGTCTTTGTTATTGTCATTATACCGTTGTTTGGCTAAATTCCACACTACCCGGGTTTCCGATCCTAACAAATTGGTATCAGAGCCGGATCTAACCGGGTTAGTTTTTAATAGCCAAAATGACTCTAACAAAGACCTATGTTAAAAAATTTGACCGAAGTGCAAACTTCAGAATGTGGCAATTAAAGATGGAAGCTATCCTAATTAAGGATGGCTTAGACTTGGCATTGCAAGAAAAGGAGAAGAAGCCGGATAAAATAATAGATGAGGAGTTTGCCGTCATAGACAAAATAGCAAAAGCAAGTATCATTTTAAATCTCTCAAATGAGGTTTTACGTAAAGTTTCTGGAGAAACCACAACCAAAGGCATGTAGGAAAAATTAAAAACCTTATATATGAAGAGGACGGTGAAAAATAGACTTTACCTGAAGTAGAAGCTTTATACAATTCGTATGGGTGAAGGTACCTCTATTCTCTCGCATCTTGACACCTTTGATTCAATTCTTATGGATTTGAGTAATTAGATGCTTAAATTAAAGATGAGCATCAAGTTGTGTTACTGCTTTGTTCTCTTCCCCATCTTTTAAGCATATAAAAGATACTATACTTTATGCAATGGATAATATCTCTTATAAGGATATTAATTCTATCTTAAAATCGAAAGAACATATAGATAGTGATATTATTGGGGAAGCTAGTGGAACTCAAGTGGAAGTTAGCTTGTTTGTTAGGGGCAAATACGACTCCATATCCATATACAATAATTTAGAGTGTCGTTATTGTTATAAGAAGGGTCACATTATCTCTGAATGCTATAAACTGAAAAATAAAGAAAAACATAAAGAAAGAAAAAATGAGCACAAAAATACTGACACCGCCGAAGCTAGTGTAGCAACTGATGAGATTGAGAAAACTATATTTTTAGAAACCGAAACTAGTTTCAGATCAAACAATTAGTGAATTTTAGATTCCGATTGTTCATATCATATGTGTTCTAGCAGGGACTTATTTTCTACATATGATTCAGTTGCAGGTGGAGTTGTCCAATTGGGTAACAATGTTACTTGTAACGTTATTGACAAAGGTACAATTCTGATCAGAATGCACGATGGTATGGTAAGAACTTTCACCGATGTTAGATGTGTTCCTGAGTTGAAGAAAAATCTCATATCTTTGGGCACTTTAGAATCCTTTGGGTGCAAATTTACTGGTGAAGGTGGAGTTCTGAAAAATTTTCAAGGTACTCTTGTGATCATGAAAGCACACAGATCTGGTTCGTTGTATACTCTATTGGGCTCCAGTGTTATAGGCCATACTACAGTTTCGACATCAGACAACTTGTCTGATTTTGATGGCATTAAAGTTTGACATATGCCCATTGGAGCTTTTGCGCAGAAGGTGGAACAATCTTACTATATCAGCCAAAATTAGGCCAAGGTGGAGATTTATAATTATGGCCAATATTTTGGCTAATGGAGTTCATATCACATAAGCATAAGCATCTTTGCAAAGTGTAGACTTTGTTGGCAATATTATTTGGGATCCAAAAATATTGCATTGTGTGGTAGACATCATTTGCACAAGTTGTATCTCTTCTTTTACACCTAAGATGCCAAAACTTTTTTGCCTATAAAAGGGAAGGCCATTAGTTCATTTTAGATACACCAACAAGACTTGAGTCTTCATTTTTTATTTCTTCCTTTTCTCCTTTATTAAGAGTATTTTGTATGAGAATTAGTGTTGGCAAGCACTTGTGTGAACCCTTTCTTTGGAGTGATCTTGTGGGGTTATTCTCTTAGGGTATTTGAAATTAATTAGAGTGTTTACTCTAATTTTGTACTCTCTTTTGTACTCTTATTGTTATAGTGAAATTGCTCCTCTCCGCTTGTGGACGTATGTCACACTGATCGAACCACGTTAAATTGGTGTCTTCTTTATCTGCTTTAATTGTCGTTGTTATCAACTTCCATTGGCTTTGTTATTGTCATTATACCGTTGTTTGGCTAAATTCCACACTACCCGGGTTCCCGATCCTAACGGATATTAATATTAATCCTTCAAATAGTTCTTTCATCAAAGGAAATGGGATTTTCAATGATGATCCGTGGCGACCATTTTAGTCGCCACTACAAGTAGCGACCATTTTAATCGCACTAACGAAGCGATCTAGACTTTCAGGAGTCGGCCTATCGTTTTGTGGCGACGTTTAGCGGCGACATTTTATGTCGCCACAAAAGTAGTATTATTGTAAACTTCTTATCTTGTGGACGTTGTGGTGTTTTCTTCCTGAATTATCCCATCTTTGATTTTCAAAAGATATAACAATAAGTATACGAATTAATTTTCACGCTCTTATCATTTTATAACCGCACTCCGGGTGTAATTGAGGATTGAATGACAGTTTATTGAGATAAGTTAAAAAGTTTCTTTCAAAAAATGTTGTACTTGAAAATGACACGATAAAATTGCAAAGGAGATCAATATTACCATGGAAATTTAAAAAGATTAGTAAGTTCGAGATAGGAATGTAGAATTAAAAACATGATCATCAATACGGCAACTTTAATTCCTTTTTCCTAATATCTCAATCGTTCTCAATTGCGGATCTAATTATAAATTTCGATGCCAATAAATTTTGAAATAAATATTTTTGACTCTATCGGTACTTATTTTTTCACGTATATAAGTTGAGCAGCAAGCCAAATGAACATACTCTCTATTTGTTACTCCCAGGACGGCTCAATGAATCTCGTGGCATAAGGCGAAATCATATTTAGAGGCCCTTAAAAATAAATTTATAATATTTACACTAACAATAAAAAAAAAATTTAAATAACAAATAATCATTTAAGACCGGAAAAAAATCAAAAAAAAGGGCGAAGAGGACAAAAATTATAGTGGTGGACTATCAGGTCCAAAACTCAAAGTGAAAATTTTGATTTGGCTATCATCACAAAAAAAGAAGAAGAAATAAATGTACATAACATAATAGTTTAAATTTTGAGCATTGACGGTGACAAAAATATTTACTCCTTTTGATCAATTTAAATGATGATTGAAGTTCATTCTATTAAGTAGCACTTATTGGTGAATATCTAAAATAAATTATAAATAACCTGATATAATATATCGAATTACACTAAAAAATAATCAGTGCATGACAGCATGAATGCTTTTGTGTTCATTCAGTTTTAGAGAATATTGTAAAAGATATTCATTATGTTGTCGATATATATAACTTAATTACTATATAAAAAGAAAAAAATTAAAATTGAAAAGTGAAGCAAATATACTAATTAACGAGGGAAACAATTATTATAATTTATAAATTTATTGGTATAAAATAACCTCAATCAAGTAACAAAAAAATATATTGTAGCACTTTTCTTTATACTAATTATTTATATAAATTATATAGTATATAGTAAAAATAATAATAAAAATTTAAAATAAATTTGAGGCCTTCAAATTTTGGAGGTCTAAGGCAATGGTCTCACTGCCCAAAGCCTACCATTTCAACCAATAATAAGACCAAATTGTTTTCTTCTAAACAAGAAAAAAAAAATTAATAATAGTAACATTATTCTCTAGCCGAATATATGTGCGTGCAGCCATTCTAAAAAATGTTAGGCGGCATACGCTATATTATCACAAACAATTATATTATTCTGCTGTTGGAGTAAAATTCTTAGCTAGCGTTTGACCATAGATTTCTAAATTTATTTTGAAAAATATAATTTGGGTGAAGTTTGGTTTGAAGATGAAAATGTGTTCGGACATCAGTTTTCAAAACATATTTCCCAAATTTATTTTGAAAAAATATGAAACATGACTTATACCCACAAGTTCTAAAAACTATCACAAATATCCAACAGTACCATTATCAATAATATTCATTATATTATCGCAAACCATAGTTTTGAAAATAAATAAATTTGATACAAAATTATCACTTTTATAATGAACTACATGATACACTATCAGATAACCGAGAAGACGAAGCAACATTATTACAAAATAATAAATGGTGGGCTCTTTTATAAAATACAAAAGATTGGGGTAATTTTTTAAAAATATAATAGTGATATTTTGGCTCAAAACCAGTTATTGAGCTGGTTTTGGGATTTGAAATTTTACCAAAATGTAGGCAAAATCTATGGCCAAATATGTGTTTGCCAAATAAAATCCAAATTTATTTTGACAAAATTTATGGCCAAACGGGTCCTTAGTTTTGAGCGGTAAGTTTTTGTAGTTCTAAAAACTATTTCTTGTTCTTGTTTTCCTTGCTACATTAGCAAAACACGGGTTTTCTCTCTTCAACAGCAATAACTAAGATTGGAAAGCAGGGGCGGAACTATAGTTGGACAAAGTAACTTTTCATTGGACTTTATATTTATATTAAAAAAATATTAAATATATATAAATATTTAATCGTAAACCTAATATAAGTAAAACGATGCATATATTTACTGTAAGTTTCAGTCATAAACTTCAAATCCGGTTCCGCCTCTGAGTTGAAGCATTGTTATACTAAGAAGATGATTGAAAAGGAATATTGTGCTATATTTTTGACAAAGAACCAGTCATGATTCTGGCAAATTAAATTACTTCATTTGTGCTATATTTTTGTCATTTCTCGTCACTTCATCAAAAAAACAAAAAGAAAAAAACAGCTTGAACTTTCTAAAATTCGATAAATCCAAAAAAAAAAAAGGGGGGGGGGGGGGGGAAAGCATAACTGGGCTACTAGCTAGTGACGATAACATTTGGTTTTATTAGTATATGAAGAATTAACCTAAATAGTCATTCACCCAATTGCTTAACTATAAATGGTGAATATCTAATATGTGTATAGTTAATATCTGTCACGACCCCAAATTTCCTCCGTAGGATGTCGTGATGACACCTAGTCTCTAATACTAGGTAAGCCTATCAATGCGGAATAAAAATAGAAATTTGAAACTTTAAATAATTGCAACTCCCAAAACCTGGTAGAAATAAGTCATTAAGAATTTATCCTCAATGTCTCTATATATATCAAGGTCTAAAGAAAATAAGGAAGCAACATAATAATGATAGAAGGGGACTCCGGAGTCTGCAGACGCTGTCAGATATACCTCGAAGTCTCCGTGTACAGGTAACTCACTGATGTCGGGGCTGGTAAGGAGTGCTTGGATCTGCCCAAAAAGATGTGCAGAAGCGTAGTATGAGTACACCACAACGATACCCAGTAAGTGCCAAGCCTAACCTCGATAGAGTAGTGACGAGGTCAGGTCAGGCCCTACTGAAAAATAATAATTTCATGGTAAAATGTTTAACAATATAATAAAATAAAATGACAATGAAAATGAATCAAGTAGCATGTCACCATTTAATTAAACAAAATAATGGCAAATAATATCTCGTGGAATCAAAACAGAATTTCCTTTCAACTTTAAGAAAATCACAACAAATAATCAAAAGCAACTGCAACCATAAATCAATATCAACAAGGACACTCACGAGGTACTGCCTCGTAGTCCCAAATCATAAATATAAATTCACAATATCTCATTTCTTTATCTCACCGCGGGAGCCTTCACTATTTATTTTAAAGAAAATATTTTTCCCGAAATAGCATCCCGCGTTTTAGCCATCCTTATCACACCGCATGACTTCTAGTAGTTTCCCCTACTAGTCACGCGTATCAAGCCATACTTATCTCACCGCATGTCTTTCAACACCCAGACCTTATACCACCGCATGCGTATCAATATCACAATATATCACAATTTGTACCTCAAATACTCAAATAATTTAACTTGCCAAAATAATTCAACAACAATGTATTCCACAATAAAGAGATCACGGCTCCTGCCAAAATATATCATCAATAATAATTTTCCACAATAAAGAGCTCACGACTCCATCACAATGAGTACGAAAATCTTACAAAAATATTCAGGAATAAATAATTTCGCAAAATAATATTTCAAAATCTTTAATACCTTGCTTCAATACCAAATTTAAAATGTCAAATACTTCATATTAATAATATTTATTTTAAAGAAAATCAACCTTCAAATAATGCACAGAATAAAATAAACCAAGTTTCAACTAAATATGTAAAATAATTAGCCGGAAAAAGGTCAAGCAAGTTTAAAGTATATAAATCAAATCAATGATGGATAATATAACAAGATTTAATAATTTAATTAATATGCAACAATGATCTACATAATTTAAAAATATAATCCTTCACATTTAGCCCGTGTACACACTCATCACCTCATGTACACGACTTTCATCACATTACAATTAATACCAATCCTAGGAAACATTTCCCTCATACAAAGTTAGACAAGTCACTTATCTCGACTTGCTCTAATTTAACCAAGTAGTATGCCTTTTCCTCGATTTTCTGACTCCGATTGACTCGTATCTAGTCATAATTAATTCGATACAGTCAACAAAAATTATAGGAATTAATTTCATAAGAAAATACTATATTTTTCAATAAAATCCGGAATTAGCTCAAAAATCGCATGTGGGGCGCATGTCTCGGAATCCGACGAAACTTACAAAATACGATAACCCATTCAATTATAAGTCCAACCATACCAGTTTCACTCAAATCCGACTCCGAATCGACACTGAAATCTCAAAAATTCATTTTTATGAGATTTCTAAAATTTTCCCAAATTTCCATCTCAATACACTAATTAAATGGTGAAAACAATGATATATTCGTGTATATTGACCAAATCCGAGTTAGAATCACTTTCCCAAATATTTTTCCTTGAAAATCTGTCAAATATCGCTTATGCTCAAGCTCAAGTTCGTCAAAAATGGTAAATGGGACGAAATCCCCAGTTTTATAAACTTACAGATTTACCCAGGCTGCCTTCGATCCTGGACCTCGATCATGCATATGGTCATGTACCCCGGTCCTGGACCCCGATTTTGACAGATAAAGGAAAAAATCAGATCAGCCAAAAACCAGCAAACTCACTTCAGCAGTCTCCCAACTTCAATTCTTGATTCGTTAACCATCCGAAACTTACCCGAGGCCCCCCGGGACCTCAACCAAATAAACCCACAAGTTCTAAAACATCATACGAACTTATTTAAAACCTCAAATAACATCAAACAACACTAAAATCACAAATCACACCCCAATTCAAGCTTAATGAAACTTAAGAATTTCCAACTTCTACATTCGATGTCGAAACCTATCAAATGAATTTCGATTGACCTCAAATTTTGCACACAAGTCATAAATGATATAACGGAGCTGTAAAAATTTTCAGAACTGGATTCCGACCCCGGTCAAACTTTCAAACTTAAATTCCTATTTTAGCCACTTCAAGCCTAATTTCACTACGGAGTTTCAAATAAAATTCTGATCACGCTCCTAAGTCCAAAATCACTATACGGAGCTGTTGGAATCATCAAAATTCTATTCTGGGGTCGTTTGCACATAATTCGATATCCGATCACTATTTGACTTAAGCTTTTAAAACCTTTTATTTTTCATCAAAATTTCATATCTCGGGCTAGGGACCTCGAAATTTGATTTCGGGCATACACCCAAGTCCCAAATCACGATACGGACGTACCGAAACTGTTAAAATATTGATCCGAGTCCGTTTGCTCAAAATATTGACCCAAGTCAACTCAATTGAGTTTTAAAACTCTAATTCACGCTTTAATCCATTTTTCACATAAAAATTTTCTGAAAAATTTTTCGGACTGTGCACGCAAGTCGAGTAATGATAAATAGTGATTTTCGAAGTTTTAGAACACATAATTAATTATTAACTTTAAAGATGACATTTTGGGTCATCACAACATCAAACACACAACTGAAACATTACAAGATTAGAATATATTTAACTATGTTTTTATTTTCTTGAGTAAATTGGCCTTTATTTCAATATTCAAATTTTTATTTTTCTTATAGAGGTTACATTAACATAATTAATCTTCACCACTACAATTTTATGACCTAGATTTATCATTAATTTGAGCAAACCTTAGATGGACGTTCATGTGGAAATTATTTACTCTTCCTTGTGCATACACCGAATTAATAGTTGCGCAATATGTGACTTTTTTCTAAGGTTTCAATTATTATTCAATCATATGATAAATTAATATACTTTGGTGTATACATAATTTTATGTCTAAGGATCCGTTTGGCCATATTATTTTTTCTTTTTTCGGAAATTTTTTATTTTTTTCAGAATCAGTGTTTGGTCATGAAAATTTTAAATTTCATTTGAAGTTGAATTTCAGAATTTTTCGAAAATTTAAAAAAATTCTAAAAAGCTGTTTTTAAAAAACATTCACTTCAAATCACTCACAAAAATTCAAAAACAACTCCAAATTGTATTCATGTCCAAACATAACTCTAATTTTCAAATATCAATTTCACTTGAAAGGAAATTTCACCTTTTTCTAGAATTTCACAACTCTTATGTCAAAACACCCACTAAATCTCTTATCACCCGTTGTCTGTTGACTTGTCATAGAAGGTCGACAAAACATATCTTCTTCATCTTGTTGGGCGTGTGAACAAAGTCTCACATGAAAAATAGAAAAGTAAAAAAGAAATTAATTATAAGTAATTGGATACTCTTAATGGCGTACGCCTTTTTGGGAAAAATCATACGTTTGACCCAAAACGGACAATATAACACAAGGTTATGAGTATCTTCAGGCTATTTTAAACCAAAATGTGGTATCAAAGTTAATGATTTGGCAAAATTATGGAGATGGTGGAGTGTGGCGTTGGGGCTCGGCTTAATACCTTTGCTCGTCTAAGGGGTTTACGACTTTTACTTGTAGCTTGAAAGACACATACACAACCTTTTCTCTAGGCTTTGGTGACCATAAAATACTCGGATCATGTGGGTGACACATAGTTAACCTTCAAATTGGCCCATAAATGGTGATGGGTCATATGGAACTTAGTTCAAGGGGAAAAATTGTTGGGTGTGGGACAAATTGAAAAGAAAAAAGAAGCAACTTATAAGGAGTTGGATACTCTCAATAATGTGAGACTTTTTGGAGGAAATCGTGGGGGCTTGATCAAAACGGGATGATATCATACAAGGTTAAAAATATCTTCGGACCATTTTAACCCAACACATCTTCCCTTTACGGCACCACTATTTTCTCCTACTATTAAATAAAACTAAAAAAAATTATTTTCTATTGATATATATTTGAAAGAAAGGGATCTTCGTGGTTGGCAGCCAGTGACCATGTGTAATAAAAATGCAGATTGTCAATACTAATTATGCCTCCTAAACAAAAGAAAACTTATCAAGTTAAAATTAACCAAAGAGTCATGGACCTTACAAATTTTGATGTTCAAAGTTGTCACGACCCGGAATTATCACCGTCGGGATCGTGATAACGCCTAACATTTCACTTGCTAGGCAAGCTAACGTTAGAGAATCATTAAACTAAATTTTTATTTCCATTCAATAACTAATAATAATTAGCTAATATGAAATATAATAAGTGCAGGATAATATAAAAACTGCCTTAATTACTACCACCCGGATCTGGAGTCACAATTCACGAGCATTCTAGAATTTACTACAAGTAATAGTCTGAAAGAAATACAACTGTCTGAATGAAAGAATCAGTAGAACAAAAAAGATAGACGGGGACTTCAAGGTCTGTGGACGCCGACAGATCTACCTTGAGTCTCCGGAAAATGGTCCAATAGCAAAATCTCGATCAACCCAAGCCGGTACCAAAATCTGCACAGAAAGTGCAGAGTGCAGTATCAGTACAACCGACCCCATGTACTGGTAAGTGTCTAGCCTAATCTCGACGAAATAGTGACGAGGCTAAGGCAAGGCACCTACAAATCAACCTGAACAGTTTAACAATGTATATACCAATAACAGTAATGAAGAATTAGATAGGAGATATCGGGAGGGAAACATATGCTGGGAGGAAATACGAGATAAAAAACTACTGCAGAATGATAACTGGAACAACCAATATATTATAAATCAACAGGAACACGAATACAGTAAAGGAAAAATGCACGGCATCACCCTTCGTGCTTTTACTCTCAATCTCACCATAAATCAATAGAAATAGCACGACATCACCCTTCGTGCATTAACTCTCATAATATGGCACGGCATCACCCTTCGTGCATTAACACTCACAGTATGGCACGGCATCACCCTTCGTACATTAACACTCACAATATGGCACGGCATCACCCTTCGTGCATTAACACTCACAATATGGCACGGCATTACCCTTTGTGCATTAACACTCTCCTTTACCATAATGCAATGCATAAATAACAACAGGGAGATAGAATAACAAGTACAAGCCTTACTTCAACATTTGGTTCCACAATATCAATCTAAACTTTGAAATAAATTCTCAATTATCACCAGAAAATCCGTAAACATGATAAGAACGACCAATTTAACAACACTAGTACAAACACGTAGCAATTGGGCATATGAAAGAGACAATATAAGTAAAATGGAAGAAACATGAAAAATAAGTAAATTGGCGGCGCATAAGTATTCGTCACCTCACATAGACGCCACTCACATGAATTTCACATAATAACTAGTCTAAGGTTCCTAATTCCCTCAAGTCAGGGTTAGACAAAACACTTACCTCGCTCTGAAGGCCACTTAATTCTCAATCATAGCTTTTCCTCTAGAATTCGCTTCCAAACCACTCGTATCTATTCAAAAATGACTCAACAATATCAAATATTGCTAAAGGAATTAATTATATTGCATAAATTAAACTTTCCAAATTTTCCTCCAAAAAGTCAAAAATCGACCCCGGGCTCGCTTGGTCAAAACCCGAGGTTCGGACCAAAATCCATTTACCCATTCACCCCCGAGCCCGGATATATAATTGGTTTTGGAATTTGACCTCAAATTGAGGTTTAAATTCCTAAATTTCTGAAATTCCTAGTTTCTACCCAAACCCCTAATTCTACTATGAAAACTCTAGATTTTAGGTTGATAATTCATAAAATGTAATGGGTAATTGAAAGAAAATGGTTTAAAATCACTTACCAACAATTTGGGGAAGAAAATAACTCTTGAAAATCGCCTCTAGTCCGTTTGATTTTTGAGAAAATGAAATAAATGGCCAATTCCCGTTTTTGGATTTTGTTAAGTGCTGGGCGACAGTGTTCATCGCGTTCGCGAAGGGTATAGGTTGCCAAGCTTTTGCGTTCACGAGACCTTGTTCGCGTTCGCGTACGCTACTCCCCCTGGCCTTCGTGTTCGCGAGACATTGCTCGCATTCGCGATGCAGGAAAGACTGACTCTCCCCCCCCCCCCAATGCCTAACACTACGCATTTGCGATGAGCTTGTCGCGTTCGCGAAGGATAACGCCCCCCATCGCTTCGCGTTCGCGAAGAAGAAAATATCGGCCTCATTAGTTTACTCTTCGCGTTCGCGGGAGTACCTTCGCGAACGCGAAGAAGGACATGCCAGAACACTTACTGCAGCAAAATACCAGATTTTTCCAAGTCCAAAACAGCCCGTGACCTATCCGAAACTCACCCGAGCCCTCGGGGCTCCAAACCAAACATGCACACAAGTCTAAAAATATCATACGAACTTCCTCAAGCGATCAAATGGCCAAAATAACACCTAGAACTACGAATTTAGTACCAAATCAAATGAAATTCTCAAGAACACTTTAAAATTTCTAACTTCTCAACTGGACGTCCAAATCACATCAAATTTATTCCGTTTCTCACCAAATTTCACAGACAAGTCTTAAATATTATATTGGACCTATACCGGGATCCGAAACCAAAATACGGACCCGGTATCAACAAGGCCAAACATCAACCAATTCATGAAAATAATTAATTTTTAGACTTTTAATTTTCATCAAAAATTCATAACTCGAGCTAGGGACCTCTGAATTCGATTCCGGGCATACGCCTAGGTCCTATAATTCAATACGGACCCACCAGGACCGTCAAATTACGGATCCGGGTCCATTTACCAAAAATGTTGACTGAAGTCAACTAAAATCAATTTTTAAGGCAAAAATTATTATTTTCATCAATTTTCAACATAAAAGTTTTCCGGAAACACGCCCAGACTGCGCACGTAAATCGAGGAGGGTAAAAATGAGAATATTTAAAGCTTAAGAGTGCAGATTCGAGTTCTAAAACATAAGATGACCTTTTGGTTCATCACATTCTCCATCTCTAAAACAATCGTTCGTCCTCGAACGGACATAGAAAAGTACCTGACCTGGTAAAAAGGTAGGGATATATATTCCGCATATCGGACTCGGACTCCCAAGTAGCTACCTCAACAGGTTGACCTCTCCACTGCACTCGAACTGAAGGGTAACTCTTTGATCTCATCTGGCGAACTTGTCGGGCTAGAATAGCCACCGAATCCTCCTCGTAAGTCAAATCCTTGTCCAACTGGACAGAGCTGAAATCTAACACATGGGACGGATCGCCGTGATACTTTCGAAGCATGGACACATGGAATACCGGATGAACAACTGCTAAACTAGGTGGAAACGCAAGCCTGTAAGCCACCTCTCCCACCCTCATTACACCTTTCATGGGTGATACCCGAAGCAACACTCTCTTCCCGACCATGAATGCAACATCACGAACTATGCGGTCGGCATAACTCTTCTGCCTGGACTGAGCTGTGCGAAGTCGATCCTGAATAATCTTGACTTTATCCAAGGCATCATGTACTAAGTCTGTGCCCAACAACCAAGCCTCTCCCGGCTCAAACCACCCAACTGGCGACCGGCACCGCCTACCATATAATGCCTCATAGGGAGCCATCTGAATGCTCGACTGGTAGTTGTTGTTGTAGGCAAACTCCGAAGGGGCAAGAACTGATCCCACGACCCTCTGAAGTCTATAACACATGCGCGGAGCATATCCTCTAAGATCTGAATAGTGCACTCGGACTGCCTGTCCGTATGAGGATGAAATGATGTGCTCAACTCAAACCGCGTACCCAACTCACATTGTACTGCCCTCCATAAGTGTGACATGAATTGCGTACCTCGATCAGAAATGATAGACACGGGCACACCGTGAAGACGGACGATCTCACTAATGTAAATCTCTGCCAACCGCTCCGAAGAATAGGTAACTGCCACAGGAATGAGTGAACTGACTTGGTCAGCCTGTCCACAATGACCCATACTGCATCAAACTTCCTCTGAGTCCGTGGGAGTCCAACAACAAAATCCATAGTGATACGCTCCCACTTCCACTCAAGAATCTCTAACATCTGAAGTAAACCACTAGGTCTCTGATGCTCACACTTTACCTACTAGCAATTTAGGCACCGAGCTACATATGCAACTATGTCTTTCTTCATCCTCCTCTACCAATAATGCTGCCGCAAGTCCTGATACATATTGGAGGCGCCCGGATGAATAGAATACCGGGAACTGTGGGCCTCCTCAAGAATCAACTCACGAAGTCCATCCACATTAGGCACACAAATACGACCATGCATCCTCAAAAGTCTG
Source organism: Nicotiana tabacum (assembly GCF_000715075.1). Classification (NCBI taxonomy): domain Eukaryota; kingdom Viridiplantae; phylum Streptophyta; class Magnoliopsida; order Solanales; family Solanaceae; genus Nicotiana; species Nicotiana tabacum. Next base: position 137,532,894 of record NC_134102.1, read on the forward strand.
TCATCTCCAACAGTAACCTGCTTGGCACCACCGTGTCGCATTGTGTCTCTAAGGACAAGTAAATGAGGATCGTCATCCTGCCGATCTCTGATTCACTCAAACAAAGAAGACCGGGCAACTGTACAAGCTAGAACACGACTGGGCTCAGAAATATCCAACCTCACGAACTGATTGGCAAGGTCCTGGACATCCAATGCAAGCGGTCTCTCACCAACTGGAATATAAGCAAGGCTACCCATACTAGCTGACTTTCTACTCAAAGCATCGGCCACCACATTGGCCTTCCCGGGATGATACAATATGGTGATATCATAGTCTTTAAATAGCTCCAACCACCTTCTCTGCCTCAAATTGAGCTCCTTCTGCTTGAACAAATACTGCAAGCTCCGATGATCCGTGAATACCTCACATGGCACGCCGTAAAGATAGTGCCTCTAAATCTTCAGCGCGTGAACAATGGCTGCCAGCTCTAGATCATGAACAGGATAATTCTTCTCATGAACCTTCAACTGCCGCGAAGCATATGCAATAACCTTGCCACCCTGCATCAATACTGCACTCAGACCAATACGAGATACGTCACAATATACTGTATAAGATCCTGAACCTGTGGGTAATACCAATATCGGTGTCGTAGTCAAAGCTGTCTTGAGTTTCTGAAAGCTCGCTTCACACTCGTCTGACCACCTGAACGGGGCACCCTTCTGGGTCAATCTAGTCAACGGGGCTGCTATGGATGAAAACCCCTCCACAAATCGACGGTAATAGCCCGCCAAACCCAGGAAACTACGGATCTCTGTAGCTGATGTGGGTCTAGGCCAGTTCTGAACTGCCTCAATCTTCTTAGGATCCACCTGAATACCCTCTACTGATACAACGTGACCCAAGAAAGCAACTGAACTCAACCAAAACTCACATTTTGAGAACTTAGCATATAACTGGCTGTCTCTCAGAGTCCGAAGAACAATCTGAAGGTGTTGTTCATGCTCCTCTCGGCTATGGGAGTAGACCAAGATGTCATCAATAAACACAATCACAAAGGAATCCAAGTAGGACTTGAACACCCGATTCATTAAATCCATGAATATTGTCGGGGCATTTGTCAGCCTAAATGACATAACTAGAAACTCATAAAGCCCATACCGAGTCTGAAAAGCTGTCTTAGGGATATCGGATGCCCTAATCCTCAACTGATGGTAGCCAGATCTCAAATCAATCTTCGAAAACACCTTGGCACCCTGAAGCTGATCAAATAAATCATCAATCCTCGGCAATGGATACTTGTTCTTGATGGTGACTTTGTTCAACTGCCGATAATCTATACACATCCTCATCGATCCATTTTTCTTCTTCACAAACAACACAGGTGCACCCCAAGGCGAGACACTAGGTCTAATGAAGACCTTATCAAGCAAATCTTGCAATTGTTCCTTCAATTCTTTCAACTCTGGCGGGGGCATGCGGTATGGCAGAATGAAAATGGGCTGAGTGCCCGGAGCCAAATCAATACAAAAATCAATATCCCTGTCGGGTGGCATCCCCGGTAGGTCTGCAGGAAACACCTATGGAAACTCACGAACAACCGGCACTAAATCCATGGAAGGAACCTCCGCACTAGAATCGTGGACATAAGCCAAATAAGTTAGACACCCTTTCTCGACCATATGCCGAGCCTTCACATAAGAGATAACCCTGCTGGTAGAATGGCCAAGAGTCCCTTTCCACTCTAATCGAGGCAACCCCTACAAGGTTAAGGTCATCGTCTTGACGTGACAATCTAATATAGCATGATAAGGTGACAGTCAATCCATACCTAGTATGACATCAAAATCAACCATGTCGAGAAGTAAAAGATCTACATGAGTCTCAAGACTCCCAATGGTGACCACACACAAACGATAAACACGATCTATAACAATAGCATCCCTCACTGGCGTGGACACATACACAGGAGCACTCAAAGAATCACGGGGCATAATCAAATATGAAGCAAAATAGGATGACACATAGGAGTAAGTAGACCCCAGATCAAATAGAACTGAAGTATCTCTACTGCAAACTGAAACAGTACTTGTGATAACAGCGTCAGATGACTCAGCCTCAGGTAGGGATGGGAATAAAATCCGAAAAACCGAATTCTGAACCGGACCGAATTAATTCGGTATTTCGGTATCAGTTTATTCGGTATTTTGGTCCTACTTCGGTATAAGATTTTTAGTTTTTCAGTATTTTGGTACAGTCCTCGGTATTGAAGTTTGGATATTTCGGTATACCGAAATACCGAATTATTTAAGTAAACCTTCCTTCACTGCCAGCCCAAGTTATTAATTTTCAGCCCAACATTACTAACTCGTTAGTTCTTACCCTTAGCCTGTAACCCACCGAGACTAAGCCCAACTCCCAACCTAACATTAGAAATTATTAGAAAAGTAAAGGAACTTCTCACATCTGTTGCTGTTATGCTCATTTATCACTTTATTAGAAATTTTCTAATGATGTGATTTCTAGTATAAATTATTAGAAGTAAAAAAATTAAGAAACTACTCACATTCTACTGTTATGCTCATGTAGTGATTTCTATTAGAAATTATTAGAAGAAGTGAAGGTATTGCTCACATTTTGTTGTTGTTATACTCATTATCACGTAATTAGGAATTTTTAATGAATTAGCTTAGCACTGTTTAGTTAACAAAGATATGGTACGATACCAAACTGTACCGAAACCGTACCGAACCAAACAAGAAAATACTGAACCGTACCGAATTATTTTAGTACGGTATTTGGTATTCAGAATTGATATACCGAATACCGAATCGAAATTTTCAAATACCGTATCGAAATACCGATGCCCACCCCTAGCCTTAGGCCTGGATGGGAAAGCATAACACTGGGGCTGGGCCCCACCACCCTGAACTACGTCCCTGGGATGGCCTCTAGCTGGCTGGTCTCCACCTCTAACGGCCTGACCTCCACCTCTAACAGTCTGGCCTCTACCTCTGGCTGCCTGACCCCTGCTTCTAGCTGGTTGAGCAGGTGGTGCAACAACTGGGGCCGGAACCATGGCACGAGAACTCTGATGTTGTGAGCTGCCCGTTGCCCGAGGGCAAAATCTAGCAATGTGCCTCGGATCACCACAAGTATAACATAACCTCGGATGATGTGACTACTGACCCTGAAACTGACCCTGTTGACCTAAGTAACCACCCTGATAACTCTAAAGTAGAGGTGCACTAATAGGAGCTGGTGGTGCAATGTAGGCTAGCTGGTCGAAATAATGCATATGAGGGCCACGACCACCTGAGGCACCGTGGGATGCCTGAAGTGCTGAATGAAACGGCCTGGGAGGATGGCCTCAACCAAAAGTACCCCTGCCTCTAGATGAGGCACCACTGAACTCACCGGATTGACGAGGTCTCTTGTTAGACCCCTGACCTCCCTGAGTAAGAACCATCTCGACTCGTCTGGCAACATTGGAAGCCGCCTGAAAAGAAATCTCACTCCCAGTCTTTTTAATTAGCCATCTGCAATCTGATAGGCTGAGCAAGTCCGTCAATAAACCTCCTCACCCTCTCTCTGTGGGAAGCAGAATAATAGCATGACGGGCCAAATTCACGAAACAGGTCTCATACTGAGTAACAGTCATACCGCCCTGCTGGAGACGCTCAAACTGACGGTGACGCTCCTCTCTCAATGTGATAGGCAAAAACTTCTCTATGAAGAGCTGAGAGAACTGGTCCCAAGTAAGAGCAGGCGACCCAGCTGGTCTGGTCAACAAATAATCTCTCCACCATTTCTTGGCAGAACCAGTCATCAGAAATGCAGCAAAATCGACCCTATTGGTCTCCACTATACCCATGTTCCGTAGAACCTCGTGACAGCTGCCAAGATACTCCTGGGGATCCTCTGAAGTTGCACTACTGAAGTGAACTGGGAAGAGCTTGGTAAATCTGTCCAATCTCCACAAAGCCTCAGAAGACATAGCTGGCCCATCTCCGACCTGTGCCGAAACAACCGACTGAACTACTCCGACTGGCTGAGGTGATGGAGCCTGATACTGGGGAGCTATCTGCTCCGGAGCGGGAGTAGTGGGAGTTTGGACTTCTCCACCAGCCTGAGAGACTTCTGGTGCCATGGGAAATGCGCTAGTCTGGGCCACACTCTCCATAAGGCCCACCAAACGGACCAAAGCTTCCTGAAGTACTAGGGTGACAATGAACCCCTCCAGAACCTGAGCTGGTCCAGCAGGAACAGTCTGGGCTGGAACCTCTTCGTCAAGCTCTATCTGAGGCTCCACTGTTGGGGCTGCTGCTCGGGTTCTTGGCTGAGCCCTGCCCCTGCCTCGGCCTCTGGCACGGCCTCGGCCTCGACCTCTCCCCCGCGTAGGAGCTGCCACTGGAGGCTCTGGCTGCTGCTCAACTGAAGAAGCGGTACGTGTTCTCGCCATCTGCGAGAGAATAAGAGAAGAAGAGTTCAATCAGTATTGAGAAAACAACATCGCACGACAGAGGAGAATAGAAGTGAAATTTGTTCCTAAACTTCATAGCCTCTGAAATATAAGCACAGACGTCTCCGTACCGATACTCCATACTCTACTAAGCTTGCTCGTGAATCGTGAGACCTAGGCAACCTAGTGCTCTGATATCAACTTATCACAACCCGAAATTCCCACCGTCAGGACCGTGATGGCGCCTAACATTTCACTTGCTAGGCAAGCCAACGTAACCAAATCCTTATTTTCATTCAGTAAATAATAATAATTAGCTAAGATGAAATATAATAAGTGCGGGATAATATAAAAACTACCTTAATTACTATCACCAGAATCTGGAGTCAGAATTCACGAGTATTCTAGAATTTACTACAAGTAATAGTCTGAAAGAAATACAACTGTCTGAATGAAAGAATCAGTAGAACAGAAAAGATAGACGGGGACTTCAAGGTCTGTGGACGCTGACAGATCTATCTTGAGTCTCCGGATAACGATCCAATAGCAAAATCTCGATCAACCTGAGCCGGTACCAAAATTTGCATAGAAAGTGCAGAGTGCAGTATCAGTACAACCGACCCCATGTACTGGTAAGTGTCGAGCCTAACCTCGATGAAGTAGTGACGAGGCTAAGGTAAGGCACCTACAAATCAACCTGTACAGTTTAACAATGTATACACCAATAACAGTAATGAAGAATTAGACAGGAGATATCGGGAGGGGGAAATATGCTTGGGAAAAATACGAGATAAAGAACTACTGCAGAATGATAACTGGAACAACCAATATATTATAAATCAACAGGAACACAAATATAGTAAAAGAAAAATGCACGGCATCACCCTTCGTGCTTTTACTCTCAATCTCACCATAAATCAATAGAAACGACACGACATCACCCTTAGTGCATTAACTCTCATAATATGGCACGACATCACCCTTCGTGCATTAACACTCACAATATGGAACGGCATCACCCTTATTGCATTAACACTCACAATATGGCACGGCATCACCCTTCATGCATTAACACTCTCCCTTACCATAATGCAATGTATAAATAACAATAGGGAGATAGAATAACAAGTACAAGCCTTACTTCAACATTTGGTTCCACAATATCAATCTGAACTTTGAAATAAATTCTCAATTATCACCAGAAAATTCGTAAACAAGATAAGAACGACCAATTTAACAACACTAGTACAAACACGTAGCAATTAGGCATATGAAAGAGACAATATAAGAAAAATGGAAGAAACATGAAAAATAAGTAAATTGGCGGCGCATAAGTATTCGTCACCTCACATAGACACCACTAACATGAATTTCACATAATAACTAGTCTAAGGTTCCTAATTCCCTCAAGTCAGGGTTAGACACAACACTTACCTCGCTCTGAAGGCCACTTAATTCTCAATCACAACTTTTCCTCTAGAATTCGCTTCCAACTTTTCCCCAAATTTTCGAAATCCCTAATTTCTACCCAAACCCCTAATTCTACCATAAAAACTCTAGATTTTAGGTTGATAATTCATAAAATGTAATGGGTAATTGAAAGAAAATGGTTTAGAATCACTTACCAACACTTTGGGGAAGAAAATAACTCTTGAAAATCGCTTCTAGTCTGTTTGATTTTTGAGAAAATAAAATAAATGGCCAATTTTCATTTTTGGATTCTGTTAAGTGCTGGACGATAGTGTTCATTGCGTTCGCGAGAACACCGTCGCGTTCGCGTAGGCTACCCCCTGGCTTTCGCGTTCGCGAGATATTGCTCGCGTTCGCGATGAAGGAAAGACTGACTCTCCCCTCCCCCCCCCTCCCCGTGCCTAATACTACGCGTTCGCGAAGGGTAACGCCCCCCATCGCTTCACGTTCGCGAAGAAGAAAATTTCGGCGTCATCAGTTTACTCTTCGCGTTCGTGGGAGTACCTCCGCGAACGTGAAGAAGGACATGCGAGAACACCTACTGCAGCAAAATACCAGATTTTTCCAAGTCCAAAACATCCCGTGGCCTATCCGAAACTCACCCGAGACCTCGGGGCTCCAAACCAAACATGCACACAAGTCTAAAAATATCATACGAACTTGCTCAAGCGATCAAATGGCCAAAATAACACCTAGAACTACGAATTTAGCACCAAATCAAATGAAATTCTCAAGAACACTTTAAAATTTCTAACTTCTCAACTGGACGTCCAAATCATGTCAAATCAACTCCATTTCTCACCAAATTTCACAGACAAGTCTTAAATATTATATTGGACCTATACCAGACTCCAAAATTAAAATACGGACCCGGTATCAACAAGGCCAAACATCAACCAATTCATGAAAATAATTAATTTTTAGACTTTTAATTTTCATCAAAATTCATAACTCGATCTAGGGACCTCCGAATTCGATTTCAGGCATACGCCTAGGTCCTATAATTCAATACGGACCCACCGGGACCGTCAAAATATGAATCCGAGCCCATTTACCAAAAATATTGACTGAAGTCAACTAAAATCAATTTTTAAGGTAAAAATTCTTATTTTCATCAATTTTCAACATAAAAGTTTTTCGGAAACATGCCCGGACTGCGCACGCAAATCGAAGAGGGTAAAAATGAGATTTTTTAAAGCTTAAGAGTGCAGATTCGAGTTCTAAAATATAAGATTGCCTTTTGGGTCATCACAAAAGTACACAAAACACCAACTACTGCAAAGAATAAGAAGTTATAAATTTTTTGAATTGTATTGATCCATTCCAATACCATTTTGAACAACAACAAGGTAATCTTTTCCTTCCAAATTTTTAGAGACCTCTTGCTAGAATAAGCAAATTTTAAATATACATTTTGATAAGGTAATAAGCAATTTTAAATATATTTCCTCATATCCTTCTAGGAAGTAAACTCTAAAATATGCTCTTCTAATCTTTCAATGAATCACCGAGTCCAACGGCGAGCAATGAGAAAAAAAGTTAGAGATAAACTAAGTGTACGTGGAACATAATCAGTGAAAACATTTCAGATAGTATTTTACTCTTTGAGATTTCTTATGTATTCGGTTTAGAGCTCATGACTCTGCACTATCTGATTTTGGGAGTTTGAATTGTGTATCGTCGTTTTGGCGTATGTTGATTACTATATCCGCTATTTATGATAACTCAATCTTATTATATCATGTTTTGATGATTGAATGTTGTTAGTGTGATTGGCTTACCTAGTCTCAGAGGTTGTTAAGTATCATCACGACCTTTGGCGGAATTTTGGATCGTGACTTTTATGCTTAAGGTATTATTTTAATAAAATATAAAGCTTTTAAGCCTTTGAAATTTTTATTCAAATATTGTTCTTAGTGGTTATGTTTTAAGTTTACTTAATATAAATTAAAAATCTTATTTAAGACTTTAACTTTGTAATATTTTACTCGTTAAGGTTTGATGTTTAATTTATTTATTATAAATTAGAAGTTTCATAACATTCAAATAAAAATTATATCGTATTATATTTGTTAAATTATAAAATAAAAATAAAATTTCCAAACCCGACTTGACAGGGTATTTTTAAGCCCGACATGTTCTAGACCAAATTTAGCCCCCAAAGATCGGACTGATTGAGCCCGATACCAGACCAGTACCAAGACCGACCATGCTATTTTTTTCCAAGTTCGGTCCGCCACATTAACACCTTTGTTACATCCCGCATTTCGTACGTTAAAGTTTCGCCGTAAGTTAATCGACGTAAGCTCGGGAATGAGATTATTTTTAAGGTTATCAGTATTTATGTTATTTGTAACAAGTGATAAGTGAGTGCCGTGAAGATTAGAGGGTAAACAAATTAAATAATGAGTTTCGTTGAAGGTTGTCAATTTGGAATAAAATACGGTCCAAGCTATAATACCCAGTATTTATGAACTAGTACCGTACAAGGTACCTCATGACCATGATAGTAAGGTATATAAAGTATGTTAAAAGTGATTAGTATTTTAAGTAATTTGAGATAATTCTTAATTATGTGAATAATTAGTTAATTATTAATTTTTAGTGGGAGATTAACAAGATAATTAGAAATTTGTGGATAAATATTAGGGGGGAACACTACCCCCACGTGACAGCAAGTGAAAAATGGATCAAAACCCTAAATGGTGACTCTTTGGCTAGGTGGATAGGTGGCATAAGTAGGGGATGTTGGCAAATTATCCTTATTAACCGGGGCCCACAACCACTATGATAAGAGTAGGTTCAACGTGACTTACAATTCTTATGAATCCCTACAATGTGCAATGGATGGATATCTCTACAAAGTAATGGATGTAGCTTCAACAAAAATTCTTATGAACCCCTACAACGTGCAACGTGACTTACAATTCTAAGGGAGCCCGGTATAACCTTTCTCAAGAATATCATACAGATTTTTTCCTACTTCGATCTCGCCGTTACATGTTTTGTCGTGATTAACGTGTGTTAGAGGAATTGTCAAGAGAATCGGCTCGGGTATATTAAGGTTATCCCTTCTTTCCTTTTGGAATGATCCATATGATGCAACGAAACGAGAAAACACGCAACTTTCATAAATGACTCTATTCATAGAAGTACTAGGGGTGCCTATGTTATTGATTCCCCATGTGTCCTATTATTATATTATTTATTTATGGGTCTCAGAAAATACGTAAGTTGATAAAGTTTATCCGAAGGCATATTGATCTTATGACATTCCGAGAAATCTTATTAACTTACTTCTTATGCATTTCATTCATTTATATATGTACATTGACTCATGACCAGATGACGTTATACACGCGTATATTATATGTATATGAGATATGGGAAAAGGTTACGGCGTTATATACGCACCACCACCTGATCAGTTGGTATATGTTGATGATTTCGCCCACAGAGGCCGAGATGATATGATGGGATGCCCTCAGAGGCTTGATGATGTTATGTACACATATACCTATGCATGATACGACATTTATATGCACATGTATGACTTTATAAATATTTCAAGATTCACAAAGTTATTTAGACTTACAGGTGGATTCCTTTACTCCATGTTTCATTTATGTCTTTTATATACTGATTTTCATGCCTTACATACTCGGTACATTATTCGTACTGACCCCCTATTTCCCGGGGCCTACAGTTGCTTTGTTTGAAGTTAAAACAATGCAGAACAAAGGAGTAGAAACTCAAAAAATCGTATGAAAATCCTGAGAGGAAGGAGTGCAATGTATAGCCAAAGTTGAGCGTTTTCAGTTTTTTGGTGTATTTTCATTTTTCGTTCGTGTCTTTCTTCAACAGTTGCTGCACATATATATAGCAGCCAGCTTTGAAGATGAACGACCCTCCATCCTCCATGGTGGAGCATGCACTAGCTTGTTTGTGGAGCAAGCACTTGGCCATGGTGGGAAGAGCATTAGGCGGCTGCTATTGCAGCTGGTGGTCAATACACGGATTGAAAAATATCCGTTACAAATGCGGATAATCTTACGTTAATATTTACTATTAACAAATAAATTTGGTCCAAAAAATTAATCAATCAATCGATCATTTGACCAAATCCAAATCCAAATCCAAATCCGAAGCCGAAGCCGAAGCCGTAGCCGTAGCCGAAGCCGAGCCGAGTGAGCGACGACGACGACGGTGCGAGGCTTGCTTTCTTCTTAACTCTTTAAGAGCTACAAGAAGAGCAATTATATATATACCCACCAAAAATCTTTTCCTCTTCCAATATGGGACAATGTCTCATTGTCAAGAGGGGGAAACTTAAAATTTTACTCAAAAAATTCATTTTCCCTCCATTTTTCATTCACCCTCATTTTAAGACTATTTCATCTTAAATAACAAAAAACCTCAACAATCCCCCACATGAACGGGGAATGGCTATATCACGGAAGTATGCATGGAAAAACTGTGTGATTTGCAAGCAAGGATTAATTGCATCAGTGAAACTGGTATGGTTGGATTCGTAATTGAATGGGTTGTCGGATTTCATAACTTTCACCGGATTCCGAGATATGGGGCCCGCGGGCGAATTTTTAATTAATTTTGAAATTTTTATTAAAAATATAGTATTTCCTTATAGAATTTATTTCCTATAATTTTTAGTGATTGTATCGAATTATTTTGGCTAGATTTGAGCCAGACAGAGTTGGATAATCGTGGAAAAGGCAAAATTGTGGATTAAATTGGAGCAAGACGAGATAAGTCTCTTGTCTAACCTTGTGAGGGGGAAATTACCTCATATGCCATAGGGATTAAATTGAATAATTATTGCTAATTGCGGGGGCTACGTACGCACGCGGTGACGAGAGTCCGTGCGTAACTACTATTAATACTAAAGTCCGGGTAGTTTAGGATACAGAGCATGCCTTACTCGTGTAAATTATATTCTTTGATTTATTTATATTAATTGATATCTATATGAATATATTGTGAGTTGTTAGATAAAGATATTAAAGGATGGAAATCTCATAGGCTTGATTGTCTGTTTTAATCAATTAAGCAGGTGCAGGTAGACAGGCTGACGGTCCCCCTTTTTAGGATCCTTGATCAGCGAGAGTTGGTGTGCACCACTTGATCCGGAGCTGTTACTAATTTTGATACACTATTTTTGGTATGTAGATATGGGTACGATGGGGCCCAGTCCCGTCCTTTATACAGTTGTACACTCTATTAGAGGTCTGTAGACAGTCATGTATAGTTGGATAGTATGTGGCCTTGTCAGCTTCTAGTTTTGAATATATAGTTGTCTATAGTAGCCTTGCCAGCTCGTCCTACCGTATTCCGCATGTATATGTATATATATATCTTTTGGACATATTTTCCTCACGTATGTTATTCACGTGATTCAGCAGTTTATTGACAGATGTTATTCATGATAGTCGGAATTAATAGTCAGAAAGAGCATTTTTTTTTTCAATTTGTTTGGCGTTATTTCTTGTTTGTCAGTTGCAAAAAGTTTGGTATATTTTTGTACTTGGAAACATTAGTTTTAAATATCTCATTTTATCTTAATGAGACTTTTATAGTCATACAATTGCTATATCATATTTAAGACCACCGTCAGGAGTTCTTATGGTAAAAATAGTACAGGCTAGCCAGTTTTCGGACTGGTCATTCAAAAATAGTCAACGTTTGCCAAGTCATTGAAAAATAGCCACTATTTTGCTGCAACATAGACCGGTCCAGCATAATATACTGGAGTTCGGTGCACCTGTATATGAACTTCCAGCATATTATGCTGGAACTCCAACACGCGAAAAGTTCCAGCATAATATACTGGAGATTCGAGCACCTGTGTATGAACTTCCAGCACATTATACTGGACCGACATACTTTGCTGGAACTCCAGTATATTATGCTGGAGTTCTAGTATACTTACGTTGCGAACTCCATTATATTATGCTGGAGTTCCAGTATACTTACGTTGGAACTCCATTATATTATGCTGGAGTTCCAGTATACTTACGTTGGAACTCCATTATATTATGCTGGAGTATACTGGAACTCCAGTATAATATACTGGAGTATTTTTCGTATTTTGAACAGTGTTTTCGTTCAGATTTATCTTTACATGAAAAGTGATTAAATTTCGATTACTTTTGAAAGTGTAACTATTTTTGAATGACCACTTGTAAATCTGGCTATTTTTTAATTTTTCCCGTCCTTATGGCATGTTTAAAATCATAAATTTAGAAGTCTATTGTTTTTCTTACTTTAAGCAAAGTCAAACTATACCAATTAGATTAGAGAACATGGAGTGTCTTATAAAGTAGAGGCTGATTATAAAACACAGTTCAGAAACATGGATAAAATACTGAAAAGTTCTTAGCAAGGAGTCATCATTTTGTACAATCCTAAAGAAGTGGATAAACAATTTAAGACATTGAAAGTAAAGAGTAGAATCTGTTGTTAGGCTTATCATCCATATTTATAGTTTCTTTCCTATGTCTAGTTGTGCTATTACCAAGGAGTAGGGTGGCATGTGGGCCGGTCCGGGTCCTAAACGGGTCAAGTGGGCTAGTCTCGTGGGCCGTGGTTATGGTTTTGGTCCCGGGCCGGTCCTTAAATAAACGGGTTTAGCAGTCCCGGGCTAAACGATCTTTTTGTAGGAACCGACCCGGGATCGGGCCTACGAACTCATGGTCCCGGGCTAAACGAGTCGAGCCCGCAGGCTAAGTGAGCCCAATGGCTAAAAATTAATTCTTTTAAAAAAAAATTAAATAGTAGCAATTTTTTCAGAAATTGTAACAACCTCAATATTTTTTTACTATTTTTTTGGAATAAAGTAAGCAATAGTAGTAAGTATAGAAGAAAATTAGAGAGATTGATATTGATTTTGTAAGAAAATGAAAGAATGAAGAGGTATTTATAGTTGAAAATAGGGAAAAAGTATAATTATAAAAAGTTCAGGATTAAAACAAAGTTGGGGGGTTAAATGGCTATTTTCTAAATAGCCAACAACTATTTTTTAAAGCCCAACGGCTATTTTATTAAATAGCCAAACGGCTATTTTATTAAAAATAAATTACCGTTGGGCCCGCCAAGGGACCGATCTGGTCCCGTTTTCTTGGCAGGCCAAACGGTCCCGATCCTAACGGTTCAAAGGCAAGAACCGGCCCACGAGACCGGCCCAAGCCCACCTCTAGCCGTCCTACCAATCCCGACCCACATAGCCCACTTGGCCCACGGTCCCGGGCCGGCCCACTTGACACCCTTACCAAGGAGAAAGGGTCAATGGCAAGATTATCAAGAATGACATGTAGCATAATTACATAAATATATAAAATTGGGTTACAATGCAGCAACTTTATTGCTGGGAGACCACAGATACAACTAAAATAAAATAAAAGAATCTTATTCTTACTGAATATTTAACAAACCTACACCAATGTATTGTAAATGTATATCTGTTTTAAAATTAGAAAACAGAGTTTTACAAAGTATTTGGTAAAAAGTGAAGAAAAGGCTAAAAGAATGAATGTGGTTAGGAATTATTCAGGAAGACTGTTTGCAAGAGCTTAGAACGGAGTCCTCAAGAAATTGGGTAAGCTGTAAAGTATATAATTCTGGGTCATTTCTGAAATGATCAACATGAGGTGTAGAAATGAAGTTGCAAGCTCTAACGTTGCGACCAATTCTTCGTTGCTCCTCTACAAAGGACTCAACAGAAATCGCAGGAATCACTCTGTCTGCACTGCTGTATATGTACAATTGTGGGCAACTTGGTTGCTGGGATGTCAATAGATCTAGAACATCAGAAAGTCTCCTGCAATTTCATCCAAAGATCAATGGAAGTACATAGAGGGACCTATTTTTGGCACTTGTTACACATACTAATTACAATCCATTGGAGAGTGGACATGACATCGACAAGGTCTACTTCATAGGTGAGTACAAAGACGAAAAGTAGATACAATTTTGGTACTTCTATTAAATACTGCAGGCTTAAAAATATTTTATCACAACCACTCGCAGAAAAGGCAATTATGGAAACAGAAATTATCTCAAGAGATGTCCTTACCTATTTACGGCGGGAAGGCTCAAAACCACCTCAAAGAACTTCTCCAGTACTACTAGCAAAGCTGCTTCAGTTACTGCAGGTGTAGCATCCGAAGAAGTTTTGGTTTCTATTGTCACATCTGCATCTTTGTTGTTTATAGTCATGATGTGTTTGGTTGCAACACTATTCTTCTTCAAAAAGGCAGCAGAGAATCCAGAAGCCCATACCTTGACACAAAAAATGAGAACTTGATTGTGTTAATTTCAACTTATCAAATCAAAGCTCCATGCGCCCAAAATATGATTTAACATTTATTAAATACTACACAAGTACCACCTCCCCTCCCCCGAAACTCCACAGCTGACCCCCAGCCGCGAAGGGGTGAAAAAGACCAAAGCAAGAATGAGATGGCATAGAAAGATGAAATTTCTAAATAACTTCCACATTATCAAGTTTAAGAATATCTTTTGCCAAGCAACCAACATAGTTTAAGGCCTAAGATAGAAGAAAGCAACAAGATTAAATTAAAAGAACAATCGGTCCTGATTAAAGTACAAATTAAGCAATCTTCAGAATGGCTAGACAGTGATATGCATAGAAAGTACAACTTGTAATACTTATCTGATAAAAGGATGATATAATTGGATTTCAATAGAAAAATATGGTTCTTAACAATTACTTTGCATTAAACTTGATAATTAAACTACACATGTAGAAAGACTCTTTCCAGCACTTGCATGAAAAATAAATCATATGATGGCAATTTCAGAGACAGCAATACCTGTGGATCGGGAGCAGCTACAGGAGCAGAATCAACAATACAACCTTTGATCCTTGTCATTAAAACAGGATCTTGTTTCTGAAACTTCTCCAAAATGACACCATAACTATAAAGCCAAGAATAAAAGAACTCAATCAGTAATTAACAGACAAGTTTTAAGAAAAACACATATACTTTTGTTTCTAAGTCGATGATTATCAAAGAGTACTCACGTTAACCATCCCGTGTTACTGAAAGTGTGGAAGACCAAGTTCTTTCCATGCTCTTCTTCCAACCAATCAACAAGATGGTTCACAAGCAGTTCTATATCCTGCTCTGCCTTTCCCCCGACTTGATAGCTAAGAATCTCAGACATTGGGAAAGTAAATGTAATGACATGATATCCTGCTGAGGCATACCACTCTGCATATCTCTTTAGATGCTTCTGTTTTGCACCTAACCATCCCAACAGTACTACCACAGTCCTAGACTTTACTGATGAACAATCATAATTCCCTGATATATCAACGACATTTGGCTCTGGTAAATGCCATCTATACAACACCTCTGAAGGCGAAGAAGGAACTGTATAAGTATATGTTGATGGATTTGCCGACTTAGCCAATGATGCTGATTGATAAAAATTGACCAACACGGAAGAAATGCCTATGGCAGAACACGAAAGATTTGAAACAAAACCAGAACTGATGCTGGGACTTGGAACACTTATGTTAGGCACAGGAACGCGTATTCTGGGGACAAAGGACAAATTGGCAAGCTTAGATACGGATATCTGAGACACCCATGATGTTTTCTTTTCTTGCAATGCTTCAGAAGAAGAATTCTCTATTGATTTTGAGGGCCAAAATTTTTCATGAAGATCAGTAGATACAGAAGTTATAGCGACTGCAGATGCCGCAACTATCGGTCTTTGGAGGATTCCAGAAAACGAAGCCATGATGATATACAGCCTTCCCAAATTTGCATACCAATATCAGACAACCCTCATACAAACAACAATAACTTTCCTGCAAGACACTAAACCATGGCCCAAAAATAAGAAATGTTTTTTTCAATGAACAAAATTCAAAAGAAAATTGAATGGTACACATGATACCTCTTTTGTTTAAGTTGGTCTTGTGTTTTTCTTGGAAGAAATAGGGCTGCCAATATATTTTGACAGCCCCACCAACAACTCTATATAACTGTCACCTGCATCAAATTCCTTTAGTAATCAAATTTTGTGTTGTTAATAAGACAAATGAATACCAAAAGGTCAATGACAGAACACCTTTTCAAATCTTCTTTTATTAACCCGAGCCCAACTCACTATTTGCTTCTAATTCTTTTCCTAATTAACCAACGCAACAGGTTACATTAAACCACAATTTTTATCTAAGCATGAAGGTTATAAAATTAAAAACGGCAACATACTCATAGAGGCAGAACTTCATTCAATCACATACAAATGCACAAAGACATCAAAATTTATACTCATTAATCAAGAACAAGTTAAGATATGGACCTTTAGGTCAAAGATCTAAGAAGCCTGGAACCGACAACCCGGAAAAATACCTCGACTGGAATGCGAACCACGGACTGAAATTGGAGCTTTCCCCTAATTTTCTTTCTAATATCTCCTCCTCCTTTCGTTGCCCTCTGTTTTTGCTCTCTGCCCCCTTCCCCATCTATATTATGTATATTTATATTATATATAAAATAAAGTCCCCGGTCCAAAATTAAAACCGTGTGGACCCTTTTTGATTCTCCTATGTCCAGATAAAATAATTGAAATAATGTATTAATTGTGTGTGAGAGAAATGGGGTGCAGGTGGAGTTTCTTAAGGTCGGAGTGGAAAGAATTTTTTCTTATAAATTAACTTTTTTTTTTCTCAAACAATAAATAAAAGAAATGTCCATTAGAAATCATAACAAAATGAAAAAAAAAAAAAAAAAAAAGGTGTACGTTTACTTCCTTCTTTTCTTGATACTAGTCTCTATGTATGTGTATGCACGTAAATCTTTAGTTTGTTTTGTGAAAAAATAATCGGAAATAATCTCCAAAGTTTCATTACTATTATAGTTTTTAAGAAACTATATTTTATTTGTATTTGTATTTGATTCGATTTTTGTTAATGTTGGGTGCACTTATAAATTATGTCTTTTTCCTTGATGATTTACACAAAAATATTTCTAAAAATTTTGTCGATTTTTATAACCTTCAAAAGTTAACTAATTTCTTAAATAAGATAATTATATGTTGGATAAAATTATACTCCAATATTTAATTAAGACTTTACACAAATATTTACTTATCTAGTATTTTGAAAACAACTAAGTTTTTGTGTCTATGTGAAGTTTTATACTTTTCTAACAACTCAAATTCATTCTCATACGGATTCGTATACCTTTTTTAGTGGCTCTATAAAAAAGAGATTGTTCTCTAACTTGTTTTCTCTATCAAAGTAATCCTAAGACTCCTTTTTTTTCTTCTATTAATATATTTTATAGAGATCAATGTACTACTTTAATTTTTCATTCCATTTCGTGATTATAATTTTTAATCTTTTTATTCCATTGCTCTCTTGGGTAATAGATTGAGAAGCGGAAAGTGCGCAAATGCGCAGGTACTACCGCAGAAGCGCATCGCAGATGCGATGTACAAGCTGCAGAAGCGGGTTGGGCCGGCTTAAGGGAAAATCGCATCTGCGATGCATTTTTTGCAGATGCGGGACTGCAAAAGCGGCTTAAGAGCCGCAGGTGCGGAAGGTCTGTTTGGCAGAAAGCTTTTAAGAATGGGGAAAACATTCATTTTGCCCATTTCTCTCCATTCTTAGGCGATTTTGGAGCTTTTTGAGAGGGAATTTCAACTAGCAATCTAAAGGTAAGTTAATCCTACACACTTTGAGTTAAATACATAGATTATGGGTAGATTATAACCTGTAAATCTTGGAAATCAAGGGTTAGAGGAAAAACCTAGATTTGTATAAAAATGAGATTTTAACCACGAAAATAATTATGGAATTGGATAAAAATTATATATTTGAGTTTCTAAGATTATGAGTAACGATTTTCTCCGAATATTTTGGGAATCCGGGCACGTGGGCTGGGGTGAATGTTAGGAATTTTATCATTTTTGATAGGGTAATTATTTTATAGATGAATTTCGAATTATTGAACATGTATTAATTATTTTATATAACTTTTGAATAGTTTAGGCTTTTTCGGCATCGAATTGAGAATTTAACGCGACGTGGTGATCAGAAAGTGGACTTTGAAACAAGGTAAGTGTAACGACCCGACCGGTCGTTTTGAGCATTCACGCTCCTTTCAACTATTTGAAGTCTTGAATAACTTTCTACGAGGTAATATGACTTGTGTGAATTATTGATTTTGGTTTTAAGGTATTTCGGAGTTAGCTTGGAAGAATGAATTTTCATGTTTGAAGCTTAAGTTGAAATAGTTGATCGAATATTGAATTACTTGTAAACGACCTCGGAATTTAATTCTGATGATTTCAATAGCTCCGTATGGTGGTTTTGGACTTAGGAGCGTGTCCGAAAAATTATTTGGAGGTCCGTAGTGGAATTAGGCTTGAAATGCCGAAAGTTGAATTTTGTGTTGTTTGACCGGGGGGTTGAATTTTTGATATCGGGGACGGAATCCGATTCTAAAAATTGAAATACCTCCGTTATGTCATTTATGACTTGTCTAGCCATGAATTGATAGGTTCCGGAGTCGTTTGTAGAAATTTAAAATTTCAAAGTTCATTAAGCTTGAATTGGGATGTAATTCATGATTTTAGCGTTGTTTGAGGTGATTTGAGGATTCGACTAAGTTCGTATCATATTTTAGGACTTGTTGGTGTATTTGGTTGAGATCCCGAGGGCCTCGGGTGAGTTTTGGATGGTTAACGGATCAAAAATGGAACTACAACAGCTGCTGCAATTTCCTTCTGCTGGAAATTCCTTCTGCCAGAAATCGAGCCCAGATTCGAGCATAGAATCGAGCCCAAAATTTGAGGTTAATCGGATATGAATTGATAGGTTCCGGAGTCGTTTTGTAGAAACTTGAAATTTCAAAGTTCATTAGGCTTGAATTGGGATGTAATTCATGGTTTTAGCGTTGTTTGAGGTGATTTGAGGATTCGACTAAGTTCATATGATATTTTAGGACCTGTTGGTGTATTTGGTTGAGGTTCCGAGGGCCTCAGGTGAGTTTCGGATGGTTAACAGATAAAAAATAGATCTACAACAGCTGCTGCAATTTCCTTCTGCTTGAAATTCCTTCTACCAGAAATCGAGCCCAAAATCAAGACCAAAAATTGAGCCCAGAATCAAGCCACGATCAAGGGCCACGATAGAAGGCAGGGTCGAGGACTAGGATCGAAGCCATGATCGAAGGCCAGGGTCGAGGGCCATGATTGAGGGCCATGATCGAGGTCCAGGATCGAGGGTTAGAATCGAGGCCATGGATCGAGGCCCAAGATCGAGGCCTGGGATCGAGACCCAGGAGCGAGGACAATGATTGAGACCCAGGATCGAGGACCATGATCGAAGGCCAAGATCGAGGCAGGACCGAGGCTGTCTGGGTAGAATTATAAAGCAGGGACTTCGTCCCATTCGCCATTTTTGACAAATTGGAGCTTGAGGAGAGGCGACTTTTGATAGATTTTCAAGGAAAACTTGAGATAAGTCCCTTGTGATCATTTCTACTCCATAATATTGAATTCTCATCGAATAATCCGACTAGATTACATGCTTTTGATGTGTAAATCGGAGATTTGAACTTAGAAATTTGAAAATAAGATTTGTAGATTTGACGGTCGAGTGGAGGTCGGATTTTGGTAAAATTGGTATGGGTAGAATCGTGGTTGAATGGGCTTTCAGATTTTGTAACTTTTGTCGGGTTCCGAGATGTGGGCCCCCCGAGCAATTTTTGAGCTAAATTTCGGATTTTTATGGAAAATTAGTATTTTCTTATGGAATTAATTCTAATAAATTTTATTGACTGAAACGAATTATTTGTGACTAGATTCGAGGCATTCAGAGGCCGAATTGTGAGGCAAAGGCATAGCAGAGTAAAGAATTCCACGCTCTGAGGTAAGTAACAGTTTTAAATCTGGTCCTGAGGGTATGAAACCCTAAAATTTTGTGTCATGTGATTAATTTTGAGGTGACGCACATGCTAGGTGACGAGCGTGTGGGCGTGCACCGAGGGGATTGTGACTTGGTCCGTCCCGGGAAAAATGTAAAGCTGAATAACTTTTTGATAGTTATGTGCTCTCTATGTGTTGCGGAAACTTGATTATAAGTCATGCTAGAAACCATGTTTAGGCTATATGTTGGTATTGTTGGGACCCACAGCGGTCGTGTACATGTGAATTATCTGCTTAAATTTTTGTTTTGTACTCAGTCACTACTTACTTGATTATTTTATCTCAGTCTCTATTATTTATTATTGATGTATCATATCATTGTTGCTTGGGCTGTTTTAATGATTGTGGAGAGCCCGAGAGACCGGAGAGCTTTATGACTGAGATATTATACCATAGCACGTGAGTTGGCCGTGCGGATCCTTATATTATACTATAGCACGTGAGTTAGCCGTGCAGCACGTGAATTGGCCATGCGGATCCTTATATTATACTATAGCGCATGAGTTGGCCGTGAAGCACGTGAGTTGTCCGTGCAGATCCTTATATTTATATTATGGCACGTGAGTTGGCTGTGCATCACATGAGTTGTCCGTGCGGATCTAGATATTTATATTATGGCACGTGAGTTGTCCGTGCATATTATAGCGCTTGGGCTGTAGGAGCCCCTCTGGAGTCTGTACACCCCCAGTGAGCGCGGGTACCCATTGAGTGTGAGTGCTGAGGGCTGGGAGCCCAGTGAATGATTGTTGTCCTGAGAGGTTGTATTTGTTTTTCATTAGTTGATGCACTTAGTTGCTATCTGTTGTTGTGGTGAAATTTCTGAAGAATTCTATATCCGGATTACATGAACTTGAATTGTATAAAATTGATTTGACCCAAACTGCTAGATTTGAAAGCATGTCTATTCTCTGTTGGAATTAGTGGAAATGAACTATAACTGTGTAGCTCGTCACTATCTTCAATTCTTTATTTATTATTATTACTTGCTGAGTTGGTTGTACTGATACTACACCCTGCACTTCGTGTGCAAATCTAGGTGCTTTTGGACATAGCGGGTGTTGATTTTTCTCGCTTAGTTGATTTTTCGGAGTTTCAGAGGTAGCTGCTGTGTTTCGCAGACCTTGTCTCTCCTTTCCTATCTCCTTGTTTACTGTATTTAGTCTTAGACTATTATAGACTATTTTTTTTAATTGTATCCATATTAGATGCTCATGTACTCAGTGACACCAGATTTTGGGGAGTGTTCATATCAGTATTTGTGGGATTTTATATTGTATTTAAATATTATATTTTCAAACTTAAGAGAATTGTGGTTTATTGAGATTGTCGGCTTGCCTAGTATTGAGATAGGCGCCATCACGACTGGTGAGATTTTGGGTCGTGACAAGTTGGTATCAGAGTTCTAGGTTACATAGGTCTCACGAGTCATGAGCAGGTTTAGTAGAGTCTTGCGGATTGGTACGGAGACATCTGTACTTATCTTTGAGAGGCTGCAGAACCCTCAGGGAAATTTCACTTTCTTGTATTCTATCGTGCGGAATTGATTCAGCTTGAAACATAACTCTTTGAATTCCTTCCACGCATTCGTATGCGCACATGAGCGCTCGGTATCAGTTTTGCATCACCGGCTTGTGATTCTATGAACGAGGTTCAAGACGTGTATTCTATGTTTTGGTGATGGGCCAGTCTGGAGGACTTGAGGTTAGGGTTTAGACCGTAGCTTAAGCTCGGTAGCTTCAGTTGTAACGTGTACATTTGGACTCATATGTCCAGTAATGTCCCTACGGGTGGAATTTATCGCTCGATGAGCAGTGGAATGGCTTTGTGATGAGTGTGATGTGACTGCGGAATATGTTAAGACGATTTGAATGTGACGAGAAGTGTTTCCTTGAAATGTAAAAAGGGCCATTAGGTGCTTGATTTTTGTTTTGATGTGACGTACAGTCTCGAGTATGAATAGTTTGAAGGATTTTTCAGTTAAATTGTGGGACAAATAATGTTCTCATGTCTTGTCAATGAGTTTGGACTCAAGAAGAGTAAGTGATTGTGTAGTAATTGTGGTTGCGAATGGGCATTTCTAATGTTGATAGCTCGAGAAAGATGATCTTCGAAGAGGCTTAGAGTCGGTAACATTTTATTGGTTCATGTGCGACATAGATGCATTTTGATTTGATGCAACAGTTGGGCATCAAAGTATGAGAAAGACATGACGGGAAGTGTTTCGTGGTGGTTAAAGTACTAGCATGCCAAGTAGGAAGTAGAGGTTGAGAAATTGCTTAAAGGAGATGATTTAACCAAAGTAAGAGTGGCAGATTAGCATATGGATTTTGTGGTAGGGTAGTCGCATGCCGTGAGAAAGTGTAGTACGGTTTGGAATCGTGTTAGAATGCGATTTAGCCTACAGACTTTATTTGGAGTGATGGTTACTGTACGGAGAAACATTGAATATGGCAGAAAGGAGTTTGTTTGAAATGAAGAGGGATGTGAAGATCTGATTATCGTTTCATGCGCAATATGACTTGAGTTCGGAAGGTATTGTTGAACTTTCAGTTGATGTCAATAGGTAAAGTGCAGACTTATACAAATGGTGGGTGAGCATGAGCTCAGGAGAATTTACTGATTACGTAGTCGTTGCACCCAGTGCAGCATCGTTGGAAGATGTCGGTAAGGAATTCCACAGGTGGGTTATCTCCTGTGAGCAGTTAGCGGTGGCGTGATGTTGATGAAGCTCCTGCGAGGAATATTGCTTGCTACCAGGTAAAAGGTTGAGTGTGTGACTGTGGCTGGTGATTCAGAATGTTCATGAAAAGCTTAACAAAGGACTTCGAAAAGTCTGGCGGGTTAATGGTGCGAGATCTTGGTAATTGAGAAAGGGAAATCCTTGTGGGTTCTAATTTTATATAATTGCAGCTTAAGACTAAGTGGGGGAGCCTGCTATTGACAATTTAATTTCATGGTTATGTGTTAAATTTTAGTTTTGGTCGAAGACATACTTGTGGATTAGTTATGACTTGCAGAGATGGAGATCGAGGATGACCCGAGTAAGGAAATTCCTGAATACGGGTTATATGGCACTTTATAGAATTATGAAAATTATAGAACGATTAAGTTGTTATTTTGAAGGATGGTGTGCACACGAAGTATGAATTTGATTGGTTGTGTTAAGGCAGGGTTACTTATTTGAGTGTTGACTGTGCTAAAGGAGCACATGTCTTTCGGCCTGTTTGGGGCGGAGTAAATTAGATTTGAGCAGAGTGGATGGTATCGGGACGTGCAGTAATTCTATTTGACTGTGGATTCTACATTTCAGTATAAGAAAGGAAAGAGGAACAATTTTAAATTTGCATAAGGTATTTTCAGAGTGAGTGTTACGGTTGGGGTATTTATAAAGGTGCTTAAGAAGAATACAGTGGCTTATGGGTTTTAGGGCGATGTGGTTTTATGTTAGGATGTCTTGTAGTGAGCTTTGGGTAAGGATAGTAGTGTTTTGACAGGGAGAAATGTCAACTTGAGGGTGATTCAGAAGAAACTCGGAGAAAATTGGACAAATGGGTAACATGCTGGATCAATATGGTAATGGTATGCTCAGTTCTTTTGGTTCTTATGATGATGTGGGACTTTACGGGTGTTTTGTGGCAATACCCTCGGATTTGGCAACTTGTGTGGCTTGATCGAGTTAGAGGAATTCAATTCTGATAGTTTGGTTATGTGCAAATGGATTTCAAAGTGTTAATGATGGTTTCTACCACGGTTTGAACGGGATATTTTCTACCGGTGTATGGAACATGTTGTGTATGTGATTTCCTCCTAGAAAGAAGCAAGAGAGAGGTTTCTAACTAATAAGGTATGTAATTTACTGGTGACTCAGAGTTGATAATGGGATTCTTGTGCTTGTCACATGATGGCATAATAGATGTGGTGTGTTGTGCGGGATTAGAATTTACATGTACAAAATGACAGTTCGGTCTTGAAGAGAAGGTAACGAATGTTGGACAGCATGGTCAGTTTTAGATATTTCGATTAATGTTATAACTGCTCGGTAATTCCTGAGAAGGGTGCGCATTTCAGAAGGCGCGTTGTGTTTTGACTTACGAATATTCATCGGTATTGCAGCACTCACCTGGTTGATAGACTGCTGATATTCAAATTATTTCTATGTGACACAAAAGAATTATGAAAGTATTTCTCATGGGAAGATCGTGAATGGAAGATGTGTTAGTCATTCTAATGCTGGAGTTGAGATCAGTTATGGTGATTCACGTGTTCGATGAATTTGGAAACTGAGAGTTCTCAGAAGCATATTGTTTCAGGGTTGCAATCTGTTCGAGGTGAGTATTTTATTTAAACTAAGTGGAGGCACTACTTGCGTTAATTATTTATGATAGCTATGCGCTATGAGTGAGCATATATGTGAGGTTTGAGCCCATGTGCAGTCATTAGAGCAAGTAATCATACTCGGAAGATTGCTTAGGCTATTATATGCCTAGAGTTGACTGTTAAGCGTAAAGTTATAATGTTTCCCGTATTCGTACCTTTGTTGAGAACTATCTGGGCTATACTTGAGGTTACAAAGAAGAGGATTCCCTAAATTAATGAGGTAGCTACTAATTTTGTGTTAAAAATTACCGATTTGAAGTGCGATAACAGACTTTGCACATGATTACATTATGGCGTGCTATTTCTACCAATCCAGGAGCATGAGAATCTTATTTTATTATTATATACAAGTGTACTTGTTTAATTGCTCCTGTATGATATGCTGGGACTGGAGGCTTGTGACCATGCCGGGCGATTCATATTATTAGCACGTGAGTTGTCCGTGTCGTGTGAGGGAATTTTATTTCTATGATAATTTATCTGATTCATTAATTTCCTACCTCTACAATTGTGCACATGTGCCTACAGTTATCCTCTTCACGAAATTTGAGGAGTTGGTTGTAAGATTGTGATTGTGGTGGTGCTTGTTGAACTTGCAATATGGTTCCCTTCCTTGAGACATCTCCCATATTTGGGTACACGGATTGCGCAGTGGTGGCTGGAGCTATATTGATGTAGCGTGTCTGTGGGATAGTTGTGTTTAATAATATAAGGTCATTGGACCTAGAATGGGTACTATCAAGCTTGATTATGGTATATTCGAGAGGATTATGGTTTTGGTTGGGGCGAGAGAGCTCCATGGCTAGTTGATCTGATGAGTGGTTATGAGTTTTTGATTGTTTCTTTCATCATTGGCAGTGTACAAAGGTTTGGAATGAGGTTCTGTTGAATACAGGGTTTTATAATAGTACTTGGTTGGTTTTGAGTAGTTATTGTGATCAGAAATGGTGTTACGAGTATGCGAGTTATGTAGTATGTTATACGATTGTATCTGGGATTATGGTTATTGCTGGGTACAACTTGTTCAGGCTTATACAATGTGTAGATGTGAGATTCGGGTCTTAAAAAGAATTCTGGATGTTAGAAATTTGGCTCCAAGGTTTTTTTGGGCTAAGGTTAAATTAATGGTTTTTAGTTATGTTGTGTGGTCAGGCCTATATAGAATAGGGTGATGTGTGATCACCCCCACGTATGTGCATAGTAAGGAGGAACAATGATTTAAAGGCTTAGGAACAACTCTTGGCACGTTCGAGGACGAACGTATGTTTAAGTGGGGGAGATTGTTACGACCCGATCGGTCATTTTGAGCATTCATGCTCCTTTCAACTATTTGAAGTCTTGAAAAACTTCCTACGAGGTATTATAACTTGTGTGAATTGTTGGTTTTGGTTTTAAGGTATTTTGGAGTTAGCTTGGAGGAATGAATTTTCATGTTAGAAGCTTAAGTTGAAATAGTTGACCGGATATTGACTTATGTGTAAACGACCTCGGAATTTAATTCTGATGATTCCAATAGCTCTGTATGGTGATTTTGGACTTAGGAGCGTGTCCGGAAAATTATTTGGAGGTCCGTAGTGGAATTAAGCTTGAAATGCCGAAAGTTAAATTTTAAGTTGTTTGACCGGGGAGTTGACTTTTTGATATCTGGGTCGGAATCTAATTCTGAAAATTGGAATACCTCTGTTATGTCATTTATGACTTGTCTGCAAAATTTGAGGTCAATCGGACGTGAATTGATAGGTTCCGGAGTCGTTTGTAGAAACTTGAAATTTTAAAGTTCATTAGGCTTGAATTAGGATGTAATTCATGGTTTTAGCGTTGTTTGAGGTGCTTTGAGGATTCAACTAAGTTCGTATGATGTTTTAGGACCTGTTGGTGTATTTGGTTGAGGTCCCGAGGGCCTCAGGTGAGTTTCAGATGGTTAACCGATCAAAAATGGAACTACAACAGCTGCTACAATTTCCTTCTACTGGAAATTCCTTCAACAAGAAATCAAGTCTAGAATCAAGCCCAAAAATCGAGCCCAGAATCAAGCCACGATCGAGCCCAGGGTCGAAGGCCACGATCGAAGGCAGGGTCGAGGACTAGGATCGAAGCCATGATCGAAGGCCAGGGTCGAGGGCCATGATTGAGGGCCATGATCGAGGGTCAGGATCGAGGCTTAGAATCGAGGCCATGGATCGAGACCCAGGATCGAGGCCCGGGATCGATACCCAGGATCGAGGATCACGATCGAAGGCCAAGATCGAGGCAGGACCGAGGTTGTCTGGGCAGAATTATAAAGCAGGGACTTCATCTCATTCGCCATTTTTGACAAATTGGAGCTTGAGGAGAGGCGATATTTGATAGATTTTCAAGGAAAACTTGAGGTAAGTCCCTTGTGATCATTTCTACTCCATAATATTGAATTATCATCGAATAATCCGACTACATTACATGATTTTGAGGTGTAAATCGGAGATTTGAACTTTAAAATTTGGAAATAAAATTTGTAGATTTGAGGGTCGAGTTGAGGTCGGATTTTGGTAAAATTGGTATGGGTAGACTCGTGGTTGAATGGGCTTTCGAATTTCGTAATGTTTGTCGAGTTCCGAGATGTGGGCCCCCCGGGCAATTTTTGATCTAAATTTTGAATTTTTATGGAAAATTAGCATTTTCTTAGGGAATTAATTCCAATAAATTTTATTGACTGAAACGAATTATTTGTGACTAGATTCGAGGCATTCAGAGGCCGAATTGCGAGGCAAAGTCATAGCAGAGTAAAGAATTTCACGCTCTGAGGTAAGTAACAATTTTAAATCTGGCCCCGAGGGTATGAAACCCCGAAATTTTATGTCATGTGATTATTTTGGAGGTGACGCACATGCTAGGTGACGGGCGTGTGGGCGTGCACTAAGGGAATTGTGACATGGTCCGTCCCGGGAAAACTGTAAAGCTAAATAACTTGTTGATAGTGATGTGCTCTTTATATGTTGTGGAAACTTGACTATAAGTCATGCTAGAAGCCATGTTTAGGCTATATGTTAGTATTGTTGGGACCCACAAAGGTCGTGTACATGTGAATTATCTGCTTAAATTATTATTTTGTACTCAGTCACAGCTTACTTGATTATTTTATCTCAGTCTCTATTGTTCATTATTGATGTATCATATCATTGTTGTTTGGGCTGATTTTATGATTGTGGAGAGCCCGAGAGACTGGAGAGATTTATGACTGAGATATTATACCATAGCACGTGAGTTGTCTGTGCGGATCCGTATATTATATCATAGCACGTGAGTTGGCCATGCGGATCCTTATATTATACTATAGCACGTGAGTTGGCCGTACAGCACGTGAGTTGGCCGTGCGCGGATCCTTATATTATACTATAACACGTGAGTTGGCCGTGCAGCATGTGAGTTGGCCATGTAGATCCAGATATTTATATTATGGCACATGAGTTGTCCGTACAACTTGTGAGTTGTCCATGCATATTATACCGCTTGGGCTGTAGGAGCCCATCTGGAGTCTGTACAC
The DNA here is from genome assembly GCF_000715075.1 of Nicotiana tabacum. NCBI lineage: Eukaryota > Viridiplantae > Streptophyta > Magnoliopsida > Solanales > Solanaceae > Nicotiana > Nicotiana tabacum. The sequence continues at coordinate 137,560,691 of NC_134102.1, forward strand.
CCCCAGTGAGCGCGGGTACCCATTGAGTGTGAGTGCTGAGGGCTGGGAGCCCAGTGAATGATTGTTGTCCAGAGAGGTTGTACTTGTTTTTCATTGGTTGATGCACTTAATTGTTATTTGTTGTTGTGGTGAAATTTCTGAAAAATTCTATATCCGGATTACATGAACTTGTATTGTATAAAATTGATTTGACTTAAACTGCTGGAGTTGAAAGCATGTCTATTCTCTGTTGGAATTACTGGAAAAGAACTATAACTGTGTAGCTCGTCACTATCTTCAATTCCTTATTTATTATTGTTACATGCTGAGTTGGTTATACTCATACTACACTCTGCACTTTGTGTGCAGATCCAGGTGCGTCTGGACATAGCGGGTGTTGATTTTTCTCGCTCAGTTGATTTTTCGGAGATTCAGAGGTAGCTGATGTGTTTCGCAGACCTTGTCTCTCCTTTCCTATCTCCTTGTTTACTGTATTTGGTCTTAGACTATTATAGACCATTTTCTTTTGAATTGTATCCATATTAGATGGTCATGTACTCAGTGACACCAGATTTTTGGGAGTGTTTGTATCAATATTTGTGGAATTTTGTATTATATTTAAATATTATATTTTCAAACTTAAGAGAATTGTGGTTTATTGAGAATGTCGGCTTGCCTAGTATTGAGATAGGCGCCATCACGACGAGCGAGATTTTGGGTTATGACAAGTAAGTCTCTTCTCTAACCTTATAAGAGGAAATTTACCCCATAGATAATTTAAATTAATAATTATTGCAAATTGTGGGGGCTACGTACGCACGAGGTGACGTGAGTTCGTGCGTAGCTACTAATATTGCTAAGTCCTTGTAGTTTAGGATTCAAATCATGAATTACTTGTGATAATTTCATCTTTTATAAATTGTACATCTTGTGTTTAAATTTAATATATATAAATATATTCTCATTCCGGAGGTACAAAAGAAAATGTCCTCATTTTTTCTGGAGCGGGCCGAACTCCTCGGCAGTATAGATGCATCTATGGATCGCGTTGCACGTCCCTCGGCAGTGTACACGATACTCTGGATCGGGTCGTACGATTTCGACAGAAATCGTGCCTAATAATAATAATTATACGATAACTTGATATTTTAAATTGTAGCTTGTAAAGCTAATTTATAAATTGGAAATTTATTGAGATTTAAGGAATTAATTATTTCTGCTTGTTAATAAAATTAATGTTGTTATCCTAAAAATTATGTTTAATTAACTATTTTTATTGTAATATTATTGACCCATAGTGAGTGTCAAAGTCGACCTCTCGTTACTACTTCTTTGAGATTAGACTTGATACTTACTGGGTACACGTTGTTTACGTACTCATGCTACATTTGCTGCACTTTTTGCGCAGGACCTGAGACAGGTACTATTAGAGGACCTAGTATCGCGCACCCACGTTATCTAGAGGCTTAGTGGTGAGCTGCCTTTCTGAGCCGTTCTGCAGCAGCTAGTGCCTCTTCTTGTATTTGCATTCTGTCTATTTTATTTCAGATAATATTTAGAGTTTTGTATAATCTACTAGATGCTCATACACTTGTGACACTAGGTCTTGGCACACACACTGGTAGAATTGAGATTTGAATTATTTTTCTTGGTTTTAAATTAATCAGTATCTTTTCTATTTTCTTCAATATTTCTAGTAAAAAGAATAAAATTACTTGAAACATTATTAAAAAATGATTGATGTATGTTTAATTCACTAATTTGGCTGGCCTAGCTGTGACGTTGGGCCACATCACGACCTTTAGGAGAAATTGGGTCGTGACATTTTCCGTTGCCCCGGTCTCGTGAGTCATCGCTAGAGGCTTGGCCTCCACGTGATCGTTCCTCCCGTCCGACCCGTGATCGTTCTTTCCGTCCTCCATAAGACTGTTCTCTATACCGTGTTGTAGATAAAAGTTCATCAGATGATGATGATGCTGTAGAAAACACTTATTGACCAATACTTTGATATACTTTGAACTAGACTAATAGAACTAGTTTTGAATTAGATTCAACAATTTTGAACTTGTTATAATAACTTAGTTTTTGCTTGATTTTGGATTGTGATGTTTAATTGAACTTTAATTTATTAGCTTTAAAGTATTAATTGGATGTTTGGTGGTTGTTGTTGGATGTTTGGTTGGATTCGTGGTGAATTAGGGGTTGTATGTGGTGAATTGGTGGTTATTAGATGTGAGGGGGTATTGGTATACTGTTTTTATTTGGCAGGTGGTGTAGTTACCAAAACAGGCATTTTCTGCCAAAAATAATCCCAAAACCGACTAACCTTGGTCGGTATCTAATAAAAAAAATTAAAATTATAAATTACCGACTAATGTTGGTCGGTTAATACACATTTATTTTCCAGAAATTCAACATTACCGACCAAAGTTGGTCGGTAAGTTGCCTGCCCTGTCTAGTTTACCGACCAACGTTGGTCGGTATTTTAAAATTTTAATTATTTATTAAAAAAAAATATTTTTCAATACCAACCAAAATTGGTTGTTAAGTAAAATTAATAAATTTAATACACTGACCAAGTTTAGTTGGTAAAATTAAATTATTAAAATAACATTCCAACCAATGTTGGTCGGTAAGTCAATTAAATTGTTAGATAGTCGTGTAGAGTATACCGACCAATGTTGGTCGGTAATTTCTGACCGACTTTGGTCAGTATGCTCTTTCGACCTTCAAAATACCGACGACACGTTAATGGTCGCGTTTTAGACGGTTATTAGCCATTACCGATCTACTTTGATCGGTTTTTGTGGACGAATTTTTTCGAATTTCTAGTAGTGCGAAAATATCTTTTCCACCTTAACAAAATAGGGATACGTTAGCCTACACACTAATATTCTCACACTTATGGAATTACACTTAATCTTGTTTATAGGGATAGGATTGGATGATAGTCTACGGAGATAATTTAAAGAGTTTCTTTCCAATAATGAATTGCTTGAAAATGATAAGATAAAATTGAAAAAGAATTGGCATCGAATTAAAATTGATCATCAATAAAAACAATTTTATTTTTGTTCTTACCTCAACCCCTTCTTTAAAATTTAATGGGAACGAATACTAAAATAAATATTTAATTTTGGACGTACTTGTTTTTCACGTATATAAGTTGAGCAGGAAGGCAGAACGCACTCTCTATCTGTCATTGCACCTTCTTCCTCCATTCTCAAAGGCTCAACTTTTTCAATCAATTTAACACAGATTTTATCTTCTTTCAAATAAGTAAAAAAGGTGCAAAAATAATGAAATTATTCTCTAGCCAAATATATGTACGTCCGGCCATGCTCAAGAATGTTAGGCGACATGCTCTATATTATCACAAAAATAATCTTATTTTTAGCCATAACTTTTGCAATTTTAAAAACTATTTCTTCTTCTTGTTTTCCTTGCAACATTTGCAAGACACGTGTACTATTGCCTTTCACATTTTTTTTAAATTTTTTTTTCCCAAGTTTCGACAATGATCCTTTCAAATTAACAACAATAACTAAGAGTGAAAGCAACTTCAACAAAGAAAAATGTTTGAAAAAGAAAATTATAATTACGGGAAGTAGGAAATTAAATGAATTGAGTTTGAACTATTGTGTGAGCACTAAGCTACTATAAATGGCAATTGAAATAGTAACACTACTAGAAAACTGTCAAAAATCGTCCACAGGATACCAATCGAAATCGGTCGAAAGAAAAATTGATCGATATCGTTGAAAAATTGGTAAATTGGTCGCAAAAGTCAAAGAAAATATTTCTCACAAAGATATCAACCACCATCGGTCGGAAATAGTGGTCCCACAACAAAGAAACACAGCTATGCTTGACACATATAATATTCCGAACGATTTCGGTCGGAGTTTGGTCTATCTTTGACCAAGACCTGGTCATACTTGCATATTATCTACCAAAATAAGATATATATATATATATATATATATATATATATATATATATATATATATATAATTTACTGACCGATTTCGGTCGGTATAATTGTTAGATTATTTGTTATTTACAATATCTACATATATTTAACAATACACTCGCGAGAGAGAGAGAGAGCCTGTGATGACCCAAAATGTCATCTTTAAATTTTATAATTAATTCTGTGTTCTAAGACCTCGAAAAGTACTATTTATTATTCCTCGACTTGCGTGCGCAGCCCGTAAAATTTTTCGAAAAGTCTTTATGTAAAAAATGGATTAAAAAGTGAATTAGAGCTTTAAAACTCAAATGAGTTGACTTTGGTCAATATTTTAAGCAAATGGACTCGGATTAGTATTTTAACAATTGCGGTAGGTCCGTATCGTGATTTGGGACTTGGGCGTATGCCCGGAATCAAATTCCGATGTCCCTAGCACGAGATATGGAATTTTGATGAAAAATTAAAAGTTTAAGTTCAAATAGTGACCGGATGTCGAATTATGTGCAAACGATCCCGGAACAGAATTTTGATGATTCCAACAACTCTGTATGATGATTTTGGACTTAGGAGCATGATTAGAATTTTATTTGGAAGTCCGTAGTAAAATTAGGCTTGAAATGGCTAAAACAAGAATTTAAGTTTGGAAGTTTGATCGGGGAGTTGAATTTTTGATACCGGTGTCGGAATCCAGTTTTGAAAATTTTTATAGCTCTGTTATGTTATTTATGACTTGTGTGCAAAATTTAAGATCAATCGGACTTTATTTGATAGGTTTCGACATCGAATGTAGAAGTTGGAAATTCTAAGTTTCATTAAGCTTGAATTGGAGCATGATTCGTGATTTTAGAATCGTTTTATGTGATTTGAGGTTTCAAATAAGTTCGTATGATGTTTTAGGACTTGTTGGTATATTTGGTTGAGGTCCCGAGGGCCTCGGGTGAGTTTCGGATGGTTAACGGATCAAAAGTTGGACTTAAAAAGCTGCTGTAAGTTTTCCCTCTTCTGTTGGACATTCTGGGCTGTGATCGAGCCCAGTTATCGAGCCCAGGGTTTATGAGGTTCAGGATCGAGCTTGTGTATCGAAGCCATGATCGAAGGTCCAGCTCGAGGGCCATGATCGAAGGTCGAGCTTGAGGGCCATGATCGAAGGCAAGGCTCGAGGGCCAGGATCGAGACCCAAGATCGAGGGTCAGAATCGAAGGCTCAGGCTCGATACCATGATTGAGGCTATGATCGAAGGACCAGGCTCGATGCCATAATCGAGGCCATGACTGAGGTCCAGGCTGGAGCCTGTGAACGAAGCCACGATCGAGGCCCAGTTCCTAAGGCTGTCAGGGCAATTTTATAAAAAGAGGGCATTCGTTCCATTCTCTATTTTTAACAAATTGGAGCTTGAGCAGAAGCGATTTTGGATAAATTTTCAAGGAAAGACATTGGGGTAAGTGATTCTATCTCGGATTTGATCTATATACATAAATATATCATTATTTTCACCGTTTAATTAGTGTTTTGAGATTGAAATTTGGGAAAATTTTGAAATCTCATAGAAACGAATTTTTGAGATTTTGGTTTGATTCGGAGTCGGATTTGAGTGAAACTGTCACGACCCAAAATTATCCCTCCGTAAGGTGTCGTGATGGCATCTAGTCCTTACGACTAGGTAGCCTAATATTGCGAAAAATATAAAGAAAGACAACATTTTAAAGATAAACAACATATTATAAATAGCCAAGAGTAGTACCACTTGGCATATACAAAATAATTTTCCAAGACCCGGAATATCACTAAGTCACAAGCTGCTATAATCTATGTAGCTCTACACAAAAGTATTAGGATAATAAAAGAAAGTATCTGGGCGAGGGAGTAGAAGGGGATTCCAAAGATCTGCGGACGCAAGTAGAAGTACCTTGAAGTCTCCTAGAATCAGCAACACGTACTAACCCTGAGGCTGATAGCTCGCACCTGGATCTGCACACGAAAACATGTGTAGGGAAGGACATGAGTACACCACAATGGTACCTAGTAAGTTCCAAGCCTAACCTCGTTCGAGTAGTGACGAGGTCAGGTCAAGGCCCTACCGGAGTAAATATAATAAATTAAACAGTAAAAGATATAAGTGAAATTTACGGTAACATAGTTAGAGAAATTCTCAAAAATTTAACAGTTAAGGGAGCCCTCGGCTAAAAAAAGGTAAACACAGTGGGAAAATCTCTTAGGATACCGTCCCGTAGTTTCAAATGAATATGCAGTACAAGGGGATCTCCCGGAATACGTCTGTAGTCCCAAAGTAAACATGCAGTACAGGGGGATCTCTCGGAATACGTCCGTAGTCCCAAAATAAATATGCAGTACAGGGGAATCTCCCGGAATACGTCCGTAGTCCCAAGGTAAATATGCAGTGTTGGGGGATCACCCAGAATACGTCCATAGTCCCAAAGTAAATATGCAGTACAGGGGGATCTCCCGGAATATGTCCGTAGTCCCAAAATAAATATGCAGTGCTGGGGGATCTCCCAGAATACGTCCGTAGTCCCAAAGTAAATATGCAACGCAAGATGAAATGACAGGTATGACATCGAGTTATACTGTTTATACTGGACACAAATAAGGCAAATGAGGACTTACCTAAACATGACGCACAAAATGTCAATTAGGCAGTTAAAACACGTAAACATACTTTTCTAGTCTAAACTACACAATTAAACATATTAGTACGACTAAATAAGAGAAACAATTTATGATTTAAAAAGGTCAAACAGGATTTTTGCAATAATAGCCCGTGTACGTACTCGTTACCTCACGTACATGGCGCCCACACACCAAATAATATCAAGATATCCTAAGGGGGAAGTCCCCAACACAAGGTTAGGCAAGCCACTTACCTCGAACCACTCAAATCACCTCGAAAACACGTTCTTACCACGAGTATCTGACTCCAAACGGCCCGAATCTATTCAAATAAATTGCATAATGTAAATATAACTAAGAGTAACTAATTTAGCTAATTAATTCGAAGCTAAAGCGTGAAATTAGGAAAAACGCCCAAAACGTCACCCCGGGCCCACGTCTCAGAATCAGGTAAAAGTCACAAAATACGAACACCCATTCACTCATGAGTTTACTCGTACCAAAATTGCTCAAATTCGATACCAAAATCTAGATCAAAACCCCAAAATTCGGCCTAAGAAGTTTTCTCAATATTTCACCCCAAATCCGAAATTTAACGATGAATTCAAGCATAGATTAGTGGAATATAACCATAAAGGAGTTAAGAATCGTTACCCAACCGATAACTCTGAAAATCCCTCAATCCCTCATCCAAAATCCGAGTTCCCAACTTAAGGTTTTGATAAAAATGGCATAACCTCCATTTTTCTTTTGGAACTTTAATACTGCCCAGACGCGTCCTTCTTCGCGAACGCGGCCACACCCTCGTGTTCGCGAAGTACAATTTATTTCGGCCCAAAATCTTCCATCGCGAACGCGAAGACCACTCGGCTTGACCCTTCGCGAATGCGAAGCACGAATTCTCACCTGCCTCCAGTTCTTCTTCGCGAACGCGAGGACCATGTCGCGAACGCGTAGCTTTGAGGTTCCACACCTTCGCGAATGTAAGAGCGACATCGCGGATGCGAAGAGTAATTCAGCTGCCCTTCCCAGATACCTTACACGAACGAGAGGACTCCCTCGCGAACGCGATGAAGAAAATGTCTGCAACAGAACACCAGAAATCTGCTTTCATCCAAAGTCCAAAAGTGATCCGTTAAGCATCCGTTAAACCCGAGTTCGTGATTTAGCATTTATGGTTGGTAAGCAGGTCTTGCTTCAGGTATCGCCTATGAAGGTTGTCATGAGGTTCGGAAAGAAGGGCAAGCTGAGCCCGAGGTTCATTGGTCCTTTTGAGATATTGCGGCGAGTTGGGGAGGTTGCTTATGAGCTTGCCTTGCCTCCCAGCCAAGAAGTAGTTCACCCGGTATTCCACGTGTCCATGCTCCGGAAGTATCACGGTGATCCGACTCATGTATTGGATTTCAGCTCAGTCCAGTTGGACAAAGATCTATCTTATGTTGAGGAGCCAGTAGCCATTTTGGACAGGCAGGTCAGAAAGCTCAGGTAAAAGAATATTGCTTCAGTAAAGGTCCAGTGGAGGGGTCAGCCGGTCGAGGAGGCGACTTGGGAGACCGAGCAGGATATGCGCAGCCAGTACCCTCATCTTTTCACAGTTTCAAGTATGTCTGTATACCCGTTCGAGGACGAACGATTATTTTAAGAGGGGGAGGATGTAACGACCTGGCCGGTCATATTGAGAGTAATAGCCCCGATCCCCTATTAACTGCTTTCCCCAAATCGTTTTCTGCTATTGTGACTTGCCAGGATGATTGGTTTTGAGTTTCGGAGTGTTTTGGGACACTTAGTCCCTAAATGAGAGCTTAAGCCTTAGGATTTGGACCGTAGTCGGAACTATGTGAAGACGACTCCGGAATGGAATTCCGTCAGTTCCGTTAGCTCCGTTAGGTGATTTTGGGTTTAGGAGCATCTCCGGATTGTGTTTTGGAGGTTCATAGCTCATTTAGGCTTGAATGGCGAAAGTCGAATTTTTGAAGTTTTGAGCCGGTAGTGGAATTTTTGATATCGGGGTCATTTTCCGATTCTGGAAGTTGGAGTAGGTCTGTACTATTGATTATGACTTGTGCGCAAAATTTGAGGCCAATCAAACGTGATTTGATAGGTTTCGGCGTCCATGGTGATCCGCTCCCACTTCCACTTTGGGATCTCTAACCTCTGAAGTAATCCACCCGGCCTCTGGTGCTCATATTTGACTTGCTGACAGTTGCGACACTTGACCACAAACCCAACTATATCCTTCTTCATCCTCCACCACTAGTAGTGCTGTCTCAAATTCTGGTACATCTTCACGGCACCAGGATGAATGGAGTACTGCGAGCTGTGGGCCTCCTCGAGAATCAACTCCCGAAGCCCATCTACATTGGGCACACAGATCTGGCCCTGCATCCTCATCACACCGTCATCACCAATAGTCACATCTCTGGCATCACCTCATCGAACCCTATCCTGAAGAACTAGAAGATGAGGATCATCATACTGGCGCTCCCTGATACGGTCATAAAGAGAAGACCGAGCAACCACACAAGCTAATACCTGGCTAGGCTCTGAAATATCCAATCTTACCAACTGGCTGGCTAAGGCCTGAACATCTAAGGCTAGGGGCCTCTCAGCAGTCGGAAGATATGCCAAACTCCCCAAACTCTCTGCCTGGCGACTCAAGGCGTCGGCCACTACATTAGCCTTCCCCGGGTGGTACAATATAGTGATATCATAGTCTTTAAGTAGCTCCAACCACCTCCGCTAACGCAAATTAAGGTCCTTCTGCCTGGACAAGTACTGCAAACTCCGGTGGTCAGTGTAAATCTCACAGGGAACACCATACAAATAATGATGCCAGATCTTCAGGGCGTGAACAATAGCTGCTAACTCGAGATCATGAACTGGATAATTCTTCTCATGCACCTTCAACTGTCTAGATGCGTAGGCAATCACCCTACCATCCTGCATCAATTCTGCTCCAAGGCCAATCCTCGAGGCATCACAATAGACAGTGTACGACCCCGAACCTATAGGCAATACTAATATTGGGGCTGTAGTTAAAGCTGTCTTGAGCTTCTGAAAGCTCTGCTCACACTCCTCGATCCACCTGAATGCAACACCCTTCTGGGTCAGCCTGGTCATAGGTGCTGCAATGGATGAAAATCCCTCCACAAAGCGACGGTAATACCCCACCAAACCAAGGAAACTGTAGATCTCCGTAGCTGATGATGGTCTAGGCCAACTCTGCAATGCCTCCACTTTCTTCGAATCTACCTTGATCTCATCACAAGACACTATGTGGCCCAACAATGCCACTGAATCAAGCTAGAATTCACACTTAGAAAATTTTGCATACAATTTTTTCTCCCTCAAAGTCTGAAGCACGGTCCTCAGGTGCTGCTCATGATCTTCCCGAGACCGGGAATATACCAGGATGTCGTCAATAAACACAATGACGAAGGAATCAAGATAAGGCCAGAATATACTGTGTATCAAATGCATAAAGGCTACTGGGGCATTGGTCAGCCCAAATGACATGACAAGAAACTCATAGTGACCATATCTGGTCCTGAAAGCAGTCTTCGGGATATCTGGCTCCCGAATCTTCAACTGATGATAGCCAGAACGCAAGTCAATCTTGGAAAACACCCTGGCACCCTGTAACTGATCAAATAAATCATCAATGCAAGGCAAAGGATACTTGTTCTTCACTGTAACCTTGTTCATCTGCCGATAATCAATACACATAGGCATAGAACCATCCTTCTTCTTCACAAATAAGACCGGTGCACCCCAAGGTGATACACTGGGCCTGATGAAACCCTTATCAAGCAACTCCTGCAACTGCTTCTTCAACTCCTTCAACTCAGGAGGAGCCATACGGTATGGAGGAATAGAGATGGGCTGAGTGCCCGGCAAAAAATCAATGCCAAAATTAATATCTCTATCGGGAAGCATGCCCGGAAGATTAGATGGAAACACATCTAAGAAGTCCCTCACTACTGGAACCGACTCGACTGTAGGGGTATCAATACTAACGTCTCTCACATATGCCAAATACGCATCACACCCCTTCTCAACCATTCGCTGAGCCTTAAGCAATGAAATGACCCTGCAGGGAGTATACTCTAAGGTACCTCTCCACTCTAATCTCGGCAAACCTGGCATAGCCAGCGTCACAGTTATAGCGTGACAATCAAGAATAGCATAATGAGGCGACAACTAGTCCATGCGCAAGATAACATCAAAATCTACCATACTGAGTAATAACAAATCGGCTCTGGTCTCAAAACTACTAAGAGCAATCAAACACGACTGATATACACGGTCCACAATGAAAGAATCTCCCACAGGAGTAGATACATAAACATGGGAACTCAAAGAATCCCGAGATATCCCCAAATGTGGAGCAAAATAAGAAGACACATATGAATACGTAGAGCCTGGGTCAAATAATACTGATGCATCCCTATGACAGACAGGGACGATACCTGTGATGACTGAATCTGAAGCAACGGCCTCTGAATGGGCTGGAAGGGCATAGTACCTGGCCTGGCCTCCCCCTCTAGGGCGACCTCGACCTCCCCGACCTCCACCTCGAGCTGGCTGAGGAGGTGGGGTAGCAGCTGGTGCTGAAAGAATGGCCGGAGGACCCGGTGGAGCATGTGGAGGCTGATAAGTCTGTGGAGGTGCACCCCTCCTGGCTCTGGGGCAATCTCTAACCAGGTGACGAGTGTCATCACACTCAAAACAACCTCTCGAAGGATGCGGTAGCTGAGACTGACTCGGACCTGGCCTGCTGGACTGGTCGGTAATAGCATTTCGAGAAGGAGGCATACTGGATACTTGCAGTGCATAATAGGGCTCCTGAGATCTAGGAGGAGCTGGAACACCGCTGGCTGCTGGAAGAGCTGAATGAATAGGGCGACTCACAAAACCCCTACCATAGCGTGCTGCTGGTGCACGAGCTCCTGAATAATGACCAGTCTCTCGAGACCTCTTAGCCTCTCTCTCCTCTCTGTCCCGGGCAAACATGCCCTCCACCCTCCTGGCAATGCTCACTGCCTGCTGATAAGTGATGTCCATCTCTAACTCCCTGGCCATACTGGTTCGAATAGTGGGGTGGAGTCCCTCAATGAAGCGATGAACCCTCTCTCTGACTGTAGCAACCAGAGCCGGTGCATGGCGAGCTAACTCACTGAAACGGACTGCATACTCTGACACAGTCATAGCAACCTGACGCAACTGTTCAAACTCTGCACGCCAAGCATCCCTGAGGCTCTGAGGAACATACTCATGCAAGAACAACTCTAAAAACTTAGTCTAAGTGAGTGAGGCTGCCTCATCTGGACTACTCAGCTCATAGGCATGCCACCACTGATATGCTGCTCCCCTCAGCTGGAAAGCGGTGAAAGAAACCTCACTCGTCTCCACAATGCCCATAGTGCGGAGAATACGATGACACTCCTCAAGAAAACCCAGAGCATCATCTGAAGCTAGTCTGCTGAAAGTAGGTGGGTGGCACTTCTTGTAACTCTCAAGTCTGAGCTGCTCTGCCTCAGAAGCAGCTACCATCATCTCATGCTGAACCAGAGCCACTGGGGGCATAGGAATATACTCCGGGGCCTGATCAACCTGGACCCTCTGCTCAGGAGTGCGGGCTGCAGGAGTCTGTACCCCTCCCCCGGCCTGAGATATAGCGGGAGCTATCGGAAATAGTCCAGCCTGAGCCAGAGTGCTGAACATGCTCAAGAACTGAGCTAAAGTCTCCTGGAGGGCTGGAGTAGCAATATGGATCTTCGGCGCTGGCCCTCCAGCTGGAGCTGCTGGGGGCTCCTCTGACGCAGCTCTCGCAGGTGCTCGGGCTGCACCGCGTGGTCATCCTCTACCCCGACCCCTGGCCTCTGGCGGCTCTAGCAGGAGGCTCGGGTGCCTGATCGTCGGTCCTGCCATTGCGGGTCCTCACCATCTGTGAGAAAGAATAGAATAGAATCTTAGAATATTTGGTGTCAATAACTCGCACGACAAGGAAATCAAAGAAATATGATTGTTCCTAACAATTACATAGCCTCCCGAAGATAAATACGGACGTCTCCGCACCGATCCGCGAGACTCGAATAAACAGTCTTGTGACTCGCGACTCCTACGAACCTAGTGCTATGATACCAACTTGTCACTACCCCCAAGTTATCCTTCCGTAAGGTGTCGTGATGGCACCTAGTCCTTATGACTAGGTAAGCCTAATATTGCGAAAAATATAAAGAAACACAACGTTTTAAAGATAAACAACATATTATAAATAGCCAAGAGTAGTACCACTCGGCATATACAAAATAATTTTTCAAGACCTGGAATATCACTAAGTCACAAACCGCTATAATCTATGTAATAAAGAAAGTATCTAGGCGAGGGAGTAGAAGGGGACTCTGAAGATCTGCGGACGCAAGCAGAAGTACCTTGAAATCTCCTAGAATCAGCAGCATGTACTATCCCCGAGGCTGATAGCTCGCACCTAGATCTACACACGTAAACATGTGCAGGGAAGGGCATGAGTACACCACAATGGTACCCAGTAAGTGCCAAGCCTAACCTCTATCGAGTAGTGACGAGGTAAGGTCAAGGCCCTACCGGAGTAAATATAATAAATTAAACAGTAAAATATATAAGTGAAATTTACGGTAACATAATTAGAGAAATTCTCGAAAATTTAACGGTTAAGGGAGCCCTCGACTCAAAACAAGGTAAACACAGTGGGAAAATCTCTCGGGATACCGTCCCGTAGTTTCAAAGGAATATGCAGTACAGGGGGATCTCTCGAAATACGTCCGTAGTCCCAAAGTAAATATGCAGTATAGGGGGATCTCCCGAAATACGTCCGTAGTCCTAAAATAAATATGCAGTACAGGGGGATCTCCCGAAATACATCCGTAATCCCAAAGTAAATGTGCAGTGCTGGGGGATCTCCCGGAATACGTCCGTAGTCCCAAAGTAAATATGCAGTATAGGGGGATCTCCCGAAATACATCTGTAGTCCCAAAGTAAATATGCAGTGCTGGGGGATCTTCCGGAATACGTCCGTAGTCCCAAAGTAAATATGCAACGCAAGATGAAATGACAGGTATGACATCGAGATATACAGTTTATACTAGACACTGATAAGGCAAATGAGGACTTAGCTAAACATGACGCACAGAATGTCAATTAGGCAGTTAAAACACGTAAACATGTTTTTCTAGTCTAAACTACACAATTAAACATATTAGTACGACTTAATAAGAGAAATAATTTATGATTTAAAAAGGTTAAACAGGATTTTTGTAATAATAGCCCGTGTACGTACTCGTCACCTCACGTACACAGCGCCCACACACCAAATAATATCAAGATATCCTAAGGGGGAAGTCCCCAACGCAAGGTTAGGCAAGCCACTTATTTCGAACCGCTCAAATCACCTCGAAAACACGTTCTTGACACGAGTATCCGACTCCAAATGGCCTGAATCTATTCAAATAAATTGCATGATGTAAATATAACTACGAGTAACTAATTTAGCTAATTAATTCGAAGCTAAAGCGTGAAATTAGGAAAAATGCCCAAAAAGTCACCCCGGGCCCACGTCTCGGAATCGGGTAAAAGTCACAAAATACGAACACCCATTCACTCACGAGTTTACTCGTACCAAAATTGCTCAAATCCGATACCAAAATCTCGATCAAAACCCCAAAATTCGGCCTAAGAATTTTTCTCAATTTTTCACCCCAAATCCGAAATTTAACGATGAATTCAAGCATAGATTAGTGGAATATAACCATAAAGGAGTTAAGAATCGTTACCCAATCGATAACTCTGAAAATCCCTCAATCCCTCGTCCAAAATTCGAGTTCCCAAATTAAGGTTTTGATAAAAAGGCATAACCTCTGTTTTTTTTTGGAACTTTAATACTGCCCAGACGCGTCCTTCTTCGCGAACGCGGCCACACTCTTGCGTTCGCGAAGTACAATTTACTTCAGCCCAAAATCCTCCATCACGAATGCGAGGCACATGTCGCGAATGCGAAGACCACTCAGCTTGACCCTTCGCGAACGCGGGATTTCCATCGCGAACGCGAAGCACGAAATCTCGCCTGCCTCCAGTTCTTCTTCATGAACGCGAGGACCATGTCGCGAACGCGTAGCTTTGAGGTTCCACACCTTTGCGAACACGAGAGCGACATCTTGGACACGAAGAGTAATTCAGCTGCCCTTCCCAGATACCTTACGCGAACGCCAGGACTCCGTCGCGAACTCGATGAAGAAAATACCTGCAACAGAACACCAGAAATCTGCTATCTTCCAAAGTCCAAAAGTGATCCGTTAAGCATCCAAAACACACCCGATGCCCCCGGGACCTCGACCAAACATACCAACCAATCCTAAAATACCATACGAACTTAGTCGAGCTCTCAAATCCCATCAAACAATGCTAAAATCACGAATCACCCTCCAATTCAAACTTAAAGAACTTGAAACTTTAAAATTCTACAACCGATGCCGAAACCTATCAAATCACGTCCGATTGACCTCAAATTTTGCGAACAAGTCATAATCAACATTACGGACCTACTCCAACTTCCGAAATTGGAAAACGACCCCGATATCAAAAATTCTACTACCGGCCCAAAACTCCAAAAATTCGACTTTCGCCATTTCAAACATAAATGAGCTACAAACCTCCAAAACACAATCCGGACACGCTCCTAAACCCAAAATTACCTAACGGAGCTAACGGAACTGACGAAATTTCATTCCAGAGTGGTCTTCATATAGTTCCGACTACGGTCCAAATCCTAAGGCTTAAGCTCTCATTTAGGGACTAAGTGTCCCAAAATACTCCGAAACTCAAAATCAATCAACCCGGCAAGTCACAATAGTAGAAAAAGATTTGGGGAAAGCAGTTAATAGGGGATCGGGGCTATTACTCTCAAAACAACCGGCCGGGTCATTACATCCTCCCCCTCTTAAAACAATTGTTCGTCCTCGAACGAGTATAAAGACATACCTAAAAATGACCGGCCGAGTCGTTACAGAAACTGGTATGGTTGGACTCGTAATTGAATGGTTTTTCGAATTTCGTAACTTTCGCCGGATTTCGAAACGTGAGTCCCATAGATGAATTTTTAATTAATTTGGGGATTTTATTGAAAATGTAGTATTTTCTTATGAAATTGATTCCTATAATTTTTAGTGATTGTATCGAATTATTTTGGCTAGATTCGAGTGAGACAGAGTTGGATAATCGAGGAAAGGGTCTATTAGTGGATTAAATTGGAGTAAGACGAGGTAAGTCTCTTGTCTAATCTTGTGAGGGAGAAATTACCCCATAGGTAATTAAAGTAATAATTGTTGCTAATTGTGGGGGCTACGTACGCACGAGGTGACGAGAGTCCGTGCATAGCTACGATTAATGCTAAAGTCCGGGTAATTTAGGACTCAAAGTATGAATTACTTGTGTAAATTGTATTCCTTGTTTAATTTATATATATATATATATATATATATATATATATATATATATATATATATATATTGTAAATTGTTAGATAAAAATATTAAAGGATGGTAATTTCATATACTTGATTTTTTTTGTTTAAATTAATTAATTGTTAAGAGAAATTGTTCTTCCTCCTGAATTTATCGTATAATAAATATACTCTCATTCCGGAGGTACATAAGAAAATGTCCTCCTTTCTTGTGGAGCGGGCCGAACTCCTCGGCAGAATAGATACATCTATGGATCGTGTCGCACGTCCCTCGGCAGCGTACACGAAACTCTGGATCGGGCCGTACGGCCTCGGCAGAAATCGTGCTTGATAATAATAATAATTACACGATTTTTGGACAATTGAATTATAGCTTATAAAGCTATTTGATAAATTGAAAATTTATTGAAATTGAAGTGCAGCTTGTAAAGCTATTTGATAAATTGGAAGTTTTATTGAAATTGAAGGATTTAATTAATAGATTGAAAATTGTTGCATTTGAAGGATTTTTATTATTTTTGCTAATTGAATAAATTATTGTTAACTTTGTGAATCTTGCTGATTTGAATAATTATAATCTATTCTATTTATTATTGATGACCCATAGTGAGTGTCAAAGTATGCCATCTCGTCTCTACCACTTCGAGATTAGGCTTGATACTTACTGGGTACACGTTATTTACGTACTCATGCTACACTTGGTGCACTTTTTGTACAGGATCTAAGACAGATACTAGTGGAGGACCTATCATCGCACATCCTCGTTATCCAGGGGCATAGTGGTGAGCTGCCTTTCTGAGCCGTCCTGCAGCTACCAATGCCTCTTCTTGTATTTTTAATTCTGTCTATTTTCATTTTAGACAGTATTTGGGGTTTTGTATAATCTACTAAATGCTCATACACTTGTGACACCAGATCTTGGCATACACATTGGTTGAATTAAGAGTTGCTTATTGTCTTGGTTATTTTAAATTCATGGTTGGCTTGCCTAGCTGTAGTGTTTGGCGTCATCACGACCTATAGATGAAATTGGGTCGTGACAGAGCCATTCTTTTTAGACATTAAAATTGGAGGAAGACTTTAATTTTAAAAGCAAAATTCGGGTATCAAAATAATTTTTATCCTATGTTACAATGAAAGAGGAGATATTTAATCCAAATTCTTTTTAGCTGGATAGTAACAAATTCTTTAAGTTAATGAATTTGTAAAGGAACATAAAAAACAAATGTGAATAACTCTATATATATATATATATATATATAGCAACATAACTTACTCTTATTTAGCATAAAGTAGTACTGCTACTGCCTGAAAAAACAAAGTCTGATAATAACAGAGACCCAAAAACGAAAACAATTCAGTTTCCCTTTTCTTCTCTAACAACTCTCATCTCCTTTTATATATGTTTTGTTTTGTCCTTGAAAATGCTGCATTGCATTTAATGTAAAGATGGCTCAAGAGTCAAGATATGATGTTAAGTCAACATAATATTATAAATGGAAAAGATGCAGTTTTCTTATAAAAAGTAGACTTCAGTAATCGATTCTGAAGTTTGAACATGAAAAATTTGTCCGACTTTTGCAAATTGTAACGAAGATCTCAAGAGGAGTTTGCTGGGTTTTCTTTTTGCGAAATTAATGAGCCATTTTCTCCGACTGTTTTTTATTATTTCCTCCGTTCACTTTTAGTTGGCATGTATATTAAAAATAGATTTTTATTTTTTTGGCACTTTACGTATATCAAGAGAGGACAAATTTATTTTTCCTGTTATACCCACAATATTTATTACTCATTTCAAATCATTTTCTCGAATCCAATAAAATATGCATCAATTAATATGGGTATTATGATAAATTATGTACTTTATTTATTATTTCTTAATGGACATAAAAAGTCAAAACGTGTCAAACAAAAGTGAACGTAGGGAGTACTTTTCTATACTTAACCTTTGGAACTCTAAAAGTTAAGTTTTGATTTTGTTTTCCCCCTTTAGCTTCCAAAGAACAGTTATGGAATAACTACTTAGTTACACTAGCGTGGGATGGTCAACGTTTGAAAAGTAGTCAATACTTTGCAAAATTATTGAAAACTAACCATTATTTAATGCGAAAAATAAAACTAGATAAAAAGACCTTAGTTGAAACAAGAAAAAAGTTTAGCATAATATGTTGGATTATGGAACTTCTACACAAAATATTTAAGAGAAGTACACAAACAGACATTCTTAGGGTTGTTATTTAAGGATTAGTCAGTACTTATTTTGTCCTGAAAATTTAGACTGAAAATCATAATTTCAGGACAAATCAAGATATTTTTTTGTATTGAAAAATTAAACAAAAAAAATTAAAATTCAGGATATATTGGCTAATATCTAAATAAAATCCCTTTAGAGAGGCTTCCTGGTGACATTTCTATATTAAACTTCAGCATGTTATGAAATTCCAGCACATTATGTTGGAATTACATATGTAAATAATTCAAACTCCATCATTATATCCTAGATTTTTTCCAGATTTTAAATAAGAATATTTTTATTTGGATTTTATTTTTGCTTAATAAAGTGACTAAATTTCGATTAATTTTGTAATGAGACTAATTTTCAACTAACAGTTATAAATTATACTATTTCTGAACTTTGCCCTAATTAGTTAGGAGAAAGAATGAAGAACTAAGGCCTTGTTTGTTAGACCTAATTGTGTCTAGCCCATTAGTGGGTTTTAGGACTGTTCGAATTCTATTAAAACCAAATCTTATCATGATGGGAGTTTTATAACTTTACCCATAAAATTCAAACTAATTATTCTTGTCTACTCATTTATCTTTGAGATTTTTACTTACCGATACTACATATGAAACTTATTTACCCTACTTAATCAAGTTTTTACTTAATTATACGAGAATATACAACTTATCAATTATATACAAATTAGTAGTAATGAGTATTCACTTATATTAGGAATTAATAAGCCTCTCTCTCTCTCTCTCTCTCTCCCCTTCCCTGTTCTTTCACCAATTTTTCTTCCGTCGTTTTTCTCTGCTCTTTATCCTTTTTTTTATCAATGAATTTCTATTATTTTAATATAGAGTATTAACTTCACAAATTCCTTTCATATAGCACAATTGGTGTTCGAATGAAAATTGTCAATAAATAAATTTTGAAGGTGTTCGATTCTCCGCCATTGACAGCCACTAAAAATCTATAAAACTTTAAATTCGAATTTGAGTTATCAAAAATAAGTATTTGTTTGGATTGAGTATTGTTGCAAACAATTGGGAATATTCTTTGGAGTTTATATCTCAATTTTGAGAGTGTTTGGTGAAGATTAGACTCGATTTTGGTTGAACTTCAGATTGAATCTCCAATTTCCAAACAATGAAGATTAGGGTTTTGAATTTGAATATAGTAGAAACTAAAATTATGGTAATAAAATCAAAATCAGAAAAAGGAGAAATGCAGCAAACTTTCATCGAAAGGGAAATCCCATTTCTTTTTTTCTAATGTAGGGATCTCTTTTTAGCAGGCATTCTCTCAGGAAGTTTGGATTTTGCTAGAAATGGTAGAGCAGATTCTGTTGATAGAGGAAGCAAAGTTTTAGAGCTTCATCAAATCAGAAGGAGTAGAGAAATAGGGTTTAAGCCAATTTTAATTTGACAATAACTTTACAGGGGAAGAGAAAGTTTAAGGGATGATTGTGTATTTGACCGTGCTTTGTTTATTTTAGACCCTCTGCCTAATTTGTCATATTCCAATTTTCAAACAATGAAGATTAGGATTTTGAATTTGAATATAGTAGAAACTAAAATTATGATAATAACATCAAAATCAGAAAAAGGAGAAATGCAACAAACTTTCATCGAAAGGAAAATTCCATTGTTTTTCTCTCATGTAAGGATCTCTTTTTGGCAGACATTCTCTCAGAAAGTTGGGATTTTGCTAGAAATGGTGGAGCAGATTCTGTTGATAGAGGAAGCAAGGGTTTAGAGCTTCATCAAATTAGAAGAGTTAGAAAGACAAGGTGTAAGCCAATTTAAATTTTGACAATAACTTTACAGAGTAAGAGAAAGTCTAAGGGTTAATTGTGTATTTGAGCGTGCTTTATTTATTTTAGACCCTCTGTCTAATTTGTCCTATTCCAATTTCCAAACAATTAGGATTAGAGTTTTGAATTTGAATCTAGTAGAAACTAAAATTATGGTAATAATATCAAAATCAGAAAAAGGAGAAATACAACAAACTTTCATCAAAAGGGAAATCCCATTTGTTTTTCTCTTATGTAGGGACCTCTTTTTGGCAGGCATTCTCTCAGAAAGTTTGGATTTTGCTAGAAATGGTGGAGTAGATTTTGTTGATAGAGGAAGCAAAGTTTTAGAGTTTCATCAAATTGGAAGGAGTAAAGAGACATGGTGTAAGCCAATTTTAATTTTAACAATAACTTTACAGAGGAAGAGAAAGTTTAAGGGCTGATTGTGTCTTTGACCGTGCTTTATTTATTTTAGACCCTCTATCCAATTTATCCCATTCCAATTTTCAAATAGTGAAGATTAGGGTTTTGAATTTGAATACTGTAGAAACTAAAATTATGGTAATAACATCAAAATATGAAAAAGGAGAAATGCCGCAAACTTTCATCGAAAGGAAAATCCCATTTGTTTTTCTTTCATGTAGGGATATCTTTTTGGCAGGCATTCTCTCAGAAAGTTTGGATTTTGCTAGAAATAGTGGAGCAGATTCTATTGATAGAGGAAGCAATGTTTGAGAGCTTCGTCAAATCGGAAGGAGTAGAGAGACAGGGTGTAAGCCAATTTTAATTTTGACAATAACTTTACAGAGGAAGAGAAAGTTTAAGGGCTAATTAAGTATTTGATCGTGCTTTATTTATTTTAGATCCCCTTCTTAATTTGTCCTGTTCCAATTTCCAAACAATGAAGATTAGGGTTTTGAATTTGAATATAGTAGAAACTAAAATTATGGTAATTACGTCAAAATCAGAAAAAGGATAAATGCAACAAACTTTCATCGAAAAGGAAATCCAATTTGTTTTTCTTTGATGTATGGGTCTCTTTTTGGCATGCATTCGCTCAAAATGTTTGAATTTTGCTAGAAATGGTGGAGCACATTCTGTTGATGGAGGAAGCAAAGTTTTAGAGCTTCATCAAATTGGAAGGAGTTGATAGACAGGGTGTAAGCCAATTTAAAGTTTGACTATAACTTTGCAGAGAAAGAGAAAGTTTAAGGGTTGATTGTATATTTGACCGTGCTTTATTTATTTTTGACCCTCTGCCTAATTTGTCCTATTCCAATTTCTAAACAATGAAGATTAGGGTATTGAATTTGAATATAGTAGAAACTAAAATTATGGTAATAACATCAAAATCAGAAAAAGGAGAAATGCAGCAAACTTTCATCGAAAGGGAAATCCCATTTGTTTTTCTATGATGTAGGGGTCTCTTTTTGGAAGGCATTCTCTTAGAAAGTTTGGATTTTGCTAGAAATGGTGGAGCAGATTCTATTAATAGAGGAAGCAAAGTTTTAGAGTTTCAGCAAATCGGAATGACTAGAGAGACATGGTGTAAGCCAATTTTAATTTTGACAATAAATTTACAGGGGAAGAGAAAGTTTAAGGGATGATTGTGTATTTGACCGTGCTTAGTCCATCTGTCCAAAAGACCGGAGGGTGAAGCCTAGTCCAACTGTCCAAAAGCTTCTGCGGCTCGCCGGTCGCAGCTAGTCTAGGTTAAGGTACATCATCTGCTACTGGCTGGGCTCCGCCCACGGGAAAAGTGCCCGGGGTATGATATACAATGGCTGTATGACCAGGGGCCTGAGCTGTAGGGGTCTGTGCTCCCCCTCCTATCTGAGATGTGGCCGGGTCTGCTGGAAGTAAACCGGCCTGAGTCATAGAATCCATGAACCGTAGCATACGGCCCATGACCTCCTGGAATCCCGATGCTGTCATGAAGTCGACCGGGGTTGGCTCTGCTGCGGGCACTTCGCCCTGCTCCTCAACTATAGGATCCTTTACTGGATCTGCTGGCGGTGCAACTGGGGCAGCTCTGGGATGCCCTTGCCCCTACCTCAGGCCGGTGCCCTACCCCGGCCTCTGCCTCGGCCTCTAGCAATAAGGGGGCAGCCCCTCCCGGGTCTGGAACGTCTGTTGTGCGCGTTCTCACCATCTGTGAGAGAATAAGAGGAAGAAACTTAGTATACCATCAACTGCACGATAGGAGATGAATAAAGAGTAGTTTCCTAACATCCTATAGCCTCTCGAAGATAAGTACAGACGTCTTCGCACCGATCCGCAAAACTCTATTAGACCTGCCCATAACTTGTGAGACCTACGTGTACCTAACGCTCTGATACCATGTTGTCACGACCCAATTCCACATAAGACCGTGATGGTGTCCAGCACCGTTGCTAGACAAGCCAACAATGAATAACTTAATGATTTCCTATTCTAACGAGTTTCCCACGTGGTGATCTTTCCTTTAATTAAAAGATTTAATGGAAATCGATTTAGATCAACAAATGAAAACCGCTAGGAACATTTAAAAATCATAAGAACAGAACCCAAAAATCATAAGTCCACTAATACGTACCAAGATCTAGCTAGTATTACAAGTATATGGGCAACTTAGTATAATATACAAAAGATGTCTATCCTACTGTCTGAAAAAGGAATAAACAGAAACAAAATAAAAGAGAGACTCCGGCATGCTCCTGAACGGCTCGGAAGGGCAGCTCACCGTGAAATCTTGAACCCAGATCAAGAATACGCGCCGGATGGATATCCAGATACACCTGCCTCAGATCCTGCACAGTTAAGTGCATAAAATAATATATACCCAGTGCATATCCAGTCTAACCTCGAAGAAGTAGTGACGAGAGGTCGACTTGACACTTAATAAGGCTAATAACAATAAGTCAAAATCATAACTAAACATGGATTACAATAAATATACTAAAACTCACCAACAAGAGATGATAAATATCCTTTTCACAATTATTAATCCCAAGAGTTAACATGCACAAATAATGTCGAGGTCGTACGGCCCGAACCAACATAACAATATTTAAAATGTGCACTGCCGAGGGTCGAATGACGCGAACCATAGATGCATCTATTTAATCTGCCGAGGCGCTCAGCCCGCTCCACAATCGAAAACACTTAAAGAGACACAAGTTTTTCAATAACAGTCAAGTGTTCTATTCATAACCTCAAATGAGTGAAGACTTATCCCTTTTGGAAATTCTTTTACAATTTATGGAATTATGATTGAAGCAATCTAAATGACAAGTAAGGTGCAATTATTTTAAGTATAGCATGATAGGGGTCCTAAACTACCCGGATTTTAGCATGAATAGTAGCTACGCACGGACTCTCACCACTTCGTACGTACGTAGCCCCCCCACAAATAGTCACATATATTAGTTAGTTCTCCTAGGGGGAGATTTCCCTCTTACAAGGTTATAAGGGAGACTTACCTTGTCTCAAAGCCCACTTTCCGATTCAAGAACGTGCTCAAACCTCCAAATTTGGTACCAAACGACTCGAAACTAGTCAAACATTGTATAAATTAATAAATCTATGCTCAAAAGTTCATATCTCTACTATTAAAGTAATTACCCAACCTAAAATGCAAGACTCCTAAAATTCTCCCCGGGCCCACGTGCCCGAAATCCAAATATTTTCAAAGAAGGTTGTTCCCATAACCTTAGAAACATAAATATTTGATTTTTACTAAGTTCCATAAAAATTTTCTTGGTAAAATCTCATTTTTATTAAACCCTAGGTTTTTCATCTAAACCCATGATTTCTACCACTTTTCATGTTAGAATCTACCCATAATCTTTGCATTAAACTCACATTAAGTAGAAATTACTTACCTCACAAAGCTAGGTTGAAATCCCCTCCTTAAAAGCTCTCAAATCGCCCAAGAATGGAAGAAAATGTGATAAGAATGGCCCAAGTCCCGTATTAAATGAACCCCCACTGCCCAACGACTTTCGCACCTGCGGTGCATTGGCCGCATCTACGGTCTCACACCTGCGGCAAAACCTTTGCAGGTGGGCCTTTTCCTCACCTGGCCGGGCTCTGCATCTGTGGACACAAGGAGCCGCTTCTGCGAGCCATTTCCGCTTCAGCGACCACAGTTCTCGCACCTGCGGTCTAGCAGGTGCGTCAATGCTTCCGCACCTGCGATGGCTGGTCTACTTCACCCTTTTCGCTTCTACGGCTCATGGCCTGCACCTGCGGCTGGCCAAGCGTAGGTACGATTATGACAGAATTGGAGCTTCAGCAGCTGCTCCAAACTTCTAACATAGTCCGAGCCTCATTCGATTGACACTCGGGGCCCCGGGGGCCCCGCCTGAACATACCAACAAGTTTGGAATCATAAAACGGACTCGCTCGAACTCTCGGAACGCTCGAAACAACACTAAATCTAAGAATCGTACCCCAAAACCAATTGAATCAAATGTATGAACTTCAAGTTCTTCAATTTACTCACAATGCGTCGAAACATACTTAAACTACTCGGAATGACACCAAAATTTGCGTGCAAGTCTTAAATGACATTACGGAATAATTCCCAATCTCGAAATTCTGTTTGGACCTCGATAACACCAAAACCTGCTCCAAACCCAGTTTAAAGTACTTCAAGATTCATCAAGAACCAACATTTGATATTAGGCGCCGAAACGCTCCCGGGTCATCCAAAACCAAAACCGAGCATACGCCCAAGTCCTAAATCATCATACAAACCTATTGGAACCATCAAATCCTGATTCTGAGGTCGTTTACCCAAAATATTGACCGAAGTCAAACTTAGCCTTTTAGGCTAATTTAAGGAATCAATTGTTCCGATTTCAACCCGAACCCTTTCAAATCTCAAACTAACCATCCCCGCAAGTCATAAAACAGTAAAAGCACATACGGGGAGTCTTATTTAAGGGAACGGGGCCTTAGGAAGCAAAATGACCGGTTGGGTCGTTACATTCTCCACCTCTTAAACAAACATCCGTCCTCGAACGAGCTTAGAATCATACTGGAGTGCTGAACAAGCAAGGATATCTGCTCCGCATGTCCTCCTCGGACTCCCAAGTCACCTCATCGACTGGTCGGCCCCTCCACTGGACCTTCACCGCGGAAATCCTCTTGGACCTCAACTGGCTATCCTGCCTATAAACAATGGCAATTGGCTCCTCTTCATAACCCAGACTCTCATCTAACTGAATCGTGCTGAAGTCTAACACATGTGACAGGTCGGGATGATACCTCCGAAGCATCGACACGTGGAAAACCGGATGAACTCCCGATAGGATGGGAGGCAAAGCAAGCTCATAAGCAACCTCCCCAACTCGCCTCAACACCTCAAATGGGCCTATAAACCTTGGGCTCAACTTGCCCTTCTTCCCAAACCTCATGATCCCCTTCATCGGAGAGACTTTCAAGAGAACCTTCTTGCCCACCATGAATGATAAGTCATGCGCCTTCCGATCCGCGTAACTCTTCTGCCGGGACTGTGCTATGCGAAGTCGCTCCTGAATCAACTTTACCTTTTCCAAGGCATCCTTCACCAAATCAGTACCATACAACTTAGCCTCGCCGGGCTCAAACCACCTAATGGGAGAACGACATCGCCAACTATATAATGCCTCGAACGGAGCCATCTCGATGCTGGACTGGTAACTGTTGTTGTAAGCAAACTCGGCCAAAGGCAAGAATCGTTCCCACTGCCCTCCAAAGTCAATCACACATGCTCTGAGCATGTCCTCCAATATCTGAACTATCCGCTCCGACTGACCGTCGGTCTGCGGATGAAATGCTGTGTTGAGCTCTATGCGGGTCCCCAACTCACTCTGTACCGCTCTCCAGAAATGTAAAGTAAACTGAGGACCTCTGACTGAAATGATGGAAATGTGCACACCATGCTGCCGAACTAGCTCTTGGATATAAATCTGGGCCAATCTCTTTGAAGTATATGTAGTCATCACAGGAATAAAGTGTGCCGACTTGGTCAATCTGTCTACAATGACCCAAACCGCATCAAACTTCCACAGGTCCGCGGAAACCCAACTACGAAGTCCATAGTGATGCGCTCCCACTTTCACTCAGGTATAATGATCTGCTTGTAGACCTCCTGGCCTCTGGTGCTCATACTTAACTTGTTGGAAATTTAGGCATCTAGCCACATACTCAATTATGTCTCTCTTCATCCGCCGCCACCAATAATGTTGCTTCAGGTCGCGGTACATCTTCGTAGCACCTGGGTGAATGGAATATCGAGAACTGTGTGCCTCCTGTAGGATCCTCTCCCTCAGGCCATCGACATTAGGAACACATAGACGACCCTGGAGTCACAGAACAACATCCTCGCCAATAGAAACCTCCTTGGCACTACCCTGTAGTTCCATCTCTCTGATAACCAATAGGTGCATATCATCAAACTGTCGAGCCTTGATCTGCTCTAATAGTGAAGACCGGACAACGACGCAAGCAAGAACTCGGCTAGGCTCTGAAATGTCCAACCTCACAAGTCTGTTAGCCAAGGACTAAATGTCCAAGGCTAATAGCCTCTTCTCTATTGAAATGAATGCCAAGCTACCAATACTCTCTGCCTTCCTTATCAAAGCATCCGCGACTACATTCGGCTTGCCCGGATGATAAAGAATGGTGATGTCATAATCCTTCAGTAACTCAAGCCATCTACGCTGCCTCAAATTGAGATCCCTTTGATTGAACAAATGCTGCAAGCTGCGATGATCGGTGTAAACCTCACAAGACACCCCATATAGATAATGCCTCCAAATCTTAAGGGCATGAACAATCGCGGCCAACTCCAAATCATGCACATGATAATTCTTCTCATGGGGCTTCTGCTGACGTGAAGTATATGCAATAACTCGCCCATCCTCCATCAACACACAACCCAAACCAATGCATGAAGCATCGCAATACACGGTATACATCCCCGAACCGGAAGGCAACACGAGGATTGGTGCTGTGGTCAAAGCTGTCTTGAGCTTTTAAAAGCTTGCCTCACAATCATTAGACCAACAAAACTGAGCACCCTTCTGGGTCAATCTAGTCAATGGTGCTGCAATGGATGAGAAACCCTTCACGAATAAGTGATAATAACCTGCTAACCCTAAGAAAATCCTGATCTCGGTCACCGAAGTAGGACGAGGCCAACTCTAAACTGCCTCAATCTTCTTGGGATCCACCTTAATACCCTCGCCTGATACTACATGCCCTTAGAATGCCACAAAATCTAACCAAAACTCACACTTGGAGAACTTAGCATACAACTTCTGTTCCCTCAAAGTCTGAAGCACCACTCTCAAATGATGCTCGTGCTCCTCCATGCTACGTGAGTAAATCAAGATATCATCAATGAAGACAATAATAAAGGAATCAATATAAGGCCTGAACACCATGTTGATCAAATCCATAAATGACGCTGGGGCATTAGTCAAGCCGAAAGACATCACTAGAAACTTGTAATGTCTATATCTAGTACGGAAGGCAGTCTTCGGAACATCTGAGTCCCGAATGTTCAACTGATGGTACCTCAATCTCAAGTCAATCTTAGAAAACACCCTAGCACCCTGCAACTGGTCAAACAAATCATCGATACGCGGCAACGGGTACTTGTTCTTAACAGTGACTTTATTCAACTGGCTGTAATCAATACACATCTGCATAGTCTCATCTTTCTTCTTCACAAATAACACCGGTGCACCCCTAGGTGATAGACTCGTCCTGACGAACCCCTTTGCTAGCAACTCCTCAAGCTATTCCTTCAACTCCTTCAATTATTTTGGAGCCATATTGTACAGTGGGATAGATATAGGTTGAGTGCCTGGAGCCAAGTCAATACAAAAATCAATATCACGATCCGGTGGCATGTCTGGGAGGTCAGAAGGAAACACATCGGCGAACTCCCGCACTACTGGCACTGAATCAATGGTCGGAGACTCTGCGGTAGTATCCAGAAGCCTGAAGTCTGCAGCAAACCAGATTTTTCTAAGTCTGAAATCATCCTGTAGCCTATCCGAAACTCACCCGAGCCCTCGGGGCTCCAAACCAAACATGCACCCAAGTCCTAAAACATCATACGAACTCGCTCGTGCGATCAAATCGCCAAAATAACTCCTAGAACTATGAATTGAACCCCAAATCGAATAAAATTTTTAAGAAAACGTTAAAACTTATATTTTCACAACCGGACGTTCGAATTACGTCAAATCAACTCTGATTCTCACCAAATTAGGCAGACAAGTCATAAATATTGTAGAGGACTTATACCGGGCTCCGGAACCAAAATACGGACCCGGTGTCAATAAATCCAACATCAGTAAATTCTTAAAAATCATTAAACTTTCAAACTTTTAATTTTTCATTAAAATTCTATATCTCGTGCTAGGGACCTCGGAATTCGATTCCGGGCATACGCCCAAGTCCAAAATTATGATACGGACCTACCGGAGCTATCAAAACACTGATCCGAGTTCGTTTGCTCAAAATATTGACCAAAGCCAACTCATTTGAGTTTAAAAGCTCTATTTTACATTTTAATCTATTTTTCACATAAAAACTTTTTGAAAAATTTTACGGACTGAGCACGTAAGTCGAGGAGTGATAAATAGCACTTTTTGAGATCTTAGAATATATAATTAATTATTAAATTTTAAGATGACATTTTGGGTCATCACACGCACATGCTAGGTGACTGGTGTGTGGGCGTGCAGCAAGGGGATTATGACTTGGTCTGTCCCGTTTTTACTATAAAGTTGAATAACTTGTTGTTAGCTATATTCTCTCTATGTGTTGAATAAATTTGGCTGTAAATCATGTTAGAAATCATGCTTAGGCTATGTGATAGTACTATTGGGACCCGCAGAGGTCGCGTACTTATTAAATTATTTGCTAATTGTTGTCTTGTACTAAGTCATGATTTTACTTGCGTATCATACCTCAGTCTTTCTTGATTTTGTTGATACACTATGTTATCTTTGTTTGGGCTGATCTTTGTGATCTTCGAGAGCCCGAGAGACTAGAGGTTGATGACTGAGTGAGGCCGAGGGTCTGTCGGTGAGGTATGGATACTATAGCACGTGAATTGTTCGTGCAACACGTGAGTTATCCGTGCGGGATATTATAGCACGTGAGTTGTCCGTGCAGCACGTGGACAGTCTTGTCGTCCCATGTTATGTATGTTCATGACATTATCTTTCATTGTTGGATGTTCATGATCCATGTCTACCATTTATATTGATCTTGTCGGCCTTTAAAGATAATAAGGAAGGTTAGATAAAATGTACGTTGGTGCTCGGCAAGTATGGCCCGGGTGCTAGTCATGACCCTCCAGTTGGGTCGTGACACTTGCCTTCAGGTTAACACTTCTCCTTGCCAGTACACTATGATCCTAAACCAAAGATCACCACAAGAGATCCTAGCGCAAACTACGTCGTCTAAAAGCCCATAAACCATTGTATTTGTAAGGCCTCATGTGTTAATGTTATCTTGGGTAGGCGTATGTGTTAATGTTATCTTGGGTATGGAATTTTTGGGTTGAACAGCACGCTTGAGAGTTGAAGGAAAATGCTTTGAAGAAAAAGTCATTTTTCCGTCTGGGCTGCATGCCGCAGCAGGCCATGTTGGCTTTATATATATTATTACTATTATATAGATCGGGGCTGCCCGCCTGCAACAGGCCTTATTGGCTTATTATGGCACATGAGTTATCCGTACGGATTCTGATATGATATTATAGCACGTGAGTTGTCCGTGGAGCACGTGAATTGTCCGTGCGGATTATAGCGCTTGGGCTGTAGGAGCCCCTCCGGAGTCTGTACACCCCCAGTGAGCACAGGTACCTATTGAGTGTGAGTGCTGAGGGCTGAGAGCTGAAAGCCGAGTGACTGAGTTGTTATGATAAGTTGAGTGTCTATTGCCCTGAGAGGTTGTACTTGATTTTCATTTGTTATTGCACTTAGTTTCTATCTGTCATTGTTGTGAAATTTCTGAAAGATTTTATATCCGGATTAACTGAACTTGAACTGAATAAAACTGATTTGACTTAAACTGTCGGATTTGAAAGCATGTCTATTCTTTGTTGGAATTACTGAAAATGAACTATAACTCTGTAGCTTGTCATTATCTTTAGTTCCTTATTTATTATTGTTACTTGCTGAGTTAGTTGTACTCATACTACACCATGCACTTTGTATGCAGATCTAGATGCTCCCGGATATAGCGGGTATTGATTCTCTCGCACAGTTGATTTTTTGGAGATTCAGAGGTAGTTGTTGTGTTTCGCAGACCTTGTCTCTTTCCCTATCTCCTTGTTACTGTATTTGGTCTCAGACTATCATATCATAGACCGTATTTTCCGGACTTATATTCATATTAGATACTCATGTACTCAGTGACACCAGGTTTTGGGAGTGTTTGTATCTGAAATTGTGAGGCCTTTTATTAAACTCAAATTATTATGTTTTTCAAACTTTAAGGAAATGTGGTTTTATTGAGGTTACCGACTTGTCTAATATCGAGATAGGTGCCATCACGACAGATAGATTTTGGGTCGTGACACTATCATTCAATCCTCAAAATTTTAATGAATACTTAATAAATTATGCGTTTCCAGATGGGGGAGTGGGGGACTATTTATGATAAGGTTGTTAGGTTCCTAGGCTGCTGAATTTTCTGATTTGTTGTCAATTTCAATCTCAATACAAAATTATATATCTCTTTCTGCTTTATCCAAAGTTTTGTTACACTTTGATTTCAAGTTAGTTGAGTTCTAGGGTTTATACGATATATGTGTGTATAAGATTTATATTTTGTTCCATTTCAGAATTGGCGATGAAACAACATACCTAATGGCCTTAATAAGCCTGGTCGAGGAATATATATCTAAAAAATTCATTAAAAAGAACCAATATTAGTGTATATATATTGTAGGTTTATCATGGAAACGTTACAGAGCATGCTTGCAAATGCCTTTCAGTCCTCTTTATCTTTATTTCTTTTCATTTTCTCGGCAGGGTATTTTACTTCAAGTTTGCTCTTCCCTCAAATTTGCCCAAATTTTAGTCTCTTTTTTATTTATTTTTTCATTTATTTTTCGTGTTTTTGTTGGGTTCTTCTCGTATTTTTTATAGTCCTATTGCTGTCAATTAATTTTCTCCTTGCTTAATTTATGCTCTCTCGCTTTTACTTTTTCTTATGGGTTTTCACCGGTGTTGCTTTATTGTTTTTTTTATTGTTTATTAGAAATCACAATTTGGGGTGTATTAGTTAGTGTCTAATTATTTTGATTATAATTTCTTGCTAGAGCTTTTAGGTACATATTAGAAATTGTGCCTGATTTGCGTATGCATCATGTCCCTTTGATGAATTTTGTCTTTCTTATCAACTACTTAGTGCAAAAACAAAAGGGATTTTTACATAAATTACCGACTATATTCACTATTTATTTTTTTTGCCATATACACCCGGTCAGTCGTTTTAAAAGTTGTAGCCCCGTTCCCCTATTTACTCCTCATTTTGTGCTTTAATACTGTTATGTAACTTGCCGGAGTAGTCGGTTCGGGTCCGAAAAGATTTTAGAATGAATTGGAACACTTAGTTCCAAAGTTTAAAACTTAAGTTGAAAAGGTTGGTTGGATGTCGACCTATGTGCAAACGATTCCGGAATAGAATTTTGATGATTCCAACAGCTCTGTATGGTGATTTTGGACTTAGGAGCGTGATTGGATTTTATTTGGAAGTCCGTAGTTAAATTAGGCTTGAAATGGCTAAAATAGGAATTTAAATTTGGAAGTTTGACCGGAAAGTTGACTTTTTGATATCGGGGTCGGAATCTAGTTCTGAAATTTTTTATAGCTCCGTTATGTCATTTATGACTTGTGTGCAAAATTTGAGGTCAATCGGACTTGATTTGATAGGTTTCGGCATCGAATGTAGAAGTTGGAAATTCTTAAGTTTCATTAAACTTGAATTGAGGTGTGATTTTATAATTTTAGCATTATTTGATATGATTTGAAGATTCGACTAAGTCCGTATGATATTTTAGGACTTGTTGTTGTATTTGGTTGAGGTCCCGAGTGCCTCGGGTGAGTTTCAGAAGGTTAACAGATTATTTTTCGGACTTGGGAACAACTGAAGAATTTCTGGTGTCCAGCTCTGGTTTCCTTCTTCGCGTTCACGAGAGAAGTCTCGCGTTCGCGAAGGGGAACTGGGGCAAGCGAGAAATTTCTCTTCGTGTTCACGAAGAAGGGACCGCGTTCGCGAAGGGGTGATGGCAGTGTTCATCGCGAACGCGTGACGGAGCTCGCGTTCGCATAGAATGGCGAGGGCAGGCTGCGGTATTGGGCATTAAAGCTTCGCGTTCGCACAGTCCAAGTTTGGTAAGTCATCGCGCCCGCGAGAGGACCCTCACGTTCGCGAAGAGGAAAGTTGGGCAGCACATTTTTGTGCTTCGGAAACGCGAGGCAAGGGCCGCGTTCGCGAAGAAGAAACCACTGGACAAAATGTTTAAGTTCTCAAATAGGACTTCGTCCCATTTTTCATTTTTGACGGATTGGAGCTTGGGAAGAGGCGGTTTTTGGGAGATTTTCAGAGAAAACATCGGGGTAAGTGTTCTTAACTCAATTTTGGTTAGATTACCCGAATCCATCACTGTTTTTAACATTTAATTGGTGATTTAAGTTGGAAAATAAATTGAAAATCCTCTTGGATAGAATTGAGGATTTGAGGGTCGAATTGTTATCGGAATTTAGTCATTTTGGTATGGTTAGACTTGTGGTTGAATGGGCGTTCATATTTCGTAACGTTCGTCGGATTCCGAGATGTGGGTCCCACGGGCAATGTTTGAGTTAATTTCGGATTTTTATTGAAACATGTAGTATTTTCTTATTCAATTGATTCTATAATTTTTGTTGATTGTATCGAATTAATTATGACTAGATTCGAGTCGATCGGAGTCGGAAAATCGAGGAAAAGGCATACTACTTGATTAAATTGGAGCAAGTCGAGGTAAGTGGCTTGTCTAACCTTGTGTGGGGGAAATTTCTCCTAGGATTGGTATTGATGTGATAATTGTAATGTGATGAAAGTCGTGTACACGAGGTGACGAGTCTGTACACGGGCTAAATGTGAAAGATTATATTTTTTAAAATTGTGTAGATCACTGTTGCATATTAATTAAATTATTTTATCTTGTTATATTCTTCATCATTGATTTGATTTATATACCTTAAATTTTCTTGACCTTCTCCTGCTAATTGATTTTATCTGTTTAGCTGAAATTTGGTTTCTTTTATTCTGTGCATTATTTGAAGGTGGAATTTCTTTAATTTAAATATTATTAATATGAAGTATTTGATATTTTAAAATTGGAACTGAGGCAAAGTATAAAAAAAATTTAAATATTATTTTTGCTGAGTTATTTATTCCCGAATATTTTGTGAGATTTTGTACTCATTGTGATTGAGCCGTGAGCTCCATGTTGTGAAAAATATTATTGATGTTGTTTATTTTGGCAAATTGAATTATTTGGACACTTGAAGTGCAAATTGTGATATAGTGTGATATTGATACACATGCGGTGGTATAAGGTTTGGGTGTTGAAATGCATGCGGTGAGATAAGGGTGGCTTGATATGTGTGGCTAGTAGGGGAACTACCAGAAGCCATGCGGTATGATAAGGGTGGCTAAAACGCGGGATGCTATTTAGGAAAAAATATTTTTCTTTAAAAATTAAATGTGATGGCTCCCGCGGTGATATAAGGAAATGAGATATTGTGAATTTATTTATGATTTGGGACTACGAGGCGGTACCTCGGGAGTGCCCTTGTTGATATTGATTTATGGCCGCAGTTGCCTTTGATTATTGTTGTGATTTTTCTTAAAGTTGAAAATAATTATGTTTTGTTTCCACGAGTTATTATTTGCCTTTATTTTGTGTAAATAAATGGTGACATACTACTTGATTCATTTCCTTTGACATTTTATTGTTATTATATTGTTAAACATGTCACCATGTCTTTTATTATTCCAGTAGGGCCTTACCTGACTTCGTCACTACTCTACCGAGGTTAGGCTTGGCACTTACTGGGTATCGCTGTGGTGTACTCATACTACGCTTCTGCACATCTTTTTGTGCAGATCCAGGTACATCTTATCAGACCAGGCATCAGTAAACTAGTTGTACGAGGAGACTTCGAGGTATATCTGCAGCGTCCGCAGACTTCGGAGTCCCCTTCTATCTTACTATGTTGTCTTCTTTATTTGCTTTAGACTCTGAGGTATAGAGACATAGAGAACAAATTCTTAGGAGCTTGTGACTTATTTCTACCGGGTTTTAGGAGTTCAAATTGTTATATTGTAGTTTTTATTTATTCAACTGTTAAGGATTAAATTTCAGCTTTGTATTCAGTTATATTCCGCATTTATAGGCTTACCTAGTATTAGAGACTAGGTTCTATCACGACATCCTACAGAGGGAATTTGGGGTCGTGACAAGTTGGTATAAGAGTTGTAGGTTCATAGGTGTTATGAGTCACAAGCAGGTTTAGTAAGGTCTTGCGGATCGGTACGGAGACGTCTGTATTTATCTTCGGGAGGCTATGGAACTGTTAGGAGAATATTCACTTCTTTGATTCCTTATCGTGCGTAGTTGTTGACTTCAAAGTTCTAAACCATTATCTTTCTATTCTCTAACAGATGGTGAGGACACGCACAACTGGATCTGATGATCAGACACCCGCGCCCCCTGTTGGAGCCGCAAGAGGCCGGAGTCAGGGCAAAGGCTATGCCAGAGGCCGAGAAAGACCATGTGGTGCGGCCAGAGCACCAGCACGAGCTGCTGCAGCAGAGCCACCAGTAGCTCCAGTTGGAGAGCATGCACCTGAGACGCCTGTTACTACTCCTGTACTTCACGAGACTCTTGCCTAGTTTTTGAGCATGTTTGGCACTCTAGCTCAGGCAGGGTTAATTCCACTTGCTCCTGCCACATCTCAGGCCGGGGGAGGAGCACAGACTCCCGCCACCCGTACTCCAGAGCCACGGGCCCAAATTGACCATGCCCTAGAGGTTATACCAGTGCATCCAGTTATCCCAGTTCGGCCTGAGGTTAGGACAACAGTTTCAGAGGGGGAGCAGCTCATGCTCGAGAGGTACAAGAAGTACCACCCTCCCACTTTTAGCGGTTTAGCTTCAGAGGATGCTCAGGGTTCTCTGAAGGAATGTCACAGTATCCTTCGTACTATGGGTATTTTGGATTCCAGTGGGGTTTCATTCATGGCATTCCAGTTTAGAAGAGCAGCCTACCAGTGGTGGCAGGCATATGAGTTGGACAGTCCGGCTGAGGCAGCTTCACTCACTTGGACTCAATTTTCAGATATGTTCTTAAGAGAGTATGTTCCTCAGAGTCTTAGAGATGCATGGCACGCAAAGTTTGAGCAGTTGTGCCAGGGTTCTATGACTGTGTCAGAATATGCGGTCTAATTCAGTGATTTGGCTAGGCATGCACCAGCCTTAGTTGTTACTGTTCGAGAGCGGGTTCACAGATTATTGAGGGTCTCCACCCTAGTATCAGATTAAGTATGGCCCGAGTGCTAGAGATGGACATCACATACCAACAGGTGGTATCAATTGCTAGGAGATTGGAAGGTGTGCGGACTCGAGAGAGGTAATAGAGGGAAGCTAAGAGACCCCGAGATTCTGGCACATATAATAATTCTCGTTCCCCAGCTGCAGCCCGTCATGGTAGAGGTTATGTGATTCGTCCTATTCATTCAGCACTTCCAGCTTCCAGTGGTATTTCGGCTACTCCTAGACCTCAGGTTCCATATTATGCACCGCTAGTGTCTGATGTACCTCCTGTATGGGGTGCCTTCAGCGGGCAGTCTAGTCGATCAGGCCCGAGCTAGTCCCAGCAGCCACGTCCTCCTAGGGATTGTTTTGAGTGTGGTGACACTCATCATATAGTGAGGGATTGCCCCAGATATAGGAGAGGTGCACCTCCACAGATTTCTCAGGCCCCACCCATTCCACAGGGCCTTCAGGCTTCTCAGGCCATGATTACTGCACCAGTTGCCACTCTACCTGCACACCCATCCAGAGGTGGAGGTCGGACAGGTAGAGGTCGCCCTAGAGGGGGAGGCCAGGCCAGATATTATGCCCTTCCTGCTAGGACAGAGGCAGTTGCATCCGATTCTATTATCACAGGTATTATTCTGGTCTGTCATAGAGATGCATCAATCTTATTTGATCCAGGCTCCACTTATTCTTATGTGTCATCTTATTTTGCCTCGTATTTGGGCGTATCACGTGATTCCTTGAGTTCTTCTATTTTTGTATCTACACCCGTGGGTGAATCTATTATTGTGGACCGCGTGTATCGGTCGTATTTAATTGTTATCAGTGATTTTGAGACCAGAGCTAATTTATTATTGCTCAGTATGGTGGATTTTGATATTATTTTGGGCATGGACTGGTTGTCGCCCTATCACGCTATTCTTGATTGTTACGCCAAGACGGTGACGTTGGCTATGCCAGGTCTACCGCGGCTAGAGTAGAGAGGTACCTCGGATTATGTTCCTAGCAGGGTTGTTTCATTTCTTAAAGCTCAACGAATGGTTGAGAAGGGGTGTGATGCGTATCTGGCCTATGTGAGAGATGTTAGTATTAATACTCCTACCGTGGAGTCAGTTCCTGTTGTAAGGGATTTTTCTGATGTATTTCCAGCGGATCTTCCGAGTATGCCACCCGACAGGGATATTGACTTTGGCATTGATTTGTTATTGGGCACTCAGCCCATTTCTATTCCACCATATCGTATGGCCTCAGCAGAGTTGAAAGAATTAAAAGAACAGTTACAGGAGTTACTTGATAAGGGCTTCATTCGGCCCAGTGTATCACCTTGGGATGCTCTTGTCTTATTTGTGAAGAAGAAGGATGGTTCTATGCGGATATGTATTGATTACCGCCAGCTGAACAAGGTTATAATGAAGAATATGTATCCATTACCACGTATTGATGACCTATTTGATCAGCTTCAGGGTGCCAGAGTGTTCTCCAAGATCGACTTACGTTCAAGCTATCATCAGTTGAAGATTCGAGAGCAAGATATCCTGAAGACTGCTTTTAGGACTCGGTACGGTCATTACAAGTTCCTTGTAATGTCATTTGGGCTAACCAACGCCCCAGCAACATTTATGCACTTAATAACTAGTGTATTTCATCCCTATCTAAACTCTTTCGTCATTGTATTTATTGACGACATTCTGGTGTATTCCCGGAGTAGGAGGATCATGAGCAGCTCTTGAGAACTGTGCTTCAGACTTTGAGAGAAAAGAAGTTATATTCAAAATTTTCAAAGTGTGAATTTTGGCTTGATTCAGTGGGATTTTTGGGTAATATAGTTTCATGCGAAGGGATCAAGATGGATCCGAAGAAGATTGAGGCAGTGCAGAGTTGGTCCAGACCATCCTCGGCTATGGAGATCCGGAGTTTCCTTAGTTTAGCTGGGTATTATCGCCGATTTGTAGAGGGTTTCTCTTCTATTGTTGCACCTATGACCAAATTGACCCAGAAGGGTGCTCCGTTCAGGTGGACCGAGGAATGTGAGGAGAGCTTTTAAAAGCTCAAGACAGCTTTGACTACAGCCCCAGTGTTGGTATTACCTACAGGTTCAAGGTCTTATACTGTATATTGTGATGTGTCGCGTATTGGTCTCGGCGCAGTGTTGATGCAAAACGGTAGGGTGATTGCCTACGCGTCTAGACAGTTAATGGTACATAAGAAGAATTATCCGGTCCATGACTTTGAGTTAGCAGCTATTGTTCATGCCTTGAAGATTTGGCGGCTTTATTTGTACAGTGTCCATTATGAGGTCTACATCGATCACCGGAGTCTACAACATTTGTTTAAATAGAAGGATCTTAATTTATGGCAGCGGAGATGGTTAGAGTTGCTTAAGGATTATGATATCATCATTCTCTATCATCCCGGGAAGGCCAATGTAGTGGTCGATGCCTTGAGTCGTAAGGCGGAAAGTTTGGGAAGCTTAGCATATTTACCGGTAGCAGAAAGGCCTTTAGCCTTGGATGTTTAGGCTTTGGCCAACCAGTTTATTAGATTGGATGTTTCCGAGCCGAGCCGAGTTTTGGCTTGTGTGGTTTCTCAGTCTTCTCTTTATGATTGTATCAAGGAGCGTTAGTATGATGACCTACATCTGTTTGTCCTTAAGGATACAGTTCAGTACGGTGATGCCAAGGAAGTCATTATTGGAGATGGCGGTGTATTACGGATGCAGGGCAGGCTATGTGTACCCAATGTAGATGGCTTGCGTGATTTGATTCTCCAAGAGGCTCACAGTTCGCGGTACTCCATTCATCTGGGTGCTGCAAAGATGTATCAGGACTTGAGACAGCACTACTGGTGGAGGAGGATGAAGAAAGACATAGTGGAATATGTAGCTCGGTGTCTAAATTGCCAGCAGGTAAAGTATGAGCATCAACGACCGGGTGGATTGATTCAGAAGTTGGAGATTCCAGAATGAAAATGGGAGCGGATCACTATGGACTTCATTGATAGGCTCCCACGGACTCAAAGGAAGTTCGATGCAGTTTGGGTGATTGTGGATAGATTGACCAAGTCAGCTCATTTCGTTCCTGTGGTTACTACTTACTCTTCGGAGCAGCTAGATCAGGTCTATATTCGCGAGATTGTCAGACTTCATGGCGTACCGGTATC
This sequence comes from Nicotiana tabacum, assembly GCF_000715075.1. Taxonomy (NCBI): domain Eukaryota; kingdom Viridiplantae; phylum Streptophyta; class Magnoliopsida; order Solanales; family Solanaceae; genus Nicotiana; species Nicotiana tabacum. The sequence continues at coordinate 137,599,536 of NC_134102.1, forward strand.
CATCATCTCTGACTGAGGTACGCAATTTACATCACGGTTCTGGAGGGCTGTACAGCAGGAGTTAGGTACTCGAGTTGAGTTGAGCACAGCATTTCTCCCTCAGACGGACGGACAGTCTGAGCATACTATTCAGATACTGGAGGATATGCTCCGCGCTTGTGTGATAGATTTTGGGGGTGCTTGGGATCAGTTCTTGCCACTTGTGGAATTTGCTTACAACAACAAATACCAGTCGAGTATTCATATGGATCTGTATGAGGCCTTGTATGGTAGGCGGTGCTGGTCTCTAATGGGTTGGTTCGAACCGGGTGAGGCTAGGCTATTGGGTATAGACTTAGTTCAGGATGCCTTGGAAAAGGTTAAATTGATTCAGGATCGACTTCATACAATCCAATCTAGACAGAAGAGTTATGTGGATCGGAAGGTTCGTGATGTTGCATTCATGATTGGTGAGTGGGTCTTGCTCCGAGTTTTGCCTATGAAGGGTGTTATGAGGTTCGGGAAGAAAGGCAAGTTGAGCCCTAGGTATATTGGGCCTTTTGGGATTCTTGAAAGAGTTGGAGAGGTGGCTTATAGGCTTGCACTGCCACCTAATCTCTCTACAGTTCATTCGGTATTCCATGCTTCTATGCTTCGAAAATATCACGGCGATCCGTCTCATGTGTTTAGACTTCAGTTCAGTTAAGTTGGACAAGGATCTATCTTATGCTGAGGAACCAGTGGCTCTTTTGGACAAACAGGTTCGAAAGCTGAGGGAAAAGAACATTGCTTCCGTGAAGGTTCAGTAGAGGGATCATCCGGTCGAGGAGGCGACTTGGGAGACCGAGCATGATATGCGCAGCTGTTATCCTCATCTTTTCACCACTCTAGGTATAATTCTAAACTCGTTCGAGGACGAACGTTTGTTTAAGAGGGGAAGGATGTAATGACCCGGCCAGTCACTTTAAAAGCTGTATCCTTGTTCCCCTATTTACTACTCATTCTGTGCTTTAAAACTGTTATGTAACTTTCCAAGGTAGTCGATTCGGGTCCGGAAAGATTTTAGAATGAATTGGAACACTTAGTTCCAAAGTTTAGTTGGACAGGTTGGCTGGATGTCGACCTATGTGCAAATGACCCCGGAATAGAATTTTGATGATTCCAACAGCTATGTATGGTGATTTTTGACTTAAGAGCATGATCGGAATTTTATTTGGAAGTCCGTAGTTAAATTAGGCTTGAAATGGCTAAAATAGGAATTTAAATTTGGAAGTTTGACCGGGAAGTTGACTTTTTGATATCGGGGTCGGAATCCAGTTCAGAAAATTTTCATAGCTCTATTATGTCATTTATGACTTGTTTGCAAAATTTGAGGTCAATCGGACTTGATTTGATAGGTTTTGGCATCGAATGTAGAAGTTGGAAATTCTTAAGTTTCATTAAGCTTGAATTGAGGTGTGATTTGTGATTTTAGCGTTATTTGATGTGATTTGAGGATTCGACTAAGTCCGTATGATGCTTTAGGATTTGTTGGTATATTTGGTTGAGATTCCGAGGGCCTCGGGTAAGTTTCGGAAGGTTAACGGATCAGTTTTCGGACATGGGAACAACTGAAGGATTTCTGGTGTCCAGCTCTGGTTTCCTTCTTCGCGTTCGCGAGAACCGTCTCACGTTCGCGAAGGGTAACTGGGGCATGAGAGAAATTTCTCTTCGCATTCGCGAAGTGGTGATGGCAATGTTCATCACGAACGCGTGACGTAGTTCGCGTTCGCGTAGAAGGGCGAGGCCAGGTTGGGTTATTGGGCATTAAAGCTTCGCGATCGCAAAGGAGGAATCGCTTTCGCGAAGGCCAAGTTTGGTAAGTCATCGCGCCCGCGAGAGGACCCTCGCATTCGCGAAGAAGAAAGTTGGGCAGCACATTTTTGTGCTTCGCGAACGCGAGGCAAGGGCCACGTTCGCGAAGAAGAAACCACTAGACAGAATGTTTAAATTCTGAAAATGGAATTTTGACGGATTGGAGCTCGGGAAGAGGCGGTTTTTGAGAGATTTTCAGAGAAAACATCGGGGTAAGTGTTCTTAACTCAATTTTAGTTAGATTACCCGAATCCATCATTGTTTTTAACATTTAATTGGTAATTTAAGTTGGAATTTTTTTTGAAAACCCTCTTGGATAGAATTGAGGATTTGAGGGTCGAATTGTTATCAGAATTTAGTCATTTTGGTATGGTTAGACTCGTGGTTGAATGTGCGTTCATATTTCGTAACTCGCTGGATTCCAAGACGTGTGTTTGAGTTAATTTCGGATTTTTATTGAAAAATATAGTATTTTTTTATGAAATTGATTCTATAATTTTTGTTGAATGTATCGAATTAATTATGACTAGATTCGAGTTGATCGGAGTCGAAAAATTGAGGAAAAGGCATACTACTTGATTAAATTGGAGCAAGTCGAGGAAAGTGACTTGTCTAACCTTGTGTGGGGAAAATTTCCTCTAGGATTGGTATTGATGTAATAATTGTAATGTGATGAAAGTCGTGTACACGAGGTGAAGAGTCTGTACACGGGCTATATGTGAAAGATTATGTTTTTTAAAATTGTGTAGATCTCTGTTGCATATTAATTAAATTATTTTATCTTGTTATATTCTTCATCATTGATTTGATTTATATACCTTAAATTTGCTTGACCTTCTCCTGCTAATTGGTTTTACCTGTTTAGCTGAAACTTGGTTTCTTTTATTCTGTGCATTATTTGAAGGTGGAATTTCTTTAATTTAAATATTATTAATATGAAATATTTGATATTTTAAAATTGGAACTGAGGCAAAGTATTAAAAAAAATTTAAAATACTATTTTTGTTGAGTTATTTATTTTTGAATATTTTGTGAGATTTTGTACTCATTGTGATTGAGCTGTGAGCTCCCTGTTGTGAAAAATATTGTTGATGTTGTTTATTTTGGCAAATTGAATTATTTGGGCACTTGAGGTGCAAATTGTGATATATTATGATATTGATACGCATGCAGTGATATAAGGTCTGGGTGTTGAAACACATGCAGTGAGATAAGGGTGGCTTGATACACGTGGCTAGTAAGGGAACTACTAGAAGTCATGCGGTGTGATAAGGGTGGCTAAAACGCGAGATGCTATTTCGGAAAAAATATTTTTCTTTAAAAATTAAATGTGAAGGCTCCCGCGGTAATATAAGGAAATGAGATATTGTGAATTTATTTATGATTTGGGACTACGAGGCGGTACCTCGGGAGTGCCCTTGTTGATATTGATTTATGACCGCAGTTGCCTTTGATTATTTTTGTGATTTTTCTTAAAGTTGAAAAGAATTATGTTTTATTTTCACGAGTTATTATTTGCCCTTATTTTGTGTAAATAAATGGTGACATACTATTTGATTCATTTCCATTGTCACTTTATTGTTATTATATTGTTAAACATGTCACCATGTCTTTTATTATTCCATTAGGGTCTGACCTAACCTCGTCACTACTCTACCGAGGTTAGGTTTGGCACTTACTGGGTACCACTGTGGTGTACTCATACTACGCTTATGCATATCTTTTTGTGCAGATCCAGGTACATCTTATCAGACCAGGCATCAGTAAACTAGTTGTACGAGGAGACTTCGAGGTATATCTGCCAGCGTCCGCAGACTCCAGAGTCCCCTTTTATCTTACTATGTTGTCTTCCTTATTTGCTTTAGACATAGAGACATAGAGAATAAATTCTTAGAAGCTTGTGACTTATTTCTACCGGATTTTGGGAGTTGAAATTGTTATATTGTAGTTTTCATTTATTCGACTGTTAAGGATTACATTTCAGTTTTGTATTCAGTTATATGCCGCATTTATAGGCTTACCTAGTCTTAGAGACTAGGTGTCATCACGACATCCTACGGAAGAAATTTGGGATCGTGACAATTATATATTGATTATACATAATTATACATATGTAATACATAAATTATACATATATTACTGTCTATTTTTAGTTTAAGCGATGGTCATATGAAAAATTTAACGTATAAAAAATGACTGGAAGTATGAACTGGACTGTGTACTTAAGTGTTTGTTGACATGCTCGAGTCCTCTTAGTTAGAGTAATTATATTTTCTTTAACCTTTTTGGGTTGTAGCAGGAAAATCTCTAGGTGTGACTGTGCAAAGACTCTCGTGAAAAAAGTTAATTGGACTATTCTGATTGATGTCATTTCGAGTCACATAGACCTACAAGAAAATAGACCTACGACGACATTAAAAAATGTCATTTTGAGTCACATAAATGTCACAAAAGTATTTAACGACATTTATTTGATATCTATAGCAAACGTCGGAAATTTCGATGTCGGAAATTTTCCAACATTTACATTAATGTTGGCAAATAAATAGTGACATTCATATACTGACTTTTTATCAAATGTCACCAGCTTGAGTACAAAATCAATATAGTTGCAACATATAAAGAAATGTCAGCAATCTTACCCATCCTTCCTATATATACATGCAAAATGTCGGTAAATCTTCTTTTGTCAATAGCTTTTTTTCTTTATATACTTGAAGAAAGTTAATAATTCTTGTCTAATAATAACACAATCATCCATGTAATTTTGATCCTACAATGTCATACGCAACAAAAGAACTTTGAATTAAAACAAAAGAGGCACGTACACATTATTTTTGAAAATCTTACAACACCATTCAATAGTGGTTCTCAAAAATATAAAGTTTTTCCCCTGTACATCTTCAGAACAAGCTGTGCTATATAAATAAACTCCAATGCTGATTACAAAAATATTAATTCACAACAGTTCACTCGACGAGCCTTCATGTAAAGAGGCAACTGAAATCTCTGTGGCGACACGCTTTGCATAAGAGTATTCTCTTTTTGACTCCAATTTTTGCATATCAACCTGACATAAAACCAAACAATAAAAGCAACAATTAGAAGTTAAAAATATAAGGTAACAAAAAACAGTTAGCAAGCCACTTCTATAGAATTATATGGCATATGATATCACATGCAAAGTTAGAATCCGTGCAGCTTAAAAAACTTCCATAATACAAACAAAAATGAAGAATAGACTTGCTTATCACAAAGAAAAATAAAACAATAAGAAACTTCAAGTCTTCGAATGCGAGCCACAATGTAAATATGTACCATAAAGTAAGAAAATGCAAAAGGTGCTTGAACACATCTACATCTGTTTAGTTAACCTATAGAATGAGAAGTTCTCTGTCCTTTTCCTCTTCTTAATCCCTTCTAACTAAGCATGACATTTCAGTTATAGGCTTAAATGATGTTTGTTACAATCATTTGGATAGACTGATACCCTTTTTGCAAGTAAACCACAAGAATTTCTCAATGATATTGTGAAGAGGATAACCTTTGACGAGCTGGCAGACCTTGAGTATGCTCCTAACGCAACTCATTTTCAGCACCTGCACGGTAATCTTGTTAGTATTGAATTTTAGGGCTAATCAATCAAGCAAGCGTCTTGAGGTATTGATAGGTAATACAAACTAGATATTTACTTATCTCAATTTAAGGAGATGATCCTCTTGAGTGACCTGCAAATGAGAACCACAACCAACTAGAATTCATAGGCCATATTTGGTTAATGATCATGCTATAGAGGTCATTTTTCTCCTAGAAATACAGAGTAATATCCATATTCTTACTGAAAAGCAGAATGTCATCTCCTATGAGGAATCCAACATTATAAGTCGATGAGGTTAGTTATCTGGTGCTACAGTTCCAAGTTTTTCTTCCTCTGGTAAACTGATCTTGAGTATGTATGGGTCAAGGAAACATAATCATGCTTGTTTGTCTACTAAGGTTTTGGCATTATAGGTATCAATAAGTTATTCTATCATACTAAATGATTGTTCTATCGAACATAAATGTAATCTTACCCAACTAAATGCAAAAGCGTGATATTTCCTGTAAGGCATAGTTCAGTTTCTGACTTATCCAAGCAAGATTTATGTAATTTGGACCTGTAGGTCCTTTCTACACTCATCCTACCTCTATTAGCACCTATAAACCTAATCAACTAATTAAATAATTTACATGGACTAAGAAGGAGCGTAACAAGCATTAACTATAACAACATGATAGTAAAACAATCATATTAAAGATGTAAGAATAGACAAAATCCAATAGAAGAAACAATCAGCCACTGAAATGAAACAAAAGCTGTGAATACACAATCACATTAAAAGAAAAAAGGTGCAGATACTAAAGCTTTATCCCCAAAATGATTCAATTTCATCACTCCACAATAGCCATGTATCTTGAACACAAACAGAGAACTGTTAAATGCATAAATAAACCTAGCTACCACTTCCCAAGCACAACAAACTTCAGTACATCATAATAAACGAAAGGGCAATCATTTTAAAGGCAGGAAATACAATCCAGTAAACATAATAGAATGAAAATCATAAAAAGTAAATACTTAACGCACCTTAATAACCTCGATCAAAAGTCTGAGAAGTATCAGTAGTATCTGTCATGTTTAGAGTTCTAGAACAATCTAAGACCAACATGGATGCTTCCCCTTTCAATTTTTGGCGTTACACTGAGATTTGTTTATCGCTAATCGGGTGCGACTTTGAACTTCGAGAATGTGATTTGCACTCCGATCAATTTCGTGAATATGAGATGACGGCATAAATTATTTGGGTATGAGGAACAGAGGAAAGCGGAAGATTAAAGGCACGTTTTAAGAGGAAAGATTGGGGGTAGGGTTTTTAATGAAAATAGTAGACGAGGCCCATATATTTTTAGCTTAATAATTATAAATGTAAGCAAGTTTCCTTCATTAGATATAAATGTCAGTAAATACCGACTCATATAGCTACATTTCAATTAAAAGTCGCAATAACTGTGACATTTTTAATCAAATGTCATTGAATTTACCACATGTTCTAAGAAGTGTCATAAAATGATTCCTTTTCCGACATTTTTCTTATTAAATGTGGCCGTAGATCTCTAAGTGTTTGTTGATATGTTCGATTCCTCTTAGTTAGAGTAATTATATTTTCTTTGACCTTTTTGGGTTGTAGCAGGAAAATCTCTAGGTATGACTGTGCAAAGACTCTCGTGAAAAAAGTTAATTGGAGTATTCTGATTGATGTCATTCTTGAGCTTGCTCTTGAATTTTGTTAATGCAGCAACATGACTTTTTAGGTATTGCTTAATGCTCTGATCTTCGGATGTTGGATTAAAATTTTGTGCTCCTTTAGAAAATCTTTTACGATAAGATGAATTAGGGTAATTATTTTGGATAGAGATCACGACGAGTTAACTGGAATTGGTGACTTTGTGAAACCTATATCATTTGAAAACCTTTATGAGCATTTTGAGCTCTCCTTATTATTAGAAAACTATCACAAAGAGGTTGATCATCACAGTGAGTGAAGAGACTAAATTGTTCTGGTCGTCAATTTACTTATATTAAATCTTCAAGAGTTGTTTAATTAGTGCATTAGAAAAATGTTTGTGGAGAAATTATAATATTTTCATATCTAATGCTTCTCCGGTTATCAATTGTTAGGAATTCTGAAGAGCCACATGCTATCAAATTTTTCAATTAAAAGTTTATAACTTGGTAGCAATTCTAAGTCCCTTGAACGGGCATTTATAGATGTATATGATGTTAATAACTTTTTATGCAGTATTACAGTTTACTACTTTCTACTACTATAATTTATACTATCTTATTAATTATAGAAGCTTATACTTTGTTTGTCTTGAGCGAAGTTTCCTTTTTACCGGTAGATTCAAAAGGCTATTCAGCATCAGAAAGTCCATTGGCACTTTATATGAAAGTGACTGACTGTTTGGGATATACAAAATTATTTGTTATTAGATTATATATTCATATTCAAGTGTAAGTATCTTATTCTTCTAACTTTTCCTTGCCTTTTGGTTCTTTAACAGGAGATTATTTAACAATATTTCCGATGTAGCCTAAAATAGAAATACGCTTATATTTGGGGTAATTTTATATTGTTGGTACCCAATGTTAGCTATAGTTGCTGGTTTTAGTTTCAATGATCCTTTTTGACACTACTTGACAAAAAACATATAAGTAAGACCTTTTTATATGTTGTTAAAATATTGGTTGCTAAATCTTTTTAAGTTTGATCAGTCATAACTTCCTACGTCGTTATTTTCAACTCTTCTTTTCAGCTTGTGAACTCTGCTGAAGTTGAAAGAGAAATAAATGCTGCTAAAAGAATCTTTTGCCCGCGCACTCTAATTGGCTGTTTGGCCGAGCTCCAAAAATCATCTTATTTTGAGAAGTATTTTTCTAAAAAGTATTTTTTCTTAAAGTACTTTTGGTGAGAAGCAATTTGTGTTTGGCTAATTAATTTAAAAAATACTTCTGAGCAGCAATTAGTGTTTGGGTAAGTTTTTTAAAAATTGCTTCTAAGTGTATTTTTATCAAAAGTATTTTTCAAAAAAGTGCTTTTGGAGAGAAGTTATTTTTTCTACTTCTTAAAAACTGCTTTTGCTTCTTCTCAAAAGCATTTTTTTCTTCCAAAAGCTTAGCCAAAAACTTCAACTTTGAAAAAAAAGTACTTTTTTGAAAAAGAAAGTGCTTCTAAAATTGAAAAAGCTTGACCAAACAGGCTATAAGAGATCTAATTCTCTTAGAGAGTTTCACTATTTGCTCAAGGTACTAATATGTTGACAACATTAGTAGCATTTATGATTATTGGAGTTGTAGACACGTAATTTTTGGCCCTCCCTAAAATTTTAAATTTTAATGTTTTATGTTTGTTTTAGACATAATATCGCTATTTTGACTAATTTTAACTTTTTGCTTTATTTTTATCTTAAAAATAAAAAATATAAAAATATTTTCTTTTATTTTAGCTAATTGGTATTTTATCGAATTACTTTCAAATTATCTTAGTTTCCATGAAATTGAAAGATATTAATAGTCTTGACATTTTGTTTTCAAAAGATAAAATGAAAAGTTCAAAATATTTTTACTTAGTTTAGTGTGATTTTTAAGTTGCATGCTTTTATTAAATATGTTTAAATTTTTTTAATATAATATCTTTATTTCTCTTTTTAATATTTTATGTTATTCCTAGATAACTTAATCTTTTGTGAAGCTATTTTTTTAATTTCAACTTTAGAAGAAAAGAAAAAAAAAAAAAAAAAAAGAGGAAGATAACAGAAAAGAAAAAATGGAAAAAAAAGAAGAGCAAAAGGATAATATCTATATCTATAATCTATAATCTTTATAATCTATATCTATACTATATTAAAAGCACGAAACCCCTTAGCGAAATGTCGTTCGCCTTTTTTACCCCTTAAAATTGGATTTCACATTGGATGAAATTGTAATTTAAGTTAATTTTCTAATTTATAGGACTTTAAAATTAACTAAAATTTGGTCATAAAATATTTCCTTATTGAATTAGGTAAAAATACTACTAAGATTTAGGACTTTAAAATCATTAAAACTTTACCTTATATAAATCAAACAATTAGTTTATAGTATTTTTCTTTTTATGGTACACGCTAATACACGACATGGAATTCTCATGAAGCAGAAGTTGGTGGCCTGTTCTACACAATAAACAACACTAAATCGTTCCAAAAACAAAAAAAAAATGTAAGTTTAATCTTTTGATTTAATTTCCCATTAATATATTCATCCTTCAGGCAAAAGTAAATAAGAATATTTTGAGTAAGCTCATAAGCTGGATAAACTAATTTGACTCAATATTCATCCAATTAGTCAATATAATATAGTCAATATAATAAGTGCAATCTTAGTAACCACTTTACAAATATATAAAATAAGAAATTTATTTTTAATCAGAGTTGTGTATACTCTTTGTCTCACTAAATAGGAATAATATAAATTGTAATATGTAATCCGTCACGCGTAAGATGAAGTATTTTGAAAAAATATCATATGTTAAGATACAATCGAGTTATCATTTATAAGAACGATTAGTATTTGTCGAGTTGGGATGCCAAATATGACTATTAAGGCATGATTAAAATAAGAATACACGTTTTAACACTCTCATAAATTAAGTAAAATATGGATAAAACCTTTTCAATTGTTGGTAATCTATCAGACTCATATTTTGAAAACATTAATATGAAATAAACGCACGTATACTAGCCAGGTCTCATATGTAAAATCAAACAACCTCTTTATCTTCAATCAAACTTTACTCCTATAACGTTTTTGTATAATGAAACAATTAATGGGAATAAACTAAAAGAAAGAACCCCTAACCAAATGATTAATATTTATTATTTTCAGGAACTTATAATTTTTTGTTAATCTTTATTTTATAAGAGATACATCTAAGTATTATTTATTTTATTTTTTAAAAAGTTCATCTTTTTTATATAGGCTACACGCGCAAAGCGCGTACACTAAAACTAGTATATTAATGTAATGACCCGACTTATCGTTTTAAGAATATATGCCCCGTTCAGTGACTTAAAATCTTGAGCAGTCTCGCAATATGTATTATGACCCGCGTGTGTGATCGAGTTGATTTACGGATGATTCGGAGAGATTTTGGACACTTAGTCCCTGAGATGGAAGCTTAAGTCTTAGGATTTTTACCGTAGTAGGAACTATGTAAAGACGACTCCGGAATGAAATTTTGATGATTTCAATAGCTCTGTATGGTGATTATGGACTTAGGAGCGTGTCCGGAAAATTATTTGGAGGTCCGTAGAGGAATTTGGCTTGAAATGGCGAAAAAATAATTTTTTGGGAAGTTTGACCGGGGGGTTGACTTTTTGATATCGGAGCCGAAATCTGATTCTGGAAATTGGAATAGCTTCGTTATGTCAATTATGATTTGTGTGCAAAATTTGAAGTCATTCCAGATTGATTTGATGTGTTTCGGTACAAGTATAGAATTTGAAATTTTAAAATTCATTAGGCTTGAATTGGGGTATGATTCGTGGCTTTGATATTGTTTGATGTGATTTGAGGCCTCGAGCAGGTTCGTGTTATGTATTGGGACTGGTTGGTATAATTGGACGGGGTCCCGGGGGCCTCGGGTTTGATTCGGGGTGGTTCCGGATCAAGTTTGGGTGTTTTGATGTTGCTGGTTGCTGGTTCTGGTGTTGTTCTTCGCATTTGCGAGGCGCCTCTCGCGTTCGCGAAGAAGGATTTTGCTGTTAGGACTTTGAACTCCGCGTTCGCGAAGAAGGAAATTTTACTGTTCGTCGTCTCACTTTAGAGGCTCATATCTCGCAATCTATAAGGAATTTGGAGATGATCCAAAAATAAAAGTTGTAACCCTTTGTGTCTAGTTTTTCGAAAGATAAATTATTTATCATTTAGAGTTGTGTACAAAAAGTTATGGTAGATAAACTATAGGCTGTCCGGGAAGAGTTTGGAAATCTTCGTTGCACAGGGCTGACTTTGGAAGCTTATATCTTGTAATCTATAAAGAATTGGGAGATGAGAAACAAATGAAAGTTATAGCTCTTGGAGTCTAGTTTTCAGAAAGTTAAACCATTCATTATTTAGGGTTTTGTACAAAAGGTTATGACTATTATACTAAAGGCTATCGGAGAAGAGTTTGAAAATGACTTTTGAAGAATTTGTTCATCGCGAATGTGAGGGGAGTCTCACGAACGCGAAGAACAAATCCCTGGGCAGCAGAATAAAGTCCAAATTCATGTAATTCTTCCATTTTTGGACCAAGAAAGCTCGGGTGAGGCGATTTTTCGAGAGTTTTTCAAGGAAAATATTGAGGTAACAATTCCTAACTTGATTTTGGTTAAATTACATGAATCTATTGTTATTTTTATCACTAAATTAGTGAATTGGGTTGAAAAATTTAGAAAACCCTCTTGGTTTAAATTTAAGATTTAGAGGTCGATTTATATTGGAATTCGATAAAATTGGTATGGTTGAACTCGTATCGGAATGGGTGTTCGGCTTTCATAAAAATTATGTCGGGTTCCGAAAGGCGAGTTCTGCGTTGACTTTTATTGACTTTTTATAATAAAATTTTAAGTCGACGTATTATTATCCGGTATTATTTTCGATGAATTTTAATGATGTTATACAATTAATTTGGATAGATTTGAGTTGTCCGGAGGTCAATTCAAGCAAGAAGGCTATTTTGGAATATCGGCCTAACTTCAAAAAGGTAAGTGTCTTGCTTAACCTCGAGTGGGGGAAATTCTCCTTAGGCATTGAGTCTTATGTGCAACTTGAGTAATTGAAAATCATGGCGAAGTAACGAGTACGTACTTGGTTTATATGTGCAAAGTTTATTGAGTTAAAGTCTTGAGCATATTGTGTAGTAAATTGGATAATTATTGGCATATATTTTATCATCTACTTGTCGTGCCTAAACCCTTGTTGTTGACTCTGTTGTTATATGATAATGTGATGTGATTGTTATTTGATTATTTATGAAATTTTTTAAATTTGCTGGCTTGATAATTATTGGAATTTAATTTCATTTTGGATTTTTCTCTCTGCAAATAATTAATTAAATGAGCTTAAGAAGAGGTGTTTATATAATTATTGAAAATTTGATCTTTTATGAAGACTTTGCTTTTATGTTGAGTAATTTCTATCTCTATTGATTGTTTTTGGGTGTTGTACACATTGTGTGGAGCATTTGGCTATTTGCTGTGAAATTAATGAACTTGGTTGTAGCTTTGAAATTTGGTTGTGGCCATTGGGCAAATTGTGATATGAATTAATTTTTGTTATGTTGTTGTGATAATTTCTCGTGTAAATTGTTGTGTTGTATGAGTTGTTATTTTGGGGAGATAAGGGTGGCATTTCACCGTTGATATTATGTGGTTATAAGGGTAGCATTTCACTATTGTGTTTGTTGGCTATTGATATTGTCTGGGCGGAACGATAAGGGTGGCTATAGGAGCGATAAGGGTGGCAATAGGAGCGATAAGGGTGGCAATAAGAGCGATAAGGGTGGCAATACGAGCGATAAGGGTAGCTATAGGAGCGATAAGATGGCAATAAGAGCGATAAGGGTGGCTATTGTCAGGGACGATATGTGATGATGTGGGGTTGTGGTGTTGAAAATTTTCATGTGATGTTGTGATTTTCTTGTGTTTATTTTTATACCTTGTGCAACTTGTCTTGTTGTTAGTAAATTGATAATAATCTGATTTTGTTGAAATTGGGAGCCTATGGCTATTGCCAGGAGGTTTATAAAATGAAATGTGGGCACGAGGTGTCATGAATTGTGATATGAAATGGGGATATTGCCACGTGAATTGTCCGTGCAATTGTGATATAAAATGTGGGAACGAGGTGCTGTGATGAAATGATAATGATATTTGGCACGTGAATTATCCATGCAGTTGTGATATGAAATGAGGGCACGAGGTGCCGGGCAAATATGATGATTTAATTATGGGCACAAGGTGCCGTGAAAATATGAAAATGGACTGAGACTCGTATTTACGAAAAATATAAAAATGGGCTGAGACCCGTATTTTGATGATTTTGAAATGAGGTGTCACATGGTGATTTTTTAATTGAAAGAATTATTGTAATGACCCAACCGGTTATTTTAACTTTTAGAACCCCGTTCCCAAAAATAAAACTTTCTGTAGGTGCTTATAATGATTTATGACTTTCGGGGATGGTTGGTTCGGGATTTGGAAGTGTTTGGGGTGAAACCGGAACATTTGGTTCCTTAAGTTGGCCTTAAAGTGCTAAGTTTGACTTCGGTCAACATTTTTAGAAAACGACCCCGGAATAGAATTTTGATGATTCCAACAGCTCCGTATGGTGATTTTGGACTTAGGAGCGTGATCGGAATTTTATTTGGAAGTCCGTAGTGAATTTAGGCTTGAAATGGCTAAAATAGGAATTTAAAGTTTGAAAGTTTGACCGATGAGTTAACTTTTTGATACCGGAGTCGGAATCCAGTTTCAAAAATTTTTATAGCTCCGTTATGTAAATTATGACTTGTGTGTAAAATTTGAGGTCAATCGGAGTTGATTTGATAGGTTCCAACATTGAATGTAGAAGTTGAAAACTCTTAGTTTCATTAAGCTTGAATTTGGGTATGATTCATATTTTTAGCGTTGCTTGATGTGATTTAGAGGTTCGACTAAGTTTGTATGATGTTTTAGGACTTTTTGGTATATTTGGTTGAGGTCCCGAGGGCCTCGGGTGAGTTTCAGATGGTTAACGGATCAAAAATTTAAGTTAAAAAGCTACTGCAATTTTTCCTCTTCTGTTGGACATTCTGGGCTGTGATCGAGCCCAGATATCGAGCCAGATATCAAGCCCAGGGTTGACGAGGTACAGGCTCAAGCTAGAGTATCGAAGCCATGATCGAAGGTCCAACTCAAGGGCCATGATCGAAGGTTCAGCTCGAGGGCCAGGATCGAAACCCAAGATCGAGGGTCACGAACGAAGGCTCAAGCTCGATGCCATGATTGAGGCTATGATCGAAGTCCCAACCTCGATACCCTGATCGAGGCCATGACCGAGGTCCAGGCTCGAGCCTGTGATCGAAGTCGCGATCGAAGGCAAGGCTCGAGGGCATGATCGAAGGTATGGCTCGAGGGCTAGGATCGAGACCCAAGCTCGATGCCCTGATCGAAGGCACAACCTCAATGCCCTGATCGAAGGCACATGTTCGATACCGCGATCGAGGCCCAGTTCGAGGACCAGTTCCGAAGGCTGCTGGGCAGTTTTATAAAAAGAGGGCATTCGTCCCCTTTGCCATTTTTGACGAACTTGAGCTTGAGCAGAGACGACTTTTGGCAGATTTTCAAGGGGAAAACATTGGGGTAAGTGATTCTAACTTGAATTTGGTCTACATATACAAGTGTATCATTGTTTTTCATAATTTAATTAGTGTTTTGAGATTTAAGATTTGGAAAAGTTTAGAAATCTCATAGAAATGAAATTTTAAGATTTCGGTATCGATTCGGAGTTGGATTTGAGTGAAACTAGTATGGTTGGATTCGTAATTGAATGGGTTGTCGGATTTCATAACTTTCGCCGGATTCCGAGATGTGGTCCCCGCGGGCGAATTTTTAATTAATTTTAGGATTTTTATTAAAAATATAGTATTTCCTCATAGAATTTATTTCCTATAATTTTTAGTGATTTTATCGAATTATTTTGGCTAGATTCGAGCCAGACAGAGTTGGATAATCGTGGAAAAGGCAAAATTGTGGACTAAATTGGAGCAAGACGAGGTAAGTTTCTTGTCTAATCTTGTGAGGGGGAAATTACCTCATAGGCGATTAAAATTAAATAATTGTTGCTAATTGTGGGGGGGCTACGTACGCACGAGGTGACGAGAGTCCGTGTGTAGCTACTATTAATGCTAAAGTCCGGGTAGTTTAGGACTCAAAGCATGCCTTACTTGTGTAAATTGTATTCTTTGATTTATTTATATTAATTGATATCTATATGAATATATTGTGAATTGTTAGATAAAGATATTAAAGGATGGAAATCTCATTGGCTTGATTTCTATTTAAATCAATTAATCGTTAAAAGAAATTGTTCTCCTCCCAAATTCATCTTATAATGAATATACTCTCCTTCCGGAGGCACATAAGAAAATGTCCTCCTTTCTTGTGGAGCGGGCCGAACGCCTCCGCAGGATAGATGCATCTATGGATCGTGCCGCACGTCCCTCGGCAGTGTACACGATACTCTGGATCGGGCCGTACGTCCTCGGTAGAAATTGTGCTTAATAATAATAATTACACAATACTTTAATAACTTATTTCAGCTTGTGAAGCTAATTAATAAATTGAAAAATCCTTGAAATTTAATGAATTATTATTCTTGCTTGTTTAGGAATTAATTGTTACTCCTGTAAATGAGATTTAATTGATAAATTAAAATTTATTTGTATTGAAGGAATTTAATTAATATATTGAGAATTGTTACATTTGAAGGAATTTGATTATTTTCGCTGATTAAATAAATTATTTGTAAATTCTATAAATCATGCTGATTTGAATATTCTAATTCTATTTCAATTATTATTGACCCATAGTGAGTGTCAAAGTCGGTCATCTCGTCTCTACCACTTCGAGATTAGGCTTTAGACACGTACTGGTGGAGGACCTATCATCACATACCCACGTCATCCCGAGGCATAGTGGTGAGCTGCCTTTCTGCGCTATTCTGCAGCTACCAGTGTCTCTTCTGATATTTATATTCTATCTATTTCATTTCAGATAGTATTTGGAGTTTTGTATAATCTACTAGATGCTCATGCACTTGTGACACCGGGTCTTGGTACACACATTGGTAGAAATTGGTATTTTATTATCTTCTTGGAATAAAAGTTTAACCAATGAATGTTTGACTTATTAGTTGGCTTGCCTAGCTGTAGTGTTGGGCGCCATCACGACCTATAGGTGAAATTGAGTCGTGACAATTATATTCAAAATATTTATTTGAAAGGATTTTTACTTAGAAAGTATCATATAAAAGAATTGTATTTTGAAAGATATTTATTTGAGAAAATTGTATTTGAAAAGATTTATTGAAAGAATTATATTTGAAAATTAATTATTTGAGAGAATTATATTTGAAAGAGAGTTATCTGGAAGAACTATGTGAAAGACATTTATTTGAAGGGCTTGATTTAATTTGGTGTAATTGTGTTTATTAATTATTGAGTGATATTAATGGTGTTCTTGTTGTCTGTTGTGCATATCACCGGTTGTTTTATCCTGCCTTTATTATTATTTTTTTCCTATTATTTTGTATATTATATTGCACAGGTTATTAAACTAATGAGTGTCTTGACTGTATCTCGTCTCTACTCCATTGAGGTTAGTCTTGATACTTACTGGGCACCGCTGTGGTGTGCTCACTCTACACTTCTACACATTTTTGTGGAGAGCCAGGTATCGGACTTGATCAGAGTTAAAGCGTGATCATAAGGATTCAAGGTAGAGTTGCTTGGCCGTCGCAGTCCCTTGGAGTCTTTTCATTTCATTGTACTGTTAATTTATAATCAAACAGTATTGTATATTCGGTCCTCGTGATCATTCCATGTATTCAGTTAGAGTTCGTGACTCAGTACTACCAGTCTTGGGAGGTTGTGTATTGTAATTATTTATGCTGTTAGATTTTTAAAAAAATGGCTTCAAAATGTAATAGAAATCGGCTTACCTAGTCTTAGAGACTAGGTGCCATCACGACTCCTGTGGTAAGATTTTGGGTCGTGACAATTAAAAGCACGAAACCCCTTAGCGAAATGTCGTTCGTCTTTTTTACCCTTTAAAAATAGATTTCACATTGGATAAAACAATCATTTAATTAATTCCCTAATATTTAGAATTTTAAAGTTGACTAAAATTTTGATTATTAAATCTTTCCTTATTTGAGGTAGGTAAGAAGTTCTAAATTTTAGGGCTTTAAAATCAATTGGTATTT
The DNA here is from genome assembly GCF_000715075.1 of Nicotiana tabacum. Taxonomy (NCBI): domain Eukaryota; kingdom Viridiplantae; phylum Streptophyta; class Magnoliopsida; order Solanales; family Solanaceae; genus Nicotiana; species Nicotiana tabacum. Next base: position 137,616,955 of record NC_134102.1, read on the forward strand.
TACCATACATAAATTTTTTCCTTACTCTATAAAATACTTATAAATTCTTCATATTACTTTTAGTGGATACAGATAAACTAATGTGTGTGTTTTAGTGATATTAAAGTAATTAATAGATCATACAACTTTTATGCCTAATATATAAAAGGTGATGTATTTAGGACTTTAAATAAGTCATATAACTTTTCCATGTTTAGTTCTTGTAGAAGTTGAAAAATATCAACCACGAAAGATGAGTAAAAGTACTATTTTTGCAAATTTTGTTCTTGTAAAAATTATAAAAATATCAACCACGAGATCTTGAAATATTAATGTGATAACCCAAAATATCATTTTTAAATTTAATGATTAATTATGTGATCTAAGCACTATTTACCATTACTCGACTTGAGTGTGCAGTCCGTAAAAAATTTTCGGAAAAGTTCTCAGGTGAAAAATGGATTAAAATGTGAATTAGAGCTTTAAAACTCAAGTGAGTTGACTTTGGTTAATATTTTGAGCAAACGGACTCGGATAAGTGTTTTGATAGTTTCGTTAGGTCCGTATCGTTATTTGGGACTTAGGCGTATGCCCGGAATCAAATTCCGAGGTCCCTAGCCCGAGATATGGAATTTTGATAAAAAATTTAAAGTTTAAGTTCAAATAGTGACCGGATGTCGAATTATGTGCAAATAACCCCGGAATAGAATTTTGATAATTCCAACAGCTCCGTATGATGATTTTGTACTTAGGAGCATGATCGGAATTTTATTTGGAAGTCCGTAGTAGAATTAGGTTTGAAATGCCGAAAGTTGAATTTTTGAGAAGTTTGAGTAAGGGGTTGACTTTTTAATATCGGGGTCGAAATCCAATTCTGAAAATTTTCATAAATCCATTACGTCATTTATGACTTGTGTGCAAAATTTGAGGTCAATCGAAATTGATTTGATATGTTTCGGCGCAAAATATAGAAGTTGGAAGATGTGAAAACTCATAATTCGATTCGATGCACGATTCGTAATTTCGGCGTTGTTTGGCATGGTTTGAAGCCTCAACTAAGTTCATATTGTATTTTGGGACATGTTGGTATATTTGATTAAGGTCTCGAGGGCCTCGGGTGGATTTCGGAAGGTTAACGGAATGGATTTCGGACAAAAAGGAACTGCTGGAATATTTCTGCTGCAGAAGCTATTTTTGGACAGCAACCGGTGCAATCGCAGAGCTGACTTTAGAAGCTTATATCTCAAAATCTATAAGAAATCTGAACATTTTCAAAACATAAAAGTTGTAGCCCTTTGATTCTAGTTTCCAGAATGATAAACCATTTATTATTCAGACATTTATACAAAATGTTATGATCAATTGACTGAAGCTGATACTGCAGATTTTGGCTACAGCAGTGTGCATCGCCAGAAATTTCTGCTGCATAGGGCTGACTTTGAGAGCTTATATCTCGCAATCTATAAGGAGTTGGTCGATGAGAAAAACATGAAAGTTGTAGTACTTTGTATCTAGTTTGCAAAACTTTAAACCGTTTGGCAGTCGGAGTTGAGTACAAGAAGTTATGATTGATAAACTACAGGCTGTCAAGGAAGAGTTTGATGTTTTCAACATAAGCATGTAATGATCCAAAAGTCCATTTTTAGTTCTAGATATCGAAATTCGATTTCGAAACTTTTGACATTTTGATAATGAATTATAGGAGTGATATGGAAAGTTTGGTCTAATTTCATTAAGTCGCGATTGAGTTTTAAGCGTAAAATATGAGTTAATTGTTTAACGAGCGAAATTGGTATCACATTGACCAAATGAGCTTCGAATTGAGTTTTGATTGAACGAATGGGTTCGTAGTTTTATTTGTGACTCATAGGAACAAGAATCGTCGAATTCCGAGTTCGTATGATGGAGTTAGAGCCTTTTTAGTGAAATAAAATTGCTGGTGTAAATAGTCCTGTGTGCACCTTTAGCGACCAGATGTGACACTTTTAGCGACGGGATTGGACTTTTAGCGACCGGAATAGTGTTTTTGGGGCAGAAACTTAAGGACCAAAAATGTTCGTTTCCTTCATTTCGTTTTGGAGTTTTGGAGCACGGTTCTTGGGCGATTTTGAGGATTTCTTCAAGACTTCAACTTGGGCAAGTGTCCTATATCCAAATGTGATTATATTTCATAAATCCATGGTCATATTCATCATTTATTTCTGATTTAAATGGAAGAAATCAAGATTTTTGCAAAATCTTCCAAAAATGAAAATTTAAGATTTGGAGGTCGAGTTGTTATCGGATTTTGGTAAAATTGGTATGGGTGGACTCGTAATTGAATGGGTTATCGGATTTTATAAGTTTCGCCGGATTCCGAGATGTGGGCCCCACATGCAAATTTTGAGCTAATTTCGGATTTTAATGAAAATGTAATATTTTCTTATGAAATTGATTACTATAATTTTTGTTGACTGTATCGAATTAATTATGACTAGATACGAGTCGATCGGAGTCGGAAAATCGAGGAAAAAGCATAATACTTGATTAAATTGGAGCAAGTCGAGGTAAGTGACTTGTCTAACCTTGTGTGGTGGAAATTTCCCCTAGGATTGGTATTGATGTGATTATTGAAATGTGTTGAAAGTCATGTGCACGAGGTGACGAGTGTGTACACGGGCTAAATTACGAAAGATTATATTTTTAAATTATGTAGATCACTGTTGCGCATTTATTAAATTATTTTATCTTGTTATATTCTTCATCATTGATCTAAGATATATACTTCAAAGTTGTTTGATCTTTTCTTACTAATTATTTTACCTGTTTAGTTGAAACTTGGTTTCTTTTATTCTGTGCATTATTTGAAGGTTAATTTTCTTTAAATTAAATATTATAAATATGAAGTATTTGACATTTTTAAACTTGATATTGAAGCAACGTAGTAAAGATTTTGAAATATTATTTTCCTAAATTATTTACTCCTGAATATTTTTATACTCATTGTGAGGGAGCCGTGAGCTCTTTATTGTAGAAAACTATTATTGATGATTTATTTTGGCATGAGCCATGAGCTCTTTATTGTGAAAAAATATTGTTGTTGAATTACTTTGGCAAGTTAAATTATTTGAGCACTTGAGGTGCAAATTGTGATATATTGTGATATTGATACGCATGCGGTGGTATAAGGTCTGGGTGTTGAAACGCATGCGGTGAGATATGGGTGGCTTGATACGCGTGGCTAGTAGGGGAACCACTAGAAGTCATGCGGTGTGATAAGGGTGGCTTAAACGCGGGATGCTATTTCGGAAAAAAAATGTTTTCTTTAAATAAATTGTGAAGGCTCCCGCGGTGATATAAGAAAATGAGATATTGTGAATTTATTTATGATTTGGGACTACGAGGCGGTACCTCGGGAGTGCCCTTGTTGATATTGATTTATGGTCGTAGTTGCCTTTGATTATTGTTGTGATTTTCTTAAAGTTGAAAAGAATTCTGTTTTGTTTCAACGAGGTATTTATTTGCCATTATTTGATGTAATTAAATTTGACATACTACTTGATTCATTTTCATTGTCATTTTATCTTATAATATTGTTTAAACATTTTACCATGCTATTATTTATTCTCCAGCAGGGCCTAACCTGACCTCATCACTACTCTACCGAGGTTAGTCTTGGCACTTACTTGGTACCGCTGTGGTGTACTCATACTACGCTTCTGCACATCTTTTTGTGCAGATCCAGGTACATCTTATCAGACCACGCATCAGTAAACTAGCTATACGAGGAGACTTCGAGGTATATCTGCCAGCGTCCGCAGACTCCGGAGTCCCCTTCTATCTTACTATGTTGTCTTACTTATTTGCTTTAGACTCTGATGTATAGAGACATAAAGAATAAATTCTTAGAAGCTTGTGACTTATTTCTACCGGATTTTGGAAGTTGAAATTGTTTGAATTGTAGTTTATTTATTTCAGATATTTATTATTATTCCGCATTGATAGGCTTACCTAATCTTAGAGATTAGGTGCCATCACGACATCCTACAGAGGGAGTTTGGGGTCGTGATAAGTTGGTATCAGAGCACTAGGTTCATAGGTGTCATGAGTCGCAAGCAGGTTTAGTAGAGTCTTGCAGATCGGTACGGAGACGTCTGTACTTATCTTCGAGAGGCTATGGAACTGTTAGGAAATATTCACTTCTTTGACTCCTTATCGTGCAGCATTGATTTAGCTTGAAACATATATCTTATATTCCTTTGTATCCACTCGTGTATGACATTGCGCACTCGGTATCAGTTGTGCGTCGACGGTTCATGATGTCGTAGATGGACTATGAGAGAGCTAGAGATGCTCAAACTTTGCCTCAACGTGTGGTTCCGACTGAAGATGCGGGCGTATTGAGAGATCACCTAGTGAATCATGTGGGGGTGCAACGGACGTTGGCGTCTGGTTGATTTATACAAGCTGTGAAGATTATTATTGTGGATCATCGGACGTTGTGACCTATGACTTCGCGCCGAGTAGGGGAGTCCACTACCAATGGGTGGATTGCGGGGTCATGTATTATATCAGTTTTGGCCTGAAATGTATATATGTGGTACTAAAAGGTTCCCTAAAATTTACACATGTTTAAGACCTGAGATTTTGTAGAGGATAAGGTTGGGACTTGCGGTATGTCCGCCTCCTTAATAATCCTATACTTCAATACCAAAGGAGTTATAGAAACAACTCTAAATTTATAGAAGGTCTACTCAGTGTGGACGTCACTGTTGCGGATTTTGGGGGTGCTTCGGAGTAAGTATAGTTGTTGACGAGATTCTGGACTATGTGGTTTGTGCCAAGATTTGTCTGTATGGAGCTCTACTTTTGTGATCGTTGTGTATAAATAGGGGTAAGGGTTACCCCAAAGAAGAATCAAAGAGTATGTTAAGAAATGGGTCAGCTCAACAGTGTTGAGTTAGCATAACAAAAGAAGAAATTTGCCTTGGGAGATATAATTCTCCACCAGTGTTCGTGGTAAGCCTATGAAGAGGGCAGACCAGCCAATGCAACACTGCCCACTTGGCTCAGGCAGTCGTCCAGCCCACTCCACACATCGGATTACTCGGGGTGCTCTAGTAAGTTCTTTTAATGCACCACCGACATGAGTTCCTACAATGGTTATTCCAATTATCTAGCACAAACTCAATATGAGCAGCCTAACCCGCAAAGGGGTTATTATGAATACGGTGATACTGGAACATCAGGAGAAAAATTTTCCAAACTTGGGAGAGACTTATTTCATTAAATCACTCAGGCTACGTGCCCCATTGCAGTTACTACACCACCTACACGACCAGTTAGGGGTGGAGGACAGACGGGTAAAAGGTGTCCTAGAGGTGAAGACCCAGCCATTGATATATTTCTTTTATGGTATGGCGGAGGTCGCTACATCAGTTGATGTCGTTACAGGTACGACCTTGATATAATATAAAGAAATGATTTCCTTAAGTTGATTCGGTTCTCAATATCGAAACGGGTCTTCCTATTGTGCTCCACTTATGAGTGAGCTTCATAATTCTATAATCTACTTATGTGTTTACTCCTGTTGGGAGATTTTATGGAGATAACTACGCCTATCATTTCGTGTTGGTCACTAATAAGAGCTGCGAGGCTAAATGTGGCTTTCTGTTACTCATTTTGGTAAATTTGATGTAAATTCCGAATAATTAATTGCAAATTGTGAATTATATGTCCTAGCGATGTAGGGTTCATTATGTATTGTGATTTGGTGTAACCGAAATTATTTAAAAGGAGAAAATGGAAATTTTCAATTGGCACGATGTGCATATTACTTGTGATTCAGAACTGAGGACGAGATCCTCATATTTTTATATAAATTGATATATTTAAACCGGGCTACGAGCTACAGTGGAAGTTATATAAGGACGAGATCCTTGTGAGGAAAATTTTTGTGTTTAAGTTTTCCCTTGTGAAATTAAATTTGTACTATAGTACTAATAGGGAGTCATGCCTATTAGGCTTATTTAAAAATTCTTATATGAAATTCTCTGTGCATAGTTGTCAAATTCGTGTTGTAATTATTAATTTTTAACCTACGAGGTAGGTGCCCGCCTAGGTGGCGTTAAATGTGACTCGTTAATTTGGATAACTAATTATGAGGTCTTCATGCCTCGCATCTAGTTATCAGTATTGTGAAGGTTTGCAATGAGATTTTTGTTAACATGAAGTTAATTGACGATTTTGTAATTGATTATGAACAACTATTAAGACCAGATTGACCCAGAAGGGTGCTCCGTTCAGATGGACCAACGAATGTGAGGAGAGCTTCCAAAATCTCAAGACAGCTTTGACTACAGCCCCAATGTTGGTATTACCTATAGGTTCAGGGTCTTCTACTGTGTATTGTGATGTGTCGCGTATTGGTCTCGGCACAATGTTGATGTAAGACAGTAGGGTCCTACGCGTCCCGACAGTTAAAGGTACATGAGAAGAATTATCCGGTCCATGACCTTGAGTTAGCAGCTATTGTTCATGCCTTGAAGATTTGGCGGCATTATTAGTACGGTTTCCATTGTGAGGTCTACACCGATCACCGAAGTCTATAGCATCTATTTAAACATAATGATCTTAATTTGCGGCAGTAGAGGTGGTTGGAGTTGCTTAAGAATTATGACATCACCATTCTCTATCATCCTGGGAAGGCCAATGTAGTGGCCGATGCCTTGAGTCGTAAGGCGAAGAGTTTGGGCAGCTTAGCATATTTACCGGTAGCAAAGAGGCCTTTGGCCTTGGATATTCAGGCCTTGGCCAACCAGTTTGTCAGATTGGATGTTTCCGAGCCGAGTCGAGTTTTGGCTTGTGTGGTTTCTCAGTCTTCTCTTTATGATCGTATCAAGGAGCGTCAGTATGATGACCCCTATTTGCTGGTCCTTAAGGATACAGTTCAGCACGGTGATGCCAAAGAAGTCACAATTGGAGATGACGATGTATTATGGATGCAGGACAGGCTATGTGTGCCTAATGTAGATGGTTTTCGTGAATTGATTCTCCATGAGGCTCACAGTTCGCGGTACTCCATATATCCGGGTGCTGCGAAGATGTAGCAGGACTTGAGGCAACATTATTGGTAGGGGTGTTCAAAACCGAACCGAAACCGAAAACCGAACCGAAACCGAAGCTTAATGGCTTATTGGTATCGGGTTAACGGTTTAACGGACGGGGAACAGATTGAATTTTTTTTATTAACGGCTTATCGGTTTGGGGGCGGATTATTCAATTTTCTTAACGGATAATCCGTTAACCCGTTATATATATATATATATCAAAAACCCTTCCACTTCTTCCAGTACTCTATCTCTAAGTTCTAACGCCTAATTCCTAAATAATCAGATACCTAATGCCTAAACTTCAGCCAGCAGCCGCCAGCAGAATTATGGTTCTTTTTATTCGACCATAATTCAACCAGCTTCAGTAGAAATTCAACCAGCACTCCAGCAGCCACCCGCAATACTCTATCTCGTCGACTTCCAGGCTTCCAGCACTCTATCTTAGTGCCCTAGTATGAAGAGCAAGCTCATATTTTTGCTTTTTAAAATTATAAATATGGCTCCAGCACAGCCTTTGTGTTAATTATTAATATATTGTTACCTTTCTAAGAGAAATGAATAAGAAACAAAGGGAAGGACCGCACATTTATTGTAATTTTTCTTCGTTTGTGCTATGAATAAATTAATAAAAGCTTAGATACCATTATATTTAATGAGCTAAACTACTGAAATTGTTCCTTTGCATCTAAACCCAGGCAATCACATAGTTATCTCAATGAAATTTGATATCCTTGTATGATCCATGTTATAGTAGCAAGAGTTAAAGTGGCATATCCATTAGAACTACTTTTTCCTTAATTACATCATATCATAGTATGCTTTGGGATGTAATGTAGACTACAATGTGTTCTGCTTTTTTCACTCTACACCACATCACACACTACATCATTCTTATGTAGGCGTTAACAGACATGTATGTCTGGACTCAATGTGTAATTTCCTATTCTGAATTTGTATGCTAGGCGGTCAACAAACAATTAATGCACGCACTATAGATTGAATTAGGCCGATAAACCGCCCGATAAGAGCTAAACCGATACCAATCCGCCCGATTTCTTATCGGGTGGCTAGCGGATTAATACATTTAAAAGCCGATAACCGTTAAGCCAAACCGTTAAGAGTAATTAACTGCCCAATCCGCCCGATAAGAAGCCCTAATTATTGGTGGAGGAAGATGAAGAAAGACATAGTGGAGTATGTAGCTCGGTGTCTAAATTGTCAACAAGTGAAATATGAGCATTAACGACCGAGTGGATTGCTTCAGAAGTTAGTGATTCTAGAATGGAAACGGGAGAGGATCACTATGGATTTCGTTGTTGGGCTCTCATGGACTCAGAGGAAGTTCCATGCAGCTTGGGTGATTGTGGATAGATTGACCAAGTCAGCTCATTGCAATCCTATGATGACTACCTACTCTTCCGAGCAGTTGGCTCGAATCTATATTCGCGAGATTGTCACATTTCACGGCATACCGGTATCTATCATCTCTGACCGGGGTACACAATTTACATTACGGTTCTGGAGGGCAGTATAACGTGAGTTGGGTACTCGGGTAGAGTTGAGTACAATATTTCACCCTCAGACGAACGGGCAGTCCGAACGCACTATTCAGATACTGGAGGATATGCTTCATGCGTGTGTGATAGATTTTTGGGGTCCTTGGGATCAGTTCTTACCACTTGCGTAGTTTGCTTACAACAACAGTTGTCAGTCAAGCATTCAGATGGCTCCGTATGAGGCCTTGTATGGTAGGTGGTGCCAGTCTCCAGTGGGTTGGTTCGAACCAGGCGAGGCTAGACTTTTGGGTACAGACTTGGTTCAGGATGCCTTGGAAAAGGTTAAGTTGATTCAGGATCGACTTCGTACAGCCCAATCTAGACAGAAGAGTTATGCGGATCGGAAGGTTCGTGATGTTGCATTCATGGTTAGTGAGCAGGTATTGCTCCGGGTTTCGCCTATGAAAGGTGTGATGAGGTTCGGGAAGAAGGGCAAGTTGAGCCCTAGGTATATTGGACCTTTTGAGATTCTTGAGAGAGTTGGAGAGGTGGCTTACAGACTTGCACTACCACCTAGTCTTTCTGCGGTTCATCCGGTATTCCATGTTTCTATGCTTCGGAAATATCACGGCGATTCGTCTCATGTGTTAGACTTCAGTTCGGTTCAGTTGGACAAGGATCTATCTTATGTTGAGGAAACAGTGGCTATTTTAGATAGGCAGGTTCGAAAGCTGAGGTCAAAGAACATTGCTTCTATAAAGGTTCAGTGGAGGGGTCATCCGGTCGAGGAGGCGACTTGGGAGGTCGAGAATGATTTACACAGCTGTTATCCACACTTATTCACCAGCTCAGGTACTTTTTCTAACTCTGTTCGAGGACGAACGTTTGTTTTAGAGGTGGAGAATATGATGACCCAAAATATCATCTTTAAATTTAATGATTAATTATGTGATCTAAGCACTATTTACCATTACTCGACTTGAGTGTGCAGTCCGTAAAAAATTTTCGGAAAAGTTTTCAGGTGAAAAATGGATTAAAATGTGAATTAGAGCTTTAAAACTCAACTGAGTTGACTTTGTTCAACATTTTGAGCAAATGGACTCGGATAAGTGTTTTGACAATTCCGGTAGGTCCGTATCGTTATTTGGGACTTAGGCGTATGCCAGGAATCAAATTTCGAGGTCCCTAGCCCGAGATATGGAATTTTGATGAAAAATTTAAAGTTTAAGTTCAAATCGTGACCGGATGTCGAATTATGTGCAAATGACCCCGGAATAGAATTTTGATGATTCCAAAAGCTCCGTATGGTATTTTGGACTTAGGAGCGTGATCGAAATTTTATTTGGAAGTCCGTAGTGGAATTAGGCTTGAAATGCCGAAAGTTGAATTTTTGAGAAGTATGACCGAGGGGTTGACTTTTTGATATCGGGGTCAAAATCCGATTCTGAAAAATTTCATAAATCCATTACGTCATTTATGACTTGTGTGCAAAATTTGAGGTCAATCGGAATTGATTTGATATGTTTCGGCGCAAAATATAGAAATTGGAAGATTTGAAAACTCATAATTCGATTCGATGCGCGATTCGTAATTTCGGCGTTGTTTGGCATGGTTTGAAGCCTCAACTAAGTTCATATTGTATTTTGGGATATGTTGGTATATTTGGTTAAGGTCCCGAGGGCCTCGGATGGATTTCGGAAGGTTAACGGAATGGATTTCGGACAAAAAGGAACTGCTGGAATATTTCTGCTGCAGAAGCTATTTTTGGACAGCAACCGGTGCAATCGCAGAGATGACTTTGGAAGCTTATATCTCGAAATCTATAAGGAATCTGAACATTTTCAAAACATGAAAGTTGTAGCCCTTTGATTCTAGTTTCCAGAATGATAAACCATTTATCATTCAGACATTATACAAAATGTTATGATCGATTGACTGAAGCTGGTAATGCAGATTTTGGCTATAGCAGTGTGCATCGCCAGAAATTTCTGCTGCACAGAGCTGATTTTGGGAGCTTATATCTCGCAATCTATAAGGAGTTGGTCAATGAGAAAAACATGAAAGTTGTAGTACTTTGTATCTAGTTTGCAAAACTTTAAACCGTTTGGCAGTCGGAGTTGAGTACAAGAAGTTATGATTGATAAACTACAGGCTGTCAAGGAAGAGTTTGATGTTTTCAACATAAGCATGTAATGATCCAAAAGTCCATTTTTAGTTCTAGATATCGAAATTCGATTTCGAAACTTTGGACATTTTGATAATGAATTATAGGAGTGATATGGAAAGTTTGGTCTAATTTCATCAAGTCGCGATTGAGTTTTAAGCGCGAAATATGAGTTAATTGTTTAACGAACGAAATTGGTATCACATTGAGCAAATGAACTCCGAATTGAGTTTCGATTGAACGAATGGGTTCGTAGTTTTATTTGTGACTCATAGGAACAAGAATCGTCGAATTCCGAGTTCGTATGATGGAGTTAGAGCCTTTTTAGTAAAATAAAACTGCTGGTGTAAATAGTCCTGGTGTGCACCTTTAGCGACTAGATGTGACACTTTTAGCGACGGGATTGGAGTTTTAGCGACCGGAATAGTATTTTTGGGGTAGAAACTTAAGAACCAAAAATGGTCATTTCCTTCATTTCGTTTTGGAGTTTTGGAGCACGGTTCTTGGGCGATTTTGAGAATTTCTTCAAGACTTCAACTTGGGTAAGTGTCCTATATCCAAATGTGATTATATTTCATAAATCCATACTCATATTCATCATTTATTTCGGATTTAAATGGAAGAAATCAAGATTTTTGCAAAATCTTCCAAAACCGAAAATTTAAGATTTGGAGGTCGAGTTATTATGGGATTTTGGTAAAATTGGTATGGGTGGACTCGTAATTGAATGGGTTGTCGGATTTTATAAGTTATGCCGGATTCCGAGATGTGGGCCCCACGGGAAAAGTTTGAGCTAATTTCGAATTTTAATGAAAATGTAATATTTTCTTATGAAATTGATTACTATAATTTTTGTTGACTGTATCGAATTAATTATGACTAGATACGAGTCGATCGGAGTCGGAAAATCGAGGAAAAAGCATAATACTTGATTAAATTGGAGCAAGTCGAGGTAAGTGACTTGTCTAACCTTGTGTGGTAAATATTTTTTCTAGGATTGGTATTGATGTGATTATTGAAATGTGTTGAAAGTCGTGTGCACGAGGTGACGAGTGTGTACACGGGCTAAATTACGAAAGATTATATTTTTAAATTGTGTAGATCACTGTTGCGCATTTATTAAATTATTTTATTGTGTTATATTCTTCATCATTGATCTAAGATATATACTTCAAATTTGTTTGATCTTTTCTTACTAATTGTTTTACCTATTTAGTTGAAACTTGGTTTCTTTTATTATGTGCATTATTTGAAGGTTGATTTTCTTTAAATTAAATATTATAAATATGAAGTATTTGACATTTTAAAACTTGATATTGAAGCAACGTAGTAAAGATTTTGAAATATTATTTTCCTAAATTATTTACTCCTGAATATTTTTATACTCATTGTAAGGGAGCCATGAGCTCTTTATTGTGGAAAACTATTATTGATGCTTTATTTTGGCATGAGCCGTGAGCTCTTTATTGTGATAAAATATTGTTGTTGAATTATTTTGGCAAGTTAAATTATTTGAGCACTTGAGGTACAAATTATGATATATTGTGATATTGATACGCATGCGGTGGTATAAGGTCTGGGTGTTGAAACGCATGCGGTGAGATAAGGGTGGCTTGATACGCGTGGCTAGTAGGGGAACTACTAGAAGTCATGCGGTGTGATAAGGGTGGCTAAAACGCGGGATGCTATTTCGGGAAAAAAATGTTTTCTTTAAATAAATTGTGAAGGCTCCCGCGGTGATATAAGGAAATGAGATATTGTGAATTTATTTATGATTTGGGACTACGAGGCGGTACCTCGGGAGTGCCCTTGTTGATATTGATTTATGGCCGTAGTTGCCTTTGATTATTATTGTGATTTTCTTAAAGTTGAAAAGAATTCTGTTTTGTTTCAACGAGGTATTTATTTGCCATTATTTGATGTAATTAAATGTGACATACTACTTGATTCATTTTCATTGTCATTTTATCTTATAATATCTTTTAAACATATTACCATGCCATTATTTATTCTCCAGCAGGGCCTGACCTGACCTCGTCACTACTCTACCGAGGTTAGGCTTGGCACTTACTGGGTACCGCTGTGGTGTACTCATACTATGCTTCTGCACAACTTTTTGTGCAGATCCAGGTACATCTTATCAGACCAAGCATCAGTAAACTAGCTATACAAGGAGACTTTGAGGTATATCTGCCAGCGTCTGCAGACTCCGGAGTCCCCTTCTATCTTACTATGTTGTCTTCCTTATTTGCTTTAGACTCTGATGTATAGAGACATAAAGAATAAATTCTTAGAAACTTGTGACTTATTTCTACCGGGTTTTGGGAGTTGAAATTGTTTGAATTGTAGTTTATTTATTTCAGATATTTATTATTATTCCGCATTGATAGGCTTACCTAATCTTAGAGAGTAGGTGCCATCACAACATCCTACGGAGGGAGTTTGGGGTCGTGACAATTAACGAGAAAACGTTATCATGGATAAAAGGTGCAAATCTATGTGTAAAATAATGGTTAATACTTTAGAAGTTTTCCCTTTCTTGCACCTAATTTTTTGTTAAATCTTTATATTGGACTTTAAAACCGATTAATATTTTTTAATTATCTTACATAAAATTTTTTTATTTAAATAATGTAATATAATCGTAATTCTTTTCATGTTATTATATGTGAACTATAATAGTTCATTTTATATTTGAACTACTTTCTCTCCAAATAATATTTTTCTATTTAGTAAATTTTTATGTATAATATCTTTAAAATTACACTCAATAATTAAAACAAATGGCATATAATATTCTTAAAATATAGAAGATAAACAGAGAGGGGGCGAGAGAGAGACTAGAAAAGTAGTATTTGGTAACACACATGATTCTGCAAACACAAATATCCAAAAATAAAAAATAACAAAATAATCTTTATTGAGATGATGAGCCAATATCAAGAATTTGAATCAATAAAAAATAAATTATTTCCTTATTGAGAATAAAAATTTAAGTTTTTGAATTAACTAATTAACAAAATAATGCCAGCCAATTCTTTTCTAAAAAGAAAAAACTCAAGTTGAAAAAACTCTTAGAGTACATAAAGTTGGTTTAAAAAAAGAGCAATTTGTGGTTAAAGCAATCAAAAAAATAAAACAAAATAGATGATGGAGTATTAAGAGCCAAATTAAAATAATGCAAACTTGAAGCAATAAGGATAAAATAATAGAATATAATTTATTTATTTGTCATTTATTTTTTCTCTCCTTTTGCATTTGTTACAATAGATGACATCTCCATATATCTTTTACATTGTCGTTCGAGAATTTTTTATTTTCGTGATCTAGACCGTTAACGCTCACCATATCTCTCTTCAATTATGATAAATATTATGAGAATTCTTTTATTTTTTAAAATACTTTTATCGTCTTTGTAAGTTTAGAATATATTGGATGCAATTAATATGTCAAGGTATGACATTAATTTTTTTATCATTTAAGAAATTGTTGCACTTATTTTAGTGTCAACTGCTATTTTCAATAATTTATGTTTCTTATATATTCTCTCTGTGTCAAATTATCTATTGTGTTTCTCTTTTACCCACCCCTTAAGAAACATTAATTATGAGGGGAGTTGGAGTATTTTACCCCTTTTTATATCTTAAAATATAGTCTCTCTTCATGGAATATTTATTTTATTTATGTGTTATCTCCATCGTCAAGAATACTTATCATTAAGGGTAAAATAGAAAAAATATAATTTATTTTATCTTGAACTTCTAAAATGACAAATAATTTGAGACAACTATTCTTAGAAAGCACGACAAATGATTTGAGACGGAGGTAGTATATTTTTTGTTGATTAGCGCGAGCCACATGTGCAACACACGTACACAAAAATTAGTTTATTGTAATATAATAAATTCACATCAGGTTTGAATTAACCTTCAAGAACAACAGAATGATAGCACTTTTTTTTTCTGATGTCTGATACCAACATTGGGGCATGTCTAAACTTAGCTAGCGTTTGACCATAGATTCCCAAATTTATTCTGAAAAATCTGATTTGGGTGAAGTTTGGTTTGAAGATGAAAATGTGTTTGGACATCTGTTTTGGGTGAAGTTTGATTTGGAAAAAAAATGAAACATGACTTATACCCATAAGTTCTAAAAACTATCACAAATACCCAACAGTACCATTATCAATAACATTCATTATATTATCGCAAACCATAGTCCTGAACATAAATAAATTTAATACAAAATTATCATTTTTTAATGAATTACATAATACACTATCAGATAACCGAGAAGACGAATCAACATCGTTACAAAATAATAAATAGTGGGGCAATTTTTAAAAAATATAATAGTGATATTTTGGCCCCAAACCAGTTATTGAACTGATTTTGGAATTTGGCCAAAATGTAGGTAAACTCTATGGCCAAACATGTGTTTGCCAAATAAAACCCAAGTTTATTTTGACAAAATCTATGCCCAAACGTGTCACTACCCAAAATCCCACCACAGGCGTCGTGATGACACCTACTCTCTAAGACTGGGTAAGCCGATTTCTATTACATTTTGAAGCCATTTTTTTAATTAAATAAGTAACCAAAACTAACAACAGAATAAATATGAATATACAACCTCCCAAGACTGGTAGTACTGAGTCACGAACTCTAACTGAATACATAGAATGATCATGAGGACCGAATATACAATACTGTTTGATTACAAGTTAACAGTACAATGAAATGAAAAAGACTCCAAGGGATTGCGACGACCAAGTAGCTCTACCTTGAATCCTTACTATCCCGCTTTAATTCCGCTCAAGTCCGTTATCTTCAATACCTGGCTCTGCACAAAAATGTGCAAAAGTATAGTATGAGTACGCCACGGTCGGTACCTAGTAAGTATCAAGACTAACCTCAATGGAATAGAGACGAGGTACAGTCAAGACACTCACTAGTCTAATAACCTGTGCAATATAATATACAAAATAATAGAAAACAAATAATAATAAGGGCAAGATAAAACAACCAGTTATATGCACAACAGACAACAAGAATACCATTAATATCACTCAACAATTAATAAACACAATTACACCCAATTAAATCAAGTCCTTCAAATAAATGTCTTTCATATATAATTCTTCTAGATAACTCTCTTTTAAATATAATTTTCTGAAATAATTATTTTACAAATATAATTCTTTCAATAAATCTTTTCAAATATAATTTTCTCAAATAAATATCTTTCAAATACAATTCTTTCATATAATACTTTCTAAGTAAAAATCCTTCCAAATAAATATTTTGAATATAATTCTTTCAATTAAAAAGTTACCATGTGACACCTCATTTCATAATCATAAAAGTACGGGTCTCAGCCCATTTCTATATTTTTCGTAAACACGGGTCTCAGCCCATTTTTATATTTTCACGGTACCTCGTGCCCATAATTAAATCATCATATTTTTCCGGCACCTCGTGCCCTCATTTCATATCACAACTGTACGGACAACTCACGTGCCAAATATCATTATCATTTTATCACAGCACCTCGTGCCCACATTTCATATCAAAACTGCACGGACAATTCACATGCCAAATATTCTCATTATTTATTCACGACACCTCGTGCCTACATTTTATTTTATAATCCGCCTGGCAATAGCCACAGGCTCTCAATTTCAACATAAATTAAATTGTTATCAATTTACCAACAACAAGACAAGTTCCACAAGGTATAGAAATAAGCACAAGAAAATCACAACATCACATAAAAATTATCAACACCACAATCCCACATCATCACATATCGTCCCTGACAATAGCCACCCTTATCGCTCCTATTGCCACCCTTATCGCTCCTATTGCCACCCTTATCACTCCTATAGCCACCCTTATCGCTCCGCCCAGATAATATCAATAGCCACCCTTATCGCTCCTATTACCACCCTTATCGCTCCACCCAGATAATATTCCAACAAACACAATAACAGTGAAATGCCACCCTTATAACCACATAATATCAACGGTGAAATGCCACCCTTATCTCCCCAAAATAACAACTCACACAACACAACAAATTACACGGAAAATTATTACAGCAACATAACAAAAATCAATTCATATCACAATTTGCCCAATGGCCACAACAAAATTTCAAAGCTACAACCAAGTCAATTAATTTTACAACAAATAGCCAAATGCTCCACACAATGTGTACAACACCCAAAAACAATCAAATAGAGATAAAAATTACTCAACATAAAATAAAGTCTTCATAAAAATTAAATTTTTAATAATTATATAAACACCTCTTCTTAAGCTCATTTAATTAATTATTTGCAGAGGGAAAATTCAATAATTATCAAATAGCAAATTCATGAAATTTCATAATAATCAAATAACAATCGCATCACATTGTCATATAACAACAGAGTCAACAGCAAGGATTTAGGCACGACAAGTAGATGATTAAATACATGCCAACAATTATCTGATTTACTACACAATATGCTCTAGACTTTATCTCAATAAAATTTGCACATATAAACCAAGTATGTACTCGTCACCTCGCGTACATGGTTTTCAATTACACAAATTGCACATAAGACTCAATGCCTAAGGGAAAATTCCCCCACTCGAGGTTAAGCAAGACACTTACCTTTTTGAAGTTAGGCCGATATTCCAAAATAGCCTTCTTGCTTGAATTGACCTCCGGACAGCTCAAATCTATCCAAATTAATTGTATAACTCCATTAAAATTCGTCAGAAACAATTCCGGATAATAATACGTCGACTTAAAAATTTATTCCAAAAAGTCAACAAAAGTCAACGCGGGACCCGCCTCTCGAAACCCGATATAATTTTTATGAAATCCGAACACCCATTCCGATACGAGTTCAACCATACCAATTTCATCAAATTCCAATACAATTTCGTCCCTCAAATCGTGATTTTTCATTTTGAAAATTTTTCTTCAAAAACCACCATTTTCCTCAACTCAAAACACAATTTAAATGATAAACATAAAGATAGAATCATGGAAATAAATAGATTCTAGGTGAAGAACACTTACCCAATCGATTTGCTTGAAAAACCCATAAGGAATCTCTCAAAACCGAGCTATATAAGTCAAAATGTGATAAAAATGGTCTAACCCTCGATTTGGAAATCTTATATTCTGCCCAGGTGATTGTGCATCGCGAACGCGGAGAAAGGGTCGCGTTCACGAAGAAGAAAAATGAACTGCCCAGTTGTGCTTCGCGAACGCGATGGGTTGTTCGCGAACGCGGAGAGGAAAATTTTAATGGACCACGATTGACTTACGCGAATGCGAGCAAAGGGCCGCGAACGCGAAGAATAAAAACAGGAAACCTTCGCAACGTGAGATGCTCTTCGCAAACGAGAAGAAGAAACATGAGGCTGCCATGAAGAGCTTCGCGAACGCGAGTGTCTAATCGCGAACGCGGTGGAGGAAAAGACAAACTTTCGCGAACGCGATGGGCTGAACGCTTACGCGAAGAAGAAGTATAAGGTGGTCAGCAGTAACACTTCGCGAACGCGAGGTGATCTTCGCGAACATGAAGAAGAACACTAGAAAACAGAAACAGCAGTTCAAAAATAGAAGGAAATGGTCTGTAGCCCATCCGAAACACACCCGAGGCCCCCGAGACCCCGTCTAAACATACCAACAAGTTCCACAACCTAACACGGACTCGGTCGAGGTCTCAAATCACATCAAATAATGCCGAAAATACAAATCGCACCACGAATCGAACTTATGAACATCCAAAACTTCCAACTTCTAAAACTCGTGCCGAAACCTATCAAAGCAACCCGGAATGACGTCAAATTTTGCAGGCAAGTCCCAAATAACATAACAGAGCTGTTCCAACTCTCGGAATCGCATTCCGACCCCGATATCAAAAAGTCAACCCCCAGTCAAACTTTTCAAAAATTTGACTTTCGCCATTTCAAGCCTAAATTGGCTACAGACCTCAGATTCACAGTCCAGACACGCTCCTAAGTCCAAAATTACCCAACGGAGCTAACAGAACCGACAAAACTCTATTTCGGAGTCGTCTTCACACAGTTCCGACTACGGTAAAAATCCTAAGACTTAAGCTTCTATCTCAGGGACTAAGTGTCCCAAATCTCTTCGAATTATCCGTAAATCAAACTCGACCACACACGCGGGTCATAATACATATTGCGAGACTGTTCGAGACCTTAAGTTACTGAATGGGGTGTAAATTCTTAAAATGACAAGTCGGGTCATTACAAAATGGGTCCTTAGATTCACGTCAAATAAGTCTCACATTGGGAGTAAAATGCTTCATAATATAGGTAACTTCATACCAGAGCTTGAACCCGAGATATTTGATTAAGAATAAAGGAATACTTAATTACCACTCTACCATGACCATTGTTAGTAAACTAGTTATTATAAAAGTATGAATACAATGTCGATTTATAAAAATAATCTTATAATATTAAGCATAATAACTCATAATAAAAGGATATAACCGGAATTCTAGATATTAGCCTTATAATCCTATTAGTTTTAGGACATAATTAGATAAAATTGTCAGATTTCAGATAATAATACCCCTTAAGTTCGAACTTCTAAGCTATTTGTGATATTCTTTTCTCCTTGTATTGAAATTTTAAAGCCAGTCCAATCTCACAAGGACAAGAACTTTTACTTATGTTGAAATTCTAGAACCTTCCAATCTGACTAGGAGAAGAACAATTCGAGGCTTATGTTGTCTGTATATATAAAGGGTTTTCTTTATTTTGAACAAGCAAAAGTGTTGTTGAAGAATCTTTAAATCAATTCCTACCATGTTTAAAATTCCAAAGTTATACCAACTATGAACAAGAAGTACCTATGAATGTTGGAATGTTAGTCTTTCTATAGACTATAGGTAATTTAATCTCCCTCAACACTTGAATTTTTTCTTTGAAAGATTAGTCTTGTGCGGTATTTTTTTGATGTTGTAACAACTATAGTGAATTTTGATTTATTCTATATTCTCTATTATGAAGTTATTCAATATTTTTGTTCCTAATTTGAATAAAGGACCAGTGTAATTATATATACTTGTTGGAGTTAATTGAGCCACTCCGCCGATATTTTTTGGGGTATCTGGAATCCAATCTTCAAAGCATATGTTAGGTAAGTTTCTACGTCTTTATATTCTTTTTACCTTGTATTTAGTATTTACATTAATAACTATTCTCTGTGTAGTATTGCAAATGATTTTATATTTGCATTGTACATGTTTCTACATTTATAATCCAAACATACCCAGAACATATAGTTTTGTTGCATTGATTCAAAGTCATCCTGCTTGGTGCCTTTTATATTTATTTTATTTTTTAATTCTTCATCTCTTATTAAGTTTTAATTTGGTTTTCGTTTGACCCTTGTGCGTGCCTTCCTCTTCAATTTTAGGTTGATGGGTTGTAAGTTTTAGAAACTATCGATTTTCTGGACCGGCGCTTCAAAACATATTTTAGCTAAGTTCTTATATTTTATTGGTGGCTATTTGCATTGGTTATTTATTTACAAACTTAAATTGTGATGACCCAAAATGTCATCTTTAAATTTAATAATTAATTATGTGTTCTAAGACCTTAAAAAGTACTATTTAGTATTCCTCGACTTGCGTGCACAATCCGTAAAATTTTATGGAAAGTTTTTATGCGAAAAATGGATTTAAATGTGGATTAGAGCTTTAAAAACTTAATTGAGTTGACTTTGGTCAACATTTTGAGCAAACAGACTCGGATCAGTATTTTGATAGTTCCGGTAGGTCCGTATCGTGATTTGGGACTTGGGCGTATGCTCGGAATCAAATTTCGAGGTTCCTAGTCCGAGATATGGAATTTTGAAGAAAAATTAAAATGTTTAAGTTCGAATAGTGATCGGATGTCTAATTATGTAAAAATGACCCCAGAATAGAATTTTAATGATTCCAACAGCTCCGTATGGTGATTTTGGACTTAGGAGCGTGTTCGGAATTTTATTTGAAAGTCCGTAGTTAAATTAAGCTTGAAATGGCTAAAAACAAGAATTTAAGTTAGGAAGTTTGACCGAGGAGTTGACTTTTTGATACCGGAGTCGGAATCCAATTCCGAAAATATTTTTAGCTCTGTTATGTCATTTATGACTTGTGTCTAAAATTTGAGGTCAATCGGAGTTGATATGATAGGTTTCGACATCGAATATAGGAGTTGGAAATTTTAAGTTTCATTGAGCTTGAATGGGAGTATAATTCGTGGTTTTAGCGTCGTTTTATGTGATTTGAGGTTTCAAATAAGTTCGTATGATATTTTAGGACTTGTTGGTATATTTGGTTGAGGTCCCGAGGGCCTCGGGTGGGTTTCGGATGGTTAACGGAACAAAAATTGGACTTAAAACAGCTGCTGCAATTTTTTTCCCTTTCTGCTGGAAATTCTGGCCCAAAATCGAGGCCCAAAAATCGAGCTCCCAAGAATCGTGGCTGTGAATCGAGGTTGTGAATCGAGGATATGAATCGAGGATGTAAATCGAGGATGTGAATCGAGGATTTGAATCGAGGCTATGAATCGAGGCTGTGAATTGAGGATGTGAATCGAGGATGTAAATCGAGGCTGCCAATCGAGGCTGGCAGTCGAGGCTGCCAATCGAGGCCGCCAATCGAGGCCGTGAATCGAGGGTTGCCTGGGCAGAATTATAAAAGAGGGCATTCGTCTCATTCGCCATTTTTAACAAATTGGAGCTCGAGCAGAGGCGATTTTTGATAGATTTTCAAGGAAAAGACATTGGAGTAAGTGATTCTAACTTGGATTTGGTCTATAAATATAAATATATCATTGTTTTTACCATTTGATTAGTGTTTTGAGATTGAGATTTGGAAAAGTTTAGAAATCTCATAGAAACGAAATTTTGAGATTTCGGTATCGATTCAGAGTCGGATTTAAGTGAAACTGGTATCGTTGGACTCGTAATTGAATGGGTTGTCGGATTTCATAACTTTTGCCGAATTTTGAGATGTGGGCCCCACGGACGAATTTTAATTAATTTGGGGATTTCTATTAAAAATGTAGTATTTTCTTATAGAATTGATTCCTATAATATTTAGTGATTGTATCGAATTATTTTGGCTAGATTCGAGTCAGACAGAGTTGGATAATCGTGGAAAAGGCCTTATAGTGGATTAAATTGGAGCAAGACGAGGTAAGTCTCTTATCTAATCTTGTGAGGGGGAAATTACCTCATAGGTGATTAAAATTAAATAATTATTGCTAATTGTGGGGGCTACGTACGCACGAGGTGACGAGAGTCCATGCGTAGTTACTATTAATGCTAAAGTTCGGGTAGTTTAGGACTCAAAGCATGAATAAATTGTATTCTTTGTTTAATTAATATATATATATGTACTGTGAATTGTTAGATAAAAATATTAAAGGAAAAAAATCTCATATACTTAATTTTCTGTTTAAATTAATTCATTGTTAAAACAAACTATTCATTCTCCCGAATTTATTTTATAATAAATACACTCTCCTTTCAGAGGCACATAAGAAAATGTTCTCCTTTCTTGTGGAGCGGGCCGAACGCCTCGGCAGGATAGATGCATCTATGGATCGTGCCGCACGTCCCTCGGCAGTGTACACAATATTCTGGATCGGGCCGAACGACCTCGGCAGAAATCGTGCTTAATAATAATAATAATTACACGATACTTTGACGGTTTATTGCAGCTTGTAAAGCTATTTGGATAAATTAAAATTGCAGTTTTGTAAAACTATTTGATAAATTGGAATTTTTATTGAAATTGAAGGATTTAATATATATATATTGAGAATTGTTGCATTTTGAAAGATTTTAATTATTTTCTACTGGTTAAATAAATTATTGTTATATTCTATGAATCATGTTGATTTAAATATTCTAGCTTTATTTCAATTATTATTATTGACCCATAGTGAGTGTCAAAGTCGGCCATCTCGTCTCTACCACTTTGAGATTAGGCTTGATACTTACTGGGTACATGTTGTTTACGTACTCATACTACACTTGCTGCACTTTTGTGCAGGATCTGAGACAGGTACTAGTGGAGGACCTATCATCACATATCCACGCCATCCCGAGGCATAGTGGTGAGCTGCCTTTCTGAGTCGTTCTGCAGCTACCAATGTCTCTTCTTATATTTACATTCTGTCTATTTCATTTCAGACAGTATTTGGAGTTCTGTATAATCTACTAGATGCTCATGCACTTGTGACACCGGGTCTTGGCACATACATTGGTAGAATTTGGTATTTTATTATTTTTTTGGATTAAAAGTTTAATCAATATATGCTTGATTTATCAGTTGGCTTGCCTAGCGGTAGTGTTGGGCGCCATCACGGCCTATATGTGAAATTGGGTCGTGACAACATGGTATCAGAGCATTAGGTTCACTTAGGTCTCACAAGTTATGAGCAGGCCTAATAGAGTCTTGCGGATCGGTACGGAGACGTTTGTACTTATCTTCGAGAGGCTATAGGGTGTTAGGAAACTGCCTTTATCCATATTCCATCGTGCAATTAATGTAATACTAAATATCCTTCTCTTATTCTCTCACAGATGGTGAGAACGCGCTCTAATGAGGTTCCAGACCAGGGAAGAGCTACTCCCCTAGTTGCTAGAGGCCGAGGGAGGGCTCCAGCCCATTGTAGAGGGCGAGGACGTCCCTGGACTGTTCCAGTTATGCCTCCAGTGGGTCCAGCAGAAAATCGCATTATTGAGGAACAGGGTGAGGTGCTTGTGGCAGAGCCAGCTCCGGTGGATTTCACCTCTGCACTAGGATTTCAGGATGTCATGGGTCGTATGCTGCGATTCATGGACAATATGACTCAGGCCGGTTTGTTTCCGGCAGACCCAGCCACATCTCAGGCGGGTGGGGAAGCACAGACCCCTACCGCACAGGCCCATGGACAGGCAGCTGCTGTATATCAGACCCATGGTGCACTACCTGTGGGTGTAGTCCAGCCAGTGACAACAGCTACACCTGAGCCCAGGCCAGCTGTAGCTGCCGATCCTCAGAAATTATTGGACCGATGGACTAGACTACATCCTCCTATATTTGGGGGTGAGCGACATGAGGATCCAGAGGACTTCATTGATCATTGCAGGGACAAACTGCACAACATGAGGATATTGAAGTCTCATGGGGTAGACTTTGCTACTTTTCAGCTAGAGGGCAGATCCCGTAGATGGTGGCAGTCTTATGTTCTTGGCAGACCAGCAGATTCTTCTCCTATAACTTAGGACAGGTTCACCCGTATCTTTCTAGACAGGTATATTCCACCCTCCCAGAGGGAAGATTTGAGGTTTCAGTTTGAGCAGCTCCAGCAGGGTCAGATGTTAGTGACTGATTATGAGGCGAGATTTTCTGAGTTATCTCGCCATGCACTTATGATACTCCCTACTGAGGCGGAGAGAGTGCGGAGGTTTGTTGCGGGTTTACATACTGGCATTCAGGCCACTATGGCTCGAGAGGTTGAGATGGGTACTTCTTATGAGCTAGTCGTGGAGATAGCCCGCAGGATTGAGGGTGTACGTCAGCAGAGCCGAGAGCAGGGTATGAGAGATAAGCGGTTCAGGTATTCTGGAGAGTTCAGAGGTGCTCCGTCTGGGGGCAGAGGTCAATTCATGAGAGGGAAATCCAGCAGGCCCCCATATCCAGCACCACCGCCTCCTCGGGGTGCTCCAGCACGACCTTATTTCAGTGCTATACTAGAGAGCTCTTATCGCCCACCAACTATTCAGGGTTCTTCCCGTGGGTATTCAGGTCCCCAAGGCCAGACACTTAGTCAGCAACCCATCGCACCGAAGAGTTATTATGAGTGCGGGGATCCCAGTCATATGCGAAAGTTTTGCCCCAGGCTTCGGGGTAGACCAGTACAGCAGGGTCAGCAGTCTATGCTTACCGGACCAGTTGCTCCACCAGTAGTCCGACCACCAAGAGGTGAAGGACATATGGGTAGGGGTCGTCCTAGGGGTGGAGGTCAGCCAGGCAGAGGCCATCCAGTTGGCACTCCAGCTCGGTTCTATGCTTTTTTGGCTAGACCAGATGCAGAGGCCTCAGATGTCGTGATTACAGGTATTATTTCTGTTTGTGGCAAAGATGCCTTAGTATTATTTGATCCAGGATCTACGTATTCATATGTGTCATCTCTATTTGCTCCATTCTTGGGTGTTTCTCGTGAGTCCTTGAGTACTCCTGTTTATGTGTCCACTCTTGTGGGCGATTCTATTGTTGTGAACCGGATCTACCGGTCCTGTATTATTACATTCTGCAGTTATGAAACTAGAGCAGATCTCCTATTGCTTGAGATGACCGATTTGAAATTATTCTGGGCATGGACTGGTTGTCTCCATATCATGTTATTCTAGATTGTCATGCCAAGACTGTTACCTTGGCTATTCCAGCATTGCCTAAGCTGGAGTGGAAGGGTTCGCATGTTAGTTCGTTTAATCGAGTTATTTCTTTTATAAAGGCTCAACACATAGTTGAGATGGGTTATTTGGCTTATCTAGCCTATGTTCGGGATACTAGTGCAGAGACTCCGGTTATTGATTGAGTGCCTGTAGTTCGGGAGTTCTCCGATGTATTTCCTTCAGATCTTCCTGGTATGCCACCTGATCGTGATATTGATTTCTGTATTGACTTGGCTCCAGATACTCAGCCTATATCTATCCCACCATATCGTATGGCTCCGAAAGAATTGAAAGAAGAGCTTGAAGAATTACTAGCCAAAGGGTTTGTTAGACCGAGTATATCGCCTTGGGGTGCACCGGTATTATTTGTGAAGAAGAAAGATGGCACGATGCGAATGTGTATTGATTATCACCAATTAAACAAAGTCACTATTAAAAACAAGTACCCGTTGCCGCGTATTGATGACTTATTTGATCAGTTGCAGGGTGCTAGGGTGTTCTCTAAGATCGATTTGAGGTCGGAGTATCATTAGTTGAAGATTTGAGATTCGGATGTTCCGAAAACTGCTTTCCGTACTAGATATGGTCATTATGAGTTTCTGGTAATGTCTTTCAGTTTAACTAATGCCCCGATAGCGTTTATGGATCTGATGAACAAGGTATTCAGGCCATATATTGATTCATTTGTCATTGTCTTTATTGATGACATTTTGATCTACTCACGTAGTAAGGAGGAGCATGAGCAACATATGAGAGTAGTGCTTCAGACATTGCGGGAACAAAAGTTATATGCTAAGTTCTCTAAATGTGAGTTTTGGCTTGAGTCTGTAGCATTTTTGGGACATATTGTATCGGGCAAAGGTATTAAAGTTGATCCCAAAAAGATTGAGGCAGTTCAGAATTGGCATCGTCCCACTTCGGCGACTGAGATCAGGAGTTTTCTGGGTTTGGCAGGTTATTATCGTCGGTTCATGGAAGGTTTTTCATCTATTGCAGCACCTTTGACCAAATTAACCCAGAAGGGTGCTCCATTCCGATGGTCCGATGATTGTGAGGTGAGCTTTCAGAAGCTCAATACATCATTGACTACAGCACCAATGTTAGTGTTGCCTTCCGGTTTGGGGATGTATACAGTGTATTGCGACGCTTCGCGCGTTGGCTTGGGTTGTGTATTGATGCAGGAAGGGCAAGTTATTGCGTATGCTTCACGTCAGCTGAAGCCTCACGAAAAGAATTATCCGGTACATGATTTGGAGTTAGCTGCGATTGTTCACGCTCTTAAGATTTGGAGGCATTATCTTTATGGGGTGTCTTGTGAAGTTTACACTGATCATCGCAGTTTGCAGCATTTGTTCAAGCAGAGGGACCTAAATTTGAGGCAGCGCAGATGGCTGGAGTTACTAAAAGATTATGATATTACTATCTTGTATCATCCGGGCAAAGCAAATGTGGTTGCTGATGCCTTGAGCAGAAAGGCGGAGAGTATGGGTAGTTTGGCTTTCATTTCAGCAGAGGAAAGGCCATTAGCCTCAGATATTTAGTCCTTGGCTAACAAACTTGTGAGGCTGGATATTTCAGAGCCCAACCGAGTTCTTGCATGTGTTGTGTCCCAATATTTACTATTTGAGCAGATCAAGGCTCGCCAGTATGATGACCAACACCTGATGGTTCTTCGTGAAACGGTACTACGAGGTGGTTCCAAGGAAGTCACTATTGGTGCAGATGGTGTTCTGCGACCCCAGGTTCGTCTGTGTGTTCCTAATGTGGATGAACTGAGGAAAACGATCTTGGAGGAGGCACACAGTTCTCGATATTCTATTCATCCAGGTGCTACGAAGATGTATCGTGACTTGAGGCAGCATTATTGGTGGCGACGGATGAAAAAGGACATAGTTGAGTATGTAGCTCGGTGTCTAAATTGCCAGCAAGTTAAATATGAGCACCAGAGGCCAGGTGGCCTACTTCAGCAGATGACTATACCATAGTGGAAATGAGAACGAATTACTATGGATTTTGTAGTTGGGTTGCCGCGGACCTTGCGGAAGTTTGATGCAATTTGGGTCATTGTTGACAGGTTGACCAAGTCGGCACATTTTGTTCCTATTGTGACTACGTATACTTCAGAGAGGTTGGCCCAGATTTATATTCAGGAGATAGTTTGGTTGCATGGTGTGCCAATTTCCATCATATCAGATAGAGGCCCTCAGTTTACTTCACATTTCTGGAGAGCAGTACAGAGTGAATTAGGGACCCGTGTAGAGCTCAGTACAGCCTTTCATCCGCAGACCGACGGGCAGTCAGAGCGGACAGTTCAGATTTTGGAGGATATGCTCAGGGCATGCGTGATTGACTTTGGAGGTCAGTGGGATCGTTTCCTGCCTTTGGCCGAGTTTGCTTATAATAACAGTTACCAATCCAGCATCGAGATGGCTCCATTTGAGGCCTTATATGGCCGTCGATGTCATTCACCTATAGGATGGTTTGAGCCCGGTGAGGCTAAGATATATGGTACTGATTTGGTAAAGGATGCCTTGGAAAAGATAAAGTTGATTCAGGAGCGACTTCGTACAGCACAGTCCAGGCAGAAGAGTTACGCGGATCAGAAAGCGCGTGATTTATCATTTTTGGTAGGCGAAAAAGTTCTCTTGAAGGTTTCGCCGATGAAGGGAATCATGAGATTTGGGAAAAGGGGGAAATTGAGCCCAAGGTTTATAGGCCCATTTGAGGTGTTGAGACAAGTTGGGGAGGTTGCTTATGAGCTTGCATTGCCACCCAGTCTATCGGGAGTTCATCCGGTTTTTTATGTATCTATGCTCCGGAAGTATCATGCTGACCTATCACATGTGTTAGACTTCAGCACAGTTCAGCTAGATAATAGCTTGGGTTATGAAGAGGAGCCGATTGCCATTGTTGATAAACAGGTTCGCCAGTTGAGGTCCAAGAGGGTTTCTGCAGTAAAAGTCCAGTGGAGGGGCCAACCAGTCGAGGAAGCGACTTGGGAGGCCGAGGAAAACATGCAGAGCATATATCCAAACTTATTCAGCACTTCAGGTATAATTCTAAACCCGTTCGAGGACGAATGTTTGTTTAAGAGGTGGAGAATGTGATGACCCAAAATGTCATCTTTAAATTTAATAATTAATTATGTGTTCTAGGACCTCGAAAAGTACTATTTATCATTTTTCGACTTGCGTGCGCAATCCGTAAAATTTTATGGAAAGTTTTTATGTGAAAAATGGATTAAAATGTGGATTAGAGCTTTAAAAATCCAATTGAGTTGACTTTGGTCAACATTTTGAGCAAACGGACTTGGATCAGTATTTTGACAGTTCCGGTAGGTCCGTATCATGATTTGGGACTTGGGCGTATGCCCGGAATCAAATTCCGAGGTCATTAGCCTGAGATATGGAATTTTGAAGAAAAATTAAAATGTTTAAGTTTGAATAGTGACCGAATATCTAATTATGTGAAAACGACCCTAGAATAGAATTTTGATGATTCCAGCAGCTCCGTATGGTGATTTTGGACTTAGTAGCGTGTTTGGAATTTTATTTGGAAGTCCGTAGTTAAATTAGGCTGGAAATGGCTAAAAACAAGAATTTAAGTTTGGAAGTTTGACCGAAGAGTTGACTTTTTGATACCGGAGTCAAAATCCAGTTCCGAAAATTTTCTTAGCTCCGTTATGTCATTTATGACTTGTGTGTAAAATTTGAGGTCAATTAGAGTTGATTTGATAGGTTTCGACATCGAATATAGGAGTTGGAAATTTTAAGTTTCATTGGGCTTGAATGGGAGCACAATTCATGGTTTTGGCGTCGTTTTATGTGATTTGAGGTTTCAAATAAGTTCGTATGATGTTTTAGGACTTATTGGTATATTTGGTTGAGGTCCCGAGGGCCTCGGGTGAGTTTCGGATGGTTAACGGAACAAAAATTGGACTTAAAACAGCTGCTGTAATTTTTTTTCCTTTCTGCTGGAAATTCTGGCCCAAAATCGAGCTCCCAAGAATCGAGGCTGTGAATCGAGGCTTTGAATCGAGGCTGTGAATTGAGGTTGTGAATCGAGGATGTAAATCGAGGCTGTGAATCGAGGATATGAATCGAGGCTGTGAATCGAGGCTGTGAATCGAGGCTGTGAATCGAGGCTGTGAATCGAGGATGCCAATCGAGGCTGCCAATCGAGGCTGCCAATCGAGGCTGTGAATCGAGGCTGCCAATCGAGGCTGCCAATCAAGGCCGTGAATCGAGGGCTGCCTGGGCAAAATTATAAAAGAGGGCATTCGTCCCATTCGCTATTTTTAACAAATTGGAGCTTGAGTAGGGGCGATTTTTGATAGATTTTCAAGGAAAAGACATTGGGGGTAAGTAATTCTAACTTGGATTTGGTCTATAAACATAAATATATCATTGTTTTCACCATTTGATTAGTGTTTTGAGATTGAGATTTGGAAAAATTTAGAAATCTCATAGAAACGAAATTTTGAGATTTCGGTATCGATTCGGAGTCGGATTTAAGTGAAACTGGTATCGTTGGACTCGTAATTGAATGGGTTATCGAATTTCATAACTTTCGCCGGATTTCGAGATGTGGGCCCCACGAACGAAATTTTTAATTAATTTCGAGATTTCTATTAAAAATGTAGTATTTTCTTATAGAATTGATTCCTATAATATTTAGTGATTGTATCGAATTATTTTGGCTAGATTCGAGCCAGACGGAGTTGGATAATCGTGGAAAAGGCCTTATAGTGGATTAAATTGGAGCAAGACGAGGTAAGTCTCTTGTCTAATCTTGTGAGGGGGAAATTACCTCATAGGTGATTAAAATTAAATAATTATTGCTAATTGTGGGGGGCTATGTACACACGAGGTGACAAGAGTCCGTGCGGAGCTACTATTAATGCTAAAGTCCGGGTAGTTTAGGACTCAAAGCATGAATAAATTGTGTAAATTTGTTTAATTAATACATGAATAAATTGTGTAAATTGTATTCTTTATTTAATTTATATATATTGTGAATTGTTAGATAAAAATATTAAAGAAAGGAAATCTCATATACTTGATTTTCTGTTTAAATTAATTCATTGTTAAAACAAACTGTTCATTCTCCCGAATTTATTTTATAATAAATATACTCTTCTTTCGGGAGGTACATAAGAAAATGTCCTCCTTTCTTGTGGATCGGGCCGAACGCCTCGGCAGGATAGATGCATCTATGGATCGTGCCGCACGTCCCTCGGCAGTGTACACAATATTCTGGATCGGGCCGAACGACC
This sequence comes from Nicotiana tabacum, assembly GCF_000715075.1. Lineage (NCBI taxonomy): Eukaryota > Viridiplantae > Streptophyta > Magnoliopsida > Solanales > Solanaceae > Nicotiana > Nicotiana tabacum. Next base: position 137,647,435 of record NC_134102.1, read on the forward strand.
TCGGCAGAAATCGTGCTTAATAATAATAATAATTACACGATACTTTGACGGTTTATTGCAGCTTGTAAAGCTATTTGATAATTTGAAAATTCATTATTGAAATTGAAGGATTTAATATATATATATTGAGAATTGTTGCATTTTGAAAGATTTTAATTATTTTCTACTGGTTAAATAAATTATTGTTATATTCTATGAATCATGCTGATTTAAATATTCTAGCTTTATTTCAATTATTATTATTGACCCATAGTGAGTGTCAAAGTCGGCCATCTCGTCTCTACCACTTTGAGATTAGGCTTGATACTTACTGGGTACACGTTGTTTACGTACTCATACTACACTTGCTGCACTTTTTGTGCAGGACCTGGGGCAAGTACTAGCGGAGGACCTATCATCATATATCCACGCCATCCCGAGGCATAGTGGTGAGCTGCCTTTCTAAATCGTTCTGCAGCTACCAATGTCTCTTCTTATATTTACATTCTGTCTATTTCATTTCAGACAGTATTTGGAGTTCTGTATAATCTACTAGATGCTCATGCACTTGTGACACCGGGTCTTGGCACACTCATTGGTAGAATTTGGTATTTTATTATTTTCTTGGATTAAAAGTTTAATCAATATATGTTTGATTTATCAGTTGGCTTGCCTAGCGGTAGTGTTGGGCGCCATCATGACCTATAGGTGAAATTGGGTCGTGACATAAATTTACCTAAATTAGTTTGTTAATATACCTAAAAGTATACTTAGTGAATGAACAACAACTCATAATTTGCCCTGCGTGGATATAAGGAGGTGGGGTTTAGAAAACGACAATCATTTTTTAACGTTGTTGATGCGTAATGATGTAAGTGTGTGTCAAAATAACAATAACAACAACGACCCAGTGAGTACGCCGGCCTTACGCCTACCCGTGTCAAAATAAAATAAACAAAAACAAGAACTTGGGGTCGCAACTGGAGGGGGGGAAAGGTAGACAATAATGCAAAAGAATTGATAAACCAAAGAAACAAACTAGAAAGCCTCGAGCAAAATCGAATGTGACTTGTGAGATTGACAAGATCAAATCGTAGTTCTCTTTAATAAATAAACATGCAAATATTTTTGTGAATAGTAATATATATAATTTTGACTTCATATATAAAGTAATGATTTTCATAATTCAATTTAAAAATATTTTATTGTTGCAGTGTCCTCCACGCATCTGCGAGCTTCGCACATGCGGCTGACCAAGCGCAGGTGCGGTTACAGCAGAAGCTGAAAGCTTCACCTGTGGCTCCAAGGTCCAAAATTGATCCGAACTTCATCCGGTTAACAACCGAGGCCCTCGGGGCCCTGCCCGAACATACCAACAAGTTTGAAATCATAAAATGGACTTGCTCGAACCCTCAGAACGTATAACACAACATCAAAACTAAGAATAATACCTCAAACCAAATTGATTAAACTTAGAATTTTCAAATTCTTCAAACTTACTCCGAACGTGCTGAAACATACTTATACTACTCGGAATGACACCAAATTTTGCGTGCAAGGCTTAAATCACTATACGGAACTATTCTCAAGCTCGGAATTCCACACAGACCTCAATTACTCCAAAATCTACTCCAATCCAAATTTAAAGAACATTAAACCTTCAAATAGTTAATTTTCACTATTAAGCGCCAAAACGCTCCTGGGTTGTCCAAAATCATCATACGAACCTATTTGAACCGTGAAATCCCGATTCCTGGGTCATTTCCTAAAAGTATTGACTGAAGTCAAACTTGGCATTTTAAAGCCAACTTTACGAAATTGAAGTTTGGACTGTGCTGTACGAAGTCAAACTTGTCTGGACTGTGATGTACGAAGTCGCTCATGAATCAACTTTATCTTTTCCAAGACATACTTCACCAAATCAGTACCATATAACTTAGCCTCACCGGGCTCAAACCATCCGATGGGCGAACTACATCGCCGACCATATAAAGCCTCAAACGGAGCTAACTCGATATTGGATTGGTAACTATTGTTATAAGCAAACCGGCCAAAGGCAATCCCACTGACCTCCAAAGTCAATCACACATGCCATGAGCATATCTTCCAAAATCTGAATTGTCCGCTCCGACTGCCCGTCGGTCTGCGGATGAAAGGATGTGCTGAGCTCTACACGGGTCTCCAATTCACTCTGTACTGCTCTCCGGAGATGTGAAGTAAACTGAGGGCCTCTATCCGATATGATCGAAATTGGCACACCGTGCAATCGAACTATCTTTTGAATATAGATCTGGGCCAACCTCTCTGAAGTATACGTAGTCACAACCGAAATGAAGTATGCTGACTTGGTCAACCTGTCGATAATGACCCAAACTGCATCAAACTTCCGCAAGGTCCGCGACAATCCAACTACAAAGTCCATAGTAACGAGTTCCCATTTCCACTCCGGTATAGTCATCTGCTAAAGTAAGCCGCCTGGCCTCTGGTGCTCATATTTATTTTGCTGGAAATTTAGACACCTAGCTATATACTCAACTATATCCTTTTTCATCTGCCGCCACCAATAATGCTGCCTTAGATCACGATACATCATCATGGAACACGGATGAATAGAATACCTGGAACTGTGTGCCTCCTCTAGAATCCTTTTTCTCAGTCCATCTACATTAGGAATATGTAGACGACCCTGGAGTCGCAGAATACCGTCTTCGCCGATAGTAACCTCCTTGGCACCACCTCGTAGTACCGTTTCTCGAAGAACCAATAGATGTGGATCATCAAACTGGCGAGTCTTGATCTGCTCAAATAGTGAAGACTGGGACACAATACATGCAAGAACTCAACTGGGTTATGAAATATCCAGCCTCACAAGTCTTTTAGCCGAGGTATGAATATCCAAAGCTAATGGAGGTCCTCTGCTGAAATGAAAGCCAAACTACCCCTACTCTCTACCTTTCTACTCAATGCATATGCAACTACGTTTGCTTTGCCCGGATGATACAAGATAGTAATATCATAATCCTTTAGTAACTCAAGCCATCTGTGCTATCTCAAATTTAGATCCCTCTGCTTGAACAAATGCTGCAAACTGCGATGATCAGTGTAAACCTCACAAGACACCCCATAAATATAATGCCTCCAAATCTTAAGAGCGTGAACAATCGCAGCTAACTCTAAATCATACACTGGATAATTCTTCTCGTGGGGCTTCAACTGATGTAAATCATATGCAATAACTTGCCCTTCCTGTATCAATACACAACCCAAGCCAACGCGTGAAGCGTCACAATACACTGTATACATCCCCAAACCGGAAGGCAACACTAACACTGGTGCTGTAGTCAATGTTGTCTTGAGCACTCTTTTGGGTTAGTTTGCTCAAAGGTGCTGCAATAGATGAAAAACCCTTTACAAACCGACGATAATAACCTGCCAACCCTAGGAAACTCCTTATCTCAGTCGCCGAAGTAGGACGATGCCAATTCTGAACTGCCTCGATCTTTTTGGGATCAACTTTAATACCCTCGCCCGATACAATATTTCCCAAGAATGCTATAAAATTTAGCCAAAACTCACACTTAGAGAACTTAGCATAAAACTTTTGTTCCCGCAAATTCTGAAGCACCGCTCTCAAATGTTGCTCGTGGTCCTCCATACTACGTGAGTAAATCAAGATATCATCAATAAAGACAATGATAAACAAATCAATATAAGGCATGAATACCCTGTTCATCAAATCCATAAACACTGCCGGAGCGTTAGTCAAATTGAAAGACATCACCAAAATTCATAATGACCATATCTAGTAAGGAAAGCAGTTTTCGAAACATCCGAATCCTGAATCTTTAACTGATGGTACTCTGACCTCAAGTCGATCTTAGAGAACACCCTAGAACCCTACAACTGGTCAAATAGATCATCAATACGTGGCAACGTGTACTTGTTCTTAATTGTAACTTTGTTCAATTGGCGATAATCAATACATATTCTCATAGTTCCATAGTTCTTCTTCACAAATAATACCAGTGCACCCCAAGGCGATACACTCGGTCTGACAAATCCTTTGGCTAGTAACTCTTCAAGCTGTTCTTTCAACTCTTTCAATTCTTTCGGAGCCATGTGATACGGTGGGATAGATATAGGCTGGGTATCTGGAGCCAAGTCAATACAAAAATCAATATCCTGGTCTGGTGGCATGCCTGGAAGATCTAACGGAAATACATCGGAGAACTCCCGAACTACAAGCACTGAATCAATCGTTGGAGTCTTTGAAGTAGTATCCCGAACATAGGCGAGATAAGCCAGACAACCCTTCACGACCATGTGTCGAGCTTTTAGAAAGGAAATAACTTGATTAGATACGCTGATAGACGAGCCCTTCCACTCCAACCTAAGTAGTTCTAGCATTGCCAAAGTAACAATCTTATCATGGCAATTTAGGACGGCATGATGTGAGGATAGCCAGTTTTGATGACCCAAAAATGTTATCTTTAATTTAAACGTTCATTTTTGTGTTCTATGAAGATGTTGAGAGCTTACCTGCGATGAGTTATGTATCACCTGAATAGTTGATGTTAATGACATTCCTTTTCTAGTAATATATTGCATATGATGCCACTGTCAATATTGTTTTCATGTTGTGTTACATTGATTGGACTATGTATGTGATGTTAGGATTGGTTTATGGGATTCTCTGGCAGGTGGATAGGCCCAGTTACAAAGGAAACTCTCGCAAAATATTTGGAAATTTTGGGAGTTAGTAAAAATTCGGGAAATTGAAATGGGTAAAAGAAGAGATAAGTTATGTTATGTGTTTAGGGGCGGACTCTACTTCTCATTTAAAGACTATTATTATTATAGTTACTAATTGGATATGATAACAAGTGTACAAAGAATATTATAAGTGATGTGAGGTCTAAGGAGAGGCCTAAGTCTAAGTCAAGTAGGAAAATTGCATAATAGACTAATATTTCAAATGGGTACGCACAAGACCAAATTTTGAACGAGCATATATATATCTGTATATAAGGAATTATGTGATGATCTACCTATCAAATAAAAGGTCTTCTAGTCTAGTTTCTAACTCTTCAAACCGTTCATCATTTGGACACTCCTACAAGAAGTTATGACCAAATTACCAAAGGCTGGAAAAATACAATTTTGCGACCAATTATGCGATCGCAGAATATTTATGCGATCGCGAAACTGCTTCTGCGATCGCATACTGGTCGCATAGTGGACCAGAACAACCCAGTTCTGGGCACCAATTTTTGTGACCATTGTGCGGCCCGCATACCCATTCTGCGGTCCATTATGCGATCGCAGACCCGATTTCGGAGGGTTAATTTTCCTATTTTCATAACCCGATCCCATTTTGATAAATAGGCTTTGGGGCTTATTTTGGGGTGATTATCTGATGCTTTTAGAGAGAAGTTAGAGTATTTTAGAGAGATGAAGAAGATCAAATGCTTTGTTCATCAAAAATTTTGTTCAAGCCTTGAAATTCAACAAGGAATTATCACAAGATCTTCACCTAAGAGGTAAGGTTCTAACCCCTATTCTTCAATTTCGAGTTTGGGTAAAGATGGGTGATTGTGAGTGTGATTCTTGCATGTGAGAGTATTAGTTATACATGCTTGTACCAATATGGTTATGGGAAGATTGTTGAGTTTAAATGGGTAAAGATTGGGTTGAAAATGGTAGATATCTTCAAATAAAACTTTAATTGAGGATTTGAAAGCCAATCCGATGTCGGAATTTGATAATTTTTGTATGGTTGAACTCGTATCAGAACGCGTGTTTAGATTTCGCGAGTTTTTCCGGGATTTGAGATGTGAGTCCCACTGTTAATTTTTAAAATGAATTTTGGATTTTTATCCGAAAAATTTGTAAATTCATATAGAATTAATTCCTACAATTTGTATTGAGTATATTGAATTATTTATGACTAGATTTGAGGATTTTGGGCACGAAACCAGGAAAGGGTTTATTAGATTCTTGAATTTGGTTACAAAGCGAGGTAAGTGTCGTGGTTAACCTTGACTTGAGGGAGTAGAACTTATTTGTCTATTTCCTACGTGATTTAATGTGCGGGTACACCGTATATGTGAGGTGATAAGTACTTATGCGTTGTGGTTGAGTCAAAGCATGCGGGTGGAATTTGTTTACTATGAATAATTGCCTATTTAATTAAGGTATTCTTGTTTAGGTTTATTATTGATTATTTGATCATTATTCGTGAAATTATTATTCATTTAATTATTGTTGAATATTTTGGAAGGTGAAGTCGGTATTCTGGTATTGAATTGATTGATAAGTGCATATCCTTGAATTTTAAATAATCTTCCAAATTTATATTATTATTTTCATGGTAAGGAAGAGTGTAAAAGCACGAAGGGTGATGCCGTGACATTTTTATTATTTATAATATCATTGTCATGGTAAGAAAGAGTGTAAAAGCACGAAGGGTGTTGCCATGCCATTTGTGAGTGTAAAAGCACGAAGGGTATTGCCGTGCCATTTTTGTGTAAAAAAAGCACGAAGGGTGATGCCGTGTCATTTTCAGAAAGTGTAAAAGCACGAAGGGTGATGCCGTGCTAAATGAGAGTAAAAGCACGAAGGGTGATGCCGTGCCATTTTCATATTATCAATTGCTCATTTTATTGTTGATAAATTAAATGGCTGCTTAGTGATACTTCTCCTGCTGAAATTATTATATCGTTCCCCTCGCATGTTCCCTCCCAATTTATAAATTGTTATTTATTGTGTTATTGTTACTTTGTATTTGTATATACTTGTACAGGTGGTTTGCGTACGTGTCTTGTCATAGTCTCGTTACTACTTCGTTGAGGTTAGGCTCGGCACTTACCAGTACATGGGGTCGGTTGTACTAATACTACACTCTGCACTTCTTGTGCAGATTTTGGAGTTGGTCCCAGCGGCGTACCATAGACTTGCTTGGATTCAACTACCTAGAGGAGACTTGAGGTATAACTGCACAACGTCCGCAGTTACCTTCTATCTTATCTTAGTTGTGTCTTATCTTTCAAACAGCTTGAATTTTATTCACATCTTTATTTGTATTATCCTAGTAGCTCGTGCACTTGTGACACCATATTCGAGGACGTATTTTGATAATTCGGTATTTATGGTCTTCTGCACTTTATTTCAGTAATTTGACTTCTATTTAATTAAATTTTCTTTAAAATAGTTAAGTTTATTTTAACGTTGGCTTGCCTAGCAAGTGAAATGTTAGGCGCCATCACGATCCTGAAAGTGGGAATTTTGGGTCATGACACCAGTCCATGCCTAGAATAATCTCGAAGTCGGTCATCTCAAGCAGCAGAAGATCTTCTCTAGTCACCTAATCACAGAATGTAACAACACAAAACCGATAGATCTGATCCAGAATAACAGAATCTCCCACATGAGTGGACACATAAACAGGAACACTCAAGGACTCACGAGAAACACCCAGGAAATGAGAAAATAGAGAGGACACATATAAATACGTAGATCCTGGATCAAATAATACGGAGCCATCTTTGCTGCAAACAGAAATAATACCTGTAATCACAGCATCTGAGGCCTTTACATCTGGTCTGACCGAAAAAGCATAGAACCGAGCTGGAGTGCCAACTGGTTGGCCTCCACCTGGCTGACCCCCACCTCTAGGATGACCCCTGCCCACCTGTCCTCCACCTCTGGGTGGACGGATGGACGACTGGTGGAGCAACTGGTTAAGTAATCATAGGCTGCTGACCCTGCTTCACTGGTCTTCCCTAAAGCCTGGGGCAGAATCTCCGCATGTGACTGAAATCCCCGCACTCGTAACAACTTCTCGGTGCGATAGGCTGCTGACAAGAAGTCTGGCCCTGGTGACCTGAATACCTACTGGAAGAACCCCGAATAGCTGGTGGGCGATAAGAACTCTCTGACATAACACTGAAATAAGGTCGCACTGGGCACCCCGATGAGGCGGTGGTGCTGGATATGGGGGCCTGCTGGACTGCCCTCTCATGAACTAACCTCTCCCCCAGATGGAGCATCTCTGAAATCTCCAGAATATCTAAACCGCTTATCCATCATAACCTGCTCTCGGCTATGCTGACGCACACCCTAAATCCTTTGGGCTATCTCCACGACCAACTCATAAGAAGTCCCCATCTAAACCTCTCGGGCCATAGTGTCCTGAATGCCAGTATGCAAACCCGCAACAAACCTTTGTACTCTCTCTACATTAGTAGGGAGTATCATAAGTGCATGGCGAGATAACTCAGAGAACCTCGCCTCATAATCGATAACTAACATCTGACCCTGCTGGAGTTGCTCAAACTGAAACCACAACTCTTCCCTCTTGGAGGGTGGAATATACATGTCCAAGAAAATATGGGTGAACCTATCCCAAGTAATGGGAGGAGAATCTGCTTGCCTGCCAAGACGATAACACTTCCACCACCTACGGGCTCTGCCCTCCAGCTGAAAAGTAGCAAAGCCTACCCCATGAGACTCCAATATCCTTATGTTGTGCAGTCTGTCCCTGCACCGATCAATGAAATCCTAGGGATCCTCATGTCGCTCACCCCAAAAGACTATAGGATGTAGCCTATTCCATCTGTCCAATAACTTCTGCGGCTTGGAGGTTGCAGCTGTCTGGGCTCAGGTGTAGCTGCTACCACTGGCTGGGCTCCACCCACGGGTAGTGCACCATGGGTCTGATATACAGCAGCTGCCTGTCCATGAGCCTGTGCGGTAGGGGTCTGTGCTCCCCCTCCCGCCTGGGATGTGGCTGGGTCTGCCGGAAAATAAACCGGCCTGAGTCATAGTGTCCATGAACCGCAGCATATGGCCCATGACCTCCTGGAATCCCGGTGCAGACGTGAAATCCAATGGAGCTGGCTCTTCCACGGGCACCTCACCCTGTTCCTCAATAATGAGATCCTCTGCTGGACACACTGGTGGCATAACTGTTATAACTCTAGGACATCCTCACCCCTACCACGAGCTAGAGCCCTCCCTCGGTCTCTACCTCAGCCTCTAACAACAGGGGGAGTAGCTCTTCCCTCGACCTCTGCCTTAGCTTTACAAGATGCAATTTAAAATATCAAGGTATCGTATAATTATTATTATTAGACACGATTTCTACCGAGGTTGTACGGCCCGATCAAGATTTACACACAGGATGTACAATTTATAACAACAGTTAAATATTTTTTAAAAAAAAAATTCAAGTATGTGAAATTTCAGTCTCTTATTATTTCCTCTAACAATTTACAATATAGTTACAATATTTAAATTAACTAAAATATGCAATTATCACAAGTAATTCATGATTTGAGTCCTAAACTACCCGGACTTAGCAATATTAGTAGCTACGCACGGACTCTCGTCACCTAGTGCGTACGTAACTGTAATGACCCAACCGATCATTTTAACTTTTAGAAACCCGTTACCCTAATTAAAACTCCTTGTATGTGCTTATATTAAATTATGACTTGCAGGGATGGTTGGTTCAGGATTTGGAAGTGCTCGGGTTGAAATCGGAACACTTGGTTCCTTAAGTTGGCCTTAAAATGCTAAGTTTGACTTCAGTCAATATTTTGAGAAAACAACCCTGGAATCAGGATTTGACGGTTCCAATAGCTCTGTATGGTGAATTTGGACTTAGGAGCGTGTTCCAAATTTTATTTGGAAGTCCGTAGTTAAATTAGGCTTGAAATGGCTAAAACAAGAATTTAAGTTTGGATGTTTGACCGGGGAGTTGACTTTTTGATATCAGGGTCGGAATCCAGTTTCGAAAATTTTCATAGCTCCGTTATGTCATTTATGACTTGTGTGTAAAATTTGAGGTCAATCATACTTGATTTGATAGGTTTCGACATTGAATGTAGAAGTTGGAAATTTTAAGTTTCATTAAGCTTGAATTGGAGCATGATTCGTGGTTTTAGCGTCGTTTTATGTAATTTGAGGTTTCAAATAAGTTCGTATGATATTTTAGGACTTATTGGTATATTTAGTTGAGGTCCCGAGGGCCTTGGGTGAGTTTCGGATGGTTAACAGATCAAAAGTTTGACTTAAAATAGCTGCTCCAATGTTTCTCTTCTGCTGGAAATTCTAGGCTATGATCGAGCCCAAGATCAAGCCCAAGATCAAGGCCCAGTATCGAGACCCAAGATCGAGGCCATGATCGAGGGTCATGATCGAAGGCAGGGCTCGAGGGTCATGATCGAAGGCCCATGTTCGAGGGCCATGATCGAAGGCAAAGGCTCGAGGGCCATGATCGAAGTCACGATCGAGGCCGACCATGATCGAAGGTCATGATAGAAGGCCCAGGCTCGAGGGACATGATCGAACCACGATCGAGGCTAAGGATCGAGGTCATGATCGAGGGCTGCCTGGGCAGAATTATAAAGGAGGGCATTCGTCCCATTCGCCATTTTTGACGAGTTGGAGCTTGAGCAGAGACGATTTTTGATAGATTTTCAAGGAAAGACATTGGGGTAAGTGATTCTAACTCGGATATGGTCAATATACATGAATATATCATTATTTTCACCATTTAATTAGTGTTTTGAGATTTAAATTTGGGAAATTTTAGAAATCTCAAAGAAACGAATTTTTGAGATATCGGTGTCGATTCGGAGTCGGATTTGAGTGAAACTGGTATGGTTGGACTCATAATTGAATGGGTTATCGGATTTTGTGAGTTTTGATGGATTCCGAGACATGGGCCCCACAAGCGATTTTTGATCTAATTTCGGATTTTTATTTTAAAATGTAGTATTTCTTATGAAATTGATTCTTATAATTTTTGTTAACTGTATCAAATTATTTTGGTTAGATTCGAGCCAATCAAAGTTGGATAATCGAGTAAAAGGTCTACTTATGGATTAAATTGGAGCAAGATGAGATAGGTCTCTTGTCTAATCTTGTGAGGGAAAAATTACCCCATAGGTGATTAAATTAAATAATTGTTGCTAATTGTAGGGGCTAATTGCGAGGGCTACGTACGCACGAGGTGACGAGAGTCCGTGCGCAGCTACTATTAATGCTATAGTCCGGGTAGTTTAGGACTCAAAGCATGAATTACTTGTGTAGTATGTATTCTTTATTTAATTAAATTATTTGATATATATATTGTGAATTGTTAGGGAATATGGTAAAAGATGGAAATCACATATACTTAATTTTCTGTTCAAATAAATTAATTATTAAAAGAAATGGTTCATCCTCTTGAATTGGTCTTAATAAATATACTCTCCTTCCAGAGATACATAAGAAAATATCCTCCTTTCTTGTAGAGCGGGCCGAACGCCTCGGCAAGATAGATGCATCTATGGATCGCGTAGCACGTCCCTCGGCAGTGTACACGACACTCTGGATCGGGCCGTACGACCTTGACAGAAATCGTGCCTAATAATAATAATTACACGATACTTTGATAGTTTATTGCAGCTTGTAAATCTAACTGATAAATTAGAAATTTATTGGAATTGAAAGAATTTAATTAATATATTGAGAATTGTTGCATTTGAAGGAATTTAATTATTTCTGCTGATTAAATAAAATTATTGTTGACTTTGTGAATCATGTTGAGTTAAATAAATTCTATTTTATTCTATTTAATATTGTTGACCCTTAGTGAGTGTCAAAGTTGATCATCTCGTCTCTACCACTTCGAGATTAGGCTTGATACTTACTGGGTACACATTGTTTACGTACTCATACTACACTTGCTGCACTTTTTGTGCGGGATATGAGACATGCACTAGTGGAAGACCTATCATCGCACATCCACGTTATCCAGAGGCGTAGTGGTGAGCTGCCTTTCTGAGCTGTTCTGCAGCTACCAGTGCCTCTTCTTGCATTTTTATTCTGTCTATTTTTATTTCAGACATTATTTGGAGTTTTGTATAATCTACTAGATGCTCATACACTTGTGACACCAGGTCTTGGTACACACATTGGTAGAATTTGGAATCATATTATTTTCTTGGATTTAAGTTAATAAGTATCTTTTCAAATTTCTTTAATATTTCTAGAAAAAAAATAATAAAATTACTTCAAACATTATTCTAAAAATAATTGATATATGTTTAATTTATTTGTTGGCTTGCCTAGCTGTAGTGTTGGGCGCCATCACGACCTATAGGTGAAATTGGGTCGTGACAACATGGTATCAGAGCACTAGGTTCACGTAGGTCTCACAAGTTATGAGCAGACCTAATAGAGTCTTGCGGATCGGTACGGAGACGTCTGTACTTATCTTCGAGAGGCTATATGGTGTTAGGAAACTACCTTTCTTCATATTCCATCGTGCAATTGATGTAGTATTAAATATCCTTGTCTTATTCTCTCACATATGGTGAGAACGCGCTCTAATGAGGTTCTAGACCAGGGAAGAGCTACTCCCCCAGTTGCTAGAGGCTGAGGCTGAGGCCGAGGGAGGACTCTAGCCCGTGGTAGAGGGCGAGGACATCCCAAGGCTGTTCCAATTATGCCGCTAGTAGGTCCAGCAGAGAATCCCATAATTAAAGAACAGGGTGAGGTGCCTATGGCAGAGCCAGCTCCGGTGGATTTCACATATGTACCGGGATTCCAGGATGTTGTGGGTCGTATGCTGCGGTTCATGGACAATATGACTCAGGCCGGTTTATTTCCGGCAGACCCAGCCACATCACAGGCATGCGGGGGAGCACATATTCCTACCGCTCAGGCTCATGGACATGCAACTGTTGTATATCAGACCCAGGGTGCACTACCCGTGAGTGGAGCCCAGCCAGTGGCAACAGCTACACTCGAGCCCAGGCCAGTTGCAGCTGCTGATCCGCAGAAACTATTTGACAGATGGACTAGACTATATCCTCTTGTCTTTGGGGGTGAGCGACATGAGGATCCCCAAGATTTCATTGATGGGTGCAAGGATAAACTGTACAACATGAGGATATTGGAGTCTCATGGGGTAGACTTTGCTACTTTTCAGCTAGAGGGCAGAGCCCGTAGATGGTGACAACTTTATGTTCTTGGTAGACCAACAGATTATCCTCCCATGACTTGGGACAGGTTCACCTGTATTTTCCCGGACAGGTATATTCCACCCTCTCAGGGGGAAGAGTTGCGGTTTCAGTTTGAGCAGCTCCAGCAGGGTCAAATATTAGTGACCGATTATGAGGCGAGGTTCTCTGAGTTATGTCGCCATGAACTTATAAGACTCCCTACTGAGGCAGAGAGAGTGCAAAGGTTTGTTGCGGGTTTACATATTGGAATTAAGGCCTCTATGGCTCAAGAGGTTGAGATGGGTACTTCTTATGAGCTAGTCGCGGAGATAGCCCGTAGGATTCAGGGTGTACGTCAGTGGAGCCGGGAGCAGGATATGAGAGATAAGCGGTTTAGGTATTCTGGAGAGTTCAGGGGTGCTCCGTCTGGGGGCAGAGGTCAGTTCGTGAGAGGAGAATCCAACAGGACCCCATATCCAGCACCACTGCCTCCTTGAGGTGCGACCTTATCTTAGTGCTATACCAGAGAGTTCTTATCACCCACCAGCTATTCAGGGTCCTTCCAGTGGGTATTCAGGTCCCCAGGGCCAGACACTTAGTCAGCAGCCCATCGCACCGAAGAGTTGTTATGAGTGCGGGGATCCCAGTCACATACGGAGATTCTGCCCCAGGCTTTGGGGTAAACTAGGTCAACAGGGTCAGCAGCCTATGATTACCAGACCAGTTGCTGCACCAGTTGTCTGACCACCAAGAGGTGGAGGATAGGTGGGTAGGGGTCATCCTAGAGGTGGATGACAGTCAGGTGGAGGCCAGCCAGTTGGCGCTCCATCTCGGTTCTATGCTTTTTCGGCTAGATCAGATGTAGAGGCCACAGATGCCGTGATTACAGGTATTATTTCTGTTTGTGGCAAAGATGCCTCAGTATTATTTGATCCAAGATCTACGTATTCATGTGTCATCTCTATTTGCTCATTTCCTAAGTGTTTCTTGTGAGTCCTTGAGTACTCCTGTTTATGTGTCCACTCCTGTGGGCGATTCTATTGTTATGAACCGGATCTACCGGTCCTGTATTATTACATTATGTGGTTATGAAAATAGAGAAGATCTCCTATTGCTTGAGATGACCGATTTTGAAATTATTCTGGGCATGGACTGGTTATCTCTATATCATGTTATTCTAGATTGTCATGCCAAGACTATTACCTTGGATATTCCAGAATTTCCTAAGCTTGAGTGGAAGAGTTCGTCTGTTAGTTCAATTAATCGAGTTATTTCTTTTATAAAGGCTCAACACATGGTTGAGAAGGGTTGTTTGGCTTATCTAGCCTATGTTTGGGATACTACTGCAGAGACTCCGGCTATTGATTCAGTGCCTGTAGTTCGGGAGTTCTCTGATGTATTTCCTTCACATCTTCCATGTATGCCACCTGATCATGATATTGATTTCTGTATTTACTTGGCTCCAGATACCCATCCTATATCTATCCCACCATATCGCATGGCTCCGAAAGAATTGAAAGAACAACTTGAGGAGTTACTAGCCAAAGGGTTCGTCAGACCGAGTATATCGCCTTGGGGTACACCGATATTATTTGTGAAGAAGAAGGATGGAGCAATGCATATATGTATTGATTATAGCCAATTGAACAAAGTCAATATTAAGAACAAGTACCCGTTGTCGCATATTGACGATCTATTTGACCAGTTGTAGGGTGCTAGGGTGTTCTCTAAGATCGGCTTGAGGTCGGGGTACCATCAGTTGAAGATTCGGGATTCGGATGTTCCGAAGACTGCTTTTCGGACAAGATATGGTCATTATGAGTTTCTAGTGATGTCCTTCCGTTTAACTAACACCCCGGCAACATTTATGGATCTGATGAACAGGATATTCAGGCCATATATTGATTCATTTATCATTGTCTTCATTGATGACATTTTGATCTACTCGCGCAGTAAGGAGGAGCATGAGCAGCATATGAGAGTAGTGCTTCAGATGTTGCGGGAACAAAAGCTATATGCAAAGTTCTCTAAATGTGAGTTTTGGCTAGAGTCTGTAGCATTTTTGGGGAATATTGTATCAGGCTAGGGCATTAAAGTTGATCCCAAAAAGATTGAGGCAGTTAAAAATTGTCATCGTCCCACTTCGGCGACTGAAATCAGTAGTTTTCTGGGTTTAGAGGGTTATTATCGTCGATTCGTGGAAGGTTTTTCATCTATTGCAGCACCTTTGACCAAATTAACCCAGAAGGGTGCTCCGTTCTGATGGTCCGATGATTGTGAGGTGAGCTTTCAGAAGCCCAAGACAAAATTGACTACAACACCAGTGTTAGTGTTGCCTTCTGGTTCGGGGATGTATACAGTGTATTGTGACGCTTCATGCGTTGGCTTGGGTTGTGTATTGATGCAGGAAGGGCAAGTTATTGCATATGCTTCATGCCAGCTAAAGCCCCACGAGAAGAATTATCCAGTACATGATTTGGAGTTAGCTGCGATTGTTCACGCTCTTAAGATTTGGAGGCACTATCTTTATGGGGTGTCTTGTGAAGTTTACACTGATCATCGCAGTTTGCAGCATTTGTTCAAGCAAAGGGACCTAAATTTAGGCAGCGCAGATGGCTAGAGTTACTGAAAGATTATGATATTACTATCCTATATCATCCGGGCAAAGCAAATGTGGTTGCAGATGCCTTGAGTAAAAAGGCGGAGAGTATGGGTAGTTTAGCTTTCATTTCAGCAGAGGAGAGGCCATTAGCTTTGGATATTCAGTCCTTGGCTAACAGACTTGTGCGACTGGATATTTCAGAGCCCAGCCAAGTTCTTGCATGTGTTGTAGCTCAGTCTTCACTATTTGAGCAGATCAAGGCTTGCCAATATGATGATCCACACTTAATAGTTCTTCGAGAAATGGTACTACGAGGTGGTGCCAAGGAAGTTACTATTGGAGCATATGGTGTTCTGCGACTCCAGGATCGTCTATGTGTTCCTAATGTGGATGGACTGAGGAAAAGGATCCCAGAGGAGGCACACAGTTCTCGGTATTCTATTCATCCAGGTGCTATGAAGATGTATCGTAACCTGAGGCAACATTATTGGTGGCGACGAATGAAAAAGAACATAGTTGAGTATGTATCCAGGTGTCTAAATTGCCAGCAAGTTAAATATGAGCACCAGAGGCAAGGTGGCCTATTTCAGTAGATGACTATACCAGAGTGGAAATGGGAACGCATCACTATGGACTTTGTAGTTGGGTTGCCGGGGACCTTGCAGAAGTTTGATGCAGTTTGGGTCATTGTTGAAAGGTTGACCAAGTCGGCACATTTTATTCCTGTTGTGACTACGTATACTTCAGAGAGGTTGGCCCAGATTTATATTTAGGAGACAGTTCGGTTGCACAGCGTGCCAATTTCCATCATATCAGATAGAGGCCCTCAGTTTACTTCACACTTCTGGAGAGCAGTACAGAGTGAGTTGGGGACCCGGGTATAGCTCAGCACAGCCTTTCATCCACAGACTGACGAGCAGTCAGAGCGGACAATTCATATTTTGGAGGATATGCTCGGGGCATGTTTAATTGAATTTGGAGGTCAGTGGGATCGTTTCTTGCCTTTGGCCGAGTTTGCTTATAATAACAGTTACCAATCCAGTATCGAGATGGCTCCATTTGAGGCTTTATATGGTCGGCGATGTGGTTCGCCCATTGGATGGTTTTCGCCCGGTGAGGCTACGTTATATGGTACTGATTTGGTGAAGGAGGCCATTGAAAAGGTAAAGTTGATTCAGGAGCGACTTCGTACAGCACAGTCTAGACAGAAGAGTTACGCGGATCAGAAAGCGTGTGATTTATCATTTATGTTAGGTGAAAAAGTTCTCTTGAAAGTTTCGCCGATGAAGGGAATTATGAGATTTGGGAAAAGGGGAAATTGAGCCCAAGGTTTAGAGGCCCATTTGAGGTGTTGAGACGAGTTGGGGAGGTTGCTTATGAGCTTGCATTGCCACCCAATCTATCGAGAGTTCATCCGGTTTTCCATGTATCTATGCTCCGGAAGTATCATGCCAACCTATCACATGTGTTAGACTTCAACACAGTTCAGCTAGATAATAGCTTGCGTTATAAAGAGGAGCCAGTTGTCATTGTTGATAAACAGGTTCGCCAGTTGAGGTCCAAGAGGATTTCTACAGTAAAAGTCCAGTGGTGAGGCGAACCAATTAAGGAAGCGACTTGGGAGGTCGATGAAGATATACGGAGCAGATATCCAAACTTATTCAGCACTCCAGGTACAATTCTAAACCCGTTCGAGGACGAACGTTTGTTTAAGAGGTGGAGAATGTAATGATCCAACCGGTCATTTTGACCTTTAGAACCCTGTTCCCCTAAATACAACTCCCTATATGTGCTTATATTAAATTATGACTTGCGGGGATGGTTGGTTCGGGATTTGGATGTGTTCGGGTTGAAATCGGAACACTTGGTTCCTTAAGTTGGACTTAAAATGCTAACTTTGCCTTTGGTCAACATTTTGAGAAAACGACCCCGGAATCGGGATTTCACGGTTCCAATAGCTCCGTATGGTGATTTTGGACTTCGGAGCATGTTCGGAATTTTATTTGGAAGTCTGTAGTTAAATTAGGCTTGAAATGGCTAAAACAATAATTTAAGTTTGGAAGTTTGACCGGGGAGTTGACTTTTTGATATCGGGGTCGGAATCCAGTTCCAAAACTTTTTTATAGCTCCGTTATATCATTTATGACTTGTGTACAAAATTTGAGGTCAATCAGACTTGATTTGATAGGTTTCGACATCGAATGTAGAATTGAGAAATTTTTAGTTTCATTAAGCTTGAATTGGAGAATGATTCGTGGTTTTAGCGTCGTTTTATGTTATTTGAGGTTTCAAATAAGTTTGTATGATGTTTCACGACTTGTTCATATATTTAGTTGAGGTCCCGAGGGCCTCGGGTGAGTTTCGAATGGTTAACGGATCAAAAGTTAGACTTAAAACAACTGTTGTAATGTTTCTCTTCTACAGGAAATTCTGGACTGTGATCGAGCCCAAGATCGAGGCTCAAGATCGAGGCCCAAGATCGAGGCCCAGGATCGAGACCCAAGATCGAGGCCATGATCGAGGGTCATGATCGAAGTCAGGGCTCGAGGGTCATGATCGAAGGCCCATGCCCGAGAGCCATGATCGAAGCCACGATCGAGGCCGAGGATCTAGGGTCATGATCGAAGGCCCAGGCTCGAGGGTCATGATCGAACCACGATCGAGGCCGAGGATCGAGGTCATGATCGTGGGCTGCCTGGGCAGAATTATAAAGGAGGGCATTCGTCCCATTTTCCATTTTTGACAAGTTGGAGCTTGAACAGAGACAATTTTTGGTAGATTTTCAAGGAAAGACATTGGGGTAAATGATTCTAACTCGGATTTGGTCAATATACACTAATATATCATTGTTTTCACCATTTAATTAGTGTTTTGAGATTGAAATTTGAAAATTTTTAGAAATCTCATAGAAACTAATTTTTGAGATTTCGGTGTTAATTCGGAATCGGATTTGAGTGAAACTGGTATTGTTGGGCTCGTAATTGAATGGATTATCGGATTTTGTGAGTTTTTCCGGATTCCGAGATGTGGGTATCGAATTATTTTGGTTAGATTCGAGCCAATCAAAGTTGGATAATCGAGGAAAAGGCCTACTAGTGGATTAAATTGGAGCAAGACGAGGTAAGTCTCTTGTCTAATCTTGTGAGGGGGAAATTACCCCATAAGTGATTAAATTAAATAATTGCTGCTAATTGCGGGGGGTTACGTACGCATGAGGTGACGAGAGTCCGTGCGTAGCTACTATTAATGCTAAAGTCCGGGTAGTTTAGGACTCAAAGCATGAATTACTTGTGTAAATTGTATTCTTTATTTAATTAAATTATTTGATATATATATATTGTGAATTGTTAGGGAATATGGTAAAAGATGGAAATCGCATATACTTAATTTTCTGTTCAAATAAATTAATTGTTAAAAGAAATGGTTCATCCTCTCGAATTGGTCTTAATAAATATACTCTCCTTCCAGAGATACATAAGAAAATGTCCTCCTTTCTTGTGGAGCGGGCCGAACGCCTCGGCAAGATAGATGCATCTATGGATCGCGTAGCACGTCCCTCGGCAGTGTACACGACACTCTGGATCGGGCCGTACGACCTCGACAGAAATCGTGCCTAATAATAATAATTACACGATACTTTGATAGTTTATTGTAGCTTGTAAATCTAATTGATAAATTAGAAATTTATTAGAATTGAAAGAATTTAATTAATATATTGAGAATTGTTGCATTTGAAGGAATTTAATTATTTCTGCTGATTAAATAAAATTATTGTTGACTTTGTGAATCATGCTGAGTTAAATAAATTCTATTTTATTCTATTTAATATTGTTGACCCTTAGTGAGTGTCAAAGTCGATCATCTCGTCTCTACCACTTCGAGATTAGGTTTGATACTTACTGGGTACACATTGTTTACGTACTCATACTACACTTGCTGCACTTTTTGTGCAGGATCTGAGACAGGCACTAGTGGAGGACCTATCATCGCACATCCATGTTATCCAGAGGTGTAGTGGTGAGCTGCCTTTCTGAGCCATTCTGCAACTACCAGTGCCTCTTCTTGCATTTTTATTCTGTCTATTTTTATTTCAGACAGTATTTGGAGTTTTGTATAATCTACTATCTGCTCATACACTTGTGACACCAGGTTTTGGCATACACATTGGTAGAATTTGGAATCATATTATTTTCTTGGATTTAAGTTAATAAGTATCTTTTCAAATTTCTTTAATATTTCTACAAAAAAATAATAAAATTACTTTAAAAATTATTCTGAAAATAATTGATATATGTTTAATTTATTTGTTGGCTTGCCTAGCTGTAGTGTTGGGCGCTATCACGACCTATAGGTGAAATTGGGTCGTTACAGTAGCCCCCACAATTTGCAACAACTATTCATTTAAATCACCTATGGGGTAAATTCCATCTTACAAGGTTAGACAAGAGACTTATTTTATCGCAAAGTCCACTTTTCGATCACCACATCGCGTTAAATTCTCAATTCGATGCCGAAAATAATTAATACATGTTCAATAATTCGAAATTCACCTATCCAAAATGATAAAATTCCTAAAATTCACCCCGGGCCCACGTGCCTGAATTCGGGAAATATTCAGAGGAAATCGTTACCAATAATCTTAGGAACTCAAATATTCAATTTCCATCCAATTCCATAATTATTTTCGCGGTTAAAATTTCATTTTTATACAAATCTAGGTTTTTCCTCTAACACTTGATTTCCAAGATTTACAGGTTATAATCTACCCATAATCTATGTATTTAACTCAAAGTGTGTAGGATTAACTTACCTTCAGATTGCTAGTTGAAATTCCCTCTCAAAAAGCTCCAAAATCGCCCAAGAATTGAGAGAAATGGGCAAAATGATTGTTTTTCCCGTTCTTAAAAGCCTTCTGCCAAATAGACCTTCCGCACATGCGGCTCTTAAGCCACTTCTGCGGTCCCGCATCTACGGAAAATGCGTCGCATATGCGGTTTTCCCTTAAGCCGGCCCAGTCCGCTTATGCGGCTTGTACATCGCATCTGCGATGTGCTTCTGCGGTGTCCTCCACACATCTGCGAGCTTTGCACCTGTGGATGGCCAAGCGCAGGTGCGTTTATAGCACAAGCTGAAAGCTTCAGTTGTGGCTCCAAGGTCCAAAATTGATCCGAGCCTCGTCCGGTTAACTCCCGAGGCCCCCGGGGCCCCGCCCGAACATACCATCAAGTTTGAAATCATAAAACGGACTTGCTCGAACCCTCGGAATGTATAACACAACATCAAAATTAAGAATCATACCTCAAACCAAATTGATTAAACTTAGAATTTTCAAATTCTTCAAACTTACTCTGAACGTGCCGAAATATACTTATACTACTTTGAATGACACCAAATTTTGCGTGCAAGTCTTAAATCACTATACAGAACTATTCTCAGGCTCAGAATTCCAAACAGACCTCAATTACTCCAAAACCTACTTCAAATCAAATTTAAAGAATATTAAACCTTCAAATAGTTGATTTTCACTATTAAGCGCTGAAACGCTCTCGGATTGTCCAAACCCCGATTCGAACATGCGCCCAAGTCCAAAATCATTATACGAACCTATTGGAACCGTCAAATCCCGATTTTGGTGGGTCATTTCCTAAAAATATTGACCGAAGTCAAACTTGACCTTTTAAAGCCAATTAAAAGAACTAAATATTCCGTTTTCAACCCTAACACTTCTAAATCCCGAACCAACCATCCCCACAAGTCATAAATTAGTAAAAACACCTTCGGGGAGTCTTATTTAGGGGAAAGGGGTTTTAAAAGTCAAAATGACCAATTGGGTCATTACAGAAAAGCTCTAGTATAATGGAGAGTTCTGATATGAGCTTGCATACCAAGGAATTGAGCATCTCTAAGCCTTTCTCTTTCCTTGGTCGCTTCTAGCTTGGATGTAAGCTTTGTCACTGTCTCCCGCATAGCCGAGAGGCTCTCCCTATTAAGTTCCTCGCCCTGTGAGGAAGTTCCTATTCCTTGCATTCCACAACGATAGTGATGGAATTTATTTTCAAGATGCACGTATACCTTCCCCCTTTTTGGACCGCCAACAGCCTCCAACCATATTCTTTCAGCATCCTCGGCCGAAGGTTGGGTTGGCTCACCCGATTCACCAGCTGGCAGAGTATGAATGAATTCCTCCACGTTACTTTGGTTGCGACCCTGCATTATTTTAAATTAAATTAGTATTTAAAAAATTCTTATAAGAGTAAATTATAACACTTAAGAAAATTGAAATCTTACATATGCAGTCTCTGCCCGTTCCTTACCCACCTATCTCCATCCCCCTCGTTCTTCTTCTTTAAAATATGTGTCATCTTGAATAACTCATCATGGATAATTGGACGCCCATACTTCTTTTCCTGAAAATAAATTAATTTAGTTAATAAATAGAATTGATATACTTAGAAAAGTAATTTAAGCAATTACCAATCTTCTTCTTATTGTCTCGATGTTAATAGAACCCACAGTGTGCAAGGAGCCCCCCTTCTCGGATGAGCAAGCTTTCTTTCCCTTTTCTCTCTTCTGTAAGAAATCCTCGGTCTGCCATTGCCTTAAAAAATCATCCCATAAATGCTCCAGTCAGACCTTTGTTCTTCTTTCTACCATCCGAGAAATGATCTATCAATCTCTTGCGGGCTTTATGATGAAAATTTACAGCCACTTCCTCGCTATAGCGGTCTTCCCATACACACTTGCTCTGCATTTAAAAAGTTAATATTAGATGGAAACATCATAAATATAAATTATTAAACTGCTTAAAAGAATATTTATACCTTAAACTGATTGAAAATTTGCTTTTTGATCGCATAAGGGCCATCATAAAGCTTTTTGATCGCATTGGTGATTATCTTCGTAGTTTGCTTACCTGGCTTGAACCTGCAATTTAACAATAAAAATACATTAATATATTAGTAAAAATATTATAAAACAATAAACCCAAAAATAATAAATAACTCTTACCCGTTACCCTCAGGGACTATGATGATCCTGCCATAGCGATCATAATACACTACCTCTAGATCATCATCCTCAACATTTGTATTAGAGGCATGTGTAGACGGTGTAGGGGGCTTAGAGCTACGGTCTCGCAGGTAAAGTCCTGAAATGGATGGAGTTGATGATGAAGATGGTTGTGATCCCTGTGACTGCGACATAGCTGGATGTCATCCATGTGGCTGTGATACTGATGGTTGTAACCCGAGTGGCTGTGATATGGATGGCTGTGATCCATGTGGCTGTGATATGTAGGGATGCGATCCACATGGCTGTGAGGCAGCTGCACTGTATGTCGGACGTATAGTCCTATGGATCTGTGATGAAAGACCTCGTGTCTGGATGAAGGTGTAGGCCTCGTGATGTTGTTGTAGCTTAGTATAGTCGTGTGGTAGAGGATAAGACATAGGAATCTCTGAAGCGGGTGGAAAAGAGGGAGAATTATTATCCCCAGATTCTACCCTCCTCTTTCCCTTCCTAGCCTTTTCTCGAACACGAGAACTAGTAGGGTCATTGTTACATTGACCCTTGCCTACCATCAGCATAATATAATACATATTTACATTGAAACATGCAAAAAACTAGTTATAAAACGAGAGTGCATTAAAAAATCAACTTTTTAATCCTTGTCGACGTATTGTTCCTCCTTCGAGAATTCCTCGTCCTCACTTGTTTGAATTTCATCAATTTATTTTTCATCCTTATTTTCTATAATTGTTACTTCATTTATATCAACTTCTTCCAATATGCATTCAGGATATTCCAAATCATTTTCTAACTGATCGTCCATTATTTGGTGAATACTGGAGATATCGTTTTGATATGCAACATCTAACACATTCTCGGCCTCCACCCTATCTACATGCTTAGTTTTGATTACAACCCATCAATCTGACTTATTCCGCCTCAATGGATAAGGAGCATAATACACTTGCCTAACGTTATGTACAATTATTAAAGGATCATAGTGATCATACTCCCTCGTATGATTAATCTCAATTATGTTGTATTGGTGGTATACTCTTGTACCTCTGATTGGATTTGGGTCAAACCACTTGCATCTAAAGAGTATCAATTTCTTATATGGCCAACTTGTATATTGTAGTTGTAATATTTCTTTGACCACACCATAATAATTAATATCACCAACTTGGTTGCCATCACCACCTTGAACTCACACCCCGCTGTTATTGCTATTTTTAATTTTAGAGCAATCCTCTGTATGAAACTTATAACCATTCACTACGTACTTAGACATTGTTATGACCTGAAGCCCAGGTCCCCAAGATATATATTTCAAAAATTGATCTACACCATTATTTGGATTATTTACCTATATAGTGTTAAAATAAAATTCATAAGTTAATAAAACCGAATATATATATATATATATATATATATATATATATATATATATATATATATATATATATATATATATATATATATATATATATATTCGACTCATAACCCTCAAGCATCTTCAATTTCGTAACCCAATCACAAATTTGTCGTCTTTCCTCCAAAGTGAATGTGTAACTTGCTTTGGGCTTGAACACCTTATCATTGTTCGATGTCTGCAAGTATAATTCAGGTCGCCTGCAATATTCTTGTAAGTCCATTCTAGCCTTCGGGTTATCTTTTGTCTTACCTTTAATATCCATCACTCTATTGAACAAATTGTCAAAATAGTTCTTCTCAATATGCATGACATCAAGGTTGTGTCAGAGAAGATTATCCTTCCCATAAGGCAACTCTCGAAATATACTCCGTTTCGTCCAATTATGAGTAACACCATATCCGGGGAATCTAGAAGGTGGAGCCTCAGTAACTTTACTGAAGTTCTGGACCCTCTCCCAAATTTCCTCACCTGAAAGTATCGGAGGTGGCAAATCATATTCCACTTTATTCTTTTTGAATGCATTTTCCATCTTTTTAAACTCATTATCATCAGGCAAGAACTGACGGTGACAATCAAACCATGATTGCTTTCAATCATGTTTCAAAGTGAATGCTTTACCATTTTCCATGCAGTAAGGACAAGCTACCTTCCCAACAGTCATCCATCCAGACAACATTCCATACGCAGGAAAATCGTTAATAATCCACATTAAATTAGCACGCAATTTGAAATTCTGCCTGGTTGATATGTCATATGTTTCAACACCATCATACCACAATTGTTTTAGCTCATCAATCAAAGGTTACAAATATAAATCAATCAAAATTTTGGATTACATGGACCAGGGATAATATAATTTAAATATATATATGGACTAGTCATACACAACTCAGGTGGTAGATTATAAGGTGTAAGAAAGACAGGCTAGCATGAATATGGTGTCGCAGATATAGAAAAAGGAATGAAGCTATCCACACAGAAACCTAAACGAATGTTCTTTGGTTCACTAGCATAATCTGGATATGTCCTATCAAAGTGCTTCAAAGCTTCTCCATCTGAAGGATGACACATAACACCAGGTGGTCTTTTATTCTCAAAGTGTCATCTCATATGAGAAGCGAAACTCATCGACGCATATAACCTCTTTAACCTAGGTATAAGAGGTAAATAATGCATCGCCTTCACAGTGACCATATTCCCGCTGGAAAGCCTCTTGAAACGAGATTTTTCGCAGAATTTACAACTTTCTAAATTTGTATCATCTTTATAATATAATATGCAACCATCTTCACAACAATCAATTCTCATCAACGAAAGTCCTAACATAGAAACCAATCTCTTTGTCTTATAGAAATCACCAGGTAAGTTGATATTTGGGTCAACCAGTTCACTCATAAGGTCAATGAAATAGTCCATGGCTGCTTGAGAAATATTCCAATCAGATTTGATACTTAGTAATCTAACTGCAATAGACAGCTCAAAGTGTGGACTTCTTTCACGTAGTGGACGACTAGCTTCCTATAACTGTTCATAAAAACGTTTTGCATCATCATTAGGAGTTTATTCAACATTTTCATTGGGCTCACCCCCGGAGTGCATCCCAAGAGCATCCGTAACTATATCCTGAATTCTAGAATCATGATTTCTATTCTCCACCGACCTACTACTTTCACCAACAACCATGTTATAAAATATTTCACGGCTACCATAGATCTCTCCATGATTAGTTCACACAAAGTAATTCTCTATAAACCCCTTCCTATAAAGATGAAGCTTAACTTCCTCCAATTTTCTAAACTTCACACAATCGCACTTGACACAAGGGCACCTAATTACTCATTCGATTTGGTATGATGAAAGTGATATTGCATGTCTAATAAAGTCATCCACCCCTTCTACAAAATCCTCCCGCAATCCCTGCCGATTAGGATAATTCCTATTGTACATCCAAGTACGATGTTCCATCTATACAAATAAAATAAATTGAGATATTTTCATAAGTATTACAACTACTTAATATATTCTACAATTATAAATTGATTAAATAATTTTTAGTTAATTAAGATAATTAATTTAATAATTACACCCAAAAGATTCAACAATTATCCTAAAAGTTCAACCCATGCCCTAAACAATTAAATTAATACCCTAAATAATTCAATTACCCCCAAAAATTCAATTCATACACTTAAAATTCAATTCACAAGAACAAATCCTAAAAACACAATTGAATTCAAAGTTAAACATTCAATTCCTAACAAAACTACTCAGGTCAATACAAACTTAAACATTGAATTTACACCCTAGATAATCAATTCAATTTCAATTCAATTTTAACATGACCTAAACCATAGATTTCAATAAAATTCAACTTTAAACAATAATTAACTAATTCCTAACAAAATAACAAGATATTAAAATTATACAAACAATGTAACTTCAAATCGAAACTTGAAATTTTTAGAAGGTGGAGGGGGAGGGGCAGTGGCGGCAGTGGAGGCCATATAAATGTGCAGTGGCAGCGGCGGCGGGGGCAGTGCCGACGTGGGGTGGGAAATGGGATTTGTGTGAGGGAAATAGAGAAGGAGAGGGGGAAGGGTGTTGTGTGTGTGAGGGAGAAGAGGAGGGGGGAGTTAAAAAATTTTGAGAAGAGAGTAAGAGAAATGAGGGGAAAATCTCGTATTTGGGATCTGGATTTAGAATTTTCGACCAACGTTGGTCGATAAAGTTTGTCGGTACACTAAGTGATCGGGCGTTGACTGTATTTGACCATTAACCGACCAACTTTGGTCGGCTATTTTTTTTTTAAAAAAACTAAATTATTTTTTTGTGTTTTTATTTCTTAAAACTATTATAAACTATAAAATATTATTATAAACTATAAGCATTTATTTTATTCACACACACACACACACACACACACACACACACACACACATATATATATATATACTATAAATTATAAGCATAATTTTTATAAATAATTATATTAACTAATTATTTTTAATAAATTATAAGCATATATTTTATTCACACATATAAATAATTAATCAATCATAATAAAAATAATAAAAGTATATATATTTATGAGACGTTTATTTTATTCGAATTCCACATTTCATCTTATATATTCATTCGTTTTATAACTAATTATAAATCACATAGATTAATAAATATTGGTCAAGACGTTTTACCTTTTGTATTCATCTATCTAAGTTAATTTTCTAAGTTATAATTAAGTTATGAGTAATTTCACACATACAAACACACACACACACACACACACACACACACACACACACATACACTATATTGTAATTGATTATCAATCACATACATTACTACGTATGAAAACTTTATCAATTGATGAATTGATAAACCAATATTATTCTATTTTAAATATGATTTGTCGATTGTTATATTAACTCGTTTATTTAATGCTAATAACTTCTTTCGTTTCTTTAATTTGTGATCCATATATACATGTCAAAGATGTATGCATGACAAAGATTAATTGATATAGGTCAAGACGTTTTGTTTTTAATATTCATCGATATAGGTCGAAACGTTTTATTTTTTAATATTCATCGATGCATCTAAGTAAGTTATAAGTCGATGAATCAATTTACAAATAGATATATTTGATGATGATCAATTATATATACTAATTAGATTATTGCTTCTTCACAAGTCTATCCCCAAAAGAACCCGACCATGTGGCCCTAGCGCTTCGTGTTTTTATTTATGTGCGGCTATACCTATATATATATACACACACACTTCGTTGTACTACTTTAACTATATATAGCTTGTTATAGTATATGTTAGTGTATTCATTATTTGTATTACAAAATAAAGTGTTAACGAATTACATTTATATTATTTAGATAGTAAATATTAATGTGATTCAAAAGTTTTACCTATGAACCGACCGAAGTTGGTCGGTTATTTTCCAGAAATTACATTTACCGACCAAAGTTGGTCGATGTCACGACCCAAATTTTCACCACAGGTGTCGTGATGGCACCTTGTCTAAGCCGATTTCAATTACATTTCGAAGCCATTTTCTTTGAATAAGAATCAAATAGGTAATCATAACCAACAGCGGAACAAATATGAATATAACAACCTCCCAAGACTGGTAGTACTGAGCCACGAACTCTAACTGAATACATAGAATGATCGCGAGAACCGAATATACAATACCGTTTGATTAAAAATTAACAATACAATGAAATGAAAAGACTCCAAGGGACTGCGATGACCAAGCAGCTCTACCTTGAATCTTTGCGATCCCACTCTAACTTTGTCCGAGTATGATACCTCCAATACCTGGCTCTGCACAAAAAATGTGCAGAAGTGTAGTATGAGTACACCACGGTCGGTACCCAGTAAGTATCAAGACTAACCTCAATGGAGTAGAGACGAGGTACAGTCAAGACACTCACTAGTCTAATAACCTGTGCAATATAGTATACAAGATAATAGGAAACAAATAACAATAAGAGCAACACAAATCAACCAAAGATATGCCCGGCACGACAACAAGAACACTATTAATATTGCTCAACAAATAATAAATACAAGTACACCCAAGTAAATCAAGTTCTTCAAATAAATATCATTCACATATAATTCTTCCAAATAATTCTCTTTTAAATATAATTTCCTCAAATAAATATTTTGAATATAATTCTTTCAATTAAAAGTCACCATGTGACACCTCATTTCATAATCATAAAAGTACGGGTCTCAGCCCTTTTCATATTTTCACGGCACTTCGTGCCCATAAATAAATCATCATATTTTTCCAATCACCTCGTGCCCATTTTTCATATCACATCTGCACGGACGGTTCGCGTGCCAATAATAAAATCATCATATTTTTCCCGGCACTTCGTGCCCACGTTTCATATCTCAACTGCACGGATAATTCCCGTGCCAATATCATCATTATTTATTCACGGCACCTCGTGCCCACATTTCTTTTCATAATCCCCCTGGCAATAGCCACAAGATCCCAATTTCAACATAAATAAGACTATTATCAATTTACCAACAACAAGACAAATTGCACAAGGTATAAAATAAATGCAAGGAAAATCACAACATCATATAAAACCACCAATGCAACCACTCCACATCATCACATATCATCCCTGACAATAGCCACCCTTATCTCTCCTATAGCCACCCTTATCACTCCTATAATAGCCACCCTTATCCCTCCGCCCTAACAATATCAATACCCACCCTTATCGCTCCTGTTGCCACTTTTATCTCTCCTATAGCCACCCTTATCGCTCCGCCCAGATAATATTCCAGCAAACACAACAATAGTGAAATACCAACCTTATACTCACATAATATCAACAGTGGAATGCCACCCTTATATCCTCAAAGTAACAACTCACACAACACAATAATTTATATAGGAAATTATCACGGCAACATAACAAAATCGATTCATATCACAATTTGCCCAATGGCCACAACCAAATTCCAAAGACACAACCAAATCAATTAATTTTACAACAAGTAGTCCAAGGCTCCACACAATGTATATAACACCACAAAAACAATCAACAGAGATAGAAATTATTAGCATAAAGCAAAGCCTTCATTAAATCCAAATTTAGATAATTATATTAGCACATCTTCTAAAGCTTTCATAATTAATTATTTGCATAGGGAAAATTTATAATGAAATTAAATTTCAAGAATATCAAACCATCGAACTCACAGAATTTACATAAATATACAGGTAACATTCATATCAAATCGTCATATAAAAACTAGTTCAATAAATACGAATTGAAGCATGGCAACAAATGATTCAATAAATACCAACAAATATCCAATATAATACACAATATGCCTAAGAATTTAACTCAATAAATTTTGCACATATAAGCCCGAGTACGTACTCGTCACCTTGCGTACACGGCTTTTCACATTTCACAAATGGCAGATAAGACTCGATGTGTAACGACCCGGCCAGTCGTTTTGAATATTATAACCCCGTTTCCCTATTTACTTCTATTTTATGTGTTGTTCAGCTGTGTTGAGTTATATCGGGTTAGTTGGTTCGGGACCGGAGTAGTTTCAGAGTGAATTGAGACACTTAGTCTCTTAAGTAGAAACTTAAATTGGAAAAGTCAACCAGATGTTGACCTATTTGTAAACGATCTCAGATTTGAATTCTGATGATTCCGTTAGCTCCGTTAGGTGATTTTGGACTTAGGAGTACGTCCGGAATGTGATTTGGAGGTCCGTGGTAGAATTAGGCTTGAATTGGCGAAATTAAAAATTTGGCGATTTCGGTCGGCAGTGAAAAATTTGATATCGGGGTCGGAATGGAATTCCTGAAGTTTGATTAGGTTCGTAGTTTCATTTGTGATGTGTGTGCAAAATTTAAGGTCATTCGGACGTGGTTTGGTTGGTTTCGGCACTGGTTGCCGAATTTAGAAATTTAGAAGTTCTTAGGCTTGAATCAGAGGGTAATTTGATGATTTTGTGTTGTTTTGAGTGATTCGAAGGTTCGACTAAGTTGGTATGTTGATATATGACTTGTTGGTATTTTTGGTTGAAGTCCCGAGGGGCTCGGGATGATTTCAGATGGGTATCGGGGAGTTTGGAAGTTGGAAATGCAGCTGGAGCTGCAAGTCTGGTGTGTCCGCACCTGCGGATTGGGAACCGCATGTGCGATGATCGCAGGTGCGGATGGCATGTTGCAGATGCGGAAAATGGAGGCCTGGCATTGAGAGCAGGTGCGAAAGAGAGGATCGCACCTGCGAGCCCGCAGGTGTGAAGGGGCAGCCGCAGGTGCGAAGCTTGGCATCTAAGTGACTTTCGTATATGCGCACCTGGGAGCGCAGATGCGAGTCCGCAGGTGCAAAATCCCTGGGGCAGATCCTACATATCACACTTCTCGAATTTTGGTGCGTTCTTCACCATTTCTATTCCGTTTTTGGAGCTTTTGGGAGATATTTAAAGTGGGAATCAAGGGGGTTTCATTGAGGTAAGTCACTTGAGCCCTAATACTTGTATATATGATGATTTTTCGTTGTTTAATCATGGTAATTAGTGAAAATGAGGGGTTAGGGCTTGGAAATTTTGGGGAGTAATTTAAGGATTTGAAGGACCAAACGATGTCGGATTTTGATGAATTTGGTATAGTTAGACTCGGGAGAGGATAAGGTTTATTATTCTGCCATTTTTGACTGATTTCAAAACGTGGGCCCGGGGGTCGGGTTTTGGCCGGTTTCGGATTTTTGGCATAATTTGATAGTTTTTCTTGTGGAATTCATTCCACTAGCGTATATTGATGGTATTGTATTGATTGTGAATAGATTCAGAGCATTTGGAGACCGAGTCCAGAGATGAGGGCATCCCGGAGTAGGATTTTTACAATGTTAAGGTAAGTAACAGTTTTAACTCTGGCTTTGAGGGTATAAACCCGGAGATTTGACATCACGTGATTGTTTAGAAGTGATACCCATGCTAGGTGATGAGTGTGTGGGTGTGCACCGTGAGGGATTGAGACTTGGTCCGTCCCGTGAGGCTGTGAGGCCTATGGCTATTATCTGTGATTACGTGTTTATTTGTTGTTGAACTTGTTTGCCTTCATGTTAGAGATCATGCTTAGGCTTTATTCATGCTCACATTATTTGTACTCAGTCATAGAAATTATTGTACATGTTCTCCTCAGTCTCTATTAATTGCTAATATACGGTGATACTTGATGTGGGTTGTGTCCCCTTAATTGTTGGTGATGATGAGGCTAGTGAGGTACATGATTGAGTGAGGCCGAGGGCTTGGTTGTGAGGATATTAATACCATAGCACGTGAGTTGTCCGCGTAGCACGTGAGTTGACCGTGCGGGTCCAGGTATTGATACCATAGCGCGTGATTTGTCCGCGTAGCACGTGAGTTGACCGTGCGGATCCAGGTATTGATATGATGGCATGTGAGTTGTCCGTGCTTAGCGCTTGGGCTTTGGAAGGCCCTCCGGAGTCTGTACACACCCCCAGTGAGCGCAGAGTGTTGAGTGTTCTGAGTGTTGAGTGCTGAGTGTGAGTGATGAGTGATGGAGTGACATTGCTGTGAGGTTGTATTTATTTGTGATGTTGCTGCATTTATCTGTTAAGCTTCCTTGTGGCATTTACTGAGTTATGGAATTTACCTGTTTAATTCTGTTTATTTTTAAATTGTGAAAATAAATTATTGGAATATTTTACTTAGCTCGTCACTATTGCTCAGTTCCTTAGTTATTTCTGTTACTTGCTGAGGTGGTTGTACTCATGCTACACCCTGCACTTTATGTGCAGATTCAGGTGAGTTAGAGTGCGGTGATCGTTGAGTTCAGGCCGACTATCTATGGAGATTGCAAGGTAGTTGCTAGCGTCCGCAGGACCTTGTCACTCATTTTATCATTTCTTCTTTTGGATTGTATTGACAGTTAGACAGTTTCATTTCTTAGTTCATAGATTTAGACGCTCATGACTTAGTGACACCCCGATGTTTGGGGCTCATTTTCGTATTTTCTATAATTATATTTAGAGTTGATTTAGTTTATGAAAAATTTCAAATGTTGAAATTGTTTTATTAAATTCTTATAATCGGTTAAGTAGTAATATTTTGGGAAATAGGCTTGTCTTGTAACACGATAGGCGTCATCACGACCATGGTTAGATTTTGGGTCATGACACGATGCCTAAGGGCAAATTCCCCCACTCAAGTTTAGGCAAGATACTTACCTTTTTGAAGTTAGGCCGATATTCCAAAAAACAAATCGCCTTCTTGCTTAAATTGACCTCCAGACAGCTCAAATCTATCCAATTCAATTGTATAACTTTATTAAAATTCATCGGAAACAATTCCGGATAATTAAACGTCGACTTAAAAATTTATTCTAAAAAGTCAACAAAAGTCAACGCGGGGCTTGCCTCTTGGAACCCGACATAATTTTAATGAAATCTGAAAACGCATTCCGATACGAGTTCAACCATAACAATTTTATCGAATTCCAATAATAACTCGACCTCGAAATCTTAAATTTGCGTTTTTGAAAGATTTTGCAAAAATCTTGATTTCTTCCATTTAAATCCGAATTAAACGATGAATATAATCATAGATTCATGAAATATAATCACTTTAAGATATAGAACACTTACCCCAACCAAGCTTGTTAAACAAATCTCCAGAATCGCTCAAGTCCGAGCTCCAAAAATTCCAAAACGAAATGGTAAAATGACCATTTTTGGGTCCTTAAGTTCTGCCCATATTTCGCATTTGCGGACAACATTTTTGCATCTGCGAAGTCGCTTCTGCGAACCAAAACTCACTTCTGCGAAAGTGCACTGACCAGAGGCCTTCTGTAACGACCCGACCGGTCGTTTTGAGAATTTAAGTCTCGTTCGGCGGCATAAAGCCCTGAGCAGCTTCATATTATGTGTATTGACTTGCCTGCGTGGTTGAATTCGGTTATCAGATGTTTCAGAGTGATTTGGGACACTTAGTCCCTAAAATAAAAGCTTAAGTCTTAGGATTTTGACTATAGTCGGAACTATATGAAGACGACTCCGGAATGGAGTTCCGTTATTCCATTAGCTCTGTTGGGTAATTTTGGACTTAGGAGCGTGTCCGGTCTGTAAATCTGAGGTCTATAGCTAATTTAGGCTTGAAATGGCGAAAGTCAAATTTCTGGAGATTTGGACCGGAAGTGGACTTTTTGATATCGGGATCGGAATGCGATTCTGAGAGTTGGAACAGCTCCGTTTTGTTATTTGGGACTTGCCTGCAAAATTTGACGTCATTCCGGGTTGATTTGATAGGTTTCGGCATGAGTTTTAGAAGTTAAAAGATTTGAAAATGTATAAGTTCGATTCATGGTGCGATTCATAGTTTCGATGTCATTTGATGTGATTTGAGACCTCGAGCGGGTCCGTGTTAGGCTATAGAACTTGTTGGTATGTTTGGACGGGGTCCCGAGGGCCCCGGGTGTTTTTCGGACGAGTTGCAGATGATTTCCATGGTTTTGGGGAGGTTTGAGTTCTGATGTAATCGCACCTGCGGACCTTGGGCGCAGGTGCGATGGTCGCAAGTGCGAAGAATGAGGCGCTGGTGCGGGAAGAGCTGGACTTGGCAGTCTCCGCAGGTGCGGAGAATTTGTGCGCATCAGCGAACTCGCACGCGCAGAGATGCAAACGCAGATGCGAGAATTGAGAGTTGGCCTGGGGTCGCATGTGCGAGGAAGTTCCGCATCTGCGATGCCCGTAGATGCGCAGAAGGCTCGCAGGTGTGGAGACTATGGGAGTTAGTGACTTCCGCAGGTACGACTAGTTAGACCGCATGTGCGGTAGGCGCAGGTGCGAGAAATGGTCGCAGGTGCGAGGATCGCTGGGCAGAAAGGGGTTGGAATCGAGGGTTATTTTAATTTTCACTCCATTTTTTATTTTGAACTCGGAAGAAGGCAATTCTTTGAGGGAATTTCAGAGGAATCTTGTGGGTAACGATTTCTTACTCGAGTTTGGTTTTATTGCATTAATCTATAGTTATTTTCTCCATTTAGTTTCGGATTTTTGGGGTTGAAATTGGAAAAACATTAGAATTCTTCAATAAAGATATCGAGTTTTGAAAGGGGATTTGTGGTCGGATTTGAGTAATTCTTATATGGTTGGACTCGTGAGTGAATGGGTGTTCATATTTTGTGATTTTTACCCGATTCCGAGACGTCGACCCCGATGTAACGACCCGGCCGGTCGTTTTGAGAATTTAAGTCTCGTTTGGCGGCATAAAGTCCCTGAGCAGCTTCATATTATATGTATTGACTTGCGTGCGTGGTTGAATTCGATTACCGGATGTTTCAGAGTGATTTGGGACACTTAGTCCCTAATACGGAAGCTTAAGTCATAGGATTTTGACAGTAGTCGGAACTATGTGAAGACGACTCCGGAATGGAGTTCAGTTAGTTCCATTAGCTCCGTTGGGTGATTTTAGACTTAGGAGCGTGTCCGGACTATAAAT
This sequence comes from Nicotiana tabacum, assembly GCF_000715075.1. Taxonomy (NCBI): domain Eukaryota; kingdom Viridiplantae; phylum Streptophyta; class Magnoliopsida; order Solanales; family Solanaceae; genus Nicotiana; species Nicotiana tabacum. The sequence continues at coordinate 137,682,482 of NC_134102.1, forward strand.
CTGAGGTCTGTAGCTGATTTAGGCTTGAAATGGCGAAAGTCGAATTTCTAAAGATTTGGACCAGAAGTGGACTTTTTGATATCGGGGTCGATATGCGATTTCGTGAGTTGGAACAACTCCGTTTTGTTATTTGGGACATGCCTGCAAAATTAGATGTCATTTCGGGTTGATTTGATAGAATTCGGCACTGGTTTTAGAAGTAGAAAGATTTGAAAATTTATAAGTTCGATTCATGGTGCGATTCGTAGTTTCGATGTTGTTTGATGTGATTTGAGACCTCGAGCGGGTACGTGTTAGGGTATAGAACTTTTTGGTATGTTTGGACGGGGTCCCGAGGGCCCCGGTGTTTTTCGGACGAGTTGCGGATGATTTCCATGGTTTTGGGGAGGTATGAGTTCTGGTGTAATCACACCTGCGGACCTTGGGCGCAGGTGCGATGGTCGCAAGTGTGAAGAATAAGGCGTAGGTGCGGGAAGAACTGGACTTGGCAGTCTCCACAGGTGCGGAGAATTTGTGCGCATCAGCGAACTCACACGTGCGGGGATGGAAGTGCAGATGCGAGAATTGAGAGTTGGCCTGGAGTCGCAGGTGCGAGGAAGTTCCGCATCTGCGATGCCCACAGATGCGCAGAAGGCTCGCAGGTGCGGAGACTGTGGGAGTTAGTGACTTTCGCAGGTGCGACTGGTTAGACCGCAAGTGCGGTAGGCGCATGTGACAGAAATGGTCGCAGGTGCGAGGATCGCTGGGCAGAAAGGGGTTGGAATCGAGGGTTATTTCATTTTCACTCCATTTTTGATTTTGAGTTCGGAAGAAGGCGATTCTTTGAGGGATTTTCAGAGGAATCTTGTGGATAACAATTTCTTACTCGAATTTGGTTTTATTGCATTAATCTATAGTTGTTTTCTCCATTTAGTTTCGAATTTTTGGGGTTGAAATTGGAAACAAATTGGAAGAACTTCTTCAATAAAGATTTCGAGCTTTGAAAGGGGATTTATGGTCGGATTTGAGTAATTCTTATATGGTTGGACTCGTGAGTGAGTGGGTGTTCATATTTTATAATTTTTACCCGATTCCGATACGTGGGCCCGGGTCGACCTTTTTGGGCAAATTTCGGAATTTTCGTTAAAATATTGATTTCATTAATTAGATGAGTCTATTATCGTTGTATTCATGATATGCAATTGTGTTTGGTTAGATTTGGACCATTCGGAGTCAGATAATTGAGAAAAGGGCATTCTTACAGACTGTTTGAGCTTGGTTCGAGGTAAGTATCTTGCCTAACCTTGTGTGGGGGATTTTCTCCTTAGGATTTGAGTCTTCTATGTTGACTTTAGTCCATGCACGCGAGGTGACGAGTGTGTGATCGGACTTATTTGTGAAAAGTTGGCCTTTTAGGATTCTTGGGTCCTTATATTCACTGAGTAGGAAGCTGTTCTTGATATGATTAAGTTCCTATTTACTAGTTTCACCTCTACATGCTTTAATTAGAATTAATTGCTTTCAGGATTCACTCTTATTACCTATTTGACTCTTAATTAGACTTAACTGAAGATTTTACCTCCCCTATTGTCATGCTATCTTTTCATAACTGCTTATCTTTATTTGAAATTATTATTATTATTATCTCTTCTTGTAATTTGTTCAGTCTTAATTGAGGTTATGATTATCTTTCCGCTGTTTATCCTTAATTAAATTATTGAATATCCTTAGTAATTCCTCAATCTTAAAAGAAGTTTTAGATATCCTATATCTTAGTAGACTTGTTTTATTCGGAATTATTTGACTCATGTTAGCTTCCCTGTTGTTGAAGTATAAATTGTGGGATCGTTGCTACACATTAGTTTTCCCTTTGTTAAGTTGTTCTCTTTATGCCTAGCATTCTTTACTGTGGTTATTCCTTGTAAATTGGTTCTACCATTTCTTTGTGAATTAAAGTTCTTGAGTTGATTTACTTGTCGTACTTTGTATTATCGTCATCGTTGTTGTGGTACTTGTTGTGGTGATGCACGATGTTTCTGCCATACGGTTGTTATTATTATGATGCACGAGGTTTCTGCCATGCGGTTGTTATTATGGGGTTGCACGAGGTTTCTGTCGTGCTATTGTTACCATTGATATTTGCACATGTGGCGTGACAAGGCAGGATATGTACATATATATGTGGGTTGCACATGTGGCGAGACAAGGTGGGAACATTATTATGCACGTGTGGCGAGACAAGGCGGGCATTTATGTTACTATTGCACACGTGGCGAGACAAGGTGGGTTGTGTTAAGGATTGATTTGTGATGATTTATGGCCTGGGGGAATTCTTGTTATTGATATTTGTGTAGTGGTATACGTACCTATGTGAGCTTTATCCTGTTCCTAGACAATTGTATTTAGAGGATTTGTTTTTAGCAAATACTCTGTAGAGCTTATGATTTGCACTACCGGTTTTGAAAATTGTAAGAGATTCTATTTAAATAATGTTGTTCTTTTAATTATTGTTAGGCTTACCTAGTCCCTAAGACTAGGTGCCATCACGATACTCAAACGGAGGGGAAATTGGGCCGTGACACCTTCGCACCTGCGGAGTTCTCTTCGCTTCTGCGCAATAGCAGGTGCGCATTTTCTTCCGCTTCTGCGACCAAACACCAGCCCTGCCAATGTCGCTTCTGTGATGGCTCCCTTGCTTCTGCGTGGTCGCACCTGCGCCCAAAAATTCCGCAGGTGCGATTCTAACAGTTCTGCCCAAAAACAGCAGAAATCCCAGCATTTTCAACAAGTCCAAATTCGATCTGAACCTCGTCCGAAACTCATCCGAGCTACCCGGGACCTCGTCCGAATTTATCAATAAGTCTCGTAACACAACACGGGCCTACTAAGTGTTTCAAATTACATCACACAACACCGAAATTACGAATCGCGCGTTGAATCGAATTATAAGTTTTTAAATCTTTCAACTTCTATATTTTGCACTGAAACGTATCAAATCAATCCGGAATGACTTCAAATTTTGCACACAAGTCATAATTGATGAAATAGAGCTATTCTCATTTCCGGAATCAAAATCCAACCGCGTTATGAGAAATTTATCCTTTGGTCGGACTTTCCAAAATCTTCTATTTTCCAACTTTCGCCAAAATGCGTCGAATTGTCCTACGGACTTCCAAATCCAAATTCGAACAAACACCTAAATCCAAAATCATCATACAAAGCTATTGCCATAATTGAAATTCTATTCTGGGGTCGTTTGCTCAAAAGTCAACTCTCCGGTCAACTCTTTCCATTTTAAGCTTCTAAATAAGAATTGTTCTTTTAATTTATTTCCGAATCTTCCGAAAATCAAACTCGACCACACCCGCGGGTCATAATACTTATTACGAAGTTGCTCGAGACCTTAAGTCACTGAACGGGGCTTTAATTCTTAAAACGACAAGTCGGGTCATTACATTCTCCACATGTTAAACAAACGTTCGTCCTCGAACATGCTAAGAATTATTCTGAGATTACCAAATTGGTAATTTTACTTTTACACATATACTCACGGTTGATCCCACATTACCGCATTTGAGATAAGCCTGACAACACCGTCTTAGTTAAGATTATTTCTTTGATTTACATTTATAAGCCTTAAAACCAATTTCTTACACTCCAAACATTTTCAAAAGGCCTGATTTTCACATCAACGCATGGTATTAGTCTCAACTGGCTATAGCCACTCGTGTCTACACACACATCAACTTTCTTGATAGTGTTAAAGTACTTCGAAATTTTTCCAGGGTGTTACATTCTCCCACGCTTAGGATCATTCGCCCTCAAATACATAACATAACTTATCTCTTCTTTTGCACGTCTCAATCCCCCAAACTTTTACTAATTTCCAATTTTTTCAGAAATTTCAGCAGAGTCTCCCCTGTAAATGGGTCTATCCACCTACTAGAGTAACACTAAAACAACTCCTAACAACACATCCACAACCAACAAAGCACCACAATGTATATATCAATAATACTAATCTCAGCATTACATGCACTACATTATCATAATGATATCAGGACATGATATGTATGCCCATCACCACATCTCTGGTCTTAATAGTTGTTCATAATCGATTACAATGTCGCCAATTAACCTCATATTAACCAAAACCTCATTTCGAATTTTTCACAACACTGATAGCAAAACGTGAGGCATGAACACCTCATAACTATTTACCCGACTTAACAAGTCACATTTAACGCCACCTGGGCACTCACCTCGTAGGCTAAAACTCAATAACTGCGGCATAATTATGGCACAGAAACACATAAAAGAATTATCACATAAGCCTATCAGGCATGACTCCCTATTAGTACTATAGTACAAATTAAATTTCACAAAGGGATAATTTAAACTCATAATTATTTCACCACGAGGAGCTCGTCCTTATATAACTTCCACTGCGGCTTGTAGCCCAGTTTAAATATTTCACATCATATAAAAATGCGAGGATCTCGTCCTCAACTCCGAATCACAAGTATTTTGCACATTGTGCCAACTGAAATTTCAATTTCCTTTCTTTCTTCTTTTCAATAAATTTCGTAAACAAAGTTTTCATAACACATAATGAACCCTCATACCGGTAGGGCATATAATTCATAAAATTGGAATCAATTATTCCGAAACACATCAAATCCACTGTAATGAATAATAAAAATTACTTTTGGACTTATAGCCCTTAATGGTGCCCAAAAATAAAATGATAGACACGGGCTAACATCATCAAACCTCCCAACAGGGATAAACATATAAGTGGTTCATAAAATTACGATGCTCACCCATAAGCGGAGCATAATAGGAGGACTCACCTCAATATTCAGAACCGAATTAAATTAAGTAAAAATATCCTTTTATAACAAATCAGGATCATACCTGTAATGACACCATCTGGTGTATCGGCCTCAGCCAAATCATAGCGATTATATCAACGGGTAGGGCCTCCACCCCTAACTGGCTGTGCACGTGGGGTAGTAGCTACACTGGGGCCCATAGTATGAGTGTTCTGATAAAATACACCCCTCCCAATTCTGGGACAATCTCTCATAATGTGCCTAGTATCACCACACTCATAATAGCCCCTCTGAGGTCGCGACTGCTCGTACTGAGTCTGTGCCGGACAACTGGAATAACCACTATAATAATCTCGTGTTAGTGGTACACTATAAGAACTTACTGGAGCACCCTGAGTAATCTGATGTGCGGACTGAGCTGGCGGACTGAGCTGGGCGACTGCTCGAGCCTCCGCTATAATGGGTCCTAGCTGAAGAGTAAAATCCACTGAACCCTCCAGAGCTTCGAGACCTTTTGGCCTCCTTAAACTCTTTTTCCTTGCCTAGACAGCCCTCAATCTTCCTCGCAATCTCCACTACTTGTTAAAATGGAGTATCAGTTTTCAACTCTCGAGCCATGCATATTTTAATATCATAATCGAGCCCCTCAATGAATCTGCAGACCCGCTATTTAATTGTAGGAACCAAGATAGGTGCATGACGGGCTAACTCACTGAACCTAATAGCATATTCTAACACTGTCATAGTGCCCTAACGCAACCATTCAAACTTTGTGCGCCATGCATCTCGGAGAGTCTGGGGAACAAATTCTTTCAAGAACATTTCCAAAAATTGAGCAAAAGTTGGTGGTGTTGCATTGGCTGGTCTACCTTATTCATAGATTTGCCACCATTGATACGCTGCGCCTGACAGTTGAAATGTAGTAAAGGCAACTCCACTCACTTCCACAATACCCATGGTGAGGAGAATACGGTGATAATTTTCTAGAAATCCTTGGGCATCCTCTGTAGCTGTGCCACTGAAAGTAGGTGGATTGTACCTCTTAAACCTCTCAAGTCTCTTTTGTTCTTCTTCTGATGCCTCTGGCCTGACCTCAGGCCGAACCGGAATAACAGGTTGTACCTGTATTACACCCGGAACCTGACCAACGTGAACCCGCTCCTCTGGAGTCGTGGTGGGAGTCTGAGCTACTCCTCTAATCTGCGAAATATTTGGTGCAACAGAGATCAATCCCGCATGAGTTAATGTACCAAACATACTCAGGAACTGTACTAAAGTCTCCTGAAGTTTGGGGGTAACAACGGGTGTTTCTAGTACCTGTCCCTCAACTAGAGCTACTGACAGCTCCTCAACTGCTGTTCTGACAGGTGCTCTAGTTGCGGCACATGCCCTTCCTCGGCCTCTACCTCGACCCCGGCCTCTTGCAGCCCTAGCAGTATGTGTGGATGCCTGCTTAGCTAACCCGGTAGCACGTGTCCTCACTATCTGTAAGAGAATAGAGATACAAAGGCTCAAATTCCAAATTCAACAAATTCCGCACGACAGGAATGAAAGAAGTGGAAATTTTCTTACAGTTCTGTAGCCTCTCGAAGATAAGTACATACTTCTCCGTACCGATCCGCAAGACTCTACTAGACTCGTTCGTGACTCGTAGAATCTATGAACCTAGAGCTCTGATACCAATTTGTCACAACCCAAAATCCCACCACAGGCGTCGTGATACCACCTAGTCTCTAAGACTAGGTAAGCCGATTTTAATTATATTTCGAAGCCTTTTTTTTTAATAAGAATTAAATAGGTAATCATAACCAACAGCGGAACAAATATGAATATAACAACCTCCCAAGACTGGTAGTTTTGAGTCACGAACTCTAACTGAATACATAGAATAATCACGAGGACCGAATATACAATACCATTTGATTAAAAACTAACAATACAATGAAATGAAAAGACTCCAAGGGACTGCGACGACCAAGCAGCTCTACCTTGAATCCTTGCGATCCCACTCTTACTCTGTCCGAGTCTGATACCTCCAATACCTGGCTCTGCACAAAAATATGTAGAAGTATAGTATGAGTATACCATGGTCGGTACCCAGTAAGTATCAAGACTAACCTCAGTGGAATACAGACGAGGGACAGTCAAGACACTTACTAGTCTAATAACCTATGCAATATAGTATACAGAATAATAGGAAACAAATAATAATAAGAGCAACATAAATCAACCAATGATATGCCTGGCATGGCAACACGAACACTATTAATATTGCTCAATAAATAAAAAATACAAGTACACCCAAGTAAATCAAGTTCTTCAAATAAATATCTTTCACATATAATTATTCCAAATAACTCTCTTTCAAATATAATTTCCTCAAATAAATATTTTGAATATAATTCTTTCAATTAAAATTCACCATGTGACACCTCATTTCATAATCATAAAAGTACGGGTCTCAACCCTTTTCATATTTTCACGGCACTTCGTGCTCATAAATAAATCATCATATTTTCTCAATCAGCTCGTGCCCATTTTTCATATCACATATGCACGGACAGTTCAGTGCCAATAATAAAACCATCATATTTTCCCCGGGACTTCGTGCCCACGTTTCATATCTCAATTGCACGGACAATTCACGTGCCAATATCATCATTATTTATTCACGGCACCTCGTGCCCACATTTCTTTTCATAATCCGCCTGGCAATAGCCACAGGATCCCAATTTCAACATAAATCAGACTATTATCAATTTACCAACAACAAGACAAATTGCACAAGGTATAAAATAAACGCATTGAAAATCACAACACCATATAAAATCACCAATGCAACCACTCCACATCATCACATATCATCCCTGACAATAGCCATCCTTATCTCTCTTATAGCCACCCTTATCACTCCTATAATAGCCACCCATATCCCTCCGCCCTGACAATATCAATAGCCACCCTTATCACTCCTATTGCCACCATTATCTCTCCTATAGCCACCCTTATCGCTCCGCCCATACAATATTCCAACAAACACAACAACAGTGAAATGCCACCCTTATACCCACATAATATCAACAGTGGAATGTCACCCTTATATCCTGAAAGTAACAACTCACACAACACAACAATTTATACGGGAAATGATCACGGCAACATAATAAAATCATATCATATCACAATTTGCCCAATGACCACAACCAAATTTCAAAGATATAACCAAATCAATTAATTTCACAACAAATAGCCGAAGGCTCCACGCAATGTATATAACACCACAAAAACAATCAACAGATATAGAAATTATTCAGCATAATTCAAAGCCTTCATTAAATTCAAATTTAGATAATTATATTAGCACATCTTCTTAAGCTTGCTTAATTAATTATTTGCATAGGAAAAATTCATAATGAAATTAAATTCCAAGAATATCAAACCATCAAACTCAAGAAATTCACATAAATATACATGTAACATTCACATCAAATTGTCATATAAAAATAAGTTCAATAAATGTGAATTGAGGCATGGCAACAGATGATTCAATAAATGCCAACAAATATCCAATTTAATACACAATATGCCTAAGACTTTAACTCAATAAATTTTGCACATATAAGCCCGAGTACGTACTCGTCACCTCGCGTACACAGTTTTTCACATTTCACAAATGGCACATAAGACTCGATGCCTAAGGGGAAATTCCCCCATTCGAGATTAGGCAAGATACTTACCTTTTTGAAATTAGGCCGATATTCCAAAAACGATCGCCTTTTTGCTTGAATTGACCTCCGAACAACTCAAATCTATCCAATTCAATTGTATAACTTCATTAAAATTCATCGAAAGTAATTCCGGATAATAAAACATCGACTTAAAAATTTATTCTAAAAAGTCAACAAAAGTCAACGCGGGGCACGCCTCTCGGAACCCGACATAATTTTCATGAAATCCAAAAACTTATTCCGATACAAGTTCAACCATACCAATTTTATTGAATTCCAATAACAACTCGACCTCCAAATCTTAAATTTGCGTTTTTGGAAAATTTTGCAAAAATCTTGATTTCTTCCATTTAAATCCGAATTAAACGATGAATATAATCATAGATTCATGAAATATAATCTCTTTAGGATATAGAACACTTAACCCAACCAAGCTTGTGAAACATTACTCCAGAATCGCCCAAGTCCGAGCTCCAAAAATTCCAAAACGAAATGGTAAAATGACCATTTTGGGTCTTTAAGTTCTACCCAGATTTCGCATTTGCGGACAGCATTTCCGCATCCGCGAAGTCGCTTCTGCGAGCCAAACCTCGCTTCTGCAGAAGTCCACTGACCAAAGGCCTTCGCACCTGCGGAGTTCTCTTCGCTTCTGTGCAATCGCAGGTGCACATTTTCTTCCGCGTCTGCGACCTAACACCAGCCTTGCCAATGTCGCTTCTGTGATGGCTCCCTCGCTTCTGCGTGGTCGCACCTGCGCCCAAAAATTCTGTAGGTGCGATTCTAACAGTTCTGCCCAGAAACAGCAGAAATCCCAGCATTTTCAACAAGTCCAAATTCGATCTGAACCTCGTCCGAAACTCATCCGAGCTACTTGGGATCTCGTCCGAATTTACCAATAAGTCTCGTAACACAACATGGGTCTACTCGGGGTTTTAAATTACATCACACAATACCGAAATTATAAATCGCGCGTTGAATCGAATTATAAGTTTTTAAATCTTTCAACTTCTATATTTGCGCTGAAACGTATCAAATCAATCCGGAATGACTTCAAATTTTGCACACAAGTCATAATTGACGAAATGGAGCTATTCTCATTTCCGAAATCGAAATCCGACCGCGTTATAAGAAATTCACCCTTCGGTCGGACTTTCCAAAATCTTCTATTTTTCAACTTTCTCAAAAATACGTTTAATTGTCCTACGGACTTCCAAATCGAAATCCGAAGATATGCCTAAATTCGAAATCATCATACGAAGCTATTGTCATCATCGAAATTCCATTCCAAGGTCGTTTTCTCAAAAGTCAACTCTCCGGTCAACTCTTTCCATTTTAAACTTCTAAATAAGAATTGTTCTTTTAATTTAATTCCGACAACAACAACAACAACCCAGTATAATCCAACTAATGGGGTCTGGGGAGGGTAGTGTGTACGCAGACCTTACCCCTACCCTGGGGTAGAGAGGTTATTTCCGATAGACCATCGGCTCCCTCCCTCCACGAACTCCCCACCTTGCTCTTGGGGTGACTCGAACTCACAACCTCTTGGTTGGAAGTGGAGGGTGCTCACAACTAGAGCAACTCACTCTTGTCAAACACGACCACACCTGCAGGTCATAATACTTATTACGAAATTGCTCGAGACCTTAAGTCACTGAACGGGGTGTTAATTCTTAAAACGACAAGTCGGGTCGTTACAGTCGGTAAAATCTTCCCCTGCGATAACCGACCAACTTTGGTCGGTAAATTTAACTATAAATTTTATAAAATATTTTAAATAATAATATAATTATTAAAATTTTAAAAAGTGGATCCACATTACCGATAAATATTGGTCGATAATCAAAAAGGTACTTTGACTAAGCAAGTCTGACCATTGCGGTCAAATGTTTGTCAAATATACCGACCAATTTCGGTCGGTATCTAATTTAAAGAAAATATAAAATATTTTTTTGATAGTTTCCATTCGTATTGGACGGTTTTTGGTCGTTTTTGTTGACCGACCAACATTGGTCGATATCGCTTGGTCGGTTTTTTCCGGATATATAATAGTGTCGATAGACCTCGGCTTCATTCTGGTTTTACTTGTTTACAGAGCGTATTCTAATGGTTTACTTTCATATTGGTCCAAAGATTCCTCTTAAAGATGACACCATCTTTTTGCTATTTGTGTTTTGCATGTCGGCTGGTTTACTTTCATGCTTCCTATTCATAATTTGTGATCAATATGACTTTCCATAGTTATCAAGATTAATGAAACTTATTTTTCGGAATACTAACATATATCCAACATCTCTCTGACCAACGGCGAATCTAGAAATCTATACAAGGGAATTTCATTATAAAGTTATTAATTTTCTCATTGAAGCTTATTGGCTACATTGATATATAGCCGTTTTCATGTTGGTATTGTGATTTCATATCCTAGTTTTTTTTTTCCAATCATAATCGGGATACAAGTATTTTGTTGTTTTATTCTTTTTTCAAGTGTAATAAAGTATTTTTAATATCTTCATGACGTTGTCCAGTGCAATGTGCTTAATTCTTGATCGCCGGCAAATGTTGCTTTTTTTTTAAAAAAAAAAAAAAAAACTACTATAACAGATGCGATTTACATTAATTTACTTATATCATAAGGTGAAATTGATCGTGTATGAACTTTATCATATATACCAGAAATAGCAGGTGTGCAATCCAATGTGTTTAATTCTTGAAGCAAATATTCGAATATGGCAAAGCTGTCTAATAATTGGCATATATAAAACACATGCAGAGCTTTTATAGAATAATTATTAACAGATGCGAATTACATATACCAATAGTTGCAAATTATATAATGCAATCCGTGCACTACTCACAGTCATTGCATGCTACAAAGCTAAAAATTTCTATAGTCGAAATAACATTCTACGAAATAATACATTGAATTGAATATAGAAATTATTCATGTATTGTTTTTTAAAAATACAGCCGAATTGAATACAGTAAAATGGATACAGCGGAATACACCATATGGCAAGGAATTAGTAGCTACGAGTCGCAATTAGTTAGACTATAGCTACAACTTGTTAGAAGCTAAGCCTCCAAACTATAGCCGTTTCTCTAAGTTTCCCTTTATTTTTAGGGATTTTACTTGTGTGATGACCCAAAAGGTTATCTTTAAATTTAATTAATTCTGTATTCTAAGACCTCAAAAAGCACTATCTATTATTTCTCGACTTGCGTGCACAGTCCGTATAATTTTTCGGAAAATTTTATGTGAAAATGGATTTAAATGTGAAATAGAGCCTTAAAAATCAACTGAGTTGACTTTGGTCAATATTTTGAGCAAACGGATCCGGATCAGTGTTTTGACAGTTCCAGTAAGTCTGTCTCGTGATTTGGGACTTCGGCATATGCCCGAAATTTAATTTGGAGGTCCCTAGCTCAAGTTATGGCTATTTAACGGAAACTGAAAATTTAAAGGCTAAAGGTTTCCAAAGTTTGACCACTGATTTGACTTTTGATATCGGGGTCAGAATCCGATTCTGGAAGTTGAAATAGCTCTGTTATATCATTTATGACTTGTGTGCAAAATTTGAGGTCAATCGGAGGCGATTTGATAGGTTCCGGCGTTGTTTGTAGAAATTGGAAGTTTCAAAGTTCATTAGACTTGAATCTATGTGTGATTCATGTTTTTAGTATTGTTGGATGTGATTTGAAGACACGACTAAGTTCGTATGATATTTTAGGACTTGTTGGTATATTTGGTTGAGATCCCGGGGGCCTCGGGCGAGTTTCGAATAGTTAACGGATCAAATTCGGACTTAAGGAAAATACTAGAACTGTTGCCTCTGATGTGATCGCACCTGCGAGGGTCTTGGCCGCAGGTGCGGCGGGGTTGGCGCAGATGCGGGACTGGGGTTGTGATCCAACTGGTCATTTTGACTTTTAGAGCCTATTTTCCCTAAATAAGACTCCCCGAATGTGCTTTTACTAATTTATGACTTGTGGGAATGGTTGGTTCGGGATTTGAAAGTGCTCGGGTTGAAAACGGAATACTTAGTTCTTTAAATTGGCTTTAAAATGCCAAGTTTGACTTCCGTCAATATTTTTAGAAAACGACCCTGGAATCGAGATTTGACAGTTTCAATAGGTTCATATGATGATTTTGGACTTTGGCGTATGTTCGAATCGGGTTTTGGACAACCCGAGAGTGTTTCGGCACTTAACAGTGAAAATTAACTATTTGAAGGTTTAATGTTCATTAAATTTGATTTGGAGTAGGTTTTAGAGTAATCGAGGTCCGATTGGAATTTCAAGCCTGGGAATAGTTCTGTATGGTGATTTAAGACTTGCACGCAGAATTCGGTGTCATTCTGAGTAGTTTAAGTATGTTTCGGCACGTTCGGAGTAAGTTTGAAAAATTTGAAAATTCTAAGTTGAATCAATTTGGTTTGAGGTATGATTCTTAGTTTTGATGTTGTTTTACACGTTTCGAGGGTTCGAGCAACTCCGTTTTATGAATTCAAACTTGTTGGTATGTTCGGGCGAGGCTCCGGGGGCCTCGGGGGTTAATCGAATGAGGCTCGGACCAAGTTAGAAATTGGGAGCCAAAGCTGAAGCTTCCAACTGCTGTCAGAATCGCACATGCGCTTGGCCAGCTGCAGGTGTGAGCTCGCAGGTGCGAGAGATGAGCCGCAGAAGCGAGCCTAGCCGGCCTTGGGTTTTTCTGCAGAAGCGGACCGTGGTCCGCAGAAGCGATGCCGCAAATGCGGCCCAGGCACCGCAGATGCGGAAACACTGTCTGGGTAGAACCTTCAAAGGGGACGAGGCTCAGTCATTTTAGCCAGTATTTCCTCCATTTTTAGGCGATTTTAGAGCTTTGTGAGAGGGAATTTCAACTAGCAACTTGAAGATAAGTTAATTCTATATACTGTAAGTTAAATACATAGATTATAGGTAGATTATAATCTGTAAATCTTGAAAATCAAGGGTTAGATGAAAAACTTAGGTTTTTGATAAAAACGAGATTTAACCACGAAATTGATTACGGAACTTAGTAAAAATCATATATTTGAGTTCTTGAGATTATGGGTAACGATTTCTTCCAAATATTTTCGGATTTCGGGCACGTGGGCCCGGGGTAAATTTTAGGAATTTTACCATTTTGGATAGGGTAATTTATTTAATAGATGAATTTCGAATTATTGAACATGTATTAATTATTTTATATAACTTTTGGATAGTTTCGGATTTTCCGGCATCGAATTGAGGTTTTACGTGACATTTTGATCGGAAAGTTGACTTTGAGACAAGGTAAGTCTCTTCTCTAACCTTGTAAGAGGGAATTTACCCCATAGGTGATTTAAATTAATAATTGTTGCTAATTGTTGGTGGCTACGTACGCACGATATGATGAGAGTCCGTGCGTAGCTACTAATATTGCTAAGTCCGGGTAGTTTAGGACTTAAATCATGAATTACTTGTGATAATTGCATCTTTCAGTTAATTGAAATATTGGAATTTTGTTGTAAATTGTTAGAGGAAATAATAAGAAACTGAAATTTCACATACTTGAATTTTTGCTCAAAATATTTAACTGTTGCTATAAACTGTATATCCTAGTGTGTAAACCTTAATAAATATAAATATATTCTCATTCCGGAGGTACATAAGAAAATGTTCTCCTTTCTTGTGGAGCGGGCCGAACGCCTCGGCAGTATAGATGCATCTATGGATCACGCCGCACGTCCCTCGGCAGTGTACACGACACTCTAGAGCGGGCTGTTCGACCTCGGCAAAAATCGTGCCTAATAATAATAATTACACGATACCTTGATATTTTTACTGCAGCTTGTAAAGCTAATTTATAAATTGAAAATTTATTGAGATTTATGGAATTAATCATTTCGGCTTGTTAAGAAAATTTTTGTTGTTATCCTAAAAATCATGTTTAATTAAATATTTATTATAATATTATTGACTCATAGTGAGTGTCAAAGTCGACCCCTCGTTACTACTTCGAGATTAGACTTGATACTTACTGGGTACACGTTGTTTACGTACTCATGCTACACTTGCTGCATTTTTTGTGCAGGACCTGAGACAGGTACTATTGGAAGACCTATCATCGCGCACCCACGTTATCTAGAGGCTTAGTGGTGAGCTGTCTTTCTGAGCAGTTCTGCAGCAACTAGTGTCTCTTCTTGTACTTGTATTTTGTCTAATTTTTTTCAGACAGTATTTGAAATTTTGTATAATCCATTAGATGCTCATACACTTGTGACACCAGGTCTTGGCACACGTACTGGTAGAATTGGGGTTTGGTTTATTTTTCTTGGTTTTAAATTAATCAGTATCTTTTCTATTTTCTTCAATATTGCTAGTAAAAAGAGTAAAACTTTCTTGGAAAATTATTAGAAATGATTGATGTATGTTTAATCCACTAGTTTGGTTGGCCTAGCTGTGACATTGGGTGCCATCACGACCTTTAGGTGAAATTGGGTCGTGACAGGATGGCATGGGGTCTTCGCAGGTGCGGCGATTTTTGCACAAAAGCGTGACAACAAATGCGGTCCTAAGCATCGCAGAAGCGGAGGCTCGCTGGACAAGTGAGGTTCGCAGAAGCGAAACTCCTTCCGCAAAAGCGGATGCGCAGGTGCGAGCCCAGGCACCGCAGGTGCGGAAATGCCTGGGCAGTGTTAAAAACGAGGGCTTCCGAGATTTTTCTCATTTTGATTATTTTGGAGCTCGGTTTGGGCGATTTGGGAGAGAAATTTTTTCACACAACTTGGGGTAAGTGTTCTTAACTCCCTAGTGATTATATTTCATAAATCCATATCTATATTCATCATTAATTTTGGATTTAGATGGAAGAAATTAAAATTTTTGTAAAACTTTCCAAAAATAAAAATTTAAGATTTGAAGGTCCATTTGACATCGAAATTTGATAATTTTTGTATGGTTGGGCTCGTCTCGTAATGGGTGTTCGTATTTCATAAGTTTTTCCTAGATTCGAGATATGGGCCCCACTGTTGAATTTTGGGATGAATTTTAGATTTTAATCCTGAAAATTTTTAAATTCATATGAAATTAATTTCTACGATTTGTATTGAGTATATTGAATTTTTTATGACTAGATTTGAGGATTTCGGACACGAATTCGCGAGGAAAATATTTATTGGTTTCTTGAATTTGGTTGCAAGCGAGGTAAGTGTCATGGTTAACCTTGACTTGAGGGAATAGAACGCTTGAATTATCTGCTACGTGAAATTCATGTGTAACGATGTATAGGCAAAGTGACGAGTGCCTATACTTTGTCAAATTAATTGTTTGCTTAGTTATTTAAAAATCATAAATTATTTTAAGACATGAATTAATTATTATAATAATTATTTCTCTCATATTCCTTGTCAATTATTAATTCTTGAATTCATGCAATAATTGTTACATGCTTATTTGATTTATGTGTCTTAATTGCTACTTGACATTTAGCATATTAAATATGAAAAATGCCTATTTCATCCTTAATTTTTATAATTAATTGCTACTTGCCATTACTTGTTTCCTAAATAAATCATAATAATTGTATGCTTCGTTGCCTAATAATTCCTTATTAAATGTGGTATTTATTAGAGTATTTTTCATTTAAGAGTTGTTTAATTATATTGTTAGAGCGGGTTGCACGCCGTAATGGATTTATTTTGAAGTGTATATTATTGGAACGGGTTGCAAGCCACAATGGAAATTTATTTAATAATTATATTGTTGGAACAGGTTGCACGCGGCAATGGAAATTAATTAAAATAATAATTGATTATGACTGCTGAATTGGTTTCAAATATTCAAATGAGATAATTGTTTTATTTCTATTATTGTTGTTATTACTATGATTGCGTACATGTTAATATGAGCGACCTGCCTTAGCCTCGTCACTACTTCATCGAGGTTAGGCTCGGCACTTACCAGTACATGGGGTTGGTTGTACTGATACTACACTCAGCACTTCTTGTGCAAATTTCGGAGTTGGTCCTAGCGGCGTACTATAGACTTGCTCGGATTTTAGCTACCCATAGGAGACTTGAGGTATAACTTATCTTCTAGAGGCTACAAATTTTAGAAATAATTCCACTTCTTTCATTCCTTATCGTGCGGCATTGATTTAGCTTGAAACATGTATCACATATTCCTTTGTATCCACCCGTGTATGACATTGCGCACTCAATATCAGTTGTGCGTCGACGGTTCGTGATGCCGCAGATGGACTACGAGGGAGCAAGAGATGCTCAAACATTGCCTCAACGTGTTGTTCCGACTGAAGATACGGACGTATTGAGAGATCACCTAGTAAATCATGTGGGGGGTGTAACGGACCTTGGCATCTGGTTGATTTATACGAGTTGTGAAGGTTAATGTTATGGATCATCGGACATGGTGAACTATGATTTCGCGCCGAGTAGGGGAGTCCACTATCAATGGATGGTTAAGGCCTGAGATTTTGTAGAGAATAAGGTTGGGACTCGCGGTATGTTCGCCTCCTTAATAATCCTATACTTCAGTACCAAATGAGTAAGATAAACAACTTTAAATTTACAGAAGGTCTACTCAGCGTGGACGTCATAGTTGTAGATTTTGGGGTGCTTCGGAGGAAGTACAGTGGTTGACGAGATTCTGGACTATTTGGTTCATGCTAAGATTTGTCTGTATGGAGCTTTACTTTTGTGATCGTTGTGTATAAATAGGGGTAAGCGTTACCCCAAAGAAGAATCGAAGAGTATGTTAAGAAATGGGTCAGCTCAGTAATGTTGAGTCAGCATAACAAAAGAAGAAATTGGCCTTGGGAGAGATAATTCTCCACCGGTGTTCGTGGCTAGCCTATGGAGAGGGCAGACCAGCCAATGCAACACCGCCCACTTAGCTCAGTTCTCAGAAATGCTTTCGAAAGAATGTTTTTCTCGGACTCTCGGTAATGCGTGGCGCATAGGGTTTGAACGGTTGTGCCAGGTCACCACGACGGTGTCATAATATGCCATCAAGTTTAATACGTTAGCCCATCATATTCCTACTTTGCTCGCTACAGCCAGAGAGCGAGTCCACAGACTCATTAAAGGACTCAATTATAATTGTAAAATTTTGTACGACTCGGGTGCTACAGGTTGATACTTTATTTCTGCTAGTGGTAGAAATTGCCAAGATATTAGAATGTGTTCGGGGTGAGGAAAAAGTAAACAAAGGAGACCAAGAGGTCTCGAGATTATAGAGGATTCAGTGGATTCTACTCTGCGAGTATAAATCATTATGGCACGGGCTCAGGCAGTCGACCAGCCCAGTCCGCACATCAGATTAATTGGGGTGCTCTAGTAAGTTCTTTTAATGCACCACTGACATGCGTTTCCTACAATGATTATTCAAGCTATCTAGCACAGACTCAGTATGAGCAGCCAAACCCACAAAGGGGTTGTTATGAATGCGGTGATACTAGGCACATCATGAGAAATTGTCCCAAACTTGGGAGAGACATATTTTATCAAAGCACTCAGGCGACGTGTCCCATTGCAGTTACTACACCACCCACATGACCAGTTAGGGGAGGAGGACAGGCAGGTAGAAGGCGTCCTAGAGGTGGAGGCCCAGCCATTGATATATTTGTTTTATAGTATGGCGGAGGTCACTACATCAGATGGTCTCGTTATAGGTACGACCTCAATTTAATATAAAGGAATAATTTCCTTAACTTGATTCGGTTCTGAGTATTGAGATGAGTCCTTCTATTATGCTCCACTTATGAGTTTACTCCTGTTGGGAGATTCTATGGAGATAACTACGCCTATCATTCCATGTTGGTCGCTAGTAAGAGCTGCGAGGCTAAAGGTGGCTTTTTGTTACCCATTTCGGTACGTTTTTATGTAATTTCCGGATAATTAATTACAAATTGTGAATTATATGCCATACCAGTGTGGGGTTCATTATCTGTTGTGATTTTGTGTAATCGAAATTATTTAAAAGGAGAAAATGGAAATTTTCGATTGGCACGATGTGCATATTACTTGTGATTCAGAACTGAGGACGGGTATCAGATGTGAATTGGGTTGCACGCCGAAATAGCGTGATGTTGAGCACATTTCCCTATATCTATTCATGTGTGTTTTGTCCGCATTTTCTGAGAAAGATTCATGACATATTTTTAGTTTGTTAAATTAGTTACGCGGGTTGAGTAGCTCTTTCCAGAGTTCATTTTTCCTTAGGTATCACATTCGAGTTTGTAGTCAGTTGGCGCATTGTTGGCGTCATACGAGATCTTGGTCAGTGTTTTAGGTGGCTTATTGCCTTGTAGCTTATACTAGGTGAGACGAGACTATTGGACCTGAAATCAGTGCAATCAGATTTATATAAGGTATATTAAAGAATAAATATCGCTATTCAGTTCATAATGAGGTAATGGTCCTTGTCAGGAAGAGAAGCTCCATGATTTATTAATTCGCCAAGTGGTTATGAGTTTCTACGCATCCCTTTTGTCGTGGCGGTATTTCGAGTATTGGAGTAGGGCTTATATGTGTTATGAGGTGTATTATGGGCTACAGATTCATGAAAATTTAAAGCTATTGGGCTCAGAGGATGTTATTATGGGAAACCGACTTATGTAGTGCATGGGGCAATTTTAGCACAGGTGCATAATCATGTTTTGGTACAGTGCGTGGTGATTGGTACGGTGTTCGTGTGTTACAGTCAGGTCTTGTAAAGGAATTCAGAGGTGGGAACTTGGTTTTTCAAAAACTTGTTAACTAAGGTTATAGGGAGAGTTTTCAGTCTGGCTCGAGCTAATGTGCACAATTGAGTTGTGGTGGTACGGGTAGGTGCACAAGGCATTAAACAGTGATTTTGGACAACTCCAGAACAGTCCTTAGCACGTTCGAGGACGAATGTATGTTTAAGTAGGAGAGAATGTAACGACTCGACCAGTCGTTTTGAGCCCTAGCGCGTCATTCAGCGGTTCGAGGCCTTGAGTAGCTTCATTTCAGGTGTTATGACTTGTACGTGTGGTCGGAATTAAATTTCGGGAAGTTCGGAGTTGATTTGAAAAGAAAATTCTAAAGTTGGAAGCTTTAAGTTAGAAGAGTTGACCAAACTTTTATTTTTTTAGTAAACGACCTCGGAATCGGGATTTGAAGGTTCCAACAGGTTCTTATGATGATTTTGGACTTGAGCGTATGTCCGGATCAAGTTTTGGATGACCCGGGAGCGTTTCGGCGCCTATTGTGGAAGTTGGCATTTTGGAAGAATTTCATAAATTTGGTTTGAGGTGTATTTCAATGTTATCAATGTCCGTTTGGGATTCTGAGTCTGAAAATAGCTCCGTGTGGTAATTCTGGTATTGGGAGCACGTTCGGAAGTGGATTTGGAGGTCCGTAGGTCATTTTGGGGTCATTTGGCGAAAGTTGAAAATTTGGATAATGTTGAGAAGTTTGACCGGGAGTGAACTTTTTGATATCGGGGTCGGATTTGGATTCCGGAAGTTGGAGTACGTCCGTAATTTGAGAAGTTTGACTTGTGTCAATTATGACTTGTGTGCAAAATTTGAGGACAATCGGACGTGATTTGATAGGTTTCAGCATCGATTGTAGAAGTTTGAAGTTTCAAAGTTCATTAAGTTTGAATTGGGGTGCGATTCATGATTTCAATGTCGTTTGATGTGATTTGAGGTCTCGAACAAGTTGTGTTATGTTATGGGACTGGTTGGAATGATTGGACAGGGTCCCGGGGACCTCGAGTGTGTTTCGGGGTGATTTCGGATCGAATTTGGATGAAAAGTTGTTGCTCGTTTGTTGGTTCTAGTTTTGTTCTTCGCAAACGCGAAGGGAGTCCCGCGTTCGAGAAGAAGGAAAATGGTGGCTGCTATCTTGTTCTTTGCGAACGCGAAGAGGGGCTCGCGAACGCGAAAGGGTGCTTAATGAACCTACGCGAACGCGGTGGGCCAGTCGCGAACGCGTAGAAGGAAATGGAGGAGATGGGCCTGAGGTCGTTGGCCTTTGCGAACGCGAAGGAGCAAGGTCAGCTGGCCAACGCGAACGCGACGAGGAGGTCGCGAATGCAAAGAGGAAAATTTGGGGCAGAGACATTTGGCCTTCGTGAACGCGGCGCATTGGTCGCGAACGCGAAGAAGGGCAATGTTGGGCAGTGAGTTGTTTTAAACGGGATTTTGGCCATTTTCACTTCATTTCCGCCATGGGAGCCGATTTTGGAGCTCCATCTTCATCATATATGTCAAGATAAGTGATTCCCACCTATTGCAAGTTAAATACTTGGATTATATATGGATTTAGACATGAAAATTTTTAGAAATATGAGATTTTGAAGAAAAACCTAGAAATTGATATTTTAGGATTTTAACCACGAAAATGGCTATGGGATTGGATGGAAATGGTATATTTGAGTTCTTGAGGTTATGGGTAACGATTTTTTCCGAAAAAATTTCGGAATCTAGGCACGTGGGCCCGGGGTGAATTTTAGAAATTTTATCATTTTGAGTTGGGTAATTAATTTAATAGTCTAATTTCGAATTATTGAGCATGTATTAATTATTTTATATAACATTTGGATAGTTTCGGATTTTTCGGCACCGAATTGGGATTTTTACACGACATCGTAATCGGAAGTGGGCTTTGAGACAAGGTAAGTCTCTTGTCTAACCTTGTAAGAGGGAATTAACCACATACGCGAATTGAATTGATATGTGCTTTTATTTGTGGGGGCTACGTACGTACGAGGTGATGAGAGTCCGTACGTAGCTACTAATTATGCTTATGTCCAGGTAGTTTAGGATTCAAATCATGCTATACTTGTGATAATTGCATCCTTCAATTCAATTGAAATATTGAAATTATGTTGTAAATTGTTAGAGGAAATAGTAAAAGACGGAAATTTCACATACTTGAATTTGTGGAAAAATATTTAACTGTTGCTATAAATTTTACATCCTCGGGTGAAAATCTTAATATAAATATATATATTCTCATTCCGGAGGTACATAAGAAAATGTCCTCCTTTCTTGTGGAGCGGGCCGAACACCTCAGCAGTATAAATGCATTTATGGATCACGTCGCACGTCCCTCGGCAGTGTACACGATACTCTGGATCGGGTTATATGACCACGGCGAAAATCGTGTCTAATAATAATAATTTACACGATACCTTGATATTTCATTGAAGCTTGTGAATCTAATTGGTAAATTGGAAATTATTGGATTGAAAGAATTAATTATTTCTGCTTATTAAGGAAATTATTGTTGTTCACATAAATCATGTTTATTTAAATATTTCTATTTTAATATTATTGACCCTTAGTGAGTGTCAAAGTCGATCTCTCGTCACTACTTCTTCGATATTAGGCTTGATACTTACTGGGTACACGTTGTTTACGTACTCATGCTACACTTGCTGTATATTTTTTGTGCAGGTACATATATATCTAGCGGCCTTGTAGGCGCAGAGGTGTGGTTAATGCAGAGACTTAGGTGAGCTGCATTGTATATTACGATCCGCAGCCAGTAGAGTCTCCTTCAGAGTTATTTATATTTTTCCTTTCTAATTTGTGTTCCGGACAATTGCTGTATTTTATTTTATATTCCTAATAAATGCCCATATACTTGTGACACCGGGTTTTGGGAGGATTATGGGTTGTTCAGTATCGAATTTGTTAAAAGTATTATTATTTACTCTGTAAATCCCATTCTTTACTATGTGTATTAAAGAAAAATATGATTTCAAAAGCAAAAGTAAAAACAAAAAATGAGAACTCAATTTAGTATTCATTGTTGGCTTGCTTGACAGTGGTGTCCGGCGCCATCACGACCTTAATAGATTTTGGGTTATGACAGAGCGGGTTGCACGCCGCAATGGAAATTTATTTAATAATTATATTATTGAAACGGGTTACACGCCGCAATGAAAATTAATTGAACTAATAATTGATTATGACTGCCGAGTTGGTTTCAAATGTTGAAATGAGATAATTGTTTTATTTCTATTATTGTTATTATTACTATGATTACGTACATGTTAATATGAGCGACCTGCCTTAGCCTCGTCACTACTTCGTCGAGGTTAGGCTCGGCACTTACGAGTACATGGGGTCAGTTGTACTGATACTACACTCTACACTTCTTGTGCAGATTTCGGAGTTGGTCCCAGCGGCGTACTATAGACTTGCCCAGATTTCAGCTACCTAGAGGAGACTTGAGGTATAACTGCACAGCGTCCGCAGTTCTGAAGTCCATGTCTACTTTATTTTAGCTGTGTGTTTCCTTTCAGACATCTTTATTTTATTTAGACCCTTATTTGTATTATTCTAGAAGCTCGTACACTTGTGACTCCAGTTCTGGGATGGTATTTAGACTTTATTTCCGCATTTGTTTCTTTGTTATTAATTAATTTTAAAACTTTTGTTAAAATAGATAATTATATTCTAACGTTGTCTTGCCTAGCAAGTGAAATGTTAGGCGCCATTATGGTCCCGAATGTGGGAATTTCGGGTCGTGACAACTTGTCTGTTTTCTTAATTTGATTCTTAATTTTTTGATTTATCGAAATTTAGAAAATCCAGTTACTTCCTTTAAAAAAAAATTAAATCAAGTGAATCAATAAGAGTGGATTTTGTTTTTTGGAAATTTCTTAAGGAAACCCGCAACCGCTATTACTGGGGAACCTGCTCACTTGGGAACTTGCTCACTATGTAATAGCTCGCACAAGGGGGGATCTACCTTGGCTCAAGCGGTGTCATGTGACACCGCTTGGTTGAAAAATTTTATTAAATATGTATATATAATTAAAATCCAAAAGCAAATTAACTGTTATATTTAATAAAGTGACACCACTTGACAAGAATTGATATCTAGCTTATTCGGTTAAGTGCATCAGTTTCCAAGGAAAGGTCGCAAGTACAAAGGCTGGTAGCTTCATTTATGTTTTGATATTTTTTGAGCGGCATCTATAAATAAAAGCATGTTAGGGTATTTTTTTCCTTTCAACTTCTTTTTCAACATTGAAATTGATTAAGAACGATTTGCAAAATCAAATGAACAATGAGTTTTTATGTAATTGTCTAGTGTTTTATATTAAAAAAAATATTTAGTATTATTTCTAATGAGGTTGTTGAGTACATTTTAAAAAATAAAATTTCACTTACTATTCTTGAGTTGTTTTATTAATATGATTCTAACTATATTTAATATGATGATGTTATAGTAAATTATTATTTGTCCACTCTTTAAAATTATGACACCACTTATAAAAAATCTTGTTTACGTTACTGAGCTCGTAAATCATACATAAGATATAAATCGCACTAGACAAATCTGATGCGACGAGTTTTTAATTAGAAAGCTGCTAGTGAGGAAAATTGATCACAAGCGATAATAGTACATTGAAATGTGAGATGTGACAAAAATCTAGCACAAATGGAGCAAAATTTAAGTTACACGACAACTGTATTGCATTCGAACAACTATGATTGGTTCCTTATCAAAGAGACAGCTAACTTCATCTTATTTCTTTCTCATTTTTCTTCAAGTCAATGTTATCAAGATAATGCACAAAAACTCTTTCTTTCTTTTTTCAATTTCAAGTCTCTGTTTTAATAATTATAAGCCATCTTCTTTTAGAAAGGAAAATAAACCAACAAATTTAACCAATTAAACACGCTTCTAATCTTTTAGATAAGCACAAATTAAAAAGGTAACTAATTATAATTAACGTAATAAATTTTGCAGGAATTAGAGTCCTAATAGGACTAGAAGTCCTTTATCCTTTTTTATTTCCCGTTAGATTGTATCGGTTGTTACAATTCTATACTATATAAGACTGTCTTCCCTTTTTCTTTTACTTATTATTATTATTATTTATTTATTTTACAAATGGCAGAAGCGGGGAGATCTAGAGAAAATGATGAACGTCACGACACAGATAATGTTGCATGTTGTGTTTTCAATCCAAGTGAGAATATCGAAGACGATTGCTACGTTGCTGGTTGGCTCTTTCTAGGATGTTTATATTTAATCTTTGGGTTTTGCATGTTGATTGCATTTATCATAGCACGTGTTTGTGGTATAAAGGTCCCTCTTAAGGATGATTTAACTTTTGTACTCTTTGTGGGTTATGTGTGTTCTGGTTTACTTTCGTGCTTCGTGTTTATAATATGTGATCAATATAACTTCCCATGGTTATCAAGATTAGCTAGACGTATTTTTCGGAATAAAGAAGCAATGCCAGTCCAGATATATCCAACACCTCTCTGGTATGTGACGAAGTTAGAAATTTATCAAAGAGTATTTCATTATAACATTATTTTTCTCCTTGAAGCATTATTGGCTACATTCATAGCCGTTTTCATGTTGGTAGTGTGATTTCATATTCTTATTTTTTTTTTCAATCATAAGGTGGGAGTGACCCCTGTGGAGGATAAGATGTAAGAGATGTGAGAAGCGAGGCTAAGATGGTTCAGACATGTTAAAGAGGAGAAGCACAGATGCCTCTGTTAGGAGGTATGAGAGGTTGACCTTGGGTATGAGAAAGTGCATAGGTAGGCCAAAGAAGTCTTGGGGAAAGGTGATTAGGCAGGACATGGCGCAGCTAAAACTTACTGTGGACACAACCCTAGGTAGTCGAGCGTTCCCCTTTGTCTTCCTTAGTTCGATAATATTAGTGTTAGTATGATATTTTTTTATCCTTAGATTTCTATTACTATCTATCACCAGAGGCGGATATAGGATTTAGATGTTACAGGTGCCATATTACTTTGAACATAGACATGATTTTAGTTATATAGTCCGAATAAAGTATATTTATAAGGTCCAAATAGAGAAAATATTTAGTTTTCCCTTGAATTATTTGTCTTTCGATTTATACAGGCATAATTATGACAACTAGACGAAATAAGGGGTTTCGTTCTAACGGGAGAGAAGATTCTTGGGAAAAGAAAATTAATCCTTTTTACTTATATATATAGTGGATGTATTTTGCAAAATGTTGGTGGACTTTTTATCCTTTAAAATAAATTTCATATTGAATAAAATTATCATTATTTTTTTTTAATAATTAGAATTTTAAGATTAACTAAAAGTATAGTTATTAAATCTTTTTTATTTGAGTAGAAAGTCCTAACTTTAAGTCCCAATAAGCTTATATAAATAATTTTCTTATTTAAACTATGTAACATAATTATAGTACCTTTTATGGTAATTTTCCTAATATTTATATTAATTCTAAGAGAATATAATATAAATTGATAATAACGATCATGAACTACCGTGATACTCCGACTAATAAATATGAAGGAATCCTTATTAACTCAAATTAAAATTAAACAAAGAAAGGAAACAGTGAAGTGTAGTTTAGGTTACTTTCGTAATTGTAGTCAAATTATTGTCTATCTGATGCAACAAGCCAAAACATCACAAAATTGTAACAACGATGGTTCGATCCCTCGCCTTAAGAATGACACTGTGACCTTCTGTGTCACAACCCGGAATTTTCACCATCGGGACCGTGATGGCACCTAACATTTCATTTGCTAGGCAAGCCAACGTTAGAGTTTTATTAAGCTAAACCTTGTTCAATTCAGTCAACAACAACAATAAATTAAGATGAAATACAGCGAATGCGGAATAATATAAAGACTTTAATATTTACAACCACCAGGATCTGGAGTCACAATCCACGAGCTGCTAAGATTTTTACAAACAGAGTCTGAAGAAGGGAAAATACACAGTTTTGAAGTAGAAAAACAGTAAAAGATAAAACTGAGAAAAGACTCCAGGGTCTGCGGACGCCAGCAGATCTACCTTGGGTCTCCTGATAGCAATCTGACAGCTAATCTCTCAATCAGCCAGAGCCGGTACCAAAATCTGCATAGAAAGTGCAGAGTACAGTATTAGTATAACCGACCCCATGTACTGGTAAGTATAGAGCCTAACTTTGACGAATTAGTGACGAGGCTAAGACAAGATACCTACAAATTAAATATGTACAATTTAACAGTATATATACAAATAACAGTAATGAAGAGCTAGACAGCTAATATCGAGAGGGGAAAACATGCTGAGGGGAATATGAGATAAAGAAATACAGTAGAATAATAACTTGAACAGTCAATATACTATGAACCAATATAAATAAGTGAACACAGCAAACAGAAAATGCATGGCATTACCCTTCGTGTTTTTACTCTCATCCTCACCATGAAATTAATAGAAACGGCACGGCATCATCCTTCGTGCATTAACTCTCATGCACGACATCACCCTTCGTGCATTATACTCACAATATGGTACGGTATCACCCTTCGTGCATTAACACTCTCAACCTCACATAAAGTCAATAGAAACGGCACGATATCACCCTTCGTGCGTTAATACTCTCCCTTACCTTAATGCAATGAACAAATATCAACACGGAGGTGAAATAACAAGTATAAGCCTTACTTTCACATTTGCTTCCACAATATCAACTTCAACCTCGAAATCAATATTCAATTAACACCAAAAGATTTGTAAGCATGATAAAAGCGATCAATTTAACAATTCTAATCTACACATGGATAACATGAACAAAGGAGACTATATTTGCAAGATACCAAACCCCACACACATGCTTTAACCCAACTACAACGCATAAGTGCTCGTCACCTCACATATACGTTGTTCCCAATAATTAAACAAGTAGAAAATAGGCAAACAATTCATATTTTCTCAATCAAGGTTAACCATGACACTTACTTCGCTCCAATGTTCCAAACTCAAAGCTCAACTACAGCTTTTCCTTTCACACAAGCCTCCGAACCGATAGAATCTAGCAAATTACCAACCAAATAATTCAATTTAAGCCTGAGTAACTACCCACGATTGTAAAGAATTCAATTTAGGCTATTTTTGAAAAAGTCAACACCCGGGCCCGCTTGGTCCAAACCCGAAATTCGGACCAAAACACGATTACACATTCACCCCCGAGCCCCGTTATGTGATTTGCTTTGGAATCCGGCCTCAATTTGAGGTCTAAATCCCCAAATTACTAAATCCCTAATTTCTACCCAAAAACCCCCAATTCCACCATGAAAACTTTAGATTTTAGGTTGAATCTTAGGAAAAAGTAGTGGAAGATTGAAAGAAATTAGTTTAAGATCACTTACCAATGATTTGGGGAAGAAAGGTTCTTTGAAAAATCACCTCTTGTGTTTCTAGGTTTGAAATTTTGAAGAATGAATCAAAAATCCCGTCTAAGTCATCTTTTGTTTAGCTGCATGTATCGCATTTGCGACCTGGGATTCGCAAATGCGAACACACAAGTGCGACATTTTCTTCGCAAATGCGAAAGGGGTCCTAGTCCTGTAGTCATCGCAAATGCGAACAAGTGTTCGCAAATGTGAACAGGAGAAGATCGCAAATGCGACCAATACTTCGCAAATGCGAAGGTCCGCGCCCCAGCCCACTTTTGGGACCAAAATACGAACCCGTTATCCAAAAAGTCAAACTTTGGTCAAATATTTCAAATTCATTAAGCCTTTAACTTCCAAATTTCGACAAAGTCCGATATCTCGTGCTAGGGACTTTCGAATTCGATTACGGGCATATGCCCAAGTCCCAAATCACAGTACGGACCTATCGGGATCATAAAACATGAATCCGGGTCCGTTTACTAAAACTATTGACCGAAGTTAACTCAAATGAAATTTTAGGGAAAAATTCATAATTTTTATAGTTTTTAACATACAAGCTTTCCAGAAATATGCCCGAACTGTGCACGCAAATCAAGAAAGGCTAAAACATAATTTTTAAGGCTTCGGATCACATAATTAGGTTTCAAAATACGAGATGACCTATCAGGTCATCACATTCTCCATCTCTAAAACAACCGTTCGTCCTCGAACGGACATAGAAAAGTACCTGAACTGTTGAATATGTGGGGATATCTACTCCGCATGTCCGAATCGGACTACCAAGTAGCTTCATCGACGGGCTGGCCTCTCCACTGCACTCGGACTGAAGGATAACTCTTTGACCTCAACTAATGAACCTGCCGGACTAGAATGGCCACCGGCTCCTCCTCATAAGTCAAATCCTTGTCCAACTGGACAGAGCTGAAATCTAACACATGGGACGAATCACTGTGATACTTCCGGAGCATGGACACATGGAACACCGGATGAACTACTGATAACCCCGGAGGCAACGCAAGCCTGTAAGCCACATCTCCCACTCTCTCGAGAATCTCAAAAGGTCCGATATACCTAGGGCTCAGCTAGCCCTTCTTTCCAAACCTCATGACACCCCTTCATGGGTGATACCCGGAGCAACACTTTCTTACCGACCATGAATGCAACATCACGAACTCTATGGTCGGCATAACTCTTCTGCCTGGACTGAGCTATGCGAAGTCGATCCTGAATTATCTTGACCTTATCCAAGTCATCCTGCACTAGATCCGTACCCAACAACCGAGCCTCTCCCGGCTCAAACCACCAAACTGGCGACCGACACCGCCTATTGTATAATGCCTCATAGGGAGCCATCTAAATGCTCGACTGGTAGCTGTTGTTATAGGCAAACTCTACAAGGGGTAAGAACTGATCCCACGATCCTCCAAAGTCTATAACACATGCGCAGAGCATATCCTCCAATATCTGAATAGTCAGACTGTCCGTCCATCTGAGGATGAAACGTTGTGCTCAACTCAACCCGCGTGCCCAACTCACGCTGTACTGCCCTCCAGAAGTGCGAGGTGAACTGCATACCTTAATCAGAAATAATAGACACGGTCACACCGTGAAGACGGACGATCTCGTGGATATAAATCTCTGCCAACCGCTCCGAAGAATAGGTAACTGCCACATGAATGAAATGCGTTGACTTAGTCAGCCTGTCTACAATGACCCAAGTGGCATAGAACTTCCTCTGAGTCTATGGGAGTCCAACAACAAAATCCATAGTGATACGCTCCCACTACCACTCAGGAATCTCTATCTTCTGAAGCAAACCACCGGGTCTCTGATGCTCATACTTCACTTGCTGATAATTTAGGCACTGAGCTACATAAGCAACTATATCCTTCTACATCCTGCTCCACTAATAATGCTGTCGCAAGTCCTGATACATCTTTGCGGTGCCCGGATGAATAGAATACCGGGAACTGTGGGCCTCCTCAAGAATCAACTCACGAAGTCCATCCACATTAGGCACACAAACACGACCCTGCATCCTCACAACTCCGTCATCTCCAACACCTTCTTGGTACCAACGTGCCGCACTTTGTCCTTAAGGACCAACCAATGAGGGTCGTCATACTGTCGATCTTTGATGCTCTCAAATAAAGAAGACCGAGCGACTCTGCAAGCTAGAACACGATTAGGCTCTGAAATATCCAACCTCACAAACTGGTTGGCCAAAGTCTGAACATCTGATGCAAGCGGCCTCTCACCGACCGAAATGAACGCAAGGCTGCCCATATTCACTGCCTTTCTACTCAATGCGCCAGCCACTACATTGGCCTTCCCGGGATGATACAAGATGGTGATATCATAGTCTTTTAATAGCTCCAACCACATTCTCTGCCTCAAATTGAGATCCTTTTGCTTGAACAAATACAGAAGGCTCTGATGATCAGTGAAAACTTCACACGACACGCCATAAAGATAGTGCCTCCAAATCTTCAGTGCATGAACAATTGCTGCCAACTCTAAGTCATGGACATGGTAATTCTTCTCATGAACCTTCAACTGCCGTGACGCATATGCGATCACCCTGCCCTCCTGCATCAATACCGCACCGAGCCCAACACGGGATGCATCACAATATACCATGTAAGATTTCGAACCTATGGGCAACACCAACACCGATGTTGTAGTCAAAGCAGTCTGGAGCTTCTGAAAGCTCGCCTCACACTCGTCTGACCATCTGAACTGGGCACCCTTCTGGGTTAACCTGGTCAACAGGGATTTTATAGATGAGAACCTCTCCACAAATCGATGGTTATAGCCCGCCATACCCAAGAAACTTCTGATCTCCGTGGCTGAAGTGGGTCTAGGCCAGTTCTTAACTGCCTCAATCTTCTTAGGATATACATTAATGCCCTCTGCTGAAACAACGTGCCCCAAGAAAGCGACTGAATCCAACCAAAACTCATACTATGAAAACTTGGCATATAACTGGCTGTCTCTCAAAGTCTGAAGCATAACCCTAAGATGCTTCTCATGCTCTTCTCGACTGCGAGAGTAGATTAAGATATCGTCAATAAACACAATCACAAAGGAGTCCAAATAAGGCTTGAACACTCGGTTAATCAAATCCATGAATGCTGCTGAGGCATTTGTCAACCCAAAGGACATCACTAGAAACTCATAATGCCCGTACCAAGTCTAAAAAGCTGTCTTAGGGACATCGGATGCCCTAATCCTCAACTGATGATAACCAGACCTCAAATCAATCTTTGAAAACACCTTGGCACCCTGAAGCTGATCAAATAAATCATCAATCATCGGCAATGGATACTTGTTCTTGATGGTGACTTTATTCATCTGCCGATAATCTATGCACATCCTCATCGATCTATCATTCTTCTTCACAAATAACACAGGCGCACCCCAGGACGGGACACTAGGTCTAATGAAGCCATTATCAAGCAAATCTTGCAATTGTTCCTTCAATTCTTTCAACTCTGGCGGGGCCATACGGTATGGCAGAATGGAAATGGGATGAGTACATAGAGCTAAATCAATACAGAAATCAATATTCCTGTCGGGTGGCATCCCTGACAGGTACAAGAAATACCTCTGGAAACTCACGAACAACTGGCACGAAATCCATGGAAGGAACCTTTGAACTAGAATCACAAACATAAGCCAGATAAGCTAAACACCCCTTCTCGACCATATGCCGAGCCTTCATATAAGAGATAACCCTGCTGGTAGAATGGACATGAGTCCCTCTCTACTCTAATAGAGATAACCCCTGCAAGGCTAAGGTTACCGTCTTGGCGTGACAGTCAAATATAGCGTGATAAGGTGACAGCCAATCCATACCCAGTATAATATCAAAATCAACTATATCGAGAAGTAGAAGATATACACTAGTCTCAAGACTCCCAATAGTGACCACACACAAATGATAAACACAGTCTACAACAATAGCATCCCCCACAGGTGTGGACACATATACAGGGGCACTAAAAGAATCAAGAGGCACAACCAAATATGAAGCAAAATAAGATGACACATAGGAGTAAGTAGATCCCGGATAAAACAGAACTGAAGCATCTCTACTGCAAACTGAAATAGTACCTGTAATAACGGCATCAGATGACTCAGCCTCAGGCCTGACTAGAAAAGCATAGCATCGGGGCTGGGCCCTACCACTCTGAACTACATCTCTAGGACGGTCCCTGGCTGGCTGGTCTCCACCTCTAGCGGCCTGACCTCCACCTCTAATAGTCGGACCACCACCTCTTGCTGCCTGACCCCTACCTCTAGCTGGCTGAGCGGGCGGTGCAGCACTCAGTGCTGGGACCATGGTACGAGAACCCTGATGCTGTGAACTGCTAGATGTACAAGGGCGAAATCTAGCAATGTGCCTCGGATCATCATAAGTATAACAAAACCTCGGTTGCTGTGATTGATGGCCGTGATACTGACCCCTGTCGACCTAGGTAACCACCCTGAAAACTCTGGAGCGGAGGTGCACTGATAGGAGCTGGTGGTGCACTGTAGGATAGCTGATCAACATAAGGCATATAAGAGCTACGAGCACCTGGAGCACCGTGGGATGCCTGGAGTGCTGAATGAAACGGCTTGGGAGGATGGCCTCTACCAAAAGTACCCCTGCCTCCAGATGAGGCACCGCTGAACCCTCCGGAATGACGAGGTCTCTTGTCAGATCCTTGACTTCCTTGAGCAAGAACCACTTCGACTCGCCTGGCGACATTGGTCGCCTCCTGAAAAGAAATCTCACTCCCAGTCTCCTTAGCCATCTGCAATCTGATAGGCTGAGAAAGTCCCTCAATAAACCTCCTCACCCTCTCTCTCTTAGTAGGAAGTAGAAGAAGAGCATGATGGGCCAAATCTACAAAATGGGTCTCATACTGAGTAACAGTCATACTGCCCTGCTGAAGATGCTCGAACTGACAGCGATGCTCCTCTCTCAATGTAATAGGGAAAAACTTCTCCAGGAAGAGCTGAGAGAACTGGACCCAAGTAAGAGCAGGCAACCCCGCTGGTCTGGTCAACAAATAATCTCTCCACCATTTCTTGGCAGAACCAGTCATCTGAAATGCAGCAAAATTGACCCCATTGGTCTCCACTATACCCATGTTCAGTAGAACCTCATGACAGCTGTCAAGATACTCCTTGGGGTCTTCTAAAGATGCACCACTGAAGTGAACTGGAAAGATCTTGATGAACTTGTCCAATCAACACAAAGCCTCAGAAGACATAGCAGGCTACTCACCGGCATGTGCCGCAACAATCGGCTGAACTACTCTAACTGGCTGAGCTGCTGGAGTCTGATACTGGGGAGCCATCTGCTCCAGAGTGTGAGTAGCAGGAGTCTGTGCTCCTCCGCCAGCCTGAGAGAGGGCTGGTGCCATGGAAAATAGGCCAGTCTGGGCCACACTCTCCATAAGGCCCACCAAACGGACCAAATCGTCCTGAAGTACTGGGGTGGCAATGAAACCCTCCGGAACCTGAGCTTGCCCGACAGGAACAATCTGGGCTGGAGCCTCCTCCCCAAACTCTACTTGAGGCTCCACTATTGGGGCTGCTTCTGGGGCTCTAGGCTGAGCCTTACCCCTACCTCGGCCTCTGACACGGCCTCGGCCTCAACCTCTATCCCTCGTAGGAGCTGCCACTGGAGGCTCTGGCTACTGCTCAGCTGAAGAAGCGGTACATGTTCTTGCCATCTACGAGAGAATAATAGCAGAAGAGTCCAATAAGTATTAAGAAAACAAAATAGCACGACAGAGAAGAATAAAAGTGAAATTTGTTCCTAAACTTTATAACTTCTGGGAGATAAGTACGGACTTCTCCGTACCGATCCCCCAGACTCTACTAAGCTCGCTCGTGAGTCATGATACCTAGGCAACCTAGTACTCTGCTACCAACATGTCACGACCCGAAATTCCCACCGTCGGGACCGTGATTGCGCCTAACATTCCACTTGCTAGGCAAGCCAACGTTAGAGTTTTATTAAGCTAAACCTTGTTCAATTCAGTCAACAACAACAATATATTAAGATGAAATACAGTGAATGCGGAATAATATAAAGACTTCAACATTTACAACCACCCGGATCTGAAGTCACAATCCACGAGCTACTAAGATTTCTACAAACATAGTCTAAAGAAGGGAAAATACACTATTTTGAAGTAGAAAACAGTAAAAGATAAAACTGAGAAGAGACTCCAGGGTCTGCGGACGCTAGCAGATCTACCTTGGGTCTTCTGATAGCAATCCGACAGCTAATCTCTCAATCAGCCAGAGCCGATACAAAAATCTGTAGAGAAAGTGCAGAGTGCAGTATCAGTATAACCGACCCCATGTACTGGTAAGTGTCGAGCCTAACCTCGATGAAATAGTAACGAGGCTAAGACAAGACACCTACAAATCAAACCTGTACAATTTAACAATATATATATATAAAAATAGCATTAATGAAGAGCTAGACAGGTAATATCAGGAAGGGAAATATGTTGAGGGGAATACGAGATAAAGAAATATAGTGGAATAATAACTTGAATAGTCAATATACTATGAACCAATATAAACAAGTGAACACAGTAAAGGAAAAATGCATGGCATCACCTTTCGTGCTTTTACTCTCATCCTCACCGTGAAATTAATAGAAACGACACGGCATAACCCTTCGTGCATTAACTCTCATAACATGGCACGGCATCACCCTTCGTGCATTACACTCACAATATAGCACGACATCACCCTTCGTGCATTAACACTCTCAACCTCAGATAAAGTCAGTAGAAACGACACGACATCACCCTTCGTGCATTAACACTCTCCCTTACCATAATGCAATGAATAAATATCAACAGGGAGGTGAAATAACAAGTATAAGCCTTACTTTCATATTTTGTTCCACAATGTCAACCTCAACCTCGAAATCAATAGTCAATTAACTCCAAAATATTCGTAAGCATGATAAAAGCGATCGATTTAACAATACTAGTCTAAACATGGATAACATGAACAAAGGAGACTATATTTGCAAGATACCAAACCCCACCCGTATGTTTTAACCCAACTACAACGCATAAGTACTCGTCACCTCATATATATGTTGTTCCCAATAATTAAACAAGTAGCAAATAGGCAAACAATTCATATTCCCTCAATCAAGGTTAGCCACGACACTTACCTCGCTCCAATGTCCCAAACTCAAAGCTCAACCATATCTTTTCTTTTCACATAAGCCTCCGAACCGATAGAATCTAGCAGATTACCAACCAAACAAATCAATTTAAGTCTTAGGAACAACCCACGATTGTAAAGAATTCAATTTAGGCCATTTTTGATAAAGTCAACACTCGTGCCCGCTTGGTCCAAACCCAAAATTCGGACCAAAACCCGATTACCCATTCACCCCCGAACCCCGTTATGTGATTTGTTTTGGAATTCGACCCCAATTTGAGGTCTAAATCCCCAAATTACTAAATCTCTAATTTCTACCCAAAAACCCCCAATTTCACCATGAAAACTTTAGATTTTAGGTTGAATCTTAGGAAAAAGTAGTGGAAGATTGAAAGAAATTAGTTAAAGATCACTTACCAATGATTTGGGGAAGAAAAGTTCTTTAGAAAATCGCCTCTTGTGTTTCTAGGTTTGAAAATTTGAAGAATGAATCAAAAATCCCGTCTAAGTCATCTTTTGTTCAGCTGCAGGTATCGCATTTGCGACCTGGGGTTCGCAAATGCGAACCCCCAAGTGCGACATTTTCTTCGCAAATGCGAAAGGGGTCCTAGGCCTGCAATCATCGTAAATGCGAACAAGTGTTCGCAAATGCAAACAGGAGAGGATCGCAAATGCGACCAATACTTCGCAAATGCGAAGTTCCACCCCCAACCCACTGCTCGCAAATGCGATGGTTTCTTCGCAAATGGGAGGCTCGCATTTGTGAGATCTGCATGTCTAATGCACACCAGCCATGATTTCTAAGTTCAATTCACTCTGTAACCTATCCGAAACTCACCCGAGCCCTCAGGGCTACAAACCAACTATGCACACAAGTCTAAAAATATCATACGGACTTGCTCGCACGATCAAATCGCCAAAATAACACCTAGAATTACGAATTGAACACCAAATCAAATAATATTTTCAAGAAAACTTTGAAACTCCTATTTTCACAATCGGACGTCCGAATCACGTCAAACCAACTCCGTTTTTCATCAAATTTCACAGACAAGTTATAAATATTGTATTGGACCTATACCGGGTCCCGGGACCAAAATACAGATCCCTTATCCAAAAAGTCAAACTTTGGTCAAACATTTCAAATTCATTAAGCCTTTAACTTCCAAATTTTGGCAAAGTCCGATATCTCGGGATAGGGACTTCCGAATTCGATTTCGGGCATACGCCCAAGTCCCAAATCACAATACGGACCCACAGTGATCGTCAAAACACAAATCCGGGTCCTTTTACTAAAAATATTGACCGAAATTAATTCAAATAAAGTTTTAGGCAAAAATTCATAATTTTCACAGTTTTTAACATAAAAACTTTCCGAAAATACGTCCAGACTGCGCACGCAAATCGAGAAAGACTACAACATAATTTTTAAGTCTTCGAATCACAGAATTAGGTTTCAAAACATGAGATGACCTATCGGGTCATCACATTCTGCCACGGGCACCTTAGTGACTTTTGTTACTCCGAGTGGCAACCGTTTTATTTAGCTGATTTCAGGCATATAAATACATATATACATATAATTTCTACCGAGGCTTGCGGGTGATGTACCACGCCCTCGGGCCTTAATAGATCCGCCCCTGCTTTAAGCTGAAAATATATCGAAAACAATCTCTCTGCTCTCTTAGGGGGAATCCACTAAGTTGTTATTGTTGATAATTGGTATACAAGTATTTTGTTGTTTTGTTTCAAGTCTGTTATTCTTATTTTCAACTATAATATAGTGTTTTTTTCTTCATGACATTGTCTAGTGCAATGTGCTTAATTCTTGATCGCCGGCAAATAGTTGAGAATTTCATGGTTTAAACTGAAATGCCGTCCAATAAGGATAGCTTGTTTTTTGTTATTCATAAAAGAACTTTAAGAGATGCGAATTACATTAATTTACTTATATCTTAAGGTGAAATGGTTAATGTATGAACTTAATCAAATATACCAGAAAGCAGGTGTGCAAGCCAATGAGTTTAATCTTGAAGCAAATATTTGAATATGTTAAAAAACTAGTATGTAATTACTGACATGTATACAAGATATGCAGATTGCTTTTATAGAATAAATTTTAACAGATTACATATACCATCAGTTGCAAATTATATGATGCAAATGTACGTCACTCTATTTTCCGACAAAGAAAAAATAATTGTTATTGAAATAACACTCTAGCTATCATATTGAATGCTAGTAATTTAAATAGCATTTAATTGATTAAAGCATCATAATAGTACTACATAAAAATCCACTTGCCGAAAATGAAAAAGAGCACACCAAAAATACTAATACTATTACACAATTTAAAACAGCAATGAAAACAACAATGAGAGCAACCGGCCACTAGGGTAAAGGATAAAAACTTTGGAAAATTTCCAATACCCTTTTAGTTAACAATATATGCTAGTACATTGTTAAGATGCTAGTTCTTCAATTTTTCTAAGCAGGTCAGAAAGGCTCTCATCGTTATCAACACTGCACTCCAAATATGCAAGTGCCTTGATCTGGCAAGCAAGTGCATATCCCTGTCACATAAAACAAACACGTTAACTAATAATTTTCACAAAAAATCAATCTTGAAAGATTAAATAAAATAATTGAACCAAAAGAGTTTTACCCGATCCCTACTAACAAAATACAAGTTTTGCTGGTTATTTAGCCTGTCATTCCATGTACCTGTGCACGGACATAACTTTTTTAAAGTCAAAAGAACACAATTTTTACATTTCAAAGCAATTTATTTTAAGATCATGCTTTTAATATTATATCAATTTTACCGAGCTCTCTCCCAACCAAAATAATAGGAACTTCTGGAGCATGATTTCTCAAAAATTGTGTCCACTGCAAAAGACAAAAAAAAACATTATTAACCCTACAACCCACTTGAGATCAGTTATATAAGAAAGAGAATATTTAATATTACTTACAGTTGGGTTCACTCTGTTAAAGCTATTCTCATCAACCAGAGAGAAATATAAAATGACAAAGTCAGCGGGAGGAAATTTCCAAATTCCTGCGGCAATTGATATTTCCTTTCATTTCAATCATATTGAAATTCACCTCCCTTGTGTCACCTTCTCTTCTTACATTAATGCTCCACATATCAAATGCTTTGGTAATATTTGGGGTCTGCAAGTTGAAAAACAAAGTGTTACAAATAATTATGATATAATAATTTTTTGACTAGATAAAAAAATATCACTTCCTTTGTTTCAAAACATTTGTCTGAGTTTGACTAAATACAAACTTTAATAAAGAAGAAAAGATTTTCGATATATATATGTGATCTTAAATAAGTACTACCATTATACAACTCACAGCAGTGACCTTATCTTTGGATTGGCGAAATGTTCTTTTTGCAAAACAAGCAAAAGCTAAGAGTAATGGAATTATTGAGAAATTGAACTCAAGGACCTTTCCCTTGCAACCGTCCTTTGCACATGCAGCCCTGGCCACCAACTCACAAAATCTAAGGAGAACTTGCAAAATACCAGCAGCAACTCTAATCTTGTCCACTGTTGACAAAAGTTTAACAGTTACCCAAATGTCTCTGCAACAGTTGCACTGTGTAACATAGCCACACCAACGGTTGCCAGAGTCCCTTTCCCTCCTGCCTTGCATTGGTAAATTGTTCCTCACATTCAGGTGAATGTCAAGTGCGAGACAAATCATAGCCCCAGCAGAAGTTGCCAAAGTTACAGCAGCATGCATGTATTAACATAACTTTGTTGGTATGTGGAAACTGAGAGCGCATTCTCACAAAGGCCTCTGCGCCTACAGTTAACACAAACAAGACCTCTGAACTAACATTTGCCCACTTGATTTTCAGAAGAACTGCTGCATGAAGTAAAACATAATAAGCAATCGGAACAAGTGTAAGAAGAGATAATAACCAAAGAGTGTTTTGATCAGATTGGTGTTGCGGTTGCATTTCAGTTTTTACCAAGCAGCTATAAATGAGAGAACACATTTTTTCCAATAAGAAAGCAAGAGATAAGTGTGAGTAATGAAATATTTGTAAACAGACCACTCTTTGTTATATAGAAATATACAGAACAGTACATACAATCTTAATTTCCTAATGAGGAAAAACTATAAAGCTGAACATACCTCTGCAGTTCTGCTACTAACCATAGAGATCGACTTCCTTGTTTGTGTATTTGACCATACTTTATTTATTTTTAGACCCTCTCCCTAATTTGTCCTATTCCAATTTCCAACCCCTCATCTCCTTTCCTATATCTTTTTATTGTTTTTTTTTCCTTGACAGATTCAAAACAATGAAGATTAGGGTTTTGAATTTGAATATAGTAGAAACTAAAATTATGGTAGTAACATTAAAAGCAGAAAAAAAAGGAGAAATGCAGCAAACTTTCATCAAAAGGGAAATCTTATTTATTTTTTTATGATGTAGGGATTTTTTTTGGCAGACATTCTTTCAGAAAATTTAAATTTTTACTAGAAATGGTAGAGCAGATTCTATTGATAGATGAAGCAAAGTTTTAGAGTTTCATCAAATTGAAAAGAATAAAAATACAGGGTGTAAATCAATTTTAATTTTAACAATAATTTTAGAGAGGAAACAAGTTTAAGGGCTGGCTATGATTGCACATATTACTATATTACTTTACTACACTAATTTATAGAAGAAGTAAGGTTGAAGGAATATCTTTACCCCAGGATTAGTTCATTATTTACTACAGTTACCATCATATAAAAGCAACGTTTGAGCCATTTTGCAAAGGAAAATAATCAACTCTCCTTTGTTTCAACATTTGTTTACGTGTCTCTAACAGGAAAAGCCACGTGGTTTTATGATCGGACTCACCACAAATATAGTACCTTGAGAGAAGCCACGTTTGAAATAAATAAATAAGCCACGTTTCTTTGTACCATTGTTTTGAATATTATCTTTGCTTAAATCAAGCACATTGCATTAGACATTGGCATTGTTTTGAACATTGCGAAAATAATATTTATTATTGGAAAAAAAAATAATAGACATTAAAATTGGAGGTAGACTTTAATTTTAA
This sequence comes from Nicotiana tabacum, assembly GCF_000715075.1. Taxonomy (NCBI): domain Eukaryota; kingdom Viridiplantae; phylum Streptophyta; class Magnoliopsida; order Solanales; family Solanaceae; genus Nicotiana; species Nicotiana tabacum. The sequence continues at coordinate 137,722,485 of NC_134102.1, forward strand.
AAGCAAAATTCGAGTATCAAAATGACTTTTACCCTATGTTACAATGGAAAGGAAGAGAAATTTAATCAAAAATTTCTTTAGCTGGATAGTAACAAATTCTTTAAGTTAATGAATTTGTAAAGGAACATAAACAACAAATGTGAATAACTATATATATATATATATATCTTGCTCAATTTAGCATAAAGTAGTACTGCTACTGCCTGAAAAAACAAAGTCTGATAATAACAGAGACCCAAAAACGAAAACAATTCAGTTTCCCTTTTCTTCTCTAAAACAACTCTCATCTCCTTTTATATATGTTTTGTTTTGTCCTTGAAAATGCTACATTGCATTTAATGTAAAGATGGCTCAAGAGTCAAGAAATGATGTTAAGTCAACATATATTATTATAAATGGAAAAGAAGCAGTTTTCTTATAAAAGTAGACTTCAGTAATCAATCGATTCTGAACATGAAAAATTTGTCCGACTTTTGCAAATTGTAACGAAGATATCAAGAGGAGTTTGCTGGGTTTTCTTTTTGCGAAATTAATGAGCCATTTTCTCCAACTGTTATACGGTTAAAAGTGATCCTCGATCATAAAGATCGATCGAGGATGGCATCTCAGTCAAGTGGTATCTTCATTGAGAACCCGAACGAATTCCGAGATGGGGGCATCGAGCTCGGGCGTCCGAATTGACCAAGGTAACATCGACCGATACAGGTCCCGAACATCGATGCCCGAAAGTGATCACCAAGCTCGAAGCCAAGGCCGAGGTTCCGATCCGACACCGAGTTCGAGTCGGTATCTAGCTCACAGACAAAAAGCTGTTACAACCGCACCAAAGGAGAGAATCTTGGCGGGAATTAAGGAGGAGACATACCATCATGGGTCCTCCACTAGAAATATTATTCCACTATGTTGCTATAGATAAAGTAGTGATCCTTGGCTATAAAAGGCAAGATAGATTGTAATAGAAGACATCCTCCCTGGGATTAAGAATTCATTGTGTTTATCTTTCTAAAGCTCACCAAGTATCTTTGTTCATCATTTTCTATTTTGCATCATAAATACGTGTATTGTTATCTTCAGATCAAAGGAATCTACTTACCCTTAGAACCATACATAAATTCAACGTTATCCGATTTTTCGGGTAAACAGTTTGGCGCCCACCGTGGGGCTAAGGATAACAAGTGATTATTTGATACAAATATACAGTACACTCCAGCTTACAACTTCATACCAGCAATGGCTCTGCCAATCGACCTCGAAGCCGGCCTTCAGGATGAAACCAACAACTTGGTGCCCGTGGCCGAAAGGCTACCCAACAACGGCAACGAGGCTCGAATCGAGGAACCCGAAATTCGAGCCGAAGTACCAGTAGATATCAATTCACGAATAGCTCTAGAAGCGAATCAGCGTTCCGAGCAGGAAAGAAGCGTTCAGGGTGGCGCTCGACCCATAGCCCGAGACACCCACAGCACGAGGGAAATCGGGGTCAGCTTGCGTATGATTTTCGAAATGCTACAAGCCCAACAAGTAGCGATAGCTCAGTTGCATAGCCAAACTTATATACAAAGTAATCCAAACTCCAATCCACTTCTTCGAGAAGTAAACCCCAGAACGGAGTCCGACACAGTGAAATCGAACGAGCGAGAATCAGGAACCGCTCCTGAAATTGTTAAACTGCTCGAGGAACTCACAAAACGAGTCGAAGCCAACGACAAAAAATTCGAAACATATGATGCTAGGATCGATCAGATCCCGGGGGCTCCGCCCATGATGAAAGGGCTGGATTTGAAGAAATTCATACAAAAGCCTTTTCCATCGAGCGCGGCCCCGAAATCGATCCCAAAAAAGTTTTGTATGCCCGTAATTCCCAAATATAATAGTACGACCGATCCTAACGAACATCTCACCTCCTATACATGTGCCATCAAAGGCAACGATTTGGAAGACGATGAGATCGAGTCCGTATTATTGAAAAGTTCGGAGAGACCCTCGAAAAAGGAGCAATGATCTGGTATCACAACTTGCCACCAAATTCTATCGATTCTTTTGCCATGTTAGCAGATTCGTTCGTAAAAGCACATGCTGGTGCCATAAAGGTCGCAACGAGGAAATCGGATCTATTCAAAGAAAACAAAGGGGTGACGAAATACTGAGGGAATTCGTATCCCGGTTTCAAATGGAACGCATGGATTTGCCACCAGTCACAAACGACTGGGCCGTACAAGCTTTCACCCAAGGGTTGAACGGACTGAGTTCGACAACATCACATCGGCTGAAACAAAGCTTGATCGAATACCCTGCAATAACTTGGGCGGATATACACAATCGGTATCAATCGAAAATCAGGGTCGAAGATGATCAATTGGGATTTCCGTATGAACCCACGCGTCAGAATCGCGCAACCACTAAAATTCTGAAGGAAACCAATAGAGAACAAAGGTCAAACAGAGACCGATACCAGCCGTACGTCACAGATCGGGTGAACCACGGTTCGGCACATGAGACAGTTAGGAATAACCGCAGGTATGATCGGGGGCAAAATTCTCGGGGACTTATGAGCAAGAGAGGCTTTGATAAATATGCCGATCCTATAGAAGTTCCTCGATTATCGGAATATAACTTCAACATCGATGCATCCGCCATCGTATCGGCTATCGAACGCATCAAAGATACCAGATGGCCTCGACCCATGCAGACCGATCCGGCCCAAAGGAATCCCAATCAAATATGCGAGTATCATGGCACCCATGGTCACAAAACGGAAGAATGCAGACAATTAAGAGAGGAAGTAGCCCGCTTGTTTAACAAAGGGCACCTTAGGGAATTTTTGAGTGATAGGGCGAAGAACCATTTTAAAAACAAGGACTTCGGCAAGCAAAACGAAGAAGAAGAAGAACCACAGCACATCATTCACATGATCATCGGCGGCGTCGATACCCCTCAGGGACCTATGCTCAAACGCACTAAAATGTCGATTGTGAGGGAAAAGCGATCTCGAATTCAAGATTACACTCCCTCAGGGACTTTATCGTTCAATGATGAAGATGCAGAGGGAATCATCCAACCCCATAACGATGCACTGGTAATATCCGTACTCATGAATAAAATTAAAATTAAGCGTGTGTTAATTGATCCAGGTAGCTCGGCCAATATCATCAGATCGAAGGTCGTAAAACAGCTCGGCCTACAAAACCGGGTCGTATCCGCAACTTTGGTTTTAAACGGATTCAATATGGCATGCGAAACCACCAAAGGCGAGATAACCGTACCGATAAACGTTGCCGGAACAATTCAGGAAACAAAGTTTCAGGTGATCGAAGACGATATGAGATATAACGCCCTTTTTGGAAGGCCGTGGATCCACAACATGAGAGCTGTACCTTCGACCCTACACCAGGTCCTCAAATTCCCAACACCGACAGGTGTCAAAATAGTGTACGGAGAACAACCAGCCGCAAAGGAAATGTTCTCCATCGAGGAAGCAAAACCAACATCGTCGTCTTCGCCGATGAATGGATCGGGTTCAAAAGGAGGCACAGTCAAAGACCGGAACGCCAAATAGCAACCAAAGACATCGGCCTCGACCCAGCCAGATAAGCAGAGCATCGAAGAAGATTATGATCAGTGGATCCCTCGATCCTCCGTGACCCCCGATGACTCCAATGCCACCAAATCAACTATTGGGGAATTGGAGCAAATCATTTTGATCGAACACTGGCCTGAATGAAAGGTATACCAGGGAAGGGGTTTGAGCTCCGAACTCAGGAAGCAAATCATCCAATTTCTTATCGATAACATCGATTGCTTTGCTTGGTCCCATTTAGATATAACAGGAATCCCGCCGGACATAACGACACATCGACTAAGTGTGTCCCCTAGATTCAGACCGGTGAAGCAAAAAAGAAGACCCCAATCGGAGGTGAAGCACGCATTCATAAAAGATGAGGTAACTAAACTGCTCAAAATAGGATCCATTAGAGAGGTAAAATACCCCGAATGGTTGTCCAATGTGGTCGTAGTGCCTAAAAAGGGAAACAAACTTAGAATGTGTATAGACTACAAGGACTTGAACAAAGCATGCCCCAAAGATTCTTATCCACTGCCCAACATCGATCACTTGATCGATGCCACGGCCGGCCACGAGATCCTTACTTTTCTCGATGCCTATTCCGGGTATAATCAAATCCAGATAAACCCGGAAGACCAGGAAAAGACTTCTTTTGTGACCAGATATGGAACATATTGTTATAACGTAATGCCCTTCGGGCTAAAAAATACAGATAGCCCCCTCGGCAAGGTTTTTTGAGGCAACCATCGATCGTGTTGCGCTTTTAAAACAGTATCCGAGGCTTTCGACCCTTAGCCCGAACGGCCTCGAATACTGGGGGGGCACCAGGCCCTCAAATACATCGAGTTCAGATGCAACAAAGTCTTCTCACAACAATAGAGGAAAAATTATAAGAGCCAAAATGGTCAAAATGAACCATGCTCATATAGATTGCCCCAAAACATATGTACAATGACTTGAGATTTATTATGCAACCAGCCTACGGGCATATCGAGTTATCTCGAGATCGAAATAAACACTCGAATATTAAGCCTACGGGCTACTTCTATATCGAGTTCGAAATACTCAGTCGACCGTTGAGCCTATGGGCTACTTCAACATTGAGTTCGAAATAATCACTCGAATATTAAGCCTACGGGCTTCCACATTGTCTCGAGTTCGAAATAATCACTCGAATATTAAGCCTACGGGCTACCACATTATCTCGAGTTCGAAATAAACACTCGAATATTAAGCCCACGGGCTACTTCTATATCGAGTTCGAAATACTCAGTCGACCGTTGAGCCTACGGGCTATTTCAACATCGAGTTCGAAATAATCACTCGAATATTAAGCCTACGGGCTTCCACATTATCTCGAGTTCGAAATAATCACTAGAATATTAAGCCTACGGGCTACCACATTATCTCGAGTTTGAAATAAACACTCGAATATTAAGCCCACGGGCTACTTCTATATCGAGTTCGAAATACTCAGTCAACCGTTGAGCCTACGGGCTACTTCAACATCGAGTTCAAAATAATCACTCGAATATTAAGCCTACGGGCTTCCACATTATCTCGAGTTCGAAATAATCACTCGAATATTAAACCTACGGGCTACCACATTATCTCGAGTTCGAAATAAACACTCGAATATTAAGCCCACGGGCTACTTCTATATCGAGTTTGAAATAAACACTCAAATGTTAAAGCCTACGGGCTGCCGAGTTCGAACAAGGACCCAATCGAGTTTGAAACATTGAAAAAGCTACATTTACTCAGAGTTTACGCTAACCACCACATTATCATCAACTCACCAAGCAAAACGTCACTCCAAATCTGATCGATCAAAATCGACCTTATTATATATATATATATATATACAAAATTGCCTACGTAATTAATTTACAGATATGGAGAATTAAACTCTAAGCTTCTGGGTCGGGGTCTTCCCCACCCTCGGACCCGCTTTTGCTACCATCATCGTTATCATCGTCATCATCATCAGAAGCCAAGGCTTCAGCTTTCGCTTCCGAGAAGAAAAAGTCACAAAGGAAGGTGAAAGAGGGGACAACACCAAAACTCTGGTATAAGCGGCACTAAAGCAACGAAGTAGAGAAAATAATCAAAGGGAATTTGGGAAAAGAGGAAGCACAAAGGTGGAAAACATTATATGGGAAAACTATTTATAAGGCATGGCGATTCGTTTCTAGCGGTGGCCGACCACCGACTGACACACATTAAATGCCTCGATAAAACCAAATCGATGGGACAGCTATCACGCACGTCATAGTCAAAGTTGATAGAAATGTCATCATTGATTTGGTCGAACCTTAGGGAAATCACATCGTTTCTCGTCATCTCCTTTCCAAGAAACGAGGGGGCTATCTGTATACGGTTAAAACCGATCCTCGATCATGAAGATCAATCGAGGATGGCATCTCAGTCAAGGGGTGTCTTCATGGAGAACCCGAACGAATTCCGAGATGGGGGCGTCGAGCTCGGGGCGTCCGAATCGACCGATACAGATCCCGAACATCGATGCCCGAAAGTGATCACCAAGCTCGAAGCCAAGGCCGAGGTTCCGATCCGACACCGAGCTCGAGTCGCTATCGAGCTCACAGACAAAAAGCTGTTACAACCGCACCAAAGGAGAGAATCTTGGCGGGAATTAAGGAGGAGACACACCATCATGGGTCCTCCACTAGTAATATTATTCCATTATGTTGCTATAGATAAAGTAGTGATCCTTGACTATAAAAGGCAAGATAGATTGTAATAGAAGACATCCTCCCTGGGATTAAGAATTCATTGTGTTTATCTTTCTAAAGCTCACTAAGTATCTTTGTTCATCATTTTCTATTTTGCATCATAAATACATGTATTGTTATCTTCAGATCAAAGGAATTTACTTACCCTTAGAACCATACATAAATTCAACGTTATCCGATTTTTCGGGTAAACAAACTGTTTTTTATTACTTTTCTATACTTAACCTTTGGAACTCTAAAAGTTAGGTTTTAATTTTCTCAAAGCATTTATGCCTTTTGTTTTCCCTTTTTAGCTCCCAAAGAACAGTTATGGAATAACTACTTAGTTAAACTGGTGTGGGATGGCCAATGTTTGAACCGCTAATTGAAAAATAGTAGTGTTTGTAAAGTCATTAAAAAATAATTACCATTTAATGCGAAAATAAAATTTAGATAAAAATAACCTTAGCTGGAACAAGGTAAAAGTTTAGTATAATATACTGGATTATGGAACTTCTACGTATAAAACTTGGGTGAAGTACACAAACAGTCATTCTTAGGACCCCTATTTAAGGATAGGTCAATACTTATTTTGTCCTGAAAATTTGGACTAAAAATCTTAATTTCAGGACAAATCAAGATATTTTTTGTATTTAAAAATTAAACTAAAAAATTAAAATTCAGGATATATTGGCTAATATCTAAATAACAACCCTTTAGAGTGGCTACCTAATTTCATTTTTATATAAAATTTCAACATATTATGAAATTCCAGCACATTATGTTGAAATTTCATATGTAAAAAATTCAAACTCCAGCATTATATGCTGGATTTATTCCAGATTTTAAATAAGAATATTTTTATTTGGATTTTATTTTTGCTTGATAAAGTGACAAAATTTTGATTAATTTTGAAACGATAGCTAATTTTCAATTAACAGTTGTAAATTAGGCTATTTCTAAACTTTGCCCTAATTACTTAGGAGAAAGAATAAAGAACTAAGGCCTTGTTTGTTAGACCCAATTGTGTCTAGCCCATTAGTGGGTTTTAGCACTGTTCGATATCCTATTAAAACCAAACCTTATCGTTATAGGAGTTTTATAGCTCTACTTATAAAAACCAAACTAATTATCCTTGTCTACTCATTTATCTTTGAGATTTTTACCTACCTATACTACATATGAAACTTATTTATCCTCTCTAATTAAGGTTTAACTTAATTACATGGGCATATACAACTTATCAATTATATACAAATTAGTATTAATGAGTATCCATTTATATGACGAATTAATGAATATCTCTATCACGACCCAAAAATCACTAGTCGTGATGATACCTAACTCGACCCGCTAGGTAAGTCAACTAACTCAATACAATCCAAATGAAATTATAGGAAAATAGTGAAGAATTATCTAGACATTTACAATTTAACCCAAGAACTGGTAGTACGAATCATGAGCTTCTAAGACTTGGAATTTACAAAGATGATACAAATAATTATACGATCTATTTGAAAGTTACATAAACAGATTAATAAAATCTAAAGCTACCAAGGACAAGTGGCAGCTATATCCGGAATGCACGAACATCTTCAGGGTCAGCTCCCGACATCACCAGCAGCTCCGCTCCAAAAATCTGCACGTAAGGTGCAGAAGTGTAGTATGAGTACAACCGACCCCATGTACCCAGTAAGTATTTTGTCTAACCTCGTCGAAGTAGTAACAAGGCTTTTTAGTTAAAAGATGTTCACTGATAAAATCTGTACTGTAAACTAGCAATAGAACTATACTACCGTATAACAAAATAGAGTACACGAAACGAAAGTACAAAGCAATCACGAAGTACTAGAAGAGATCACAATTCAACAGTTTCCAATATCTCGACCAATATTTTCCTTAGAGCAAAAACCAATAAACCACAATAGTCACCCCATAACTTTCATAGCGGGAGGAATATACTCTGATATCAAGTCAATTGCACGGCAACACCCTTCGTGCATTTATCTTATCCTCACCAAATATGCGTAAAACAGTACCAACCGGATGGAAGAAATGCTGATAACAATAATGACAAAGTAGAAAATACTCAAGTAGCAATAATGAACGAGGTTATACATAAGGGCATCAGTAATACACTAGGCGAAAAGCATAGGGATAATGACAACAAATAGGAAAAGGAATATAACCTCAACTAACTAGCATGGTGGAGGCATAAATATAGATATAATGAATAAGAGGGGAACACATGATTTTTATAAGTTAACAAGTAGAATAATGAATGACTAATATGGTAGAAGGCATGTACTAAGTGCAACAAAATAGATACAACAAAGATGTAATTATGACAACAGGAAGTAGGCATGGTATTTGCAAGTTTAGCAAGTAGAAGGCATGAGCGACACAATAACAAATAAGATAGAGAACAAGGACATGGCATTAATGACAAGTCACATAAGAACCATAAATACGACAATAACAGCTCAATGTAAAGGCATGAACATATACACAAGGAAAGGTTATCACAATATAATGCATGTCCCTCATCCTCACCTGCACAGAAACACGCATCGTGCCATGAACTCATGATAATTTAAAGCATGATAATATAAATGAAATGGCACGGCATCACCCTTCGTGCTTTTACTCACAAATGATATGACACGGCATCACCCTTCGTGTTTTCACTCTCAATCAATATGGCATGACATCACCCTTCGTGCTTTTACTCTTAATAATATGACACGACATCACCCTTCGTGCTTTTACTCTCAAATAATATAACACGACATTACCCTTCGTGCTTTACACTCTCCCTCACATGATAATGTATATACAATGGCACGACATCACCCTTCATGCTTTACACTCTTCCTTACCAAGCATATGTATATCGATGACAATCAAGGCAGGAAGCATAAATAACCCTTCGTGCTTTACACTCTCCCTTACATGATAATGTATATACAATGGTACGGTATCACCCTTCATGCTTTACACTCTTCCTTACCAAGCATATGTATATCAATGACAAATAAGGCAGGAAGCATAAATAACGTCAAGGAGAGTGTTTAAACGAATATTCCAAATGAATCCCAATCACAACTTCCCAAGCCAATAATCGTTCAATAAACCCACAAGAACCTTATTATTCAAGTATTTCCACAAATCTCACGAATGACCTACAACATGAGTATAGAATCTAGTATCTCAAGAATATCGGCCGTGGCAATGTACTAATGATTACGCATAGTGATGACCGAACTAGACACATCAATATATTCTCAGAATTCCATCAAATTTGGTCAAGTTATAATAAGCTAAGTCTTGGTTTTTAACATTTAATACTATATTCTTAGTGTCTAGGAGTCAAGTAAGGCATGAAGAAAGAAGGTCACGTAATTCTACAAGACATAATTTATAACATAATTTACCCCCGAGCATGGTTAAACCTAGCACATGCATATATGCTCGTCACCTCATATATGTATAACCCCGCATGTAGCAAACAATGTAAAATAGTAGGAAAAATTCTCTCAACAAAGTTAGGCAAGACACTTACCTCAATTCGGCTAACTAAATACTCAATTTAGCTTTTTCCTTTACAAATTCACCTTCGCTCGGCTCAATCTAGCTAAAGACAAATTAAATACATCACACAATGCAAGGGAAACCAATTTCAATTAATAAAGCTATGATTTTTATATAATTTCTAAAAAGTCAACTCTCGTGCCAGCCCGGTCATAACTTGGGTCCAAGGGTAGGTCTTGAATACCCATAGCCTCACGAGTCCAGATACGTATTTTGTTTCCAAATCCGAGTCCTATTCGACTCCCAAATCCCACGTTTTCATTTTTCAAAGTTTTGACAAAATCCCCAATTTTTTCCCTAGATTATCATGAATTTAATGTTAAATATTATGTAAAATCATAAAATATAGTTGAGAATTGATTACAGATACTTATCCAATGATTTGGTATAAATATCCCTTCACAAAATCGCTTTCCATTGAATCTAGGGTTTAAAATGTAATAAAATGAAGCTAAGTCTCGGAATTCTCAGCTATATGCAGGCTGCAGATGTCGTGTTTGCGACGTGGGGTTCGCAAATGCGAACCCCGCAAATACGAACCCCGTAAATGCAAACCCCGCAAATGCGTACAATTTGTTGTAAAAGCGAACAAGAACACTTCCTGTCAAGGTAGAATTTGCGACCCAAAACTTCACAAATGCGAAGACCATTATCTCGCAAAAGCGGCTGGGTCCTCGCAAAAGCGAACAACCCCACTTCGCAAATGCGAAGGGTTTCTTCGCAAATGCGAGTCTTCCCTAGCATCCCAAATTCGCAAATGCGATGGCTGCTCCGCAATTTTGACTGTCGCATTTGCGAATAAAACATCGCAAATGCGATGACACCAGTACCATCACTCAAAATCATGAAAAATCATTCCGGATCCAATCCGAAACTCACCCGAGCCCCCGAGGCTCCAAACCAATATGCACCCAGGACCAGAAACACAACACGAACTCGCTGGCATGATCAAATCGTCAAAATAACCTCTATAAGCACGAATCGGACACCAAAACACATGGAGATCAAAGGAAATTTCAAGAACTTCTAGAATCGCAACCGAGCGTCAGAACCATATCAAATCAACTCCAAATGGCGCCAAATTTTGAAGACAAGTTCTACATGAAGAAAAGAACCTACTCGGAATTTCCCTCGCATGTGCAGAATTGACTTAAGGGGGTTGGGTCTGCATCTGCGATGAGGAGGCCGCACCTGCGAGTGCGCGCCTACGGAACCTGGTCCGCTTCTGCGGTCTCACTTCGCACCTGCGCTCCTTAGGCGCATCTGCGGGCATCGCAGATGCAGAATATTACCTCACACCTGCGACCCCTTACCGCGCATCCAAAACCGCATATGTGCTTGGTCTTCTGCACGTGCGATCCCGCACCTGCGGTCTCCCCTCCGCAGGTGCGAAACACCAGAAACCTGAAAATCTTCAGCAACTAGCCTAAGTCCAAATTCAATCCGTTAAGCATCTGAAACACACCCGAGGCCCTGAGGACCTCAACCAAAGATACCAACAAGTCCTAAAACACCATACGAACATAATATATCCCTCTAACACATCAAACAACAACAAAAATGCAAATCACCCTCCAATCCAAACTTAATGAACTTGAAACTTGAAATTTCTACCACCGATGCCGAAACATATCAAACCACATCCGATTGACCTCAAATTTTGCACACAAGTCATATTAAACATTACATACCTACTCCAACTTCCGAAATCGGAATCGAACCCCGATATCAAAAAGTTCACTTTCGGTTAAAATCTCCAAAAAATCGACTTTCGCCATTTCAAGCCTAAATCAGTTACAGACCTGCAATTCCCAGTCTGAAAACTCTCCTAATTCCAAAATCACCCAACAGAGCTAATAGAACCGACGAAACTCCATTCTGGAGTCGTCTTCACACAGTTCTAACTACAATCAAAATCCTAAGACTTAAGCTTCCGTCTTAGGGACTAAGTATCCCAAATCACTCCGAGACTACAACGATAACCTCCTGACAAGTCACATGAGCAGAAAAGGATACAGAGGAAATAATAAATAGGGGATCGAGGCTATAACTCTCAAAATGACCAGCCGGATCATTACATTCTCCCCGTCTTAATACAATCGTTCGTCCTCGAACGAGTATAGAGACATACTTGAAGTGGTGAAAAGATGAGAATAACGGCTGCACATATCATGCTCGGTCTCCCAAGTCGCCTCCTCGACCAGCTGACCCCTCCACTGAACCTTCACGGAAGAAATGTTCCTTGACCTCAGCTTTCGAACCTTCCTGTCCAAAATAGCTATCGGCTCCTCAACATAAGATAAATCTTTGTCCAACTGGACTGAGCTGAAATCCAACACATGGGACGGATCGTCATGATACTTTCGGAGCATAGAAACATGGAATACTGGATGAACCCCTGCAAGATTGAAAGGCAAGGTGAGCTCATAAGCAACCTCCCTAACACGTTCCAACACCTCAAAGGGACCAATAAACCTTGGGCGCATCTTTCCCCTCTTTCCGAACATCATAACGCCCTTCATAGGTGAAACCTGGAGTTAGACCCCCTCTCCAATCATGAATGCAACATCGCGAACCTTTTGATCGGCATAACTCTTCTGCCTGGACTGGGCTGTGCGGAGTCGATCCCGAATCACCTTCACCTTATCCTGGGCATCCTGAACCAAGTCTGTACCCAATAATCTAGCCTCGCCCAGCTCGAACCAACCCACTGGAGAACGACATCGTCTACCATACAGAGCCTCATACGGTTCCATCTGGATGCTCGGCTGATAACTGTTGTTTTAGGCAAACTCCGCAAGTGGCAAGAACTGATCCCACGAACCTCCAAACTCCATCACACATGAACGGAGCATATCCTCCAATATCTGAATAGTGCGCTCGGACTATCCTTCCAGGTGAGAGTGAAATATTATGGTCAGCTTCACTCGAGTACCCAACTCATGTTGTACGACCCTCCAAAATTGTGATGTAAACTGTCTATTCCCGGTCAGAGATTATAGATACCGGTACGCCATGAAGCCTGACGATCTTGCGAATATAAATTTGAGCCAGCTGGTCAGAAGAATAGGTAGTCATCACAGGAATGAAATGAGCTAACTTGGTCAGCCTATCCACAATCACCCAAACAGCATCAAACCTCCGTTAAGTTCGTGGGAGTCCAGCAACAAAATTGATGTTTGGATATAATTCCATATTTTTAGTACATTACTTACCTTACATTTAGGTGCTTTCATGCTAAACTATACTATATTTGTGCTTACATGAGTTTATTTTATGTGTAGGTACATTGGAGATAAAATTGGAGCAAGGTAAATATTTAAAGTGTATTTGATGAACTAAAATAATGGGCTTATGATTATCTAATGATAAAGTAATTATTGATGACAAAGAAAGAACAATTGAGAAAGAAGAAAGGCAAGAAACGATATTGAGAACTAAAGCAAATCAAAAGTGAAACGGCAAAGCAGCAGGCGAGGCGGGGGAATTTTCTTGCGTTAGAGCTCGCGCCGCCAGGTCTAAATCGAGATGGAGTGCGTGGTTGAGCTCGCACCGCGAGGCCTGTAGCAAGGTTCACTGTGTGGTAGAGCTCGCAGCGCGAGATCTGTAGCAAGGGTGTTCCAGGTTTTAAAGCCTATTTCATCTCCTTTTTGGTTTTGGACTCGGTTATTTCGTCTAGGTCTTTTCCCTACACAATATAAATAGTCATTAAACAACATTTTTAGGGGAGTTTTGAGACCGGAGGCAAGAACATCACGTGGAACAACTTTTGGAGGAGAAAATCATCGAGTTCTTCACTCCTTCATTTTTTCTTTGTAATTTGTTTATGCAAGATACTTGGAAAATTGTTACTACGAACATGAGTGGCTAAGCACTCTAGTTTCTAGGGTTGTGGTTGAAATGATTATTATTGCTTATTAATTAAATATTTGTTAATTCAGATTATCATCTTGTGGTTGTTTCTTTAATTCTAGTTTTAACTTGTGAATTGTTGTAGCTACCAATTCACCCTACCATCTATGCTATGCTTGGGAAAGATGTGTTTAGATTAGAGTAGAATTGTTTCTGAACCCATGGCTCGAGGAAAGATTTCGCGGTTAGGATAGGAATATACCTAACGGTCTTGCTTAGTTAAATATCGTATTATATTCGTTCATGATAGACTCAATACCATAGGAATATAGGATTGATATATTGTGGACATGCGAGTAGTATTGTGGGAACATGCTATTCATATAAACGATCCGGTTAATTAGCAGCCATAGATAATCTGGATTAACGAGTGTGATTATTGAACTTAATAGGATTGATAAACCAACCACAACCCTGGAATTTTCATCTCCTCTGAATTAAAATCTCATTATACATGTTTGCATTCTTAATAAATTGGTTGTTACTTGTTTAATTTCCGCAATAATAGATTAATAGAAAAACATCACTCTTAAATATCTTGGACAATTAACTGATTTTAGTTTGCTTAGTTGACAATTGATCTTAGTCTCTATAGGTTCGACATCCAACTTTCGAGTCACTTTATTACTTGACGGTCATGTATACTTGCGTGTACTTAGGGAACCAACAAGTTTTTGGAGCCGTTGCCGGGGACTTAGTTATTGATTGTTTATTTAAGTTAGGCTTTCATTCGTTATTTGTTCAAGTTTTAATTTTTAGTTTGCTTTAGTTGTGATAACGTAGGCTCTTCTCTTGAATGCAGAGGAGTAGAAGCGCAAACAATATCCTTCCTCTTGATCCTGAGATCGAACGAACACTTCATAGAGTGAGGAGGGAAGTCGAAGCTAGAACTAGAATTGAAAGAGAGTTGGACATCGTAGTTCAACCACAACCAATAGAGATGGCAGGTAATGAAGAGCGTCCGACGATTGCAGCTGCAAGGCCCAATCTAGCTAATATGACTTAGGCGATTGTGAAGCCTGATATCACGGGTCACTTTGAACTCAAACAGTACATGGTACAACTGATTCAATCCATAGGGTAATATGTGGGTCTATCTCATGAAGACACGCCGAGGCACATTTAGAATTCTTGGAAATTACAGATGCTTATAATTATCTGAACATTTCCAAGGCCTATGCTAGGCTGACACTGTTTCTCTTTTCACAGATGGGGGAAGCTAAGAAATGGTTACAAAAGGAGTCCCCGACCTCAATCCACAATTGGGATGATCTAGCAAGGAAATTCTTAATCATGTTTTTTCCCACTAAGAAGACAAAGTCATTGAGGAGACAGATTCTTGGGTTTCAACAACGAGATGGCGAGACTCTTCGACAAGATTGGAAAAGATAAAAGAAGCTACTCAGAGACTGGCCACACCATTCTCAGACTGATAAGGTGTTGGGTCACACTTTCGTTGATGGGTCGGACAAGGCATCAAAGATGAATCTTGACTCAGCATGTGGGGGTAGTTGCATGGCAAGACCGTATAGTGAGATCCAGATCCTACTAAACAATTTCACTATTAATGATAATAATTGGCAAGGATATGGGGAACCACGAAGAGAACTTAAACAAAAGGCAGCAGGTGTGATCGATCTTGATGATTTCCCAGCAATGAGGGCAGATATAGCGAGATTAGCAAATCAGATGAATAAAATGACAATGCACCAAGCACAACAGATGCAGCATGTGCAACAGATGTCTACTTGCTGCGAGTTATGTGGTGAAGATCACATAAGTGACATATGCACCGTGAATCCTGAGTCTATCTACTGCGTGGGGAAACAAGCTAGAGGGCCGATGAATCAAAATGCTCAGTATGGTAACACATACAATTAGAACTGGAGGAATCATCCTAACTTCTCTTGGGGTGGAAATCAGAATATTAGGCCTCAAGCAAATTACAATCATCCACCTCAACCTCCATATCAAGCAGAAGAGAGTTTGACTGACATGGTGAAAAAGCTCTTGATAGACAACCAACAATTGCGCACAAAGTTCAAAAATCTAAAGAGGCAGTTTGGGGAAATGGCTAACAATCAGAATATTAGACCTGCTGGAGCTCTCCCGGGTGATACTGAGCTTAATCCTAAGGCTCAAGTCAATGCGGTTACCTTGAGAAATGGAAGAGTATTAGAAGAAGTTCCAGAGAAAAAGAAGTGTACAGCTAGTCCTGAAGGAAAATTAGATATTTTGAGCCAAGTGCGTGTGAATTTGCCTTTGGTGGAAATTTTGCAGGAAGTGCCTAAGTATGCAAGGTATCTCAGAGATATTGTGGAAAACAAGCAAAGACATACAGAGTTTGAAACAGTTGCACTTACTGAAGAGTGCAGTTCTAGAGTTCAGAGTAAACTTCCTCCTAAGTTGAAAGATCCCGATGTTTCACAATTCCTCTATCTCTTGGAAAATAAGAAGTTGGTAGAGCCATGTGTGATTTAGGGGCTAGTATAAATTTGATGCCATCCTCGTTATTCAAGCAACTCGGATTGGGGGTGCTTAGACCTACTACAATCACTTTACCGTTGGCAGATAGGTCACTAGTTATACCGGAAGGAATTATTGAGGATGTGTTAGTTTGAGTGGGAAAGTTTATTCTTCCTGCTGATTTTATTGTTCTTGATTATGAGGCAGATGAGGAAGTACCCATTATTTTGGGGCGACCATTCTTAGCTACTGGTGGAGCGATTATTGATGTAATGAAGGAAAGTTAAAGATGAGGAGATCACTTTTAATGTGTACAAGGCACTTAAGCTCCCTAAGCATTATAAGGACTTGTGCATGATTATTATGGCAGAACTGAAGGGGATAGAGAAGAGTCCTTATGTGAATTGTAGTGATTCAGACAGGATAACTGAGTTGGAGGAGGTGGTGTTGCAAGCTGAGTGTGTAAGGATGATTGAGAAAAGAGCCAGAGATGAAAGAAGAGACCTTCTGAGAGCATGTAAAAAGGCTAGGCTTAATGGGAGAAAGAAGAAGAGAAAGCACCCAGGCTGAGCAAAGTAGCAGTGTCGTGCCGCGATGTTAAATCAGGCGCTTGTTGGGAGGCAACCCATCTTTACTGCTTTCTTTTATTTCTATTTTTTTTCTTATTATTGGTAGTGTTGTTTTCGTTTTGTAGGATTATGAGCATAGGAAGCAAAGCCATTGGAAAAGTGCAAAAGAGAGTTAGATGGTGATAATTAAGTGTGGGGTGCCACACAAAGGACCATGCCTGTGGGAAGTCTAAGTACCCGTGAGCCGTTATTGCTTCGGCCTTTGGCCTTTCAGGGATTTAATTTTCCACCCTCATTATTGTTTTGCTTTATTTGTGCATTGGAGACACTGCACTCTTTTAAGTGTGGGGTGGGAGAATTCTCTAGATAATTAGTAGTAGGATGTTAGAAAAATGTTAACTTCTTATTTTTGTTATCGTAGTTGTGAAAAATCAAAAAATAAAAGAAAAGAGACTTTCCCCGACGATGGATCTCCTAGACATTATTCTTGAGGGATTTAAGTCTAAAGAAAAAGGAAAAAAGATTTTCTTTGTAGGTAGTATAGTAATTCCCCCTTGGTTTTTCTTTGTACCACGGTTCTTTTCCAAGGGTTTTGTTTGAACCGGGTGTAGTTAGTTTTATTTTTTTAGGAGTAGGAGCCATTGTGAGATGAATTGAATTGGAGCAATATCTCTTGAATTTGTTATATCTTGAGAATAGTGAGTACTTTGGTTGTGACACTTAGGCTCAATTTTTGACTCTCGTATAAGTACTTTAAATTGCATAATCTTAACTTTGCTTAACTGCTTTGACTAGTGTCTTGATGAATCCAATCCTGGGTGAGTTATGTGCCACGTGTGTGTTTGGTCGCAACATGTATGTGTGAGGTTTGTGTGTTATTCTATGCAGTGCATTTGATGTCTAGAACTTGCCCCGTGTGTTTGCAAAGAGAAATAGTAGCGTTGTTCAGTCTTGGAAGTGATATACGCATTTCTTTGTTGAGCCAGATATAAATAGTTTACCCGCCTAATTGTTATGTATCATAGTTAACCCTTTGAGCTTGTAATCCTGTTTCTTTGGCAACCACATTACAAGCCTTACCCATTTGTTTGAATTAACCATCTATTTGAACCTTTTCACCTCTCATGAGCACTTGAATTGTTATGAACTTTGTAAAAGTTAAAGTGTGGGGTGATTGGTTTGGCTTTTGAGTGGAACTAAGGAAATAAGGAGAAAGGTGCACTGTTTTGAAAAAGAAAATCCACTTGAATTGAAAAATAAAGAAAAGAAAAAATAGTTGTATTGCTGTGAAATATTCCTTAAGAGTGGTGACTCTTGATGTAATTGTGCTTAAAGAAGTATGGAGTTAATATACATTGATATGAAGGTGGAGTTATGGTTTGACATAAGTATGGGGTTTGAATGTTAAAGTGTATGTATTAAAGTGCTTAGGGAGGTGTAGTCACTCTTATATCCAAATGTATCCTACCCGACCCGCAGCCTACATTACAACCAATTAAAGTCTTACTTGATCCTAGACTGAATGAGCTCGATTAGTAGAGTAGTACGCTAAGGGCAAACTATGGTGCATCTTTTGTGGAATATGAATGTTATTTCTAAGAGTGAGTGAATTATTCCTATCTTGAGTTCCTAGTTGTTCCTAAATTTTATTGTGTGTAGAACTACTCTCTTTTGTTATGCGAGGGCACTTGATTCATAAAGTAAAGGTAATGTCATTGACAACTATGTTAGATTAAGTGAGTGAGTTGTGAATAATTCATGGTACTTGCGAGTCAACTCTTGAGGTGAAGATGTTACACTCTTGTGCTTAGTCTATTTTAAAGATTCTTGGTGTGATGAGTTAGGAGAATTGTTTAGAAAGGTCGTGTCTATATAAAGTATAGTTTGATTGCTCGAGGACGAGCAACGTTTAAGTATGGGGTAGTGATGTTTGGCTATAATTTCATATTTTTAGTACATTACTTACCTTACATTTAGGTGCTTTCATACTAAACTATACTATATACAGCTTAAGTGAGTTTATTTTATGTGTAGGTACATTGGAGATAAAATTGGAGCAAAGTAAATATTTAAAGTGTATTTCATGCACTAAAACAATGGGCTTATAATTATCTAATGATAAAGTAATTATTTATGACAAAGAAAGAACAATTGAGAAAGAAGAAAGGCAAGAAACGAGACTAAGAACTGAAGCAGATCAAAAGTGAAGCGGCAATGCAGCAGGCGAGGCGAGGGAATTTGCTTGCGTCGTCAGGGCTAAAGCGAGATGGAGCGCACAGTAGAGCTCGCGCCGCGAGGCCTATAGCGAGGTTCACTATGCGGTAGAGCTCGCAACGCGAGACCTGTAGCGAGGGTGTTCCGGGTTTTAAAGCCTATTTCATCTCCTTTTTGGTTTTGGACTCGGTTATTTCGTCTAGGTATTTTTCCTACACATATAAATAGTCATTAAATACCATTTTTAGAGGAGTTTTGAGACCGGAGGCAAGAACATCACGTGGAACAATTTTTGGAGGAGAAAATCATCGAGTACTTCTTTCCTTCATCTTTTCTTTGTAATTTGTTTGTGCAAGATACTTGGAAAATTGTTACTACGAACATGAGTGGCTAAGCACCCTAGTTTCTAGGGTTGTGGTTGACATGATTATTAAAGTTTATTAATTACAACTTCGTTAATTCGTATTATCATCTTATGGTTGTTTCCTTAATTCTGATTTTAACTTGTGAATTGTTGTAGCTACCAATTCACCCTACTATCTATGCTATGCTTGGGATAGCCTTGTTTATAGTAGAGTAGAATTAGAGAGAGCTTGTTTCTGAACCCGTGGCTTGGGGGAAGATTTTGCGATTAGGATAGGAATATACCTAACAGTCTTGCTTAATTGAATATCGTATTATATTCGTTCATGATAGACATAATACCATAGGAATATAGGATTGATATATTATAGGTAGGCGAGTAGTATTGTGGGAACATTCTATTCACATAAACGACCCGGTTAATTAGAAACCATAGATAATTTGGATTAACAAGTATGATTAATGAACCTAATAGGATTGATAAACCAACCACAACCCTGGAATTTTCATCTCCTCTGAATTAAAATCTCATCATACACATTTGCATTCTTGATAAATTAGTTGTTACTTGTTTAATTTCGACAATAGTAGATTAATAGAAAAACATCAATCTTAAATATCTTGGACAATTAACTGATTTTAATTTGCTTAGTTGACAATTGATCTAAGTCTTTGTGGGTTCGACATCTGACTTTTGAGTCACTTTATTACTTGACGGCCACGTATACTTGCGTGTACTTGGGGAACCAACATAAATCCATAGTGATCCGCTCCCATTTCCACTCTGCAATCTTTAACTTCTGAAGCAACCCACCTGGCCGCTGATGCTCATACTTCACCTGCTGGCAATTTAGACATCGAGCCACATACTCCACTATGTCCTTCTTCATCCTCCTCCACCAGTAATGCTTCCTCAACTCTTGGTACATCTTCGTGGCACCTGAATGAATGTAGTAACGCGAGCTATGAGCCTCCTAGAGAATTAACTCACGCAAACCATCTACATTGGACACACATAGCCTGCCCTGTATCCTCAATGCACCATCATCCCCAATAGTGACCTCTTTAGCATCACCGTGCTGGACAGTGTCCTTAAGGAAACAAAGATGGGGGTCATCATACTGACGCTCCCTGATACGATCATAAATAGAAGACCGAGAGACCACACAGGCCAATACTCAACTCGGCTTAGAAATAGCCAATCTCACAAACTGGCTGGCTAAGGCCTGAACATCCAATGCCAATGGCCTCTCTACTGCTGGTAGATATGCTAAGCTCCCCAAACTCTTCACCCAGCGACTCAAAGCATCGGCCACCACATTGGCCTTCCTGGGATGGTACAAAATGGTGATATCATAATCCTTAAGTAGCTCCAACCACCTCCGCTGATGCAAGTTAATATCCTTTTGCTTAAACAGATGCTGCAAACTGCGATGATCGGTGAAAATCTCACAAGGGACACCGTACAGATAGTGCCGCCAAATATTCAAGGCATGAACAATAGTTTCTAACTCAAGGTCCTGGACATGATAGTTATTTTCATGCACTTTCAGTTGTCTGGACGCGTAAGAAATCACCCTACCGTCCTGCATCAACACCGCACCGAGACCAATCCGCAACGCATCACAATATACAGTATATGACCCCGAACCTGTAGGCAATACCAATACTGGGGCAGTAGTCAAAGCTGTCTTGAGCTTCTGGAAGCTCTCCTCACACTTTTTTGTCCACCTGAACGGAGGACCCTTCTAGGTCAGCATGGTCATAGGTGCTTCAATAGATGAGAAACCCTCAACAACTCGACGATAATACCCCGCCAAACTAAGAAAACTCCAAATCTCTATGGATGAGGACGGTCTAGGACAACTTTGTACTGCTTCCACCCTCTTCGGGTCCACCTTGACCCCATTACTCGATACTGCATGACCCAAGAATGCCACCGAGTCTAGCCAAAATGCACACTGTGAAAATTTTGCATATAGCTTCTTTTCTCTCAAGGTCTGAAGCACAGTCCTCAGGTGCTGCTCATGATCCTCCGAAGTCCAGGAGTACACCAGAATATCGTCAATAAACAAAATGATGAATGAGTCAAGATAGGGCCGGAACACACTGTGCATCAAGTGCATAAATGATGTTGGGGCATTGGTCAGCCCAAAAGACATCACAAGGAACTCGTAGTGACCATACTGAGTCCTGAAAGCAGTCTTCAGGATATCAAGCTCCCGAATCTTCAACTGATGATCGCCTGAACATAAGTCAATTTTGAAAAAGACCCTAGAACCCTGTAATTGATCAAATAAGTAATCAATACGAGGCAATGGATACTTGTTCTTCACTGAAACTTTGTTCAACTAGCGATAATCAATGCAAATACGCATAAAACCATCCTTTTTCTTCACAAATAAGACTAGAGCATCCGAAGGTGACACACTGGGCCGAATGAAGCCCTTATCAAGCAACTCATGTAACTACTCCTTCAACTCATTCAACTCAGGAGGAGCCATACGATATGGAGGAATAGAGATGGGCTGAGTGCCCGGCAACAAATCAATATCTCTGTCGGGCGGCATGCCCGGAAGATCATCTGGAAACACATATGGAAAGTCCCTCAGTACTGGAACTGACTCAACTGTATGGGTATCAATACTGACATCTCTCACATAAGCTAGTTATGTGTCACACCCCTTCTCAACCATTCGTTGAGCTTTAAAAAAGGAAATAACTATGCTGGGAGTATATTCTAAGGTACCTCTCCATTCTAATCGTGGTAAACCTGGCATAGCCAGCGTTACGGTCTTAGCGTGTCAATCAAGAATAGCATAATGGGGGCGACAACCAGTCCATGCCCAAGATAACATCAATGTCTACCATACTGAGCAATAATAAATCGGCTCTGGTCTCAAAATCACTAAAAGCAACCAAACACGACCGATACACACGGTCCACAACAAGAGAATCTCCCACAAGAGTAGACACATAAGCAAGGGAACTTAAATAATCCCGAGATATGCCCAAGTACGAGGCAAAATAAGAGGACACATAGGAATAAGTAGAGCCTGGATAAAATAAGACCGATGCATCTCCATGACAGACCGAAACAATACCTGTAATGACATAGTCGGAAGCAACTACCTCTTTACGAGCCGGAAGAGCATAATATCTGGCCTGGCCTCCCCATCTAAGGCAACCTCGACCTTCCCCACCTCCACCTCGAGCTGGCTGAGCAGGTGGGGTGGTAGCTGGTGCTGGAATCATAGCCTGAGGACCCGCTGGAGCACGCAGTGGCTGAGAAGTCTGTGGAGGTGAAACCCTCCTAAGTCTGGGGCAATCTCTCACCATATGGCGAGTGTCACCACACTCAAAACAAGCTCTTAGAGGGCGTAGATGCTGTGACTGGCTCGGGCCAGGTCTACTGAATTAGCCGCTAAAAGCACCCCGTGCAAGAGGCACACTAGATACTGGCGGTGCATAATAAGGATCATGGGCCTAGAAG
Organism: Nicotiana tabacum; assembly: GCF_000715075.1. Taxonomy (NCBI): domain Eukaryota; kingdom Viridiplantae; phylum Streptophyta; class Magnoliopsida; order Solanales; family Solanaceae; genus Nicotiana; species Nicotiana tabacum. The sequence continues at coordinate 137,745,387 of NC_134102.1, forward strand.
GGACCGGAATACCATTGGCTGAATGAACGGGGTGACTCACATAATCCCTACCATGGCGAACTACAGTTGGGGCACGAGTACCACTGTAAGTGCCAGACTCTCGTGACCTCTTGGCCTCTCTCTCCTCTCTGTCCTGAGCGAGCATGCCCTTCAATCTCCTAGCAATACTCACAACCTGCTGGTAAGAAATATCCATCTCTAACTCCCTGGCCATACTAATCAGGATACTGGGGTGGAGTCCCTCAATAAACCGATGAACCCTCTCTCGAACTATGGCAACCAAGGCTGGTGCATGTCGGTCCAAATCACTGAAGCGAACTGCATACTCTGACACAATTATAGCACCCTGGTGCAACTGCTCAAACTCCGCGCGCCATACGTCCCTGAGGATCTGAGGGACATAGTCTCTCAAAAACATGTTTGAGAACTGAGTCCATGTAAGTGAAGCTGTCTCAGCCGAACTACTCAACTCATAAGCACACCACGACTGATAGGTTGCTCCTCTAAGCTGGAATGTTGTAAAAGAAACCCCACTCGACTCCGCTACGTCCATAGTACGGAGAATACGATGACACTCCTCCAGAAAACCATGCATCATCTGTCGCCAATCCGCTGAAGGTAAGAGGGTGGTACTTCTTGTACCTCTCAAATCTGTGTTACTCCGCCTCAGATTTTGTTGCACTAGCCTCGTGATGGACTGGAGCTACCGACTGCATCGGTATAAACTCTGGGACCTGGTCGACCTAAACCCGCTGCTCAGAGGTACGGGCTATGGGAGTCTATGCCCCTCCCCGGCCTATGATGTGGCAGGAGCAAGTGGAATCAATCCAGCCTGAGCTAAGGTGTTGAACATGCTCATGAACTGGGCTAGAGTCTCCTGGAGAGCTGGTGCTACAACAGGTACCTCAGGTGCCTGCTCTCCAGCTGGAGCTACTGGGGCTCCTATGTAGCAGCTTGCGCAGGTGCTCAGGCTACACCGCATGGACGTCCTTGGCCTCTACCCCGGCCACGGCCTCTCGTGGCTCTAGCAGGGGGCACAAATTCCTAGTCATCAGATTTGCCTGTACGGGTCCTCACCATCTGTGAGAGAATAGAATACAGAAGTTTAGAATTTTGATGTCAACAAATTTTCGCACGACAAGGAATCAAAGAGTGTAATTTTTCCTAATAGTTCCACAGCCTCCCAAAGATAAGTACAGACGTCTCCGTACCGATCCGTGAGACTCTAAAAAATCGGCTTGTGACTCACGAGACGTCTCCCGAGATAGTGTCTTGTAGTCCCAAAATAAATATGCAGGGAGAACTCCCGATGTAACGACCCGACCAATCATTTTGCTTTCTAGAACCCCGTTCTCCTAAATAAGACTTTCTGTACATTCTTTTACTATTTTATGACTTGCAGGAATGGTTAGTTTTGGATTTGGAAGGGTTCGGGTTGAAATCGGACCACTTGTTTCCTTAAGGTTGGCTTAAAATGCCAAGTTTGACTTCGGTCAACATTTTGAGTAAATGACCTTGAAATCAGGATTTGACGGTCTCAATAGGTTCGTATGATTATTTCGGACTTGGGCGTATGTTCGGATCGGGTTTTGGGTGAACCGGGAGATTTTCGGCGCCTAATAGTGAAAGTTGATTCTTGAAGGTTTTAAAAGTTCTTTAAATTTGATTTGGAGCGGGTTTTGGTGGAATCGAGATCCAAACAAAATTTTGAGACCAAGAATAGTTCCGTAATGTCATTTAATATTTGCACGTAAAATTTGGTGTCATTCCGAGTAGTTTAAGTACGTTTTGGTGCATTGGAATAAATTGAAGAACTTGAAGTTCTTAAGTTTGATTCAATTGGATTTGGGGAGAGATTCTTAATTTTAATGTTGTTTCAGGCATTCCTAGAATTCGAGCGAGTCCATTTTATGATTCCAAAATTGTTGGAATGTTCGAACGGGGCCCAGGGGTCCCCGAGTATCAATCGAACGAGGCTCGGACCAAGATGAGAATTTGGAGCAGCAGTTGATGCATCAGATCTGTCAAAACCGCACATGCGCTTGGTCAGCCGCAGGTGCGAGCTCGTAGGTGCGGACCAAGCCTCGCAGAAGTAGACAAAGGAGGGCATCCCAGGTTCTGCAGATGCGGCCCATCCTTTGCAGAAGCGGGTACTCGTCCGCAAAAGCGGTCCCAGCTGGCCCAGTGAATTCCGCAGAAGCGAGGGCGCATGTGCGGCCCTATGACCGCAGGTGCAGAAACCGCTGGAGGCAGTGATCCTCATTTATTACGGGTTAGGACCATTTTAATCATATTTTCTTCCACTCTTGGGTGATTTGAGAGCTTCTAAGGAGGGGATTTCGACCTAGCTTTGTGAGGTAAGTAATTCCTTATAAATATGAGTTTAGTACATATATTATGGGTAGATTTCCACATGAAAATTGGTAGAAATCATGGGTTGAGATGAAAAAATTAGGGATTAATAAAAATTAGATTTTACCACGAAAATGATTATGAAACTTAGTGAAAATCACATATTATGTTCGTAAGGTTATGGGTAACAACTTTCTTTAAATATTTTCGGAATCCGGGCGTGTGGGCTCGGTAGTGAATTTTAGGAATCTTACAATTTTGGTTGGGTAATCACTTTAATAGTGGAGATATGAACTTTTGAGCCATAGATTGATCGATTTTTATAATGTTTGGCTAGTTCCGAGTCGTTTGGCATCAAATTTAAAGGTTTGAGCGAATTTTTGAATTGGGAAGTAAGATTTGAGACGAGGTGAGTCTCTTTTTTAACCTTGTAAGAGGGAACTTACCCCATAGGTGAACTTAATTAATATGTGTTGTTATTTGTGGGGGCTACGTACGCATGAAGTGATGAGAGTCCGTACATAGCTACTATTCATGTTTATGTCCGGGTAGTTTTAGGTTTACACCATGTTTGTGGACACCGTTATTTGGTTATAGTTGTTAACTGTATCAAATGGAACTGAGTTGAGGATTTTTAAGGATTTAAAAGCTTCAAGTCGAATTGTCTTTATTTTGGAAAAGAATCAAGGAAAGATTATGATTTATTGATAAATTTATATTTGACCGCGTCGCATATATGATTCACGAGCATATAGATGCATCTATGGTTCGCGCCGTTCGACCCTCGGCAGTGCACAATTTATATTTATGTTGGATCGGGCCGAACGTCCTCGGTGGTATTCGTGTGTGATAATATAACTGGAAGTTCCTTTCATAATCGGTATAAATTCAAAGTTTGTGTGATCATATGTTTTAAAGTAAGGAAGTGATTCAAGCTTTTAAATATTTCTGAAGAATTACTCTGTTATTTCTTGTTCCAAGTCTTATTGTTGTACATCATGCTTAATTAGAATTTCATATTATCATTTTATTGGCGCTACACTTATGTACTTAATTGTACAGGATCTGAGGCAGGTGCATCTGGTTACCAGTACGGTGTGTAGATTTGATCCTCATCTCGAGACTTCACAATGAGCTGCCTTCCTAGCCGTTCTGCAGTAGCTGGATTCTCCCTTATGTTTTATTTTTCTTTTTCTTTTTTCTTCTGTCTATTTCATTTCAGACAGTAGGCTAGTGTCCTTTTGTATATTCTACTAGATTGTCCATATACTTGTGACACCAGGTCTTGGCACACACATTAGTAGACTTATGATTTTGGATTTGTGTACATAATTACGATTTGTACTCGTTTGCTTCCATTTAAAGATGGAATTGGGTCGTGACAAAATAGTATCAGAGCACTAGGTTCACGTAGGTCTCACAAGTTATGGGCAGACCTAGTAAAGTCTTGCGGATCGGTTGTTAGGAAACTACTCTGTATTCATCTCCTAACATGCAGTTGGTGATATACTTAAACCCTTTCTCTCATTCTCTCACTGATGGTGAGGACGCGTACGTCGGACATTCCAGACCCGGGAGGAGCTGCTCCACCTATTTCTATAGGTCGAGGTAGAGGTCGGGGGAGGGTACCGGCCTGAGGTAGGGGACGAGGGTGTCCCAGGGCTGCCCCGGTAGCACCACCAGTGGATCTAGTGGAGGATCCCATCATTGAGGAGCAAGGCGAGGTGCCCGCCATAGAGCCAGCCCTACTAAATTTCATGTCAGCACCGGGCTTTCAGGAGGTTATGGGTCGTATGTTGCAGTTCATGGACACTATGACTCAGGCTGGTTTATTTCCAGGAGACCCAGCCACATCTCAGGCGGGAGGGGGAGCACAGACCCCTATTGCTCAGGCTCCAGGGCACGCAACTGCAGTCTATTAGACTCCGGGTACACTGCCCATGGGCGGAGCCCAACCAGTTGCAGTGGTTGCACCTGGGCCTAGATTAGTTGCGGAAGGCGATCCGCAAAAGCTATTGGAAAGATGGACTAGGCTACACCCTCCTATCTTCGGGGGTGAGCTGCATGAGGACCCCAGGACTTCATTGAACTGTGCAGGGATAAACTGCACAACATGAGGATATTGGTGTCCCATGGGGTGGATTTCACTACTTTTCAGCTAGAGGGTATGACCCGTAGATAGTGGTAGCCTTATCAACTTAGCAGAACAGCGGGTTCTCCTCCCATGACTTGGGACCAGTTTACATAGCTTTTCTTGGACAGGTATATTCCACCCTCTCAGAGGGAAGAGTTGCGAGGTCAGTTCGAGCAGGGTCAGATGTCAGTGACCGATTATGAGGCGAGATTCTCTAAGTTGTCTTGCCACGCACTTATGATACTTTCTACCGACGCAGAGAGAGTGCGGAGATTTGTTGCGGGGTTGCACCCCGGTATTCGGGCTAGTATGGCCCGGGAGGTTGAGATGGGTACTGATTATCAGCTAGTAGTGGAGATTGCTCGGAGGATTGAGGGCTACCACCAGAGGGGTAGAGAGCAGATGCAGCAGGACAAGATGACCCGTTTCTCTGGAGAGTTTAGAGGTGCCCCGGCTAGGGGCAGAGGTCAGTTTGGGGGGGGGGGGTCAACCTAGCAGGCCCACATATCCAGCACCACTACCTCCTCGGGGTGCTCCAGCGCGACCCTATTTTAGTGTTATGCTAGAGAGTTCTTATCGCCCACCAGCTCAGCAGGGTTCTTCCAGTGCCTATTTCAGTGCCATGCCGGAGACTTCATACCGCCCACCAGCCATCCAGAGTTCTTCTAGTGGGTATTCAGGCCATCAAGGTCAAACTTCAGGGAAGCAGTCTATAGTACCAAAAGGTTGTTACGAGTGTGGGGATCTGGGTTAGACGAAGAGAACCTATCCCAGACTTTGGGGCAAGGAAGTACAACAGGGTCATCAGCTCATGATTGCAACATAAATCGTCCGACCTCCCAGAGGTGGGGGACAAGAGGGTAGGGGCCATCCTAGAGGTGGAGGCCAGGCAGGGGGAGGTCAGCTAGTTATTGTTCATCTAGATGGAGGCCAGCCAGCCGGCACTCCAGCTAGATTCTATGCTTTTTCGGCCAGACCAGATGCAGTGGCCTCAGATGCCATGATCACATGTATTATTTCTGTGTGTGGTAGGGATGCTTCGGTATTATTTGATCCAGGGTCTACCTATTCATATGTATCATCTTTGTTTGCTCATTTCCTGGATATTCCTCACGAGTCCTTGGGTACTCCTGTTTATGTGTCCACTCCTGTGGGCGATTCTGTGGTTGTGGATCGGATCTATCAGTCTTGTATGGTCACATTTTGTGGTTACGATACTAGAGCGGACTTTCTATTACTTCATATGACTGACTTTGAGGTTATCCTGGGCATGGACTGGTTATCCCCATATCACGCTATCCTTGATTGCCATGCCAAGACTGTTACCTTAGCAATGCCAGAGTTGCCTAGATTGGAGTGGAAGGGTTCGTCTGTCAGTACATCTAGTCGGGTCATCTCTTTTCTAAAGGCTCGACATATGGTCGAGAAGGGTTGTTTGGCTTATCTAGCCTATGTTCGGGATACCACCGCAAAGTCTCCGATGATTGATTCAGTGCCAATAGTCCGGGAGTTTGCCGATGTGTTTCCTTCTAACCTTCTAGGCATGCCACCAGATCGTGATATTGATTTCTGTATTGACTTGGCTCTAGGAACTCTGCCTATATCCATCCCACTGTATCGTATGGCTCCGAAAGAATTGAAGGAGTTGAATGAACAGCTTGAGGAGTTGCTAGCGTAGGGGTTTGTCAGGCCAAGTGTATCACCTTGGGGTGCACTAGTATTATTTATGAAGAAGAAGGATGGGACTATGCGGATGTGCATTGATTACCGCCAGTTGAAGAAAGTCACCATTAAGAACAAGTACCCATTGTCACGTATTGATGATTTGTTTGACCAGCTGTAGGGTGCTAGGGTGTTTGCTAAGATCGACTTGAGATCGGGATACCATCAGTTCAAGATTCGGGACTTAGATGTTCCGAACACTACCTTCCATACTAGATATGGCCATTATGAGTTTCTAGTGATGTCCTTCGGCCTGACTAATGCCTCAGCGGCATTTATGGATTTGATGAACAGGTTGTTCAGGGCTTATATTGATTCCTTTGTTATTGTCTTCATTGATGACATCTTGATTTACTCACGTAGCATGGAGGAGCATGAGCAACATTTGAGAGTAGTGCTTCAGACCTTGAGAGAACAGAAGCTATATGCTAAGTTCTCCAAATGTGAGTTTTTGTTAAATTCTGTGGCATTTTTGGGGCATGTGGTATCAGATGAGGGTATTGAGGTAGATCCCAAGAAGATTGAGGCGGTTCAGAGTTGGCCTCGTCCTACTTCGGCGACTGAGATCAGGAGTTTCTTGGGGCTATCAGGTTATTATCATTGATTTGTGGAGGGCTTCTCATCGATTGTAGCACCTTCGACTAGATTGGACCGATGATTGTGAGGCGAGCTTTCAGAAGCTCAAGACAGCTTTGACTACAACACCAGTTCTAGTGTTACCTTCCTGTTCGGGGATGTATACGGTGTATTGCGATGCCTCACGCGTTGGCTTGGGTTGTGTATTGACACAAGAGGGGCGAGTTATTGCATATGCTTCACGTCAGCTAAAGCCCCATGAAAAGAATTATCCTGTGCACGATTTGGAGTTGGCCGCGATTGTTCATGTTCTTAATATCTAGAGGCATTATCTATATGGGGTGCCTTGTGAGGTTTACACTGATCACCGCAGTTTGCAACACTTGTTCAAGCAAAGGGATCTCAATTAGTGCATATGGCTTGAGTTACTGAAGGACTATGACATCACTATTCTTTATCATCCGGGCAAGGCGAATGTGATCGCGGATGCCTTGAGCAGGAAGGCAGAGAGCATGGGTAGCTTGGCATTCATTTCAGCAGAGGAGAGGCCACTAGCCGAGTTCTTGAATGTGTTGTTGCCCAGTCTTCACTATTGGACTAAATCAAGGCTCGACAGTTTAATGATACGCACTTGGCAGTTCTCAAGGAGACGGTACTACAGGGTGTTGCCAACGAGGTTTCTATTGGCGAGGATGGTGTCCTGCGACTCCAAGGTCGTCTATGTGTTCCTAATATCGATGGCTTGAGGGAGAGGATCCTAGAGGAGGCACACAGTTCTCGATATTCCATTCATCCAGGTGCTACGAAGATGTATCGGGACCTGAGACAACATTATTGGTGGCGGCAGATGAAGAAAGACATAGTTGAGTATGTAGCTAGGTACCTAAATTGCCAGCAGGTTAAGCATGAGCACCAGAGGCCAGGAGGCTTACTCCAGCAGATGACTATACCGGAGTTGAAATGGGAACGCCTTACTATGGACTTCGTAGTTAGGTTGTGTCACGACTCCAAATTCCCTCCGTAGGAGGTCGTGATGGCACCTAGTCTCTAAGACTAGGTAAGCCTATCAATGCAGAATAATCATAAATATCTGAAATAAATAAACTACAATCAAATAATTAGAACTCCCAAAATCCGGTAGAAATAGGTCACAAGCTTCTAAAATTTATTCTCAATATTTCTATGTATCAAGGTCTAAAGAAAAATAAGGAAGCAACATAAAATGATAGAAGGGGACTCCGAAGTCTGTGGACAATGGCAGATATACCTCGAAGTCTCCGTGCGCAGGTAACTTCACTGAAGTCTAGACTGGTAAGATGTACCTGGATCTGCACAAAAAGATGTGCAGAAGCGTAGTATGAGTACACCACAGCAGTACCCAATAAGTGCCAAGCCTAACCTCAGTAGAGTAGTGATGAGGTCCGGTCAGGCCCTACTGGAGAATAGATAATGACATGAAAAAATGTTTAAACAATTTAATAAGATAAAATTTCTATGGAAATGAATCAAATAGTATGTTACATTTAATGACATCAAATAATTGCAAATAATATCTTGTGGAATCAAAACAGAATTTCCTTTCAGCTTTATGAAAATCACAACAATTAATTGAATGCAACTATGGCCATAAATCAATATCAACAAGGGCACTATCGAGGTACCGCCTCGTAGTCCCAAATCATAAATAAATTCACAATATCTCATTTTCTTATATCACCGCGGGAGCCTTCACAATTTATTTAAAGAAAGTATTTTTTCCGAAATAACATCCCGCGTTTTAGCCACCCTTATCACACCGCATGACTTCTAGTAGTCACCCCTACTAGCCACGCGTATCAAGCCACCCTTATCTCACCGCATGCGTTTCAATACCCAGACCTTATACCACCGCATGCGTATCAATATCACAATATATCACAATTTGCACCTCAAGTGCCCAATATTTCAATTTTCCAAAAATAAATCAACAACAATATTTTTCAATAATAAAGAGCTCACGGCTCATGCCAAAATAATCCAATAATAATATTTTTCCACAATAAAGAGCTCACGGCTCCATCACAATGAGTACCAAAAATCTTACGAAAATATTCAAGAAAATAATATTTCAAAATCTTTAATACGGTGCTTCGATATCAAATTTAGAAATGTCAAATACTTCATATTAATAATACTTAATTTAAATAAAATCAACGTTCAAATAATGCACAGTATAAAAGAAATCAAGTTTCAATTAAATAGGTAAAACAATTAGCAGGAAAAGGTCAAGCAAATTTAAGGTATACAAATCAAATTAATATTGGAGAATATAACAAGATTTAATAATTTAATTAATATGCAACAGTGATCTTCATAATTTGAGCACACAATCCTTCACATTTAGTCCGTATACACACTTGTCACCTCGTGTACACGACTTTCATCATATTACAATTAATATCAATCCTAGGGGAATTTCCCCCACACAAGGTTAGTCAAGTCACTTACCTCGACTTGCTCCAATTTAACCAAGTAATATGCTTTTTTCTCGATTTTCCGATTTCGGTCGACTCGTATCTAGTCATAAATAATTCGATACAGTCAACAAAAATTATAGAATTAATTCTATAAGAAAATACTACATTATTCAATAAAAATCAGAAATTAACTCAAAAATGGCCCGTGGGGCCCACGTCTCGGAATCCAGCGAAAGTTACGAAATATGAACGACCATTCAACCACAAGCCTAACCATAGCAAAATGACTAAATTCCAATAACAGTTCGACCCTCAAATCCTCAAATCTATCCAAGAGGGTTTTCAAATTTGTTTCCAACTTAAATCACCAATTAATTGTTAAAAACAGTGATAGATTCGGGTAATCTAACAAAGATTGAGTTAAGAACACTTACCCCAACGTTTTCTTTGAAAATCTCTCAAAATTCGCCACAATTCGAGCTCCAAATCGTTAAAAATCGAAAATGGGATGAAGTCCCATTTTCTGAACTTAAACATTCTGTCCAGTGGTTTCTTCTTCGCGAACGCGACCCTTGCCTCACGTTTGCGAAGCACAAAAATGTGCTGCCCAACTTTCCTCTTTGCGAGCGCGATCAACGCTTCGCAAACGCGAAGCTTTGCAAACTCAAACCTTCGCGAACGTGTCCCTTATCTCGCGAACGCGTGGAACAAAAGACTGGGGTTCCTAGTTGCCTCGCTCTCCTTCGCGAAGGCGACGCTACTCACGGGTTCGCGATGCACACACAGACTATACCTTCGCATTCGCGTCCTCCCCTTCGCGAATGCGAAGAACAAAACCTTAAACTCAGAAAACACTCTTTGAGAACGCGTCTTACTCCTCGCGTTCGCGATGCTTCCACTGACCACACCTTTGTGAATGGGAGATCTTCTTCGTGAGCGGGAAGAACAAACTTCTGCAACAAAACCCAGAAAAATCAGCTACTTCTCTAAGTCTAAAAATGACCCGTTGAGCTTCCGAAACACACCCGAGGCCCCCGGGACCTCAACCAAGCATACCAACAAGTCCTAAAACACCATACGAACTTAGTCGAATCTTCAAATTATATCCAACAACACTAAAAACATGAATCACACATAGATTCAAGCCTAATGAACTTTGAAACTTTCAATTTCTACAAACAACACCGGCACCTATCAAATCAAGTCCGATTGACCTCACATTTTGTACGCAAGTCATAAATGACATAATGGAGCTATGAAGATTTTCAGAATCGGATTTCGACGCCGATATACAAAAAGTCAACCCCTCGGTCAAACTTCCCAAAAATTCAACTTTCGGCATTTCAAGCCTAATTCCACTACGGACTTCCAAATATAATTCCGATCATGCTCCTAAGTTCAAAATCACCATACGGAGCTGTTGGAATCATCAAAATTCTATTCCGGGGTCGTTTGCACATAATTCTACATCCAGACACTATTTGAACTTAAACTTTTAAATTTTTCATCAAGATTTCATATCTCGGGCTAGGGACCTCGAAATTTGATTCCGGGCATACGCCCAAGTCCAAATTCACGATACGGACCTACCGGAACTGTCAAAATACTAATCCGAGTCCGTTTTCTTAAAATGTTGACCAAAGTCAACTCAGTTGAGTTTTAAAGTTCTAATTCATATTTTAATCCATTTTGACATAAAAACTTTTCGAAAAAATATACGGACTGAGCACGCAAGTCGAGTAATGATAATAGTGCTTTTCAAGGTCTTAGATCACAGAATTAATCATTAAATTTAAAGATGACATTTTGGGTCATCACAGGTTGTCGCGGACCTTGCGGAAGTTCGATGCAGTTTGGGGCATTGTTGACAGGTTTACCAAGTCATCACACTTCATTCCAGTTGAAACTACTTATACTTCAGAGAGGTTGGCCCATATTTATAATCGGGATATAGTTCGGTTGAACGGTGTGCCAGTTTCCATCATATTAGACAGAGGCCCTCAGTTCACTTAGTATTTCTGGAGAGCCGTACAGAGTGAGTTGGGGACCCATGTAGAGCTCAACACTACGTTTCATCCACAGACTGACGGGCAGTTAGAGCGGACAGTCCAGATCTTGGAGGACATGCTTAGGACATGTGTGATTGACTTTGGGGGACAGTGGGATCAGTTCTTACCTTTGGCCGAGTTTGCTTACAACAAAAGTTATCAGTTCAGCATCGAGATGGTTCCATTTGAGTCTTTATATGGTCGGCGATGTCGTTCTCCTATCGGATGGTTTGAGCCTGACTAGGCTAAGGTATATGGTACTGATTTGGTGAACGATGCCTTGGAAAAGGTAAAGTTGATTTAGGAGCGACTTCGCACAGCACAATCCATATAGAAGAGTTAAGCGAATCAGAAGGCGCGTGATATATCATTTATGGTAGGTGAGAAGGATCTCTTGAAAGTCTTGCCGATGAAGGGCATTATGAGATTCGGGAAGAAGGGCAAGTTAAGACAAAGGTTTATAGGCCCATTTGAGGTGTTGGGGAGGTTGCTTATGATCTTGCTTTACCTCCCAGCCTACTAGGGGTTCATCCAGTTTTTCACGTGTCTATGCTCCGGAGGTATCACACCGACTTGTCACATATGTTAGACTTCAGCACTATTCATCTAGATGAGAGCTTGGGTTATGAGGAGGAGCCAATTGCCATTATTGCTAGACAAGATCGCCAGTTGAGATCCAAGAAGATTTCTGTGGTAAAGGTCCAGTAGAGGGGCCAACCAGTCAAGGAGGCGACCTGGGAGTCCGTAGGACATGCGGAGCAGATATCCACACTTATTCAGCACTTCAGGTATGATTCTAAACCCATTCGAGGATGAAAGTTTGTTTAAGAGGTGGAGAATGTAATGACCAGACCAGTCGTTTTACTTTCTAGAAACCCATTTCCCTTAATAAGACATCTTGTACATGCTTTTACTATTTTATGACTTGAGGGAATGGTTAGTTCGGGATTTGGAAGGGTTCGGGTTGAAATTGGAACACTTGGTTCCTTAAGGTTGGCTTAAAAGGCTAAGTTTGACTTCGGTCAACATTTTGAGTAAACGACCTCGAAATCGGGATTTGACGGTTCCAATAGGTTTGTATTGGTTCTTGAAGGTTTTAAAAGTTCTTTAAATTTGGTTTGGAGCGGGTTTTGGTGATATCAAGGTCCAAACATAATTCCGAGACCGGGAATAGTTTTGAAATGTCATTTAATATTTGCACGTAAAATTTGGTGTCATTCAGAGTAGTTTAAGTATGTTTCGGCGCATTGGAAGTAAATTGAACAACTTGAAGTTCTTAAGTTTGATTCAATTGGTTTTGGGGTAACATTCTTAATTTTAGTGTTGTTTCAGGCGTTCCGAGAGTTCGAGCGAGTCCGATTTATGATTCCAAATTTTTTGGTATGTTCTGGCGGGGCCCAGGGGGCCCCGAGTATCAATCGGATGAGGCTCGGACCAAGATGAGAATTTGGAGCAGCAGGTGATGCACCAGATCTGTCAAAACTACACCTGCGCTTGGTCAGCCGCAGGTGAGAGCTCGCAGGTGAGGGCCAAGCCTCGTAGAAGCGGCCAAATGAGGTCAGCCCAGGTTCCGCAGAAGCGGACCCTTGTCCGCAAAAGCGAGGGCGCAAGTGCGGCCCTATGACCGCAGGTGCAGAAACCGCTGGAGGCAGTGGGCCTCATTTATTACGGATTAGGACTATTTTTTATCACAGTTTCTTCCACTCTTGGGCGATTTGAGAGCTTCTAAGGAGGGGATTTCGATCTAGCTTTGTGAGGTAAGTAATTTCTTCTAAATATGAGTTTAGTACATATATTATGGGTAGATTTCCACCTGAAAAGTGGTAGAAATCATGGGTTGAGATGAAAAACCTAGGGTTTAATAAAAAATGAGATTTTACCACGAAAATGATTTTGAAACTTAGTGAAAATCACATATTATGTTCCTAAGGTTATGGGTAACAACTCTCTTCAAAACTTTCCGGAATCCGAGCGTGTGGGCATGGAGGTGAATTTTAGGAATCTTGAAATTTTGGTTGGGTAATCACTTTAATAGTGGAGATATGAACTTTTGAGCAATAGATTGATCGATTTTTATAATATTTGGCTAGTTCCGAGTTGTTTGGTATCAAATTTGGTGGTTTGAGCGCATTCTTGAATTGGGAAGTAAGCTTTGAGACGAGGTAAGTCTCTTTTCTAACCTTGTAAGAGGGAACTTACCCCATATGTGAACTTAATTAATATGTGTTGTTATTTGTGGGGGCTACGTACACACGAAGTGACGAGATTCCGTACTTAGCTACTATTCCTGTTTATATCCGAGTAGTTTTAGGTTTACACCATGCTTGTGGACACTGTTATTTGGTTATAGTTGTTAACTGTATCAAATGGAACTGAGTTGAGGATTTTTCAGGATTTAAAAGCTTCAAGTCGAATTTTCTTTATTTTGGAAAAGAACCAAGGAAAGATTATGATTTATTGATAAATTTATATTTGACCGCGTCGCATGTATGATTCACGACGGGGGTTATAGATACATATATGGTTTGCGCCATTCGACCCTCGGCAGTGCACAATTTACATTTATTTTGGATCGGGCCGAACGTCCTCGGTGGTATTCGTGTGTGATAATAGAACTAGAAGTTCCTTTCATAATTGGTATAAATTTAATGTTTGTCTGATCATATGTTTTAAAAGAAGGAAGTTATTCAAGATCTTAGGGTTTGGAGACAGACTCTTGAGTCTAAGGGTTTCAAGTTGAGCAGGACGAAGACGAAATACCTGGAGTGTAAATTCAGCGCTGAGCCAGGGGAAGTGGGCGTGGATGTGAGGCTTGAATCACAGGTCATCCCGAGTAGAGGCAGCTTCAAGTACCTTGGTTCGGTTATCCAGGGGGGAGGGGAGATCGACGAGGATGTCACACACCGTATTGGGGTAGGATGGATGAAGTGGAGGTTAGCATCTGGAGTCCTGTGTGACAAGAGAGTGCCACCAATACTCAAAGGTAAGTTCTATAAAGCGGTTGTTAGACTGTCCATGTTGTATGGGGCTGAGTGTTGGCCCGTTAAGAACTCACATATCCAGAAGATGAAAGTAGCAGAAATGAGGATGTAGAGGTAGATGTGCGGGAAGACTAGGATAGATAAGATTAGGAATGATGTTATTTGGGAGAAGGTGCACGTGGCTCCCATTGATGAAAAGATGCGGGAAGCGAGGCTAAGATGGTTCGGACATGTTCAAAGGAGAAGCCCAGATGCTCCGGTACGGAGGTGTGAGTGGCTGGTTATGATGGGCACGAGAAGAGGTAGAGGGAGGCCTAAGAAGTATTAGGGAGAGGTGATCAGACAGGATATGGCGAGGCTCCAGATTTTCGAGGACATGACACTTAATAGGAAGATGTGGAGGACGAGTATTAGAGTTGTAGGTTAGGATGTAGTTCAGTCTTGATTTACTTCGTACCATTGTGGGACTAGCCACGTAGGGTTTTTGTCTAGGATAGCTAGTGACAATGTTGTGTTTTACTACTTCGCTTTTCAATGCATGTCCTATTTACTAGCTATCGTTTTTGCTTTGCATCTTTCTTCTGCATTTCATGGTATTCCTATTTTTCCTATGATTGTTGTGGTGATACTAATATTGTCTCCTCTTGTTGTTTTGTCTTTTTGTTTTCTTGAGCCGAGGGTCTTTCGAAAACAGTCTCTCTACTCCTGTGGGGTAGGGGTAAGGTCTGCATACACACAACCCTCCCCATACCCCATTAGTGGGATTTTACTGGGTTGTTGTTGTTGTTGTTGTTGTTGTTTCTGTTGAAGTGATTCAAGCTCTTAAATATTTCTCAAGAATTGTTCAGTTAGTTCTTGTTCCGAGTCTTATTGTTGTACATCATGCTTAATTAGAATTTCATATTATCATATTATTAGCCCTAGTAAGTGTCGGAGTCGACACCTCGTCACTACTTCTACGAGGTTAGACTAGATACTTACTGGGTACATATTATTTATGTACTCACGCTACACTTTTGTACTTAATTATACAGGATCTGAGGCAGGTGCATCTGGTTACCAGTCTGGTGGGCAGATTTGATCCCCATCTCGAGATTTCATGGTGAGCTGCCTTCCGAGCGTTCTACACCAGCTGGAATCTCCCTTATGTTTTATTTTTTTTTCCTTTTTCTTCTGTCTATTTCATTTCAGACAGTAGGCTAGTGTCCTTTTGTATATTATACTAGATTGCCCACATACTTGTGACACCAGGTCTTGGCACACACACTAGTACACCTATGATTTTGGATTTGCTTACATGATTACGATTTGTACTCGTTTGCTTCCGTTTAGTTATGTCACATTCGCAAATTTCTTAATCTCTTTAACAAATGAGGAAATGTTATCCACTTAGTATTTTATTTAAACAGGAAACCATTAGTTGATTAGTGTTGGCTTGCCTAACAATGGTGTTGGGCTCAATCACGGCCTAAGATTGAATTGGTTCGTGACACCCGAGGTACCGCCTCGTAGTCTCAAAGGAAAATATATAGGGAGCACTCCCGAGCTACCGCCTCGTAGTCTCAAAAGTAAATATGCAGGGGGATCTCCCGGGATACCGTCCCGTAGTCCCAAAGTAAATATGCTAGGGGATCTCCCGGAATACCGTCCCTTAGTCCCAAAGTAAATACGCAGCTCAAACAATGGAGATAACAGTTACATTAAGAAAACCTACTGTTTAGACTAAGTACAAGTCAAGAAAAGGAGTAGGAATACACTAAGCATGCTGCACAGAGTTCAGATAAACAATTAAGACACATAGAAATGCTATTCTAGGCAAACATGATAAATACACATGCTAGTATAACTCAATTAAGATGAAACAGGTTATTACTCAGTAATAATGAGGTTTTACAACAAATAGCCCATGTACGCACTCGTCACCTCCCGTACACGATGCTCACATATCATAAGAGTACCAAATCCTAAGGGGATTTCCCCCACACAAGGTTAGGCAATCCACTTACCTCGAACAAAGCTCAATCAATCGAAAACAATGCCTTTTCAATGAATATCCGACTTCGAATGGCCCAAATCTAGCCAAAATCAATTTTATACCATAAATATAACTATAAGAAGCTAATCTAATTAATGAAATCAAAGATAAATCAATAAATTAGAAAATCATCGCAAAAGGTCGACCCGGGCCCATGTCTTAGAATCGGGTGAAAGTTACAAAATATGAACACCCATTCACTCACGAGTTCACTCGTACCAAACTTATCCAAATCCGATGTCAAAATCCCAATCAAAACCCAAAATCTTAGTTGAAGAACTTCTAACCTCTATCCCAAATTCCTTAATTACATGATGAAATCAACTATAGATTAATGGAATATAACCAAAAGCAAGTTAGGAATCATTACCCTAAAGCTCCCTCTGAAAAATCCTCGAACGTTTGCCAAAGGGAGCTGGGTCCGCATCTGCGATGATGAGGCCGCACCTGCAAGTGTGCGCCTGCGGAACCTGGTTCGCTTTTGCGCTCTCACTTCGCACCTGCGCTCTTTAGGCGCATCTGTGGGCATCGCAAATGTGGAATATTACCTCGCACCTCTGACCCCTGACCGTGCATCCAAAATCACATCTGCACTTGGTCTTCCGCACGTGCGATCCCGCACCTGCGGTCTCCCCTCCACAGGTGCGAAACACAGAAACTAGAAAATCTTCAGCAACTAGCATAAGTCCAAATTCATTCCGTTAAGCATCTAAAAGACACCCGAGGCCCCTGGGACCTCAAACAAAGATACCAACAAGTCCTATAACACCATACGAACTTAGTCGAGCCCTGTAAACACATCAAACAACAACAAAAACATGAATCACCCTCCAATCCAAACTTAATGATCTTGAAACTTTAAATTTCTACCACCAATGCCGAAACCTATCAAACCACGTCTGATTGCCTCACATGTTTTACACAAGTTGTATTCAACATTACAGACCTACTCCAACTTCCGAAATCGGAATACAACCCCAATATCAAAAAGTCCACTTCCGTTCAAAATCTCTAAAGAAATCGACTTTTGCCATTTCAAGCCTAAATCATCTACAGACCTCCAATTCCTAGTTCGGACATGCTCCTAAGTCCAGAATCACCCAACGGAGCTAACGGAACCAACGAAACTCCATTTCGAATTCACACAATTCTAACTACAGTCGAAATCTTAAGACTAAGCTTCTGTTTTAGGGACTAAGTGTTCCAAATCACTACGACACTACAACGACAACCTCCCAGCAAGTCACATGAGCAGAAAAAGATACGGGGGAAATAGTAAACAGGGGATCGGGGCTATAACTCTCAAAACTATCGGCCGGGTTGTTACAATAGCAAATGCGATGACACTAGTACCAACACTCAAAATTATGAAAAATCATTCTGGATCCAATCTGAAACTCACCCGAGCCCCCGAGGCTCCAAACTAACTATGCACCCAGGTCCAAAAACACAACACGAACTCGCTCGCGCGATCAAATCGTCAAAATAACCGCTATAAGCACGAATCGGATGCCAAAACGCATGAAGATCAAAGTAAACTTCAAGAACTTTTAGAATCGCAACCGAGCGTCAGAACCATAACAAATCAACTCCAAATGGCACCAAATTTTTCAGACAAGTTCTACATGACGAAATGAACCTACTCGGAGCTTCAACTCATGCATAACAACCTTGAATGACGAATCATACCTCAAGTCGAAATCAATGAACCTTGAAACTTCAACTTCTACAATCGATGCCGAAATATATCAAATCACGTCTAATTGACCTCAAATTTTTCACACAAGTCACATTTTACGTTACGGACCTACTCTAACTTCTAAAATCAGAATCGGACCATGATATCAAAAATTTCACTCCCGGTAACTTAACAAAAAATCCAACATTTGCCATTTTAAGACTAATTCGACTACGGACCTCCAGATTACAATCCGGACCCGCTCCTAAGTCCAAAATCACCCAATGGAGCCAACGAAACTGACAAAACTCCATTCCGAGATCCAATGCCAAAAGGTCAAACTTGGTCAACTCTTTCAACTTAGAGCTTAAATCTTGAAGTTCATTTTTTCAAATCAATTCCGGATAACTTAAAAATCAACACCGATGATTTACTCAAATCATAATACATCATGCGGAGATACTCGAGCCCTCAAACTACCGAGCAAAGTGCAGATGCTCAAAACGACCAGTCAGTCGTTACAATCTCTCTCTCTCTCTCTCTCTCTCTCTCTCTCTCTCTCTCTCTCCACTCTCTCTCTCCTTCGCTGTTCTTTCACCAATTTTTCTTCCTTAGTTTTTCTCCGTTCTTTATCCTCTTTTTTATCCATGAATTTCAATTGTTTTAATATAGAATTTTAACTTCACAAATTCCTTCCATGTAGCACAATTGGTGTTCGAATGCAAATTGTCAATCAATAAATTTTGAAGGTGTAACAACCCGAACGGTCATTTTGAGCTCTGACACGTTATTCGGTAGTTCGAGGCCTTGAGTAGCTTCTCTTCAGGTATTATAACTTGTACATGTGGTTAGAATTGAAATTCTGGAAGTTTGGAGTTGATTTGAAAAGAAAATTCTCATTTCGGAAGCTTTAAGGAATTGACTAAGGTTGGATTTTTGAGTAAACGACCTCGGAATTAGGATTCGAAGGTTCTAATAGATTCGTATGATGATGTCCGAATCGAGTTTTGTATGACCCGGGAGCATTTCGGCGCCTATTGTGGAAGTTGGCATTTTGGAAGAATTTCATAAATTTGGGTTGAAGTGCATTTCAATGTTATCAATATCCGTTTGGGATTCCGAGTCTTGGAATAAATCCGTATGGTGATTCTTGTATTGGGAGCGCATCCGGAAGTGGATTCGGAGGTCCGTAGATCATTTTGAGGTCACTTGGCGAAAAATAGAAATTTGAAGGTTTTTGAGAAGTTTGACCGGAAGTGGAGTTTTTGATATCGGGGTTGGATTCCGATTCTGAAAGTTGGAGTAGGTCTGTAATGTTGAACGTTACTTGTGTTCATAATTTGAGGTCAATCGGATGTGATTTGATAGGTTTCGGCATCGAATATAGAAGTTTGAAGTTCTAAAGTTCATTAAACTTGAATTGGAGTGCAATTCATGATTTTAGCATTGTTTGATATGATTTGAAGACTTTACTAACTTCGTAATGTGTTTTGGGATATGTTGGTATGATTGGTGGAGGTCTCGAGGGCCTCAGGTAGAATTTGGATGGTTAACGGATTGAAATTTGACTTGGGGGATCTACTGAAGTTCTTGTCATCACTGTTGTTGGTTTCCTTATACGCAATCGCGAGTGGAAGTCCGCGATCGCGTAGAGTTGTTTGGGGCGACTGTGAAATGTTCTATATGGTCGCAATGATGGACCTACAGTCACTGTGCTGTGGGTAGTTGTGCTACGCAAATGCGGCTGTGGTAACGCGTTCGTGAAGAAGGAATAGGGGATGGCCTGATGCTCCACATTTGCTCATCGCGATCACGTGAGGAGGAGTGCGATCGCGAAGTGTTGGGTTACAGAACGTCGCGTTCAAGTGGGCTTGTGTATGGTAGCATAGAGGAAAATGCGGAGGCAGTGTGCTTAGCCTTCGCGATCGCGAAGGTACTCCCGCGATCGCGAAGAAGGGCGAACCTGGGCTGGGCAGAATGTTTTAAAAGCGGGGTTTGAGTTCATTTCACCCATTTTTCACACGGCTTGGGAAAATTTTGGAGCTTTTGAAGAGGGGATTTCATCATCAAGCATGAGGTAAGTGATTTCTAGTAGTTGTGAGTTACAAGTTTTATACATGGATTTAGGCATGAAAATTTGTAGAAATTTGGGATTTTGTAGAAAAATCTAGAAATTGATATTTTTAGATTTTGACCACGAAATTGGACATGGAATTTGGAATAAATTATATATTTGCGTTCGTGGTGTTATGGGTAAAGTTTATCTTCAAAAATATTCGGAATCCGGGCACGTGGGCCTGAGGGTTGCTTTATCAATTTTTCGAGCGGAGTTAGAAATTATTATAAATTGATTAATTATGAGTATTAGAGTATATTTTGATTGGGTTGCAAATTATTTGACTAGTTTTGGAGCGTTGGTCATCGGTTTGAGGAGTTAGAGAGGCTTTGGAGCCGGTTATGAAATTTCGGAGCGAGGTAAGTCTGTTGTCTAACCTTGTAAGAGGGAATTTACCCCATATGTGATTCAAACTAATAAATGTTGCTAATTGTGAGGGCTATGTACACACGAGGTGACGAGAGTCTGTGCGTAGCTACTATTTATGCTAAGTACAGGTTGTTTAGGACACAAATCATGAATTACGTGTGATAATTTTATCCTTTATTTAATTAAAGTATTTAAATTATATTGTAAATTGTTAGAGGAAATAATAAGAGATTGAAATTTCACATACTTAAATTTTTGCTCAAATTATTTAACTGTTGCTATAAACTGTACATCCCGGTGTGTAAATCTTAATAAATATAAATATATTCTCATTCCGGAGGTACATAAGAAAATGTCCTCCCTTCTTGTGGATCGGGCCGAAAGCCTCGGCAGTATAGATGCATCTATGGATCGCGCCGCACGTCCCTCGACAGTATACACGACACTCTGGATCGAATCGTACGACCTCGGCGGAAATCGTGCCTAATAATAATAATTACACGATACATTGATATTTTTATTGCAGCTTGCGAAGTTAACCGATAAATTGAAAATTTATGAAATTCAAAGAATTAATTATTTTTGCTTGTTAAGGAATTTATTATTGTTCATATAAATCATGTTTATTGAAATATTTCTATTGTAACATTATTGACCCTTATTGAGTGTCAAGGTCGACCTCTCGTCACTACTTCTTCGAGAATAGACTTGATACTAACTAGGTACATGTTATTTACGTACTCATTCTACACTTGCTGCACTTTTTGTGCAGGACCTGAGACAGGTGCTATCGAAGGACCTACCGGCACACACCCACGTTATCCAGAGGCTTAGTGGTGAGCTACTTTTTCTGAGTCATTCTGCAGCAACTAGTGCATCTTCTTGTATTTGTATTCTATCTATTTTATTTCAGACGGTATTTAGAATTTAGTATAATCTACTAGATGCTCATACACTTGTGACACAAGGTCTTGGCACACACGCTAGTAGAATTTTGGATTTAATTATTTTCTTGGTTTCTAATTTAGTAGACCTTTCATATTTTCTTAATCCTTGCAAGTAAGAAGAGTTTAATTACTCGGATAATTTTTAAAGAAATAAGTATATGTTTAAATCACTAGTTGGCTTGCCTAGCTGTTATGTTGGGCGTCATCATGACATTTAGGTGAAATTGGGTCGTGACAACATGGTGTCAGAGCACTAGGTTCACTTAGGTCTCACGAGTCATGAGCGAGTATAGTAGAGTCTTTCGGATCGGTACAGAGACGTCTGTACTTATCTTCGAGAGGCTACAGGGCTGTTAGGAGCATTTCCCTTCTTGATTCCTCATCGTGCAAGTTGATTCCTTTGAGGCTTATGCCTTTGTTTCTTCCTACTCGATCTTATGCGACGTGAAGCGCTTGTTATAAATTGGGAATTGAGGAATTGTCATGGTACTATAGATGTGGCGCAAGATGTTTCTCCCTGCGTAGTTGGTTGGGCTATTGTCGTCGCCTTGGGGGAGGTCGTTCTGTTGTTTCAGCTCAGTATCAGTACTACCTAAGGTTTTGAGATTTGGAATTGATTGTTATGACAATTTGTGCATTGCTATCGCATAGTGTTGGTGTAATGGTAGGGTTCTTGTTTATATGTCGACGTTATGAATGACTTGAAAGGAGATTTATCGAAGTGTGTGATTTAGAGGTTCAATATTTGATTCCAGCAAAGGAAAGGCAATCAGACTACGAATGTGTAAGTCGGGTTGGTGGAGTAATGAGACTTGGTATTTTCGAGCATGATGGAATGTGTTAAGTTCGCCGGAGTTATGGTCTTCTTTAATTTGCCTTTGGGGCAGGGTATTGTGAAATGATGCCGGGGAAGCAGCTGTAAGAGACCTCTATGTGCAGTGGTTCAGGACCGAAGCCGTGTTCCTAGTATTGATGGCTCGAGAAAGACAATCCTCGAAAAGGTTTAAAGTTGGTAGCTATCGATTAGTTCAAGTGCTATAGAGATAGATTTTGATTTAAGGAAACAACTGGGCAGCGAAGGATGAGTAAGGACATGTGGAAGGTGTCTTGTGGTGGTTAGGTTCCTAGAAGGCCAAGTATGAGAAACAGAAGTCGAGTAGTTGCTTAAAGGAGAAGGTTTGACCAAAGTGGGAGAGTAGCAAGGTAGCATATGGGTTACGTGGCAGGATAACTACACGCCTTGAGGAAAGTTTGGAGTGATTTGGGATTCATGGTGGATAGCGACTAGGTCTACAGACTTAATTTGGAATGCTTGCTGTTATACTGAGGGAAGATTGGACGCGATAGAAATGAGTTTGCCTGATATGAAGAGGAATGAAACAAGACTTCGGGTTGGGATGTATTGTCGCACCTTTAGTTGATCTCAACGGGAAGTGAATAGACCTGTACAGCTGGTGAAGGAGCACAGGCTCAGGATGGTTTATTTGTTTCGTGGTAATAGTACTCGGTACAGCGTTGTTGGAGGATGTCGACAAGGAATTTTCACATGTGGGATATCTCCTGTGAGCAGGTTGGCGGTTGCGTGGTATTGATGGAGCTTCTACGAAGAATTTTTACTGGCTATCCAGTAAGTGGTCGAATATGTGAATGTGGCTAGTGATTCAGAATGTTCATGAAATGTTTAACATAAGGATTTCGAGGAATTTGGTGGGTTGATTATGCGAGAATATGTCAATGGGGGATAAGGAGTCTTGTCTGGTTCCAGAGTTATGTAATTATAGCTTCAAGCTAAGTGTGAGAGCCCCACTGTCTACGATTGGATTGCATGATTGTCTACATGTGAGGTTTCTGGTTATCTGCATATTAGTGAGTTATTACGACTAAGGAAAGAAAACATCAGTGGTAATTTGAGCAAAGGATTGGAGGAATGTATGCTATACTTGGGCTTTATCTGTTCATGTTCAGTTTTGAGAAGACTCGGGGTTTATGCTTCGTATGGAGGTGATGTACAGGGAAAGTGATCCAGCCAGGTGCTTCTTTATGTGGGTATTCATGTACTAGTAGGGCAATAGAGTTTGGTTATATTCGAGACCATGTCAGAGTGGGTGACTCTTAACAACGGTTCAGTGAGTTCAAGAATTTAAGTCAGGTACTTAAAGATTCGGGTATGTTGTATGGTTAAGGATCGAGTTCTGCAGTGGACTATGAACGGGACTTGGAGTGTTCTATGTTATTATCGGGTAATCGGTGCAGTATTGGAGGAAAGGAAGAAACAGTTCCGGAATCGTGGGAAGTGTTATGGTAGGGGTAAACCAGTGGAGACGCCATTGTGCGCATAATGAAGGTATGAGGTGATTTAAAGGAGTTGGGTCGGTTAGTAATGGTTGAATCGATATGATTGGGGCAGTGATCAGTTCCTTCAGCGTGAAGTTATACATGCGGGTTGTGGTTGTACTCGTGAGTTTGACAACCACAAAAACTTGATTGATTTGGGAGGTATTTAATTCAAACGGTCTTGTTGTGTAAACGAATTTTGGAAAATTCATGGTAGTTTAGATCGCGACTTGAGGTTGGTATATCTCTGTGGTCTGGGAATTCGGTTGCGTATTGCATTGGTTCTTCGAAAATGAGCTAAGTGAAAGGTTTTAAGCCAATGGAGTGACTTATTCCACTAGTAGTTCAAGGGTTATAGCGAATACATGTATTATCACGTAGCAGCATGATAGGTGTAGTGAGCGGCATAGGAATTGGAAGTTAAGGGTCAAGGTTGCGGTTCGGTATAGACAGGAATGTCGAGAGCTCAGATGAGCAGGAAAGGATTCACATGGTTAGAGTAAGATGGTATTATTTTTAGCGTCATCCGAGATCGGTGTTATGTGTAAGAGGCTTTACGTACTGATCATGGATTCCTGATTTGCTTTATAGCATTAGGGTGGCGGGTGGTATGGATGTGCAGACTTGTTACCTGGTGTAGAAGGTCGTGGGAGTGTACCCCATGGGAAGATTGTATAAGTGTGACATGTAGTCACTTGATTGATCAAAGATGTAAAACGAAGCATGGAGATTGTGGTACTGTCTCTAATGTGAGAATTTATGCCTGAAGGGCGCTCGGTTCATTTGGTTGTGGACTACGAAATGTTTGTTCCGAATTTGACAGTTGTTCTTGTGTGTCATAGGAAAAAGGATTATTATGGATCCCTGAAAGGTTATTAGCCCAGTGTGGTACGATCAGAATTGGCTTAAGGTCTGTGGATGGATCTAAATATGAATGTGGGCTCTATATTAGGCTGGATGTGTTCATTCCAGCATAACGTTGTTTTCGGAGGGGCCTTCAGGCATTGGATGTTATTTCTATTATCGGCCCCTTCCGTGTAGTCTCTATTGTGCCATGTGGGTTGTGAGGCAGTTTGATTATTCATACTCGTATTAAGATCCCGTATAGTTTGCGATTTTATATGAGCATGATGGATCTCGAGATGTAGGTCATTTATTGCACCTTAATCGTGCTTGAGTTTTATAGCGTATGGTGCTATCTGATGGTATTGTGTACTTGGTGTACTTATGGTTGACATTCGGGTATTTCGTGGGTATAAGCGTTTTGGCTTGATGGGTACTTCCCTATTTATTGTCATGTGTGGATCGGGTGGCATGCCGCCACGGGTATGTTGTTTGGATCGGGTCGCACACCGCAACAGTATCATGTGTGAATTGGGTTGCACGCCGCAATAGCATGATGTTGAGGACAGTTCCCTATATCTATTCCTATGTGTTTTATCCCGCATTTTCTGAGAAAGGTTCATGATATCTTTTCAGTTGTTAAATTAATTACGCGGGTTGAATAGTTCTTTCCAGTGTACATTTTTCCTTATGTATCACATTTGAGTTTGTAGCTTGTTGGTGCATTATTGGCGTCATACGAGATCTTGGTTAGTGTTTGAGGTGGCTTATTGCTTGTGTAGCCTATACTGGGTAAGACGAGACTATTGGACCTGAAATCGGTGCAATCAGATTCATATAAGGTAAATTAAAGAACAAATATCGCTATTCAGTTCAGAATGAGGTGATGGTCCTTGTCAAGAGGAGAGACTCCATGATTTGTTAATTCGGCAAGTGGTTAAGAGTTTTTACGCATCTCTTTTGTCGTGGCAGTATTGCGTGTATTGGAGTAGGGATTATATGTGCTATAGGGTGTATTATGGGCTATAGATTCATGAAATTTAAAGCTATTAGGGTCGGAGGATGTTATTATGGGTAACCAACTTATGTGGTGCATGAGGTGATTTCAGCACAAGTGTACAATCATGTTTTGGTACAGCGCGTGGTGATTGGTACATTGTTCGTGTGTTAGAATCTGGTATCGTGGAGAATTCTGAATGTTGGAATTTGGTTCTTAAGCTTGTTAGCTAAGTTAGCATGAAGGATCTTCAGTCTGGCTCGAGCTAATGTGCTCAACTGAGTTGTGGTGGCACGAGTAGGTGCACGAGGTGTTAAATAGTGATTTTGGACAACTACGGAACAATCCTTAGCACGTTCGAGGACGAACGTATGTTTAAGTGGGAGAGAAAGTAATGACCCGACCGCTCGTTTTGAGCCCTAGCGCATCATTCGGTGGTTTGAGGCCTTAAGTAGGTTTACTTCAGGTATTATGACTTGTACGTGCAGTCGGAATTGAAATTCAGGAAGTTCGGAGTTGATTTGGAAAGAAAATTCTCATTTCGGAAGCTTTAAGTTGGAGGAATTGACTAAGGTTGGATTTTTGGGTAAACGACCTCGGAATCGGGATTTGTAGGTTCCAATAGGCTCGTATGATGATTTTAGACCTAGATGACCAGGGAGCGTTTCAGCGCCTATGTGGAAGTTAGCATTTTGGAAGAATTTCATAAATTTGGGTTGAAGTGCATTTCAATGTTATCGATATCCGTTTGGGATTCTGAGTCTGGGAATAGCTCCGTATGGTGATTCCGGTATTGGGAGCGCATCCGGAAGTGGATTCGGAGGTCCTAAGTCATTTTGGGGTCCCTTGGCGAAAGTTAGAAATGTGAAGGTTTTTGAGAAGTTTGACCGGAAGTGGACTTTTTGATATCGGGGTGGGATTCCGATTCCGGAAGTTGGAGTAGTCTATAATGTCGAACGTGACTTGTATGCAAAATTTGAGGTCAATCGGACGTGATTTGATAGGTTTCGGCATCGAATATAGAAGTTTGAAGTTCTAAAGTTTATTAAGCTTGAATTTGAGTGCGATTCATGGTTTTAGCATTGTTTGATGTGATTTCAAGGCTCGACTAAGTTCGTAATGTGTTTTGGGATGTGTTGGTATGATTGGTGGAGGTCCTGAGGGCCTCGTGTGGAATTTGGATGGTAAACGGATTGAAATTCAACTTGGGGGATCTGCTGAAGTTGTTGTCATGACTGTTGTTGGTTTCCTTATACGCGAGCGCGTAGAGTTGTTTGGGGCGACTGTGAAATGTTCTATGCGGTCACGATGATGGACCTGCGATCACGATGCTGTGGGTAGTTGTGATACGTGAACGCGATTGCGGTAACGCATTCGTGAAGAAGGAATGAGGGATGGCCTAATGCTACGCGTTTTCTCATCGCGGTCACGTGAGGAGGAGTGCAATCGCGAAGTGTTGGGTTACAGAACGTCGCATTCGCGTGAGCTTGTGTGCGGTGGCGCAGAGGAAAATGCGGAGAAAGTGTGCTTAGCCTTCGCGATCGCGAAGAAGGGCGGACCTGGGCTGGGCAAAATGTTTTAAAAGTGGGGTTTGAGTTTATTTCACACGGCTTGGGCGATTATTTGGAGCTTTTGGAGAGGAGATTTCATCATCAAGCATGAGGTAAGTGATTTCTACTAGTTGTGAGTTACATACAAGGTTTATACATGAATTTAGGCATGAAAATATATAAAAATTTGGGAATTTGAAGAAAAACCTAGAAATTGGTATTTTTGGATTTTGACCACGAAATTGGACATTGAATTTGGAATAAATTATATATTTGAGTTCGTGGTGTTATGGGTAAAGTTTATCTTCAAATATTTTCGAGATCCGAACACGTGGACCCGAGGGTTGCTTTATCGATTTTTCGAGCGGAGTTAGAAATTATTATAAATTGATTAATTATGAGTATTAGAGTATATTTTGATTGGGTTGCAACTTATTTGACTAGTTTTGGAGCGTTGGGCATCGGTTTGAGGAGTTAGAGAGTCTTTGGAGCAGGTTATGGAATTTCAGAGCAAGGTAAGACTCTTGTCTAACCTTGTAAGAGGGAATTTACCCCATAGGTTATTCAAACTAATAAATGTTGCTAATTGTGGGGGCTATGTACGCACAAGATGACGATCGAATCGTACGACCTCGGCGAAAATCGTGCCTAACAATAATAATTACACGATACCTTGATATTTTTATTGCAGCTTGCAAAGTTAACCGATAAATTGAAAATTTATGAAATTGAAAGAATTAATTATTTTTGCTTGTTAAGGAATTTATTATTGTTCATATAAATCATGTTTATTGAAATATTTCTATTGTAATATTATTGACCCTTAGTGAGTGTCAAGGTCGACCTCTCGTCACTACTTCTTCAAAAATAGACTTGATACTAATTGGGTACACGTTATTTATGTAGTCGTGCTACACTTGCTGCACTTTTTGTGCAGGACCTGAGACAGGTGCTATCGGAGGACCTACCAGCGCGCAACCATGTTATCCAGAGGCTTAGTGGTGAGCTGTTTTTACTGAGCCGTTCTGCAGCAACTAGTGCCTCTTCTTGTATTTGTATTATGTCTATCTTATTTTAGACATTATTTAGAATTTTGTATAATCTACTAGATGCTCGTACACTTGTGACACCAGGTCTTGGCACACACGCTAGTAGAATTTTGGATTTAATTATTTTCTAGGTATCTAATTTAGTAGACCTTTCATATTTTCTTAATACTTGTAAGTAAGAAGAGTTTAATTACTCGGATAATATTTAAAGAAATAAGTATGTTTAAATCACCAGTTGGCTTGCGTAGCTGTGATGTTGGGCGCCATCACAACCTTTATGTGAAATTGGGTCGTGACAGAAGGTGTTTGATTTTCCGCCATTGACAGCCATTAAAAATCTTCAAAACTTTAAATTCGAATTTGAGTTTTCAAAAATTATTGTTTATTTGGACTGGGTGTTGTTGCAAGCAATTGAGAATATTCTTTGGAGTTTTTATCTATCACGACCCAAATTCCCATCACAGTTGTCGTGATGGCACCTAGTCTCTAAGACTAGGTAAGCCGATTTCCATTACATTTTGAAGCCATTTTGTTTTTGAAACTAACAACGGAAATAATTACAATATACAACCTCCCAAGACTGGTAGTACTGAGTCACGAACTCTAACTAAATACATAGAATGATCACGAGGACCAAATATACAATACTATTTGATTACAAGTTAACAGTACAATGAAATGAAAAGACTCCAAGGGACTGCGACGACCAAGCAGCTCTACCTTGAATCCTTATAATCCCGCTTTAACTCTGCTCAAATCAGTTATCTTCAATACCTGGCTCTGCACAAAAATGTGCAAAAGTGTAGTATGAGTACGCCACGGTCGGTACCCAGTAAGTATCAAGACTAACCTCAATAGAGTAGAGACGAGGTACAGTCAAGACACTCACTAGTCTAATAACCTGTGCAATATAATATACAAAATAATAGGAAACAAATAATAATAAAGGCAGGATAATACAACCAGTGGTATGCGCAGCACGACATCAAGAATACCATAAACATCACTCAACAATTATTAATACATGTACGCCCAGTTAATTCAAGTTTTTCAAATAAATATCCTTCACATAAAATTCTTCCAAATAACTCTCTTTCAAATGTAGTTTTCTAAAATAATTATTTTTCAAATATAATTCTTTCAATAAATTTTTTCAAATATAATTTCTTCAAATAATTATCTTTCAAATACAATTCTTTCATATAATTCATTTTGAATAAAAATCCTTTCAAATAAATATTTTGAATATAATTCTTTCAATTAAAAAGTCACCATGTGACACCTCATTTCATAATCATAAAAACATACGGGTCTCAGCCCATTTTTATATTTTTCGTAAATACGGGTCTCAACCCATTTTCATATTTTCACGTCACTTCGTGCCCATAATTAAATCATATCACAACTACACGGACAATTCACGTGTCAATTATCATCATCATTTCATCACAGCACCTCGTGCCCACATTTCATATTACAACTGAACGGACAATTCACGTGCCAAATATCCTCATTATTTACTCACGGCACCTCGTGCCCACATTTCAATTTATAATCTGCCTGGCAATAACCACATGCTCTCAATTTCAACAAAAATCAGATTGTTATCAATTTACCAATAACAAGACAAATTGCACAAGGTATAAAAGTAAAACATAAGAAAATCACAACATCACATGAAAATTATCAACACCACAACCCCACATCATCACATATCGTCCCTGACAATAGCCACCCTTATCGCTCCTATTGTCACCCTTATTACTCCTATAGTCACCCTTATCGCTCCGCCCAGACAATATCAATAGCCACCCTTATCGCTCATATTGCCACCCTTATCGCTCCTATAGCCACCCTTATCGCTCCGCCCAGATAATATTCTAACAAACACAACAACGGTGAAATATCACCCTTATACCCACATAATATCAGCGGAAATATTTTACCCTTATCTCCCCAAAATAATAACTCACACAACACAACGATTTACACGGAAAATTAACACGACAACATAATAAAATCAATTCATATCACAATTTGCCCAATGGCCACAACCAAATTCCAAAGATATAAAAAAAATCAATTAATTTCACAACATATAGCCCAAGGCTCCACATAATGTATATAACACCAAAAAACAATCAATAGAGATAGAAATTACTCAGCATAAAGCAAAACCTTCATTGATGCAAATTTAGATAATTATGTTAACACTTATTCTTAATCTCGCTTAAATTAATTATTTGCATAAGAAAATTCATATTGGAATTAATTTCCAAGAAATATTAAACCAACAATGCTCACGAAATTTCATAAATATTTTAAGTAACAATCACATGAAATTATCACATAAAAATAAATTCAACAATAAGGATTTAGGTATGGCAAATAGATGATTTAATAGTTTTCCACAATTTTCTAATTTACTACACAATAATGCCTAAGACTTTAATTCAATGAATTTTGCACGTATAAGCCCGAGTACGTACTCGTCACCTCGCCTACACGGCTTTTCACATTTCACAAATGGCACATAATACTCAATGCCTAAGGGGTAATTCCCCCACTCGAGGTTAAGCAAGACACTTACCTTTTTGAAATTAGGCCGATATTTCAAAATAGCCTTCTTGCTTGAATTGACCTCCGGATAGCTCAAATCTATCCAAATTAATTATATAACTCCATTAAAATTCGTCGGAAACAATTCCGGATAATAATATGTCGACTTAAAAATCTATTCCAAAAGGTCAATAAAAGTCAACGCGGGACACGCCCCTCGGAACCCGGCATAATTTTCATGAAATCCGAATACACATTCCGATACGAGTTCAACCATACCAATTTTATTGAATTCCAATAACAACTTGACCTCCAAATCTTAAATTTTTGTTTTTGGAAGATTTTACAAAAATCTTGATTTCTTCCATTAAAATCCGAATTAAACGATGAATAAAATCATAGATTCATGAAATATAAACACTTTAGGATTTAGAACATTTACCCTAAATCATATGGTGAAATTCGCCTCAAATATCGCTTCAATCCGAGCTCCATAACTGTAAATATGTAAAAAAAAATGGCTGAAACCTCGAAATATAGCTACTGCCCAGCTATTTACTCTTCGCGATCGCGAAGCACAAAAATTTTCAGCCCCAAAAATGCTCTTCGCGATTGGGGAAAACCAATCGTGATCGCGAAGAACAAACTCCCCCAACTCTTCCAGACAGCCTCTAGTATAATGGTCATAACATTTTGTACAAAACTCCAAATTGTAAATGGTTTAACTTTCTGAATACTAGACACCAAGGGATATAACTTGCATTTGTTGCTCATCTCCCAATTCCATATAGATTTCTAGATATAAGCTTCCAAAGTCAGCCTTATGTAACAGAGATTTCCAAACTCTTCCCAGATAGCCTATGGTATATCCACCATAACGTTTTGTACACTACTCCAAATGACAAATGGTTTAGGTTTTCTGAAAACTAGACATCAAGGACTACAACTTTTGATTTTGGATTATCTCCAAATTCCTTATAGATTGCGAGATATAAGCTTCCAAAGTCGGGTCAGTGCAACAGAGATTTGTTCAACGCGATCGCAAAAGCGCTTCTGCGATCGCGATTCACAAGGCCCCAAACTGCTCTTTGCTTTTCGCGAACGCGACGAAAAGTTCAAGATCACGATGCACACCTCTGAAGGCAAAAACTAGCAATTAAAAATAGCCTAGAAATAGTCCGAAACCACCCCGAAACTCACCCGAGCCTCTCGGGACCTCAACCAAATATACCAACAAGTCCTAAAACATCATACAAACTTAGTCGAAGCCTCGAATCACATCAAACAACGCTAAAACCAAGAATCACACCTCAATTCAAGCCTAATAAACTTTGAACTTTCAAATTTTATATTTTGTGCCGAAATACATCAAATCAATCCGGAATGACTTCAAATTTTGCACACAAGTCATAAATGACATAATGAAACTATTCCAATTTCCAGAATCTAATTCCGACCTCGATATCAAAAAGTCACCTCCCGATCAAACTTCCCAAAAATTCAACTTTCAGCATTTCAAGTTTAATTTCATTACGGACCTCCAAATAATTTTTCAGACACGCTCCTAAGTCCAAAATCACCATACAGAGCTATTTACATCATCAAAATTCGAATCCGAGGTCGTTTACACATAAGTCAAATCTCCAGTCAATTGTTTTTTTTTTTCATTTAAGCTTCAAAAATTAGAATTGTTCTTTTAATTAAATTCTGAATCTTCCGAAAATCAAACTCGACCACACTCGCAGGTCATAATACATATTACGAAGCTGCTCGAGATCTTAAGTCACTGAACGAGGTTTAAATTCTTAAAACAACAAGTCGGGTCGTTACATTCTTCACCTCTTAAACAAACGTTCGTCCTCGAACGATCTAAGAATTCTTCTGAGGTTACCAAATTGATAATTTTACTTATACACATATAGTTACGGTTGATTCCACGCTACCGCATTTGAGATAAGCCTGACAACATTATCTCTTTTGAGTCTATTTCATTTATCCATATTTGTAAACTTTAAGATCAATTTCTTACACTCCAAACATTTCAGAAGGTCTGATTTTCATAACAACACACGGTATTAGTTTCAACTGGCTATAGCAACTCGTGCCTACGCACACATCAATTTTTTTGATAGTGTTGAAGTACTTCAAAAATATTTTCCGGGGTGTTATATTCTTCCACGCTTAGGATCATTCGCCCTCAAACACATAACATAATTTTTGTCTCTTCTTTGCACGTTTCAATCTCCCAAAAAAAATTTTCTAACCCCTAAATGTTTCAGAAATTTCGGCAAAGTCTCCCTTGTAATTGGGCCTAACCACTTGCTAGAGTAACACCAAAACAACTCCTAAA
The DNA here is from genome assembly GCF_000715075.1 of Nicotiana tabacum. Lineage (NCBI taxonomy): Eukaryota > Viridiplantae > Streptophyta > Magnoliopsida > Solanales > Solanaceae > Nicotiana > Nicotiana tabacum. Next base: position 137,778,483 of record NC_134102.1, read on the forward strand.
AATACATCCACAATGTATATATCAATAACACAATCTCAGCGTTACAAACACTACATTATCACAATGATATCAGGACATGAAGCACATCATATGTATGCTCATCACAACATCTCTGGGTCTTAAAAGCCGTTCATAATTAATTCCAGCATCATATATTAATCTCATATTAACCACCACCTCATTTTGAATTTTCACAACACTGACAACGGAATGTGAGGCATGAAGACCTCATGATTACTTACTCGGATTAATGAGTCATATTTAACGCCACCTAGGCAGTCACCTCATAGGCTAAAACTCAATGTTTACAGCACGAAAATGGCTGAATATGAATAGAAAAATTTACAAGAATTATCAAACAAGCCTAACAGGCATGACTCCCTATTGATACTATTGTACAATTAAATTTCACAAAGGGAAAATTTTAAACTCATAAATATTTTACCACAAGGACCTCGTCCTTACATAACTTCCACCGCGGCTTGCAGCTCGGTTTAAATATTTCACATCATGTAAAAATACGAGGATCTCATCCTCAACTCTGAATCACAAGTATGTTGCACATTGTGCCAACTGAAATTTTCAATTTCCTTTCTTTCTTCTTTTCAATATATTTCATAATCAATTTTCACAACATATAATGAACCCTCATACCGGTAGGGCATATAATTCATAAAAATTAAAATCAATTATTCCGAAACACATTAAACCCGCTGTAATGAATAATAAAAATTACTTTTGGGCTTATAGCCCTCAATGGTGTACCAAAAATAAAATTACATACACGGGCTCACATCTTTAAATCTCCTCACATGGATAAATATATAAGTAGGTCACAAATTTACGAAGCTCACCCATAAGTGGATCATAATAGGAGGACTCACCTCAATATTCAAAACCGAATCAAAATAAGAAAAATATCCTTTTATAATAAAAAAATCAGGATCGTACCTGTAACGACACCATCTGGTGTATTGGCCTCAGCCAAATCATAATTATTAAATCAACGGGTCGGGCCTCCACCTCTTAGGCGCCCACTACCCGCCTGTCCTCCACCTCTAGCTGACTGTGCACGTGGAGTATCAACTGGAATAAAGCTTGTAGCTGGAGTGTTCTGATGAAATCCACCCCTCCCAAGTCTGGGACAATCTCTGATGATATGCCTAGTATCACCACACTCATAACAACCCCTCTGAGGTCGCGGCTGCTCGTACTGAGTCTGTGCCGGATAACTGGAATAACCACTGTAAGAATCTCGTGTCTGTGGTGCACTATAAACTGGACCACTCTGAGTAATCTGATGTGCGGACTGACCTGACCGACTGCTTGAACCTCCGCTATAATGGGTTCTAGCTGAAGAGTAAAATCCACTGAACCCTCCAGATCTTCGAGACCTTTTGGCCTCCTTAGACTCCATTTCCTTGCCTAAAACACCCTCAAACTTCCTTGCAATCTCTACTACTTGTTGAAATGGAGTATCAGTTTGCAATTCTCGAGCCATGTATATTTTAATATCATATTCGAGCCCCTTAATGAATCTGCAGACCCACTCTCTGATTGTAGGAACCAAGATAGGTGCATGACGGGCTAACTCACTGAACATGATAGCATATTCTGACACTGTCATAGTGCACTGACGCAACCGTTCAAACTCTGCACGCCACGCATCTCTGAGAGTCTGGGGAACAAACTCTTTCAAAAACATTTCCGAAAATTGAGCCCAAGTTGGTGGTATGGCATCGGCTGGTCTACCTTCTTCATAGATTTTCCACCACCGATACACTGCGCCTGACAGTTGAAATGTAGTAAAGGCAACTCCGCTCACCTCCACAATACCCATGGTGCGGAGAATACAGTGACAATTTTCTAGAAATTCTTGGGCATCCTCTCTAGCTGTGCCACTGAAAGCAGGTGGACTATACCTCTTAAACCTTTCAAGTCTCTTTTGTTCTTCTTTTGATGCCTCGGGCCTGCCCTCGGGTCAAACCGGAATAACAGGTTGTACCGGAACTACACCCGGAACCTGGCCAACATGAACTACTGCTCTGGATTTGTGATAGGAGTCTGAGCTACTCCCCCAATCTACGAAATGTTTGGTGCAACAAAGATCAATCAAGCCTGAGTTAATGTACCAAACATACTCAAGAACTGTGCTAAAGTCTCCTGAAGTCCGGGGTAACAACAGATGCTTCTAGTACCTGTCCCCCAACTGGAGCTACTAGTGGCTCCTCAACTATTGTTCTGACAGTTGCTCTAGTCGCAGCACGTGCCTTTCCTCGGCCTCTATCTTGGCCCCGGCCTCTTGCAGCCCAAGCAGTATGTGCAGATGCCTGCTCAGCTAACCCAGTAGCACGTGTCCTCACCATCTGTGAGAGAATTGAGATACAAAGGTTCAAATTCCAAATTCAACAAATTCTGCACGACATGAATGTAAGTAATGGAAATTTCCTAACAGTTCTGTAGCCTCTCGAAGATAAGTACAGACGTCTCCGCACCGATCCGCAAGACTCTACTAGACTCGTTCATGACTCGTAGAACCTATGAACCTAGAGATCTGATACCAGCTTGTCACGACCCAAATTCCCATCACAGGAGTCGTGATGGAACCTAGTCTCTAAGACTAGGTAAGCCGATTTCCATTACATTTTTTAAGCCATTTTGTTTTTTAAACTAACAACGGAAATAATTACAATATACAACCTCCCAAGACTGGTAGTACTGAGTCACGAACTCTAACTAAATACATAGAATGATCACGAGGACCAAATATACAATACTGTTTGATTACAAGTTAACAGTACAATGAAATGAAAAGACTCCAAGGGACTGCGACGACCAAGCAGCTCGACCTTGAATCCTTACGATCCCGCTTTAACTCTGCTCAAGTCAGTTATCTTCAATACCTAGCTCTGCACAAAAATGTGCAGAAGTGTAGTATGAGTATGCCACGGTCGGTACCCAGTAAGTATCAACACTAACCTCAATGAAGTAGACACGAGATACAGTCAAGACACTCACTAGTCTAATAACCTGTGCAATATAATATACAAAATACTAGGAAACAGATAGCAATAAGGGCATGATAAAACAACCAGTGATATGCGCAGCAAGACAACAAGAATACCATAAACATCACTCAACAATTAATAATACATGTACGCCCAATTAATTCAAGTTTTTCAAATAAATATCCTTCACATATAATTCTTCCAAATAACTCTCTTTCAAATGTAGTTTTCTAAAATAATTATTTTTTAAATATAATTCTTTCAATAAATCTTTTCAAATATAATTTTCTCAAATAATTATCTTTCAAATACAATTCTTTCATATAATACTTTTTTAATAAAAATTTCCCAAATAAATATTTTGAATATAATTCTTTTAATTAAAAAGTCATCATGTGATACCTCATTTCATAATCATAAAGCAATACGGGTCTCAGCCCATTTTCATAATTTTTGTAAATACGGGTCTCAGCCCATTTTCATATTTCCACGGCACCTCGTGCTCATAATTAAATCATATCATAACTGCACGGACAATTCACGTGCCAATTATCAAGATCATTTCATCACAGCACCCCGTGCCCACATTTCATATCACAACTGCACGGACAATTCACGTGCCAAATATCCTCATTATTTACTCACGGCACCTCGTGCCCACATTTCAATTTATAATCTACCTGGCAATAGCCACAGGCTCTCTATTTCAACATAAGTCAGATTGTTATCAATTTACCAATAACAAGACAAATTTCACAAGGTATAAAAGTAAACCCAAGGAAATCACAACATCACATGAAAATTATCAACACCACAACCTCACATCATCACATATCGTCCCTGACAATAGCCACCCTTATCGCTCCTATTGCCACCCTTATCACTCCTATAGTCACTCTTATCGCTCCGCCCAGACAATATCAATAGCCACCCTTATCGCTCCTATTGCCACCCTTATTGCTCCTATAGCCACCCTTATTGCTCCGCCCAGAAAATATTCTAACAAACACAACAACTGTGAAATGCCACCATTATACCCACATAATATCAACGGTGAAATGTCACCCTTATCTCCCCAAAATAATAACTCATACAACACAACAATTTACACGGAAAATTAACACGGCAACATAATAAAATCAATTCATATCACAATTTGCCCAATGGCCACAACCAAATTCCAAAGATATAACAAAAATTAATTAATTTCACAACAAATAGCCCAAGGCTCCACACAATGTATATAACACCCAAAAATAATCAATAGAGATAGAAATTACTCAGCATAAAGCAAAACCTTCATTGATGCAAATTTAGATAATTATATTAACACTTATTCTTAAACTCGCTTAAATTAATTATTTGCATAAGAAAATTCATATTGGAATTAATTTCCAAGAAATATTAAACCAACAATACTCACGAAATTTCATAAATATTTCAAGTAACAATCACATCAAATTATCATATAAAAACAAATTCAACAATAAGGATTTAGGCATGGCAAACAGATGATTTAATAGTTTTCCACAATTTTCCAATTTACTACACAATAATGCCTAAGACTTTAATTCAATGAATTTGGCACGTATAAGCCCGAGTACGTACTCGTCATCTCGTGTATACGGCTTTTCACATTTCACAAATGGAACATAAGACTCAATACCTAAGGGGTAATTCCCCCACTCGAGGTTAAGCAAGACACTTACCTTTTTGAAGTTAGGCCGATATTCCAAAATAGCCTTCTTGGTTGAATTGGCCTCCGGATAGCTCAAATCTATCCAAATTAATTGTATAACTCCATTAAAATTCGTCGGAAACAATTCCGTATAATAATATGTCAACTTAAAACTTTATTCCAAAACATCAACAAAAGTCAACGCGGGACCCGCCCCTCGGAACCCGGCATAATTTTCATGAAATTCGAACACTCCATTTAGATATGAGTTCAACCATACCAATTTTATTGAATTCCAATAACAACTTGACCTCCAAATCTTAAATTTTTGTTTTTGAAAGATTTTACAAAAATCTTGATTTCTTCCATTAAAATCCAAATTAAACGATGAATAAAATCATAGATTCATGAAATATAAACACTTTAGGATTTAGAACACTTACCCTAATCCATATGGTGAAATTTGCCTCAAATATTGCTTCAATCCGAGCTCCATAACTCTAAATATGTCAAAAATGGCTGAAACCTCGAAATATAGGTACTGTCCAGGTATTTACTCTTCGCGATTGCGGAAAATGCTTCGCGATCGCGAAGCACAAAAATTTTCAGCCCCAAAAATGCTCTTCGCGATCGCGGAAAACCAATCGCGATCGCGAAGAACAAACTCCCCCAACTCTTCCAGACAGCCTCTAGTATAATGGTCATAACGTTTTGTACAAAACTCCAAATTGCAAATGGTTTAACTTTCTGAATACTAGACACCAAGGGCTATAACTTGCATTTGTTTCTCTTCTCCCAATTCCGTATAGCTTTCTAGATATAAGCTTCCAAAGTCAACCTTGTGTAACAGAGATTTCCAAACTCTTCCCAGACAGCCTATAGTGTATCCACCATAACATTTTGTACACTACTCCAAATGACAAATGATTTAAGTTTTCTAAAAACTATACATCAAGGACTACAACTTTCGTTTTTGGATTATCTCCAAATTCCTTATAGATTGCGAGATATAAGCTTCCAAATTCGGGTCAGTGCAACAGAGATTTGTTCAACGCGATCGCGAAAGCGCTTCCGCGATCGCGATTCCCAAGGCCCCAAACTGCTCTTTGCTTTTCGCGAACGCGACCAAAAGTTCGAGATCGCGATGCACACCTCTGTAGGCAAAAACCAGGAATTAAAAATGGCCTAGAAATGGTCCGAAACCACCCGAAACTCACCCGAGCCTCTCGGGACCTCAACCAAATATACCAACAAGTCCTAAAACATCATACGAACTTAGTCGAAGCCTCGAATCACATCAAACAACGCTAAAACCACGAATCACACCTCAATTCAAGCCTAATAAACTTTGAACTTTCAAATTTTATATCTTGTGCCGAAATACATCAAATCAATCCGGAATGACTTTAAATTTTGTACACAAGTCATAAATGACATAACGAAGCTATTCCAATTTCCAGAATCGAAGTCCAACCCCGATATCAAAAAGTCACCCCCGATCAAACTTCCCTAAAATTCAACTTTCGGCATTTCAAGCTTAATTTCACTACGGACCTCCAAATAATTTTTCAGATACGCTCCTAAGTCCAAAATTACCATACGGAGCTATTTACATCATCAAAATTCAAATCCGAGGTCGTTTACACATAAGTCAAATCTCCGATCAATTGTTTTTTTTTCATTTAAGCTTCAAAAATGAGAATTGTTCTTTTAATTAAATTCTGAATCTTTCGAAAATCAAACTCGACCACACTCACAGGTCATAATACATATTACAAAGCTGCTCGAGACCTTAAGTTATAGAACAGGGCGTAAATTCTTAAAACGACAAGTCAGGTCGTTACAATATCTCAATTTTGAGGGTATTTGATAAAGATTAGACTTGATTTTAGCGTAACTTCAAATTGAAACTTGAAGAAGAAAAATACATGACATACAATATACTTACGAAATTGTATTAAAGTTGTATGTAAATTGTATTTAAATTGTATTTTGTTGTAATTATATAAAATAAAAAAAATTGAATGTTGTATGAAGGTTAAAAAAATTGTTGTTTAATGTATGAGTCGTTGTATGAAATTTGTATTTAAGTTATAAATACTATCTTTTTACATAAAATTTGATGATATGTATCAAAATTGTATTAAGAGAGAAATTTTTGATTGGAATTTCAGAGAGGAACAAGAACACACCACTTACAAAATTTATACAAATCATATATAAAATACATACAAAAGACATATTGAATATAATTTGTATGAAATTGTATTTAAGTTGTATGATGTTGTGGTTTTATTTAACTGGGTAGAAATCATATATGAAAGTTCTAGATAAGTTGCAAATAAGTTATATACTATATAGTTATTTGTATGAAATTTGTTTTTAGTATGTATAGTGTTGTAAATATTTAAATTTGTATTAAATTTGTACGAAATTTATTTTTAATTTGTACGTTATTATACCATACATTATTATTTTCTTAGTTAAAAGAAGTGTACATCTTTTTAAGAACCCAATTGTCACGGCCCAAAATCCGACTAGTCGTGATGGCACCTAACCTCACCCGCTAGGTAAGCCAAATAACAACAATACGATTCAATTAATATTTAAGTGACTCTAATACACTCCCCAAGGACTGGTAGTACAAATCATGAGCTTCTAAGATTTGAATTTACAAAGTTGGTGTGAAATAAAATACATCATCTGTTTGAAATATACATAAACAGATTGATAATTCTAAAGCTACCAAGAACAAGGGGCAGTTGTGACTCGATCGCAGGTACATCTTCAATGCTAGCTCCCGCCATGCACAGCAACATCGGCATCCTAACCTTAGGTTGAAAGTAGTGACGAGCTTATACCAAGGTCAGAATCCACACCAATATCCAGTAACATCTCATAACAATCTAATTAAAGTAGCACAAAGAATAACTCAATAATAAAATGCTCAGCTCGTTCACAGTTCCGGAAAAATAAACATTTTCTTTTCAAGTATAATAGTAAACTCAATTCTTTTCACTGAAATCACCAACATATGAGTAAGTCTGAAAAGCTATGATTTTTTCCAAAATCTTTCTTCCACAACAGGAAATTTTATTTTTCAAATGGCATGAGGAAAGTACATCTCTATGCCTACATGTCAATGTGCATGCCAATGCAATGCAACATAATGATAAAACCATATGCATACTCTTAGAGTATCAATTCACTCAGTCCTCCCAGTTACTCAATCCTCTCAGTCACTCAGTCCTCCCAGTCACTCAATCCTCCCAAGTCACTCGGCACTCGCGCTCAGCACTCGCACTCGGCACTCAGTAGGTACCTGCAACATACTCCGGAGGGGTTCCTTCAGCCCAAGCGCTATAATCTACATGGACAACTCATGTGCTGCACGGACAACTCACGTGCTATAGTATCAACATCTTTATCCGCACGGATAACTCACGTGCTATAATAAAGCCTATAAGGCCTCCTGCAGGCGGGCAGCCCCGATCCACATAATAATAAAGTATATAAAGCCAATATGTCCTGCTACGGCGTGCAACCCGATCCCATAATTATCCTCACAATCAGGCCCTCGGGCTCACTCAGTCATCAATCTCTCAAATCTCTCGGGCTCATAATGTCATGAAACTAGCTCAAAAATGATGATATGATGAATCAATAAATAGCAACAGAGACTGAGAGATAATATGAAATGAATGAACATGACTGAGTATAAATGTACAATTTAAACAAACAAATCGACAGTAGAAATGACCTCCTTGGGTCGCAATAAGGCAATGATACCAACATTTGCCTAAGCATGATTTCTAACATGAGTCACAGCTCAGTTTCTCTAACACATAAGAATACATGGAGATATACGAGTTAATTGACTATAAAGCTCTACGGAATCAACCGAAGCTCAATTTCTACGGTGCACGCCCACACGCCTGTCACCTAGCATGTACGTCACCTCCAAACAATTCACATAACACGTACAATCAGGGTTCATACCCTCAGCTCCAAGATTAGAAGAGTTACTTACCTTGAGCAAGCCAAATCCAATACCGAGCAAGATGTACAATACTCCAGAAATTCCATTTCGCGCATATCAACCTCCATACGCCTTCCTATCTCCTCAATTCAAGCCAAACAATTCGTATCTATTTAAACAACGTGCAAACTAATCACAATTTACTCTAATGCTTATAATTTAACAATTTATAAAAATTTCCAACTCCGCTCTAAAAATAGATAGTGGGGCCCACATCTCGGAATCCGACGAAACTCACCAAATTCAAACACGTGTTCTGATACGAGTCCATCCATACAAAAATTACCAAATTCCGACATCGAATTGACCTTCAAATCTTCATTTTACATTTTTGGAAGCTTTTATAAAAATCAGAATTTTCTTCCATAAATTCATGGACTCATGATATTTATGAATATGGAATCATTAAATATAATCAATATAGGATAAGGAACACTTACCGAAATGTTTACCCGTGAAAATCGCCTAAACCGAGCTCCCCAAACTCAAAAATGAGTAAAAATGGCAAAACTCCCCGTTTTATGGGGTTTTTACATCTGTGGCGCCACAGGTGGCGTGGGACACTGCCTGAGGCACCCTTTCTAGTACTTCTAGTAGTCTTAGCGCCAGGGATAGCACCCCATGCTACTGTAATGACACGGCCGGTCATTTTGACTATTGCAATACTGTTCCCCCCATTTATTGCTCAAATTATAAATTACAGTTGTTATTTGGCTTGTCGGGATAATTGGTTTGGGTTCGGTGAGATTTTGAAATGATTTAGAGTGCTTAGTTCCAAGGACATCCTTAAATTTCATGTTCCAATTCTGCTTGCCAACAGAAAAATTACCATTACTATCTCCAGGAAATGATTGCCCATGTTCCAACCTTTCATCCTTGAAACCTAAGTGGCATGAACCTCCATCATCAATACAATATTGCCTTGAAAGTTCTCCAACAGCTCTGGCAGCTAGGCTTGCATGTTCTCCAAACTCAGCCGCTGCTTGAGCTGCAGAGGTAGCATTGTGTTGATGATGGTGGTTCATCCCACTTAGGTTTCAAGAATAAAAGGTCGAAACATGGGCAATCATTTCCTGGAGACGGTAATGGTAATTTTTCTATTGGCAGGTAGAATTGGAACATGATATTTAAGGATGCTACCTATTCTCCTCAAGCAGCGGCTGAGTTTGCAGAACATGCAAGCCTAGCTGCCAGAGCTGTTGTAGAACTTTCAAGCCAATATTGTGTTGATGATGGTGGTTCATCCCACTTAGGTTTCAAGAATGAAAGGTTGAAACATGGGCAATCATTTCCTGGAGACGGTAATGGTAATTTTTCTGTTGGCAGGTAGAATTGGAACATGAAATTTAAGGATGCTACCTATTCTGCTCAAGCAGCGGCTGAGTTTGCAGAACATGCAAGCCTAGCTACCAGAGCTGTTGTAGAACTTTCAAGCCAATATTGTGTTGATGATGGTGGTTCATCCCACTTAGGTTTCAAGAATGAAAGGTTGGAACATGGGCAATCATTTCCTGGAGATGGTAATAGGTCGGTCGGTGTAGCACCCCTTGCCTGGCAGCAGTTCTCCGGTCTATTCCTGGAGAAGTTCGTACCTCAGTCCCGCAGAGAGGAGCTGCACAAGCAGTTTGAGCAGCTTCGTCTGGGTGATATGTCTGTGACGCAGTATGAGATGAGATTTTCATAATTGGCCCGTCATGCTATCTGGTTGATTCCTACAGACAAGGAAAGGATCAGGAGGTTCATAGATGGCCTCACTTTTCAGCTGCGATTACTCATGACTAGAGAGAGAGTGTTTTGTGCTACTTTCAACGAGGTTGTTGACATTGCTCGTCAGATTGAGATGGTTCGCAGCCAGGAGCGGGTTGAAAGGGAGGCTAAGAGGCCTCGTGGTTCCGGTGATTTCAGAGGTGTTCCTTCAGGGAGTCAGTTTTACCGTGGTAGGGGCTGTTCTTATAGACACGCTCAGGCGGGTCATCCAGTTCATCATGGTGCATCAGCTAGCCACAGTTTTTACAGTGCTCATTCAGGCCAGTCTTCATTCAGTGCACTACCAACACAGATTTCTCATCAGGCCTCATCCACTCAGGCTTCTACAGGTAATTCTTTAGGTTATCAGGAGCAACAGTTCCGGTAGGGAAGGGTTATTTCGAGTGCGGAGAATTAGGTCATTTCAAGAGAGATTGTCCTAATCTATTGAGTGGGGCTTCACAGTAGAGTTCTCAACCAACGGCACCAGCACCAGCAATTATACCACCCGCCCAACCAGCTTGGGGTGGGGGTCAGGCAGCTAGGGGTCGCCCAAGAGGGGGAGGCCGATCAGGTGGCGGTCAGGCCCGATTCTATGCTTTTCCTGTCAGGCCAGATGTTGTTGCTTCAGATGTAGTGATCACAGGTATTGTTTCAGTGTGCTATAAGGAGGCTTCTATATTATTTGACCCTGGTTCTACTTATTCATATGTATCATCGTATTTTGCTCATTATCTGGATATGCCCTGTGAGTCCTTAGTTTCATATGTTAGTGTATCTACACCGGTGGGTGATATTATTACTGTGGACCGTGTGTATCTGTCGTGTGTGGTAACTATTGGGGAACTGGAGACTAGGGTTGATCTTTTATTACTCGGTATGGTCGATTTTGATGTAATCCTGGGTATGGATTGATTGTCTCCATGTCATGCTATTCTGGACTGTCACACAAAAATTGTGACGTTGACCATACCGGGGTTGCCAAAGGTTGAGTAGAGAGGTTCTCTAGATTTTGTTCCTAGCAAGGTAATATCTTATTTGAGAGCCCAATGTATGGTTGGGAAGGGGTTTTTGTCATACTTGGCTTTTGTGAGAGATGTTGATGCAGATACTCCTACTATTGATTCAGTACCGGTAGTGAGAGACTTTCCTGATGTATTTCCTACAAACCTGCCGGGTATGCCGCCCGAAAGGGATATTGATTTTGGTAGTAACTTGGTGTAGGGCACTCAACCCATTTCTATTCCTCCGTATCGTATGGCACCAGCTGGGTTAAAAGAATTGAAAGAGCAAGTTCAGGAACTCCTTGAAAAGGGGTTTATTAGGCCTAGTGTGTCACCTTGGGGTACACCGGTTCTGTTTGTGAAAAAGAAAGACGATACTATAAGGATGTGCATCGATTATAGGCAGTTGAACAAAGTTACAATCAAAAATAAATATCCCTTGCCACGTATTGATGACTTATTTGACCAGCTTCAGGGAGCGAGGGTGTTCTCCAAAATCGATTTAAGGTCCAGGTATCACCAGTTGAAGATTCGGGATTCGGATATTCTGAAGACTACATTCAGAACTCGTTATGGCCACTATGAATTTCTTGTGATGTCTTTTGGGCTAACCAATACCCCAGTAGCATTTATGCATTTGATGAATAGTGTATTCCAGCCATATCTTGATTTATTTGTCATGGTATTTATCGATGATATTCTGGTGTACTCACATAACCAGGAGGATCATGCACGACACTTGGGTATTGTATTACAGAGGCTAATAGAGGAGAGACTTTATGTTAAATTCTCTAAGTGCGAGTTCTGGCTTAGTTCGGTGGCATTCTTGGGACATATAGTGTCCAGTGAAGGAATTAAGGTGGATCCAAAGAAAATAGAGGCAGTTCATAATTGGCCCTCTTCAGTTACTGAGATTTGTAGTTTTTGGGGCTTGGCCGGTTATTATCGTCACTTCGTGGAAGGATTCTCGTTTATTACATCGCCTATGACTAAATTGACTCAGAAAGATGCTCCGTTCAGGTGGTCGGATGAGTGTGAAGAGAGCTTTCAGAAGCTCAAGACAGCTTTGACTACAGCCCTAGTATTGGTGTTGCCTACAGGTTGAGGGTCGTATATTGTATATTGTGATGCGTCACGTATTGGTCTCGGTGCAGTACTTATGCAAGACGGTAGGGTGATTTCCTATGCGTCCAGACAATTTAAGGTACATGAGAAGAATTATCCAGTCCATGACCTTGAGTTAGCAGCTATTGTTCATGCCTTAAAAATCTGGCGGCATTAATTGTACGGTGTCCAGTGTGAGGTATATATACAGATCATCGGAGTCTACAACATATGTTTAAACGGAAGGATCTTAATTTGCGGCAGCGAAGATGGTTAGAGTTGCTTAAGGATTATGACATTGCCATTCTCTACCACCCCAGAAAAGCCAATGTGGTGGCCGATGCCTTAAGTCGTAAGGCGGAGAGTTTGGGCAGCTTAGCATACTTACCCGTAGCAGAGAGGCCTTCAGCATTGGATGTTCAAGCTTTGGCCAACCAGTTTGTTAGATTGGATGTTTCCGAGCCGAATCGAGTTTTGGTTTGTGTGGTTTCTCAGTCTTCTTTATATGATCGCATCAGAGAGTGCCAATATGATGATCCCATCTGCTTGTCCTTAAGGACACGGTTCAGCACGGCGATGCCAAGGAAGTCACTATTGCAGATGACGGTGTATTACGAATGCAGGGTAGGCTATATGTGCCTAATATAGATGGTTTGCGTGAGTTGATTCTCCAAGAAGCTCACAGTTCGCGGTACTCCATTCATCCAGGTGCCGCGAAGATGTATCAGGATTTGAGGCAGCATTATTGGTGGAGGCGAATGAAGAAAGATATAGTTGGATTTGTAGCTCGATGTTTTAATTGTCAATAGGTAAAGTACGAGCATCAGAGACCGGGAGGATTACTTCAGAGACTTGAAATTCCGGAGTGGAAATGGGAATGCATTACCATGGACTTCCTAGTTAGGCTTCCACGGACATTGAAAACGTTTGATGCTATTTGGGTGATTGTAGATCGGCTAACCAAATCTGCGCATTTTATTCCAGTTGGTACTAATTATTCTTCAGAGCGGTTGGCTGCGATTTATACTCGCGAGATTGTTAGCCTACACGGCATGCCAGTGTCTATTATTTCAGATCGGGGTACGCAGTTTACCTCACAGTTTTGTAGGGCAGTGCAGCGAGAATTGGGCACACATGTTCAGTTGAGTACAGCATTTCACCCTTAGACAGACGGGCAGTCCGAATGCACTATTCAGATATTGGAGGATATGCTACGCGCTTGTGTCATTGATTTTGGGGGTTCTTGGGATCAATTTCTGCCACTCGCGGAGTTTGCTTACAATAATAGCTACCAGTCAAGCATTCAGATGGCTCCGTATGAGGCATTATATGGGAGACGGTGTCGATCTCCGGTTGGTTGGTTTGAGCCGGGTGAGGCTAGGCTATTGGGTACTAACTTGGTTCAGGATGCTTTGGAGAAGGTTAAAGTGATTCAGGAGCGGCTTCGCACGGCGTAGTCTAGACAGAAGAGTTAAGCCGACGGGAAGGTCCGTGATGTTGCTTACATGGTTGGGGAGAAGGTTCTGCTTAAGATTTCACCCATGAAGGGTGTGTTGAGGTTCGGCAAGAAGGGCAGGTTGAGCCCTCGGTATATTGGACCTTTTGAGATACTTACGCAAATTGGAGAAGTGGCCTATGAACTTGCCTTGCCACCCAATCTATCAGGTGTTCATCCAGTGTTCCACGTATCCATGCTCCAAAAGTCTATCGGGGATCCGTCTCATATTCTGGATTTCAGTACAGTGCAACTGGACGGTAATTTGACTTATGATGTGGAGCCGGTAACTATTTTAGATCGGCAGGTTCGAAAGTTGAGATCAAAGAACATAGCTTCGGTGAAGGTGCAGTGGAGAGGCCAGCCAGTCGGAGAAGCTACTTGGGAGATTGAGCAGGAGATGCGGAGCAAATATCCACATCTATTTGAGACTCCAGGTATGATTCTAAGCCCGTTCGAGAATGAACGTTTGTTTAAGAGGGGGAGAATGTAACGACCCGGCCGGTCATTTTGACTATTGCAATCCCGTTCCCCCATTTACTGCTCAAATTATGAATTACAGTTGTTATTTGGCTTGCCGGGGTAATTAGTTTGGGTTCGGTAAGGTTTTGAAATGATTTAGAGTGCTTAGTTCCAAGGTTTAGAATTTAAGTTGAAAAGGTTGACCGGATGCTAACTTATGTGTAACGACCTCGGAGAAATTTTGCTAAGGAAATTAAGTTTTGGTGGTGCCGAGGTAGATCAATTATTACAAAGATTATAGAAATTTCTCGTGGCGAGCTTGCTCGCCGCGGCTCGGACTTTTTGGGTTGAACAATGCACCGAAGTGTAAAGGAAAATTTTGTCGGAAAATGGTCATTTCTGCGACCACTATGCGGTCGCAGAATCACTCTACGGACCGCATAATGGTCACAAAGTGGAGCAGGAGGAGGGCAAGATTTGACGAAAATCTGCGGTGCACTATGTGACCGCAGACCTGTTTTGAGGTGCATTATGCGACCGCAGAACAAGTATGCGGACCGCATAATGACCGCAGAACAGGTCAGTAATGCCCAGCTTTGGAGGCAAAATTATGCGGCCGGCATGCGGACCGCATACCTATTATGCAGACCGCATACCTATTATGCGACCGCATAACTGCGTCGGAGCTTCCATTCTTTCTAATTTTTGACCCGACCCAACTTCGATTTATAACCCTTGAAGCTCATTTTTTAGCCAAAATCTGATATTTTAGAGAGAGGTGAGAGCATTCTAGAGAGAGAAAGTGAAGACTTGGTCATTTATCCATCAATTCTTGTTCAAGGTTTGAAGATTTCACAAGGATCTTGCTAGGGCTTCAAAGAGGTAAGAATTTCTTTCCCTAATTCTTCAATTTCGGGTTTGGAGTAAAGATGGGTGATTAATAGTATGATTCTTGGGTGTAGAGTATAATGTATACATACCAATAAGGTTGTGGAAAGATTGTGAAGTTCAAATGGGTAAGGATTGGGTTGGAAATGGTAGAAATCTTCATAGACTTTAATTGAAGATTTGAGGGTCGAGTTGGTGTCAGATTTTGGTGAAATTTATATGGTTGGACTCGTGGTTGGATGGGCATTCATATTTTTTAACTTTTGTCGGGTTCCGAGACGTGGGCTCTACGGGCGATTTTTGAGTTAATTTCGGATTTTATTGGGAAAATTAGTATTTCCTTATGGAATTAATTACAATAATTTGTATGGACTGATTCTAATTAATTGTGGCTAGATACGAGGTTTTTGGAGACCAATTCTATTGGCAAGGGCATAGCGGAATAAATAATTATACGGGTTGAGGTAAGTAACAATTATAAATCTGGTCCTGAGGGTATGAAACCCCGGATTTTGTGTCATGTGATTATTTTGGGGGTGACACACATGCTAGGTGACGGGCGTGTGGGCGTGTGGGCGTGCACCGAAGGGATTGTGACTTGGTCCGTCCCGTGAAACTTTAAAGTTGAATAACCTATTGTTAGCTATAAACTGTCTTTGTGTTGAAGAAATTTAATTGTAAATCATGTTAAAAATCATGCTTAGGCTATGTGATAGTACTGTTGGGACCCACAGAGGTCGCGTACTACTTGTTGAATTAATTGCTAATTATTGTGTTGTACTCAATCATAATTTTTATTGCGTATTATACCTCAGTCTTTCTGGATATTTGTTGATATACTATGTTATCCTTGTTTGGGCAGATCTTTGTGATTTCTGAGAGCCCGAGAGACTTGAGAGGTTGAGGACTAAGTAAGACCGAGGGCCTGTTGGTGAGGTAAGGATATTATGGCACATGAGTTGTCTGTGCAGGATATTATAGCACGTGAGTTGTCCGTGCAGGATATTATAGCACGTGAGTTGTCCGTGCAGCACGTGAGTTGTCCATGCAGAATATGGCGCTTGGGCTGTAGGAGCCCCTTCGGAGTTTGTACACACCCCTAGTGAGTGCGGGTACCCATTGAGTGTGAGTGTTGAGGGCTGAGAGCCGAGTGGTTGAGCTGTTGTGATGAGCTAAGTGACTGTTGCCTGAGAGGCTGTACTTGCTTTGCATTTGTTATTGTACTTGGTTGCTATCAGTCATTGTTGTGAAATATCTGAAAGAATTTATATCCGGATTACTTGAAATTGAACTGTATAAAATTGATTTGACTTAAACTACCGGATTTGAAAGCATGTTTATTCTTTGCTGGAACTACTAAAAGTGAACTATGACTGTGTAGCTCGTCATTATCTTCAGTTCCTTAGTTATTATTGTTACTTGCTAAGTTGGGTGTACTCATACTATACCCTGTACTTCGTGTGCAGATCCAGGTATTCCTGAACATAGCGGGTGTTGATCATTTCGCGGAGTTGATTTTCAGGAGATTTTGAGGTAGCTGCCGTGTTCCGCAGACCTTGTCTCTCCTTCCCTATCTCTGTATTACTGTATTTTGGTCTTAGACTATTGCAGATCGTACTTTTTTAGATTTGTATTCATATTAGATGCTTATGTACTCAGTGACACCAGGTTTTGGGGAGTGTTCGTATTTATATTTGGGGAGATTTTGTATTGTATTTAAGTACTATATATTCAAACTTAAAAGAATTTGTGGTTTAGTGACATTAAGGTCTTGCCTAGTAACGAGATAGGTGCCATCACGATGGGTGAGAGTTTAGGTCGTGACAGTCTCCCCGTGCGCTGATGGCGACAGAAAATTGTTCCCGACACGGAAATGGGCATAACTCTCTCATACGATATCCGAATTCGACGATTCCTTTTGCTATGGCTCCGTAATTTCAATACGGATCTAATTCTTCAAGAAAATAAATTTAGAGCACATTTTCTTAATGTGATACCACGTATTATTGAAGAATCGACGTCGAACATTCTAGGAATATCCAACCTAAATTCCGTTAACCATCCGAAATCCACCCGAGGCCCTCGGGACCTCAACCAAATATACCAACAAGTCCTAAAATATCATACGAACTTAGTTGATAACTCAAATCACATCAAATAACACTAAAACCATACATCATACCCCAATTCAAGCTTAATGAACTTTAAATCTTTCAACTTTCAAACCTCGCGCCGAAACATATCAAATCAATCTGGAATGAACTCAAATTTTGTGTATAATTTATAAATGACATAACAAAGCTATTCCAATTTTCAGAATATGATTTCGACATCGATATGAGAAAGTCAACTTCCCGGTCAAACTTTCAAATTTTAAATTTCCTATTTTTGCCATTTCAAGCCAAATTTAACTACGGACTTTCAAATAATTATCCGGACACACTCCTAAGTCCAAAATTACCATACGGAGCTGTTGGAATCATCATAACTTTATTTCGGGTCATTTACACATAAGTCAATCATCCGATCAACCTTTTCAACTTAAACTTTCATCTTTGAGACTAAGTGTCTCAATTCATTCTGAAATCTTACCGGATCTGAACCAATTACCCCGACAAGTCACATAATAATTGTAAAGCACAAATTGAGCAATAAATGGGAGAACAGGACTGAAATACTCAGAAAGACCAGCCGGGTCGTTACACCAATGTTAGAACTCATCCTCAAAAGACCAAAATTGGGTTCGATGCTTATTGAGCACTAAAATCTGCACTCCAATTTCCAAGCCTGAAACTATATTTCTTGCATCTTAAAAGGTTTGACGAAAAATAAATTTATTCTCATATGGACAAGCAATAGTATGAATGATATGTTCGGGGGCGTACGCAGGATGTTTCAGAAGTGGTGTCTAAATTTTGAAGAAGTGAACAAATGAATAAATAATTAAAACAATATTGTAGGTAAGAAAACACAATTCAAATTATATTAATAAAACGTAATTTAAAATATATTACTGCAACTCACCTCAACAATTTCTCATTTTCGAATATGTATGCATTATATGATACACTAATCTTAGACTGTTTCTGTGTAGCGTATGGCATTAAAGTGATTTTAGGCTTAAAGGTTTTGTTGGTACCTTTTGGCTATTGTAAAAGATCTCAAGAGTACGATATCTTCTGACTTGTATCTTTTTTAACTGATAAATTTTAAGTTTCAAAAATTAAAAAGACATTGTGGCTCGATCTTGCGACCTGCATTGTCACGACCCGAAATTTTCACCTTCGGATCGTGATGGCGCCTAACATTTCACTTGCTAGGCAAGCCAACGTTAGAATAATATTACCCATTTTAAAATAATTTTTAAATTTATTAATAACAAAGAAACAAATGCGGAAGTAAAGTCTGAAATGTAGTGAATAATCAATAAAAATAACGATGTCTAAATACCATCCCAAAATTGGTTTCACAAGTACACGAACTTCTAGAATAATACAAATAAAGGTCCGAATAAAATAAAGTTGTCTAAAAAAATAAATACACAACTGAAATAAGATAGACGGGGACTTCAGAACTGCGGACGTTGTGCAATTATACCTCAAGTCTCCTCTGAGTAGTTGAAATCCGAGCAAGTTTATGGTACGCCGCTGGGACCAACTCTGAAATCTGCACAAGAAATACAGAGTGTAGTATCAGTACAACCGACCCCATGTACTGGTGAATGCTGAGCCTAACCTCGACGAAGTAGTGACGAAGCTAAAGTGGGTCACTTACATTAAACTGTACGCAATATTAGTAACAACAACAAATAATTGATTATTAAATTTAAAGATGACATTTTTGGTCATCCCATTCTCCACCTCTAAAACAAACGTTTTTCCTCGCACGGAGTTAGAAAAAGTACCTGAGTTGATGAATAAGTGTGGATATTTACTCCGCATGTCCGACTCGGACTCCCAAGTAGATGCCTCTACCGGCTGACCTCTCCATTGCACTCGAACTGCAGGATAACTCTTAGACCTTAACTGTCGGACCTGTCGGGCTAGAATAGCCACTGGCTCCTCCTCGTAAGTCAAATCTTTGTCCAATTGGACTCAGCTAAAATCTAACACATGGGGACGGATCACCATGATATTTTCGGAGTATAGACGCATGGAACACCGGATGAACCGCTGATAAACTAGGTGGTAATGCAAGCATGTAGGCTACTTCACCCACCCTTTCAAGAATTTCAAAAGGTCCAATATACCTAGGGCTCAACTTGCCCTTCTTTCCAAACCTCATTATAATAGTTAAAGCCAACTCAGCAGTCATAACCAATTATTAATTCAACCAATTTTCGCTCCCACAATATATTCATTTTCAATCGTCCAATATATTTATTTTAATCAAATATATATAGACTTTTAAATAAGTTTGTTGCGGCGTGCAATCCGATCCTCCAATATTGACTTTTAAATAAGTCTGTTGCGGCGTGCAATTCGATCCCGCAACATAGACTTTTAAATAAGTCTGTTGCGGCGTGCAACCCGATCCTCTAATATGGACTTTTAAATAAGTCTGTTGCGGCGTGCAACCCGATCCTCCAATATATTCATTTCAATCAATTCTGTTGCGGCGTACAACCCGCTCCTCCAATATATTTATTTACCAATTCTTATTGAAGAAATTTCCCCAATAAATGCAACAATTAATATAAACTTTTAAGACAACAAGCATACAATAATTATAATTTAATTATGAAACAAACAATGAAAAATAGCAATTTATTATGGAAATCAGGGAGAAAATAGGCAATTTAATATTTAATATGCTAAATGTCAATAGCAGTTAATACACATAAATCAAATAACATGTAACAATTATTGCAGGAATTCAAGAATTAATATTTGTCAATGAATAGGAAAGAAATAACTATTAAAACAATTAATTTGTGCCTTAAAACAATTTATGATTTTCAAATAATTATGCAAACAATTAATTTGACGATGTATAGACACTCGTCACCTCGCCTATACGTCGTTCACGTGCATTTCACATAACAAATAATTTATGGGTTCTATTCCCTCAAGTCAAGGTTAACCACGATACTTACCTCGCTTTGCAAACTCCAATCAATTACTCAATCACAGCTTTTCCTTTTAAATTTGTCTCCAAAAACTTTAAATTTATTCACAAACAATTCGATATACTCAATATGAATCATAGGAATTAATTTCATATAAATTTACTAATTTTTCGGATAAAAATCCGAAATTCACTTTAAAAATTGACAGTGGGGCCCACGTCTCAAATCTTGGAAAAACATATGAAATTCGAACACCCATTTTGAGACGAGTCCAACCATGCAAAAATTATCAAATTCCGATGTCAAATGGACCCTCAAATCTTAAATTTTTGTTTTTGAAAGATTTTATAAAAATCTGATTTTTTTTTTCCCATAAATTCACGGATTCATGATATAAATGATTATGGAATCATAAAATATAATCAATATAGGATAAGGAACACTTACCCCAATATTTTTCCGTAAAAATCGCACAAGAATTGCCTTACCCGAGCTCAAAAATTGAAAAGGGTTAAAAATGGGATGAATCCCATTTTCCAGAACTTAAGTACTATTTCTGGAATTTTTACCCTTCGCGAACGCGGTCAGTGCCTCACGTTCGCGAAGCACAAATTTGGGCTGTCTAATTTTACCCTTCGTGAACGCGAGGGATATCTCGTAAACGCGAAGCTTTCCTGGCTTGTCCTTCGCGAACGCGAGATTCCCTTTGCGAACGCGAAGGCAAATTACCTGGCCAGCCTCTTTCCCTTCGCGAACGCGAAGCTTCGAACCTCAACCCTTCGCAAACGCGTTCGCCCAATCGCGAATGCAAAGCACAAAATGTGCCAATCCAATTTACTCTTTGCGTTCGCGAGAATACCTTCGCGAGTGCGAAGAAGAACACAGCAGAAGCCTGAAGTCTGCAGGAAACTAGATTTTCTAAGTCCGAAATCATCCTGTAGCCTATCCGAAACTCACCCGAGCCCTCGGGGCTCCAAACCAAGCATGCCCCCAAGCCCTAAAACATCATACGAACTTGCTCGCGCTATCAAATCGCCAAAATAACACCTAGAACTACGAATCGGACCCCAAATCAAAGGGAATTTTCAATAAAACTTTAAAACTTATATTTCACAACCGGACATCCGAATCACGTCAAATCAACTCTGATTCTCACCAAATTCGGCAGACAAGTCATAAATATTATAATGGACCTATACCGGGCTCCGAAACAAAAATACGGACCCGGTGTCAATAAATCCAACATCAGTAAATTCTTAAAAATCACTAAGCTTTCAAACTTTTAATGTTTCATCAAAATTCCATATCTCGGGCTAGAGAACACGAAATTCGATTCCGGGCATACGCTCAAGTCCCAAATCACGATACGGACCTACCGGAACTGTCAAAACACTGATCCAAATCCGTTTGCTCAAAATATTGACCAAAGTCAACTTAGTTGAGTTTTAAAGCTCTATTTCACATTTCAATCCATTTTTCACACAAACACTTTCCGAAAAATTTTACAGACTGCGCACGCAAGTCGAGGAGTGATAAATAGTAATTTTCGAGGTCTTAAAACGCAGAATTGATTATTACATTTAAAGATGACATTTTTGGTCATCCCATTCTCCACCTCTAAAACAAACGTTCTTCCTCGCACGAAGTTAGAAAAAGTACCTGAGCTGGTGAATAAGTGTGGATATTTACTCTGCATGTTCGAATCGGACTCCCAAGTAGATGCCTCTACCGGCTGACCTCTCCATTGCACTCGAACTGCAGGATAACTCTTAAACCTTAACTGCCGGACCTACCGGGCTAGAATAGCCACTAGCTCCTCCTCGTAAGTCAAATCTTTGTCCAATTAGACTGAGCTGAAATCTAACACATGGGGACGGATCACCATGATATTTTCAGAGTATAGACGCATGGAATACCGGATGAACTGCTGATAAACTAGGTGGTAATACAAGCCTGTGGGCTACTTCACCCACCCTTTCAAGAATTTCAAAAGGTCCAATATACCTAGGGCTCAACTTGCCCTTCTTTCCGAACCTCATTACACCTTTCATAGGTAAAACCTGGAGTAATATTCTTTCTCCAACCATGAATGCAATATCACGGACTTTACGGTCGGCATAACTCTTTTACTTAGACTGATCTGTACGAAGTCGATCCTCAATAACTTTGACCTTATCCAAAGCATCCTGTACCAAATCGGTACCCAACAACCGAGCCTCTCCCGGTTCAAACCAACCAACTGGCTATCGGCATCGCCTTCCGTATAATGCCTCATATGGAGCCATCTGAATGCTCGACTGGTAGCTATTGTTATAAGCAAACTCGGCAAGTGTCAAGAATTGGTCCCATGAACCTCCAAAGTCTATAACACAAGCATGAAGCATATCTTCCAATATCTAAATGGTGCGCTCTGACTGTCCGTCTGTCTGTGGATGAAATGTTGTACTCAACTCAGTCGCGTGCCTAATTCACGTTGTACAGCCCTCCAGAAGTGTGAGGTAAATTGCGTACCTCAATCTGAAATAATAGACATGTGCACACCGTGTAGGCGGACAATCTCACGAATATAAATTTCAGCTAACCGCTCTAAATAATAGGTGACTGCCACTGGAATGAAATGTGCTGACTTGGTCAACCTGTCCACAATGACCCAATCTGCGTTAAATTTTCTCTGAGTCTATGGGAGTCCAACAAAAAAATCCATAGTGATACGCTCCCACTTCCACTCAGAAATTTCTAACTTCTAAAATAAACCACCAGGTCTCTGATGCTCGTACTTAACTTGTTGACAATTCAGACATCGAGCTACATATGCAACTATATCCTTTTTCATTCTCCTCCACCAATATTGTTGCCACAAATCTTGATACATTTTGGCGGTACCTGGATGAATAGAATACTTGGAACTATGTGCCTCTTCAAGAATTAATTCACGAAGCCCGTCAACATTAGGCACACAAATACGACCCTACATTCGTAGAAATCCATCTTTCCCCAGAGCAACCTGTTTAGCATTACCTTGCTGCACCTTGTCCTTAAGGACAAGTAAATGAGGATCATCATACTTGTCATGCCCCAAACCTGAAGAGGTGTGGCCGGCACCCGATACCATACTCGGCCCGAGCGTACCACTCTGTAACTGTGAACTCTAGAGGGGTAACCCTCAACCTAAGCCGATGAGGCCATATTCTGAATCATCTGAAAATATCGTCTCTCTAACTTTGTGAAGAGGGGGGTCTCACTAAGTTAAGCATATATATATATATATATATAAATGTGTAGGCTGACAAGGCCACCATGAACATCTACTGATATACAAATTATACATGACTTGTCTACAAACCTCTAGAAATAGTTGAACTGTATCATGGTCGGGATAGGGCATCGACCTACCCATCAAACTTGTATATATAAAACCGACTCCAAGGTCTAGACCAGGTAAATCCGGGGAAGTGGAGCTTACCAACCAAGATGATATTTGGCTCTATCTACTGGGAAGGTCTATCCAGCTGTCTATCAGGACCTGCAGGCATGAAATGCAGCGTCCCCAGCAAAGGGACGTCAGTACAAATAATGTACTGAGTATGTAAGGCAACAAAATAACTGAAAGCTGAAACTGAATTGATGATATAATAACGGAATGTAACTGGGAGTCAAAAATAATCTGAAGATATGCTTACCTGCTGATACTGACTCAACTCTCTCCATATAGTATGTAAAATAGTTGTCCGGCCCTATAAGGCTCGGTATGTGTAACTGCCCTGCCGTAGTAGGCTCGCTCATAGGCGCTCGGCCATACTAGGCTCTGTATCTTGGCCATTTTGGGCTCGCTCATAGGTGCTCGGCTACAGTAGGCTCGGTATATAACTTACCAAAAACAGTCCAACACACACCAATCTCTTCATACACAAAATGGCCACCATAGTAGTGTCATACAGTCTGAAACTGTTACGATGAACGACCAGCCCACCACCCTGAATTTATGTGGTGTTTCTCCACACCCTTACTCCTCCAAAACTCTACAAAATAGTAGTAAAAAATGCAGCCCAACAACACCACAAAACAGTCCGCTACAAGTGAATAACTCAAACTCACGGCTTCCGATCACCGTCCCGTGAGTTCTTACAAATATAGAACGACCTACTATGAATCTACAGCAGAAAAAAATGGATGAAAGAGAGCAGTAAACTTACCTTATTCGTTGGATAACTCAGCTCCTAACTTGGTTCTTCAAACTCTAGGCTTTACCTCCAATTAGAACTTGAAAGGGAGAGAAAATCAATTGGGGTTTGTGGGAAGTTTTTGGGAGGATTATTGCAGAGATTATGTCTGCTTATTTTGCCCTATTATCAGTCTAATATATGAAGGGGATAGGCCTTTAAAATTTTTCTTTGTACGACCCGAACTGGCCCATCTTTGGAAGACCCGAACTGGTCCATTTTAGGATTCTCGTTTAAGCAAGTAGGTGACAGTCTGCGCAGTCTCACAAAAATGCCCATATCTCTCTTCTCTGATATCGTATTGACAAAAGGTTTAATGAGTTAGAAAATAGACTCATAGATATTTAATTTTATGGGTATAACACCCCATAACTCTAAGTATATTGGGAGAAAATGGCAGTTATATTTGACCCAAAGTTTCAGTAAAAATTATGAACGTAACTTGTGACGACTTTCATCGACTTTTGATTCCACCACAAGCTTGACTTCAAAACATAACACACGACTAACATAATTCATAACATAACCTCCTTATCATGTTAAACACCCTAGTCTCACCCCAAAAGTATATGCTATAACATTCCCAACTTGTCAACTTTCGACGAAACATTATTTTCAGTATAGCCTGAATGAACTCAGAGGAGTCTAAGACTATGAGCAATTTGAAAATATGAAATGTTGCCCTGGTAGTAGAATAAGGGTGTAATTGTGATAGATAAGAGGATGACGTTAAGGCCATTGATTGGTTAATGATTCAAAGAGAAGGGATTTCATGAATTGCATGAGATTAGAATACCCCTCATAAGATGAATCACGTTGGGATGCGATAAAATACAGTTATTGAAATATAGTATCATCCCTAGGTGGATCAAGCAAATAACTTCAGCTGTTCCCTGATGAGACATGATCCCTAAGGACAATGTATTACGTAAGAGGTTTCAATTTATCAGTGGTAGATTATAGATCAACATTAAGGTAAATCAATAATAGGCAGATAAAAGTTCCAAAGTATGAGATGATATTAGGCCGTCATTCTTAAAATGAACAGTAATGAGGAAGAACTAAAGGACCTAGATTTATACATATATGATAAGCAGCGAGAGGGTAACCTGGAGTTAGGTAGCAAAACTCGGCAATAATAAACCGAAGTAAGTGTGATGGTGTAGTTCCTTTAGCTTCTGAACCTTCCAACCCTCTTTGTACTTGTTGTTCATGATCTTCAATATTTGTAACCTCCAAGGTAACATGATGAACTTACTTTGTAAACCTTTCAAATATGATTTCATTTCTGAGCTTACATCAATTGACTTACGACGTACTCGCACGTACGAAAACATGGGTTGTAACATCATTCCCCCTTTGGAACATTCGTCCTCGAATGTTGACTGGTGCACTTATCAGTCTCATAACCTATAGCTCTTATAAATACTTTATTGCTGGCCTTTACATCTAGGCAACTGTTCTATGAATAAATCCATAGGCCAGGGCATTCCCCCCTTTGGGCCTCTTTCTCACACCATGACTTATGGTCGGAATCCTTCCAATCTCGTAATTATTGCGACCTTCTGTCATGCAACCTGTACGACTTTATCCTTGTATGTGTGCCTATGCGACTCTTCTATTCCTTTTCCTCCAGCTTTTAGTTAAGCTCTAAGCCTCACTTTGGGAACATATACAGAAATATGACAAGCTGTTCCTCCCAGTGTATATAGGTGTAGTGAAGTTCTTCGCTCGGTACTTTGTCAAACTTATGACTGTTGCGATATCTTATTTCGTAGCCTTGTAAATATATCTGTATAGGTTTTTTTTTTAACTTACGGAAACCACCAGCTCTCTTGTTTTGATGGGCTTAATTTTGAGGCCTTACCTATTCTCGTTACCTTCTCAATCACATTTGCTTATCCTTACTCCTGTCCACCTAAAACCTTGTTGCTCTACCATACTTTAGCTTGCAACCTACACATATCTCTTTATAGTACTCACAACCTTCCTTTAACTTTCTAGCACCATACATTTCCTTATGTAATTCTAGAACTTCAAGCGAGACATCAAATCGTCTCTAACTCTTATTTACTCTCTTAACTAGACCTCTTGGTACTTGGAAACTATAGGCTACAAGATATGTCACTGACAACACCGCTATCATTTGTGGATACTGAATCACGGCGCTTCTAGCCCTCTATCTGAAGTATGGACTATTCACAACCTTTTACACTTGAGCATCTCGTACCTTCTTAACCTTTACCTTAGCTTTTAATCTCACATTGTATCTTCTGTATCTTTCATAACCTCCCTTCCACATAGGTAGAATTCACATCCACCACTTGAAGCTCTACTATAAACTTGCACCTCTAGTGCGTACACAATCTGGTGAGAGCTCCATACTTACTCTTTATGAGGATGGTACTTTTTTTTATCTGGCTTTATTGTAGATCCATTATATAATATGGATGTTGTACTATCTTTCTTGTACCTCTAATGTTAAGAGTGATTTTTCAATGTTCAGAATCATGATTTCTCTAATTATATTGGTCTAATAATCAGACTCCTGATTCACTTACCTGATGTAACTCGTTAGTTTTCTCTTCTCTCTCAGCCTTTAAGTAGGCTTAAGATATCTTCCGATCTACTACTCAGAGTATTATTACTTTCGCCTTTGGTGGATGCCATGGAACATCCATAATATAATCTTCTAACAATTCAAGCCTTTGTCTGTGAGGTGGACTCAGTTCTTTCTTTTAACTTTATATCGGAGTCTTCTATAGCTGTAGGAATGTCAACATATATGTTGTATGGATAATACTCTGAAATGTTAAGTGCGGTCATAACGTAACTAACTATGGATCATTGATTGAATAATTCCTTTCGTGCCTTCTCAGTTTTCTTTAAAAGTGCGCAATTACTTCTCCTGGTCGTTCTGCAACTTGTTGCATGAATACTTGGCTTATCTTAGTGCCCACACCTATTGGAATTTCGTGCAACTCATATGATCTCAAATATTACTTTTAATTTTTACTTCCCGTTCATTAGCCATGATAGGTGCCACTTTCTTATGGAGTGTATACAATATTGTAGTGAGACTGTTGTTATAAGATCATTTCTTCTTTAGGTCACTATGCTTATGTTGAAGCCTTCTTCCTTATTTCCTCAATTAGTCTTTTGTTATATCACTTAGGGAAGACCCTCTGACTCTTGTAAAGTTGAGAGATTTTTACATCGTATACCCGACGAAAATTTTGATGTACTGACTCGCCAATAATTATCCTTAGTTACTTAAATATGCGCCCTTATGCTCGTAGGGTTACTTCTGCACTCAAACTTTTATTATCTCCTTAGTGGCACCCTCCCTTTTATTTCCATAACACTTATACGGTACCTTTTACTACCCCAACTCCTATCAGAATATTTCTCAAGGATTACGATTTCGTATCTATGAGATCGAATTTCCTATATTGGGTTTCACTTCGTTTATCTTGCATGATCTACTAATTTATGTGAGACCTCTTGTCTAGCCATGAATAGGCTCTTCCTAAATTCCTGAATGAACTACTAACTACTCGTCAGTCCATGCTCATATTTACATTCTAGGTAACCTCTCTTGGGTTATGTCTTCTGTCTTAACTTAACTTTTGCACTGGATCCTAATGTATCAAGTGTTCATTCGCACTTATTTATCAATAACATCTGGTGTGGGAACCCTTACTACCTCTCCCTGGCGTCGTGCTTGCATAATGTTTTAGAGTCGTATCATGTTTGTAGGATCTGAATAAATGCAATATCATTCCTTTCGCCATTTACTGCATTCTTCCTTTACTATTCCATAGTTACCTGAACCACTTAACTCTGACTTAATACCATATTACACCATTTTCCCCCCTTTAGGGGAGTATTAACATTTAATGCTATGAAGACTTACTTATAAATATTTTACCTCTTCATCTTCGACGTCTTTTCACGTCTTTATTGACTCTTTCTCACCTTGCAGTAACCCTTATGTACCAAGGATAATTGAATATCTTACACACAACGGTATCAGATACTTAGTATAACTGGAACACTTAGTCCCTTAAGCTTAACTTTTCTCAAAGTGCTTGCTTTAGGGAAGCGTCTTCCTGAGTGACCTTTAAAGGTTATTCTTCTGTTTTCGATTGTATTATTGCTGGAATGCGATCTTTGAAATTCTCTTGATGTCGACTATCATCACCTCATTCGATCCCTGATTGATGTTCAGTTTATCTTGTTCACTAGCCCATGCTGATTTCTATTACTCCGGGGGTCTAATTGTTTTGTTTTGGTAATCACATTGGACATACCAACTCATTTCTCAAAATGAGGATATGACTTTTGGCCTATACTCTTTTATTGTCTCAAGGCCTGTCACCTCTTGTCTTTTCCTTCACTTGACTATAGACTCTGTCATCATATCATATTTTGATTTACCGTTATCACCCATTTATCACATCTTACTCATAATACTTCACTTACTCTCTTCTTATTCTCCTGCTAAGACTTCTGTCTATCGCATTATTCTGAAAACTTCAACAAAACATTGTTTCACTTTTAGCTCCCCTGGCTCAATCCACCATTTCGGGTTACTCTAACCCAAGCTGGATCTTGATATCACATCCTTCTCTTAAACTATATGTGTTAGATCCCATAAGGCATAACTGAGATGGATGTGGCCAATACATACCTCTATTTCTGTTGAAGGTAACTTAGAATCCTTTTATTTCTCTGCCTGACGTGGAAATTCGGATAATCTTCATTAACTAGGTACCTCGTACCCTTCTTCACCTTTCTTTTGTTGCCTGTTGAAACTTATACTTTTACCTTTTGATACTCCCATGGCCTGCTATTCACGGGGTATGTTAGATATTCCCGTCTTAGGGTAAATGGGAAATTTGCACATATGGTAAGCATGATCTAATAGGGTCTCAAACAGGGCCACGTAGTCAAGAATTCTCTCTCTACTAATGCTTTTTCCTGCTATTGTATCAGCCCTCTAGCTAGCTATAATTTTTCTAACTGAAATCATCTCTATATCATTAGCAAACGTAAGCTTTGGCTCGAACTCGTATGACTCAGCTCTATAGCACGACTTGAATTTGAATGAAGGGTAACAGACTCCTAAATGCCTTGTAGCCTCCTTCTTATAAGTGTGGTACACAACACACCCATAAACAAGACTCTACTAGCCACGACTTATAGACTCCCTAGGATAGAACTGCTCTGATACCAAGTTTGTCATGCCCCAAACCTGAAGAGGCGTGGACGACACCCGATACCATACTCGGTCTGAGCGTACCACTCTGTAACTGTGAACTCTATAGGGGTAACCCTCAACCTAGGCCGATGAGGCCATATTCCGAATCATCTGAAAATATTGTCTCTCTCATCTAAGGGGTAAACATACCCAAAAACTCATATATATTTAAATATAAACATACCCAAAAACTCATATATATTTAAATATATATATCTATATATAAATGTGCAGGCTGACGAGGCCGCCATGAATATTTACTGATATACAAACTATACAGGACTTGTCTACAAGCCTCTAGAGATAGTTGAACTGTATCATGGTCGGGACAGGGCCTCGACCTACCCATCAAACTTGTATATATAAAACGGACTCCAAGGTCTAGACCTGGTAACTCCGGGGAAGTGGAGCTTACCAACTAAGCTAATATTTGCCTTTGTCTACTGGGAAGGTCTATCCAGCTGTCTATCAGGACCTGCAGGCATGAAATGCAGTGTCCCCAGCAAAGGGACGTCAATACAAAATAATGTACTGAGTATGTAAGGCAATAGAATAACTAAAAGTTGAAACTGACCTTATGATATAATAACTGAATGTAACTGGGAGTCAAAAATAATCTGAAGATATGCTTACCTGTTGATACTGACTCAACTCTCTCCATATAGTATGTAAAATAGTTGTCCGTCCCTATAAGGCTCGGTATGTGTAGCTGCCCTGCCATAGTAGGCTCGCTCATAGCCGCTTGGCCATACTAGGCTCTGTATCTCGGCCATTCTGGGTTCCATCATAGACGCTCGGCCACAGTAGGCTCGGTATATAACTTACCATCTGATCAGAGGTTGCCCAATAGGGGCCTGCCC
Organism: Nicotiana tabacum; assembly: GCF_000715075.1. Taxonomy (NCBI): domain Eukaryota; kingdom Viridiplantae; phylum Streptophyta; class Magnoliopsida; order Solanales; family Solanaceae; genus Nicotiana; species Nicotiana tabacum. Next base: position 137,809,318 of record NC_134102.1, read on the forward strand.
ACCAATTATAGCTCGATGGTAGTGAAAATACTGTAATACTGTATATATAAATACTCTCTGCTCTCTTGGCTGAAAGAAGACAATACTAAACTGAATATGAAGTCCCGATAAGGTAGAATACTGTAACCTATGAGACTAGGATAATGTATATAAGTTCAGGAATACGAACTTTTCTTTATGCTTCGTTATCAAACTCATGTAGTTACGGGATCATGCCAAAATGAAGAAAGGTTTAGCCTTAACATACCTTATCAAATCTTTCCAATCACCAAGTTGAACTCGCCTCTTTGTACCTTAATCTACAACAACAATAATAATACTATCATTAAGTTACGAAAGGTACAACTATCGCACAACGAACGACAAACTTATTTTGTATTAAAATGTGCAGCATCTCCCCAATAATCCTTACTTCCTCCAAATTCAAGATAACACCAACAACACAAGAAAACAACAATATCAACATGTATACATTAATTTCCAATCTTATATACACCACAAAATACTACAAAACAATCCAACACACCCCAATCTCTTCATACACAAAATGACCACCATAGTAGTGTCAAACAGTTCGAAACTGTTACGATGAATGACCAGCCCACCACCCTGCATTTATGTGGTGTTTCTCCACACCCTTCCTTCTCCAAAACTCTACAAAACAGTAGTAAAACATGCAGCCCAACAGCACCACAAAATAGTCCACAAAACAGTCCGCTACAACTGAATAACTCGAACTCACGGCTTCCGATCACCATCCCGTGAGTTCTTACAAATATAGAACGAACTACTATGCATCTACAGCAGAAAAAAATGGACGAAAGAGAGAAGTAAACTTACCTTATTTGTTGGATAACTCAGCTCCTAACTTGGTTCTTCAAACTCTAGGCTTTACCTCCAATTAGAACTTGGAAGGGAGAGAAAATCATTTGGGGTTTGTGGGCAATTTGTGGGAGGATATTTGCAGAGATTATGTCTGGTTATTTTGCCTTATTATCAGTCTAATATATGAAGGGGATAGGCCTTTAAAACTTCCTCTTTGGACGACCCAAACTGGCCCATTTTTAGATTTTCATTTAAGCAAGTAGGTGACAGTCTGTGCAGTCTCACAAAACTGCTCATATCTCTCTTCTATGATATCATATTGCCAAACAATTTAATGCTTTAGAAAATAGACTCATAGATCTTTAATTTGATGGGTAGAACACCCTATAACTCTAAGTATATTGGGAGAAAATGGCAGTTACAATTTACCCAAAGTTTCAGTAAAACGTATAAAAACTTCTTGTTACTAGTTCATCGACTTTGATTCCACCACAAGCTTGACTTCAAAACATAACACACGACTAACATAATTCATAACATAACCTCATTATCATTTTAAACACTCTAGTCTCACCCCAAAAGTACATGCTATAACATTCCCAACTTGTCGACTTTCGACGAAACATTATTTTCTTCAGTTCCTTTAGCTTCTGAACCTTCCAACCCTCTTTGTACTTGTTGTTCATGATCTTCAATTTTTGTAACCTCCGAGGTAACATGATTAACTTACTTTGTAAACTTTTCAAATATGATTTCATTTCTGAGCTTACATCAATTGACTTACTACGTACTCGTACATACGAAAACATCGGTTGTAACAATACTGCCTCTCTCTGATGCGCTCATATAAAGAAGACCGAGCAACTGTGAAAGCTAGAATCTGACTGGGTTCTGAAACACCTAACCTCACGAACTAATTAGCCAAAATCTGAACATCTACAGCTAATGGCCTCCCACCAACCGGAATATACGCAAGACTGCACAAACTCACAGCCTTTCTACTCAAAGCATTGGCCACCACATTGGCCTTTTCGGGGTGATACAAAATAGTGATATCATAGTCTTTCAACAACTCCAACCATCTTCTCTGCCTCAAATTAAGATCTTTTTATTTGAACAGATACTGAAGACTACGATGATCAGTAAATACCTCACACGAGACACCGTAGAGGTAATGCCTCTAAATCTTTAGTGCATGAACAATGGCTGCCAGTTCTAAATGATGAACATGATAATTCTTCTCATGAACGTTCAACTACCACGACGCATATGCAATCACCTTTCCATCTTGCATTAATACTGCACCAAGCCCAATGTGAGATGCATCACAATATACCATATATGATCCTAAATATGTAGGTAATACCAACACTGGCACCGTAGTCAAAGCAATCTTGAGCTTCTGAAAGCTCAACTCACACTCGTTTGACCAACTGAATGGGACACCTTGCTGGGTTAGTCTGGTCAATGGGCTTGCTTTAGATGAAACCCTTCCATAAACTGACGATAATAACCTGCCAAACCCAGGAAACTCCGAATCTCCGTAACTGAAGTAGGTCTAGGCCAATTCTGAACAGCCTCAATCTTCTTAGGATCCACCTTTATGCATTCTACCGATATAACATGCCCCAAAAAAGGCAACTGAGTCTAACCAAAACTGACATTTTGAAAATTTGGCATATAACTAATTATCCTTCAAAGTCTGAAGCACACTCCGAAGATGCTGCTCATGCTCTTCTCGACTTCTGGAGTAAATCAAGATATCATCAATGAATACAACCACAAAAGAATCCAAATAGAGCGTGAACACCCGATTCATCATCTTTAAAATTAATTATTAATTATGTATTCTAAGACCTCAAAAATCACTATTTATCACTCCTCGACTTGCGTGCGCAGTCCGTAAGATTTTTCAGAAAGTTTTTATGTGAAAAATGGATTAAAATGTAAAATAGAGCTTTAAAACTCAGTTGAGTTGACTTTGGTCAACATTTTTAGTAAACGGGTGCAAGTCAGTATTTTGACAGTTCTAGTAGGTCCGTATCATAATTTTGGGACTTGGGCGTATGCCCGAAATCGAATTCCGAGGTCCCTATCCCGAGATATGGAATTTTGATGAAAAATTAAAATTTTGAAAGCTTAATGATTTTTAAGAATTTACTGATGTTGGATTTATTGACGTCGGGTTCATATTTTGGTTACGGAGCCCGGTATAGGTCCACTATAATATTTATGACTTATCTTCCGAATATGGTAAGAATCGAAGTTGATTTGACGTGATTCAGACGCCCGGTTGTGAAAATATAAGTTTAAAAGTTTTATTGAATATTCCCTTTGATTTGGGGTCTGATTCGTAGTTCTAGGTGTTATTTTGGCGATTCGATCACGCGAGCAAGCTGGTATGATATTTTAAGACTTGGGTGCATGTTTGGTTTGGAGCCCCGAGGGCTCGGGTGACTTTCGGATAGGCTACGGGATGATTTCAGACTTAGAAAATCTGGTTTCTGCACACTTCAGGCTTCTGGTGTGTTCTTCTTCGCGTTCGCGAAGGTACTCTCGCGAACGCGAAGAGTAAATTGGACTGGCACGTTTTGTGCTTCGAGTTCGCAACAGGGAGAATGCGTTCGCGAAGGGTTGAGGTGCGAAGCTTCGCGTTCGCGATCGAAGCCTCGCGTTCGTGAAGGGAAAGAGGCTGGCCAGGTAATTTGCCTTCGCATTCGCGAAGGGAATCTCGCAATCGCGAAGGACAAGCCAGGCAAGCTTCGCGTTCGCGAAGGATAAAATTAGACAGCCCAAATTTGTGCTTTGCGAATGCGAGTCACTGACCGCGTTCGCGAAGGGTAAAAATTTTAGAAACAGAACTTAAGTTCTGGAAAGTGGGATTCATCCCATTTTCAACCATTTTCCATTTTTGAGCTTGGGTAAGGCGATTCTTAGGCGATTTTCACGAAAAAATATTGGGGTAAGTGCTCCTTATCCTATATTAATTATATTTCATGATTCCATACTCATTTATATCATGAATCCATGAATTTATGAAAGAAAAATCAGATTTTTATAAAATCTTCAAAAAATGAAAATTTAAAATTTAAGGGTCCATTTGACATCGGAATTTGATAATTTTTGTATGGTTGGACTCTCCTCGGAATGGGTGTTCGGATTTCGTAAATTTTTCCGAGATTTGATACGTGGGCCCCACTGTCAATTTTTAAAGTGAATTTCGAATTTTTATCTGAAAAATTAGTAAATTCATATGGAATTAATTCCTATGATTTGTATTGAGTATATCGAATTGTTTGTGAATAGATTTGAAGATTTTGGAAACAAATGTAAAAGGAAAAATTGTTGTTGAGTAATTGATTGGAATTGGCAAAGCGAGGTAAGTGTCGTGGTTAACCTTGACTTGAGGGAATAGAACCCTTAAATTATTTGTTATGTGAAATGCACGTGAACGACGTATAGCAAGGTGACGAGTGTCTATACGTCGTCATATTAATTATTTGCATAATTATTTGAAAATCATAAATTGTTCTAAGGCACGAATTAATTATTTTAATAATTATTTCTTTCCTATTCTTTTACAAATATTAATTCTTGAATTCCTGCAATAATTGTTACATGCTATTTGATTTATGTGTATTAACTGCTACTTGACATTTAGCATATTAAATATTAAACTACCTATTTTCTCCCTAATTTCCATAATAAATTGCTATTTGTCATTGTTTGTTTCATAATTAAATCATAATTATTGTATGCTTGTTGTCTTAAAATGTTATATTAATTGTTGCATTTATTGGGGCAATTTCTTCTATAAGAATTGGTGAATGAACATATTGGAGGAGCGGGTTGTACGCCGCAACAGAATTGATTGAAATGAATATATTGGAGGATCGGGTTGCACGCCGCAACAGACTTATTTAAAAGTCCATATTGGAGGATCGGGTTGCACGCCGCAACAAAAGTAAATATATGTATACTGGGGGATCGGATTGCACGCCGCAACAGACTTATTTAAAAGTCTATATTGGGGGATCGGATTGCACGCCGCAACAGACTTATTTAAAAGTCAATATTGGGGGATCGGATTGCACGCCACAACAAACTTATTTAAAAGTCTCTATATATTTGATTAAAATAAATTATTGGAGGATTGAAAAGGAATATATATTGTGGGAGCGGAAATTGGTTGAATTAATAATTGGTTATGACTGTTGAGTTAACTTCATTTGTTATAAATGAGTTACCTGATTTATTTCTATTATTTGTTGTTGTTACTAATATTGCGTACAGGTTAATGTAAGTGACCCGCCTTAGCCTCGTCACTACTTTGTCGAGATTAGGCTCAGCACTTACCAGTACATGGGGTTGATTGTACTGATATTACACTCTCCACTTCTTGTGCAGATTTCGGAGTTGGTCCCAGCGGCGTACCATAGACTTGCTCGGATTTCAACTACTCAGAGGAGACTTGAGGTATAACTACACAGCGTCCGTAGTTCTTAAGTCCCCGTCTATCTTATTTCAACTGTGTATTTATTTTTTTAGATAGCTTTATTTTATTCGGACCTTTATTTGTATTATTCTAGAAGCTCATGCACTTGTGACACCAATTCTTGGATGGTATTTAGACACTGTTATTTTTATGGATTATTCACTACATTTCAGACTTTACTTCTGCATTTATTTCTTTGTTATTAATAAATTTTAAAATTGTTTTAAAATTGATAATATTATTCTAACGTTGGCTTGCCTAGCAAGTGAAATGTTAGGCGCCATCACGGTCCAAATGTGAGAATTTCGGGTCGTGACAGTTGGTATCAGAGCACTAGGTTACATAGGTCTCACGAGTCACGAGCAAGCTTAGTAGAGTCTGAAGGATCGGTACGGAAATGTCTGTACTTATTTCTCAGAGGCTATGAAGTTTAGCAACAATATCACTTCTTTCTTATTCTATCGTGCGAATTTATTCTATCATCAATGATTGAACCATTCTACTCTTATTCTCTCGTAGATGGTGAGAACACGTAATACCTCTACTGATGGACAGGGACCAGAGCCCCTGGTGGCAACTATGGCTAGGGGTAGAGGTCGAGGCCGAGGTCGTGCTAGAGGCAGAGGCAGAGGTAGATCTCAGTCTAGAGCTCGAGCAGCTGCACCTGTTGTAGAACCTCAGGTGGATCTTCAGGAGAAGGTTCCAGTTCAGAATGTACCAGTTGGACCAGTTCAGGTCCCGGAAGGATTCATAGCCACTCCAGTACTTCAAGACGCTCTAGTCCGTCTGGTAAATCTTATGGAGGGTGTGGCCCATAATGGTACATTTCCAGTGGCACCAGCCATCTCACAGGCTGGGGGAGGAGCACAAACTCCCACTACTGAGGCCAACAATAGAACCTAGATAGAATTGGCTTTCAGCCGGCTAAGAGTGAGAATTCAGAACAGCATGAGTAGCAAATAAGGAGAGTGGATAGTGATAGAGGGACAGAAATTAAGTGATACACCAAGTTGACCATACAGAGCAACTAATCAAACAGGACATTAGGTTCGGCAGGATTTCCACACATAGCAAAGCACCACATAGACAACCTCATATTGAGAGAATTGGGAAAGAAATAGGTTTGCGGGATATACATATGTTATCATGTATAGATGCCTGATACTAAACCAGTTGAGACCTAAAGGTTCAAATTAAGTTAAGCGCACATCCTAGTGCCAATGTTAATCAGTATTTAGACATGATGGGGGACTCACATTATGACAATCACTGAAAGGACAGGGTGTCAAATGAACCAAAGGCACACTGGGGAGACATACTAGCATAGAAGCAAGATCATAGTCGATAGAAAATGGTCTTAATACAAATTGAAACATATTGTACATTCATGACAAACATTGCAGAGATTCAGAGCACTACAAGATAGCAAGCTCATACCAAATAGCACATGTAGATATTCTGGGATTGACACAATAAATTAATTAACTAAAGAAGGTCTAAGTTATGCCATAAAACATAATGATTCAAGCAGGGCATGGAAGACAAGTTAAGGTAACTGTTAAGATCTCAGTCAATCACTAATGGGTATGGGGATCATGTTGAGTGACACAATAGCAGGGGAAAATATTATAATTTACACAGGAAGCTCTAACACAAGTGTAAAGCATTCATTATAGAGATTAAGGAGAAGGCAAGTAAGCAAGTTTAAGGGAATGTTCAGGAACCAATACACTGGTTAATCGAACATAAGAGAATCAGATTATCCAAATTAGACTTAAGCAATCTCAAAACTACAACATTAGGAGGAAGTTAGATGCTAAAGAGACTTAGAATACAGTAGACTTAACAGAATTGCGCACAACATAATCTAGAAAAATACATTAGGCCATGCATTTCAGAGGTGAGAACAGATGTGAATCAAAGACACATATAGATGAAATTGCAAAGTATAGTAGCTTACCAGTTAAACGGACAACAATAAAGAACAAAAGATCCACAAGAACCTAGAAATATCGATGCGTCAAAGTTCCCAAGAACTTCAAAAGAACCTCGGGCAAAGCTCGCACCAATAGAAAGTTTGAACAGTAGACTCTCAGTGACCTTGGCTTTCAGCTGGCCAACACAAAGCATAGAACAGGATAATGAAGGAATTAACAGAACAAGCCTCAAGTTTTAGTGAGATTCTAGTGACTCTAGTCTGTCTCAAAGGGAAATGGGGAGGGGTTTATATAGTAGTAAAATTGAACAAACATATAAGGAAACAGAGTAAATTAAGCAATAAATAAGGAAAGACAACATGCAAATCAATTTGAAATCGATTTAAGAGAGGAACCCGGTAAACCCTAATTTCTTAGGGAAAGTGTAATTCAGCGAAAATCCAAACGAAACCGGACTCACAAAGTGTAGAATCAGATGCGTGTAGACGAAATATGGTCCAGATTCAAGATATAGGACTCATTCGGACAGAATCGGAGAGGTAGTACTTGCCATGTTTAGGAAAGTACTAGGTGATACCATTGAGAATCAACCAGTAGCAGAAACACACAAATATGGTAAGTAAATAAGAGGAAAGTCCCATTGTAGCCGTGATTAGGAGAAAATTTGGGGAAGGCGGCGGTTAGGGTTTAATCGAAGAAGAAGAGAGATGACAGAGGCAGAGAGAATAGGGGCGGCGTCTTAGGGGAAATGGGTTACGGTTTCTGGATTGGGCTTAATTAAAAGGGGTTGGTTTATTAGGGGTTGTTAATCACGTGAGATCAACGGCCAAGATGAGAGAATGGGGTTGGGCGGGTTGTTTAAACGGGTATGGGTAGTGGGTTGTTGGGTATTTTAAAAGGGGTATTTTGGTTTTGGGCTTAGGTTAATTGGGCTAAGTTTTGGGTAGATTGGGCTAAGGTCTGGGTAGTATTGGGTCCAAAATATAGGTAAGTAATTGGGCTATTAATTAAATACCTCAAATTTTATCAAAATAATTTATGGAAAATGCAAATATTATTTATGCACTGAAATGCTTAAAATAATAACTTTGTATTATAAAAATATAAATTTGATATTTTGACATAAATAATATAAAATAAAGAGCCTTTATGTATGAATACAGACCATTATTACAAAATTAGATAAATAGCTCAAAAATGCTAATGTAATTATGTGAAATAAAATAAAATATTTGAAACATATATTATACATGCAAAAATAATAATTTTAGGCAACTAAGTCATCACAAAATAATTTAAAGGGATAATTACTAAATATTTCATATAATTTAAATGCAAGAAATTTAATTTAAAGCTCTAAAATATTATGGAAAATTATAGAAAATGTTTGTATAGATTTGTAAACTAAATATTTATGCAAATATGCTATTTTGAAAGTGTATATGTATTTTGAAAAATATGAGGGCAAAAATTGGGTATCAACAAGGGCGATTCATGATTTTAGCGTTGTGTGATGTGGTTTGAGGGCTTGACTAAGTTCGTATGGTGTTTTAGGATTGGCTGGTATATTTTGTTGAGGTCCAGGGGGGCTCGGGTAAGTTTTGGATGCTTAACGGATCAAAAGTTGGATTTGTGTTGTTGCTAAAGTCTTCAGGCATCTGGTGTTTTCGCACCTGCGGGATCGCACCTGCGGCACATAAAGCGCAGAAGCGGAGATTGGAAGCTTGGCCAGGGATCGTAGGTGCGAGGTGAATTCCGCATCTGCGATGCCCGCAGATGCAAGAGAGAGATCGCAGGCGCGGTGAAGGACCGTAGAAGCGGACAGTGCTCCGTAGGCGCGCATGCGCAGGTACGGCCCCCTTGCCGCATATGCGGTCCCAGCTCCTTTAGTGATTTTTCGCACCTGCGATGGTATTTCCACAGGTCAAGTACCGCAGGTGCGGTTGAAGTCTCGCAGATGCGAGTTTACTGGCAGAAAAGACCTAAGTGCGAGGGTTTGATTTCATTCTTCATTTTTGGACTTAAGAGCTCGGAATTTGGCGATTTTTCGAGGGATTTTCAGAGAAAACTTTGGATAATGATTCCTAACTCCTTTATGGTTATATTCCTCTAATCTATGGTTGATTTCTTCATCTAATTAAGAAATTTGGTTGAGAAATTTGGGGGAAAATGGTAGAAGTTCTTCAACTAAGATTTTGGTCTTTGATTGGGATTTTGGCATCGGATTTAGATGATTTTTGTATGAGTGAACTCGTGAGTGAATGGGTGTTCATATTTTATGACTTTTACCCGATTCTGAGGCGTGGTCCCGGGGAGACGTTTTAGGGCGATTTTTCAATTTCCTTCTTTAGCTTTGATTTCAATAGCTAGATTAGTTCCTTGAAGTTATATTTATGATATGTAATTGATTTTGACTAGATTTGGGACATTCGGAGCCGGATATTCGTGGAAAGAGCATTGTTACGGATTGATTGATCTTGATTCGAGGTAAGTGGCTTGTCTAACCTTGAGTGAGGTAAATCCCCTTAGGATTTGGTATTGTTTGGTATGTTAGCGCCGTGTACATGAGGTGACAAGTACGTACACTGGCCATTTGTTGTAAAACTTCGTTTTGCACTAAGTCATAACTTATTTTCTCCTTAATTGAAACATACTAGCATATGTAAATATCCTGTTTAGACTAGAATAGCAAGCCTACTTGTTTAACTGTCTGATTGAACTCTATGCAGCATGTTTAGTGAAATTACCTGATTTCCTTGACTTGAACTTAGTCTAAACTGTAGGATTTCTTACTTTAAGAGTTATTTCGATGGGTTGCGCTGCATATTTACTTTGGGACTACGGAACGATATTCCGAGAGATCCCCTTGTACTACATTTTTACTTTGGGACTTTGAAACGGTATTCCGGGATATCCCCTTGTTCTGCATATTTAGTTTGGGACTACGGAACGGTATACCGGGAGAACCCCTTGCACATTTACGTTTGGGACTATGAGACGGTATCTCGGGAGATCCCCTGTTGTTATCACTGTGTTCTGAGCTGTTGTCTTTCATTGATTCTATTCCTGTTAGATTCCCGTATTTATTTTTTCTGCTATATTTCATTCTGTATTATTTCATTATATTTATACCAGTAGGGCCCTGACCTGATCTCGTTACTACTCGACCGAGGTTAGGCTTGGCACTTACTGGGTACCGTTGTGGTGTACTCACGCCCTTTCCTGCACATATTTTTTGTGTGCAGATCCAGGTTCATCTTACCAGCCTCATCACTAGTTGCAGTCGTTGCTGCTTATTGGAGACTTGAAGGTACATCTGCTCGCGCCCGCAGATCCTCGGAGTCCCCCTCTATCCCCCTATGTTCATTTTTCCTCTTTCTGTAGAAATGATGTATAGAACAATTAAGACTTCTTAATAGCTTGTGACTTGCTGGTTTCCGGGTTTTGGGAAATTGTTTGGTACATTTCAAAGGTGATATTTGTATATGCCGAGTGGCATTCAGTTGCTTATTAGATATTGGTTACTGTTAGTGGTTTATGCTCAAGTTTTTATCTCATTTCTACAAAGTGTTAAGCTTACCTAGTCGTAGAGACTAGGTGTCGTCACGACAACTCACAGAGGGATAAATTGGGTCGTGACAAGTTGGTATCAGAGCTCTAGGTTCATAGGAGTTGTGAGTCACAAACTGGTTTATTAGAGTCTCGCGGATCGGTATGGAGACGTTTGTACTTATCTTCGGGAGGCTATGGAACTGTTAGGAACAAACATACTTTTTTGATTTCCTTGTCGTGCGAGTTATTGGCATCAAATTCTAAAAATTCTCTATTCTATTCTTTCTCACAGATGGTGAGGACCCGTACCAAAGGAGCTGACGACCAGGCACCCGCGCCCCCTGCTAGGGCCGCCAAAGGCCGGGGCCGGGGTAGAGTACGGCCATGCGGTGCAGCCAGAGCACCAGCGCGAGCTGCGATAGAGGAGCCCCCAGTAGTTCCAGCTAAAGGGCAGGCACCGAAGGTTCCTACTGCTACACCAGCCCTCCAGGAGACTCTAGCCCAGTTCATGATCATGTTCAACACCTTAGCTCAGGCTGGATTGATTCCGTTAGCTCCCACCACATCTCAGGATGGGGGAGGGGCACAGACTCCCGCAGCCCACACTCCTGAGCAGAGGGTCCATGATGATCAGGCCCTAAAGTTCATTCATATACCGCCGGTAGCCCCGGTTCAGCATGAGACTAGGACAGTCGCTTCTAAGGCAGAGCAGCTCAGACTTAGAGGTACCAGAAATACCACCCAACTACCTTTAGCCGATTGGCTACAGATGATGCTCAGGTTTTCTGGAGAAGTGTCATCATATTCTCCACACTATGGGCGTAGCGGAGACGGGTGGGGTTTCTTTTACCACTTTCCAGCTTAGAGGAGCAGCCTATCAGTGGTGGCGTGCTTATAAGTTGAGTAGTCCGGATGAGGCAGTATCACTTATATGGACTCAGTTCTCGAAAATGTTTTTGAGAGAGTATGTCCCTCAGAGCCTCAGGGACTCATGGCGCGTGGAGTTTGAGTAGTTGCGCCAGGGTGCTATAACTGTGTCAGAGTATGCAGTCCATTTTGAGAGAGGGTTCGACGATTTATTGAGAGACTCCATCCCAGTATCAGGATTAGTATGGTTAGGGAGCTGGAGATGGATATTCCTTACCAGTAGGTTATGAGTATTGCTAGGAGATTGGAGGGTATGCTTGGCCGGGACCGAGAGGAGAGAGAGGACAAGAGGTCTCGAGAGCCTGGTTCTTATTCTGGAGTTCGTTGTTGCATAGGAGAGAGGGAAGAGGTCTAATAAGAGGCCTCGTCAATTCGGTGGTTTCAGTGGTGCCTCGTCTAGAGGCAGGGGTAATTTTGGTAGGGGTCATCCTCACAGATGGTGCTTCAGGGAGTCATGGTCCTATTATGCCTTACTTTGGGCAGCTAACATTCAGTGCACATTCAGCTCCTATCAGTGTACCACCATTCCAGAGTTACTACATCGGTTATCCGACCCATTTGGGTCAGCTTCAGCTTCAGCAGCCACGGCATCAGGATGGGTATTATGAGTGTGGGAACATTGGACACATCAGGAGGATTCTCGTGCCATCATACGGGCACCGGTTGCTTCACCGCCTGCTCAGCCAGCTAGAGGTAACGACCCGACTTGTCATTTTGAGTAATTACTCTCCTTTCAATGATTTGAAGTCTTGAATAACTTCCTACGAGGTATTATGACTTGTACACAAAATTTGAGTTCATTCCGGATTGATTTTCTATGTTTCGATGTCGATTCTTCAAGAATATGTGGTATCACATTAAGAAAATGTGCTCCGAATTCAGTTTTGATTGAATTATTAGATCCTTATTGAAATTACGGAGCCATAGCAAAAAGAATCGTTGAATTCGGACATAGTATGAGAGAGTTATGCCCATTTCCGTGTCGGAAACAATTTTCCATCGCCGCGAGCGCCCAGGGTAGCGTGGGGTGCTAGCCCTGGCGCTGGGAATTTTGGGATGCTGGAAACTGTTCCACAGGCAGCGCCCCATGCTACCTTTGACGCCTGAAACAGCTGAGGGTCTATAAAACGGGGTTCTTGCCATTTTTACTTATTTTTGAGTTTATGGAGCTCGGTGTAGGAGATATTTGGGCGTTTTTCATGGGAAAAAATTGGGGTAAGTGTTCCTTATCCTATATTGATTATATTTCATGATTCCATATTCATTTACATCATGAATCCGTGAATTTATGGAAGAAAAATCAGATTTTTATAAAATCTTCCAAAAATGTAAAATGAAGATTTGAAGGTCAATCTGATGTCGGAATTTGATAATTTTTGTATGGTTGGACTCGTATCGGAACGGGTGTTCGGATTTTGTAACTTTTTCCGAGTTCCGAGATGTGGGTCCCACGGGCAATGTTTGAGCTAAATTTCGGATTTTTATGGAAAATTAGCATTTTCATATGAAATTGATTCCTATACCCCGTGTTGATTGTATCAAATTATTTTGACTAAGATTCGAGGCGTTCGGAGGCCGAATCACGAGGAAAGGGTTTATTGGAATAAAGAATTTGCTTGGATTGAGGTAAGTAACTCTTCTAATCTTGGAGTTGAGGGTATGAACCCTGAATATATGTATTTTGTGAATTGTTGGGAGGTGACGCACATGCTAGGTGACGGGCGTGTGGGCGTGCACTATAGAAATTGTGACATAATTATTTCTGTAGAATTTTATAGTTAAATAACCTTGGCATTTTTCCATGCGGTTTTATGTGTTAAAGAAATTGAGTTGAAAAGCATATTAAAAATATCGTTGAGGCTATGTGCCAGTATTATTGGGACCCACAGAGGTCATATTGCTGTGAATTATTGTGTTAAATTGAAAATTTATACTCAGTCATATTTATTTCATTGCATATCATAACTCAGTTTTATGACTCTATTTTGATGCATATAAATGTTTTGGGCCGAATGCCCAAGTGGCTTGAGAGGTTTATGACTGAGTGAGGCCGAGAGCCTGATTTTTGTTGCATATTTATGGGATCGGGCTGCACACCGCAGCATGTTGCATAATTATGGGATCGGGCTGCACGCCGCAGCATGTTTGATATTGGCCGAGGGCCTGATTTGTTAGGATGAGTGTGGATCCGGGCTGCCCACCTGTAGCATACTTATGACTGAGTGAGTCCGAGGGCCTGATTTGTGAGGATGAGTGTGGATCGGGGCTGCCCGCCTGCAGCATACTTTATTATTATCGCACGTGAGTTGTACGTGCCGATTATAGCGCTTGGGTTGAAGGAGCCCCTCCGGAGTCTGTACACACCCCCAGTGAGCGCGGGTACCTACTGAGTGCGAGTACCGAGTGCTGAGTGACTGGGAGGCATGAGTGATTGTGAGGTATGCCCGAGTGGCAAGAGTGATTGTGAGGCATGTCCGAGTGGCACGAGTGACTGTGAGGTTTGCCCGAGGGGCTGTATATGAGTGATGTTCTACCCGAGGGGTTGTTTATGATTTTATCATTGAGTTGCATCGCATTGGCATGCACACATGACATACATGCATAGAGATGTATTTTCCTCATGCTGTACAACATCACATCATTCATGATTTATCACACATTTTTGACAGATGGGCATAGTGATGTATTTGTTTTTACACGGGTTATCCGGAAGGAAAATGAAACATCTTATTTATTATTGACAAGATTTTGGGAGAAATTTATTGTTTTCAAACTATTCATATTTTTTTTGGAAACTCCGGCAAACGATTAGGGTTTTCACTAATGTATTTGAAAGGAAGAACTATTATTTTTAAAATCATGATTTGGCTGAGTATTTTATCCCTGAGTTACTTCTGGTATTATTTGCTTTATGTTGTTATGGATTGTTGTGGACTATTGGTTTTGGACTCGACCTTGGTAGAAGCTCGTCACTACTTTCAACCTACGGTTAGGTTTGTTACTTACTCAGTACATGTGGTCAGTTGTACTGATACTACACTTCTGCACATTGCGTGCAGATGTTGGCTGATGTTGTTACTGTGCTTGATGGTTGCGGGACTTGAAGATGTACCTGCATTCCTGTTGTAGCTGCCTCTTGTTCAGGATAGCCTTAGATTTATAAAAGCTCTGTTTATGTATTATTCAAACAGACTATGTATTTATTTCATTTCCTCTATGTATACTCTATTCTTAGAAGCTCATGATTTGTACTACCAGTTCTTGGGGGATGTATAAGATTAAGATGTTTATTCACTTAAATTACATTAAAAATTGTTATTGGAATTTGGATGATTGAAAGTTGGCTTACCTAGCGGGTTGGGTTAGGTGCCATCACGACTAGTTGGATTTTGGGTCGTGACAAGTTGGTATCAGAGCTCTAGGTTCATAGGTTTTACAAGTCATGAGCAAGTGTCTAGTAGAGTCTTGCAGATCGGTATGATGACGTCCATACTTATATTCGAGAGGCTACAAGGCATTTAGGATAATTTCCCATCTTTCTTTCCTTATCGTGCGGAATTGATTCCGCTTGAAATATAACTCTTTGAATTTCTTTCACGTATTCGTATGCGCACATGAGCACTCGGTATCAGCTGTGCATCGCCGGCTTGTGATTCTATGAACGAGGTTCGAGGTGTGTATTCTGTGTTTTGGTGATGTGCCAGTCTGGAGTACTTGAGGCCATGGTTAGACCACAGCCTGAGCTCGGTAGCTTCAGTTGTAACTTGTATATTTGGACTCATATGTACGGTAATATCCCTATGAGTGGAAGTTGTGGCTCGATGAGCGGTGGAATGGCTTTGTGATGAGTATGATGTAAATGCGGGATGTGTTATGATGATTTGAATATGACGAGAAGTGTTTCCTTGAAATGTAAAGAAAAGTCCATCATGAATTGATGTGGCGTACAGTCTCCAGTATGAATGGTTTGAAGGATCTTTCACATTGTTAAATTTTGGGGTTAATCTAAATTATCACGTCTGGTTAATAAGTTTGGACTCAGATAGACTAAGTGATTGCATAGTAATTTTGAATGCGAAAGAGTATAACAAGATACCAGATTGAGGCTAAGCAGGTGGATTATCCCTTGCGGAGTAATCTACGTAGGAGTATTCCGTATGATGTGAGTAGAGAGATTTTTTTCTACCGACGGGGTGTATGGGTGGATATTTGAATCTGAAACTGGTTGAGAAAGTTGACTTGTGTGTTAAGAGGATGAATACGAGCTTAGCGAATGATTGAGGTATTTTTATGGTTGGCGTTGTATGAACTTGGGAAGAAGTTTCGTTGGACTGACTGTGGCATTATGGCAGTAAAAGAGTATTGTTATTGTGAGTTATGAAATGTTTTAATCTATGGCTTTGAGCCAAGTGGGAGAGTCTGCTATTGACAATTTGATTTCATGGTTAGGCGTTAAATTTTAATTTTGGTCTGAGGCATACTTGTGGGATAGCTATGACTTGCAAAAGTTGAGATCGAGGATGACTCGAATAAGGAAATTCCTGGTTAAGGATTATATTGCACGTATGAGTAAATGGAATTCGCGGGATGAGTGAGTTGTTATGGGTGAATGATGTAGTGCGCACAGAGTATGAATTTGATAGGCGATGTTAAATTAGAGTTACTTCTTTGAGTGTTGTTGTGCTAATGGAGCACGTGTCTTTCGACCCATTTGGGTGGTGCAATTAAATTTGAGCAAAGTAGGTGACTCCCGAGAAAATTCCAGTGGGTTTGAGAATTATATATAGCAATTGAGAATGTTTCCAGACTCGCGTATGGATAAAATCTAAGATTTTCGTTTGATAGTGCCTGGACTTGCGGAAATTCTGTATAACTATGGATTCTACACTTTTGTATAAGGGAGGTAAGAAGAAAAATTTCAAATTCACATAAGGTATTCTTAGAGTAAGGGTTATAGTTGTAGTAGTTTTGAAGGTGCTTAAGAAGAGTATAGTTGCTTATGGGCCTGTAGGGCGTTGTGGTTCTATGCTAAGGTTTGTAGGGTAAGTCGTGGTTAAAGATCATAGTAATTTAGCAAGAAGAAGTATCAATCTAAAGAAAAATTCGGAAGGGACCCGGAGAAAATAGGACAACTGGGTAGTAGGTTGGATCAGTATGGTAATGGATATGATCGGTTCTTACAGGTGCTTTGTGGCAATACACCTGGACTTGGCGACCTGCGTGGCTTGGTCGAGTTAGAGGAATTTAGTTTTAAGGGCTTGATTATGTGCAAATGGATTCCAAAGTATTCTTGATGGTTTCTACCGGTGTGGAGAACGTGTTATGTATTGTGACTTTCTCCTGGAAAGAACCAAGAGAAAGGTTTCTAACTAAAAGGGTATGTAAATTATTGGTGACTCAAAGTTGATAATGGGATCCTTGTGCTTGTCACATGATGGCATAATAGATGCGGTGAGTTGTGTGGGATTAAGGTTGGCGTGTGCAAGGTCACGGTTTAGCCTTGAAAGGGAGGTCATAAATTCTTAGAGGCATGAACAATTTTGATGTCTAGATGAATACTATTACTACTTGGTGTTGTATGAGAAGGGGGCGAATTTCAGAAGGCGCATGGTATTTTGACTTACGGATGTATAAATGGGTATTGCGGTATAAATTGGTATTGCGGTACTCACACGGTTGATAGAATGCTGATATTCAAATTTTGCCAAGTGGCACGGAAGAATTTTTAAAGTATTTCTCGTGGGATGATCGTGTATGAGAGAGGTGTTAGACATTTGGGCAGTGGAGATGGAATCAAATATGGTGATTAGCGTATTCTATGGATTTGGAGATTGGGAGTTCTCATGAGCGGATTGTTTCATGGTTGTGGACTGTGAAGTTATGGCCGGATCTAGCCAGATGATAGAATGTGTTATGATTCAGTCATTATGGAGTTTTGAAAGAACTTTTATCTATTTGTGGGTAACCCGAGTTAATTTGGCAGTCCATTGGTAGGCCCGATTAAGATGTGTATTCTACACCGAGCCGGAATGGTTGGCTCCATACTGCTATTGTTGAGGGATGTGTCATTCGATTGATGTCGAGCTTATTCGTGTTCTGAGATGATCTGTGAGTTACTCCCTTATGCTACGAGGAGTTGTGATTCATTGGTCATGTGCACAGATGGTGCGGTTCTATTCAAGCTTTATAGCGGAATTTGAGAGTATTTGGGTATTGCATGATCGATTGCGTAATGGCTATATTCTTTCAGGTTTTGTGTGGCATTTTTTTCATTTGCCTCTCTGTGGTTATTGGTTTCGAGCGGGGTGGTTCGAGGTATATAATATGGACCAACGTTTGGATGGGGACACCTATTGCAGCGGAGCTATGTTAAGGTATGAACCTTGTGTTAGAATCGGGTGATGGTTCTACGGTGTATGATGAATTTTTAGCATTTCGTTGTGGCGGTACTTATTAATATTGCAGGGCAGTTCTCTCATTTGAGTCATTTTTCATGACTGAGTACATTTGAATTATTGCGTATTGGTGCACAGATGGCACGGGTTGTGGCTCTGAGTTATATTGGTGCGGCATGTCTGTGGAAATAGTTGTGTTTAGTAATATAAGGTCATTGGACCTCGAATGGGTACTATCATATTTGATTACGGTATGTTAGGGAGGATAATATTGAAAGTCAGCTCAAAAAGCAATTATGGTTCTGGTTAGGGAGAGAGAGCTTCGTGATTTGTTTATTTCGCGTGTTTCTTTTATTATCAACAGCGTACGAAGGTTTTGGGATGAGGTTTGGTTTGATATGGGTTTAACACTAGTATGCAGTTGGTTTTGGAGTAGTCATTGTGAATGGGAATGGTGCTACGAGAAAGCGAGTTGTGTGATATGTTGGTTGATTATATCTGTGGTGATAGTTATGGCTTGATACAGCTTGTTCAAACTCATAAAGTGTGTAAATGTAAGATTCGTGTCTTGAAAGAAATTCTAAAGGTTGGAAATTAAATTCCAAGGTTTATGGGCTAAAGTTAAATTAATGAATTCAGTTGGATTGTGTTGTCAAGCGTATATGGAATAGGGTGACATGGGTTCACCCCCGGGTACGTGTATGGTAAGATGGAACAGTGATTTGATGGCTTGGAAACAACTCTTAGCACGTTCGAGGACGAACATATGTTTAAGTGGGGGAGAATGTAACGACCCGACTTGTCATTTTGAGTAATTACTCTCCTTTCAACTATTTGAAATCTTGAAAAACTTCCTATGAGGTATTATGACTTGTACACAAAATTTGAGTTCATTCCGGATTGATTTTCTATGTTTCAATGTCGATTCTTCAAGAATATGTGGTATCACATTAAGCAAATATGCTCCGAATTCAGTTTTGATTGAAGTATTAGATCCGTATTGAAATTACGGAGCCATAGCAAAAAGAATCGTTGAATTCGGACATCGTATGAGAGAGTTATGCCCATTTCCGTGTCAGAAACAATTTTCCATCGCCGCGAGCGCCCAGGGTAGCGTAGGGCGCTAGCCCTAGCGCTGGGAATTTTGGGATGCTGGAAACTGCGCCACAGGCAGCGCCCCACGCTACCTGTGACGCCCGAAACAACTGAGGGTCTATAAAACGGGATTCTTGCCATTTTTACTCATTTTTGAGTTTATGGAGCTCGGTGTAGGCGATTTTTGGGCGATTTTCAAGGGAAAATATTGGGGTAAGTGTTACTTATCCTATTTGATTATATTTCATGATTCCATATTTATTTACATCATGAATCCGTGAATTTATGGAAGAAATATCATATTTTTATAAAATCTTCCAAAAATGTAAAATGAAGACTTGAAGGTCAATCCTATGTCGGAATTTGATAATTTTTGTATGGTTGGACTCGTATCGGAACGGGTGTTCGGATTTTGTAACTTTTGCCGAGTTCCGAGACGTGAGCCCCACGGGCAATTTTTGAGCTAAATTTCGGATTTTTATGGAAAATTAGCATTTTCATATGGAATTGATTCCTATACCTCGTGTTGATTGTATCAAATTATTTTGACTAAGATTCGAGGCGTTCGGAGGCCGAATCACGAGGAAAGGGTTTATTAGAATAAAGAATTTGCTTGGATTGAGGTAAGTAACTCTTCTAATCTTGGAGTTGAGGGTATGAACCCTGAATATATGTATTTTGTGAATTGTTGGGAGGTGACTCACATGCTAGGTGATGGGCGTGTGGGCGTGCACTATAGAAATTGTGACATAATTGTTTCTGCAGAATTTTATAGTTAAATAACCTTGGCATTTTTCCATGCGGTTTTATATGTTAAAGAAATTGAGCTGAAAAGCATATTAAAAATCTCGTTGAGGCTATGTGACAGTATTATTGGGACCCACAGAGGTCATATTGCTGTGAATTATTGTGTTAAATTGAAAATTTATACTCAGTCATATTCATTTCATTGCATATCATAACTCAGTTTTATGACTCTATTTTGATGCATATAAATGTTTTGGGCCGAATGCCCGAGTGGCTTGAGAGGTTTATGACTGAGTGAGGCCGAGGGCCTGATTTTTGTTGTATATTTATGGGATCGGGCTGCATGCCGCAGCATGTTGCATATTTATGGGATCGGGCTGCACGCCGCAGCATGTTGCATATTTATGGGATCGGCCGAGGGCCTGATTTGTGAGGATGAGTGTGGATCGGGGCTGCCTGCCTACAGTATACTTATGACTGAGCGAGGCTGAGGGCCTGATTTGTGAGAATGAGTGTGGATCGGGGCTGCCCGCCTGCAGCATACTTTATTATTATCGCACGTGAGTTGTCCGTGCCGATTTTAGCGCTTGGGCTGAAGGAGACCCTCCGGAGTCTGTACACACCCCCAGTGAGTGCAGGTACCTACTGAGTGCGAGTGCTAAGTGCCGAGTGCTGAGTGACTGGGAGGCATGAGTGATTGTGAGGTATGCCCAAGTGGCAAGAGTGATTATGAGGCATGTCCGAGTGGCACGAGTGACTGTGAGGTTTGCCCGAGGGGCTGTATATGAGTGATGTTCTGCCCGAGGGGCTGTTTATGATTTTATCATTGAGTTGCATCGCATTGGCATGCACACATGACATACAAGCATAGAGATGTATTTTCCTCATGCTGTACAACATCACATCATTCATGATTTATCACATATTTTTGACAGATGGGCATAGTGATGCATTTGTTTTTACATGGGTTATTGGAAGGAAAATGGAACATCTTATTTATTATTGACAAGATTTTGGGTGAAATTTATTATTTTCAAACTATTCATATTTTTTTGGGAAACTCCGACAAACGATTTGGGTTTTTAGTGATGTATTTGAAAGGAAGAACTATTATTTTTGAAATCATGATTTGGCTGAGTATTTTATCCCTGAGTTACTTCTGGTATTATTTGCTTTATGTTGTTATGGATTGTTGTGGACTATTGGTTTTGGAACCGACCTTGGTAGAATCCCGTCACTACTTTCAACCTACGGTTAGGTTTGTTACTTACTAGTACATGGGATCGATTGTACTGATACTACACTTCTGCACATTGCGTGCAGATGTTGGCTGATGTTGTTACTGTGCTCGATAGTTGCGGGACTTGAAGATGTACCTGCGTTCCTGTTGTAGCTGCCTCTTGTTCAGGGTAGCCTTAGATTTATAAAAGCTCTATTTATGTATTATTCAAACAGACTATGAATTCACCCCGACTTCGGGGAGCACGATCGGTGCTCAACCAAGGTAACCTGGCTGAACAAGCCTGCTGGATTTCCTTATACCCAACTCACCCATAAATAAAGAGAATATAAACTTCATTAATTAATACCTCATTTCCTCTTTGTATACTCTATTCTTAGAAGCTCATGATTTGTACTACCAGTTCTTGGTGGATGTATAAGATTAAGATGTTTATTCACTTAAATTACTTTAAAAATTGTTATTGGAATTTGGATGATTGAAAGTTGGCTTACCTAGCGGGTTGGGTTAGGTGCCATCACGACTAGTTGGATTTTGGGTCGTGACAGGTATGGGTCAAGTAGCTAGAGGCGGAGGTCGCGCCATTAGAGGTGGAGGTCAGGCCATTAGAGGTAGAGGTCAGACCGTTAGAGGTGGGGGCCAGCCAGTTAGAGGCCGTCCTAGAGACGCAATTCAGAGTGGTGGGGCCTAGCCTCGATTTTATGCTTTTACAACTAGGCCTGAGGCTGAGTCATCTGATGTTGTGATCACAGGTATTATTCCAGTTTGCCATAGAGATGCTTCAGTTCTATTTGATCCAGGATCTACTTATTCCTTTATGTCCTCCTATTTTGCTTCATATTTGGTTATTCCTTGTGATTCTCTGAGTGTTTTTGTGTGTGTATCTATACCGGTGGGAGACTCTGTTGTAGTAAATCATGTCTATCATTAGTGTGTAGTTACTATTGGTAGTCTTGAGACTAGTATGAATCATCTACTTCTTGATATGGTAGATTTTGATGTCATCTTGGGTATGGATTGGTTGCACCCTATCATGCTATATTGGATTGTCATGCCAAGACAGTGACCCTAGCCATGTCGGGGTTACCTCGGTTAGAGTGGAAAGGAACTCCTAGTCATTCTACCAATAGGGTTATTTCTTATATGAAAGCTCAGCGTATGGTCGAGAAAGGGTGTCTAGCCTATTTGGCTTATATTCGCGATCTCATTGCGGATGTTCCTTCTATGGACTAAGTACCAGTTGTTCGTGAATTTCCAAAAGTGTTTCCTACAGATTTGTCAGGGATGCCACCCGACAAGGATATTAACTTCTGTATTGATTTGGCTCCGGACACTCAACCCATTTCTATTCCACCATACCGTATGGCCCCGCCGGAGTTGAAAGAATTGAATGAGCAGTTACAAGACTTGCTTGATCAGGGATTCATTAGACCTAGTGTCTCGCCCTGGGGTGCACCAGTATTATTTGTAAAGAAAAAAGATGGTTCTATGCGAATGTGTATAGATTACCGGTAGTTGAATAAGGCCACTATCAAAAAATAATATCTGCTGCCAAGAAATGATGACCTATTTGATTAGCTTCAGGGTGCCAAGGTATTTTCGAAGATTGATTTGAGGTCTCGTGCCCAAGGAACTTATTTGTGGTTTTACTTTGATCATTATTTCAGATAGACCGGTTCAACTCGGGGTTTTGGATCATGTTTCGCTTGTCTTGTTCAACCCCCGTGTCCTTTTCACCTATCTCTCTTAAATGAAATCTTTTACCCACTCCCCATTGTTATTGCATTTTCTCATTCACATTCACTACAGTTCACCATCTTCTAGCCTAATTAATATGGCATGCGTCTTGACCAGTGGCAAGTTTTAGACATCAGCACAAGCTTTCAGGTGATGAGTTATAAGATAATGAAGTTCCAAGGGAAAAGATGATAACTAATTTCACATTCAGGAAGAAACAAGTTTTTGAGCTAATGATAAGCACCTTTAGGGCTCAATTGAAGAGAGAATTCGCAAGTGGAATCTGAAGAAATTTTAGTTCTCTCCTCCTGATGTATATTAATCCTTCAGGATGTTCCAGGTGAAATCAGTGTGAAGCATGTCTTGATTTGGCATTTTTAGAGTTGAAATAACGAAAGGCTATCTTTCTGCTATCCAAACACTAATACCATTTGTCAGCCCTTTGAGCCTTAATATATTTTTCTTTCATTGGAAACCCTCCTTTGGAATCAAGTATTTGTAAAGGTTTAAAATGGTCCCGGTTTGAATTTAATATTCAAAAAATAAAGAGAGAAAAAAAAAAGAAAAAGAAAAAATAGAGAAAAGAAAAGAGAGAGATCGCCTTACCATGTAGTTTTGAACTACGTTCGACCTGATTCTTGTCACCACATGATACATAGGCAGCCTTACGGTTTGGTCGCACCAAATAAAATATTTTATAATCCCACAAAGTCAAGAGTGGGGCAATTTTTCTTAGAAATTGCATCTCAAAAAGAAAAGAAAAAGAAAAGAAAAAAAATTCAAATACTCTTGTTTCAGAAACTGTGGCAAAGTTTTTAAAATGGATTCCAAAAGTTGTAAATAAAATAACCCTGTCATTATAATTCTGAGCCTCCATGCGGTCCTTTCTTTCTCACCCTGTCCAAAAGCCTTCATTACGGTCCAAATAAAAGTCCTTATCAGATCGATTCCTAAAAATGCCCAAGCCAAGCATGTTGTGAGCTTATCAAAATTTTTGTTGAAAATTAATACGATTGGAGGGGTAGTCAATTAGCCAAGCTAAGAATTGGGAGCGGCATTGAATGAGAGCAAAGAGGAAAATGAGAGAAACTTGTTGGTGAAAACCTTTCGAGGTACTACAAGTCGAAATGGTGAGATATGTGTGCAACAAAATATCTTTGATTAAAACATGCAATGTCTGTGGCACATTTGGAGGAGCAAAGTAGACCAACATTTAAATATCTGGTAAGGATTTGACGAGTCAACAAGTTTGAAAAGATGGACAAATCAAGTTATTGGTCTAAATGCATGTCACATTCCTTTGCCTTATTCTTTAATTTAGATAAACTGTTCTTCTTCTTAGTGAAATCTCATCATACACCACTTTTTTTTATTTTTACTTGTGCATTTATTCTTCTTCTTTTGCTCAAGACAAGCAAGAAACAAATTTCAAATTTGCCACAAATAGGTCCCAAATTAGGAAGGGAGGTGATCAATTTGACAATCAATGTGAAGAGACGCTCAATTCGGCAATCCAAATGAAAGGAAAATAACTTGTTTGGCAATACAACTGAAACAAATGAATTAATTTTGGGAATTTGAGTGAAGTGACGTGAACAAACTTGGTCGAATCCCATAGGAAAATCACTCTGGATCTTCTTCGAAACCAATGCAAATCAACCCTGGCAAGCCAAGTCAAATAACCATGCTTAAAAGTTAGCTTGCAAGTTTGTCACGAGTCAACCAATTGTTTTTAATTAAAAAAAAAGGGAAAAAGAGAAAAGAAATCATGTATTTATTTTAATTGAAGCATAGGCTGTTTGAGAATCTCATTACCCCCGGGTATTTTCTTAGTTGAGAAGATCATTGCCTCTCAGGCATTTTTCCTAGTTGAGAAGAACCATACCTCCTAGGCATTCCTCCTAGTTGAGAAGAATCTTTAGCTTTCTTTAAGTTCAAGGGTCGTCCCGCCTGAAAAAAAATGTCAGTTTTTATTCTAGTCAAGCTCAGTTTACAGTTTTCCTTAGGCTCAATCTCACATCTAGGAGACGCACTTCTAGTTTGAGTTGCTCAGTTTCTAGGAGATGCACTTCCTAGTTCAAGTTTCACCCCTAGGAGACGTACTTCCTAGTTTGGGTCTTTCATGTCATTCTTTTAGGAGACGCACTTCCTAGTTTGGGTAGTTTGAGTTCATCCTTAGGAGATACACTTTCTAGTTTGGGTAGTTTGAGTTCATCCTTAAGAGACGCACTTCCTAGTTTGGATCATTCAAGTGTCACCCCAAAGAGACGCACTTCCTAATTTGGGTCATTCAGGTTTTATTTTTAGCAGACGCATTTGCTAGTCAAAATTTTCTTGGTTTTACTCACAGGAGATGCACATCCTAGTCGAATCTTTAGATTTAGTCTCATCATTGGATCCTTCATCGATAGAATCGGTGATTTACAGTTTTGCTAACAACTCACAAATCTTCCTAGTGCAAACTAGGGCAGAAAATTTTATTTGTTTTGAATGCAGGCACCCACCTAGAGAACGAGGGGAAATATTTTAGAAATCGATTTTAGGTTTGAGTCAGAAGTACTAGGAGCCCGCCTGAAGAACAGAGTCAACTTTTAGTTTTCAAGTTACAAGTCATTAGCAGGCACCTACCTGGAGAATGATGGAATTTATTTTAAGTTCAAGTCATTAGCAGGCGCCCACCTGGAGAACGAGAGAATTCATTTCAAGTTCAAGTCAGTCGCAGGCGCCTACCTGGAGAACGAGGGAATCCATTTCAAGTTCAAGTCAGTAGCAGGCGCCCACCTGGAGAATGGGGAAATTCATTTTAAGTTTCAAGTCATTATCAGGCGTCCACCTGGAGAATGAGGGAATTCATTTCAAGTTCAAGTCATTAGCAGGCGCCTACCTGGAGAATGAGGAAATTCATTTCAAGTTCAAGTCATTAGCAGGCACCCACCTGGAGAGCGAGGGAATTCATTTCAAGTTCAAGTCAGTAGTAGGCGCCACGTGGAGAATGGGGGAATTCATTTTAAGTTTCAAGTCATTAGCAGGCGCCCACCTGGAGAATGAGGGAATTCATTTTAAGTTTCAAGTTGGTAGCAGGCACCCACCTGGAGAATGAGGGAATTTATTTCAAGTTCAAGGCATTAGCAGGCGCCCACCTGGAGAATGAGGGAATTCATTTTAGGTTTCAAGTCATTGCAGGCACCCACCTGGAGAACGAGGGTCAATATTTCAGAATTTGGTTTTAAGTTCAAATCAGAGAAGCATCAGGAGCCCGCATGAAGAACAGGGTCAACTTTCAATTTTTAAGTTCAAGTTAGAGAGGCATCAGGAGCCCGCCTGAAGAACAGGGTCAACTTTCAATTTTCAAGTTCAAGAAGCATCGGGAGCCCGCCTGAAGAACAGGGTCAACGTTCAGTTTTCAAGTTCAAGTTAGAGAAGCATCAGGAGCCCGCCTGAAGAACAAGGTCAACTTTCAGTTTACAAGTTTAAGTCAGAGAGGCATCAGGAGCCCGCCTGAAGAACAAGGTCAACTTATTAATTTTCAAGTTCAAGTCAGAGAAGCATCAGGAGCCTGCCTGAAGAACAGGGTCAACTTTCAGTTTTCAAGTTCAAGTCAAAGGCAGCAGGATCCCTCCTGAAAAATAGGGTTAACCTCCAGTTTTTCAATTCAAATCAGAAGTAGCACGAGCCGCCTGAAGAACAAGGTTTGCAAGCTCAAGTCTACCGCAAGTTCAAGTTTATTTCAAGTGCAAGCAGTAGGGTGCCCGCCTGAAGAATCAGGTCAACTTTAAGTTTTCTTCAAATTCAAGTCAGCAGGATGCCCACCTGAAGAATAGGGTGAATTTTCAGTTTCATGTTGAAGGATTAAGTAGAGATTCAAGGAAGATTCAAGACAAGAAGTAGATAGGATCTTGTATTTTTCTTTTATTTTGGAGTAACTTTTTCTTTCAATTTTCGATGTAATAACAGGACCACGGATAAGAGCCTCGAATGGTACCTCAATCGACTCTCTCCTCATCTTATCATACTCCATCAATTCATTCAGAGTTGAACTACACGTGACCTGATTCCCTTATAACCCGGGATATGTAGGCTGTCCAAAACCAGGACTCGGTCACACTCTCCTTTCGTTTAGTTCTATTCTCTTAAAATAAAGGTCGGGTCAATAACATGTCTCGTCGTTCTTTGCGTGAAAACTCTTCGTGTTTACAGTCAAAGAGGAGCAATTATAGACATGTAATTTTTGACCCTCCCCGAAATTTTACACGTGTTAGTGCTTATATATTTCTTTTAGGTCTAATTTGCTATGTTTACTAATTTTAACTCTTTTACTTTATCTTATCTTAAAAATCAAAAATACAAAAATATATTTTTCTTTATTTTAGCTAGTTGATACTTTTGTCTAGTTGGTTTTACTCTTGAAAAATACAAAAATAAGCCTTGACATTTTGATTTTCAAAAAGATAAAAAGGAAAGTTTTTCAAAAAAAATATTTTTTTAGTTTTATGTGATTTATGAGTAGTATTTAGATTTTTTGTTAATGTGGTTACGTTATGTCTCTTTCTAATATTTTCTACTTTCATTATATAACTAGTAACAAAGGAAAAGAAAAAAAAGAGAAAACAGAAAAAAGAAAGAACGGCAAAAGCAAAATGCAAGAAAGTGTTATAAAATAAAAACTGTAAAGTAAAGACAAGTATAGAGAGAAATTGATATATTATTCAAACTTCAAACTTATGTACATAATGAACTGAAAACTCCTCTATTTATAGAAGAAAGAAAGCAGCTGCGAGGCTTTTTAGGAAGCAGCTGCAAGGCTTTTCTTTAGCTGCTTGTAAGCTGTCTGCATGAGCTGCTTGCAACCTGCATGTTTAATAAGAAGTTGCTGCAAATCATTTCATTGAGCTGCTTGCAACCTGCCTGCATCAGCTGCTTGTAGATAAACTTTAACAGAGTACTAAATGGATAATCTTCTTCGGGAAGATTATCTATAGCGGAGTAATAAATGGACATCCACAATATAATTATTTTCATAACACTCCCCCTTGGATGTTCATTAAAAAGGTATTGTGCCTCGTTAAAACCTTACTAGTAAAAACCTAGTGGGAAAAAATCCTAGTGAAGGAAAAAGAGTACACATATTTAGTAATACGCATTTCTAGCTACCTCATTAAAAACCTTATAAGAAAAACCCTGTGGGAAAAAACCTTAGTAAGGAAAAAAGAGTACATCGCGTATTTTACTCCCCCTGATGAAAACCTTGTTTCAAATATTTGAGTCTCCACATTCCAATCTTGTATACCATCTTCTCAAAAGTTGAAGTTGGCAAAGATTTAGTGAATAAATCTACCGGATTGTCACTTGAACGGATTTGTTGCACATCAATGTCACCATTTTTCTGAAGATCGTGTGTGTAGAGTAATTTTGGTGAAATGTACTTCGTTCTATCTCCTTTTATAAATCCTCCCTTCAATTGGGCTATGCATGCAGCATTGTCTTCGTATAAAATTGTGAATCTTTTATCACACTCCAAACCATATTTTTCTTGAATAAAATGAATCACTAATCTCAACCATACGCACTCCCTACTTGCTTCATGAATAGCTATTATCTCAGCATGATTTGAAGAAGTAGCAACAATTGACTGCTTTGTGGAGCGTCATGATATGACAATACCTCCACATGTAAACACGTACTCGATTTGAGATCAAGCTTTATGGGGATCAGATAAATAACCTGCATCTACATAACCAACAAGATCTGCACTACCTTTGTTATCATAAAACAAGCCCATATCAAGAGTTCCCTTTAAATATCGCAAAATATGCTTAATATCATTCCAAAGTCTCCGAGTAGGAGAAGAGCTATATCTTGCTAGTAAATTAACAGAAAATGCTATGTCAGGCCTTGTAGCATTAGCAAGATACATAAGTACACCAATTGCACTAAGATAGGGTGTTTCAGGACCAAGGAGTTCCTCATCCTCTTCTGGAGGTCGGAACAGGTCCTTATTCACTTCAAGTGATCGAACAACCATTGGTGTACTCAATGGGTGCGCTTTGTCCATGTAAAAGCATTTTAAGACCCTTTCTGCATAGGCAGATTGATGCATAAAGATCTCGTTTGCTAAATGTTCAATTTGCAATCCAAGACAAAATTTTGTCTTTCCAAGATCTTTCATCTCAAATTCTTTCTTAAGATATTCAATTGCCTTTTGGAGATCTTCTGGAGTTCCAACAAGATTTATGTCATCAACATAAACAGCAAGTATAAAAAATTATAATGTCATTTTCTTTATAAAAATACATGGACAAATAACATCATTTATGTAACCCTCTTTCAGTAAATATTCACTAAGGCGATTATACCACATGCGCCCAGATTGCTTTAAACCGTACAAAGCTCTTTGTAATCTGATTGAATACATTTCCCGAGATTTCGAATATGCATCAGGCATTTTAAATCCTTCAGGGATTTTCATGTAAATGTCACGACCCCAAATTCCCTCCGTAGGATGTCGTGATGGCACCTAGTCTCTAAGACTTGGTAAGCCTATCAATGCGGAATAATAATAAATATCTGAAATAAATAAACTACAATTCAAACAATTTCAACTCCCAAAAGCCAGTAGAAATAAGTCACAAGCTTCTAAGAATTTATTCTCAATGTCTCTATATGTCAAGGTCTAAATAAAATATAAGGAAGTAACATAAAATGATAGAAGGGGACTCCGGAGTCTGCAGACGCTGGCAGATATACCTCGAAGTCTCCGTGCGCAAGTAACTCGCTGACGTCTAAGCTGGTAAAATATACCTGAATCTGCACAAAAAGATGTGCAGAAGCGTAGTATGAGTACACCACAGCGGTACCCAGTAAGTGCCAAGCCTAACCTCAGTAGAGTAGTGACGAGGTCAGGTGAGGCCCTACTGGAATATAATAATGGCATGGTAAAATGTTTATCAATGTAGTAAAATAAAATGACATTGGAAATAAATCAAATAGTATGTCACATTTAATGACATCAAATAATTACAAATAATATCTCGTGGAATCAAAACAGAATTTCCTTCAACTTTATGAAAATCACAACAATTAATCGAAAGCAACTATGGTCATAAATCAATATCAACAAGGGCACTCCCGAGGTACCGCCTCGTAGTCTCAAATTATAAATAAATTCACAATATCTCATTTTCTTATATCACCGCGGGAGCCTTCACAATTTATTTAAAGAAAACATTTTTTTCCGAAATAGCATCCCGCGTTTTAGCCACCCTTATCACACCGCATGACTTCTAGTAGTTTCCCTACTAGCCACGCGTATCAAGCCACCCTTATCTCATCGCATGCGTTTCAACACCCAGACCTTATACCACCGCATGCGTATCAATATCACAATATATCACAATTTGCACCTCAAGTGCTCAAATAATTTAACTTGCCAAAATAATTCAACAACAATATTTTTCCATAATAAAGAGCTCACGGCTCATGCCAAAATAAATCATCAATAATAGTTTTCCACAATAAAGAGCGCACGGCTCCCTCACAATGAGTATAAAAATATTCAGGAGTAAATAATTTAGGAAAATAATATTTCAAAATCTTTACTACGTTGCTTCAATATCAAGTTTAAAAATGTCAAATACTTCATATTAATAATATTTAATTTAAAGAAAATCAACCTTCAAATAATGCACAGAATAAAAGAAACCAAGTTTCAACTAAACAGGTAAAACAATTAGTAAGAAAAGATCAAACAAATTTGAAGTATATATCTCAGATCAATGATGAAGAATATAACAAGATAAAATAATTTAATAAATGCGCAACAGTGATCTACACAATTTTAAAATATAATCTTTCGCAATTTAGCCCGTGTACACACTCGTCACCTCGTGCACACGACTTTCAACACATTTCAATAATCATATCAATACCAAGCCTAGGGAAAATTTCCCCCACACAAGGTTAGACAAGTCACTTACCTTGACTTGCTCCAATTTAACCAAGTATTTTGCTTTTTCCTCGAATTTCCGACTCCGGTCGACTCGTATCTAGTCATAATTAATTCGATACAGTCAACAAAAATTATAGTAATCACTTTCATAAGAAAATATTACATTTTCATTAAAAATCCGAAATTAGCTCAAAATTTGCCCGTGGGGCCCACATCTCGGAATTCGGCAAAACTTATAAAATCCGACAACCCATTCAATTACAAGTCCACCCATACCAATTTTACCAAAATCCGATAACAACTCGACCTTCAAATCTTAAATTTTTGTTTTTGAAAGATTTTGCAAAAATCTTGATTTCTTCCATTTAAATCCGAAATAAATGATGAATATGACCATGGATTTATGAGATATAATCACATTTGAATATAGGACACTTACCCAAGTTGAAGTCTTGAAGAAATCCTCAAAATCGCCCAAGAACCGTGCTCCAAAACTCCAAAACGAAATGAAGGAAATGACCATTTTTGGTCCTTAAGTTTCTGCCCCAAAAACACTATTCCGGTCCCTAAAAGTCCAATTCCGTCGCTAAAAGTGTCACATCTGGTCGCTAAAGGTGCACACCAGGACTATTTACACCAGCAGTTTTATTTCACTAAAAAGGTTCTAACTCCATCATACGAACTCGGAATTCGACGATTCTTGTTCCTATGAGTCACAAATAAAACTACGAACCCATTCGTTCAATCGAAACTCAATTCGGAGCTTATTTGCTCAATGTGATACCAATTTCGCTCGTTAAACAATTAACTCATATTTCGCGCTTAAAACTCAACCGCGACTTGATGAAATTAGACCAAACTTTCCAGATCACTCCTATAATTCATTATCAAAATGTCAAAAGTCTCGAAATCAAATTTTGATCTCTAGAACTAAAAATGGACTTTTGGATCATTACATGCTTATGTTGAAAACATCAAACTCTTCCTCGACAGCCTGTAGTGTATCAATCATAACTTTTTGTACTCAACTCAAACTGTCAAACGGTTTAAAGTTCTACAAACTAGATACAAAGTACTACAACTTTCATGTTTTGCTCATCGCCCAACTCCTTATAGATTGAGAGATATAAGCTCCCAAAGTCAGCCTTGTGCAGCAGAAATTTCTGGCGATGCACACTGCTGTAGCAAAAATCTGCAGTACCAGCTTTAGTCAATCGATCATAACATTTTGTATAAATGTCTGAATGATAAATGGTTTATCATTCTGGAAACTAGAATCAAAGGGCTACAACTTTCATGTTTTGATAATGTTCAGATTCCTTATAAATTTCGAGATATAAGCTTCCAAAGTCAGCTCTGCGATTGCACCGGTTGCTGTCCAAAAATAGCTTCTGCAGCAGAAATATTCCAGCAGTTCCTTTTTGTCCGAAATCCGTTCTGTTAACCTTCCGAAATCCACCCGAGGCCCTCGGGACCTTAACCAAATATACCAACATGTCCCAAAATACAATATGAACTTAGTTGAGGCTTCAAACCATGCCAAACAACGCCGAAATTACGAATCGCGCATCGAATCGAATTATGAGTTTTCAATTCTTCCAACTTCTATATTTTGCGCCGAAACATATCAAATCAATTCCGATTGACCTCAAATTTTGCACACAAGTCACAAATGATATAACTGAGTTATAAAAATTTTCAGAATCGGATTTCGACCGCGATATCAAAAAGTCAACCCCTCGGTCAAACTTCCCAAAAATTAAACTTTCGGCATTTCAAGCCTAATTCTACTACGGACTTTCAAATAAAATTCCGATCACACTCCTAAGTCCAAAATCACCATACGGAGTTGTTGGAATCATCAAAATTCTATTCCGGTGTCGTTTGCACATAATTTGACATCCGGTCACTATTTGAACTTAAACTTTTAATTTTTCATCAAAATTTCATATCTTTGGCTAGGCACCTCGGAATTTGATTTCGGGCATACGCCTAAGTCCCAAATCACGATACAGACCTACCAAAATTGTCAAAACACTGATCCGAGTCTGTTTACTCATACTGTTGACCAAAGTCAACTCAGTTGAGTTTTAAAGCTCTAATTTACATTTTAATTCATTTTTCACCTGAAAACTTTCCGAAATATTTTTACGGACTGCACGCTCAAGTCGAGTAATGGTAAATAGTGCTTAGATCACATAATTAATCATTAAATTTAAAGATAACATTTTGGGTCATCACATTCTCCACCTCTAAAACAAACGTTCGTCCTCGAACGGAGTTAGAAAAAGTACCTAAGCTGGTGAATAAGTGTGGATAACAGCTGCGCATATCATGCTCGGTCTCCCAAGTCGCCTCCTCGACCAGATGACCCCTCCACTGAACCTTCATGGAAGCAATATTCTTTGGCCTCAGCTTTCGAACCTGCCTATCTAAAATAGCCACTGGTTCCTGAACATAAAATAGATCTTTGTCCAACTGAACCGAACTGAAGTCTAACACATGAGACGGATCGCCGTGATATTTCTGAAGCATAGAAACATGGAATACCGGATGAACCGCAGAAAGACTAGGTGGTAGTGCAAGTCTGTAAGCCACCTCTCCAACTCTCTCAAGAATCTCAAAAGGCCCAATATACCTAGGGCTCAACTTGCCCTTCTTCCCGAACCTCATCACACCCTTCATAGGTGAAACCCGGAGCAATACCCGCTCACCAACCATGAATGCAACATCATGAACCTTTCGATTCGCATAACTCTTCTGTCTAGATTGGGTTGTACGAAGTCAATCCTGAATCAACTTAACCTTTTCCAAGGCATCCTGAACCAAGTCTGTACCCAAAAGTCTAGCCTCGCCTGGTTCGAACCAACCCACTGGGACTGGCACCACCTACCATACAAGGCCTCATACGGAGCCATCTGAATGCTTGACTGACAACTGTTGTTGTAAGCAAGCTATGCAAGTGGTAAGAACTGATCCCAAGCACCCCCAAAATCTAACACACACGCACGAAGCATATCCTCCAGTATCTGAATAGTGCGTTCGAACTGCTCGTCCGTCTGAGGGTGAAATGTTGTACTGAACTCTACCCGAGTACCCAACTCATGTTGTACTACCCTCTAGAACCGTGATGTAAACTACATACCCCGGTCAAAGATGATAGATACCGGTATGCCGTGAAATCTGGCAATCTCGCGAATATAGATTCGAGCCAACTGCTCGGAAGAGTAGGTAGTCATCATAGGATTGCAATGAGCTGACTTGGTCAATCTACCCACAATCACCCAAGCTGTATTGAACTTCCTCTGAGTCCGTGGGAGCCCAACAACGAAATCCATAGTGATCCTCTCCCATTTCCATTCTAGAATCACTAACTTCTGAAGCAATCCACTTGGTCGTTGATGCTCATATTTCACTTGTTTACAATTTAGACACCGAGCTACATACTCCACTATGTCTTTCTTCATCTTCCTCTACCAATAATATTGCCTCAAGTCCTGCTACATCTTCGCAGCACCCGGATGTATGGAGTACCGCAAATTATCAGCCTCCTGGAGAATCAATTCACGAAAACCATCTACATTAGGCACACATAGCATGCCCTGCATCCGTAATACATCTTCATCTCCAATAGTGACTTCCTTGGTATCGTCGTGCTGAACTGTGTCCTTAAGGATCAGCAAATAGGGGTCATCATACTTACGCTCCCTGATACGATCATAAAGAGAAGACCGAGAAACCACACAAGCAAAACTCGGCTCGACTCGAAAACATCCAGTCTAACAAACTGGTTGGCCAAGCCCTGAACATCCAAGGCTAGAGGCCTCTCTGCTACTGGTAAATATGCTAAGCTGCCCAAACTCTCCTCCTTATGACTCAAAGCATCGGCCACTACATTGGCCTTCCCAAGATGATAAAGAATGGTGATATAATAATCCTTAAGTAACTCCAACCATCTCTGATGCCGCAAATTAAGATCCTTCTGTTTAAATAGATGCTATAGACTTCGGTGATCGGTGTAGACCTCACAATGGACACCGTACTAATAATGCTGCCAAATCTTCAAGTAATATGCACATCGTGCCAATTGCAAATTTCTATTTTCTCCTTTTAAATAATTTCGGTTACACCAAATCACAACATATAATGAACCTCACACCGGTAGGCCAAATAATTCATAATTTGCAATTAATTATTCGGAATTTACATCAAAATTTACCCAAATGAGTAACAGAAAGCCACATTTAGCCTCGTAGCTCTTATTAGTGACCAACACAAAATGATAGGCTAGTTATCTCCATAAAATCTCCCAACAGGGGTAAACACATAAGTAGATTATAGAATTATGAAGCTCACTCATAAGTAGAGCACAATAGGAAGACTCGTTTCGATATTGAGAACCGAATCAACTTAAGGAAATTATTCCTTTATATTAAATCGAGGTCGTACCTGTAATGACACCATCTGATGTAGCGACCTTCGCCATACCGTAAAATAAATATATCAACAGCTGGGTCTCCACCTCTAGGATGTTTTTTACCCATCTGTCCTTCACCCTTAACTGGTCGTATGGGTGGTGTAGTAACTGCAATGGGGCACATAGCCTGAGTGCTTTGATGAAATATGTCTCTCCCAAGTTTGGGATCATTTTCTCATGATGTGCCTAGTATCACCGTATTCATAACAACTCCTTTGCGGGTTAGGCTGCTCATATTGAATCTGTGCCAGATAACTGGAATAACCATTGTAGGAACTCATGTCGGTGGTGCATTAAAAGAACTTACTGGAGCACCCCGAGTAATCCGATGTGCAGACTGGGCTGGACGACTGCCTGAGCCCCTGCCATAATGATTTATACTTGTAGAGTATAATCCACTGAATCCCCTAGAACCTCGAGACGTCTTGGTCTCCTCACTTTCCTTTTTCCTTACCCCGAACACGTTCTAATATCTTGGCAATTTGTACAACTAGCAGAAATGAAGTATTAACTTGTAGCTCCCGAGTCGTACAAAATTTTGCGATCATAATTGAGTTCTTTAATGAGTCTGTGGACTCGCCCTCTGGTTGTAGGAAGCGAAGTAAGAGTATGATGGGATAACTTGTTGAACTTGATGGCATATTCTGATACCGTCAATGATGACCTGACGCAACCGTTCATACCCTATGCGCCACGCATTACGGAGAGTCCAAGAAACAAACTCTTTCAAAAGCGTTTCTGAGAACTAAGCCAAGTGGGCGGTGTTGCATTGGCTGGTCTGCCCTCTTCATAGGCTTTTCACGAACACCGGTGGAGAATTATATCTCCCAAGGCAAATTTTTTCTTTTGTTATGCTGACTCAACACTGTTGAGTAGCCAATTTCCTTACATACTCTTAGATTCTTCTTTGGGGTAACCCTTGCCCCTATTTATACACAACGATCACAAAAGTAGAGCTCCATATAGACAAATCTTGTCACGAACCACATAGTCTAGACTCTCGTTAACAAGTGTACTTCCTCCGAAGCACCCCAATATCCACAACTGTGATGTCCACACTGAGTAGACCTTCTGGAAATTTAGAGTTGTTTCTATGACTCCTTTGGTACTAAAGTACATGATTATTAAGGAGGCGTACATACCGCAAGTCCCAACTTTATCCTCTACGAAATCTCAGGTTTTAAACATGTGTAAATTTTAGGGAACCTTTCAGTACCACATATATACATTTCAGGCCAAAACTGATATAATACATGACCTCTCAATCCACCCATTGGTAGTGGACGGCGTGAAGTCATAGGTCACAACGTCCGATAATCCAGAATAATAACCTTCACAGCTCGTATAAATCAACCAGATGCCAATGTCCGTTGCACCCCGCAATTGATTCAATAGGTGATCTCTCAATACGCCCACATCTTCAGTTGGAACCACACGTTAAGGCAATGTTTGAGCATCTCTGGCTCCCTAGTAGTCCATCTGCGGCATCACGAACCGTCGACGCACAACTGATATTGAGTGCGCAATGTCATGCACGAGTGGATACAAAGGAATATGAGATATATGTTTCAAGCTAAATCAATGCCGCACGATAAGGAATCAAAGAAGTGAATATTTTCCTAACAGTTCCATAGCCTCCCGAAGATAAGTACAGACGTCTCCGTACCGATCCACAAGAATCTACTAAACCTGCTTGTGACTCATAACACCTATGAACCTAGTGCTCTGATACCAACTTGTCATGACCCCAAATTCCCTCCGTAGGATGTCGTGATGGCACCTAGTCTCTAAGACTAGGTAAGCCTATCAATGCGGAATAATAATAAATATCTGAAATAAATAAACTACAATTCAAACAATTTTAACTCCCAAAACCCAGTAGAAATAAGTCACAAGCTTCTAAGAATTTATTCTCAATGTCTCTATATGTCAAGGTCTAAATAAAATATAAGGAAGCAACATAAAATGATAGAAGGGGACTTCGGAGTCTGCGGACGCTGGCAGATATACCTCGAAGTCTTCGTGCGCAAGTAACTCAATGACGTCTAGGCTGGTAAAATATACCTGAATCTGCACAAAAAGATGTGCAGAAGCATAGTATGAGTACACCACAGCGGTACCCAGTAAGTGCCAAGCCTAACCTCGGTAGAGTAGTGACGAGGTCAGGTGAGGCCCTACTGGAATATAATAATGGCATGGTAAAATGTTTATCAATGTAGTAAAATAAAATGACATTGGAAATAAATCAAATAGTATGTCACATTTAATGACATCAAATAATTACAAATAATATCTCGTGGAATCAAAACAGAATTTCCTTCAACTTTATGAAAATCACAACAATTAATCGAAAGCAACTATGGCCATAAATCAATATCAACAAAGGCACTCCCGAGGTACCGCCTCGTAGTCCCAAATCATAAATAAATTCACAATATCTCATTTTCTTATATCACCGCGGGAGCCTTCACAATTTATTTAAAGAAAATATTTTTTTCCCGAAATAGCATCCCGCGTTTTAGCCACCCTTATCACACCGCATGACTTCTAGTAGTTCCCCTACTAGCCACGCGTATCAAGCCACCCTTATCTCACCGCATGCGTTTCAACACCCAGACCTTATACCACCGCATGCGTATCAATATCACAATATATCATAATTTGCACCTCAAGTGCTCAAATAATTTAACTTGCCAAAATAATTCAACAACAATATTTTTCCACAATAAAGAGCTCACGGCTCATGCCAAAATAAATCATCAATAATAGTTTTCCACAATAAAGAGCGCACGGCTCCCTCACAATGAGTATAAAAATATTCAGGAGTAAATAATTTAGGAAAATAATATTTCAAAATCTTTACTACGTTGCTTCAATATCAAGTTTAAAAATGTCAAATACTTCATATTAATAATATTTAATTTAAAGAAAATCAACCTTCAAATAATGCACAGAATAAAAGAAACCAAGTTTCAACTAAACAGGTAAAACAATTAGTAAGAAAAGATCAAACAAATTTGAAGTATATATCTCAGATCAATGATGAAGAATATAACAAGATAAAATAATTTAATAAATGCGCAACAGTGATCTACACAATTTTAAAATATAATCTTTTGCAATTTAGCCCGTGTACACACTCGTCACCTCGTGCACACGACTTTCAACACATTTCAATAATCATATCAATACCAAGCCTAGGGAAAATTTCCCCCACACAAGGTTAGACAAGTCACTTACCTCGACTTGCTCCAATTTAACTAAGTATTTTGCCTTTTCTCGAATTTCCGACTCCGGTCGACTCGTATCTAGTCATAATTAATTCGATAAAGTCAACAAAAATTATAGTTATCACTTTCATAAGAAAATATTACATTTTCATTAAAAATCCGAAATTAGCTCAAAATTTGCCCGTGGGGCCCACATCTCGGAATCCGGCAAAACTTATAAAATCTGATAACCCATTCAATTACGAGTCCACCCATACCAATTTTACCAAAATCCGATAACAACTCGACCTTCAAATCTTAAATTTTCGTTTTTGGAATATTTTGCAAAAATCTTGATTTCTTCCATTTAAATCCGAAATAAATGATGAATATGACCATGGATTTATGAGATATAATCACATTTGAATATAGGACACTTAGCCAAGTTGAAGTCTTGAAGAAATCCTCAAAATCGCCCAAGAACCGTGCTCCAAAACTCCAAAACGAAATGAAGGAAATGACCATTTTTGGTCCTTAAGTTTCTGCCCCAAAAACACTATTCCGATCGCTAAAAGTCCAATTCCGTCGCTAAAAGTGTCACATCTGGTCGCTAAAGGTGCACACCAGGACTATTTACACCAGCAGCTTTATTTCACTAAAAAGGTTCTAACTCCATCATACGAACTCGGAATTCGACGATTCTTGTTCCTATGAGTCAAAAATAAAACTACGAACCCATTCGTTCAATCAAAACTCAATTCGGAGCTCATTTTCTCAATATGATACCAATTTCGCTCGTTAAACAATTAACTCATATTTCGCGCTTAAAACTCAATCGCGACTTGATGAAATTAGACCAAACTTTCCAGATCACTCCTATAATTCATTATCAAAATGTCGAAAGTCTCGAAATCGAATTTTGATCTCTAGAACTAAAAATGGACTTTTGGATCATTACATG
Source organism: Nicotiana tabacum (assembly GCF_000715075.1). Classification (NCBI taxonomy): domain Eukaryota; kingdom Viridiplantae; phylum Streptophyta; class Magnoliopsida; order Solanales; family Solanaceae; genus Nicotiana; species Nicotiana tabacum. The sequence goes on from NC_134102.1 coordinate 137,848,860, forward strand.
CTTATGTTGAAAACATCAAACTCTTCCTCGACAGCCTGTAGTGTATCAATCATAACTTTTTGTACTCAACTCCAACTGCCAAACGGTTTAAAGTTCTACAAACTAGATACAAAGTACTACAACTTTCATGTTTTGCTCATCGCCCAACTCCTTATAGATTGAGAGATATAAGCTCCCAAAGTCAGCCTTGTGCAGCAGAAATTTCTGGCGATGCACACTGCTGTAGCAAAAATCTGCAGTACCAGCTTTAGTCAATCGATCATAACATTTTGTATAAATGTCTGAATGATAAATGGTTTATCATTCTGGAAACTAGAATCAAAGGGCTACAACTTTCATGTTTTGATAATGTTCAGATTCCTTATAAATTTCGAGATATAAGCTTCCAAAGTCAGCTCTGCGATTGCACCGGTTGCTGTCCAAAAATAGCTTCTGCAGCAGAAATATTTCAGCAGTTCCTTTTTGTCCGAAATCCGTTCCGTTAACCTTCCGAAATCCACCCGAGGCCCTCGGGACCTTAACCAAATATACCAACATATCCCAAAATACAATATGAACTTAGTTGAGGCTTCAAACCATGCCAAACAACGCCGAAATTACGAATCGCGCATCGAATCGAATTATGAGTTTTTAATTCTTTCAACTTCTATATTTTGCGCCGAAACATATCAAATCAATTCCGATTGACCTCAAATTTTGCACACAAGTCATAAATGACATAACTGAGTTATGAAAATTTTCAGAATCGGATTTCGACCCCGATATCAAAAAGTCAACCCCTCGGTCAAACTTCCCAAAAATTCAACTTTCGACATTTCAAGCCTAATTCTACTACGGACTTCCAAATAAAATTCCGATCATGTTCCTAAGTCCAAAATCACCATACGGAGCTGTTGGAATCATCAAAATTCTATTCCGGGGTCGTTTGCACATAATTTGACATTCGGTCACTATTTGAACTTAAACTTTTAATTTTTTATCAAAATTTCATGTCTCTGGCTAGGGACCTCGGAATTTGATTCCGGACATACGCCTAAGTCCCAAATCACGATACAGACCTATCAAAATTGTCAAAACACTGATCCGAGTATGTTTGCTCAAACAGTTGACCAAAGTCAACTCAATTGAGTTTTAAAGCTCTAATTCACATTTTAATTCATTTTTCACCTGAAAACTTTCCAAAATATTTTTACGGACTGCACGCTCAAGTCGAGTAATGGTAAATTGTGCTTAGATCACATAATTAATCATTAAATTTAAAGATGACATTTTGGGTCATCACAGTAAATCTCATTATCAAGTGACCCGTACAGATAAGCTGTAACCACGTCCATCATATGTATTTCAAGCCTTTCACGTAAGGCTAAACTGATGAGATATCGAAATGTTATGGCATCCATAACGGGTGAATATGTTTCTTCATAATCGACTCCAGGTCGTTGTAAGAATCCTTGTGCGACAAGGCGAGCCTTGTATCTTTCAACTTCATTTTGGTCACTCATTTTTCGCACAAAAACCCATTTATGACCAACTGGTTTTATACCAGCAGGTGTTTGGACTACCGGTCCAAAGACCTCTCTTTTAGCAAGTGCGTTCAATTCTGATTGAATTGCCCCTTGCCATTTTGGCCAATCGGATCTTTGTTGACATTCTTCGACAGATCGGGGTCCACAATCCTTACTATCTTGCATAATGTTAAGTGCAACATTATAAGCAAAAATATTATCCACCACTATTTCAGATCGATTTAAATTAATCCCATCACCAGTAGAACTTATTAAAAGTTCCTCGCTCACTTGAGTCTCGGGTTCAGTGATTTCTTCAGGAATCTCAGAACTAATCAGATCTTGGGTCTCTTCGGGAGATCCCTTTATAGTATCGTTTTGATCATTTATCGATTTTTTTTTCGAGGATTTTGATCCTTAGAACCCAAAGTCCTACCACGCTTCAGGCGTGCTTTAGGTTCACTAGTTCTTATGCTAGTAGATGGTCCTGCTGGAACATCAATTCGTATAGGCACATTCTCTGCAGGGATATGTGACTTAGTTATCCTTTTCAAATCAGTAAACGCGTCTGGCATTTGATTTGCTATATTTTATAAATGGATGATCTTCTGGACCTCCTGATTACATATAGGGGTACGTGGATCAAAATGATATAATGTGAAACTTTTCACACAATTTCTCTTTAGATTTCCTTTTCTCTCCTCCTAATTGTGGGAAATTAGTTTCATCAAACCGAGAATCTGCAAATCAAGCAGTAAATAAATCTCCCGTCAATGATTTAAGATAGCGAATAATAAAGGGTGATTCAAACCCAACATATATTCATAACCTTCTCTGCGGGCCCATCTTACTGCGTTGTGGTGGTGCTACTGGCACATATACAGCACATCCAAAAATTCATAGATGGGCAATATTTGATTCATGATGAAAAACTAATTATGACGGAGAATATTTATTATAATATGTCGGTCTGAGCCGGATAAGTGATGCTGCATGCAAGATAGCATGGCCCCAAACAGTAGTGGGCAATTTTGTTTTCATGAGTAGTGGTCTTGCTATCAATTGCATGCATTTAATAAATGATTCTGCAAGGTCATTTTGAGTATGAACATAAGCTACAGGATGTTTAACTTTTATTCCAACTGACAGACAATAATCATCAAAAGCTTGAGATGAGAATTCTCCAGCATTATCAAAGCGAATAGCCTTTATAGGATAATCTGGGAATTGTGCCCTTAATCGAATTATTTGGGCTAATAGCTTTGCAAACGCTAGGTTGCGAGATGATAGTAGGAACACATGAGACCATCTTGAAGATGCATCTATTAGGACCATAAAACATCTAAACAACCCACTTGATGGGTGAATAGGTCCACATATATCCCCATGTATACGTTCTAAAAAGGCAGGGGATTCAATGCCAACCTTTATTGGTGATGGTCTAGTGATCATTTTGCCTTGATAACAAACATCACAAGAAAATTCATCATCTGTAAGAATCTTCAGGTTCTTTAATGGATGCCCACTCGAATTTTCAGTAATTCGCCTCATCATTATTGATTCAGGATGGCCCAAATGGCCATGCCAAAGCACAAAAGTATTTGAATCAGTAAACTTCCGGTTTACGATAGAGTGTGTTCAACTGTACTAATCTTTGAATAGTATAAGCCAGAAGATAAAGTTGGTAACTTTTCTACAATGCACTTCTGGCCAGATACATTCTTTGTAATACAAAGATATTCCATATTCATTTCATCTATCGTCTCAACATGATACCCATTTCGGCGGATATCCATAAAACTCAACAAGTTTCTTTAGGACTTGGAGGAGAATAATGCATTGTCTATAATAAGTTTTGTTCCCTTAGACAGAAATACAATAGCTCTTCCGGGGCCTTCAATCAAACTTATATTACCAGAAATTGTAGAAATATTTGCTTTTTCCTTATACAAATAAAAAAAGTATTTCTGATCTTTGAATATGGCATGAGTTGTTCCACTATTAATTACACAAATATCTTCAGATTGGTCTTTGATCCAAACATAATTTGAGAATTATCCATATTCTTCAAAATGACATAAACAAAATAAATATGATAGTAAACATTATTATCAAAGCATAACTTTTATTTATGTACAACTATTACATAACTATACTATCTACTACAAACAGCAAAAATTAAAATATTTACATCTCTACAGATTCACTACCGATCACATGACTTGTTTCTCCTTCTGGGAGTGCAAAGTAATCAGCTACATCCAAATGCATGAAGTCTAAATTATCTTCAGAAATAAAATTTGCTTCAGCATTTTTCTCTGTCTTCTTCAAGGAGGCTTGATACAACTCAACCAGGTGCTTTGGCGTACGACATGTACGTGACCAGTGCCCTTTTTCCTCCACATCTATAGCATGCATTTTCTGGCTTTGCTGCTTGCACCGCTTCATGTTTTTGTTCCTTCGTTTTCCACTACTGGTGGTGAGGAGGGTTCTTTGGTGCATTATTATTACCATGATTAGAGTTTCTTCCCCGACCACGGCCATGACCACGATTGGGGCCACGTCCTCTTCCATGCTTAGCTTGGTGGAAGTTCGTCTCATTCACTTCAGGGAATGAACAAGAACCAGTAGGCCGGCTTTCATGGTTTTTCATTAATAGCCCATTATGTTGCTCGGCTACAAGAAGATATTAGATAAGTTCAGAATACTTTTCGAATCCCATTTCTCGATATTGCTGCTGCAGGAGCATATTCGAGGCATGAAAAGTGGTAAAAGTTTTCTCCAACATATCATGATCAGTAATATTATCACCACATAGTTTCAATTGGGAAATAATTCTGAACATAGTAGAATTATACTCACTGATAGATTTAAAATCTTGTAGCCTTAGATGAGTCCAATCATAACGTGCCTGTGGAAGAACGACCATCTTCAGGTGGTCATATCTATCTTTCAAATTATCTCATAGTATGACTGGATCTTTAACAGTAAGATATTCCATTTTCAGGCCCCCATCAAGGTGATGGCGTTGGAATCTCATTGCTTTGGTACGGTCTTGGTTTGATGCCTGATTTTTGTCCTGAATGGTGTCTGCCAGACCCATCGCATCAAGATGAATTTCGGCATCAAGCACCCAAGACATGTAGCTTTTGCCCGATATATCCAGGGCTACAAATTCAAGTTTACAAAAATTTGACATTATTTAGAAAAACAAAGTTCATACCTATGATACTTTCAAAGTATTTGCTCGAGATGGCAGAGTTTCGTACTGATAACGTGTTATAAAATAAAAACTGTAAAGTAAAGACAAGTATAGAGAGAAACTGATATATTATTCAAACTTCAAACTTATGTACATAATGAACTGAAAACTCCTCTATTTATAGAAGAAAGGAAGCAGTTGCAAGGCTTTTCAGGAAGCAGCTGCAAGGCTTTTCTTTAGCTGCTTGTAAACTGTCTGCATGAGCTGTTTGCAACCTGCCTATTTAATAAGAAGCTACTGCAAATCATTTCATTGAGCTGCTTGCAACCTGCCTGCATCAGCTGGTTGTAGATAAATTTTAACAGAGTACTAAATGGATAATTTTCTTCAGAAAGATTATCTATAGCAGAGTAATAAATGAACATCCACAATATAATTATTTTCATAACATAAAGGGATTTTTAAATGAATTTTTTCCATTTTTCTTGCTCATTCACGTGTGTGAAATTGTGAGAATATTGTCATTACAAACTAGAGGGGTCCACACGTTGGAGAACACGCATTCTTCCTCTCCAAGGAGTTGCTCCCATTTAGAGAGGATAAGAATAGAGCATCAGCTATGAGAGAATTAGGAGTAGACCCAGCAGCAACCTTCCCTTTCTATGTTTCTCCAGCGCCGCAACTTCTTCTTCTACCCACTTAGCTTTTTTTTTCCTCCATCCCAGAAAATACAGCAGCTTCACCAAATAGCCAATAATTAGCTCCCTCTCCACCATAAACATCCAGCCTTGAACTCCATGAAAGACCCATGAATATCACTCCCAAACAATCATGAAAACTCAGTCCTAAAATAATTAAAAACCAACCTATCGACCACCGATAAAGCCAGCAGTTCTGTCCATGAAAATCTGCTCCGAATAGCCAAAAATACAGCTGAAATAGCTGCAAAAACAGTCGTGAGACAACCCCTGTTTCAGTCACGTAAAAACCAGCCTTATACCATCGCAAAAATGCCCCAAACCAGTGCGAAAGTCAGCTTGAAACCACCATCCAAACCCAGTAGAGATGATTCCGTTCGGGGACGCCCATTTCGTCCTTTCATCTCTTCCCTGTTATTTATCCATGTGTCTGGTTACTTGCTTGCACAAATGAATAGACGGCATGGCATTCCAGTTTGTTTTTCATTGATTTTTGGATCATTTAATCTGATTCGTTTCCTTATTTCAACATTGATGAATATTAAGCCATATGGATTTTGTGGTAAACTTTTGTCTTAGCTATCGACATTATACTAGAATTGTGCCAAAAGTTTTGGATCTAAATTGGTCGCGGAGGTGTGGGAGGATGACCCCTACCAAAATTACCCCTGCCCTCCAGATGAGGCACCACTTAAACCACCGAACTGATGAGGTCTCTTATCAGACCTCTGCCCTCTCTCCTGTGCAAGAACCATCTCGATCCTCCTCGTGACATTAGCAGCCGCCTGAAAAGAAATCTCACTTCCGGTCTCCTTGGCCATCTGAAGCCTGATAGGGTGAGTGAGTCCCTCAATAAACCTCATCACTCTCTCTCCCTCAGTAGGTAGTAAAAGGAGAGCATGACGGGCCAAATCCACAAAACGGGACTCATACTGAGTAACAGTAATACTGCCCTGCTGTAGACGCTCAAATTGCTTGTGGAAATCCTCTCAGTGTGATAGGAAGGAACTTCTCCAGAAATAGCTGAGAGAACTGCTCCCAGGTAAGTGCAGGCGATCCAACTGGTCTGGTCAATGTATAATCTCTCCACCACCTCTTGGCGGAACCCGTCATCTAAAATATAGCAAAATCAAACCCATTGGTCTCAACTATACCCATGTTCCGCAATACCTCGTGGTAGCGTTCAAGATAATCCTGTGGGTCCTCAGAAGGTGTACCACTAAAATAAACTAGAAAAAGTTTAGTAAACTTATCCAGTCTCAATAAAGCCTCAAAAGACATGGCGGGCCTATCACCGGTCTGTGCCGCAACAACTGGTTGAACTACCCCAACTAGTGGAGCTGCTGGAGCCTGATTATGGGGAGCCATCTGCTCCGGAGCGGGAGTAGTGGGAGTTTTTGCTCCTCCCCCAGCATGTGAGACGGTTGGTGCCACTGGAAATATACCATTCTGGGCCATGCCCTCCATAAGACTTACCAGACGGACTAGAGTGTCCTGAAGTACTGGAGTGGCTATGAATCCTTCCGGGACCTGAACTGGTCCAACTGGTACATTTTGATCTGGAACCTCCTCCTGAAGATCCACCTGAGATTCTACAACAGGTGCAGCTACTCGAGCTCTAGACTGAGCTCTACCTCTGCCTCTGCCTCGGCCTTGACCTCTACCCCTGGCCACAGTTGCCACCGGGGGCTCTGGTCCATGTCCATCGATAGAGGTATTACGTGTTCTCACCATCAGCGAGAGAATAAGAGCAGAATGGTTCAATCATCGATGATAGAATAAATTCGCACGACAGAATAAGAAAAAAGTGATATTGTTCCTAAACTTCATAGCCTCTGAGAGATAAGTACAGACGTCTCTGTACCGATCCTTCAGACTCTACTAAGCTTGCTCGTAACTCGTGAGTCCTATGTAACCTAGTGCTCTGATACCAACTGTCACGACCCGAAATTCCCACATTCGGACCGTGATGGCGCCTAACATTTCACTTGCTAGGCAAGCCAACGTTAGAATAATATTATCCATTTTAAAACAATTTTAAAATTTATTAATAACAAAGAAATAAATGCGGAAGTAAAGTCTGAAATGTAGTGAATGATCCATAAAAATAACGGTATCTAAGTACCATCCCAAACTTTATGTCACAAGTGCACGAACTTCTAGAATAATACAAATAAATATCTGAATAAAATAAAGTTGTCTAAAAAAAATAAATACACAGCTGAAATAAGATAGATTGGGACTTCAGAACTGTGGACGTTGTGCAGTTATACCTCAAGTCTCCTCTGAGTAGCTGAAATCCGAGCAAGTCTATGGTACACCGCTGGGACCAACTCCGAAATCTGCACAAGAAGTGGAGAGTGTAGTATCAGTACAACCGACCTCATGTACTGGTAAGTGCTGAGCCTAACCTTGACAAAGTAGTGACGAGGCTAAGGCGAGTCACTTACATTAACCTGTACGCAATATTAGTAACAACAACAAATAATAGAAATAAATCAGGTAACTCATTTATAATAGTTCAAGTCAATTCAGCAGTCATAACCAATTATTAATTCAACCAATTTTCGCTTTACGGACTGTGCACGCAAGTCGAGGAGTGATAAATAGTGCTTTTCGAGATCTTAGAAGACATAATTAATTATTAAATTTAAAGATGACATTTTGGGTCATCACATGCATCAATTAATTGACGCACTTTACCCACTGCGCTAAGACAGACTTATTGTCAAGCAGTGCCTATTTTTATTAGATTTGACCATGTTTTCTGCATATTATCTATATTTATATTAGTATAAATTTTAGACCAAGCAGTGTCGGATGACACTGCTTGCACTATAATAGGTCCGCCCCTGGATATGTTGATATATGCTGAATATTGCTTTGATACATGAGTTTTATTTACAAATAAGTTGCATTGAATTTGTAGCTATTTGCAAGTTTCCATATATTTTGGAAATAAATTCTTGTTGGAAAGAAAATGTGAAAGTATATATAAGGAAAAATGTTTGGGAATCAGGTGAATGTGGTGAATCAGATAAATAACTTGAAAACAAAAACTTGCCTTGAACCTCATTATCAAATGGCTAGTGCTCAATGTCTTTCGTAAAAGAATAACTACAAATACTAGTAGAAAAATAGTTGAACACTTTTGGGCTTGAAAAAGAAGAAGCGGATGGTATAATCAAGGAAAAGAATGGATCATTCTTGATTGCTGTTACTTTTGGACGACTATGTGTTCTTCATTTTCAAGGTATTAATATTTACCACAAACATAAAATTGACTGGTAATTTCTATTTCTGTACTACATGGTAAAATATGTAGTGTGACTTCACTACCCACATATTTTGGCACTCAATTAAGGGAGTTTTAGGTGGAGAGAGGCGACAGAGAAAAAGAAAAGAAGAGAGGAGAGAAAAAAAAAAGGAGTAACTGAATCCCCTAATTTAAGGCACTAATAATGGATTGTATATTAATTGAAAGTAAATCTTAGTTAGGACGGGTAATATACAAAATTAGGATAATTTGGTAAATAAGTTTCAAATATTGTATAAGAAGAAAAAAAACCCTTTACTTTTCCACCCATTAAATTAAGAGAAATTTTCATAAACCATTATTGTTTAGTGACTATTAACTTCCTATAGCAACCATATACATAATTACTTCATATATCTATTATTTAGTTGTTACGCGACTGTATTCGCTATATTCGCGCTACTATATTCATGAATATAGTAGCGGAATTCGCCTAAAAAATAGGGGAGTCCAGTTGTGCGATTGTATTCGCTGTATTCGCGCTACTGTATTCATGAATACAGAAGCGGAATTCGCCTAAAAATAGGGGAGTCCAACTGTTTAATAACGGAAAGAGAATCAATTAGCGTGTATCACTCCTAATTTAACTCAACAAAATTAATTTTACATAAATTTCGCTGCTACGTAATTGTATTCGCTGTATTCACGCTACTGTATTCATGAATATGGTAGCAGAATTCGCCTAAAAAATAGGAGAATCCAGTTGTGCGATTGTATTCTTTGTATTCATGCTACTGTATTCATGAATACAGTAGCGAACTTTGCCTAAAAGATAGGTGAGTCTAGCTGCTTAATAACGGAAAGAGGATCAATTAGCGTACATCACTCCTAATTTAACTCTACAAAATCAATTCTATATAAATTTCACTGCTAATGTGATGTATTTCATGTATTCGCGCAATTGTATTTATAAATATAGTGAGGTAATCAAGAAATAGAGTATATATTGTTCTATTCAATTCGACCGTATACCTTGTAATAAATTCACAGATATTCATTATTCACTATTATACATTGTATTTAATTCACCGTATTTAATTCGACTGTATTCAAACAATAAAAAACCATAAAACACAGTGATATTAGGTTGTATTAAAAAAATACAGACATTCGAAATATATAAAGATAAGCAAAAAAATAATGTATTTAAATACATATTTTGTTATAAATAGAAAAGATAGCTATAAGTAATAATATTTTGAAATTATTTTAGTTTATAATAAATAGGGTGTAATAGTTTACTATAAATGTGTTCTTTTGACTTTAAAAAAATTCTGTTCACGCACAGATACAAGGGATTACAAAAATTGAAGAACTAGCATCTTAGCAATGCAATAGTATTAGGGTTTTTGGTGAACGTCTCTTTTTCATTTTCGGCAAGTGGATTTTTATGTACTATTATGATGCTTTAATTAATTAAATGCTATTTAAGTTCTTAGTATTCAATATGATAGCTAGAGTATTATTTCAATGATAGAAATTCTTTGCTTTGTTGAATTGCTCCGGTGAAAAAAATAGATACATTTGCATCATATAATTTGCAATTTATGGTATATGTAATTCGCATCTGTTAAAATTTATTCTACGGAAAATGTTCGATATACCCTTGTATTTAGAGAAAAGGTATACATATACTGCTCGTTATATTTTTGGTTCAAATATATATTTATCGTTATATTATTGATTCAAATACACCTCTTTCGTTAAGTTTGTTCAAGATGGATATCTAATCCTATGTGACATTAATAATTGATGAGATAGATGTCGTTGACATGCCACCTAAACGATTCACCATGCCCTTAACCCATTTTACCCCTTCCTTCTCTTTTTTTCATCACTAAAATTTTCATCCCCTCAACCTTCATTGTCACCGTTACCGTCACCTAAACGATTCACCTCGATGTGCATTATGCACCATAAAACATGGAATCAGTCTTATTATAAATATATAATCCTTTCTTGTAACTTGTACCCTAATTTTTCTCACACACCACGAGGCACTGTTACCTTCCTGGAGTTTTAGGTGATATATAGTATATTGATTTATTTTCCCTTTTTGCAATTCGCTATTATTAGACGTTATTCATTTACGCTCTCCATTCACTTTTACATGTCCAACATTTTAAAAATAGATTTTCACTTTTACATGTTACTTTTAACATATGATCAAGAGAAAACAATTTCTTTTTTTCCTGTTATAACCACAATATTAATTACTCATTTCACATCATCTTCTCAAATCCATTAAAAATATACATCAATTAATATGAATATCATGATAAATTATGCACTTCATTTATTATTTCTTAAAGGGTGTGCAAATTTTATAATGAACAAGTAAAAGTGAACGAAGGAAGTACTTAAATTTCTAAGTAGTTGACTAGTTATAAAAAATAAATAAATTACATAATTGCTAATAATTGTTGTATACAATTTCCTAAGCCAAAGTAAAAGTTGCATCTAAATTAACTTTTGAATCCAATTTAGTAGTTGTAGAGAGGTATAAAAGTGGCTTTAGATCACATATTTAAATCCCAACTGTGATATTTTAGTTTCTTTTATCACTTTGTATAATCTTGGCTTCACTGCTGCACACTATAAGTGTTTATGATTCTCATTATCCCAAATCCTTTTCAAGATCATCAATATAAAAGGTATTATTTTTTCAAAAAAGAAAAAAAAATCTTATATTTGTAGGAAAGGGACTTTATTTAATAAGCTTGAAATGATAGCTAGAAAATGTAAATATTTACCGAAAAGATATTTGTTATCTTCAATTTCAAGTGCCATGGTGATTGGAAAAAGTATTGAAGGAAAGGCCCATTACAGGAACATCGAAAGAGTTTTCCAATAGTAGACGTTGCTGGAAAGCGTCCAATGCTCCGCCACTTTCTATTATATCTTTCTCGGCAGACCGATAATATTCTTTCTCGGTGTTCAAAGTCTATTTTTAATTAATAACAAGTAATACTTTACCTTATACGTAGTATAATTTTTCGACGAAAAGTGATCAGTTGACCATCCTTGAGCCGACATAGCTTCGTCCCTGCATACACGTGTAGTGCAATTTCAGCCACCTCAGTCGAACTCGCCGGAAAAGCTTCACGAAAGGAGAATCCCCGGCGAGGGTTCTTCTCACCTCCTAGTTGCACCGTCGGCAACCTCTTTTTCCTAAACGTGATTTTTCTGGCGGGCTAGGACCCCAGAATATGTGACATCCGTAAGTTAGGGGCACTGAGTTGGCATGTCACGTAGTATCCATTTCATAAAATGTCAGTGTCACGTAAGATTGGATGTCCCCTTGGACAAACTTAAAGGAAGATGGGTATATTTATTCTGTAAAAGCAATCTGCATATCTTGTATATATACCAGTTATTAGATACTATATATAGCTTTTTACCTTATTCAAATATTTGCTTCAAGAATTAAATTCATTGGCTTGCACACCTGCTATTTCTGGTATATATGATTAAGTTCATACATGATCCATTTCACCTTAAGATATAAGTAAATTAATGTAATTCGCATCTCTTAAAGTTCTTTTCTGGAAAAAAAAAAAAAAAGAAGCTATCCTTATTGGACGGATTTTCAGTTTAAACCATGCAATTCTCAAATATTTGCCGGCGATCAAGAATTAAGCACATTGCACTGGACAATGTCGTGAAGAAAAAAACACTATAATAGTTGAAAATAAGAATAACAGACTTGAAACAAAGTACAATACTTGTATACCAATTATTAACAACAACTCAGTGGATCCCCTTGAGAGCAGAGAGATTGTTTCTGATAGACTTTCAACTAAAGAAAAGTTGAAAGAAGCAGTGACAACAAGTAGTAACAATACAATATATTAAGAAAATCGAAACCAAGATAGCAATAGAGCGATAGGTAGTAATACCAATCTAAGGATAAAATGATATCATACTAATACTAATGCTATCCAACTAAGGAAGACAAAGGGAAGTGCTCGACTACCTACTAACATTCTACCCTAATCTTCGACCTCCACATCCTCCTATCACGGGTCATGTCCACAGTAAACTTTGGCTGCGTCATGTCCTGCCTAATCACCTCTCCCCAAGATTTCTTTGGTCTACCTCTGCCCTTACTCACCAGGCCAATCTTTCATACCTCCTAAGCTGGTGTATCTGTGATTCTCCTCTTAACATACCCGAACCATCTTAGCCTGCACACCTTATGATTTGAAAAAACAAGGATATAAAATCACACTACCAACATGAAAATGGCTATGAATGTAGCCAATAACGCTTCAATGAAAAAAATAACGTTATAATAAAATTTTCTTATATAAATTTCTATCTTCGCCACAGACTTGGATATATCATTGCTTCTTTATTTCGAAAAATACGCCTCACTAATCTTGATAACCATGGGAAGTCATATTGTTCACATATTATGAACACGAAGCGCGAAAGTAAACCAGAACAAACATAACCCACAAAGAGTACAAAAAATAAATCATCCTTAAGAGGAACCCTTATACCACAAACACGTGGTATGATAAAAGCAATCAACATGCCAAACCCTAAGATTAAATATAAACACCCTAGAACGAACAAACCAGCAATGCCGAAATCGTCATTGATATTCTCACTTGGATTGAAAACACAACATGCAACATCATTTGTGTCGTGACGTTCATCATCTTCTCTAGATCTCCCCGCTTCTGCCATTTGTAAAGAAAATAAATAATAATAAGTAAAAGAAAAAGGGAAGACAGTGTTATATAGTATAGAATTGTAACAACCAATACAATCTAACAGGAGATAAAAAAGGATAACGGACTTCTAGTCCTATTAGGACTCTAACTCGTGCAAAATTTATTACGTTAATATAATTAGTTGCCTTTTTAATTTGTTCTTATCTAAAAGATTAGAAGCGTGTTTAATTGGTTAAACTTGTTGGTTTATTTTCCTTTCAAAAAGAAGATGGCTTATAATTATTAAAACAGACACTTGAAATTGAAAAACAAGAAGAGTTTTTGTGCATTATCTTGATAACATTGACTTGAAGAAAAATGAGAAAGAAATAAGATGAAGTTAGCTGTCTCTTTGTTAAGGAACCAATCATAGTTGTTCGAATTCAATACAGTAGTCGTTTAACTTAAATTTTACTCCATTTGTGCTAGATTTTTGTCACATCTCACTTTTCAATGTACTCTTATTCGACACGGGAGACTTGTGATCAATTCCCCTAACTATTAGCTTTTTCAGTAAGAGCTTATCGCACCGGGCTTGCCTAGTGCGATTTACATCTCCTGTGTGGTTTGCGAGCTATTACACAGTGAGCAAGTTCCCTAATTCGCACCCGAAAATAGCGGCTCGGGTTTCCTTGAGAATTTTGCAAGAAAAAAAAATCTAGTCTTATCGATTCACTTGATTTAAAATTTTATTTTAAGGGAAGTAATTGGATTTTCTAAATTTCGATAAATAAAAAAATTAAGAATCAAATTAAGAAAACAGACAAGTAAAATCCCTAGAAATAAAGGGGGACTTACAGAAATTTGGAGGCTTCTAACAAGTCGTAGCTATAGTCTAAATAATTGCGACTCGTACCTATTAATACCTTGCCATATGGTGTATTCCGCTGTATGTATTTTACTGTATTCAATTCGACTGTATTTTAAAAAGAAATTTTCATGGATATTTGATATATTCAATTCACTGTATTCTTTAGTAGAATGTTATTTCAAGTATAGAAATTTTTAGCTTTGTAGCATGCAATGACTGTAAGTAGTGCACGGATTGCATCAAATAATTTGCAACTGATGGTATATGTAATTCGCATATGTTAATATATTTTTATTCTATAAACGCAATCTGGCAGCTTTTTACCATATTCGAATATCTGCTTCAAGAATTAAACACGTTGGATTGCACTTCAAAAAAAAAAGGATCTGAAATCACACTACCAACATGAAAACGGCTATATAAGAATATACGTAGCCAATAACGCTTCAATGAGAAAAAATAACGTTATAATGAAATTTTCTAGTATAAATTCCTAGCTTTGCCATTGATTAGGAAGGTATTGGATATATAATTATAGGCTTGTTGGTCGACCAAGGGCATAAATGATATTTCACTTAGCCATTTATGTTTGTATGCATAAACTGCGTGGTTTGCCCTAAACTGAACTGCCACGTACCCTACTCTATTTTACTTTCTTTGTGGCTCTAAATTTTCCGTTCATTGCCTTCCATCGTGTCTGCGACTTTTCCCCCGTATGCCGTAGGAAGCTTTTGGTATTATCCTTTGTATACAATATAGCTGCTCCTGGTACTGGGCTATTCTTACAGTTCTTTTAGGCTACCTTTGCTTGGAGATTTATGTTGTTCCACCGCTTCTGATCGGTGAGGGTTACTGATATTATATTCTTTCTCCTTGTTTTCAAAGTCCAAATCTGCATTCACAGTTTTGATTCGGATGAATAGCCATTAGTAATTTAGTATAAAGGAGTAAGACAGAGAGAATTCTAGAGATGGAAGACTGGAAAGAAGGTAAAGATTAATTACAAACTGAAATAGCATAGTTGAAATGCAAACTATTGTATAAAGTTCTTTTGATTCTTGAATTTGATTCTTTTTTTTTATGGTAGAAAAAAGTTTTGTAACACATATTTGAATCTGCCAACCAATTCCTTCGTATTGTCATTCCAAGAAAATAAATAAATTGAGATACTTAAAAATTAGAAGAAAATTAAACGAAAAGAACATAAGTATGTAATGGGCCATTGAAAAAAAACAAAAATCGGGAAGGAAGAAAACTAACTCAAACTCACCATCCATTACCATTTTAAGATGTAGTATGAGTATTAAGCCTTTTCAATCCATCTTCAACTATCTTATTCTCTTATCATCCACCTTCTTCTTGTCGTGATTGCGGAGTGCTTTTTTGTCTAAATATATAAGCAGGCGCAAAGAAATAAAAATGAATAGAACCGAAAAAATAGAGTTTTTTGAAAGAGAATATTAATAATGTCGAAAGAACATTAGGATCTGTCTTTTTTCAGCCAATAAATAAATTTTCAAGGCAATAATAAGTCATCAACTCTGTATACAAAGGAGAACTATCTCATATATGTACTATATATAGAGTCTATTTTTTACAATTTTACTCCGCCTATTAGAGTACCGGTTACAATGTGATGCTTTGTTTGTGCTAAAATAATGTATTCTTATATCTGCAAATAGGCCTTTCTTTGATCATAAAGGGTCTTTATTGTGGGACTTAGTCCCGACAATTGTATATTTACCTAATAATGATGTTTGGCATATAGGAATGGATTAAAAAAATTTCCTTCTTAATCTAGCTTACTTATAATAAAATCGTACTGATGCTATTGGATAAGCGGAAAAGTGGATTCATTATCGTCTACTAATAAATCACCTTTAGTTATCTTTGAAAACTAAAATGTATAGATGATAATAAATATTCTATGGCTATGTTTTTTTATAACTATAGTTACTTGATGCTCTGAGAATTCCTTTGAAAGCAATAATGGCTACTTTAATTGCTTGGACAATTATTTGTGATCCATTTAGTTCGCACATTATTAAGTTATGAATGATTTTTTCTGCTGTGTATTTCTCCTAATAGTAGTCATCATATGATGTGCTGCCGAGAGTTTTTCTGTTGCTGAGAGTTTTTCATCACTAAGAAGTATCAATGTCATGTTCCTGCTGCTCTTACCTTCCTGAGAATGGTAACAAACTCTTACTTTGTTGCTCCAATGTTATATGAAAGGGCAGCTCGGTGCACTAAGTTTCCGTTATGCGCGGGGTCTGGAAAAAGGTCGGACTACAAAGATTTATTGTACGCAGTTTTACCCTGCATTTCTACAAGAGGATGTTTCTACTGCTCGAACCCGTGACCTCCTGATCACATGGCAGCAACTTTAAATGATAATGTTAAATGGTTGTGCTTTATATATCATATCATATTATATAGAAGGGTGTACTTTAGGAATAAATATTAAGATTAGAAATTTAGACTATTAAATAAAGAATTTTTATGAAATGCTTGAAAATAAATGTCTAACCGTACAAAGCCCAAGTTGAGCAAACAACAACGTCCATATCTTGGCTTTGAGATGTTATTGATCGAACCCCACACCTCAGACGATATCAAATCGTAATTTTGTAAATTATTTTACTCTTTTAGTGTATGTACTCTTTTGCTTAACCTCCGTAAAAATCAGTTGGATGGAACATCAATCATTAGCTTTCTCCAACCTGGTTAATAATTTGATTTGCGAGTCATCAAAACTCACATGTCATGGGTAATTATTTATATTTCTCTAAATATTGTTAGCAAAAGTGATATTGATTATATGATGTCTTTTTCGTAGCTCACGTATACTTGTGTAGGACTTTGCAAATTTATACAGAATGTCCTGTAAGGCTCAAAATAGCTTACGTATACTTGGTGGCTGATTTTCAAGATACCACATCTATTATATAACTGATAAATATTGAAGGCAATTTTTTCACGACCTGAAGAGATCAGTTGATGTGTATATATATCATCGTGCAGTTTTTACTTTTAATTTTGTTTGTCTTTGTTCTTTTGCATATTGGAATTTTAACTATATATTATCATGAAAATTATTAATCGAATTTGATTTCTTAGTTGCAATATAAAGTAAAGCTGCATTAGAATCCAAATTGTTGGGCCCGCAAGCGCGAGCCAAGACTCTTCTAGTTTATTCTATAAACGCAATCTGGCAGCTTTTTACCATATTCGAATATCTGCTTCAAGAATTAAACACGTTGGATTGCACTTCAAAAAAAAAAAAGGATCTGAAATCACACTACCAATATGAAAACGGCTATATAAGAATATACGTAGCCAATAACGCTTCAATGAGAAAAAATAACGTTATAATGAAATTTTCTAGTATAAATTCCTAGCTTTGCCATTGGTTAGGGAGGTATTGGATATATAATTATTGGCATTGCTTCTTTATTCCGAAAAATACGTCTCACTAATCTTGATAACCAAGCATGGAAAGTCATATTGATCACAAATTCTGAATAGGAAGCAGGAAAGTAAACCAGCAGACATGCAAAACACAAATAGCAAAAAGATGGTGTCATCTTTAAGAGGAATGTTTTGACTATAGCTAATCATAGGTTCTTCTCTCCATCGGAACAATAGGGCCGTTATGCTAATGAAAGTAAACCATCAGAAATACGCTCTATGATAAATATTAGTAGTGTCAAAACCCCAAAAAATGTACACCCACGTGCACACCCTACAATGACTAAACCAGTTAAATGTATCATTTATATTGTCACTTGGGGATTGAGAAAACAACATGCAACACCGTCTATTTCCTTTTCATCCTCTTCTCTAGATCCGATCCCGGCCTCTGCCATGAGAAGTTTTTAAAAAATAAGTAAAAGCATAATGAAGCCGAGGTCAGAGGCGGCTCAATATTATTTGTGGCCTAAAGCTAACATTGACGAGAGGCCTAAACTTGGCAGAATACATAGGTGGCCCCCTAAACTTGGCCATTTTTATTATTTGGACACCTAAACTAAGTTAGGTACCTATTGGGCACTTAAATGAACATAAATTGTGTTAATTAGATATGGCAGTGTGTGTAATACACCACTTGTGTTGAGCGCGTGAGAAGAAACAGTTTCTTTTTTCTTCAATATTTTCCTTCAATCTCGTTCTTCTTCCTTTGTGTCGCCACCATCTCCACCACTATAACTTTTGCTTCAGCACCACCAGGCTTCCTCCACCACTATGCCGATCACTCTCTACCTTTCAACTTCAATTTCAGTGACCAAAAATTACAGTCAACACGAGAAATTTTTTTAAGAATACACTTCACATTCAATAAAAAAAATGGTCAACTAGGAATGAAAGAAGCGTTGTTTGGCACATCGCCACTAACGCGAAGCCAAAGTCCGGATGAAAACCCACCTGAGGACCTAATGAAAGTAGCTTTGCAGGTGTTTGAAGATGAAGAGGACAAGGCTATTAGAGCACCTTTCTAGTGAGGAACTACTGCCGTGGTGGGTTTGGGTGCTGCTAGTAGGGGTGGCAAATCCATTTGCTTGCTGAAAGTTGCAATGGATGTAGCTGAAAAGATAATGGTGATAATCAGCAAGAGTTGTTGAGTTATGAGCTTTCAAGTCTCGGCGGCAGTGTTCATCGGCGACGAAATAGTGGGTGGAGAAAGTGACGAGTCTCCATCTCCAAGGGTCCTTCAATTTTGACTGTTTTCCTTTAGTGACGTGTTTTTTTCTTATTAGTCCTACTTTGCCACGTTGACAGCAAGTGAAATACACACGCTTTAGTTTGTTTGGAGCTGCAAAATATGTGTCTAATTGGCACATTTTGTCTTCCCTTAAAGCCCAATAGCTACCCACCTTAGTTTAGGTGTGCAAATGAAAAAATTGGCGAAGTTTAGGGGCCACCTATGTATTCTGCCCCTTAACTTTATCATAGTAGAAAATTTCATACATACATACACATATACATACACACACATATAACATATTTGAGATGCAAAATTAATAATAATTTTTTATAATCGATTTTTCCTAATAATCCTTTTTGGTATTATAGTAAAATTCTAACATTTTCTTTTATGATTTTTGAATAGTCGGACATATTTAAATTCTAATAAGTGATAAAAATAATATATAACTATGAAGTGAAAATAAAATTAACAAATATGAGATAAAATAACACTTGTAAGTTAGTTTTGTTTACCCGAAAAATCGGATAATATTAAATTTATGTATGGTTCTAAGGATACGTAATACCCTTTGATATAAAGATAACAATACAAGTATTTTGATTATGAGAATGAGAATGATGAATAGAAAGAATGAATAAGATGAAGTAAAACCAGCACAAGGAGATATCTTTGTATATGAGAAAAGATCTTTTTGTTCCAATCTATTCTGTGTATTCTGTCTGTCATAGCTTACAAGGATCCCTTCTTTTATAATAGAGGGTCTTTACTTTATCGATAACAAAACAATAAAATAAAGCATATAGTGGAGGACCCATGATGATTTATCTCTTCCTCGATTCCCGCCAAGATTCTCTCTCCTGGTGCGGTTGTAGCGGCTCTTGTCTGTGAGCTCGATACTGGCTCGAATTCGATACTGGCCCAGACTCGTCACTGGGTCGGCCCTTCGGTCTTTTCTTTAGTTCGACCTTCGGGGCGGGCGTGGCGCATTTTCGACTTCGAAGTAATGCCTTGCGGATCGGTTTGGTCACGGGCTCAATAAGATTATCGAGCCGACTCCTCGAGCAGCCTTCGGATTCGAGGCTCATTTGTACCGTCTTCGGAGCTTACTCCCAAAATTCTACTCCGGTTTCTTACCACTCGATCTCGATCGAACATAGGAAAGCCGAAATCTATTTTGACTGTATATAGATAGTCCACTCGATTCTCATGAAAGATGCGGTGAGAATCGATATGATTTTCGACGGTTCGATCGGGTAACAAGCTGACGTTTTAACAGGGATCGATTATGACGTATGTGATAGCTGTCCCATCGATTTAGTCTTTCAAGGTTTTTACGTTGTAATCAACCATGTAGATAATTTTGTATATTGATAATTTTGCCGACCTGCTTCTGTTTCGTGAAGACTTTTATTTACACCTTTATGAATGTTTTCACAAGGATCTAAATAACTTTAGTCAAATTTGGACTCCGTAGTCTGTATGATGTGGCCTTTAAGCTTACTAGCTGAGTCAATGATTCGAACTCGAAGAAATATAGCCCGTAGACGTAATGGTTGAGTGAGTGCTTGCTCAAACTCGAAATGAAAGTAGCTCGTAGGCTTATTAGTCGAGTGAATGATTCGAACTCGAAGAAATATAGCCCGTAGGCGTAATGGTTGAGTGAGTGCTTGCTCGAACTCGAAATGAAAGTAGCCTGTAGGCTTATTAGTCGAGTGAATGATTCGAACTCGAAGTAGTATAGCCCGTAGGCATAATGGTTGAGTGAGTTCTTGCTCGAACTCGAAATGAAAGTAGCTCGTAAGCTTATTAGTCGAGTGAATGATTCGAACTCGAAGTAGTATAGCCCGTAGGCGTAATGGTTGAGTGAGTGCTTGCTCGAACTCAAAATAAAGTAGCCCGTAGGCTTATTAGTCGAGTGAATGATTCGAACTCGAAGTAATATAGCCCGTAGGCGTAATGGTCGAGTGAGTGCTTGCTCGAACTCAAAATGAAAGTAGCCCGTAGGCTTATTAGTCGAGTGAATGATTCGAACTCGAAGTAGTATAGCCCGTAGGCGTAATGGTCGAGTGAGTTCTTGCTCGAACTCGAAATGAAAGTAGCCCGTAGGCTTAGCAGTCGAATTTATGTTCGAACTCGAAATAATGTTGCCCGCAGGTGTGATGGTCGAGTGAGTGCTTGCTCGAACTCGAAATGAAAGTATCCCGTAGGCTTATTAGTCGAGTGAATGATTCGAACTCGAAGTAGTATAGCCCGTAGGCTTATTAGTCGAGTGAATGACTCGAACTCGAAATAATATAGCCCGCAGGCATGATGGTCGAGTGAGTGCTTGCTCGAACTCGAAATGAAAGTAGCCCATAGGCTTATTAGTCGAGTGAAATGATTCGAACTCGAAATAATATAGCCCGTAGGCTTAGTCGTCGAGTGGGTTTTTCTCGCACTCGAAATGAAAGTAGCTCGTAGGCTTAGTAGTTGAGTGAAATGATTCGAACTCGAAATAAAAGTAGCCTGTAGGCTTAGTCGTCGAGTGGATTTTGCTCGCACTCGAAATAAAAGCAGCCCGTAGGCTTAGTGGTCGATTTTAACTCAATTCTGTTTGCGTAATAAATCTCCAAATAGAGGAATTTTCCTTGGATATGAGATTTCGGTAAAGAGGAGAACTTTCTTCGCAAGTCACTATACATGTGTTCATGTTTCGCGCCTGGGTTCGGGCCAATCTACATGAGCATGGTTCGTTTCGACCATTTGGCTCTTACAATTTTTTCTATTGGAACCCTGTTGTTGTGAAATAACTTTCTTGCATCTGAACTCGATGTATTTGAGGGCCTAATGCCCCCCCAGTATTCGAGGTCGATTATAAAGAGGCATCGGATATTGTTGGAAGTGCAGCACGATCAATGGTTGCCTCATTAAAAACCTTGCCGAAAAACCCGTTTGGGATAAAATCGATCTAAGGGAAAAAGAGTGCAACGTGTGCTTTCAAGCGAAAGATCCATCTTAGCTCTTGTTCGGACTTCTGCAAGGGTCAGTTTTGAAATGTAGATGAATATAGAAGGGTCATACCTTAGCAGTAGTACCATTTTAGATGTGATACATTCCAGCTGCTTGATAGCTGTTTGCCGTTTAATATGCCGAGCCTGTACGATCCCTTTCCGACGTTCTCGAGCACCTAATATGGTCCTTCCCAATTTGGTCCTAATTTTCCTTCATTCGAATTTCGAGTATTGATGGTGACTTTTCTTAACACTAAGTCCCCGGGATTGAAATGGCAGAGCTTGGTTCTTCGATTATAATATCTTTCGATTCGTTGCTTTTGGGCGGCCAATTGGACGAGAGCTACTTCTCGTCTTTCGTCCGATAATTCAAGGCTGGTATTCATAGCCTCGTTATTTGATTCTTCCGTCGTGAATCAAAATCTGGTACTAGGTTCACCGACTTCGACTGATATCAATGCTTCAGACCCATATACTAAGGAGAATGGGGTTGCCCCCGTACTGGATTTTGACATTGTCTGATATGCCCAAAGGACTTCGGGCAGGATTTCTCTCCATTTTCCTTTAGTGTCGTTCAACCTCTTCTTCAGGTTTTGAAGAATAGTTTTGTTCGTTGATTCGGCATGTCCGTCTCCACTGGGGTGGTATGGTGTTGATTGTATCCTTCTTATTTTGTGATCTTCGAAGAATTTTGTTACTTTGTTGCCAACGAATTGCTTCCCATTGTCACGTGTTATTTTGGCGGGTATCCCGAATCGGCATACGATATGATCCCAAATAAAGTCTATAACTTCTTTCTCTCTTATGTTTTCGAACGCCTGTGCTTCAACCCATTTAGAAAAATAGTCAGTCATAAATAAAATAAATTTGGCTTTACCTGGGGTCGATGGCAGAGGGCCGACGAAATCCATTCCCCATTTCATGAATGGCCATGGGGATAGGACTGAGTAAAGTTGCTCTCCGGGTTGATGGATCATTGGCACAAACCTTTGACATTTGTCACATTTACGAACAAATTCCTTCGCATCTTTGTCCATATCGATCCAATAATACCCTGCTCTGATTATTTTTCGAACTAATGTATCGGCACCGGAGTGATTCCCGCAAGTGCCCTCGTGCACTTCCCGTAGGATGTAATCGGTATCTCCCGGACCCAAGCATACTGCCAACGGTCCATCGAATGTCCTTCGATATAGCGTTCCGTTCGAAGCCAACGTGAATCGAGCAGATTTAGTCCGTAGGGCCCTAGAATCTTTAGGGTCCGATGGGAGCTTTCCGCTCTTTAAGTATTCAATATACTTGTTTCTCCAATCCCAGGTTAAGCTTGTAGAATTTATCTCGGCGTGACCTTCTTCGATTACCTATCTCGAAAGTTGAACAACAGTCCCCGAGCTCAAGTTATCTACCTCGACCGACGATCCTAAATTTGCAAGTGCATCGGCCTCATTATTCTGTTCTCATGGAACATGCCGTAAAGTCCATTGTTTGAAATGGTGCAAAGTGACAAGCAGTTTGTCTAAATACCTTTGCATTCTACCTTCTCGAACTTCGAAGGTTTTGTTTACTTGACTCACCACCAGTAAAGAGTCACAATTGGCTTCAATGACTTCTACTCCCATGTTTCTAGCTAGCTCAAGACCCGCAATCATGGCGTCATACTCGGCCTCGTTGTTAGTCAACCTGATAATTTTAATAGATTGCCTAATAGTGTTACCCGTAGGTGGTTTCAAAACTATGCCTAGCCCGGATCCCTTCACGTTCAAAGCCCCATCCATAAAAAGGATCCATACCCCCGATGATGTACCCGATTACAACAGGAGTTCTTTTTCGACTTCGGATACGAGGGTTGGAGTGAAATCGGCCACGAAGTCTGCTAAAATTTGAGACTTGATGGCAGTACGGGGTTGATATTCGATATTATATCCACTGAGTTCGACGGCCCATTTGGCCAATCGACCTGATAGTTCGGGCTTGTGCAAAATATTACGAAGTGGGTAGGTGGTTAATACGCATATAGGGGGCATTGAAAGTACGGTCTTAACTTTCTAGAGGCGCTTATCAGTGCAAGTGCCAATGTTTCTAGGTGTGGATACCTAGTTTCCGCTTCTCCTAAGGTCCAACTTATATAATAAACGGGAAATTGCGTACCTTGCTCTTCTCGAACTAGGACACTGCTTACGGCGACTTCTGATACTGCCAAGTACAAGCAAAGTTTTTTATCTGTTTTTGGAGTGTGAAGTAGTGGTGGGCTCGATAGATATCATTTTAGTTCCTCTAATGCTTGTTGGCATTCCGGTGTCCAAGTGAAATCATTCTTTTTTTTTTAGTAGAGAGAAAGATTTGTGACTTCGATCTGATGATCTCGAAATGAATCGGCCTAAGGCTGCAATCCATCCCGTTAGCCTTTGTACAGCTTTCACGCTGTCCACGATGGCGATGCCTTCGATGGCCTTGATTTTGTCGTGGTTAATCTTGATTCCCCGATTTGACACCATGAAGCCGAGGAACTTGCCCGAACCGACCCCGAAAGCACATTTTTCGGGGTTGAGCTTCATGTTGAATTTCCTCAAAATCTCGAACGTTTCCTGCAAATTGGCCAAATGGTCCTCTGCGCGCAGAGACTTAACTAGCATGTCATCAATATAAACTTCCATTGATTTACCTATTTGTTCTTCGAACATTTTATTTACTAGGCGTTGGTAAGTAGCCCCCGCATTTTTTAGCCCGAAGGGCATCACATTATAACAATATGTTCCATATTTGGTGACAAATGAAGTCTTTTCCTTGTCCTCCGGGTTCATCTGGATTTGATTATACCCGGAATAGGCATAGAGAAAAGTGAGGATCTCGTGGCCGACCGTGGCATCGATCACGCGATTGATGTTGGGCAGCAGAAAGGAATCTTTGGGCCATGCTTTGTTCAAATCCTTATAGTCCACACACATTCTAAGTTTGTTCCCTTTTTAGGCACTACAACCATATTGGCTAACCATTCGGGATATTTCACCTCCCGAATGGACCATATCTTGAGAAGTTTGGTTACCTCGTCCCTTATGAATGCGTGCTTTTCCTCGGACTGGGGTCTTCTTTTTTGCTTCACCAGTCTGAACCTAGGGTCCAAGCATAGCCGATGCGTCGTTATGTCCGGTGAGATCCTTGTTATATCTAAATGGGACCAGGCAAAACAATCAATGTTATCGATAAGAAATCGAACAAGTTTCTTCCTGAGTTCGGGGCTCAACCCCGTTCACAGGTATACCTTTCGTTCGGGCCAGTGCTCGATTAGTAAGACTTGCTCCAGTTCCTCAATTGTTGATTTGGTGGCATCGGAATCATCGGGGATCACGAAAGATCGAGGGATCCTCTGATCATCATCTTCTTCGATCTTCTGATTATCTGGCCGGGTCGAAGCCGACATCTGTGATTGCTATTTGGTGTTTCGTTCTCCTTCTGAGCCCGATCCCTTTATCGGCAAAGGCGAGGATATTGATTTTGCTTCCTCGACAGCGAACATTTCCTTTGCGGTCGGTTGTTCTCCGTACACTATTTTGACACCTCTCGATGTTGGGAATTTGAGGACCTGGTGTAGGGTCGAAGGTACATCTCTCATGTTGTGGATCCATGGCCTTCCGAAAAGGGCGTTGTATCTCATATCGCCTTCGATCATGTGAAACTTTATTTCCTGGATGGTTCCCGGCTACGTTTATTGGTAGGATTATCTCGCCTTTGGTGGTTTCACATGCCATATTGAATCCGTTTAGAACCAGAGTTGCGGGTACGATCTGGTCCTGCAGGTCGAGCTGTTCTACGACCTTCAATCTGATGATGTTGGCCGAGCTACCTGGATAGATTAACATGCGCTTAATTTTAGTTTTATTCATGAGTACGGATATTACCAGTGCATTGTTATGAGGTTGGATGACTCCTTCTGCATCTTCATCATCGAAGGACAAAGTCCCTATGGGTGCGTAATCTTGAGTCCGAGATCGCTTTTCCCTCACAATTGATGTTTTAGTGCGTTTAAGCACCGGTCCCTGAGGGGTATCGACGCCTCCGATGATCATGTGAATGACATGTTACGGTTCTTTTTGCTCATTTTGCTTGTCGAAATCCCTATTTTTAAAATGGTTCTTCGCTCTATCACTCAGAAATTCCCGAAGGTGCCCTTTGTTAAATAAGCGGGCTACTTCCTCTCTTAGTTGCCTGCAATCTTCCGTTCTGTGGCCATAGGTGCCATGATATTCGCACATTTGATTGGGATTCCTTTGGGCATGATCGGTCTACATGGTTCGAGGCCATTTAGTGTCTTTGATGTGTCCGATAGACGACACGATGGCGGATGCACCAACGCTGAAGTTATATTCTGATAATCGAGGTGCTTCTATAGGATCGGCATATTTATCAAAGCCTCTCTTGCTCATAAGTCCCCGAGAATTTTTCCCTTGATCAATCTTTCGATTGTTCCAAACTGTATTGCATGTTGAACTGTTGTTCATCCGATCTGCGATGTACGGTTGATATCGGTCTCTGTTCGACCTTTGTTCTCTATCGATCTCCCTTTGGTTTTTAGTAGTTGTCCTGTTCTGATGCACGGGTCCATACGGAGCTTCCAACTGATCATCCTCGACCCTAATTTTTGATTGATATCGGTTGTGTATATCTGCCCAAGTTATTGTTGGATACTCGATCAAATTTTGTTTCAGCTGACGTGATGCTGTTGAACTTAGCTCGTTCAACCCATGGGTGAAATCTTGTACGGCCCAATCATCTGTGACCGGTGGCAATTCCATGCGTTCCATTTGAAATCGGGATACGAATTCCCTCAGCATTTCATTACCCCTTTGCTTTACTTTGAAGAGGTCTGACTTCCTTGTTGCAACCTTTATGGCACCAGCATGTGCCTTTACGAACGAATCTGCGCAAAAGAATCGATGGAATTTGGTGGTAAATTGTGATACCAGATCATTGCTCCCTTCGAGAGAGTCTCCCCGAACTTTTTCAACAACACGGATTCGATCTCATCGTCCTCCAAATCGTTACCTTTGATGGCACATGTGTAAGAGGTGACATGTTCGTTAGGATCGATCGTACCATTATATTTGGGAATTTCGGGCATACGAATTTTTTTGGGGATTGGTTTTGGGGCCGCACTCGAGGGAAAAGGCTTTTGTATGAATTTTTTCGAATCAAGCCCTTTTATCATTGGTGGAGCTCCTGGGATTTGATCGACCCTGGCATTGTATGTTTCCACTCTCTTGTCGTTGGCTTCGACTCATTTTGTGAGTTCCTCGAGCAATTTAGTAATTTCGGGTGTGGTCCTCGGTTCTTGCTCGTTTGATTTCATTATGGTGGGCTCCGTTTTGGGGGTGATTTCTCGAAGCGGATTGGAATTCGGCCTGCTTTGTATATGAGTTTGGCTCTGTAACTGAGCTATCGCTACTTGTTGGGCTTGTAGCATCTCGAAGATCATACGTAGGCTGGCCCCAATTTCCCCCGCATTATGGGTGTCTGGGGCTACAAATCGAGTACTGCCCTGAATGCTTCTTTCTGGTTCGGAACGCTGATTCGCCTCCAGAGCTATTTGTGAATTGACATCCAATGGTACTTCGGCTCGAATTTCGGATACTTCGATTCGAGCCTCAGTGCCATCATCAAGTGGCCTTCCAGTCTCGGGTGTCAAGTTGTTGGTTTCGTCTTGAAGGCCGGCTTTGTGATCGATAGGTAAAGTTATTGCTGATTTGAAGTTGTAAGCTGGCGTGTACTGTAGATTTATACCAAACAATTACTGTTATCCTGAGCCCCACTATGGGCGCCAAACTGTTTACCCGAAAAATCGGATAATGTTAAATTTATGTATGGTTCTAAGGATACGTAATACCCTTTGATATAAAGATAACAATACAAGTATTTTGATTATGAGAATGAGAATGATGAATAGAAAGAATGAATAAGATGAAGTAAAACCAGCACAAGGAGATATCTTTGTATATGAGAAAAGATCTTTTTGTTCCAATCTATTCCGTGTATTCCGTCTGCCATAGCTTACAAGGATTTTTCCTTTTATAATAGAGGGTCTTTACTTTATCTATAACAAAATAATAAAGTAAAGCATATAGTGGAGGACCCATTATGATTTATCTCTTCCTCGATTCCCGCCAAGATTCTCTCTCCTGGTGCGGTTGTAACAGCTCTTGTGTGTGAGCTCGATACTGGCTCGAATTCGATACTGGCCCAGACTCGTCACTGGGTCGGCCCTTCGGTCTTGTCTTTAGTTCGACCTTCGGGGTGGACGTGGCGCATTTTCGACCTCGAAGTAATGCCTTGCGGATCGATTTGGTCACAAGCTCAATAAGATTATCGAGCCGACTCCTCGAGCAGCCTTCGGATTCGAGGCTCGTTTGTACCGTCTTCGGAGCTTACTCCCAAAATCCTACTCTGGTTTCTTACCACTCGATCTCGATCGAACATAGGAAAGCCGAAATCTATTTTGACCGTATACAAGTTAGTTAGAATCTGATTTAAGAAAACAGATCACTTAATTCTAAAATATCTTTTTTGTTGCTTCAATAACTCCTTGCATTGCTTGAAACGTGAGGAAAAATAAAAAAGAGTGCGCAATATATTTTATCAATAGCTCCTAAGCCATGGAGTTTTTTAGAGAATATAGAAAATATAGAAGTGTGTAGATGTTATATGATAGATTGGCTCTTGGTCTAGGACAAACCAAGAAATAAAGTAAATAGTGTAAAAAATTATATAACTTACATATTTTCTACATGTTTTCTGATGAAAAAAAAAGGTAACATGTAGAATATAATAATTTCACTTGTATTTTTTGTTCACACATAATATTTTTTGAAGAGTGGTACTAAAACTGTCACTTTAATTAGTAACATATCTAAAAGTATCTTTCTTTATATATTAAAACATATATTTTCTAACCTGAAAATATTCATTTTTCTCAAAAAAGATAACTTGTTATCTTGTTATTGATTAAAGTTGGGGGCCCCAAATTTGGGGGCCTAAAGCATATGCTTTAGAGGCTTTACCGTTAAGCCGGCTCTGTTTATCAGAAACATCACCTACACCTAGAAACATCATATATACCTTCACAAAATACGATTGACTACATACTAACCGCCCCAGATTTCACTTATGTAATTACACTAGATCTATTATTATTATTATATAATAAGTAGTTGTGACTCGGTCTAGCTAGGACAGAGCTATCCTAAAGAGACTTTCTTCTGTTCTAGGTTTCCACAAAGCGGTATCAGGGTACATCCTTCACCTCGAAGAAAGTTGTCTCCCTATCAGCGTTTTAGACTCATACTTCATCGCCGCCTGGTCCTTTCGAACCTTAATCTTAAGAAATTCCTGAACGAGAAAGCGGTATGTATGGTTGGCGTATGCCTGGAAACTAGTCCAGAATGATATCATCAGCTGCACGATAGACCATGAGTAAGCACTTTTGACAGCAAGAGAAGAGTCCCCCTCCTCACAAGGACCGACTCCTTTAGGTGCGAGGTGCGATTATAGAAAGAAGATAGGCCGGTCAAAGAAAAACAAGGTGCAACGGGCTCTCCGCTCCTAGTCACTAAGAAGTGTTATTCTGTCCTCCGGGGGACTGGACTCCACCAAGAGGTTCTTTCTCTCACATAATTTTGCCTGCTCCTTTCATTTTCGTACCGGAGGAAATGGGATTCGAACCCATGATACAATCTTCTTGTATGTCGATTTAGCAAACCAATGCCTTAAGTCACTCAGCCATACCTCCAAGTTGTTGATCGGAATAGAATTGGATGTGCCGGGTTTGGTTGCTTGCCCGAAGGATCACTATCAGCAAACTCCCACAGGCGATGAACTGCTTCCGACTTCTTCCCCCCTTTCTTTTCTACTTTTTCTCTCTCATTTTGTTTGTGCTTCCACCCGGGCTTTTCATTCTGTTTTATAGAGACTAAGTAAAAGCAGAATGAAAGATAGTGTTATACAGTATGGAATTCTAACAACCAATACAGTCCAGCGGGAGATAAAAAAGGATAATGGATTTATAATCCTATATATTTAGTTATAACTAATTGCCCTTTTATTTTGTGATTATCTAAAAAGATTAGAAGCTTGTTTAATTCAAACCTTATAAGCTAGTCAAATTGATTTATAAGCATAGAAAGGATGGCTAACCTTATATGTTGGTCAAACTAATTTATGAGCACTTTTGAATTTTCGTTGATTTATTTTCCTTTCAAAAAGAATATGAGTTTATAATAATTAAATAGAGACTTTAAAATTGGAAAAAAAAAGAGTTTTTGTGCATTATCTTGATAACGTTGACTTGTAGAAAAATGAGAGAAATTAGATGAAGTTAGATGTCTGTTTGATAGGGAACCTATTATAATTGTTCGAATGCAATACAGTAGTCATGTAAATTACTTTTCCTCCATTTGTGCTAGATTTTTGTCACATATCACTTCTCGATGTACTCTTATCGATTCAGTTGATTTTAATTTATTTTTTTAAAGAGGTAGCAGCTGGATTTTCTAAATTTCGATAAAGCAAGAAAATAACAATCAAATTAAGAAAACAGACGAGTAAAATCCCTAAAAATAAATGGCCTACTAGCTGAATTAACCCAAATAGCAGTCCACCCAATCGATTAAATTAAAAATAGCCGGTGGAGGTATAATATGTGCATAATTTATATAATATATGTGTATAATTATGTATAATTAATGTATAATATATGTATATGGCTAGAAAAAGTAAATAATAAATATGACCGGCTATTTGAGTAAAGATTCCTTTCGAATAATCCTAAAGCCCATTAACTTGTGGGCTAAAACGCTGGGCCTAACAAACGAGGCCCTAGTTCTTCAATCTTTCTCCTAAATAGTTGTTAAGGTTTCCAAAATCGAAGTTGATTCACAAGTAAAAAAAATGGAAAAAGGGAAAATATGAAAAATACTCACCATGAGAAAAATAAAAATTGGACGTTAAAATTTTCATTAATGTACTTTTCATACTCTTGGATTTCAGAGATTCAATTATATTTGATTGAGAAAAAAAAAGTTAGTAAATAAATAATTTAAAGGAGAAATCTCCATCTGTGAACAAACCTTGTTTAGTCATGATCTTCTTGTAAAATTTGGTGTTCTTTTTGATTTTTTTCTAAAGAGTCACAAAATAATTAGAGTATTTTTATACCAAAAAGTTTAATTTTTTTCCTATTGTTAGTTTTGAATTAAGCGCTCAAAACTTTCTCCAAAAAACCACTCAATTAACTTGCAAAGTGGGACATTCATTATTGATAATAAAATCCTTTTAATGACAAAAAAAGAATGGGGGACTTTCACACCAACAATAACTCTTATATTTCCCTAGCTAAGTCATATATGAGTTAAATTTAAAATATGAAAAGGAGATTGAGAGAGTAATAATAATAAGTAAAATGTGAAACAAGCATCCTGACTCACTCGGAAAATATTAGGAGCTGCAAAGTATTTAGATGAAGCAAATATAGGAGTGGAGGAGGTGATGAATGCGAGGAGCTACTCCATCAGAGACGTATATAATAAGCTTAGATGAGAGTTTCCTAAAATTGAATGGAGGAGACTAATATACAATAACAACAGTAATCCTAAATGGATCTTTATCTTCTATCTAGCAATCCCGGCGTGGGCAAAATTATACACACGAGACAGGCTTATTACGTGGGGAATATTAGCCAATCCATCATGCTCGTTATGCGAATGAGGTATAGAGACCATGATCATCTATTCTTCAGATGCACCTACTCAGCAACAGTATGGAGGAAACTATTATACTGGATTGGTGTCAATAGAGATGCGACTGAGTGGAATGAAGAGGTAAAATGGGCTACAAAACATGTCGCAGGTAAGCAGCCATCAACAATAATATACAGAATGCTCCTAACTTGTACTGTATACCATATATGGCAAGAAAAAAAATAGAAAACTTTTCGCAGGAAGCAGAGGAGAAGTGAGGAGATGGTTAAAACGATAATTTAGAGGTCCATTGTCGAGGAAGTTTGAGTCCTAGTCTAGCTAAAAGACTTCAAGAATTAAACTTCTATCCTTAGCTAGTCTATACTTATATTTGGTGTCACTTAGTTTTAATGTTCCTAGGTTTGGGGCTGCATGTCCAAACCTGGGCTGATAGAGATAGGGTTTTTTTGTTATACTTGTAAATATTTTTTCTCGTAATAAAAAACTAATTACAAAAAAAAATTAAAAAAATAAAATGGACATGAATTAGAAAACTATGATGATGAATTATAAAATCTCACGGACCCCAAAGAAGTATATATTGTGAGCAATTATTCTTCTATATACCCTACAGCCTTGACTTTGTTACTAGGACATTTCTTGGACCACCACATCCTAACGTTAATCAATACTTAATGTAACTATTTAGTTTAAAAAATGCAACTATTTAATTATTATTATTAATAATTAATAAAGGATTTACATTCTCAAGATTGGGTACTGTCACAGGGCCAAATTTTTCGTAAAATAACAGGTACCGCCTTAATTATTTAGTTTTTATTTAGATTTAAATGAGAAACTCTAGTAGTAATATATTTTGGTCTACACGGGAACATGCATAAGAAGTAAGAAGTGCAAAGTCCCACCTGTATTATATTCTGTGCCTTTTGTTAGACATGCTTCCTAATCCTACATATTTCTTGGTATAAGATTTCACTAAGTATAAAATAATACTCCATCCGTTCACTTTTACTTGTTCACTATGAACTTTGCACACCTCCTTAAAAAATAATAAATAAAAGTGCATAATTTATCATGATACCCATATTAATTTATGCATATTTTTAATTGATTTGAGAAAATAATTTGAAATAAGTAATTAATACTGTGGATATAACAGAAAAAAAAAATTGTCTTCTCTTGATATGCTAAAAGTGACAAGTAAAAGTGTAAATCTATTTTTAGAATACTTAACAAGTAAAAGTGAACGGAGGGAGTACAAGTGTGATGCAATCGTAAATCATAAACATTTAATAATAATTGGGTTTATGAGTTGTTGGTATAATTTTTTCATACGGTTGGTCGATCCACGATTTGAAGTTTATGGATTTCAACAATAATTTTAAATTAATTTATATTAACAAATGAGTTTATCATAATATATTTATAGATATTTAGTAGATTTCTTGGTCCATATATATATATATATATATATATATATATATATATACACCGAGCAAACTAATAAATTCACCTAAATCCGCCTCTGTTGATAGATCTGCCCTAGCCATGACCATGCACAGAATATAATTAGGTGTATGAACTGAGGACTTCTGCAAGGAACTTTAGGGATGAGATTAATAATTCCTCACTTTGATTTTATGCGATAATGTTTTAATATGACTTACGCATTGTATTAATGTAGTCAAAGAAAATAT
This sequence comes from Nicotiana tabacum, assembly GCF_000715075.1. Taxonomy (NCBI): domain Eukaryota; kingdom Viridiplantae; phylum Streptophyta; class Magnoliopsida; order Solanales; family Solanaceae; genus Nicotiana; species Nicotiana tabacum. The sequence continues at coordinate 137,882,251 of NC_134102.1, forward strand.
TGAAATAATTATGAGTAATGTGTTAAACATTTTGAGAACTCAATTGGGATTAAGAAATATTCAACACAGCTCTAAAAGTGGCATGTGGAAAGAAAAGGAGAAGGGGAGAGTTCTGATGGACAGAAAAGATATTTTAGGAATTTCGTCGAGATTTGAGATTCTCGTTTTAAGTACAAAGTATTGTTAAAAGACGAGAATATACATATGTGAAATTGTTAATGTTCAGCAAAATTCCTTTAAAATTTGTGTTTGATACTTTAATCAGTTATTTTATCACATACTATAGTTACTCAAGAACCCCGATAGTCCAATTTTATATTTTTTCACATGGTCACCTTTTGACAGAAATTACACTGATGAAATTCAATGTGACTTTTATTGTCTCTGTAACCGATACTCCTACAATTTTTTTTCTCGGTAGCCGGTCCTTGTTTTAAAGTCTCGATTAATTTAAATTCGCGTTGATAAGCTCATTTATACGGTGTAACAGCCCACCCCTAGTGATAGTACTTTGGGCCTAGGCCCTCACGGCTTTAAAACGTGTCATTAGAGTCTAAGGCTTATTAGCTTATTATATACCCAACATTCCTCTTCTATCTAAAGTCTAGGGTGTTACATACACCTCCTCTTTATGAATTCAACGTCCTCGATGCTGAGGTTTGCCCCCATTGTATGGGATTCGCCTAGACTCAGCATTGAGGTTTGGCCCACCTAACCGGGATTCACCTAAACTCAGCTAACTCTGACCCACCATCGACAGGGTTGACACAAGAGTGGCTCTGATACCATCTTTGTCACGTCCCAAACTACCCCGTAGACGTGATTGGCACCCAGCTAACACCACATGCCAGACAGACTCATTTCTCACACGTTTAACCATTTACGCTAACACTGAAAGAACAATAAGTGCAGGTCTAAAAGCATAACTAATAATTAAAAATGAATTAGTTACCAACCAATACCTTAGTCACTTGGTAGAAAGATCAACGATCACTCAAATAATTATAGTCTAACTCAAATCTCACACTAAGACCATGGAGCATCTAACAGAGTGACATGAGTTAAATTGACAGGTATGCAAACCCCAAAGAAAAGGAAATAACCGACATAAACTAGATAAAGTTGCAGTGACAACCTCCACGAACAATGCGGTGGCTCACCTGAGCAACATAATCGGCCCAAACGAACTCTTCAGCCACTAGCTTTATTGGTCGCAATAGTATCTGCATGGAGATGCATGTAAGGAGTGAGTTATACATAAATATAACCCAATAAGATCCTCGACCCGCCACTCTAAGTACTACTAGAACAAGTGTTAGAAAATACAAACATACCACAACAAGAACGATATAATAAATATGATAATTATGCAATAACTCGATATATATGTATCAACAGAGTTAATAAGAACTAATCAACAAGAACACACATATCTCAACCCCTTGCACACTAATGACTTGTTATGATTGCAGTAAAAGAAATTAGCCAACACCTTTATAAGTCCACAGCGGCACCACAATGCCTCAAATATGTAATGGAGCATACACAATGGTCATTGAAGCATACATAATGCCCCAAATATATCAAGAAGCATACACAATGCTCCGGTGTGGCTCACAGTCGTATCAAATCCAACATCATGGCTCACGGTCATATCAAATCCAACATCATAGATCACAACCGTATCAAATCCAACATCATGGCTCACAGCCGTATCAAATCCAACTTCATGGCTCACAGCCGTATCAAACCATCAAATTCAACATCATGTCTCACAGCCGTATCAAATCATCAAACAACTTATAAAATAATTTTTTTTTTCTTTTTATAAAATAATATATTTGCGGCAAGTCAAAGACCACCGAATCTGTCAAGCGCACGCTTGTCCCAACACATGGACCAGGCAGAGAAAATATATTTTTAAAACGGATTTTAGAAAAGCAAGTATCAAAGCTTAAAGTTTCATTTACATCGCTAACGGGAAGTTCCCCAACCTTGCAACGGCTAGAACACCAACCAAACGGCCTCCAATGGCCTCAATCTATTCAAAATATTGAATAACACATCCTAATTAGTCTAGGTGGATAATTTCCATAATCTAGGACAAGTCAAAATCACAATCAACCCCCGGTCTAATTAATAAATAATTTATACACAAACACGTTGAAAAAGATTAACCAAAAATAACTTCATAAGAACTATACCATGGCTTATACCATATAATTCTTTCACTTCATTATTGACATCATCATTACTACAATAATTATGTCAATCATTGACATAAGTATTATGTTATGTTTCCTAAATTCAAAATGGTAGAAATCAAAATCGGTGAAATTGTATCACCATAATTCTTTTCCATGGCAGATTTAAAAAGTAGATTTCAACCCAATATTTCTATTTGCATTATTCATATTACTATACAATCATGGATTCTATTACTATTTCCTTTCTTACTTTCTAATCATTTGCACATTACTAGTTAATTAATGCCAACAACGAAGGAAAATAAATGTCCTACGTTTTAGTGGAGACTTTGAAAGGAAGGGTTAGGAATTAGTTCCAAATCATTGAAATATTATTATATGGGTACATATAATAACTATCCTCTGCAAAAAAATTCAATTCCATGCATACGTACCATTGTACAAGAATTGATAAAGTATGTGATTTTATAGCCCTTTCCTTCCACAAAATTTTACATGCAGCAGCGCTGGAACACCTTCAAATACTCCTACATATTTCTCACACACGGCGGCGATGGAACATATCCATACACCCCTAGATGACACTCTTACGCACGGCGGCGCTGGAATACATCCATACACCTCTACATTAATGCTACATGCACTATTACTCTTGTCATACATAGCGATACGGGCATCTCTTGCCATTGCACTATCTCTCGCACAGATTGCTACAAAAGTTAGTATATTGTATAAGCAATTCAGACAGAATCAGACGCACTATCATTGAGCCTATCACAATCACCTAAGCTAGGATCACAACTAACTCAATGAATGTGTATACTAACTATAATGTCTAAAATTATCTATTTTCATTTTCTCTCAGAAGCAACCATGTTTGCGATAAATTTCTGAGTCTCTATCACTCGCATTTAACATATGAATAGTTCAAATGTGAAAGAGCGACATCTATGATGTCTCGTATCACCCTCTTTTTTCTAATCTCGGTGCACATTTGTGTATCTCGAAGGTACTTAATATCATAAACATGTATCTCCTCGAATGCAAATTTCCTTAAGTCAACTACTACGGCGTAAACACATCAACTCATTAGTTATAGCGTTCTTTTTGTTCACTGTCAAGTAGGTCTCAATATTCCACGTCTTACCCTTACTAATTCTCCATCATCACATAATCATTGGACATTATATCTCCTAAATTCCATTATTATTTACAGTAGTAAGAATTCCAAATAGTAATTTCATATTACTTTACAAACAAAGTCCAAAAGCAGTGATGGGGTCTTCGTTCCAATTTTCCAATCCCATATTTTAGACTATAGACAGAGTCTTACATTGGCAAAACACAAGAGGGATGCTGGGTATATAAGTTAATAAGCCTTAGACCCTATTGACGCGTTTTAAACCCGTGAGGGCCTAGGCCCAGAGCGGACAATATCACTAGTGAGCTGGGCTGTTATAGGTGGTATCATAGCCACTCTTATGTCAGCCATGCCGAAGGTGGGTCAGAGTTCAACTGAGTTTAGGCAAATCTCGGCTAGGCGGGGCAAACCTCAGTGCTGAGTGCGAGGACGCCGAGTCCATAAGAGGGGGTGTATGTAACATCCCAGACTTTAGACAGAGTCCTATATCGGCAAAACACAAGAGAGATGTTGGGTATATAACATAACAAGCCTTAGACCCTATTGACACGTTTTAAACGAGAGAAATTCAAAAATAGCCAGATTTACAAGTGGTAATTGAAAAATAGCTGCAGTTTCAAAAGTAATCGAAATTTAGCCACTTTTCATGTAAAGATAAATTTGAACGAAAACACGGTTCAAAATGCGGAAAATATTCCAGCATAATATACTGGAGTTCCTGTATAATATACCGGTCCAGCATAATATGCTGGAAGTTCATACATAGGAGCTCCAATCTCCAGTATATTATGCTGGAACTTTCTACCTGTTGGAGTTCCAGCATAATATGCTGGAAGTTCATATATAGGTGCACCAATCTCTAATATATTATGCTGGACCAGTCCGTGTTGCAGTAAAATAGTGGCTATTTTTTAATGACTTTGCAAACGCTGGCTATTTTTTAATTACTAGTCCGAAAACTGGTTAGCCCCTGCTATTTTTACGTTTCAAATCTGTGAGAGCCTAGGTCCAGAGCGGACAATATCACTAGCGGACTAAGCTGTTACGTACGGAGATCTCTAGTTAAGATGATTGTGCGGAATAACTCGAGCTAAGAGGAGGTAACACATGAGCAATGATGGTTTCTAAATGTGATTTAAAAGATATAAATAAAATCGAAAATACATTTTAAAATTTACAACGTCTACACTTTCCCCATTCACTGAAAAGAATTACGTTGAGATAATACTTAATAGTACTCTAAAAATGTCACATGCATGCTCTCTATAAATAGGTAAAAGAAAGTGTAAATGCTTAATGCTATCAATGTTAGCTTTCACTTTCTGATTACCAGCCTTGGCTTTCATTTAATCGATCAATGACAGTAATTTCCTTTTCACGGATCTATATATAATAGGGAAAAGCACCATGACCATGCAATATCTTTTGCTAGACGATCGTTTTCCAACAATTTAACCATAAAAGTTAGTATGTGTTCCAGATATGGATCTAAGGGGTCGTTTGGTAGGGTGTATAAGAATAATGCTGAATATGGTATATTAGTAATGATGATATTAGTTATGCTTGTATAAGTTATGCTGATATTAGTTATGCTGATATATTTCTTATCCATTATTTGATTTGATATATTAAAGCATTGCACAATTTCTGAAAGAATTGTTTGTTTACAAAAATATCCTCATAACTAGTCCATCACTTTAATTGTTTAAAAGAAACATAAGTTGAGTAATGTTTTTATATGAACAAGGTTTTAAAAAAATATATTTGATTTGTCTACCTATATTGTAGTATACAACTAAATATTTATTTATAAAAAAGAAAATATGCTAAGTATTTATTTATTTACTAGGGATATAATTTTATTTCCAATTTTCTTGGATTATTTCTAACTTGCATTAATATAATAGCATATTTTAATCAAGCAAATTTTGAAGGACAATTTTATCTTTAACTACGCTAATGCATGCATTAAAACTCATTGCATTGTTAATACCATGGTTTCTTATGCATTAGTTATGCATAGAATAATAAAAAATATTGTGTACAACTAATGCTTGCATAACTAATGCATAGGTTCAAAAAGTATACCAAACAAGGTATTATGAATACACAAAACTAATGCATGCATTATTTTATCTAATGCATCCTACCAAACGACCCCTAAGGTTTAAACTCAGTCAGTTTAACATTTAAGGTTTTTAATATTAAGCTCATTATATTTTTAATAGGCGTTTGGACATAAGAATTGTAAAATTCCGAAAAAAGTAAAAAACAAATTCAAGTGAAAACGATATTTGAAACTTAGAGTTGTGTTTGGACATGAATATAATTTTGGATTGTTTTTGAATTTTTGTGATTGATCTGAGTGAAAATTTTGAAAAATAAGTTTTTGGAGTTTTCCAAATTTTTGAAAAAATCTTCAAGTGAAAATTGAAAATTTTATGGCCAAATACTGATTTCGAAAAAAAGTGAAAAAAATTTCATGGCCAAACGGGCTCTTAAAGTTATAGTCTCTAAGACTAGGTAAGCCGATTTCAATTACATTTTGAAGCCATTTTTTTTTAAACTAACAGCGAAAATAATTACAATATACAACCTCCCAAGACTGATAGTATTGAGTCATGAACTCTAACTAAATACATGGAATGATCACGAGGACCGAATATACAATACTGTTTAATTAGAAATTAACAGTACAATAAAATGAAAAGACTCCAAGGGACTGCGACGACCAAGCAGCTCTACCTTGAATCCTTACGATCCCGCTCTAACTCTACTCAAGTCCGATATCTCCAATACCTGGCTCTGCACAAAAATGTGCAGAAGTGTAATATGAGTACACCACGGTCGGTACCCAATAAGTATCAAGACTAACCTCAATAGAGTAGAGACGAGGTATAATCAAGACACTCACTAGTCTAATAACCTGTGCAATATAATATACAAAAATATTAGGAAACATATAGCAATGCGGGCAGGATAAAACAACCAGTGGTATGGGTAGCAAGACAACAAGAATACCATAAATATCACTCATAAATTAATAAATACATGTACGCCTAATTAATTCAAGTTTTTCAAATAAATATGCTTCATATATAATTCTTCTAAATAACTCTCTTTTAAATGTAGTTTTCTCAAATAATTATTTTTCAAATATAATTCTTTCAATAAATCTTTTCAAATATTATCTCCTTAAATAAATATCTTTCAAATACAATTCTTTCATATAATTCTTTTTGAATAAAAATCCTTCCAAATAAATATTTTTGAATATAATCCTTTCAATTAAAAAGTCATCATGTGACACCTCATTTTATAATGATAAAAAAAATACGGGTCTCAGCCCATTTTTTATATTTTTACGGCACCTCGTGCCCATAATTAAATCATATCACAATTGCGCGAACAATTCACGTGCCAATTATCATTATCATTTCATCCCAACACCTCGTGCCCACATTTCATATCACAACTGCACGGACAATTCACGTGAAAAATATCCTTATTATTTACTCATGGCACCTCATGTCCACATTTCAATTTATAATCCTCCTAGCAATAGCCACAGGCTCTCAATTTCAACATAAATCAGATTGTTATCAATTTACCAACAACAAGACAAATTGCACAAGGTATAAAAGTAAACACAAGAAAATCACAACATCACATAAAAATTATCAACACCACAAACCCACATCATCACATATCGTCTCTGACAATAGCCACCCTTATCGCTCCTATTGCCACCCTTATCACTCCAATAGCCACCCTTATCACTCCGCCCAGACAATATCAATAGCCACCCTTATCGCTCTTATTGCCGCCCTTATCGCTCCGTCCAGACATTATTCCAACAAACACAACAACAATAAAATGCCACCCTTATACCTACATAATATCAATGGTGAAATGCCACCCTTATCTCCCCAAAATAATAACTCACACAACACAATAATTTACACAAAAAATTAACACGGCAACATAATAAAATCAATTCATATCACAATTTGCCCAATGGACACAACCAAATTCCAAAGATATAACAAAATTAATTAATTTTACAACAAATAGCCCAAGACTCCACACAATGTATATAACACCCAAAAACAATCAATAGAGATAGAAATCAGCATAAAGCAAAACCTTCATTAATGCAAATTTAGATAATTATATTAACACTTATTCTTAAGCTCGCTTAAATTAATTATTTGCATAAGAAAATTCATATTGGAATTAATTTCCAAGAAATATTAAACCAACAATACTCACGAAATTTCATAAATATTTCAAGTAACAATCACATCAAATTATCATATAAAAACAAATTCAACAATAAGGATTTAGGCATGGCAAACAGATAATTTAATAATTTTTCACAATTTCTCAATTTACTACACAATAATGCCTAAGACTTTAATTCAATGAATTTTGCACGTATAAGACCGAGTACGTACTCGTCACCTCGCGTACATGGCTTTTCACATTTCACAAATGGCACATAAGACTCAATGCTAATTTTCCCACTCGAGGTTAAGCAAGACACTTACCTTTTTCAAGTTATGCCGATATTCCAAAATTGCCTTCTTGCTTGAATTGACCTCCGGACCGCTCGAATCTAGTCATAATTATTCGATACAATCAACAAAAATTATAGAATCAATTCCATAAGAAAATACTATATTTTTCAATAAAAATTCGAAATTAACTCAAAAATTCGCATGTGGGACCCACGTCTCGGAATCCAGTGAAAGTTACGAAATCCGACAACCCATTCAATTACGAGTTCACCCATACCAATTTTATCAAATTCCGATAAAAACTCGACCTCCAAATCTTAAATTTTTATTTTTGGAAGATTTTGCAAAAATCTTGATTTTTCTTCCATAAATTCACGGATTCATGATATAAATGAGTATGGAATCATGAAATAAAATCAATGTAGGATAAGGAACACTTACCCCAATGTTTTCCCGTGAAAATTGCCCAAAAATTGCCCAAGAACCGTGCTCCAAAAATCCAAAACGAAATGAAGGAAATGACCTTTTTGGTCCTTAAGTTTCTACCCATTCATCACTAAAAGGCCATTTTCCGTCACTAAAAGTCCATTTTCTGTCACTAAAAGTCCACACCAGAATTTGCTTGTACCAGCCTTCATTCAATCTATCATAACTTTATGTACAAATGTCTAAATAATGAATGGTTTAACTTTCTGGAAACTAGAATCAAAGAACTACAACTTTCATGTTTTGATAATTATGTGATTCTTTATGAATTGAGAGATATAAGCTTCTAAAATCGGCTCCATTCGTCAGAAATTTCTGATGCGTGGAGCCGATTTTGAAAGTTTATATCTCGCAATTAATAAGGAATCAGAAAATTATCAAAACATGAAAGTTGTATCCCTTTGATTCTACTTTCCAGAATATTAAACCATTCATCATTTGGATATTTGTACAGAAAGTTATGATGGATTGAATAAAGGTTGATAGGGTAGTTTTGCCAAAAACTTCGCCAGAAATTTGTCACTACCCCAAATTCCCTCCCTAGGATGTCGTGATGACACCTAGTCTCTAAGACTGGGTAAGTCTATCAATGCGGAATAATAATAAATACCTGAAATAAATAAACTACAATTCAAACAATTTTAACTCCCGAAAACCGGTAGAAATAAGTCACAAGCTTCTAAGAATTTATCCTTAATATCTCTATATAACAGAGTCTAAAGAAAATAAGGAAGCAACATAAAAATGAGAGAAGGGGACTCCGAAGTTTGTAGACGCTGGCAGATATACCTCGAAGTCTCCGTGCGCAGGTAACTCACTGATGTCTAGGCTGGTAAAATGTACCTGGATCTGCACAAAAAAATGTGCAGAAGCGTAGTATGAGTACACCACAGCGGTACCCAATAAGTGCCGAGCCTAACCTCGGTAGAGTAGTGACGAGGTCAGGTCAAGCCCTACTGAAAAATAATAACTTCATGGTAAAATGTTTAACAATATAATATAATAAAATGACTATGGAAATGAATCAAATAGTATGTCACATTTAATGACACAAAATAATTGCAATTAATATCTCGTGGAAACAAAATAAACTTTCCTTTCAACTACAAAAAAATCATAACAAATAATCAAAGGCAACTGCGGCCATAAATCAATATCAACAAGGGCACTCCCGAGGTACCGCCTCGTAGTCCCAAATTATAAATAAATTCACAATATCTTATTTTCTTATATCACTGCGGGAGCCTTCACATTTAATTTTAAAGAAATCATTTTTTCCGAAATAGCATCCCGTGTTTTAGCCACCCTTATCACACCGCATGACTTCTAGTAGTTCCCCCTACTAGCCACGTGTATCAAGCCACCCTTATCTCACCGCATGCGTTTCATTACCCAGACCTTGTACCACCGCATGCGTATCAATATCACAATATATCACAATTTGCACCTCAGGTGCTCAAATAATTTAACTTGCCATCATAATTCAACAACAATATTTTCCACAATAAAGAGCTCATGGCTCATACCAAAGTAAATCATCAATAATTTATTTTTCCACAATAAAGAGCTCACGGCTCATGCCAAAATAATTCAACAATAATATTTTTCCATAATAAAGAGCTCACTGGTCCATCACAATGAGTACGAAAATCTTACAAAAATATTCAGGAGTAAATAATTCAGGAAAATAATATTTTAAAATCTTTAATACGTTGCTTCAATATCAAGTTTAAAAATGTCAAATACTTCATATTAATAATATTTAATTTAAAGAAAATCAACCTTCAAATAATGCACAGAATTAAAGAAACTAAGTTCCAACTAAACAGATAAAATAATTAGCAGGAAAAGGTCAAGCAAATTTAAAATATAAACATTAAATCAATAATGAAGAATATAACAAAATAAAATAATTTAATTAATGCGCAACAGTGATCTACACAATTTAAAACATAATCTTTCACATTTAGCCCGTGTACACATTTGTCACCTCGTGTACACGACTTTCCACACATTATAATTATCAATCCTAGGGAGAATCCCTCCCCTCCCCCTCCCCCACACACACACAAGGTTAGACAAATCACTTACCTCGACTTGCTCCAATTTAACCAAGTATTATACTTTTTCCTCGATTTTCCGACTCCGATCGACTCGTATCTAGTCATAATTAATTCGATACAGTCAACAAAAATTATAGTAATCAATTTCATAAGAAAATATTATATTTTTTAATAAAATCCGAAATTAGCTTAAAATTTGCCCGTGGGGCCCACATCTCGGAATCCGACGAAACTTATAAAATCCGACAACCCATTCAATTACGAGTCCATCCATACCAATTTTACCAAATTCCGATAACAACTCGACCTCTGAATCTTAAATTTTCGTTTTTGGAAGATTTTACAAAAATCTTGATTTTTCTTCCATACATTCACGGATTCATGATGTAAATGAGTATGGAATCATGAAATATAATCAATATAGGATAAGGAACACTTACCCCAATATTTTTTCGTGAAAATCGCCCAAGAACCGTGCTCCAAAGATCCTAAACGAAATGAAGGAAATGACCATTTTTGGTCCATAAGTTTCTGCCCATCCGTCACTAAAAGTCCATTTTCCGTCACTCAAAGTCCACCACAACTTGCTTGTACCAGCCTTCCTTCAATCAATCATAACTTTATGTATAAATGTCCAAATTATGAATGGTTTACCTTTCTGGAAACTAGAATCAAACGACTACAACGTTCATGTTTTGAAACTTTTCTGATTCCTTATGAATTACAAGATATAAGCTTCCAAAGTCGGTTCCACGCACCAGAAATGCAATAGAAATTTCCAAAAACCTTCTTTGTCTGAAATCCATTCCGTTTACCTTCCAAAATTCACCCGAGACCCTCGGGACCTTAACAAATTATTCCAACATGTCCCAAAATACAATACAAACTTAGTCGAAGCTTCAAACCACATCAAACAATATCAAAACGACGAATCGCACCTCAAATCAAAATCTATGAACTTTAAACTTTCAAATTCTATATTTTGTGCTGAAACACATCAAATCAATTCAGAATGACTTCAAATTTTGCACACAAGTCATAAATGATATAACAGACCTATTCCAATTTCCTGGATCGGATTCCGACCTCGATATCAAAAAGTCAACTCCCCGGTCAAACTTCCCAAAAATTCAACTTTTGGCATTTCAAGCCTAATTCCACTACAGACTTCCAAATAAAATTTCGATCACGTTCCTAAGTCCAAAATCACCGTACAGAGCTGTTGGAATTATCAAAATTCTATTCTAGGGTCGTTTGCCCATAATTTGACATCTGGTCACTATTTGAACTTAAACTTTTAACTTTTCATCAAAATCCCATATCTCGGGTTAGGGACCTCGGAATTTGATTCCGGACATACGCCTAAGTCCCAAATCACAATACGGACCTACCGGAACTGTCAAAACATTGATTCGAGTCCGTTTTCTCAAAATATTGACCAAAGTCAACTCAGTTGAGTTTTAAAGCTCTAATTCATATTTTAATCCATTTTCACATGAAAACTTTCCAAAAAATTTTACGGACTGCGCACGCAAGTCGAGGAATGATAAATAGTACTTTTCGAGGTCTTAGAACACAAAATTAATTATTAAAATTTAAAGATGACATTTTAGGTCATCACATTCTCCACCTCTAAAACAAACGTTCGTCCTCGAACGGAGTTAGAAAAGGTACCTGAGCTGGTGAATAATTGTGGATAATAGCTGCGCATATCATGCTCGGTCTCCCAAATCGCCTCTTCGATTGGATGACCCCTCCACTGAACCTTCACGGAAGCAATGTTCTTTGATCTCAGTTTTCGAACCTGCCTATCCAAAATAGCCACTAGTTCCTTAACATAAGATAGATCCTCGTCCAACTGAACTGAACTGAACTCTAACACATGAGACGGATCGCCGTGCTATTTCTAAAGCATGAAAACATGGAATACCGGATGAACCGCAGAGAGACTAAGTGGTAGTGCAAGTCTATAAGCCACCTCTCCAACTCTCTCAAGAATCTCAAAAGGCCCAATATACCTAGGGCTCAACTTGCCCTTCTTCCCGAACCTCATCACACCCTTCATAGGCGAAACCCGGAGCAATACCCGCTCACCAACCATGAATGCAACATCATGAACCTTCCGATTCGCATAACTCTTCTGTCTAGATTGGGCTGTACGAAGTCAATCCTGAATCAACTTAACCTTTTTCAAGGCATCCTGAACCAAGTTTGTACCCAATAGCCTAGCCTCACCCGGTTCGAACCAACCCACTGGGGACCGGCACTGCCTACCATACAAGGCCTCATACGGAGCCATCTGAATTCTTGACTGGTAACTGTTGTTGTAAGCAAACTCTGTAACTGATCCCAAGCACCCCCAAAATCTATCACACACGCACGAAACATATCCTCCAGTATCTGAATAGTGCGTTCGGACTACCCGTCCGTCTGAGGGTGAAATATTGTACTCAACTCCACATGAGTACCCAACTCTCGTTGTACAACCCTCCAAAATCGTGAGGTAAACTGTGTACCCCAATCAGAGATGATAGATACCGGTACATCGTGAAGTTTGACAATCTCGCGAATATATACTTGAGCCAGCTGCTCTGAAGAATAAGTAGTAATCACAGGAATGAAATGAGCTGACTTGGTCAATCTATCCATAATCACCCAAACTGTATCGAACTTCCTCTGAGTCCGTGGGAGTCCAACAACGAAATCCATAGTGATCGGCTCCCATTTTCATTCTGGAATCTCTAACCTTTGAAGCAATCCACCCGGTCGCTGATGCTCATATTTTACCTGATGATAATTTAGACACCGAGCTACATACCCTACTATGTCTTTCTTCATCCGCCTCCACCAATTGTGTTGTCTCAAGTCCTGATACATCTTTGCAGCACCCAGATGAATGGAGTACCGCGAACTGTGAGACTCCTGGAGAATCAACTCACGCAAACTATCTACATTAGGCACACATAGCCTGCCCTGCATCTGTAATACATCGTCATCTCCTATAGTGACTTCCTTGGCATCACCGTGTTGAATTGTATCCTTAAGGACAAGCAGATAGGGGTCATCATACTGACACTCCCTGATACGATCATAAAGAGAAGACTGAGAAATCACACAAGCCAAAACTCGGCTCGGCTCGAAAACATCCAGTCTAACAAACTGGTTGGCCAAGGCCTGAACATCCAATGTTAAAGGCCTCTCTGCTACCGGTAAATATGCTAAGCTGCCCAAACTCTCCGCCTTACGACTCAAGGCATCGGCCACTACATTGGCCTTCCCGAGATGATAGAGAATGGTGATATCATAATCCTTAAGCAACTCCAGCCATCTCCGTTGCCGCAAATTAAGATCCTTCTGTTTAAACAGATGTTGTAGACTCCGGTGATCGGTGTAGACCTCGCAATGGACACCGTATAAGTAATGCCGCCAAATCTTCAAGGCATGAACAATAGCTGCTAATTCAAGGTCATGTACAGGATAATTCTTCTCATGCACCTTTAACTGTCTGGACGCGTAGGTAATCACCCTACCATCTTGCATCAACACTACGCCGAGACCAATATGCAACGCGTCACAATACACAGTATAAGACCCTGAACCTGTAGGTAATACCAATACTGGGGCTGTAGTCAAAGTTATCTTGAGCTTTTGGAAGCTGTCCTCACATTCTTCGGTCCACCTGAACGGAGCACCCTTCTGGGTGAATCTGGTCATAGATGCAGCAATAGAAGAGAAACCCTTTACAAATCAGTGATAATACCCTGCCAAACTAAGAAAACTCCATATTTCCGTAAATGAGGCCGGTCTGGACCAACTCTGCACTGCTTCAATCTTCTTTGGATCTACCTTGATTCCCTCGCACGAAACTATATAACCTAAAAATCCCACTGAATCAAGCCAGAATTCACACTTTGAAAATTTTGCATATAACCTCTTTCACATTTAACCCATGTACACACTCGTCACCTCGTGTACATGACTTTCCACACATTACAATTATCAATCCTAGGGAGAATTTCTCCCACACAAGGTTAGACAAGTCACTGACCTCGACTTGTTCCAATTTAATCAAGTATTATATATTTTCCTCGATTTTCCAACTCCAATCGACTCGTATCTAGTCATAATTAATTTGATAAAGTCAACAAAAATTATAGTAATCAATTTCATAAGAAAATATTATATTTTTCGATAAAATCCAAAATTAGCTCAAAATTTGCCCGTGGGGGCCACATCTCGAAATCCAGCGAAACTTATAAAATCCGACAACCCATTCAATTATGAGTCCACCCATACCAATTTTATCAAATTCCGATAACAACTCGACCTCTGAATCTTAAATTTTATTTTTTGGAAGATTTTGCAAAAATCTTGATTTTTCTTCCATAAATTTATGGATTCATGATGTAAATAAGTATGGAATCATGAATTATAATCAATATAGGATAAGGTACTTACCCCAATGTTTTCCCGTGAAAATCGCCCAAAAATCGCCCAAGAACCGTGCTCCAAATATCCAAAACGAAATGAAGGAAATGACTATTTTTGGTCTTTAAGTTTCTGCCCATCCGTCACTAAAAGTCCATTTTCCGTTACTAAAAGTCCACCAGAACTTGCTTGTACCAGCCTTCCTTCAATCGATCATAACTTTATATACAAATATCCAAATGATGAATGGTTTAACTTTATGGAAACTAGAATCAAACGACTACAACTTTCATGTTTTGAATATTTTCCGATTCCTTATGAATTGCGAGATATAAGCTTCCAAAGTCGGCTCCACACATTAGAAATTTCTGGCGAAACTTCTGACAAAACTGCTCTACCAGCACCATGATGTAAACTGAGTACCCCGGTCAGAGATGATAGATACCGGTACGACGTGAAATCTGACAATCTCGCGAATATAGATTCGAGCCAACTGCTCGGAAGAGTAGGTAGTCATCACAGGATTGCAATGAGCTGACTTGTTCAATCTATCTCCAATCACCCAAGCTACATTGAACTTCCTCTGAGTCCGTGGGAGTCCAACAACGAAATCCATAGTGATCATCTCCCATTTCCATTCTGGAATCTCTAACTTCTGAAGCAATCCACTCGGTCGTTGATGCTCATATTTCACCTGTTGACAATTTAGACACCGAGCTATATACTCTACTATGTCTTTCTCCATCCTCCTCCACCAATAGTGTTATCTCAAGTCCTGATACATCTTTGCAGCACCCGGATGAATAGAGTACCGCGAACTGTGAGCCTCCTCGAGAATCAACTCACGCAAGCCATCTACATTGGGTACACATAGCCTGCCCTGCATCCATAGTACACCGTCATCTCTAATAGTGACTTCCTTGGCATCACCGTGCTGAACTGTATCCTTAAGACAAGCAAATGGGGGTCATCATACTGACGTTCCCTGATACGATCATAAAGAGAAGACTGAGAAACCACGCAAGCCAAAACTCGGCTAGGCTCGGAAATATCCATCCTGACAAACTGGTTGGCTAAGGCCTGAACATCCAAGGCCAAAGGCCTCTCTGCTACCGGTAAATATGCTAAGCTACCTAAACTCTCCGCCTTACGACTCAAAGCATCGGCCACTACATTGGCCTTCCTAGGATGATAGAGAATGGTGATATCATAATCCTTAAGCAACTCCAACCATCTCCCCTGCCGCAATTAAGATCCTTCTGTTTAAACAGATATTGTAGACTCGGTGATCGGTGTAGACCTCACAATGGACACCGTACAAATAATGCCGCCAAATTCTTCAAGGCACGAACAATAGCTGCTAACTCAAGGCCGAGGACCGAAAAATTCTTCTCATGTACCTTTAACTGTCTGGACGCGTAGGCAATCACCCTACCGTCTTGCATCAACACCGCACCGAGACCAATACACGACGCGTCACAATACACAGTATAAGACCTTGAACATCTAAGTAATACCAACGCTTGTGTCGGAGTCAAAGTGATCTTGAGCTTCTGAAAGCTCAACTCACACTCGTCTGACCCTGTAAATGGGGCACCCTCTTGGGTCAATTTGGTCTTAATAGTTGTTCATAATCATTTATAGAATCGTCATTTAACCTCACGTTAACAAAAATCTCGTTGCAAACCTTCACAATACTGATAACTAGATGCGAGGCATGAAGACCTCATAATTATTTACCCAAATTAACGAGTTACATTTAACGCCACCTGGGCGGGAACCTACGTCGTAGGTTAAAAATTAATAATTACAATACGAATTTGACAACTATGCACAGAAAATTTCATATAAGAATTTTCAAATAAGCCTAACAAGCATGACTCCCTATTAGTACTATAGTACAAATTTAATTTCACAAGGGAGAACTTAAACACAAGAATTTTCCTCACAAGGATCTCGTTCTTATATAACTTCCACCGCACCTCGTAGCGTGATTTAAACATATCAATTTATATTAAAAAATGTGAGGATCTCGTCCTCAGTTCTGAATCACAAGTAATATGCACATCGTGCCAATTGAAAATTTCCATTTTCTCCTTTTAAATAATTTTGGTTACACCAAATCACAACACATAATGAACCCCACACCGGTAGAGCATATAATTCATAATTTGCAATTAATTATTCGGAATTTACATCAAAATTTATCGAAAAGAGTAACAGAAAGCCACATTTAGCCTCGCAGCTCTTATTAGTGACCAACACAAAATGATAGGCGTAGTTATCTCCATAAAATCTCCCAACAGGGGTAAACACATAAGTAGATTATAGAATTATGAGGCTCACTCATAAGTGGAGCACAATAGGAGGACTCGTCTCGATACTCAGAACCGAATCAAGTTAAGGAAATTATTCCTTTATATTATATCAAGGGCGTACCTGTAACGACACCAACTGATGTAGCGACCTCCGCCATACCATAAAACAAATATATCAACAGCTGGGTCTCCACCTCTAGGACGCCTTCTACCCGTCTATCCTCCACCTCTAACTGGTCGTGTGGGTGGTGTAGTAACTGCAATGGGGCACGTAGTCTGGGTGCTTTGATGAAATAAGTCTCTCCCAAGTTTTGGATAATTTTCTCATGATGTTCCTAGTATCATCGTATTTATAACAACCTCTTTGCGGGTTAGGCTGCTCATATTGAGTATGTGCCAGATAACTAGAATAACCATTGTAGGAACTCATGTCGGTGGTGCATTAAAAGAACTTATTGGAGCACCCCGAGTAATCCGATGTGAGAACTGGGCTGGACGACTGCCTGAGCCCCCGCCATAATAATTTATACTTGCAGAGTAGAATCCACTGAATCCCCCAGAACCTCGAGACGTCTTGGTCTCCTTAGTTTCCTTTTTCCTCTCCCCGAACACGTTCTAATAACTTGGCAATTTATACAACTAGCAGAAATGAAGTATCAGCTTGTAGCTCCCGAGTCGTACAAACTTTTACGATCATAATTGAGTCCTTTAATGAGTTTGTGGACTCGCCCTTTGGTTGTAGGAAGCAAAGTAGGAGTATGACGGGCTAACTTATTGAACTTGATGTCATATTCTGACACCGTCAATGGTGACCTGACGCAACCGTTCAAACCCTATGCGCCACGCATTACGGAGAGTGCGGGAAACAAACTCTTTCAAAAGCATTTCTGAGAACTGAGCCAAGTGGGCGGTGTTGCATTGGCTGGTCTGCCCTCTTCATAGGCTTGCCACGAACACCGGTGGAGAATTATCTCTCCCAAGGCAAATTTCTTCTTTTGTTATGCTGACTCAATACTGTTGAGCTGACCCATTTCTTAACATTCTCTTCGATTCTTCTTTGGGGTAACCCTTACCCCTATTTATACAGAACGATCACAAAAGTAGAGCTCCATACAGACAAATCTTGGCACGAACCACATAGTCCAGAATCTCGCTAACAACTGTACTTCCTCCAAAGCACCCCAAAATCCGCAACCGTAACGTCCACGCTGAGTACACCTTATGTTAATTTAGAGTTGTTTCTATAACTCCTTTGGTACTGAAGTATAGGATTATTAAGGAGGCGGACATACCGCAAGTCCCAACCTTATCCTCTACAAAATCTCATGCCTTAAACATGTGTAAATTTTAGGGAACCTTTCAGTACCACATATATACATTTCAGGCCAAAACTAATATAACATATGACCTCGAAATCCACCCATTAGTAGTGGACTTCCCCCATGCGGCAAGAAGTCATAGGTCACAACGTCCGATGATCCACAATAATAACCTTCACAGCTCGTATAAATCAACCAGACACCAACATCCGTTGCACCCCCACATGATTCACTAGGTGATCTCTCAATACGCCCGTATCTTTAGTCGGAACCACACGTTGAGGCAATGTTTGAGCATCTCTAGCTCCCTCGTAGTCCATATGCGGTATCATGAACTGTCGATGCACAACTGATACCGAGTGCGCAATGTCATACATGAGTGGATTCACAAGAATATAAGATATATGTTTCAAGCTAAATCAATGCCGCACGATAAGGAATCAAAGAAGAAAATATTTCCTAACAGTTCCATAGCCTCTCGAAGATAAGTACAGACGTCTTCGTACCAATCCGCAAGACTCTAGGTTCATAGGTGTTATGAGTCACAATCCGGCCTGGCAGAGTATTGCGAATCGGTACAGAGATGTATGTACTTATCTTCGAGAGGCTATGAAACTGTTAGGAAATATTCATTTCTTTGATTCCTTATCATGCGCATTTGTTGACTTCAAAGTTTTGAACCATTGTCTTTCTATTCTCTCACAGATGGTGAGGACACGCACAACTGGATCCGATGATCAGACACTCATGCCCCCTGTTGGAGCCGTAAGAGGCCGGGGTCAGGGCAGAGGCCGAGCCAGAGGCCGAAAAAGACCACGTGATGCAGCCAGAGCACCTGCACGAGCTGCTGCACTAGAGCCACCAGTAGCTCCAGTTGGAGAGCAGGCACCTGAGACTCCTGTTACTACTCATGCACTTCAGGAGAATCTTGCCCAGTTTTTGAGCATGTTTGGAACTCTAGCTCAGGCAGGGTTAATTCCACTTGCTCCTGCCACATCTCAGGCCGGGGGAGAAGCACAGACTCCCACCGCCCGTACTCCAGAACCACGGGCCCAAGTTGACCATGGCCCAGAGATTATTCCAGTGCAGCCAGTTATCCCAGTTCGACCTGATATTAGGACAACAGTTTCAGAAGGAGAGCAACTCAGGCTCGAGAGGTACAAGAAGTACCACCCTCCTACTTTCAGCGGTTTAGCTTCAGAGGATGCTCAGGGATTTCTAGAGGAATGTCACAGTATCCTTCGTACTATGGGTATTGTGGATTCCAATAGGGTTTCTTTCACGACATTCAAATTTAGAGGAGCAGCCTACCAATGGTGGCGGGCATATGAGTTGGATAGTCCCTCTGAGGCATCTTCACTCACTTGGACTCAATTTTCAGATATGTTCTTAAGGGAGTATGTTCCTCAGAGTCTTAGAGATGCATGGCGTACAGAGTTTGAGCAGTTGTGCCAGGGTTCTATGATTGTGTCAGAATATGCGATCTGATTCAGTGATTTGGCTAGGCATGCACCAACCTTAGTTGCTACTGTTCGAGAGCGAGTTCGCAGATTTATTGAGGGTCTTCACCCTAGTATCAGATACATTATGGCCCGAGAGCTGGAGATGGACATCACATACCAACAGGTGGTGTCAATTGCTAGGAGATTGGAAGGTATGCGGACTTGGAAGAGGGAAGAGAGGGAAGCTAAGAGACCTTGGGATTCTGGCACATATAATAATTCTCGTTCCCTAGTTGCAGCTCGTCATGGTAGAGGTTATGTGAGTCGTCCTATTCATTCAGCACTTCCAGCTTCCAGTGGTATTCCGGCTACTCCCAGACCTCAGGTTCCATATTATGCACCGACAGTGTCTTCTGTACCTCTTGTACGGGGTTCTTTCAGCGGGCAGTCTAGTCGATCAGGCTCGAGCCAGTCCCAGCAGCCACGTCCTCCGAGGGCTTATTTTGAGTGTGGTGACACTCGTCATATCATGAGGGATTTCCCCAGACTTATGAGGGGTGCACCTTCACGGATTTCTCAGGCCCCACCTATTCCACAAGGTCCTTAGGCTTCTCAGGCCATGATTACTGCACCAGTTTCCACTCCATATGCATAGCCAACCAGAGGTAGAGGTCGTACAGGTAGAGGTCGCCCTAGAAGGGGAGGCCAAGCCAGATATTATGCCCTTCCTGCTATGACAGATGTCGTTGCATCCGATTCTGTTATCACAAGTATTATTCCAGTCTGTCATAGAGATGCATCCATCTTATTTGATCCAGGCTCCACTTATTCTTATGTGTCATCTTATTTTGCCCTGTGTTTGGGTCTATCACTTAATTTCTTGAGTTCTTCTATTTATGTATCTACACCCGTGGGTGAATCTATTATTGTGGACCGTGTGTATCGGTCGTGTTTAATTGTTATCAGTGGTTTTGAGACCAGGGCTGATTTATTATTGCTCAGTATGGTGGATTTCGATATTATTTTGGGCATGGACTAGTTGTCGCCCTATCTTGTTATTCTTGATTGTTACGCCAAGACGGTGATATTGGCTATGCCAGGTCTACCGCGGCTAGAATGGAGAGGTACCTCGGATCATGTTCCTAGCAGGGTTGTTTAATTTCTTAAAGCTCAATGAATCGTTGAGAAGGGGTGTGATGTGTATCTGGCCTCTGTGAGAGATGTTAGTGTTGACACTCCTACCGTGGAGTCAGTTCCTGTTTTTCCTGATATATTTCCAGCGGATCTTCCGGGTATGCCACCCGGTATGCCACCCGACAGGGATATTGATTTTGGCATTGATTTGCTACCGGGCACTCAGCCTATTTCTATTCCACCATACCGTATTACCAGAGTTGAAAGAATTAAAAGAATAGTTACAGGAATTGCTAGATAAGGGCTTTATTCGGCCCAGTATATCGCCTTGGGGTGCTCCTGTCTTATTTGTAAAGAAGAAAGATGGTTGTATGCGGATGTGTATTGATTACCGCCAGCTGAACAAGGTTACAGTGAAGAACAGGTATCCATTGCCATATATTGATGACCTATTTGATCAGCTTCAGGGTGCCAGAGTGTTTTCAAAGATCAACTTGCGTTCAGGCTATCATCAGTTGAAGATTCGGGAGCTAGATATCCCGAAGACTGCTTTCAGGACTCGGTACGATCATTACGAGTTCCTTGTGATGTCTTTTGGGCTGAGCAATGCCCCAGCAGCATTTATGCACTTAATGAATAGTGTATTTCAGTCCTATCTTGATTCTTTCGTCATTGTGTTTATTGACGGCATTCTGGTGTATTCTCAGAGTCGGGAAGATCATGAACAACACCTGAGGACTGTGCTTCAGATTTTGAGAGAAAAGAAGTTATATGCAAAATTTTCAAAGTGTGAATTCTGGCTTGATTTAGTGGGATTATTGGGTCATGTAGTTTCGTGCGAGGGGATCAAGGTAGATCTGAAGAAGATTGAAGCAGTGCAGAGTTGGTCCAGACCGTCCTCAATTATGGAAATCCGGAGTTTCCTTGGTTTGGCATGGTATTATCGCCGATTTGTAAAGGGTTTCTCTTCTATTACTGCATCTATGACCAAATTAACCCAGAAGGGTGCTCCGTTCAGGTGGACCGAAGAATGTGAAGAGAGCTTCCAAAAGCTCAAGATAGCTTTGACTACAGCCCCAATATTGGTATTACCTACAGGTTCAGGGTCTTATACTGTTTATTGTGACGCGTCGCGTATTGGTCTCGGCGTAGTGTTGATGGAAGACGGTAGGGTGATTGTCTATGCGTCCAGATAGTTAAAGGTGCATGAGAAGAATTATCATGTACATGACCTTGAATTAGCAGTTATTCATGCCTTGAAGATTTGGTGGCATTACTTATACAGTATCCATTGCAAGGTCTACACCGATCACCGGAGTCTACAACATCTGTTTAAACAGAAGGATCTTAATTTGTGGCAGCGGAGATGGCTAGAGTTGCTTAAGGATTATGATATCACCATTCTCTATCATCTCGGGAAGACCAATGTAGTGGCCGATGCCTTGAATCGTAAGGCGGAGAGTTTGGGCAGCTTAGCATATTTACTGGTAGCAGAGAGGCCTTTAGCCTTGGATGTTCAGGCCTTGGCCAACCAGTTAGTTAGACTGGATATTTCCGAGCCGAGCCGAGTTTTGGCTTGTGTGGTTTCTCAGTCTTCTATTTATGATCGTATCAGGGAGCGTCAGTATGATGACCCCCATATGCTTGTCCTTAAGGATACAGTTTCACACGGTGATGCCAAAGAAGTCACTATTGGAGATGACGATGTATTACAGATGCAGGGCAGGCTATGTGTGCCTAATGTAGATGGTTTGTGTTCTCTAGGAGGCTCACAGTTCGCGGTACTCCATTCATTCGGGTGCTGCAAAGATGTATCAGGACTTGAGACAATACTATTAGTTGAGGCGGATGAAGAAAGACATAGTGGGGTATGTAGCTCGGTGTCTAAATTGTCAACAGGTAAAATATGAGCATCAGCGACCGGGTGGATTGCTTCAAAAGTTAGAGATTCCAGAATGGAAATGGGAGCGGATCACTATGGATTTCGTTGTTGGACTCCCATGGACTCAGAGGAAGTTCGATACAGTTTGGGTGATTATGGATAGATTGACCAAGTCAGCTCATTTCATTCCTGTGATTACTACTTACTCTTCAGAGCACCTGGCTCATGTATATATTCGCGAGATTGTCAGACTTTATGGTTTACTGGTATCTATCATCTCTGACCGAGGTACACAGTTTACCTCACAGTTTTGGAGGGATGTACAGCGAGAGCTGGGTACTCGTGTGGAGTTGAGTATAGCATTTCACCCTCAAACAGACGGGCAGTCAGAACGCACTATTCAGATACTAGAGGATATGCTTCATGCATGTGTGATAGATTTTGGGGGTGCTTGGGATCAGTTACGGAGTTTGCTTACAACAACAATTACCAGTCAAGCATTCAGATGGCTCCGTATGAGGCCTTGTATTGTAGGTAGTGCCGGTCCCTAGTGGGTTGGTTCGAACCGGGCGAGACTAGGTTATTGGGTACAGACTTGGTTCAGGACGCCTTGGAAAAGGTTAAGTTGATTCAGGATCTACTTCGTACAGCCCAATCTAGACAGAAGAGTTATGCAGATCGAAAGGTTTGTGATGTTGCATTCATGGTTGGTGAGCGGCTATTGCTCCGGGTTTAGCCTATGTAGGGTGTGATGAGGTTTGGGAAGAAGGGCAAGTTGAGCCCTAGGTATATTGGGCCTTTTGAGATTCTTGAGAGAGTTGGAGAGGTGGCTTACAGACTTGCACTACCACCTAGTCTTTCTGCGGTTCATCCGGTATTCCATATTTCTATGCTTTGGAAATATCACGGCGATTCATCTCATGTGTTAGACTTCAGTTCGGTTCAGTTGGACAAGGATCTATCTTATGTTGAGGAACTAGTGGCTATTTTAGATAGGCACGTTCGAAACCTGAGGTCAAAGAACATTGCTTCCGTGAAGGTTCAGTGGAGGGTTCATCCGGTCGAGAAGGCGACTTGGGAGACTGAGCATGATATGCGCAGCCCTTATCCACACTTATTCACCAGCTCAGGTACATTTTCTAACTCCGTTCGAGGACGAACGTTTGTTTTAGAGGTGAAAAATATGATGACCCAAAATGTCATCTTTAAATTTAATAATTAATTTTGTGTTCTAAGATCTCAAAAAGCACTATTTATCATTTCTCGACTTGTGTGCGTGGTCCGTAAAATTTTTCGGAAAGTGTTTATGTGAAAAATGGATTAAAATATGAATTAGAGCTTTAAAACTCAACTGAGTTGACTTTGGTCAACATTTTGAGCAAATGGACTCAGATCAGTGTTTTGACAGTTCTGGTAGGTCCGTATCATGAATTGGGACTAGGGCGTATGCCCGGAATCAAATTCCGAGGTCCCTAGACCGAGATATGGAATTTTGATGAAAAGTTAAAAGTTTAAGTTCAAATAGTGACCGGATGTAGAATTATGTGCAAACGACCCCGGAATAGAATTTTGATGATTCCAACAGCTCTGTATGGTTATTTTGAACTTAGGAGCATGATCGGAATTTTATTTGGAAGTCCGTAGTAAAATTAGGATTGAAATGGCTAAAATAGAAATTTAAATTTTGGAAGTTTGACCGGGGAGTTGACATTTTGATATCGGGGTCGGAATCTAGTTCTGAAATTTTTTACAGCTCCGTTATGTCATTTATGACTATATACGAGTCGACCAAAATCGGAAAATCGAGGAAAAAATATATTACTTGGTTAAATTGGAGCAAGTCGAGGTAAGTGACTTTTCTAACCTTGTGTGGGGGAAATTTCCCCTAGGATTGGTATTAATTGTAATGTGATGAAAGTCGTGTACACGAGGTGACGAGTGTTTACACGGACTAAATGTGAAGGATTATGTTTTTAAATTGTGAAGATCACTGTTGCATATTGATTAAATTATTAAATCTTGTTATATTCTCCATCATTGATTTGATTAGTATACTTTAAATTTGCTTGATCTTTTCCTGCTAATTGTTTTACCTGTTTAGTTGAAACTTGATTTCTTTTATTCTGTGCATTATTTGAAATTGATTTTCTTTAATTTAAATATTATTAATATGAAGTATTTGACATTTTAAATTTGGTATTGAAGCAACGTATTAAAGATTTTGAAATATTATTTTGCCTAATTATTTATTCCTGAGTATCTGTGTAAGATTTTCGTACTCATTGTGATGGAGCCGTGAGCTCTTTATTGTGAAAAAAAAATATTATTGATGATTTAGTTTGGCATGAGCCGTGAGCTCTTTATTGTGGAAAAGATTGTTGTTGAATTATGATGGCAAGTTAAATTATTTGAGCACCTAAGGTGCAAATTGTGATATATTGTGATATTGATACGCATGCGGTGGTATAAGGTCTGGGTAATGAAATGCATGCGGTGAGATAAGGATGGCTTGATACGCGTGGCTAGTAGGGGGAACTACTAGAAGTCATGCGGTGTGATAAGGGTGGCTAAAACGCGAGATGCTATTTCGGGAAAATGATTTCTTTAAAATTAAATGTGAAGGCTCCCGCGGTGATATAAGAAAATGAGATATTGTGAATTTATTTATGATTTGCGACTACGAGGCGGTACCTCGGGAGTGCCCTTGTTGATATTGATTTATGGCTGCAGTTGCCTTTGATTATTTATTGTGATTTTCTTGAAGTTGAAAGGAAAGTTTGTTTTGTTTCCACGAGATATTAATTGCAATTATTTGGTGTCATTAAATATGACATACTATTTGATTCATTTCCATAGTCATTTTAGTTTATTATATTGTTAAACATTTTACCATGAAGTTATTATTTTTCAGTAGGGCCTGACCTGACCTCGTCACTACTCTATCGAGGTTAGGCTCGGCACTTACTGGGTACCGTTGTGGTGTACTCATACTACGCTTCTGCACATCTTTTTGTACAGATCCATGTACATCTTATCAGCCTAGACGTCAGTGAGTTACCTGCGCACAGAGATTTCGAGGTATTTATGCCAGCGTCCGCAAACTCCGGAGTCCCCTTCTATCATTTTTATGTTGCTTCCTTATTTTCTTTAGACTTTGTTATATAGAGACATTAAGGATAAATTCTTAAAAGTCTGTGACTTATTTCTATCGGGTTTTGGGAGTTGAAATTGTTTGAATTGCAGTTTGTTTATTTTAGATATTTATTATTATTCCGCATTAATAGGCTTACCTAGTCTTAGAGACTAGGTGCCATCACGACATCCTACAGAGGGAATCACGACCCCAAATTTCCTCCGTAAGATGTCGTGATGGCACCTAGTCTCTAAGACTAGGTAAGCATATCAATGCGGAATAATAATAAATATTTGAAATAAATAAACTACGATTCAAACAATTTCAACTCCCAAAACCCGGTAGAAATAAGTCACAAGCTTCTAAGAATTTATTCTCTATGTCTCTATACATCAGAG
Source organism: Nicotiana tabacum (assembly GCF_000715075.1). Lineage (NCBI taxonomy): Eukaryota > Viridiplantae > Streptophyta > Magnoliopsida > Solanales > Solanaceae > Nicotiana > Nicotiana tabacum. Next base: position 137,908,722 of record NC_134102.1, read on the forward strand.
TCTAAAGAAAATAAGGAAGACAACATAATAAGATAGAAGGGGACTCCGGAGTCTGCGGACGCTGGCAGATATACCTCGAAGTCTCCTCGTACAGCTAGTTTACTGATGCGTTGTCTGATAAGATGTACCTGGGTCTGCATAAAAAGATGTGCAGAAGCGTAGTATGAGTACACCACAATGGTACCCAGTAAGTGTCAAACCTAACCTCGGTAGAGTAGTGACGAGGTCAGGTCAGGCCCTACTAGAGAATAAATAATGGCATGGTAAAATGTTTAAACAATATTATAAGATAAAATGACAATGAAAATAAATCAAGTAGTATGTCACATTTAATTACATCAAATAATGGCAAATAAATACCTCGTGAAAACAAAACAGAATTCTTTTCAATTTAAGAAAATCACAACAATAATCAAAGGCAACTGTAGCCATAAATCAATATCAACAAGGGCACTCCCGAGGTACTGCCTCGTAGTCCCAAATCATAAATAAATTCACAATATCTCATTTCTTTATCTCACCACGGGAGCCTTCACAATTTATTTTAAAGAAAAAAAATTCCCGAAATAGCATCCCGCGTTTTAGCCATCCTTATCATACCGCATGACTTCTAGTAGTTTCCCCTACTAGCCACACATATCAAGCCATTCTTATCTCACCGCATGCGTTTCAATACCCAAATCTTATACCACCACATGCGTATCAATATCACAATATATCATAATTTGCACCTCAGGTGCTCAAATAATTTAACCTGCCAAAATAATTCAACAACAATATTTTTTCACAATAAAGAGCTCACGGCTCATGTCAAAGTAATTCAACAATAATATTTTTCCACAATAAAGAGCTCACGGCTCATGTCAAAATAATTCAACAATAATATTTTTTCACAATAAAGAGCTCACTGCTCCATCACAATGAGTACGAAAATCTTACAAAAATATTGAGGAGTAAATAATTCAGGAAAATAACATTTCAAAATCTTTAATACGTTGCTTCAATATCAAGTTTTAAAATGTCAAATACTTCATATTAATAATATTTAATTTTAAAAAATCAACCTTCAAATAATGCACAGAATAAAAGAAACCAAGTTCCAACTAAATAGATAAAATAATTAGCAGGAAAAGGTCAAGCAAATTTAAAATATAAACATTAAATCAATAATGAAGAATATAACAAAACGAAAATTTAAGATTCGGAGGTCGAGTTGTTATCGGAATTTGGTAAAATTGGTATGGATGGACTCGTAATTGAATAGGTTGTCGAATTGTGTAAGTTTCGCCGGATTCCGAGATGTGGGCCCCATGGGCGATTTTTGAGCTAATTTCGTATTATATTGAAAAATGTAGTATTTTCTTATGAAATTGATTCCTATATTTTTTGTTGACTGTATCGAATTAATTATGACTAGATACGAGTCGATCGGAATTAGAAAATCGAGAAAAAAGCATACTACTTAGTTAAATTGGAGTAAATCAAGGTAAGTGACTTGTCTAACCTTGTGTAGGAGAAATTTCCCCTAGGATTGGTATTAATTGTAATGTGATGAAAGTCGTGTATACGAGGTGACGAGTGTGTCATGACCCATAAGTCCATAATCACCATACGGAGCTACTGACATCATCAAAATTCCATTCCGGAATCGTTTGCTTAAAAGTCAACTCTCCGGTCAACTCTTTCCATTTAAGCTTCTAAATAAGGATTGTTCTTTTAATTTAATTCTGAATCTTCATTAATTCAAACTTGACCACACCCGCGGGTCATAATGCATATTGCGAAGCTGCTCGAGACCTTAAGTCAATGAACGGGGCGTTAATTCTTAAAACGACATGTCAGGTCGTTACATTCTCTACCTCTTAAACACACGTTCGTCCTCGAACGTGCCAAGAATCTTTCTGAAGACTTTAAATTACTGAGTGTATCCTTACACACATACTCGTGAGTGATTCTACATCCCATAATCTAACATGGGTCCGACAGCACCATCTCGGTTGAGATTATTTCTTTTATCCATACTTATAAACTTTAAAACAATTTTCTTACACTCCAAACATTTTTTAAAGGCCTGATTTTCACATCAACGCACAGTATTAGTCTCAACCGGCTATAGCAACTCGTGCCTTCGCACGCATCAGCTTTTTTGATAGTGTTGAAGTACTTCAAAAATTTTCTGGGGTATTTCATTCTTCCCCGCTTAGGATCATTCGCCCTCAAACACATAACATAATTTGTCTCTTCCTTTGCACGTATCAATCCCCCAATTTTTTACTAACTCCCAAATTTTTCAGAAATTTCGGCAGAGTCTCCTCTGTAATTGGGCCTAAACACCTGCCAGAGTAATACCAAACAACTCCTAACAACACATCCATAACCCAACAAGGCACCACAATATATATATCAATAACACTAATCTCATCATTACAAGCACTGCATTATCACAATGATATCAGGACATGAAGCACATCATATGTATGCTCATCACCACCTCTCTGGTTTTAAAAGCCGTTCATAATTAATTCCCGCATCATCAGTTAATCTCATATTAAACACCACCTCATTTCGAATTTTCACAACAGTAACAACAGAATGTGAGGCTTGAAGACATCATGATTACTTATTCAGATTAATGAGCCACATTTAACGCCACTTGGGTACTCATCTCATAGGCTAAAACTCAATGTTTACAGCACGAAAATGGCTGAATATGCACAGAAAATATACAAGAATTATCAAATAAGCCTAACAGGCATGACTCCCTATTAATATTATTGTACAAATTAAATTTCACAAAGGGAGAATTTTAAACTCATAAATATTTCACCACAAGGACCTCGTCCTTATATAATTTCCACCGCGGCTTGTAGCCCGATTTAAATATTTTACATTATATAAAAATACGAGGATCTCGTCCTCAACTCCGAATCACAAGTATTTTGCACATTGTGCCAACTGAAATTTTAATTTCCTTTATTTTCTTTTCAATATATTTCATAAATGATTTTCACAACACATAATGAACCCTCGTACTGGTAGGACATATAATTCATAAAATTGGAATCAATTATTCCGAAACACATCAAACCCATTGTAATGAATAATAAAAATTACTTTTGGACTTATATCCCTCAATGGTGCCCAAAACTAAAATGATAGACACGGGCTAACATCATTAAACCTCCCAACAGGGATAAACATATAAGTGGTTCACAAAATTACGATGCTCACCCATAAGCAGAGCATAATAAAAGGACTCGCCTCAATATTCAGAACCGAATCAAATTAAAGAAAAATATCCTTTTATAACAAATCAGGATCATACCTGTAACGACACCATCTGGTGTATCGGCCTCAGCCAAATCATAGCGATTATATCAACGGGTCGGGCCTCCACCTCTTAGGCGCCCTCTACCCGTCTGTCCCCCACATCTAACTGGCTGTGCACGTGGGGTAGTAGCTGCACTGGGGCCCATAGTCTGAGTGTTCTGATAAAATCTGCCCCTCCCAAGTCTGGGACAATCTCTCATAATGTGCCTAGTGTCACCATACTCATAACAGCCCCTCTGAGGTCGCAGCTGCTCGTACTGAGTCTGTGTCGGATAACTAGAATAATCATTGTAAAAATCTCGTGTCGGTGGTTCACTATAAGAACTTACTGGGGCAACCCGAATAATCTAATATGCGGACTGAGCCGGCCGACTGCTCGAACCTCCGCCATAATGGGTCATAGCTGAAGAGTAAAATCCACTGAACCTTCCAGAACTTCGAAACCTTTTGGCCTCCTTAGACTCTTTTTCCTCACCTAAAACACCCTCAATCCTCCTCGCAATCTCCACTACTTGTTGAAATGGAGTATCAGTTTGCAACTCTCGAGCCATGCATATTTTAAGATCATAATCGAGCCCCTCAATGAATCTGCGGACCCGCTCTCTAATGGTAGGAACCAAAGTAGGTGCACGACGAGCTAACTCACTGAACCTGATAGCATAGTCTGACACTGTCATGGTGCCCTGATGCAACCATTCAAACTCTGTGCGCCACGCATCTCGGAGGGTCTGGGGAACAAATTCCTTCAAAAACATCTCTGAAAATTGAGCCCAAGTAGGTGGTATTGCATCGGCTGGTCTACCTTCTTCATAGATTTGCCACCACTGATACGCTGCGCCTGAAAGTTAAAATGTAGTAAAGAAAACTCCGCTCACTTCCACAATACCCATAGTGCGGAGAATACATTGATAATTTTCTAGAAATCCTTGGGCATCCTCTATAGCTGTGCCACTGAAAGTAGGTGGACTGTACCTCTTAAACCTCTCAAGTCTCTTTTGTTCTTCTTCTGATGCCTCTGGCCCGACCTCAGGTCGAACCAGAATAACAGGTTGTATCGGTACTATACCCGAAACCTGACCAACGTGAACCTGCTGCTCTGGAGTTGTGGTAGGAGTCGAAGCTACTCCCCCAATCTGCGGAATATTTGGTGCAACAGATATCAATCCCGCCTGGGTTAATGTACCAAACATACTCAGGAACTGTGCCAAAGTCTCTTGAAGTTCGGGGGTAACAACAGGTGTTTCTGGTACGTGTCCCCCAACTGGAGCTACTGGTGGCTCCTGCACTATTTTTCTGACAGGTGCTCTAGTCGCGACACGTGCCCTTCCTCGACCTCTACCTCGGCCCCGGCCTCTTGCAGCCCTAGTAGTATGTGCGGATGCCTGCTCAGCTAACTCGGTAGTACGTGTCCTCGTCATCTTTGAGAGAATAGAGATACAAAGGCTCAAATTCTACAATCAACAAATCCGCACGACAGGAATGAAAGAAGTGAAAATTTCCTAACAGTTCTGTAGCCTCTCGAAGATAAGTACAGACATTTCCGTACCGATCCGCAAGACTCTATTAGACTCGTTCATGACCCATAGAACCTATGAACTTAGAGCTCTGATACCAACTTGTCACGACTTATAAGTCCATAATCACCATACGGAGCTATTGCCATCATCAAAATTCCATTCCGGAGTCGTTTGCTCAAAAGTCAACTCTCCGGTCAACTCTTTCCATTTAAGCTTCTAAATAAGGATTGTTCTTTTAATTTAATTCTGAATCTTCAGTAATTCAAACCCGACCACACCCGCGGGTCATAATACATATTGCGATGCTGCTCAAGACCTTAAGTCACTGAACGAGGCATTAATTCTTAAAACGACAAGTCGTGTCGTTATAATTTTAGTAATTTTTTATACATAAATTTATGCTTCGCGTCTAAAATTATTGGTCAAATCGAACTCGTGGATACAGTGGTACATTCGCCAATGGTGTTAACTACTATGATTAATGATAATACTGTATATGCACATGTCATATTGCATTCATATTGAATTGAGGTTGGACTATCATTTTAGAAAAATATTTAAATATTCTTAGTTCGCTATACAAGGAAACAAGTATAGTCGAAAAATTACCATTTCCCTCTTAAATTTATCGGAAAATACAATAAAAAATCGTCAATATTATAGAAAGCTATCTGCTACTATATTGAATTCAAGTTAGTCTATTTATTTTTCTCACTTCAAGAAATTACAAAAATTAAACGGTGAACATGAAGTTCCAATTTGAGGGATGTTTCCCTACACTTATGTGTAAGACGATTGATTTTGTGGCTCTTTATATACTTATTTTTAATTTTATGACCTTGTATCTTTCTTTATATATATGAGAAATTTATTTTTATACGTAAAAAATATGTCTTTTACACGTAAAAAATCTAAAAAGATTTTAAAATTATAAATGGACATGATGTAAAAATTATTTCTAGAAAATATTGGTTTACCCAAGGGGTAGAATTTTAGGATCGAAATAATCAGGTATCATGCGTAAGCTAGTAAAACAAATCTTGAACGACAATAAATCAGACAATAGAAGAGAAATATACCAAAAGAGATAAATATTTAACGTGGTTCGGTCAATTGACGTATGTCTACGGTGGAGATGAGCAGTCCACTATATAAAAGAGAGTACAAATATCGAGAAAATAACCTCACGAAGAGGTAAATAAAAGTAGCAGGTAACACTTGTCCGGAAAAGTTCAACCCCTAAACAATAGTCTCAAACCCCTTATGGCTATATTGCCGAAGCTACCGAATGAAAAGGAAGTATCCTCAATTTATAAAGTCTAAGTGGGCGTTTGGACATAAAAATTATAAAATTCCAAAAGAAAGTGAAAAAAAATTTCAAGTGAAAATGATATTTGAAAATTAGAGTTGCGTTTGGATATGAATATAATTTTGGGTTGTTTTTGAAGTTTGTGAGTGATCTGATCAAAAAATTTGAAAAATAAATTTTTTGGAGTTTTTCCAATTTTTGAAAAATTCCAAAATTCATCTTCAAGTGAAAACTGGATCTTTTATGACCAAACACTGGTTTCGAAAAAAAGTAATTTTTTTTTTATGTTAAAACGGGCTCTAAAACTTTTTTCTCTAAGTAAAGTATTAGCCAAATATAAAAAATTTATAATTTTTTTTCTCAAAAAGGAAAACTCAATTATAATAAATATATTGTTTTTTCACGGAGAGATACGAAAATCAAAATTTATTTGACAAAGCAGTCTCTGTGGGTACAACATAGAGTCACCCTCTTGGCTCTTGTAATAATTTTACTGAATAGTGAATCCCCTCATTAAAGTCTACTACTATACTAGTAGTAGTAGTACTATTTTTTGGCCATGGATACAACCATTAAAACCACAAGAAAAGTTGCAGAGAATCTCCAGTCAAGTCTCAAGAAAGACTCAATACTGCTGTACAATACAATACAAGTAGCAGTAGCTGTAACAGTTACTACAGTGAGTTAACTCAAAGATAATGGGTAGTTGAGAGAGAAAAAAAGAAACAATATTTTAGTGTGTGTGTGTATAGAGAGAGAGAGAGATGAAAAGGGGAGAAAAAAGTGGGGTTGAGACAGCAGAAAAGCAAGAAAATTTAGGGGAAAAGTTGAAGAAAATAGGGAAAAGAGGGGGACATAACACACCAGTAATACCCTTTTTGAGGCTCCAAAATTATCATCATAATCATAATAATAGTAGTACTACTACTGTTGTTGTTCAAGAAAGTGAAATTGGAGAAACCCCTTTTCATAATTCTTCAGTTTCTGCTAGAAAACTTGCAGCAATTCTTTGGGAGCTTCATCACTACAACATTCCTTTTTCTAAAATGCATAGTAGTAATAATAATGTTGTTCCTCATTCAAGAATCAGACGTCTACAGCCTTATCACCACCACAGAAATCACCTTTATGAGGATAGTAGTAGGGTTCTTGAACACCCTGATCCTTCACCAAGTTCACCTGACCTGGTAATTTTAGCTACTTTTGTTTACCTTTTGTTTTAGTAGTGTCAGAAGTTGGTAATTTAGTTCATATTGTATCATTTAGTGGATGGTTTGTTATTATATTTTCTTGATTGTTTGTGGTAAAGTTGGAATCTTTGAGTTGATTTTATAGTTCTGAGGGTGTTTGGCTAACTTATTATGTTGTTGGAGTTTCTACCTCATCAGAATTCTCTCTTTTTTTCCAATAGCTCTGTGAATGGCAATTACCCTTTTGGTTAACAGTGGCAGAACTTGGTAATTTAGCTAATTTTCTTGATTGTTTGTGGTAAAGTTGGAATCTTTGAGTTGATTTTTTTGTTCTGAGGGTGTTTGCTAACTTATTATATTGTTGGAGTTTCTAGCTCATCAGAATTCTCTCTTGTTTTTTCAATAGCTCTGTGAATGGCAATAACCCTTTTGTTTAATAGTGGTAGAACTTGGTAATTTAGCTAATTTTCTTGATTGTTTGTGGTAAAGTTGGAATCTTCAAGGTTTTGGCTAACTGATGTTGTTGGAGTTGCTAGTTTTTACTGCCCCTTTCTGATTCTCTATCTCTGATGTTCTTTTGTTCTTATTCATCTCAATTTGATCCAAAAGATTTCGACTTTTACAAATCTGAATCAGGTTCTTTATTTGCTTCAAGTAATTCTTGGATTTGTTAGATGATTTGAGTATCTTAGCGTCCAAGAGAACTGCTTGGTTGGCCCTAAAGATTGTAACTTTTTATTTATTCCTTAGTGTATTTCAGGGCGATAAACTTTTAAGGACCAACAAGTGGTTATGCCTCTAACAGGGTATCCTTCAAGGACTAGAAAACTTGTTAAGTTATTGTTTTGTCTAAGTTCCTTTTCATGCCTTTTAATGCTGAGCTGTTTCGAACGCAGGCTGAGATATAATCTATGTTGTGTTCGAATGAAAGGGTTCGAAATGAGCAGATGGATATGGTTGATTGATATGACCGACCATAGATTAGTTTTGCATTAACGCACAGTTCTTGTTGTTGTATTCTTTGCTGTTTGAGTTCTTATCTCTTTTCTAAGTTAGAGTACAATTTGAGCTAGCAAAGTTTTGAAATTGCTAAGCATTCACTGTGACATTTGTGTTTTTTTAATGCCAGCCAGGAAGTGCAGGCAGTTTGAGGAGGCATGTTACTGCATCATTGATGCAACATCATCGATCAATTGAAAGGACCAACCATGCAATTCAACCTGTATCTCCTGCAAGCTATGGAAGTTCAATGGAGGTAAAGAGAGTTCGTAATTTGCATCGATGACATCTTTATGGGCAATACTTAACTATACTAGGGAGAAGGTCAATTATGCAGTATTTCATTAAGGAATTTAGAGCTGATGGAAACTGAAGGGGAGCCTTGGTGCTACGGTAAAGTTGTCTCTGTGTGACCTACAGGTCACGGGTTCCAGCCGTGGAATTAGTCATTGATAGCTTGCATCAGGGTAGGTTGCCTACATAACACCCCTTGGGGTAATGCGAGATGCTTCGTGCACCGGGCTGCCCTTTTTTTAGAGCTGATGGAAACTATTTCTCAAAGTAACTTAGGTAAAGAGATCTTATACTCTTTGCATCGCAAATCCTCGAAGCCTAATGTCCATTAACTTTAGTTGACTCTTTGCAGCCATAGAATAAATGTCCTTATATCCTAGTTGTTGATTATTCCAATTTTCATAGCTTCTTTCACTACGAACATCTTGAGAGGATCAATTTTTTTTTCTAGAGGACATTTTATCTCATGGTTCCGAAAAGTGTTTAGTAACTTAAATTGGCCATTATTATTCATTGTGGTTGAGGGAGTCCTCTCCACACCAGTGAGTCAAAAGTTCAAGGCTGATAGCCTGAAAGTGATTCATAACTTGAAAAACTTGCTCCACTAGTTATTTCTCTCGGTAACTATGGAGCAGTCATCAGCTATCCTTTGACCAACATTTGGAGTTTTCTCTTTAGTTTATCTTCAATGTCTGTTTCCTTCCTAGTTATTGCTGGATTAATCTGATTGATAACTGCAAAATAAACAATCAGGAATGCAATTGAAGCAGGCAGTTCCATTCCATTTTCTTCAATCGCTTTTGAGCAGGCTATTGTTCCAGTGGATATCGGACAATTTAGGGCATGATTAAAATCTTTTAAATTTGAATTCTAAGAAGTTTGTTCCACTGGTGGAAGACCTGCAGGAACCGTTTCTTTTAATATTTATTTCATTTTCTCAAAACTTGACTCACAAGGCCAATGGTTCAAATCTCATAAGCAACATTTTCTTGTTGCCACCTTTACGGTGCTATAGTTTGTCTGTAGGTCATGTGTCCCAAGTTTCTCTATCTTGAATGGATCTAATGTGACTTGTGATGTGCTTCTAGGTAAACCAAAAAGAATACTTATGCCAAGTACAACGACGAAAATGACCTTAAAGAATACTTATGCCAAGTAAACCAAAAAGAATACTTATGCCAAGTACAACGACGAAAATGACCTTAAAATTTTCTTCTACACCTTTAGATTGGTAGATGATACAGGGCAAGTACAACGAACGAGAATATCACTCAATAACTTGTTGTTTTAAGGATAATACTTGTGAATTCTTCATTATCAGAAAAGAATATCATGTAAATTCTTTCCTAATAATGCATCTAAAGCTTCACATGTATATTCTTTCAGATTGCACCTTACAACGCTGCAGCAACACCAACTAGTTCTATAGATTTGAAAGGGAGAATTGGAGAGGCAAGTTACAGCCTAAAAACATCTACGGAACTACTAAAAGTACTGAATCGAATCTGGAGCCTGGAAGAGCAGCACACATCTAACATGTCACTCGTGAAAGCATTAAAGAAAGAACTAGATCATGCTCGTGTCCGGATCAAGGACTTGGTGCGACATCAGCAAGTGGATAGACATGAAATAGATGAATTGATGAAGCAGATAACAGAGGAAAAAGTGGCAAGGAAAAGTAAGGAGCAAGATCGGATTAATTCTGCTATTCAATCTGTCAGAGATGAACTGGAAGACGAAAGGAAGCTAAGAAAACGCTCCGAGACCCTGCATCGGAGACTAGCTAGGGAGCTGTATGAGGTGAAAACATCTCTTGCAAATGCTTTGAAAGAGAGGGACAAAGAGAAGAAGTCACGACAACTTCTGGAAGACCTCTGTGATGAGTTTGCTTGGGGAATAAGACATTATGAAGAAGAGCTTCATTCTGTAAGACAGAAATCCGACAAGGATTGGACTGAAAGGACTAACGGAGATCAACTAATTCTGCACATTTCTGAAGCATGGCTTGATGAACGGATGCAGACAAAAATAGAACCTCAATATGGTCAAGGTGATAACAGCTCAATCATAGAAAAATTCAGGTCTGAAATAGAGACCTTTCTTCAAACTAAACAAACTGGTATTAGGAATAATGCTAGCTTAGGAGATCCCACTGACCGAAGAGGTTCTCGGGTTTCCATCCCTCTTAATGTTCCTGGCAGTGCTCCACAAGATGAGGGTGACGACGAGGATTCTGTTAGCAGTGATTCACACTGTTTTGAGTTGCAAAAACCAAGTGCTGCTGAAGAAACAATGAGACCAACTTACATTTTGAGGAAACCTGCATTACACGAAAGGTCAAAAGGTAGCAGCGTGTCTAATTTGCAAGTGAAGTTTGAAGAACAGATGGCTCGAGCTTCATTACCAAGTGAAAGCAGGAACCATCTTGACAATCAGGATCCGGGAGAAACTAGTGAAAAGAACCAAGTTGAAATTAGCACTTCGAAGAAGTTCGAAATCTGTGAAGTAACAGAAGAAAGTAATAGTTCTGGGAAAAAGAATAAAGCTGATGGAACACCTGGAGTCAACTCAAATTATATGATTGATGAATTAATTAGAAGTCACTATTTGTTGTCAGAAGGTGGAAACGTGCCACCTGAAAATGATTATGAGTTAGCTTCTTATGGAACCTCAGTGAGGAGGGCTCGGGCTAGTCCGGTCAGGCAATGGACTGAGAAGCTTCCCTCGCATGAGAACGTATCTGAGTCATCTACTAAATTGCCACCAGATTTAAAGGAGAATACTTTGAAGGCCAAGCTACTGGAAGCAAGAACAAGGGGTCAACGTTCACGATCGCGTTTGAAAGGCACCAAGATTTCCTTCTAGTTCTAATGTTTATATGCTTTGGTAGCTTGAAACAGCATAATGCATGTCAGTATTATGCAAATCTGTATACCAGATAAATAGTCGTTGCATGGCAAGTCAACAACATATATAGATGAGATGAAGCAAAATATTTACTTCTGAATCCTGACGGATCCTTTTGCAACGACGGATGAGATGGGAAGTTCAACTGTAACAGCTCAGCATCATGTTCGAGTGCCTCCACGGAGATCTGGGTGTTCTGTTTAAGGGTGGTTATTAAAGAATCTTGTTACATTAGCTGCACATCATGCACATTTTTCAGAAAAAGGTTACTACTTTCCTTCAGTGTATATTGAATGCTTCTGGTGTAGGCAATCTTTTGACTAGTTGGATGATTTTTGTACCTTTATGTTTCATTCAGCTTTGAGTACATTAATGGTGGCTATATGCTAGTACAATGACACAAGCTCCTTAGTTATAAAAATGTCCTTTTGTATCTCCTCGAGTCAATAAAAGACCTGAGAAACTTGCTTTTAAATGTACATAGGATTCTTGTTCTCTGGGTCCCCTTATATAATTGCTTGTGTTTTCTCATTCAAGTCTATAACAGTTGTCCATAGGTTATACAGTGGTGGACCTGAAAACAAGGCTAGAGACATCATTTCGTCAAATATTTTCACCAAGGTAAAAAGCCGGGAGGTAAAAAATACGAGGTGGTTTATTTCTATCTGCCTAAGTCTTTGATAGATAAAGTTACCTGAAACATGTGCCGGTGGAAGATAACAAGTAGTCGAGATGTGCGCAAGCTGGTTCAGACACCACCATCATCCCCAAAAAATAAAAAAATAAATCCAAAATCACAACTTTGAAGTTCTTAAGCATTTGTGTAAGAACAGGTTCCATTATACAAAGGTTACCTTAATCAAATAACTGAAAGGGCAATGTAAAAGAGGCCAACTCCCCCAAACCACAAGACAAGTTCTTGATTTCTGGATATGAACAATACAAGCTAAACAGCAATGCAGCTGTTAACAACTAGACTATTAAGAAGAGTCATCATTAAGTCATCTTCCTTAAGATTAGTTTGTCTTTGGAATGAAAGGCAGTATTTCCTTCCTAAGTTCAATAGCAAAATCTGACACAAAATCTAAAATGAAAAACTTCATGTTGGGCTTCTATTTTCTTTGATAAAATGGGCTTCTCTATTAGTGTCAGTGCTTAATAAGTCCAATTCTCTCCTTAATTGGAGAAAAAACAAATCAGAAATAGCTAGATTTACAATTGGTAATTGAAAAATAACCACAATTTCAAAAGTAATCAAAATTTAGTCATTTTGTCATGTAAAGATGAAATCTGAATAAAAACACTCTTAAAAATATGGAAATATTCCAGCATAATATGTTGGAGTTCGAATGTTTTAGGTATGAGCTTCCAACATATTGTGCTGGAATTTCATAATATGATGGAGTTCCAACATAATATACTGGAAGTAGGAGCTCCATAATCCAGCATATTATGTTGGAACTTTCCGTGTGCTGGAGTTCCAGCATAATATGCTGGAAGTTTATACGCAGGAACTCCATAATCTAGCATATGATGCTGGAACTTTCCGTGTTTCAGTAAAATAGTGGTTATTTTTCAATGACTTTACAAACACTGATTATTTTTTAATTACCAGTCCGAAAACTTGATAGGCCATGATATTTTCACCCGTAATTGCTTCGCTAGTCTCTGCTGATATATATTTGGGCCTTACTCAAGAAACAAGGAACAATCGAACGATTTGGCTGCGTGTGCTTTCTAAATCGGATTATATTTAGGATTTTAGTCATATATATTGACAATTTTTACTCTATTAGTGTTGGTTAATCGTTTGTAACAAGTCATATACCATATTTTTCTATTAATTAGCTTGGATTGAGAGAGCTTTCTAATAACCTTGGTCAAAGAAATATCTCTCTCTATATATATATAATTGAGGAAATAGTAGAGTTGATGTGTCACCTCCCATAGATGAGGATTGCTATTTATTTATTTTTTTCCTGTTTTTTAGCTTTTGTTATATTTTTGCCATTTATGTTTTCAATTAGAGTTAATACCCTAAAACCCCCCTAAACTATCATGTTTTTGTCAGTTTCATAATTAAACTATCTGGTGTCCCCAAAAAACCTCTAAACTATATTCTCCTTCATATTAAAACACTCTCGTTATACTTATGATAGTGTGCGTTACACACTCCAAATTATCAAAAATATTTGCCATGTGGCAATCCACATGTGGGGTTAATTAACTTTAAAAAATTGATTTAATTAGTTATTTTAAATAATAATCAAGTATTATTAGAGGGATAAATATTCACCCAGTTAGAAACAAAAAACAAAGAGGGGTAGGATAAAAATAATTTCCGTCAATTCCTCTTTTCTCTTCTCTCTTCCGATGATGGATACTACACCTCTCAGTAGCGATTTGCTCCATTAAGTTTCGTTGTAACCTTGATTTACTCCCAATAACCTTCGATTGCTTAGTCTTATTTTATTTTTGTTCAAGATTTTCTTTTTGTTCAAGATTGTGGATTAAAAATTAGGGTTTGCTGAAAAATTTAGGGTTCGTTGGAGTTCTGACTGAGTGAAGATTATTGGTAAAATTTCGAGTTGCTTTGAAGAATATAGCTATGCACATGTACTACTTTAAAAACTAACTTCTTTGTTGTAAAATTATTGTATAAATTTGCTGGAAGTCAATTTTACCAAAAAAAATTAGATCTTTTTTTAGAGTTGTTGAATGAGTGTTTCTTCTTTCAAATAAATTCGGGTAATAAATGAAAGACGAATAAAATGAGAAAGATAAAAAAATAGATCCAGTAATAACAAGAGAGGGAGAATTTCATATGGAACTAGATGGAGAAATGAAGAAGAAAGGAGTTGAAAAAAGAGGAAGAAAGTGAATAAATGAGGAAGAAAGGTTTAATTAGCATTTAGCCATTACATGCTGTCAGGTGTGGACCTTTTGATAGATTTTTCAGTCATCACGTACGTAATAGCAAGTTATTACACACGGTTTGTCAAAAATATAACGAGAGTGTTTCAATACGAAGGAAAATATAGTTTAGGGGGAATTTTGGGACACCAGATAGTTTAAGCAGAAAACTGACAAAAACGTGATAGTTTAGGAGTTTTTAGGGTAATAACTCTTTCAATTAAGATTGCTATTTATTGTGAACAATCGTGTTCTTCCAGAAAGAGCGGAAACGTTGCAACATTTAATTAAAAACGGTCGTGCCTAATAAATGGAAAGTTACTACGGTGATTATGCTGAAAAGTCTTGGGATATTTTCAACAAATATCTGCACCAAACGCCCTCACTAAATTGGAGTGAAGCTGATATTACAAAAAGGCAAGAGAAAATTAAATAAAGTTTGAACTTTGAAACGTATGTACTCTTCAGTCTTCAACCTCATCTTGGTCCTTCCGGAATATTTTAATAGTTAAGAATATTTATTAGACATATCAGGTGGAATGCATACTCAGTTGAAAAGATTAATTGTTTATTTTAATTCTTATTTTCTATTCTTTTAACTTATCTTTTCGTACTATGGAGAACTGCTAATATTTGTATTTAGGGTGTTGCAATCAACTAACGAAGGTTAATAAATACTACTATAGAGATTGCCTTATAATCCTTCTTTTATTGTTGGCGTTATTACTTATTAGTGCATGATAGAAGGGACAAACTTTTATATTGCAGAAGAATACGAGGAGCAAATTGAGAATTCATTCACGAGAATTTTGAGTCCAACAGTCCATTTCAATTCACGAGAATATGGGTTGTTAGTGCAGGATAGGAGATTCTTGCTTGAATTAAGTAGTTCTTTTGAAGCTTTTTAGCATATGTTATTTTCTCAAATTATGGAATACTTGGATAAGGGTAATTTACTAATTTTACTTTAGAGACATCACCAAGCAAGTACAAATACGAATGAGAAGAGGAAAGAAGGTAAGAAATAAGATTGAACATGCTAGTTCATCCCGTTGATGGCTTTTGCAAATTATAGAGTTAAAAGAAAAAAAGATAAGGTAGAAGACGAAAAAAGGTATAGCTTCACCATGTTATCGAAAAAAGGATCAATTATTTCTGGAAGACAATAAAACCCCAATGATGTAAAATTAGAGAAAATATAAAATTATATGATAATATTAAAATCAATTAAAATATAAAATTTTATTTGACGATTAATACATACTTGTAATATTCAAATACCAAAAAACATATACGAACAAATTATGATATTGCGAAGCGCGAACAAATTCACTAGTTGCTTATATAAAAAGGGAGTGAGTCTCTCACGACCCAAAATTTTTACATTCGGGACCGTGATGGCGCCTAACATTTCACTTGCTAGGCAAGCCAACGTTAGAATAATTTTAACCATTTTTTTAAAAAAAAATAATTTAATTAATAATAAAGAAACTAATAACTGGAATAAAATCTGAAACAAAGTGAGTAAACCATAATAATAGCGATATCTAAATACTATCCCAGAACTGGTGTAACAAGTGCACGAGCTACTAGAATAATACAAATAAGGGTCTGAATGAAAATAAAGTTGTCTAACAGAAATACACAGCTAAAATAAAGTAGATGGGGACTTCAGAGCTGCGAACGTCATACAACTATACCTCAAGTCTCTTGTGGATAGCTGAATCCGAGCAAATCTACTGTACGATGCTGGAACCAACTTCGGTATCTGCACCAGAAGTGCAAACTGTAGTATGAGTTCAACCGACCCCATGTACCCAGGATGTGCCCAGCCTAACCTCGACGAAGTAGTGACGAGGCTAAGTGTTACAACCCATATTTTTGTACGTACGAGTACGTCGTAAGTCAATTGATGTAAGCTCAGAAATAAAATTATATTTGAAAAGTTTACAAAGTAAGTTAATCATATTACCTTGGAGGTTACAAATATTGAAGATCATGAACAACAAGTACAAAGATGGTTGGAAGGTTCAGAAGCTAAAGGAGTTGAAAAAAAATAATATTTCGTCAAAAGTCGACAAATTGAGAATGTTATAACATGTACTTTTAGAGTGAGACCAGGGTGTTTAAATTGATAAGAGGGTTATGTTATGAGTTATGTTAATCGTATGATAGTCGTGTGTTATGTTTTGAAGTCAAGCGAGTGGTGGAACAAAAGTCGATGAAAGTCATCACAACTTACGTTCGTAAGTTTTACTGAAAGTTTGGGTCAAATGTAACTGTCATTTTCTCCCAATATACGTAGAGTTATGGAGTGTTCCATCTATCAAATTAAATATCTATAAATCTATTTTTCAACTCATTAAACCGTTTGTCAATACAATATCGGAGTAGAGAGATATGGACGTTTTTCCGAGACTGCGCAGACTGTCACCTACTTGCTTAAACGAGAATCCAAAACTGGGACTGTTCGGGTCGTCCAAAAATGGGCCAGTTCGGGTCGTTCAAAGAGGTCTTTTAAAGGCCTATCCCCTTCATATATTAGGATGATAATATGGTAAAATAACCAGACTTAATCTCTGCAAAACTCCTCCCAAAAATGTCCCCCAAACCCCAATTGATTTTCTCTCCCTTTCAAGTTCTAATTGGAGGTAAAGCCTAGAGTTTGAAGAACCTATATAAGAGCCGAGTTATCCAACAAATAAGGTAATTTTACTTCTCTCTTTTATCCATTTTTTTCTGCTGTAGATGTATAGTAAGTCGTTCTATATTTGTAAGAACTCACGGGACGGTAATCGAAAGCCGTGAGTTCGAGTTATTCACTTATAGCAGACTGTTTTGTGGACTGTTTTATGGTGCTGTTGGGCTGCGTGTTTTACTACTGTTTTGTAGAGTTTTAGAGGAGTAAGGGTGTAGAGAAACACCACATAAATGCAGGATGTCGGGCTGGTCGTTCATCGTAACATTTTTGTGTTGTTGACACTACTACGGTGGTCGTTTTGTGTATGAAGAGATTGGGGTGTGTTGGGCTATTTTGTAGTATTGTGTGGTGTGCATAAGGTTGAAAAATAATGTATATATATTTTTTATTGTTATTTTTGGTGTTGTTAGTGTTATCTTGAATTTGGAGGAAGTAAGGATTATAGGAAAGATGTTGTCCATTTTAATACAAAATAAGCTTGTTGTTCGTTGTGCGTTAGTTATACCTTTTGTAACTTAATGATAGTATTATTATCGTTGTTGTAGATTAAGGTGAGAAGAGACGAGTTCAAGTTGGTGATTGGAAAGATTGTGATAAGGTATGTTAAGGCTAAACCTTTCTTCATTTTGGCATGATCCCGTAACTACATGAGTTTGATAACGAGGCATAAAGAGAAGTTCGTATTCCTGAATTTATTCACATTATCCTAGTCTCAGAAGTTACAGTATTCTCCCTTATCGGGACTTCATATTCAGTTTAGTATTATCTTCTTTCAGCTATATATACAGTATTACAGTATTTTCACCACCATCGAGCTATAATTGGTGGGCAGACCCCTATTGGGCAACCTCTGATCACGCGGTAAGCAGGCCCCTATTGGGCAACCTCTGATAAGATGGTAAGTTATATATCGAGCCTACTATGGCCGAGCGCCTATGAGCGAGCCTAGAATGGCCGAGATACAGAGCCTAGTATGGCCTAGCGCCTATGAGCGAGCCTACTACGATAGGGCAGTTACACATACCGAGCCTTATAGGGCCGGACAGCTATTTTACATACTATATGGAGAGAGTTGAGTCAGTATCAGCAGGTAAGCATATCTTCAGATTATTTTTGACTCCCAGTTACATTCAGTTATTATATCATCAGTTCAGTTTCAGCTTTAAGTTATTTTGTTGCCTTACATACTCAGTACATTATTTGTACTGACGTCCCTTTGCTGGAGATGCTGCATTTCATGCATGCAGATCCTGATAGACAGCTGGATAGACCTTCCCAGTAGACAGAGCCAAATATCAGCTTGGTTGGTAAGCTCCACTTCCCCGGAGTTACCAGGTCTAGACCTTGGAGTCCATCATTTTATATATACAGGCTTGATGGGTAGGTCGAGGCCCTGTCCCGACCATGATACGGTTCAGTTATCTCTAGAGGATTGTCGACGAGTCCTGTGTATTTTATATATCAGTATTGTGGCCATGCCAACTCTGGGTATATGTTCAGTTTGGTATTGCTGGTTGGAGACATTCATTGTTTAAATATATATGAGTTTTTGGGTATGTTTACCCCTCAGATGAGAGAGACGATATTTTCAGATGATTCAGAATATGGCCTCATCGGCCTAGGTTGAGGTTTACCCCTCTAGAGTTCACAGTTACAGAGTGGTACGCTCGGGCCGAGTATGGTACCGGGTGCCGGCCATGCCCTTTCAGGTTTGGGGCGTGACACTAAGGCAGGTTACTTACATTAACTTGTATGCAATAATAATAATAACAACAATATAGGAGAACAAGAATAGAAATTAAACGGGTAAATCATATCAACAATCAAGCCAACTCGGCAGCCATAACCAATTATTACTTAAATCACTTTCCGTTGCGGCGTGCAAATCGATCCCACAATATATTCATATTCAATTCCATTACTGCGTGCAACCCGATCCCACAATATATTCATTTTCATTTAATTCCATTGCGGCGTGCAACCCGATCCTCAATATATCTTTTCAATCAATTTTGTTGCGGCGTGCAACCCGCTTCTCCAATATATTCACTTTCAATCAATTTTGTTGCAGCGTGCACCCCACTCCTCCAATATATTCACTTTTATTTCTGTTGCGGCGTGCAACCCGCTCCTCAATAATATAATTTACCAATTCTTATAAAAGAAATTATTCCAATAAATGCAACAATTAATATAAAATTGTAAGACAACCAGCATAATTACGATTTATTTAGAAACAAGTGATAACAAGTAGCAATTAATTGTGAAAATTAAGGAGGAAATAGGCAATTTAATATTTAGTATGCTACATGTCAAGTAACAATTAAGTCACATTAATCAAATAAGCATGTAGCATAGATTCAAGGCATAATATTGAGCAAGGAATATGAGAGAAATAATTAATATAATAATTAATCATTATTTAAAATAATTTATGATTTCCAGATAAATGCGCAAACAATCAATTTGATAATGTACAGGCACTCGTCACCTCGCTTATACGTCGTTACGCATGAAATTCACGTAACAATAACTCAAGGGTTCTATTCCCTCAAGTCAAGGTTAACCACGACACTTACCTCACTTCGCAACCAAATTCAAGATTCCAATAAACCTTTGCCTCGTGAATTGATGTCCGAAAGCTTCAAATCTAGTCACAAACAATTCAATATTCTCAATACGAATCGTAGGAATTAATTCCATATGAAATTACTAATTTTCCGGATTAAAATCCGAAATTCATTTCAAAAACCGATAGTGGGACCCACGTCTCAAATCCTGAAAACTCACGAAATCCGAACACCCGTTCCGATACGAGTTCAACCATACAAAAATTATTGAATTTTGACATCGGATTGGCTTTCAAATCTTAAATTTTTATTTTTGGAAGATTTTATAAAAATCTACTTTTTCTTCCATAAATTCACGGATTCATGATGTAAATGAGTATGAAATCATGAAATATAATTAATTTCAGATAAAGAATACTTACCCAACTCAAACTCGTGAAAACTGCATCTGAAATCGCCCAAAACCGAGGTATAAAACTTTTAAAATGAACAAAAATATCGGACTTCGGACATATATATTCTGTCCAGGCAAGTCGCATATGTGAGATGCGACTTGTCTCAAAATTTTCAAGCCAAGAATTGCGGTACCAGCCTTCAGTCAATCAATCATAACTTTTCTGTACAAATGTCCAAATGATGAATGGTTTATCTTTCTGGATACTAGAATCAAAGGGCTACAACTTTTATGTTTTGATAATTACCAGATTCCTTGTAGATTGCGAGTTATATGCTTCCAAAGTCAGCCATGTGCATTAGAAATTTCTGGCGATGCACACTGCCAGGCAAACAAAAATTACATTGCCAGACTTCAGTCAATCGATCATAACTTTCTGTAATAATGTTCAAATGATGAATGATTTATATTTCTGAAAACTAGAATAAAAGTACTACAACTTTTATGTTTTGATAATATCCAAATTCCTTATAGATGGCGAGATATAAGCTTTCAAAATCAGCTCTGCGCATCAGAAATTTCGCATACTGCTGTCAAAAACCAGTAGTTAAAAATGACCTAAATATGGTCTGAAACCACTCCGAAACTCACCTGAGCCCCTTGGGACCCCGTTCGAACACACCAACAAGTCTCAAGACATATTATGGACCTACTCGAGGTCTCAAATCACACATAACAACGGCGAAACTACATATCGCGCGTCGATTCGGACTTATGAGTTTATGAAATTTTTAATTCTATAACTCGCGCCGAAACATGCCAAATCAATTCAGAATGAACTCAAATTTTGCATTCAAGTCATAAATGACATAATGGAGCTATTCTAATTTCCAGAATCAAATTCAGACCCCGATATCAATAAAGTCAACTCTCGGTCAAACTTTCCAATATTCTTCTAGTTCTCAACTTTCGCCAAAATGCGTCGAATTCTCCTACGGACTTCCAAATACAAATCCGAACATACACCTAAATCCGAAATCACCATACGAAGCTATTGGAATCATCAAAACTCTATTCCGGGGTCGTTTGCTCAGATGTCAAATATCTAGTCAAACTTTAGAAATTCAAGCTTTATAAAATCAAATCTTTTATTTTTTTCAAAAACTAACGGAAAATTGCCTACGTACCTCGGAATAACTTCATATTTTGTACATAAGTCATAAATATTATTACGAAGCTGATCGAACTCTCAGAATCTAAATCGAGACCCGGTATCAACAAAAACCCAATTATGACCAAATTTAGGAATTCTTAAACCTTTAATTTCTAGTTTTCATTAAATGTCGATAATTTGAGCTAGGGACCTTCAAATTCGATTCCGGGGATACGCCCAAGTCCCAAATCACGATACAGACCTGCCAGAGCTGTCAAAATACTGATCCTAGTTTGTTGGCTTAAAACATTGACAGAAGTCAACTTAGTTGAGTTTTAAAGCTCTATTTCACATTTTAATTAATTTTTCATATAAAAACTTTCCGAAAAAATTTAAGGACTGCGCACACAAGTCGGGGAATGCTGAATAGTGATTTTTGAGGTCTCAGAACACAGAAATGAATATTTAAAATTAAAGATGACATATTGGGTCATCACATTCTCCACCTCTAAAACAAACGTTCGTCCTCGTACGGAGTTAGAGAAATACCTGAGCTGGTGAAAAGGTGGGGATATCTACTCCGCATGTACAGCTCGAACTCCCAGGTAGTTACCTCAATTGGCTGACCTCTCCATTGCGCCCGAACTGAGGGATAACCTTTAGACCTCAAATGTCGGACCTGCCGGGCTAGGATAGCTACCGGGTCCTCCTCATAAGTAAAATCTTTGTCTAATTGGACTGAGCTAGAAGCTAACACATGGGACACATCACCATGATATTTTGGGAGCATAAATACATAGAACACTGGATGAACTGCTGATAAACTAGGTGGTAGTGCAAGCTTAGAGGCTACTTCACCCACCCTTTCAAGAATTTTAAAGTGTTCAATATACCTAGGGCTTAACTTCACCTTCTTTCTGAATCTCATTACACCTTTCATAGGTGAAACCTAGAGAAATACTCTTTCTCCAGTCATGAATGCAACATCACGAACCTTATGGTTGTCATAACTCTTTTGCCTAGACTGAGTTGTGCGAAGTTGATCCTGGATAATCTTGACCTTATCCAAGGCATCCTATACTAAATCAGTACCCAACAACCGAGCCTCTCCCGGTTCAAACCAGCCAATTAGCGAACGACATCGCCTCCCGTATAATACTTCACATGGGGCCATCTAAATGCTCGACTGGTAGCTGTTATTATAGGCAAACTCTGAAAGTGGTAAGAACTGATCCCAAGAACCTCCAAAATCTATAATACAAACGCGAAGCATATCTTTCAATATCTGAATAGTGTGCTTTGATTGTCCGTCTATCGGTGGATGAAATGATGTACTCAACTCAACCTGTGTGTCTAACTCATGATGTACATCCCTCCAGAAGTGCGAGGTGAACTACGTACCTCGATCTGAAATAATAGACACGGGCACACCATGAAGGAGGACAATCTCACGAATGTAAATTTCAGCTAACCGCTCTGAAGAATAGGTAATTGCCATTGGAATGAAATGTGCTAACTTGGTCAACATGTCCACAATGACCCATACTACGTCGAACTTCTTCTGAGTCTGTGGGAGTCCAACAACAAAATTCATAGTGATACGCTCCCACTTCCACTCAGGAATTTCTAACTTCTGAAGCAAACCACCAGGTCTATGATGCTCATACTTAAATTGCTGATAATTCAAACACCGAGCTACATATGCAACTATATACTTTTTCATTCTTCTCCACCAATAATGTTGCCGCAAATCTTGATACATTTTGGCGGCACCCAGATAAATAGAATACCGGGAACTGTAGGCCTCTTCAAGAATTAATTCACGAACCTCATCCATATTAGGAACACAAATACGACCCTGCATCCGCAAAACTCAATCATCTCCCACATCAACCTACTTGGCACCACCGTGCTGCACCGTGTCCTTAAGGACAATCAAATAAGGATCATCATATTGTCGCTCTCTGATGCGCTCATATAAAGAATACCGAGCGATTGTGCAAGCTAGAACCCGACTGGGCTCCAAAACATCTAGCCTCACAAACTGATTAGCCAAAGTCTGAACATCTGCATCTAGATGCCTCTCACTAACCGGAATATGTGCAAGGCTGCCCATACTCACAGCCTTTCTACTCAAAGCATTGACCACCACATTGGCCTTTCCCAGGTGATACAAAATGATGATATCATAGTCTTTCAACAGCTCCAACCATCTTTTCTTCCTCAAATTGAGATCTTTTTGTTTGAATAGATAATGTAGACCACGATGATCTGTGAATACTTCACATGACACGCCGTAAAGGTAGTGCCTCCAAATCTTCAACGCGTGAACAATGACATTCTAAGTCATGGACATGATAATTCTTCTCCTGAACTTTCAACTGCCGCGACGCATATGCAATCACCCTGCCATATTGCATCAATACTACACCGATTCCAATATGAGATGCATCATAATACACAGTGTACGATCCTGGACCTGTGGACAACACCAACACTGGCATCGTAGTCAAAGCAGTCTTGAGCTTTTGAAGTTCAACTCACACTCGTCTGACCATCTGAATGGAGCACCATTCTGGGTCAGTCAGGTCAATAGGTTTGCTATAGATGAAAACCCTTCCACAAACCGGCGATAATAACCTGCCAGACCCAGAAAATGCCGAATCTCTGTAGCTGAAGTAGGTCTAGGCCAGTTCAGAACTGCCTCAATCTTCTTAAGGTCCATTTTTATGCCTTCTAGCGATACAACATGCCCCAAAAGGCATTTGAGTCTAACCAAAACTCGCATTTTGAAAATTTAGCATATAACTAATTATCCCTCAAAGTCTGAAGCACAATCCGAAGATGTTGCTCATGTTCCTCTCGACTGCTGGATTAAATCAAGATTTCATCAATGAATACAACAGCAAAGGAATCCAAAATAGGGCTTGAACACTCGGTTCATCAAATCCATAAATGTTGCTGGGGCATTTGTCACCCCAAATGACATCACTAGAAATTCATAATGTACATACAGAGTCCGAAAAGCTATCTTAGGGATATCAAATTCCATAAGTCATAATACCTTGGCATCCTGAAGCTGATCAAATAAGTCATAAATTCTTGACAACGGATACTTGTTCTTGATAGTAGCCTTATTCAACTGCCGATAATCTATACACATCCGCATTGAACCATCTTTCTTCTTCACAAACAATATTGGTGGACCCAACGGTGAGACGCTAGGTCTACTGAATCCCTGATCAAGCAAGTCTTGTAACTGCTCTTTCAATTCTTTCAACTCCGGCAGGGCCATACGGTATGGTGAAATAGAAATGGGCTGAGTGCCAGGAGACAAATTAATACAGAAGTCAATATCTCTGTCGGGTGGCATCCCCGGAAAATCTACAGGAAATACTTCTAGAAATTCATGAACAACTGGTACTGAGTCCATAGATGGAACATCCGCACTGGGATCGCGAATATAAGCCAAATAGGCTAGACACCCCTTCTCGATCATACGCTGAGCCTTCATATAAGAAATAACCATGCTGGTAGAATGACCAGGAGTTCCTTTGCACTCTAATCGAGGTAACCCCGGCATATCTAAGGTCACCGTCTTGGCATGACAATCCAATATAGCATGATAAGGTGACAACCAATCCATATCTAGTACGATGTCAAATCTACCATGTCGAGAAGTAGAAGATCCACACTAGTCTCAAGAATCCCAATAATAATCACGCACGAACGATAGACATGATCTACCACAACAGAATCTCCCACCGGCGTGGACACATATACAGGCGCACTCAGAGAATCATGAGGCACAACCATATATGAAGAAAAGTATGAGGGCACATAGGAGTAAGTAGATCCTGGATCAAATAGAACTGAGGCATCTCTATGGCAAACTGGAACAATACCTGTGATCACGGCATCGGATGACTCGATGAAACTAAGGACTCACGGGGCATATCCAGATAATGAGTAAAGTATGATGATACATACGAATAAGTAGAACCAGGGTCAAATAATATAGAAGCTTCCCTGTGGCACACTGAGACAATACATGTGATTACTGCATCTAAGGAATGGCATCTGGCCTAGCAGGAAAAGCATAGAATCGGTCCTGACCGCCATCTGATCGGCCTCCCCCTCTTGGGAGACCCCTAGCTGACTGACCTCCACCCCGTGCTGCCTGGGCAGGTGGTGAAGCAACTGGTGCTGAAGTTGTAGTCTGACTCCTCTACTGCACTGGACCTCCCGAGCGATGAGGAAACTGTCTCCACATATACCCAAATTCCCCGCACTCAAAGCAGCTCCCCGGTACTGGTGGTGGTGCGAACTGAATCAGGCCCCGAGAACCAGAATAACTGCTAGAAGCACCCGGTGCAAATGAACCCTGAACTAAAGGGGCACAGGACGAACTTTGGACTGGGAGGGCACTGAGAGATAACTGACCCTGATGAGAACTATATGAACCATGGCTGGGTGATGCACCACGGTGAACTGGATGACCCGTCTGTGCGTATCTGTAAGAACGACCCCTACCGCGGTAAAACAGACCCCCTGAAGGAATACCGTTGTAATCACCTGGTCCACGAAGCCTCTTGGCCTCCCTCTCTCTACTTTCCTGACTATGGACCATCTCTATCTGCTGAGCAATGTCAACTAGCTCATCAAAAGTAGTACCAGATACTCTCTCCCAAGTCATAAGTAACCGTAGCTGATATGTGAGGCCATTAATAAACCTCCTAATCCTCTCCCTATCAGTGAGAACCAACCAAACTGCGTGACGAGACAACTCATAAAACCTCATCTCATACTGCGTCACCAATATGCCATCCTGACGTAACTGCTCAAACTGTCTGCGCAGCTCCTCTCTACGAGACTGCGGCACAAACTTCTCCAAAAAGAGAACGGAGAATTCCTACTATATAAGTGCTACTGCACCAACCGGCATGCGTCTCTCGTAAGCCTCCCACCATCTGAAGGTAGCTCCAGAAAACTAAAATGTAGTGAACGAGACCCCACTGGTCTCTAAAATACCCGTTGTCCGCAGCATCCGCTGGCACTTATCCAGAAATCCCTAAGCACCCTCTGACTCAGCACCGCTAAATGATGGAGGTCGAAGCCTCCCAAATCTCTCAATTCTCCTCTGCTCATCATCTGCCATAACGGGGACTACTGGGGACTGAGCAGCTACAACCGGTTGGGCTGGTAGTGCCCCTGGTATCTGAAGTCCCTGTACTACCTGATTTGGAGTACGGGCAATAAGGGTATAAGTACCTCCCCCAGCCTGAGAAGTGGCAGGTGCGACATGAGCCGAAGCCGCCTAAGCAAGGCCAGTGCAAAATGTCAATATCTGGGCCAAAGTCTATTGAAGGCCTGGAATCTCAATGGGCACAACTCGTACCTGAGTTGGTCATGTCGCTTCAGCTATATCTAGAATCTGTTGCTGAGCTGGAGAAACTGGTGGTACAACTGGTGCTGCTCCAACTGTTGTACGAGCGACACCTCGACATCTACCTCGGCCTTAGCCTCTACCACAGCCCCGGCCTCTCGTGGCCCTAACTGGTGGCACTGGTGGCTGACCGTCTGATCCAGTAGTACGTGTTCTCACCATATGTGAGAGAATAGTATAACAGAAATTTAGTTTCCGGAATCAATAAATTCGCACGACAGAGTACATGAAATTGAAATTTTTCTAAGGGTTCGGCAGCCTCTCGAAGATAAGTACAGGCGTCTCCGTACTGATCCGCAATACTCTACTAAACCTGCTCATGACTCATGAGACCTACATAACCTAGGCTTTGATACCAACTTGTCACGACCCAAAATCATACCTATAGTGATGGCACCTATCTTAATACTAGGCAAGCCGACAACCTTCATAAATCACAATTTCTTTTAAATACGGAAAATATAATAATTAATTTAAGAGAAAACCCCACACATATTGATATAAATACACTCCCAAAACCTGGTGTCATTGAGTACATGAGCATCTATACATTACAAGTCTGTGAAACTCGGTCTATAATAATCCGAGACTAAATACAATAAATAAAAGGGTAGGGAAGGAGAGACAAGGTCTGTGAAACATAGCAGCAACCTCTGAATCTCCGAAAAATCAACTGTGTGAAATAATCAACACCCACTGTATCCGAAATCACCTGGATCTGCACAGAAAGTGTAGGGTGTAGTATGAGTATAACCAACTCAGCAAGTAACAATAATAAATAAAGAATTGAAAGTAGTGACGAGCTTCTCAGCTAAGTCCAAATATAGTACTTTCCAATATAAAAGGGTAGGCATGCTTTCAAGTTCAACATTTAATATTTCACAGAAATTTCATATCAAATTTGACTGACACAGAAAATAATATTTTTTTGAATTTCAAAAATAGTGATATATGACAGCAGAAATGCAGCAAATAATTCAATCAATGCATCCTCTCAGAGTAACAATCACTCAATACTCCTATTCACACCAACCTCGCAGTCACTCATTCCTCACCGTCACCCATTCCTCACATTCACTCAGCACTCGGCACTCGTATTCAGTAGGTACCTGCACTCACTGGGGGTGTGTACAGACTCCGAATGGGCTCCTTCAGCCCAAGTGCAATATCAAGCCAATCATGGCATAAATCAATAAAACATGTTGCGGCGTGCAGATCCATAAATATCCTCACAATTAGGCCCTCGGCCTCACTCAGTCATCAACCTCTCCAGTTTCTCGGGCTCTCAGAAATCATGATAATCAACCCAAAATTGATAATATGATATTTTAATAAATAGCAATAGAGACTCTGATATGATATGAAACAAATAAACATGATTGAGTGTGAAATTAAAATTTGAAAATATAATTCAACCACAGAAATGACCCCAGCGGGTACTAATAATAACAACATATGTCTAAGCATGATTTTTTTATACGATTCTCAGCTCAATTTTTCCTAACATGTAGAGAATGTACGGATATCAACAGATAATTCAACTACACAGTTCCATGGAATTTGACCAAGTCATAATTCCTACGGTGCACGCCCACACGCCCGTCATCTAGCATGTGTGTCACCTCAAAACCAATCACATAACACATGATCCGGGGTTTCATACCCTCAGGACCAAATTTAAAACTGTTACTTACCTCAAGTCCAAGCTTCAAATAATAGTACGATGCTCCAATTCATTTAGAACTCGCAAACGTCGCCAACATGCCAATATCTACATTAGACATCCTAAGACATCAAAACGTTTTCAAATATATATGCCAATACCCATTAAAGGTTAACAAGTTGACTGTAAGTCTTCAACAAGCCCAATTCACCCATACATATCCCTTTTACCCTTAATAGATTTCATCTTTGGCCTTTAATCCCCAATCTAGGTTATATGATTCAATATTTAATCATTATTAAGGTATTGAAGCACTAGAATCACCAACCATCCTAACAAGATTCAAAAATTCACTATTCATCTTCTTCTCCATTCAAGAACCCTAACTCACAATACCCATTTCAAGGACTAGCATAATTTTTCAACCAATTGGTATTTTCTACTTCACAATACATTCCAAATACTTAATCCATAGTTGTATTTAAGTGTAGGGTGGGAAATGTACCTTTTGTAGATAAAACCCTAACTTGAACCCTTTTGAATGATTCTTGAAGATTAGAGAAATTCCTATGAATTTCAATCTATGTAGATGTTAATACTACCATTAACTAGTGTTAATCCATTATAAAAAAAAAAATCATAAATTCACCTTTGATGTGTATTTGGGTTGAGGATGCTCCACCTTCTCTCTAGAACCCAAAACTTAGCCAAAAATGTTATCTTTTTCTCTCTCCCCGAACCTCCCCCATTTTATAGAAAATGAGATGCGTAGCCTACACAGATTGGCTACGCAGATTAAACCCTCCCCTCACTTCCATGTTGATTTTGCCTATGCAATGGTGTGTAAGCTACGCTGCTATAGTGCGTAGGCTATGCAAGACTCGCGTAGATGTTCTGTCACCCTTTAGTAAAAAGGTCATAACTTCTTGTAGAAATCTCCAAATTACGAACAGTTTGAAGCATTAGAAACTAGACACATAGACCTTTCATTTTATAGGTCATTAACCATATAAAACTTCATATCTTGAGAGTTATGCTCGTTTTAAAGTTAGGTCTCGTGCGAACTCACTTGAAACTTTACCCCATCGTATAATTTCCAACTTTCGCCAAATAACCTCGAAACGACCTACAGACCTCCAAATACATACCCGGACGCGCTCCTAAGACTAGAATCATCATACGGAGCTATTGGAATCATTAGAATTCAATTCCAAGGTCGTTTACACATAAGTCAATATCCGATCAACTTTCCCAACTTAAGTTTTCAATTAAGAGACTAAGTGCCTCATTTCACTCTGAAATCCTACCGGACCAGAACCAACTAACTCGGTAAGTCATAAAATAACTGTGAAGCATAAATTGAGCAGTAAATAGGGGAACGGGGTTATAATACACAAAATGACCGGTCAGGTCGTTACATTCTTACCCTCTTAAACAAACGTTCATCCTCGAATGGGTTTAGAATCATACTTGGAGTCTCAAATAGGTGTGGATATTTGCTCCACATCTTTTGCTCAATCTCCCAAGTAGCTTCTCCGACTTGCTGGCCTCTCCACTGTACCTTCACTGATGCTATGTTCTTTGACCTCAGCTTTCGAACCTGCCAGTATAAAATAGCCGCCGGCTCCACATCATAAGTCAAATTACCGTCCATCTGCATTGTACTGAAATCCAGAATATGAGACGGATCCCCGACATACTTTCGGAGCATGGATACATGGAATACTGGATGAACACCTGATAGACTAGGTGGCAAGCCAAGTTCATCAGCCACCTCTCTAATTTTCTTAAGTATTTCAAAAGGCCCAATATACCGAGGGCTCAACTTGCCCTTCTTCCCGAATCTCAACAAACCCTTCATAGGTGAAATCTTGAGCATAACCGTTTCCCCAACCATGTAAGCAACATCACAGACCTTCCGAACGGCATAACTCTTTTGTCTAGACTGCGCCGTGTGAAGCCGCTCCTGAATCAATTTAACCTTCTCCAAAGCATCCTGAACCAAATCAGTATCCAATAGCCTAGCCTCACCCGACTCAAACTAACCCACCGGAGACCGACATTATCTCCCATATAAAGCCTCATACGGAGCCATTTGAATACTCGATTGGTAGATGTTATTGTAAGCAAACTCTGCCAGTGGGAGAAATTTATCCCAAGAACCTCCAAAATTAATGACACAAGCATGTAACATATCCTCCACTATCTGAATAGTGCGCTCGGACTGTCCGTCCGTCTGAGGGTGAGATGTTGTACTTAGCTGAACCTGTGTACCTAATTCTCGCTACACTACTCTCCAAAAATGTGATGTAAACTGCGTGCCCCGATCTGAAATGATATACACTGGCACACCGTGTAGGCGAACAATCTCGCAGATATAAATTTCAGCCAACCGTTCTGAGGAATAAGTAGTACCAATTGGAATAAAATGTGCAGACTTAGTCAACCGATCCATAATCACCCAAACAACATCAAACTTCCTCAAAGTCCGTGGGAGCCCAACTACGAAATCAATGGTAATACGCTCCCATTTCCACTCCGGAATTTCAAGTCTTTGAAGCAATCCTCTCGGTCTATAATGCTCGTACTTTACCGGTTGACAATTTAAACACCAAGCTACAAACCCAACTATATCTTTCTTCATTCGCCTCTACCAATAGTACTGCCTCAAATCCTGATACATCTTCGCGGTACCTGGATGAATGGAGTACCGCGAACTGTGAGCCTCCTGGATAATCAAATCATGTAACCTATCTACCTTAGGCACACATAGCCTACCCTGCATCTGTAACACACCGTCATCCCCAATAGTGACTTCCTTGGTATCACCGTGCTGAACCGTATCCTTAAGGATAAACAGATGAGGATCATCATACTGACTCTCTCTGATGCGTTAATATAAAGAAGACCGAGAAACCACACAAGCCAAAACACAATTCGGCTTGGAAACATCCAATCTAACAAACTGGTTGGCCAAGGCCTGAACATACAAGGCTAAAGGCCTCTCTGCTACCGGTAAGTATGCTAAGTTGCCCAAACGCTCCGCCTTACGACTCAAGGCATTGGCCACCACATTGGACTTTCTGGGATGATAGAGAATGATGATATTATAATCCTTAAGCAACTCCAACCACCTTCGCTGTCGCAAATTAAGATCCTTCTATTTAAACAGATGTTGTAGACTCCGGTGATCAGTATAAACCTCACAATGGACACCGTACAAATAATGCCACCAAATCTTTAAGGCATGAACAATAGTTGCTAACTCAAGGTCATGGACCGGATAATTCTTCTCATGTATTTTTAACTGTCTAGACGCATAGGCAATCACCCTACTATTTTACATAAGCACTGCGTCGAGATCAATACGCGACGCGTCATAATACACAGTATAAGACCCTGAACCTGTAGGCAACACTAATATTGGAGTTGTAGCCAAAGCTGTCTTGAGCTTCTGAAAGCTCTCTTCACATTCATCCTCCCACCTGAATGGAGCACCTTTCTGGGTCAATTTAGTCATAGGTGATGCAATAGACGAGAAACCCTCCACGAAGCGACGATAATAACCGGCCAAGCCGAGAAAACTCTAAATCTGAGTAACTGAAGATGGCCCGGCCAACTCTAAACTGCCTTTATTTTTTTTGGATCCACCTTAATCCCTTCACTGGACACTATGTGCCCCAAGAATGCCACCGAACAAAGCCAGAATTCACACTTATGGAATTTGGCATATAGTTTCTCCTCTCTAAGCCTCTGCAATACAATACCCAAGTGTTGTGCATGCTCCTCCTGGCTATGAGAGTACATCAAGATATCATTAATAAATACCACGACAAATGAGTCAAGATACGACTGGAATACACTATTCATCAAGTGCATAAATGTTGTTGGGGCGTTGGTCAGCCCAAATGACATTACGAGAAATTCATAATGACCATAACGGGTTCTGAATGCCGTCTTTAGAATATCCGAGTCCCAAATTTTCAACTGGTGATACCCCTGATCTCAAATCAATTTTGGAGAATACCCTCCCTCCCTGAAGTTGGTCAAATAAATCATCAATACGCGGCAAAGGATACTTATTCTTGATTGTAACTTTGTTCAACTGCCTGTAATCGATACACAATCGCATAGTATCATCTTTCTTTTTCACAAACAGAACCGGCGCACCCAAAGGTGACACACTAAGCCTAATAAACTCCTTATCAAGAAGCTCCTGAAATTGCTCTTTCAATTTTTTTAACTCAGCTGGTGCCATACGATACAAAGGAATAGAAATGGGTTGAGTGCCCGACACCAAGTCAATACCGAAATCAATATCCTTGTCGGGCGGCATACCAAACAGGTCTACAGGAAATACATCCGGAAAGTCTCTCACTACCGGTACTAAATCAATAGTAGAAGTATCTGCATCAACATCTCTCACAAAAGCCAAATATGACAAACACCTCTTCCAAACCATATGTTGGACTTTCAAATAAGAAATTACCCTGCTGGGAACATAATTTAGAGAACCTCTCCATTCGACCTTTGGCAACCCCGGTATCGCCAACATCACGATTTTTGCGTGACAGTCCAGAATAGCATCACATGAAGACAACCAATCCATACCCAAGATTACATCGAAATTAACCATACTGAGCAATAAGAGATCAAACCTAGTCTCTAGTCCCCAAATGGTTACCACATAAGACCGATATACACGGTTCATAATAATAGTATCGCTTACCGGCATAGATACACAAACATGTGAAACTAAGGACTCACGGGGCATATCCAGATAATGAGTAAAGTACGATGATACAAATGAATAAGTAGAACCAGGGTCAAATAATATAGAAGCTTCCCTGTGGCACACTGAGACAATACCTGTGATCACTGCATCTGAGGCAACGACATCTGGTCTGGCAAGAAAAGCATAAAATCGGGTCTGACTACCACATGATCGGCCTCCCCCTCTTGGGTGACCCCTAGCTGACTGACCCCCACCTTGTGCTGCCTGGGTGGGTAGTGAAGCAACTGGTGCTGAAGTCGTAATCTGACTCCTCTACTGCACTGGACCTCCCAAGCGACGAGGACACTATCTCCATATATGCCCAAATTCCCCGCACTCAAATCAACTCCCTGGTACTGGTGGTGGTGCGGACTGAATCAGGCCCCGAGAACAAGAATAACTGCTATAAGCACCCTGTGCAAATGAACCCTGAACTGAAGGGGCACGGGACGAACTCTGGGCTGGGAGGGCACTGAGAGATGACTGACCCTGATGAGAACTATATGAACCATGGCTGGATGATGCACCATGGTGAAATGGACGACCCGTCGTGTCTGTAAGGATGACCCTTACCGCGGTAAAACTGACCCCCTGAAGGAATACCGTTGAAATCACCTGGTCCACGAAGCCTCTTGGCCTCCCTCTTTCCACGTTCCTGACTACCTGATCTGAAGTCCTTGTACTACCTGATCTGGATCACGGGCAACAGGGGTATGAGTACGTCCCCCGGCATGAGAAGTGGCAAGTGCGACCTGAGCCGAAACCACCTAAGCAAGGCCAGTACAAAGTGTCAATATCTGGGCCAAAGTCTATTGAAGGCCTTGAATCTCGATGGGCACAACTCGTACCTGAGTTGGTCCTGTCGGCTCAGCTATATCTAGAATCTGCTGCTAAGCTGGAGAAACTGGTGGTACTACTGGTGCTGCTCCAACTGCTGTACGAGTTACACCTCGACCTCTACCTCGGCCCCGGCCTCTACCACGGCCCCGACCTCTCGCGGCCCTAACTGGTGGCTGACCGTCCAATCTAGTAGTACGTGTTCTCACCATCTGTGAGAGAATAGAATAATAGAAATTTAGTTTCCGGAATCAACAAATTCGCACGACAGAGTACAAGAAATTGAAATTTTCCTAAGGGTTCGGCAGCCTCTCGAAGATAAGTATAGACATCTCTGCACTGATCCGCAAGACTCTACTAAACCTGCTCATGACTCGTGAGACCTATGTAAGCTAGGCTCTGATACCAACTTATCACGACCCAAAATCACACTTGTCGTGATGGTGCCTATCTTAATACTAGGCAAGCCGACAACCTCCATAAACCACAATTTCTTTTAAATGCGGAAAATATAATTATTAATTTAAGAGAAAATCCCACACATACTGATATAAATACACTCCCAAAATCCGAGACCAAATACAATAAACAAAAGGGTAGGGAAGGAGAGACAAGGTGTGCGAAATATAGCAGCTACCTCTGAATCTCCAAAAAATCAACTGTGTGAAATAATCAACACCAACTGTGTCCGGGATCACCTGAATCTGCACACAAAGTGCAGGGTGTAGTATGAGTACAACCAACTCAGCAAGTAACAATAATAAATAAGGAACTGAAAGTAGTGACGAGCTTCTCAGCTAAGTCCAAATACAGTACTTTCCAATATAAAATGGTAGGCATGCTTTCAAGTTCAACATTTAATATTTCATAGAAATTTCATATCAAATTTGACTAACATAGAAAATAATGTTTTTTCGAATTTCCAAAATAGTGATATATGACAGCTGAAATGCAGCAAATAATGCAATCAATGCATTCTATCAGAGTAATAATCACTCTGTCCTCCCATTCACTCCAACCTCGCAGTCACTCAATCTTCACAGTCACTCGACACTCGCACTCAGTAGGTACTTGCGCTCACTAGGGGTGTGTACAGACTCCGGAGGGGCTCCTTCAGCCCAAGCACTATATCAAGACAATCATGGCATAAATCAATAAAATATGCTGCGGCGTGCAACCCAATCCATAAATATCCTCACAATTAGGCCATCGGCCTCACTCAGTCATCAACCTCTCCAGTCTCCCAGCCTCTCATAAATCATGATAATCAACCCAAAATTGATAATATGATATTTTAATAAATAGCAACAGAGACTGAGATATGATATGAAATGAATAAACATGACAGAGTGTGAAATTAAATTTGAACATATAATTCAACCACATAAATGACCCCAGTGGGTACTAATAATAACAACATATGTCTAAGCATGATTTTTTTATACGAGTCTCAGCTCAATTTTCCCTAACACGTAGAGAATGTACGGATATTAATAGATAATTCAACTACACAGTTCCATGGAATTTGACCAAGTCACAATTCCTACGATGCACGCCCACACGCCCGTCACCTAGCATTTGCGTCACCTCAAAACCAATCACATAACACATGATCCAGGGTTTCATACCCTCGGGACCAAATTTAAAACTGTTACTTACCTCAAGTCCAAGCTTCAAATAATAGTACAAAAGTTACAAAATATGAACACACATCCAACCACGATTCAAATCATACAAATTTCACCAAATTCTGACATCAACTCGACCCTCAAATCTTCAATTAAAATCTTCAATACGCCCAATTCACCCATACATATCCCTTTTATCCTTAATAGATTTCATCCTTGGCCTTTAAGCCCCAATCTAGGTTATATGATTCAATAGTTAATCATTATTAAGCTATTGAAGCACTAGAATCACCAACCATCCTAACAAGATTCAAAAATTCACTATTCATCTTCTTCTCCATTCAATAACCCTAACTCACAATACCCATTTCAAGGACTAGCATAATTCTTCAACCAATTGGTATTTTCTACTTCACAATACATTCCAAATACTTAATCTATAGTTGTATTTAAGTGTAGGGTGGGAAATTTACCTTTTGTAGATCAAACCTTAACTTGAACACTTTTGAATGATTATTGAAGATTAGAGAAATTCCTATGAATTTCAATCAATGTAGATGTTAATACTACCATTAACTAGTGTTAATCCATTATAAAATTATCATAAAACTCACATTTGATGTGTATTTGGTTTGAGGATGCTCCACCTTCTCTCTAGAACCCAAAACTTAGCCAAAAATGTTATCTTTTTCTCTCTCCCCGAACCTCCCCTGTTTTATAGAAAATAAGTTGCGTAGGCTTGCTGCGTAGCCTACGCAGATTGGCTACGCAGCTTAAACCCTCCCCTTCACTTCCATGCTAATTTTGCCTATGCAATGGTGTGTAGGCTACGCTGCTATGGTGCGTAGGCTATGCTACTATGGTGCGTAGGCTACGCAAGACTCGCGTAGCTGTTCTGTCACCCTTTAGTAAAAAAGTCATAACTTCTTGTAGAAATCTCCAAATGACGAACGATTTGAAGCATTAGAAACTAGACACATAGACCTTTCATTTATAATTCATAAACTATATAAAACTTCATATCTTGAGAGTTATGCTCGTTTGAAATTAAGTCTCGTGCGAACTCACTTGAAACTTTACCCCATCATATAATTTTCAACTTTCTCCAAATAACCCCAAAACAATCTATAAACCTCCAAATCCACATACGGATGCGCTCCTAAGACCAGAATTACCATACAGAGCTATTGAAATCATCATAATTCAATTCCGAGGTTGTTTACACATAAGTCAATATCCGATCAATGTTTCCAACTTAAATTTTCAATTAAGAGACTAACTGTCTCATTTCACTCCGAAATCTTTCCGGACCCGAACCAACTAACTCGGTAAGTCATAAAATAATTGTAAAGTATAAATTGATCATTAAATGGGGGAACAGGGTTATAATACTCAAAACGACTGGCCGGGTCGTTACAGTCGGATAGCCTCCATAGTGACTCTAGAGTGGTGGTGCACTAATAGCAGCTGAAGGTGCACTGAATGCTGGTTGTCTAAGGTAAGGAACATAAGGACCTTGACTCCCTGAAGCACCGTGAGAAGTATGAAGTGCTGAATAAAATGGCATGGGAGGATGCCCCCTACCATATGTACTCCTACCTCCAGATGAGGCGCCTCTGAAATTACCAGAATGACGGGGCCTCTTATCTGAAACTGGTCCTCTCTCCTTTGAAAGAACCATCTCGGTCCGCCTGGCGACATTAGCAGCCATCTGAAAAGAAATCTCACTCCCGGTCTCCTTGGCCATATGTAGCTTAATAGGTTGAACGAGTCAATCAATGAACCTCATCACCCACTCCCTCTCGGTAGGAAGCAGAAGAAGATCATGACGAGCTAGATCCACAAAATGGGTCTCATACTAAGTGACTGAAATACTGCCCTGCTGGAGACGCTCAAACTGCTTGCGGTAATTCTTCCTCAATGTGGTAGGAAGGAACTTCTCCAGAAATAGTTGCGAGAACTGCTTTGAGGTAAGTGCAGGCGAACCAACTGGTCTAGTAAATACATAATCTTTTCACCACCTCTTGGCGGAACCAGTCATCTGAAACACAGCAAAATCAACCCCATTGCTTTCTACTATTCCCATGTTCTGCAATACTTCATAGCAGCGATCAAGAAAATCTTGTGGGTCCTCAGAAAGTACCACTGTTATGGATTGGAAATAGCTTGGTAAACCTGTCCAACCTCAACAAAGCCTCAGAAAACAAAGCAGGCCTATCATCGGCATGTGCTGCAATAACTGGTTGAAGTATCCTAACTGGATGGGCTACTGGATCCTGATACTGGGGAGTTGTCTGCCTCGGAGCGGGAGTAGTGGGAGTTTTTGCTCCTCCCCCAGCCTGTGAGACGGCTGGTGCCACTATAAATGTACTATTTTAGGCTACACCCTCCATAAGACTCACCAAACAGACTAGAGCGTCCTGAAGTACTGGAGTAGCTATGAATCCTTCTGGAACCTGAAATGGTCCAACAAGTACCGTCTCAGCTGGAACCTCCGCTTCTAATTCCACCTGAGGTTCTACAATAGGTGATGCTGCTCGAGCTCTAGATTGGGCTCTGCCTCTGCCTCTACCTTGGCCTCTGGTGCGACCTCGGCCTCGGCCTCAACCCCTAGTCGTAGCTATCACTAGGGGCTCTGGCTCCTGTCCGGCTGTAGATACAGTGTGTGTTCTCGCCATCTACGAGAGGACAAGAAGAGAAGAGTTCAATCGTCAATGATAGAATAACATCGCACGATAGAGTAGAATACAAGTGAAATTGTTCCTAAACTCCATAGAATCTGGAGGATAAGTATAGACGTCTCCATACCGATCCTTCAGACTCTACTAAGCTTTCTCGTGACTCGTGAGATCTATGTAACCTAGTGCTCTGATACCAACTTATCACGACCCAAAATTCCCCCCTTCGGGACCATGATGACGTCTAACATTTCACTTGCTAGGCAAGCCAACGTTAGAATAATTTTAACCATTTTTTTAAAAAATTTAATTTAATTAATAATAAATAAACTAATAACTGGAATAAAATCTAAAATAAAGTGAGTAAACCATAATAATAGCGATGTCTAAATACCATCCCAGAACTGGTGTCACAAGTACACGAGCTACTAGAATAATACAAATAAGGGTCTGAATGAAAATAAAGATGTCTGACAGAAATACACCGCTAAAATAAAGTAGATGGGGACTTCAGAGCTGCGAATGTCCTGCAGCTATACCTCAAGTCTCCTATGGATAGCTGAATCCGAGCAAATCTACTGTACGTCGCTAGGACCAACTCCGAAATCTGCACAAGAAGTGCAGAATGTAGTATGAGTGCACCGACCCCATGTACCCAGTAAGTGCCGAACCTAACCTCGACGAAGTAGTGATGAGGCTAAGACATGTCACTTACATTAACTTGTACGCAATGATAATAATAACAACAATATAGGAGAACAAGAATAGAAATTAAACCAGTAAATCATATCAACAATCAAGCCAACTCGGCAATCATAATCAATTATTACTTAAATTACTTTCCGTTGCGGTGTGCAACCCGATCCCATAATATATTCATATTCAATTCCGTTGATGCGTGCAACCCGATCCCACAATATATTCATTTTCATTTAATTCCGTTGCGGCATGCATCCCGATCCTCAATATATCTTTCCAATCAATTCTGTTACGGCATGCAACCCGTTCCTCCAATATATTCACTTTCAATCAATTCTGTTGCGGCGTGCAACCCGCTCCTCCAATATATTGACTTTCATTTCTGTTGCGGCGTGCAACCCGCCCCTCAATAATACAATTTACCAATTCTTATAAAAAAACAATTATTCCAATAAATACAATAATTAATATAATATTGTAAGATAATGTGCATATAATAATTATGATTTATTTAGAAACAAGTGATGACAAGTAGCAATTATTGTGGAAATTAAGAAGGAAATAGGAAATTTAATATTTAGCATGCTAAATATCAAGTAACAATTAAGTCACATAAATCAAATAAGTATGTAGCAAATATAGCATGGATTCAAGGCATAATATTGAGCAAGGAATATAAGAGAAATAATTAATATAATAATTAA
Source organism: Nicotiana tabacum (assembly GCF_000715075.1). Lineage (NCBI taxonomy): Eukaryota > Viridiplantae > Streptophyta > Magnoliopsida > Solanales > Solanaceae > Nicotiana > Nicotiana tabacum. The sequence continues at coordinate 137,948,428 of NC_134102.1, forward strand.
TTCATGATTTAAAATAATTTATGATTTCCACATAAATGTGCAAACAATCAATTTGATGACGTATAAGCAATCGTCACCTTGCCTATACATCATTACACATGAAATTCACATAACAATAATTCAAAGGTTCTCTTCCCTTAAGTCAAGGTTAACCACGGCACTTACCTCGCTTCGCAACCAAATTCAAGATTTCAATAAACTTTTGCCTTGAAAATTGATGTCTGAAAGCTTCAAATCTAGTCACAAACAATTCAATATTCTCAACACAAATCGTAGGAATTAATTTCATATGAAATTACTAATTTTCGGATTAAAATCTGAAATTCATTTCAAAAATCGATAGTGGGACCCATATCTGGAATTCCAAAAAAACTCACTAAATCCGAACACCCGTTCTGATACGAGTTCAACCATACAAAAATTATCGAATTCCGACATCGGATTGGCTTTCAAATCTTAAATTTTCGTTTTTAGAAGATTTTATAAAAATCTGATTTTTCTTCCATAAATTCACGGATTCATGATGTAAAATGAGTATGAAATCATGAAATATAACTAATTTCAAATAAAGAATACTCACCTAACTCAAACTCGTAAACAATGCCTCTGCAATCGCCCAAAATCGAGGTCTAAAACTCTAAAAATTAACAAAAATGTTGGACTCCGGACAAAAACTGTATTACCAGCCTTCAGTCAATCGATCATCACTTTCTGTACAAATGCCCAAATGATAAATAGTTTATCTTTATGAAAACTAGAATCAAAGAGATACAACTTTCATGTTTTGATAATTTCCAAATTCCCTATAGATTGCGAGATATAAGCTTCCAAAGTCAGCTCTGCGCATCAGAAATTTCGCACCCTACTGTCAGAAACCATCAATTAAAAATGACCTAAAAATGGTCCGAAACCTACCCGAGCCCCTCGGGAACCCATCCGAACACACCAACAAGTCTCAAAAATATATTATGGACCTACTCGAGGTCTCAAATCACACATAACAACGGCAAAACTACAAATCACGCGTCGATGTAGACTTATGAGTTTATGAAATTGTCAATTCTATAACTCGCGCCGAAACATGCCAAATCAATTCAGAATGAATTCAATTTTTCACGCAAGTCATAAATGACAGAATGAAGCTATTCCAATTTTCAGAATCGAATTTCGACCCCGATATCAATGAAGTCAACTACCGGTCAAACTTTCCAAAAATCTTTTATTTTCTAACTTTCGCCAAAATGCGCTGAATTGTCCTATGGACTTCCAAATACGAACATGCGCCTAAGTCCGAAATCACCATACAAAACTATTGGAATCATCAAAATTCTATTCCGGGGTCGTTTCCTCAAAAGTCAAATCTCCGGCGAAACTTTAAAAATTCAAGCTTTATAAAATCAAACATTTTATTTTTTTCAAAAACTAACGGAAAACGTGCCTACATATCTAGGAATAACTTCATATTTTGTACATAAATCATAAATATTGTTACGAAGGTGATCGAATTCTCGAAATCTAAATCGGGATCCGGTATAAACAAAAACCCAATTATGACCAAATTTAGGAATTCTTAAACCTTTAAATTTCTAGTTTATGTTAATGTCGATAATATGAGTTAGGGACCTTCGAATTCTATTACTGGCACACCCTCAAGTCCCAAATCACAATACGAACCTACCGGAATTGTCAAAACACTGATTAGGATCTGTTGGCTTAAAACGTTGACCGAAGTCAACTTAATTAAATTTTAAAGCTCTATTTTACATTTTAATCAACTTTTCGAAAAAATTTACGGATTGCGCACGCAAGTCGAGTAATGCTGAATAGTATTTTTCGAGGTCTCAAAACACATAAATAAATATTTAAAATTAAAGATGACATATTGGTCATCATAGAGTGTCTTACAAGATCTTCCTTTCTCATTTCTTATATTAGTACAAGAAAGATATGAGGATTTGTGAAGGTAGACAATTTATCTAGAAAAAAATCTATTAAAATAAAAGAAATTAGTAAAAAAAAAAAAAAAAAGGTCACTGATCACACAAATTAATCATCGAATTAATTGACACAACAATCGGCTGAATATCAACAGGGCGTACCACTGGATCATAAATTCGTTCGATTTCTAATTGGTTATTAATGAACCCAAAGGTGAAAGGCGGGTTCGGTCTCAAGGTTTAATTTAAAGTCACTAATCAGTCCACGAGTGAAAGGTGACAAAATATCTAGAAAAAATCTATTAAAATAAAAGAAATTAGTAAAAAAAATTACTGATCACATAAATTAATCATCGAGTTAATTGACACAACAATCAGGTGAAGGTGCGTTAGTTAGTTTGCATGTGGTTGGTTTTAAGTTGTGTCGTTGCATTTGGGAAAACGTGCAATTTCGATAATTGTGGGCAAATAAGCAAATCATATACCGTCTAGTAGGAGTATATATATATATATATATATATATATATATATATATATATATATATATATATCAACTGACAGTCAGTCACTGCCATGCTATACAAAAAAAATCTTTCTTAGCACAAAAAATTGGGGAGAATATAATAACAAAACTTATAATCACTTAATTGAATACCATCGTGCTCTTTAAGCTGTTTCAAATAATCTGTTACAATCTAGAAAATAAAAAAACGACCATAATTAGTAACATATCCAATTGTGTGATGCCATTCACTGTTTGCCTTGAAACAAATGAGTATTGGAGAGATGCTATGCTATACAGGAGATGAGCCGGATCCCAAGAATATTAAATGATTATATACATTTCCTTAGTTTTAGATAATGTCCTTGTTTTTGCTTGCGAAATGTAGTAATTTATTGCTCTATTATGCTTGCTTTAGTTGGACAAAGATTATGAAATCTTAACTAGTGGAGTTGACTATATATGAATTTTTAACTTTCTTGAAGACAAATCTAGAGGCTATCTTACCTTGAAAGGGACATTTGAATGTTGAATCAAACTTAGAAAAATTAATTGGTAGTTATATTCAACATAGAACTCCAAAAACTTACTATATTTATCATTAATTATGCGATAAAAGTGACTAGAAAACCATTTGTAAATTCATTTTTGGTGCTAGGTAGATGAGCCCCACTAGAAGTTTTGACTTTTTTTTTGAATTTGTTTACTAATTACTCCCTCCCTTTTTGTTCATTTTTACTTGTCCACTATTGACTTTGCATGCTCCTTAAGAAATAATAAATGAAGCGCATAATTTATCATGATACCCATTTTAATTGATGCATATTTTTAATGATTTTGAGAAAATGATTTGAAATGAGCAATTAATCCTGTGAGTATAACAGGAAAAAAGAAATTATCTTCTTTTGATATGCTAAAAGTAACAAGTAAAATTAAAAATTTATTTTTAGAATACTGGACAATAAAATGAACTGAGGGAGTAATTACTAATCCCAATATAGATTTGCAACACTTGACTATGTATTGTCCAAGATTTCACACAATCTTTTCCTAATAGGTTAGAAACACATAGGTCCCAACATATATAAAGGAAAATCAAACTTTAAACCACATTCAAGATTTTCCATGTCTTGAATCCAATTAGTAATTCTCTATGTCAAATCACAAGTCATCTCTCAGGAAGAAACCAATCAAAATTCTCCATCATTTAACCACCAAATAATATGCTAGTGCATATTACCACTAGACAAGATAGGTACCAACTAAAGCTTCAATTCATTGAGAAAACTTTTATTCTAACTAGGAAAATTGCAGCTAGTAGCGACAATAACTTGAGGAGACTTTGTGTTGGTTAAAGATGGTGCATCCATCAATTATAACTTGTGAAATCTTTCTTGAATATGTGAAAGCTAAGTATATATGATCCCTATTTTAGGGTAGAAGATTGTATATCCTCATTTAGCATAGTTTTGTTTTGAGCTTTGTGGTTCACATATTAAAGCAACAAAATAATAATAACAATAATAATATACCTCGTGTATTTCCACAGGAGGAGTTTTCGGAGAATAGTATGTACGCAAATTTTACTCTTACTTTATAGAGGTAATTAAAGATGCTGTTTCTGATACACTCTCACCTCGATCAAAAAAATACTTCAAAGCAGGTTTGTTTCCTTTCAAAGATTCTTTTTTCAAGGAGAAATAATAAGAGAATAGATCGATGTTATTATAAGATGAAGAGAACAAAACCAGCTCATATTAGAATTTATATTTTAATTCACCCCTTCTTTTTTTTTGCTTCTACCTTTCTTATAATACACATATTAGTGGTTTAGGGTTTCACTAATAGTTTCTTCGCCAAGTTCGTAGTCACTTAAGAAAATGCATTAATGAACTTATTAGTGAAATTACAAAGAAAAAAAGCAGCGCAGTGTTGACTAATCATTCAAGTATAGGGGTGGGCATAGTTTGGGCAAACTCGGAATCCGAACTTTTTGAATTTTTGGATTATGGATTGGAGTTCGGATTTTATTTTTAAATTTTTTGGATTTTGGATTGGATTTTGGATTTGGGACTTTGAAATTTCGGATATTTGAAAATCCAAAATTTTTGTACCTTATATTTAGCCTTACTAGTTAGACATTAGCCCATTACGGCATTACCCGTATACATACCTAATACTAATAAGTCTAAATCTCCAATAGTATCATGCCCATTAAACATTAGCCCGTATATTCAATACAAATTACTAAGTCCAATATGGGATTTTCTACTAAATCAAATATAATATAGGGTTTTCTTTTCTCTCATGTCTCACCCACACAGCCATACCATACGTACATTTGTAAACACTTAAGAGTCAAGGCCGAAATTGACTAAAGATTGAATTTTGAGGTCACCTTTCCCAATTAATCTTTTAATTTATAATAGTATAATTTGAATGATCTATTGCATATCCGAAACCTAAGGTATCAAAAACTAAAGCATCTTTTGATTACCATCTTTCTACTTCATTTAAATGATTATATTTATATCGAGTGTTTTCTATAAGCTCAACTTATAGGCTTAAAAGTCAGAATCGAAAATCCAAAAAATCCAATCCGATTAATCCGAAACCGAACTTAAATAATCCGATCCAATCTGAAATTATTTAGATTGTAGTTTTCTCAATCCAAAAATCAAAAATCCAAACCGTAATTTCATATTCAATCTGAACTGCCCAAACGCGAACCTCCATTCAAGTCTCTTACTTGATCTGAAGTAAGATTAATTGGTTGGAGAAGATTATATTCTCAATATCAGTATCCATTTAATATAATAAAGTTAATAAACATTCACGAAAATATAAAATAAAAAAATGAAATTTATTACACGTCTCATCACATATATGTTGTGGAATAGAACATAAGAATATAGAGGAAACTATCAGACAAAAAGGACAAGAAAAAAGGAAAATAAAGGTCGGGCAATAAGAAGAAATACATCTTCAACTCTTCAATAGATGATTGGAGGATAGTTTGGTAAATTCAGCCTAGCTAAGAGGAGACATTGTCTAGGAACTTGTAACACCAAAAACCAAGAAAAATGGTTGTCGTAGAGCTTCATCCATCTTATTCCATGAAAAATATCTCAGCATATAGTAAGAGAAATCCATTGTAGAGCTTCTGAAAAACCCCTAAAAGCTTCACATATAAACAACTCAGATGTTAAATAATTTAGGTTAAGTATGAGGACAGAATAAAAGAAATATAATCATCTTAACAAACCTTTTAGCTGCAAATAAAAAAGACAGCCGTTAGTGTTAACCCTAATCACCCAAGAAAATCCATATCTTAATTAACCATAACAAGTAAAACCATATCAACAACCAAAAATGCAAAAAACATAAGATTCCAAGCTTTCTTAATATGATAACTAGTTAGTTTAACTAGTAAAAAGAAATAAAAAGGACGAAAAGTATACTAGTAATATATATATACTATGTGTTTTGTCTAGTGAAAAATAGTCGAGATGCTCGTAAACCATCAAGAAAACTGCTATATAATACATATCAGCATAAATATAGTAAAGTAATGAATAAGATTGTAAGAGGGAGCTCCCTTCAGTCCAAGCACAGGAAACTTAAGACTCAACTTGTACTCCCGCTTCATTCATTCAGCTACTGAGGTGCTTTCGACTATCTAACCTCAGCATTTGGATGAATGAGTCGGCAGCAAATTGAACCTTATCACCTCCTATGTGTGGACCGAAGAAAGCTCTCTTCATAACTCACGCCATCACCACTAAGATACAACAACATCAAAACTAAGCCTCAAATTCAAGCAGTCTTGAATTAACTAAGTGTGCATCCTGACTATTCATGTTGATCCATTTAAGCCTATCTCCAATAAGATATTTAGCATAAAACTTAACTCTATAGCACAAAATTAGCCTTTAGGCATCTCTTGATCCAAACATTTGAGATAGCCACAGGTTTATAACATGATATGAGAAATAATACTTGATATATAAGGAGGAAACTATAGGAATATTAGGAAGGAAATGTGGAGTTCATGGGATTTATGAGTAGAAGAAATGGCTTTATATAAGCTAAGGAAAAGGCAATGACTTGACAATATAATGGTTTAAAATATTGCTAATGTACTTGTATTATATGAAAGAAAGTTTATTCGTATTCTTTATTTATTTAATTATTTATTTTTCTTGGTTGCCATACTTAGTTTTGTATCGTACACTCCTTCCAATCTTATTGCATTCGGGAAAAGCCCATCACTTCCTTTTCATATGCTTTGCTTTTGATTGATTTTAATATTGGAAATATATGTATAGACTATATATGGGATCGCAGCATAAACAAGAAATTAAAAGAAAATGATGAGCATGTCTTGCACTGACAGTTAATCAGCCACTTATAACATTTGATGTTGGGAGTATTAGTATTTGTTTATATGAAAGATTAAGTCAACCATTTTATCAATTCCCTTTGTTATATTTCTTTAAATTTAACAAATTAGGAGTAATAATTAAGCTTTTTATCTGTTATTAATGGGAAATTTAGGTCGAATGATAATGGTTCCTTGAAAATGTTCAAATGTTTATTCTTAGTTATATCTCCTTGAACAAAATAATCTCTTATTGGAAGACCATATGAGATTTTGAAAATAAAAATTAGTACGCTCTTGGAAAAATATGATGTGCTTAATTGAAATTTTATGCCCTAAACTTCGCGATCTTAGCAACGTTTTATCTTCTTTTTTTTTTTTAAAGGCAGTTTGGTTTGCTAATCTCACATTATGCATGAGATTCATAGAAGAGTCGGATCATATTGAGTTTATTGTACACGGACTTTGCATTCCTGCAAGAAATTATTTTCTCAACTTGATCCCACGATCTTCAAATCACACAACGACGACAATTTTATCATTGTCCCAAAACCCCTTTCATAGCACCGTTACATTAAATTAGTAAGTAACTCATGATTGAGAAGAAAAAAATAAGTAAATTTAAGTCACTTATTTCGAGTAAAATCATAGTATATCTCAAAAACGTTATTTATGGTTAGTATAGATCCTAAGAGAAAGGAGGACAATTAATGATATAAAACAATATATAAATATCCTTCTTTAGCAAAGACTAACGAAGGATTAAGCACCTAAGACGACAAACCGGCCACTTTTGACGTTTACCTGACTTTAACTAAACTACCAAAAGTAAAAGGAAAAGGTTGTACAGAAAACCCTAAAGATTCCACTATAGACCCTAGGGTTAATTCCCTTAATTGGGACCAATTAGTATAATCCTAGTTTGACAACTCTTAGTAGCCGTTTTATTTATGTTAATTCTTGTCTGTCTGTGTGTCTGCAAAGTGTGTTTCTGTGTGACTAACCTACTCTTTTATTCTCCTAGCTACAGAAAAAAGAATATATGGATCTTATAATTTTCAATTATATAGTAAGATAACACGTGTATGAATTGAAGTTGATCAAGTCCAATCTGAGTTTGAGCACAGTTTTTGAATCTGTTTATGAAGAAATACATTCATGTTAATTCTTAATAAAATTTCCTCAGTTTGGTCATTTTACTCTACCCAATTAAGTAGAGTTTTATTTTTAGAGATTCTTGATCTGTAACATCTTCTTCACAGTATCAATTAACGTCGTCTTCTTTCAATTCTTTCTTCTTTATGCATGTAGCAGATTTGCAGCATCCCTGTATTAAGTGGCGGACCCATGATTTTGTGCAAGCAGATTCAATCTTAAAAGTACATAACTTTAGTCGTAAAATAATAGTTGTCAAGTGAGTTCAAATAAAATATTTATACAAAATTTACGCATCTTTAATCATAATTTGTACATATACACAGTATTATTTTTTGATGAAGCGGGTTCAGTTGAACCCGCTTGCCACCACGTGCGTCCGCCACTGTCTCTATTGCTCTAATGGCAGAAGCTTCTAGAGCACAGAAAAGAAGAAGCAGGCATTGCAAAATGATTCTCTGTATTCATTCTCTGAAAATACAGGGTATTTTTATATACAAGTAATGAGCCTAACCGATTATCTATTAACTTATGAGCTGGACGTGAGTGTACAGTGGAATTAACCGACTAACCAACACACTAACTACCATAACTACCACTAACTAACTTGCGCTCACAATATTCCCCCTCAAGTTGGAGGGTGCAATATATTCAGTACACCAAGCTTGTTGAGAAGATGAACATGCGAAGCTTGAGAGAGGCTCTTGGTGAGTAAATCAGCTTGTTGATCCTTAAAATGGACGTAGAAAGTCCTTACCACCCCTGCCTTGATCTTTTCACGAATGAAATGACAATCGATTTCAATATGCTTTGTTCGTTCGTGAAAAATAGGATTAACAGCCACTTGTATAGCAAATTTGCAGTCACATCGCACCAGAACATGAAGCTTGATGGGAACTCCCAGCTCTTGAAATAGACCAAGCAACCAAGTGACTTCTGCTACAGCTGAAGCCATGCTATGATATTCAACTTCAGCTGAACTTCTGAAAACTGTTTGTTGCTTCTTTGACTTCCATGAAATGAGAGTCACCAAATTTTACCCCATAGCCTGTCACTGATCTCCTAGTATTGAGGCAAGTTGCCCAATCAGAATCATACCAACATTGTAACTCTGATGCAGGACTAGACCTCAACCAAACGCCTTGGCCTAGAGCACTCTTCAGGTATTTAACCACCCTAAGAGAAGCCTCCTAGTGGGACTTCTTAAGGCGCTGCATGAATTGGCTCAAAGTATGAATAGCATAGCTAATATTAGGTCTTGTTGTTGTCACATACATCAAACGACCAAGTAATCTCTGATATACACCAACATCTTCTAAAGGCAAGTCGCCTGTAGAACCTGTTGCCTGATCATATGCAATTGTAGTTAACTTGATATTGGTCTCCAAAGGGGTGATTGCTGGCTTTACACCACTGAGTCCCATCTCAAAAATGAGTTATAGGACATACTTCCTTTGATTCAAAACTACCCCAGCTGATGACCATAAGATTTCAATGCCCAAGAAGTACTTGAGCTCACCTAAGTCTTTTAGCTTGAACTAATGATGGAGTATCTCCTTTGCCTCAGTAATCAGCTGATCATTGATACATGTGATGAGAAAATCATCCACATACACCAGGATGATCACCATGCCTTCTGGTTTCTTTAATGTGAATAAGGAGTAGCCATGATTGCTTTGTATGAAACCTGCTGCTACTAGTGCATCAGACAACTTAATGGTCCACTGTCTTGATGCCTGCTTGAGTCCATATAAGGACTTAAGCAATTTGCAAACTTTCTGCTCCCCTTGCCTCCTAAAACCCTCAGGCATATCCATGCAAACCTTTTCATAAAGATCACCTTGCAAAAAGGCATTATATACATTCATCTGGTATAGGTTCCAACCTCTAGAAACAACTAAGGTTATGACTGACCTTACTGTTACCATCTTCACCACAGGAGAGAAAGTATCATGATAATCTATACCCTCTTGTTGGCTATATCCTTTGGCAACTAATCGAGTCTTGAACCTCTTAATGTCCCCATTTGCTTGGTACTTGATCTTGGAGACCCATTTGGATCCTACAGTGTGTTTCCTTGATGGTAGGTCTACAACTTCTCAAGTTTTATTATCCTCTAAAGCCATGATTTCTTGTCTCATTGCCTCAATCCATCTAGCATCTTTGGCAGCTTGTTTGAAAGATCTGCTTCTCAACCAATGTAGAAAACTTGGCCAAATAGCTTTGGTACTTTGGTGTGACTTTGTCATAGGATATGTAGTTGGTGATGGGATACTTACTAGTTCCCTTATGTGTTGTAACATAGTCTCTTAGCCAAATAGGATGTGTGGAGGTCCTGGAGGATTTTCTCAGTGGAATATGTGCAACATCAGTGGTCATGTCTTGATTAAGAGCATGAGGTTCATCTCCATGTGTGATTAGAGTGATATTTCTTTCCTAAAACTCATTGTCTCCCTCTGCATTGCCTTCAATTGTATTGTCAGTTGCAAGTCCAGCTAAACCTTGATCCACATCTGGACCTTGATTAATGTCTTGTGAATTGTCTGCAACACCTGTAGATGGTACTCCAACATCAAATATGCCAGAATCCAAATTGTCAACAGAAGGGTTGTAACTAATGGAAATCTCCTGTTGTTTTGCAAAAGAGAACACAGACTCCTTGAATACCACGTCCCTACTTACAAATATTCGATTGGTAGCAAGTTCTAATAAGAGGTAACTCTTCTGTCTCTCTGAATATCCCATCAAGACTGATGCCTTTGCTCTTGCAGCAAACTTATCTCCTTTGGGAATAACTGAAGCAAAACACAAGCACCCTATCACTCTCAGGTGAATTAAGGATGGAGGCTTGGCATATAGCATCTCATAAGGACTTTTTCCTTTAATAGCTGAGGAGGGCAACCTGTTCATCAGGTATACTACAATAGTTACACGGATTCCCCAATATCTAATTAGTATTTTTGATTGAAATCTCAGTGCTCTTGCAGCATCTAAGATGTATATGTGCTTTCTCTCCACAACCCCATTTTGTTGTGGAGTGTGAACACAACTGCTTTGATGTAATATTCCAAAACTTTATAACATCTCATTGCACTGTGAATTGAAGAACTCTGTACCATTGTCAGATCTCAACACTTTCACCATCACTCCAAACTGGTTTCTTACCATTAACATAAAGTTTTTAATTGCAACAATTGTTTCAGTTTTGAGTTGCAGTAAATGAATCCAAGTAAACCTACTAAAGTCATCCACAATAGTAAGAAAATAATACTTCTTGTCATAGGTAGGTATTTTATAAGGGCCCCATAAATCCATGTGATCAAGATCAAAAGAAGATATTGCCCTAGATATACTAGTATGAAATAACAATCTAGTTTGTTTAGCTAAGAGACACACATGACAATTATTCAGAAGATCATTATTTATAGTGCTTCCTAACCAATTCATACTTCTCATAGCAGAACTAAGTTGAAGGATGGCCAAGCCTTTGATGCCATAATCTACAGTTCTCATTCATTGTGATTGTTGCTGCTATATTACAATCTCTACTGTTGTTATTACTGCTACCTTTGACAATGTGCAAACCACCCGTCTCCTTACCAATCCCTTTCATCCTGCCACTATAAAGATCCTGAAAGAGGACAAAGTCAGGGAAAAAATTCACTGAACACCTTAGTTCTCTTGTGAGTTTGGATACTGATAGGAGGTTAAATTTGAAATCTGGTACATATAGGACACCTTTTATAACCTCGATACCAAATAAAGATGCATGACATGTATGAGAAATAAGGATCTTATCTCCAGTAGGCAAATGTACTGTGTCCTTAGATTCCTTCCTAGTGTTATCATTTGTTAATAGATACTTAGATGCAGCTATGTGATGTGTGGCACCTGAGTCCACAATCCACTCACTAGTAATATCTTTGGACATGAAACAAGCTGTAATACCTGTCATATTGCTTTGATTGTCCATGTTGTTTTGATTGTCAGTTGGTTCCTTATTCAACAATGCTAAAATTTGCTTGTACTGTTCCTCTGTGAAGAATGGTCTCTTTCCAGCAAAAGCATCCTGCAAGTCACGGCTAGAAGAGCATTAAGCACCTGCATTACTTCCACTACCTGCATTGCTAGAAATATTGTTAACAACATTAAAGGGTAGAGTTCCTCGACCAAATTATCCATTTGCACCACCATTTCCATGACCAAACTGTCCAGTATTGGGTTGATTGAACATTTTCTTTCCTTTAAAGTCTTCAGGGTATCCAATGATCTTATCACAATTTTCTTTGATATGGCCTTTGTAGCCACAATGTTCACATTGCAAAGAAGGTTTCTTTCCCTTATAGCTTTGGTTACGACCAACCTGCATAGCCACTGGTTCATTCTTATCAATTATTGTACCCATACCAGGACACAATTATTGCACCCATACCAGGACACTGTCTAGATTCATCTTCGATCACCATCACATAAGCTTGATTGATAGAGGGAACATTCGAATTCATGAGGATCTATCTTCTTGCTTGGTCATAAGAGTCGTTTAATCCACTAAGGAATTATAGCAATCTTTGATGCTCTAAATGATCAACATAATCCCTTGAATTGGCCTTAGGTACCATAGCATCATACTCAATCCATAAATCCTTTAATTTTGTGAAATAGCGTGAAACGGAATCTGTACCTTGTGAGAGAGTAGCAATGGCTCGATGCAGCTGAAAAATTCTCATGCGATTCACCTTATCGAATCTCTCCCGCAAGTCTTCCCACACAAGGTGAGCATTTGAAGCGTATGCAATTCCACAAAGAAGTTCTGTGGACACTGTGTTCATGAGCCATGAGAGGACAATGGCATTACAAGTTCCTCATTGCTCATGTAGCTCTGCAGTACATGATTCCTTTGTACAAGTTCTATTCACAAACCCTAGCTTTCTCTTCCCAAGTAGTGCGATCTTCATCGTCCTACTCCATAGCCCGTAATTCTCAGATCCTGTGAGTTTCACAGGGATTAAAACAACACCTGGAGTATCTGCTCGACCTAGATATAATGGATGTGTGTACAAAATTGTTGATTCCGCCATGATTGATTCTCACACTTCAACAATCTCAGAAAAATTGAAAATTAATGTCGAAGGATTGATCGATGACTAAGAATCTAATTGACTCATACCCGCGCTGATACCATGCTAAAATCTGCACTTACACCGAGCAGATTTACAGTAGCTCTATATTGCTCTAATGGCAGAAGCTTCTAGAGCACAGAAATAAAGAAGAAGCAAGCATTACAAAATGATTCTCAGTATTCATTATCTGAAAATACATGGTATTTTTATATACAAGTAATGAGCCTAACCGACTATCTATTAACTTATGAGCTGGACGTGATTTGACACTAAGTGTACAGTGGAATTAACCGATTAACCGACACACTAACTACCATAACTATCACTAACTAAGTTGAGCTCACAATATATTGAAAAGTTTCATTGAAGTGAAAATTGTTTTTACAATTAAAGAGAGATGTAATGAAATAATAATGTTCTTATACTTTACGATGGGTCTTATAGGATACAGAGTAGAATCATTATATAAAAAAGTAGAATAAAAGGTAAATTATGATTATTTAATAATAAGGAAAGGCAAGATAAGAGAAAAAAGTAAGGTAATAATGCCATCATACAAAATCCATCGTTACATAAATTGGTACTTTCCATCGTTATATAACGGCGGATTTAACGATACGATACAATAAAATTTAAATAACAATCAGAATAAATGTTGTATTTAAAGTAACAATACGGTACAATATATTATGTAATAACCATCCAAACAAGCTGTAAATGTTCTTATACTTTACAATGGGTTTTATATGGTACAAACTCAAATTAGTCGAGCCAATCATGAGTTCCAAATATTGGATGATTAAATAAAAGGAAAACCTTTTTCTTATGGCTTATAATTATTTTTATGTAGTGTAGTTCATATATAATTGATCGCATTGAATGCATCTTGTCGCTAGACAGATACCACAAAGAGGATGGTCATTGAGAAAGATACCTTAACATATTGGTCATCTGTCAGGACGAGAATGTGAGTTCTTCTTATTATCAGTGAGACGCTACCCCCTCATACTCTTCTTTTCATTTTTTGGTCGCTCTTCTTACTTGAGCAGTAGAGGACTTTACTCTATATTTAGAACAGCGTGGGGAAACAATGGAATATTCAATTATTGAAATTCTTGATATTTGAAGAGAAAATGCTATTTTACGTTTTCCTTTTATTAGTCATACCGTAGCCTATGAACCTTGACAATTAGCTTTGCAAAATTAACATATTAGTATAGTTTTTGTTGTTATTGTTAGAGCCGCATTATGGTCAGTAGCGAGTTAGTATTGATGGTACGTGTGATAACCCGATAGGTCATCTTATGATTTAAACTTAATTCTGTGATCCGAAACCTTTAAAAGTTATATTTTAGCCTTTCTCAATTTGCGTGCGCAGTCCGGACGTCTTTTCGAAAAGCTTTTATGCTAAAAACTGATAAAAATAAGAATTTTTGTCTAAACACCTCATTTGTGTTGATTTCGGTCAATATTTTTAGTAAACAGATCCGGATTCGTACTCTGACAATCCCGGTGGGTCCGTATCGTGATTTGGGACTTGATTGTATGCCCGGAATCGAAATCGGAAGTCCCTAACCTGAGATATCGGACTTTGTCGCAATTTAAAAGTTGAAAGCTTAATGAAATTGAAGCGTTTGACCAAAGTTTGGATTTTTGGATAACGGGTCCGTATTTTGGTTCCGGAATCCGGTATAGGTCCAATATCACATTTATGACTTGTCTATGAAATTTGATGAAAAACGGAGTTGATTTGACGTGATTCGGACGTCCGGTTATGAAAATAGGAATTTCAAAGTTTTCTGGAAAATGTCATTCGATTTGGTGTTCAATTTGTAGTTCTAGGTGTTATTTTGGCGATTTGATCGCACGAGCAAGCTCGTATGATGTTCTTACACTTGTGTGTGTTTGGTTTGGAGCCCCGAGGGCTCGGGTGAGTTTCGGATAGGCTACAGAGTAAAAATTAGACTTAGAATATAGCTGGTGTTGCAATATCTGGTGCAGGCCTCTGATCTCGTATTTGCGAGATTAGGCATCGCAAACGCGACCCCTACAGGTTCCGCATTTGCAAAGAATAGCTGGCCTTATAGTTTTCGCATTTGCGGGGCTCGCATTTGCGAACCCCAGGTCGCAAAAGTAACACGTGCAATTCATTAAAATGATTTTTGGACGGGATTTTGGTTCATTTTCCAAATTTTTAAAACCTAAAACCTTGGAGGCGATTTTTTCAAGACCAGTTCTTCCCCAAAATATTGGTAAGTGATCCTAACCTACTTTCTTTCAATTACCCATCACATTTCATTAATTTTCAACCTAAAATCTAGGATTTTCAGGTGAAAATAGAGGGTTTGGGTAGAATTAGGAATTTTTGAGAAATTGGAATTTAGACCTCAAATTGAAAAACTAATTGCATAATCGGGCTAGGGGTGAATGGGTGAATGAATTTTGGTCTTATCCTTGGGTTTTGACCAAGCAGACTCGGGGTCGATTTTTGACTTTTTGGGGAAAAGTTTGGGGAATCTAAATTTATGCATTCTCATTTATTTCTTTAGTAATATTTGATAATATGGAGTCGTTTGTGGATAGATACGAGTGGTTTGGAGGTGGATTCTAGAGGAAAAGCTGTAATTAAGCATTGAGTGGCCTATGGAGCGAGGTAAGTCTTGTGTCTAACTTTGACTTGAGGGAATTAGGAACCCTCAGACTATTTGCTATGTGAAATTCATGTGAGCAACGTATATGTGAGGTGGCGAGTACTTATGCGCCGTCAATTTATCTGTTTTTCCCTGATTTCCAGTTTTCTCATATTATCTCTTTCCCTCTCTTAATTGTTACATGCTCCCATTTGTGTTCCCATGCCTAATTGCTACTTGTTAGACATTGTTTTCTCTTGTTCATGGTATCGTTCTTTCCATAGTTCTATTATCTCCTATTATTTGCTTAAGCTGTTTTACCGGTACCTTTCTGCTGTATATTCTGAATTGGTCTAGATGTATAGCATTACTTATGTGAACTTTCATGGTGTATAAGATTCCTATTTGTGTCAGTTTGAGGTTTAAGTTTTGTGAAAGGATTCTGTGACTTAAATTGTGAAATTTCTATACATATTGAGTAACTAAAATTGATATGGTGGGATCGGGTTGCACGCCGCAACATGAGGAATAAGGGTGATATATATTGAGGTGGAATAAGGGAGATTTGATACTGAACGGTGGGAACGGGTTGCACGCCGCAACAGGTGTAATAAGGGTGGATTCTTTGGTGGAATAAGGGTAAACTATGATTGTATTATTGTGATATGGTGGGATCCGGTTGCACGCCGCAATACTTTTATTATATTCACTATCATTTATGTTATTATGAGGAAATAAGGGAGGAATATGAGATGTACGGTGGGATCGGGTTGCGCGCCGCAACAACCTATGTGTTTATGTTTTTCCCTGAACTATGTTAGCCTTATGGTATTCTCTTTTGCACTTAAGGATTGGTAATCTCTGAACACTGTTGATATATCTCCGGGA
Organism: Nicotiana tabacum; assembly: GCF_000715075.1. NCBI lineage: Eukaryota > Viridiplantae > Streptophyta > Magnoliopsida > Solanales > Solanaceae > Nicotiana > Nicotiana tabacum. The sequence goes on from NC_134102.1 coordinate 137,965,041, forward strand.
GTTGATGTATTTCTTGTAATTTACTACTTTCTTCTATTCTGCATTTCCTATCCTGGTTTTATTATATATACTACGTACAGGTTGTAGTGTGAGTGACCCGCCTTAACCTCGACACTACTTCATCGAGGTTAGGCTCGGCACTTACCAGTACATGGGGTCGGTTGTACTGATACTGCACTTTGCGCTTCCTGTGTAGATTTTGGTGCTGGTCCGAGCTGATCGTGAGGTTGGCTGCAGGACTCGTCTAATAGGAGACCCAAGGTAGATATGTCGACGTCCGCAGACTCTGGCGTCCCCTTCTACACACTATACTTTACTCTTTCTTTCATTTTGAAAACCGTTGTATCTCTTTCAGACCTTTACTTGTAAAATAATATTAGAAGTTCGTGAATTATGACTCTAGATCCGGGTAGTAGTATGTATATATTGAGGTTGTTATAAATTTCTGTACTCATTTTTAACTCGTTATAGCTTATTTGTTGTTAATTACTGAAATGTGAAAGAATTAGCTTAATGATTCTCTAACGTTGGCTTGCCTAGCAAGTAAAATATTAGGCGCCATCACGGTCCCGGCGGTGGAAATTCCGGGTCGTGACATGTTGGTATCAGAGTACTAGGTTTCCTAGGTCTCACAATTCACAATTCTGGGTCGTGCGATTTTGTTTTCTTAATACTGATTGAACTCTTCTACTCTTATTCTCTTGCAGATGGCGAGAACACGTACCGCTTCTTTAGCTGAGCAGCAGCCAGAGCCTCCAGTGGCAGCTCCTACGAGGGGCAGAGGTCGAGGCCGAGGCCATGCCAGAGGCCGAGGCCATGCTAGAGCCCGAGCAGTAGCCCTAGCCATGGAGCCTGAGGTAGAGTTCGACGAGGAGGTTCCAGCCCAGACTGTTCCTGCTGGGCCAGCGCAGGTTCCGTAGGGGTACATTGCCACCCCAGTGCTTCAGGGCGCTTTGGTTCGTTTTATGCGCCTTATGGAGAGTGTGGCCTAGATTGGAACATTTTCCATGGCACCAACTGTCTCTCTGGCTGGAGAAGGAGCCCAGACTCTTGCTACTCACACTCCGGAGCAAATGGCTCCCCACTATCAGACTCCAGCCACTGATCCAATCGGAGTAGTTCAGCCGGTTATTACAGCACAGACCGGTGATGGGTCAGCGATGTCTTCTCAGGCTTTATGGAGATTGGACAGGTTTACCAAGCTCTTTCCAGTTTACTTGAGTGGTGCACCTTCAAAGGATTCACAAGAGTATCTTGATAGCTGTCATGAGGTGCTACGGAACATGGGTATAGTGAAGACCAATGGGGTCGATTTTGCTGCATTTCAGATGACTGGTTCTGTCAAGAAATGGTGGAGAGATTATTTGTTGACCAGACCAGCTGGGTCGCCTGCTCTTACTTGGGACCAGTTCTCTAGAGAAGTTTATGCCTATCACATTGAGAGAGGAACATCGTCGTCAGTTCGAGTGTCTCCAACAGGGCAGTTTGATTGTTACCTAGTATGAGACCCGTTTTGTGGATTTGGCCCGTCATGCTCTTCTTCTGCTTCCCACCGAGAGGTCGAGGGTGAGGAGGTTTATTGACGGACTTGTTCGGCCTATCAGATTGCAGATGGCTAAGGAAACTGGGAGTGAGATTTCTTTTCAGGCGGCTACCAATGTCGCTAGGTGAGTCGAGATGGTTCTTGCACAGGGAGGTCAAGGGTCTGACAAGAGACCTCATCATTCCGGTGAGTTCAGCGGTGCCTCACCTAGAGGCAGGGGTACTTATGGTAGGGGCCATCTTCCCAGGCCATTTCATTCAGCGTTTTAGGCATCCCACAATGCTTCAGGGAGTCGTGGTCCTTATTTACCTCATTATGGGCAACCAACCTATAGTGCACCATCATATCCTATCAGTGTACCTCCTATTCAGAGTTACTACCATGGTCCTTCGGCCTGTCCGGGTCAGTCTCAGTTTCCACCGCCATAGTACCAGGATGGATGTTTTGAATGTGGTGGTTATGGGCATATCAGGAGGACCTGTCCAAGATTATTGGGCGTCCCGCCACAGTATCAGGGTTCTCGCACCATGGTTACGGCACCAGTTGCTGCACCACCTGTTCAGCCAGCCAGAGGCAGGGGTCAGGCAGCCAGAGGTCATCCTAGGGACGTAGTTTAGGGTGGTGGGGCCCAACCCCGATGTTATGCTTTTCCAGTCAGGCCTGAGGCTGAGTCATCTGACGCTGTTATCACAGGTACTATTTCAGTTTGCAGTAGAGATGCTTCAGTTATATTTGATCCGGGTTCTACTTACTCATATGTGTCATCCTATTTTGCTTCATATTTGGTTGTTCCTCGTGATTCTTTGAGTGCTCCTGTGTATGTGTCCACACCGGTGGGAGATGCTATTGTTGTAGATCATGTTTATCGTTCGTGTGTAGTCACCATTGGGAGTCTTGAGACTCGTGCAAGTCTTCTACTTCTCAATATGGTCGATTTTGATGTCATTTTGGGTATGAATTGGCTGTCACCTTATCATGCTTTATTAGATTGTCACACCAAGATGGTGACCTTACCCTTGCCGGTGTTGCCTCGACTAGAGTGGAGAGGGACTCTTGGCCATTCTACCAGCAGGGTTATCTTTTATGTGAAGGCTCGGCATATGGTCGAGAAGGAGTGTCTAGCTTATTTGGCTTATGTCCGCGATTCTAGTGCAGAGGTTCCTTCTATGGATTCAGTACCCGTTGTGTGTGAGTTTCCAGAGGTATTTCTTGCAGACCTGCCAGGTATGCCACCCGAAAGGGATATTGATTTTTGTATTGATTTGGCTCCGGGCACTCAGCCCATTTCCATTCCGCCATACCATATGGCCCCGCCATAGTTGAAAGAAATAAAGGAACTATTGTAATATTTGCTTGATAAAGGCTTCATTATACCTAATGTCTCGCCCTGGGGTGCACCTATGTTCTTTGTGAAGAAGAAAGAAGGATCAATGAGAATGTGTATAGATTATCAACAGTTAAACAAAGTCACCATCAAGAACAAGTATCCATTGCCGAGGATTGATGATTTATTTGATCAGCTACAGGGTGCCAAGATATTTTCGAAGATTGATTTGAGATCTGGCTACCATCAGTTGAGGATTAGGGAACCCGATGTCCCTAAGACTGTTTTTCGAACTCGTTATGGGCATTATGAGTTTCCGGTGATGTCCTTTGGGTTGACAAATGCCCTAGTAGCATTCATGGATTTGATGAACCGAGTGTTAATCTTATTTGGACTCCTTTGTAATCTTGTTTATTGATGATATCTTGATCTAATTCCGCAGTCGAGAGGAGCATGAGCCGCATCTCAGGATTGTACTTCAGACTCTGAGAGCCAGTCAGTTGTATGCTAAATTTTCAAAGTGCAAGTTTTGGTTGGATTCAGTCACTTTCTTGGGGCATGTTGTATCAGTAGAGGGCATTCAAGTAGATCCTAAGAAGATTGAGGCAGTTTAGAACTGGCCTAGACCCACTTCAGCTACGGAGATCAGGAGTTTCTTGGGTTTGGTAGGCTATTACCGTCGATTTGTGGATGGGTTTTCATCTATAGCAGCCTCGTTGACCAGGTTGACCCAGAAGGGTACCCCGTTCAGATGGTCAGATGAGTGTAAGGCGAGCTGTCAGAAGCTCAAGACTACTTTGACTATAACACTGGTGTTGGTGTTGCCCACAGGTTCAGGATCTTATATGGTATATTGTGACGCATCCCGTGTTGGGCTCGGTACAGTATCGATGCAGGAGGGCTGGGTGATTGCATATGCGTCGCAGTAGTTGAAGGTTCACGAGAAGAATTACCCTATCCATGACTTAGATTTGGCAGCCGTTGTTCATGCGCTGAAAATTTAGAGGCACTATCTTTACGGCATGTCGTGTGAGGTTTTCACGGATCATCGATGTTTGCAGTACTTGTTCAAACAAAAGGAGCTCAATTTGAGGCAGAGGAGGTGGTTAGAGCTATTGAAAGATTATGATATCACCATCTTGTATCATCCCGGGAAGGCCAACGTGGTGGCCGATGCCTTAAGTAGGAAGTCAGTGAGTATGGGCAGCCTTGCGTATATTCCAGTCGGTGAGAGACCGCTTGCATTAGATGTTCAGGCTTTGGCCAATCAGTTCATGAGGTTAGATGTTTCTGAGCCCAGTCATGTTCTAGCTTGTACCGTCGCTCGGTCTTTGTTGTTTGAGAACATCAGGGAGCGACAATATGATGACTCTCATTTGCTTGTCCTTAGGGACACGGTGTGGCACGGTGATACCAAGCAGGTTACTGTTGGAGATGACGGAGTTTTAAGGATGCATGGTTATGTTTGTGTGCCTAATGTGGATGGACTTCATGAATTGATTCTAGAGGAGGCCCACAGCTCCCGGTATTCTATTCACCTGGGCGCCGCCAAGATGTATCAAGACTTGTGGCAGCATTATTGGTGGAGGAGGATGAAGAAGGATAGAGTTGCTTATGTAGCTCGATGTCTAGATTGTCACCAAGTAAAGTATGAGCATCAGAGACCTGGTGGTTTGCTTCAGAAGATAGAGATTCCTGAGTGGAAGTGGGAGCGTATCACTATGGATTTCGTTGTTGGACTCCCACGGACTCAGAGGAAGTTTGATGCAGTTTGGGTAATTGTGGAAAGGCTGACCAAGTCAGCGCACTTCATTCCTTATGGCAGTTACCTATTCTTCGGAGCGGTTGGCAGAGATTTACATCTGCGAGATCGTCCGTCTCCATGGTGTGCCCGTGTCTATCATTTCTGATCGAGGTACGCAGTCCACCTCACACTTTTGGAGAGCAGTACAACGTAATTTGGGCACGCGGGTTGAGTTGAGCACAACGTTTCATCCTCAGACGAATGGGCAGTCTGAGCGCACTATTCAGATCTTGGAGGATATGCTCCGTGCATGTGTTATAGACTTCGGAGGATCGTGGGATCAGTTCTTGCCCCTTGCAGAGTTCGCCTACAACAATAGCTACCGGTCGAGCATTTAGATGGCCCCCTATGAGGCATTATACGGTAGGCGGTACCGGTCGCCAGTTGGGTGGCTCGAGCCGAGGGAGGCTCAATTGTTCGGTACAGATCTTGTACAGGATGCCTTGGATAAGGTCAAGATTATTCAGGATCGACTTCGCACAGCTCAGTCCTGGCAGAAGAGTTATGTCGACCGTAGAGTTCGTGATGTTGTATTCATGGTCGGATAGACAGTGTTGCTTCGGGTATCACCCATGAAGGGTGTAATGAGATGCAGAAAGAAGGGCAAGTTGAGCCTAGGTATATCGGGCCATTTGAGATTATGGAGAGAGTGGGCAAGGTAGCTTACAGACTCGCATTGCCACCTAGTTTAGCAGTTGTTCATCCGGTATTCCATGTGTCCATGCTCCGGAAGTATCACGGTGATCCGTCTCATATGTTAGATTTCAGCTCTGTCCAGTTGGACAAGGATTTGACTTATGAGGAGGAGCTGGTGGCTATTCTAGCCCGACAGGTCCGACAGTTGAGGTCTAAGAGTTATCCTTCAGTTCGAGTGCAGTGGAGAGGTCACCCGTTGAGGAAGCTACTTGGGAGTCCGAGTAGGACATGCATAGTAGATATCCACATCTTTTCACAAGTTCAGGTACTTTTCTATGTCCGTTCGAGGACGAACGGTTATTTTAGAGGTGGAGAATGTGATGACCCGATAGGTCATCTTATGATTTAAACCTAATTCTATGATCCAAAACCTTTAAAAGTCATGTTTTAGCCTTTTTCGATTTACGTGCGCAGTTCGGGCATTTTTCCGAAAAACTTTTATGCTAAAACTGATTAAAATAAGAAATTTTGCCTAAAACCTCATTTGTGTTGACTTCAGTCAACATTTTTGGTAAACGGATCCAGATTCATACTCTGACGGTCCCGGTTGGTCCGTATCGTAATTTGGGACTTGGACGTATACCCGGAATCAAAATCAGAAGTCTCTAGCCCGAGATATCGGACTGTGTCAGAATTTGAAAGTTGAAAGCTTAATAAAATCGAAGTGTTTGACCAAAGTTTGAATTTTTAGATAACGGGTCCGTATTTTAGTTCTGAAATCTGGTATAGGTCTAATACCATATTTATGACTTGTGTGTGAAATTTGATGAAAAAAGGAGTTGATTTGACGTGATTCGGACGTCCGGTTGTGAAAATAGAAATTTCAAAGTTTTCTTGAAAATTTCATTAGATTTAGTGTTCAATTCGTAGTTCTAGGTGTTATTTTGGCAATTTAATCACGCGAGCAAGTTCGTATGATATTTTTAGACTTGTGTGTATATTTGGTTGGAGCCCCGAGGGCTCGGGTGAGTTTCGGATAGGCTACAGAGTAAAAATTGGACTTAGAATATAGCTGGTGTTGCAATATCTGGTGCAGGCCTTGATCTCGCATTTGCGAGATCAGGCATCGCAATTGCGACCCCTGCAGGTTCCGCATTTTCGAAGAATAGCTGGCCTTATAGTTTTCGCATTTGCGAACAAGTTCTTCACATTTGTGAACTGGGAAGGGAGAGGCAGTGATCGCATTGGCGATCACATGGTCGCATTTGCGAAAGGGTCAGGCTCGCATTTGCGAAGATAGCAGAAATGGGGAGACCTTCGCATTTGCGATAGGTTTTTCGCATTTGCTGGGCTCGCATTTGCGAACCCCAGGTCGCAAATGCGACACCTGCAACTGATCAAAATGACTTTTGGACGGGATTTTGATTCATTTTTCAAATTTTCAAAACCTAAAATCTTAGAGACAATTTTTTCAAGACCATTTCTTCCCCAAAAAATTGGTAAGTGATCCTAACCCACTTTCTTTCAATTACCCATCACATTTCATGAATTTTCAACCTTTGGTGGGAATTTAGGGGTTTGGGTAGAATTAGGAATTTTTGGGAAATTGGGATTTAGACCTCAAATTGAGGTTGGATTTCAAAACTAATTGCATAATTGGGCTCGGGGGTGAATGGGTGAATAGATTTTGGTCTGAATCTCGGATTTTAACCAAGCGGGTTCATGGTCGATTTTTGACTTTTTGGGGGAATGTTTGGGGAATCTAAATTTATGCATTGTAATTGATTTCTTTAGCAATATTTGATATTATTGAGTCGTTTGTGGATAGATACGAGTGGTTTGGAGGTGGATTCTAGAGGAAAAGCTATAATTGAGCATTGAGTGGCCTGTGGAGCGAGGTATGTTTTGTGTCTAACTTTGACTTCAGGGAATTAGGAACCCTCAGACTATTTGCTATGTGAAATTCATGTAAGCCGCGTATATGTGAGGTGACGAGTACTTATGCGCCGCCAATTTATCTGTTTTTCCCTTATCTTCCGTTTTCTCATATTATCACTTTCCCTCTCTTAATTGTTACATGCTCCCATTTGTGTTCTCATGCCTAATTGCTACTTGTTAGACATTGTTTTCTCTTGTTCATGATATTGTTCTTTTCATAGTTCAATTATCTCCTATTATTTGCTTAAGCTGTTTTACCGGTACTTTTCTGCTGTATATTCTGAATTGGCCTCGCTGTATAGCATTACTTATGTGAACTGTCATGATGTACAAGATTCCTATATGTACATATTGAGTAATTAATATTGATATGGTGGGATCAGGTTGCACGCCGCAACAAGAGGAATAAGGGTGATATATATTGAGGTAGAATAAGGGTGATTTGATACTGAACGATAGGAACGGGTTGCACGCCGCAACAGGTGTAATAAGGGTGGATTGTTTGGTGGAATAAGGGTGAACTATGATTGTATTATTGTGATATGGTGGGATCGGGTTGCACGCCATAATATTTTTATTTATATTCACTGTCATTTATGCTATTATGAGGAAATAAGGGAGGAATATGAGATGTCGGGTTGCGCGCCGCAACAACGTATGTGTTTATGTTTTTCCCTGAACTGTGTTAGCCTTATGGTATTCTCTTTTGCACTTAAGGATTGGTAATCTCTTAACACTGTTGATATATTTCTGGGAGTTGATGTAGTTCGTGCAATTTACTGCTTATTTTGTTCCGTATTTCCTTCTTCTGTCTTTATTATATATACTGTGTACATGTTGTAGTGTGAGTGACCCGCCTTAGCCTCGTCACTACTTCGTCGAGGTTAGGCTCGGCACTTACCAGTACATGGGGTCGGTTGTACTGATACTGTACTTTGCACTTCTTGTGCAGAATTGGTGCTGGTTCGAGCTGATCGTGAGGTTGGCTGTAGGATTCGTTTGATAGGAGACCCAAAATAGATTTGTTAGCGTCCGCAGACCCTGACGTCCCCTTCTATACACTATACTTTACTGTTTCTTTCATTTGAAAATAGTTGTATCTCTTTCATACCTTTACTTGTAGAAAAATCTTAAAAGTTCGTGAATTATGACTCCAGATCCGGGTAGTAGTATGTATATATTGAGGTTGTTATAAATTTTCGCACTCATTTTTAACTCGTTATAGCTTATTTGTTGTCAATTACTGAAATGTGAAAGAATTGACTTAATGATTCTCTAACGTTGGCTTGGCTAGTAAATGAAATGTTAGGCGTCATCACGGTCCCGACGGTGGGAATTCCGGATCGTGACAGTACGGGTTCGGCCAAACTCAATCACTTTGGTTCATACCTTGTAATTATCTTAAAATTTTATTTAATATGTATAAATTATTAATTTAGAATTTAAAAATATAAAAATACTAAAAGTTATAACCCATAAATTTCAAATAATAACTCCGTCTCTATTTGTGACGGCGGGTGTTCGCCATTGACCCTACTTTATACAATAAGATTCAAAGTAATTACATGAAGGAAGGGAAATAAAATCGAACGACCTCAAAACTATATGTGAATTGGACATATGTGAATATAAAGCTTTTTAAACGATAATTCATGATAAAGAAGTTTCTTTCTCGATAATTCATGAAGTTTCGAATATATAAAAAATACGTCACCTGCAATATCGATCCTTTGGCTTCGCACCCATGATAAAGAAGAACTTTGATAAAGTACACATTCCTGTCAAGCACAATTATTCGAGCTCTAAATTAAACATATATATCAAATTATTAAAATATTCTATCAGAAATCTGAACCCACATATCTTTGTTGGCCACAACGTCTCTCCAAATGTTGGAAGTCCAAGGCATATCTTCCTCCCTTCCCCCACCATTCCAAAAAAATAAATACTAGGAAAACTCTTGTGCAATTTGGCTGTGTCAGGGTAGTGTATACGCGCTCAACCTTATCCGTACATTATTCGGGTAGAAAGATTTTCTTCCATACATTATCGGCTCAAATCAAACATGCATAATCAATCACAACAAAATAAATAAAGAAACACAATAGTGAAAAAGTTAAAGAAGCATGAATTTTTGTAAGGCTCTTTACTTTATCACAAATTTTAACCAATATTTTAGTTTATTCAATTCTACTTTATCATAATTTTTAACCACAAAAGCTCTCTCAAATATTTACAGTAACAAATGTGCTAGTTGAGGTTTGAACATTTGACTTCTTAGAGCAAAATTAAGGACATAACCAACACACCAAGACACAATTCATGTCAAGTAATATTATTTTTTTCTACTTATCCGTTTTCGTGCAGTATTAATACATATATTTAGTAAAAAAAATTGACAAAGAGGTATCGTGTGACACCGCTTTGGTAAGCGTGCATCCGCCCGATAATGGGGAATTAAGAATATGTAGAAATGCATCATTATAGGTTTGATATTTAATTGAGCTTTCAATTATTTTCCCATTCTGCTATTCATCCTGTTATCTCTATCCCAATCACAATGTTTGGTGACAGAAGACAGACATGAAAGAAGAGTGGAGAAAAGAAAAAGAAATAGAAATGCCTCAGACATGTTTTCCCGTCAGTCACTAGCTGTAACAAAACCTAGAAAAAGTAGTAGTAGTAGTAACAAATACGTACCAAGGTAACTTAATCAGTAGTAACGGAAGATTGTGGTTGATTGATAAATATTTTTTTATCTTTAATTAAAGGTTTAATATCATTCGAGTGTTGGATACAAAATACCTTGCAGTAGGAAGCATTTTACCTCAAAGTAGTAATTTCTTCTCAAAGTAGGAATTTCTTACACGACACCGATTTAATTAGACCTCAGACACCAAATTAAAAAGAATTTTGAAAAAAAAGAAGGTACGAAGGTAACCTCTTACTGTGGCTCAATGGACAAAATGGGGCTGTCCCATGAAATGACCTTTTACTGTGGACATGTATAGGCGTTTGATTGGAAAAATGGTTAAAACATTTGCAATTGTTATTAGTTTTTCAAATTTTTTATTTTTTTTTGGAAAAAATAAACATCTTTTTAGACTTTGAAATAGAATTTTTAAATTTTTTTAACTAAAAAAATTCTTCCTACTTTTTTTTTCCCCAAAAACTTTGCAAGCAAATTAAACATAGTTGCAAAAGTTAGAAGAAAAAAAAACTTTTTCAAAATTGTTTTATACCATTTTTCCAAACAAAAGCTAATACTAGATCTTTTTACCAAGGAACTGGGGTATAGAGTTGCGCACTATAACTGTCATGGGCTGCTTTCCATCATCGACCCATGACCCCTTGGACGCGTCCCGTGGCGTCCCGGCAAGCCTCCCAACGCCTAGCGCCACGGTCGGTCCCGTGGTCTCGGCAGCGCCAAGTGACAAACGAGCATGCGCCTCTGTCGCCCCACCGATAATCAGTGCCAGCGCCCAGCGGCTGGCGAATTCCATCAGCGCCGCGCGCACCGATAATGCCGCGCGCGCAGACCCAATGCCAAGCACCAGCGTCCCGCCGCTGGCAGATCCAAATAGTGTCGCGCGCGCCCACAGCAATGCGCGCGCAGACCCTGATGCTCAAGACAAAGTTGCTGCCATCGGACTTGCTTCCATAGAAGACTAAGTCCTTTTCATTGTAATTATAGAGTAGTTTTACTTCATTCATTTTCAGTGTGCTTCTACAACTTTCTTAGGTCAACTCATGTAACTTTGGTTTATTTTTTTTAAGCATTATTAAGGGGGACCAAAGCATTCAAACATTCAAGCATTCAAACAATTCTCTGTACTGGTGTCTCTCCCCCCCCGACACCGCATTGCATCTTGTAATAGCTTTCATCATCATCAATACAATCATCAGCTTTCATCATCAATTGCTCATTTTTCGCTGCTCAATTGCTCACGACATTGGTTTTTCCGTACGGCACTGACAATCTAGTCTAGCGTACGGCGAGGACCTCAGTTGGCGCATAGCAACCGCACTGACATCGATTGCTTAGCCTTACGTCGCCCTTCCAAGGAACTTCAGGAAGGCGCCGCATAACAGTTGGTATCAGAGCCTAGGCTCGACATCGGACGAGGGAACTCATTGGCATCATCATCACCATTTCTGACCATGGTGAATTACGGGGATCGCATCACGACTCTAGAAGAGACGGTTGACGCATTACGGCCCATCGTGGATACGTTGCCTGATCTAAAAACCAGCCTAGTGCAAAGGTTGGATGACCTGGACCGCAGAATGCGGCAGGCAGAAATTGACATTACAAACATCAGTCAAGACTCTGAGGAAGACCGGAAAACGGCTGCCGTCGAGGCAGCCAAAATTCATGGCAAATTCGAGGACCTCCAACAGGAGCGTGCCGAGGATTTAGCCCATCGGGAACTAGAGACAGATAGACTGACTGTCATGCAGCAAACCATAGACAACTTGACAGGCCAGCTCAATGTTGTCAATGCTGCCCTTCAAAGCCTGCTCAAAGGAGGCGAAAACCACATCAGGGGTGCCATGAACATTGCCCTCATGCCACAAAATCTGAAAATTTCGGAGCCCAAGCCATACAACGGAGCCCGGGATGCTAAAGAAGTGGAAAACTTCATCTTCGACATCGAACAATACTTCGATGCCGTTGGACAGTTGGAAGAATCCGAAAAGGTAGCAACTGCTGCCATGTTTCTTCAGGGTGATGCAAAACTCTGGTGGCGAGTCAAATACGAAGCCATCAGGGCCGGTGAAGATACTCTCCAGACATGGGCAGAACTGAAGGCCGCCATACGCCTGCAGTTCTTCCCCAAAAACGTGGAATACAATGCACGGAGAAAGTTGCGTGAACTCCGCCACACCAGGTCGGTGCAGGACTACGTGCGTGAATTCTCCGTACTCATGCTAAACATACGAGATATGGGGGACAAAGACAAACTGTTCGCATTCATAGAAGGTTTGAAACCTCATGCTCGTATGGAGCTGCAAAGACAACGGGTAGATACCCTGCCCAAGGCCATTTAAGATGCAGAGTGCCTTGAGGATTACCAGTTGGAAACTCAGAAGGATAGGCCCCAGCCGCATGTCCGAGGGGGATACAACGGGAGCCAACCTAGCAACGGTGGCCCCAACAGAAACGGAGGAGATCGAGGGGCATCCAAATTCAAGACTCATTCCTGAAGCAGCAACACTACTGCATCAGTCAACAACAATCAGGGGAGAAAGCCCCCATCAGAATGTCGTCATTGCGGCGGGGAACATTGGAACAATCAATGCCCCAATACACAAATCAATGCTCAACAAACTATTGACGATGATGAGTCAGATCAGGACAGCTCAGTCGGCGAAGAACAGGTAAGGGCCTTCAATGCATTTGTTGGCTCCATTCATGATACCTTGGCGGGAACCAGTACTGGCAACCCCAAGAAGAAGGCATTCCCAATCGACAAGAAAGGGAAAGGAAAGGCGGATGTGAGGCCTCCCACATCACAAAAGAGGACCCTAATATTCATTGACATGAAAGTAAACGACAGACCTATTCGGGCATTGATAGACACGGGTGCTAGCCACAACTACCTGACCTCAACTCAGGTGCAACGCCTCGGTCTAGCAGTGCAAAAATGCAAGGGTCGTGTCAAGGCTATCAACTCTCTATCTCAGCAAGTGAGTGGAATAGCCAAAGAAGCGCCAATCCAGCTTGGCCCATACAAGGGAATATTCGACCTAGACATAGCTATCATCAATGACTTCGAACTGATAGTGGGATTGGAATTCCTCAGGCAGACCAACACCATCCTGGTACCATATGCCAACATGCTCTTAATGATGGGAGACAACGGGGCCAAACCCCACACCATACCGTGCATATCCAAGAAGATGGCCGCTGGAAACATCACGGCCATGCAGTTTAAGGAGGGAACCAATAGACCTGAACCCATGGTTCCGGCTACCCTCAGCATCATCAAGCAGACATCACATCATCGGGGTCCAACAGCTCATGGCGCCCCTCATTGTGTGAAGACTTGTCAAGCATTCCAAAAGGACAAGTCGGATCACTCAGCACAAGCGAGACTCTTGGAGCCGCTACCTGTCCCACAGAGACCTTGGGAAAGCATTTCCCTGAATCTCATCACAGGACTACCCAAGGTCGGAAATCATGCAACCATCATGGTGGTAGTAGACCAATTTTCCAAGTATGCTACCTTCATCGCAGCCCCACAGAACATATCAGCAGAAGATACAACTCGACTCTTCTTCTCTCATGTTGTCAAACATTGGGGTATGCCCAGCAACATCATTAGTGACTGCGACCCACGCTTCACTAGCAAGTTTTGGACCCAACTCTTCAGTTGCCTCGGATCCAAATTGAGTTACAACTCAAACCATCATCATCAGCAAACATATGATCAAACAGACCGGTTCAATGACATGCTGGAGGAATATCTCCGCCAATTTGCAACTGGGTCACAAACACATTAGGTGAAGCTTCTGGATGCTACTCAGTTGTGTTTCAATTCACAAAACTGCGCCCATACAAACAAAAGCGCTTTTGAAATTGTTACCGGACAGCAACCGCTACTCCCACAAAATGTGAATGCACCAAACATGCCATCATCTCATCGAGCTGCCAGTTTCTCGACAGAATGGGAGCAAACTTTGAAGATAGTGCAGAGCTATCTTGTCAATGCCAAGGAGAGGGCAACGAGGTATGCCGAACAAAACCGTCGCTTTGTCCAACATCAAGCAGGGGACAAAGTGATGGTAAGAACCCCGAGGCGGAACTTATTTGCAAAGAGGACCCAAGATCCTCGCCTATTGCAAAACTACATCGGGCCTTTTTCCATTGAAAGGTGCATCGAAAAATCCACATACCAGCTGAACACACCAGCCTGGTGGAAAATCCATCCAGTCTTCCATGTCAGCCGCCTCCAACCATTTCAGAAATACATGGAAGATCATTCAGAAAGACATCTCACAACACCGAGGGGAACAGACCTCCCAGCCAACAAGAGCCTGACCAATCATCATCATCCGACAGGTAAGGCTCCTAGGACGTCGCCAACTCAGGTGGGGGAGAATGTCATGGGCTGCTTTCCATCATCGACCCATGACCCCTTGGACCCGCCCCGTGGCGTCCCGACAAGCCTCCCAATGACTAGCGCCACGGTCGGCCCCGTGGTCTCGGCAGCGCCAAGTGACAAGCGAGCATGCGCCTCTGTCGCCCCACCGATAATCAGTGCCAGCGCCCAGCGGCTAGCGAATTCCATCAGCGTCGCGCGCACCGACAATGCCGCGCGCGCAGACCCAATGCCAAGCACCAACGTCCCGCCGCTGACAGATCCAAATAGTGCCGCGCGCGTCCACAGTAATGCGCGCGCAGACCCTGATGCTCAAGACAAAGTTGCTGCCATCGGACTTGCTTCCATAGAAGACTAAGTCCTTTTCATTGTAATTATAGAGTAGTTTTACTTCATTCATTTTCAGTGTGCTTCTACAGCTTTCTTAGGTCAACTCATGTAACTTTGGTTTATTTTTTTAAGCATTATTAAGGGGGACCAAAGCATTCAAACATTCAAGCATTCAAACAATTCTCTGTACTGGTGTCTCTCCCCCCCGACACCGCATTGCATCTTGTAATCGACACCGCATTGCATCTTGTAATAGCTTTCATCATCATCAATACAATCATCAGCTTTCATCATCAATTGCTCATTTTCCGCTGCTCAATTGCTCACGACATTGATTTTTCCGTACGGCACTGACAATCTAGTCTAGCGTACGGCGAGGACCTCAGTTGGCGCATAGCAACAGCACTGACATCGGTTGCTTAGCCTTACGTCGCACTTCCAAGGAACTTCAGGAAGGCGCCGCGTAACAGTACATGTGGAAGAAGCAGAAAATGCATGAATGGATAAGTACACAAAGGGAAAAGAGTCGGTTAATTTCAAAGGTCCAGAGAAGACGTTCCTTAGGAGAAAATATAACACGAATTCGAAATAATTGGACCAATATAGTTCAGATATCAAATGCACAGAGGAAAAAGGAACAGTTCTAGCTTGTTTATATTATGCTTTATAGAGCCCAAATACTACTTTATATTCAATAATATTGAAAAAAATGGAAGCATAAAAAGTTGGTCATATGACATACCTTTGCCGATAACCATAGCGTATCGTTCTAAAAATGTAGTATTTCCTTTATAGAAAAATTTTAAGTTAAATGCAAAGATAATAGCTTTCATATTTATCTTTGTGATGACAGTACAAAGTATAAAATTTAAGATAAATATATAAAATTCAAAGATATGAAGGAGACTTTTGGAGCAACGGTTGAATTGTTTTTGCGCGTTGTTGAATTTATGTCTACCACTAGCTATTCCAGTTTATTTTATCAATTTCATTCTGGTCAGCAGCTTTATTCTCTGAATTAATTTTTCTTTTTGTGTTTCTTCCATCATCATCATCACCTGTTAAATCCAACCATCTTCTCCTTTGCCAGCATAATACAAAACTGCCCACATGCTACTGTCCCTTCTTCAGTTGATATGTATCTTCTTTTTCTTTCTTCTACGTTTTCATTTCATCAACTGATTATTCTTTCTTCTGCACAATCCCAGCATTTGCTTCTGCATCTTGTCATTCTCAAGTCTTTTCTACTCTTCTCTAGTTTCAATCTTTCGGTTACAACTTAACTAACATATTGAAGTGGAGAACTGAAAAATGCTCCCTCCACTTAGTTAGCCGGCGTTTGGCAATAGATACCCAAATTTATTTTGAAAATTTTGATTTGAGTGAAGTTTGGTTTGAAGATGAAAATGTGTTTGAACATAAGTTTTCAAAACATATCATCACTTAAACCCACAAGTTCTAAAAACTATCACAAATACCCAACACTACCTTTATCAATAACATTCATTATCATTATCACAAATCATAATCCTGGACATAAATAAAGTTGGTACACAATTATCATTTTTATGATGAACTACATAATACACTATCAGATGACCAAGAAGACGAAGCAACATTGTTACAAAATAATAAATGGTGGGCTCTTTTATAAAATAAAAAAGTTTGGGGTAATTTTTAAAAAATATAATAGTAATATTTTGGGCCAAGAGCTGATTTTGGGATTTGAGTTTTGAGATTTTGCCAAAATATGGATAAAATTTATGAACAAACATGTATTTGCCAAAAAAAAAATTGG
Source organism: Nicotiana tabacum (assembly GCF_000715075.1). Lineage (NCBI taxonomy): Eukaryota > Viridiplantae > Streptophyta > Magnoliopsida > Solanales > Solanaceae > Nicotiana > Nicotiana tabacum. The sequence continues at coordinate 137,981,520 of NC_134102.1, forward strand.
CAAAACTTTGACAATTTATAGCTTAATTTAGGATTGAAGTTTATAAGTTCCTAAAGTAATCTCTGGTTAATATAAGCGGGGGCGAATCCAACATATTAGTTATGGGTTCAATTGAACCCATAACTTTTATCTTATACATTTTTAGTATAATGTCCATTAAAAATTATCATAACTTTTATCTTATACATTTTTAGTATAATGTCCATTAAAAATTACTGAAAATCCATAACTCAAACAAGGTGATGGGTTCAATGGTTGAAGTCGAAATTTTGAACTCATAAAATTAAAATCTTAGATCTACTTTTAAATATATGCTCTTTCTATCCAAATTTGACTAACTTTATAGGCTGGTCAAACTGGCTTATAATCACTTCCATCAATATCGCTTTTTAGTAACTACTTATATGAAACAAAGTGAGAAAGGAATAGTTTTGTGAGCATGAGAGCTTGCTCCTTCTTATCTAAAATAATTTGTTTTAAGGTCTTTTAACATGTATTCTGCAGGCTCCATTAATCTCTTATGCTGCTGCTATATGTGATTTTTTGTTTGATTCATAAATAGTTATTGGGTATGTATAAATAAAGTTACATATAGAAAGTATAAAAGAAGAATAAACTACTTATAATAAGAAGTTGGATATTTTTAACGGTGTGAGATTTTTTGAAAAAATGTGTGTACTTGGTCCAAAATGGACATTATCATACCATGTTAATAGTATCTTTTGGTCGTTTTAGCCAAACAACTGATATAAGAGTCAATGGTTTGGCGAGACAAGTATGGAGATGGCAGAGCAATGGCGTAGGGCCTGACTTAGTGCATTTGCTCGTTTATGGGCTGGTTTACTACCTTTACTCGTAGCTTTTAAAGTACATATACAATCTCTCCTCCTGGTTTCGGTAGCTATAAATACTCGAATCATATGGTGGCACACAGTTGGATACTACTATGGAGTTGGGTATAATTGTGTGAGACCTTGTGTGAAAACCGTATACAACAACAACAACAATAACCTAGTAAAATCCACTAGTAAGGTTTGGTGAGGGTAGAGTGTACACATACCTTACCCCTACCCCGGAGGGATAGAGAAGCTGTTTTCGGGAGACCCCGGAGGGAAAACCTTATAAGTTACCCAAAACTAATAATATTATTCCATGTTAAAAGTATTTTTTGGTCGTTTTAGCCTAACAACAATGATATACACCATGTGTAGTAAGGACTTCGAATCCTTTTTTATTTTAATTTTTAGCTTGTTGAATGAAAAAGAGAAGGAATAACGAATTTCATGAAGCTAAAGCTAAGAATTTAATGGAAATTCTTTACATATTTCATAATTAGAAAAGCATACCAATTTAGATGACATGACAAGTATAAAAATATACTATTAATAGAGTTGCAAATACGATATCTGCTAATTAAGGCTGCCAACTTCCACGATCCTTGGTATAATCCATTTAATAACAAAGTTCTTCATGTCTGGCATTTAGCAATAATATATAATTAAAGTATTAAACAAAGAATTCCACTCCTTTTAATAGTTAATAAATCCAAACTTTTTATCATTCTTTCTATTGCTATGTTCCATGAGAAGACAGCATTCCACTTCGGTACTGTATTGGAATCAATAGTGATAAGAAATTATTAGAGTTGTACTAACAAAAGAATAAATATCAATTAATTATGACCCAAAGGTACCAATATTTATCAGCATATTAACATCACCAAATCTTTTGGATGGAGTTCTTACTCTTCTTGTCTTCTTCTTATTTACTTCTTTGTTAAAGTACGAAATTGGAGTATAACCATTGGAATTTTCACCCTTTATGTGTTATATACTCTAAGGGTGTGATTTGATGTGCTAATTCTTGTTTAGTCTACAAAAAGGGAAAAGGAACTCTTTTTGTTTTTTGAGGTCCTGTTTCTTTACACAAGAAATCAGTTTGATTTAATATTTACTTTTCTTAGCCAGTATACATAGATATTCATTAATTATATACGATTATACATATATTATATGAATTATACATATATTATACATTAGTCTATTATTTTTAGCTTAAGCAGTTGGGCGACTATTTAAGTTATTCCGTCTTTTTTTTATTATTTCTCAGGAAATTATATCAAATGACCTTGAAAATGGATATATTTGATATTTTGATCCTCGCTTGTCCTATGGATAAACCTTTAAGGTCAATTGTCAAAAGTGTTTCTCTTGGGGCAAGCGAGGTTGCGAGAGACAACACTTGTTAAACTTGAACTTCTACCCACGAGGCAAACGAGGTCAAAAAATAAAAATCACCCACTTCCAAGGTCATTCTTGCAAGGGTAATTGACACCATATAACAATGCTTAACTATAATTGGCATTTTATTGGCCATAAATTTAGGTTGGCACTAGTAGCCCAAACAAATTGCGTAAAATAACCAAACTCCAACAGACACGATTATATAAACCCCTCAAAAATAGGGAAAATTTTAAGATTCTGTCCTACCATTCACACTTGTACGATGTATCCCTTCAGAAGCGTAACTACCCAGTCGACCAAAATAAAACCAAATGCAAAAACTATATTTTATTCAAAAATCAAAAAGGGTGCGAAGTTAACAATCACGGCAGTTGAATATCAAAATTTTGTATTCTAATGCAATAATTAATGCTTTCTTTGAGAATAATTTTCTTTATTTTTGAAGTTCTAAGAAATCGTTTGAAGAAGGCTTTCAATCTCTCTATATAGAATACAGATTCGATGGCTACTTTGTCGATTTTGATACATCACGGGAGACACTGGGATAGCAACAATCGATTTGTGGATTACTCAGTTGAAGGCGTGGTGATTACTACAGAAACTAAATTTGGTGATTTTGATTCAACAATTTCAAAACAATTGATAGTTGACACCACAATTAATTTGTTTGAAATCCAGTACAAATGCGATGATGATTCATCACCAATGATGATACACAATGATATGGGATTGCGTGTATATATCGAGTTGAAGAAGAAAAATTATGCGTTTAATAAATATCCACTGTGTATAACAGTGAAACAAAAAGATATGCACGCTTTTAATCGAAACGAGGAAAATTCATCTGTATAACTACAAATTACCAGTACATATGATATACATAATAGTGAAGCACTGCAGTTGATTGCGTTTTATAACGTAGATGATCCTGAAGTTGTATATTTTGATGAAACTCCAATAATAGATGATCCTCTATATAGTACAGTTTCGGAAGGCCAACTGTACAAGGACAAGGAGACATTGATGATGGTGTTGAAAAAATATGCTATTCAAAAAAAAAATCAGTTTAAAGTTGATCGATCAAGTCCATCAAGGTATGAATGTATATCTAACCTTAATAATTGTAGACAATCGTCAGTTTTTCATAGTAATGATGCACGGTAGTTATCTTAATTTATTTACTATTGTGTAAATTTGGATGTTATTAGATACTGCCTAGTATGTGTCAATGACCGTTGCACATGATTTTTCAAGTCTTCATCTCTAAACAAGTCAAAAATATTTAGGATTAGAAAATTCAGTAAGGATTACACATGTTCGGCAAAGGATAGATTGTTTACACAACGTGCAGCTACTGCTCCTATAATTGGAAGAATTATTTGTGATAAATATGTTGATCCTAAAACAGATACTGCAAAGGACATAATGAAAGACATGAAAAAATATTATGGTATTGACTTAAGCTACTGGAAGGCAAATAGATCAAAGCAAAAGGCACTTAAGTTTTTGAGAGGAGACCCAAGTGAGTCGTATGCAAAGTTGTCGAGCTACTTATATATGTTGATGCATTCCAACCCCGGGTCAGTTGTGAGTTTGAGAAAATCAGATGAAGAACACTTCATGTATGCTTTTGTCGCCTTATATGTATCAATTAAGGGATGGGAATTTTGCAAACCGATTATTGTGGTTGATGGAAGCTTCCTTAAAGCAATGTACAGAGGAATGTTACTCACAGCTTGCTCGTAAGATGCTGGAGGTTTGTTCTAGAAAAACTCTACTGTATTTCATTAACATATTCGTCTATATCCATTTATCTCTTTATATATCAGAGTATATGTATATGTATAAATGTTTTGTGTATAACTATTTATACTTATATATTTATTTTAAATCTAGGCATATCGATTAAACATGCATATGTATTTAATCTCTCCCTACCCCCACCACCCCATCTAGCGCATGTATGTTATTGTAAAATATTCCATATTGATGTGTGCATATACTATACACTTAATAAATAGAATATATTTATAATAAGCACTTTGTTGAATAAATATAATTAATATATTGTAAACAGGCAAGATTTTATCACTTGCATATGCAATTGTTGATAAGGAGAATGATACCTCATGGGGTGGTTCTTCGAAAGGTTCAAAGAAGCGTTCGGTGACAGAGATGACATGTGCATTGTATCGGACAGAAATGAGAGCATAGCGAAGGCAGCTTCAATAGTGTATCCTCAAGTTTATCATTGTGTTTGTATATGGCATCTATAGAATAACATAAATGACAGATATAAGAGGAACCAAGAAGAGCTAAGAGAGATATTTTTTGCTACGACAAGAGCATATACCATTCAAGAGTTTAATCACCATATGATAGAGATGGAACAAATAGATGAAAGAGTGAAGGATTACTTATTTGATATTGGGTATCACAGGTGGTGTAGAGCGCATGCAAAAGTCAACAGGATAATGATAATGACTTCCAACATTGCAAAGTCATTAAATTCAGCAACTAGGGAAGCGAGGGAACTTTTGATACAACAATTACTGGAAAAAATTCGAATGTTGATCAACAGGTGGAACTACACAAATCGAAACACTGCACAAGCGTCATTTACAAAGTTTACCATAAAATACAATGCTATACTGGATGAAAATCTTGATGCATCACAACATATGATGGTATGTTTATATTATATAACATGTTCCTTATTTCAAATTAATGTTTATCTACAGAAACACTCAATAGGGTTAATCTTTTGGATTAGTTACATAAAGTCTTGACTAATATTGCTTTTCTACAAAATTATAGGTGAGACCATCAACTGAAAACTTACATTCAGTTATTGACAATGGGAGGTTGTGATCGAGACCAAACCTACATCACTATAGAGTAGCGAGGATGGTCGATGCATTTTTACCCAACGAGGTCAGGATCGATTTTCATAGGGAGTTAATTTGTCTTGGAGTTGGGTATTTAACTAATCTAGATGTGTGTGTTGTTCCTAATTGCACTTTCAAACATTGTTGCGATTAATTCTATTCTAATTTTATACTATTGTATGTTAAGTGTAAGCTAAGTACAATATTTTTGGTAAAAAATTTTAAGTGTTAAAAGGCACCACGGAAGTGACTTCTGCCTGGGTGAATATCTAATGGGTATCAAGAATCTAGGACAAGCTTGTTATGATTGGGTTCGTGATATAACCATCACACATAAGTTCTCACTCTATACCTCTCGGTAGTTTGAGTGACTTTGCCCGATTTGGCTTTCTCAAGCCCAAATAGGTGTTCATACAATACAAGTAAAATTGGCTCAAGTCGGGTATTACTATCTCTAGGTTTAACCCTTTTAATTTCGGCTATCAATCTCTTGAGTTTACCCCAATTCCTTGTTAGCCTAATTTTCCTAGACTTAGTCCCTCTTTCTCAAGAAGAGCCTAAGTCATAAAGGTATGAGTCAGTTGTTTGTAACCACTAATTTTATAATTTTAGCATGAATTAGGCTAAATATCACTAGCCCATAAACAATTAAGCCCTAAAATTTAAAACTCATTAAATACCCACACTAGGGTTGGGTCACAACCCTAGCTATGGGGTCTAGCTACTCATAATAACAGCAGAAATCAAAGATAAAGATGAAATATAAGCCATAATATTAAAGTACAAGATAAAAATCTAAAGTTTGAAGGTAAATATACTATAAAATTGTCCAAAAAGGGAAAAACCAGCCGTTCACGTGCTCTGCTAAACAAAACTTACCTAAAATTGATAAAAGGATCTATTTATACTAGGCTAAAATTTTCGAACAAAAATGCCCCTGCGAAGGATTCGCGGATGCGTAATTCTGACCGCATCCGCGCTTGAGCTTTCGCGGCCGCGTAATAATGAGCGTGGTCCGTGTTTCTTCAATACTGGGCTTGGATTAGGCTCAGTTTCGCGGACCGCATTCTTCAGTTAAGCCCGACTTGCAGGGTCTCTGAACCTCAAGATGTGCTCTCAGCGGAATTCTCTTCGCGTCCGCGTAAGATCAATTCGCAGCCGCGTAATTTGGACGCGGGCCGCGTTCTTCATTTGAGCCTAAACTGTAGAGTCTCTGAACCTTGAACCATGCTCTCAGCGAAAATCCCCTCGCGGCCGCGCCAAAGATTTCGCAGTCACACCTTTTCAATGCGGTCAGCGGTGATTTTAGTACTCAAAGTAGCTTCTCTGAATCTACTTTCGCGGACCGTGTAATAGTGGCCGCCTTAGCGGTGGTCCTTACACGGCCGCGCTTTTCTGGCGCTCTCAACACTCTAGTCTCAGCCTTGGATTCGTGCAGGTTTGACTCCTTCATGAGTTGATTATGGCTTCTTTGCCTTGTTTTGACCAAACTCTGCAAATAAGCACATTAAGTTAGTTTTCGGGAATACCTTTATGCATTTTTGACCCAAAACCTAAGCAAAAGAGAGTAAATAATAGGCTAAAATCCCTACTTATCAACTCCCCCAAACTTAATCTTTTGCTTGTCCTCAAGCAAACAAGGTAATTCCCACCTCCACAAGAAAAATAAATGAAAGTTTCAGTTGTCCTAAGGTGACTTCATCAATCATCAATTGGGACTAACAATTATCCTCAACACAAATGCATTGTCAACAACATCATGCTATGACTTTTTGAGTTCCATAGTTCTAATGTGATACAAAAGCATCAAGAGTTGACTCAATTCATCAAGGAAGCTCGCTCTCTCACGTAGGTTATTGTAGATCCCAAACTCCTCCTCCTCTACTCTCCATGAGAAAATCTCACTTTATAGAATGTGACACTCAAAATAAGGATTGTAAAGAAGTGCGCTCATCACTCTCAAAAGAATGCCACAAGTCTGGCTCTAAGTACCATAAGCTTGCCCCTTGTGTAAATCAACACTAATGTAAGCTCACTCAACTTGAAATCATATAGGGCTTTAGCGGGATGTAATGAAGACTTTTTGGATCAAGGTAGGACATAATGAACTATGATGGTTTCATCTTTCCTTAAGCACTCCATTTTCTCATTTAGGTTCATACTTTCTTGACTCTTTGAGTTATTTTCTTCTTCCTCAAGGGAACTAGAGAGACACATTGTCACTCTTTCTTGTTCATGACAATCATTTTTCTCCTTTTCTCATCATTCCATGCCTTTCAACATTGTTTTCTTTGAATCCCTTCAACCTTTTCTTTCTTTTTGACATATTTCTTTTTAACTCTTCATCCTTTTCTTTGACTTTCCTTTTTATCAATTCTTTTTGTTCTTTGTACCTTTCATCACTTTGAAATTCCTCGTCTCTCCCCCAAACTTATATTTTTGCTAATTGCTCATCATAAATGCTAAGGAAATATTGGGTGCCAAAAGAGGGTCATTATAAAACGGATAAAGGCTTGTAGTGTGGCTATTGAATGTAAAAAGCTTAGGCTCAAAGGGGTTGACTAGGGATATCATATTGGTAGGCTACGGAAACTTTCATAGTTCAAATGGGACCAAGGAGAGCCTACAATCACTTCTCAAGTCGAGCTATACTTAGAATTTCGCCTAGACAAACATTCAGGGCAAGTTCTAGACTTATTGGCACGGGACTTGGACTTGCAATTCAATACCTCACCTCTCTCTCAAGCTAATGGATTGTTAAAGAGAACAGAGTCGAGGGCCCACAACAACCCTAGCTAAGATTGAAGATCATAGATGGCTCAAAGAAATTACTTGATGATAGTTTTAGTCAACTCAAGAGTGTAAAGGTCACAACTAGAGCTATTCTTTGTCAATCAACTTGTTTCTAACCATGAGGTCGAAGGTAAATGTGTTAGTACCAAGTGAAGCCTGCTTGAGACACTTTTATTCATTACTATTACATATCAGAGCAAAAAGAAAAACAGACTCAATCCCTTAAGAAGGTTGTCACGCCATCCATCGTTGGGAAGAGCCATCCGGTACGCACAATATCCACCTTTGGAAAGAACTGTGGCATTAAGAAAACCAAAGGCTTATTGATCACGCAAAAAATGTGAAAAGAAGCTAAAAACTCAAAAAGAAGCTACTAAAGGAAATAAGAAGCTAAGCTATTAAGGAAAAATACAAAAGAAGTTATAAAGTAAACTACGGAAAGTAAAATGAATATGTACAATAATGGAGTGAACCGAATATATACAAAATGGAGATGAATATATACATGGAATGGTAAAGTTATATACATACCAAAAGTAAAAAATAACGAAAGTGAAAATAACGATAAGTAAAAATAAAGAAAAATAGTATAATAATTATTACATGCTTGTCATCAAATCAAAATAAGACCCCCTCCCCCCAAATAAAAGATAGCATTGTCCTCAATGCTAAAAGCAAAAATAAGATTAGGGAAGGGATAGAGAGTAAAGAAAACTCCCTATGTGGTCTCTGTCTGCATGGGGTCAGGCTCACTAGTGGGGACCTCGGACTGCATAGGATCATCAACTCCCTCCGGGTCCTCCAACTGTATCTCCAGGTCCTCTGACTGGGGCACCACAAATCCTCTCACCGGCTCTCTGTCAGCCTCCTGCTCTGATGCCTGTGTTGTCTGTGCTGTAGGGGCACTCTCCTCCATAAGCAGGTCCAGTGGAATATCTCCGGTAGAAGTGAACTTCTCTACCTCCTTCTTCAGCAGCTCCACTGACTCTTTTGAAGCTTGAGTCTTCTTCATCTTTTTGACCTGCTTGCCCAGCTCCTTGATCACCTTTCCATGAGTATCTAATGTCTCCAGAATTTTCTTTTGGTTGTCCAGGAGCTTCTTTTGGTTTTCCAGAAGCTCCTTCAATGAATCCTCCACTGATGGAGGTACCTGAAGTTGTGCTGGGGCTGCCTGTGCTGGGGCTGCCTGTGCTGCGACTGCACTGGATAAGATAGACAGCTTTGATGTAGCTGCCTGCAACCAGTTGTTGATGCTGGATAGCGTCTGAGAGACCCACAGTGAAGTATGAGGATATGCGGAAGATGAGGGCACAGATAATGGGGCTGTGACAGATTGCCCGGATGAGGGAGGTGGCATAGCAGCCGATGAACCCTCCGTTGTGGAAGGCTCGGAACCAGTGGCCACTACCCTTGGCTCTTCAGACTGGCCAGTGGAGGTAGTGGCTTTGCCTTTGGACTTCGGGTTGTCTGCTCCCTGAAGGTTGTACCAAGAGAAGGGCCTTTTTGGCTTCACCTTCGTGTCAAAGTGTCTCCCCTCAACCCCCTGGTCCTCTAGGTACATAGTGATGAAATTGGGGTAAAGGTAGGAACTTTCTTCCTTCCCGGTTGCCTTAGATATGTTCTGGGCCATGAGGTTCCCCATATTTATTGGGTACCCCGCCATGATGGACGCTATAAGGATTGCCCGGGAGAGTGGAATGTCACTGTCATGCTGGCACGAATCAAGGCGGTTGCAGACGAAGGTGCACCACCCTTTTGCTTCAAAGCTAAGGGTGTTTCTGGCAATTGAGACTCCCGGTGTAAGCCAGGCCGGTGTTGTCTCTGGTATGACTATCACCTCTGCTACCCATGGACGGGTTGCTTCATCTAATGCCAACTTCTGTATATATACAGCAGCGTCTACATCATCAAACCGGGCATATGTATTCAAAGTTTTTCCATCGAACCGGATCTTCTTATTTCGTACCTTAGTCACATAGGTACCCTTTTTGATGTGGGCAACATTGGCTTAGAATTCCTTGACTAGGTATTCATTTGCTTTAGGCAACTTGCTAGTGCAGAATATCCACCCTACTCTTTCATCAAATTGTCTCTTCACATTCGGGTTGTGAGGGAGAAGGTCTCTTTCTATGAAATGTCGCTCAAGGGTGAGCTTCCTTTGGTCACCATTCCCGGAATTTGTGGTAGGCCTTCTCACTTACGAACCTATCTTGCCACACTTCCAGCTTCCTTGATCTAATCAACCCCCCCCCTCCCCCCTCATGGGTATCACCTCATCTCCCGTCATCCGGAACCTCTTCTTCATCATCAATATCAATAGGAGCAGTTGTTGAGGCCGGAGTTGCAGCAGGTGGGGGAGATGGTGCTGAAGTCTCACTACCTCCTTCTGAGCCATCAGACGACTCAGATGAGGAGGTGGGTTGATTGACAAGACGGAAAGGTTGAGATTGAGCCTCGGGTTGTTGTGCAGATTCTCCCTCGGAAATCTCCCCGAAAGGGAGGTATTCACTAGTGTCCGAGGAGTCAGCCTGAGGTCTCACAGGTGGGGCCTTTTTGCTAATAATCTTCTGAGGTGCTAAGGGTGCAGTCTGCTTCCCTTTGCCTCAGCCTCAGGAGGATTCTCCCCTCCCTTTTGATTTGTCGGGACCACCACGAGATCGCACCATTATCTGCACACACAATTAGTGAAAGATCATTAGTATTGTGGTTCAATGAATCCTTAAAGAAATACAGATGAAATGAAATAGTGCTTCCCAAAACAGGGGTTTGCTGACAACGTAAAAAGGCACGGCCGCGGAAAGGTCAGCACGGTCCACGTAAAAAGGAGCGTGACCGCGAAAAAGTTAGGATCGGACCACCAACTCTCTGAATATTGGTTTCTGCTAACCGTAAAATAATGGGCGCGGCCGCGAAATAACAGACGCGGACCGCGTAAAAATAAACGCCGCCACGGAATCAATTTGTTAATTCTCTGAAGCTCATGAATGCGGTCCGCGAAATTATGGATGCGGCTGAGTAAAGTCAACCGCTGACCGCGGAAAAATCACTGCGTCAGCGAACATATAAGCCTTCCCAGTTCGCACAAAAGCATGAACGCGGATTGCGTAATTTGGACTGCGGTCCGCGAAATTCAAATCATGCTGGCACTGATGAATTATTTAAGACTTAGGGTTTCACTTAGTGCAAAAAGTTTGGCAATTAATAGGCATAGTGAACAAACCTATCCCCCATTAGGCATTAAACATTACCCACATGCAATTTTAGCATCAATCAAGCATCATTTTGAAATCATGACATGTGTTAAACCCTAAAAAAGAAAAAGTAAAACTAGAAGAAAAGAAAATCAAAAGATGAAATTAATGTAAAAATTTGAGCATACCACATGCGGATTTGTAGTAGGAAATTACTTCTTGATTAATGAGATATGAAATTGAAAGTGTAAGAAGGGGAAGATGAACAATGGTCTATTTCAGTGAGAGTGTGGGGTTCAAAAAGTGTAAAAGCCCTAAGGACTTCCTATTTATACCAACCCCAGAGGTCCCACCGACTTACCTGAGTGCGGTCCGTGAAATTCCACCGCGGTCCGTGCTTTTTACCTTTCGAAGAGCCTTTTCAGAAACAGGTCCGCTGAGAGCGGATTAACGGGCACAACCGCATAAGATTAACGCGGACCGCGAAATTACGAACACGGACGCGAATACAACTTCAGAGAGTTGATATTCTAGACTTTTCAAGTCCGCGTCCGCTGACAATTTGCGCCCCCGCGAAAAGCTCTTGCTGACCGCGAAATTTTGAGCGCGGTTCGCGTAATTCCCCACACTTAGGCAAATTTTTCTAGCAACAATCCTGTACTGCACAAATAATTCCTACACAAAGCTCACAACCAGTTGCTTCAAAATAAAGCCTGATCTAAGAAGAAAATCAAAAAAGAAAGAAAAACACATGGGTTACCTCCCAAGAAGCGCCTGATTTAACGTCGTGGCACGATGCATGTTACCAATATTATTGGAAATTGATCAAGGCCACCACATGGCTGTCATCAAACTTGTCGAGGTAATGCTTCACTCGGTGCCCATTAACTCTGAAGATTTCACCATTTTTGTTTTTCAAGTCAAGAGCACTAAACGGAGTCACGCGCACCACCTCAAAAGGGCCACTCCATTTTGACTTGAGCTTTCCCGGAAACAGTCGTAACCGAGAGTTGAATAGAAGAACCAAGTCACCCTCCTTGAATTCTTTGTTCCAGGCATATTTGTCATGTAAGTACTTCATCTTGTCCTTATACAAGGACGAGCTGGAATAGGCATGAAACCGGAATTCATCAAGTTTATTGAGTTGCTCTACCCAGAGATTGGCTGCTATATCCCATTCAAGGTTTAACTTCTTGAGCGCCCACACAACCTTGTGCTCTAACTCAACCGAAAGATGGCATGCTTTTCCAAATACCAACCGGTATAGAGACATACCAATTGGAGTCTTGTACGCAGTTCTATAAGCCCACAAAGCATCGTCAAGTTTTCTTGACCAGTCCATCCGGTTTGCATTGACAGTTTTTGATAATATGCTTTTTATCTCCCTGTTGGAGACCTTAACTTGTCCACTAGCCTGGGGATGATAAGGGGTTTGACACCTTATGATTGACACCATACTTGGAAAGTAAAGTGTCGAAGGCCTTATTGCAGAAATGAGAACCCCTATCACTGATGATCGCCCTAGGAGTGCCAAACCTTATGAAGATATTTTTCTTTAAGAACGCCACCACACTTCGTGCCTCATTGTTGGGCAAAGCTACAGCTTCAACCCACTTGGAAACATAATCAACAACAACCAGAATGTAAGTGTTACCACATGAACTCACAAAAGGCCCAATGAAGTCTATGCCCTACACATTAAAAATATCGATCTCAAGAATAGTGGTGAGAGGCATTTCATCCTTCTTGGAAATTTCACCAGCTCTTTGGCATTCATCACACCTCTTAACAAGCTCACTTGCATCTTTATACAGGGTGGGCCAATAAAATTCACAACTAAGAAACTTTGAATCAGTTCCCGCCCCCACCATGATGACCACCATAGGGGCGAGGAATGGCAAGCATCAAGAATATTCATTTGCTCTTCTTCCGGGACACATCTCCGGATCACACCATCATTGCAAATCTTGAAAAGATAGGGCTCGTCCCAATAATAATCCAAGCTGTCCCGTTTGAGTTTCTTCCTTTGGTTAGAAGAGAGCTCACTCGGTACAATGCCAGTCATAAGAAAGTTATCCACATCGGCGAACCAAGGCATACCATTCAAAGACACGGAGAGGAGTTGTTCATCCGGGAACGAATCATTAATTTCGAGGCCATCGTGGGGCTTCCCCTCCTCTTCTAAGCGGGACAAGTGGTCCGCCACTTTATTATCACTTCCTTTTCTATCAATGATTTTAAGGTCAAACTCTTGAAGCAGAAGAACCCATCTCATCAACCTAGCCTTAGAGTCCTTTTTGGTCATCAAGTAACGGAGTGCCGCGTGATCGGTGTGCACAATCACTTTGGCACCCATGAGATATGGCCTGAACTTTTCCATGGCAAAGACAATGGCTAATAACTCTTTCTCGGCCACCGTATAATTGACTTAGGCGTCATTCATCATTTTGCTTGCATAATAGACCGGATGAAATATCTTGTTGACCCTTTGTCCCAAAACCGCTCCTACCGCAACGTCACTAGCATCGCACATGAGCTAAAATGGTAAGCTCCAATTGGGTGCGGTAATGACGGGAGTGGTTGTCAATTTATACTTTAGAAGCTCAAAAGCTTTCATGCAATCTTCATTGAACACAAACTTTGCATCTTTTTCTAGCAGCTTGCACAAGGGGTTCACCACTTTTGAGAAATCCTTGATGAACCTTCGGTAGAACCCCGCATGCCCAAGAAAGCTCCTAACTCCCTTGACGGAAGTAGGAGGAGGGAGTTTTGAAATAACTTCAATCTTCTCTTTGTCCACTTCAATACCGTTCTTTGAGATCTTATGGCCGAGAACAATGCCCTCCTCGACCATAAAGTGGCATTTTTCCCAATTAAGCACTAGGTTGGTCTCTTCACATCGGGTCAACACTTTGTCAAGATTATCCAAGTATTCTTCAAATGAGTCCCCCACAACACTAAAATCATCCATGAACACTTCTAGGAAGTCCTCCACCATATCCGTAAATATTTCCATCATACACCACTGAAAGGTAGCCGGTGCATTACACAAACCAAACGGCATCCGTGAGAATGCAAATGTGCCATACGGACATGTGAAGGTGGTTTTCTCTTGGTCTTCCAGTGCAATGAGAATCTGGTTGTACCCTTGAGTACCCATCCAAAAAGCAATAGTAGGCACGCCCGACAAGTCTGTCCAACATTTGATCAAGAAAGGGCAATGGAAAGTGGTCTTTGCGGGTCACTTTGTTCATCTTTCTGTAGTCCATACATACCCTCCATCCGGTGACAGTACGAGTGGGGATCAACTCATTTTTCTCATTTGTGACCACATTCATACCCCTATTCTTCGACACACATTGTACCGGTGAAGTCCATGAACTATCCGAAACAGGGTACGCAACCCCTGCATCAAGCCACTTAATAATTTCCTTCTTGACGACCTCTTGCATAGCCTCGTTCAACATCCTTTGATGTTCCACAGAGGGTTTGGCATCATCCTCTAGTATAATTTTATGCATACAAAAGGCGGGGCTTATACCCCGAATGTCAGCCAAAGTCCATCCAATTGCCTTTTTCCTTCTTTGAAGCACCGCAAGGGTGGAGTCTACCTGCACGCTAGTTAGGCAAGCAGAAAAAATAACAGGTAATGTGGAAGAAGGGCCTAAGAATTCATACCTGAGGTGTGAAGGCAAAGGCTTCAACTCCAATGTTGGTGGCTCCTCGATTGAGGGCTTTGTAGGTGGAGTCTTCCGGTTTTCCAAGTCCAAGGAAAGTTTATGAGGCCCATATGAGTAGGATCCCATTCTTTGCAATGCATTTGCACATTCAACCAAGCCTTACTTTTCATCATCCTCATAGTTTAACAACACAACTTCCAAAGGATCTTCCACATTGATCATGGCACTCGTGTCATCAACTATTACCTCCGTCACAAGATCCACAAAAGAGCAAACTTCATTGCTATTTGGTTGCCTCATTGATTTGCACACGTGGAATACAACTTTTTCATCGCCCACTCGAAAGGTGGGTTCCCCTGCTTCCACATCAACCAATGCCTTCCCTGTTTCTAGGAAAGGTCTCCCCAATATTATAGGCACCTCATAGTCGACTTTGCAGTCGAGAATCGCAAAATCAGCCGGCAAAATAAACTTATTGACCCGGACTAGAACATCATCAATAATACCAAGTGGCCTTTTCATTGTCCGATATGCCATTTGTAATCTCATGGAAGTAGCTCTTGGTTGCCCAATACCCAGTGTCTTGAACACGGAATATGGCATCAAATTAATACTTGCTCCCAAATCACACAAGGTTTTTACAAAATCGGCGCTACCAATGGTGCATGAAATTGTAAAGGCATCGGGATCTTCAAGCTTTGGAGCCATCGAGTGCACAATGGCACTCACTTGATGAGTCATTTTGATGGTCTCACAATTCATATATCTCTTCTTAGTTACCAAGTCCTTCATGAACTTGGCATATCCCGGCATTTGTTCGAGAGCTTCCACCAAGGGAATATTGATTGACAAACTCTTCATCATCTCAATAAACTTCTTGAATTGGTTTTCATTATTTTGCTTTGCATACGGTGGAGGAGGCCTTGGCAAAGGGGCCTTGGCTTTAGGCACTACCGTTTTCGATTCCGGTATGTCTATCACGTATTCCCTAGACGGGTTCACATCATTTTGAGTCTCCTCTATGTTGTCATCAATATCGATCCTCACTTCATCATTCACATTCTCATCATTGGCTTGAATCTCATCATCTTCTTGCAACACAACATCATCACTCACTATCTTCTTTGGATTAGAGGTACTTGCATCTCTACCTCTACCGCTTCTTGTAGTCACCGCCATAGCATGGCCTGTATTGTTCCCACCCTTCGGGTTTACTACCGTATCACTTGGTAGTGCCCCCTTAGGGCGAGTATTCAATGCTTGAGAAATTTGACACATTTATACTTCCAAGTTGCAAATAGAGGTAGTATATGAGGCTATTTGGGCATCGGAGTCAGCTTTCCTTTCCATCATTTGTTTGAACATACTCTCTATCCGCCCCATCTCATTGTTTGGAGAACTTTTCCCTTGAGACGAATATGGAGGCGGATTGTTGGGTTGTTGATACATCGGGGGCCTTTGAAAGCCCGACCCCCGGTTGCCTTGATTATTATTATTCCAACCCCTTGGTTTCCATTGCCGCCCCCAATTTTTATTGTTGTTCCCTCAATTCTAATTGTTGTTCCCCCAATTGTTCGAGTTGTTATTGTTGCCATTGTTCCAATTTCCTTGATCTTGGTTGCCCCAATTTTGATTGTTTCCTTGCGATCTCCATTGTTGATTTGGAGCATTGCTCCGTTGACCTTGGTAGTTATTGGCATATAACACTTCCTCACTTTGAACATCATAAAAATCGTCTTGATTGTAACCACTACCACTTTGCTCATACTGATCTTGATTGTTTTGCACTTGTTGACCACGTTGTCTCCTCTTGTTAACCATGAAATTTACCCCTTCCATGGCATTTACTTGCTTTGTCCCTTGAACTTGCTGAAGCTGGGCCTTTGCTAACTGATTCATAGTAGTTGTCAACTCGGCTATGGCTTGTCCGTGATCATGAAATTCCTTGTGAAGATGGATGACATTAGGGTCACCCTGAGGAACATTTGCCCTACTCTGCCAAGCTGAGGATGTGTCAGCCATCTCATCAAGTATGTCACAAGCATCGGTATAAGGCATTTTCATAAAATTTCCCCCAGCTAGCTGATTCACCACAACTGATTGGTCATTTTGATACCCCTATAAAATGTCTACTGAATCATTGCTTCAGTCATATCATTGTTTGGGAATTCCTTGACCATTGTCCGGTATCGCTCCCATATTTCATGTAGGGGTTCATTAGGTTCTTGTTTAAAGGCTAAGATCTCATTCCTCAATGCTGCCATATGACCCTGTGAGAAAAACTTGGCTATAAACTTTTCTGCCAACTCATCCCACGTGTGTATAGAATGGTTGGGTAGCCTCTCGAGCCAGTCCAAAGCTTTCCCTCTAAGTGAAAATGGGAAAAGTTTCAATCTTAGAGCGTTCTCCGACATGTTCGTCTGCTTGCTACCCCAGCATGTGTCTACAAAACCCTTTAGATGCTTGTATGCATTCTAATGAGGAGCTCCAGTGAAAAAGCCCCTTTGCTCCAATAGGGTCAGCATGACATTTGTAATTTGAAAATTGCCCGTCCGAATCTGGGGCGGGACAATTGCACTTGCGTAACCTTCATTGGGTAGTACCCGGTGTGCTGCCCGTGGAGGAGGTGGGGGGGGAGGGGTTAGGAATGTTGTCATTATGCTGGCGGCCTCTTCTTTGGACTTGAGGTTCTAGATTAACCTCATCCTCACCATTGTCGTCTACCTCCTCCCCCGGAAGAACATGTCCGAGAGCATCATTATGAGCCATTTGGTACCTAAAGTGATTGATACACAAAAGTTAAAAAAATAGAAGGAAAGAAAAACAAGACACACAAATAGTTAGATAGATAGCCAACACCGTCTAACTCCCCGGCAATAGCGCCAAAAAGTGATCGAGGCCAAACCTACACCACTATAGAGTAGCGAGGATGGTCGATGCAGTTTTACCCAATAAGGTCGGGATCGATTTCCACAGGGAGTTAATTTGGCTTGGAATTGGGTATCTAACTAATCTAGATGTGCGTGTTATTCCTAATTTCACTTTCAAACATTGTTGCGATTGATTCTATTCTAATTTTATACTATTGTATGCTGAGTGTAAGCTAAGTACAATATTTTTGGTGAAAGTTTTAAAGTGTTAAAAGGCACTAGAGAAGTAACTTCTGCCTAGGTGAAGATCTAATGGTTATCAAAAATCTAGGACAAGCTTGTTATGATTGGGGTCGTGATATAACCATCACACATAAGTGCTCACTTTATACCTCTCGGTAGTTTGAGTGACTTTGCCCTATTTGGCTTTCTCAAGCCCAAATGGTTGTTCATACAATACAAGTAAAATTGGCTCAAGTCGGGTATTACTATCTCTAGGTTTAACCCTTTAATTGGGGCTATCAATCTCTTGAGTTCACCCCAATTCCTTGTTAGCCTAATTTTTCTAGACTTAGTCCCTCTTTATCAAGAAGAACCTAAGTCATAAAGGCATGAGTCAATGTTTGCAATCACTAATTCTATAATTTTAGCATGAATTAGGCTAAATATCACTAGCTCATAAATAATTAAGCCCTAAAATTCAAAACTCATTAAATACACATACTAGAGTTGGGTCACAACCCTAGCTATGGGGTCTAGCTAATCATAATAACAGCAGAAATCAAAGATAAAGATGAAATATAAGCCATAATATTAAAGTACAAGATGAAAATCTAAAGTTTGAAGATAAATTTACTATAAAATTGCCCAAAAAGCGAAAAACCAGCCGTTCACGTGCTCTGTTAAATAAAACTTACCTAAAATTGATAAAAGGATCTATTTATACTAGGCTGAAATTTTCGGATAAAAATGCCCTTGTAGAGGATTCGCGGACGCATAATTCTGACCGCGTCCGCGCTTGAGCTTTCGTGGCCGCGTAATAATGAGCGTGGTCCACGTTTCTTCAATATTGGGCTTGGATTGGGCTTAGTTTCGTGGAACACGTAATTTCAATCGCGTCCGCGTGTGCTTCCATCGCGGCCGCGTAATTTGGACGCGGACCGCGTTCTTCAGTTAAGCCCGACTTGCAGGGTCTTTGAACCATAAGATGCGCTCTTAGCGGAATTCCCTTCGCGTCTACATAAGATCAATTCGTGGCCGCATAATTTGGACGCGGGCCGCGTTCTTCATTTGAGCCCAAACTGTAGAGTCTCTGAACCTCGAACCACACTCTCAGCGAAAATCCCCTCGCGGCCGCGTCAAAGATTTCGCAGCCGCGCCTTTCCAACGCGGTCAACGGTGATTTTAGTACTCAAAGAAGCTTCTTTGAATCTACTTTCGCAGACCGCATAATAGTGGCCGCCTCAGCGGTGGTCCTTACGCGGTCGTGCTTTTCTGCCGCTCTCAGCGCTCCAGTCTCAGCCTTGGATTTGTGCAGGTTTGACTCCTTCATGAGTTGATTATGATTGCTTTGCCTCATTTTGACCAAACCCTGCAAGCAAGCACATTAAGTTAGTTTTCGGGAATACCTTTATGCACTTTTGACCCAAAACCTAAGCAAAAGAGAGAAAATAATAGGCTAAAATCCCTACTTATCAGGTTGTTCATCATTTGGCTTAGGGAAAGGACATGTAGTTGTAGAAGGTTCCAGTTAGATAAAATCCCTTGTCCGCATGCGTGGGCGGTTTTGAGGTCAAAAAACTTGGAGGTTGAAGTTTACTTCTCTATGTACTACAGCAATGAATACATGTTGAAAGCATACGACATTCCAATTTATCCTCTTCCAGATGAAAGTACATGGACAATACATGTAGAGGTATTAGAACAAGTTGTGTTGCCACCAGTCGGGAATAAGATGCCTGGAAAACCTAAGAAGGTAAGATACAAAAAGGTTTCAAAATCACAAGCTAAGAGGCCAAAGAGATCATCCGGACAATGTGGACGTGAGGGCCACAATAGGAGAACATGTATAAATATACCTAATCATCACTGAGTGATCTTAAAGATAAATTATTTATGTATATATCAAGTTTATTAAATGAATGAAATATTATTCATTTTCAAGTACACTCAAGTTATTTACATTTTGCACTTGTATATGCAAGTTTTAATTTATTAAAGGTTGCATTTTCGCATGTATATCAAAATGTATCATATAATTTAGCTGGTCAAGGTCAATACATTAAGTTGTGTAGGACATGTATATCATCATGTATATTACTACATAAACATGTAAACAATATTATGGCACATGATTTTGAACACTTTAATCATTTTATATAAAGTTGCTTTACTATGTTGTCATACTGAACACTGAATTTTATTGACACGGAAAGATTTAACATTACTTATGGATATACAAGTTAGGATATACATCTTTGTTCTTGTTATACATATAAATATACAATAAATGTATACATGTATTTGTACAATTAAGTATTGATATACATGGGGATAGAGATATACACAATACTGGTGTTGTTAGTTCACAAATATACATATTAGGATATACATGTTAGCTCAATTAAATGTATACATGTATTTATACAATTAAGTATTGATATACATGGGTATAGAGATATACACAAATACTGGTATTATTAGTTTATTGATATACAAATCAAGATATACATGTTAGAACAATTAAATGTATACATGCACTTGTACAATTAAGTATTGATATACATAGGGATAGAGATATACACAACACTAGTGTAGTTAGTTCACGGTTATACATATCAGGATATACACGTTAGCTCAATTAAATGTATACATGTAGTTGCACAATTAAGTATTGATATGCATTGGGATAGAGATACACAATACTGGTGTGGTTTGTTTATGGATATACAAATCAAGATATACATGTTAGTTCAATTAAATGTATACATGTAGTTGTACAATTAAGTATAGATATACATGGGGACAGAGATATACACAATACTGGTGTGGTTTGTTTACGGATATACATAACCAAGTTTACGATATACATGTTATTTATAGCATGACACAAAATAGTTCAATTTTAAATTATACTAAGTATTAAAAAAAGATAAGTAATGTGTATTAGCTAGGGGCAGGGTATTGCAAAATGGCCAAGAATCATTTCTATTAGTTATCAAAATATTCGAAAGAAAAAGAAGATAAGCAATTCACCAGTTATGATTATGTTTACTCAATCTGTGCTTTCTTATTCTACAGCCTTCGTTTTAAATTCCTAATTTTGGCATCTACTCGTGTTTAAAACCGATATTTGTCCACTGTCTTGCTTAATGTCCACGATATTTGTCTGTTGTCTAACTTAATTTATACACTATCGAGTGTTGACTCACATGTTATAAAGAAATGAGCATGAGAAATAAAATTTAGACATACACATCTAAATATTAAAAAATAGAATAAACAGTAAACAAAACTTAAAAAATTGCATAAATATCAAAATACCCATGCTACATACTAGTAATTTCTTAGTTTCACAAAAAAAAAAAAAGGAAAAGATATGTTTGACCTGCAAAAGATAAATAATATATTAAAAATATTGTGCCATAATAAGCCACAAAAAATACTAATGTGTTTACAGATCCCAAAATAATAGATAACTAAACTAAAGAATAAGACTAATTGTTCTTCAATGTTACTAGAGCATTTTTTCTGAAACTTCTTTTACAAAACTCTGGCTCACTTTCATCTTCATTCTCTTGTTTGGTTCTGTCATAATCCCACAACAATGTACCAAATCGTTTGCAATGTTGCTCTGCATCGAAGTCAGCTGGAATTGATCTTTGATGGATAAAATACTTGGCAAAAGATGTCACATATACACCACAATCACTAAAAGAAAAGTAAAGATAAGTTAGAAGGATTCAACACCCTTTAATAATATATTATTATTTTAAGAATTAAAATAGATTGAAACTTAATATACGCGTCTTCTTGTTGTGGCAAATCGTCAACCATGTGAATAGCTAACGGATCAGCAAGTGGTCTGTCTCTGTAGAGTTCATTGGTCAAATCAATATCATGTCTCTTCCTGTAAAAGCTTGTACTAGCCAAGAAACGAGCAATCAACACTGCATATGGTTCAACGGCCTCGCGAATTTTAGCATCATGTCGCGCTCCTCTCATGGAATCATACACGTGTATGCACCTATCCTTAAAAGTCAACACACCCAAAATCCAATGCCATTCATCTTTTAAGCCTATAGGAATTAGTACATGATCGACGGTGTGCCACGGAATATTGCAAGGCATGTATGAGCCTCGCATATACTCAACTATTTCATGATCCTTAGGGATGACACCGTAGTCCCTATTGCTCGCAAGAAATTGATCATACAATGATTTTACCTTAACACAAAATAAAAAATTTGTTGTGGTGAAAGACTTTAGAATGTTAACATCATACTTTATTTTTTTCCTTAGATAGTAGAAGATGACATCAATATGCTGCCACAAAAATAAATAGATTTCATTCAGTAATTATAACAATTAAAGATTTTTAAAAAACTAAGTATGTAAGCAAAGACAGATGTGTTTCAAGTTAAACATTGTATGATATACAATTATTGTCTTGATATACATGAAATAAATTAATATAAACATATAGTTATGTGTTTTATTATTAGATATAAATAGCAGGATATACATTTAAGAAATATACATGTCAGAACATTGGAAATACATCAACTACAAGGTATACATGTAGTTAATAAACTTTGGGTTTGATATACATGTAAATATACACAATATCCATATAGTTGAGTGTTTTAATATACAATTATACATGGCAGTTATATAGTTAATTTCATTATGTATATATGGTTATAAATGACAGTACGACTATTAGTTACATATATATATATATATATATATATATATATATATATATATATATATATATATATATATATATATATATATATATAGAGAGAGAGAGAGAGAGAGAGAGAGAGAGAAAATAATACTAGGAAAAATAGGTATCAAATTGGAGAAACTATAATTAGTAATGCATCACACAGTAAAACACCAAATAAGGGCATGCATAACTAGCAGAAAATCAAGATTCTAAAACTTCCCTCCGAAAACATGATATAATAAGTATTGTACACAAGGAGATAGAAACATTAGAATTTCTCACTAGACAACGGACATACAACTACACAAAAGAATGACTCTGAAGCAATTACTTTGGCATAAGGAGGCACGCTGATAATCTTCAATTATACACAATTCAGCCTATCATAATGTGCATTACCTAATGTAAGAAAATATATTATCAATTTAGTTCATGTGAGCTCTAAATTTCTTAAAAGCAATAATAAAAAAATTAACTTGGTAAGCTTGCTATTAACCTGAAGCATTAACCATACATTATTTCTCCCAAGTGTAACCTTAATCCACAGTAGTAAGGCAGTTAAGTGAGGGATCACTAGAACATACTGATATACATGCAAGTTTATGATATACATGGCATTATACATATTGGTTTAAAATTAACATGTATAATAGAATATATACCGGGATTTAACATCATATATATACATTTATACAATAATATAATCTAATGTAAAACGAGTACAAAAATCATACTGTGTCATCCAAAGGTCGACCACTATAATTCAAAGTGTGGAACCATTCTTTCTTGACAATATGATGATCTCCAAAGACATAAGGCTGAATTCAATCTTTTCCCTTTTTGTAGATCGTGCCCACTCTTAAAAAAAATATAAAAGCATAAATACCAAAAAAGAAATAAAATATTAAAATAATAAAATATATGCTAGATATTAAAAATTAGCTTACTTGGGTTTCTTATACGTCCTCGCATCAACAAATTGACTAAAAGCCCAATGCAAAGCAAGATCAGGTTCAACCCCAATGTCAACATTAAAAGGATGCTTAAGGTTAAAATATTGCTTAGGCACTAGTGCTGGAGAATCAAGTGGCATATATGTAGACTTCTCATATTTTTCAATACGTCTTACTCTTATGGATTGTTTTGGCATTGGGTCATTTGGCACCTCAACAGCTTTTTGAATAGCAGTTTGTTCAAGTATAGCAATCTGAGACTCCCTTAGAATCGGATAATCACCACCATCAAACGTAGGAAAACTTTTTTGACATTCACCCACATTATCCAACCGGTCTAGTTAAAAAAATCATAAAAGATATTAAAATAACTTTACGTGTTGATTATAAAATGTAAAATAATTAAGAGAATAAAATATGCTGCCAAATATACCATGAAGAATATTTGTATCTCCTTGGTTGACTTGGCTTATTATATTCATTTGGGTGGTCTCATGCACATGAACAACATCATTAGTACCTGGGTCTTGATTGTTATTTGGAGAACCAATGTCTGCATTACCGTGCTCATCAACCATTCCATGACTCTGTTACACAATTAGTGAATATAATAATTTTATTAATTATATAAATAACAATATGAATTGTTGAAATTTAAAATATTTAAATAAATTATTCTTTATTAGATTAGAATACCTTTGCATCACTCTTCTCAGAGAATCTATTATGAAAATTGTTGTTTTCATCAAATAATTTAGCAAAAGAGTCCATCACATACTTCTTGAATGAAAAACAATCCTTGCTAAGCTGAACACAATTAGAACAAAATAATTAAAAGGTCTTTTTATAAGAAAAAAATAATGAAGATTTACAAAATATTAAATGAAAAGAATTCTTACCTTTTCAAAATCATTCTCAACATTCTCACCGGATCTTTGATCGAAATCGTGTGTGGAAATATTACCATTAAACACTTTCTCGAATGATGATATCACATACTTTTTGAAAGACTCGTATTCCCTTCTCAGCTGAACAGAGTTCAAAAATAAATTTTTTTATTGATAAAATATTCACTGTATTTCAACAAATATAATTTGAAAACAAACATACCTTTTCAAAGTCACTTATCCTATATTTGTCCTCCAAAAGGCTTTGATCATTTGGGGCATTACTATTAATATTTCGTTGCTGCTACTTGTTGCTCCTTTTCGAAGGCGACGTTAGGTAACCAGATTCATTGACAATAAATTGACAAAAATCCTCAGAAACAATACCTTTTTGTACAGCATATTCAATATTCATGAGCAAATATAATGCACCTAACTCATCCACGGTTGCAGAAATATTTGTAAACACCAACTACAATAAAATAAAAAGACAACAATTTATGATGCTAAGTACATAAATTCTGCATAAAAAATGTATATCAAGCATCATAAATTGAATATTATTATGCATAAAAATGTGTATCATTGTGTTTTAGTGTAAATATAAAAATATAACAATTACTTTAATATAACAGAATACTTTAAAGTGCGAATATAAATTTAATAATGTTACCTTGTTCCTTGATTCTCCCAACATGCCGTTGCATAATTTCTCAAAACTAGGCCTTTCTGTTACATTTCAATTTAGTATCCATGGCACTCGGCTTGCTACACGAGTGACAATATTGGGATTTACTTCAGAACAACACTCATAAATCCAAATCTGCAATGCAAGTGGTAAACCGCCAAACCTATGAAACTTTTTTACAAATCTAAACTTATTTCTCACCGAACCAATCAAAGCTTGAAATACAACATTCCTCCATGAAAACTGCTCGTATTTCCCACTCTCAATAAAAAAAAATCCCGATTAGTTACAAAGGATCTTTTACTAATTGTGAAAAATAAAAAAGTGTATATAAAGTACAATAACGAAATCTTTAGAGCATCATTATCTGACTGCCATCTCTTTGCCCTAAAACAATCAATAAGGTCGTCCTTTGATACTCTATCACAATCGGGAAAGTAGGCATCCTAGAGCCTATTTGATCCACTATAAGTTCCCTTATCGTTGACTTCACCAACACACCTTAGACCAGATATGTGATGACCCAAAATATCATCTTTAAATTTAATAATTAATTCTGTATTCTAAGACCTCAAAAAGTACTATTTATTATTTTTCGACTTGTGTGCGCAGTCCATAAAATTTTTCGAAAAGTCTTTATAAGAAAAATGGATTAAAATATGAATTAGAGGTTTAAAACTCAACTGAGTTGACTTTGGTCAATATTTTGAGCAAACGGACTCGGATCAGTATTTTGACAGTCGCGGTAGGTCCGTAACGTGATTTGAAACTTGGGCGTATGCCCGAAATCAAATTCCGAGGTCCCTAGCCCGAGATATGGATTTTTGATGAAAAGTTTGAAAGTTTAAGTTCAAATAGTAACCGGATGTAGAATTATGTGCAAACGACCCCGGAATAGAATTTTCATGATTCAAACAGTTCCTATGGTGATTTTGAACTTAGGAGCATGATCGGAATTTTATTTGAAAGTCCGTGATAAAATTAAGCTTGAAATGGCTAAAATAGGAATTTAAAGTTTGGAAGTTTGACCGGGGAGTTGACTTTTTGATATCGGGGTCGGAATCCGGTTATAAAATTTTTTACAGCTCCGTTATGTCATTTATGACTTGTGTGTAAAATTTGAGGTCAATCGGACTCCCCATGATCGGATTCCCCATAATCGGACTTTATGATCGGACTCCCCATGATCGGACTCCCATGATCGAGGTCCAGGATCGGACTCCATGATCGAGGTCAGCCTGGACAGATCTGTAAGTTATAAAAAAAGGGGAGGGGGTTTCGTCCTATTCGCTATTTTTAACAACTTGGAGCTTGAGCAGAGGCGGGTTTTGATATATTTTCAAGGAAAAACATTGGGGTAAATGTTCTTAACTCAATCTTGGTTAGATTACCCGAATCCATCACTATTTTTAACATTTAATTGAAAGCCCTCTTGGATAGATTTGGGGATTTGAGAGTTAAATCGTTATTGGAATTTAGTCATTTTGGTATGGTTAGACTCGTGGTTGAATGGGCGTTCATATTTCGTAACTTTCACCGGATTCCGAGACGTTTTTGAGTTATTTTCTAATTTTTATTGAAAAATATAGTATTTTCTTATAGAATTAATTATATAAATTTTTTTGATTGTATCGAATTAATTACGACTATATACGAGTCGATCGGAATCGAAAAATCGAGGAAAAAGTATACTACTTTATTAAATTGGAGCAAGTCGAGGTAAGTGACTTGTCTAACCTTGTATGAGAGAAATTTTCCCTAGGATTGGTATTAATTGTAATGTTGATGAAAGTCGTGTACACGAGGTGACGAGTGTGTATACGGACTAAATGTGAAGGATTATGTTTTAAATTGTGAAGATCACTGTTGCATATTGATTAAATTATTAAATCTTGTTATATTCTCTATCATTGATTTGAGTTGTATACTTTAAATTTGCTTGATCTCTTCCTGCTAATTGTTTTACCTGTTTAGTTGAAACTTGGTTTCTTTTATTCTGTGCATTATTTGAAATTGATTTTCTTTAATTTAAATATTATTAATATGAAGTATTTGATATTTTAAACTTGGTATTGAAGCAACGTATTAAAGATTTTGAAATATTATTTTGCTGAATTATTTATTCCTGAATATTTGTATAAGATTTTCGTACTCATTGTGATGAAGCCGTGAGCTCTTTATTGTGAAAAAATATATTATTGATGATTTACTTTGGCAAGAGCCGTGAGCTTTTTATTGTGAAGAATATTATTGTTGAATTATGATGGCAAGTTAAATTATTTGAGCACCTGAGGTGCAAATTATGATATATTGTGATATTGATATGCATGCGGTGGTATAAGGTCTGGGTATTGAAACACATGCGGTGAGATAAGGGTGGCTTGATATGCGTGGCTAGTAGGGGAAACTACTAGAAGTCATGCGGTGTGATAAGGGTGGCTAAAACGCGGGATGCTATTTCGGAAAAAATAATTTCTTTAAAATTAAATGTGAAGGCTCCCGCGGTGATATAAGGAAATGAGATATTGTGAATTTATTTATGATTTGGGACTACGAGGCGGTACCTCGGGAGTGCCTTTGTTGATATTGATTTATGGCCGCAGTTGCCTTTGATTATTTGTTGTGATTTTCTTGAAGTTGAAAGGAAAGTTTGTTTTGTTTCCACGAGATATTAATTGCAATTATTTGGTGTCATTAAATGTGACATACTACTTGATTCATTTCCATAGTCATTTTATTTTATTATATTGTTAAACATTTTACCATGAAGTTATTATTTTTCAGTAGGGCCTGACCTGACCTCGTCACTACTCTACCGAAGTTAGGCTCGGGGGTACCGTTGTGGTGTACTCATACTAGCCTAGGCGTCAGAGAGTTACCTGCGCACAAAGATTTCGAGGTATATCTGTCAGCGTCCGCAGACTCCGGAGTCCCCTTCTATTATTTTTATGTTGCTTTCTTATTTTCTTTAGACTCTGTTATATAGAAACATTAAGGATAAATTCTTAGAAGCTTGTGACTTATTTCTACCGGGTTTTTGGAGTTGAAATTGTTTGAATTGTAGTTTATTTATTTCAAATATTTATAATTATTCCGCATTGATAGGTTTACCTAGTCTTAGAGACTAGGTTCCATCACGATATCATACAGAGGGAATTTGAGGTCGTGACAAGTTGGTATTAGAGCACTAGGTTCATAGGTGTTATGAGTCACAAGCCGGTTTAGTAGAGTCTTGCGGATCGGTACGGAGACGTCTGTACTTATCTTCGAGAAGCTATGAAATTGGTAGGAAATATTCATTTTTATGATTCCTTATCGTGCTCATTTGTTGACTTCAAAGTTTTGAACCATTGTCTTTCCATTCTCTCACAGATGGTGATGACACGAACAACTTGATCCAATGATCAGACACCTGTGCCCCCTGTTGGAGCCGCAAGAGGCCGGGGTCGGGACAGAGGCCGAGCCAGAGGCCGAGGAAGACCATGTGGTGCAGCCAGAGCACCAACACGAGTTGCTGCACCAGAGCCACCAGTAGCTCCAGTTAGAGAGCAGGCACCTGAGATGCCTATTACTACTCCTGCACTTCAGGAGACTCTTGCCCAGATTTTGAGCATGTTTGGCACTCTAGCTCAGGCAGGGTTAATTCTACTTGCTCCTACCACATCTCAGGTCGGGGGAGGAGCACAGACTCCCACCGCCCGTACTCCAGAGCCACGGTCCCAAGTTGACCATGCCCCAGAGGTTATACCAGTGCAACCAGTTATCCCAGTTCGGCCTGAGATTAGGACAACAGTTTCAGAGGGGAAGAAGCTCAGGCTCGAGAGGTACAAAAAGTATTACCCTCCCACTTTCAACGGTTTAGCTCCATAGGATGCTCAGGGTTTTCTGGAGGAATGTCACCGTATCCTTCGTACTATGGGTATTGTGGATTCCAGTGGGGTTTCTTTCACGGCATTCCAGTTTAGAGGAGCAACCTACCAGTGGTGGCGGGCATTTGAGTTGGATAGTCCCTCTGAGGCATCTTCACTCACTTGGACTCAATTTTCAGATATATTCTTAAGGGAGTATGTTCCTCAGAGTCTTAGAGATGCATGGCGCACAGAGTTTGAGCAGTTGCGCCAGGGTTCTATTACTGTGTCAGAGTATGCGGTCCAATTCAGTGATTTGGCGAGGCATGCACCAGCCTTGGTTGCTACTGTTCGAGAGCGGGTTCGCAGATTTATTGAGGGTCTCCACCCTAATATCAGATACAGTATGGCCCGAGAGCTGGAGATAGACATCATATACCAACAGGTGGTTTCAATTGCTAGGAGATTGGAAGGTATGCAGACTCGGGAGAGGGAAGAGAGGGAAGCTAAGAGACCCCGGGATTCTAGCACATATAATAATTCTCGTGCCCCAGTTGCAGCCCATCATGGAAGAGGTTATGTGAGCCATCATATTCATTCAACACTTCCAGCTTCCAGTGATATTCCGTCTACTCCCAGACCTCATGTTCCATATTATGCACCGCCAGTGTCTTCTGTACCTCATGTACGGGGTTCTTTCAGCGGACAGTCTAGTCGATCAGGCCCGAGCCAGTCCCAGCAGCCACGTCCTCCGAGGGCTTGTTTTTAGTATGGTGACACTCGTTATATCATGAGGGATTGCCCCAGACTTAGGAGGGGTGCACCTCCACGGATTTCTCAGGCCCCACCTATTCCACAGGGTCCTCAGGCCATGATTACTGCACTAGTTGCCACTCCACCTGCACAGCCAGCCAGAGGTGGAGGTCGGACAGGTAGAGGTCACCCTAGAGGGGGAGGCCAGGCCAGATATTATGCCCTTCCTGCTAGGACAGATGCTGTTGCATCCGATTCTATTATCACAAGTATTATTCCGGTCTGTCATAGAGATGAATCAGTCTTATTTGATCCAGGCTCCACTTATTCTTATGTGTCATCTTATTTTGCCCCGTATTTGGGCGTATTACGTGATTCCTTGAGTTCTTTTGTTTATGTACCTACACCCATGGGTGAATCTATTATTGTGGACCGTGTGTATTGGTTGTGTTTAATTGTTATCAGTGGTTTTGAGACCATGGCCGATTTATTATTGCTCAGTATGGTGGATTTCGATATTACTTTGGGCATGGACTGGTTTAGGTCCCTATCATGCTATTTTTGATTGTTACGCCAAGATGGTGACGTTGGCTATGCCAGGTCTACCGCGGCTAGAGTGGAGAGGTGCCTCGGATCTTGTTCCTAGCAGGGTTGTTTCATTTCTTAAAGCTCAAAGAATAGTTGAGAAGGGGTGTGATGCGTATTTGGCCTATGTGAGAGATGTTAGTATGGATACTCCTACCATGGAGTCAGTTCCTATAGTAAGGGATTTTCCCGATGTATTTCCAGCGGATCTTCCGGGTATGCCACCCGACAGGGATATTGATTTTGGCATTGATTTGTTACCGGGCACTCAGCCCATTTCTATTCCTCCATACCGTATTGCCCCAATAGAGTTGAAAGAATTAAAAGAACAATTACAGGAATTGCTGGATAAGGGCTTTATTCGGCCTAGTGTATCGCCTTGGGGTGCTCCTGTCTTATTTGTAAAGAAGAAAGATGGTTCTATGCGGATGTGTATTGATTACCACCAGCTGAACAAGGTTACATTGAAGAACAGGTATCCATTGCCATGTATTAATGACCTATTTGATCAGCTTCAGGGTGCCAGAGTGTTTTCTAAGATCGACTTGTATTCAGGCTATCATCAGTTGAAGATTCGGGAGCCAGATATCCCGAAGACTACTTTCAAGACTCGGTATAGTCATTATGAGTTCCTTGTGATGTCTTTTAGGCTGACCAATGCCCCAGCAATATTTATGCACTTAATGAATAGTGTATTTTAGCCCTATCTTGATTCTTTCGTCATTGTGTTTATTGATGACATTCTGGTGTATTTCTGGAGTCGGGAAGATCATGAACAACACCTGAGGACTGTGCTTTAGATTTTGAGAGAAAAGAAGTTATATGCAAAATTTTCAAAGTGCAAATTCTGGCTTGATTCAGTGGGATTTTTGGGTCATATAGTTTCGTGCGAAGGAATCAAGGTAGATCCGAAGAAGATTGAAGCAGTGTAGAGTTGGTCCAGACCGTCCTCAATTATGGAAATTCGGAGTTTCCTTGGTTTGGCAGGGTATTATCACCTATTTGTAAAGGGTTTCTCTTCTATTGCTGCATCTATGACCAAATTGACCCAAAAGGGTGCTCCGTTCAGGTGGACCCAAGAATATGAGGAGAGCTTCCAAAAGCTCAAGACAGCTTTGACTACAACCCCAGTATTGGTATTACCTACAGGTTCAGGGTCTTATATTGTGTATTGTGATGCATCGCGTATTAGTCTCGGCACAGTGTTGATGCAAGATGGTAGGGTGATTGCCTACGCGTCCAGATAGTTAAAGGTGCATGAGAAGAATTATCATGTACACGACCTTGAGTTAGCGGCTATTGTTCATGCCTTGAAGATTTGGCGGCATTATTTGTAAGGTATCCATTGTGAGGTCTACACTGATCACCGGAGTCTACAACATTTGTTTAAACCAAAAGATCTTAATTTACGACAGCGGAGATGGTTGGAGTTGCTTAAGGATTATGATATCACCATTCTCTATCATCCCGGGAAGGCCAATGTAGTGGCCGATACCTTGAGTCGTAAGGCGGAGAGTTTGGGCAGCTTAGCATATTTACCGGTAGCAGAGAGGCCTTTAGCCTTGGATGTTCAGGCCTTAGCCAACCAGTTTGTCATGTTGGATATTTCCTAGCCTAGCCGAGTTTTGGCTTGTGTGGTTTCTCAATCTTTTCTTTATGATCGTATCAGGGAGCGTCAGTATGATGACCCCCATTTGCTTGTCCTTAAGGATACAGTTCAGCACGGTGATGCCAAAGAAGTCACTGTTGGAGATGACTGTGTATTACGGATGCAGGGCAGACTATGTGTACCCAATGTAGATGGCTTGCGTGAGTTGATTCTCCAGGAGGCTCACAGTTCGCGGTACTCCATTCATCAGGGTGCTGTAAAGATATATCAGGACTTGAGACAACACTATTGGTGGAGGTGGATGAAAAAAGACATAGTGGAGTATGTAGCTCGGTGTCTAAATTGTCAACAGGTGAAATATAAGCATCAGCGAATAGGTGAATTACTTCAGAAGCTAGAGATTTCAGAATGGAAATGGGAGAGGATCACTATGAATTTCGTTATTGGGCTCCCACAGACTCAGAGGAAGTTCGATGCATCTTGGGTGATTGTGGATAGATTGACCAAGTCAGCTCATTTCATTCATGTGGTTACTACTTACTCTTCGGAGCAGCTGGCTCAGGTCTATATTCACGAGATTGTCAGACTCCATGGCATACTGGTATCTATCATCTTTGACCGGGGTACGCAGTTTACATCACGGTTCTGGAGGGCAGTACAACATGAGTTGGGTACTCGGGTAGAGTTGAGTACAACATTTCACCCTCAGACGGACGGACAGTCCGAACGCACTATTCAGATACTGGAGGATATGCTTTGTGCGTGTGTGATAAATTTTGGGGGTGCTTGGGATCAGTTCTTACCACTTGCGGAGTTTGCTTACAATAACAATTACCAGTCAAGCATTCATATGGATCCGTATGAGGCCTTGTATGGTGGGCGGTGCCGGTCTCCAGTGGGTTGGTTCGAACCGGGCGAGGCTAGACTATTGGGTACAGACTTGGTTCAGGACGCTTTGGAAAAGGTTAAGTTGATTCAGGATCGACTTCGTACAGCCCAATCTAGACAGAAGAGTTATGCGGATCGAAAGGTTCATGAAGTTGCATTCATGGTTGGTGAGCGGGTATTGCTCCGGGTTTCGCCTATAAAGGGTGTAATGAGGTTCGGGAAGAAGGGCAAGTTGAGCCCTAGGTATATAGGACCTTTTGAGATTCTTGAGAGAGTTGGAGAGGTGGCTTACAGACTTGCACTACCACCTAGTCTTTCTGCGGTTCATCCGGTATTCCATATTTCTATACTTCGGAAATATCACGGCGATCCGTCTCATGTGTTAGACTTTAGTTCGGTTCAGTTGGACAAGGATCTATCCTATGTTGAGGAACCAGTGGCTATTTTAGATAGGCAGGTTCGAAAGCTGAGGTCAAAGAACATTGCTTCCGTGAAGGTTCAGTAGAGGGGTCATCCGGTTGAGGAGGCGACTTGGGAGACCGAGCATGATATGCGCAATCGTTATCCACACTTATTCACCAGCTCAGGTTCTTTTTTCTAACTCCGTTCGAGAAAGAACGTTTGTTTTAGAGGTGGAGAATGTGATGACCCAAAATATCATCTTTAAAATTTATAATTAATTCTGTATTCTAAGACCTTGAAAAGCATTATTTATCATTCCTCGACTTGCGTGCGCAGTCCGTAAAATATTTCGGAAAGTCTTTATGTGAAAATGGATTAAAATATGAATTAGAGCTTTAAAACTTAACTGAGTTGACTTTGGTCAACATTTTGAGTAAACGGACTCGGATCAGTGTTTTGACAGTTCTGGTAGGTCTGTATCGTGATTTGGAACTTGGGCATATGCCGGGAATCAAATTCCGAGGTCCCTAGCCCGAGATATGGAATTTTAATAAAAAAATAAAAAGTTTAAGTTCAAATAGTGACCGGATGTAGAATTATGTACAAACGACCCCAGAATAGAATTTTGATGATTCCAAGAGCTTCGTACGGTGATTTTGAACTTAGGAGCGTGATCGAAATTTTATTTGAAAGTCCATAGTAAAATTAGACTTAAAATGGTTAAAATAGGAATTTAAAGTTTGGAAGTTTGACCGGGGAGTTGACTTTTTGATATCGGGGTCGGAATCCAATTCTGAAAATTTTCACAGCTCCGTTATGTCATTTATGACTTGTGTGCAAAATTTGAGGTCAATCGGACTCTCCATGATCGGACCCCATGATCGGATTCCCCATGATCGGACTCTATGATCGAACTCCCCATGATCAGACTCCCATGATCGAGGTCCAGGATCGGACTCCATGATCGAGGTCAGCCTGGACAGATCTGTTAGTTATAAAAACAGGGGGGCTTCGTCCCATTTGCCATTTTTAACAACTTGGAGCTTGAGCAGAGATTATTTTTGATATATTTTCAAGGAAAAACATTGGGGTAAGTGTTCTTAACTCAATCTTGGTTAGATTACCCGAATCCATCACTGTTTTAAACATTTAATTGGTGATTTAAGTTGAAAATATTTGAAAGCCCTCTTGGGTAGATTTGAAGATTTGAGGGTCAAATCGTTATTGGAATTTAGTCATTTTGGTATGGTTAGACTCGTGGTTGAATGAGCGTTCATATTTCGTAACTTTCGCCGGATTCCGAGACGTGGGCCTCACGGGCCATTTTTGAGTTAATTTCGGATTTTTATTGAAAAATATAGTATTTTTTATAGAATTAATTCTATAATTTTTGTTGACTGTATCGAATTAATTATGACTAGATACGAGTCGACCGGAATCGGAAAATCGAGGAAAACGTATACTACCTTGTTAAATTGGAGCAAGTCGAGGTAAGTGACTTGTCTAACCTTGTGTGAGGGAAATTTTTCCTAGGATTGATATTAATTGTAATGTGATGAAAGTCGTGTACACGAGATGATGAGTGTGTACACGGACTAAATGTGAAGGATTATGTTTTTAAATTATGAAGATCACTGTTGCATATAGATTAAATTATTAAATCTTGTTATATTTTCCATCATTGATTTGATTTGTATACTTTAAATTTACTTGATCTCTTCCTGCTAATTGTTTTACCTGTTTAGTTAAAATTTGATTTCTTTTATTCTGTGCATTATTTGAAATTTATTTTCTTTAATTTAAATATTATTAATATGAAGTATTTGACATTTTAAATTTGGTATTGAAGCAACGTATTAAAGATTTTGAAATATTATTTTGCTGAATTATTTATTCCTGAATATTTGTGTAAGATTTTTGTACTCATTGTGATGGAGCCATGAGCTATTTATTGTGAAAAAAATATATTATTGATGATTTACTTTGGCATGAGTCATGAGCTCTTTATTGTGGAAAACATTGTTGTTGAATTATGATGGCAAGTTAAATTATTTGAGCACCTGAGGTGCAAATTGTGATATATTGTGATATTGATACGCATGCGGTGGAATAAGGTCTGGGTATTGAAACGCTAGCGGTGAGATAAGGGTGGCTTGATACGCGTGGCTAGTAGGGAGAACTACTAGAAGTCATGCGGTGTGATAAGAGTGGCTAAAACGCAGGATGCTATTTCGGAAAAAATAATTTCTTTAAAATTAAATGTGAAGGCTCCCGCGGTGATATAAAAAAAATGAGATATTGTGAATTTATTTATGATTTGGGACTATGAGGTGGTACCTCGGGAGTGTCCTTGTTGATATTGATTTATGGCCGCAGTTGCCTTTGATTATTTGTTGTGATTTTCTTGAAATTGAAAGGAAAGTTTGTTTTGTTTCCACGAGATATTAATTGCAATTATTTGGTGTCATTAAATTGACATACTACTTGATTCATTTTCATAGTCATTTTATTTTATTATATTGTTAAATATTTTACCATGAAGTTATTATTTTTCAGTATGGCCTGACCTGACCTCGTCACTACTCTACCGAGGTTAGGCTCGGCACTTACTGGGTACCGCTGTGGTGTACTCATACTATGCTTCTGCACATCTTTTTGTGCAGATTCAGGTACATCTTACCAGTCTAGACGTCAGTGAGTTACCTGCGCACGGAGACTTCGAGGTATATCTGCCAGCGTCCGCAGACTCCGGAGTCCCTTCTATCATTTTTATGTTGCTTCCTTATTTTCTTTAGGCTCTGTTATACAGAGACATTAAGGATAAATTCTTAGAAGCTTGTGACTTATTTCTACCGGGTTTTGAGAGCTGAAATTATTTGAATTGTGGTTTATTTATTTCAGATATTTATTATTATTCCGCATTGATAGGCTTACCTAGTCTTAGAGAGTAGGTGCCATCACGACATCCCACAGAGGGAATTTGGGGTCGTGACAAGTTATAATTGCAAATTCTCTAATCCCAAAACACAGGGTACTATGATTGATCTTGACGTAAAACTCATCCTCACTATCTTGAACCAACTCCCTTGACATTAAGAACCGTGTAACTTGATTCTGTACAACAACAGGAGGCAAATCGAGGAAATAACCGAAATAAGTTTTTCTAAACATTTGAATCTGCTCATTCGTCAATTTCAACTTTAACTCATCAACAACCCCAACATTGGTATGTGAGCTCCAACGAGAACATGATAATTTTGTATCCAATGCGACATAGAAATCTCATTTCTACATTACAAAAAATATTAATTATACTAAGCCATATATGTAGACAGTGAATATCATTAAATTCTCCTCAACTACACATCTTCAGAAGAATAGTTCTATACATTTTCATAAATCTCACAGCTGATGCATGTTAAAAGAATTTAAATATAAAAGAAAATATACTAATACTAAATAAAAAAAGGTTTAAATCAGATAAAATACGGGATCCTTAGGATTGGAAGTCATCGAAACTGTGTCTGAACTGAGTTAGAATTTATTTGTGAGTAGTCCTGGTTGTCTATAAGGATGTTACAGCTGATGCATAGAGATTTTGTATCTTCTCTGTACTCAAGTAGAATAAATTTGCCTATAGTCCTGACTGTCTATTCTTTTGGAATAGTTTTTATGTCAATCAAACTACTATATAGGTCTATATTTGTTCCTTTACCACTTTTATATAGCATCAAGTGCAAATAATGAATGCTTATAGCTAATGTAAACAATAAATCGAATAAAATACATTAAATCAATAGAGATTAAAAATAACTTCACAGGATGTTTATCACATTGAACTTCCTCCGTGCTAACGCGCTTTCTCTTTTTGGGTTTAACAACAATATTTTGTTGTATACCAGACGCATTTTTGATTTTTTTTCCTTTGTCTTTTGTATGCGATGCATCAACCCGTTTTTCCCTTTGATTGTCCTTTCGAACGGCTATTGCATGGGGGTGATATCGACCCCTTTAACACCGTATTTTCGAAATCAGAGTCATAATCAATATGAAGAGATGAAGATTTGACCACAGTTGCTTTAGATTTTGATTTCTTACCAGTTGAATTTTTACCCATCTTTCAACTTGGCAAGAATGATGATATTATCTTCGAATTTCTACAAAAGAGTCTTGATTTAAAAAAATAGTTAAGAAAAAGATTAAGAAGACACAATAAGAGAGTATTAATCAGATAAAAATGGAGAGATTTGGGGGATTTGAAAATTTTGGAATTTGGGGAAGATAGAGAAGAATAGCGTAAAAGAAGGAGAGAGGGGAGGAGAGAGCGGAAAGTGCTGAACGTTACTTCTAATTTTGAATAACAATAAAATTGGCTATGATATACCAATTAAAACAAATAAAAACTTAAAGTTGGGCTATAGGGTGCCAATATTTAAAATTAGGGCTTTTTTATGCCAATTTTCTTAATAGGTTGTTATACCATGCTATTTTTTCTTCTTGCAAATCACCCATTATTTCTTGAGGTTGGGCTTGTAATTCTTTTGGGTTGATTTTGGACATGTGGTGTGGATATTCCTAACAGGGCTGGAAGGAAAATCCTAGCCCACTTCTGTTACGACGTTTAGGCTGCTAATTACATAAGTATAAAGTTCTATCTGAAAATATATATACTTTTAGTTTTGATGATTGTTCCAAATTGAACAGTTTAATGGTTAATCTAAACTAGGATTAAAGTTGTCTGAATATGATAAATAAAATCTGGCTAGACTGGGTTTGGCACAACTAATAAATACTTCGTGATCGAAGAGATTATAGCATATCATGTTTACAAAAAATAAAAATAAAAACTAAGTGAATTGATCATCGATCACATAACAATCAAGCATTAATAGAAAACTAATCACATAATTACTGTCTTTTGCGACAAATATAAGCGCTTACTAAGTGTTATGTAAGCCGTGTGAAAGTTATATTTTTGAGCTAGAACAAGCAAAATACGCAAAGTCATAAAATTTAACCGAACAATTATAATATGTAAACTTAATAATAATGCGACTTAATTATAGTCTTTTAGCGATCAAGCTATCTAGCTCAGTTACTTATTTTGTAATTTTTACGTATGTCGTTCATCACATCATATTTACTTAATTTTTTCCAAAGATAAATATATTTACAGTAACATACTATCAGGACTCTTGAATATAGTCTTTGCATTGGACTATTATTTGACCACAACAGACTCCACAAGAAAAAAAATAAATTTAAAAACAAAAAAAGGATGTAAAATTGAAGAACAGATTTGAATTGGTTTTGTTTTCCCCTCGTATAAGACAAGAGTATGCTAAATAAAGACAACTACTTGTAACTGATTTAAACCCAAAATTAAGCATAAAAACAAACCAGCAAAACAACCAATTAAAATTTCTTCCGTTACAAAATCCACAACAATCTCAAATTGGATTCTCTTTTAATCTGTAACATTAATTACTTCATTCAAATTATGTAAATTGTTTGTATAAAACCCCTTAAAAACACAACCTTTTCATCAATTCTCAATTGGGTTTCTCTTCTTAATCTGTAAATTTTTGTTATTTCATTCAATTTTGTATAATGGATTCTGATTTTTCTCCCGGGTGCGGGTCGGGTATACAATCAGACTTTGCGTTCGCTTTCAATGATAGCAATTTCTCGGATCGGATCTTAAGGATTGAGATTGTACCCGACTTGCCGGATTGTAAAACGGGCTGTGAAGGTTGTAGTGGCGGCATTGATGATTGGGCCCGGAATCGCAAGCGTAGGAGAGAAGAAATCAAGAAAGAAAATGGTTTGTTTTTCTCAATATTTTTTTCCAATTAGGGTTAACCTCCTTTTTTTTGTGTGTGTGTGTTTGGAGGGGGGTAGATTTTTGGTTTTAGAAAATGGTTTGCCGTTTTGAATGCTTCATTAGGGTTTTGATTTTTCTGTTATCATTTATAAAACAAGGTTATTTTTATATATATTTGATAATGATAGTGTCTGGTCTAGCTTGTGCACACCTGAACTATTTTACCGTGTAGCTGATATCTCCCACAAACACAAGACCAAGACTTACGACAGATAAGAAAAAATCACTTAGTGTCTTTTGTCTTGTTGGGGTTTCAACCCTGGTGTCGATGGTTTGCGCTCATTTATTGACAACTAGGCGACACCCATAGGTGCACTATGCCACACCCTTGGGTGCCATTTTAGCAGAGGAGATATTAAGAAAGAAAATAATTAACTTTTCGATATTTCATTACGGTTTTACATCTTTATTTAGCTTAGACTTTTTGTTTTCTGTTAATTTTCATTAAAAAAAGGACATACTTTACCATTGATTTTTTGTTCTAGGGGAGGATGCCAACAAAGAAACTGGATTGTTTTCTCAATTCTCTATTAGGGTTTAACATCTTTTTTATAATAAGGAGGGCAACATCTTATTATCCGTAGAATTTTGGTTTCTGTTAATTTTCATGTACCTCTTTATATGGATTTGGATTTCCCCGTTTGTAATTTAGCTTTAAAGGGTGGATTTTTCTAGGGAAATTTTTTATTTGGTTAATGCATGCGAAGGGCGGGTTTTAAACGATTCATATAGCTGAACCAACTAGTTTAGAATATGGGAAAGACAGTTTATTGAGTTAGGGTTTTGTTTTTTTGTGTGAAATGGGATTGCATTTTCTTTATAGATACCACAGCTGCAGTTTATTTCTTCAATTTATTGATCTTTTTTAAAATAAAGGTAGGATTAGATGAGCCTTCAAAGTTGTTGTCAATGGTCATGTTTGATGAAACTAATGAGATGCAACTTGAAATGAAAGGTTTTGAACTGGGAGGATGAAATGATGTATTTGGTTGAAGTTGTTTGAGTGTTGGCTGCTGGTACAAACTACAAAGCATGCACTGATCTTGTTGATGTATTTGCAGTTTGTATTCTTATTTAGTCTTGGCATTGCAGAGTACTTATGCTGTAGGTTCATTCGAGTACCTCATACCATAATGTTGCATCCCCTTTCAAGTACATGTGTATCTGTCAGTTAAGCTTTGTTGTAAATACTACAGATTTTAGATGCAAACATGCTATTGCTTGTTGGCTGTTTGAAGTCATACTTGAAAGTGTCCTTAAATTGTTGGCCTATTAAACAAAAGTTTCATTCTCAAAACATTCGTGGCCTATCGAAGAACAAAATGTAGTTTATCACGTAAACTTACCCTGTTTTAGTCACATATTTTGGAAGCTCTGCGCTATTAATTACGCGAGTTTTCCTGTTTTTCCCCTTTCGTATGCTTATCTCATTTACTTGTCAGATGCGGATGTGGTCATGCAACGTGAGGAGCAAGTAGTAAATTGTAATTTGCTGGAAATGGAAGATGGTCTTGCTGATGACGAACAAGATGAAGAAGCTGTAGGAATGCTTGAGGAATCACCTTCTGGCATTGAGATGACCACAAATCCCCCTGGTACGTATTCACTTCCCTATAATGGAGTACTTTTTCCTGCTATTTCAAGGATATCAATCATTATTCATTAGTGATTCTAACTCTTTCCATAAAATCCTGATTATCAAGAATCTGAGGTTAGATTCTAATATTGCTTACTCTTCTGAGAGAAGTATATTCTCTGCCTGCATAGTTGGAAAGTCAACTTTTCTTTTATGATGCATTCTTAATATTAGTCTACATGATAAATGGCTATTTATCAAGGTTTTTAGACAAGTTTGATGCGTTTTATAGGCGATGATGAAGCTTCTAAAAGCGATGATGATTCATCTACAAACATGGACTCTTCAAACCCCCTTCGGGTGAGAACTATACATATCAGTTCTCCCATTTTGGCAGCTAAGAGTCCATTCTTTTATAAGGTGAGTAATCTTTAATATACTAATATTTTTTGCCTTAATTAGGCACCTCCTGTTTAATTTTTTTAAACAACGATTTGTTTTCTTCTTAGTTGTTCTCAAATGGCATGAAAGAGTCGGAACAACGGCATGTAACCATACGAATCAATGCGTCGGGTAAGTACTAAATTTGACTTACTTTCTCGTGTGAAAGTTTCATTCCAGCTTAATGTCTGTTTTTTAACATTTAGGAATAGTAAATTTTTCTTGAGCACTAAGTGCAATATTTGAGATTGGAGTAACAGGAAAACCTTGTATTACCCATTGTCAGAAATTTAAGTGTAGTTGTACAGATGAGCTTCGAATGTTTCAACTACATTTCTTTCCTAATTGAATCAGGGTATAAACCGATGTCAATGCATGTTTGGCTCTAGCGTACTATGGGCATTGTCACACAGACTCCCCCCATCTTCCCTCCCAAACAAAACTTACAATAGAGGGAAGCTTAGAATAGAGGGAAGAAACCCGTCTGTATCATCTTCATGAACAGTGCCTGCATTCAAAACTTTCTTCTTCTTTTTTTAGATAAGTTTACATTCACAAATCTCTTTGAGTTGCAATAGCTCACTTAAATTAGAAAAGAATACTCCTTCTCAAGGTAGGGTTGGAAAAATCCAATGATTATCTGAGAAGAGGAGTGATGGATGAACCTGTCACAATTGCTGTCAGTGGTTATTTTTAGGGTTAAAACTTAGAACAACTAGATTTTACCCTAATAGGAGATTGGGCTTACCTGAACTAGATGTGTTTTCCATTTACATTCTTCAACTATCAATGTACAATTCAATAGAAATCATACTACCTACTAATAAATGATAATTGAGATTTTCTGGGGCTGCCAAACAGTTGGATAAGTAAATACCATACAAGGAAGTCTGTATTTATTAGCCTTAGCACACACTTTTTTTAAATATATTTTGGATCTTTGATGTGAATCATATGAGATACTCCTAAAGAGTCAATTTGACATAGATTATCATGCATAATGTTTGCAAGTTTAACAGCATTCTCCATACACTTGATGGTTTAATTATCACGCATATGGGATACTCCTAAAGAGTCAATTTGACATAGATTATCACGCATAATGTTTTCAAGTTTTAGCATTCTCCATGCACGCATAATGTTTTAATTATCTGCAAAATCTCCTGTCCACCTTTTTGTTTGTCATCCTTTCTTTTCCTTTTAAGGAAAAATTATCTGCATATATTTTCTTTTGTTGTTAGCTGACAAACAAT
The DNA here is from genome assembly GCF_000715075.1 of Nicotiana tabacum. Lineage (NCBI taxonomy): Eukaryota > Viridiplantae > Streptophyta > Magnoliopsida > Solanales > Solanaceae > Nicotiana > Nicotiana tabacum. Next base: position 138,023,906 of record NC_134102.1, read on the forward strand.
TTAACTTTTGCCTTTCTCAATCTTATTGAGCAGAAGAAGCTGCCCTCATGGACCTCTTGAATTTTATGTATAGCAATACTTTATCAACTACTACACTTACTGCCGTGCTTGATGTGTTGATGGCTGCTGACAAATTTGAGGTTGCGTCATGCATGAGATACTGCGGCCGCGTACTGCGAAATCTTCGCATGACTTGTGAATCAGCATTGCTTTATTTGGATCTTCCTTCCAGTGTACTAATGGCTGATGCCGTTCTGCCGTTAACAGATGCTGCGAAACAGTTTCTTGCTGCACGTTTCAAGGATATAACCAAGTGAGTAGCTCTATATAGAAACTTTAACTTTTACCTTGTTCGCTCTGGTTTGGTTGAATATGATAGTGAAGCTAGTTAAGTTTTTGATTTTTCTCAGTATCACGAGAAATTTCTTCATTTCATTATCTTGATTACCAAATGAGTGAATCTCTATTACCCAACACTTCCTTTTAACATTCGCGACCCTCTTGGGCTCCAGGCACTAGCTGATGAAATTTTCCCTTTTGTTTCATTAGTATACCAAAGAATTGACCTATAATAATGACCTCAGCTTTCAATACTCCATACACTTTTCATGAGACTCTTTACCATCTATACCACTAATAAAAGTATGAAAGATTTAGCATTTCCATATCAGTCTGTACTTTAATCAATTGTTACCTATTGGAAAATTATTTTTTTCTTTGAATTTGAAAGTGATCTTTATTTGTTTGGCTCATAGTTAATGAATAACTTTCTACGCTAACTGCTATTGGCATGTGCACTGCACATGCATGAAAACTAGTTTGAGAAAGGTGTCTTCTTATGAATCTTTTTTCTCTTAAATCCTTCAGGTTCCAAGAAGAGGTATTGAATTTGCCTCTTGCGGGAATTGAGGCTGTTCTGTCCAGTGACGATCTTCAGATTGCTTCAGAGGATGCTGTCTATGACTTTGCGTTAAAGTGGGCTCGCATCCATTACCCAAAGCTTGAAGAACGGCGGGAAGTATTGAGCTCACGTCTTTGTCGACTCATTCGATTTCCATGCATGACATGCAGGAAGCTGAAGAAAGTCCTAACATGCAATGACTTTGATCCTGAGCTTGCTTCAAAGCTTGTCCTCGAGGCTCTTTTTTATAAGGCCGAAGCACCATATCGGCAGCGCTCCATTGCTGCAGACGCAGGGAATGCTTTGTGCCATCGTTACATGGAGAGGGCATACAAATACAGACCTGTTAAAGTTCTCGAGTTCGAAGCACCTCGTCAACAGTGTGTTATTTACCTAGATTTGAAAAAAGAGGAATGCGCTAGCCTCTTTCCTGCTGGTAGAGTTTATTCACAGGCTTTCCATTTGGGTGGACAGGGATTTTTCCTGTCAGCTCATTGCAACATGGATCAACAAAGTGCATTCCATTGCTTTGGGCTGTTTCTGGGCATGCAAGAGAAGGGCGCAGTGTCATTTGCAGTCGACTACGAGTTTGCAGCTCGTATCAAGCCAAACGAGCAATACGTGAGCAAATACAAAGGGAACTACACTTTCACTGGTGGCAAGGCTGTTGGCTACAGGAACCTATTTGGTATAGGTTGGAACGCATTTATGGCTGATGATAGTACTTACTTCATCAATGGACTTCTCCATCTTCGAGCTGAGCTTACTATCCGCCAATAGAGAGTTTAGATACAATCGCTGTGCTTCCGCTGACAGCTAAACTATACTTTTTATTTCAGTGAGGGCTTAAGAAGTTTACATTGTAGTGGTGTCTTACTTAAAAGTGCAGCACATATGAGCAATAGTTGTATGGGCTATATATTGCTTGTTACCTATTGCCGTATATGCGCTGTTGTAAATTAGTAAAATCAAAGACTTTGAGTGGTTCATATTTTGACAATCACCGTCTTTGTGAAGTTTCATATTTTGACCTTATAGTGACTGCTCATCCAGATTTCAGTTGCTTTGGGGATGTGTATTTAGTTACCTGAAAGTTTCCAAAGCTTCAAATTCTGTTTTATGGTAGTGCATAATACTTGTCTGACTTACCCTCACCAGGAATCCTTGTTATCTGGAATATATGATCTCCCCCCCCCCCCCCCATTTTTTTTTTGGTCTGCAAAAAGACAAAAGAATCTGGAATTTGGTCCATGTGATAATTCCCATTTTTCATGGGAGAACAATGGTCTCTCTTTATCAACAGACAAAGGCATAATTGTTTCACCCTAAGGTGGAAACCCTATTATTAGTCTAATGGGACCAACTTAAGCATGACTTTGAGTGTATAACCCTAATCTAAAGTCCAAAAAGAAAAAGACTTTCCACCTCCAACCCTTCTTTCCTCCTCAATTTTAGCCATATTTTAAGCTCAAAGTCCTTCATACAGTTGGAAAGTAAAGCAAACCAAATACTTAGACCAATTCAATGAAATCCCAGAACAGACAATGTCCAAAGAGATCAAATTTTATGCAAAACTTGTATATAGTTTGGTTATTCATCTTCTTGAAACTCTTTCTTCTTGTTCAATGTTCTAATAACAGCCTTACAGAATCATTAGACGTTATTCTTCACGAGCATGCTTTCAAATCTTTGGTTCATCAACATACTGGAGATTTATACAATGCTAATCTTCCTTCAAATCTAGCAGGAATGAAACTCTCACTCGTTCGATTAAGAAGCAGAACATTGTGGAAAAAGGGTGCAAACTTTAGTGGTTTTTCTATCCCTCCAAGAACTATTCCAGTGCCTTATGTTAAAAGAATCCACATTCTGTATAATGACTTGGGAAACTTATCTTCTCATTACTTCAACATATCAGGTTACAATCTCTTAACTTCTGTTATTGGTTTCATGGTTTATGATGCACCATCTCATATTAGTAGTATCACAAATCTTACAAAGCTTGATCTTAAACCAATGGGACAACCTATATCGATCGAGTTCAAGAATTTAACAGAGATGAAGGAAAGAACAAAGTGTGTTATGTTTGATGAAAATGGGAAAGTTTCTCTTAGTGAAATGAGATTTCCCAACTTATGTTACACAAGAAATCATGGTCATTTCTCTATAGTGCTACCTTTAGAGATAAAGAAGAAGAAGAGAATATGGGGTTTTTTGGTTATTGGATTTGTTATCGGACTACTCGGGTTGGCATTGGTAGCTGCAGTAGGAAAGATGGTGTTGGGAATTTTTAAAGCCAAGAAAACATGTGAAATGGAAAGAGAAGCAGAAGAAGGTGAGTTTTTGGAAACTGTTGTTGTTGGTAAAAGTAAAATGCCTATTGCTATGGTCACAAGAACTCATCCAGTAATTGAAGGACCATGTTTTCCATAGTTTGCGTCATTTTATTGTGATTAGTTAGTTTTATGGTTTTAAAGGTAAAATCTTTAGTTGTATAGTTGCATTTCCAAAGATGTTATAGTACGATAATAGCAAAGAGAGACCAGTTTGAGCACAAAAAAAATTCTGTTTTTATAATGCGTTTCTAAAACTTATTTGGGATATTTGTAAGATAAACCTCGGGGGTATATTTGACTAATATTGCAATGTTTTTTTTTTCGTCTAGAGGTTAATTTATTTTTAATTTGATAATTTATAGTCTTGACAAAAGGCTGACAGGAGTTTTTGCGACTTCTTTTATACTTTTCTATAAAAGTTCAGTTATATTTGCTCAGTTTTGGACTCAATTCCAGTCGTTTGAAAGGAATGTTAATCCAGAAATTCAACCCTCCAATGAGCTTTGTGGCCAAGACAAATGGTAAATGATCAAGGCGTCATTAAGACATAAAACTTTGAGAAGACCGCTTTATCCGGTATTTATGTTAGCGGAAAATAGTAAATACCTGACAAAATAGTGAAAATAGCACGAGTTGTCCAACTTTCAGATCGGTAATCGAAAAATAATCAGTGTTTATAAAGTCTTTGAAAAATAGCCATTATTTTGCTGAAACACATAAAGTTCAGCATAATATGCGAGATTATGAAGCTTTTGCGTTTAAACTTCCAGCATATTATGTTGGAACTCCAGCACACACAGAAAGTTCCAGCATGCGGGATTATAAGTTCCTGCATATAAACTTCTCGCATATTATGTTGGAACTCCGGCACATTATGAAATTCCAGCATATTATGCTGGAAGCTCATATGTAAAAAATTCGAATTTCAGCATATTATGTTGGAATATTTCCATATTTTTAGGGTTTTTTTGTTCAAATTTTATCTTTACATGAAAAAGTGACTAAATTTCAATTACTTTTGAAATTGTAGCTATTCTTCAATTACCAGTTATAAATCTGGCTATTTTTTATTTTTTCCGACAAAATATTTAAGGTAAACAAAAATTGGCCCGAATATCACGTTAACAAAAGAAAGCATAAAAATTTGAGGAGAGCCCAAGTATGAAACTTTTTTCTTAAACATACAAAAGACCAATAATGAAATTTAGAGGTTGAGAATATACATGAAAGCATTACGAGTGGATAATCTACTAACGTATAAATTCAGTAATGGTGCCCGTATCTAATCGTACTATATTAAAAATGGGAACCAAAGCTTAAAAGTTAAATTAGCTAATATCTTTCTTATAAGTCTAAATACCCTATTTAGTTTAAAAATTCCTACAAATTAAGAATCGGTAAACCTAAATAACCTATTTAAAATGTATGATTTTCCAACCGAGTTCTTTATAATATGTTATTTAGTATTGGTCATTCCAAATAATAGTGAGTAAACAATAATGAAATTAGTTACTAAACAGTAATTATAATTTTATTTCAATAATAAAAGGAATAGGTACGAGAAGTGTAGAAAAAAATAGTGAATGACTAACTACTAAATGAGATTTGGATTTAATAAAATAGGTAGTTCTTGAATCTTAGAAGATCCATTTGCAAGTTGCACCATATTATTAAATCAAAGCAAACCGGGCCAACTTTGACTTTAACTAAATAAAAATTAACATAAAATATTTCTAATTGTTCATCATATTTATTCATGTTGCATGAAGTTAATTAATATGGATAAGATCTATTACATAGTTAATCTGTTTGTTCTTCTTTCTTTAATCCATCTAAATTTGGTTTTTATTTGTCTTATATTCTATACTTTTATACATATAACAATCTAACATATCATCAACAATAAAATATTTTAAATAATATATCTAATACTTACATAACAAAGGATATCACGCCTTAGAAAAGTCATAAAATTGTTTTTAAAAGCTAGTCAAATATACATGTTTGAATGACTCTTCTTTGATTATTTTGTTTCTCTTTTGTCTTATAGTCTCATAAATTCTTCTCCTTTCATAAATATTAGAGTTTAAGCTTGTACTATAATTGTTTAGATGTAGTCTAGAAGTATATAAATATAATTAGAATATGTATCACATGGTGGTTACTAGTACATATCCTATATTTTATTCATGTTGCATGAAATTATTTAATATGGTAAGATCTATTGCATAGTTAAATTGTTTGTTCTTTCTTTAATCCACTTATTTTTTGTATTTATTTGTCTAATATTTTATATTTTTATATAACAATCTAACATTTCATCAACAACTAATCAAATATACATGCTAATTTAATAATCAAAGCCATGAAAAAAACTATTTTTGCGGAGAAATCAAATAACCATTTAGTAATCATTTTTTATGTTATACTGTTGCTCTTGTACTAATTTTAACTATCGAATATATTTTTTTATTGTTAAACAATTTTAGTATTTTTATATTATAGCTACTTTTGTACTGATTTTGATTATCGAAATTTTTGTCCTCCTTTTAAATTTTGATGGTACAATACCGTATATTTGGTCCATTTATTATTATTATTATTAAGAAATATGAGTAATGTTTTTAATCTTATAACACTACAGATCGGTGATGGTTATTTATTGTTGTTAAGCTCTACCCTAATCCCTTTTTTTCCTGAAACCAAAGCACATGGAATATATAGGAATGATGTTCACTATTCTGCAAAGCACAATCACTCTGAATTCCATGCGAAACCGTAGGATGCCCACATATGTTCACGGCTGAGAGTTCGAGAAAACAGCATTTTCACGAGGTCCACTCAGCGTGAGTGGCATTTATTTTCTTTCTTTTATTAATAGTATTTGATTTAATTGTAGTTCCTAATGAATACAATTAAAGAAGGGGCTTGTTCATTGATCTTGTAATTCTCGTCGTATGTTCGTGGTTCCCTATAATTCTCATCTGTTGTCTCTGGTTGTGTGGTTTAGTAAAATCATTGAAAAAAACAGCATCCACAAGCATATGTAATTGATTTTGTGACATAGAAACAATACCAGCTTGTTGAGTATGAACTATAATTTTTTGCTTCTCCTTTGCTGCAACATTAACCCTCAACTGAGCAACTTTTGGCCTCTTTTGCTTCTCTAGCCCTTATTTCTCTACGGGGAAAAGACCCCGAAACCAAAGGGCTCTACTTTTTTTATTCTCCCAGTACTCACTTTCAGCAACTCCACTCTTCCAAGAGAATTGACCTTGGGAACTATAACACCACGGTGATTTTATTTAATAATTCAGACATAATTTTTTGAATAGGTTCTATGTAATTTTGCCTTTTTATAATGTACATGCAACATACGTAATCAACAAAAGAAGCCAGTTCAACAAGCGTTTGTTACTTATTTTCTTTAACAAAATGGGTAGCTAACAAATGACAGATCAAAACCCCCATTTCTTCTCCCCGTAAATTGTTGTTTTGTCATATTGACAAAACCCCAACCCTTAAACCCAAAATTAAGCTTTTACAAGAACTTGGCTTTACTGTAACGACTCGGCCGGTCGTTTCGAAAGTTATAGCCCCGTTTTCCCTATTTTTACTTCTTTTTGTGTTATTCAGCTATATTATATTATATTGAGTTAGTTGGTTCGGGTCCGAAAGAAACTCGGAGTGAATTGAGACACTTAGTCTCTTAAGTAGAAACTTAAGTTGGAAAAGTCAACCGGATATTGACCTATGTATAAACGATCTCGGATTTAAATTCTGATGGTTACGTTAGGTGATTTTGGATTTAGGAGTGCGTCCGTAATGTGATTTGGAGGTCCGTGGTAGAATTAGGCTTGAATTGGCAAAATTGGAAATTTGATGATTTTAGTCGACAGTGAAAAATTTGATATCGGGGTCGGAATGGAATTACGGAAGTTGGAGTAGGTTCGTAGTATCATTTTGTGACGTGTGTGCAAAATTTAAGGTCATTCGGACGTGGTTTGGTTGGTTTTGGCATCGGTTGCCGAATTTAAAAATTTAGAAGTTCTTAGGCTTGAATCCGACGGTAATTTGATGATTTGATGTTGTTTTGAGTGATTCGAAGGTTCGGCTAAGTTGGTATGTTGGTATATGACTTGTTGGTATTTTTAGTTGAGGTACCGAGGGTCTCGGGGTGATTCCGGGTGGTTAACGGATTTGTTGAAGTTGGAAATTGCAGCTGGAGCTGCTTCTTCTGCTATTTCCGCACCTGCGGAAGAAAGGGTCGCAGGTGCGAGGCCGCTGGTGCATGTGGGGAGTGCGCAGGTGCGGGAGACGCTGGGCCAAGGCTGGGAACACATGTGTGAAGAATTGGCCGCATCTGCGAGCCCGCAGGTGCGAGGCTTTAAGCGCAGATGCGGAGATGAGAAGTTTGGACTGGTTTCGCAGATGCGCACCTGGGACCGCAGATGCGAGTCCGCAGGTGCGAGGAAAGGGTCCACAGGTGCGAAATCTGGGCGATTAGGTGAGTTGCGTAGGTGCGGCTTCTTGGACCGCAGGTGCGGTCGCGCGGGTGCGAGAAAATGTCCGCAGTTGCGAAAAATCTGGGCAGAAACCATAAATAGAACCCTTCGTAAATTTTGATCATTCTTCACAATTTCAACTCGGTTTTTGGAGCTTTTGGGAGAGGTTTGAAGAGGGAATCAAGGGGATTTCGTTGAGGTAAGTTACTTGAGCCCCAATACTTGTATATATGGTGATTTTCCATTATTTTAATCATGGTAATTTATAAAAATAAGGGGTTAGGGCTTGGAATATTTGGAGAGTAATTTAAGGATTTGAAGGACCAAACGATGTCGGATTTTGATGAATTTGGTATGGTTAGACTCGTGAGTGAATGAACTTTCTAGTTTTGTAAATTTTTATCGGATTTCAAGACGTGGACCCGGGGCCCGGGTTTGAGCCAATTTCGGGTTTTGGTCTAATTTTATAGTTTTTCTTGTGGAATTTATTCCATTAGCACTATTGATGGTATTGTACTGATTGTGAATAGATTCTGAGCATTTAGAGGCTGAGTCCAGAGGCAATATCATTGCGGGTTAGATATTTGACCGGTTTGAGGTAAGTAACGATTGTAAATCTGGTCTTAAGGGTATGAAACCCCGGATTTTGTATCATTCTACTATTTTTAGTGACGCACATGCTAGGTGACAGGCGTGTGGGCGTGCACTGCTGGGAATTGTGACTTGGTCCGTCCCGTAGCAACTGTAAAGTTGCATACTTTGTTGAAACCATTTGATACTTATATGTTTTATAAAGAATTTCTGTAAATTGGGCTGAATGCCATGTATGGGCCTTGCGCCAACGCTGTTTGGACCCTTAGGGGCTGTTTCTTACCATCCTCTCATTGTTTTCGATTGAAAATCTATACTCAGTCATGTTTATACTTGTTTACCGCATAACTCAGTTTTATGACTCTATTTTGATGCATATAAATATTTTGGGCCGAATGCCCGATTTTACTAAAATGCCTGAGTGGCTTGAGAGGTTTATGACTGAGTGAGACCGAGGGCCTGATTTGTGAGGATGAGTGTGGATTAGGGCTGCCCGCCTGCAGCATATTTATGTTTGATATCGGCCGAGGGCCTGATTGTGAGGATGAGTATGGATCGGGGCTGCCCGCCTGCAGCATACTTTATTATTATAGCACATGAGTTGTCCGTGCAGATTATAGCGCTTGAGCTGAAGGAGCCCCTCCGTAGTCTGTACATAACCCCAGTGAGCGCAGGTACCTACTGAGTGCGAGTGCCGAGTGCCGAGTGCTGAGTGACTGGGAGGCATGAGTGATTGTGAGGTATGCCCGAGTGGCAAGAGTGACTGTGAGGTATACCCTAGTGGCACGAGTGACTGTGAGGTTTGCCCGAGGGGCTGTATATGAGTGATGTTTTGCCCAAGGGGCTGTTTATGATTTCATCATTTTTGCTCACTTTTGCATTGAGCCTTCGTTTGAAAAACTGTTGGAAAAATATCTTTAAATGATTTTACTAGAACTGGGTTTAAACGAGATGTTTGATTCAAATCCTGATTTTTAAAAGCATGTGGTATTTTACTGAGATTTCCTGATATGAACGTTATATGCTTTATTGCTCGTCACTACTGCTCAGTCTTTATTTATTGTTGTTACTTACTGAGTTGGCGTACTCACGTTACTCCCTGCACCTTGTGTGCAGATCCAGGTGTAGCTGGACACGGTAGCGGTTATTGAGTGTTCTGGTTGCAGATTTTCTTGGAGATAGCAAGGTAGCTGTTTGGCGATCGCAGCCCCTGCTCTTCTCCCTCTTATCTTTCTCTAGTTGTATTTAGCTATTTTTCGGGCTGAGTTAGCCTTGATATTGTTAGACAGATTGTAGTATATACTCAAGATAGTGACACCCCGATGTCGGGCTTTTCTTTTTCGCACTTCTATTTTTCTTTGATTAGAACTCTTTAAATGGAGGTTTTATGTTAAATAACCTTGAAATTATCTTTGAAATGAAAATATCATTTTGTTTTGGAAATGAATCGGCTTGCCTAGTTCCACGATAGGCGCCATCACGATAGGGATTAGTTTTGGGTTGTGACATATTGGTATTAGAGCCTAGGTTACATAGGTCCCACGAGTCATAAGCGAGTTTAGTAGAGTCTTGCGGATCGGTTCGGAGACGTCTGTACTTATCTTCGAGAGGCTGCATAACCTTTAGGAAACTCCACATTCTTGAGTTTTTGTCGTGCGAATCTGTATATTCTAGTAACTAAACATCTGTTGTTTCATTCTCTCACAGATAGTGAGGACTCGTAATACCGGTCAGGAGGGCCTACCACCAGTACTACCAGCCAGGGCCGCGAGAGGCCGAGGCCGCGGTAGAGGCCGTGGTAGGGGCAGAGGTGCAGCCCGTACAACAGTTGGGGAAGTACCTACAGATCTACCGGTTGTCCCAGATCAGGACCAAGTTCCAGTTGTTGATGTACCAGCTCAGTCACCACCTGTGCCTATTGTGATTCCAGGCCTTCAGGAGGCCCTAGCTCAGATTCTGACAGCGTGTACTGGCCTTGCTCAGGCGGTCTCTATTTCGACGGCTGCAACCACTTCTCAGGCCAGGGGAGGCACTCAGACTCCTGTCGCTCGCATACTCGAGCAGGTTATTCAGGGACTTCAGACACCAGAGGCACCACCAGCCCAGCCGGTTGCTATTGCTCAGGATTATGTGGTTCCTGCTATGCCCGAGGATGATCAGCATAGGTTGGAGAGGTTTGGGAGACTTCAGCCACCACCTTTCAGTGGCACAGAGAGAGAGGATGCTAAGGAGTTTTTGGACAGGTGTCAGAGGATACTCCGTACTGCTGGTATTTTGGAGACTTGTGGGGTCTCATTCACTACCTTTCAGTTTTTTGGGGCTACACTCAGATGGTGGGAGACTTACGAGAGGAGTAGGCCTGTTGGCGCAGCACCCCTTACTTGGCAGCAGTTCTCCGTGGTCTTTCTGGAGAAGTTCGTGCCTCGATCCCGTAGAGAGGAGCTGCGTAGACAGTTTGAGCGGCTCCGCCAGGGTGATATGTATGTGATGTAGTATGAGATGCGGTTCTCCGAGTTGGCCCGTCATGCTATCTGGTCGGTTCCAACAGACAGATAGAGGATCATGAGGTTTATTGATGGCCTCACTTATCAGCTACAGTTGCTCATGACCAGGGAGTGGGTTTCAGGTGCTACCTTTGATGAGGTTGTCGACATTGCTCGGCAGATTGAGATGGTTCACGGTCAGGAGAGGGTTGAGAGGGAGGCCAAGAGGCCTCGTGGTCAGGGTGGATTCAGCGGTGCTCCTTTTGGGGGTCAGTTCCAGCACGGTAGAGGTCACCATTTGAGACATGCTCAGTCAACTCTGCCATTTCATCGGGGTGCATCATCTGGCCATGGTTCTCACAGTTTTCATCAGGGCCACTCATCACTTAGTGCCCTTCCAGTTCAGAGTTCGTCCCATGCTCTACCTATTCAGGGCTCTTCCATGCCAGGTTCTTCTACCAGTCATCCCGGTGCTAGGAGTTCCCTTCAGTTTCCGCTGCCAGCACCAAGGAGTTGTTTTGAGTGTGGGGAGCTGGGGCATATGTGGAGGCAGTGTCCTCATTGTCACGGAGGTCTATCTCAGCAGAGGAGTCCGCCTCTGACTACAATACCAGTTACCTCACCACCCGCCCAGTCAGCTCGGGGTGGAGGTCAGTCAGCTAGGGGTCGCCCTAGAGGAGGAGGCAGATCACGGGGTGGTCAGGCCTGTTTCTATGCTCTCCCTGCCAGACCAGATGCTATTGCTTCAGATGCTGTGATTACAGGTATTGTCTCAGTTTGCCACAGAGATGCCTCAGTATTATTTGACCTTGGTTCCACGTATTTATATGTTTCCTCGTATTTCGCCCATTTTCTGGATATGCCCTGTGAGTCCTTAGTTTCATCTATACATGTATCTACTCCTGTGGGCGATACTATTATTGTGGACCGTGTATATCAGTCATGTGTGGTGACTATTGGGGGTCTGGAGACCCGAGTGGATCTATTGTTGCTCAGTATGGTTGACTTTGATGTGATATTGGGTATGGATTGGTTATCTTCATGTCATATTGTTCTAGATTGTCACGCTAAGACAGTGACATTGGCTATGCCGGGAATTCCTAGGGTTGAGTGGAGCAGTTTTGTAGATTATGTACCAAGTAGGGTGATTTCATATTTGAAGGCTCAGCGCATGGTTGAGAAGGGTTGCCTATCTTATTTGGCTTTTGTGAGGGATGTTAGTGCAGATACTCCTGTCATTGATTCTGTTCCGGTAGTACGTGATTTTCTAGATGTATTTCCTGCAAACCTACCGGGCATGCCGCCTGACATGGATATTGACTTTGGTATTGATTTGGTGCCGGGCACTCAGCCCATTTCTATTCCACCATATCGTATGGCACCGGCTGAGTTGAAGAAATTGAAAGAACACCTTCAGGAACTCCTCGATATGGGGTTTATTTGGCCTAGTATGTCACCTTGGGGTGCACCGGTTCTATTTGTGAAGAAGAAGGATGGTTCCATGAGAATATGTATTGATTACAGGCAGTTGAACAAGGTCACAGTCAAGAACAAGTATCCTTTGCCTCGCATTGATGATTTATTCGACCAGCTTCAGGGAGCGAGGGTGTTCTCAAAGATTGATTTGAGGTCCGGTTATCACCAGTTGAAGATTTGGGATTCAGATATTCTCAAAACAGCTTTCAGAACCCGATATGGCCATTATGAGTTCTTGGTGATGTCTTTTGGGCTGACCAATGCCCCAGCAGCGTTCATGCATTTGATGAACAGTGTATTCTAGCCCTATTTGGACTCATTCGTCGTTGTATTCATTGATGACATCCTGGTGTACTCTCGTAGCCAGGAGGAGCACGCTTAGCATTTGAAGATTGCATTACAGAGATTGAGGGAGGAGAAGCTTTATGCAAAGTTCTCCAAATGTGAGTTTTGGCCTCAGTTCAGTAGCATTCTTGGGGCACGTGGTGTCCAGCGAGGGTATTCAGGTGGATCCGAAGAAGATAGAGGCGGTGCAGAGTTGGCCTAGACCGTCCTCAGCCACGGAGATTAGGAGCTTTCTTGGTTTGGCGGGTTATTACTGTTACTTTGTGGAGGGATTTTCATCTATTGCATCGCCCTTGACCAAATTGACCCAAAAGGGTGCTCTATTCAGGTGGTCGGATGAATGTAAAGAGAGCTTTCAGAAGCTCAAGACTGCTTTGACCACAACTCAAGTGTTAGTTCTGCCATCAGCTTCAGGTTCTTACACCGTGTATTGTGATGCCTCGAGGATAGGCATTGGTTGTTTTTTGATACAGGAGGGTAGGGTGATTACCTATGCCTCGCGCCAGTTGAAGACCAACGAGAAGAACTATCATGTCCATGATCTTGAGTTAGCCATTGTTCACGCCTTGAAGATTTGGCATCATTATTTGTATGGGGTTCATTATGAGATCTATACTGATCACCGGAGTCTGCAGTATCTGTTAAAGCAGAAGGATCTTAATTTGCTTCAGCGGAGATGGTTGGAACTTCTTAAGGACTATGATATTACTATTTTGTACCATCCGGGGAAGGGCAATGTGGTGGCCGATGCTTTGAGTCACCGGGCAGAGAGTTTGGGGAGTTTAGCATATCTTCCAGCAACAGAGAGACCTTTAGCATTTGATGTTCTTACCTTAGCGGGCCAGCTTGTCAGATTAGATATTTCGGATCCAAGCCGGGTATTGGCTTGTGTGGTCTCCAGGTCTTCTCTTTATGACCGTATCAGGGAGCGTCAGTATGATGACCCCCACTTGCTCGTTCTTCAGGACAGGGTTCGGAGAGGTAATGCTAGGGATGTGACTATTGGTGATGACGGCGTGCTGAGAATGCAGGGCCAGATATGTGTGCCTAATGTAGATGGGCTTCAAGGGTTTATTCTTTAAGAGGCCCACAACTCGCGGTATTCCATCCATCCGGGTGCCGCAAAGATGTACCAGGATGTGAAGCAGCACTATTGGTGGAGGCGGATGAAGAAGGATATAGTTGGGTTTGTGGCTCGGTGTCTCAACTGTCAGCAGGTTAAGTATGAGAATCAGAGACCGGGTGGCTTGCTTCAGAGATTAGAGATCCTAGAGTGGAAGTGGGAGCGGATCACTATGGACTTTGTAGTTGGGCTTCCACGGACTTCGAGGAAGTTCGATGCTATTTGGGTTATTGTGGATCGGCTGACCAAGTCCGCGTACTTCATTCCATTTGGTACTACTTACTCTTCAGAGCGGTTGGCTGAGGTTTACATGTGAGAGATCATTCGCCTGCATGGTGTCCCAGTTTTCATCATTTCAGATAGGGGTACTTAGTTCACATCGCAGTTTTGGAGGACCGTGTAGCGAGAGTTGGGTACTCAGGTTGAGTTAAGCACATCTTTTCACCCTCAGACAGACGGGCAGTCCGAGCGCACTATTCAGATATTGGAAGACATGTTGCGTGCTTGTGTCATTGACTTTGGGGGTTCATGGGACCAGTTTTTGCCACTCGCGGAGTTTGCATATAACAATAGTTATCAGTCGAGCATTCAGATGGCTCCGTACGAGGCTTTGTATGAGAGGAGATGTAGATCTCCGGTTGGATGGTTTGAGCCAGGTGTGGCTAGGCTCTTAGGTACAGACTTGGTTCAGGACACATTAGATAAGGTGAAATTGATTCAGGAGTAGCTTTGCATGGCGCAGTCTAGGCAAAAGTGCTACGCTGATAGGAAGGTCCGTGATGTGTATTTTATGGTTGGGGAGAAGGTTTTGCTGAAAGTATCACCCATGAAGGGTGTTATGAGGTTTGGGAAGAGGGGCAAGTTGAGCCCCCGATTCATTGGGCCTTTTGAGGTGCTTCAGAGAATAGGGGAGGTGGCTTATAAGCTTGCCTTGCCACCCAGATTGTCGAGTGTGCATCCAGTGTTTCAAGTTTCCATGCTCCGGAAGTATATTGGAGATCCGTCCCATATTTTGGATTTCAGTACGGTTCAGTTGGAGGGTGATATGACTTATGATGTGGAGCCGGTGGCTATTTTGGATCGGCAGGTTCGAAGGTTGAGGTCAAAGGATATAGCTTCAGTGAAGGTACAATGGAGAGGTCAGCCTGTGGAGGAGGCCACTTGGGAGACCGAGCGGGAGATGCAGAGCAGATATCCATGCCTATTCGAGACTCCAGGTATGTTTCTAGACCCGTTCGAGGACGAACGGATGTTTAAGAGGGGAGGATGTAACGACCCGGCCGGTCGTTTCGAGAGTTATAGCCTCGTTTTCCCCATTTCTACTTTTTTTTGTGTTATTCAGCTATATTATGTTATATCGGGTTAGTTGGTTCGGGTCCAGAAGGAACTCGGAGTGAATTGAGACACTAAGTCTCTTAAGTAGAAACTTAAGTTGGAAAAGTCAACCGGATATTGACCTATATGTAAACGATCTCGGATTTGAATTCTGATGGTTTCGTTAGCTCCGTTAGGTGATTTTGGATTTAGGAGTGCGTCCGGAATGTGATTTGGAGGTCCGTGGTAGAATTAGGCTTGAATTGGCGAAATTGGAAATTTGACGATTTCAATCGGCAGTGGAAAATTTGATATCGGGGTCAGAATGGAATTCCGGAAGTTGGAGTAGATTCGTAGTGTTATTTGTGACGTGTGTGCAAAATTTGAAGTCATTCGGACGTGGTTTGGTTGGTTTTGGCATTAGTTGCCGAATTTGGAAATTTAGAAGTTCTTAGGCTTGAATCCGATGGTAATTTGATGATTTGATGTTGTTTTGAGTGATTCAAAGGTTCGACTAAGTTGGTATATTGATATATGACTTGTTGGTATTTTTAATTGAGGTCCCTAGGGCCTCGGGATAATTCCGGGTGGTTAACGGATTTGTTGAAGTTGGAAATTGCAGCTGGAGCTGCTGCTTCTGCTATTTCCGCACCTGCAGAAGAAAGGGTCGCAGGTGCGAGGCCGCTGGTGTGCGTGGGGAGTGCGCAGGTGCGGGAGACGCTGGGCCAAGGCTGGGAACACAGGTGCGAAGAATTGCCCGCATTTGCGAGCCCGCAGGTGCGAGGCTTTGAGTGCAGATGCGGAGATGAGAAGTTTGGACGGGTTTCGCAGATGCGCATCTGGGACCGCAGATGCGAGTCCGCAGGTACGAGGAAGGGGTATGCCGATGCGGAATCTGGGTAATTAAGTGAGTTGCGCAGGTGCGGCTTCTTGGACCGCAGGTGCAATCGCGCGGGTGCGAGAAAATGGCCGCAGGTGCGAAAAACCTGGGCAGAAACCATAAATAGAACCCTTCGCGAATTTTGGTCATTTTTCACAATTTCAACTCGGTTTTTGGAGCTTTTGGGAGAGGTTTGAAGAGGGAATCAAGGGGATTTCGTTGAGGTAAGTTACTTGAGCCCTAATACTTGTATATATGGTAATTTTCCGTTGTTTTATTCATGGTAATTTGTGAAAATGAGGGGTTAGGGCTTGGAATGTTTGGAGAGTAATTTAAGGATTTGAAGGACCAAACGATGTCGGATTTTGATGAATTTGGTATGATTAGACTCGTGAGTAAATGAGCTTTCTAGTTTTGTAAATGTTTGTCAAATTTTGAGACATGGGCCCGGGGGCCGGGTTTGAGCCAATTTCGGGTTTTGGTCTAATTTTGTAGTTTTTCTTGTGGAATTCATTCCATTAGCGCGTATTGATGGTATTGTACTGATTGTGAATAGATTTAGAGCATTTGGCGGCTGAGTCCAGAGGCAATATCATTGTGGGTTAGAGATTTGACCGGTTTGAGGTAAGTAACGATTGTAAATCTGATCTTGAGGGTATGAAACCCCGGATTTTGTATCATTCTACTATTTTTAGTGACGCACATGCTAGGTGACGGGCGTGTGGGCGTGCATTGTTGGGAATTGTGACTTGGTCCGTCCCGTAGCAACTGTAAAGTTCCATACTTTGTTGAAACCATTTGATACTTATATGTTTTAGAAAGAATTTCTGTAAATTGGGTTGAATGCCATGTATGGGCCTTGCGCCAGCGCTGTTTGGACCCTTAGGGGCTGTTTCTTACCATCCTCTCATTGTTTTCGATTGAAAATCTATACTCAGTCATGTTTATACTTGTTTACCGCATAACTCAGTTTTATGACTCTATTTTGATGCATATAAATATTTTGGGCTGAATGCCCGAGTGGCTTGAGAGGTTTATGACTGAGTGAGACCGAGGGCCTAATTTGTGAGGATGAGTGTGGATCAGGGCTGCCCGCCTACAATATATTTATGTTTGATATCGGCCGAGGGCCTGATTGTGAGGATGAGTGTGGATCGGGGTTGCCCGTCTGCAGCATACTTTATTATTATAGCACGTGAGTTGTCCGTGCAGATTATAGCGCTTGGGCTGAAGGAGCCCTCCGGAGTCTGTACACACCCCAGTGAGCGCAGGTACCTACTGAGTGCGAGTGCTGAGTGACTGGGAGACATAAGTGATTGTGAGGAATGCCCGAGTGGCACGAGTGATTGTGAGGTATACCCGAGTGGCACGAGTGACTGTGAGGTTTGCCCGATGGGCTGTATATGAGTGATGTTTTGCCCAAGGGGTTGTTTATGATTTTATTATTTTTGCTCACTTTTGCATTGAGCCTTCGTTTGAAAAACTTTTGAAAAAATATCTTTAAATGATTTTACTGGAACTGGGCTTAAACGAGATGTTTGATTCAAATCCTGATTTTTAAAAGCATGTGGTATTTTACTGAGATTTCCTAATATGAACGTTATATGCTTTATTGCTCGTCACTACTGCTCAATCTTTATTTATTGTTGTTATTTACTGAGTTGGCGTACTCACGTTACTCCCTGCACCTTGTGTGCAGATTCAGGTATAGCTGAACAGGTAGCGGTTATTGAGTATTCTGGTTGCAAATTTTTCTTGGAGATAGCAAGGTAGCTGTTTGGCGATCGCAACCACTGCTCTTCTCCCTCTTATCTTCCTCTATTTATATTTAACTATTTTTCAGGCTGAATTAGCCTTGATATTGTTAGACAGATTGTAGCAGATGCTCATGACTAGTGACACCCCGATGTCGGGCTTTTCTTTTCCGCACTTCTATTTTTTTTCTTTGATTTGAACTCTTTTAATGGAGGTTTTATGTCAAATAACCTTGAAATTATCTTTAAAATGAAAATATCGGTTTGTTTTGGAAATGAGTCGGCTTGCCTAGTTCCACGATAGGCGCCATCACGACCGGGGTTAGTTTTGGGTCGTGACATTTACCTGGGTCAGACCTTGTTACATTCATCAAAAATGCAATTCTTGAGAAGAGGTTTACAAGCTTTTTTTCCACAGAGAATGGAACAAAAACCAATTTTCTTTTTTAACCCAACATATTAACCCAATATATTTCTTTCCAATACCCAAGAAATTGAATATACATTTTCCTTTTTAGCAAGAAATTAAGTAAATTATATTACTCTACCAAGAAATAAGGAAAAAGAAACATTAATAAAGAACTTACAAATACTACCATCAGTGATTCTTCAATGGAAAGTCCAGTAGTCTCTAAATGCAGTTTAACAGTATCAAATACCCATATACTAGACATCTTTCAGTTTGAACTTTTCTGGGTTTTCAGTTTGAACTTTTCTGGGTTTTTTAATTGCTTTTGTGGGTTTTCCAAATCTTCTCCCGCGTGTAGCTGGTATTTGAAAGGGGAAGAACATTTGGTTAAACCCACTTACACTCCTCAAGTATATTTTAAACACCAAAACCCCCCACTCGACTTTAAATAATAAACCCTCTTAATTGAGTTTTTAAAATATCTATTTTACCTTCTATATTATCAACATTTATTTCTCTTTTTCTTTTCCAAATCTTCTTTACTTTTTTAATATCATGATACTTCCTCTTTTCTAAAACCATGCTATGAACTTACCTATAGGGAGTAATAAAAATCTCATTGTCAAAATTTAAAAGAAAAATAGTAATCAACATATAAATTAATAACATTGAATAACGAAAAATGATAAGCATAATAAAAAAAGATAAAACAAAATAATTTGCCTGTTTTAATAGTTTTATTAATCCAATCAAAACTTAAGAATCTCGTTACAACTGAGAATAAAAAAATTGTGAAAACATTATAAATTTTGAAATCACATGTATGAATTTCTAGTTCCGCCAGTAAAAAAATATATAATTTAAGTATATACTTAATGTATGTTATATTAAAATAAGAATCACAAAATAGTAGATTGTGTAACAAATTCATAAAAGGACAGTTGTATTTATAATATTAGTGAACTTACTTACAATTTTAAAGAGGTATAACATCATTTAAATTAAAGCTTAGGTAATAAAAAAAATAAAATAAAACCTAGTACATAGATAAGGGAATTCAAATGATAAGGACAAAATTGACATGCGCTGCCACATGAAATTTTTGTCCACGTGTTATTTTCTTAAATAAAATATTAAAAAAATAATATTATGTAACTGCTCTCAAAATAATAGTTGAAAAAATATAATTTTTGTATATATTTTATGTGTGTATATATAAAAATATAATTCTATATATTATATACAAAATTTATACACTTTTTCGGCTACCGAATGTAAATAATTTCTGGTGCGGGCTAAAAATAATTTTTGCCCTAAAATATTTACCATTTTAAGTTCATTAATTATTCATATCATCTTCTTCCGGACAAAAATTGTTTAAAAACTTGGATGGAACATGCTTATCTAGGCGATAAAACTTTATTTGACTAAATATTATAAAGTTTCGACAATGTGTTTTACAGATATGGCTGGAAAATGAAAAAATATACACGTGGATTGAATAGTCACCGCATAGAACAAAGAAATAAAAAGAAATACGTAGTTGAAAACTCCATTAAGCTATAAAAAAATTGCAACAAATAGTAAAAAAATTTCAACCAAGTTTTTTAAAAACAAAATTGGCCTGCAAAAACAAATACATATGCATCTAAAGAGAAAATAAAAAGAAATATACAGTTACAACTATATTATGTTGGCTAAAAAATCCTTTGGTTAAAAATAATGGGGTTACAATTGGGATGACCCGATAGGTCATTTACAATTTTACCCTTCATTTAGCCTTTCTCGATTTGCGTGCACAATTCGTGTCTTTTTTCGGAAGATTTTATGAGAAAATTGATGAAAATATGAAATCATGTCTTATAACTCATTTGAGTTGACTACATTCAACGTTTTGTGTAAATGGACCCGGATAAATATTTTGACGGTCCCGGTGGGTCCGTATCGTGATTTGGGACTTGGGCGTATGCCCAAAATTAAATTTGGAAGCCCCTAACTTGATTTAACATAATTTGTTGAAAACTAGCAATTTAAAGGTTTAAAGAATTCCTAAGTTTGACTGTAGGTTGACCTTGTTGCTACCGGATTCAGATTTTGGTTCCGGAACTTGGTATAAGTTCGTTTCAGTATTTTGTGGCTTGTCTGCAAAATTTGGTGCAAAAAGAAGTTGATTTGACGTGATTCGGACATCCGGTTGTAAAATTTCATGTTCTTAAGTTTCAATAAAATTTTTAATTATTTTGGTGTCCGATTCGTGGTTCTAGGTGTTATTTTAGTGTTTTGATCGCGCGAGCGAGTTCGTATGATATTTTTGGACCTGTGTGCATATTTGGTTTGGAGCCCCGAGGGCTCAGGTGAGTTTCGGATAGGCTACAGATAATTTTTGAACTTGGAAATTACTGATTTTTGGAAGACTGTTGTCATCTCGTGTCTTCTTCTTCGCGATCGCGAAGATACTCCCACGATCGCAAAGAGTAATCTGGGCTGGGAGGTTTTTCTTCATCGTGAACGCAATGGCTGGTACGTGAACGCGAGGCTTTGTGGGGTTGCCCTTCGCGAACGCGGACAGCCTATCGCGAACGCGTTGTGTGAGGGAACTGGGAAGGGGGATGTGGGGTTTGCTCTACGCGAACGCGAGCCCAGGCTCGCAAACGCAAATGCTGGGGAAGAAGCCTTCGCGAACGCGTGAGGAAACTCGCGAACGCATAGGCCATTTTGGCTATTGTGCTTCGCGAACGCGAAGAAGGCCTGCCGTCGAGTCTCTTAAATATCCCAAAGATGGGATTTCACCCTGTCACGATCCGAAATTTTCCACCAACGGGATCATGATGACGCCTAATATTTCACTTGCAAGGCAAGCCAACGTTAGAGAATCATTAAGCCAATTTCTTATTTCCATTCAGTAAATAATAATAATTAACTAAAATAAAATATAATAAGTGCGGAATATCATAAATCTGTATTAACTACTACCACCCGGATCTGGAGTCACAATTCACGGGCATTCTAAAATTTAATACAAGTAATAGTCTGAAAAAAATACAATTGTCTGAATGAAAGAAAATAGTAGGACATAAAAAGATAGACGGGGACTTCAAGGTCTGTGAAAGCCGACAAATCTACCTTGAGTCTCCAGACAGCGGAGCAATAGCAAATCTCGATCAACCTGAGTCGTTATCAAAATCTGCATAGAAAGTGCAGAGTGCAGCATCAGTACAACTGACCCCATGTACTGGTTAGTGTCGAGACTAACCTCGACGAAGTAGTGACGAGGCTAAGGCAAGGCACCTACAATCAACCTGTACAATTTAACAGTGTATACGCAAATAACAGAAATGAAAAACTAAACAGGAAATGTCGAGAGGGAAAATATACTGAGGGGAATACAGATAAAGAACTACAACAGAATGATCACCGGAGCAGTCAATATACCATGAATAAACAGGAATAGTGAATACAGTAAAGAAAAATGCACGATATCACCCTTCGTGCTTTTACTCTCAATCTCACCATAAAATTAATAGAAACGGCACAGCATCACCCTTCGTGCTTTTACTCTCAATCTCACCATAAAATTAATAGAAACGGCACGGCATCACCCTTCGTGCTTTTACTCTCATATCATGGCACGACATCACCCTTCGTGCATTAAAACTCACAATATGGCACGGCATCACCCTTCGTGCATTAACACTCATAATATGGCACGGCATTACCCTTCGTGCACTAACACTCACAATATGGCACGGCATCACCCTTCGTGCATTAACACTCACAATATGGCACGACATCACCTTTCGTGCATTAACACTCTCCCTTACCATAATGCAATGCATAAATAACAACAGGGAGATAGAATAACAAGTACAAACCTTACTTCAACATTTAGTTCCATAATATCAATCTCAACTTTGAAATAAAAACTCAATTATCACCAGAAAATTTCGTAAACATGATAAGAACGATAATTTGAACAACACCAGTATAACACGTAGCAATTTGGCATAGGAATAAGACAATATAAGAAAAACAGAGAAACATGAAAACAAGTAAATTGGCAGTGCATAAGTACTCATCACCTCACATATACGCCGCTCACATGAATTTCAATTAGCAAATAATCTAAGGTTCCTAATTCCCTCAAGTCAGGGTTAGACACAACACTTACCTCGCTCTGAAGGCCACTTAATTCTCAATCACAACTTTTCCTTTGGAATTCACCTCCAAACCACTCGTATCTATTCAAAAATGACTCAATAATATCAAATATTGCTAAAGGAATCAATTATATTGCATAAATTAAATTTTTCAAATTTTCTTCCAAAAAGTCGAAACATCGACCCTGGGCCCGCTTAGTCAAAACTCGAGGTTCGGACCAAAACCTTTTTATCCATTCACCCCCGAGCCCGAATATGTAATTAGTTTTGGAATCCGACCTCAAATTGAGGTTTAAATTCCCAAATTTCCGAAATTCCTATTTTCTACCCTAACCCCTAATTCTACCATGAAAACTCTAGATTTTAGGTTGAAAATTCAAGAAATCTAATGGGTAATCGAAAGAAAATAGTTTAGAATCACTTACCAACAATTTGGGGATGGAATGACTCTTGAAAAATCGCCCCTCACCGTTTGATTTTTGAGAAAAATGAGTTTTTGGCAAAAAAATCCCGTTTTGGATTCTGTTAAGTGTTGGGCGACAGTGTTCATAGCGTTCGCGAGAGCACTATCGCGCGTTCGCGAAGTGTATGGTCTGCCAAGCCTTCGCATTCGCGAGGCAGTGCTCGCGTTCGCGTAGGCTAGACTTCCTTGGTCTTCGCGTTCGCGAGACATTGCTCGCGTTCGCGATGAAGAAAAGGCTGACTCCCCCTCCCCAGTGCCTAAAGCTACGCGTTCGCGATGGGCTTGTCGCGTTCGCGATGGGTAACGCCCCCCATCGCTTTGCGTTCGCGAAGAAGAAATCCTCAGCTGCCCAGTTTACTCTTCGCGTTCACGAGAGTACCTTCGCGAACGCGAAGAAGGACATGCCAGAACACAGATTCTGCAGAAAAACCAGATTTCCAAAGTCCAAAACATCTTGTGGCCTATTCGAAACTCACCCGAGCCCTCGGGGCTCCAAACCAAACATGCACACAAGTCTAAAAACATCATACGAACTTACTCGCGTGATCAAATCGCCAAAATAACACCTAGAACTCTAAATTTAGCACCAATTCAAATGAAATTCTCAAAAACACTTTAAAACTTCTAATTTCTCAACTGGACGTCCGAATCACGTCAAATCAACTCTATTTCTCACAAAATTTCACAGACTTGTCTTAAATATCATAATGAACCTGTACCGGGCTCCGGAACTAAAATACGGACCCGATACTAACAATACTAAATATCAATCAATTCTTAAAAATAAATAATTTTCAAACTTTTAATTTTCATCAAAAATTCATAACTCAAGTTAGGGACCTCCATATTCTATTCCGGGCATACGCCCAAGTCCCATAATTCGATATGGACCTACCAGGACCGTCAAAACACGGATTCAGGCTTGTTTATCAAAAATATTGACCGAAATCAACTAAAATCAACTTTTAAGGCAAAAATTCTCATTTTTATTAGTTTTCAACATAAAAGCTTTCAGGAAACCTGCTCGGACTGCGCACACAAATCGAGAAGGGTAAAAATGAGATTTTTAAGGCTTAAGAGCGCAGATTCGAGTTCTAAAACATAAGATGACCTTTTGGGTCATCACATTCTCCACCTCTGAATGCTCGACTAGTAGCTGTTATTGTAGGCAAACTCCGCTAACGGCAAAAACTGATCCCAAGAACCTCCAAAGTCAATAACACAGGCGCAGAGCATATCCTCCAAGATCTGAATAGTACGCTCGGACTGCCCATCCATCTGAGGATGAAATGTTGTGCTCAATTCAACCCGCGTACCCAAATCACGCTGAACTGCCCTCCAAAAGTGAGAGGTAAACTGCGTACCTCGATCAGAAATGATAGACACAGGCACACCATGAAGACGGACGATCTCACGAATATAAATCTCTGCAAACCGCTCCGAGGAATAGGTAACTGCCACAGGAATGAAATGTGCTGACTTAGTCAGCCTGTCCACAATGACCCAAACTGCATCGAACTTCCTCTGAGTCCGTGGGAGTCCAACAACAAAGTCGATAGTGATACGCTCCCACTTCCACTCAGGAATATCTAACCTCTGAAGTAAACCACCAGGTCTCTGATGCTCACACTTTACCTGCTGGCAATTTAGGCACCGAGTTACATAGTCAACTATGTATTTCTTCATTCGCCTCCACCAATAATGCTGCATCAAGTCCTGGCACATCTTGGCGGCGCCCAGATGAATAGAATACCGGGAACTATGGGACTCCTCAAGGATCAACTCACGAAATTCATCCATATTAGGCACACAAATATGACCATGCATCCTCAAAACTCTGTCATCTCCAACAGTAACCTGCTTGGCACCACCGTACTGCACTGTGTCTCTAAGGACAAGTAAATGCAGATCGTCATCCTGCCGATCTCTGATGCGCTCAAACAAGGAAGACCGAGCGACTGTACAAGCTAGAACACGGCTGGTCTCAAAAACATCTAACCTCACGAACTGGTTGGCCAAGTCCTGAACATCCAATGTAAGCGGTCTCTCACCAAATGGAATATATGCAAGGCTACCCATACTGACTGACTTTCTACTTAAAGCATCGACCACCACATTGGCCTTCCCGGGATGATACAGTATGGTGATATCATAGTCTTTCAATAGCTCCAGCCACCTCTTCTGCCTCAAATTGAGTTCCTTCTGCTTGAACAAATACTGCAAGCTCTGATGATCAGTGAATATCTCACATGGCACGCCGTAAAGACAGTGCCTCCAAATCTTCAGCGCATGAACGATGACTGCCAGCTCTAGATCATGAACAAGGTAATTCTTCTCGTGAACCTTCAGCTACCATAAAGCATATGCAATAACCTTGCCACCCTGCATCAATACCGCACCCAGACCAATACGAGATGCGTCACAATATATTGTATAAGATCCTGAACCTGTGGGTAACACCAATACCGGTGCCATAGTTAAAGCTGTCTTGAGTCTCTGAAAGCTCGCTTCACACTCATCTGACCACCTGAATGGGGCACCCTTCTGGGTCAATCTGGTTAACGGGGCTGCTATGGATGAAAATCCCTCTACAAATTGACGACAATAGCCCGCCAAACCCAGGAAACTACGGATCTCTGTAGCTCATATGGGTCTAGGCCAATTCTGGACTGCCTCAATCTTCTTAGGATCTACCTGAATACCCTCTGCTGATACAACGTGACCCAAGAAAGCAACTGAACTCAACCAAAACTCGCATTTTGAGAACTTAGCATATAACTGGTTGTCTTTCAGAGTCTGAAGAACGATATGAAGATCCTGCTCATGCTCCTTTCGACTGTGGGAGTAGATCAAGATATCATTAATAAACACAACCACAAAGGAATCCAAGTAGGGTTTGAACACTCGGTTCATCAAATCTATGAATGCTGCTGGGGCATTTGTCAGCCCAAATGACATCAGTAGAAACTCATAATGCCCATACCGAGTCCGAAAAGCTGTCTTAGGAACATTAGATGCCCTAATCCTCAACTGATGGTAGCCAGATCTCAAATCAATCTTTGAAAACACCTTGGCACCGATCCATCTTTCTTCTTCACAAACAACACAGGTGTACCCCAGGGTGAGACACTAGGTCTAATGAAGCCCTTATCAAGCAAATCTTGCAACTGCTCCTTCAATTCTTTCAACTCTGGCGGGACCATGCGATATGGCGGAATGGAAATAGGCTGAGTACCCGGAGCCAAATCAATGCAGAAATCAATATCCCTGTCGGGTGGCATCCTCGGCAGGTCTGCAAGAAACACCTCTGGAAACTCACGAACAACTGACACGAACAACGACATAAGCCAAGTAAGCTAGACACCCCTTCTCGACCATATGCCGAGCCTCCACATAAGAGATAACCCTGCTGGTAGAATGGCCAAGATTCCCTCTGCACTCTAATCGAGGCAACCCCTGCAAGGCTAAGGTCACCATCTTGGCATGACTATCTAATATAGCATGATAAGGTGACAGCCAATCCATACCCAGTATGGCATCAAATCAACCATGTCGAGAAGTAGATCTACACGAGTATTAAGACTCACAATGGTGACCACACATGAACGATAAACACGATCTACCACAATAGCATCTCCCACTGGTGTGGACACATACACAGGAGCACTCAAAGAATCACGGGGCACAACCAAATAGGAAGCAAAATAGGATGACATATAGGAGTAAGTAGATCCCGGATCAAATAGAACTGAAGCATCTCTACTGCAAACTGAAACAGTACCTGTGATAACAGCGTCAGATGACTCAGCCTCAGGCCTGACTGGGAAAGCATAACACCGGGGATGGGCCCCACCACCATGAACTACGTCCCTAGGATGGCCTCTAGCTGGCTGGTCTCCACCTCTAATGGCCTGACCTCTACCTCTAACTGTCTGGCCCTTACCTCTAGCTGCCTGACCCTTGTCTCTGGCTGGCTAAGCAGGTGGTGCAGCAACTGGTGCCGAAACCATGGCACGAGAACTCTGATGCTGTGAGCCGCCCGTTGCCTGAGGGAAAAATCTAGCAATGTGCCTCGGATCACCACAAGTATAACATAACCTCGACTGTTGTGACTGCTGACCCTGAAACTGACCATGTCGACCTAAATAACCACCCTGATAACTCTGGAGTGGAGGTGCACTAATAGGAGTTGATGGTGCATTGTAGGCTAGCTAGTCGGAATAATGCATCTGAGGGCCACGACCACCTGAGGCACCGTGGGATGCCTGGAGTGCTTAATGAAACGGCCTGGGAGGATGACCTCTACCAAAATTACTCCTGCCTCTAGATGAGGCACTGCTGAACTCATCGGAATGACGAGGCCTCTTGTCAGACCCCTGACCTCCCTGAGTAAGAACCATCTCGACTCGTCTGGTGACATTAGCAGCCGCCTGAAAAGAAATCTCACTCTCAGTCTCCTTAGCCATCTGCAATCTGATAGGCTGAGCAAGTCCATCAATAAACCTCCTCTCTCTCTCTCTCTCTCTCTCTCTCTCTCTCTCTCTCTCTCTCTCTCTCTCTCTCTCTCTCTCTCTCTCTCTCTCTCTCTCTCGGTGGGAAGCAGAAGAATGGCATGACGGGCCAAATCCACAAAACGGGTCTCATACTGAGTAATAGTCATACTGCCCTGCTGGAGACGCTCAAACTGACGGTGACTCTCCTCTCTCAATATGATAGGCAGAAACATCTCTATGAAGAGCTGAGAGAACTGGTCCCAAGTAAGAGCACGTGACCCAGCTGGCCTGGACAACAAGTAATCTCTCCACTATTTCTTAGCGGAACCAATCATCAGAAATACAGCAAAATCGACTCCATTAGTCTCCACTATACCTATGTTCTGTAGAACCTCATGACAGCTGTCAAGATACTCCTGGGGGTCCTCTGAAGGAGCACCACTAAAGTGAACAGGAAAGAGCTTGGTAAACCTGTCCAATCTCTATAAAGCCTCAGAAGACATAGGTGGCCCATCTCCAACCTGGGCCGCAATAACTGGCTGAACTAATCCGATTGGCTGAGTTGTTGGAGCCTGATACTGGGGAGCTATCTGCTCCGGAGCGGGAGTGGTAGGAGTTTGGGCTCCTCCTCCGGCCAGAGAGACTGCTGGTGCCATGGGAAATGCGCCAGTCTGGGCCACACTCTCCATAAGGCCCACCAAACAGACCAAAGCGTCCTGAAGTACTAGGGTAGCAATGAACCCCTTCGGAACCTGAGCTGGTCTGACAGGAACAGTCCGGGCTGGAACCTCCTCATCAATCTCTATCTGAGGCTCCATTGCTGGGGATACTACTCGGGCTCTAGGCTGAGCCCTGCCCATGCCTCAACCTCTAGCACGACCTCGGCCTCGACCTCTGCCCCGCGTAGGAGCTATCACTGGAGGCTCTAGCTGCTGCTCAGCTGAGGAAGCGGTACGTGTTCTCGCCATCTGTGAGAGAATAAGAGTAGAAGTGTTCAATTAGTATTGAGAAATCAAAATCGCACGACATAGAAAAATATAAGTGAAACTTGTTCCTAAACTTCATAGCCTCTAGAAGATAAGCACAGACGTCTCCGTACTAATCCTCCAGACTCTACTAAGCTTGCTCGTGAATCGTGAGACCTAGGCAACCTAGTGCTGTGATACCAACTGTCACGACCCAAAATTTCCCACCAACGGAACCGTGATGGCGCCTAATATTTCACTTGCCAGGCAAGCCAACGTTAGAGAATCATTAAACTAATTCCTTATTTCCATTCAGTAAATAACAATAGTTAACTAAAATAAAATATAATAAGTGCAGAATATCATAAATCTGTATTAACTACTACTACCCGGATCTGGAGTCACAATTCACGAACATTCTAGAATTTAATACAAGTAATAATCTGAAAGAAATACAATTGTCTGAATGAAAGAAAACAGTAGGACATAAAAAGATAGACGGGGACTTCAAGGTTTGTGAACGCCGACAGATCTACCTTGAGTCTCCGGACAGCGGACCAATAGCAAATCTCGATCAACCTGAGCCGGTATCAAAATCTGTACAGAAAGTGCAGAGTGCAGCATCAGTACAACCGACCTCATGTACTGGTAAGTGTCGAGCCTAACCTCGACGAAGTAGTGATGAGGCTAAGACAAGGCACCTAAAATCAACCGGTACAATTTAACAGTGTATACACAAATAACAGGAATGAAGAACTAAATAGAAAATGTCGGGAAGGGAGATATACTGAGGGGAATACAGATAAAGAACTACAACAGAATAATCACCGGAGCAGTCAATATACCATGAATCAACAGGAATAGTGAATACAGTAAAGAAAAATGCACGGCATCACCCTTCGTGCTTTTACTCTCATATCATGGCACGACATCACCCTTTGTGCATTAACACTCACAATATGGCACGACATCATCCTTCGTGCATTAACACTCACAATATGAACGGGTTCACCCTTCGTGCATTAACACTCACAATATGGCACGGCATCACCTTTCGTGCATTAACACTCTCCCTTACCATAATGCAATGCATAAATAACAACAGGGAGATAGAATAACTAGTACAAACTTTACTTCAATATTTGGTTCCATAATATCAATCTCAACTTTGAAATAAAAAATCAATTATCACCAGAAAATTCCGTAAACATGATAAGAACGATAATTTGAACAGCACCAGTATAACACGTAGCAATTTGGCATAGGAATGAGACAATATAAGAAAAACAGAGAAACATGGAATGAGTGCATTAACACTCACAATATGACACGGCATCATCCTTCGTGCATTAACACTCATAATATGACACGGGTTCACCCTTCGTGCATTAACACTCACAATATGACACGGCATCATCCTTCGTGCATTAACACTCACAATATGGCACGGCATCACCCTTCGTGCATTAACACTCACAATATGACACGGCATCATCCTTCGTGCATTAACACTCACAATATGACACGGGTTCACCCTTAGTGCATTAACACTCACAAGATGGCACGGCATCACCTTTCGTGCATTAACACTCTCCCTTACCATAATGCAATGCATAAATAACAACAGGGAGATAGAATAACTAGTACAAACCTTACTTCAACATTTGGTTCCATAATATCAATCTCAACTTTGAAATAAAAAATCAATTATCACCAGAAAATTCCGTAAATATGATAAGAACGATAATTTGAACATCACCAGTATAACACGTAGCAATTTGGCATAGGAATGAGACAATATAAGAAAAATAGAGAAACATGAAAACAAGTAAATTGGCGGCGCATAAGTACTCGTCACCTCACATATATGCCGCTCACATGAATTTCACTTAGCAAATAATCTAAGGTTCCTAATTCCCTTAAGTCAGGGTTATACACAATACTTACCTCGCTCCAAGGCTACTTAATTCTCAATCACAGCTTTTCCTTTGGAATTCACCTCCAAACCACTGAAGAAAAGGCTGACTCCCCCTCCCTAGAACCTAAAGCTACGCGTTCGCGATGGGTTTGTCGCGTTCGCGAAGGGTAACGCCCCCCATCGCTTCGCGTTCGCGAAGAAGAAATTCTCGGCTGCCCAGTTTACTCTTCGCGTTCGCGAGAGTACCTTCGCGAACGCGAAGAAGGACATGTCAGAACACATATTCTGCAGAAAAACCAGATTTTCAAAGTCCAAAACATCACGTGGCCTATCCGAAACTCACCCGAGCCATCGGGGATCCAAACCAAACATGCACATAAGTCTAAAAAAATCATATGAACTTGCTCGCGCGATCAAATCGCCAAAATAACACCTAGAACTCTAAATTTAGCACCAATTCAACTAAAATTCTCAAGAACACTTTAAAACTTCTAATTTCTCAACTGGACGTCCGAATCACGTCAAATCAACTCCATTTCTCACCAAATTTTACAGACATGTCTTAAATATCATAATGAACCTGTACCGAGTTCTGAAACTAAAATACAGACCCGGTACTAACAACGCCAAATATCAATCAATTCTTAAAAACAAATAATTTCCAAACTTTTAATTTTCATCAAAAATTCATAACTCAAGCTAGTGACCTCCATATTCAATTTCGGGCATACGCTCAGGTCCCATAATTTGATACGGACCTATCGGAACCATCAAAGCACGGATCCGGGCCCGTTTACCAAATATATTAATCGAAGTCAACTAAAATCAATTTTTAAGGCAAAAATTTTCATTTTTATTAGTTTTCAACATAAAAGCTTTCTGGAAACCTGCCCGGACTGCGCACGCAAATCGAGGAGGGTTAAAATGAGATTTTTAAGGCTTAAGAGCGCATATTCGAGTTCTAAAACATAAGATGACCTTTTGGGTCATCACACACCCATTTTGTTAGAGCTCGGCCTAGAGGCGATTTGGAAGAAAAATTTCATCAACCTTTCATAGGTTAGTGTACTTTAACTTATTTTCTTCCATTTCCATCAACACCCATTAATTTCTAACCTTAATCTATGTTTTTTCATGGTAAAAAATTAGGGATTTGGAAAGAATTGAGTTTTTTTGTAAATTTGGGATTTAGACCTCAAATTGAGGTCGGATTTTAAAACTAATTACATACTCGGGCTCGGAGGTGAATGGGTAAATGGGCTTTGGTTCGAATCTCAATTCTTGACCAAGCGGGCCCGGGGTTGACATTTATTGACTTTTTGAGAAAAGTGTAAAGATCTTAACTTTATGTATTGTAAATAATTTCCCTAGCATTATTTGATGCTATTGAGTCAATTTTGGTTAGATTCAATTGGTTTGGAGGCGGAATTTAGAGGAAAGGACCCGGTTAAGCCTTGATTTGCTTGCGAAGCGAGGTAAGTATTAGGTCTAACATTGATTTGAGGGAATTAGGAACCCTTGATATATGTGCTATGTGAATTATCTATGTAGCGGTATATATGCGAGGTGACGAGTGTATATACGCTGTCAAAATACTTGTTTCCATGCTTTTTCGCATTTCATTAATTATTTTATTTCATATCTTAACTGTTGCATGCTTTAATTGCTTCATATGCCTTAAATTGCTATTTGTCACTTATTTGTCTCGTATTAAATGTCTGATTCTTTCATGCTTTCATGATTAATTGCAACTTGCCTTAATTGTCTTATTTGTACACTTTAATTGTCATATATTTGATTTGTCTTGTTGCTTTGTATTAATCTTAGCATTTCTTAATTTGGTACAGGTTCCTTTGTGTCTTGATTTCATATTTCTTTAATCGTAGAGATTCTTGTAATTTGAGTTGTTAAATTGACTGCACTTATTGATTTTGTTTATGGATCAGGTTCCACGCCGCAACGGGTGAAATAAGGGAGGATTGATATTGATATGGTACGATCGGGTTGCATGCCGCAACGGATTTTATATGCGATTTTGATATGGTGAAATAAGGGAGGAATATAATATCGATTATGATTATATGGTGGGATCAGGTTGCGCGTCGTAACGGATTTTACATGTTATTATTGATATCGATATAGTGAAATAAGGGGGGATTGTGTTTGTACGGTGGGATCGGGTTGCGCGCTACAACAGATTGTGTGTTTTGTATTTATTGTTGTATTGTGTTAGTTTTCAATGCTTTCATACGAGATTCTGAGTACCAGTGTTTTTGGTTTTACCGATTCCGAGGATTGAGTTTATTTTCATAAGTTAACTACCTTACTTTCCTGTATTATTATTATTATTATTATTATTATTATTATTATTATTATTATTATTATTATTATTATTATTATTATTATTATTATTGTTATTATTATTATGCAAAAAGGAGATTGATAATTTACTACAAAAGGGTTTGAAACCCTCAAAATCTCCCGGGTCTTGTACAGCTTTTTATGTTAATAACGCAGCTGAAAAGGAACGTGGTGTTCCTAGATTAGTCATTAATTATAAACCCTTGAATAAATATTTGAAATGGGTTAGGTCTTGCAAAACTAGAACTTGAATTAGAACTTGAACTAGCAGCCAAATTAATAATTTTTTCACGAAGTTTTTCATCAGTAACTTCTTTTAAAAGTTCTATTACATTATCAGATGTAATAGTTTTCATGTTTAAATTTTCAAATTGTGATTGTAATTTATAAAATTCATCATCACAAGTACATGTATCACCTTTGCAAGTTGTACAAGTATTATCAATATTTTTATCACTATCAGATAAATCAAGTAAATCAATTTCAGCTTCGGATTCTGATTCAGAATAATAATCAGATTCTGATCCAGAACTGTATAACAAACTATAAACCTTACCACGCACCTCATCGTCTAGTCCTAAGATTTTTAGCTTTTAAAGCTTACAATTTGGAGCTATATGGCCAAATTTACCACACTTATAACACTTAATGTCAGCTAGGTATCTCTTAGACCTATTTTTGGTAAATCTAGTAGCCTTACGATGGGCTTTCTTAGCTTCTCGTTCTTCTTTGGATCTATATCTAGATCTCTTTCATGGGTTCTATTGAATCTAATGTTGCCTACGGCCCAGTATATTTTAATACTCAACCCAATCTGCAATTATCTCTATCTAATGTTAATATACTTGATGCATTAACATTAAATGTGAAAACGCATGGTTATAATTATGCGCCTGGTTCTGAGCTTATATGTTTATCATATAGAATTTATTTCAAATTGCTATCTACGTTAAACCCCAGATATAAATTATATGATACATCTGATCAGACTATTTTAGTGAAAACAAATTTTGCAAAGTCTAAGGTCACCACGAGGAGACCTATATTAACAGGATCAAGTGGCGGGCGGTAATCCGCACGGCCTTCTCAACTAAGCTAAAACATAAATCACCCATTTGACCGAGAACTGGAGTTGTTTCACACCTCACATCTGGCTTTTATATGCCTAGAAGGTTTCCGCCAGTTAAAGATTTCTATTTTCACATACTTGAGAATTCTTAATCTAGCTAATTCAGTACCCTTATATTTAAAGACTGGCGGTAATCCGCACAATCAATAAGGATATAAGAATAAAAATATACTTGAATTTTATATATAGTTTAATGACTGTATGGAAGGCTAAAACCTTTACTCAAGCAAGGGGCCTGTCTTAATATAATACATACTTTTATTGAGCCTATGTGTCTAGCAGTTCTAACCGTGAAAGAAGATGCCCTTTTAACTCCTTTATCGGGCTGAGGTTCACGGCTGGCTAGACGGAGCCACTAAGGCAAAGCCAATAAGAGCAGTATTATATCAGACTGTACCAACCATCTTGACACCAAGTCAAAACTCTATATATAAAACTCATTTATATTTTAATAGATGTCGTCGCTTTCATGGTGTATATAAGAGAGAAGTTAGATACTCAACATAGATATGATGTCTCTTAGCCGGACATCGTCACGGCCAGAGAGGAGAAATAGCTAACTAAGAAGGACAAAAAATATGTACCTTGTGGCCAAGAAGCAAGGCCCTGAAGATGAAGAACAAAACTTTATTTACTTGTGTTCTTCTATTACAAGCTAACAGCTACAAACTTCTTCAAACTTCTTACTTACAAACTTAGAGCGAGAGAGAGAAGGTTTTAGAGAGAGAGGGTCCACTTATAGTAGACAGTCATTTTTTAATAATAGACTGTTACCTACTATTAGTTCTAATTATAACAGACATTCTTTCACAAATCATAGACTGTTACCCGATATTCAACATATTTCTCCTGTTGAACCAGTCTATGGACCAGCTAGAAATCGTGCTGCATCTCTACACACAATTTCTACTAAGATAGGTGATAAACCTGTTGAAAGGGTTAAGATTAACCCTAAGATAAATATTGTGCAGGATAATGATAATATTTCTGATAAGGATATTTCTTCTGCGTCCGAGATGGATTTTGACCCAGACAGTGTTTAAATGATCCCACACCAAATTAATTTTAGTCCACGGTCACAAGCTAGAGGTTATATTCAAAAAGAAAAATAGAGATAAGGGGAACCGGTTTAGGTACTTTCATGGTATATATAAGATAGATATGAAATATTCGACATAGATATGTTTCTGAAATATGGATTTAGGAGAAACTAGTATGAAAAATACTAGATTGGAAGAGGTAGATATACCTCAAAACCTTGATTTGTTAAACAAATGGACTATTCCTAAAGTCCCTATTAGAACAATCTATGATTATGGATGGTTTGATAAACTCTCTTCTAAACAACTTGTTAAAATAACTGAGCAATCTTTAGCTTTGAATTCGTCTGAACAGACTATTCGTTTGTTAAACAAGTATGATGTAGATGTTTATAAACACCAGTATAATTATTTGCATATTGGTATGGTTCAAATTGCTTTTAAGCCTTTAACCCTTAAAGGGTTACCAGAGACATTTTTGGCTGCTCTCAGAGATGCCAGAAATTTGAATTTTAGACAGTCTCTGATGGGTTCTATTGAATCTATTGTTGCCTACGGCCCAGTATATTTTAATACTCAACCCAATCTGCAATTATCTCTATTTGATGTTAATATACTTGATGCATTAATATTAAATGTGAAAACGCATGGTTATAATTATGCGCCTGGTTCTGAGCTTATATGTTTATCATATAGAATTTATTTCAAATTGCGATCTACGTTAAACCCCAGATGTAAATTATATGATACATCTGATCAGACTATTTTAGTGGAAATGAATTTTGCAAAGTCTAAGGTCACCACGAGGAGACCTATTAAGTGGGAGGAAATCAATTTTCCAACTACATGGACTTTAAATTCGGTTATATCCCCCAGTCAGATAACTGATGTTGTTAGTAATACTGAGTATTCTCATATTACTCAACTTGTTTCACACCTCACATCTGGCTTTTATATGCCTGGAAGGTTTCCACCAGTTAAAGATTTCTACTTTAACATACTTGAGAATTCTTAATCTAACTAATTCAGTACCCTTATATTTAAAGACTGGCGGTAATTCGCACAATCAATAAGGATATAAGAATAAAAATATACTTGAATTTTATATATAGCTTAATGACTGTATGGAAGGTTAAAAACCTTTACTCAAGCAAGGGGCCTGTCATGATATAATACACCTCAAAAAGAGGTAATTGATGATAGTTCAGTTAGGCATATTGCCAGAAGAATCTCCTTTCAAGAAGGAGATAAAGCAGAGATGATTAACGCTTATTTGGAAGAAGTCAAAAGAAATTTACTTCATTCCATTAATCAATACGAAAAATCAGATACGTCTATGCAAAGTGAAACAAGCAATGATGATATCGCTGAAGATTCTCAGCCCATTGAAGCAGAAAGGATATTATCTGAAGAAGACTTAAATAATGCAGAAGAATTCATCCGCAAAATGAAAGAAGCGGAAAAGAGACCAGCACAGTGAAACAGCTGGACCCCATAAAAACAGTAAAGACGCCGGACCCACAGCAACAGTAAAGCCGCTGGACCCCACTCAACAGTAGATACACTATTACAGGGACCCACGGGACCCACTTTTTACTATTTATAGATTCCTTTTCTTTTTCTATTTATAGTTTTCATTAGTTCATTCTTGAGGGGCAGAAGTCGAGACCCTCTCTCTCTAAAGCCTTCTCTCTCTCTCTCTCTCTCTCTAAGTTTGTAAGTAAGAAGTTTGAAGAAGTTTGTAGCTGTTAGCTTGTAATAGAAGAACACAAGTAAATAAAGTTTTGTTCTTCATCTTCAGGGCCTTGCTTCTTGGCCACAAGGTATATATTTTCTGTCCTTCTTAGTTAGTTATTTCTCCTCTCTGGCCGTGACGACGTCCGGCTAAGAGATATCATATCTATGTTGAGTATCTAACTTCTCTCTTATATACACCATGAAAGCGACGGCATCTATTAAAATATAAATGAGTTTTATATATAGAGTTTTGACTTGGTGTCAAGATGGTTGGTACAGTCTGATATAATACTGCTCTTATTGGTTAATATTAAAAGAATTGTTATACAAAATGGTTTGGTCATCTCAAAACAAAAAATGAGTTTATTCCAAACTAACATTCGATTCTTAGGATATTATATTTGTCAGGGAAAAATTACTCCTATTCAAAGATCGATAGATTTTATTATTATTATTATTATTATTATTATTATTATTATTATTATTATTATTATTATTGTTATTGTTATTGTTATTGTTATTGTTATTGTTATTATTGTTATTGTTATTATTATTATTATTATTATTATTATTATTATTATTATTATTATTATTATTGTTACTTCAATTTGATTTTCATGTAACCTGCCTTACCCTCGTCACTACTTCGTCGAGGTTAGGTTCGGCACTTACAGAGTACATGGGGTCGGTTTTACTCATACTACACTATGCACTTCTTGTGCAAATTTTAGAGTCGGTCCTAGCGGCGGTCAGTAGATTGCTTGGATTGATTGCCAGATTGGAGACTTGAGGTACAGCTGCTCGGCGTTTGCAACCCCGAAGTCCCCTTCTATCTTATCCTAATTGTTTATTTCATTTCAGACAGTTTTGTCACACCTCCTTTTTCCCGAAAGGGGATAGGGGATAAGGGAGTTTTTCCAATTAAAGTGACGTTAATCGAAATGAGATTATTTATTTATTTATTTCAGAGTCGTCACTTGGGATAATTATGGTGTCCCAAGTTACCGGTTTATTTTAAATCCCAAATTGAGAAAATTGGCTCTTATTGATGGTCCGCGAACACAGAAGACCGGGTAAGGAATCTTGTTAACTCAGGAGAAGGTGTAAGGCACTCCCGAGTTTCGTGATTTTAGCAC
Source organism: Nicotiana tabacum (assembly GCF_000715075.1). Classification (NCBI taxonomy): domain Eukaryota; kingdom Viridiplantae; phylum Streptophyta; class Magnoliopsida; order Solanales; family Solanaceae; genus Nicotiana; species Nicotiana tabacum. The sequence goes on from NC_134102.1 coordinate 138,061,422, forward strand.
GGTCGCTTAACAATTAATACCTGGCTTAATTATTTGATTGCATGTTTTAGACCTATTGTGCATTTTACTCTTTTAATTAATTATTTAACCACTTTTAGTATTTATGGAATTTGTTTGAACAAGTCGCGATGTCGCGCACCCGTTTGTTTTTGTACACATTGTGAATCGTGCTACGTGAAACGCACCCGCGATTTACAACATGTTAAATTTTATTATTATTTGAAGTTATGGTCGAGTCACATGAAATGCACACCCGAATTAGGGATTACGTATCATGACTATGCCACGGGAACCGTACCCATAGTCACGATGATTTATATTAATCACGCCTAAAGCAAACTACGATGTTCATTAATTATTTTCCTAAAGCTAATTTGAGATTATTAAGAGGCCATGATTTATGGATAAGGAATTAAGGGGAAGATGTAAACATCTGGACCATATGCCATCCTTTTTCGATGTCACCCCTATGACCCCTTCATTTTCAGCGAAACATACTTTACAATAACTACGGAACAACCAATTATCAAAATTAAAGCAACTCCACCTCCCAAAATAAAATCTTTTAGCCAATAAACCTCTTCATTTCATGAAAACACTACTTCCCAATTTCCAGTTAATACAATCACTTGTATCAAAATAAAAACAACCAACTTTAAACAAGAACATTAGTCTCATACGCTACCGGTCATTCATAGAATCAAAGGAAAACCAAGAAAATAGGTAATATAGATAGAGTACAAAAATGTACGGCCATTAAAAATAAAGTTAAGAAATGAACCTTTATATTGATGAATAAAGCTGAAAATTTGTAACTCAATTGGAATAACAAAGCAACAATCATTGGACTGCAACGCCGAAATTACGAACCGAAATCTCGAATCGGCATCGGAAAACTCGAAACCCAAACGCGGCCTCAATCAAACTCCATGAGCCGAGATCAAAATAGAGGCAAATATTTTTTGTGTAGTTTGGCTTAAAATAATATCAACATAGGGAGAAGCGAGAGGAGTTGAGCGAGAATATTGATTAAACCGATGTAGAGATGAGAGTCGATGCCAAAGCCATCTTTTTGTTATCTTTTATTTTTTCCTCTTTGTTCTTTTTTTGTTTTTTTAAAACTTTTGTTCCAAAGAAACCCCTTTTTGTCCGTTCCTCCAACTCATTCAACACATTTTGGTCTTTTATCAAATGATATGAGACCAATTCTTTTCCAGCAATAACATTCCAAATCTTTGCGTCCGTTTTCTTTTCTGTTTTGTATGTGTGTCGGTTGTGTGTTGTTGGTTTTTTAGAATGGGAGGGTGGTGGCAGAAGCTTTTTTTCTTGGAAGGGAGAGGGTGGTCCGCCGTTCTTAGCTTAGGAATTTAGGTTTTCTTCCTTGTTTTAGGAAGATTAGTTAGGTTTTATTTGGGGTGAAAAATTAATGTTGGCCCTTGGATGAAAGTGGATCAATGGCTATGATTAAGGAAAGGGTTTGATGGGTGAGAAAAGGATTTGGGCTAAAAGGGATCGGGAAGAATGGATATTTGTCCTGCTGGGCCACTGAAATCCGAAAAATGAGCTCCCAACTGGCCCAAATTCAATTCTTTCTCATTGAATAAAAATAAAAAATAAAAATACTACCAAAATATACTAATTAACTCTTAGTTAATAAAAATAAACTGATAACGTGAACTATATATTAAAATAAAAATATTTTTGGTATTATTTAAGTGTTATAAATATTATAAAATACTAATAAGCTAATATATATATATATATATATATATATATATATATATATATATATATATATTTGTGTTTTTAAACTTATGTTTTAAAATTAAAACTAAAAGTTGACTGAAATCCTATTAAAATGGAAATAAATAAATATTTTTAAAATACTACTTTTAAAAGTTGCGCGGGTCAAAAAATTACGTGCTTACAAGTTTTACTTTCATTCAAACCATTATCTGTATTATTCTAGTTGCTCGTGCACTTGTAACACCAGTTCTGGGATTGTATCTAGATATTGCGGTTATTATGGGTTTTCATACTCTGTTTCAGTTCCATTTCAGTTATTACAGTTTAATTGGTATCAGTTAATTTGATTTGTGAAAAATGGCTAAAAACTATTCTAACGTTGGCTTGCCTAGCATGTGAAATATTAGGTACCATCACGGTCCCGAAGGTAAAAATTTCGGGTCGTGACAGCAACTAAGTCTTTTTACATATTTTATTTGAAATAAAGAAATACATAATTGGAACAAAAAAAAATGCATTAAGAAAAAAATAAAAAGAAATACAAAATTGAAGTAAAATATGCATTGTACATCAAGAAATGAAGGCATCTCGATGCACAAAGCATTCCCTGTTTATGCAGGGTTCGAGAAAGGATAGCACCACAAGGGGTATGATGTAGACAGATTGCTCTAATTCAAGTATTAGTGACTTTTTTTACGACCCGTAAATTATTTTATATGACTATGTGGCAATTAACATTGAAAAATATCCACTTGAAAGCTACTTTTTGAAGTTTTTCTTTACGCCCGTACACCTAAATGAGGAATATACTTTTTTTTTTTTACCTCATGTGAAATGAGAGAACACTTGTGCAGTTGAAATTGCAAAATAAAATTTTTAAACTCTATGTACTTCTGCATCTAAGGCCTTTTTTTTACACGATAAAACTTTATGTAATCAATTACCTATTGACAAACATTTAAACAAACGAGACCAAGACAATTTAGTGAATAAATTGGTAAACCTCTTACTAAAATATGAGTATCTATAACATTTCCTCTATTACTTGGATATTTTTGCCAATTAAGTCAATAGTTTTCATGTTCAAGAAAATAATTCTTTCAATATATTTTCGGAAGATATAACATAGAAACTTTATGGATCGAAAAGTTTAAGCAGCACAACAACAACCCACTCATTAGTGGGGTCTGGGAAGGGTAGTGTGTACGCAGACCTTACCCCTACCCAGGGATAGAGAGGTTGTTTCCAATAGACCCTCGGCATCATTCCCTCCAAAAACTACCCACCTTACTTTTGGGGTGACTCGAACTCACAACCTCTTGGTTGGAAATGGAGGGTGCTTACCATCAGAACAATCCACCTTGTCATATCAAAGTCATTAGTGTAAAATGAAAGATATTATTATGTTAATATAGAAAATGGAATGACAACCTGATATAAATAGTTAAATTGTAATGATATGTAGGGTGTGTTTGGTACGAAGGAAAATATTTTTTAATTTTCCTAGAAATGTTTTCTTGGAAAATGTGCGGTATTATCATTTATTTCTATTGTTTGGTTGGTGAGTGAAAAACGTTTTTCGAAAAATATTTTTTAGTATTTTTTATAGAGTAGAAAATATTTTTTAAGAAAATAATTTTTCTATGCTACTCTCCTCACCCCATTTCTACCAAATCTCCATGTTTCCTGTGCTCCCCCCTCCCCCCTCCAAATACTCAACATTTTTAGGACTTTATTTTCGCATAAACCTAAAGGGACTAATGTGTTATTTTACTTTTTCATGCTAAAACAACGTTGAAGTTTGCGCTCTATTACTAAAAAGAAAATACTTTTTTTGGTTGAAAAAGAAAGTACTCTTCCTACAACATGAAAAAAGTACTCATTTTGTTAAAATGAAAGAAAATATTTTTTCTACATCACGAAAAGAAAATACTCATTTTGTTGAAATGAAAGAAAATACTTGTTACTGCATCATTTTGTTAAAATGAAAGAAAATATTTTTTTCTACATCACGAAAAGAAAGTACTTTTTTGTTTAAATGAAAGAAAATATTTTTTTTACATCATGAAAAAAAAACTCATTTTGTTGAAATAAAAAAGAATACTTTATCTCCAACATGAAAAGAAAGTACTTTTAATATATTTCTATTTAGGGTGGGAGGTGGGGGGTGTGGGGCAGGGTTGGGGAAGGGTCGGTGGTGTGGTGGGATGGGGTAGGGGTGGGGTGGGCGGTTGTGGGGGAGTTGCTGGAGATGGAGAATAGGGTTGGGAAAGTTGAAGAAGAGTTTTCAAAAATGTTTTCTCTTATTTTAATAAAAAAAATATTTTTCTCCAATTGGAGTAAAATGAGTTCATGAGGAAAATATTTTTCAAAGCATTTAAGCCATCAAACATGAAAAAATTAAAAAATATTTTTCTTCGTACCAAACACACCCGTAGTGTAAAAATAAATCTCTACTGTAAGTGTATACATAATTTAGATCTTTTTTTGTATTATAGCATTACTACAATTTAGGAATTTGTTATGTCTGAAACTTTCTCCCAAGAACATATAAAAAAAAGGCAGCCTCGTGAACAAATCATCTCATATTTAAGGAAAGGCCGCACTCCAAGGAAGTCTGTTGTAAGCAACCTACCATGATGCAAGTATCAGTGGCTGATTTCACGGTCGTTACCTATAAATCATACAGAATAACTTTACGGTGATTTTTATGCTTTAAAACTGTGAAGACGATTACTTTTTACACTATCTTAATTAAAAGCTAACTATAGAATTACTGTCTATTAGGTAAGAATTGTCACACCTCCTTTTTTTCCGAGGGGATAGTGGACTTTTTCCAGTTTAAGTGGCATTAATCAAAATGGGATTATTTATTTATTCACAGTCGCCACTTGGGATAATTTATGGTGTCTCAAGTCACCGGTTTATTTTAAATCCCAAATCGAGGAAATTTGACTCTGTTTAAAGTCTGCGAAAACAAGAAGACCGGGTAAGGAATTCTGTTAACTCGGAAGAAGGTGTTAGGCACTCCTGGATTCCGTGATTTTAGCACGGTCGCTCTAATCATACCTGACTTAATTAAATTGTTTAATTACGTATTTTAGAACCTATGTGCGTTTTATCTTTTACCGCTTTTAAATTACTTGATTATGGCATTATGGAATTATCATGAAAATGAACCACGTGTGTGTGAATCCGTTTGTTTGGTGTGCTAAAAATCATGTCACGCGTACGCATACACAATTAATAACACTTTATTAAGATTATTCGGCCAAAGTCGCGCGAACGCATACTTTGATTTATTTGGGAAAATCATAATCACATCACGTGAATGTGTACACAATTACGATAATTGATTAAATGTGTGCCTAAAAGCATTTCTCCGGGTGTTCATGAATTAATTATTTTCCTAGGATTTGAGATTAATGTGAGGCCATGAATCATGTATAAGAGTGTGGAAGAAGTGTACATTTCAACTAATGTGTGCTAGAAGAATTAATTAAATCTAAGTTGTTGGAAGTGTCTGATGATTGATAGACATTTACCTTTTAAAGGAAAATGGGCCATCCTATGAACAAATAATTGACGCTGAATCAATTATTGATGGAGTGTCAAACAGACTTGAATTTCGGCCCAGGTCCAGTTTTATAAAGCACCTCATAGTCCCAATTATTTCCCTATTACTATGGTGGCCTAGTCTTATTTGTGTGGCAATAATTGCAGAGAATTAATCAGGCACTTTACCAAGTCAATTTATAACACCAAGTCAGCTAAGTTCATATCCCAAAACGTAATAAGCTACATTTGAAGAAGAAAAGCACTAGTACAATGGTTCCAATTATACAAATAATTTCCTAATGAATTACTGATGCCCTTAAGCTCTTGTGATTCAAATTTCAGTCTACTTTGTCGTAAAGTTTACTGCTCAAACAACTGCTTTTAACATTCAAACGAATTCAAAATTGTGACTGAACATCTGTACATATACGCCTCAAACAGATCTTTCACCAAGTGCTATATTCACTAAATCTCCATTGGTCTCTATTAGCAATGATAGAAAAATAAAACAACATGCTTAAACATTCATAATACAAATTTTTATCAAACTAATATTCAGGAATTAAAGTTGAACTACATATACAAAGGGAACTTCAAATTTCAACTAAGTGGATTTTCAACTAAATTACAACTATAATAAGAAATAAAATTACATAATCCTGACTGATTAAGTTTACTACACTTGATGAAATGCTATAATAACTGTAACCTTCGATTTCATCCACAACGCTTGTCAATTTGACGAACAATAGCTTACGACATTTCAGAATGGCTTGATTTGGGTTTGAGACTCACAGATCTGGCCTATTGATGGCCAGACCCATAAGTTGAAGCCATGACATAACATTATTAGTCATTCACAAATAGCTTGACATGCTGTCTTAGCAAACCATTAGGAAGTCTATTTAGATTAGAATTCATGATCAACAAATTATGATGTGGAGATGCCAATAATAGAAACTAATAGTAATACATGTGCTTAAGGACATTCATATCAGCAGTGACAGGTCAGAGGTGAGCCAATGTCGATTCAAGTCATTCAAACACTTAGAACATTTCGCAAGAAGATACATAACATCATGTAAGCACAACGACTATCTGAATTTCACAGATTTCAAGCTCAAATTGATTGTGCTAAGCTCAGAATCATACAAAGTTTATCAATATGTACCTTAAAGCAGCAAAAGTAAGTAGAAGAGAAAATAAATCTCTGAAATTCTGAGAAGAAACAGCAGCAAGAACACAAAGCAGAAAAACCAAAACCACAGCAGCTTCAAACTCAAACCATGAATCCCAGCAAAAAAAGAACAGTAGCAAATGAAAAGAAACACAACCTGAATTTTTCTTTTGTTTTCTAGCTTTGAACTTAAAAAGAAGGAGATCAGATTGGAAACGAGGAAAAAGAGTCTTGGAATTTTTTAGGGCTCTCTTGCGTGTCAAAAAACTCTCTCCCTGCAGAATGCAGAATGAGTCCCTAATTTTCCAAATCCCTTTGACCCCTTTAACTCCTATTAATTACAAATGAGCCATAGCAGAAAGAAAATCATGTAAATCAGTCCCAATAAACAAAGAAGCAAAATTAATCTAATTAACTCAATAATTAAGACTAATTAGCATGCAATTCAGCTGTTGAAATCACGTAAACCCTTAAAATAAAACGGACATGCGGCGACTTAAAACAAATAGCCAAAATGTTAATCTACTATTAATTAACTAATTACTAAGCTAAACTAATTGAACTGAGATAAACGTTCATAAAACAAGTTCTGATTAAACACCTGAAACACACTGTTCTTCTCTTCTTTTTTTAATCTTTCTTAAAGCAAAACAAAATAACAAAACAAGATAAAGAGTGCAAGGATGTACCTAGTAAAGAAAAACGACCCATCTTGAAGAAAAACAAGAGGCTCGACCGGATTCCGTAATGAACTAAAACTTATATTAATTAATTGTTCTTGAAAAGAACAAATAATTTCAACTCAAAACAGCTTGAACTTGATGAAGGAATCGGAAAGAACTAAACTGGGTATTCTGGCCGTTTTTTAGATATAAAATTCGAGGATTTTGCGTGGTTTTTTTAGGAAAATTGAAGGTAGATTTGGATTGAGGATGAGGTGAGGAGTGTGGGGTGTGAATTTGGGAGGGTTTGGAGGCCGGCCGCCGGCCAGTGGGGTGTGGGAATTTTGGGGCGGCTAGGGTTAGGCTTAGAGGGGAGGGAGATGAAAGAATGAAAGGGATCTCTAGGGTTTGGGGGGTGTTTGGACAGTTAAATGGGAAAGGGGGTGGAGTTGTGGGTCGTTCGATCAAAGGAAATCAACGGCTAAGATCGACGTTACGAAAACGACGTCGTTTTGGTTTAGTGAGGAATCTGGACCGGATTGGGGAGGCGTTGGACCTGGGCCGCGTGAGTTTGAGGGGAATCTTAGCAGTTGGGCTTCCTTGAGAATGGTCCAATACAAATACAACCCCTTTTCTTTCTTTGTTTTTCTCTTTCTTTTCCTTTAATTTAAAGTTCTAATCAAATTAATTAAAAACTAAATTAAATCCTAATTTAAATCTAATTTGTAGAAATAAACTTAGTTATCTATTTTACTATTTAAATAATTAATTAATTTAAACTAATGAAAGCAAAATTACTAATTTGCAATTAAGAGCTAAAATGTAAAAATGACCCATATTTTTTGTGATTTTTCGTTTAATAATGCAATTAACTCATGCAATTAAATCCTAATATGCAATTAAATCTAAGATGCTATGCAATGAATATTTTATATATTTTTTATATTTTTCATAATTTTAAATATTAGATAAGCAACTAAATGCAAACAAAATAAACCAAAAAATCCTAAAATTCTATAAAAACGAAAAATAATTTATAAAGATCTATTTTTTACTTTTGGAGAAGTAATTTTAGTCCGGCAAAAATCACATGCTCACATGAATTGGCAACCGAAAAAATAGATAATTATCTTGCTATAAGTGGCGGCTAACTGCATAGAAATATAATTTTGTTTTACGTTTATATAACTTAAATTCTTATTCGTGAGTTCCATTGAACTATTGAGAGCGTGGCTAATATTCATTAACAAGCTGCCTAAATAATGAACCTTCCTTATTCATGAGTTTCATTGGCTCATCATACTCTACCAGCTCCCTGTACAAAAAAATGTAATCGAACATTTCAATATTATTGTAACTTCACATAAATCATATTTAACATTCTTTAATGAAGAGTGTATTAATGTGACTAGAAGTCATTTTGCATTTTAAAAAAAGAAGATATTTTTCAATATTAGGTTGGTGAGTGAAATATATTTTTCAGAAAAAATATATATTAATAATAATAATAATAATAATAGCAAATTAGAGAATTGTTTGATGAAATTTTTGAGTATTAAATATTGACAATATTGTATAATTGGTGATTCGAACAGTAACACGGAGTTAAGAGTTGAGACAGTTTCGACGAAAAATACTTCTACCCAGGGGCGTATCTACAGTATTGGATATGGATTCCCGGGAATCCAGTAATTTTTACCCGAACCTTGTATTTATATTGAGAAATTTATTAAATCTACAAGTATTTTTAGATAAATAGTTATATATTTAGATAAAAATGCTGAATCTGAAAGTAAAAGGATGATAGTCATTAGGAATCTTATAGAAATATACCCAAAAAAGAAATTATTTTCCAATTAAATCAATAGCTTTCAAGTTCAAGAAAATAATTTTGTCCATACATTGGGAATCTTATAGAAATATACCCAAAAAGACATTATTTACCCACAACTAGCCATTTTAGTCATGCTACTAAAAACAACCAAAAAAAGTACCAATGATATATAACATTCAGAAAACATAGGCCAAAAATGATTTTTTTCCCCATAGGTATTGTTGCGATTCGTCGAAAACGCATAGATGAGACAATATACAAAAATTGAGGAAGTTTGATAGTAAATTAGACTAGCTTGGAGTTAGAATTTATTGTCAACAATATACAATATTAAAAAAATAGGCAAAAAAGGATTTGTTTCAAGGGTATGGCTGCAATTCGTTGAAAACATATAGATGAGACGATATACAAGATTTAAGCAAGATTGGAGGTGATTTGGACTGATTTGGTATCAAAATTCATAGTTAAAATCGAGTTTAAAAATTCTTCTGAGACACATGCATCTCACATACAGGTATACAAGCATATACATGTTATACACATTTGATACACATATTAAGCATGTGATATACAAATGATACACAGTGTGATACATATATCATCTTTTTCATATTCATTTTCTACTTCGAAATTTCAATTTAAACTACCTCAAAACTCCACCAAATCATCTCAAATCTGAGATTCAATTTCATATTTATTTTCTACTTCGACTTTTCAATTCAAACTTCCTCAAAATCCACAAAATCATCCTAAAAATGAGATTCAAACTTCTTAAGATGTACCCAATCTATTCCAACAACACACACTCAAAAGAAAGCAAACATTTGACCTTTTTTAGCTACAAATAGTTAATTGGCTAATATTGATAGCATTTGGCTAATATTGAAAATATTTTATGAATTAGTTGAACTTACTTATGGGGGCATAACTAGTCGTAATTTCCCAGAATTTATGGATAAGTTTAAGCAGTACTGTCTTATTCATTACCTTCCTTCTTTATTCTAGTTAAATTAGGTGGTGGCGGGAAAATTAACATAAATCATGCCTAAATTTTAAGTAAGTCAAGAATTAACCTAGATGTAATACCAAAGTTTTCTAGTCGGAGTTAAGAGCTAGATCGCCTCACCTGGTGAGCTCCATGTAACCCACAATTGAGGCATAGGTTTCAAACCACATTAATAGTATAGCAATTCCCCTTCCTTGCCCCCCTCCACCAATGTAATAAGAAAAATAAAATAAACGACAATCTTTACACAAATAACCATCAAGATTCAATGTTTATATTTCCTAATCAATATACTTAAATTATATATTAATTATATATGATCATACATATAATATACATGGATTATAAATTTTTCGGCTATTTTTTATATAAACAGTTAGGCAGCGGATATTTAGATTAATACTTTTTAAAAAGCCTCTAGTCCATTCACTTTTCTACACAAGCCTGATAGTCTTTAACAAGCTTTCCAAATAATGAGGAAAAAATAAAAAATACTAGATTTACAACTAGTAATTGAAAAACAGTCACAGTTTCAAAATAATCGAAATTTAGCCACATGTAAATATAAAATCTGAACAAAAACACCCTTAAAAATCTGGAAATATTCCAAAACATAATATGCTGAAGTTCGAAATTTTTACATATGAGCTTCCAGCATAATGTGTTGGAATTCTAATATAATATACGGGAAGTTTATACGTAGGAGCTCTATAATCCAGCATATTATGCTGGAACTTTTCGTGTGCTGTAGTTCCAACATAATATGCGGGAAGTTTATGCGCAGGAATTCCGTAATCCCGCATATTATATTGGAACTTTCCGTATTTCAGTAAAACAATGGCTATTTTTTAATAACTTTACAAACGTTAGATATTTTTTGATTACCAGTCCAAAAACTGGCTAGCCCGTGCTATTTCACCCGATAATGATCTCTTTGTTTAACTTCTTTGGCTCATCAAACCCACACAATTCCCCTGTAATGTTCAAATTATAAGCTACAACATGTTATGAAATAGATATTCCCTTTGTCCCATATTATAATTTGAGGTATAACCGTTATTGGAATAATATAAAAGCCCACCATCACTTAGTGCTAGAACTTTTGTGTAATCCACTACTGTTAGAATTATGTGGGTTACTATTATAACTGTGCAGTCTGCTAGTTATCATCGTCTCAGGCTCCAGTTTCATTCGTCTTGAAAAACTATAATTTGTTCTCATTGCTCATAGTACTAATTGTATCTTCTAATTCAAAGAATTGTAAAATTTTGGTGTGATCTCATATTGATGATCTACATTTTGATCTTTACCCGAGGAACCAAGTCCCCTTCCTTTCTTTGGACAGCTAGCCTCCCTAAGCTGACACTTATTAAGAACCTTTAAGGTGAATGACCCTTCTTTGATTATTTTTTTCTCTTTTGTCTTATCGTTTCAAAAATTCTTCTCCTTTCATAAATATTAGAGTTTAAGCTTGTACGATAATTGTTTAGACGTAGTCTAAAAGTATATAATATATAATTAGAATATGTATCCCATGGTGGTTACTAGTTCATATACTATATTTTATTCATGTTGCATGAAGTTATTTAATATGGATAAGATCTATTACATAGTTAAATTATCTGTTCTTCTTTGTTTAATCCATTTATTTTTTGTATATATTTGTCTAATATTTTATATTTTTATATAACAATCTAACATTTCATCAACAACAAAATAGTTTAAATAATGTATCTAGTAATTACATAACAAAGGATATCACACCTTCAAAAAATTATAGAATTGCTTTTAAAATCTAGTCAAATATACATGCTAATTTAATAATCAAACCCATGAAACAAAATATTTTCCCACCAATTTAGCGAAGAAATCAAATAATCATTCATTTTTATCAAGAAATCAAAAAAGAAAGAAAAATTTCATCGGCTTTCGTTTTAGGCAATAACTCCTATATTTGAGAGAGATGAACTCTCTTGTAGGATTTGAACCTACGACATCGGGTTTTGAAGACCCACGTTTTCTATATAAAGTGATGTCATGGTTTTGCCATTTCTCATTCCACTACTCTCAATACAACTAGCACAGTACTTTTTTAGCTCTTTCTCTTTCTCTTCTAAGTTCTAATTCCCCTCCCTTTTTGTCACATAATGCATGTTTGTTCTGCATGTAGATGGAAAATTTCGACGTCGTGTTGCATGTTATTGTTGATGACGATGTCAACTCAGACAGGTAAGATATCAATCCTGACGTTGAAGACATCAACCCTGGAAATGAGTACGACTCGAACTCCAAAGCTGACATTGATTGATTTGACTTCAATTCCGAAGCTGATTTTGATAACATCAATCCTAAAAATGAAGAGGATTAGAATTCTGAAACTGACTTTGAAAGTATAAACGAGTTTTAGTATTTTTTTAGTATTATATATTGTTGCCTTTCTACTATTTTTTAGTGTCATTGCTTTTGTATTTATTTTTTGTTTAGGCTTTTGATGACCGAATATATTATTTTATGGTTAAACAGGATTCACTTTGATTTCGAATAGATTTAACTATATAAACGAAGAGGATTCCAAAATTTTATTTAAAAGAGCAAGCCAGAGAAAAGAAGCGTTTAGATAATATCTTTTATCCTACTCTCATCTATTGAAAAAGGGAGCCCCTTGATCACCTGAAGAGATTTTTAGGCAGAATTGGCATAATCATTACCGTGAGGATTGAGCTGCCAAAAGAGATTATCCTCCTTTGGGTTGGAAGAAAAGATTTATGTAGTCCATAAAAAAATAAAAAGAATAAAGTATTCTGAAGCCAAATGCTCTTGGATGTGTAGTTGAATAGGGGGATAAATCCTTTTTTCTTTGAATGTAGTCAATCACTTTGAGGTCACAAGAACCTTGTGATGCAACGAAAAGACCCGTAAATAACGAATAATAAAACAATTCATATATGAAAGAGGAAGCTTCTAGGCTATACCTGTACAGCTGGGAATTGGGGGACGTTGAATAGTAAACTAAACGAAGATAACGCTGTCCAATTGGCCGAACGGAAGATCGACATGAGAAGCCGATGTTCTTGGTACAGAATCTCATGCAGATTTTAAAAGAACCTATTTCACCAAGTAGTGTTAATTTCTCTCTTTTTAGACTGGCAACTCGATGGGACGTCAACAACGGGAATGCCGAATGGAAGAATTGGACCTGGTTCACGCAGTCAAGCAACAAAGACGATTTCTCATTTGATTATTTTCGTGAATTCGACGTCGAAGAAGTTCGCTTTGCCTCCCTTTATTAAGTGATGGGCTAAGGGCAGACCCCTAACCTAAGAGTTTTGGTTATGACCAGCCGAAAACAGGCCCTCTAGATGGCTTATAACCGTCCTTTAAAGGAAAGAGCCGAATAGACAAAGGGTTTACATGACCGCTCGCTTTGGACAAGATGCCATAGTATAAGAAGAAGGCCTTTGTTTGCAAAGATGACTTTCCCGCTTTCCTTTGTGAGGGAGGTTTGTGCACATGAATTAATAGTCAAAGTATAAGGAAGATGGCATAGAGCATAGAATGAGATTGATGCTTCGAATGCCCAGTTTTCAGGGGTTGTTATAGAAGGAGTTGTGGCACTTTCGGAAGGCCTTCCAAGTGGTCACGGGACCCCCAGACCCCGATCGCCTAAAATATTTCCGGGCTATCAAATAGGACCTAAGGAACCATAGTCACATTACCACCATGATCGTCCTCATTTTTGGCGTTTTTCGGTAAAAAAGCAGTGTACTCATGCCCCTGAGATAAGGTATGCAAGTCAAACTCATGATAGGCGAGAAATCTTGTTAACAATTTTAGTTTTTTTTATAATATATTATAGTTTCTTTTATTGTTAAACAATTTCAGTTTTTTGTTTAGTCCTTTGATGATCGAATATATTTGACTATCGAACTGAAGAGGATTCATTGTTTTCATATTAATAGTTGCTTTTTCTGATTTTGATTATTGAATACATATTCTTATTGTTAAACAATTTCAGAATTGTTTTTAATATTATAGCTGCTTTTAGTGTTAAACAATTTCAGTATTTTATTAATTAATGACCAAAACATCGTTATTCCCATTAATTCCAGTGCATCATTAAATTACCAAACTTTTTCTGGAACACTCTTCACTTAACAACACAGATTAGAATAGTATCGTTGCTTTTGTATCTGTTTCGATTATCGAATATTTCTTATTGATAAACAGTTTCATTGTTTTTAGTGTTGTTGCTTTTGTTTTTATTTTTTGTTTAGGCTCAGTGGAGCAATCGTTTATATGCCTCATTCCAAATGGCAAACCAAAGCACAGACTATATTGGAATGAAATCGCACTACGCTGCGAAGCACAAATTGTTTCAGATTACAAACAATAGGATGCCCTCACATGTTCACGGCTGAGAGTTCGAGAAAACAGCATTTTCACGAGGTCCACTCAGCGTGAGTGGCATTTATTTTCTTTCTTTTATTAATAGTATTTGATTTAATTGTAGTTCCTAATGAGTAAATATGTTTTTTTTGTAGCCGCAACAACCATAAAAAGCCAAAGAAGCATCCAAAGCAACGTCGGCGTCGTTGAGTGTTATTATAGTTTTCCTAAACCTTAGTTCGGGGTTTTCTTTCCGATTCTTTCCCCAGATAGGTTTTACTGAACAAGGGCTTCTTTTTTCTTCCGGTTACTAATATACAAATAGTTAGTTCAACAAAAATAGTATTGTGAAGCAATGTTCCACCCCTTCTCTTCAAATGCCGAATTCGATAAATTGCTTCCTTAAATGCTTTTGTATTCAATGTCAGTACATCACCTACACCTTCATAAAATCCAATATCGATATCTTATAAGTAATACTTATACTGTATTGGCTCTATTCAAGAGCATGTCTTCTGACCAGTTCATCAGAAACAATGTGCTCCCAATGCATAGGAAAATTGACTCCATCCACCTATTCATTCTCTCTGTGGTTAAAGAAAACTGGAAAAAGAAACTGTACACAAGCTTTTAAGTGTGAAAATTATGCAAGATTAATCAAAATTCAAAATTTAAATAACTATCTTTCAATCCTAAAAAGGTTCAGAGTGGCTATAAGATTATTCAATATCCAATTATCCACTAGTTTTATTAGGAACCGTTTCCTTCCAATACTTAATAAGTTGCCTATGTGAGCTAATTCATCCAGATTCTGCAACAGTAATCAGAAACTATAGACCTACATCAAATCAATAAAATACCACATATACTAATGTCACAGTTCCAGTACCACTGAGAAAAGATACATACACAAACATCCACTCACCCCCCCCCCCCCCCTCGCACGACTTGATACAGGAAGAAACTAATATAAAGAAACTTTCTATGATTCTTGGCTCAGATTTGTAATACATATGAAGTCGCATAGATCAGAAAGGAAGTTATGAATTGATAGAAGAACCATTTAAACCAAGATTAATAAAACATTTGAATAATGAGCTTATGAAACGAAAGTGAATAACGAACACAAACACAAAAAAGAAAAAGATACTTAGAAAACAAAATAAAATGAAAAGATAACAAGAAAAAGGTTATGAGAACTTATTCTTAGCAGGTTCTTTTTTGCTTGTCGTCATTCCATAGACCAAAAAGGTTGGGTTTCCAGTTTTCATCTTACACATTTTGATTAAAACTTGGTGAAATCTTGTTTTTGGCTATATGATCCTAAATTCTGTGCCATATTCTCATTGTATATCTGCATCTAGACTTCTTTAAACCTATCAAATATACCAAAACAAGCAAGCACCTGGTAAAAAACATATGAAGTACATCCAGTATCAATATTCAAATAGAACATTGAGTAAACCATAGAAACCAAAAACAGTCGAGCATTCTTCAAACTTATCCTGTAATTGCATGACAAACCTAAACAGCTGACATTAAGAATATCAATGAAATTAGGCAATGAAATGATTAAACATCTTAAAATCTTCCAAACTCACTGCATTTTCTACCTGAAACAGCCTAAAATACATTATGTCCAAAGAGAAGTTCAAAAGCACATAATTTTCGAAACTCGGAGATAATGGGGTTCAAAGCATATAGTTTGTCTAATAGCCTGTTTGGCCAAGCTTTTATTTTGGGGCAAAAGTGTTTTTTTATTGAGGTGTTTGGCCAAGCTTTTAGATGGAAAAAAGTATTTTTGAGAAGCATAAACAGTCTTTGAGAAGCAGAAAAAAGTAGTTTCTCTCTAAAAGCACTTTTCTGAGAAGCATTTTTAAGAAAAATACGCTTAAAAGCAGTTTTCAAAAGCTAGGACAAACACTAATTACTGCTCAAAAGTGTTTTTCAAATTAATTAGCCAAACACAAACTGTTTCTCACCAAAAGCACCTTTTTGAAAAGTACTTTTGAGAAAAACACTTCTCAAAATAAGCTGATTTTAGAAGCTTGGCCAAACAGACTATAAAACTAGCTTCCTCAACAGATAAAGATGAAGGTCCCCTCTTTCTAACAACCATAACCAAGTGCCACCTTACCCCCTCCCCCCACCCCCCCTCCCAAAAAAAAAAAAAATTTCCTTAACCACAGTTATTTGTGAAAACTGAAATCCTTAATCTGTGCTACCTAAAATAACTATAACAATTTCAGTATATCAATTCCAGCAATAAAGTTCTTTATCTTGTTTGTCTACAATGTAAAGCTAAATCCTAACTGAGAACATAAAATTATAAACAGCAAGTAGAAGAAAGCTTCAAAAATAGCCAATACTAATTCCAAACAAGTTGGAGGTCGTATGAATCATTTATAAAGCAAAAAATAAACCCATCAGAGTCTGATAACATGCCAAATAAACATAAATATCAAATCTTTTTTCAATAAACTGAATTGGGGGGCTTAAAAAAAGCTTAAATAAACATAAAAATCAAATCTTTTTTCATCAAAGAAACTGAATTGGGGGCTTACAAGATGAACAAGAGCTCTAATATGCTTTACAATTTACAAGTGAGGAGCTACACTGATTGTCTCTAACATCATGTTTACGATGTCTCCTAATGTAATCAGCTTCAGTACAACTCCTAACGTATGCTAACCATCGCCGGCAAAAACTAACGGCACCGACAACCTTCGTAAAATGGTGAAAGCGTGTGAAATGGGAAAATTTCAGAAAAGTCCAAAAGACACTGCCATTGGTACCTCAAAATGTGTATGAATGGTCTAAATTTGATAGTGTTTTTTTTTTGTTGAGAAAATGCATAAAGTACCCATTAAACTTGTCCGAAAAAATCATTTACACACCTAAATCTTACGGGAGACCTAATACCCCACTATTCTCATCGAAACTAAATTTAATACCTCCTTCAAAATACTGAACCAGTCTTGAGGTAGGCTGTGTTAACACGCGCCATGTATCAAATGCTGCACTATTTTATTTTTTTTTACTTCTTTCCTATGAAAAAGCACGGGAGAAAATATATTATTGATATTGGATCCTAAATACAATACAAGAGGTCCCTATTTATAGCTATACACTACAAGGAGATATTACTCCTCTTCCAATGTGGGACAAGACTACACTATACATATATGTAAACTAACACTCCCCCTCAAGTCGGTGCATACACATCATATGTACCGAACTCGTTACACATGTAGCTACTACGAGAACCAATAAGAGACTTAGTGAAAATATCTACTAGTTAATATTCGACTTTACAAACTTTGTAACAATATCTCTTGAAAGTATTTTTTCTCTGACAAAGTGACAATCGATCTCAATGTGTTTAGTCCTCTCATGGAACACCGGATTTGACACAATATGAAGAGCAGCTTGGTTATCACACACTAGTTTCATCTTGTTGATTTCTCCGAATTTTAACTCTTTGAGCAACTGCTTGACCCAAACTAACTCACATGCCGCCATAGCCATGGCCCGATATTCGGCTTCGACGCTAGATCTAGCAACTACATTCTGTTTCTTGCTCTTCCACGAGACCAAGTTACCTCCTACTAGAACACAATATCCAGACGTAGAGCGTCTATCAAAAGGTGATCCATCTGTGTACCCAACAATCTGCTCGTGGCCTCGATCCTCGAATAGTAATCCTTTGCTTGGAGCTGACTTTATATATCGAAGAATGCGAACAATTGCATCCCAGTGACTATCACAAGTAGAATCCATAAACTGACTTACAACACTCACCGGAAAAGAAATGTCAAGTCTAGTCACTGTGAGGTAACTCAATTTGCCAACCAACCTCCTATATCTCGTAGGGTCTCTAAGGGGCTCCCACTGTCCAGGCAGAAGCTTAGCATTCGGATCCATCGGAGAGTCAATAGGTCTGCAACCCATCATTCCAATCTCCTCAAGAATGTTTAAGGCATACTTCCGCTGTGAAATAACAATACCTGAGCTAGACTGAGCGACCTCAATACCTAGAAAATACTTCAATCTGCCCAGATCCTTAGTCTGGAAGTGCTGAAAGAGATGTTGCTCAGATTAGTAATACCATCCTGATCATTGCCAGTAATAACAATATCATCAACATAAACCACTAGATAAATACACAGATTAGGAGCAGAATGCCGATAAAACACAGAGTGATTAGCCTCACTACGGGTCATGCCGAACTCCTGAATAATTGTGCTGAAGTTACCAACCAAGCTCGAGGGGACTGTTTCAAACCATATAGTGACCTGCGCAATCTGCACACACAACCATTATACTCCCCCTGAGCAACAAAACCAAGTGGTTGCTCCATATAAACTTCTTCCTCAAGATCACCATGGAGAAAAGCATTCTTAATGTCTAACTGATAAAGAGGCCAATGACGTACAACAGCCATGGACAAAAAGAGACGAACAGATGCTACTTTAGCCACGAGATAGAAAGTATCACTATAATCAAGCCCAAAAATTTGAGTATATCCTTTTGCAACAAGACGAGCCTTAAGCCGATCAACCTAGCCATCCGGGCCGACTTTGACTGCATAAACCCAACGACAACCAACAGCAGACTTACCTGCAGGAAGAGGAACAAGCTCCAAAATGTCACTCGCATGTAAAGCAGACATCTCATCAATCATAGCATGTCGCCATCCTGGATGAGATAGTGCCTCACCTATAGACTTAGGGATAGAAACAATGGACAAAGAAAATATAAAAGCATAATGAGGTGACGACAGGCGATGATAACTTAAACCGACATAGTGGGGATTAGGATTAAGTGTGGATCGTACACCTTTGCGTAGTGCAATTGGTTGACTAAGAGGAGACAAGTCCGCAGTAGGTGCAAAATCTGATGCGGGGCGTGAATCACCTGGGCCTGATGCTGGATGTGGACGACAATGATAAGTCAAGAGTGGTGGAGCTGCAGAAGGTTCAACTTGATTATGTGGAGGAACTGGAGCTATAGGTGTTGAAGCTACAACTGGAGCTGTAGGTGGTGGAGCTGGAGTGACTGAATCTCCAAAAGATGAAACTGGTAATACCTCAGAAATATCTAAGTGATGACCTGAACCTGTGAAATATGATTGGGTTTCAAAGAAGGTAACATCAACGGACATAAGGTACCGCTGGAGGTCAGGAGAGTAGCATCGATACCTCTTTTATGTTCTCGAGAAACCCAGAAATACGCACTTAAGAGCACGAGGAGCTAACTTATCTGTTCCTGGAGTAAGGTTATGGACAAAACAAGTGCTTCCAAAGATACAGGGTGGAATAGAGAACAAAGGTAAGTGGGGAAACATGACAAAGAATGGAACTTAGTTCTGGATAACTGAAGATGGCATACGATTAATAAGATAGCAAGATGTAAGAACTGCATCCCCCCAAAAATGCAACGGAGCATGAGATTGTATTTCAGAAAAACGTACCAGTTTCAATAAAATGTCTATTCTTTCTTTTAGTTACCCCATTTTGTTGAGATGTGTATGGACAAAATGTTTGATGAATAATCCCATAAGATTTCATAAACTGCTGACAAAGTGACAGTCGATCTTAATGTGTTTAGTCCTCTCATGGAACACCGGATTTGACATAATATGAAGAGCAGCTTGGTTATCACACACTAGTTCCATCTTGCTGATTTCTCCGAGCATTAACTCCTTGAGCAACTGCTTGACCCAAACTAACTCACACGTCGCCATAGCCATGGCCCGATATTCGGCTTCGGCGCTAGATCGAGCAACTACATTCTGTTTCTTGCTCTTCCACGAGACCAAATTACCTCCTACTAGAACACAATATCCAGACGTAGAGCGGCTATCAAAATGTGATCCTGTCCAATCAGCATCTGTGTACCCAACAATCTGCTCGTGGCCTCGATCCTCGAATAGTAATCCTTTGCTTGGAGCTGACTTTATATATCGAAGAATGCGAACAATTGTATCCCAGTGATTATCACAAGTAGAATCCATAAACTGACTTACAACACTCACCGGAAAAGAAATGTCAGGTCTAGTCACTGTGAGGTAATTCAATTTGCCAACCAACCTCCTATATCTCGTAGGGTCTCTAAGGGGCTCCCCCTGTCCAGGCAGAAGCTTAGCATTCGGATCCATCGGAGAGTCAATAGGTCTGCAACCCATCATTCCAATCTCCTCAAGAATGTTTAAGGCATACTTCCGCTGTGAAATAACAATACCTGAGCTAGACTGAGCGACCTCAATACCTAGAAAATACTTCAATCTGCCCAGATCCTTAGTCTGGAAGTGCTGAAAGAGATGTTGCTCAGATTAGTAATACCATCCTGATCATTGCCAGTAATAACAATATCATCAACATAAACCACTAGATAAATACACAGATTAGGAGCAGAATGCCGATAAAACACAGAGTGATTAGCCTCACTACGGGTCATGCCGAACTCCTGAATAATTGTGCTGAAGTTACCAAACCAAGCACGAGGAGCTAACTTATCTGTTCCTGGAGTAAGGTTATGGACAAAACAAGTGCTTCCGAAGTTACGGGGTGGAATAGAGAACAAAGGTAAGTGGGGAAACATGACAGAAAATGGAACTTGGTTCTGGATAGCTGAAGATGGCATACGATTAATAAGATAGCAAGATGTAAGAACTGCATCCCCCTAAAAACGCAACGGAGCATGAGATTGTATGAGTAGGGTACGAGCAGTTTCAATAAGATGTCTATTCTTTCTTTCAGCTACCCATTTTGTTGAGATGTGTACGGACAAAATATTTGATGAATAATCCCATGAGATTTCATAAACTGCTGAAATGGGAAAGACAAATACTCTCGGGCATTATCACTACGAAATGTGCGAATAGAAACCCCAAATTAATTTTGAATTTCAGCGTGGAAGGTCTGAAAAATAGAAAACAGTTCAGATCGTTTTTTTATCAAAAATATCCAAGTGCACCTGGAATAATCATCAATGAAACTGACAAAGTAGCGGAATCCCAAGGTGGAAATGACCCGACTAGGACCCCAAACACCTGAATGGACTAAAGTAAAAGGTGACTCTGCTCGATTATCAAGACGCCGAGGGAAATGGGAGCGAGTATGCTTACCAAGCTGACATGACTCACACTCTAGAACTGACAAGTGAGATAAACCAGATACCATTTTCTGAAATTTTGACAAACTGGGATATCCCAACCGTTTATGTAATAAATCTGGTGAATCAGTAACAGGACAAGTTGTAGAAGGAAGACAAGATGTGAATCCATGTAATTTAGCAAGGATAAGGTAATAAAGTCCATTTGATTCACGCGCGGTACCAATGATTCGCCCCGTACTGCATTCCTGTATAAAAACATGGTCATCAAGAAATAAAACATCATATTTTAGTGATTTGGCTAAGTGACTAAGAGCTATGAGATTAAAAGGACTATTGGGAACATAAAAGACTGAATCTAAAGGTAAGGAAGGAAGTGGGCTTGCTTGACCTATTGCAGTTGCCATGGTTTGAGACCCATTAGCCATTGTGACTTTTGGAAAAGATTGAGAATACGAAATAGTAGTGAAAAGAGATTTGTTACCAGAAATATGATCTGATACACCTGAATCAATGACCCAAGACTCGGAGGATAAAGATTGGGAGAAACAAGTCACGCTATTACCTGTTTGAACAACAGAAGCTATTTCAGAAGATGTCTGCTTAGATGCTTTGTACTGAAGGAACTCAATATAATCTGCTAAAGAAACCATCCGACTATTCAAAGCATCGGTTCCCATGTCGCTACAATTTGTAGTAGTAGGGTTAACTTGAAATAGTAGAAATAAGTAACTCCTGTGAGAAAACTAAGAAATAGCTTGAAAAACACTGTTTACAGCAGGAAAACAGAACATTGTTCTGTGTCGAAAATATTGTTCTGTGTCGGAAACATAGTTCACGCCGAAAATACTGTAGCTCGCCGGAATCTACTGTAATTGACGGAAAAACTCAAAGTGGTCGGAATGAATCAAAACCAGTGAGGGTAGGATCGGAATTACCAGGCGATCCTACTATTCAACTCGAACTTTTTCAAAATCTGGCCGGAACAGTGCTCACGCGCCGGCGCGTGGGTCAAATCTCGCCGGGAAAAATTTTATTTTTCAGAAGGGTGAGGGCGCATGGACGTGTGTTTTCCGGTGGGGTTAACTGGGGTTTGGTCGCCGGAGCCTGAGAAGTCTTGTGGTAGTGTTGGTTTTTGCACAACACCAACAGAAAGTGATTTGCTTACGGACAGCCTTCTAAGTCAATTGCATGGCGAATAGGTCTTTCTTCCCGGAAGTCGCTGGAATGATGCACAGCGACGAGTTTCTCACTAATGCTCTGATACCATGTGAGAAAGCATGGGAGAAAATATATTATTGATATTGGATCCTAAATACAATACAAGAGGTCCATATTTATAGCTATACACTACAAAGAGATATTATTCCTCTTCCAATATGGGACAAGACTACAGTAAACTAACATTTCCTTTTCCACTCTTTTTTTCATTTCATCTTCTCTACCTTCCTTCATCATTATTTTTGCCGCCCGCCATTATGGAAGCCATTCACCGCCATAACCTCCCTTAAACCCATCAACTCTATCTCTATTCTTCTGTGGCTTTGACATTACACGAAATTAAGGAGAAAAAAGGCCAGAAAGATTGGGATAGAGAGAAATGTTTGGTTGCCCGGAAAACTTGGTGTCGTCGGTACCGTATTTTTTGACAAGGTGGGTTTGTGCTCCTAATTCCCTTCGTCTGGGTTTCCTTAGGAGAATTTTTGTCACTTTATTCCTCTTAGTTTTGTATTGGAAGAGTGAACGAAACCTGAGATATAGAGCCACTAGTTAAGGACCTATAAATTTTCTCTGGCCGGAGAATTTTCCAGTGACACCTTGTCTTCTTTTCAACACTATTTCTGGTTCTAAAGAAGTATTTTTCAGCAAATAGATGAAAAATCGGATGGAGAAAATCTCAATTGGAGAAGGACGGAGATAAGAATAAGGTCACCGGAAATGGATATTTTAGCCAAGCTAGAGCCATTGGTTCACTGCTTCTGTTAAAATGAAGAAAGAGAAAAAAAAAACGAAAAAGAAAAGAAAATGAATAAGAAAAGAGAAAAAATTAGTATTAAGTTTAATTAGTTATAATATCCAATAGAAAAGTGACACCTGCACAATTAAATTAGTTTTAAGCTGTATTTTTGCTTTCACGCGCATCTACAAAATGAACTACACTTTTCATACCAGGTCATCACTCAAGAGGGTATTAAATTCACTTAAGTTTAGAATAAGGGGTAAAAGGTCGCCCGTAAAGTTTAGGTGTGTAAATAATTTTTTCGGACAAGTTTAATGGGTACTTTATGCATTTTCTCATTTTTTATAATATCCCATCCACATGTGTGAGCTCTATTTTCTCTTGATTAAGAATAAGATAATTTTGCAAGTGGATTGGTGGGGGTAGGTATTCTTTTCTAATTTAATATTGGTCTACATTTGGAAACCTACTTTTGACAAAAGTAGAAGAATGGGAAAAAGATAAATTGATACTACTACTAAATAAATTGATAACGTCAAAAAACAATATATCTAAATAATCACTGATTCTTTTTATGACATATTGTTCATGGCAGTTTGAAAAATATCTTGCTTATTTATTCGAGTACCTACAATTTTTCATCAATATCGCATGACTCAAAGTCTCAAACTGCCAAAAATTTAATACATGAAAAAAATTACCTAACATTTTTGTTTTTCAAGATCGTGATTTTCATTTATGTTTAGTTCTACCTTCCATGAAGTCACGCAGATCAGAAAAGGAAGTTATCAAATTGATAGAAGTAACCATTTAAATCAAGGCCTCTAACAACTTTCTATCTTGTTTTTACTTCCCAAAACATTCACAAGACACTTGAATAAGGGGCTTAAGAATTGAAAGCGAACAGTGAACAAACACACAGATACACACACACAAAAGGGATAGAAAGCAAAATAAAATGAAAAGATAAAAAGAAAAAGGTTACAAATAAGTAGAGAGCTTAAGAAATTAACTATATAGAAGGTCAGTTGTAGCGACCTCATGATAGACTCTCAGAGGATAAAGTTACCGAAACATTCTTATGAACTTATTCCTAGCAGGTGTTTGCTTCTCGTCATTCCATAGCGCAAACAGTTTTGGGGTTTGGGGGGGGGGGGGGTACTCTCTCAACTAGAAAACAGTAACAAGCAGCTTCTATGTAATATTCAAACACAAAATGCCTGAGAATGCACTCAGTGTTAATTAAGATGAACACCAAAAAGATCACCCACAAAGTTCTCGCTTATCCGCATTGAACCTTGACATATAACCCCCCGGCCAAAAGTATCATGACAGCTTCAGTTCAAGTTCAAAGTTCTAGCAATGAGCAGCTAGGTCAGTGAATATTATATAGCAAATTCATATTCATTAGATAAGAGATTGTAAATCTGTTCCCCAACGACAAAGGAACTTACAGGCGGGGCATATATGAGTAGTTTTTTCATTTAATGTACTAAAAAAAAACTACTATCACTGGTGGTTCTGAACCATTTAACAGAGACAAGTTAACTCAAAGATCAGACTCTTGACTTGAGACAAGTTCAAAAAAGCTCTCAATGCTCAAGCTTGAGATAGTAACCTGGGGTAATTACTCCCTCCGTTCACTTTTACTTGTCCACTATTGACTTTGCACACCCCATAAGAAATAATAAATAAAGTGCATAAGTTACCATGATACCCATATTAATTGGTGTATAGTCTTAATGGATTTGGAAAATGAGTAATTAATGTTATGGGCAAAACAGGAAAAATAAATTATTTTTCTCTTGATATGCGAAAAGTGACAGAAACGCCAAAGCATGATAGTTAAACTTATGACAGTAACACGAAGATGCAAGATAGCTGCAGCAACATAGTTTACTAGCATTGAAAATACATTAGATTCTGTATTCCTTCTTTCAGGAAAATGAAACTTCAATTAGAAGCTCAAATTGTGTTATCTCAAATAAGTTGCCAGCACAAATAATTTTTTTTCTTTTTTAACAAGGTTACCTAACACATACAAATAAGCATCTAACAAGTCAATTAACATATCAAATGAGAAGATAAAAGATTCATACCTTAAGCCTGTGATCCCCACTGACAATCTTTACACCAAAGATATGCTCCTAGTCATTTAAAAGCTCTAATCTCTCCTTACTTGTGGTAGCCGGGAGTCCAGACTTAACATTCACTTCTCTGACACTTCCAATTTCAAGGTCCAGTTGCACGATCCACCTGCTAACAAATGGTTTGTATTTGTACCTTTGTGGCTGGTCAAACCTCCTCACTGATACCAAACCTATCAAATATACCAAAAAACAATAAGCACCCGAAGAAAAAAACATATGCAGTACATCCAGAATCCATGCTTATATAGTATACTTGTTAACCATAGAAACCCAAAAGAGTCGAGCATTCTTCAATCTTATCCACTGACAGTTGACAAGGCTGAACAGTCAGACTAAGAAAATTAATAAAATTAAACAATGAAACGATTAAATGTCCTGAATTCTTTCAAACTCATTGCTTTTTGTACCTGATAGACAGCTTAAATTACATTATCTCCAACGAGAAGTTCAAAAGCATATAAGTTCTCTCCAAAACTAGCTTTCTCAACAGATAAAGATGTGGGTGCCTCTTTCTAGCAACAATAACCACCACCCACCCCAACCAAAACCAAGAACCCATTTTCCCTAATCCACAAGTTATTTGTGAAAACTGAATTCCAATCAATGCTACCTTAAATAACTATAAAGATTTAAACATATCAATTCCAGCAATAACGTTCCTTATTCTTTGTCTACAATGTTTAGCAAAATCCTAACTGAAAATACAAGTGTAGACAACAGCAAGTGAAGTCAAAAGTATTAAACACTACAACAACGATTACCATCCCATTTCCAAACAAATGGGGGTCGTCAATATAAATCATTTATAAAGCTAAAAAAAAATAAAAAATAAAAATCATCAGTCTCAATAACATGTCAATCACATATAGATCTGAGCAAGAAAAGCTTAAATAAGCATAAAAATCATTTTTTTTAAAGAAACTGAAACTGGGGAGCGTACAAGATAAACTGAGAATGATACTTAAACAAACTATAGCATAATTTGCACAGCCAAGCGGAGAAAAGAAGCAGCAGAAACAGCCACTCCAACCGCACACAAATGGGAAGAGAACGAGACTAATATAAGGGAACTTTCTATGATTCTCATCCTTGGCTCGGATTTGTAATCCATATGAATGCAGGCAGGCAGGTCAGAAAGGAATTAGTTATGAATTGATAGAAGTATTGTGCTGGCATCTACATGGAATACCATTCATTCCAAGGCCTTTGACAACTTCCTATCTTTTTTGTTTATACTTCCCAATATATTCTCAGAACATTTGAAATTGGCTTAATAATCAAAAGTGAACAGCTAAACACACAAACAAAAAACACGAGAATATATCAAACAAAAAGATCACAAGAAAGGGTCACAAATAAGCAGAAAGCTTAATTAATTGACGGCTGGGGCGGACCCACCTTGTAGGAGGGGGTTTTCAGCTTCGTTGAAAAAATTAATATTTTTACCTTGGAATTTCATTAGAAAATTATGAAACTGGTAAATATTATAATATTTGAACCTGCTTGACACTAACTGAAGTTATAGAGCAGTGGTAAGTGAGTCCAAAGTAATTCAGGTCAGGGATGCACGTTTGATCCCCTGCAAAAGCACCAAACTAACTATGGCTTTTTTGCTAATCGTATATATTATTTGCCT
Organism: Nicotiana tabacum; assembly: GCF_000715075.1. Lineage (NCBI taxonomy): Eukaryota > Viridiplantae > Streptophyta > Magnoliopsida > Solanales > Solanaceae > Nicotiana > Nicotiana tabacum. The sequence goes on from NC_134102.1 coordinate 138,088,653, forward strand.
ATTGTTAGGCCTTTGTCACGACCCAATATCCCTCCGTATGATATCGTGACGGTATCTAGTCTCTACGACTAGGTAAGCCTAACAACATACGGAAATAACAAAAACAATAGTTAAAAATCTCAAAACTCAACAATTGATATAAAGAAAATCTCTACAACTCAGTACATATGCAATTGCCCAAAATTCGCCGAAATACAAGTCACAAGCTCTACGTATGAATACGGAATAATCCTATACATCATGACCATATAATAAGGATAACGAAATAAGAGATCTAGAGAGAGGGGGACTCCGAGTCCTGGGGACGCCGACAGGTATACCTTGAAGTCTCCGCAGTAGAAACCCAACTAGTGCCTAGGCTCGTAAGAAGCACCTGGATCTGCACAAAAATGTGCAGAAGAGTAGTATGAGTACACTACAACGGTACCCAGTAAATGTCAAGCCTAACCTCGGTGGAGTAGTGACGAAGTCGGGTCAAGGCCCTACTAGAAATAAATAAGAAACAGAACAAGAGTATAACAGTGAAACAATGATAGCAATAGAAATGAGACAATCAATGAAATACACCAAGAATAGCTACACGGAACAAAACAACAGAAACACAAGTGAAGAAATAGAAAGTATCAAAAATAGTCACTACCGAGGTACCGCCTCTTAGTCTCATATCACAAATCATTTCGCAATCTTTCCTTATATCACCGCGGGAGCCTTTACATTTAGTTTTGAAAATCATTTTCCCCGAAATAGCAATCCGCATTTTAGCCCACCTTATCACACCACATGACTTCTAGTAGTTCTCCTACTAGCCACGCGTATCAAGCCCACCTTATCTCACTGTATGCGTTTCAACACCCAAACCTTATACCACTGTATGCGTATCAATATCACAATGTATCACAAATCGTACCTCAAGTGCCCAATATCACAAATTGTCAGAGAAACCAAACAATAACAGAATTTCACAAAAAGGAGCCAACGATTCAACCACAATGTACACAAAGTCTGAACCGTGTCCTTAAGGACAAGTTTTAATCATATGTTTTATAACAGAGATTATAAAAGAAATGCGAAATTTAAGGCGAAAAATAAATATACTTACAAAATAGAAGCTTTATTCAAACATAAGCAAACATGATTTTTACAGAGAAGGGAGAGGAAAAGTGCTGAAGAAAAACTTAGAAATTTTTTTGAAACGTGAAAAGTTTTATGTTGTGTCCTCATTTGGCCGACCCAAAATTTTATGGGCCCAACGAGATGAAAAACTTCGCACAATTAATATAAGTTGTGTGAGGCACAAATTAAAAACTTTCAACCTCCATCAATCTCCTGATTAAGAAAGGCTTACTATACTAGTACTAGTTGGGGTGTGCCTGGCTCAAGGGTTGAGTACTGAGAACTTTTAGCATGTAATGGGGTTAATGTGTTAACATTACGAGCATTTATCTATTTTTATTTGTCTATCAATTCTTTTGATATTAAATTTATTGCAAGACTTGAAAATACGAAGGATACATTCTCAATTCTAGGTATTTTGACAACTTATTTTTCCCCGAACACCCTATCTCTCTCATTTGTTACAAACTATGAAAGTTAGTATATTTTTTTGATAACTCGAAAATTTTCTTTTAAAGTGTCTTTTGCCAAAAATGGAAGCTTTCTCGTGACTAATAAAGTTGTTGTCATGTAATCAAGAGATCACAAGTTCGAGCCGTAAAAACAGTCTCTTGCAGAAATACAGGATAAAGCGTCATATAATAGATCCTTATGGATCGGCTCTTTCCCGAACTCGCATAAAGCGAGAACTTAGTGAACCAAGCTACCATTTTTTTAGTGTCTTTAATTTACCACAACTTTCTCCCAATGTAGGCAATAACAAGGGGAAGTGGGTGTTTGATGGTTAGCTACGTTTTTAATTTTAGGGGGCAGATGAGGTCCTTTTATAAATTTCAAAAACTTAGGGTACATTTTTAAAATCTAAAGTTCCCAAATTATAGATTTTCGGTGAAAAACTGGTCCAAAACTCTTTTCAAAATTTGAAAATCCATTTTCAAGTTGGTTTTGGAAAAATGTAAAATTTTCATAACTAAACATTGCTTTGGAAAAAAAGGAAAAAGCAATTTATGTCCGGACGGACCCTTAAACTTGCACGAAAATTTTATCGGGATCTTTACACAAATAGCCAGCTATATTCATTATTTTTCTTTTTAGTTATATACATAGATTATACACAATTATACACATAATATATAAATTATGCATATACTATACTTCCACTAGTTATTTTTAGTTTAAGAGATAAATGGGCGGAAATTTGGGTTAATTATTCTTTTTTATTTGGACACCTTAATTAATGGTTATGCCTATTGAACACAAGACTTCGAGCTAAACTGTACCCATTCGATGATGACATGGCACAAAATCTGAGTCTCACTTCTCGTTAGCGGGTGAACATATAAAAAATGAGTTGACGTCAAATTTTTTTCTTCCTCAAATGTTTTCTAACTCTTTTCTCATCTCTCCAATCTTCTAAAGGAAATGTATCTCGTATAGCATAGGTATCCACCTTATTTATTATAAATTAAAATTATTTTAAAATATTATTTTTTATAGTTATCTTTTATATTTTATAGCAAAATAGGTATTTATGATATATACAACAATTGAGGCGTGGAATACGCTATTTATGTTTTTTCTCTCTCTTTTTTTCAATTTACATACGATTCTCTCTCATAATTTTTCTTCTCTCTCTTCCTTCTCTCTCTATTCGAGCAAAATACCTGCTTCTAATTGACTGAGTCCTCTAAGGTTACTGCAATTAAAAATACTTCTAAATTATTGGGAGAAAGAGGGAAAAGACGAAACTTTTCTTCAAAATCAGATTCCTCCATAGCAAGGAGGGACCCGTCGCTATGAGGCTAGGGCCACTAAGCGGGGAGCAAAAATAATGATGGAATAATCCGAGTAGAGCATGGGTACTGTAACATTGACGACGAATACCGCAATATTTTCTACGCCGTAGAAGATTTGAGGGCCGGGGTTTTTGTTCGTCTCCATTTTTAGTATTTTTCTTGGCCGCCATCGCCGACGAACTTTCTCTCTTTTTTGCTATTTAGTCACATACAATGATACCAATACTATGTATTCTATACAAATTCAATCAAATACATTGTATTTTTTGTATAAATACATTATTTTTTACATGTATTTATATATCTCGAATGTTTGTATTTTTTTAATACAGCTGAATACACATGTATTCATGCATACTGTACATATAGTATGCATAAATACAAGATATAAATATTAAAATACACTGAATACAAATGTTGAAATATAATAGAATATAAACAGTGAATACATTTAATTTTAAAATACAGTAAAATATAATAAAATACACTAAAATATAAATAGAAATACAATGAATACAACCATAAAATATACTGAATACAACAATAATAACATGTATTAGGAATAACTAAAATATTGATAATACACATACAGTTGAATACATAGAGTACAGAATAGTGAATACAGTAAATACAAAATTGAATCTAATGAATGCAACAGTAAAAAATAAATATTGAAACACACTAAATACAACAATTAAATACAACTGAAAAATTATTCTAATTAAATGGGTTGATAATGAAGCGTGTTAGAATTGATTTTGTTGAATTATATTAGGAGTGTATCACGCTAATTGAACATATTTTCGTTATTAGACAGCTGGACAGACCTATTTTTAAGGTGATTACCGTAACTGTATTCATGAGTACATGCGCGAATACATATGAATACAGTCGCATATAGCTGTAACCCCTTGTTTTAGGCAATTTTTGCTACTATATTCATGAATACAGTAGCGCGAATACAACGAATATACGACCGAACAACTTAATAGTAGCTATAGGAAGTAATTATGTATATGTTAGCTATAAGAAGTTAATAGCCACTAAACAATAGTGGTTTCTGAAAATTTTTCTAACCAAAACAATCTCATGATCGGGGGGAATGAGACCAGTCATAGGTTGTTATGAATAATCTAGCACAACCCAATATAGATATCAACAAAGATGTCACATAAATTGATATTGGTCCGAGAAAAAACAATTGGGCCAGGCCTTCACAAAGGTTACTCTTGGATCCGGGTTGAGGGCACCTTGTATTCATTAAATAGTGTGTGGTAACACTATGAGTAGGCTATCGTGAATTATGTGCAAAGGCAATTCTGGTATCTTCCCACTCTCAATTATGTATAGATTTTCTCATCCCTTTTTTTCGTTGGCTTTCTGTTGCAATCTTCCTTACTCTAGTTAGTGTTTGCTTTGTAATTCCAGTTTAATGTTCAATATAATCGGTCAGTTCTATTGAAAGAGAGTTGCATACTCTTAGTTTATTACATAGGTTATGTTTAGGGCTGTCAAATTTGGCCCAAGCCCAAATGACTTACCTAAGGTTGGGCTGGTTATTGACTCGCTCATTTATTAAACTCAATCCATGTCACGACCCAAAATCTCACCTGTCGTGATGGCGCCTAACTCAATACTAGGCAAGCCGACAATCCCAATGAATCACCATATCTTTTAAATTTGAAAACATAATAATTAAATTCAGCGAAAGAAATCTCACAAATACAAATATAAATACTCCCCAAACCCGGTGTCACTAAGTACATGAGCATCTAAATGAATACAAAGTATGACGGATAAAAATTAGTGTCTAAAATATAGAACAGTACAATAACTAAACAAGAAGAGAATCAAGTATGCGGACGTCAAACAGCTACCTTGATAGTCTCCAGCAAAAATAACTCCGAAATCTAGCAGTCGTCGTATCCGGGAGCACCTGGATATGCACATGAAGTGCAGAGTGTAGTATGAGTACAACCAATTCAATAAGTAACAAGACTAACCTTTGGGCTGAAAGTAGTGACGAGCTCTGCAGGTACATTCTAATACATAAATAACGGTACAGAAATGTAGGCAAACTTTCAAGTTCAATAGTTAAACTCAGTACGAGCAAAAATAGATCAATATTGCATGATATTAGGAATATGACATCTCAGCGGAAAGACTTCTTGTACTACTGGTCACAAATCATTCGGTCACTCGGTACTGTCTATAGCCAATCCAACCCAGGGATATTTATATTCACATCGACTGACAGTCAGTCCCTCAGTATCGTATAAAGCCAATCCAACCCTGGGGTGATTTACCCCCAATGTAAATGATACAGACAAGATCTATGTCCAAGGAAAATACATCACAACATATAAATAAGGCAAGTCCATGCCCTGGGAAATCCATCCCGAATATATATATATATATATATATAAAATCATCGTAAGTAAGAATCATCTACGCTCACTGAGGGTGTGTACAGACTCCAGAGGGGTTCCTTCAGCCCAAGCGTGATATAAAGCCAACATGGCCTACTATAGGCGGGCAGTCCCAATCCGTGCAACCCGATTCCATAAATATCCTCACAATGGATGAGCATGTCTGAGTATGAAATGTATATTTTAAAACAATTAATTTAACAGCAACACGACCCTATGGGTCCCAAAATATCGGCACGTAGCCTAAACATGATCTTTAATAAGAGCCTCAGCTCAATTTCTCTAACACGCAGGAAATGTTCAGATAATAACATGATTCTTAAATTTTTACAACTTCATAGAATTTATTCAAGTCACAGCTTCAATAGTGCATGTCCACATGCTCGTTAACTATCGTGTGTGTCACCTCCAAATAATTTATATAATAATAATTCGGGGATTCATAGCCTTAGAACTAAGTTTAGAAGTGTTACTTACCTCAAACCATGTAATTTCTCACTCTGCTATGCCCTTGCCTCGATAATTGGTCTCCAAAAGTCCCGTATCTAGATACAATTAATTTGATTCAGTCCACACAATTATAAAAATTAATTCCATATCAAAATACTAATATTTTCCCACAAAATCTAAAATTACACTCAAAAATCGCCTGCAGGCCCACATATCGGAAGCCGACAAAATTTATAAAATCTGATAACTCATTCAATTACGAGTTCAACCATACTAATTTCACTCAAATCCGACTCCGAATCGGTATTCAAATCCAAAAAATTCGTTTTATGAAATTTCTACAATTTTATCCAAAATTTCATTTCAAAATACTGAGTAAATGATGAAAACAATGATATATTCATGTATGTTAACCAAATCTGAGTTAGAATTACTTACCCCGATGAATTTTTTTAAAACCCAATAAAATAACGTCACAAACTGAGCTCTCTAGGTCCTAAAAATGAAATAATAACCTAGGCCTCAGTTATATAGTACACCCTCTGACCTCCCAATGTGCGGTCCGCACATTTCCAAGTGCGATCGCAAATCCAAGTGCGGTCGCACATTTTCAAGTTCTGCGGTCGCACAAAAAAAATTATGCGGCCGCACTTCACAGCCTTTCCACTACCAGGCTTTAGTATATTGGCTACAACTTTCGATTTTGAATCATCTCCCAATTCCTTGTGGATCAAAAGATATAAGCTTTCGAAGTCGAACTAGCGAAACTGCATAACACCCTGAAGTGCGGCCGCACACAAAATTATGCCTCAGCACATGTGTGTGGTCCGCACTTCCAACGTTCCAGAACAACATCAGAGTGCCGAAATGCCCGGACTCGCTCAAAACTCACCCCGAAACTCACCCGAGGTCCCCGGGACCTCAACTAAAGATACCATCAAGTCCTAAAACACCATACGAACTTGGGCGAACCCTCAAATCACCTCAAACAACATAAAAAATACGAATTCCCCACGGATTCAAGCCTAATGAACTTTGAAATTTACAACTTCTACAAATAATGTCAAAACCTATCAAATCGCGTCCGACTAACCTCAAATTTTGCACACAAGTTATAAATGACACAACGGAGTAATGAAAATTTTCAGAACTGGATTCCGACTCAGATATCAAAAAGTCAACTCCCCCGGTCAAACTTTCAAACTTAAATTTTCTATTTTCGCCATCTCAAGCCTAATTTAGCTACGAACCTCAAAATAAATATCCGGACACACTCCTAGGTCCGAAATCATCATACAGAGCTATTAGAACCATCAGAATTCCATTCCCGGGTCGCTTACACATAAGTCGACATCCGATCACTATTTTAACTTAACTTTAAACCTTGAAACTAAGCGTTCCAATTCATTCTAAAACCTCACCGGACCCGAACCAATCACCTCGGCGAGTCACATAACAACCGTAAAGCATAAATCGAGCAGTAAGTGTGAAAACATGGTTGTAATACTCAAAGCGAATGGTCGGATCGTTGCATTCTCCCTCACTTAAACATACGTTCGTCCTCGAACGTATCAAGAGTTATTTCCAAGCCATCACATCACTATTCCATCTACCACGCACATACCCGAGGGTGATCCCATGCCACCTTATTCCATATAGGCCTGACAATACCACGTAATTGAAGATCATTACTTCAACCTTAGCCCATAAACCTTGGAATTCAATTTCCAAACATTCAAAATTTCTTTTCAAATCCTGAATCTCACATCTACACATTGTATGAGTCTGAACAACCTACGTCAAACCATAACCATTACCCCAGATATAATCACGTAACACACTACACAACTCGCATGCTCGCAGTGCCATTTTCGATTACAATAACTACTCCAAACTAACCCGGTAATAGTATTAAACCCCATATCAAGCCAAACTTCATTCCAAACCCTCCATACATTGCTGATATTTAAAGAAACATGTGGAATATCATAACCAATTATTAGATCAACAAGTCATGAAGCTCTCTCGCCCCAACCCGAACCATAATCACTTTCTAAGCCGACTTTCGATGTCATCCTCCCAAATATATCGTAATCAAATCTGATAGCACACATTCTAGGCCCAATGACCTTATATTTTTAAACACAACTATCTCACAGACATGCCACACCAATATAACTCAAGCCATAATTGCACAACCCGTGTACCCAAAAATGGAAAATGTCTAAAATAAGAGAACCGTATTGCGAGTTCAACAAGCACCACCACAACTACAATGCTATAAGCTCATTATATATAGTAGAATCAAGACACACAAATTTAATAATAGTAATCAGCTCTTCTAGAGCTCACATTAACATCACTGACACGGATAACTCACGTGCTATAGTATTAATATCTGGACCCGTACGGATAACTCACGTGCCAATAACATCATCCGCCTGGCATGGTCACAGGCCTCCAGTCCAAGCATATCATAGAGGAGCAATCAAATAATTACACATGTATATGATAATTCAAATAAGATTCACATGATCATGGACTGGTATAAATAACACGCCATAGAGTAGGTATGTGCAAAATGTGCTATTACAACTCAAATCGTTAAGTTAACACAGAATTAGTAACTACCAAGTTTATTTAGGGAATTAGCCTCTTCGTAAGCTCAAGTATAGCCCAGATAGTTCTCAACAATGGTACGAATACGAGAAACGTTATAACTTTATGCTTAACAGTCAACTCTAGGCATATCATAACCTAAGCATTTTTCCGAGTATGAATACTTGCTCTGATGCCCGCACATGGGCTCAAACCTCGCATATATGCGCACTCATAGCGCGTAGATATCACAAATAATTAGCGCAACTAGTGCCTCCACTTAGTTTAAGTAAAACACTCACCTCAAACAGGCTGCAACCCTGAAACAATATACTTCGGAGAACTCCCAGTCTCCAAATTCATAGAATATATGAACCACCGTAACTGATCTCAACTCCATCACTCTAATGACTAACACATCTTTCATGCACAATCATCCCACGAGGAAAACTTTCATAATTCTTCCGTACCACATAGCAATAATTTGAATATCATCAGTCTATCAACCAGGTAAGTATCGCAATACCATTGAACATCCGTAAGTCTAAACACAATGTATCTTTTGAAATGCGCACCCTCCTCAGGGATTATCGAGCAGTTATAACATCCATCTAAATATCTGAAACTAACCATTCTGTCCAAAATCAGTGATCTTCCTTTCAAGAATGAACTGTCACCTTGTGCATGTAAATTTAAATCCCGCACAACAGACCACATCTATCATGTGATAAGCACGAAAATCTCACTATAAACTCTGAGTCACCAGAAATTTACATACATTATTAGTTAGAAACCTTTCTCTTGCTTCTTTCCAGGTGGAAATCACAATACACAATACGTTCCCAACACCGGTAGAAAATATCCAGCTCAAACCATGGTAGAAACTATCAACAACACTTTGAAATCTATTTGTATATAACCAAGCTATCAAAACTGAATTCCTCTAGCTGACCAAGCCACACAAGTTACCAAATCCGAGAGTATTGCCACAAAACACCCGCAAAGCCCCACCTCATCATAAAAATCAAAAGAACCAAGCATACCATTACCATACTGATCCAGCATGTTACCCATTTGTCCTATTTTCTTTGAGTTTCATCTGAATTACCCACAAGTTGACATTTCTTGTTGTCAGAACACTAATATCCTTACCCAAATCTCACTACAAGACATCTTAACATAAAATCACACCACCCTAAGGCCCATAAGCCATTGTATTCTTCTAAAGTACCTCCATAAATACCACAAACGTAACACTCACTTTGAAAATACCTTATGTGAATTTAAAATTGTTCCTCTTTCTTTTCTTATACTAAAATATAGAATCTATAGTCAAACAGAATTACCGCACGTCCCGATATACAATTTCAAAAAATTTTCAATTGCCACATATACATTTTGAATCCATTAGAACCCTCTCGAGAGTCATCCACTCTGCTTAAATCTAATTTGCTCCACCCCAAACGGGCCGAAAGACATGTGCTCATTTAGCACAATCAACACTCAAAGAAGTAACCATGCCTTAACATTACTAATAAAATTCATACTTCGTGCGCACTATATTCCTTAAAATAACCACTTAATCATTCTATGATTTTTAAATTTTCATAAAGTGCAACGTAATCCGTATTCAGGAATTTTCTTACTCGAGCCATCCTCGATTTCAACCTCTGCAAGTCATAACTAATCCACAAGTATGTCTCAACCCAAAACTAAAATTTACATGTCACCATAAAATTAGATAGTCAACAGCAGGCTCCCCTACTTGGCTCAAAGCCATAGATTAAAACACACAATAACTCATAATACCCATACCGTATGACTGCCATGATACTGCAGTCGATCCAACAAAAAAATATTCAAGCTCATGCAACACCAACCATAAAATGCCTCAATCATCCGCTAAATTCGCATTTATTTTCATGACAGTCAAGTCATCTTTCTCAACTAATCCAAACTCAAATCTCAACACATATACCCTTTTTGGAGAAAAGAAACTGCCACGACCCCAAATTTCCTCTGTAAGATGTCGTGATGGCACCTAGTCTCTAAAACTAGGTAAGCCTAACAATGCGGAATAATAATAAATATCTGAAATAAATAAACTACAATTCAAATAATTTCAGCTCCCAAAACCTGGTAGAAATAAATCACAAGCTTCTAAGAATTTATTCTCAATGTCTCTATATATCAATGTCTAAATAAAATATAAGGAAGCAACATAAAATGATAGAAGGGGACTCCAGAGTCTGCGGGCGCTGGCATATATACATCGAAGTCTCCGTACGTAGGTAACTCACTGACGTCTAGGTTGGTAAGATGTACCTGGATCTGCATAAAAAGATGTGCAGAAGCGTAGTATGAGTATACCACAGCGGTACCCAGTAAGTGTCAAGCCTAACCTCAGTAGAGTAGTGACGAGGTCAGGTGAGGCCCTATTGGAATATAATAATGGCATGGTACAATATTTAACAATATAGTAAAATAAAATGACATTGGAAATGAATCAAGTAGTATGTCACCATTTAATTACGCAAAATAATGGCAAATGATATGTCGTGGAAACAAAACAGAATTTCCTTTTAACATTAAGAAAATCACAACAAATAATCAAGGCAACTGCGGCCATAAATCAATATCAACAAGGGCACTCCCGAGGTACCGACTCGTATTCCCAAATCATAAATAAATTTACAATATCACATTTTCTTATCTCACCGCGGGAGCCTTCACAATTTATTTGAAAGGAAATATTTTTTTTCCGAAATAGCATCCCGCGTTTTAGCCATCCTTATCACACCGCATGACTTCTAGTAGTTCCCCCTACTAGCCACACGTATCAAGCCACCCTTATCTCACCGCATGCGTTTCAATACCCAGATCTTATACCACCGCATGCGTATCAATACCCAGATCTTATACCACCGCATGCGTATCAATATCACAATATATCACAATTTGCACCTCAAGTGCTCAAATAATTTAACTTGCCAAAATAATTCAACAACAATATTTTTCCACAATAAAGAGCTCATGGCTCATGCCAAAATAAATCATCAATAATATTTTTCCATAATAAAGAGCTCACGGCTCCATCACAATGAGTACGAAAATCTTACAAAAATATTCAAGAAAATAATATTTCAAAATCTTTAATACGTTGCATCAATATCAAGTTTAAAAATGTCAAATACTTCATATTAATAATATTTAATTTAAAGAAAATCAACCTTCAAATAATACACAGAATAAAAGAAACCAAGTTCCAACTAAACAGATAAAACAATTAGCAGGAAAAAGTCAAGCAAATTTAAAATATAAACATTAAATCAATGATGAAGAATATAACAAAATAAAATAATTAATTAATACGCAACAGTGATCTACACAATTTAAAATATAATCTTTCACATTTAGCCCGTGTACATACTCGTCACCTCGTGTACACGACATTCCACACATTACAATTATCAATCATAGGGGAAATTTTCCCCCCACAAGGTTAGACAAGTCACTTACCTCGACTTGTTCCAATTTAACCAAGTATTATGCTTTTCCTCGATTTTTCAACTCCGATCGACTCATATCTAGTCATAATTAATTCGATACAGTCAACAAAAAATTCTTGGAATCAATTTCATAAGAAAATACTACATTTTTCGATAAAATCCGAAATTAGCTCAAATATTGCACGTGGGGCCTATGCCTCGGAATCCGGCAAAACTTATAAAATCCGATAATCCATTCAATTACGAGTCCAACTATACCAGTTTCACCCAAATCCGACTCCGAAATCTCAAAAATTCGTTTCTATGAGATTTCTAAAAGTTTCTCAAATTTCTATTTCAAAACACTAATTAAATGGTGAAAATAATGATATATTCATCTATATTGACCAAATCCGAGTTAGAATCACTTACCCCAATGTTTTTCCTTGAAAATATATCAAAATCACCTCTCCTCAAGCACCAATTCGTCAAAAAGGCAAATGGGACGAAGTCCCCTATTTTTATAACTTACAGATTTGTCAGAGAGCTCGATTTATCAGGGAGCTCGATTTTGCAGGGAGCTTGATTTGTCAGGGAGCTCGATTTGTCAGGGAGCTCGATTATGTCAGGGAGCTCGATTTGTCAAGGAGCTCAATTTGTCAGGGAGCTCGATTTGTCAGGGAGCTCGATTTCGTCAGGGAGCTCGATTTGTCAGGGAGCTCGATTTTGTCAAGGAGCTCGATTTTGACAGGGAGTCCGATTTTGACATTTTGACAGGCAACCTGATTTTGACAGCATTTCCAGCAGAAAAATTGCAGCAGCTTTTGCAGCAGCTAAGTCCCACTTTTGATCCGTTAATCATCTGAAACTCACCCGAGGCCCTCGGGACCTTAACTCAATACACCAACAAGTCCTAAAACATCATACGAACTTATTTGAAACCTCAAATCACATCAAACAATGCTAAAATCACGAATCATGCTCCAATTCAAGCTTAATGAAACTTAGAATTTCCAACTTCTACATTCGATGTCGAAACCTATCAAATCAAGTCCGATTGACCTCAAATTTTGCACCCAAGTCATAAATGACATAACGGAACTGTAAAAATTTTCAGAACTGGATTCCGACCCCGATATCAAAAAGTCAACTCCCCGGTCAAACTTCCAAACTTTAAATTCCTATTTTAGCCATTTCAAGCCTAATTTCATTACGAACTTCCGAATAAAATTCTGATCACGCTCCTAAGTCCAAAATCATCATACGGAGCTGTTGGAATCATCAAAATTCTATTATGGGGTTATTTGTACATAATTCGACATCCGGTCTCTATTTGAATTTAAACTTTTAATTTTTCTTCAAAATTCCATATCTCGGGCTAGGCTCCTCGAAATTTAATTTCAGGCATACGCTCAAGTCCCAATTCACGATACGGACCTACTGGAACTGTCAAAATACTGATCTGAGTTCGTTTGCTTAAAATGTTGACCAAAGTCAACTAAGTTGAGTTTTAAAGCTCTAATTCATATTTTAATCCATTTTTCATATAAAAACTTTCCAGAAAATTTTACGGACTGCGTACGCAAGTCGAGGAATGATAAATAGTACTTTTCGAGGTCTTAGAACACAAAAATAATTATTAAATTTAAAGATGACATTTTGGGTCATCACAGAAACCCTCAACTCAACATTATAAGGAACACACGTACGTAGATTACTCCGCACGAGATAACCCACCTGCTTAGTTAAAAGGAGTTATGTTTCAAGCTGAATCAATTCCTAATGATAGAATACAAGAAAGGAAAAATTTTCTAAGGGTTTGGCAGCCTCTCAAAGATAAGTACAGACGTCTCCGTACCGATCTGCAAGACTCTACTAAACCTGCTCATGATTCGTGAGACCTATGTAACCTTGGCTCTGGTACCAACTTGTCACGACCCAAAATTTTACCTGTCGTTATGACGCCTAACTCAATACTAGGCAAGCCGACAATCCCAATGAACCACCATATCTTTAAAATTTGAAAACATAATAATTAAATTCAACGAAAGATATCTCACAAATACAAATATAAACACTTCCAAAATTCGGTGTCACTAAGTATATGAGTATGCAAATGAATACAAAGTCTGACTGATAAAAATTAATGTCTGCAATATAAAACAGTACAATAACTAAACAGGAAAGGAATCAAGTCCGCGGACGTTAAGCAGCTACCTTGATAGTCTCCAATTGAAATAACTCCGAAATCTAGCAGCCGTTGTATCCGGGAGCACCTAGATTTGCACACGAGGTGCAGAATGTAGTATGAGTAGAACCAACTCAATAAGTAACAAGACTAACCTCTGGGCTGAAAGTAGTGACGAGCTCCGCATGTACAGTCCAATACATAAATTATGGTACAGAAATGTAGGCATGCTTTCAAGTTCAACAGTTAAACTCAGTACGAGCAAAATAGATCAATACCGCATGATATGAGGAATGTGACATATGTGCGGAAAGACTTCTTGTACTACTGGTCATAATTCGGTCACTCGGTACTGTCTATGGCCAATCCAGCCCAGGGATATTCTATCCCGTATATATATTCACATCGACTGACAGTCAGTCCCTCAGTACCGTATAAGGCCAATCTAGCCCTGGGGTAATTTACCCCCACATGTAAATAATACGGACAAGATCCATGTCTAGGAAAAATTTATCCCAATATAAATTATCTACCCTCACTGGGGGTGTGTACAGACTCTGGAGTGGCTCCTTAAGCCCAAATGTGATATAAAGCCGATATGGCCTACTGCAGGCGAGCAGTCCCGATCCGTATAATAATAAAGCCTATAAGGCGTGCTGCAGGTGGGCAACCTCGATCCATCAAATAGTAAAGCCTGTAAGTCCTGCTGCAGACGGGCAACCCCGATCCATATAATAATAAAGCTAACCCATGTCACGACCCAAAATCTCACCTGTCGTGATGACGCCTAACTCAATACTAGACAAGCCGACAATCCCAATGAACCACCATATCTTTTTAAATTTGAAAATATAATAATTAAATTCACCGGAAGAAATCTCACAAATACAAATATAAACACTCCCCAAATCCGGTGTCACTGAGGACATGAGTATGTAAATGAATACAAAGTCTGACTGATAAAAATCACTGTCTGAAATATAGAACAATACAATAACTAAACAGGAAGGGAATCAAGTCTGCGGACGTCAAGCAACTACCTTCATAGTCTCCAACAGAAATAACTCTGAAATCTAGCAGCCGTCGTATCCGGAAGCACCCGGATCTGCACAAGAGGTGCAGAGTGTAGTATGAGTACAACCAACTCAATAAGTTACAAGACTAACCTCTGGGCTAAAAGTAGTGACGAGCTTTGCAGGTACATTCCAATACATAAATAATGGTTCAGAAATGTAGGCATGCTTTCAAGTTCAACAGTTAAACTCAGTACGAGCAAAATATATCAATACTGCATGATATAAGGAATGTGACATCTGAGCGGAAAGACTTCTTGTACTACTGGTCACAAATCATTCGGTCACTCGGTACTATCTATGACCAATCCAGCCCCGGAGCTAGTTTCGGTGTTCAATTCAAAGCTAGACTTAATTGTTCCATCGCATTTGGTTTGATCGTTTATCTCTCTTTAATTCAACTAGTATTTGAACACGTGTGTTGCACGTATATCCCTTTTTAATGAATACAAATCTTTTTTTCGAATCACAAAATACTATTTTAAGATGCCATATATACCATTGCTGCTAAATTGGATGTCTCAGTTTTTGCTTGGCAACAGAATTTAAGAGTTTAAAATGTTCACTAATTAATATCATAGGATTGAATATGCACATGGGTCACCGATTCGTTTTGTTTCTGAGTTTTAGGGGAGTCATGGTAGAAAAAAGAAATCTAAGTCGAAGAGGACACCGTCCGCCCTTAGTTTGATATGCCATAAATGTTTCACATTACAAAGACCTATGCACGTTTAGACTTATCATATAGAGTTGTATATTAAATGGTTCTTAATCATTTTCATTTTTGTTTCTTTACAATTGAGGATTTAAATTACAACACATACATTGAAATCAAATATTTTTATAAAGGCCATACATTATAGAGAGATAAGAAAGATTAGGGGTTCAAGGACAATGAGATTATGCTGTTGAATGAGCGTAAATACATACCTTAACGGCATGTGTTATTGTGCTTGTCTCGCTGAATTGTATGAAAGATGTTGAAGGCAGATGGGAGTATAAATAAGAGTTTTATGGAAGATCATCTTTTGAAAAGATAAAGTCGAAGAAATCACGCCTTTAAGTTGGACAATTACTTAGGCAATGTACACATCCGTTTTTTTTTCAAGCATCAACATATTTTGAGTTGCTAATAATGCGGTGAATCTACTTTATTGTGTTTAAAGGGGTCATATACCATCTTGTAGTATCTTTTATATTGAAAAATCTAACAGGCACACAAATCCTTGTAGAAATTTAATTGACTTTATTAAGGTTAAAAAGAGCATTCAATTTTTGATGGGTATTTTGGTCTTTCAATCTCTAACTTGGGACTTCATGCTTATAATATAGTATGATTGATGATAAATGGCCAAATATATTCTTGTACTATGAGAAAATGTTTAAATATGTCCTTCATTATACTTTGAGTCCAAATATACCCTTGTCGCAATACTATTGGTTCAAATATACCCCTCTTATGTTAAGTTTGTCCAATGTGAACATCCAATCCTACGTGACACTGATATTTGATGAGGTGATGCCACATGGCATGCCACCTCAGCGCCCCTAATCTATATATAAATGACTAAAATTTGAAATATAATATTTTTTATGACGGTGGCAATAGTGGTGGAGGAGAAGAAAATTTTAGTGGTGGAAAAAAAATAAAAGGGAGGGGTAAAAAGGGTTAGGGGCACTGAGGTGGCAAGTCATGTGGTATCCACCTTGTCACACCTCCTTTTTTCCGAGGGGGTAGGGGTAGGAGTTTTTCCAATTTAAGTGACATTATTCGAAATGAGATTATTTATTTAATTCAGAGTCGCCACTTGGAATAAGTTATGGTGTCCCAAGTTACCGATTTATTTTAAAATCCCAAACCAAGGAAATTGACTCTATTTATGGTCCGCGAACACAGAAGATCGGGTAAGGAATTCTGTTAACCCGGGAGAAGGTGCGAGGCACTCCCGAGTTCCGTGGTTTTAGCACGGTCGCTCAACTATTAATGATTGGCCTAATTATCTGATTTAATACACGCTTAAAACCTATTATGCATTTTTAACTTTTAACCGCTTTTAATTATTTATGAAACTTATTTGAACAAGTCGCGATATCGCACACTCATTTTATTTTTGTACATATTGCGAATCGTGTCACGTGAAACGCACCCGCGATTTACAACATGCTTATTTTTATTATTATTCCAAGTTGAAGTCAAGTCACGTGAAACGCGCACTTGAATTGGGGTTTACGTATCATGACTATGCCACGTGAATCGTACTCATAATCACGATAATTTATTATTAATCGCGCCTAAATCAAGTTACGATGTTTGAATATTATTCAATTACTAATTTTTTTTTTACATTATTGTAAGGTCATGAGGTATGTATATTGTTATGGAGGAAATAAAGTAAATTAATTACGAAAAAAAGTTGGCTAGCTTGTGAATGTTTATTTGTTTTTGGTCATGTGCAATAATTAGCCCATAAATACGTTAGGGAAGTCCAATTAAAGTCTTACACCAATCATGGCCCAACCTAATCTCTTATAATTTTACTGTTAACCAATATTTGAAACTAGACTAAATTTATGGCTGGAATAGATAGATACAGGCAGGATCAATTTAGTCACTAAGATAGGAGATCAAAATGAAACTAAAGCATACTAAAATAGAAAGCCATTACTTCATTGAATAAACAAGAAAAGTAACGAATTAATACATATTCATCAATAAAATTAACCATATGAACTACTAAAAAGGACAATAAATTAATCTTAACAAATACTCAACATGAGAACAAATTAATTTTAGCACACTCAGATGCGAACTCGATCATATCATACTCAAAGTTAAATTAAAACAGAGTGACCCAAAACATTAATGAGAAAAATAAAATAAAATAGAAAGAGAAATGAACCTTTGTATTGATGATTGTGGATTTAAATTACAACCACTCAATGATCGGATAACTCTCAACTGGACCCTTCATACCACGAAAAATTCGAGCAGCAGATCTCAACTTGCAACCTCAATCGACCTTACAAAATTGACGATTTAGTGACTATTTTTGGATTTTTTTTTGTGGAGGGAGGGGGTTAATGATAGCTCAAAAGTGATCAAGGGCTGGTGGTTTTGGGGTGGTGAAGCTAGTGGATTTTTCGAAAGAAAGCCGAAGAAAAAATGACACAAGTAGAAATTTTCTTATCCTAGAAGAAGAAAATAATTTTTTCTCAATTCCTTCCTCCCTATTCTTTCCTTTCTCTCTCTCTCTCTCTTTTTCATCACATTTCTCTTCTATTTATAGAAAAAAAATTTCAAAAATTGCAGATTTTTATTTTTTATTTATTTTTTTATTTTTAATTAAAAAGAATTTTCACTTCCCATTTTTCTTATTTTTTTAAAAAAATAATTCTCCACTTTCCTTTACTTTTATTTTTTAATTTCTCACTTTTTTTTTACTTTTAATATATTTAAAATCCCACTTTTTTACTTTTTTTTTATTTTCCACTTATTTTACTTTTCTTTTTTTATTTCTCACTTACTTTTACTTAAAAAAAAAATCAGATACCCTTACTTTTATTTTTTAATTCCAACTTTATTTTACTTTTTATTTTTTAAATTTTTACATTCTTTTACTTTTATTTTTTTAATTTTCCACTTTCTTTTACTTTTTTTTATTAAACAATTTCTACCTACTTTTACTTTTACTTTTTAATTTTATATTTCTACTTTTCCTATTTTTTAATTCCCATTTTATATTTCTACTTTTCCTATTTTTTAATTCCCATCCGAAATTTGTTTTTTTAAAATAATAATTTTTATTTATTTTCGGTTTTTAATTCATTTTATTTAAAAATAAAGATAAAAATAATAATAAAAATAATACTAATAGTAATAATTTACCTTTTAAATTATTAATAATTTTTTCTATATATATATGTATAAGTGTAACAAAGCTAAAAAATATATATATTAAATTCTGAAAAAATTTACATAGTAGAAGGTGATAAAAATTCAAATATAGTCAAAAATTAGGTGCTCACACACCTGATCAAATGTCAGTGCCACATAGGATTAGATGTCCATTTTGCACAAACTTGACAGAAAAGGAATATATTTGAACCAATAGTATAACGACAAAGGCATATTTAGACTCAAAGTATAACGAGGGGTATATTAAATATTTTCTGATAGTACATGGGTATATATGGCCTTTATGATATGATGATGATACTATACATTATACAAGCATGTACAACCTATTGGATTTTCACCATATTTTGCCTATGATTACATAGCTAAATTTTGAAAGTAAACTGAAGAGAAATTCAAATCCATGCCTTTTCAAACGTAAAGATTTTTTACACTATTTTAGTTAAAAGCTAATGGTAAATTAATGTCTAGTAGGTATGAATTGGTAACTCGAAAAACAGATAATTAACACACTATAAGCGGCTAACAACACTAATAATGTAAAATTTATTTACATCGTATATATAACTTAAAATCCATATTCATGAGTTCCATTCCAGACTCATATCGACCCTTGAGAACGTGTCCAATATTCATTAACAAGCTGCCTAAATAATGAACTCTCCTTATTCATAAGATTCATTGGTTCATCATATTCTACCAGCTTCCCTGTAAAAAAAATGTAATTAAACATTTCAATATTTTTGTAAATTCACATGAAACCATTTATAACATTCTTTAATGAAGAGTGTGTTAGATGCAACGGAAGTCATTTTTCATTAAAAAAAAAATATTCTCCAATATTAGGTTGGTGAGTGAGAGAGATTTTCCAAAAAAATATAAATTGAAAATTAGTAATAATATTAGCAAATTAGAGATTTGATGAAATTTTTGAGTAATAAAAACTGACAATAAGGACACGAAGTTAAGAGTTGAGACAGTTCTGACGGAAAATGCTTCTGCCCAAAAGTGAGAGAAGTTAACCAAACACTAGAAAATGACTTGCTCGTAAAAAGAACTTTTTAAAAAATGACTTCTGTCGTACCAAGCACACCCGAAATATAGAAGTTGTTTTCTTGAACCTTACCATCACTTATAGCAAGAACCATAGTGCAGTCCATAACAGTTGGGATTCTGTGAGCTACTGTTATAACTGTGCAGTCCTCAAATTCTGTCCTTATGGTTTTCTGGATTATGGAATCTGTTGCATTATCAATTGATGCAGTGGCTTCGTCAAGCACTAATATTTTCCTTCTTTTCAATAATGCTCTTCCTAAACAGAATAATTGTCTTTGTCCCATGCTCCAGTTTGATCCATCTTGTGCCACTGTATGTATTACTGATTGTTAGTATAATTTTCATATCATAGAGGATTCAACACATTATCAGGTTATGTTGTTTGTCTAACCTGAGGAGTCTAGTCTTCCTTCTTTTTGATGAACAACGTCTCGAAGTTGACATTTCCTCAAAACCTTGCACCCATGACAAGGGAAATAAGCGTTTAAGCAATTACATGTTTGGATAGAAGCGTTGAATCTGATATATAGTAAAAGGGCGATAGATACAAAAATATGTTACCTCCCATATTTCCTGATCAGTATGCTCTGACAAAGGGTCAAGATTGTATCTAACAGTCCCGCTAAAAAGTGTTGGATCTTGTGGAATGATCGATATAGAAGTTCGAAGATCATGAATCCCGATGGTTGAAATATTTAGGCCATCTATTATGATAATTCCTTCGGTTGGCTCTACCAAGCGAAACAACGCACTTATAAAAGTTGTTTTGCCACTACCTGTCCTGCCTACAATTCCAACTTTATATCCACCTTCAATTATACAGCTAATGCCTTGTAAAACTAGTGGAGCATTGGGTTGATATCTGACCTGAAATATACACACTGTAAGCTTTATATTACTTCAGTGAAGAAAGGGGTATGAATAGCTCAGGCATTAGGATACTAACCTTTAAATCAACAATCTCAACTTTACCGGTGGAAGGCCAACCGGGAGCAGGTCTATTGCCTTCTATTATTTCAGGGCGTTCGCTGGGAATATGCATGTATTGCTCTAATCTTTCTATGGAAATGATGGAATTTTCTAGCATGCATTGGTTTTGGACGGAAGAAACTAGGAATACGTTTAACGAAAGAGCATATGATAGAGCCATGCCAATATATCCTGAAAATAAGTTGCCAAAGTCTTGGTATATGAACTGAACTTCATTTTGTTCTAGTTTCATTTAATGTTAAGGTCAAAATAAGATAAACTCATTACCTGAATCAGAAGCTTCGAAGGGACGCAAGACCATGGCTAAGGCTGAGGACGAGAGAACTATGGCACAGAGTATTTCAAGACGTTGGATCAACCACTCGGTTGCTGAAAAGCTATGGAAAAAGGCAATGGCATTTCTATCAATAAGGTACAAATATTCTTTGCAAAAACGGTCCTCCTCCTCAAAAGCTCTGATGGTCATTGCTCCCGATATCGCTTCAGCAAGATGGCTAGCAACAGATGACTTAGTTGTGCCATCAATCCTCATAAGTTCCTTTGCTGAAGCAAAATAGAATCTCTGTGCAGAACAATAAAACAGTGAACTACAATATTAAGTAGGCAGTCAATAGAGTTTTTCGGCGTCTGCAGCTTAATGTAGTTAATAGCCTCACCTGTAAAATCACTGTCATATAAATCGTTGGTATAATGACCATCAAGATTGGCCAGGTAAGAGCAGCCAATATTGCTAAGCTGAAGTATGTGGTCAAGGTTGAGGCCAAGGCTTGACTGAATCTAAATGACATGTCAAGATCCAAAACACTGAGGTCTGAAGACAACTGCAAAAGAAGACTATGTTAGTTCCATATAAACTTTGCATTGTTGTTTGTAGGCTAGCTTAGGTCGTCGTTTCTTACCCGACTAAGTATTCTTCCAAGTGGGGTTGAGTCGTAGAATGACATTGGTGCTCGGAATATTGAGGTTATTAACTTACTAAAAATAGATTTTGAAGACTTGAGGCCTAAATCAATCACTGCATAGGACCTAAGGAACAAAGTTAGTGACATACCAAATCCTATGGATGTGTATATTAGGATGAGATTAAATTTGCTGATACTTGAACTCTGTAAATCAGCAGCTAACAATAGATTTTGTCCAAGCTGCCCAACCATATATAGGAGGTGTGATAATATAGCCAAAAGAAGGTAGAAAAATCCATTGCTTTGGCCAACATATTGTTTATAAGGCTTAAGACCCGTGTATCCTGTTTCTCTTTCTTCTTGTTTGATCAACTGCTCACCGACAGCTGCTATTAGCTGCTCTTCTGCACACAATTGATGTATATTTTCTTTGGAGCTTTTGGTTGTTTCTTTGAGGGAACACCCTCCATTACTCTCACTTTTTGTTGCGTCGCCATGTGCATTAATGAGGTTTTGAAACTCTTCACAAGAAAGAAGCAACTGATCAAAGGAAGCTGACTGTATGATCTTCCCTTCAGACATTAGCTATTAACAAAATAAAGCTCTCTTAGATCCACAACTTACGCACAAACTGTTCGAAAAAGTCAGGCAAACAAACTCATAGAAATAAATGCGATATCATACATAGTATATGAGATCAAGCTTGTAATTATGAGATAATATGCAGAATAAGATTACTAACCAATATTGAATCAAATGTCGGAAGGAAGTCTACTTGATGAGTAACAAGCAAGACTGTCTTTCCGGAAAGAGCTCCCATGACATATTCCTGATCATATTCCAAGTTAGCAGTTTCACGAAATACTTTTCAGTTTTTAGTTCAGAAAGATAAGGGTTCTTACATTAAACAGACAGGTTGAGGTATGTGCATCAACTGCGCTGAATGGATCGTCCAAGAGATATATGTCTGCATCTTGATACAGTGCACGTGCCAGCTGAACTCGCTGCTTCTGTCCGCCACTAAGGTTAACACCTCTTTCTCCAATAATCGTTTCGTCACCAAAAGGAAACATTTCAAGGTCCTTGACAAGAGAACACCTTTCAAGTACTTCTTGATACTTGAGTTGATCAATGTTGGAACCAAAAAGAATGTTATCCCTTATTGTTCCTGTCTGAATCCATGCATTCTGAGAAACGTATGCCACTGTTCCGTGAACTTGAACCTGAAAATGGAGAAGGGAATGAAACAGGTTTAACACCAAACTACTCTTCTCTGCTGAGATCCAAGTATTACACAACAATTTGGCATTTAAAAGAGAATGAGAAGCTAATGTAAAGCTTACTAGGCCATCAACGAAAGGAACTTCTCCGAGAATTGCAGCTAAAAGCGTTGATTTACCAGAACCAACCTCTCCACATATTGCTAACTTTTGCCCTGGTTTAACATGAAGGTTTACACTTTTCACTGTAGGATTAGGCGAATTCGCATCCCATGATATCCCATTGGAGTTGATAATTATGGAATGCTCAAGTTCCTTTTCCTTGTACTTCTTCTTGATAGGTCTGTTTTGCAACTCAGAAGCCTCGAGAAATTCCTCAATTCGAGTGAAGGAAACTTTTGCTTCTATGAATACTCCAAGAATATCGGGGACTGACCTAATAGGTTCCTGAACAATGCGTAAAGTGGCAAGGAATGTGAAGACATTAGTGGTATTCAGGGGGACCTTGAGTAAGTAACAAGACCAGAAAGTAACTGCAGATACTATGATTGGTGTTGACCAAAACAAAACCAGGTAATAGCCTTTCTGCATTTGAACTGCTGATAACCATTTGTATTCTTCTTCTCTTAGCTTTTCAATAGCATTCTT
Organism: Nicotiana tabacum; assembly: GCF_000715075.1. NCBI lineage: Eukaryota > Viridiplantae > Streptophyta > Magnoliopsida > Solanales > Solanaceae > Nicotiana > Nicotiana tabacum. The sequence goes on from NC_134102.1 coordinate 138,112,520, forward strand.
AAAATGTTTCTCCCACGCGTACAACTTCAACACTTTCATACTAGTAAGTGCTTCTGTTATGGCCCTTAGCATTTTATCTTGCGCAACCATAAGCCCGGTCAAGTACTTGTGCTGTGATTTGGCCACTGGAGAATTTCCTAGCACACTTGCTACCACTAATAGTATAGCCGGTATGGTAGCCAGTCCCACAGCATAATACATTATGACTAATGCAATGCATATCTGAACAGCCGTTGTCCATATTTGGTGAAACCAATACGGAAATTCACCAATCTTATAGGTATCAACCGTGGCATAGTTTATTATCTCACCAGATGAATGAGTACTCTTAGCAGTGTTTGAAAGCCGGAGTTGCTTATCATATATAGCTGCAGTAAGCAAAGATTTAATTTGAAGGCCGATTAATCTAGTCCTGAAAAACCATTGCCTCTCTGCTAATGATTCTATGCATTTGGCGATAAGGATTCCCCCAGCTAACACATAACCTTCATATTTGAAAGCTCCCTTTCCTTTGGCAACTTCAATGAAGGCATAAAGAAACAACGGTCCTATTGACACCGTCACTGTCTTAATCAGACCGAAGAATCCAGATACCACAATGGCTTTCCATTGACAGAAGACTATCGTTGAAAATACAAAAGGCCGAGAATATGAATTTTTTTGCTTTCTTTTATTTAGTTGCTCCTTAAACAAAGAGTACAATGTCCCAGCTTGATCCTCTCGCCTCAATTCTGGAATGTCCTCATCATTTAGAGTTTTATCCTTTCCCTTCTTCAATAAATCATTCAACCAGAAAAATGACATTGTGCTAAAAACTCCAGCTTTGGCAAATGGAGTTGTATTCTCCTTTGAATCAACTTTACCACAGGCATCGGTTCCTTCTCCCAACAGAGGTTCACAAGTGCATAAATTCTTTTGGCCTTTGGACGCAGAAACAATCATCAGAATCACCCCCGGCAGTGGTAACAAGTCCAAGACTGATTTTGTGTGCACTATCTTTTTGACAATTACTTGCCACATGGATGAAATGCAAAGAAATCCTGCTAGTAAGCTTGCTAGAAAAAGACACAACTTTCCCAGTGAAGAAGTATCTTGTTTCTTGATAGAAAACAAACTTAGCAGCAACCATGCGAGCCCTTGTAACAGCGGAACCAGCCATTGAAGGAGAGGTAGAATAGTTTGATCCGTGATGATTTTCTGTGAAACTTTCCATGTCCCAAAACACAAGTATGCTAAAGCTAAACTGCCATTGACAATGTAGGAACAACTTGACAAGACAGAATTGCCTTGAAATTCAGAGGATGACACACTCTTTCTTGACGAGAACTTGGTAGAAAAGAGGAAAACAAGAATCATCAGAAGAAGGATATCCGCAGAAATGACGAATATGTGGTTGGTGCATGAGGATGACTCAAGGAAAGTTGTAAAAGCTGAAGTACAACTCTCTCCGGCTTTCTGAGAACATTCATATTTCCCACAGAAAATCAGCCAGAGATCCATGGTTATCCCTGATGAAACTTAAAAAAGAATAACTAATTAAAAAAGGCATGGTTTGGAGGAGGGGGCGTGGGGGTATTTATCAGATTCTTGATACTGTATCCGCTAATGTGTAACAATCATGAAGAGTAGCAGAAGAAGAAAGATAACAGGAGAGGTTCATCCGATTTTCGTAACAACAGCAACTAGTAGTAGTACTACTTTCAGTCCCAAGCAAGTGGAGTCGGCTATATGAATCCTCCGTTCCTCGCTGATCATTTCGATCCATTTAAGCTAAGAGCCCGTTTGGATGGGCTTGTTGTAAGCGACTTTTAAGCCAAAAGCCATAAGTTAGAAATTCTAGCTTTTTGCTTTTGACTTATTTTTGTCATTTTAACTTAAAAACAAGTGTTTAAAAACACTTTTTTACTTTATCCAAACACTACAAAATGGCTTAAAAACTATTTTGGCTTAAAAGTACTTAAAATAAGCCAATCCAAACGGGCTCTAAGACTAATACTATACAATATTTCATGTTCATTGCATGTTCGTTATTAAGAAAATTTCCCGGAGACTAAATAATTATCAAGAAATATAATTTCAACAAAGAATCACATTGTAATTGCAAGATGGCAACAGCTGAAAATGCTAATCATTGTTCTTTCAAAGCTGTTGTTTCCTTCAGAAGATAGAGAGTATTTTCCTTAATCAATTAAAGGTACAGAGAAAGCATCTTTAAATGTACAAGGCATTTAAAATCCAATAAAATGTTAAGATAAGGAGCATTTACCTTAGTCAATTATAGTCCTACTTTCAGATAAAAAGATAAAGAGAAAGCAGCTCACAAACAATCATCTCCAAACTTGTAGCAGCACTTTTGCTTAACAGTCACACTGAATAGTTAAATTTCACTAACCTTCACATTTATACCACTGAACCAAAAGCACAATCTCTTTTTCCTTTTCTCTTATTTGAGTTTTATTTTTCTATACAAAAAGTTATATTCCCTATCATTGGACTCAGGAAGAGCTATGACATTTTAACCTTTTCTCCACTTTTCTACAGCTGCCACTTGAAATGACAGCCAATCCAAAATAGAATCTTTATTTTTTGCATTTGCTCACCAAAAGAACAGAAGATTGAGCAATGGAATTTTACAGAACTAACATGAACTTAAAAAAGAGCAAAACATGTCAGCAGAACTAGCTAAATTAAGGAGCAAATTCAGATTTTCAAACAAACTTATAAAAGCAGAAGTTGGAACTTACCTTCTTTGTTTTGTTATTTTCAGCTCCAGAACACAGTCATCTGAAAAATCTTAGCTCTTCATAATTTCGACCAATTTTCCACCAGAGTATAGCAACTTGTGTGTTCACTATATAATAGCTCCAGCGTTTAAAATTATATATAACTGAATAAATAAATTTCCATGCATCTTATTATATGCAAATATGGATTTCTGACGTGAGATTTGCACATGAACAAAAAAAAAAAAAAAAAGTAACCAACTACAACTACAGAAGCAATAAATGCTAAGTTGGTTTTAAGATCAATTTTGAGACAATACCATGTTCGTATGAAATCTATATATATTTGTACCATTGTGAAAAGTTGAGTATATTTACTGGAAACTCGTACAATATATATGGCAAAAAGTGTTCACTTGGGAAGTTTCGTTACTATCATTGTTACTTTTTCCCGACAAATATTAACCACCACAACTTTATATAATTTTATTACTTTCTACTCTTGGATTGCATATTGGCATAAGTTTGTCTTTTACCATAACGGCAAAAATAAAATTTAGAAGCTTAAAATAAAGAGAGAGAGAGAGAGAGAGAGAGAGAGAGAGAGAGGGGTCAAAATCTTTCTTTGCTTTAAGTATGTAAATTCTCCTAAAAGCAATGGTGGTTTTATGATTTATCAAAGAATTAGATACCATAAAATGCAAAGCATATTCGCCGGGAGATTCGTAGTAAGGATTTGAAACTTATGGGTTCGAGATTCTAAATCTTTTAAGTAATTGGGTTCTAAAAATAATAATTTATACATATTTAATGAACTTTTTAAGACAAATACTCCGTATATAATTTGGACCAAAGTTATTGGGTTGGGCGGAACCTGTAGATTCTACTCTCCCTCCGCCCATGTTCACATGACTGTGAGCTTGGAAAATACTTACTTCCATGCGGAGAAAAACTTACTCGCACCTAATGTTTACACTAAACAAATGAATCTAAGATATATGTCTTGCATATAAATTTTTGTTACTTAACCATAGCTAAGTGATAAGTATTTTCACTTTAATTTGTGACTAGCATGGTTAAATTGGAAAATGTTTGCCATGAAAAATGTTTTCATGGAAAATGAGTTGTTTTATCACTTATTTTCCCTTGTTTGGTTGGTGAGTGAAAAACTTTTTCCGGAAAATATTTTCTAATATTTGGTTAGAGGCTAGCAAATATTTTTTTAGGAAAATATTTTTTTATCCTACTCTTCTCACGTCCCCCAAGTCCACATGTTTCCTTGCTCCCCCCCTCAAATACTCAATGTTTCTGGAACTCTATTTTCTTCAAAAATTTAATTATTTTTCTAAAAATTCACACAAACCCAAAGGAACTAATGTGTTGCTTTAATTTTTTACGCAAAAGCAACGTTGAAATTTGTGCTCCATAACCAAAAAGAAAATACTCTTTTTTTGGTTGAAAAAGAAAGTACTCTTTCTACAACATAAAAATAAATTACTCATTTTATTGAAATAAAAGAAAATACTTTTTCTACATCATGAAAAGAAAATACTCATTTTGTTGAAATGAAAAAAAAATATTTTTTCTACATCATGAAAAGAGAATACTATTTTTGTTGAAATGAAAGAAAATGCTTTTTCTACATTACGAAAAATACTCTTTTTGTTGTAATGAAAGAAAATACTTTTTACTACATCATTTTGTTGAAATGAAAGAAAATACTTTTTTAACATCATGAAAAGAGAGTACTTTTTTTGTTATAATGAAAAAAATATTTTTTTATATCATGAAAAGAAAATACTCATTTGTTGAAATAAAAAAAATAATCTATCTATAATATGAAAAGAAAGTACTATTAATAATATTTTATTTAAGGTAGGGGTAGGGTGGGGTGGCGTGAGTAGGTGGGAGTGTGGGGGTGGGTTGGTGAGGATGGGGAATATGATGGGGATGGTTGAAAAGAATTTTGAAAAATATTTTTTAAAATATTTAAACTAACCAAACATGAGAAAATTAAAAAATATTTTTCATTGGTACCAAACACAACGTAAGTGTAAGTAATTTTTCCTCCACATGGTGTTGCAGCAAATCAGATAGACGGATGACATGTCGTTTACATAACCTTCTTCGGAATTAATATTTGATTTGGTACAAACAATTTTTCTGTTTAGCTCGTGCGTGCGTGGGGGGGGGGGGGGGGGGGTCCTACACTCAATCATGATAAGAGTCCTACTTGATTGGTTTTCCACCATATTCCAAAAAATATACCTAAATGCTGACCTATTGACTCATCTACGCGTCAGTTTTGTTTTTCTTGTTTGGCCAATAAATAGATTTCCAATGACGGCAGAGCAACTCGGTTTTTGTTAATTGTTTCAGCTGTGTCATTCATGTGTATTTAAATTGCACAATATATTCATACAATGATTCCTAGTGCTAAATGCCGACCAGTAGCGTACCCAAAATTTTGTGCAAGCATTATCAATTTATTGTTGCAACTCAACTTATTCCTAGTGAGGGAAAGTGTGAAAACACTATAGATTCTCCTAAATTTGGAGGGGTTTAAAAAAATACTCATTCCTAGTGCTGACTAGTAGCATACACAATTTTTTGTGCAAGCATTATCAGTCTATTGTCACAACTCAACGTATTCCTAGAATTGACTAGTAGCGTACGTAAAATTTTGTGCAAGCAGTATCAACCAATTGTCGCAACTCAACTTATTCCTAGTGGGAGGAAGTGTGAAAACACTATAGATTCTCCTAAATTGGGAGGGGTTTAAAAAAACATATTCTGACTAATTGCATGACTCACAAGTAGGGGTGACAAGTGGGCCGGACCCGGTCCTAAGTGGGCTTTGCGGGCCCGGTCCTAAGTGGGCTTCGCGGGCCCGGTCCTAAGTGGGCCGGTCCTATGCGGTCCGGTCCTAAACGGTCCCGGGCTTCGCGGGCTTATTGCTGGAACCGGCTCGGGACCGGGACCACGAACTAACGGTCCCGGGTTAAGTGGGCCGGTCCCGGGCCCAAATTGGCCTAAACGGGCCCAACAGAAACTTTCTATTTTTAATTTTTTTTTATAGAAGTTAGAGAAAAAAATAGTAATAAAGATATATAAGCTATATTCGATTTATATACTATATATACATCTTAAAATATATATATACTATATTATATATACATAGTATACATCTTAAAATATACTATATATACATCTTAAGATATACTATATATATATATAGTATAGTATAGTAGATCTTAAGATATATATACATCTTAAGATATATAAGCTATATATATATAGTAAGATGTATATATAGTATATCTTAAGATGTATACTATCGAATATGACTTATAAACTATGTATATATATATATATATATATATATATATATATATATATATCTTAAGTTGTATATATAGTATATTATATACTATACTATACTATATTATACTATATGTATAGCTTAAGATATATAAAAAGACAAAAATATTGTAAAGAGATATTCAAATCAATGCGTTATATTTTTATTATAGCATTAAAAATCATGGCAATATCTTTCTTAGTCTTCCTCCCCCTATGGAATGAGCACAACAAGGTGCTAATACCACCATTGAGAAGAAAAAGAAACTAATCAAGATGTGCCAAAATACAAGTTACATATTAATTTACATGGTATCTCTTACAAATTTAATAAATCCTTCAAGGTCCGGAGGAATTTTCGTTGGTGGTGGCGGAAATGAAGCTTGGTCATCACCGCTTCCAGGCGAAGCATCATCCTCCGCAAGTTCAGCTAGCATTTCTTCGTAAGCTTCGTCTACCTCTGGTTGTGATTCAGCAAGTCCAAAATTTCTTCTTTCCGAACGGATCCAATCTCTGAAAAGTACTGATTTTTCCAAGCTCTCCCTCATAGACGCTCTATAATCACCGAGTTGAAGTCTTGCTTGACTGAAAGCGCTCTCTGATGCCATTGATGAAGTTTGAATAGTTAAAATATCTCTAGCTTTATCTTGAGGGTGTAGCAATATGTGTCTAGTCAAACTCCTCCCCCCCCCGTCCCCCCCGACTTCCAACATATTGAAAAACTAACTCCTTGCCACAAGTTTTACACTTAGCCCTATTTTTTTCTCTTAGTTGAGTAAAAAATTGCCAAACAAGAGATGTTTCTGCCCGTTTAGAAGGTTGTCTAGAAAAAGTAGGGGCACTAATAGGAGGGTCAGACAGGGGATCATCTGGATTATTATTAGTTGGGTTAACTTCAGGAGCAGGACTAGTGGGTGTATCGTCATCCGGTTACGTTTCATCAAAATCTATTTCTTCATCATCATTTTCATCAATAGTTGGATTACCATAAAGAGCATTCATATATTCATGGTTTAATTGTTCACCGGGTGCAATATTATGGCAAAATTGACTCTCGGTAAATTGTAATAAACTATTATCGCTATCAAGAATAGGAGGTGTAGGACGGGTAACAGGTTTGGGTCGGGGAGCCGGGGGAAGTGGAGGAGGAACAAATTGGCCACTAGATTCACCACTCTTCGATTTCCCCTTATTTTTACTAAACATATTTTTTAAGGAATAAGCCATCTTAATTAATCAAGCAAAGTAAATAAAACAAATAAAATTATAATATTAAAACTTAAGAGTTGGAACGAGTTTACCGAATTGACGAACAACTTGTTGGAAATTGATTATCGTTGAAAACTTCAATTCACCAACTTCACAATTGTAACAATAAAGTAAGCAATAATAGCAATTATAGAAGTAAATTAGAGTGAGATTGTGATAGATTGATGATTTTGTAAGAAAAAATGAAATAATGATGGGGTATTTATAGTTGAAAATAGGGAAAAAGTGTAATTATAAAAAGTTTGGGATTAAAACAAAGTTGGGGGGTTAAATGGCTATTTTATAAATAGCCAACGGCTATTTTTGACAGCCCAACGGCTAATTTTTTTTAAAAAAAATAGCCGTTGGGACCGTTTGGCCCGCTAAGGTCCCGGGCCGGTCCCGGGCCCTGGCGGGCCAAACGGCCCCGGGCTTGGCGGGTCCAAATCATAGGACCGGCCCACGAGACCGGACCAGGCCCGCTAAAACCGGACCAAACGGTCCTGGCCTGTTTAGCCGTTTGGCCCGCAGTCCCAGGCCGGTCCCGGGCCTGGACCGGCCCACTTGCCAGCCTTAGTCACAAATCAACTTATTCCTAGTGCTGACTAGTTGCATACACAAAAATTTGTGCAAGCAATATCAGCCTATTGTCACAACTAACTTATTCCTAGTGCTGACTAGTAGCGCACGTAAAATTTTGCATATTGTCACAACTCAACTTTAAAGTTTCAAGCATTAAAGCATAGTGTATGTGATAGTATTATTTACACAGAGAATAAACTTTTTAAGGTTTATAGCAGTTGACAAAGACAAATAAGAAAGGAATCATTAGTTCATAATGTCCAGTATGTAATACCAAAATTGTTTTATATAGCTGTAGCATACAACATTTATTATGTTCAGCTCCAAAGAAAGGATTTGCCCTTTCTTTCTAGTTAAAAATGAACATACACTGTATAATTGTTGTTGTTCGGTGTAAAGGGTTCACTTTAGAGTTTTATACAGTAAAATTGTTTCACATCTACTCAAGAATAATTAGAACAATGAGGCCAAGGTTTTGGACTCAAAATTAACAGAGAAAGATGACCTACATTGCAAAAAAGGTTACTCATTTCTTAGTGAAAAATCTATCAACATTCTATTCTGACAGCGCCACTTTGCGATGAAATAAATTTTGGTTTTCTGTTGACTTGCTCCAAGCATTGGATGACATCTCCAACCTTAAAGTCAACCCAATTTTGAATCACAAGTCCACATTCATTCCCCTTTCCAACTGCTTCGACATCCTGCTTCTCCCGCTTCAGCGATGCACAACATCCTTCGAAAACAACCTCACCACTTCTAAGAAGCCTCATTGTCGATGATTTGGTGAGACGGCCATCCATTACACGACAACCAGCTATCTTAACGTCCTCTCCCTTAGCTTTGCTCCTTCCTTTAATCTCAAATATGCTCAGTACCTGTGCCTCTCCTGCAACCTGTGTCTCAAACGTCCCGGGAGCTTTTTCAACAATAGAATTGCCAATATCCTCTAGAAGATGATAGATCACGCGATGGAGTTTTATCTGCAACCAATCACAATTACTATGAGCATAAAATGCCATTTCTGTTTCTTTTTTTTTAAATAAATAAGGGGACCGTTCTCTCTTCTTTTTTCTTTGGGATAAACATGGTGTTCGAGCCAGCTTACTCACACCTCGACTTATTCCACGGGATACCTAACACCTCCCACCATCAAGCGACCATTTCCGTTTTATTTAATCTTCTAAAGCTAGTACATTAAATTCCAGCATGTAACAGGAGCATTCAGAATATTCCCATCTTTACAACATTCAAATGCGAAAGGATGACTACATTTCATATAAACCAGAATACGTACCTTAACGGCAGCTTGAGTTGCTGCTTGACTTATTGAACTAGGTGGATTTCGTATGTTGAATCCGACAATAAATGCCCCACAAGCTTGTGCTAGATCTACATCAGACTCAGAAATAGACCCCACTCCTCCATGGATAATATTCACGAAAACCTATTAGAAGGATAAATTTTCACAAATTTGAAACTGAAGTTTCTCTAAAGAGTATGAATCAATGCCCATGAACATTAAAACAGAGTTGATCAAATATATAAAAACAGCATTTGTCTGACCTGAGGACTATCCAAACTCTTCAATGCATCTGTGACGGCTTGAACAGTTCCTTGAACATCTGCTTTTACTATCATTGTCATTTCAACCCTCTTTGGCTTCTCTTCTCCTTCTTCGTCTTCTGAATTAGCTTCTGCTATTAAACCTCCTGATTTTTCCGCTTGCATCTTCCTAAGTCTGTCTTTTTCAAATTTCTTTTTCCTCCCTTCACTAAGCATCCTTGCCCTTTCCTCAGAGTGGACGACAGTAATGTCGTCACCAGCCATCGGAAGCCCCTTGAGTCCTTCGATCTCCACAGGCATAGCCGGTCTAGCCCTATCGGTTGATTTTCCTAGCATATCCCTGATAGCCCTGATCTTTCCCCACTCGGTACCTACGACAACATGCTGACCACAGACAAGGGTTCCGGCTTTCACTATTGCAGTAGCCAATGGACCCCGTCCCCTATCAACCCTTGCTTCGACCACATAAGCTTGGGCCGGTCCATCCACACGTGACTTCAGATCCATTAACTCAGCCTGGAGAAGCAACGCCTCCTCCAGCTTATCCAACCCGATTTTAGTTACAGCAGAGACTTCAACAACCTGAACATCTCCACCCATCTCTTCGAGAGCCAACCCTTCTGTTGCGAGCTGGATCTTCACTCTTTCAGGATTTGCTGCTGGTTTGTCACATTTATTAACGGCAACAACAATGGGAACATCAGCTGCTTTTGCATGGGACATCGCTTCCAGCGTTTGTGGCATAACGCCGTCATCAGCAGCAACTACCAAAACAACAATGTCAGTGACCGCTGCACCTCTTTGTCGCATAGCACTAAATGCCGCATGACCAGGAGTATCAAGGAACGTGATCGATGCCCCAGAAGGCATTCCAACAACAAACGCACCCAAATGCTGAGTTATGCCTCCAGCTTCCTTAGCAGCCACAGATGTGAGACGTAGAGCGTCTAAAAGGGATGTTTTACCGTGGTCAACATGACCCATCACTGTAATCACTGGAGGACGTGGCAGGACTTCAGCGCCTTCGTTTGAATGCAGCCTCCTAACATTTACTCCAATTTCCTGCGAAGGAAACAAGTAAACATTTATGCTTAGAAGTTCAGACACTTTAATCAAATTGGAAAGCAAGAGTTAGATTCAACCTAACAAAAAAAAAGTTTTACCATCGCAACTAGCTCGGCAATGTCGATGCCAAGAGGATCATATTCCGAGTCAACTTTCTCCCCTACATTTATAAGGATGTCCTGCAAGACAGATATCGACTCTCCACAACGCTTGGCGAGCTCAACAATTGTCATGCCTTCGAATATCTCTACAGTTTTATCTGATAAGGAGGAGTTAGCAGCTCTTTTTAGTTTGGGAGGCACATAAGGAGCTTCAACAGGTGGCGAGGAATCCTTTGTCCTTTTCTTGAATTTCCCTTTCTTCTGTATCTTCAAACCCAAAGCTTCGGGTTCTTTTTTCCAAGCCAGTGCTTCTAGACTGGCATGAAAATACCTAGAGGAAAAGAACAAATTATATTATCTCTATTACATCAACCAAAAGGTAACACTGTTAGTTTTTTCAAGCTGCTCATAATCTTAACTTATCTTTATCATGCTGCCTATAATCTTAAATTTCGCCTTTCAACGTTTAGATTCAATCTCAAAGAGAAAAACCACGGCGCAAAATTGTCCTTCCTGTCTATGGAGTGCTATAAAAGAAGTGCAATTAACTTCATGGAAAAGACAACAGCTCACCACTGATTACCAACTTGACTATTACAGAAATATTCCCATTCAGTTCTGCCAAACTTTTTACTTAACCATGGCAAATCACTAATCTGAAAAAAACACTGACATATCTACACAATGCCATGCAAAACTTCAGTTAATTTTGGTACAAGTCACAACGAACATTTATCAAACTTTAACCGAATACCCTTATTTAGTTAAGGTATAACATCAACAATCTTGTACCAGTCAACAATTGCCAGGTGTAACTTGAACATAAATTGAGATGCGGCATAGGTACCCCTGTTGATTGACCAACAAAGAATTCGGCTTTTTATTCTAAAAGGAAAGAAGGAACTAAACAGGGCCTTAAGGATTGCGCCGGTCAGAACAATATTCTATATTTGGGGATCATAGTCAACCAAGTCTATGTATTACACTTGTTAGGTATCTGACTCGAGCAATTCCATGAATTGTCGCATTAAATACAGTTCTTTTTCTCCCATTAAATTTATTTCTTAAACAAGTAATATTATTGACTCTGCTTCCATATCTTAGGCTTAGAAATAACCATATATATTCAAATTTTGCAGACTAGCAGCAATATCAACCCACGGTAAATCAGGGAATATGGACTATGTTCCAATCATCTGTATCAGGAGGTCAAATAAACCTTACACTAGTCTGCACATCGTCATGATCATAGGCTGCTTAACGTAGATTACTAATGAAATCTGTTGACTAAAACTTCTGAAGAAATCAAAATTTGTGCATGCTTCAAGTATATAATATTGTTCGCTATTCTACATGGGAAGGTATCTATTCTGCTGTTAGCTATCCCTTAATGAATTTTCTATGGGTTATTTTATACATGCCCCGCTTCAACTCATTCAAACATTTCCTCTCTCCTTTCTTCTTCCCTTCCTACAGAAGAGATTATGGTCTCTTTCAATCCAACTATCTTTCATATAGCATAATCCTCCCCTTCTCAACCACACAGATTAAAGAAAAGAGTTCAAGAGACCAGCAATTGTAGTGAAATGGTTGAAAGATCAATCTCTTATAAGGGATTTCCTTCAACAAGAAAAATTGGAGACCTTTGACGTCTGGAAAGCACTTTTTAGATACCAACAGGCAACATGTTAATTATGAGAATCAAAAATGTTATTTCTGATCCAGTTTTGAACTGCTTAGGGATTCAAGTTCTTTAGTCTGTGGAGAGTGTTGTATACTCATTTTGGCAGAAACTGCGAAGGTAAAGCTCCTTGGACGAGTGCACTTCTAGCTACTTTCTCTCGGAATTGAATACTATTGAAAAATATTATTGGGTTGGGTCCGCCCATAAAGGATGCTAGATGACTCATAAGCCCATTAATTAGTCCTCCTCCTAAACCTCACTTATAACCAATAAATACACCATTACGGATGTAGAGAAAACGGGTTTTCCTAACGTTTCTTATGGGAAACAAACGACGACCAGTAATTCAAGACGGGTTGCTGCAGACGATCCGCTTCCGCTAAGGAGATATATTGTACTCGATTTATAACAAATACAACATAAAGATAGGATCTTCCACATTGTTTATTGGAAAGAGATTTTTTTTGCATTGTAAACCAGTTGAGTGTTACATAGCTTATCATTAGTCATTACCCAATTTACGACAAGATTCAAGATTTTTATTTAGTGAATTTAATTGCCTATCATCATATTTCTTAGAGGACAACAAATCCTCAGAATGATGTCGCTTGCTTTTACAAATTTAACCAACCAGAAAAATCCCTTGGAAAGTTAAAGTAAAGTTGTGACTTTACCTTATTGAAGATCTGCCCGTTAGGAGGTTGCCGTAGTTTGACTTCCATTGAGCTGCATTCGGGAAGCATCCTGCAGTATAAAGGAAAAGGATATAATATATGTCTACGATCATCGAAAGCTATGTTCTCAGTCTTTAATTACAGCTCTGCGAAAAGGTGGCCAACAAAGTTTCTTTAGAAACTCGGATGCATTTCACCCAGATGTAGCACGAATAAATGGTCATAGTAAAACTAAACAACTACTGATTTTCAAGAAGCATGGGAAAAGGGAAAAAAAACAGAACTTTTACAAGTCAAACAACCTATTTGAGTTAGAAAATCACCAAATTAATCATAAAAAGGAACGACCAGGTATTTACATTTACATATTATACACGTTACACGTTTTTTCATTCAATGATTATAAGTTAAGCACAAAGTTAATATAAACAAATGAAATAAATGCAGGCTTTGTACTTGAAAAAATACAAAATGCACAGACCTTGTAGTTGTCCAAACAAAACTGGAATTTTTCTCTGCGCCTCTTCAAGGTCGGTTTTGGAAACTGATGCTGGAGCATGCCTGGATCTTACTGCCAGTTCCTTCGTAAGACTAATTAAGGTACCCTGCAGAAACATTCCATATAAAAAGACTACCTCAAAATTATACTAACTTCGCAATATAAAGAGGGAGTCTCAACAAAGGAATAGTAGAAGACATAATATGTGGGCAGGGGTGAATAGATTCGTGTATTGGCAACCACGAGAGGTTTTGAAGGATTCAAATCAGAAAATAAGGAGTGGTAGGGTTTCAATAAAAGTAATTAACCAAGTCTATTTGGTCAATGAAGCACATATCTTTTAGGGAATTCATTTGGTCAATGCAGTTCACATCTTTCTTCGAGAAACTATACTCTCTAATTTTATATAAGACTGGTATCCAAAAACTATAGATAAAAGTCCTCATACGAGCAAAAACAATACTTAGCACCAGACAGTTCTCATAGGCAAGCTAATAAAACTTACGAGGATTAAGCTGTTAAGCACCTAAACATACAACTTTCCCATTTATGCTAATGGAAATGTTCTAGAAGTCGATGTCCATGAAGTTCAAGCATGAAAGCTAATAGACTATTTGAAAGTTCAGTGATCAGATATGAAGTGAATTTCAATTGAGCCCAAAGAAGAGGCCTAAAAACGCACCTTTTTCCCTGCCACCCTCCACGCCATTCATATGTATTAAAACCTCCAAACCTGTAGATAATGAAACAAAAAAGAAAGGTAAAATTGGAAGCCGTGCTAGTCTAAATCACCACTGCTCAGTGACTTGAGAGAAAAGGCTAAAGCATGTACAGAATTCACCTCAAAAGAAAGACACCATTCGGCTATATAAATCATCTGAAACTACTCTGTTCTATTTGGGTCCAATTCATTCCAATACTACATTGTCTATCCATAATTTGTCTCTTAAGATAGCTAAAGGGGTTCACTAAAACAATAGAATACGTTAATGCAAATCAATAAGACCAAAACCCTGAGCTAAAACGGAAAATAAAGGTATACCGCGAAACATCAGGCAAATCCCACAAAATGCCCTCCCAAGGAGTGACTCTTATCAAACTTCCCTTCACTAAAAAGTTCAGTTACATGTATAAAATTAGAAAGTCCACATTTTTATGAAAACTTTGCATTAAAAAGACAGATTTTAGTTGCTTTTCAGCTTCCAATATATCAACGAGGAAAGGCGGTATACGAAAAATAGAGCCTATTACCAGAATTATATAGGTACATATATGCTAAAGCAAGAGTGGAATCTATCTTAAAAGAAAATACATGCATACACCTCTATCGAGTTCACTTGCGTATAACAGCAAGCATGTTTACATATATAAACTGGAAAAATCACATTTTTATTAAAACTTTGCATTGAAAAAGCAAATATCAGGTGGCTTTAAACCCTTTGCAGCTGCCAATAAATCAACAGACAAAGATGGTACAACAACAACGACGACAACAAACCTAGTGGATTCCCACAAGTGTGGAGAGGGTAGGATGTACACAGCCTTACCCATACCCTGGGAATATAGACAAAGAATGGTAAAAAAAAAAAAAAAAAAAAAAAGGAACCTTTATGGATATTATATAGATGATATGGTCATATGGATAAGCAATAGAATACAATAACGCAAATCAACAGTATGATCAAAGCCCTGAGCTAAAAATAGAAGATAAATGCATATCCTCAAATTTCTCTCAATATCCATAACACCCCTCTTTCCCAAGGAAGTAATCAACTACAGTATCAATCTCAAACTAGTGGCGTTTGGCTATATGAATACTCTATATCCATTCCGTTCTATTCAAGTCCATTTACCTAACAAAGCAAGCACATTTACATATACAAACTGAAAAAGCTCATATTTTTATGAAAATTTGGAAATATATTTCAGATACTTTTAAACCCTTTGCATCTTCCAACATATCAAAAGACAAAGATGGTAAAATAAAAAAGAACCTTCATGGATATTATATAGTAGGTGATATGGATAAGCAATAGAATACAGTACTGCAAATCAACATTATGATCAAATTCAAAACCCTGAGCTAAAAATAGAAGATAATTGCATACCCTCATATTTCTCTCTAAATCTATAACACCCCTCTTCCCAAGGCAATGACCCCTTAGCAATCAATTAACTATCCGAACTAGTGGAGCTTCCCTATATAGACACTCTATATCTATTCCGTATTCGCCATTTACATATAAAAGCTAGCAAGTCTAACACATACTGAATTAATGTTAACCAATCAACTACGTCTCAATCCGAAACTAGTAATATATATATATATATATATATATATATATATATATATATATATATATATATATATTACGCTACCAATCGAGTCCTTTTACATATAAAAGCAAGCATAGATACATATACAAACTGAAAAAGTTCACATTTTTATGAAAAAATTGGATTGAAAAGATAAAATTCAGATACTTTAAAGCTTCGAACATATCAAAAAAGAAAGATGTTACATGTAAAAGAGAGACTTTATACAGGTCAAACTATAATCTTGATAAATAATGAAGTAGAAGGGGAAAAAAGAGCTTGGGTAGAATGACCTGGTAAAAAATAGCAGCTTGGATCTGATAATGAGGTGAAAAAGTTATGGTGTGAAAATATCAAATTCTTGAAAGCACCCACCGGCAGTTTAATAGCTTTTTTTCTGTGTGTGTGTGTGTGTGTGTTCTCTGTGTTGTGGTTCTGACAGTCCCCAAGGGTGCGAGCCCAGAGAGGGAGAAGAGAAGAGGCTTACTAGTAGAAAAAGGATTTTCAGTTCATATATATTTTCTTTTCATTTCTTTTTCGTTTTTTGCTTTTTGTTAGGGTAAGAATTAACTACCACGCCGTTTTGAAGGAAAGAAACAAAAAGGTTTTATTAATTGTGTTTTTAAGAAATTTTAAAGTGTTCTTAGACAAAAAAAAAATTAAAAACGCCTCAAAGGCACTTGTCTTCTAAAAAAGAATCAGAAATCGTTCTTCGTTTTTCCAATTTTAACCAATTTTAATTGAGGACTACATATATATTATAATTATGCAGTTATTTAGAAATAAAAAAGCAAGAGACATTTCTAGACACATCATTAATGCTAAAGACTATACTTTGCTTGAGCTGGGATAATATTGGAAATAATGTCTTTACTTTCGTAGAGTAGAGGTAAGAATACATATACACTATATACTTCGCTTGTAAAATTACACTGTATTGTTGTTCTTCTTCTTTTTTCTCTTTTTAGGTAATAAAAATTTTCAAGAAAGAAATTTTGTGAGTGTTCCTAAAGTTAGTTTTTGAAAAGCACATCAAGGCACTTTCTTTAGAAAATATATTTAGAAAACGTTTCTAAAAATGAAAATTATAAACAAACAAAAAATTTGCACGACCAACTTCTATACTTTACAATAAATGTTTTTGGGCTTACTTATCAAATAAAATAATTTTCTTGGGTTTAAGAAATTGGGATTTTCTTAAAAGAGAAATTCAGCAGATATTAGAATGCAATTCCACTTCTGATTGACAAGCTCCAACTTAGATAATCATTTGTAAATCTTCATTGCACAGCGTTAAATATATTATCTTTAAGTTGTTAAATGTTGCACGCACTTTAAAATTTGAACAACTCTTGTGACAAAATTGATAATATTCGGGCATGAGAATTAAGGTAATTGCTCAAAAATTTGTTTAAGTTTGTCCCTTTTGTCTTAATTCTTATGTTATAGTAGTATGCATCTAATGTACTTCCTATATTGGCTAGTAATAAGCTGCTACTTTTATTCTCGTCAATTTTCTTCACAAATTACAAAATATAAGTACATTTCAGAAGCTTAAACGATGGCCTCATAAACAAAGAATTAGTTTTATAATTCGAGTTAGGTGTCGTTGGCAATGACCAATTGTTTGCGGTTATCTAAATTGATGACAACATTAATTTTATGGATTTTTGCCTTCCGAGATTGTTGTTAACCAGAGTCAAGTTGTAAACTTCATTCGATTCTACTATTCACTAATCTACTAAACTTTTATGAATTCAAGAATAAGAAGCCGACTATTTAATAGAGAATAAACACATCAACTTTTTCCTTTTTGCAGGACAATAGTTTGGAAAAGATAGAAAGTGTAGTACAAGGGAGATTGGCTGAGATCCCATTATAGATTTTCTACTGACTTTGAGTTGCTTTTTCGATCCTCTTAACGGTTATGCAATCGTACGTGACAATAACAAAGCCATATCGTGCGAGACAACACCCCCTAAAAATAAGTAGTAAAATAAGCATAAAGCGCTGACTTAGAAATGCAAATATGCTATATTAATAAGTATGGAGAGAGCCATCACTCAGAATGAGTTTATTGTCTCGACCCAGCAAACTCGGGGTTCAAGCAACTTACACCTTATTATTGAACGTTAAAACGGAAAAAATAAATCGTAAACTTACTGCTAAAATGTGGAAGAAATATCACTTAACACGAGTATATGGCGACATTTTTATACGATAAGCAAAAAGGAAACAGGGCAGCTTCAGTACTACTAGCCAGTCTTTCAGAGAGAGGGAAATAGTATACAAGCAAAACCATAATAATTTATCCATTCAGGAACCAATTTCAGAATCCCAAGAGCAGCCGGTGAAAGGCGATAAATACACCAATGTTTCGAACGCATTAGGCAGCAACCTGACCAAATAGACACTTGCGAATCTGCAAGATTCATTAACAGAAATGAAGTATTACTATATGTTACAATTCTGCAAAGTGCAACTGTTGGAAACAAATGGAACTAACATGGAGAAACTGATGGAAGCAGCACCACCAGTCTAATGGAGACAAATACAAGGACAGAGCTAGAGTAGGGTAGGACATGCTTATTATCAAATTAAAGGACAGAGCTAGAGGTAAAAGTAGGAAATTCCCATACTTACAGATCTTACTGGTAAGCGATCCTTTCTTTGGTTTCTCATTCAACTCATCTTTACTGGTACTATTGGTGGTTATCTAAGTCGCAGTTGATTCCTACCTTATACAGGCTGATTTTTATTTTTATTTTTATTTTTGGGTTGGTGTATGGGTATTAATTCTCGAATTTCCATACTCTCATCAGACACTAGTAAGCAACTGACCTCCCCCATCACTACATTACCCAAGTCCTGTACCAAGAACAACAATAAAGAAGATGACTAAAGTTATTTAAAGTTCTAAACCATATTGGTAAGAGGTAGGCAATGCCTATAACTCAGTTTAAGTACTACACAACGTCTACGCTGGGAAAAATTTAATCCACTAAGATGCCTATCAAAGAAACAAGAAACATGTAAGAGATTTTGTAGCTCATTTGTTTGACATTTAAAAGTAGAAGGGATCTACATATCTACAGAGAGCTAAAGCTCAAAAATAGATGGAGCACGAGTATAAAAATCAAGGGTGGAATCATGAATGAGAATTAGAACATTGGACATCAATAGGCTATTTCCAAAAGTACAAAAGGAACAGGGAGCAGGAAGTACCTCCGGTAGTTTCTTACGGAACACAACTTCCAATCTGGCATCAAGTGTATTTTCACATACAATTTTCCCATCTCGAGAAGCCAAAACTACTCCTCCATAGCTGTGGCATAGAAAGAAAGAGAGAGATTAGTAATATTAGCTAATTAGATTCTATGAGCTTAAGTGCTAAATTTCCTCCCAAGAGCAATTGTACACTGAAAGCAAGAGAAAGAAAAGAGTCCAAAGTCCATCTGATGGAGCACCAATTTGAGAAGAAAGAGCTAGAGTTTATTGTTTCCTATAGAAGTAAAGCAGTTTACCAAGAAGAGCCATGAGCATTGTGATGTGATGGAGCTGATGGAAGGTAGATTTGGTCAATTATGACCTCCGGTGAGTGAACCTGAGCTTTTTCTGCATACTCCTCTTTTGCTGCATCCAAGACCCCTTCTACCAAGGAAACATCATCTTCCCGACAACGTAGTAGGACGCAAGGCTCTTTAAGTCTGAGCAAACTCTGCAGCACAAAGAGTTGCTTTTATGTTATACCACCACAGTAATCTTCACATCTTAACATTCTAATGCACAATCTGAACTTCATACACGAAACTGTATGAGAAGTCATTAGAAAATAGTTTGTATTTCATGAAAAAGTCCTGCTCATTTCTAAGATTCATAGTTTCCTGCCAATTCCTGGAAAAGAAGGGGGGAGGGGGGCACACACGAAAGGCGTACTCGTACATCTAATTTTCATCAGCCAAAGTACCTGAACAATAAGATCCTGCAGAAGCTTCTTATAAATATGGTGGTTCTGGTGATGGCTGACGTTTAAAAGCTCCTTTGATGCTGCCTCCTTCATGGAGTTGACCAAGTCATCCTGAGCTTGAAGAACCTTGATTCGAGAGGCGTTGAGTTGCATGGAGTACTCACTGCAACAAATACATTACAAAGAAGCTTTAAATACTCTATTTTGCCGGCCCATAATTAAAACTTGGATTAGATTAACCACAGAAAACTGTTGTGCTCGCATAATAATAGCAGCAAAACAATTTTACAAAAATCAACTTTAGACTAATAACTCGATGAATACGTTAAGAAAAAGTTTCATATAGGCCAAGTAGAGTCACTTAAAATTAAAATCAATCTATATGTCCATTAAGATCAGTTGGATCGATTATATGAATTACTTCAGCTCAGTAAGAAAATTACTTGATATAAGTCTGGTATTACTAGAAGTGAAATATGACTTTTGGCATATGCCAAGGCAAGAGCTCCCGCAAATGCAGATGTTAAGAACACATGTTTTGTCCAATCAATGCTCAATACAAT
Organism: Nicotiana tabacum; assembly: GCF_000715075.1. NCBI lineage: Eukaryota > Viridiplantae > Streptophyta > Magnoliopsida > Solanales > Solanaceae > Nicotiana > Nicotiana tabacum. Next base: position 138,132,868 of record NC_134102.1, read on the forward strand.
GAACAATAGAGAATGTAAATTCAAGAAGATCACACTTAATTTGACGTCCAAGTGCCACTAACATGGAGCTAAACAAGTAGAAACCCAGACATACTGAAAAGATGAAGGAATTCACTCTAAGTCTCTACTGCAAAAATAGATTTCTCTTTTTTCCCGAAGTGATCCACTGCAAACATAGATCACAGCATTTAAGCCACTGAATAGAGACTGACGATATCATGCAAAATGGAGGTGTACCTATTATGGTTACAATCCAACAGCATTACAAGATCTTCAGTTCAACCTCACAATCACGAAGAAACAAATCAAACCACTTGAACAATTCTAACTTCAAGTAAATTTTACTCATACACATTTGACTGGTCTAAAAATTGGATCAAAACCACTATTCAAACCAAGTCGGGGAAATTACATTTTCTTGCGAACATCGACTTGTTTCTCCTTACGCTCGTATTCCTGCCTGATCTTCTTCTTCTCCAGTTCCACTAGCTGCAACTTCTCGATGTTGAATTCCTAAAACAATCACAAATCCGGTGTGCTCATAAACACTCTAATAACAAGAGATGCACTAATGACTAAACACAATTAACTTCAAAATTGGAACATTATTTGTATAACAATGCCAGTGCGCTCACTGACACACAGAACAACAACGGATTCAGTAATTACTAAACATAGAAAACTTCATAATTGGATCATAATCTGTACAGTTATGCCTAACTTCTTCCGTGCATGCATTATTATTCAAAGAACAACAGATAAAGCGATTACTCAGCTTAATTTTACTTCAAATTTTGAGTATAATTTGTATAATCATGGCTTGCTCCTTCCGGCCGCACATTCTAACTCAAAGAACAATATATACACCTATTAATAAACTCAAAATAACTCCACTTGCAGTATAATTTGTATAGTATAATTAGGGCATTGTAACGGTTATTACCCTGAGAACAACAGATAAACTGACAACTAAACTGAAATTAACTTCAAAATCAGACAATAATTTGTATTATTATTGCTTAGTTCTTCGATGTACATTATTACTCTATAACTAAATCAACTTCAACATTGATTACTCTGAGAACAAGATATACAGAGATCAATTAAAATTCAATGAACTTCAAAACTGGACTATAGTTAGGGCTTAGTATTCCGGAGGAGACACGTTATTACTCTGAGAAGAACAGATAAAATGGCGACAAAACTGAAATTTACTAATTTAACTCTAAAATCAGAGGACGGTTGGTATAATTAAGGCTTACTTCTTCGATGCACACATTATTACTTATATAACTAAATTCAAATTCAATATTGAATCATATTTTTAGTAACTACGGCTTACTTCTTCAATGCGCACATTATTACTCTGAGAACAAGAGATAGATCATTTAAACTGAATGAACTTCAAAATTGACCAAAATTAGTCTAACTAAAGCTAATTGATCAATAGAATAAGAAATAGGCCAATACTTCTTCGGCGGAGACGGAAATCTCATTAGCTTTTTCTTCGGCTTCCTGGCGGATGAATCTGACCATCTGCTGGATCTGCTTCGATACATCTGCGTCGTTCATCTTCGCAACTTTTTTTGGATCGGAGAAGCGATGTGCTGTGGATGTGAGTGAAGGAGCGAAAATCAGAAAGTAGAGATAGTAATTTGTAGTCTTATTATTGCCAACTGCTGTCTTCCCTTGAATCACGACTCCTCTCTCTCTCCCTCTCCCACGTTTTTTGTTACAATTGGAGTACACACACATACAAAGATAGCGGGCCAAATTCAATATTTATTTTGTCTAGTAAATATAAATTATATAATAATTATATATGATTATATAATTATTATACATGAATTATATAATATATAATTATATTTTATATTGATCAACTATTTTAAATTTAAGCGCTTAAATAAGCGGCTATTTAAATTAATTCTTTCTTTACCAAAATATAAACATAAACTTTGGATTTGCGTAAATTGACACAGGATAATACTCCCTTGGTATTAATTTATGTTAATATATTTGACTTGACATGCATAAACGATTAATGGAATAAGTTTTTTTAAAAAAATAATAAATAAATTATGATAAAACATAAGTATAGCATAATATTTGTGTGACTTTAAAATTTTTGAGACTTATAAATTTAAATATATCGTAAAAATTGTGTGTCTATGACTAAAATAAAATTTGCTTTTAAGTATATAAATATATTAATAAGGATAATATTACGTAAGATGAAAATAAGGAGTATTTAATGTGTTAATGGAAATATTTTCTATGAACGTAGAATCCAAATAGCGCGAAAAATTATATAGATATTTTCTCAGTCAATTTTAATTAATTTGAGACGAAAGTGTAGCCGGTTTGTTCAATCTTCACACTCTTCTCAAATTTATTTATACCATTCACTATATGACATTTCTGTCACTGTTTACATGAAATCCAACATATCTAGCTTGGGGAATTTTCTTTTATTTTTTTAGTTTCCCACCTGCTGTTCAGTACTTATATTGGAGCCCGACTATATTCGAATTCGCGCCGCGTATGTATAGGGTAAAATATGATATGATACGTGGCTGACTAAAAGGAGGACGCGTGGAATCCAAGATGGGATGGTTGAGGACTGAACGCAGCCACTACGCTTGTCACCGGAACGGATAACGCTCATAAAAGTGTATTAAAGGCTCTGCGCCTGGTAGCATTTACTAAGGAATATTTTACAATATTAAGAGCGACGGTCCGTTGCAGAGAATTCGGCATTTATACTCAACGTTACATCTCAATCAATGACCCTCATAATTGGCATTAAAGGAGGGCACAATCCTAGGACCTTCTTCCCTGGACATAGCTATAAATAGTGAGCTCAGTTATCATTGTATGGGACACAAAATTTCTGTCAAGAACATATATTATATTCTATACAAAGCTTTATATAATTTCACTCTCTTGCCTTTTGATCCCATCATTGCTATGTTCGAAAATTGTGTTCACAGAATCACTATCTTTGTTATTTCATCTACATTCCAAGGCTAAGTATTGCGTATTTTTCGATTATTATATTATTTCAGGATCAATTTAGTTCACTTGTCTAGAAATCACATATAAATTTAACTGTACCATTTTACGGATAAATAGTTTGGCGCCCACCGTGGGGCCTAGACAGTCGTGCAATTAAATTGATCCTTGCCTCTTTTACTAACGTGTTTGACTATTTTTGTCTTAGAAAAAATCGCAAAAAATGACAGATAACATTGTTAACGATGCACACAACCCCGAAATTCGAGGGGATCAACCTCATTTCGAGGACTCAATCAGTGACACCCGCGATGAGGGGAATGACGTCACGCCGGTGCATGACAGACGGTACCCTCGACAGGTTTGGGAAAGAACTCTCGATGATGCTGACGAGGAGCAAGTAGTGGATGCTGTGAGGATCCTGCAAGAGCAACATGCAATCATTCTAGTCCATCGCACGCGGCAGGATCAGGTTATGACGGAACTGAAGCAGGAGCTATCAGGTGCTTCGAATAATGCGAACAGGCGCGATCTGATTCCTCTTGTTGTTCCCGCAGACCAAACAACACAGAGAATCGATAACAACACTCCCAGGGGTAAAGTCGGCTCCGATGGGGCTGGGGGAGCAGATCGGGTCTTAACAACGAAAACGATTCATTCAAAGGTGAGCTTTTACGGTTCATGAGGGAAGTAAATGCCCGCATGGATCAAATCCCGGGTGCACCACCAGTATTGAAAGGCCCGAACTCGAATAAGTATGTTCAATTACCGTACTAGCCAAGTGCAACACCAGTACTAATCCCGAAGCATTTCAAAATGCCTGAAGTTCCAAAGTATGATGGAACTTCAGACCCACAGGAACATATTACCACCTACACAACGACGGTGAAAGAAAATGATCTAGCTCCTCATGAAATTGAATCTGTGTTGCTAAAGAAATTCGGCGAAACCCTCATGAGGGGAGCCCTAACGTGGTATTCGTTACTGCTCAAGCATTCCATAGATTCTTTTGAGATGCTCGCGGATTCTTTCATTAAAGCTCACGCCGGGGACAGAAAGGTGCAAGCCCGGAAGGCCGGCATATTCAAAATCGCACAAGGAGAATCAAAATTATTATGAGAGTGTGTTACACGATTCCAAAAAGAAAGAATGTTAGTCCCGGCAGTCCCGGATGAATGGGCAGCTAGATCATTCACCAAAGGATTGAATCCGAGAGGTTCAGACGCTTCCCAGAAGCTGAAGGAGATCCTGCTTGAGTTTCAAGCAACAACCTGGGTAGATGTTCATAACTGGTACGAGTCGAAGATAAGGATCGAAGATGACCAGGTTGGTTCTACATCATCGGCCAAAGGACGGGAGAAGAATAGAGAAAAACTAAAGGATGACTACAACGCGGATATGCGGACTTCGAGGGGTCGGTTTTTACCCTACGAGCGTACCGAAGGCCGTGGCAGAAATTTTCGAGCAGCAAACAAGTTCACCGTTGACGGAGGGGTTGATCGTGGTCGAAGTAATAGATCACTTCAAGATAAACAAACGTTGGGGTCTCGAGATCTTTCTTACCCAAGGTTATCAGAATATAACTTCAACGTCAGTGTAGTGAAACTGGTGTCAGCCATGAGGAACATTTAAGAAGCATGATTCCCGAGACATATGAGGTCTGATTCCAGTCAGAGGGATACTAATTTATGGTGCGAATACCACGAGATGAACGGTCACCGTACAAGGGACTGCCGACATCTTCGGGAGGAGGTGGCAACGCTATTGAAGAATGGTCATCTCCTAGAATTCTTAAGTTATCGAGCTAAGAACAATTACGGTCACAACAGTGACAACACGGAATCCTCGAAAGTATGAGAAGAAACCACACGCCAAATGATCAACATGATCTTTGGGGGGAACGAGAGTAACAAGGTTACCTTTTCGACGGCAAAGAAGACTAAAGTATTGATAACTCACAGCAAAATACTCCGGGAGGATGATATCACTTTCATAGAGGAAGGCGCAGATGGATTGCTGTTACCACACAACGACGCACTGGTAATCTCTTTAATTATGTTAGATTTTAAAATTAAGCGTGTTCTAGTAGATCTAGGAAGTTCGGCTAATATCATACAATGGAGAGTATTGGAACAAGCTAAACTCATTGGAAGCATTATTCTGGCGATAAAACTCCTCGCTGGATTCAACCTTGCGAGTGTGACGACCCAGAGAGAGATCTTGCTATTCACGAATGCTGAAAGAGTAATGAAAACAACTCTTTTCAAAGTAGTGGATGGTGATATGAGATACAACATCATCTTAGAAAGGCCATGGTTACACGAGATGAAAGTTGTACCTTCGACGTATCACCAATTGCTGAAGTTTCCGACGCCCGAAGGAATCAAACAGATAAGAGGTGACCAACCGGCAGCGAGGGAGATGAATGTAATCTCAGTTGCTAGTAGCAAAGGGAAGGAGTGCACGGTATAGCAATTACAGGAATCAGTGCTTACTCCCGAGTTAGAAGAGGTTATTCTAGGGGCAGAATTGTCAAAACAATATCAAGTGCCGAGATATTTCCAATTTTCGGAAGAAACGGACGGAACAAAATCCGCAATAGAGGAACTAGAGCAAGTGTCATTGTTTGAAGGATTCTTAGAAAGAAATTTTCACTTGGGAACAAGAATGCATCCCGAGCTCAGGTCCGGTTTTATTGAATTCCTTAAAATTAATGTTGATTGTTTTGCATGGTCGCACAAGGATATGACAGGTATCCCGACGGAAACAACGGTGCACAAGCTGAGTTTTGATCCCAACATACCACCGGTACGGCAGAAGAAGCGCCCTATTGCCGAGGTTAGGAATAAATTCGCCAAAGAAGAGGTAACTCGCTTGCTTAAAATCGGTTCGGTCAGAGAGGTAAGATATCCAGACTGGCTAGCCAATGTAGTAGTAGTTCCTAAGAGGAATAATAAATTTCGTATGTATTGTAAGGACCCGTAAAAAGTTTAACCAAAAACTCGGTGTTTTGTGGCGCCAAGATAGATTCCTGCGTTATTTTAGTAGAAACTGCGGTTCAGACTTTTTTGATTGAACAGTACCCTACGGACTGAGAGGAAAATGTTTCGCAGAAGAACGCATTTCTGCGGCTCATTATACGGCCGCATAGTGGCCGCAGAGTGAAGAAGTAAGTTTGGCCAACTTGAGGTCCGTTTTGCGGTCGATTATGCGACTGCATATCGGTCGTATAATCCCTCTTGGATTTTTGTGGAGGGAGTTCTGCGGTGTATTATGCGACCGCAGAACAAGTATGCGGACCGCATATTGGTCGCATACCTGGGCCGAAAGTTCAGGGCCTTGAGGGCCATTTCTGCGGTCACTTTACGGACCGCATAACCGTTATGCGGTCGCATATGCGACCTTAGACCTGTGTCGGGGCACCCACTTTCTTAATTTAAAACCCGACCCCTATTCCGTTAAAACACCCCTTTAGTCTATTTTGAAGCTCATTTCTGATATTTCTAGTGTGAGAGAGAGAGGGTTCTAGAGGGAGGGCCTAATTTTCATCAATTGATCTTCAACCATCACTCAAAGCCTTGGAAATATTCAAGTAGAGCACCAAAATTCTTCACCCTAAAAGGTAAGGCTTCATCACCCCAGCTCTTAATTTCAAACATATCTATAATGGGGTATTAGTGTGATACTTCATGGGTATGAGGGTGGTTCATCTTGCATGCATGTGATAAAGAGTGTGGGAAAAATAAAAAGTGAACTAGAACCATGAATATTTTCCTAATTTTGGGTTCAATTTGTATATTGCTAAAATAAATTGAGGTTGCTAAGGGTTCCAGATAATTGTAGAGTCTAAAGAATCTCAATTGAGGTATGTATTGTTAACTCTCTTTTTCCTAGAATCGAACTCCTGGTGTCCAAATAATTGGTGTAAGTTCCGACTTGATCATACTAGAATTGTTTGCCTTAGTGTGTTGGGTTGAAAGATTCATGTTCCCTAATTGTTTTAGATGTTTACCATTTCATCATGCTATTTGAGAACGTAACTATGATTTTCCAAGCTCCTTCCCTTATGTGTGCAATGCCTTATGTGATGGTACTTATCGACATGAATGATGACGTTATTTGAACGAATAAAAAGGGAAAGACTTGAATTGTAAAATGTGCCCAAGTGCCAAAAACTACTTAATAAATGAGACTGTTTGTGCCATGTAATGAAAGATGGGAAAGAAGTGTGAATTGGGTGAACAATTGAAAGAGGTTATGTCTCAAGTGAGATGGCTTAGCCGATCGGGCCGAGATCGGATGCCATGCTGTACACATGGTGGCATTTGTATTGGAATTATTGAATTACATCGTGGATATGGATATGTCTCACTTGATATGGCTTAGCCGGTCGGGCCGAGACCGGACTCCGTGTAAAAACACGGTGGCATTGTGAGTTATGGCTTTGGCACTAAAGATTATTAACCTAAAAAGATGGAAAGATTGAATTGGAAACTATGTGATCCTTACTTGGTATTTCCTTGTATTTATGTGAAATACTTATTGATTATTATGACTGCCTTCTCTTTGTTTCACTGTTCATTCTACTAAGATTGGTGTTTGCCTTACATACTAGTAGTATTCGACAATACTAATGTCCCTTTTGCCGGGGGCGCTACATCTTTGAATAGATGTAGGTGGTTCCATCACAGATAGTGCCGATCGCAGATAGTGGTGCTCTCTTTCTCTCCTCACAGCAGTCTTGGTGAGCCCCATTTCTCCCAGGGTTCATGTAGTCCTTCTTTTGTATAAGTTTTCATATTTTGAGGTATAGCCGGGGCCTTGTTGCCAGCATTGTCATGTTGCTCTTTTGTACTCTTAGAGGCTCTGTAGACGTTTATATGGGTCATGTATGTATGTATGTTGGGGTAGTCGTTGGATCAAGTTGTATTTTGGGAACTCAACTATGGCATAATGTATATAAGGAAAAATGAACTAACAATGTTTATATATTTATATAACTGATCTCTCCCCTATTTTACAAATGGTGATGTGATCCCTTTTTGGATTATGAATGAGTCGGGTAGGAAAGGTTTATTAGGCTTGCTCGACCGGATTCACTCGGTTAAGCGCCGGTCGCGCTCCCTGAGGTTGGGGCGTGGCATGTGTGTAGACTATAAAGATCTTAATAAGACATGCTCGAAAGATTCGTTTCCACTGCCAAATATTGATCAAATGATTGATGTCACGGCCGGACACGAACTAATGAGTTTCCTTGATGCTTATTCAGGGTACAACCAAATTAAGATAAACCCAAAAAATCAGGAAAAGACTTCATTTATAACAAATTTCGGTACATATTGTTACAATGTAATGCCTTACGGGTTGAAAAATGCGGAGCCACTTATCAACGTCTCGTAAATAAGATGTTTGAAAAGCAAATAGGAAAAACCATGGAAGTTTATATAGATGATATGCTCGTTAAGTCTCTGAATGCAGGTGACCACCTTAAGCATTTGCAAGAAACATTCAATATCCCGATGAAGCATAACATGAAACTTAACCCTGAGAAGTGTGCGTTTGGGGTCAGCTCCGGTAAGTTCTTGGGATTTCTGATCTCACAAAGGGGAATTGAAGTAAACCCCGACAAAATCAAGGCCATAGGCGATATCCCGTATTAATTATCAAACGTGAAGGAAGTCCAAAGACTCACAGGAAGGTTAGCAGCTTTGAGCAGGTTCATTTCCCGGTCGTCAGAAAAATGTCATCGCTTCTTTACATTGCTGAAAAAGAAGAACAATTTCGAATGGACACCGGAGTACCAGCAGGCTTTGAGGGACCTGAAGAAGTACTTATCAAGCCCTCCATTGCTCTCGAAACCGAAAAAGGCGAAATATTACTAGTCTACCTCGCAATTCCAGAAGTTGCAGTAAGTGCGATTTTAGTCCGGGAGGACGAAGGTACGCAGTTCCCTATTTATTACGTTAGCAAAATTTTAAAGGGAGCAGAAATGCGCTACCTACATTTGGAAAAACTTGCTTTAGCTCTCGTAATCACAGCTCGGAAGCTGAGGACCTATTTTCAATGCCACCCAATAGCTGTGGTAAGTACTTTCCCTTTGCGGAACATCCTTTACCTTATTTACGGACGGAGCCTCGAGCGTAAAAGGGTCCGGGCTCAGAATAGTTTTAATCACGCCTTCGGGGGAAGCCTTAAGGCAAGCCATCAGTATGATCCCTTTAACTAACAATGAAGTAGAGTATGAAGCTTTGATTGCAGGGCTCGAATTGGCCCGGGGACTTGATTCCGAGGTTATAAAAATCAAATGCGACTCACAGCTGGCGGTAAATCAGATTTACGGGATCTTTGATACCAAAGAAGAACATATGCAACAATACGTGGTAAAGGTCCAAGCTCTTTTAGCATGATTCCGTGAGTGGTCAATAACTCATATCCTGAGAGAGGATAATGCAGAAGAGGATACATTAGCAAACTTAGGTTCATCAACGAAAATAAAAGGATCGGAGTCCGGAACGGTGGTACAACTGATGAGCTCAGTCCTTGATACGGATGGTTACTAAGAGGTGAATTCGGCTAGTTTGGTCTGGGACTGGAGGAACGAAATAATCAACTACCTCGAGCATGGAAAGTTGCCTGACGATCCTAAAGTATCACGGGCATTACGCACCAAAGCTACACATTATAGCTTCAGGAAAGGCCAATTGTATAGAAACTCTTTCCAAGGACCATTGGCCCGATGTTTAGGAGCGTCAGAAGTTGACTATGTCATGAGAGAAATCCACGAAGGGATATGCGGCAATCACTCAGGCGCAGAGTATTTGGTGCTAAAATTGGTACGGGAAGTAGATTACTGGCCTTGCATGGAACAAGACGCTAAGGATTTCGTACGAAAATGTGATAAGTGCAAATGCTACACATCACTAGTACATCAACCGGCAGAACCCTTACATTTGGTTCTGTCCCCTTGGCCATTCATGAAATGAGGGATAGACATCGTCGGACCGCTGCCGCCGTGTAATGACCAGGACGGTAATTTTGAGTATTATAACCTCATTCCCCCATTTGCCGCTCAATTTATGCTTTAGAGTTATTTTATGACTTACCGGGTTAGTTGGTTCGGGCCCGAAAGGATTTCAGAGTGAAATGAGATACTTAGTCTCTTAATTGAAAACTTAAGTTGAAAAAGTTTACCGAATATTGACTTATGTGTAAACGACCTCGGAATTTAATTCTAATGATTCCAATAGTTCCTTATGATAATTTTTGAACTTAGGAGCGTGTCCGAAATTTTTTTTGGAGGTCCGTAGTGGAATTAGGCTTGAAATAGCGAAAGTCGAATTTATAGGAAGTTTGACCGGGGGTTGACTTTTTGATATTGGTTTCGAAATACGATTCTGAAAGTTTTAATATGTCTGTTATGTCATTTATGACTTGTGTGCAAAATTTGAAGTCAACCGGACGTAATTTGATAAGTTCCAGCGTCATTTGTGGAAACTTGAAATTTCAAAGTTCACTAGGCTTGAATTAGGGTGTGATTCGTGATTTTAGCGTTGTTTGAGGTGATTTAAGGGTTCGACTAAGTTCTTATGGTGTTTTAGGACTTGTTGGTATATTTGGTTGAGGTCCCGGGGGCCTCGGGTGAGTTTTGGATGGTTAACGGATCGAATTCGGACTTAGAAGAAAATCTGAAGGTTTCTGCCATCTCATGTAATAGCACCTGCAAAATTTCCATCGCAGGTGCGACTCGCAGAAGCGATCCTTCCATCACAGATGCGTCTAGGCGTGACTGGGGATTCGATCGCAGAAGCGGCAGGTAGCCCTAGAAGCAGCCCCGCACCTGCAGGCATTTGATCGCAGAAGCGCAAGGGCACTTGGTGAGGTAGCTTCGCAGAAGCGTACAACTCCTCGTAGAATCGTGTCCGCAGATGCGCACAAAATCCTGCAGAAGTGGAAACCCCTGGTCAGTACAAAAACAGAGGGGTTCCGAGCTTTTGCCCTTTTTGGGCATTTCAAGCTCGGGCTGGGCGATTTTGAGCGAGGGTTTGACGAAAAATCTTGAGGTAAGTCACTTGTGATCATTTCTACTCTATAATATTGAATTATCATCGAATAATCCGACTAGATTACATATTTTTGAGGTGTAAATCGGGGATTTGAACTTAGGGATTTGAAAATAAGATCTGAAGATTTGGAGATCGAGTTGAGGTTGGATTTTGGTAAAAACTGTATGGTTAAACTCGTGGTTGAATGGGCTTACGGATTTTGTAACTTTTGTCGGGTTCCGAGATGTGGGCGCCACGGGCGATTTTTGAGGTAAATTTCGGATTTTGATGGAAAATTAATATTTTCTTATGGAATTAATTTTATTGACTGAATCGAATTATTTGTGGCTAGATTCGAGGTGTTTGGAGGCCAATTCACGTGGCAAAGGCATAGCAGAGTAGAGAATTACACTGTTTGAGGTAAGTAACGGTTTTATATTTGGTCCTGATGGTATGAAACCCCGGATTATGTATTATTTGATTGGTTTTGAGGTGACGCACATGCTAGGTGACGGCCGTGTAGGCGTGCACCGTAGGAATTATGACTTGGTCAAATTCTATGGGACTGTGTAGTTGAATTATCTGTTGACATCCGTACATTCTCTACGTGTTAGGAAAACATTGAGCTGAGACTCGTATTAAAAATCATGCTTAGACATATGTTGTTATTATGGGTACCCACTGGGGTCATTTCTGTAGTTGAATTATATGTTCAAATTGTAATTTCACACTCAGTCATATTTATTCATTTCATATCATATCTCAGTCTCTGTTGCTATTTATTAAAACATCATATTATCAATTTTGGGATGATTACCATGATTTCTGAGAGCCCGAGAGACTGGAGAGGTTAATGACTGAGTAATGTCGAGGGTCTAATTGTGAGGATATTTATGGATCGGGATGCACACAGCAGCATGTTTTTATTGATTTATGCCATGATTTGCTTGATATAGCGCTTGGGTTGAAGGAGCCCCTCCAGAGTCTGTACATACCCCCAGTGAGCACAGGTACCTATTGAGTGCGAGTGCCGAGTGATGAGCGACTGTGAGGAAAGAGTGACTGTGAGGAAATAGTGATTGTGAGGTTGGAGTGAATGGGAGGATTGAGCGACTGTTACTCTGAGAGGATGCATTGATTTCATTATTTGCTGCATTTCAACTATCATATATCACTATTTTGAAAATTTCGGAAAAACATTATTTTCTATTTCGGTCAAACTTGATATGAAATTTCAGTGAAATCTTAAATGTTGAACTTGAGAGCATGGCTGCCCTTTTATATTGGAAAGTAATGTATTTGGACTTAGCAGAGAAACTCGTCACTACTTTTAGTTTTTATTTATTATTGTTACTTACTGAGTTGGTTGTACTCATTTTAAACCCTACACTACGTGTGCAGATCCAGGTGATCCCGGATACAATGGGTGTTGATTCTTTCACACAGTCGATTTTTCGGAGATTCAGATGTAGCTGCCATGTTTCGCAGACCTTGTCTCTCCTTCCCTATCCTTTTGTTTATTGTATTTGGTTTCAGATTATTATAGACCACGTTTTCCAGACTTGTAATATATAGATGCTCATGTACTTAGTGACACCAGATTTTGGGAGTGTTTGTATCGGTAATTGCGAGATTTTTGGATCGTGTTTAAATATTATATTTTTAAACTTAAAAAAAATTGTGGTTTATCAAGGTTGTTGGCTTGCCTAATATCGAGATATGCGCCATCACGGCAGTTTGGGATTTTGGATCGTGACAAGTTAGTATTAGAGCCTAGGTTACATAGGTCTCACGAGTCATGAGAAGGTTTAGTAGAGTCTTGCGGATCGGTACAGAAACGTCTGTACTTATCTTCGAGAGGCTGCCGAACTCTTAGGAAAATTTCAATTTCTTGTACTCTGTCTTGCGAATTTGTTAATTCCGGAAACTAAATTTTTGTTATTCTATTCTCTCACAGATGGTGAGAACACGTACTACCGGATCGGACGGTCAACCACCAGTGCCACTAGTTAGGGCCGCAAGAGGCTAGGGCCGTGGTAGAGGTCAGGGCCGAGGTAGAGGTCGAGGTGTAACACATACCACAGTTGGACCAGCACCTGTAGTACTAGTTGTTGCTCCAGTTCAGGAGCAGATTCCAGATATAGCTAAGCCGATAGGACCAGCTCAGGCACCAGCTGTGCCCATTGAGATTCCAGGCCTTCAGGAGACTTTGGCCCAGATATTGATAGTTTGTACTGGCCTTGCTTAGGTGGTTTCGGCTCAGGACGCACCTGCCACTTCTTAGGCCGGGGGAGGTACTCATACCCTTATTGCCCGTACTCCAGATCAGATGGTACATGGACTTCAGATACCGGGGGCACTACCATCCCAGTCAGCTGTAGCTATTCAGACCTCGGTAGTCCCCGTTATGGCAGATGATGAGCATGGGAGACTTGATAGATTTGGGAGGCTTCGACCTCTATCATCTAGCGGTGCTGAGCCAGAAGATGCTTAGGGTTTTCTGGATAAGTAATAACAGATGCTTCAGACAACGAGTATTCTGGAAACCAGTGGGGTCTCGTTCACTACTTTTCAATTTTCTGGAGCTGCCTTCAGATGGTGGGAGGCTTATGGGAGGTGCAAGCCGGTCGGTGCAGTACCACTTACATGGCGGGAATTCTTCGTTCTCTTTTTGGAGAAGTTTGTGCCGCAGTCTCGCAGAGAGGAGCTGTGCAGACACTTTGAGCAGTTACGTCAGGATGGCATGTCTGTGACACAGTATGAGATGAGGTTTTCTGAGTTGGCTCGTCACGCAGTTTGGTTGGTTCCCACTGATAGGGAGAGGAATAGGAGATTCATTGATGGCCTCACATATTAGCTACGATTACTTATGACGCGGGATAGGGTATCTGGTGCTACCTTTGATGAGGTAGTTGACATTGCTCGACAGATAGAGATGGTCTGTAGCCAGGAACGTAGAGAGAGGGAGGCCAAGAGGCCTCGTGGTCCAGGTGATTTTAACGGTGTTCCTTCAGGGGTCATTTTTACCACGGTAGGGGTCGTTCTTACAGACACGCTCAGACGGTCGTCCAGTTCACCATGGTGTGTCATCTAGTCATGGTTCATATAGTTCTTATCAAGGTCAGCCATCTCTCGGTGCCCATCCAGCCTAGAGTTCGTCCCGTGCCCTTTCAGTTCAGGGTTCATTTACACTGGGTGCTTCTAACAGTTATTCTGGTTCTCGGGGCCCGATTCAGTCAGCACCACCACTAGTACCATGGAGCTGCTTTGAGTGCGGGGAATTTGGGCATATGTGGACGCAGTGTCCTCGTTGCTCGGGAGGTCCAGTGCAGCAGAGGAGTCAGACTACGATTTCAGCACCAGTTACTTCACCACCCGCCCAGCCAGCACGGGGTGGGGGTCAGTCAGCTAGGGGTCGCCCAAGAGGGGGAGGCCGATCATGCCCGATTCTATGCTTTTCCTGCCAGGCCAGATGCCATTGCCTCAGATGCAGTGATCACAGGAATTGTCTCAGTGTGCCACATGGAAGCTTCTATAGTATTTGACCCTAGTTCTACTTATTCGCATGTATCATCGTACTTTACTCATTATCTGGATATGCCTCGTGAGTCCTTAGTTTCACCTGTTCATGTACGGTGTATCTACGCCGGTGGGAGATACTATTATTATGGACTGTGTATATCGGTCTTGTGTGGTAACCATTGGGGGACTGGAGACTAGAGTTGATCTCTTATTGCTTAGTATGGTTGATTTCAATGTAATCTTGGGTATGGATTGGTTGTCTCCATGTCATGCTATTCTTGACTGTCACGCAAAAATCGTGACGTTGGCGATATCGGGGTTGCCGAAGGTTGAATGGAGAGGTTCTCTAGATCATGTTCCCAGCAGGGTAATTTCTTATTTGAAAGCCCAACGTATGGTTGGGAAGGGGTGTTTGTCATATTTGGATTTTGTGAGAGATGTTGATGTAGATACTCCTACTATTGATTCAGTACCGGTAGTAAGAGACTTTCTGGATGTATTTCCTACAGACCTGTCGGGTATGCCGCCCGACAGGGATATTGATTTCGGTATTAACTTGGTGCAGGGCACTCATCCCATTTCTATTCCTCCGTATCGTATGGTACCAGCTGAGTTAAAAGAATTGAAAGAGTAACTTCAACAACTTCTTGATAAGGGGTTTATTAGGCCTAGTGTGTCGCCTTGGGGTGCACCGGTTCTGTTTGTGAAAAAGAAAGATGGTACTATGCAGATGTGTATCAATTACAGGCAGTTGAACAAATTTACAATCAAGAATAAGTATCATTTGCCGCGTATTGATGATTTATTTGACCAACTTCAGGGTGCGAGGGTATTCTCCAAAATTGATTTGAGATCTGGGTATCACCAATTGAAAATTTGGGATTCGGATATTCTAAAGACGACATTTAGGACTCGTTATGGTCACTATGAATTTCTTGT
The DNA here is from genome assembly GCF_000715075.1 of Nicotiana tabacum. Classification (NCBI taxonomy): domain Eukaryota; kingdom Viridiplantae; phylum Streptophyta; class Magnoliopsida; order Solanales; family Solanaceae; genus Nicotiana; species Nicotiana tabacum. Next base: position 138,148,386 of record NC_134102.1, read on the forward strand.
GATGTCATTTGGGCTAACCAATGCCCCAGCAACATTTATGCACCTGATGAATAGCGTATTTCGGCCGTATCTTGACTCATTTGTCGTGGTATTTATTGATGATATCCTGGTGTACTCACGTAGTTAGGAGGAGCATGTACATTACTTGGGTATTGTATTGCATAGCCTGAGAGATAAGAGATTGTATGCCAAATTCTCTAAGTGTGAATTCTGGCTTAGTTCGGTGGTATTCTTGGGACACATAGTGTCCAGTGAATGGATTAAGGTGGATCCGAAGAAAATAGAGGCCGTTCAGAGTTAGCCCAAGCCATCTTCAGTTACTGAGATTCAGAGTTTTCTCGGCTTGGTCGGTTATTATCGTCGCTTCGTGGAAGGATTCTCATCTATTGCATCGCCTATGACTAAATTGACCCAGAAAGGTGCTCCGTTCAGGTGGTTGGATGAATGTGAAGAGAGCTTTCAGAAGCTCAAGACAGCTTTGACTATAGCTCCAGTGTTGGTGTTGCCTACAGGTTCAGGGTTTTATACTGTGTATTGTGACACGTCACATATTGGTCTCGGCGTAGTACTTATGCAAGATGGTAGGATGATTGTCTACGCGTCCAGACAATAAAAGGAACATGAGAAGAATTATCCAGTTCACGGCCTTGAGTTAGCAGCTATTGTTCATGCCTTGAAAATTTGGCGACATTACTTGTACGGTGTCCATTGTGAGGTTTATACCGATCACTGGAGTCTACAATATCTATTTAAATAGAAGGATCTTAATTTGCGGCAACGAAGGTGGTTGGAGTTTCTTAAGGATTATGACATCACCATTCTCTACCATCCCGAAAAGGCCAATGTGGTGGCCGATATCTTGAGTCGTAAGGCGGAGAGTTTGGGCAGCTTAGCATACTTACCGGTAGCAGAGAGGCCTTTAGCCTTGGATGTTCAGGCCTTGGCCAACCAGTTTGTTAGATTGGATATTTCCAAGCCGAATCGAGTTTTGGCTTATGTGGTTTCTCGGTCTTCTTTATAGGATCGTACCAGAGAGCGCCAGTATGATGATCCCCACCTGTTTGTCCTTAAAGACACAGTTCAGCACGGTGATGCCAAGTAAGTCACTATTGGAGATGATGGTGTATTACAGATGCAGGACAGGCTGTGTGTGCCTAATGTAGATGGTTTGCATGAGTTGATTCTCCAGGAAGCTCACAGTTCACGGTACTCCATTCATCCAGGTGCCGCGAAGATGTATCAGGATTTGAGGCATCACTATTGGTAGAGGCGAATGAAGAAAGATATAGTTGGGTTTGTAGCTCAGCGTTTAAATTGTCAACAGGTGAAGTATGAACATCAGAGACCGGGCGGATTACTTCAGAGACTTGAAATTCTGGAGTGGAAATGGGAGCGTATTACCATGGACTTCATAGTTAGGCTCCCACGGACTTTGAGGAAGTTTGATGTTGTTTGGGTAATTGTGGATCGTTTGACCAAATCCGCGCATTTTATTCCAGTTTGTACTAATTATTCTTTGGAGCAGTTGGCTAAGATTTATATCCGCGAGATTGTTCGCCTACACGGTGTGCTAGTGTCCATCATTTCAGATCGGGGCACGCAGTTTACATCCCAGTCTTTGATTGTTCGCCTACACAATGTGCAAGTGTCCATCATTTCAGATCGGGGCACGCAGTTTTTATCACAGTTTTGGAAAACAATGCAGGGAGAATTGGGCACACAGGTTCAGTTGAGTACAAAATTTCACCCTCAGACGGACGGACAGTCCGAGCGCATTATTCAGATATTAGAGGATATCCTACGCGTTTGTGTCATTGATTTTGGAGGTTCTTAGGATAAATTTCTGCCACTGGCAGAGTTTGATTACAATAACAGCTACCAATCGAGCATTCAGATGGCTCCGTATGAGGCTTTATATGGGAGACGGTGTTGGTCTCCGATGGGTTGGTTTGAGCCGGGTGAGGCTAGGCTATTGGGTACTGATTTGGTTCAGGATACTTTGGAGAAGGTTAAATTAATTCAAGAGTGGCTTCACATGGCGCAGTCTAGAAAGAAGAGTTATGCCGACCGGAAGGTCCGTGATGTTGCTTACATGGTTGGGGAAAAAGGTTCTGCTCAAGATTTCACCCATGAAAGGTGTGTTGAGGTTCGGGAAGAAGGACAAGTTGAGCCTTCGGTATATTGGGCATTTTGAGATACTTAAGAAAATTGGAGAGGTGGCTTATGAACTTGCCTTGCCACCTATTCTATCAGGTGTTTATCCAGTATTCCATGTATCCATGCTCCGAAAGTATGTCTGGGATCCGTTTCATAATCTGGATTTCAGTACAGTGCAGCTGGACGGTAATTTGACTTATGATGTGGAGCCGGTGGCTATTTTAGACCGGCAGGTTCGAAAGCTGAGGTCAAATAACATAGCATCAGTAAAGGTACAGTGGAGAGGCCAGCCAGTTGGAGAAGCTACTTGGGATATTGAGCAGGAAATGCGGAGCAAATATCCACACCTATTTGAGACTCCAGGTATGATTCTAAACCCGTTCGAGGACGAACGTTTGTTTAAGAGGGGGAGAATATAATGACCCCGCCGGTCATTTTGAGTATTATTACCACGTTCCCACATTTACCTCTTAATTTGTGCTTTATAATTGTTTTATGACTTACCGGGTTAGTTGGTTTGGGTCAAGAAGGATTTCGGAGTGAAATGAGACACTTAGTCTCTTAATTGAAAATTTAAGTTGGAAAAGTTGACCGAATATTTACTTATGTGTAAACGACCTCGGAATTTAAATCTAATGATTCCAATAGCTCCGTATGGTAAATTGTGACTTAGGAGCGTGTCCGAAAAATTATTTGGAGATCCATAGTGGAATTAGGCTTGAAATGGCGAAAGTCGAATTTTTGGGAAGTTTGATTAGGGGTTGACTTTTGGATATCGGGGTCGAAATTCGATTCTGAAAATTTTAAAACATCACGGGCGTTACGCACCAAAGCTGCACGTTATAGCTTTAGGAAAGGCCAATTGTATAGAAAATCTTTCCAAGGCCCACTGGCCTGATGTTTAGGAGCGTCAGAAGCTGACTATGTCATGAGAGAAATCCACGAAGGGATATGCGGCAATCACTCAGGTGCAGGGTATTTGGTGCTGAAATTGGCACGGGAAGGATATTACTGGCCTCTCATGGAACAAGACGCCAAGGATTTTGTACAAAAATGTGATAAGTGCCAACGCTATGCATCACTAGTACATCAACCGGCAGAACCTTTACATTTGGTTCTGTCCCCATGGCCATTCATGAAACGGGGGATGGACATCGTTGGACCGCTGCCGCCGTGTAATGACCCGGACGGTTATTTTGAGTATTATAACCTCGTTCCCCCATTTACCGCTTAATTTATGCTTTAGAGTTATTTTATGACTTACGGATTAGTTGGTACGGGTTCGGAAGGATTTCAGAGTGAAATGAGATACTTAGTCTCTTAATTGAAAACTTAAGTTGGAAAAGTTGACTGGATATTGACCTATGTATAAACGACCTCAGAATTTAATTCTAATGATTCCAATAGCTCCGTATGGTGATTTTTGAACTTATGAGCGTGTCCGAAAAATTATTTGGAGGTCCGTAGTGGAATTAGGCTTGAAATGGCGAAAGTTAAATTTTTGGGAAGTTTGACCGGGGGTTGAATTTTTGATATCGGTGTCGAAATCTGATTATGAAAGTTTTAATATGTCCGTTATGTCATTTATGATTTGTGTGCAAAATTTAAAGTCAATCGGACTTAATTTGATTTGTTCCGGCGTCGTTTGTGAAAATTTAAAATTTCAAAGTTCACTAGGCTTAAATTGGGGTATGATTCGTGGTTATAGCATTGTTTGAGGTGATTTGAGGGTTAGACTAAGTTCGTATGGTATTTTAGGACTTATTGGTATATTTTGTTGAGGTCCCGAGGGCCTCGGGTGAGTTTCAGATGGTTAACGGATCGAATTTGGACTTAGAAGAAAATCTGAAGGTTTTTGCCATCTGATGTAATCACACCTGCGGAACTTCCATCGCAGGTGCGAGCTCGCAGAAGTGAGCCTTCCATCGCAGATGTGTCCAGGCGTGACTGGGGCTTCGATCACAGAAGCGGACCCGCACCTGCGGGCGTTTGATCGCAGAAGCGCAATGGCGCTTGGTGAGGCAGCTTCGTAGAAGCGGACAACTCCTCGCAGAAGCTTGTCCGTAGATGCGCACAAAATCCCGCAGAAGCGGAAACCCCTGGGCAGTACAAAAACTGAGGGGTTCTGAGCTTTTGCCATTTATGGGAATTTCAAACTCGGGCTGGGCAATTTTGAGCGAGATTTTCACGAGAAATCTTGAGGTAAGTCACTTGTGATCATTTCTACTCCATAATATTGACTTATCATCGAATAATCTGACTAGATTACATGTTTTTGAGGTGTAAATCAGGGATTTGAACTTAGGGATTTGAAAATAAGATTTGAAGATTTGGAGGCCGAGTTGAGGTCGGATTTTGATAAAAGTTGTATGGTTAGACTCGTGGTTGAATGGGCTTCCGAATTTTGTAACTTTTGTCGGGTTCCGAAACGTGGTCCCCACATGCGATTTTTAAGCTAAATTTCAGATTTTGATGGAAAATTAATATTTTCTTATGAAATTAATTTCAATAAATTTTATTGACTGAATCGAATTATTTGTGGCTAGATTCGAGGAGTTTGGAGGCCAATTCATGAGGCAAAGGCGTAGCAGAGTAGAGAATTACACTGTTTGAGGTAAGTAACAGTTTTAAATTTTGTCATGAGGGTATAAAACCCCGGATTATGTATTATGTGATTGGTTTTGAGGTGACGCACATGCTAGGTGACGGGCGTATGGGCATGCACCGTAGGAATTGTGACTTGGTCAAATTCCATGGGACTGTGTAGTTGAATTATCTGTTGATATCCGTACATTCTCTACGTGGTAGGAAAAAAATTGAGTTGAGACTCATATTAAAAATCATGCTTAAACATATGCTATTACTATGGGTACCCACTGGGGTAATTTATGTAGTTGAATTATATGTTCAAATTGTAATTTCACACTCAGTCATGTTTATTCATTTCATATCATATCTCAGTCTCTGTTGCTATTTATTAAAACATCATATTATCAATTTTGGGCTAATTACCATGATTTCTGAGAGCCCGAGAGACTGAAGAGATTGATGACTCAGTGATGCCGAGGGCCTAATTATGAGGATATTTATGGATCGGGCTGCACGCCGCAACATATTTTTATTGATTTATGCCATGATTGGCTTGATATAGCGCTTGGGCTGAAGGAGCCCCTCCGGAGTCTGTACATACCCCCAGTGAGCACAGGTACCTACTGAGTGCGAGTGCCGAGTGATGAGTGACTGTGAGGAATGAGCGACTGTGAGGAAAGAGTGACTGTGAGGTTGAAGTGAATGGGAGGACTGAGTGAATGTTACTCTGGGAGGATGCATTGATTTCATTATTTGTTGCATTTCAGCTGTCATATATCACTATTTTGAAAATTTCGAAAAAACATTATTTTCTATTTCGGTCAAACTTGATATGAAATTTCAGTGAAATATTAAATGTTGAACTTGAGAGCATGCCTACCCTTTTATATTAGAAAGTATTGTATTAGGACTTAGCGGAGAAACTCGTCACTACTTTCAGTTCTTCATTTATTATTGTTACTTAATGAGTTGGTTGTACTCATACTACACCATGCGCTTCATGTGCACATCCAGGTGATCCCTGATACAGTGGGTGTTGATTCTTTCACAAAATCGATTTTTCGGAGATTCAGAGGTAGTTGCCATATTTCGCCGACCTTGTCTCTCCTTCCCTATACTTTTGCTTATTGTATTTATTCTCAGATTATTATAGACCACGTTTTCCAGACTTGTAATGTATAGATGCTCATGTACTTAGTGACACCAGATTTTGGGAGTATTTGTATCGGTAATTGCAAGATTTTTGGATTGTGTTTAAATATTATATTTTTAAATTTAAAAGAAATTATAGTTTATCGAGGTTGTTGGCTTGCATAGTATCGAGATAGGCGCCATCACGACAGGTTGAGATTTTGGATCGTGACAAGCTGATATCAGAGCCTAGGTTACATAGGTCTCACGAATCATGAGCAGGTTTAATAGAGTCTTGTGGATCGGTACGAGTCACGAGTCATGATCAACAATTTAGAGTTGTGTGATTTAAAACTAAAATTTACTAAAAGTCTAAACTATTGGTTAATGACAATCACAACAAGAGTAACCAAGAAGATATCAAAGGGAGAAAATAGGGTTTGATTGGATAGGTGTAAGATACTTATTGTGGAATTAACTCTAGCTACTTCACTTCTATGGTTCAAGTGAGTCTCTCAAATTCACTCTATTATGTTCAAACATTCAATAGAAACTCCTCTCTCCATTAAGTCTCAACCTTACGATATGAACTAAGTTAAGTTTGGTAAATATATAAAAGAATTCGTAGTGGATTGATCCTTAGGAGAACATCTTTCGATTATCCTCCTAACTAGGTCTAAACATTAATTCAACTAGCCTCTTTCGATTACAAACAAAAATCAATGAATTCAACCAATAAGATAATGCAGAATATCACAAATTATGCCTCTTTCGAATACATAAACAAGTGAATATATATGCAATAATAAAAATACCCAAAACGATTCAATACATAAAGCTAGAGTTAATATCCATAAACAATTCTCAAAACACCAAATCTATCAATCCCTAAAGAAAAATTACTCCATGGATATGGAGAAATTCATCACAATTAAGTTTAATTCAAAGGAAAACATAAAACATCCAAACCCTTGTCTTGAGTGATGATGAATGGTGAAATCCTTGTGCTCTTGCTTCTCCCTCTTCTCCTTAGCTTCCTTAGGTCTAAATTATGTCAAAAGTCCTCAAAGTACCATTTTTTCATGTATATATACCAAGTAAGGTCGGGCCCAAACAAATATACCTTCTCCTACACGAAAAGGACACTTTTTTGGAGTTGGACGTGCGCGTCCGCGCACCTGAAAGTGTGCCTGCGCACTTGGCCGCGCACTTTTCACATTGTTCTGCCCCATATGCGCGGTCAGTGCGCGGCCGTGAACTTGCCATGCACTTTACACCCTGTTCTGTTGGGAATTGTAAAATGCGTAAAACATAAAAGTTATAACTCTTTGAATTAGATTTCCCACAATATATAGTGGAGCCCAAACGGAGTTTCGACTGAAAAGTTATATGCATTTGACTAGACACTGCGCAATATGCCTGTTCGATTCTTCGTTCGTTCTTAACTATCATCCATTGATCCCCGAACACGATCCCGACTTAATTACTTGGGCTTTTACTCAGACTTCAAAGCTCCAAATCACTTGAATTTATTCTATAACTTCTACATAGCTAGAAATCACTTTTACAGGGCATAAAACACATAATTAGTGCAAAATACTAGCGATTAAAGCTCAAACCCAACTAAAGTGCAGTAAATTAGAATGTAATAATCGACTAAAACATGAGATTATAGCCTACCATCAACCCAAAATTTTACAAGCTCAAAACATAATACAAAATTATGCTAGCTAATCGAATGTAGTATAGAAAATATCGCGTCCACATGGATTGGATTTAAACAGTGTTTTTGTAGCTTCTAGTTTTAATTGCTATCCAAGATGATCAACAATTTAGAGTTGTGTAATTTAAAACTAAAATTTACTAAAAGTCTAAAATATTGGCTAATAACAATCGCAACAAGAGTAAGCAAGAAGATATGAAAGGGAGAAAATAGGGGTTGATTGGATAGGTGTAAGATACTTATTTGGAAATTATCTCTAGTTACTTCACTTCTATGGTTCAAGTGAGTCTCTCGAATTTACTCTATTATGTTCAAACATTCAGTATAAACTCCTCTCTCGATTAAGTCTCAATCTTACGATATGAACTAAGTTAAGCTTGGTGAATATAAGCAAAAATACGTAGTGGATTGATCCTTAGGAGAACCTCTTTCGATTATCCTCATAACTAGGTCTAAACATTAATTCAACTAACCTCTTTCAATTACTAAAAAGAATCAATGAATTCAACCAATACGATAATGCAAAACATCACAAATTATGCCTCTTTCGATTACATAAACAAGTGAATATATATGCAACAATAAAAACACCCAAAACGATTCAATACCTAAAACTAGAGTTAATATCCACAAACAATTCTCAAAACACCAAATCCATCAATTCCTAAGGAAGAATTACTCCATGGATATGGAGAAATTCATCACAATTAAGTTTAAGTCAAAAGAAAACAAAAAACATCCAAACCCTTGTCTTGAGTGAGGATGAATGTTGAAATTCTTGTGCTCTTGATTCTCCCTCTTCTCCTTAGCTTCCTTCGGTCTAAATTATGTCAAAAGACCTCAAAATACCATTTTTCCATGTATATATACCAAGTAGGTTCGGGCCCAAACATATATACCTTCTCCTACGCGAAAAAGGACACTTTTCCAGAGTTGGACGTGTGCGGCCGCGCACCTGGAAGTGTGGTCGCGCACTTTTCACACTGTTTTGTCCCATATGCGCGGTCAATGCGCGGCCGCACAATTGCTGCGCACTGTTCACCCTGTTTTATTAGGAATTGGAACACGTAAAACATGGAAGTTCTAGCCCTTTGAATTAGCTTTCCAACAATATATTATAGAGCCCACACGAAGTTTCGAGCGAAACGTTATGTGCATTTTACTAGACACTGCACAATATGCCTGCTCGATTCTTCGTTCGTTCTTAACTATCATCCGTTGATCCCCGAACACGATCTCGACTTAATTCCTTGGGTTTTTACTCAGACTTTAAATCACTTGAATTAATTCTATAATATCTACATAGCTCGGAATCACTCCTACAAGGCATAAAACACACAATCAATACAAAAAACTAGCGATTAAAGCTCAAACTCAACTAAAGTGCAGTAAATTGGAATGTAATAATCGACTTAAATATGAGATTATAGCCTACCATCAACCCAAAATTTGACGAACAAAAAACACAACACAAAATTATGCTCGCTAGTCGAATATATATAGAAAATATCGTATCCATAGGGATTGGATTTAACCAGTATTTTCGTAGCTTCTAGTTTTAATTGCTATCCAAGATGATCAATAATTTAGAGTTGTGTGATTTAAAACTAAAATTTACTAAAAATCTAAACTATTGGCTAATGACAATCGCAACAAGAGTAAGCAAGAAAATATCAAATGGAGAAAATAGGGGTTGATTGGATAGATGTAAGATACTTGCTTGGGAATTAACTCTAGTTACTTCACTTCTATGGTTCAAGTGAATCTCTCGAATTCATTCTATTATGTTCAAACATTCAGTAGAAACTCCTCTCTTGATTAAGTCTCAACCTTACGCTATGAACTAAGTTAAGCTTGGTGAATATATGCAAGAATTCGTAGTGGATTGATCCTTAGGAGAACCTCTTTCGATTATTCTCCTAACTAGGTCTAAACATTAATTCAACTAACCTCTTTCGATTACTAACAAGAACCAATGAATTCAATGAATAAGATAATGCAGAACATCACAAATTATGCCTCTTTCGATTACATAAACAAGTGAATATATATGCAATAATAAAAATACCCAAAACGATTCAACACCTAAAACTAGAGTTAATATCTACAAACAATTCTCAAAATATCAAATCCATCAATCCCTAAGGAAGAATTACTCCATGGATATGGAGAAAATCATCAAAATTAAGTTTAAGTCAAAGGAAAACATAAAACATCCAAACCCTTTTCTTGAGTGAGGATGAATGGTGAAATCCTTGTGCTCTTGCTTCTCTCTCTTCTCCTTAGCTCCCTTAGGTCTAAATTATGTCAAAAATCCTCAAAATATCATTTTTCCATGTATATATACCAAGCAGGGTTGGGTCCAAATAAATATACCTTCTACTATGCGAAAAAGACACTTTTCCGGAGTTGGACGTGCGCGGCCGCGCACCTGGAAGTGTGCACGTGCACTTGGCCACGCACTTTTCCCAATGTTCTGCCCCATATGCGCGATCATTGCGCGGCCGCGCACTTGCCATGCACTTTTCACCCTGTAATGTTTGAAACTGGAAATAACATAAAACATTACAGTTGTAGCCATCTAAATTAGCTTTCTAACAATATATTGTGGAGCCCAAACGGAGTTCCGAGCGAAAAGTTATATGTATTTTACTAGACACTGCGCAATATGCCTGCTTGATTCTTCGTTCGTTCTTAACTATCATCCGGTGATCCCCGAACACGATCTCAGCTTAATTTCTTGGGTTTTTACTCAGACTTCAAATCACTTGAATTCATTCCATAATGTCTACATAGCTCGGAATTACTCTTACAAGGCATAAAACACACAATCAGTGCAAAACACTAGCAATTAAAGGTCAAACTCAAATAAAGTGTAGTAAATTGGAATGTAATAATCGACTAAAACATGAGATCATAGCCTACCATCAACCCAAAATTTGACGAGCAAAAAACACAATACAAAATTATGCTCGCTAGTCGAATATATATAGAAATTATCGTATTCACATGGATTGGATTTAAACAGTGTTTTCGTAGCTTCTAGTTTTAATTGCTATCCAAGATTATCAATAATTTAGAGTTGTGTGATTTAAAACTACAATTTACTAAAAGTCTAAACTATTGGCTAATGGCAATCGCAACAAGAGAAAGCAAGAAGATATCAAAGGTAGAAAATATGGATTGATTGGATAGGTGTAAGATACTTATATGGGAATTAACTCTAGTTACTTCACTTCTATGGTTCAAGTGAATCTCTCAAATTCACTCTATTATGTTCAAACATTCAGTAGAAACTCCTCTCTCGATTAAGTCTCAACCTTACGCTATGAACTAAGTTAAGCTTGGTGAATATATGCAAGAATTCGTAGTGGATTGATCCTTAGGAGTACCTCTTTCGATTATTCTCCTAACTAGGTCTAAACATTAATTCAACTAACCTCTTTCGATTACTAACAAGAACCAATGAATTCAATGAATAAGATAATGCAGAACATCACAAATTATGCCTCTTTCGATTACATAAACAAGTGAATATATATGCAATAATAAAAATACCCAAAACGATTCAACACCTAAAACTAGAGTTAATATCTACAAACAATTCTCAAAATATCAAATCCATCAATCCCTAAGGAAGAATTACTCCATGGATATGGAGAAATTCATCACAATTGAGTTTAATTCAAAGGAAAACATAAAACATCCAAACCCTTATCTTGAGTGAGGATGAATGGTGAAATTCTTGTGCTCTTGCTTCTCCCTCTTCTCCTTGGCTTCCTTAGGTCTAAATTATGTCAAAAGTCCTCAAAATACCATTTTCCATGTATATATACCAAGTAGGGTCGGGCCCAAACAAATATACCTTCTACTACGCAAAAAAGGACATTTTTCCGGAGTTGGATGTGTGCGGTCGCACACCTAGAAGTGTGCCCACGCACTTGGCCGCGAACTTTTCACACTGTTCTGTTGGGAATTGGATTTGTAAAACATAAAAGTTTTAGCCCTTTGAATTAGTTTTTCAACAATAAATTGTGGAGCCCAAACGGAGTTCCGAGCAAATCGTTATGTGCATTTTACTAGACTGCACAATATGCCTGCTCGATTCTTCGTTCGTTCTTAACTATCATCCGTTGATCCCCGAACACGATCTTGGCTTAATTCCTTGGGCTTTTACTCAGACTTAAAATCACTTTAATTCATTTCATAACATCTACATAGCTCGGAATCACTCCTACAAGGCATAAAATACATAATTAGTACAAAACACGAGCGATTAAAGCTCAAACTCAACGAAAGTGCAGTAAATTGGAATGTAATAATCGACTAAAACATGATATTATAGCCTACCATCAACCCAAAATTTGACGAGCAAAAAACATAACACAAAATTATGCTCGCTAGTCGAATATAATATAGAAAATATCGTATCCACATGGATTGAATTTAATCAGTGTTTTCGTAGCTTCTAGTTTTAATTGTTATCCAAGATGATCAACAATTTAGAGTTGTGTGATTTAAAACTAAAATTTACTAAAAGTCTAAACTATTGGCTAATGGCAATCGCAACAAGAGAAAGCAAGAAGATATCAAAGGTAGAAAATATGGATTGATTGGATAGGTGTAAGATACTTATATGGGAATTAACTCTAGTTACTTCATTTCTATGGTTCAAGTGAATCTCTCAAATTCACTCTATTATGTTCAAACATTCAGTAGAAACTCCTCTCTCGATTAAGTCTCAACCTTACGCTATGAACTAAGTTAAGCTTGGTGAATATATGCAAGAATTCGTAGTGGATTGATCCTTAGGATAACATCTTTCGATTATTCTCCTAACTAGGTCTAAACATTAATTCAACTAGCCTCTTTCGATTACTAACAAGAATCAATGAATTCAACCAATAAGATAATGTAGAACATCACAAATTATGCCTCTTTCGATTACAAAAACAAGTGAATATATATATGCAACTATAAAACACCCAAAATGATTCAATACCTAAAACTAGAGTTAATATCTACAAACAATTCTCAAAACACCAAATCCATCAATTCCTAAGGAAGAATTACTCCATGGATATGGAGAAATTCATCACAATAATGTTTAAGTCAAATGAAAATATAAAACATCCAAACCCTTGTCTTGAGTGAGGATGAATGGTGAAATCCTTGTGCTCTTGCTTCTCCCTCTTCTCCTTAGCTTTCTTAGGTCTAAATTATGTCAAAAGTCCTCAAAATATCATTTTTTCATGTATATATACCAAGTAGGGTCGGGCCTAAATAAATATACCTTCTCCTACGCAAAAAAGACACTATTCCGGAGTTGGACGTGTGCGGTCGTGTGCCTGGAAGTGTGCCCGCGCACTTGGTCGTGCACTTTTCACACTGTTCTGCCCTATTTGCGCGGTCATTGCGCGGCCGCGTACTTGCCGCGCACTGTTCACCCTGTACTGCTGGGAATTGGAAATAATGTAAAACCTAAAAGTTGTATCCATCTAAATTAGCTTTCCAAAAATATATTGTGGAGCCCACACGGAATTTCGAGCGAAAGGTTATGTGCATTCTACTAGACACTGCACAATATACCTGCTTGATTCTTCGTTCGTTCTCAACTATCATCCGTTGATTCCCGAACATGATCCCGACTTAATTCCTTGGGATTTTACTCAGACTTCAAAGCTCTAAATCACTTGAATTCATTCCATAACATCTACATAGCTCGGAATCACTCATACAAGGCATAAAACACATAATTAGTACAAAACACTAGCGATTAAAGCTCAAACTCAACTAAAGTGCAGTAAATTAGAATGTAATAATCGACTAAAACATGATATTATAGCCTACCATCAACCCAAAATTTGACGAGCTAAAAACACAATACAAAATTATGCTCGCTAGTCGAATATAGTATAGAAAATATCGCGTCCACATGGATTGGATTTAAACAGTGTTTTCATAGCTTCTAGTTTTAATTGCTATCGAAGATGATCAACAATTTAGAGTTGTATGATTTAAAACTAAAATTTACTAAAAGTCTAAACTATTGGCAAAATGACAATCGCAACAAGAGTAAGCAGGAAGATATCAAAGGGAGAAAATATAGGTTGATTGGATAGGTGTAAGATACTTGTTTGGGAATTAACTCTAGTTACTTCACTTCTATGGTTCAAGTGAGTCTCTCGAATTCACTCTTTTATGTTCAAACATACAGTATAAACTCCTCTCTCGATTAAGTCTCAACCTTACGATATGAACTAAGTTAAGCTTGGTGAATATATGCAAGAATTCGTAGTGGATTGATCCTTAGGATAACATCTTTCGATTATTCTCCTAACTAGGTCTAAACATTAATTCAACTAGCCTCTTTCGATTACTAACAAGAATCAATGAATTCAACCAATAAGATAATGGAGAACATCACAAATTATGCCTCTTTCGATTACAAAAACAAGTGAATATATATGCAACTATAAAACACCCAAAATGATTCAATACCTAAAACTAGAGTTAATATCTACAAACAATTCTCAAAACACCAAATCCATCAATCCCTAAGGAAGAATTACTCCATGGATATGGAGAAATTCATCACAATTAAGTTTAATTCAAAGGAAAACATAAAACATGCAAACCCTTGTCTTGAGTGAGGATGAATGGTGAAATCCTTGTGCTCTTACTTCTCCCTCTTCTCCTTAGCTTCCTTAGGTCTAAATTATGTCAAAAGTACTCAAAATATCATTTTCCCATGTATATATACCAAGCAGGGTCGGGCCCAAACAAATATACCTTCTCCTACGCGAAAAGGGACACTTTTCTGGAGTTGGACGTGAGTGGCCGCGCACTTGGAAGTGTGCCAGCACACTTGGCTGCGCACGTTTCACACTGTTCTGCCCCATATGCGCAGCCACGCACTTGCCACGCATTGTACACCCTGTTCTCTGCAGAATTGGAAAAACGTAAAACATAAAAGTTGTAGTCCTTTGAATTAGATTTCCAACAATATATTGTGGAGCCCAAACGGAGTTTCGAGCGAAAAGTTATGTGCATTTTACTAGGTACTGCGCAATATACCCGTCCGATTCTTCGTTCGTTCTTAACTATCATCTGTTGATCTCCGAACACGATCTCGGATTAATTTCTTGGGCTTTTACTCAGACTTCAAAGCTCCAAATCACTTGAATTCATTCCATAACATCTACATAGCTCAAAATTACTCATAGGAGACATAAAACACTAGCGATTAAAGCTCAAACTCAACTAAAGTGCAGTAAATTGGAATGTAATAATCGACTAAAACATGATATTATAGCCTAACATCACAAACACGATGATCATTCAAAACCTCAAGAAAAGGTCTGAAGCAGCAAAAGGCAAATGGCCCGAATAGTTGCCCGGAGTCCTATGGGCCTACCGAACAAAGGCCAAGTCAAGTACATGAGAAACTTCTCTTTCCCTCGTATACGGTGCTGAAGCCTTAATCCCTGTTGAAGTGGGAGAACCCACTTTGAGATATTCTCAGACAAATGGAGAATCAAATAATGAAGCAATGCTAGTCAACTTGGAGCTGCTCGAGGGACGCTAAGACTTGGTGCATGTAAGAATGGTAGCTCAAAAGCAGAGGATGGAGCGATATTACAATCTAAGGAAAGTAACACAAAATACCCGGGAGCTCAATGCGGGAAAGCTAGGCCCAACGTGGGAAGGTCCCTACCGGATTTCAGCTATCACTGGGAAAGGTTCATACGAGTTAGAGAACCAAAATGGGGACAAGCTTCCCAACAACTGGAACGTGGCACACCTCAAAATATATTATTACTGATGAACAACACTCAAACTGAAAGTTTGTGCTGCACTCTTTTTCTCTTCGTTCAGTTTTTGTCCCAATTGGGTTTTTCTGGCAAGGTTTTTAACTAGGCAATGACATAAAGCATACTATGAAGACAACAGCAATAAGACCTTTGATAGTAAGGCAAACGAACAAGCTTCCACTCGGGGACGATTAGGTAATCTTTGGTTCGATAGAAAATTCCCACTAGGAAGTTAAGTTTGCTACCGAACAGAGGTTACCTGACCGTTCATGGGCACAAACCGCCAGAGGACTGTTAGGTATTCTTTCGCTCGATAGCATAGATTCCTAAGAGGAAACTAGATATGTTATCGAGTGAAGGATTACCTAGCAATTCATTGGTGGGACCTTCGAAGATACAGGACTTTCAGTATTCCAATTCGCATTCTTCGCATTCAAACACTGGGGGGAGGGGGGGGGGGGTTATTAGGATACAACAATAATGACTGTCATGTCAACCGGGAACGAAAATCCGAAAACAAAATGCATCATCAGGACCGGGGACTGCACATCCAGCCCCGTAGAAACAAGTTGTACAAGATAGCCACAAGTAATGTCATTTTCTTTTCTGCATAGCAAAATGCTTATGTAATTTCTGAAAATAGAAGGAACAAAATGAAATCCTTTTGCTTTTATCTTGTTTCTTGTTTGAGCGATGAGTTGATTTTGTCATTTGAAACTTAAAACAAGTACTTCAAATGTTAGTGCCGTAATGAACAGGATACATTCTCTTCAAGAGCATCGTAAACATAAGAGGGACCTCTCTTATAAAAACCCTCACGTTAAAGGGTTGGTTCCGAAAGGATCAATGCCCGGAATCCAAAATGCCATCGGGGAAAAATACATCCGATGTCGCATATGAAAAGGACGCAAAAAGCAAACTTGCGCAAATATTCATGGAAACCCTCACGTAAAAGGGAAACTTGCATAAAGATTCATGATAGCCCTCAAGTAAAAGGGATAATACTTGGAACCAAAATGCTTCAAAGAAAAGGCATCCGAGACTACACATAGTAAAGTGCAAATTAAACAACATGCACAGAATACTTGAGAAAATGCAAAAGTTAAAGGATTGCATGGATATTCAAATGAAAGTAAGACTCAAACGGTACTTGAACAAAAAGAAGAAAATATGTCTTTATTTACAAGAACGGGCCAAAATGTTACAAGTGCAAAATGGGAAAAGAAAAAGCTAAACTGCAGCGCCTCCGGAACTAGGAGGAAGAGAAGTATCTGCATTGCCGAGAAGAGGAGATGGTTCCGCCGATAGCTCAACGCTTTCCCCAGTTTGGTCTTCGGCCTCATCGCCTTCCGATCCTTCTTCAGTTTCCGAAAACTCAGACCCAGAATTAGAAGAACCTGGAGCATCAGACTGCGCTGGGAGTCCATTTTTTGCAGCCAACTCAAGCTCTCGGGCCTTAGCAATTTCTGCATCAACATCAATGATACCAACTTTGGCCTCTTCCAAGGTTTTTCTCCTCATGCTATGCATGGAATATGTTTTTTCAACAATGAGGGAAGCCGCTCAGCACTTAAGTTCTTCTTTTAGTTTAATAACCAGGGTGGAAAGATTTTCCCGAGTGAAACTAGCAGATTTGAGGGTGACGTCAAGCTCGCGGACAATTGAACTAAAGAGTCTATTATGCTCGATAATTTTCCTGTACTTCTATTTTATCTGGGCATGTTTCGCCTCCACACCGGCAAGCTCTTCACTTTTAGAGTTCAAGGCTGCCTCCAAGTTAATCACTCTATCAACGGAGGCAGCCTTACGGTCGGTTGCAGCAAGAACAGTGTTTTGGACTTCTGCCCATTTGGCCTTGGCCTAATCAAAATAAAACCTCAGCGGCCCAATTTCTTGGCTGAGGGTTACCACTTCTTACTCGCTTTGCTGCAAACGAGCCTCCAAAACAGCAGCCTCAGTAGCTCTGGTTTCCAGTTCTGAGAGGTAGAGAATAGTCTGGTCCCGTTCCGCCAAAAGTTGATCCCGTTCAGAAGTAAGTTCTTCCTTCTCACGAATCAACCTTTGAAGGCCCTCAGAGGCAAGAAAGTTGGCATATAAAATAAGAAGAGGAAAAACTTAGAATACATTCGTTCAAAAGTAGAAGAAATAATGGAGGAAAGAAGGAACGTACCGCCACGGCGTTATGCATAGCATTGTTCAATAAACACTCGCCCGAGAGTGTCTGAATATTTTCCCAGTCCTTTTCTGAGGCCAAAGGATTAAGGTAATTAGTAAGATCTATCAGCTGTGATAGCAGGTTGCACCCGGTAGAGACCGAAAGAGTAATGTTCCTCCTCCTTTGTAGATCTTCAGAAGGAGCCGCATAATTTTGCCCCAAGTTCCCATGAACTGGGGACTATGGAAGAGGAATACCTTCTTCATGGTCAGGTGCGGCCATTGGAGATGGTGTAGCAACCGCTGGTGGAAGATGGAAATGATGTAGCAGTTGCTGGAGTTGGTGAAGGTGGAGATGAAGCTAATGGAGTTGAAAAGTGAGAAGCAACTGCATCAAATGCAGTGCTGGTTGTTTGATGCTCGCCAACCAAAGATGGCAAGGACCCGGTACTCAGCCTCGCAATACCGGTTACAGCAATTGGGGCCCGGAATCGGGAGTTGGCATATTCTACTAAATCAGATTCTCCCCAAAGTACTGAGACGTCGTCTTCAGTTGATGCAACTATCGCCATAGGTTGAGCATCCTGTTAGGATGATGAGGATCGTCGCCTTCTGTGTAAAGAAGCTCATTCATCAACAGATTCTTCATCATCGTCAATCATCACGGTGTATACGACCGGCCCAGAAGAAGGACCAGTCATCATTGCCACCGGAGATGATTCAGGGGTATCAACCTTTGCCCTTTTATTATTTTCCCCGACCGCGGATGAGCGTCTTCTCTTTGTTTATTTAACCTCCGGACGAGGACTCCGTAAAGAATATTTGCACCCGAAACAGGCCAGAGATACGTGTTCGAGTAAGTGCTTCATGAAGTAGCCTCCCTGCATCAGCAGGATCAGCCAAAACGTCCTCCTCGGGGATAAAAACAGAGCCCGCAGGTAGACCTAATTCCATGAACAAAGTCAGATGGGTTCAACCAAGTTCTTCATATACAAAAATGAAAGCAAGGTAAATTAGAGTTACCATGATTTTTGGCCTTCTACCCGTATTTAAGGGCTAGTTCTTTCCACGAACGAGTTTCGGGCGTTATGACATCCAAAATCTTTTGAACCCACCAGTTCAAACCTTCCACCACCGGTGGGAGCCATCGAGTTGCTGAAATATGCAAAGGGTGAAGAGATGATAAGGCCATAGAGGAATATCTAGTAAGAGGAATATTATACAAAGAACTTACGAGTGCAGTTCCAAGCAACCAGAAAGGATGAAGCCATTGTCGGAATGTTATCGTTGGTGAAAACTGCAACGAACCGCTCCATCCACCCACGGTCTTTGTCATCATCCATGCTAGATAACAAAGCATAGTGGCCACACTTGCAAAGTTTATCATTTTTCCGCGGAAGATTTTGGGGGAATAGAGCTTCATCACATGAGTTAAGGTTAGCACCTCTCCAGTTTCTTGGCACAAGCGTCGGAGGCAGGCGATCGTCCTCCACACTGAAGGGCTTACATGTTCCAAACTCACCTGGTAGTGAAGGCAAAACTACGCAATCACGGAATCAAGCTCTCCGCTCAAAGAAAACACACCCAAAGTAAAGTGATACATAAAAAAGTATGTAAAACCTTCCTTGGGAAGGGTCACTCGCACTGATAGATCAGGAACAATGATTTCCAACTCATTGCAGCGGCAATCCTCCTTCACAGCAGGGATACTAGAAGGACGAATGAAAGAAGGGTACCTACTAATAACCCATGTACGAGTGTTAGCAGTAGGGAATTTCTCTTCAAAATTCTTCGAAGTACTAAGCCTCCTTGGGATGATGGAATCCACTGTTGGAGGAATGGAGTCCTTGATTTTGTTCTTATTCTTTGAAGAACCACGACATTTGGAAGAAGAAGCCATTGGAAAATAGGAAGGTAAAGAGTTTGTGTTTGAAGAAAATTAGGAAAAGGATGGAAAATAAGGATGCGAATCAGAAACTCAAGCAATTATGAAGCGTAAAGGAAAAGAAAGTTGCGTATAAGTAAAATTCTGGCGGCTAAATTCATGGCCATGATTACCTCGATAATCGGCAAAATCTATGCTGAATCATTGGATGATGCGTGTTTGGGGCATTAAATGCACAGAGACGTGCGTCTAATCAACTGTTAGAGACCTTCAGAGGGAGTTATAGTAATTCCCGCCAAAAAGGTGTTTCTACCAATTCCCGGTAACACAAAGTTATGTCACTAGAAAGCAGGGGGACTATCTGTATAGGGTAAAATATGATATGATACGTGGCTGACTAAAAGGAGGACACATGAAATCCAAGATGGGATGGTTGAGGACCGAACGCAGCCACTACGCTTGTTACCGGAATGGATAACGCTCATAAAAGTGTATTAAAAGCTCTGCGCCCGGTAGCATTTACTAAGGAATATTCTACAGCATTAAGAGCGACGGTCCGTTACAGAGGTATTTATACTCAACGTTACATCTCAATCAATAACCCTCATAATTGACATTAAAGGAGGGCACGATCCTAGGACCTTCTTCCCTAGACATAGCTATAAATAGTGAGCTCAGTTATCATTATAGGGGACATAAAATTTCTGGCAAGAACATATACTATCAGACCTCTCTATAACAACATCCCTATATAACAACACTTCACTATAAAAGCCAAACTTTTCCGGAACCAATTTTCATATTATGTTATAATATATGTTCTTTATAATAGCACTTCGCTATAACATCCAAAAATATTCGGAACAAACGAGGTTGTTATAGAGAGGTTTGACTGTATTATATTCTATACAAAGCTTTATACAATTTCACTCTCTTGCTTTTTGATCTCATCATTGTTGTGTTCGAAAATCGTATTCACAGAATCACCATCTTTGCTATTTCATCTACATTCCAAGGCTACGTATTGTGTATTTCTTCTATTATTATATTATTTCAGGATCAAATTAGTTCACTTGTTTAGAAACTACGTATAAATTCAACTGTACCGTTTACGAGTAAACAGCGTAGGGCCCCATTCGGGGGGGGGGGAGCGCTCCCTACCAAGGATTTTTCCACACCCAGGGCTCGAACTCGGGACCTCTAGTTAAGGGAAGAGCAGTCCCATCCACTGCACCACTTTCTTTGGTGGTAGCTTGGGGAATTTTCTTGATATGGTGTTTGTCCATTTATAACACCTAACACTTGCACTTTGCTTGAATGATTGTTATATATTATTTCATAATGTATCATATAGTATCGTATTTTATTGTATTGTGTTGTATTGTTTTGATGACTATAACGTTTGGATATATTGTATAGTTTTCGCTCATTTCATAATATCATACTACAGTAATTTGGGGATAAGCTTACAATATTATAAGAGTTATTATAAAAAAGGATAAGATAAAAGGTAAAATATAATTATTAAGGACAAAATGAAAAGGAAAAAATAGGGTAACGACACGACCACACCAAATCGCTTGTTACATAAAATAAAATATTTTATTGTTATGTAACAACCGATTTAACAATATGATACAATAAAATTTAAGTAACAATCAAAATAAATATTGTATTTAAAATAACAATACAATACAAT
This sequence comes from Nicotiana tabacum, assembly GCF_000715075.1. NCBI lineage: Eukaryota > Viridiplantae > Streptophyta > Magnoliopsida > Solanales > Solanaceae > Nicotiana > Nicotiana tabacum. The sequence goes on from NC_134102.1 coordinate 138,169,538, forward strand.
ATAATAAGTAACAATGATCTAAACAAGTTGTTGCAGTACAACTTAGATTGAATTAATTTACTTCCCCGAAATATCGAGTTTTCTCCCCCTTACATGGTTAATTCGAGGATGGAAAAGAAAATCCAATTAAAAGTCAACAAATGTCAAAAGACTATCGAAATAGAGCTCTTCCTCTTATTCCATAAATAATAATTTAGTGATTAAAATGTCACAATTCCTATTACAGTATCACGTATTCTAGTTTTTGTAATACCTTATTGTTTACCCTCAAAATTGGATAACAATTGAATTTATACGCGATTTTAAGGATACGTGATATAACTTGATACAAAATAAGAAATCGGATTAATATTGAAATTAACGATAAGAAAAGTAAATGCAAACCACACAAGTTGAACAATCCTGGCCTTGAAGGTTGATCACCCTCGGGTCAAAAATGCTACAATCAATGCCGGAACAGAGTAATGAGATAATAATAACTAGAAATGATATGTTTATTGCTTTGAGATGCGAGTTACAATATCTTTTACAAATAATCAGACCCCCTTTATATAGTAGGGGAGTCCTACTTTAGATACAACTCTATATAAGGTAAAATATCTCATGATTTGCTAATTAATTAGTTTCATTGATACGTGCCGAGATTCCCGCCATGATGTATGACCGGTTACGGATTTGGCCTTCTGTTATTTTGGTTCGATGATGTTCTCTCGAGCTAATTCAGAGTCAGAGTTAGTTCCGGGGTTACGGGCTCGATAGTCTTTGAAGGCGCGTGTTCTAACCTCGTACCTAGTTTCGATGGAATCCAGGGTCGATCTTCAATCCATTGTGTTTCATCCCCGGTACGTCATGCAATAGGCGAGATCACTTTCTACCGTATACAGATAGTCCCCTCATTTTTCGGAGAGTAAATGACGAGAAATGATATGAGCCTCAGATTCTCACTATATGAGCTTCCGATTCTCATTCTGATAAATGATGACAAATTCATAACGTAAGTGATAAGAATAGTTGAAACGTCCCGTCGGTCCAGTCTTCGAGGCATTAAATGTGTGTCAGTTAACGGTCTGCCGCTTCGAATTATGAACTGTCATTTGAGAAAACTATAAATACCCTTTTCATCCATTCAATAGAACTTTTACATTCAAACATTTGCGCTTGTGTTTTAAGAAAATTTCATCACTCTCATCTTCAAACTTCTTTCCTTCTGGTTTTCTGAAAGCTTTCATATGTTATCTGCTAATTACACCTCCTCTTTTATCAGCACCCTCTTTTCTCCTCTATTTAGAAGCAATGGCAAAGACTTCAAAATCCGTTCCTCAAAAATAAACTCCCTCTTCCTCGAAACCGACTGAGAATATTTTGCATGTTGTCGCTGAGGAACCGACACCGGAACCCCTTCTAAAGATGTTTGTCCCTATGAGGTGTCTAACCAGAGCCGATTTCAAGGTTGAGCAAACCTCCTCGGTACCGGGCCAGTGTGAACCGGTCTCGAGATACATATGTTCGGTCACCGACAGTGTTCTCGATAAGGTCAAGGAGGACTGCAACTGGGTCAGTAAGCATGTAGTGGTTCCTATGCCCGATGAAGCAATCACCACCCACGTGAAGGGTTTTTTAAGTGTTTACACTTATCCCTTCATATTGGGCCCTTTAGTCCAGGTCATCATCGCCTTTTATAAGAGGTACGAGGTGACCCTAGGCCAAATTCATCCCTCCTTCTAGAGGATAGTCATCCTCCTCTGCTTTTTTGTAAACAAGATCGAGGGGTGTCCCCTTCACCATCGATCACCTCATGCGTCTGTACAGTACCTCACTCTATCGAGGAGAGCTAATAAAACTTGCCCGTCGGGCCAGTAAGGCCCCGTTCTTGAGCATCGATGAGGAATGGAACATGAAGCGTAAGTATAACCTTGCCTTTAAGATTTTGTTAATCATTTTTCTTTTGCCCTTCTTCTTATCGATTCTTTATGATGCATTTGTTGCTCGGGTGTCGAATGCAGTTCCTCGACTCAAGGAGTGGGTCGAGGGCATCGTGTCGCAAAAAAACCCTATTCTGAGCTCGCATGGCACGAACTTTCGAATGGCGGTGGGAGGCCCGTGCTCACGGTGAGATTTCTCTACTGAGTGAATCAACAATTAGTTTTCTTAGCTGCATTCATTCTTACTTTTTCTTCCTTTATAGGTCTTCCCAAAGATGTTGAAATGAGGCCCCCGTCCGGTGATGAAGACATCCTTCCCAAACCATCTGTTCCGAGGCAGGATAAAGAGAAGAAGAGAAAAAGGGTTTCGAGTTCTTCGAACTCGGAGAAGAAAAAACCAAAAAGGAGGCTGGTGCGCAAATCCAAGGAAAGTGCCAGTGCCCGGGAGGTCCCATCGGATTCGCTCAGTCGACTGAGGGATGAGTCCGAAGAGCAAGAAGAAGCCTCCGAGCTGATGACCCACGTGAGAAGCGGTATCGAGTCGCCTCAAACCAGGTAGGCTGATGGAGAGGAAGTAGCCGAGGCCTCCAAATTCGGGAGGGTCGAGCCCATTTTGCCGTGAGCTAAGGAGGTCGATAGAGAGACTGTGGCCGATGCTTCTCGGGTAGAAGATAATGTACTGAAGGACGTCCTTGGGGTGATAGATCTTTCTAGGTTACCATCCTTCACCTACTCGATGATAAACGAGTCCCAGATACTGAAAAGGATGCCCAAACGAGGGGCCTCAAGGGGCGGCAGATTCCTTCAACAACTTCTTCGATGTTATGGATTCTACCGCCTCGGAGGATGTCACCGGGTTAGGTGACTTATTGGTGCCAAAGAAGATGCCGTCTTTGGGAGCCAGCGGATCTTCTTCGAGTCCAAGATTGGTAAACCGGTTCCCAGCCCCGAGTGCAGATCCTGACGGGAAGTGGTCCATCATATCTATACCGGAGGATGCCCGAGTTCTCTCTGCCCCCATGGGGATTTCTAGCTATATTCGATGCTTGGTGACCGAAGAGGATCAGGCCAAAATGGACGAGGTGGAGGCCCCTTTTCTTTTCAACGAAGCTCAATATGCATTGAATCGAGGTAATTTCGAAAGCCTTTTTGTTATGTACTTAGATTAAATTGTGAACAATCATAACATTCTTCTTTGTGTTTGCAGGCCTCAGTGCTTCAGCACAAAACTTTTCTCCGATATTGGAAAGAGTTAAACCAACACGAGGCCGAGACTCGGGATCTTACTGAGAAGAGGGATGCCTACAAGTTCCTTTGTGAGAAGTTCCAAGCCGAGTTAGAAGCGGCTCAGAAGGAGCATGCCTACCCGGTCGAGCAGGTAAGATGAGTATTTGAACTTAGTGACGACGATTCAGACACAGTGGCTAACGACACGAACCCGCAGGTTCAAAAGGGACTTGACCAGATCGAGCAGCTTCAGGCGGAAGTGGACACGGTGAAAGCTGAGGCCGAAGAATGGAAGAAAAATATATATCGCCTGGCCTCGGAAAAGGAGACTGCTCGAGAAAAACTGGCTTCAACTGAGGTCCAGCTCCGGGTTGCAAAAGAAAAGGCCTTGGTGCAGGCCAAAAAGATCGAGGAGCTCCAGTCTTAACTGAGCTCGGCAGTCTCCGGCCAAGAAAATCTAGCCAAGCAACTCGATGTGGCCAAGTCGGAGATTGTTGTGGTTAAGGCCAAGGCTGATGAGCAGGTGTACCAGCATAAGGCCGATGCCGAGGTGGCTTAGGACCAAGTGAGAAACTTGGTGGAGCATATGAAGTGTCAATCCTGAAGGGAGGCCCTCGAGGGAGTTCGAGCTCAGGGTTTTGACCTGCTGGCTGAGATCGAGAAAGCAAAGGTATCCGAAGCCCAAGCCAGGAAGCTAGCTTACCCCGAGGAGAAGGATTCCGAGGAGTCTGAAGATTCGAGCGAGCTCGAAGATGGTGGAGACCCCGAAGGTGATGACGCGGCCCCCGGCGGAGACTAGGCCACTTAGGCTTTTTTTGTATTTTATTTGAGGCCGTTTTTGGCCCTTGTAAAAAATTTCATTGGACAGTTCGACCCTTGTAAAAGAAATTTTTGATTATGAATATAAGGCTTTTTCCCTTCAACAATTTTGAAATTTTCTCTTTGCCTTGTTTATTTTTATTTGCAAAGATCTACATGCCTTGGCATAAAACAATTTGTTTTGTTTAGAGACACGAAGAAACCTTGCCTTCAACTATTTCATTTTAAGGCATCGTGGGGGTTCGGTGTGACCGAAAGTTTTCTTTCCCAAAAGTACTTAGACTTTTAGTCACAATCTGTCGAGGATAGCCTTTGAAACCGGTTAAGAAAATTTTAAGGCCTTGTTATTTTTATGACGAGCTTCGGACGTCTCCGAGCCGAGTTTATATGGTCATAGCCTTTATAGTTTAGGTGTTGTCCCATGTTAATATCATTATCCCGAGTTATTCGGGTTTGGCTAAGATGGCAGTCCCCGAGTGGGGGTGGCCTTAGCCTATAAAATTCGGGGGTTGCCTAATAGGTTTTATATCCCCGAGGTCTAATAGCTTGGACCGGCCGAGTTTGTTTTCGGACGGCAGTCCCCGAGTGAGAGAGTGATTATTCTAACTCAGGTTAAGGTGGCCCTTGGTCTCGTTTCCTTTAGGGGATCGGAAGTAGGGAATTCCTTAAGAAATGTAAAGGAATTCTTTTTAAAAGACAAGATGTTTGCAAGGAAGAGACTTCTCTTTATTCTTGTGCATAATAATAATATATGTGTACATGCGTTGTGTCAGGGTTCGAGCAGTCTATGCGGGCATAATTTATTTGACCGTTTGGCCCTTACATTGAATCCTATCAATCGAGACCCTTCAATCCCGAAGTCTCTTTCCATGCTAAAGTCGATATGCCCCCAGTGTTCGAGGTTGATCGAAGAAAGACCTCGAATACTATTTTGATCATTGTCACCTGCTCCCTGCCGGCCTTCGATTCTAAGTTAGCACGATTTACTTGCTGCCTCATTAAAAACCTTGTCGGAAAACCCATTTGGGACAAAACCGGTTCAAGGAAAAAACAGTGCAACGCGTGATTTCAGACCTAAAATCTCGTACTTTTCCTTGTCGATCACCTGCAGGAGTTAGTCCGAAATACAAGTAAAAGGAAATGGATGGGGTCGTACCTTAGCAGTAATATCGTTTCAGGTGAGATACATTCTAGTTGTTGGTAGTTGCTCGTCGTTCATTGTTCCGAGCTTGTAGGATCTTTTTCAGGTGATCTCGATAATTTGGTACGGTCCTTCCCAATTCGGCCCCAATTTCCCTTTGTTCGGGTTTCGTGTGCTTAGCGTGACCTTTCTTAGTACCAAGTCCCCGGTATTGAAGTGTCGAAGGTTGGCCCTTCGATTATAATATCTTTCGATCCGCTATTTTTGGGCGGCCAACCGGACAAGAGCGACCTCGCGCCTTTCATCTAATAGCTCCAGGTTCACACTCATATCTTCGTTGTTCGATTCCTTTGTCGCATGTCAGAATTTGATACTTGGTTTCCCCGACCTCGACCGGTATCAAAGCTTTGACACCATAAACCAAAGAAAATGGGGTAGCCCCAGTACTAGACTTCGAGGTTGTACGGTATGCCTACAGGACTTCGGGTAATATTTCTTTCCATCTTCCTTTGTTGTCGGTTAACCTCTTTTTAAAGGTTTTAGAGTATGGTTTTGTTAGTAGATTCAACTTGTCCACTCCCACTAGGGTGATAGGGTGTCGGTAGGATCCTTTTGATCTTCGAGGAATTTGGTTACTTTGCTTCCGATGAATTGTTTCCATTATCGCATACGATCTCAGCTGGCATTCCGAATCGGCATACTATGTGATCCCAAATGAAATTGATAACCTCCTTTTCCCTGACCTTCTCATATGCATAGGCTTCCACCCACTTAGAAATATAATTAGTCATAAACAATATAAATTGAGCATAACCTAGTGCCCACGGAAGGGGGCCAACGATGTCCATTCCCCACTTCATGAACAACCATGGCGATAAAACCGAGTGGAGCAACTCCCCGGGTTGATGGATCATCGGAGCGTGTCTTTGGCATTCATCAAATTTTTGAACAAACTCCTTTGCGTCTTTTTCCATGTCGATCCAGTAATAACCGGCTCTGATTATTTTTTAAACCAGCGATTCAGTGCCCGAATGATTTCCACAGGTACCTTCGTGGATTTCCCTCAAAACATACTCAGTATCGGCCTGTCCTAGACATATTATAAGTGGGCCATCAAATGTTCTTCTGAACAAGGTTCCGTCTTCGGACATGCTAAATCGGGCCGCCTTTGTACGCAGGGCCCTCGACTCTTTAGGATCCAAGGGCAGTTTTTCGGACCTGAGAAATTCCATGTACTTATTCCTCCAGTCCCAAGCTAGGCTCGTCGAGTTGATCTCGGCGTGGCCTTCTTCCACCACCGATCTCATAAGTTGTATGACTTCTCCTGATTCGAACTCATCATCTTCGACCGGTGACCCCAAGTTAACGAGGGCATCGGCCTCGCTGTTGTGATCCCGAGGTACGTGTTACAAAGTCCATTCTTGAACCGATGTAATGTCACCTGTAATTTGTCCAAGTATCTTTGCATTCGTTCCTCTCTAACCTCGAATGTTCCATTGACTTGATTTACCACAAGGAGGGAGTCGCACTTGGCTTCGATCACCTCTGCCCCCAAGCTCTTGGCTAGTTCAAGGCCTGGAATCATGGCCTCATATTCGACCTCGTTGTTAGTCAATTTCACAGTTTTAATTTATTGTCTAATTATATTACCTGTTAGTGGCTTTAGTACGATGCCAACTGCAGACCGTTTTGTGTTTGAGGCGCCGTCCGTGAAGAGGGTCCAGATTCCCAAGGAAGTTCCTGAGTTAATCAATAACTCTCTTTAGACCTCGGGTATTAGGGCCAGTGTAAAGTCGGCCACAAAGTCTGCCAAAATTTGAGATTTAATGGCGGTCCGAGGTCGATACTCAATATCGTACCCACTTATTTCTATGGACTATTTGGCCAATCGGCCCGAGAGTCCGGGCTTATGCATAACGTTCCTCAATGGGTAAGTAGTTACGACACATATGTGGTGACATTGGAAGTACGGTTTTAGCTTCCTAGAGGCACTTAGCAAAGCGAGCGCCAGTTTTTCCAGGTGAGGGTACCTAGTTTCGGCCTCATCTAATGTTCTACTAACATAGTAAATTGGAAATTGTGTACCTTGCTCTTCCCGAACTAGGACTCCACTTACCGCTATCTCTAAGACCGCCAAGTACAAGTACAATTGTTTATCCGTCTTCGGTGTGTGAATTAGGTGTGGGCTCGATAAATACCTCTTGAGTTCTTCCAAAGCTTGTTGGCACTCCGGGGTCCACGAGAAGTTGTTGTTGTTCTTCAATAGTGCGAAGAATCGGTGACTCTTGTCGGACGACCTCGAAATAAATTGCCCCAGGGCAGCTATTCGACCGGTTAACCTTTGCATGACCTTTACGTTGTCCACGACCGTGATATCTTCGATAACTTTGATTTTATCGGGATTGATATCGATTCCCGATTGGATACCATGAATCTGAGGAACTTACCCGACCCAACTCCAAACGCACATTTTTCTGGGTTCAACTTCATATTGTACTGTTTCAGTATGCTGAAAGTTTCCTGCAAATGTTTTAAATGGTCCTCTGCTCGCAGGGACTTAACTAACATGTCGTCAATGTAAACTTTCATTGATTTACTTATTTGTTCCTCGAACATCTGATTTACTAGGCGTTGGTAAGTAGCACCAGCATTTTTTAATCTAAACGGCATTACGTTATAACAATATGTGCCATATTTAGTGATGAAAGAAGTTTTTTCCTGATCACCCGGGTCCATCCGTATTTGGTTGTACCCGGAATAGGCATCGAGAAAACTGAGGATCTCATGGCTGGCCATGACGTCGATCACACGGTCGATGTTGGGCAAATGAAAAGAGTCTTTGGGGCATGCCTTATTCAAATCTTTGTAGTCTACACACATTCTTAGTTTATTCCCTTTTTTAGGGACTACCACTACGTTTGCTAACCAATCCGGGTATTTAACCTCCCGAATATACCCTATTTTAAGAAGTTTAGATACCTCATCCTTGATGAAAACATGTTTGATCTCGGACTGAGGTCTCCTCTTTTGTTTAACCGGGTAAAATTTCGGGTCCAGGCTTATCTTATGAGTGGTTATCTCCGGCGGGATCCCTGTCATATCGAGGTGGGACCAAGCAAAACAATTTTCGTTAGTTATAAGAAATTGAATGAGTTTTTCCCTAAGCTCGGAGCTTAACCCCGTGCCCAGGTATACCTTTCGATCAGGCAAGTTTAATATAACTTGTTCCAGATCCTCGACCTTCGATTTAGTGGCGTCGGAATCATCGGGGGCTATAAAAGATCTGGGAAGCCTATAATCATCATCCTCGACTTCCTTTTGTTTATCCGATTCAGCTGAAGAGGGTATTAGTGATTGCTATTTAGCCCCTATTTTTTACCAATTGGTTTGGGCCCTTCAATGTTGAAATTGTAGATGCCGGTATCACCTCCTTGACCGCGAACATTTCCTTCGCAGCCGGCTATTTTCCGTAGATTGTTTTGACGCCGTTGGGTGTCAGGAATTTCAGTGCCTGGTATAGTGTCAAGGGCACCGCCCTTATGTTGTGGATCTATGGCCTCCCGAATAAAGCGTTATACCTCATATCCCATTCGATCACATAAAATTTAGTCTCCTGGATGGTTCCAGCAGTGTTTACAAGTAACGCTATTTCGCCCTTAGTGGTCTCACATGCCATGTTGAATCCATTCAGAACTCGAACTGCAGGCACGATTTGGTCTTGTAGACCGAGCTTCTTCACGACCCTCAATCGAATGATGTTGGCCGAGCTACCTGGATCAATTAACACACGTTTAACCCAAATTTTATTTATGAGTACAGATATTACCAGTGCGTCATTGTGGGGCTGCACGATTCTTTCTGCATCCTCATCATTGAAAGATAAAGTTCCCTCCGGTGTGTAGTTTAGAGTTCATTTCTCCCTAGTGATGGATACTTTGGTGCGTTTCAACATCGGTCCCTGTGGGATATCAACTCCTCCGATGATCATGTTAATGACGTGTTGAGGTTCTTCTTGTTTGGCATGTTTGTTAGAATCCCTGTTCTTGAAATGATTCTTGGCTCGATCGCTCAAGAACTCCCGAAGGTGCCCATTGTTGAATAGACGGGCCACTTCCCCTCTCAACTGTCGACTATCTTCCGTTTTGTGACTGTGAGTGTCATGATATTTGGACATCTGGTTAGGATCCCTTTGGGTTAGATCGGACTGTAGAGGTCGAGGCCATTTGGTATCTTTGATGCGCCCGATAGCTGATACAATGGCGCCAACATCGACATTGAAGTTATATTCCGATAGCCTCGGTGCGTCTTTGGACCTGTCGAAGCAATTTTTGGTCATAAGTCCCCTACTGCTTTGCCCTCGGTCATTTCTCCTTTCGTTTCTCATGAGGTTTCGCCCGGACTCGCTTCTTCTCCGATCTCTATTATATGGTTGATACCGATCCCTGTTTGGCCTCGGTCCACGATCGATATCTCTCTTGACTCTGTCGAGGGTTCTGACGGGATAGACAGACCCCGAAAGGGCCCCGAGTTGATAATCTTCGAGTCTGATTTTTGATTGATACCTGTTATGCACGTCAGCCCATGTAACAACCGAGTATTCTATTAAGTTATGCTTCAGCTGCTGTGAAGCCACTGAGATCCGAATATTAAGTCCCTGAGTGAAAGCTTGAACAGCCCAATCATCGACGACCGACAACAGATCCATTCGTTCCATTTGAAACCGGGACACAAACTCTCTGAGCATCTCGTTATCCTTCTGTTTGACTTTGAAAAGGTCCGATTTCCTAGTCTCGACCTTGATGGCACCTGCGTGCGCCTTTACAAAAGAATCTGCAAGCATAGTAAATGAGTCAATAGAATTATGAGGTAAATTGTGATACCATATCATTGCTCTTTTCGACAGGGTCTCCCTAAATTTTTTCAACAGAACAGACTCGATCTCATCGTCCTTCAGGTCGTTCCCTTTGATAGCACATGTATACGAGGTTACATGCTCGTTTGGGTCAGTCATTCCGTTATACTTGGGTATTTCGGGCATACAGAATTTCTTAGGGATCGGCTTCGGAGCCGCGCTCGGTGGAAAAGGTTTTTGCATGAATTTTCTGGAATCCAGGCCCTTCAATATCGGGGGTGCTCCTGGGATCTGGTCTACCCTGTAATTGTAGGTTTCCACCTTTTTGTCGTTAGCCTCGATCTTCTTATCCCCTGATTCTATCCGTTTTGTCAACTCCTCGAGCATCTTTATAATCTCGGGGTTTGCCCTCGATTCATGTTCGTTTGACCTTTATACAATCGGTTCATCCCTGAGGGTGACTTCTCGGGGAGGATCGGGCTCAGCCCTGCTTGGCGCACGACTTTGATTCTGTAACTGAGTTATCGCCACCTATTGAGCCTGCAACATTTCGAAGATCATTCATAGGCTTATCCCGTCTCCTTCAACGTTTTGTGTGTTTCGAGTTGCTGATCGAGCTCCACAACGTATGCTATTTTTGGGGTTGGTAGGCAAGTTTGCATCGATAGCCACATGCGAATTAGCGTCAATCGAATCTGCGATCGGAATTCCAGCGGGATCAGCATGCGGTATCTCGTTACCGGGCGCTATGTTATTATTTTCGCCTTGGTGACCAGACTCGTTGTCAACATGCAGAGGTGCTGATTGAGAGTTTGATATTTTTGTACTTTAGCCTGGAATCAAAGACACTTCAAAGAGCAAGTGTAAAGTAGTGTGTGTTATGGAGATTTGTATCAAATAATCACTATTATCCTTAGCCCCACGGTGGACGCCAAACTGTTTACCCTCAAAATCGGATAACAATTGAATTTATACGCGGTTTTAAGAATATGTGATATAACTTGATATAAAATAAAAAATCGGATTAAGATTGAAATTAATGATAAGAAAAGTAAATGCAAGCCATACAAGTTGAACAATCCTGGCCTTGAAGGTTGATCACCCTCCGGTCGAAAATGCTACAATCGATGTCGGAACAGAGTAATGAGATAATAATAACTAGAAATGATAGTTTATTGCTTTGAGATGCGAGTTACAATGTCTTTTACAAATAATTAGACCCCCTTTATATAGTAGGGGAGTTTTACTTTAGGTACAACTCTATATAAGGTAAAAAAATCTCATGATTTGCTAATTATTCAGCTTCATTGATACGTGCCGAGATTCCCACCGTGATGTGCGACCGGTTATAGATATTTCAGCCTTCCGTTATTTTGGTTCGATGATGTTCTCTCGAGTTAATTCGGAGTCTGAGTCAGTTCCGGGGTTACTGACTCGATAGTCTTTGAAGGCGCATGTTCTAACCTCGTACCTAGGTTCGATGGAATCGAGGGTCGATTTTCAATCTATTATGTTTCATCCCCGGTACGTCATGCAATAGGTGGGCTCGATTTCTACCGTATACAGATTATTAATGTTGGTCAATTAAGTTAATTATAGTGTATCGTATTTTAATTTGGCTATGATCAAGAAAGACATTCAAATTTTGAAGATCTAACTTTTATAGAACCTTTAAGTACCTACCAAAAATTATACTATTAGTTGCAATTTTTTTATTTATAAAATATTCAAAATCCCAAACTGACAGTTTGACGGACTGTATTTCCTCGGCAAATAAATCAGCTCCGATCAGTTGAAATTCATCGGACTCTTATATCGATCGCTGTCGCCCCGGCCTCCGCCGACGAGAATTGCTCCGTTGGAGGCCACGCCGTAGAAGAAATGAACGGCCGGGGGTCCAGTAACCGTCTATCATCCACCTCCGGTTTCCGATCTCGAATTTCGTTTTTAATGCTCTCTATGTTCTCTACCATGGCTGCTCTTTATGTCGCCGGCAGGTAACCTCTCTCTCTCTCTCTCTCTCTCTCTCTCTCTCTCTCTCTCTCTACACACACACACACACACACACACATGTATAGTATGTCTGCATATATATACGTGTGATAGTCAGCGTAAAAATAGTTAGATTGAGGTGCAGTTGGTTATTTGAATGACTGATATTTAAGTTTTTTTTTGATGATTAATTGTGGCAACTGGTAAATGCGTAATTGACAGGTTGTGGCTGGACTCTGAGAATAGGGTATATCTTATTGAAGAGCTTGATAGGAGAACGGGACAGGTATTTTCAATCTAGTGGTAGTATTGTTATATTTAATTCGTAGGTAAAGCTGATTTTTTTACCCGAATAATTCGGCCACAGACAAATGACTAAACCAAAATTAAGTTGGACATTAGCCAGTAGAAGAGCATGAGGGCGCTTCAATCTCTGCTTGTATAACTATAAGTACAGCGCAAGTTGGTGTTTTTAAACGTACATAAACTGCTTCATTAAATTAATTTTACCAGAGGCAGAAGATGAATTAGTATCAGGGTATGAAGCCGAATATTCAAGAATCAAATTTGGTTCACTGAAACCACTATAAGGTCTATATTGTCTTAATACGCTTAGGACATACGGAAGTAAAGGTTTAGTTAAAAAAAAAGATCCAAGTGGGGATCAAAGAGCTGCATCTCAATCTAGGCAATATAGTCCAAACTTAGACAGAGGAATTTGGATATGAAGCATTGCTGGGTAGACCAGGGCTCATACCATTCTTAATTTGATATAATCATAATCATATTCGGAAAATTCGGATAGTTTAATGATGTTGGGAACTTGGCATCAAGATCTCAAATTAAGTGATGTTTTATTGCTGCTGACGAGTTTAGCAGAGATACTAGTGTTTATCAAGGTGATAGACATACTTATGTTCCTTTGCAGGGCCATTCGGCAATATCAGTAGATGATACATTGAAGATCATAACCTGCAGGTTAGATGATTATAGCAGATTTCTGTCCAATTTAGGGAGAGTTTCTCCTCGTATTGGAGTTTTATACTGGGGCTATACGGGCTGATGATTTCTTTGCCAGGGAACAACAGAAGAGGCTAGCTGCACTTCAGACAGAGCTTGGAAAAGCCAGTCAGGAAGGTTTTGTATCGAAGAATCTATTGGATAACAGTGAGAGGGATTCAAAGAAAAAGCTTCTAGCTGTTGTAGGTGTCTCAACAAATTTTGGCAACAAAAAGAACAGAGATGCGATCCGCAAAGCATGGATGCCTACTGGTTGGGCTTTCTTTTTCTCTCCCCTTTTTTCTTGGTTTCTTTTGGTCGGGCTTGTGAAGCTAAAATTCAACCAACTCCACTAAGAGGCTGAACTTATGTTTCAGCTCTGTTGAACACATTTAGACTGGACTGTGTTGAATTCCTAGCAATATCGTTGTCTTGTCTTAATTACAAGTATCTGTTAGTATAACCGCTATCATGATGAATTAACTGACTTAACATTCTTTCTACTAAATTTATAAGCTATTTTTGGCAGGTGCTGCTCTTAAAAAATTAGAGGAGGAGAAAGGTATAGTAATACGATTCGTCATAGGAAGAAGGTATCTACCTCGATAAATTTGAACTAAATGAAGGATACACCATAATGCTCTTTGCAAAAAGGATTACTAGATGCTTCTTTCAATCTTTGCACTTAATTGACTGTACACCTCATGCAGTTCAAGTCGCGGAGACAGTTCAGATAGAGCCATTGATGATGAGAGCAGGCGTTCCAATGACTTCATAATTATTGTATGTGCATCTTTTGCACATCATTTCTTACAAGCTTAGTGTTTTGTTATCTACTAAAAATAGCAAGTTTGCAACCATAAAAGAAACGAGCTTGGAGAATTAAATTGACCGACAGTTGTTTTTCGAACTATCAAAGTAGATCAAATCTTCCTGGATTATTCGCATCCCTCCTCAACCACAGAAATAAATAATAATTAATACAGGGGATATCGATAATGTTGTTGTTAGCACACTCATGTCGTACGGGCTTGTTTTCATGTCTTTACGTATATGCCTTACCAGTGTTCTGAAAATCATTTTACTTTACTGTGTAAATTCCAGTTCTAGAAGGATATGTATCTACAAGACTTGATATGTTAACATTATTTTCTTTCTAAGCAGAATGATCATGTGGAGTCCCCTCAAGAGCAAGCAAAAAAGACAAAGTTATTTTTCGTTCATGCTGCTGAGAATTGGGATGCTGAGTTTTATGCCAAGGTCAACGACAATATCTATGTTAATATTGGTACGCAGTATTAGGAGCCTCCAATACATACATTAGCATTTCAGTTTTATTTTCTATAGTCTGTGCTCTGCTCATGTTTTTCCCTTATCTATGATTTAATTTTGCCTTCCTTTTAGGAAACTGTTATGGGAGATTTGAAATTATCAATTTCTTTAGACTTAAGTGTGGGAATATGATCTACTAAAGAGTTTTCAAATGTATGTTATCATCGGCATGTATGTTAGCATTGGCATCTTGAATCTGGAAGTGGAATAAAGAACTAGAATGAAATAGTACCTAGGCGATTTTTAGATTTTCATTCTTGTCAAGGTGTAGGCTTCTCAAAGAGTGAATAAGGATTTTACATGAAGTCACAAAAATGTACAAAAAGGCTGTTGCAAAGTGGTGCCATATTACCTTAATATTAAAAGGCATGGTGCAAGTGTGTGGTCAACCAGGCCTAGATTGATTACCCAGAGTGAGCAAAAGTAGATTGGCCATATTGCATCAAGGTTGTTCAAACAATATATCGCTTCATTTTCCAAAGCTAGGATCAAAATGAATCCGATTAAATTATGATTTTGAGAATTCCAACAACTATTGTGAATTCCTTATGTTAGGGTTTCTTTTGATTAAAGAAAGAATAAAGTAACTATGAATATGAAATCATTGTCTATTTATTCAATAGATTGTATCTAGATGTCAATGAGAAATCTTTTAGGATTTTCTTAGTCTCTACTCTCTAACCATCAGGCAGAGTTGATTGGAGATAGCCCCTTGAGATAGTAACATCCTAGAGATAGAATCTGGATCGGCTATGTCCTTTACAGAATACAATAACAGATAGCTAATGAAACATAATACCATAGCCCATATCTGATGATCTTCTATGCTGAATTCTTAACATAATATATATATATTAAAAAAAATGCCTCATGCTTATTAGCTTTAGTTTATCCACAGATGCTGTTGGAGCCGTACTTGCCAGCCATTTGGATAAGCCTCGTGTTTACATAGGGTGTATGAAATCTGGCGAAGTCTTTTCACAGCCGTGAGTTTGTCTTGTTAATTGGATGATTGCTATATTTCTGAAATAATAATCTGAGAATAGAGTAAAATTTAACCATAACCTAAATTTTATTTCTTATTCACAGGGAAAACAAGTGGTATGAGCCAGAATGGTGGAAATTTGGGGATGGAAAATCGTGAGTTGTTCCTTCTATTACTGTAAATCATCTGGCTGATGCAAGCAGTGCTAGATATGACTATAGAGGTTTACTGCTGCATGTGTTGTATTTATACCTCTCTTCTGTCTGGTGCTAGTTGCTGGTGACTCTTGATTGAAACTATTGATCATGCTGTATTGGATTGATATCTTCTTCCTTTTCTTCGTTCTTTATTCTTTGTGTTAGCAACCTTGAAGTAGGCTAATTTCCTTATGCTAATATTTGTTGGAGAAGTTGAACACAATATTTGTGAATGGAGATTATTTAGAGATGTATAACTGCCACCAGGAGGGGCTTTCTTGACATTCTGGTTCTTCGATTTTCTTGCTATCATCGTGGTTCTAGGGAAATGGTTTGCTTAATTGCATTATTTGGCTTGAATCTAAGGCTTCTGCTGCTTCCTGAACTCCAAAACTTTTTATTTTGATCTATGAAGCAGGATAGAGAGGGATTAATCTCTTTCTTTTAGGGCTGAAATCCAGTGATTTTACAGCCTAAAAAAGAGGTGCATTGGCTGGAAAATTTTGCTGTTTTGTGTGGGTAATAAATAAAAGGCTTGCAAACAAATTGGGAAGTTTAGGAAAGTGGGAATTTTAATTTTTTGGAACATAAACCAAACTTGCGTCTCTCTATCAGTAATTCCAACTCGGACGTCTGAAATGCTGATTACATAGTATTTGAAAATTCTAGCAAAAGGGGAGGAGTGAAATGAGAGCATCTGCTATCATGAAACTCTGGAGTACATGTAACTTTGATGTTATTCGTCCCATTAGGAGGCTAAGAGATACGGGGTTGATAGATGTGTAGAATTCTGTATCCCCAGAATTTAGGAAACTTCCCAACTCGGACGTCTGAAATGCTGATTACATAGTATTTGAAAATTCTAGCAAAAGGGGAGGAGTGAAATGAGAGCATCTGCTATCATGAAACTCTGGAGTACATGTAACTTTGATGTTATTCGTCCCATTAGGAGGCTAAGAGATACGGGGTTGATAGATGTGTAGAATTCTGTATCCCCAGTATGCTGCATTAGTCAAGCTGCCTAATAGTAGAAACTGCAACTTTGGAAGTATCTATGGCACTTAGAACAGGTTTCATTATTAAGAAAACCTGGATATGAATATTAAGCATTTAGAATACTGTGCTCCTGCTTGATGGTTAGGAGGCAAGGTTACGCCTAACCAAGGTTGAGGAGCTAAGAGAATTTCAGTTAACCCCCCCCCCCCCAACCCCCCAAAAAAAAAATGTAAAAGGAAGAAAAGTAGATATGTACTCATGATTTTTCTGGTCAAGCTGCTGTTCTGCTGATATTTAATCAGTCATGACAAACCTCAAGATCTGCATGCTGATGAGTTCTGCAACTTGTTTGGATGCTAATTCTTTCATCTTTTTTGTACTCTTTCGCAAACAGGTACTTCAGGCACGCTTCCGGTGAAATATTTGCGATATCAAAGGCCTTAGCTCAATTCATTTCTATCAACAGGTAAGATTTGTGGAATTAAGAATGTACTTAATCAAAAGAAATGTGATTAACAATATGTTTCTATTGCCAACAAGCTTTGTTGAAGCGGCAAATGCTGAGGTGCCAAGAGCCTTCACTTCACTCAAAAAGAAAAACAAAACCAGATGCTTCCATCAATTTTGATGGCAATAGTAAAATGCTTACTGTTTTGCCTCCCTCCACTTGTAGATCAATACTTCGCACATATGCTCATGATGATGTGAGTGCTGGATCCTGGTTCATCGGCCTTGATGTGAAGCACGTTGATGAAGGGAAGTTCTGCTGCGCTTCCTGGTCATCAGGTCTCTCTCTCTCTCTCTCTTTCTCTCCCCCCTAGATATCAAGGACAGTGAAAAAGAAAACGCAATTGCTTCCTTTTGCAGCAGTTATTGATAGTATAAATGAATAGCTGTTTCCATATGAGTTGTGGATTCTCTAGGAGGTTCTACAGGATAACTGTGATCCAAGTATACAAAATCACTTTTTCATATTAATTAAAATTAATAATAGAGAGCTATTGATTTATAAATAAATTGTTCTTCTATAAAATTTTAGGGGATAAAGCTATACCGGTCTGAGACTCTGAGTACACTGAGAATTATTTTTATTAGGAAAAAGAAGGTTTTCACATAGGGATTGCTTGGTCGCAAACTCACAATATATTGATAATGCTATCCTTATGTGAAAGCTTGGACTAACTTAGTCTGAAGCTGGAGTACATGCTACCTCAATTCCCTTTTTTTCCTTTCCTTCCAGAATTGATCCACTTGGTAGGGAGCTGTAGAAGAGACCAAATATCGTACTAGAAAAGGAACTTTAGCGAATTGTTGACTGAGATATTCTATTTGTAGGCATTTGGGTTTTAAAAAAATTATATTGGTAGGGGTGGGGAAAATATTACTGTTGGTGAGGCCACTCAAAGTTATCTCTTTTCCTTTCTATTTCAATCTCAATTCAGCATGCAAGAAACAATTTGAACTTGAGGTTAGTTCATTATTTAAAGGAACTGATTTGAGGTTAATTACTTTTTTATTTTCATCTTAGTCATTTTGCACTCGACTGACGAGTTCAAATGTATAGATATTGCTAGCTTTTATCCAAGAAATACTCCTTAAGATTATTTCTTAGCAGAATCGGGAAACAAACTCGAAAAAGAACTACTACTTCATTGCTATTGTTACTTGGCGACTAGGTTGCTCGTTGTGATGAGATAGGTATTTAGGATTTTCAAGTGCATGCTTCAGTGAAGGAACTATCATCCTTAAGTACTTTATGTATCCCAGCATTATGTATCCTTAAGTACTTTATGTATCCCAGCATTATGAGTTGTTCTTGTTTTCTCTTTGTGGGGTTTTCAGGGTCTGTATGCGCAGCAGCTTGATTAGATTGCTGTCTTTAGTAAATGTGGAGATCATTCATGTCACAAATCATTGTGAAGATCTGTCTTTGGAAGACAGATCATCTTTGCCGGAGTTTGCTTTTGCCTTTTGGTGCCTGGGGCAAAGGAGCTCGAAGTTTTTGACTTCAACTGCCAAGAGCTCTATGGTAGAGAGCACCTTGGTTTCGGACACACCGAGCCCTGGAGGATTGTACAAAGGGTTTTTGGAGTATAGGGACTATAGTCGGAAAAATTCATTGTATGGTGATTTATTTACAGAGTGACATTGTCCATTATTTCATCGTGTACTATGGATATTCCTTTCTGGAAATATACAGTTCGGTGATCCCTTTAGAGTGCGCTTCAATAGCAATTTGCAGACAAAATGAACCAAGATGGCATCACGCATGTTGAACTGTGTGATCATTTCCTCATATTTTTTTTGGTTAAATACGCAGTAATGAGATTTGAACATAGCACTTATGCTTTTCTTATACCAATTGCTTCATCTAAAGACTACAACGATAATATATGATACATTTACATTTACTTAACCTCCTAGAAGAACGATAATCATATATATAGGTTTCGTTATGGGCATAATAGGACTCAACCGCTTATTTAGTGCCAAGCTTCTCTGCACAATACTTTCTCACAAAGAGAAACGTTGGTGTCACAGGGTTAGGAGTAATAAGTAACTTTTTGAATTTGTTTGTTCTTTATAGGTTATTTGTACAGAAGGTTTTTAGTCACGTAGGACATGTTTTGAGAAGTGTTTAAACTGGTGATTTACCCTTGGTTTTGTACAGCCACTTGATAATTAATAAAACTTTCTTTAATTGCCAAAAAAAGTTGCTGCTTCTTAGAACCTTATGGTTTATTACTTTGGAGGAATTTACCAAGCAACAATATAATTGTCACTTTGGATACTTTGATAAACTAGACTAAAAACAAGGGCAAAAATTACAATTTTTAAGTTGTTTCATGGGGAAATTGTCAATACCAGGTTTTGAGGAACAAAAACCATAGCAGTAAAAGTCAGTCATTATTATTCTAAGCAAGCAGTGTAACATCCTATGAATATTCTAAAGGAACATAAAAGTTGAAGTTTTAGACGTGGCCACTAAAGTAATTATTTTAAGTTCCATAAATTGAAGGCTCCACATGAACTAAATTATTAATTTTTTCACTTCAAAATAGATTTGAACTATTCATGTACAAAATTATGACTTTATATTCGGTGGTAAAATCTGAAATCACTAGACAAAGAGAATTTTAAAAAGAAAATTTATCGAGCCATTTCTTTTACTTCAAAGCAAATTTATGCTATTCAAAATGCATAGAATTATATCTTATATTATACTTAGCGTTAAGAAAATCTTGAATATTTCTTAAAACAATACATAATTTTTTTGTGAATGGTAGATATGCATACAAGTGACTCGAACACCATCGTTATTCTTCACATGCTTAGCCTGATAGTGGCTATATATGCCCTCTAAGGCGAGGCTCTTAGTGCAGGCGCTAGAAAACATAAAAACAAAAATAGTACTTACGAAATTTAGCAAGAGCCTCAAAGGTGAGACTTGATCTTAAGGTAAGACTCTTGGTCATAAATTAGCACTTACGAGTATCATTGACTTCAACATTCAGCAAATGCAAAAAACACAAAAAAATTTAAATTAGAGCAAGCCAGCTTGGGACGGACGGTCAATGTGAAAACTAATTTTCGTAAGAAGTTCACTTTTGCTGGTGTGCGTTGCCAAATCAAGGTTAAGCATCTGAAGTTTAAAGTTGTGTGATTTGGTGACGTGCCCGATCATGTTCCTCACAGAAAATGACATGAAAACTCATTACAACGAGGAACACAGCAAGCGGCAGACCTAACATCTAATAGCTTCATAATACATAATCGGAAGTCAGGGGTTTTCTTTACGTGTTCTTTCCCCGGATGGTAATTAGTTGAACATATAATTTTGGTTTTGAATTTCTAGTGGTAGTTTTGTGGGAAAAAATGGTACTCTAATGATATTCATGAAATTTTTCCGGCAAAAAAAATTTGGGATTAAAAAAATATATAGATCGGTTTTGCTATTTGCAATCGTTATCATCTGTTGAAACACTAACATGATTGACATTTTTCCTTTTTGTATATATAATAGAGAGTTGAGACTAAACTACAAATTTCTTCATGTGCTTGTGTACAGCCGCCGAGGAGCGAATTTTCCGTTGCATTCACTGCACATACCACGATACTAAGGAGTTTAGTTTTGATGGTCTTCGTTCCCACAGCAAGGCTAAGCATCTAAAGTTCAGAGTTTCCTGTGAGTTGGTGACTTGCCCAAGCTTATTCCTCATTGTAAATGACATGAAAACTCATTTCAATGAGGAACACAGCAAGCGGCAGACCTGAAACAATCTAGATAGTCATCGCTTTGGATTCTAATTGGAGGCTACTTTCAAAAATAGGGGACTACATGTGCAATTTGGCCAATTAAAAACTACATTACATTTGGTGGCTATATTTGTAATACTTAGCTCTCTAGTATAAATAGCCCTTATGGCTCTCATTTTAGACTTATGTTATTTTGACATTAATGAATGTTAAATTCCTTGAGTGAGTGTAAGGATGAATTCCTTGGCTGATTTATAAACTTGTTAAAGTGGCTTTTATAGGGTTTCTTCCCCTTAAGGGTTATCCTATAGTCACAGGTTAATTGGATTTTAATTGAATGGATATTTGAAATAAATTTCAAGTGTCCTGTTCAATTCCCTAATTAGTTCTTTGCTAAATTCTATCTTTCTATCCTTTTATTTGTGTTTTTGTTATTTTTGCTTCCGCGTTTCGTATCATCTTGGTATCAGAACGTAGGCTAATGATTTATTCATCAAAAACTGAAAAAAACTTGAGCTGTGAGATTTTTAGAATGTGTGCCTAAAATCCAAGTGCACAAGAGTGATACACGAGGGATAAAATTTAAGTGCAATCTTTGAGGGATGCACTAAAGAAGTGTAACGACCCGGCCGGTCGTTTCGAGAGTTATAACCCGATTTTCCCCATTCCTACTTCTTTTTGTGTTATTCAGCTATATTATGTTATATCGGGTTAATTGGTTCGAGTCCGGAAGGAACTCGGAGTGAAATGAGACACTTAGTCTCATAATTAAAAATTTTAAGTTAGAAAAGTGGGCCGGATATGGACCTATGTGTAAACGACCTCGGATTTGAATTTTGATGATTCCAATAGCTCCGTATGGTGATTTTGGGCTTATGAGCATGTTCGGAATATTATTTGAAAGTCCGTAGAAGAATTAGGCTTGAAATGCCGAAAGTTTTATTTTTGAGAAGTTTGACCGGGGGGTTGACTTTTTGATATCGGGGTCGGAATCTGATTCTGAAAATTGGAATACCTCTGTTATGTCATTTAGGACTTGTATACAAAATTTGAGGTCAATCGGACGTGATTTGATAGGTTCCGGAGTTGTTTGTAAAAATTAAAAATTTCAAAGTTCATTAGGTTTGAATTGGGGCGTAATTCATGGTTTTAGCGTTGTTTGAGGTGATTTGAGGATTCAACTAAGTTCGTATGATGTTTTAGGACTTGTTGGTATATTTGGTTGAGGTTCCAAGGGCCTCGGGTGAGTTTTGGATGGTTAATGGATCAAAAATTGAACTACAACAGCTGCTGCAATTTCCTTCTGTTGGAAATTTCTTCCGCCAGATTCGAGCCCAGAAATCTCTCAGAATCGAGCCCAGATCGAGCCCAGGGTCGAGGGCCACGATCGAAGCCATGATCGAGCCCAGGGTCGAGGGTCACGGTCGAATGCCGGGTCGAAGACATGATTGAAGGCCTAGGATCGAGAACCAGGATCGAGGGCTAGGATCGAAGGCCTAGGATCGAGGACCAGGATCAAGGACCTCGATCGAAGGCCAAGATCGAGGCAGAACCGAGGTTGTCTAGGCAGAATTATAAAAACAGGGACTTCGTCCCATTTGCCATTTTTGACAAATTGAAGCTTGAGGAGAGGCGATTTTTGATATATTTTCAAGGAAAACTTGAGGTAAGTCCCTTGTGATCATTTCTACTCCATAATATTGAATTATCATCGAATAATCTGACTAGATTATATGATTTTGAGGTGTAAATCGGAGATTGGAACTTAGAAATTTGGAAATAAGATTTGTAGATTTGAGGGTCGAGTTGAGGTCGGATTTTGGTAAAATTGGTATGGGTAGACTCGTGATTGAATGAGCTTTCGGATTTTGTAACTTTTGTCGGGTTCCGAGACGTGGGCCCCACAGGCTATTTTCTTATGGAATTACTTCCAATAAATTTTATTGACTGAAATAAATTATTTGTGACTAGATTCGAGGCATTCAGAGGCCGATTTGCGAGGCAAAGACATAGCAGAGTAAAAAAAATTTACGTTTTAAGGTAAGTAACGATTGTAAATCTAGTCCTGAGGGTATGAAACCCCGGATTTCGTATCATTCTACTATTTTGAAGTGACGCACATGCTAGGTGACGGGCGTGTGGGCGTGCACTCTTGGGGATTTATGACTTGGTCTGTTCCGTAGCAACTGTAAAGTTGCATACTTTGTTGAAACCATATGATACTTATATGTTTTATAAAGAATTTCTGTAAATTGGGCTGAATGCCATATTTGGGCCTTGCGCCAAAGCTGTTTGGACCCTTAGGGGTTGTTTCTTACCATCCTCTCATTGTTTTCGATTGAAAATTTATACTCAGTCATGTTTATACTTGTTTACCGCATAACTCAGTTTTATGACTCTATTTTGATGCATATAAATATTTTGGGCCGAATGCCCTGTTTTACTGAAATGCCCGAGTGGCTTGAGAGATTTATGACTAAATGAGGCCGAGGGCCTAATTTGTGAGGATGAGTGTGGATCGGGGCTGCCCGCCTGCATCATACTTTATTATTATGGCACGTGAGTTGTCCGTGCAGCACATGAGTTGTCCATGCAGATTATAGCGCTTGGGCTGAAGGATCCCCTCCGGAGTCTGTACACACCCCCAGTAAGCGCAGGTACCTACTGAGTGCGAGTGTCGAGTGCCGAGTGCTGAGTGACTGGTTGGCATGAGTGATTGTGAGGTATGCCCGAGTGGCACGAGTGACTGTGAAGTTTGCCCGATGGGCTGTATATGAATGATGTTTTGCCCGATGGGCTGTTTATGATTTCATCATTTTTTCTCACCTTTGCATTGAGCCTTTGTTTGAAAAACTATTGGAAAAAAATATCTATAAATGATTTTTACTGGAACTGGGTTTAAACTAGATAATTTGATTCAAATCCTGATTTTTAAAAGCATGCGGTATTTTACTGAGATTTCCTGATATGAACGTTATATGCTTTATTGCTCGTCACTACCACTCAGTCTTTATTTATTGTTGTTACTTACTTAGTTGGCGTACTCACGTTACTCCCTGCATCTTGTGTACAGATTCAGGTGTAGCTAGATACGGTAGCGGTTATTGAGTGTTCTGGTTGCAGATTTTCTTGGAGATAGCAAGGATGCTGTTTGGCGATCGCAGCCCCTGCTCTTCTCCCTCTTATCTTCCTCTAGTTGTATTTAACTATTTTTCGGGCTGAGTTAGCCTTGATATTGTTAGAAAGATTATAGTATATGCTCATGACTAGTGACACCCCGATGTCGGGCTTTTCTTTTCCGCACTTCTTTTTTTTTTCTTTGATTTGAACTCTTTTAATGGAGGTTTTATGTCAAATAACCTTGAAATTATCTTTAAAATGAAAATATCGGTTTGTTTTGAAAATGAGTCGGCTTGCCTAGTTCCACGATAGGCGCCATCACGACAGGGGTTAGTTTTGGGTCGTGACAGATTGGTATCAGAGCCTAGGTTACATAGGTCTCACGAGTCATGAGAGAGCCTTGCGGATCGGTACGGAGACGTTTGTACTTATCTTCAGGAGGTTGCTGAACCTTTAGGAAACTTCACATTCTTGGATTCTTGTCATGCGAATTTGTTGATTCTTGTAATTAAACATCTATTGTTTCCTTCTCTCACAGATGGTGAGGACTCGTGCTACCGGTCAGGAGGGCCAGCTACCAGTACCACCAGCCAGGGCCGCGAGAGGCCGAGGCCGCGGTAGAGGCCGTGGTAGGGGCAGAGGTGCAGGCCGTATAACAATTGGGGCAGTACCTACAGATCCACCGGTTGTCCCAGATCAGGAACAAGTTCCAGTTGTTGATGCACCAACTCAGGCACCACCTGTGCCTATTATGGTTCCAGGCCTTCAGGAGGCCCTAGCTCAGATTCTGACAGTGTGTACTGGCCTTGCTCAGGCGGTCTCTATTTCGACGGCCGCAACCACTTCTCAGGCCAGGGGAGGCACTCAGACTCCCGTCACTCGCACACCCGAGCAGGTTATTCAGGGACTTCAGACACCAAAGCTACCACCAGCTCAGCCGGTTGCTGTTGCTCAGGATTATGTGGTTCCTGCTATGCCTGAGGATGATCAGCGTAGGTTGGAGAGGTTTGGGAGACTTCAGCCACCACCTTTCAGTGGCACAGAGAGAGAGGATGCTCAGGACTTTTTGGACAGGTGTCAGAGGATACTCCGTACTGCTGGTATTTTAGAGACTTGTGGGGTCTCATTCACTACCTTTCAGTTTTCTGGGGCTGCACTCAGATGGTGGGAGACTTACGAGAGGCGTAGGCCTGTTGGAGCAGCATCCCTTACTTGGCAGCAGTTCTCCGTGGTCTTTTTGGAGAAGTTCGTGCCTCGATCTCGCAGAGAGGAGCTGCGTAGACAGTTTGAGCGGCTCCGCCAGGGTGATATGTCTGTGATGCAGTATGAGATGCGGTTCTCCGAGTTGGCCCGTCATGCTATCTGGTTGGTTCCCATAGACAGAGAGAGGATCATGAGGTTTATTGATGGCCTCACTTATCAGCTACAATTGCTCATGACCAGGGAGCGGGTTTTGGGTGCTCCCTTTGATGAGGTTGTCGACATTGCTCGGCAGATTGAGATGGTTCGCGGTTAGGAGAGGGTTGAGCGGGAGGCCAAGAGGCCTCGTGGTCAGGGTGGATTCAGCGGTGCTCCTTTTGGGGGTCAGTTCCAGCACGGTAGAGGTCGTCATTTCAGACATGCTCAGTCAGCTCAGCCATTTCATCGGGGTGCATCATCTGGCCATAGTTCTCATAGTTTTCATCAGGGCCACTCATCACTTAGTGCCCTTCCAGTTCAGAGTTTGTCCCGTGCTCCACCTGTTCAGGGCTCTTCCATGCCAGGTTCTTCTACCAGTCATCCCGGTGCTAGGGGTTCCCTTCAGTTTCCGCCGCCAGCACCAGGGAGTTATTTTGAGTGTGGGGAACTTGGGCATATGTGGAGGCAGTGTCCTCGTCGTCATGGAGGTCTATCTCAGCAGAGGTGTCAGCCTCCGACTACAGTACCAGCTACCTCACCACCCGCCCAGTCAGCTCGGGGTAGAGGTCAGTCAGCTAGGGGTTGCCCTAGAGGGGGAGGCAGATCAGGGGGTGGTCAGGCCCGTTTCTATGCTCTCCCTGCCAGACCAGACGCTATTGCTTCAGATGCTGTGATTACATGTATTGTCTCAGTTTGTCACCGAGATGCCTCAGTATTATTTGACCCTGGTTCTACGTATTCATATGTTTCCTCGTATTTCGCCCATTTTCTGGATATGCCCCATTAGCCCTTAGTTTCATCTGTACACGTATCTACTTCTGTGGG
The DNA here is from genome assembly GCF_000715075.1 of Nicotiana tabacum. Lineage (NCBI taxonomy): Eukaryota > Viridiplantae > Streptophyta > Magnoliopsida > Solanales > Solanaceae > Nicotiana > Nicotiana tabacum. The sequence continues at coordinate 138,195,600 of NC_134102.1, forward strand.
CGATACTATTATTGTGGACCGCGTATATCGGTCATGTGTGGTGACTATTGGGGGTCTGGAGACCCGAGTGGATCTATTGTTGCTCACTATAGTTGACTTTGATGTGATATTGGGTATGGATTGGTTATCTCCATGTCATGTTGTTCTAGATTGTCACGCTAAGACGGTGATGTTGGCTATGCCGGGAATTTCGAGGGTTGAGTGGAGTGGTTCTGTAGATTATGTACCAAGTAGGGTGATTTCATATTTGAAAGCTCAGTGCATGGTTGAGAAGGGTTGCCTATCTTATTTGGCTTTTGTGAGGGATGTTAGTGCAGAGACTCCTGTCATTGATTCTGTTCCGGTGGTACGTGATTTTTCGGATGTGTTTCCTGCAGACCTGTCGGGCATGCCGCCTGACAGGGATATTGACTTTGGTATTGATTTGGTGCCAGGCACTCAGCCCATTTCTATTCCACCGTATTGTATGGCACTGGAGGAGTTGAAATAATTGAAAGAAAAACTTCAGGAACTCCTTGATAAGGGGTTTATTCGGCCTAGTGTGTCACCTTGGGGTGCACCGGTTCTATTTTTGAAGAAGAAGGATGGTTCCATGAGAATATGTATTGATTACACGCAGTTGAACAAGGTCACAGTTAAGAACAAGTATCCTTTGCCTCGCATTGATGATTTATTTGACCAGCTTCAGGGAGCGAGGGTGTTCTCCAAGATTGATTTGAGGTCCGGTTATCACCAGCTGAAGATTCGGGATTCAGATATTCTCAAGACAGCTTTCAGGACCCGATATGGCCATTATGAGTTCTTGGTGATGTCTTTTGGGCTGACCAATGCCCCAGCAGTGTTCATGCATTTGATGAACAGTGTATTCCAGCCCTATTTGGACTCATTCGTCATTGTATTCATTGATGACATCATGGTGTACTCTCATAGCCAGGAGGAACACGCTCAGCATTTGAAGATTGTATTACAGAGATTGAGGGAGGAGAAGCTTTATGTAAAGTTCTCCAAATGCGAGTTTTGGCTCAGTTCAGTAGCATTCTTGGGGCACGTGGTGTCCAGTGAGGGTATTCAGGTGGATCCGAAGAAGATAGAGGCGGTGTAGAGCTGGCCCAGACCTTCCTCGGCCACGGAGATTAGGAGCTTTCTTGGTTTGGCGGGTTACTACCATCGCTTTGTGGAGGGATTTTCATCTATTGCATCGCCCTTGACCAAATTGACCCAAAAGGGTGCTCCATTCAGGTGGTCAGATGAATGTGAGGAGAGCTTTCGGAAGCTCAAGACTGCTTTGCCCACAACTCCAATGTTAGTTCTGCCATCAGCTTCAGGTTCTTACACCGTGTATTATGATGCCTCGAGGATATGCATTGGTTGTGTTTTGATGCAGGAGGGTAGAGTGATTGCCTATGCCTCGCGCCAGTTGAAGACCCATGAGAAGAACTATCATGTCCATGATCTTGAGTTAGCAGCCATTGTTCATGCCTTGAAGATTTGGCGTCATTATTTGTAGGGGGTTCATTGTGAGATCTATACAGATCACCGGAGTCTACAGTATCTGTTAAACCAGAAGGATATTAATTTGCGTCAGTGGAGATGGTTGGAGCTTCTTAAGGACTATGATATCACTATTTTGTACCATCCGGGGAAGGCCAATATGGTGGCCGATGCTTTGAGTCACCGGGCAGAGAGTTTGGGGAGTTTAGCATATCTTCCAGCAATAGAGAGACCTTTGGTATTAGATGTTCAGACCTTAACAGGCCAGCTTGTCAGATTGAATATTTCGGAGCCTAGTCGGGTATTGGCTTGTGTGGTCTCCAGGTCTTCTCTTTATGACCGTATCAGGGAGCGTCAATATGATGACCCTCACTTGCTCATTCTTCAAGACAGGGTTCGGAGAGGTGATGCTAGGGATGTGACTATTGGTGATGACAGTGTGCTGAGAATGCAGGGCCGGATATGTGTGCCTAATGTAGATGGGCTTCGAGAGCTGATTCTTGAGGAGGCCCACAGCTCACGGTATTCCATCCATCTGGGTGCCGCGAAGATGTACCAGGATTTGAGGCAGCATTATTGGTGGAGGCGGATGAAGAAGGATATAGTTGGGTTTGTGGCTCGGTGTCTAAACTGTCAGCAGATTAAGTATGAGCATCAAAGACAGGGTGGCTTGCTTCAGAGGTTAGAGATCCCAGAGTGGAAGTGGGAGTGGATCACTATGGACTTTGTAGTTGGGCTCCCATAGACTTCTAGGAAGTTCGATGCTATTTGGGTTATTGTGGATCGGCTGACCAAGTCCGCGCACTTCATTCTAGTTGGTACTACTTACTCTTCAGAGCGGTTGGCTGAGATTTACATCCGAGAGATCGTTTGCCTGCATGGTGTCCCAGTTTCCATCATTTCAGATAGGGGTACTTAGTTCACATTGCAGTTTTGGAGGGTCGTGCAGTGAGAGTTGGGTACTCAGGTTGAGTTGAGCATAACTTTTCACCCTCAGACCTTAGACGGACGGGCAGTCCGAGCTCACTATTTATATATTGGAGGACATGTTGCGTGCTTGTGTCATTGACTTTGGGGGTTCATGGGACCAGTTTCTGCCACTCGCGGAGTTTGCATATAACAACAGTTATCAGTCGAGTATTCAGATGGCTCCGTACGAGGCTTTGTATGGGAAGAGGTGTAGATCTCCGGTTGGATGGTTTGAGTCGGGTGAGGCTAGGCTATTAGGTACAGACTTGGTCCAGGACGTATTAGATAAGGTGAAATTGATTCAGGAGCGGCTTCGCACAGCGCAGTCCAGGCAGAAGAGCTACGCGGATAGGAAGGTCCGTGATGTGTCTTTTATGGTTGGAGAGAAGGTTTTGCTGAAGGTGTCACCCATGAAAGGTGTTATGAGGTTTAGGAAGAGGGGCAAGTTGAGCCCCCGGTTCATTGGGCCTTTTGAGGTGCTTCATAGAATAAGGGAGGTGGCTTATAAGCTTTCCTTGCCACCCAGCTTGTCAAGTGTGCATCCAGTGTTTCATGTTTCCATGCTCCGGAAGTATATTGGAGATCCGTCCAATGTATTGGATTTCAGAACGGTTCAGTTGGAGGGTGATATGACTTATGATGTGGAGCCGGTGGCTATTTTGGATCGGCAGGTTCGAAGGTTGAGGTCAAAGGATATAGCTTCAGTGAAGGTGCAATGGAGAGGTCAGCCTGTGGAGGAGGCCACCTGGGAGATCGAGCGGGACATAGGGAGCAGATATCCACGCCTATTCGAGACTCCAGGGATGTTTCTAGACCCGTTCGAGGACGAACGAATGTTTAAGAGGGGGAAGATGTAACGACCCAGCCGGTCGTTTCGAGAGTTATAACCCTGTTTTCCCCATTCCTACTTCTTTTTGTATTATTCAGCTATATTATGTTATATCAGGTTAGTTGGTTCGAGTTCGGAAGGAACTCGGAGTGAAATGAGATACTTAGTCTCATAATTAAAACTTTTAAGTTAGAAAAGTGGGGCGGATATGGACCTATGTGTAAATGACCTCGGATTTGAATTTTGATGATTTCAATAGCTCCGTATGGTGATTTTGGGCTTAGGAGCGTGTCCGGAATATTATTTGAAAGTCCGCAGAGGAATTAGGCTTGAAATGCCGAAAGTTTTATTTTAGAGAAGTTTGACCGGGGGGTTGACTTTTTGATATCGGGGTCGGAATCCGATTCTGAAAATTGGAATACCTCTGTTATGTCATTTAGAACTTGTGTGCAAAATTTGAGGTCAATCAGACGTGATTTGATAGGTTCCAGAGTTATTTGTAGAAATTAGAAATTTCAAAGTTCATTAGGGTTGAATTGGGGCGTAATTCATGGTTTTAGCATTGTTTGAGGTGATTTGAGGATTCAACTAAGTTCGTATGATGTTTTAGGACTTGTTGGTATATTTGGTTGAGGTGCCGAGGGCCTCGGGTGAGTTTCGGATGGTTAACAGATCAAAAATTGAACTACAACAGCTGCTGCAATTTCCTTCTGTTGGAAATTTCTTCTGGGAGATTCGAGCCCAGAATTCTCTCAGAATCGAGCCCAGATCGAGCCCAGGGTCGAGGGCCACGATCGAAGCCATGATCGAGCCCAGAGTCAAGGGCCACGATCGAAGCCATGATCGAGCCGAGGGTCGAGGGTCACGGTCGAAGGCCGGGTCGAAGACATGATCGAAGGCCTAGGATCGAGGGCCAGGATCGAAGGCTTGGGATCGAGAACCAGGATCGAGGACCAGGATCGAGGACCTCGATCGAAGGCCAAGATCGAAGGCCAAGATCGAGGCAGAACCGAGGTTGTCTTGGCAGAATTATAAAAACAGGGACTTCGTCCCATTTGTCATTTTTGACAAATTGGAGCTTGAGGAGAGGCGATTTTTGATATATTTTCAAGAAAAACTTGAGGTAAGTCCCTTTTGATCATTTCTACTCCATAATATTGATTATCATCGAATAATCCGACTAGATTACATGATTTTGAGGTGTAAATCGGAGATTGAAACTTAGAAATTTGGAAATAAGATTTATAGATTTGAGGGTCGAGTTGAGGTCGGATTTTGGTAAAATTAGTATGGGTAGACTCGTGGTTGAATGGGCTTTCGGATTTTATAACTTTTGTCGGGTTCCGAGACGTGGGCCCCACAGGCGATTTTTGAGCTAAATTTCGGATTTTTATGAAAAATTACTATTTTCTTATGGAATTACTTCCAATAAATTTTATTGACTGAAACAAATTATTTGTGACTAGATTCGAGGCATTCAGAGGCCGATTTGCGAGGCAAAGGCATAGCAGAGTAAAAAAATTTTACGTTTTAAGGTAAGTAACGATTGTAAATCTAGTCTTAAGGGTATGAAACCCCGAATTTTGTATCATTCTGAAGTGACGAACATGCTAGGTGACAGACGTGTGGGCGTGCACTGTTAGGGATTTGTGACTTGGTCCGTCCTGTAGCAACTGTAAAGTTGCATACTTTGTTGAAACCATATGATACTTATATGTTTTATAAAGAATTTTTGTAAATTGGGTTGAATGCCATGTTTGGGCCTTGCGCCAAAGCTTTTTGGACCCTTAGGGGCTGTTTCTTACCATCCTCTCATGTTTTTCGATTTAAAATCTATACTCAGTCATGTTTATACTTGTTTACCGTATAACTCAGTTTTATGACTCTATTTTAATGCATATAAATATTTTGGGATGAATGCCCTGTTTTACTGAAATGCTCGAGTGGCTTGAGAGATTTATGACTAAGTGAGGTCGAGGGCCTGATTTATGAGGATGAGTGTGGATCGGGGCTATCCGCCTGCAGCATATTTATGACTGAGTGAGGCCGAGAGCCTGATTTGTGAGGATGAGTATGGATCGGGACTGCCCGCCTGCAGCATACTTTATTATTATGACATGTGAGTTGTCCGTGCATCACATGAGTTGTCCGTGCAGATTATAGCGCTTGGGCTGAAGGAGCCCCTCCGGAGTCTGTACACACCCCCAATGAGCGCAAGTACCTACTGAGTGCGAGTGTCGAGTGCCTAGTGCTGAGTGACTGGGAGGCATGAGTGATTGTGAGGTATGCCCGAGTGACACGAGTGACTGTGAGGTTTGCCCGGGGGGCTGTATATGAGTGATGTTTTGCCCGAGGGGCTATTTATGATTTCATCATTTTTGCTCACCTTTGCATTGTGCCTTTGTTTAAAAATCTATCGGAACAAAATATTTTTAAATGATTTTTACTGAAACTGGGTTTAAACTAGATAATTATTCAAATCCTGATTTTTAAAAGCATGTGGTATTTTACTGAGATTTTCTGATATGAACGTTATATGCTTTAATTCTCGTCACTACTGCTCAGTCTTTATTTATTGTTGTTATTTACTGAGTTGAATTACTCACGTTACTCCCTACACCTTGTGTGCAGATTAAGGTGTAGCTGGATACGGTAGCGGTTATTGAGTGTTCTGGTTGCAGATTTTCTTGGAGATAGCAAGGTAGCTGTTTGGCGATCGCAGCCCCTGTTCTTCTCCCTCTTATCTTCCTCTAGTTGTATTTAGCTATTTTTCGGGCTGAGTTATCCTTGATATTGTTAGACAGATTGTAGTATATGCTCATGACTAGTGACACCCCGATGTCGGGCTTTTCTTTTCCGCACTTCTATTTTTTCTTCTTTGATTTGAACTCTTTTAATGGAGGTTTTATGTCAAATAACCTTGAAATTATCTTTAAAATAAAAATATCGGTTTGTTTTGGAAATGAGTTGGCTTGCCTAGTTCCACGATAGGCGCCATCACGATATGGGTTAGTTTTGGGTCGTGACAAGGAGTGAATTGGAGAGGTTATTTTATTTATTTTTTAAAACTTAATTTCTTTGTTTGTAGGTACTATGTCTTTGAATATTGGAGGTACTTGAACTCCAAAGGAGGGAGTCTCTAATGAGACCATTTTGGAGGCTTTACAAGCTTTGATTATGAAAGTTGACAACATGGAACATATGGTCAAGTCTCATGAAAACGTTCTTAACCAATGGCAAGGCTTGTCACCTAATCCTAACCAAGGAGTGGGAACTAGTGCAACGCAACAAAATAGTTGTACTCCCACCACACCACACATTGCAAGGCTAATCAATCAAACACAAGTTGCTAACAATCAAGTACCAAGACAAGGTTCCTTTCCACAAGGTAGACAAGCAAAGGTTGAGCATCAACAACAACCTCTTAGGCCACAACAACCGCAAAATAACTTTGATGATGATTTGGACTATAATGAGCAATATGATGAACCAGTTAGAGTCCAACCTAGAAGGAATGGACAAGGAGGCTTTAGAGGGAGATGTGGAAGGCATGGTAGGAATTATCAAGGTAGAAACTTGAATGATGATTATGATTATGATTATGATGGAAATATTAGTAATGAAGAACATGGTAGAAGGTGGGGAGATGAAGAAGACCAGGGTCTTAATAACATCAAGATTGTACTGCCTACTTTCAAGGGAAGTAGTGACCCCGAAGAATTTTTAGAATGGAAAATACAAATGGAAAAGATGTTTGAGCTTAACAATATATCCGATACAAAGAGGTTCAAGCATGTTATTTCTAAACTTATTGGTTATGCTTCTTCTTGGTAGGAGAAAGAGAAAAGAGATAGAAATAGAAATGAAGATATTGCCATTGATTTTTGGGGTTTCTTAGAGTGGTTATGAGAGCAAGATTGTACCCAAAGAATATATGAATGACTTGCTTACCAAATTTTATAACATGAAGCAAGGGAAGAAGAATGTGGAAGCTTACTTTGAAGAGTTGGAGACAACTAGGCTTAAGCATGAAATCTCTAGCCAAATAACTTTGCACAAATTTGTTACTATATATGAGGTACTCCAAGGGGTTATCAAGGTTGAAAATAAACTCCAAGAAGAGAAGCAACTCAAAGAGAGCAAATCCAAAGCTACAACACTTCATGGATCAAAAACAAGGAAACTTGACAATCTTTTTCAAATGAAAACAAGTCAAAAATTGACTCAAAGTAGCAAAATGACAAAGGCAAACTAAAGGTGGAGGCTAAGGAGGGAGGTAACAATTCTAAACCTTGCTTCCAAAATTCTAACTCTAATAGGTGCTTTAAATGTCAAGGTTATGGTCATAAAATGAGTGAATGTCCTAATAGAAGAACTATAATTCTTATGGAAGCCTATGAAAGAGAAGAAAGTAGAGAATTATGTGACGAAGAGGAAACCGAATGTGATGATGAGGTAGAATATGACACTCCTAATTTGCCTTTGTATGTTGTTAGGAGAGTGTTGAATACCCAAATTATGAAAGATATGAACCAAATAAAGAACTTGTTCCATGGAAAGTTTAAGATTAAAGATCAAGTGTGTTCTTTGATTATTGATGGTGGTAGTTGTGCTAATGTTGCTAGTGCTTCTATGGTTTACAAGTTGAATTTGAAGACTCAAAGACATACCCGTCCTTAAAAACTGCAATAGCTTAATGAATAAGGTGAACTTAAAGTGACTAGACAAGTTTTGGTGAGTTTCAAAATTGCAAAGTATGTTGATGATGTTCTTTGTGACGTGGTGCCCATGCAACCATGTCATTTATTGTTGGGCAGATAAAATAATATAAATAAAAAAACTTCCATTTTAGCAATAATATGGATTGGTATTCGGTAATAATACAAAGATCACATTGCTACAACTGAAGTTGGTTAAGACGCAACACCAAATTTTACTCAACCAAGTGTTAAACATTCGGGTATAACTTTTAATTTCTTTTTGAATGGCCAAAAGGAAAAATAAAATTTCTTTCTTTTGCTCAGAAGGAAAATAAAATCCAAGCACATTATAAACTATCAAAATAGCGGAAAAGAGAATACTTTCTGGTTGAGGACAACAAGCACAAAAGTGTGTGAAAGAGCTTATTATTACACGTAATTTTTTTGTATAATTATTCGCTATTCGTAATCCACTAACCCAACTAATATGGATTCGAACTATATAAGGTCCATTAATGGGGAAGATATCCTTATCAAGATTTTTTTTATTTACATTGCTCGAGCTCAAGATCTCTGATTAAAAATAGAGGGATCCAATTAATCCGCCACAATCTTTGATGGTTAGTCAGTAATGAAAGTGAAAACATGTGGGTTAGTTAGCAATGGTAGCGAGTATAATATTAAACCAAAAAAAAAAACAATCAAATTGTATCAGGTGATCAAGATGAAAATAGCACTCTCGAGAGCATCATTGAGCAAGATCATTCCACCAAAATGTCTTACATTCAGTGAACAACAAGTATTGAAAAAGAATTAGGTGGTACTAATATTTTTCTTCAGCATAGAACAATGCTAATTGATTATTATAAATAAATAGTAGTAACAGTTATCAGTGTACACTAAAGGGCAACTCAGTGCACTAAGTTCCAGCTATTGTACGCAGACTTACCATTTACCAGTTACTCCAAAGTTCCCCTTCTATGAGTGTACGCTATGAAATTTAAAATTTTGTGCTTGACACGTACATAAAAAGATTCTGTGTTTGACATGTACATAACAATATGAACAAAAAGTTGATGCTTGAATGTTTTAGTAAGAAGGCAATTAGTAAAAGGATTTATAGTTGTGATTTAATTGATTTATAAATTTAATTTTATGCGCATATACATGATTTTTTTGTTATCTCTTCTATCTTGACAAACTTATAAAAAAGAAAAAATGTATATTTAGTATAATAATGTTCTCATGACAAAGTAAAACTAGAGTATATGAAACTAATTGCATGGTAAAATATCGTAGAAATGACATCAGGAAATGGCTGTCCACTTTTTATCTCCAAATTTCCAGTAGGCCAATTTTCCATTACTGCCGTAAATGGCAGCAACCATGAAATTACCTTTGCTTGAAGATACATGAGATACTTTTGAAAAGAAAGATTTGGTATTCAAACCGAGGCAGCAAGAACCATGGCTGGCTGGACCTTCTTACTAGAAATAGTTGGTAATATTGACCTCTATGAAGTACAAACACATGCAAACCGGACGTTATCAGTATATGGAGTAAGACAATGAACTATTAATATCAATAGTTTTTGTGGAAGCTCCGACCAGCCAGCCATTTAAAATCTGATACATCAATAGGGAATGAGATAAAATTAGATCAAAACTATTATACTACAACTTTCAATCTAAGTATCACATGAACTTAGTATAACCGAATATGCACAAGTCAAAGAGATGTTGTTTGCCACAATCCAAAAAATAATCATAATGAGTACATATCTATCTTAATGTAACACCACGATATAGTATCAGCAAAGTAGATTGAAGTGAAGCGCCGAAACACATAAAGAGGATTCATTCATAAAGAGGATTCAAAAAAATAGTTGAGTGTTACGCCTAGGATTTGAATCTATGAACTAAAATAATTTTTGAACCCCTCTATACTCAGAATTTTCCATTATATCAAGGGATTTTTCGGTAAAGGGGATTCAATTGTGAGACAACTAGCATTTATGTTCCTGCTTGACAAATTCCTCGGAAGTAATTAACCATAAGGTTCTAAAAAGCAACAACTTTTACTACAATTAATTAGTAATTCTTCAAAAACCAATATCAAAATAGCATTGAAATCTATGATCAAAGAGGTCTCAGAAAATTGTTCAAATCTGAAAATATATAGAAAAGTAGCAATCTTAAACAGCCACAATCGGTTTGTCGATCAATCGGTTTTATAGCGTTTCTAATTTCTTTTTGGATCTTGGAAAAATTCGGGGTTTTATAGCGTTTCGCAACCACACATAGAGGACGAATACCTAATTCCAAGCAGAAACCAACAAGGATGGCTGGGCCAAGGAAGGTGCGGAATGAGGGTCAAAATAGCACAAATTAGTCATTTTTCATACTCATAATCGAAAAATCGTCATCATTTACAAAGTCATTGAAAAAAAGCTATTGGAACATGTAAAGTTCCTGTATAAGAGCTCTTCCGCATAAACTTCTAGTATATTATATTTGAACTCCGGGACACGAAAAGTTGCAACATAATATGTGGGATTATAGAGCTCCTGCATATAAACTTCCAGCATATTATGATGGAACTCCAGTACATTATGAAATTTCAGCATGTTATGCTGGAAGCTCGTATGTAAGAAATTCGAACTCCAACATATTATGCTGGAATATTTTCGGATTTTTAACAGTGTTTTTGTTCATATTTTACTTTACATGAATAGTAACTATATTTTGATTACTTTTAAAATTATGACTATTTTTCAATTATCAGTTGTAAATCTGACTATTTTTGAATTTCTCCGAGAATGAGAGTTCTGCAAGACCTTAGGCCACCTTTTCAATCGTTGAAGAAGTTAGCCATTTTGTATGATCTCAAAACTTTATTGATCACAAATAAGGAGGGGAAAAAATAGATCTAATACACAACTTTTTTGGGAAAAACATAAACTTGATATTTGACACAAATATCACAAAGATATAAATGGTGAAATAAAAGAAGAGCAGAAATCATACCTTGACGGCTTGCTGATGAAGATTTCCGAAATAATTTCGATTCTATAGTGGTAGAGTAGGTTTTAGTGTTGCTTAGGCCTAATTTGTTTTTATTTTTTAACATTAAGACGTTTGAATTTGAACACACATTTGAATATTAATATGTGTATTAAGATTAAAACGTCTGAATCTGAATATTAAGATTTGAATACTAAATAATTAAGATTGTTTGTTTCTCTACATGTGAACGTGTAAAACTTGTCTTTATTTAAAAATTAATAAGTATAAATTCAAATAAAATAATATTAATTATTTTAATACTGTATTAATAAAAAATTTAAAAATTATATGGTGGTTGGTGGTGATGATGGCTAACAGTGGTGGTTGTGAGTACCGATTGGGTAAATGATTGTTGATAGTGGTAATTATGGGTAGAAGATGGTGAGTGATAATAGTAATTAACGGTGGTGATTAATAATGATGGTGACTGATAATAGTGATGGGTACTGATGACTAAAATGATAACTGATAACTGAAATGATAACTGATAACTGAACTGAACAAAGGAAGTAATGATATGAATACTCCCTCTTCTGAATGATGAACCACCTATTTATCTAATAAACTACAACCTCAGACCCAATATATATGTGCACAAGCTACGGCCTCGGGTCCAAGTATACGTATACATAACTATGGCCTCAGACCCAAAAATGTGTAAAGCATAAACTACGGCCTCAAGCCCAAATATACATGAATCATATAAATTACGATCTCAGGCCCAAATACAGGTGTTCAACATTTAGGTATTTAAATTCAGGGACTGAGAATCATACTCTAATATGTGATGCTGAAGTACTGAATCATATTGAGTTACATGATACTCGAATACTGAATAGGACTAGACTGAGACATGTATTCTCGAACTGATTATGAAAACTGAAATTTCAATTGTTGATGACATGCTGAGAAATCTAGAGTGAGACTCATGGGCATCAAACCCAAGTCTATATTGTTTACGCACTTAGCTCACAACGTTCAGAATGAAAGTCATGAACGAGTTATAAAACTAGAGCTTAGAAGTTCTGCAATCATTCAACGAACTAAGTTTAACTATATTTCTGAGGTAATTAGTAACGTTGTAAAAGAAACGTAGTGTAGGGAGAATCATTAACATTCCCAAATATAGAGAGTTAGCCTACATACCTTAACTTCCTACTCTTAAGCATAATACACCGTTCACCACCCCTTTCAAATTTAATCTATATCAATACAAGTAAAAAGGATTCCATATTAGCAATAATACTCATGTTTTGGTCACTTAGGTATTTTATCAAACATTTGGTGGGTATAAAGTTTCATAGCCTTCATTATGTGTTTCTACACCCAACAAGCCATTCTCTTGCTCCTAGATAAATTCTAAAATCTCAAATTTCTTATAATCAATATCATTCTTCATCATCCATAAGATAAACAACAACCTTGATTAATAATCAACAATCAACAACCCAAATCTATAATCATTCACAATTTCCTATCAAACCCATCAACTCATATCTCATGAACTTAGAGTCTATAATCATTTATCCAATGCTATAATCAATTAGAGGGTGAAGATGCTACCTTTTAACGTTCAATCCTCTTGAATTCGAGTTATAGTTTTTTTTTTCTCAATCATGATGTCTCGATCAAATATCTAATGATTTGAAGGGTTTACCCATGTCAAAAGGTATTGGACAATTGGAATTAACTTAGAATCACCACTATAACTTACCTTGGATGGTGGAGAGACCTTTGAGGAGTTAGGTTTTTGAGAGTTTCCCTTTCTAGAGCAAGTTTTTATATTATGGGAGTGGGGGACGAGGTGGCGCTTATAAAATGACCCCCGGGTGTGCAGCATGGTAGTAGCACTACCACAAGTGCGCGGCCGCACACGGTACCATCTGGGCGCGCACCTGGACGCGCAAACTGTACATTGTCCAGTAAAACACACATAACGTTTTTCTCAGAAATGCGTTTGTGATCCACAATATATCGTTGGAAAGGTATTTCAATGGAATACAACTTTCTTGTTTTATATTTTCCCAAATTCCCTACAGATCTTAATGAAATTCTGCTAGAAGACAGACATTCCGTAAAATTAGTCGATTTTATTGAATCTTATGCGCCTCACTATTTGTCTTGATTCCAAAACAACCATTTCTATCCATACTCATCCTGATAGGATTTTATATGTCTAATATGTCACATTAATACTCATTTAACATGTCCACACTTAGTCCAAATATTTGGAGTGTTACATCCAGGGACATAACACTGATGATTGTTGAACTCTGAAAAGAGCCATAGAAAGACTCATCGCTAAAAAGTTGATTGTAGTAACAAATGGCGAAGACCCTCATAATGTTACAAACAACTCGTTGCCAGCACACAACGATGTTCATTTTGTGGGAATGATTGGCCGAGATCAAGAATACAAGCTGGTTGGTCGAGCAGAAATAACAGCGAAAATTATTCAAGAAGGAACATGACTGGAAGTAAGTCCAAGCCGAGATGTGCCATTGATTGTGAAAGGTGCCCAGAACTCTGAGAAGGCAACTTTATTTGTTCCAAAAATCTCGAAATTGGAAGTCCGCTCCAGTGTTCCAAGCCCAAGGTTGTATGTCCTGGGAGGCCATCCTGTCACAAAGAAGAATCAAGTTGGTACAAATGGTATAACAGAGCCGATCAGAATCAAGCCCGCCATACAACCCCTATGAAAAACACGAAAACTATTTCTTGGAAGTACAACAAAACTGTGGTGACCTACGAAGGCAAGGAAATCATAGAAGAAGTGGGGAAAACTGGAGGTTTGACTTGATTAGGGAGGTGTTACTCTCCAAAAGAGTTGAGGAAGGCCAAGCAAATCAGAGAAGGCCAAATGCCAATAAAGAAACCAATCACTGAAGAAGATGCGGAAGAGTTTTTGAAAAAGATAAAACTTCAGGATTACTCAATCATTGATCAGTTGAGAAAGACTCCCGCTCAAATCTCTATGTTATCTCTGCTCATACATTCAGAAGAGCATGCCCGAGTACTAATCAAGATCCTGAACGAGGCACATGTCTCAGAGAAGACCACGATGAATTAGTTAGAGAAGATGGCCAATAGATTTTTTAAGATGAACAGAATCTCCTTTACTGATGATGAACTCCTCAAGGAGGGAGCCGGGCACAATAGGGCTTTGCACTTAACTGTCAAATATGAGAGGCACTATGTAAATCAAGTCATGGTTGATGGAGGCTCGAGTATAGATGTATGCCCTTTCTTTACCTTGCAAAGCATGTAAATCAATACTGACAGAATCTGACCCAGCAATGTCCGCATCCAGGCTTTTGATGGCTCATCGAAAGATAACATTGGGGAGATCCACCTCACAATGACAATTGGGCCGGTTAATTTTGAAATTGTCTTCCAAGTAGTGGACATGGAAACTTCTTATAACTTTCTCCTTGGAATGGCATGGATCCATATGGCTCGAGCTGTGCTATCCACCTTGCATTAGATACTCAAGTTCGAACATGGCATACAAGAAATTATTGTTCACGGAGAAGACGAGTCATCTATTTATAAAGATCTGTTAATCCCGTGTATTGAGGCCAAGTGTGTGAGTCTATTGTCTATTAGGCTTTTAAAGTGGTTGTTATGGACCATGTTGAGGAAGGAAAGCCCATTCTGCATCCTCGTCTTTCCGCCACATCTGTAATGGTGGTTGCACTTATGCTGGGACAAGGTTATGAGCCAGGAAAAGGCTTGGGGGCATCATTGCAAGGAATTTCGGAACCCATTAGGGTACTTTTGGCTTAGGTTTTAGGCCAAGACAAGCAGATGAAGAGAAAGCCAAGCAACGCAAAAAGCATGGGTGAGTCTTGCATAAATCGATCCCTCATATTTTCTACACTTTTGACAAGCCACGACTCCAAGAGGGTGATCACGTCCAAACCACACCTAAAAGGAGATATGAAATGGTCGTATGTAATAATAGAAATCCAACTAAGAGTCGGGGTCGAATCCACAGGGAGTAAAAATGAGAGTTAGGGCTATATATTTCAATTTGAGCAATTGCATTATCTAGATTGCACTTCCACAACGAGGATTTATTTTCTATCTCTAATGTTACTCTAATGATTTTCAAAATAAAGAAAGAAGACTAGAGATAATTATTTTTATGTTTTTTTCAAATGGATAAAAAGCCTAGGACTATGACCTTGACCTAGGTGTTTGCCTAATGGGATAAAGACTTTAATGCTTGTTTTACTGATTGGGGCGTATTATAGCTCTCAACTCTCAATTACCCACTCACTACCTCTCGTTCAGAGAATGGTTTTGCTCAGTTTGGCTTTCTCAAGACCAAATGGGTATCACCCAAAATAGGTTATCAGAGCTCAAGTCGGGTTATTACTATCTCTAGGTTGAACCCTTTAATTGGGTTAATCAATCTCTCAATTGACCCAATTCCTTGTTAGCCTAGTTATCCTAGACCAGGTCCCTCTTTCTCAAGTAGAGACTAAGTCAAATAGGCATGAATCAATGTTTGCAACCATTAATTCTAAAATTGAAGTGTGAACTAAGCTAAATAATCAACACCCAATAATAAAAAAACATAAAATTAATCACCTATAAGGTTTACACACTAGGGTTGGGTCACAACCCTAGTAAAACCCTAGCTACTTATTATGGAATTTGAAGAAAATAAAGATGAAAAGATAATTAAACTCATAATGGAAGATTAAAATAATAAAATCTAATGTTGAAATACTCAAATAAGCTAAAATGTCCTAAAATAGCAAAGAGAAATGACTACAACAACTTTCTATGTTCAAAACTTAACCTAATTTTGTGAAACTCGCATATTTATACGAGGCAAAAATCTCGGACAAAAATACCCCTCGGGAGATTCTACAGCCACACAATTCCATGTGCGCTCCACAGATTTCTTCATCTGGCAGGAACTGGAGTTCTGCGGCCGCACATTTCTGGACTGCGGCCGCAAGGAAACACTTCTGCGGTCCGCACAATTAGGACTACGGCGGCACAACTCTTGTGCGGTCCTTAATTCACAGAAGCTCCTGGACTTGGTCTTTTTGCATACTCTATGATCTTCGACTCTTAGCCCAGCTTTGGGGCCGCACAATTCATGTGCGATCCGCACTTTGCGCAAATGTCTGCTAGATTTTTCCTCTTTGTTTGCGGCCGCAGATGGAATTCTGCGGTCCGCAATTTCTTCTGCGGTCGCAGAATTCCTTCGGCGGACCACACATTTGTGCTTCTGCGCCCTTGATTGTCTTGTACTTCGGATTACTCCTTTGTGAGTCAGATTTCATCTCGGGAGACCAACTTCTAGCATTCCTGCAATTTTGTACAATTTTATTAGTTTCGGGAACACAATTAAATGCTTTCAGACTAAAACAAAAGCTAAAAGGCTCTAATAAGCTGTCAAAAATCTCACTTATTAGAGGGTCAAAATTCCTCGGCGCTGGAATCATTGATGAAATTTGCCATGCCCTCAACAAGATATTTTCTAAAGTGAATATGATCTAGGCTGGTGAAGGCACTAGTCGTGCCTATATGTAACTAATTGGACCAGACACCATGCTCAACAACTGGGAAGCAACTCCTCTTCCCACAAGGAAGGAATCTTGGTAGTTTGCTTTTGCAGCTTTTTTTTTTTTTTGGTTACTTCCAGAGTTGTAATCCAAACATCTCAGTATGATTGTTTTGTTTTGATGTTAAACCTTTTATCCTTTCAAATTCAATGAAAAGCAGTTCAGTTTCATATTATGTTCTGTATCTTTCCGTTTCCTAATTCCTGTCATTTTGTTTCCATTTCAATTTTGTTAATACCGGCTTTAATACATGACATGCATGCAGAATTCACGCCCAAATCTTAAAAAACTGTCTAAATTTGAAATAATGCATCAAGAGGTTGAATATGATGAAGATGAGGATGTTGAGGAAATAAAAAGTGAATTGTAACAATTTGAAAACAAGCCTAAGCCCAACCTCATTGAAACTGAGCCAATTAACCTTGAAAGTCATGAAGAAATCATAGAAACAAAGATAAGCATTCACTTAGAACAAAAAATCAGAGATGCCTTGATTCAAATTTTATTTGAATACAGAGATGTGTTTGCTTGGTCTTATGATGATATGCCGGGTTTAAGTGCTAATTTAGTGGTTCATAAGCTTCCCACCTATCCTGATTTTCCACCAGTCCAACAAAAGCAACGAAAATTTAAAACGGACATGAGTGATAAAATCAAAGAGGAACTTATGAAGCAATTGAGCGCTAATGTGGTCATAGATGTGTGATACACTACCTGGGTGGCAAATGTTGTGCATGTGCTGAAGAAGGATGGAAAAACTAGAGCCTATGTTGACTACAAAGATTTGAACAAAGCGAGTCAAAAGGATAACTTTTCTTTACCAAACATCCACATCCTTGTTGATAATTTCTCTAATCACGATATACAATATTTTGTGGATTTTTATGTTGGGTACCACCAAATTCTAATGGATGAGGATGATGCAGAAAAGACCGCTTTAACCACTCCATGAGGTACATATTATTATAGGGTCATGCCATTCGGTTTAAAGAACATAGGGATAACTTACATGAGGGCCATGACCACCATTTTTTCATGACAAGATGAACAAAGAGATTAAAGTATATGTCAATGATGTCATCATAAAGTCAAAGACACAGGTTAATCATGTGTGCGATTTGAAAAAGTTCTTCGAACGGCTGTAAAGGTATGACCTTAAACTCAATCTAGCCAAGTGTGAATTTGGCCGTTTGGGAAACTCCTCGATTTTATAGTCAGTCGGAGAGGCATTGAATTGGATCAATCTAAGATAAATTTCATTCGAGATCTGCCACCCCTGAAGAACAAAACTGAAGTCATGAGTTTGCTTGGTAGGTTTACTACATCAGTAGGTTCATTTCTCAGCTCAGAACCACATGCGATCCTATCTTTAAGTTGCTGAAAAATGATGTTGCTATCAAGTGGACGGACGATTGCCAAAGAGCTTTCGACAGGATCAAAGACTATTTGTCAAAACCTCCTACACTAGTCCCACCTGAACCGCGTAGGCCTTTGTTTTTATATCTATTGTTGATGGATAATTCTTTTGGATGTGTTCTAGGGCAACATGACGCGACATGCAAAAAGGAACATGCAATCTATTATTTGAGCAAGAACTTCACCAATTATGAAGTTAAGTATACCCTTTTAGAAACGACATGTTGTGCCTTGACTTGGGTCGCTGAGAATCTAAGGCATTATCTTTTGACCTACACTACTTACCTCATATCCAGAATGGATCCCTTGAAGTATTCCTTCCATAAGCCAATGCCATTGGCATGCTCGAAAAATGGAAAACTTTGCTCATAGAATTGGACATCGTCTATGTCACTCGCACTGCAATGAAAGCATAGGCTTTGGCAGATCATTTGGCAGAGAATCCAATCGATGATGATTACGAGCCATTGAGCACATACTTCCCAGATGAAGAGGTCAACTCAATAGAGGAAGTAGTTCTGGATGATAGCTATGTATGGAAAATATATTTTGATAGGGTTGTCAATGCCAAAGGAGTTGGGATCGGGAAAATCCTCATCTCACCTATTGGACAACATTACCCTGCAATGGCATGACTTCGATTATTCTATACCAATAATACGGTAGAATACAAGGCTTGTATCATGGGTCTAAAAATGTCCCACAATCTAGATGTGCATGAACTATTGGTTATGGGAGATTTAGACATGCTTATCCGTCAAGCCCAAGGCAAATGGGAGACTCGAGACATTAAGAATATTCCATACAGACAATGTGTGCTAGACCTAAGCAAAAGATTCAAGTCCATCGAGTTCAGGTACATTCCCAGATTTCACAACGAGCTAGCCGATGCCTTGTCCACCTTAACCTCGATGCTCCCTTATCTAGGAAACACTCATATTGATCCTTTGGAAGTCCAAGTTCGGAATCTACACAGTTACTGCAATACTATTAAGATAGAACCTAATGACGAACCATGGTATCACGAAATAAAATGATTCCTGAAAATAAGGGAATACCCAGAGCATGCCAAGGGAGATCAAAAAAGAACTATAAGGCAGCTCGCTGGTGGTTTCTTCCTTAATGGGAAGATTTTGTACAAAAGGACCCTAGATTTGAACTTGTTGAGTTGCATAGATTCTATAGAAGCTGAACGGATCATGAGTGAAGTGCATTCGGGGGGTATGTGGACCTTACATGAATGGATATGTTTTGGCGAATAAGATTCTACGGGCAGGGTATCATTGGCTTACTATGGCTTCAGTTTTGTTTACAAGTGTCACCAATGCCAGATTCATGTTGACCTGATTCACTCGCCTCCGTCAGAGTTGCATCCCATATACTCTCCTTGGCCTTTCGTTGCTTGGTGAATGAATGTTATTGGGCTAATCAATCCAAAGGCTTCAAATAGGCATAGATTCATTTTGGTCGCCATTGATTACTTCACTAAGTGGTGGAGGCAGTTACTTACAAAGCAGTCACCAAGAAAGCAGTGGTAGACTTTGTTCATTCCAACATAATCTGTCACTTTGGTATCCCGAAGACCATTATCACTAACAATGCAGCCAATCTAAATAATCATCTGATGAAGGAGGCATGCGAGCAATTTAAAATTGTGCATCGCCATTATACCCCTTACCGACCAAAGCCAATGGAGCCATTGAAGCGGCTAACAAGAACATCAAGAAGATTCTTAGGAAGATAATCCAAGGGTCCACGCAATGGCATGAAAAGTTACCTTTTGCTCTTTTGGGACATCGCACGACTGCTCGCACATCTGTGGATGCAACTCCTTATCAACTGGTATATGGAACTGAAGTTGAAATACCAATGATGTTTGGCTAAAAATCCATATTTTTTGCATGTAATTTACCTTGCAGTATACCTAGATATTGCTAATTTTTGTGTGAATATTTGTGACTCGAGCTTAATAATATTATTTATATGTGTATGAGTCAATTGGAAGTGATTTGGAAAGTTTTCATGCAAAGTGAAGTAAAAAAAAAAGGAAGAATCTCGAGGAAGTATAAGTTTGGTGCCGAGGTCCCGGACAGTGAAGCGAGGTTCACTTTACGAGACCGGAATCGGAGCAGAAGAAACCAGAAAAGTCCCGGACAGCGAAGCTAGCTGAAGTCGAAATTCCCTCTCCCCTAGTCATTGTGGGATCAAAGATTGAAAAAACTGAGTGGTTCAAGACCCGATTAGAATAATTAATGTTGATTCATGAAAAATGGCTAGCAGTAGTGTGTTTTGGCCAGTTATACCAGCAAAGAATGGCACGCGCTTATAACAAGAAAGTGCGCCCAAGGCACTTTGAAGTAGGCCAACTCATTTTGAGATGCATATTTCCACACTAGGTAGAAGCTAAAGGAAAGTTTGCCCCGAACTGGAAAGGACCCTACATCATCAAGAAAGTATTACCAAAAGGGGCCTTGCACTTGGTAGATGAAGAAGGACGGGTACAAAATATGACTATTAATATAGATGCAGTCAAAATATATTATGTTTGATATATACCCACTGTGAAATTTTCACGCATGATTTTCTCAGATGGAGACGATGAAGGCTATCATTGCTCAATATCCCAAATAGGTGTCACCCTTTTGTTAACCCTTTTAAATCATATTTGTCTTCTTTATTTTCCCTCTTTTTGGAACCTGTGTACTTGTAAAAACACAAAAACAAAAAAAGCAAAAGAGAGAAGAAAAAAAAAAAAAAAAAATCAAACAACAAATCTTCTGAGTGAGTGAACTACGTTCGACCTGATTCCAAATAGGATATATAGGTAGCCCTACCCTGGGTTCGGTCCCATCACAACAAAAAAATCCATATCCCCAATACTCCAAAACTGGGGTAGTTTTTTTCGACGGGAACCCTAATTCTCTCTAGAGAGGCGATAAACAGCAACAGTAACACCATACATAAAATGGTCGTTGTGCCATCATCCGGTGGTGAAAAGCCACCAGACCAGATCCAACAGTCGCATATCAACTCTGCGCACAAACCCCATGTAGGGATTTTCACTGATTTTTCCCCATATGCTGCAACTGTAACAATGTCGAATCTATAAGCATGCCAAACAAATAACTGGAGACAGCTGCAACGTACTGCACTGTTTCTGAACCAAATCAGCTGATTCAAAACTAGGGAGATTGCTCAACACCTC
The DNA here is from genome assembly GCF_000715075.1 of Nicotiana tabacum. NCBI lineage: Eukaryota > Viridiplantae > Streptophyta > Magnoliopsida > Solanales > Solanaceae > Nicotiana > Nicotiana tabacum. The sequence continues at coordinate 138,216,860 of NC_134102.1, forward strand.
AATTACAATCGATACAAAAAGTTTCAGACAACATCAACACACGAAACAACGATGCTACACAGATGTACAACGACAACAATCAGCTGTTGATTGCACATAGGGTGACATATATTCAAAATGGTCAAAACCAATGCCACTATACTCCATTTAATCTGGATACTGATCCCAACTCCTCAAACAACAACCATGATGAACAACTTGATCCAGCATGGCAGAATACAGTACACACAGAATCACACCTATGATCTGTTCGACGAAATGCTAGGGTCAGTTTTAATGTTAATGTTGATGAATATATGAATGATTTTGCTTTGCAAAGTCATGTTGAGATTAGTCGTCAAGATAAGTTGCAAGAAAGCACAACAAATGAGGGTGATAAAAGGCAGACACCTACAGCACCACATGACGACCATGGAGTTCCTGGTTTTTCAACTAGCCTAACCCCAGTTGAAACTCAACTGGAAAGAAAATATTATCCACATGTTGCTGAAGGTCACTCGCAAGTCCAGTCTCAAACTCCAGTTGATATCATTGATACTCAACCACTGGCGGAAAACTTGAGTGTCTTACTGACTGCCCATGGAATTCCCTGTGTTTCACCTGTCGAGATAATCTCTATTGATAAGGAAAAGGAAATCGCAGCCACTCCTACTACTCAAGTGCAGCCAAACACTACAACAACAAATTTGGCATCGTCAGGTAATATTTCTGCAACACATGTATCTAACACAGCAAATACTGATTTACCTAGGAATGTCAATGCTCAAACTAGCCCCCAACTCAATCAAATATCAATGCCAATAAATTTTCCTAAGATCTCCTCCAACTTTGACAAAGCACCTGCTTTCCAGAATAAAAATAATACTAAGACTAAACATCATCACACTAACGCTCATATGTTAACACCAAAAGAAAATACACAACATACTAAACACCATAGTCAAACAATCAGTACATCTGCTACAAACACACATTCAAGCATCTTAACCAGCTTTTATATACCAAAGCACGCACACTTCGTACAACCATCTACAAATGTCCACCAAAGTACCGAATTTTACTCAACAAAATCAGCAACCAAGCTAAACCAAACAGAAGCTGCTGCCCAACCACCTAAACCAATAAACTATCATGCCCCATCACCTCCTACCATAACTCATTCACTTGCTACAAAATTAAGAGTAAGGCAGGCAGCAGAAATAGCCCCAATAGAGTTCACACCCCCAAAAATAACTACCAAACAAGGCCAACCGGCTGTCATATTTACTAGGAAGGACTACATGATCACTCTTGCATCCAGATGTCAATATACAATTATAGGAAAATTCCTTAACACAATGCCTCGAATGGAGGTGATCAGGAGAAGCTTCATAGCACAAACAGAACTAAGAGGAGTTAAAATAGCTCATTTCAATGCTCGCACAGTCTACATTGATCTAGACAATGAATACGATTACACAACTGTCTGGACAAAAACCTTCATGTACATACAAGGTCAAAGAATGGAATTACAAGTTTGGACACCTAGCTTCAACCCGAATGAGGATAACCCAATTGTCCCTGTTTGGATAGTCATTCCTGAACTACCATGGCATTTCTACTACATAGAGGTCCCATTTGTATTGTTGTCTCCTATTGGTAAGGTATTGCATCTCGACCTAGCCTCTATGTAGAAAACAAGAGGAAGTGTAGCTAAAGTCAAAATGCAGGTTGACTTGACTCAATTCAGGCCTCATCATGTTTGGCTAGGCTTTGATGAAGATCAGGATGTTAACGGGGATGGACAATGGCTAGAAGTGGTATATGAGGATCTCCCAACATATTGCTCACATTGCAAGCACTTAGGACATGAAGACTACTCATGCCCTATTCGAGAAAGAGAAGAAGAAGACAAGAAAAAAGCAGTTGTTGAAACCACACAAACTCAAACCAAACAGATATCAAACAATACTGAAAGAGCAAATAGAATACAATATCAAAAGGAGCAGATCATACCAGGGCAGCACAAAGAACAAAACTACAATCAAAAAGTAGTGGTACAAGACCAAAATGAAGAACAACAGGGCAAAATCAAACCCACAGCACAACAACAAATAAATGCAAACTACCCCAAGGATCAATGGCAATCTCAAAAAAAGAAGAACTTCAAGGGTATCAACCAAAAAACAAGCAAGAGAAACACAAATAGCCTTATGAACAAATGAATGCAAAACAGATAACCACAAAAACTCAGAACCATGGGTCACAAACCAATCCACAAATTGACACGGCAAATGCTCTGGAGAATATGGCAGAATCAAGTGCCAGGACTACTGGTATTGATGCTGCAACTGATGGAGATAATAATGGCAGGGACTAGATAAACTACAAATAGCACAAGCATGAAACTGTGAAAACAAACATAACTCAAGAGAACCAACATATCAGGACTGCTAACAAACCCAGTGATAATCCAAAAGATCCAGGAATTGGTACAAACAATGCTGCTACATTTGCTGGGGTATCACCAGTTGTGACAAAGGAAAATACTATTGAATGGGTTCAAAGGAGTTTTAGAATGAACAAGGAAGTCCTTAATGTTACACTCAACCATTCATGTCAGGATATTCCCTCACAGACATATATGGAATCTCCTATTCCTAATGGTAGTACAACATGATCTGTATAACTAGGGACTGAACTAAAAAGTTATGGAATAGGGAAACAAACAATACATAGAGTTGATGTTCATAAGGAAAAGCCAATTACAGAACAGCTTCACAATGCGTTACCCAACAATTCTTTGAGCAAAAACACAACTGGAAAACTTCTAGCCATTGTTCAAGGACCAATAATGGAAACCATACCAAATGACAAAGTCAGTGATGATGTTCCAGAGCCCTAAGATGTGGTTGGGAAGGATGCTATCGTTGTATATGAACAAAATGGTACAGCTAATGTACCAAAGGAGTCAACTGCAATTAATACACTGGCTATGGCTTATACATCAGAAACAGGATCTCCAATACAGATCCAAGTAATTGTACCATTGAAATCTCCAAATCATGTAATGCATGACATCATTACACACAACCAACAGCCAATGGAACCTCATATTCCTTTAGTCAATAAAGAGCAACTAGAAGATGAAAGTGACAATGAATCTATTGCTGGGAATTTCAAGGCTGTTGCAAGAGAAAGAGATTTGTCACCTAGGTTGTCTACTAAACAGGGGAAGAAAGGAAAGAAGAAAACCCAATTAAAGGAATAGTTGCCACCTACAAAAATACTGCCCAAAAGGGCAACTTTCACGACTAGATGATGATTAAAACACTCATATGGAATATTAGGTCTGTTAAGACACAACAGGCCTTTCAGAGAGTTATCAACATACAAAAGAAACATGGTTTTTTTTGTTATAGCACTTATGGAACCTTTTCAAAATCAAAGATTTATTCAAAACTACAGGAGAAGACTAGGCATGGATGCTGCCATTTCAAATGTCAATGGCAAGATATGACTTTTTCTAGATTCAGTCGTGCAGCGGGACTTATTAATTGACACGGAACAATAACTTACTATCAGAGTCTATCATCAAGATATTGATAAATATATCATGATGACCTTCGTATATGCTAAGTGCTTATCACTGGACAGATTAGAATTATGGGACAGTTTATACTACCTTGTAAGTGACATGGAACTACCATGGCTAGTTGGAGGGGATTTTAATGTGCTTTTGAATGAAGAAGAGAAAATTGGAGGGCTTCCAGTTTATCCTCCAGAGTATAAAGACTTTGCCTTCTGTGTAAACTCATGTGAACTCTTTGACACTGGTTACAAAGGAAGTCCCTTCACATGGTGGAATGGGAGGCCAAATGCAGAATGCATATTTAAAAGACTGGACAGAATTTTTGTCAATTCCCCATTCCAATCTCTATTCCCAACTATAGAGGTCGAACATCTTATTAGAACAGGCTCGGATCATGCACCACTGTTTATGACCTGTGGTGACATGACAACCACATTTACTAAACCTTTCAAGTTTCTGAATTTCTAAAGCAAAGACTAGTTCTAGACAGATGCCAGAGGATTTTCAACCTCTACTGGGTTTACAGTATATGCTCAACCTGCATTCAATGTCTGGTCTATCATTAACTGCCTATTGGAGTTGCCAATGCTTCTTGCTATATGGGAATGACTTGAAGATAACCAACAAGAGAATCACAAGCCAGCACCAACAACAGCCTTTCCTCACCACTCAACACTTAGTCATCTTCAAAGTTCTCAACACATACAGAAACCTGGGAGCACAATACTACATCCTACCTTGATTATTGTATTTTGCAGGTTTCATAGACAGGTTAAGATTGCTTTGGCAAGTATACAGAGGGGTGTAGATATTACAAATAATCAGTAGAACACTGGTTCTACACAACATATATTAGCTGCTCCTTTGAAGATTCTTACTGCCTATTTGTGCTAGTATCAACTCCCAGAGGATAGCAAGATCAGAAAACTGAGGCAAAGACTAGTCTCATACATATACCAAAGGATGCCATATCTGCTTGGTTATAGTTGTTCTCCCTCTTTCACTCTACTGGGTTTATATACACCAGACTTGAAGGGTGTAGATGCCTGAGTAGTGGTGACTATAATATGCCTGGATGCAGCACCAATTATGCTCTCAACAATTATAAAAGGGCTATGTGGGAATGACTTGAAGATAACCAACAAGGGAATCACAATCTAGCACCAACAACAACCCTCATCACTCACCACCCAATCAACATCAAAGGTCCCGGCACACACAGAATCTGAGAGCACAACATTGCATCTTAACTTGGTTGCTTAATTTTGCAGGGATCAATAACAGGATCAGAAAACTGAAGCAAGGACTAGTTACAGACAGATGCCAGAGGATTTTTAACCTCTACTGGGTTTACAGTATATGCTCAACCTGCATTCAATGTCTGGTCTATCATTAACTGCCTATTGGAGTTGCTAATACTTCTTGCTATGTGGGAATGACTTGAAGATAAACAACAAGAGAATCACAAGCCAGCACCAATAACAGCCTTTCCTCACCACTCACCACTTAGTTATTTTCAAAGTTCTCAACACACACAGAAACCTGGGAGCACAATACTACATCCTAACTTGATTACTGTATTTTGCAGGTTTCATAGACAGGTTAAGATTGCTTTGGCAAGTATACAGAGGGGCGGAGACATTACAAATAATTAGTAGAACACTGGTTCTACACAACATATGTTTGCTGCTCCTCTGAAGAGTCTTACTGCCTATTTGTTCTAGTATCAACTCCCAGAGGTATTAGACTACATGGCCTGAGCTTGACTACAGTGTAATGCTTGTATGGTGATTAGACTATTTCTCAGTGGTATTAGCATGTTATCATGCTCATTCTGGGGTGGTTTAACACCATACAGAACCATGAAGTCAAGCAGCCATCTCATAGATACGGCTTATACTAAATTTGATTGCATTTATACAGTGTATGGCTGCACATGAACAATATCTTGGTGTATGATGTATATCAAACTGAGGATATCTAATACAGGGAAAACTGCTACACACATCTGGTCTTGGTATTGACAGTATAGTGTCATCTGATTATCCAGTGGTATTATTGTGCATGCATGCTCAATCTGGAGATGAGAAGACACTATATTGTCCTCATGTATCAAGCAGGCAGCTCTGTCGCTATTATGCTTTCATCCCAAAGTCATGTTCAATGTATCAATAATGATACTGGAATTTTCAGCCTCAAGATCACAATGTCCAAAATACTTTGCTATACAACTACTGGATTTAAACATACCTAATCCTTGGATTGCAACAAATGGCACCTGGTGAGAGCTTTGTAGGTACTACAATAAATTGTTGGCAACTGGCGCGTACATTCACAGTCGTAGGCAACATTTGGATGTTGCAAATTACTAACCTTGTATTTTCCATCTTTCATTACGCTACTCCTACATTTTTTGTTTGTAGGTTACTTAAACATTCTGTAATTTTGCCCAGTTTGGGATTTATTAAATATAATAGCTACTAGGGTAATAACCTAGTAGTATATTTGCTTAAAAAAAAATAGGGGTAGAAGTTTGTTTTATTTTTACGGTTTTTCTGTAAAAACGGTTCGGAAAGTTATAATTCAGTTTAGGGACCTTTTCGCTTTTTTCCCATTAAGACCTTCTGATCGATCTTTGAGTATGTATGAAGTCACCATGCCATGGGCATTGGACAACCTGCCGCATGCAATATCTTAGTCAAAGGCGACGGAAAAAAATGAGAGAGTCTTATCGGTGAAAACCTATATGGGCACCGTAAGGCGACAGTGGGTAGGGAAATGAGATAGTCTTATTGGTGAAAACACGCATGAGAACCATAAGGCAATGGTGAGTAGAGAAATGAGAGAGGTCAGTTAGCAAAAATATGCAAAGGGCGCTACTGTCCTAATGAGAGTTTTCGGTACTCCGGCATGGGCACAACCAAGAACTCTGTTTCAAGATGAACGCTTGCAATAGATTTTTGAGAATTAGATTGCTCAGACAGATCATGCGTCCAGCCCAAAATGCATGTCATGATTCATTGATATCAGCACATATCTCCAGATAAGTCTCTTTATTCCTTTCCCCGAAAGGGACATTTTGTTTAAACACAATTCTTTTTCACTTTCAATTACTCTTATGTTTTTACCCATAATTTTCTTTGAGTTCCTTTCTATCTAATCTTTTATCAAAAGTGAATCAAGGAAATGGATGCAAAATCGGCTACAGTTTCCCAGTAATACCAAGCATAATTTGGGGCATATACGACATTGACAGGCACGAATCCATCTGTAACCTCTTTTAATAAGACGAACAAAGTGCCTCAAAGAAACTGAAAAGGTCGCCTAAGCAAGATTTGCTTCATGGTAAAAGTTGATAGCACTACAGACACAAACTGGTAATGGGGGCAAGACAACTAAGTATTGATTTTAAAGGGAAATACTGCCTTGCCTTATGGACAAGGGTTACTGGTACCATGGATATCCGGATATGAAATGGTTGGGGCAATGTCGGAAAGACAAAGTCTCTAGAAAGCAATACAGAGTATCCGAGCACCTCGGTACCACACTGATAGAATCAGTTGTTTGACAGCGGAGTGGCGTTGAATTCAAACTACTCGGGGCATCAAAGCCACAAACCGACCACCACTTTGAAAACTCATAAATATTTCTTTGTTTGAAGCAGGAACAAAGCAGTGCAAAATGGCGATTCTCAAAGGACGAATGTCACCAAAGGTAAGTTCCTCAAAATCTCCATTTTCTTTTATTTTTAGCATATATCACTACTGTTCATACCTCCCATTTACGTAGCTTAACTCAGGTATAACCTTTTCTCCTAGTGGGATCCAGCTCATATTTTCGGGTAGAAGTATTCTTCGCTCGGGCTGTTTTACATAGCTTAACTCAGGTAGAACCTTTTCGCCTAGGGGGATCTAGCTCATATTTTCGAGTAGAAGTACTCTTCGCTCAATCTCTTTTACTAAGCTTAAATCAGGTAGAACCTTTTCGCCTAGGGGGATCCAACTCATATTTTCGATTAGAAGTACTTTTCACTCAAGCTGTTTTACGTAGCTTAACTCAGGTAAAACCTTTTTGCCTAGGGTGGTCCAACTCATATTTTTGAGTAGAAGTACTCTTCGCTCAGGTTATTTTACGTAGCTTAACTCAGGTAGAACCTTTATGCCTAGGGGGATCCAGCTCATATTTTCGAGCAGAAGTACTCTTCGCTCAGCCTGTTTTACAAAGCTTAAATCGGATAGAACTATTTTGCCGGAGGGATTCAACACTTTATCAATAATACAAGGTACCAACCCCTGGTTACATCCCTTTCAGTAATATAGGGCGCCAACCCCTAGTTACATTTTCTTCCTAGTGATACAGGGCGTTAACCCCTAGTTACATTTCCTTCCTAGTGATACAGGGCACCAACCCTTGGTTACATTTTCTTTCTAATAATACAAGGTACCAACCCCTGATTACATTTCCTTTCAGTAATACAGGGTACCAACCCCTGGTTATATTCTTTCTCAGTAATATAGGGTGCCAACCCCTGGTTACATTCTCTTTCAGTAATACGGGATACCAACCCCTAGTTACATTCCTTCCTAGTGATATAGGGCGCCAATCCCTGGTTACGCTTCCCTTTCAGTAATATATGGGTACCAACCCCTGGTTACATTCTTTCCTAGTGATACAGGGCGCCAAATCTTGATTATATTTTTTTCCAGTAATACAGGGTACCAACCCTGGTTATATTTCATTTTCTATGATATCGGGCGTCATCCCCAAGTTATGTTCTCTCTCTTTAACATAGGGTATTACCTCTCTGGTCACATATCCTCACATAGCTAGTTTATACTATTGTCTTTGTCTTCCTTTAAACAAATTAAATAGTTTATAGCTTTCTCTAATAACTCACAAAATTATTCTAGTGCCAAACTTGGGCAAAAAATTTTTGTTCGTTTTGTTCGTTTTTGATGGCGTTGTAGGACCCTGCCGTAAAGCACAAATTATGGCAATTAATGCTTGCAATTTCTGTTCTCACCAGAAGAAAGAAGTTTTGATCACAAGATAGTTAGAGTTTGTTTTGATAATGTGTGAGCAACTCAGCGTCTCAAGATTCATCTTCTCAATTCCGGATCAGAAAAGCAAGCAACTAAGATTGAGTCGTAATATTTTCTTCAAAGAGCATCAAGATCCAATCTAAGATCAACACAAGCGAACAAGTCCAGAATCAAGATTTGACTTTGAAAGAGATATAAATAGGAATTGTGTAACTCTTAGTTTGCAGACATATGTAGTTCTCTTCTCTTTTCCTTTTGATGTAAGCGACAAATAACAGTAACAGTAATAGTAACAACAACAACAACAACAATAGTAATAACAGTCTTAACTCCAGTATCCGGTAGTCCCAGCTATCAAATTTTTCTAGAACTATACTGACCTGAATCCTTTATAGCCAAGAATATGTAGGCAACCTCGGAAGCAAGGTTCAGTTACCTTTTTCAAAAATGCTTTCATTAGAGTCATAGGTGAGCAAAAGTTAGTCATGGTACTCACTATCTTTGCACGAAAACTCTTCATGTTCTCAAGCAAAGAGGGGCAGCTGTAAATGTCTAATTTTTATTTTTTCTTTTACCTTATATTTTAAATAATTATTATGTGTGTATTTATAAGTTTTTAAATTAGATTATAGTTAAATAGTTTTATAAGGGGTTAAAGGATTGGGTTGATGCTTTATTTAGCCGAATTGGGCCAAAACTAACCTTCAAAATAGAGTCCAGTACCCGGTCCAGACCATGTGGTCTGAGAGACGCCCAAAACGACGTCGTTTTGATAAATGAAGCAAGATCAAATCCCAGCCCTTCATCTCTCCCTTGATCCAACTGCTCTCATCATTTTCCACCCTAGGTATTTAAAGTGCCAAAATTTGCCCCCATTTTCCCTTATCAGTTATCTCTCCCCCATTCTTATTTTTCTCCTCACCAATCACCCCAAATTTGCACCATCTCCTCCTCTATCCATATCTCCAACCCAAATACCCCATAACCACTCTCAATCTCCATAAATCTAAACCTAACTGAAACCCTAGCCGCCACCCTTTTCAAAATCGTCAAGTTCTAGACCTCTACACCCCCCACAAATCCTATAAATGTGTAGATATCGAAGAGATCTACATTTCCTTGCAAATTTCACTCTTAAATCCATGCCTCTGCCTCAGTCGGCTCCGCCTTCTGCCGCCACTGTCACCAGCCGACTACCACTGTTGTCCCACCACCTTCACTGTCGGACAACCATACCACTGACCCTCGAGCCCTTTTTTAGTCATTTTCGACCTAAAACCCTCTTTTCTTTCTATCATGATGCTGAAAATATTTATTTTGGCGTCTGTTGGAACGAAGCGAGCGTTCTAAGGTCGGACAACAACTGCTCTTTGTCCCGGGAGTCTGCTCGCTACTCAATTTTGCATTGAGCGCCTTTGGATTTGGGTAAACCTTGAATTCTTAGCCTCATTTTCTTACTTTTCGTGTCCTTGTTTGACTGTTTATGTTGACCTTTAGGATTTAAGTTTGTTTCAATTAAAGTAGCATATTAATTTAGTTTCGATCTTAATAGTTTACTTGTTTCGTTTGTTTATCCATGTTTTGTGTTTTTGAAGTCTTTAAGTGTCAAGAGCATGTTGATAAATCCTAATCCCTTTACCTTGCCTCTGATTTCTATTTCTTTGTGTTCAATTTTCAGTCGTTGTATAAATTTTGTTAGTTATTGGTGTTAGTATATTTTTGAGCCTAGTCTTGATCGTTTGGTCAGTTTAGTTAGATTTTAGATTTTAGTTTATTCAAATTTCAGTAGTATTTAGTACTTTGTTTTTATCTTCATCATTTATTTGCTTCACTGTTAATCTTTTCGACAATCTGTTATGGCTAGTCATGAATGGAGAATCAGTGTTGTATTGGTAGGATTAGTCATGGTAATTTATTGCAATGTTTGGCATGGCTAAGTTTCTCTATTAGAGTTCGGCTTGCGCGTTATTATCTTTGTGTCTGTTTATATTAGCGATTAGAATAAAGTTTAAGTTTAGTTTCTTTATCATTCTTATTAATCCAGGTTCAATTAAATTGGTTTGACAATTAATTGGCATATCTATTGGTTGGCGGCTTCAAATCATTTCTGATAAATCCATGTTAGTTAGTTATTTAGCTCTTGTGATTAGTTTAAAATTCATGTTTTATATTCTAAATTGATCTTGCACTATGAATTATTGATATTGCTTCTGATTAACTGCTAGTTTTGGAGACTATTTGGTTGTCTTTAATCTTAGAACACGAGCTAAAAAAGATAAGGGGGAAAGGTAGTAAGGGGTACTTGAGTGTAAGGTCTTTATTTGGGAGTCCGGAACCAAAATGTGGTATTTTTTGACTCAAACGACTGAAATGCGTGGAAAAAAAATGGTGACCAAAATACGTATAACGCCTTTTTAAAAGGCGCTATACCTTAACAGCCGTTTGCCCGTTAAGGTATAGCGCCCTTTAAAAGGGCGTTATACGTCAACTTGAAAAGAGCGGGAAGGTATAGCGCCGTTTATTAATGCGCTATACATATTTTGTGGCCCCACCAATAATTCTTTTGTACTTAACTGACATAACAATAATTCAAATGGGTATAACGCCCTTATTTAAGGCGTTATACGTAAACAAATTGTACCCCGGACTGGTTTTTTCCCTATTTAAGGAGGTTAAGAATTTTCTAATAATTCATTCATAAATATTCTCAAGTCTTCTGAAATATTTCTTCGTTAAGTTATTTTGCATTTTGTCATAATGTCTGAAGAGCGAAAAGTAAGGGTTTCATTATATGGGGAGGAGGGGGTGAGGTTGTGGTGGCGAATAACTCAGTAACCTATAGTTTATCTCCACAGTGTCATGTTAAGTTGCCACTTACAATGGAGTACGATACATTGGTATCGTTATTATGTAAAAAAATGAGCGTGAGCAAACGTTCGGTGAACCTTAAAGTAACAGGAAGATATCCGTATTCTGTCACTCCGCAAGGGGTTGCTTGTTATGCTGAGTTTAACATCGGGGATGATGAAACTCTGAGAGATTTTTTGAGAACTCCGGATGAATACCGAAAATTTCTTGTGATAAAAATATTGAAAATGTACGTCAAGGTTGAAGACGTTCGCAATAATGAGGTTGCGCAAAGCAGGAATATCCCTCAATCATCGGGTGGTTATTTTGGAGCAGTTTTAGCCGAACAGGTTCCGGCTGAAAGAGTTTGGCCTGATCTAAACTTATCTCCACGGGCGAATGAGGAGCGAGGAAATAATTTCTCTCGTACTTTACATGATCCACAAGACGAGTAGTAAACTTCAATTTTCCTTTGTGTTACGATCTTTATTTTTATTGTATTGAATTTGTATTAACACTCATATATTCCACATGGGGTACCGGCCAGATATGAATTTTAGAAGTTATAAACCAGCGCCCGGTTGGAATATGCATAGTTCTGGTGTGTTAGATCATGGTGGTCAATCCGGGAGTCATCACCAACAGGATAATGTCCATCATGGGATGTCAACACATTACGATTTGTAAGTAAAGTGATATAGCTATATGTAAAGTATTTATCAAATTGAGTAACTCATTATTTTGTTGGTTGTGCAGTGAAAACGAGCAATTTGAACGTCATGTTGTGACTCAATTGCCCAAAGATGACATATTTAATCGGGATCGGGCAGATGCACAGAGTCAGGAAGAGAACAATGATTATGACAACAATGCCGATGAGTACGGAGATGACACACCCTTCCTTGATGAGGGTGATGAGGAGGAGGAAGAGAATGCTGGACCTGATTTGACGAGGGAGCATGATCTACCCCCCGTTAGACCGAGAGTGTACGAGTCCCACGGCCATTTCATTCAAGGGAGATTCCCTACCTTGATCATTTACCAAGTATGTCGTATGTGGATGCCCTAACAAGGGATACTGACAAAATTCGAACAACAATGCGGGATAAGTCTAGACCAACGGTTCTGTCAAAGGGCATGCTTTTTCCTGATAAAGCGCGCCTAAGCAGGGAGGTGAAAATATACAGCGTAAAAGAGTGTAGTGAGATGACGGTATGGGAGTCAACTCCAGATGTATACAAGGTTGTTTGCCGTATATGATTTACGGGTTGTAATTAGATGTTGTGTGCGAAGAAGAAGAAAACAAATATGTGGGTTGTGGGTAAATACATTGGCACCCACAATTGTGAAATGGACACATTCAGTGGGAATCACTTCAACTTAGATGTTGACTTGATTTCTCTTGTCTTGATTCCAAACATTGAAGCGTCCATAAGGTACAAGATCAAAGAGTGTATTACATCTGTCCACCAGGAATATGGGTGCACCATTACCAAAAGAAAAGCATTTCTCGGGCACATACGTGTGTTTGAAATTGTTTATGGTAACTGGGATAAGTCATTTGCATCTCTACCCAGGTACATGGCCATATTGCAACACTTTAAACCCAGGACTGTTGTTGAATGGAAGCTTGAGCAGAGTCCGGGAATACCAGAACATATATTCAAATATGTGTTCTGGGCATTTAAACCAGCAATTATGGTTTTCTGCATTGTTGGTCGGTAATATCCATAGACGACACTCATGTCTATGGAAAGTATGATATTAAGCTGTTGATCGTTGTTGAAGTAGATGCTAATTGAGGTATATTTCCCTTAGCTTTTGCTATTGTGCCAATGAAAGCCAAGAGACGTGGGCACTATTTTTGAACCACTTGAAAGAGCACGTTATCAAACAGCGTTCAAGTATTTGTCTAATATATGATCGGCATGGTGGTATTTTAAGTTCTATACAGAATTTGCGTGCATGGCAGGAACCGTATGCCTACCACCATTACTGTGTGAGTAACCTGAAGGCCAATTTCCATAAGGCATATCCCAACAAGGATTTGCATGATTTAATATGGATGGCTTCAACAGATCACTAAGAGTGTAAATTCAGGAGGCGCATGGAATCTATCAGGCAGGAAGATGAGGGAGCCTATCGTTGGTTGATGCGACATGACCTTGACAAGTGGACTTTGCATGTGGATGGTGGCAGAAGATGGGGAATTCTGACAACAAATGTGTCAGAGTCTTTCAACGGGTTATTGAAGTCTGCACGAGGATTTCCTGTCACTGCCATGGTGTGGATGTCATTCAAGCAGATGGCAGAGAGGTTTGTTGAAAGGGTTAGAGGTGCATCGTCATTGACAGAAAGGGGTGTTGAATTTATGCCAATACCAATGAAACAATTCGAGAAATACAGGGAGCGAGCACATTGGCATTCATTTTTGCAGTATTGCAACGAGCGAAATATTTTTGAAGTTCGCACCGCTATCCATCACAACCGGGGGAATAATACACATACCGTAAATGAAGCCAGAAGGTTATGATCTTGTGGGAAATGGTCCATCTACCATATGTCGTTCTCACATGCCATCAATTGCTTTCAACATACAGGTTTAGGGGCAACCAACTACGTTGATAAAGAATATAGTATTGATGCATACTTAAACACCTATAGTGGGTAGTTGTAGCCAGTGGGTGCTGAGCATTATTGGCCGCCGGAACCATTTAAAATGGTGTGTAACAAGTACTATGTACGTCAACGACAGGTGCAAAAAAGAACGCATATATGAAACCAAATGAATGTTGGTGATACCGTTTATGCGCGCAAATATGGCATATGCTCGCAAACAGGACACGACAGTCGTAAATGTCCTTCAGCTGGTTTGGGTGGCAGTAGTAATCCAGCTCCTGGTGGAAGTTCATCTAATGTGCCCAACTATCAAGGATATACATAGTGTTTTATTTCCGTAATGTGGTTGTAATAAGTGTATGTACTTGTTTATCTTGCAGAATGTATGAAATAAAATTATGTTTCCATTGCTGATAAATCTTATTAATATTTAACATAAATACTTCAGTACAACAATCTAATATAAACCCATTTTTAAAAAAAACAATTATCTTATCGACCTGAAAAAGTTGCTCGCCTGCAAAAGCTGTATTGTACCCGAAAGAATCTTTAACATGCGAAGCATAGCGCGGTGTCCAACTACGTTATGTGTGTTGTTTTGTCGACTTGAAAAGCTGCTCGCCTGCAAAAGCTATCTTCTGGAAAAGCTGTTATGTACCTGAAAGAATCTTTAACACGCGAAGCATAGCGCGGTGAAATACTACGTTATGTGGGTTGTCTTGCCTATAAATAACTAGCACATTTTAGTTATTATCTGCGCTTAACAAAAACAAATAGCAAAATTTTCCATAAATTTTTCATTTTTCTTGCATTAATAAATGTCCGGACGCAATGACCAACCAAGGTGCTATTGTGGCAAACGTGCGATTTTGAAGGCATGTTGGTCCGATGGTAATGCTGGGCACAGATACTGGATGTGTCAACAATTGTTTGGACGCAACGACGGAAATCATTGTATGTTTGAGGAATGGTATGATGAACCCATTAATCAGGAATACTACAAATCATGTTTGCAGTATGTTTGGAATATGAATGGTGAATACCAACGCCAGATCTATGAAATGCAACGATAAATTGCGGTAGTGCAGGAGAAACTAAAAGAGGCGGAAGAAGAAAAAAATAAAATAGAAGAGAAATTTAAGTGGTTGGAGCAGAGAATAATAGGCGGTAGTAACTAAACAAACACATGTATGTGTTGAGTGTAGTATTTTATCTTTATGTTTTCCGTATCATGTATTTTCATTAGTTGTACTGAATTTAAATTATGTTAAGTTTCTATGTTTGTGCTTGTGTTGTAGTATTAAAATAACAAAGAACCGGAGAAATAAAAACATAATGCGCATATAATGTAAACAATAAAAATTATTGCTATTATTTACTGAATGTCATATGTACATAAAATACAAAACAAATCAATGTGTCCCATATCCTGTATGCTTTAAAGCAGCCGTTGGCCTAAGGCACATCCCATCCCGCCCGGCTACGCTACCAGGATCATCCTCATTACGTCGCCTCTTTATCGAAGGATGCGTTGCAGCATGATCGTCAGTAGGGCTGGCAGGCTCGGTAGAAGGGGTCGTCGGTCCAGCAGTAACCTACAGAATAATAAGATATTTTAGTATATAAAATATATATTAGTAATGTACGTGTTAAGTAACAAAAATTTAAATTGTCTTACCATGGTCTCGTCGGGCTCCTGAATATAATCATCCGTCGCAGCCAGGTCAGTATCGCACAAAGTGGCCTCCGTAACGGGCGAGGATGAAGCCTTAATAAAAAACAAATATAAAGATATTTATGGCTAATCAATGAGATAAAAATAAATTTAAATTTAATTGTAATACAAACATACTAGTGCCTATGAAAGATCCCCAGCATCCCTCGATGATGAGCCATAACTCAGCCAGCGCCCACTATCCACATCTCGTGTCGGCCGATCATCAGCAACGGTCGATGAGCCTGGAAGATCAGAAAAATACTGATCTGAATCCTCTCGCATAATTGTCGTGCCCGCGATCAACAATGGAGCAGACGGGGTCACCTGTGAAGTCCCTGGAGTGAGCTGAAGTTGAAGGCTGAATGACGGCATGCTGCTGTGAGAGTGGTCTGGCTCATGGAGGTCACCCGACTGATCAACTCCAACATCCTCAACAAGTGCCTCAACGCCCCCTTGCTGGGGACCACCTCTTCTCCAACCCCCACGACCTCGCGGGATACCCCTACCTCGTGGGGTACGCCTATCACATCGACCACGTTTCAGCCCCACTGGTGGCCCACGATGAGTACTGCTCTGGCACCACATACTCTACCTCGTATCCTAATCGCTCATCATCTCGGGCTTGCCTCAATGTCCGGGAAGCCAGATCGGTAACCTACCGGCCAAACTCATGTAAAGCGGCTGCTCCCTCACCGGTATGCTGCTGCATCTACAGTCCCAACTGGTGGAACATATGTAGGCCAATAGCCTGCACAACATGTAAAATATAAATTACGGAACACTAGGTAAAAGCTATAAGTAAGTATACCAAATAACGTACTAGTGCCTCGTGCCTCCCAGCGTATGGAACGTACCGACCACCAGCGCGATAAATGGGATTCCCGACGAAAAGTCAGGTAACACTGCGATACCAGCCCATATAATCATGCTTAGTCTCCATCCGTTATTTAATGTAATTTAATGTAACGCTAATTCATGATTTTAGGTGTTATTTTGGTATTTCAATCGCGCGAACAAGTCCGTATTATGTTGTGGGATGTGTTAATGTAATTGGATGGGGTCCCGGGGGGCCTCGGGTGCAAATTTGATTGGAATTGGACTTGGTTTTGGACATGAGGGACTGATTGTGGCTTCAGATCTGGTGCAATCTCACCTGCATGGAAATGGCCGCAGGTGCGAGCTCGCAGAAGCGGCCCATTGGTCACAGAATTGTCATGTAGTGGGCTTAGTAATGATCGCAGATGCGAGGTTTTTTCTGCATCTGCGAGCTCGCAGGTGCGACGAAAGTGGTCGCAGGTGCGAACGAGGCCATGAAGGACTTGGGTTGCAGGAGCGGAGGCGCGAGTGCGCAGGTGCAGACAGTTTCCGCAGAAGCGGATGCGCAGGTGCGCACGATTCTCCACTGATGTGGACTTACCAAACATTAGTGAGAACCGCACGTGCGATGGAATTTCCGCAGGTGCGACCCTGAGTCCGCATAAGCGGAAATCACTGGGCAGTGAAGGCTTTTAATCTGAGACTTAGGCCATTTTCACACATTTTCATTTGGTCTTGGGTGATTTTGAGAGCACTTTTGAGGGGGATTCTCATCTACAATACAAGGTAAGTAAACTCCACCCATTTTTAAGTTACATTTGTGGATTTTAGGTATGGAAAGTTTGTGAAACTAGTGTGATTTTGTGAAGAACCTAGGGTTTTAGTAAATTTGGAATTTGATCACGAAATTGGTGGTAGAAATTGGAATAAATTATATATTGGAGTTCGGGATGTCATGTGTAACTTTTATATTCAAAAATTTCGAAATCCGGGCACGTGGGCCTGGGGTTGAATTTATGAATCTTCCAAATTGGGTTGGGTAACTAAAATAAGAGCTAAATTATGAACTTTCAAGTATATATTTACTAGTTTATATGACTTTTGATTAGTTTTGGAGCCTCAATATCGTCTGAGGAGTTCTAGTAAGGTTGGAGAGCCAAATTAAGGACTTGGAATTGAGGTAAGTCTCTTGCCTAACCTTGTAAGAGAAAATTTGTCCCTTTAGGCATATTATTATTGTGTGCTATCTGTATGGGGAGCTACGTACGCACGAGGTGACGAGAGTCCGTACATAGCTATATCTCATGATATGTTCGGGTAGACTTAGATTCACATCATGCATGTAATTGTACTGTTCATGCCTATTATGTGTATTAATTGTCTTGATTAGGACTGAGACTTAGGGTTTAAAGTGGAGATATCGACCTGATTTCTTATTTTAGAAATTATGGGAAATACTTGATAAACTATACATCTGTGGCTTCTCATCTCGCAAATGCTTCCGCGAGCGAGGTAAATCTCTCTACTCTTATGGGATCGGGTCGTTCGGCTCGGCATGATGGTAACACTATTCTTATGGGATCGGGCCATTCGCCTCTACAGTATGATAACACTATTTTTATGGGATCGAGTCGTTCGCCTCGTCAGTATGATACCACTATTCTTATGGGATCAGGTCATTTGCCTCAGCAGTACTGAGTACCACTATTCCTATGGGATCAGGCTGTTTGTCTCTATAGCTTTGTGCTTAATAACCGAAACGGGTTCTGGTTTGGGTATAATTGAGTTAGCGCCTTCATGGGCGGTTATGATATGTTGGTGATTTGATATAGACTCCTGAGTGGATTTACTGTAGTTGCTCTTATTTGCTTCATTGATACTTGTTGTACACTCACCATGTCTACTTTATGCATTTATATTATTATTTTACCTCTAGTAAGTGTCAATTCGACCCCTCATTACTATTTCTTCGAGGTTAGACTAGATACTTACTGGGTACACTTTATTTTCCATACTCACACTACACATCTGCATTGATGTGCAGGTACTAAGACAGGTACTACCAGTGGTCACGCGGGCACGTAGCTTATCATCCACAGAGACTTAGTGGTGAGTTTCTTGCCTTGCTATGATCTGCAGCACCGAAGTTTCCCTCTACCTTATTTACTATATTTGTCTATCACTTTCAGCCAGTAGTTTTAGTAGTTTGTATATTCTCTAGATTTCTCATGTACTTGTGACGCCGGGTTTTGGGGACTTGTAGTATTTATGTACTCGTGTACTCATCATTTCTATCACCACAGTGGATGTTCTTATTATGCTAGTATTTTGTTTAAAAATAGTTGTTATGATTGCATGAAGTCTTGCTTAATTCGTTATTATAAACGGAAAACTTCCGTTTTAAAATGTTAAAAAAGGTAAATAAATAGTAGTTTCACTTGTGGGCTTGCCTAACGGAGGCGTTAGGTGCCATCGCGACCTATTATAGATTTTGGGTCGTGACAACATGGTATTAGAGCTTTAGGTTCACATAGGTCTCACGAGTCATGAGCAGGCCTTGCGGATCGGTGCAGAGGCATTCGTACTTATCTTCGAGAGGTTATAGGATGTTCGTAAACTTCTCTTCCTGCATCTCCTATCGTGCAGTTGATATTGCGCTAAGTATCATTCTATTGATCTCTCACAGATTGTGAGAACGCGCACAGCGAATGTATCAGGCGGTAGAGGGGCTGCTCTCCCATTGCTAGAGGCCGAGGCAGAGGCCGGGGAAGGGATCAAGCTTCAGTCAGAGCACTAGGGCACCATAGGGTTGCTCCCGTTGTACCACCAGTGGATCCAGTGGAGGATCCTGTTGTTGAGGAGCAAGATGAGGCGCTTATAACTGTGCCAGCCCCAGCAGATTTCATGACTGCGCCGGGATTTCAGGAGGTCATGGGTTATATGCTACAGTTCATGGACTCTATGACGCGGGCTAGTTTATTTCCAGCAGACCCTGCCACATCTCAGGCGGGAGGGGAGGCAAAGACCCCTACCCCTCAGGCTCTAGGGAACGCCACTACCATTTATCATACCGCAAGTGCACTACCTGTGGGCATAGCCCAGCCTGTTGCAGCGGTTGTGCCAGAGGTTGTACCAGTCGCGACCGTTGATCAGCAGAACTGGCTGGACAGATGGACTAGACTTCGCCCCCTAACTTTGGGGGTGAGCAGTCAGAGGACCCCCAGGATTTCATTGACCGGTGCAAGGATGGACTTCAGAACATGGGGATATTGGAGTTCAACGGGGTGGACTTCACCACCTTTCAGCTTAAGGGCAAGGCCCGCAGATGGTGGCAGGCTTACCTTCTTAGTAGGCCAGCAGGTTCACCTCCCTTAACTTGGGATCAGTTTACATATTTGATCTTGGAGAAGTACATACCACCTTCTGAGAGAGAGGAGCTTAGGGGTTAGTTCGAGCGACTTCGTCAGGGTTGCATATCTGTCACCGACTATGAGACGAGATTCCCTGACTTGTCTCGCCAAGCGGCTATTATACTCCCCACAGACGCAGAGAGGGTACGGAGGTTCATTATAGGTCTACACCCTGAGATTCAGGTTCCTATGGCCCATGAGGCAGAGATAGGGACTTCCTTTCATCAGGTTCTAGACATAGCTCGGAGGATCGAGTGTATTCGCAACCGCAACGGAGAGTTTACATCGAGGGACAAGCGGTCCGGCAGTTTGGAGGATTCAGTGACGCCCCACCTAGGGGCATATGTCAGTTCATTAGAGGTCATCCCAGCAAGCCCATGTAGTTAGCACCACCTCCTGCTCGGAGTGCTCCATCACGACCAACCTTCAGTGCCATCCAGAGAGTACTTACCGCCCGTCAGCTATTCAGGGCTCCTTCAGTGGGTATTCAGGCCATCAAGGTCAGACTTCAAGTCAGTAGTCCACCGCTCCGAGAGGTTATTTTGAGTGCGGGGATCTTAGCCACGTGAAGAGGTTCTGTCCCCGACTTCGGGGCAAGGCTGAGCAGTAGGTCTATCGGCCCATGCTTACCTTACCAGCTACCACACCGCTCGCCCGTCCGGCCAGAGGCGGAGGGAAGGTGTCTAGGGGTCATCCTAGAGGTGGAGGCCAGTCAGGTGGCGCTCCGCCTAGATTATATGTTATCCCTGCCAGGGCAGAGGTGATCGCCTCCGATGCAGTGATCACATGTACCATTTCTGTGTGCGGTAGGGATGCCTCAGTATTATTTGATCTAGGGCCTACTTACTCCTATATTTCTTTCCTATTTGCTCCTTATCTGGATGAGTCTCGCGAGTCCTAGGGCATTCCTGTATATGTGTCCACGCTAGTGGGTTATTCTGTTGTTGTGAATCGGGTCTACCGGTCCTGTGTGGTGACTTTCTATGGATATGAGACCCGAGTGGATCTTCTATTGCTCGATATGGTTGATTTCGAGGTTATCTTGGGCATGGACTGGTTGTCCCCATACCATGACATTCTTGATTGCTATGCCAAGACTGTTACATTGTCAATGCCTGAGTGGCCCGGATTAGAGTGGAGGGGATCGTCTGTCGGTACTACCAGCCAGGTTATTTCTTTCCTGAAGGCTCGACATATGATCAAAAATGATTGTTTTGCCTACTTAGCCTTTGTTCTGGATACTACTGCAGAGACTCACGCGTTAGATTCAATACTGGTGGTACGAGAGTTTTTCGATATATTTCCTATTGATCTACCTGGTATGCCGCCGTATCGGGATATCGATTTCGACATTGATTTGGTGCCAAGCACCCAGCCTATTTCCAGCTCGCCTTATCGTATGGTTCCCAATGAGCTTAGAGAGTTAAAGGAGCAGCTTCAGGAGTTGCTTGAGAAGGGATTCATTAGTGTGTCGCCTTGGGGCGCACCGGTGCTGTTTGTGAAGAAGAAGGATGGGAGTATACGGATGTGCATTGATTACCGCTAGTTGAACAAAGTCACCATAAAGAATAAGTACTTGTTGCCGCACATTGATGATTT
Source organism: Nicotiana tabacum (assembly GCF_000715075.1). Taxonomy (NCBI): domain Eukaryota; kingdom Viridiplantae; phylum Streptophyta; class Magnoliopsida; order Solanales; family Solanaceae; genus Nicotiana; species Nicotiana tabacum. The sequence goes on from NC_134102.1 coordinate 138,238,481, forward strand.
TTTTGACTAGTTGTAGGGTGCCAGGGTGTTCTCTAAGATCGACTTGAGATATGGGTATCATCAGCTGAATATCCATGCTTCGGATATTTCAAAGATGGCTTTTCGGGCTAGATATGGCCATTATGAGTTTTTAGTGATGTCCTTCGGCTTGACTAACGCCCCGGCGGCGTTTATGGATTTGATGAACCGAGTGTTCAGGATGTATCTTGATTTATTTGTCATTGTCTTCATTGATGACATATTGATCTACTCGCGTAGTATGGTGGAGTATGAGTAGCATTTGAGGTTAATGCTTCAAACCTTGTGGGAACATATGTTTTATGCTAAGTTCTCCAAGTCTGAGTTCTGGTTGGATTACGTGGCTTTCTTGGGGCATGTTGTATCATGTGAGGGTATTAAGGTGGATCCTAAGAATATTGAGGCAGTCCATGGTTGGCCTCGTACTACCACAGCGACCGAGATCAGGAGTTTCTTAGGGTTAGCATCTTATTATCGTCGGTTCGTGAATGGCTTCTCATCTATTGCAGCGCCCTTGACTAGATTGACCCAGAAGGGTGCTCTATTCATATGGTCCGATGATTGAGAGGCGAGCTTTCATATGCTCAAGATCGCTTTGACTACAGCACCAGTGTTAGTGTTGCCCTCCGGTTCAGGGATGTATACCGTGAATTGCAATGCTTCGCGCGTTGGCTTGGGTTGTATATTGATGTAGGAGGGGTGGGTTATTGCATATGCTTCACATCAGCTAAATCCCTACGAGAAGAATTACCACGTGCATGATTTGGAGTTGGACGCGATAGTTCATGCTCTCAAAATTTGGAGGAATTATCTCTATGGGGTGTCTTGTGAGGTTTACACCGATCATCGCAGCTTGCAGCATTTGTTTAAATAGAGGGACCTTAATTTGAGGCAGCTTAGGTGGCTTGAGTTACTGAAGGACTATGATATTACCATCCTTTACAATTCGGGCAAGGCGAATGTGGCTGTGGATGCCTTGAGCAGAAAGTCTGAGAGTACGGGTAGTTTGGCCTTCATTTTGGCAGAGGAGAGTCCATTGGCTTTGGACATTCAATCCTTAGCTAATAGACTTGTGAGGTTGGATATTTCATAGCCTAGTCGAGTTCTTGCATGTGTTGTGGCTCAGTCTTCATTACTAGAGCGGATCAAGGCTCGCCAATTTGATGATCCGCACTTGTTGGTTCTCAGAGAGACGGTACTACAGGGTGGTGCCAAGGAAGTTACTATCAGCGAGGATGGAGTTCTGCGACTCCAGGGTCGCCTATGTGTTCCTAATATTGATGGATTGAGGGAGAAAATTTTAGATGAGGCGCACAATTCTCGATATTCTATTCATCCAGGTGTTACGAAGATGTATCGCAATATAAGGCAGCATTATTGGTGGCTACAGATGAAGAAGGACATAATGGAGTATGTGGTGAGATGTCTAAATTGCCAGCAGGTCAAATATGAGCACCAAAGGCCAGGTGGCCTACTCCAGTAGATGGTTATACATGAGTGGAAGTGGAAGCGCATCACTATGGACTTTGTTGTTGGATTGCCGCGGACATTGAGGAAGTTTGATGCCGTTGGGTCATTTTTGATAGGCTGACCAAGTCGACACATTTTATTTCGGTGGTGACTACTTACTCTTCAGAGAGGTTGGCCTAGATTTACATTGAGGAGATTGTTTGATTGCATAGTGTGCCTGTTTCCATCATATCAAATAGAGGCCCTCAGTTCACTTCAAATTTCTGGAGAGCAGTACAGAGCGAGTTGGGTACCTGAGTAGAGCTCATCATAGATTTTCATCCACAGACCGACGGGCAGTCAGAGCGGACAGTTCAGATTCTGGAGGATATGCTCAGAGCATGTGTCAACGACTTCGGAGGGAAGTGGGATAGATTCTTGCCCTTGGCCGAGTTTGCTTACAATAACAGTTATCAGTCCAGCATTGAGATAGCTCCATTTGAGGCTATATATGGTCGGCAATGTTGTTCGCCCATCGGATGGTTTAACCCGACGAGGCTAAATTATACGGTACTGATGTAATGAAGGATGCCTTGGAGAAAGTAAAGTTGATTCAGGAGCGGTTTCGCATAGCACAGTCCAGATAGAAGAGCTACACGGATCAGAAGGCGTGTGATTTATCATTCATGGTGGGCGAGAAGGTTCTCTTGAAAGTATCGCCGATGAAGGGCATCATGAGGTTCGAGAAGAAGGGAAAACTGAGCACAAGGTTCGTTGGCCCATTTTAGGTGTTGGGGAGGTTGCTTATGAGCCTGTTTTTCCTCCCAGTCTATCAGGAATTCATCCGGTCTTACATGTGTCTATGCTCCAGAGGTACCATATTGACAAGTCGCACGTGCTATATTACAGCACAGTTCAGCTAGATGAGAGTCTAGGTTATGAGGAGGAGCCAATTGCCATTGTTGACAGGCAGGCTCGCAAGTTAAGGTACAAGAAGATTGTTGCAGTGAGGGTTCAGTGGAGGGGTCAACCAGTCGAGGAAGAAACTTGGGAGATCGAGGAGGACATAAGGATCGTATATCCGCATATATTCAGCACTCCAGGTATGATTCTAGAATCGTTTGAGGACGAATGTTTGTTTAAGAAGTGGAGAATGTAACGACCCGACCGTTAGTTTTACTTTATAGAACCTCGTTTCCCAAATTAAGACTCCCCGTATGTGATTTTACTAATTTATGACTTGCGGGGATGGTTGGTTTAGGTTTGGAAGAGTTCAGGTTGAAATCGGAACACTTAGTTCCTTAATAGTGCCCTAAGGAGGTCAAGTTTGACTTGAGTCAACACTTTGGGTAAATGACCTTGGAATCGGGATTTAAAGGTACCAATAGGTTTGTATGATGATTTTGGACCTGGGCGTGTGTTCGGATGGGGTTTCGGGTAAACCAGGAGCATTTCGGCGCTCAATGTGGGAAGTTGGTTCATTGAAGGTTTTTCTAGTTTTTAAAATTTGGTTTGGAGTAGGCTTTGGTATTATCGAGGTCTGTTTGGGATTCCGAGTCTGGGAATAGTTTTGTGTGGTAATTTATGACTTGCACGCAAAATTTGACATCATTCCGAGTTGATTTAAGTTTCATGTTGAATTCATGTGTTTTGGAGTTAATCCGTGATTGTAGGTGTTATTTTTGTATTTCGATCATGCGATCAAGTCTGTATTATGTTGTGGGATGTGTTAATTTAATTGGATGGGGTCCTGGGGGGCCTCGTGTGCAAATCTGATTGGAATCAGACTTGGTTTTGGACATGGGGGACTGCTGGTAGCTTCAGATCTTGTGCAATCGCACCTATGTGGAAATGGTTGCAGGTGCAAGCTCGCAGAAGCGGCCTAGTGGTCGCAGAAGCGGCCTGGAGTAAGTTGAGCGGTGATCGCAGATGCTAGGTATTTTCCCCATCTGCGAGCTCGTAAGTGCGAGGAAAGTGGCAACAAGTGTGGATGAGGCCAGGAAGGCCTGGGGTCGTAGGAGCAGAGGTCCATCTGCAGGTACGAGTGGCGCAGGTGTGGACAGATTCCGAAAAAGCAGATGTGCACGATTCTCCATAGATGCGGACTTGCCCAACCTTAGTGAGAACCGCACCAGCGATGGATTTTCCGCAGGTGCGACCCTGGATCCGCAGAAGCAGAAATCGTTGGGCAGTGAGGGCTTTTAATCCGAGACTTAAGCCATTTTCCACACATTTTCATTTGGTCTTGGGCGATTTTGAGAGCTCTTTTGAGGGTGATTCTCATCTACAATTCAAGGTAAGAAAACTCCACCCATTTTTAAGTTAAATGCGTGGATTTTAGGTAAATTAAACATGGAAAGTTTGTGAAACTAGTGGGATTTTGTGAAAAACCTAGGGTTTTGGTAAATTTAGGATTTGATCATGAAATCGGTGATGGAAATTTGAATAAATTATATATTTGAGTTCGGGAGGTCATGGGTAACTTTTATATTCAAATATTTTTGGAATCCGAGCACGTGGGCCCGGGGTAAATTTCATGAATCTTCCAAATTGGGTTGGATAACTAAAATAAGAGCTAAATTATGAACTTTCGAGTATATATTTACTAGTTTATACGACTTTTGATTAGTTTCGGAGCCTCGGCATCATCTGAGGAGTTCTCTGAGGTTGGAGAGCCGGATTGAGGACTTAGAATTGAGGTATGTATCTTGCCTAACCTTGTAAGAGGGGACTTGTTCCCTTAGGCGTATTATTATTGTGTGCTATTTATGCAGGGAGCTACGTACGCACGAGGTGACGAGAGTCCGTACGTAGCTATATTTCATGATATATCCGGGTAGACTTAGATTCACATCATGCCTGTAATTATACTGTTCATGCATATTATGTGTATTAACTGTCTTGATTAGGACTGAAACTTAGGGTTTAAAGTGGAGATATCGACCTGATTTCTTATTTTAGAAATGTTGGAAAATGCTTGATAACTATACATATGTGTGTCTTCTCGTCTCGCAAGTGCTTCCGCGAGCGAGGTAAATCTCTCTACTCTTATGGAATCGGGTCGTTCACCTCAGCATGATGGTAACACTATTCTTATGGGATTGGGCAGTTCACCTCGGCAGTATGATAACACTATTCTTATGGGATCGGGTCGTTTGCTTCGGCAGTATGATAACACTATTCTTATGGGATCAGGCCATTCGCCTCGGTAGTACTGAGTACCACTATTCCTATGAGATCAGGTCGTTCGCCTCAGTAGCTTCGTGCTTAATAAACGAAACGGGTTCTGGTTTGGGTATAATTGAGTTAGCGCCTTCACAGGCGGTTATGATATGTTGGTGATTTGATATAGACTCCTAAGTGAATTTACTATAATTGCTCTTATTTGCTTCATTGATACTTGTTGTACACTCACCATGTCTACTTTATGCATTTATATTATTATTATTTGACCTCTAGTAAGTGTCAAGTCTACCCCTCATCACTACTTCTTTGAGGTTAGACTAGATATTTACTGGGTACGCGTTATTTTTCGTACTCACGCTACACTTCTGCACTAATGTGCAGGTACTGTGACAGGTACTACCAATGGTCACACAGGCGCATAGCCGATCATCTACGAAGACTTAATGGTGAGCTGCTTTCCTTGCTACGATCTGCAGCACCGGAGTCTCCCTCTACCTTATTTACTATTTCTGTTTATCCCTTTTAGACAGTAGTTTTAGTAGTTTGTATATTCTCTAGATTGCTCATGCACTTGTGACGCCGGGTTTTGGGGACTTGTAGTATTATGTATTGTTGTACTCATAATTTTTATCACCACAGTGGATGTTCTTATTATACTGGTATTTTGTTTAAAAAGAGTTGTTACGATTGCATGAAGTCTTGCTTAATTCGTTATTATAAAAGGAAAACTTTTGATTTAAAATATTAAAAAAGGTAAATAAATAGTAGTTTCACTTGTGGGCTTGCCTAACGGCGGCGTTAGGTGCCATCGCGACCTATTATGGATTTTAGGCCGTAACATTTAACTTCCCGGATGGAACCTATTTTCATAAGTTTGGATACCTTGTCCTTGATGAATGTGTGTTTGATCTCGGACTGTGGCCTTCTCTTCTGTTTGACATGATGGAAATTAGGATCCTAGCTCAATTTGTGAGTGGTTACCTCCAGTGGGATCTCTGTCATGTCTAGATAGGACCAGGCAAAACAACCAGCGTTAGCTTTAAGAAAATCAATAAGTTTTTTCATGAGCTCGGGGGTTAACCCCGTGCTAAGGTATACCTTTCGATCCGGCAGATGCTCGATCAATATAATTTGTTCCAACTCCTCAATCGTCGATTTGGTGGCATCAGTGTCATCGGGTGCTATGAATGACCTCGGGACGCCATAATCATCCTCATCATCCGCTCTATGCTCCTTCTGTTTTTCAACTCGACTGACGCCGGTATCATTGATTGCTATTTAGTTTCTTCTTTTATGGTTAGTTCCACACTTTTTGATGTTGAATCTGCGTGCATCAAGATTACTTCACCGATAACAAACATTTTTCTTGCGGATGACTATTCTCCGTAGACCGCTTTGACCCCTCCCGGAGTGGGAAATTTCAGCGCTTGGTGTAAGGTCTAAGGCACCGCTCTCATGTAGTGAACCCACGACCTTCCGAACAAGGCGTTATACCTCATATCCCCTTCGATCACGTAGAACTTTGTTTCTTGGGTGGTCCCGATAGTGTTTACTGGTAAAGTCATCTCACCTTTCGTGGTCTCGCACGCCATGTTGAATCCATTCAATACCCGGATTGCCGGTACGATTTGATCCTGTAAACCCAATTGATCTACGACCCTCGATCTGATGATGTTGGCCGAGCTACCTAGATCAATCAACACACGTTTAACCCGATATTTATTAATAAGTATAGATATTACCAGTGCATCGGTGTGAGGCTGTACGATGCCCTCGGTGTCTTCGTCACTGAACGAGATAGCTCCTTCCGGGACGTAATTCCGGGTGCGTTTTTCTCTCGTGATAGAAACTTTGGTGCGTTTTATCATCGGCCCTTAGGGGACATTAACTCCCCCAATGATTATGTTGATTACATGTTGAGGCTCCTCTTGTTCGACCTGTTTGTTGGCATCCCTGTTTCTGAAGTGGTTTTTGGCTCGTTTGCTTAGGAATTCTCAAAGGTGCCCATTGTTGAACAATCGAGCAACTTCTTCTCTTAACTGTAGGCAATCTTCAGTCATATGACCGTGAATATTGTGGTACTTACAGTCTTACACATCAAATTAGGATCTCTCTGGGCAGGGTCGGACTGCAATAGTCGGGGCCACTAAGTTTCTTTGATGTGCCCCATGGCTGACAGTATGCTTGTAGCATCCTTGTTGAAATTATACTCCGATAATCTTGGTGCCTCCCTACTCCCGAGCGATATGTCAACTCGCTCTTGCTCATCAGGCCCTGTCGCTCGGTCCTCGATCGTTTCTCTTCTTGTTCCTTGTCGGGTGGTGCCCGGATCCGCTTCCCCTCCGATCCACGTGGTATGGATGATATCGATTGCTGACCGGCCTTGGCTCCTGATCAACGGTTCTCTTAGACCTGTCATCGGTTCTGATGGGGTAAACGGATCCCGAAGGGCCCCGAGATGGTCGTCTTCGATTGATATCTGTTATGGACGTCGGTCCAGGTGATCGCTGGGTACTCCACCAAGTTTTGCTTTAGGTGTTGAGAGGCCACGGAACTTCGGGGGTTGAGCCCTTGCGTAAATGCCTGAACGGCCCAATCATCTGCAACTGGTGGCAGATCCATCTATTCCATCTGGAACCTCGACACGAACTTCCTGAGCATCTCGTTATCCCTCTGGTTGACCTTAAGAAGGTATGCCTTCTTAGTCTCGACCTCGATGGCACTGGCATGGGCCTTCATGAAAGCATCTGCAAGTATAGCAAACGAGTTGATAGAATTCGGAGGTAAGTTGTGATACCATATCATTGCTCCCTTGGACAGGGTTTCCCTAAATATTTTCAGCAACATCAACTCGATTTCGTCGTCTTCCAAGTTATTCCCTTTGATCGCGCATGTATAGGAGGTTACATACTCATTTGGATTCGTGGTAACATTATACTTGGGAATGTCGAGCATTCGAAACCTCTTCGGGATCGGCTTCGGTTCCGCGCTCGGGGAGGAAGGCTTTTGAATAAACTTTTTGGAGTCCGGTCCCTTCAATATCGGAGGCACTCCCTGGATCTGATCGACCCTGGAGTTGTACGTTTCCACCTTCTTGTCGTTAACCTCAATCTTTTTGTTGCCTGACTCCAACCATTTTGCCAATGCTTCGAGCATCTTCATCTCCTCGGAAGTTTTCCAAGGCCTGAATTCACCCGATTCCACGACAACTTGTTCATCCCTACGAGTATTTTCCCGGGACTACTCGATTTCGACCATGTTAGGGGCATGGCTTTGGTTTTGCAACTACGCTATCGCTGCTTGCTGAGCCTACAATATTTTGAAAATCAACCGCAGACTCACCCCCATCAACTTCACTTTCGGGTGCCTTTCGAGCCGCTGGGCGGGGTCCCCCGCGAATGCTATTTTCGGGATCAGTCGGTAGACTGATTTTGTTGTCCACTTGCGAGTTAGCATCGACCAGGTCGGTGGCTGGGACACCATTGGGATCGACAAGAGGCACAACATTGCTAGGCATCACGTTATTATTCTCACCATGATGGCATGACTGAACGTCAACGTTCAAGTGAGAAGACTGAGAATTTGACATCCTTAGGCTAACATGGAATCAAAACTTTAAAGAACAGGCGTAAAATAGGGTGCGTTATGGAGATTTGTATCAAATCACCACTATTATCCTTAGCCCCACGGTGGGCGCTAAACTATTTACCCTCAAAATTGAATAACAATTAAATTTGTACACGGTTTAAAGTATATGTGATTTAATTCAATACTAATATTCTAAAAACAACAAAGAATTAAGTTAAGGATAAAATAAAAGAACAAACCAATCGTAATATGATGATCAAGCCTGATCTGCCTAGATCAGACCCTCAATATGAGCTCATTTTTGAATAAAGAAGAGAACAAATCAAGAACACTTTGAATAATGGCTAGAAGACAAAAATAAGCTTTTTATTACTTTGATTTACGTGTCACACCATGTCAAAATAATAGAAACCTTCCCCTTTATATAGTAGGGGAATTCCATTCATAGTACAAGTCTAAATAAGGTAAAAATCTTTTTTTTCCGGTAAATGTCAATCCGCAGTTGATATCGGACGGGATTCGCGCCATAATATCCGATTGAGGGCGAATTTTACGGCTTCCTACTCGTCATGCATAACCGTTCTCCGCATTTCCCGTGGCCCATAAACCCTACTCGGTTTGGGTCTATTATTTAACTGTGCCGGATTCCAGATGCGTCGTTCACTTCTCCCGGATTCCGATAAGAGGGGTCTTTCGGGCTCGCTTATAGTCTTATCGAGCCGTGCTTCCCTTTTGTTTCCTCATCGGAGAATCAGAAAAAACTCTGCCTCCGATTTTATCCGTACCCAAACTTACCATACAAAAATGTGATCAGGTAACAGTACTTAGATACGAAGAACAAAACCCATAGGTTGGACAAAGATTTCATAGATGAAGTCATTAAATTACAATGCACAGTACGTCAACACTATTTTCAATATTGCACAGAATACATTTATTTTCTTTTCTTTTTTTCCTTCCAGAATACAGATGCTTTTCTTGGCGACTAGAAAGAAATTAGATGTAGCGAAATTAAATTCCAGAACCGATCAAGAAATGTGCTATGTTGTCGTTGAACAATTTAAAGTCAATAAACATGAAGCATGTACTATTAAGAATGGGAATCTAAGGAGTAGAAGAAAAAACCTTCTAAATATCAAACAAGCTTTACTTTATATTGTGTTTTTCTTACTCTAACTCATGTCTAAAATATTCAAACCATTGGCATGTTAAACCTTCTAAACCGTTACATTGTCTTTCAAAAGAAAACTTCTCAATATAGTTGAGAAATATTCACCTATTCACTCGCTAACAGAAGTAAATTTTTTCTTGAATGTGAATCATTTATTCCGTCACATAGATTTTACTCTTCTAAACGAATTCACAGAACCCTTGTACCATCTTTGTTCTAAACTTAAGACAATACACTAATAATCCAATTAACATATAAAACACATCTTATTATGAAATATAACTCAAAGTAACAATATCGAACAAGGAAAAATAAGCTAAGAGATATAGAGAGAAAGAGAGGAAGAGAGATTCTTATTTCTTCTTCAATTGTGTGTATTTTTCTATCTATTACAAGGCTTTTATATAGACATGAAAAGTGAAGAAAAATATGTCATTGAATATGTCATTAAGCATAGAAATATGTCATTGAATATGTCATTAAGCATTTGAGAAGATCATGGAGGAAAAGTAGACATCCACCATAATTTAATTTTTTTTATAACTGATGTTTGGCTATAATTACATATTTTTAGTACATTACTTACCTTACATTTAGGTGCGTTAATATTAAATTGTACTATATTTGTGTTTAATTGAATTTATTTTATGTGTAGGTATTTTGGGGTGAAAATTGTGAGCAATAGCAAATATTCTGGAAGTATATTATATGTATTTAATGATTGCATGCAATTGTAGACAAAAGAATTAGAAAGTGAAGGTTTGGAGATTACATGGCAGCTTCAAAAGCAACGAGCTTCAAAGCAAAGCAAATCAAAAATGAGAATTGAAGCAAAAGTTAGGCAACGAAGCAGAAGCAGGCGAAGCGAGACTTTCTGCTCGCGTTTGAGCACGCGAGGCGCGGTATGACGCGAGGTGCTTCGCGCGTTTCACGTGGCGACGCATGGTGCGGGGTTCAAATCTATTTTGTGTTCTTTTTATTTTTGGACTTGGTTATTTCGCTTAGACTTTTACCCTACACATATAAATAGTCATTAAATACCATTTTTTAAGGGGAGACCGATTTTGGGACTTTAGATAAAGGGAGAGCATGGAGCCGCCGTGGAGGCCGGAATTCATCAGATTTCATCTTTCTTCCATCAAACTTATTAATCTTTACTTTTTCTTGATGATTTGTTGTTTTGCTACCATGTCTATGTGGAGCTAAATTTCACGTTCTAGCGTTGTGGTTGTCATGAATATTGAAGTTTATTAATTATATTACCGTTAATTCGACTTATCATGTTTGGTTGTTTCTCTAATTCTGTGCATAATTGCTTAATTGTTTGGCCAGCAGTTGAGTTCTATTTACTATATATGCTATGCTTGGGAAAGCCGTGTTTAGATTAGAGTAGAATTGGAGAGAGCTTGTTTCTGAACCCGTGGCTCGGGGAAAGATTTCGCGGTTAGGATAGGAATATATCTAACAGTCTTGCTTAGTTGAGTACCGTATTATATTCGTTCATGATAGATTCAAGACCATAGGAATATAGGGTTGATATATTATGGATAGACGGATAGTATTGTGGGAACATGCTATTTATATAAACGATCTGGTCAACTAGCAATCATAGATAATTTGGATTAACAAGTGTAATTACGAACTCAATAGGACTGATCAACCGACCACAGCCCTAGAATTTAAATCTCCCTTGGTTACGTGTTTAAATTTCACAATAGTAATTGTAATAAAAAAGTTAAATTGTTGATCATCTTGGACAGTAAATTGATTTTAATTTTCTTAGTTAACGGTTTATCTAAGTCTCTGTGGGTTCGACATCCGACTTTCGAGTCACTTTATTACTTGACGGCCACATATACTTGCGTGTACTTGGGAAACCAACAATAACACTCCCCTTGGATGTCCATAGATAATGTGCCTCGTTAAAACCTTATTAGAAAAAAACCCTATGGAAAAAAAATTCTAGTGAAGGAAAAAGAGTACACATGTTTAGAAATACGCCTTTTGGTTGCCTCGTTATAAAATTTCAAGGAAAACCTAGTGGGACAAAACCTTGTAAGGGAAAAAGAGTACAACGCGTATTAACTCCCACTGATGAGAGCATCAATTCACATCCTTGACCCTTCGCATCCCAATCTTGTACACTAGTTTCTTGAAGGCTGACGTCGGTAGAGATTTGGTGAACAAACCAGTCATATTATCACTTGAATGGATCTGTTGCACATTGATATCACCATTCTTTTGAAGATCATGTGTGAAAAATAACTTTGGTGAAATGTGTTTTGTCATATCCCCTTGTATGAATGCTCCTTTCAATTGGGTTATGCATGCTGCATTGTCCTCATACAAAATTGTGGGTAGTTTATCACACTTCAAACTATATTTGTCTCGAATAAGGTGTATTATAGACCTCAACCATACACATTCTCAACTTGCTTCATGAATAGCAGTTATCTCAGCATGATTAGATGAAGTAGCCACAATTGATTGCTTAATCGATCGCCAAGATATGGCAGTGCCTCCATATGTAAACACATAGCATGTTTGAGATCGAGCCTTGTGTGGGTCAGATAAATACCCAGCATCGGCATAACTAACAAGATCGGGACTGCAATCATTGCCATAAAATAATCTCATATCGGTAGTCCCTTTTAGATACTGTAATATGTGTTTGATTCCATTCCAATGTCTCCTTGTAGGAGAGAGCTATATCTTGCCAAGACATTAATTGAAAAATTTATGTCAGGCCTTGTAGTGTTAGCAAGATACATTAGTACACCAATTACACTAAGATATGGTACGTCATGACTAAGAAGATCTTCATTCTTTTCTTGAGGTCGGAACGAGTCCTTATTCACATCAAGTGATCGAACAATCATCGGAGTACTTAATGGATGTGCTTTATCCATGTAAAATCGTTTCAATACCTTTTCTATGTAGGCAGATTGATGAACAAAAGTCTCATTTGCCAAATGTTCAATTTGCAAACCAAGACATAATTTTGTCTTTCTGAGATCTTTCATCTCGAATTCCTTCTTTAAATAATCAATTACCTTTTGGAGTTCTGTAGGAGTTCTAATAAGGTTTATGTCATCAACATATACATCAAGTTCGACAAACTCCGATGTTATTTTTTTTATAAAAATACATGGAAAAATGGTATCATTTATATAACCTTCCTTTAATATATACACATTAAGGCGATTATACCGCATTCTACCTGATTTCTTTAGACCATACAAAGATCTTTGCAATTTGATTGAAAATATTTTTCGGGACTTTTAATTATGTGCTTCAGGCATTTTAAATCCCTGGAGAATTTTCATGTATATCTCATTATCAAGTGAGCCGTAAAGATAGGCTGTAACTACATCCATTAAATGCATGTCAAGATTTTCATGGACAACAAAACTAATGAGATAACCGAACGTTATAGCATCCATAACAGGAGAATACGTCTATTCATAATCGATACCATGCCTTTGTAAAAAATTTTGTGCAACAAGGCGTGCCTTATATCTTTGTACCTCATTTTTCTCATTCCTTTTACGTACAAAACCCCATTTATAGCCAATGGACTTAACACCATTTGGTATTTGGACTACATACCCAAAAACTTCACGTTTCGCAAGTGAAGTTAATTCTGCCTGGATAGCGTCTTCCCATTTTGGCCAAACATTTCTCTGTCTATATTCATCAACAGATTTTAGTTCAAGATCCTCATCTTGTTGTATTATTTCAACAGCGACGTTATAAGCAAAAATGTTATCGATAACAATATTATTTCACTTCCATAATTTTCTCGTTGAGACATAACTTATTAAGATCTCTCCATTCTCATCATTTTCAGGTACTTGAACCTCCCATGAGGTTTTATCATTTGTTATGTCTTTGTGCTCTTCGTGAGTCACTACCTCCGTATTATGATCACTTTGATCATTTGCTCCTTTTCTTTTTCGAGGATTTTTATCCTTAGAATCGATTGGTCTACCACGTTTCAAGCATGGTTTAAACTCATTTGCTTTAATTGATTGTCCTACCGGGATATCAACTCGAATTGGAGCATTAGCAGCTGGAATATGTGACTAAGTCACCCTTGGTAGGTTAGTGAATACATCTGGCAGTTGATTTGCAATATTTTGTAAATGAATTATCTTTCGAACCTCTTGTTCACATTGATTTGTTCGAGGATCTAAATGAGATAGTGATAATACATTCTAATCTATCTCCTTTCTCAGCTGCTTATTTTCTCCCCCTAATGTTGGGTATACTGATTCATCAAAACGACAATCGAAAAATCTTGCCGTAAATAAATCTCCAGTCATAGACTCCAAATATTTTATAATAGAAGGAGATTCATACCCAACATATACCCCCAATCTTCTTTGGGGACCCATCTTTCTGCGTTGTGGTGGAGCAATGGGAATATATATCGCACAACCAAAGATTTTAAGATAGAAAATATTTGGCTCCTGACCAAAAATCAATTACAATAGGGAGACATTATGATAACTTGTGGGCCTTATCCGCACAAGTGCTGATGCATGTAAAATAGCATGACCCCATACTGAAATGGAAAGTTTTATTCTCATAAGCATTGGTCTAGCAATTAATTGGAGGCGTTTGATCAATGATTACGCTAGACCATTTTGTGTATGAACATGAGCAACTGGGTGCTCAATTGTTATCCCAGTTGATATACAGTAATCATTAAAGGTTTGGGATGTAAATTCATCAGCATTATCAAGACGAATTGTCTTAATTGCATAATCTGAAAATTATGCTCTTAGCTTTATTATTTGAGCCAACAATCTCGCAAATGCCATATTGCGAGTTGATAGTAAGCACACATTTGACCATCTTGTAGATGCATCTACCAAAACCATAGAATATCTGAATGGTCCACATGAAGGGTGAATGGGCCCACATATATCACCTTGTATACGTTCCAGAAATGTAGAAGATTTCATCCTAACTTTAATAGATGATGGTCTAATAATTAATTTGCCTTGAGAATATGAAACACAAGAGAATTCCTTAAATTGAAGAATCTTTTGGTTCTTCATTGAATGTCCATGTGAATTCTCAATTTATTTACGCATCATAGTAGAACCAGGATGACTCAACCGATCATGCCAAATAATAAAATTATCTTGATTAGTAAACTTTTCATTTACTATGGCATGCGTTTCAATCCTGCTAATACTTGTGTAGTATAAGCCGGAAGAAAGAGCAGGTAACATTTCAAGCATATATTTCTCACCAGACATCATTATAGTAATATAAAGATATTTAATCATTTCATCATTCGTAGTCTCAATATGGTAGCCATTTTGGCGAATATCTTTTACTACAATATAGTGCTTCATCAATAGCCAAATTTGTTTCTCCTGGTAATAATAAATTGGCTCTTCCAGAACCTTCAATTAATCTTGTACTATCGGATATTGTATTAACATTGGCTTCTTTCATTACCAAATAAGAGAAATATCTCTTATCTCTTAAAATAGTGTGTGTTGTAGCACTATCCAGAAGACATATATTATCTTTATTAATCTTGAGTCCAACTGAAGACTGAAAAATTTTCATATTCTTCATAAAAAAATCAAAAAGTACATTATAAGAAATATGAAAGATAAACAAAAAAATATTAAGAAATACATTAGGAATATAGAAAGTAGCAACACATGATGCATTAGGAAAATACACTTAAGAAAAATAAACTAGTTGCAAACATAAAAAAAAATGACAACCTTTATTATAGCTTCATTCCCCAGTAAGATGATTAGTTCTTCAGTCAATATCCTCAAAGAAGTCTCCAATTTCTAAATGAGTAATATTTTCTAGGCCTCCAAAATCATCATTTTTATATGCAAGATGTGCCTCAGAATCATATTTGTTTGAAGGACCTGCTTCATCATCATTATTTTGAAAGGTCAAATGTGCCTCCACATTATTTTCTTTCTTTCTAAGGGAGACTTGATAAAGTTTGACAAAATGATCTGGCGTACGACAAATGCGTAGCTAATGACCTTTCATACCACATCGGTGACACATACTAATTTTACCTTTCGAAGGATTAATTTGAGAACCCTTATTGTTCTCCTGTTTATTTCCGCCATAATGACGATAATTGTTTCGTCCCCTGCCACGTTCACATCTACAACCATGTCCACGACCACGGTAATTATTTTATTTTCTTTTAGACTAATCATATGCTGCTACAGCATTCACTTCCGGGAATGGAGTTGACCCAGTGGGACGAGCTTCATGATTTTTCATTAATAGAGTATTATTCTGCTCTGCCACAAGTAGGCATGTGATTAACTCAGAATATTTCTTAAAATAAATTTTACGGTATTATTTTTATAGCACCACATTTGAAGCGTGAAAAGTAGAAAATATTTTTTTCTAATAAGTCCTCATCTGTGATAGTGTCTCCACATAATTTTAATAGAGAACTTAATTTAAAGATAGCAGAATTATACTCACTTACGGTTTTAAAGTCTTGCAACCTTAAATATATCCACTCATACCGAGCTTTCGGTAATACCGTAAGTTTTAGGTGGTCATATTGATCCTTCAAATTAATCCATAATTCAAGTGGATCTTTTACGGTTAAATATTCAGTTTTTAACCCTTCATATAGATGATGATGAAGGAAAATCATGGCCTTCACTTTATCCTGATTTGATGCTTCATTTTCTTGTATAATAGTATTTCCAAGACCTTTAGCGTCTAGGTGAATTTCAGCATCAAGGACCCATGATAAATAATTCTTTCCGGTAATGTCTAGTGCCACGAATTCAAGCTTTGACAAGTTTGACATATTGAAACTAATCACAAAAGTAAATGGGTTAGAAAGAATTAAAATAATTTTCAATAAAATATACTTGTAAAAAAAAATCAGACAGTTAATTAAGAAGTTGATCACTTCAAACATGTAGTGTAAAAAAAGAGAGGTGTAAGTAACATATAATATATATGTCAAATAAACAAGAATTATGGAGTATATGAATAAACACAAAGAGATATATTCAGTATGGTAAAAGAAAAGCAATTTATTATAAACGGGGATTTGAGGAATAACCATACACATTGATAATAGTGAATGTATTCAAATATTACTTTTCACCAATTATAAGTAATTTAAACTAGTATGTACAATTATTACTTTGTCACCTTGGTTATCACTATTTTATTTTTGTAAAATGTCTTGAAGATAAGTTTGCTCTACGCAAGTCTACACATATTTATTAAATTATTTTTGTTAGTTTAACGCACTTAAGATCTATATCTTATATTTTCTTTAACAATAAGCAGGGCAAGAGAACTTCAGTAACATGATCAACTAAAATAAATGCTTAACAGTATATGAATTTGTTAATAAATAGTATATTGGTGCATATATATTACCATAAACCAAAAGAATATATAGTGATATACCTTAAGGAGAATCGAACACAACTAGGATGTGATTGTGAAAATTAAGGTGGCAATCGTGATGATAACGTATTATGAAATATAACTCAAAATAACAATATTGAACAAGGAAAAACAAGCTAAGAGATATAGAGAGAAAGAGAGGAAGAGAGATTCTTATTTCTTCTTCAATTGTGTGTATTTTCCTATCTATTACAAGGTCTTTATATAGGCATGAAAAGTGAAGAAAAATATGCCATTGAATATGTCATTAAGCATAGAAATATGTCATTAAATATGTCATTAAGCATTTGAGAAGATCATGGAGGAAGAGTAGACATTCACCATAATTTAATTTTTCTTATAACACATCTAAGGTTGTTGTATCAATATTTGTCTAGTATGGAACAATATCTAAAGAGATCAACTCCGGAGAACCCAATAAAATATATCAAGCAGTTGATTATCGTTTTTTAAATATTAAAACCAAAAAAGTGCACCTCATCTTCCTGAAATTATTTACAGTATTAAATTGCCATGAATCCTATGTCAGCTTTCACTAACAACTTAATTCATATATGCAGTTCGTTATATGTCAGTTAATAAACCAAGTAGAGCCATAAGATTTATGAAGATGAAACAGAAAGCTAACTAAAAGAACCAAGTCGAGCTTGTCGGCGGAGTAGCACACAACAACGAACATGAAATTTCAGCAAATGCAAGTCTTACCTTTCAGCATAACTCGTAATTTTAGGAAGATAGGTTGTATAGGTAGACAAGTCTTAGACCCTATTGACGTATATTAAAATCGTGCAATCCTAAATCGAAATAGGGATAATATCACTAGGGAATTGATTGTTACATATGATATAAGATTCACTCCATCAAACCTCAGTATTCAACTAAGTTTGCGACATCTTTGAAAAGATGGGTGGCCAAGTTGAGCTGCTCCAATGGTTACATCATTCTCAAAGTGTAATTGTGTACATTTGTCAACGGTGAAAAGGTCTAATTATAAAAAATAAAAATGGAAAAAGTCTTAGATGTTATGGACAGCCATAATGTCATTTCTGTTTTTACTCAGTCCGTTTTAGATCAATTCATCAATTATGTCGTAATTCTAAATTAGTTGGTGTCTTGTATGTACATGTTCTATATGTATTTCCTTTATTATTTTGAGAATACACCAAATTAGGATTATCTTTATCAATGGTCGTCAACTTACATTTAGCTTTACCTTTTCCTCCACATTTTAACTTCTTTGTATTGTCATCATAGTATAATTGTTTTACACCAAGTTGGCTTAAAACAACATATATGCATATGGAGTATGAATTAGTAACGTGGCATACCGTTAAAAGGCAAATATTACTTTTAGCCTTCGGTCGAAACTATTTATATTCAGTAGTCGTAAAAGTATATAAAAATTGTATATATTTTGTATAGAACATATAGAAATGTCTTTGTACATATACATACATATATATTTTTTTTTTCTTGCTATTATTTTGAGAGCGACTATACATTGTCATTTTTCCTACCATTAATTACTCATTATAATTGGTAAAATTACAATAATAGTATAGAAATATTTGCGTTATTAGTGCATATAATTTATGTCACTTCCTCCTTTATCTGCAAACTTACATAAGCAGTTTGTGTGGCTCTTCTAGAGGGGACTTAATATTCCCATATTTATGAAGATGGGGTAAGTGATGTCTTTTGAATCTTGTCACTAAGCTGTAGATGGCCCCATATTTTCTGCTAGGACGGCTATGGAGTTTGGCACTTATCCCTCAAACCTAGCATTGGCCTCATATTTCTTTTTGTTGGTTTTTCTCAATTATTTTCTGCCATAATTCATGTACAAATCACCATATTAAAACAAATAATGAATGGATTCGCCTGAACCCAACATTTTGGACACAGCGCATAGATATATGTCAAAAAATTACTGAAATTTCGATAATTGATTAAATAATAAAAATATAAAGATTGAACTCATCAAATTCAAATCCTAAATTTGTAGCTGATTATGCAAACCGGAAACATCTCCTCTCAGAAAAAAGAACCTTTATCCCAATTATTATTTAAATATTTTTTGGAGCTAAATTTTAATCATTCGAAATAACTTTATTTAAAATAAAAAGGGTAGCTCGGTGCATTAAGCTTCCGTTATGTGCGGGATCCAGGGAAGGACCAGACCACAAGGGTCTTCTATTATACGCAGTCTTATTCTGTATTTTTGTAAGAAATTATTTTCACGACTCGAACATATGACTTTCTGATCATATCGCAACAACTTTATCAGGCCAAGGCTCCCCTCCTTTGACAGAACTTTATTCTACTTTTAAAATGTCCGATTTTGCTTTCGAAATATTGAACAATCAATGATCAAATATTATTTAAAGATCCGTAAAAATTGACCATTAGAGTCCACTTCGGACACCTAACGAGACGGAAGAAAAAATGACCGACATAAACTGATAATAATGGGCTAATTATTTACGACTAACAATGATTAACCCTTATTAGCGATATGATTAAATCCAATTATTGACTAAACAGTAGTAGATTAGTTTTCTCCGTTGGCTGTCCGCTGTCGATACCCTCATATTCCCCGCCTCACGCTCTCTTGTTCAAGAAAATTATATTTGAATTTTTCTTAATATTGTAGATGTGCTTCTTCAATTATCTTTAATTTCTTTTTTTTCTTTGCTGACGATAGCTTAAATTATGCTGGAATCATCAGCCATCCAAGTTGTGCTTGAATTTGGATACACTTGCAAAGTTATTTAGTAAAATATTGGAGTTTTTTCTTTCTTTTTTATTTTCCTTTTTTTTCTATTTAGTCAAGGATAGAGGTCTTAATCTAAAAGTCCAATGTTCATATCTCATTCTTCCCCTCCTTGGAATTGACCTAATCATATTGCAGAGAAAATATTTCTAAAATGGAGAAGAAAGCATCAAAGAGAAAACATGAGAATGAAATAACGAGACCAAAATAAACAAAATGTTACGAACGTTGACGACAAGAACATAAGACTTTATGCAAGAGGTTCATAATGAACACTTTAGGGCTCGTTTGGTACTAGAGATAAGAGATAATTAAATTCGGGATTAAATTTGAAATAAGTTTATCGCGGTATAATTAAATGTGGGTCGTTTGGTTGGAAAACAAATTATCTCAGAATTAATTATCCCGAGATTATTTATCCCATGTTATTTCACTCTCCGATAAGGATAAGAATAACACTACAATCTCGAGACATCTAACTTGGAATTTTATCTCAACCAAACGTGAGATAAATTTTTCTCAAATTTAATCTCGAAATTAATTATTCCTTATCCCTGGTACCAAACAGTATAGCATCACAGACACTTATTGATCTTTTGTGACAAAAGGGTTACACTAATTATAAACATATGTTTAAAAAGATTAATTTACGTATATAATTCGAGTCGTAAACAACGTATATAATGAGAGGGAGAGCCCGAGTATCTTCTCGGTAATATTTTAGGTTTCTCACACAACAAAACAGTTAGGGGCAAAGTTAAAAGGAAAAAGTCAACAGGACAAATATTTTGACCAAAGATAGACTTCAAAGGCCGTTAATTCAGGTAATCAACGTCTTATTAAGTGTGGAACTGACAAATTCCCAGCTTTCATAATGTGCATAACATACATTAATTCTCCAAATTCTCCCTTTCAAATATCTGACTTCTCAATATTTTCTTTCGTAGCTAAATAAGTCCAAGAGCCACTACGACAAAAAAAAATTACCACTCTCCTTTTTTGAAGATAATTAGTTAGAGAATTTTGAATCTTCCCTTGTTTGTTCTTGAAATTCTAGGCAATTATAGATTCTTGGGGTTGTTTCTTTTTGAAAAATTAAAAAGTTAAAATCTTTCTGACTTCTGAAGTAATGTTCATTTCTTGTTTTCTATGGTCATTAATTTCCTCAAGAAGATATCTGGGTCTTGGATTTGTGGAGAGGAGGAGTAGTTAATATCAGGTAGTTAGGATTTTGGTAGAGGTTCACGGGAAAATTGGGATTGTCACAAGAAAGGTATCAAGGGAAAAGGCTCCGATTTTCAACTGCCTTCAGTGATTGCAGCTCAAGTGTTTGTGGTTTTGTCTTTCTTAGAAATTTTAGTGTATTCAGTATAAAGGTCTAGGCTTTATGCTGTGTTTTATCAGAGAAAAACACAAGCTAATACTTCCTATTCATATCCAATTTGTTTTCTTGAAATGGATCATTCTGTAGCAGAAGTTACAAAGGATAAGAATGGAGTTGGTCAGATTTTGCTTCGAAATCAACGAGGGGCGTCTGTTCGAGTTAGTTTCTTTTGAGATTAATCTTTGTATTTGACTGAAGGCTAAGTTCATAGCTTTCAGTTTATCTTTGTCTTTCATAAACTGAGGTTTTTGTATTATTGTGTCCAGATCAGTCTGCATGGAGGACAGGTTCTTTCATGGAAGAATGACCATGGTGAAGAATTACTTTTTGTAAGCAGTAAGGTACATTTTTGAAGCCAATTGTGCTGAAGCAATCCTTCTGGTTTTCGTACTTTTGTCGCTCTTCTCAATTTGATTAATGGGAGAAAGGTTTATAGGACTCGTGTTTCCGCTAATCTTTCAATGAAAACTGCTTTAAGTTTATGTTCAACCAGGCTATTTCTGAGCTTCTTTGAAATTTCTTGGCTAATGAAATGAGAATATCATTATGTTGATATTTTTGCTACCTGGTGATAATCTTGTTATCAGGTTCACCCTTTTCAGAGGGTGAGCTTCTGTTTCCTGCATTGACATGGTTTTCTCAAGTCTGGCTAGTTTAAGGATTTGATTTTAGAGAAATCGTGGAAGTAACTTGGTAAACTCAAGAAATGGAAAGAGTTAAAGATATATGAAACTGAGAATTTGTTACTATCTACAAACTGATTGCTTGCTCCTCGTGTTGGGATTCTTCATCTTTAGGCAACTTTTAAGCCACCAACAGCTGTGAGGGGTGGAATTCCAATTTGTTTTCCACAGGTATATAATTGTTGTTCAGCGCTTCATATTCCTCCTAAGATACGGCTCATACTGAATTTTCAAAATGTGACTGATGTGTGTACTTCTGAAGTTTGGAAACCGGGGCTCCCTCGAGCAACATGGATTTGCCAGAAATAGGATGTGGATCATTGATGATAATCCTCCTCCTCTACACCCTAATGATTCCAATGGCAAAGCGTATACCGACTTACTACTTAAATCATCTGATGACGATCTTAAAATCTGGCCTCATGGGTATGAACTTTATCTTGGAGATAATGTGAAATTCTTTCAATATAATCCATTTCTTTCTTAATAGGCAGCATAATTATAAATGTTTAATTAGTATGCTAATACATTTATTTTGTTGTGATTCGGTCTTGATCATGCTATCGAGTTAGTCCAGCTACTGATGTTAGTCCTCTCTCTTGTTTCTTTCTCTAGTTTTGAATTCCGGCTGAGAGTAACTTTGGCTGTTGATGGATCTCTTACCCTGGTATCACGCATCAGAAATGTCAATTGCAAGCCATTTAGTTTCTCCATTGCATACCATACATATTTTGCTCTCTCAGATATCAGGTAACTATCATAAACAGCTCGTGACTGAACGATTCTTCTAAATAGAATGATGGTTTTCCAACTCTACGTTAGACTGATAAAAACATTGCTATGTAGTACTGAGAAGTTTGCATACTATCTTAGTATCTGCAGTCAAATTCTTGTATGAACACAAGTAGGAGTATGAGATAAGTTTTTCAATTATAAAATGAGTATACCCCTTTGTTACTCACACTTTCTGGAGCACAATGCTGTAACATAACATAGGAAAAGCGGGATGAATATGTTTTTCATCACCCTCCCTATCTGTCAGCAAAGAAAGTTTGCTGTTCAAATTTAAAAAATCACTAGGTATATATCGTGTTGTTCATGACATATACTGTACAGTCTCCCAATTCAGAACTTGAAAACAAAGCTAAACTAACTGCTCTTATGACAGTGAAGTGAGAGTGGAAGGCTTGGAGACTCTTGACTACCTTGACAACTTGTGCAACAGAGAACGTTTCACTGAGCAAGGAGATGCCTTAACATTTGAAACCGAGGTAAGGAGTTACATACTATTTGATCGTACAAGGGAGGTAATTTTCAGCATGTGCCATATCAAACTCACATGCCATAGTTCAATAAGGCGCTTCGAGTACCATTCGGTTATTAGCCAGTCTAGCCACTGTATTTTCTATAATTTTCTCTCTGCTATTGCTTAATATTTGGCTCCTCGGTGGGTGACACGTACTTATGTTGATTCTCCACCCCCTCCCCCTTCTAAGCATGTATTGAAAAAATATTTATGTTGCTTTATGTTACTAATCCAGTACGAGTGGTAAGCCACAGTATACGTATTGCCCCTCTTTACCCATTTGTTTTAGAATAATTGTAAGTTGCTTGCACTGGTGCTCTAAGCATGACGTAAGCTGTGGATCATTTCTGTGGGTGTAGCAGTAGGTACTGGTTATGATATTGTCAAAACCGTTTTGATCCCTAAAATTTTAACTTTCTTGTTTCAATATAGTAATTTGGTCCTGCTTCAAACTTCTGTCTCTCTTCCTTTTAATGAAAAATGAGTCAAGCAAATGAAGTCGAAAATGAAATGACGATCAATAGTAGAATCAATGTCTGCCTTGTCTGGATAATCATCTATGGGAGCATAATATTTACTTGTGTGATGAGACCATTTTATGTTTCATATAACTGGTTTGTGTGTCTGTAACTCCACCTTTTTTCTACAAACTAAAGATAATCTGCATTTTTTTTTCTCTGTGGCAGGTGGATCGAGTTTATCTTAGTTCATCAGATGTGATAGCAATTTTTGATCACGAGAAAAAGCGGACTTTTGTGATAAAGAGGGAAGGGCTTCCTGATGTTGGTGAGCTTGATAGTCCTTATGCATTTACTTATGTGGTATAAAACCAAGCCAAAAATAAATAAAAAAAATAGCAGCACTCTAACTTGGGATGGTCAAAAATATTTCTGAAGCATACGAACATAGTCGCCACCTAAACTATGGGAGGATTGTCGTTAATTGCCAAGTTTTTGATGATTTTTTTATATATGAAAATTAAAGCTGAAAATAAAGAGAAACAAAGATCAGAGAGGAGAAGAGATCCATTATACAGAGTCCTTAGGTGGTTTTTCAAGCGACAACGTAGAGTTTCTGTATATATAATCCCTTTGTGGAAGGATGTTACCACGGCTATTGATATAAATAAACTCCAGAGCCCGTTTTGCTTAATTGATTGAAAGTAACTGATAAGCATCACGTCCTGAAGTTATTTGTTATTTCATAAGATAGAAGTGTTGAAGCTGATGAATAATAGAGTCTTGGCATGCCGTATATTCATTTCATTCATCACTTCTTCTTAGATTTGGGTAGTCTGGTGTCAAAACATTGGACATGTTCAGTTTGTAATCTAGTTACTGCATCTGATTATCTTTAAACATTGTACATTAACCTATGACAGTGGTTTGGAATCCATGGGAGAAGAAATCTAAAACCATAGCAGATTTTGGAGATGACGAGTACAAACATATGCTTTGTGTAGATGGAGCAGCAATCGAGAAACCAATCACCTTGAAGCCAGGTGAGGAATGGACCGGAAGGTTGGAGCTGTCCGTCATGCCTACAAGTTGACGAATCACTAACAACAACAATGTCCTGTGCCACGAGCTGAGTCTCGCGTCCCAAGTTAAACACATAATTCATGAAACGTATGACCTCCTTAATATTAGCAGCGAAGTCGTACACTAAGAACCAATATCAATGTTTTTTATTGGTGTGAATTTGTAGTACTTAGATGATTGATGTTTAAAAGTTCCATTTGTTATTCTTGTGGTTGTGTACATGTAATGGAATTGGGGAAAGGTCCTTTTTAATATTTCCCCTCAAATTTGTAATTTGAATGGCTACATAACTTCACTGTATTCTCCTTTATATCACAAAAAAGTTATTGGTCTTTGTTTATGTAAATTCAGAGAAAAGTTTTGACTTAAAAAAATATTGGGCGAAGAGGGAAGCTACTCTCTCAAATATCAGAGCCAGGTTTCGATCCTGGGACCTGTGGGTTATGGGCCCACCACGCTTCCGCTGCGCCACTCTGATTTGTTGGTGTACCAACTCTCACAACTAAATAAGTCTAATTTAAATGTTGTCTCTTCTTTTATTCTCCAGTAATTTCTAGTCTCTATAGTAAGATCTTGGGTATTAGAACTTACTTCAAAAAACTATATTTGGGTTACTTTTCCATCGAAGAGAGATACCCCTACCCTGGGGTAGAGAGGTTGTTTTCGATAAATCATCGGCTCTCTCCCTCCAATAACTCCCCACCTTGCTCTTGAGGTGACTCAAACTCATAACCTCTTGGTTGGAAGTGGAGGTGCTCACCATTAGAGTAACCTACTATTATCATAAATTTTTTAATTTTAGGCGTCAATTTATATTTTGTCGAAATCGACTTAATGAAATTGTGAGAATTTGTGTTCCCAAAATAGCTTGTTTGGAGAATACGACAACTTATCGATGAATTTTCCTTTAAGACTAATTGTTTTTCCACAACAAAAACCGCTTACTTTTAAATCTTTATATACTTGAAGTTCTTTAAAATAATCATTTGACACGAGATATTGACCGGTCGATAATTGATTACTTATTGGAAAACGGAATAAGAAATGAAAAAATCGTACTACAACAAATATAAATAAACATTTGATTGCTCATACTTTGATCGACAACACACTGTCTTTCTTTGAGAGAAGAGGTCAACAATTTTTTGTGATATTCATTGATACAAACCAATAAATCCAAAAACTAGTCAAATCTGAAAAAATAAATACTTAATAGCAAGACAATACACATGGATTCTAATGTATATCAAAAACAAAGCAAAAGGAATAATTGCAAATGGTTCCCTTCGAATATATGAATCTGTATATTTAAGGACAAATTGTGATGGTTAAGTGAAAAGAAATTACAAGTTGAATTGTCGCTGTTTTTATAGGATACTCCCAAAAGAGCAGTTGACTATCTCTATTATCCTAAATAATTATTACTGTATTACTATATATACGATGATTATTTTTCTCTCTTTTTTCTTTTTTAATAATGATATGATGGAAGTGCTTTTTGAGATTTCCCATTGACAAAACATTCTACCAAACAACGTGAAAACCATTGTCAATGATTTAAAGCATTAGCTAGGCTATACAATATTCTCTAATTTAGAAATAAAAGTAAAAATAAACAATGTTTTTTTAGGAGTTTTCTCAATTGATAAAAAGAACTAGGGTAGTGACTTCCACCTAGGTAGGTATCTAACGAGTATCGAGAATTCATGAAATCTCAATTAAAAAATTTCAAATAGTAGTTTCTGTTGTTTATAAGGAGAAGATTATTGGTTTATTAATTTTCACAGTTGTGGAGTTAATTTTCTTTTTTTTTAAATAAAAATTTTATTACCAAAACTGGAAGCATTACAACGCATGCAATTAATATTTAGAAAGTAACTTATAGAAATAACTCAAAGGAGATACTAATGAAATTATATCCTGATAAAATATGGATGCTCATTTGTCATTCACGTGGAAGTGTATGGACCATCACTTGCATTTATTTATTTTTGGTATGTATAATTTCGAAAATGAACTAAATTGGAGAAAAAAAAGTTCTCCTACAATTTTTTTTTTTTTTTTTTTTTGTGTGTGTAAAATTTCTGATTCGTTTCATAACCTTTCAAAGTGCCCAAACATTTTTCAAAATTGGCCACTGATGAGAATTGGACAAATGACTGGGTAATAATAATTAGATGGAGATGTGTTTGTTTGCTAAAGAGCCAAAAATGTTATCATCATTTCCAAACTTGTCCTATTTTTATCTCTGCTAAACAGTATATTATTTTTTATATATATTTTTAAGATATTGACACACCTAGCAGTAGTGCCCACTCATTTGTACAAAATAAATTATGGAGACGACAAATACAGCACGGATTGAAAATTGGAGGCGGACCCAATGTGGTACAAGGAGTTGCAACTGGAATTAGTCGTTTATTGGTTGTATAAAGGACGGTTCGGTGCACTAAGTTCGTGTTATGCGCGAGATCCGAATAAGGACTGAACCATAAATGTATATTGTACGCAACTTCACCCTGTATTTTTGTAAGAAGTTGTTTCCACGGCTTGAACCCGTGACCTCCTGATCACATGGCAGCAAGTTTATCAGTTACTACAAGGCTCCCCTTCTCGTTTATTGATTGTACTAGTCTTAGGGTACGCGCTTTGTGCGTGTACCTATATCAATAAATATATAGTTTTTTAAAAATTATATAAATATTATTAAATAATGGTTAGAGTTATTGAAAAAATATCAAAGAAAAAAATATAAGTTTCTAAAAATAATGAATGTTAGTCTCACTAAGCTAGCTCATTAAATGAAGAAATCCTACTCCACATGAGTATTTATATGTCATATTATGATTTATGAGACATGGAATATATATCTTATGAAAATTATTGTTATCTATATTACCAAATACTATAAACAAATAATAGAAAAATACTTTTACAATAATTATTCAAAGATAATAAAACAAATTGAAGAATTTGAATCTTTTGTTCTTTTAGAAATTTGTGAGTGAAGATATAGAACTATAGCTCCTAAAAAAATATTGATAAATAACAAAATAAAGTCTTAAATAGCTAATATTGATTTACAAAAAATAATGTAATACGACATGAAAAATACAAGGAGCTATCATTTATTGAAAAATGAATATAAAAAGAAAGAAAAACGATAATGGCAATCCCTTCTTTTTATTTGGAAGACGGGCATTACGTTCGGTTCGAAAGGCATGTTTTAAGTATGTTTCCGGATAAGGCTCCACTAGTCCGGCTAGCTAGTGAGCAGTTCTTTCGGGTGGGAAGCAGGCTGAGCCCTACGGGTTTTTACCTTTTGTCTTATATTATATCCTTATTGTTTCAACTTAGCATTTTTAGTAATTTCACTTTTAATATTATATTATAATAAATCTTGCTCCATTTTCTTATTTCTTTCACGGCAAATGCTTTTATTATGTAAAACAATTTGTGTACCTTAAGAGTTGTGATAACCCAAAATATCATCTTTAAATTTAATAAGTAATTCTATGTTCTAAGACCTCGAAAAGTACCATTTATCATTCCTCGACTTGCATGCGCAGTCCGTACATTTTTTCGAAAAGTTTTTATGTGAAAAATGGATTAAAATGGGAAATAAAGCTTTAAAAACTCAGCTGAGTTGACTTTAGTCAATATTTTGAGCAAACGGACTCGCATCAGTATTTGACAATTATGGTAGGTCCGTATCGTAATTTGGGACTTGGGCGTATGCCCGGAATCAAATTTCGAGGTTCCTAGCTCGAGATATGGAATTTTGATGAAAAATTAAAAGCTTGAAAGCTTAATGATTTTTAAGAAATTACTGATGTTGGATTTATTGACCTCGAGTCCGTATTTTGGTTCCAGAGCCCGGTGTAGGTCTACTATAATATTTATGACTTGTCTGCCGAATTTGGTGAGAATCGGAGTTGATTTGACGTGATTCGGACGTCCAGTTGTAAAAATATAAGTTTTAAATTTTTCTTGAAAATTTCTTTTGATTTGGTGTCTGATTCGTAGTTCTTGGTGTTAGTTTGGCGATTTGATCGCGCGAGCAAGTTCGTATGGTATTTTAGGACTTGTGTGCAAGTTTGGTTTGGAGCCCCGAGGGCTCGGGTAAGTTTCGGATGGGCTACGGGATGATTTCGGACTTAGGAAATCTGGTTTTCTGCAGACTTCAGGCTTCTGGTGTGTTCTTCTTCACGTTCGCGAAGGTACTCTCGCGAACGCGAAGAGCAAATTGGGGCTGACACATTTTGTGCTTCGCGTTCGCGACAGAGTGACCGCGTTCGCGAAGGCTTGAGGTTCAAAGCTTCATGTTCGCGATCGAAGCCTCGCGTTCGCGAAGGGAAAGAGTCTGGCCAGGAAAATTAGACTTCGCGTTCGCGAAGGGCATCTCGCGTTCGCGAAGGCCAAGCCAGGCAAGCATCGCGTTCGCGAAGTAGCCCTCACGTTGGCAAAGAGTAAAATTGGACAGCACAAATTTGTGCTTCGCGAACGCGAGGCACTGGCCGCGTTCGCGAAGGGTAAAAATCCCAGAAACAGAACTTAAGTTCTGAAAATGGGGTTTCGACCCATTTAACTCTTTTCCATTTTTGAGCTCGGGTAAGGCGATTTTTGGGCAATTTTTACGGAAAAATATTGGGGTAAGTGTTCCTAATCCTATATTGATTATATTTCATGATTTCATACTCATTTATATCATGAATCAGTGAATTTATGGAAGAAAAATTAGATTTTTATAAAATCTTCCAAAACCAAAAATTTAAGATTTGAAGGTCCATTTGACATCGAAATTGGATAATATTTATATGGTTGAATTCGTCTCGGGATGGGTGTTCGGATTTTATAAGTTTTTTCGGGATTTAAGACGCGGGTCCTACTGCCGAATATTTTAATGAATTTCGGGTTTTTATCCAAAAAATTTGTAAATTCATATGGAATTAATTCCTATGATTCGTATTGAGTATATCAAATTGTTTGTGAATAGATTTGAAGCTTTTGGAGACAAATTTAAAAGGAAAAGTTATGGTCGAGTAATTGATTGGAATTTGCAAATCGAGGTAAGTGTCGTGGTTAACCTTGACTTGAGGGAATAGAACTCTTAAATTATTTGTTATGTGAATTGCATGTGAACGACGTATAGGCGAGATGACGACTGTCTATACGTCGTCAAATTAATTGTTTGCCTGCTTACTTGAAAAATCATAAATTATTTTAAATCATGAATTAATTATTATAATAATTGTTTCTCTCCTATTCTTTGTCAAATATTAATTCTTGAATTCATGCATTAATTATTACATGTTACTTGAATTATGTGCCTTAATTGTTATTTGATATTTAGCATATTAAATATTAAACTGCATATTTTCTCTCTGATTTCCATAATAATTTGCTATTTGCCTTTGTTTGCTTCATAATTAAATCATAATTATTGTATGCTTGTTGTCTTATAATTTTATATTAATTATTGTATTTATTGTGGAAATTTCTTCTATAAGAATTGGTAAATGAATATGTTGGAGGAGCGGGTTGCACGCCGCAGCAGAATTGATTATAATAAATATATTGGAGAATCGGGTTGCACGCCGCAACAGACTTATTAAAAGTCCATATTGGAGTGTCGAGTTGCACGCCGCAACAGACTTGGTTAAAAGTCCATATTGAAGGATCGGGTTGCACGCCGGAACAGACTTATTTAAAAGTCGACATACATATATGTATTGGGGGATCGGATTGCATGCCGCAATAACCTTGATTAAAATGAATATATTGGAGGAGCGGGTTGCACGCCGCAACAGAATTGAATGTGAATATATTGTGAGAGCGGGTTGCACGCTGCAACAGAATTGAATGTGAATATATTGTGAGAGCGGGTTGCACGCTGCAACAGAATTGATGGAAATGACAAATGGTTATGACTGCTGAGTTGGCTTCAATTATTATAAATGAATTACCTGATTTATTTCTATTATTGTTTTTGTTACTAATATTGCGTATAGGTAATGTAAGTGACCCGCCTTAGCCTCGTCACTACTTCGTCGAGGTTAGGCTCAGCACTTACCAGTACATGAGGTCGATTGTACTGATACTACACTCTGCACTTCTTGTGCAGATTTTGGAGTTGGTCCCAGTGGCGTACCATAAACTTTCTCGGATTTCAGCTACTCAGAGGAGACTTGAGGTATAACTACACGGCGTTCGCAGTTCTGAAGTCCCCGTCTACTTTACTTTAGCTGTGTGTTTGTTTCCACACAGCTTAATTTTATTCATACCTTTATTTGTATTTATTCTAGAAGCTCGTGCACTTGTGACACCAATTCTGGGATGGTATTTAGACATCATTGTTTTTATGTATTATTCACTACATTTCAGACTTTACTTCCGCATTTGTTTTTTGATTATTAATAAATTTAAAAATTATTTTAAAAATAGATAATATTATTCTAATATTGGCTTGCCTAGAAAGTGAAATGTTAGACGTCATCACGGTCCGAAGGTGGAAATTTCGGGTCGTGACAGTTGGTATCAGAGCACTAGGTTACATAGGTCTCACGAGTCACGAGCAAGCTTAGTAGAGTCTGAAGGATCGGTACGGAGACGTCTGTACTTATCTCTCAGAGGCTATGAAGTTTAGGAACAATATCACTTCTTTCTTATTCTGTCGTGCGATTTTATTCTATCATCGATGATTGA
Organism: Nicotiana tabacum; assembly: GCF_000715075.1. Lineage (NCBI taxonomy): Eukaryota > Viridiplantae > Streptophyta > Magnoliopsida > Solanales > Solanaceae > Nicotiana > Nicotiana tabacum. Next base: position 138,269,731 of record NC_134102.1, read on the forward strand.
ACCATTCTACTCTTATTCTCTCGCAGATGGTGAGAACACGTAATACCTCTACCGATGGACAGGGACCAGAACCCCCGGTGGCAACTATGGCCAGGGGTAGAGGTCGAGGCCGAGGTCGTGCTAGAGGCCGAGGTAGAGCTCAGTCCAGAGCTCGAGCAGCTGCACCTGTTGAAGAACCTCAGGTGGACCTTCAGGAGGAGGTTCTAGTTCAGAATGTACCAGTTGGACCAGTTCAGGTCCCGGAAAGATTCATAGCCACTCCAGTACTTCAGGATGCTCTAGTCCGTTTGGTAAGTCTTATGGAGGGCGTAGCCCAGAATGGTACATTTCTAGTGGTACCAGCCGTCTCACAGGGTGGGGGAGGGGAGCACAAACTCCCACTACTCCCGCTCCGGAGCAGATAGCTCCCTCGAATCAGGCTCCAGCAGCCCCTCCAGTTAGGGTAGTTTAGCCAGTTGTTGCGGCACAGATCGGTAATAGGCCCGCCATGTCTTTTGAGGCCTTATTGAGACTGGATAAGTTTACCATTTCTGGAAAAGTTCCTCCCTATCATACTAAGAGAGGAATTCCGCAAGCAATTTGAGCATCTACAGTAGGGCAGTATGACTGTTACTCAGTATGAGTCCCATTTTGTGGATTTAGCCCGCCATGTTCTCCTTTTACTACCTACGGAGGGAGAGAGAGTGAGGAGGTTTATTGAGGGACTCACTCACCCTATCAGACTTCAGATGGCCAAGAAGACCGGAAGTGAGATTTCTTTTCAGGCGGCTGCTAATGTCGCAAGGAGGATCGAGATGGTTCTTGCACATAAGAGAGGATAGAGGTCCGATAAGAGGCCTCGTCAGTTCGGTGGTTTCAATGGTGCCTCCTCTGGAGGCAGAGGTAATTTTGTAGGCGTCATCCTCCCAGACCGTTTCATTCAGCACTTCATGTATCTCCCGGTGCTTCAGGGAGTCACGGTCCTATTATGCCTTACTCTGGGCAGCCAGCATTCAGTGCACATTCAGCTCCTATCAGTGCATCACCACTCCAGAGTTACTACAACGATTATCCGGCCCATTTGGGTCAGCTTCAGTAGCCACAGCATCAGGATGGGTGTTATGAGTATGGGAACATTGGTCACATCAGGAGGTATTGCCCTAGATTGGCGAGTAACAGATCTCGGCAAGATTCTCGTGCCATCATACCGGCACCAGTTGCTTCACCGCCTGCTCATCCAGCTAGAGGTAGGGGTCAGGCAGCTAGAGGTAGAGGTCAGGCCATTAGAGGTGGAGGTCAGACCGTTAGAGGTGGAGGCCATCCAGTCAGAGGTCGTCCCAGGGACGCAGTTTAGAGTGGTGGGGCTCAGCCCCAATTTTATACTTTTCCAGCTAGGCCTAAGGCCGAGTCATCTGATGCTGTGATCACAGGTATTATTCCAGTTTGCCATAGAGATGTTTCAGTTCTATTTGATCCAGGATCTACTTATTCCTATGTGTCCTCCTATTTTGCTTCATATTTGGTTGTGCCTTGTGATTCTCTGAGTGCTTCTGTGTGTGTATCTACACCGGTGGGAGACTCTGTTGTAGTAGATCATGTCTATCATTCGTGTGTGGTTACTATTGATAATCTTGAGACTAGTGTGGACCTTCTACTTCTTGATATGGTAGATTTTGATGTCATCTTGGGTATGGATTGGTTGTCCCCTTATCATGCTATATTGGATTGTCATGCCAAGACAGTGACCCTAGCTATGTCGGGGTTACCTCGGTTAGAGTGGAAAGGAACTCCTGGCCATTCTGCCAGCATGGTTTATTTCTTATATGAAAGCTCAGCGTATAGTAAAGAAAGGGTGTCTAGTCTATTTGTCTTATATTCGCGATGCCAGTGCGGATGTCCCTTCTATGGACTCAGTACCAGTTGTTCGTGAATTTCCAGAAGTATTTCCTGCAGATTTGCCGGGGATACCACCCGACAGAGATATTGACTTCTGTATTGATTTGGCTCTGGGTACTCAGCCCATTTCTATTCCACCATACCTTATGGCCCCGCCAGAGTTGAAAGAATTGAAAGAGCAGTTACAAGACTTGCTTGATCGGGGATTCATTAGACCCAATGTCTCGCCCTGGGGTGCACCAGTATTATTTGTAAAGAAGAAACATGGATCTATGCGGATATGTATAGACTATCGGCAGTTGAATAAGGCCACTATCAAAAACAAATATTCGCTACCAAGAATTGATGACTTATTTGATCAGCTTCAGGGTGCCAAGGTATTTTCGAAGATCGATTTGAGGTCTGGTTACCATCAGTTGAAGATTAGGGCATTTGATATCCCTAAAACAGCTTTTCGAACTCGGTATGGGCATTACGAATTCCTAGTGATGTCATTTGGGTTGACAAATGCCCCAGCAGCATTTATGGATTTGATAAATCGGGTGTTCAAGCCTTATTTGAATTCTTTTGTGGTTGTATTCATTGATGATATCTTGATTTACTCCAGCAGTCGAGAGGAACATGAGCAGCATCTTCGAAGTGTGCTTCACACCTTGAAGAATAATCAGTTATATGCCAAGTTTTCAAAATATGAGTTTTGGTTAGACTAAGTTGCCTTTTGGGGGCATGTTGTATCGGTAGAAGGCATAAAGGTGGATCCTAAGAACATTGAGGCTGTTCAGAATTGGCCTAGACCTACTTCAGTTACAGAGATCCGGAGTTTCCTGGGTTTAGCGGGTTATTATCGTCGGCTCGTAGATGGTTTTTCATCTATAGCAAGCCCATTGACCAGATTGACCCAGAAAGGTGTCCCATTCAGATGGTCAGACGAGTGTGAGATGAGCATTCAGAAGCTCAAGACCGCTTTGACTACGGCGCCAGTGTTGGTATTACCCACAGGTTCAGGATCGTATACGGTATATTGTGACGCATCTCACATTGGGCTTGGTGCAGTATTAATGCAAGATGGCAAGGTAATTGCATATGCGTCGCGGCAGTTGAAAGTTCACGAGAAGAATTATCCTGTTCATGACTTAGAATTGGCAGCCATTTTTCATGCTTTAAATATTTGGAGGCATTACCTCTACGGTGTCTCGTGTGATATATTTACTGATCATCGTAGCCTTCAGTATCTGTTCAAACAAAAGGATCTTAATTTGAGGCAGAGAATATGGTTGGAGTTGTTAAAAGACTATGATATCACCATTTTGTATCACCCCGGAAAGGCCAATGTGGTGGCCGATGCTTTGAGTAGAAAGGCTGTGAGTATGGGCAGTCTTGCATATATTCCGGTTAGTAAGAGGCCATTAGCTGCAGATGTTCAGACTTTGGCTAATCAGTTCGTGAGGTTAGATGTTTCAGAACCCAGTCGGGTTCTAGCTTGCACAGTCGCTCGGTCTTCTTTATATGAGCGCATTAGAGAGAGGTAGTATGATGATCCTCATTTACTTGTCCTTAAGGACACGGTGCGGCACAGTGATGCCAAATGGGTTGTTATGGGGGAAGATGGAGTTCTGTGAATGCAGGGTCATATTTGTGTGCCTAATGTGGATGGGCTTCGTGAATTAATTCTTGAAGAGGCACACAGTTCCAGGTATTCTATTCATCCAGGTGCCGCTAAAATGTATCAAGATTTACGGCAACATTATTGGTGGAGGAGAATGAAGAAGGATATAGTTGCATATGTAGCTCGATGTCTGAATTGTCGGCAAGTTAAGTATGAGCATCAGAGGCCTGGTGGTTTGCTTCAGAAGTTAGAAATTCCTGAGGGGAAGTGGGAGCGTATCACTATGGATTTTGTTGTTGGGCTCCCACGGACTCAAAGAAAATTTGACGCAGTTTGGGTCATTCCAGTGGCAGTTACCTATTCTTCAGAGAGGTTAGCTGAAATTTACATTCGTGAGATTGTCCGCCTACACGGTGTGCCCGTTTCTATTATTTCAGATCAAGGTACGCAATTTACCTCACACTTCTGGAGGGCTGTACAGCGTGAGTTAGGCACGCGGGTTGAGTTAAGTACAACATTTCATCCACAGACAAATGGACAGTCAGAGCGCACCATTCAGATATTGGAAGATATGCTTCGCGATTGTGTTATAGACTTTGGAGGTTCTTGGGATCAGTTCTTGCCACTTGCGGAATTTGCTTATAATAATAGTTACCAGTCGAGCATTCAGATGGCTCCATATGAGGCATTATATGGAAGGCGATGTCGTTCGCCAATTGGCTGGTTTGAACTGGGAAAGGCTCGATTGTTGGGTACCGATTTGGTACAGGATGCCTTGGATAAGGTCAAGATTATTCAGGATTGACTTCGTACAGCTCAGTCTAGGCAAAAGAGTTATGCCGACCGTAAAGTTCGTGATATTACATTCATGGTTAGAGAAAGAATATTGCTCTGAGTTTCATCTATGAAAGGTATAATGAGGTTCGGAAAGAAGGGCAAGTTGAGCCCTAGGTATATCGGACCCTTTGAAATTCTTGAAAGGGTGGGTGAAGTAGCCTACATGCTTGCATTACTACCTAGTTTATCAGCGGTTCATCCGGTGTTCCATGTGTCTATACTCCGAAAATATCATGGTGATCCGTCCCATGTGTTAGATTTCAGCTCAGTCCAATTGGACAAAGATTTGACTTACGAGGAGGAGTCGGCGGCTATTCTAGCCCGGCAGGTACGACAGTTGAGATCTAAGAGTTATCCTTCAGTTCAAGTGCAATGGAGAGGTCAGCCGGTAGAGGCATCTACTTGGGAGTCTGAGTCGGACATGCGGAGTAAATATCCACACTTATTCACCGCTCAGGTACTTTTTTCTAACTCCGTTCGAGGACGAACGTTTGTTTTAGAAGTGGAGAATGTGATGACCCAAAATGTCATCTTTAAATTTAATAAGTAATTCTGTGTTCTAAGACCTCGAAAAGCACCATTTATCATTCCTTGACTTGCATGCGCAGTCCGTATAATTTTCCGAAAAGTTTTTTATGTGAAAAATAGATTAAAATGTGAAATAGAGCTTTAAAAACTCAACTGAGTTGATTTTAGTCAACACTTTGAGCAAACGAACCCGGATCAGTGTTTTGACAATTCCGGTAGGTCCGTATCATGATTTGGGACTTGGACGTATGCCCGGAATCGAATTCCGAGGTCCCTAGCTCGAGATATGGAATTTTAATAAAAAAATTAAAAGCTTGAAAGCTTAATGATTTTAAAGAAATTACTGATGTTGGATTTATTGACCTATGATCCATATTTTGGTTTCGGAGCCCGGTGTAGGTCCACTATAATAATTATGACTTGTCTGCCGAATTTGGTGAGAACCGGAGTTGATTTGACATGATTCAGACGTCCGGTTGTAAAAATATAAGATTTAAAGTTTTCTTGAAATTTTTCTTTGATTTGGTGTCCGATTCGTAGTTCTTGTTGTTAGTTTGGCAATTTGATCATGCGAGCAAGTTTGTATGATATTTTAGGACTTGTGTGCAAGTTTGGTTTGGAGCCCCGAGGGCTCGGGTAAGTTTCGGTTAGGCTACGAGATGATTTCGGACTTAGGAAATCTGGTTTTCTGCAGACTTCAGGCTTCTGGTGTGTTCTTCTCCACGTTCGTGAAGGTACTCTCGCGAACGCGAAGAGAAAATTGGGGCTGGCACGTTTTGTGCTTCGCGTTCGCGACAGAGTGATCACGTTCGCGAGGGCTTGAGGTTCAAAGCTTCGCGTTCGCGATCGAAGCCTCGCGTTCGCGAAGGGAAAGAGGCTGGCGAGAAAAATTAGCCTTTGCGTTTGCGAAGGGCATCTCGCGTTCGTAAAGGCCAAGCCAGGCAAGCATCGCATTCGCGAAGTAGCCCTCGTGTTCGCGAAGAGTAAAATTGGACAACACAAATTTGTGCTTCGCGAACGCGAGGCACTAACCGCATTCGCGAAGGGTAAAAATCCCAGAAACAGAACTTAAGTTCTGAAAAATGGGGTTTCGACCCATTTTCAACTCTTTTCTATTTTTAAGCTCGGGTAAGGCGATTTTTGGGCGATTTTTACGGAAAAATATTGGGGTAAGTGTTCCTAATCCTATATTGATTAGATTTCATGATTTCAAACTCATTTATATCATGAATCAGTGAATTTATGGAAGAAAAATCAGATTTTTATAAAATCTTCCAAAAACAAAAATTTAAGATTTGAAGGTCCATTTGACATCGGAATTGGATAATATTTGTATGGTTGAATTCGTCTCGGGATGGGTGTTCGGATTTCATAAGTTTTTCCGAGATTTGAGACGTGGGTCCCACTGCCGAATATTTTAATGAATTTCGGATTTTTTTTCGGAAAATTTATAAATTCATATGGAATTGATTCCTATGATTCGTATTGAGTATATCGAATTGTTTGTGAATAGATTTGAAGCTTTTGGAGATAAATTTAAAAGGAAAAGTTGTGGTCGAGTAATTGATTGGGATTTGCAAAGCGAGGTAAGTGTCGTGGTTAACTTTGACTTGTGGGAATAAAACCCTTAAATTATTTGTCATGTGAACGGCGTATAGGCGAGGTGACGAGTGTCTATACGTCGTCAAATTAATTGTTTGCCTGCTTACTTGAAAAATCATAAATTATTTTAAATCATGAATTAATTATTATAATAATTATTTCTCTCATATTCTTTGTCAAATATTAATTCTTGAATTCCTGCATTAATTGTTACATGCTATTTGAATTATGTGCCTTAATTGTTATTTGACATTTAGCATATTAAATATTAAACTACATATTTTCTCTCTGATTTCCATAATAATTTTCTATTTGCCTTTGTTTGCTTCATAATTAAATCATAATTATTGTATGCTTGTTGTCTTATAATTTTATATTTATTGTTGTATTTATTGGAAAAATTTCTTCTATAAGAATTGGTAAATAAATATGTTGGAGGAGCGGGTTGCACGCCGCAACAGAATTGATTATAATGCATATATTGGAGGATCGGGTTGCACGCCGCAACAGACTTATTAAAAGTCCATATTGGAGGATCGGGTTGCACGCCGCAACAGACTTGATTAAAATGAATATATATTGGAGGAGCGGGTTGCACGCCGCAACAGAACCGAGTGTGAATATATTATGAGATATATATGTTGGGGGGTCGGGTTGCACGCCGCAACAGACTTGATTAAAAGTCCATATTGGAGGATCGGGTTGCACGCCGCAACAGAATTGAATGTGAATATATTGTGAGAGCGGGTTGCACGCTGCAACAGAATTGATAGAAATGACAATTGGTTATGACTGCTGAGTTGGCTTCAATTATTATAAATGAATTACCTGATTTATTTTTATTATTGTTGTTGTTACTAATATTGCGTACAGGTAATGTAAGTGACCCACCTTAGCCTCGTCACTACTTCGTCGAGGTTAGGCTCAGCACTTACCAGTACATGGGGTCGGTTGTACTGATACTACACTCTGCACTTCTTATGCACTTCTTGTCCCATAGACTTGCTCGGATTTCAGCTACTCAAAGGAGATTTGAGGTATAACTGCACGGCGTTCGCAGTTCTGAAGTCCCCGTCTACTTTACTTTAGCTGTGTGTTTGTTTCCACACAGCTTTATTTTATTCAGACCTTTATTTGTATTTATTCTAGAAGCTCGTGCACTTGTGACACCAATTCTGGGATGGTATTTAGACATCGTTATTTTTATGAATTATTCACTACATTTCAGACTTTACTTCCGCATTTGTTCTTTGATTATTAATAAATTTAAAAATTATCTTAAAAATAGATAATATTATTCTAATATTGGCTTGCCTAGCAAGTAAAATGTTAGGCGCCATCACGGTCCGAAGATGAAATTTCGGGTCGTGACAAGAGTTTTATCAACTTGGCAAATAAGTTTACTTATATAATGATTTTGAAACAAAATTGAATTGACTTTTTTGCTGTTTTATTAATTCAAAGACTTAATTCTTTGTTGAGATTTCATATTTTTATGATAGTATAGAAGATACAAATTATTTTCGAACTTTTCTCCTACCCAAGCATAATATTATTCTCTTCATCAGTTTATGTAATATTGAAAACTACATTTAATAATTAGAATACATATTTAATTAGGTGCAAACCTCTTGCTTTAGTAGTAACAGTATATAGAAACATCTTGTTAGAATTATAGGTTCCCTAATAAGAAGAATCAATGTGAACATATTTCTATGAAAATTACCATGAGGATATATAAGGAAAAGAAACATAATACTCTTACTTCTCTTAAATAATATCTATTTTAAAGTCCTTAATATTAAGATTTCTTACTTAATTCAAATAAGAAAAAGTTCTAATAATCAAAATTTTAGTTTCTTTTAAAGTCTTAAATATTAGGATAATAATTAAATGACTATTTTATCTACTGTGAACTCTATTTTAAAGGGATAAAAAAGGCGAACGATATTTCACTAAAGACATTCGTGCTTTTAATATAGTATACTAGTCTCTCTGAACGTACTTTGCACGTTATTCGTAGGCAATCCTCACAAACATCGATATTATATAGTAACATTGTTTGTAATTGCTTAAATTTATTTTATGAGGTACAAAAAATGCTTTTTTTTTGCAATAATCTGTGAATATTACCATAACAACCAAAAGTTTGTACATACTAAAGGCATTTAGTATACGTCAATTAGTAATACTAGACCCCACAAAAACACAAACAGTCTACTATACATTTGCCCTAACTACAAAAATGATTAACTAACATTTGACAGTTTCTTACCTTCCTTGAACCTGCTCGTGTGCTGATCCTTACCCGCATTTCCTTCTTAATCTGATTACCACAGAACTCCGTGGTTAAACAAATTTGTCTAAAAATCCTTCAATTCCTGGCTTGCCAGGTGTAATAGATCATAGCTCCGAGAATAGTTGCTGCAACTTCTTTTCGAAACTGTCTCCAATGCCTTCTCCTTATCCATTGTAATATTTCAGATACATTCTTTATAGGGATATGAATACCAGACCAAGTAAATAGATCAGTTCTTAAGTTGGTAATCCATTGGCACTCTGCAAATAGGTGCAAGTGTGTCTCCAAAACATCCTGCCCACATAAACAGCATGCAGTATCTCCTGAGACAGGGATATGCAACTTCATCAATCTCTCCTTAGTCAGTTGTTTTTGTTGATTTGCTAACCATAACATAACACGCTGCCTTAGTAGCATAATCCCACTCCAAATCACTTCTGCTTCTCGCAACCTTGTACTCAATTCAGCCATAACAATATAGCTACATGAAACAGAGTAAGCACCACTACTAGTCAGCTTATAAATGTTGCCCATGTACCAATGTGCCATTTTTTCCTTTAGCTCAGTCAACTTCTTCCAATACCAGCTACAATCCATCGGTGGATTGTGAGCCCATATGTCCCTACACGTCATCATATATATATATATATACCATATATATATATATATATATATATATATACCCATTTGACCCATAGCACATCTTTTTTTGTCACCAATAGCCATAATAGCTTACCTATATAGTCCACATTCCATTGCTTGCAACCTTTGATATTAAGTCCACCAAATTTCTTTGGTTGACAGACTTTTTTTCAAGCAAGCAAAGACATTTTTCTATGCTCTTCATTGATACCTTATAAGTAGTCTCTACGCTTCCTATCAATTGCTTTAGACATACTTTGAGGAAGTATAAAAATAGCTCCCCAAAAATTATACACAAAAAAGAGTACAACATTTATGACCTGTAATATGCCAGCATAAGAAAGTTGCTTGGAGTATCCAGTGTTGATCCTCGTTGTAATCTTCTCCACTAACTGATGACATTCCACTTTGCTCCCCTTCTTTAAAGATAGGGGAGTTCAAGGTACCTCAGTGGTAAAGAGCCAAGGGAGAAACCAGTGGTATCCAAAATTTTATTCTTCAAATCCTTTTCTACCCCAGCTAAAAAAATATGTGATTTGTCCAGATTTGCCACTAAACCTGAGACAACACTAAAATGATTGATAGCTTTCATTTAATGGCTCTTTAATTTAAACGTGATATCTTAGTATATATTCATTTATTCTTCTTACCCATTTGGAAAAATATGTCATGACAAATAATCTAACATTAGGGGTTGATCGATCATATAATTTATTTATTGTCGTTATAAATATAAACATATTGAAAATATTTACTAAATGTAATTTTAAAAATAACAGTCATTTTTTAGCTTGAAAAGTCAAGTTCTGATGAGAAAGGCACGTGTGATAGTTTATTGGTCCATCAAAGTTTCACATAAATTATAAAGAAAAAGAAATTATACTTATCAAAGGTGAGGTCTCATAATTTTTCGATCTTATTATAGATGAATATATAACAATGATTTTGCTCGTACTATTCCTCTCATCTTCTTTTAGTTAGATACTAAGAACACAGCTTTAATTTATTTTTATGTGTGTATCTCTATCTTATTATAATGGTAGCATATGAGGATTATTTTTTTTACTTTAGTTTCTTTTATATTACAGAGGCGGAGCTAGGATTTAAAGTTACTGGGTTCGAAATTCTAGTTTTTTTAAAGTACTGGATTTTAAATTAAGAATTTGTACATATTCAATCAATTTCTTAACATAAATACAGAGTTTGTACCAAAGTTACTGAGTTCGATCGAACCCGTAATATGTATACTGACTCCGCCCCTGTTTATATATGAGTGATTCACATAATTAAGAATCAAGTGTTATTGTATTGAGATATTGATCAACTCTTTAACCCTTTAAAAATATTTTAATATGGATGAAATGATGGTTACCTGATAATTAGGATTTGAAGTAAATTATGACTTTGTGACTTTAATGTTTCAAGAACCTCGAACCTTTTTATAATCAATAAATCTAAACCCCATGCAAACCGGAAAAGCATAAATAATCGAAGCATATTATCGTCCAAAAAGAAGAAGGCTACTATACGAAGCATATGTTGTCCAAAAAGAAGTAGGCAAAAAACTCTACATAGAGAGAGAGTTTTTGGGGTTTTCTTTATTTCTTGGTGTTTTCTTTTGGTTTGTATATTGTATTGTTAGAAAATATAACGACACGACATGTCATTTTGTGAATTAGCGACTCGTTCAGCGACTTAAGGTCCCAAAAAACTTTGTGATGTGTATTATGACATGCGTATGTGGTCGAGTTTGATTTTCGAATGATTCGGGGTCAAATTGGAAGAACAATTCTTATTTAAGAAGTTTAAAAGAAAAGAGTTGATCGGAGAGTTGACTTTTAAGCAAACGATCCCGGAATTGAGTTTTGATGATTCCAATAGCTCCGTATGGTGATTTTGGACTTAGAAACGTGTCCGAAAAATTATTTGGAAGCCCGTATCTAAATTAGGCTTGAAATGGCTAAAATAGAAATTTAAGTTTGGAAGTTTGACCGGGGAGTTAACTTTTTGATATCGGGGCTAGAATCTAATTTTAAAAATTTGAATACCTCCATTATGTCATTTATAACTCGTGTGCAAAATTTGAGGTCAATCGGACTTGATTTGATAGGTTTCGACATTGAAGGTAGAAGTTGGAAATTACTAATTTTTCATTAGGCTTGAATTGAAGTGCGATTTGTGTTTTTGATGTTGTTTGATGTGATTTGAGGGCTCGACTAAGTTCGTATCATATTTTAGGATTTATTGGTACATTCGAACGGGGTCCCGAGCGGCTCGAATGAGTTCCGGAGTGAGTTTTGAGCGAGTCCGAGCATTTCGGTACTCTACGATGTTATGGGACAGTTGAAATGTGGAGGGCACATTTTAGAGTGCAGAAGTGCGGCCACAAACTCCCAAAGTGCAGAGACAGTAGTAATTGTGCGGACCGCACTTGAAATTGTACTGTCCGCAGTTTAAATTGTGCGTTCCGCAGAATTTCTCTCACGGCCCCAAAAATGAGATTTTCAGGTTTGGTGGTCCGATTTCGGAAGCTCATATCTTTTAATCTACATGGAATTTTGAGATGATTTAAAAATAAAAGTTGTAGCCCTTTGAATCTAGTTTCCATAAAGGTAAACCAATCATCATTTGAATATTTGTAGAGAAAGTTATGGTCAATTTACTGAAGCCTGATAGTGCAAAACTGCAGAATTGCGGGCACACAATTTGGAGTGCGACTGCACATGAAAATATGCGGTCAACATAATGGGGATCAGATTTTATACTATATGAACGAGAGTTTCATCTCATTTTTTATTTTTAGACTTTGGGAGTTCGGTTTGTGGTGATTTGTTGTGGGATTTTCAAGAAAATCATCGGGGTAAGTGATTCTAACTCGAATTTGGTTAATATACATGAATATATCATTGTTTTTATCATTTAATTAGTATTTTGAGATGAAAATTTGGGAAACAATTATAGAAATTTTATAAAACAAAAATTTAAGATTTGGAGGTCGATTTGTTATCGGAATTTGGTAAATTTGGTATGGTTGAACTTGTATCAGAATGGATGTTCGGATTTCGTAAAAATTCTGTCGGGTTCCGAGAGGCGGGCCCACGTTGACTTTTTAATGTAAAATTTTAAGTTGACATTTTATTATCCGGAATTATTTTTGATGAATTTTAATGAAGTTATACAATTAATTTGGTTAGATTTGAGCTGTCCGGAGGTTACTTCAAGCAAGAAGGCGATTTTGGAATATCAGCCTAATTTTAAAAAGGTAAGTATCTTGCCTAACCTTGAGTGAAAAAAATTACCCCTTAGGTATTGAGTCTTATGTGAAAATTATATAATTGAAACTGTGTACGCGAGGTGACGAGTACGTACTTAGTTTATATGTGCAAATTACATTGGTTGAAATTCGTAGACGCCCTTATGTATTAAATTAAAAAACTATTGGAACATACTAAATCCTTTATTTGCCATGCATAAATCCTTGTTTGTTGAATTTATTTTTATATGATAATTTGGTGTGATTGCCACTTTGATTTTTATGTAAATCCCGTATTTTTGTTGAGTTGATATTTCCTGGAGATAATTTCATTATGGATTATTCATTTGCAAATAATTAATTTATTATGTAAGTTTAAAAGGAGGCACTAATCTATTTTCCAAAAAAATTGGATTTAAAAAGGCGTTGTTCCTTGATGAATTACTTTCCAGTTTATGTTGTTGCAATTGGTATTGAGTTATAAAGGCCGTAAATGATATTTGAGGCAAAGTGTTAAATTGTGAAATATTATTTTGTTGAGTTGTTCGCTCCCGGATATTTTTGTTAAGATTTTGTGCACATTATGGTCGGGCCATGGGCTCCTTATTGTGAAAAATGATGTATTGTTGAATTCTGTGGCAAGTTAAAATATTTGAGCACTTGAGGTGCAATTTGCGATATGTTTTGATATTTGAGCACTCGATGTGTAATTTGTGATATGTTGTAATATTTGAGTACTTGAGGTGCAATTTATGAGATGTTGTGATATTGGCATGTGATATTGTTGGGAGGATTGGTCGGGTATTTGCACGAGGTTTCTGCCGTGCTATTGTTACTATTGATATATGCACATGCGGCGTGACAAGGCGGGTTATATATATGGGTTTGCGCATGTGGCGAGACAAGGTGGAAATATTATTATGCGCATGCGACGAGACAAGGCGAGCATTTACTTTATTATTGCGCACGTGGCGAGACAAGGTGGGCTATGTCGGGGATTGATTTGTGATGACTTGTAATAGCCTAGGGGCATTGTTGTTGTTGATATTTGTGTTGGGATTACGAGGCGGTACCTTGGGAGTGCCCTTTGTTGAAATTTATTTATGATTTGGGACTAAGAGGCGGTACCTCGGGAGTTTCCTTTGCTGATATTTTTCTATGGTTGCACTTGCCTTTGGTTATTTTATTTTTCTGTGATATGTAAATTCTTGTGTTCTTCCGTGATGTATTATTTGATTTTATTATGTATTTTGTATTCCTTGTTGTATTGTATTGGCTTTGGCTCTTTGTACAAGACTTTGAGTGTTTGTGTTTATGATTTTTACTGGTTTTCGAGATTTGAGTTATTTCGAATAAAAGAAATTGCTATTATGTTTTAATTTAATAAATTTTACATCCAAATTAGTAGTCATCAGATGCTTCATTTTAATTGAAATGTCATTTTCTTCACCCAAACGAGTTCAAAAATAAACTCATTTCTTTGATGATTTCTTACTTGGTTTAAAAATTGTAAACCTACTTTATTGAAAATAATTTGATCATGCGGATCTTATATACATTGATATTTTGATACGTGAGTTGTCCGTGCAGTTATGAAAGAAATATGGGCATGAGATGCCGGGAAAAATATGTTGATTTTATTATTGACACGTGAGTTGTCAGTGTGGTTGTGATAGAAATATGGGCACGAGGTGCCGTGGAAAATATAAAAGTGGGCTGAGACCCGTAAATTTTATGATTGTGAAATGAGGTGTCACATGGTGACTTTTACTTGAAAAGATATTTATTTGAAAGAAGTATATTCGAAAGATATTTATTCAAAACAAGTATTTTCGAAAGATATTTATCTTAAAGAATAATATGTTAAGGATTTATATTTGAAGGACTTGATTAATTGGTTGTACTTGTGTTCCTTATTCGTTTGAGCAATAATTCTTATGTTCTTGTTGCCTTGCTGTTATATCACTGGTTGATTTTGTTGTTATCATTGCTAGTTGTTCTCCAGTACTATTGTATACTGCTATATTGTACAGGTTATTTGACTAGTGAGTGTCTTGACTGTACCTCGTCACTACTCTACTGAGGTTAGTCCTGATACTTACTGGGTACCGACTGTGGTATACTCATACTACACTTCTGCACACTTTGTGCAGAGCTAGTTATTGGAGATATCGGACTCGGACAGAGTTAGTGTGCTGATCGTAAGGATTCAAGGTAGAGCTGCTTGGTCGACGCAGTCCCTTGGAGTCTTTCCATTTTATTTTACTGTCAACTCTTATTTGAACAATATGGTATATTCGATCTTTGAGATCATGACATGTATTCAGTTAGAGTTCGTGATTCAGTATTACCAGTCTTGAAAAGGTGTTATAATTATTTTCGATGTTGGTTTCGATTATAAAAAAATGGTTTGACTTGTAATTGTAATTATCTTACCTAGTCTTGGAGACTAAGTGTCATCACGACGCCTGTGATGGGATTTTGGGTCGTGACAGAAAATATCGGAGAGGAGGGTAGCAACGGGAGGATGAATTCAAAATTAATTTGGATAACAGCATTCCACCTTCACGCTTTTTCCTTTTTGCTCGGCGTATTGTAAGTTAAATCGGAAAAGAATTCTAGCCTTAAGTGATTTACAATTATATCCTTTAATTATACAAATGTTTAAGGTTATAAAAGTCGATCAATATTTCAGGGATATTTTAGTCGTTTAACATTTAGCCAAAATTATTTGTGCTTTTATAATATATATATATATAGATAGATAGATAGATAGATAGATAGAGATAGAGATAGAGATAAATATAGATATAGATAGATATAGGAAAAAAAATAATATTAACGTAATATTTTGTCGAACTAATAAAATGATTGGTTAGTAACAGAAACTCAGTATTACGAATTTACTCTCTGCATGATAAATGCAAAATCCGGAATCTTATATAATACTTTGCATAATAATACAACATTTCGTTCATAGTATTTAAACTTTGCATTGCTTATACTCGCTCATGTGATACCGAATTTATATTGCCATTTATTTCAATTTAATATATATATATATATATATATATATATATGTGTGTGTGTGTGTGTGTGAGAGAGAGATTGTGAAACACTCTTTCACTCTGCAGTTTCAAGAAAAATTCAAAAGTGAAAAACTCGTTCTGTGCTAAGTGCTGCCAAATACCAACTTTATTAAATTACGTTGTGGTAAAAAACAAATTACCCCACATGTTATATTTTAGTATGCGATATTACTTAAAAAGTCAAACACTTTTTTGTTTGACTACGATTTTTTTATAAACCGGTCTCTATAGACTTGCGTTATCACGTCGTCTATAGAATTATTGTCATTTAATGGAAAATTTACGTAAGAAATAGTAATATTGTTAACTGCATTAATATTCAGAACATATTTAGTTGAACTATGACATAAAAATTGTAGTAGAAATCTAACTGCATAAATTTTAATTTGCTTTCATTCATGAAGTTAATGCCAGAAGGCATGTGCTTGCTCACTTACTTGGTATAGTTCGTTATTTTTGTATTCTTTTTATCTTTGTTCTCGACCGAATACGACTGATTTTTAGAAAGACTTGTAAAGATAGGAGTATGTCTCTTTAGTTGTTTTTACTATAAATTCCGGAAAGACTTACATATAATAAGTCTCTTATACATGAAAAACTCATCTATTACTTACTCGAGGGGATGATTTAATTTTTAAGAAGATATAAAACTCCATAACTCTACTGCATGTAAGGATCTTCGAATTCTAAATAATTGGTTCTATGTAAGCTTTTAGGCTGAAGATGAATAATCCAATTATGATTAGTCAAAGCTTTACGTTTTTTGTTTAGCATTTTTTCTTCGTATTTCAGTATATAATGGCTCAATTTTTGTCAGACAACAACAAAGTGACAAAAAATAAGATATTTATTTAATCTCCATAACAATAATGCACAAAAGTTTAATCATATATCTATTCAGAAAGAGACTCAAGTGAGCAACATAATCCCAAATAGCCATATTATCAAAATAGCGTAAAAACACAAGAGGAAAATTATATTTTGCATTTTGGTGCACATGCTATTTAGTAAGAGAGGTTCCCCTTTTCTTTTTCTTTTTCTTGTCCCTGTCAATCTCAAAATATTTGTACTTCTTGATTGGGTATTGTGATTTACAATCCTGGTGTTGAAATTTGAATATTTTGGCAAGTGAAGGTTGAGATAAGTTGGCAGATAAGTTTAATAATTTAGACCAAAGTTGAGTTCAATTGCCATTAAAAGATAATATTTATTGACAGAAAATAAGAATTAGAGATCGATAGGAGGCCACTCACCGTAAAAATATATTTGGCATTGTTCCTACGGTAGGAATCGAAAAATCTTTTCTTGGTTAGCCTCACGAAAAAAAAACGATATTTTTTTACTATTGGTTTAGCATCATTGCTAATTAAATATATTGTGTGATACAAATAATCAAATATAGTTATGCTTATCTTGCACTGTGTGTTAGATATGGAGAGAAATTAAAAAAAATAACTAAAATTATTGTTCTTCAAGCAAAGACAGAAATTTTTCAATAGCTAGATAATCTCCAACAATAAATAAAAATTAAGAACTTTTGCCAAATCAATCAAACATTACAAGAATAAATAAAAAAATCACGAAATACAAAAAGAGATTAAAACTCTATCCATGCTACTTGATTATATGCATATGTAGCATCTTATGTAAATAAAAAAGAGAGAAAATTATGGACGTGCCTTTCTAATCCAAGTAAGATCAAATTTGTAGGGCCAACATATGTATAGTTTAAATCGAAAAAGAATTCCATCATTAAATAATTTACAATCAGATTCTTAAATTATATAAATATTTAAGGGCATAAAAGTCAATCAATATTTCGGGGATATTTTAGTCGTTCAATATTTAACATAAATTATTCGTACTTTTATAATAATATAGAATAGATATAAATAGATTATGTGAATAATTTAATACTAAGAAATAGCCATTCATTAATACGTATTAGTTTGACTACTACTTTAAGTACGTATCTAATTTAACTTTACCTTTTTAAGAAATCAAAATCCAAGGTCTATAAAGATTAAGGACTCGTTTTGACCATAGATTTTGCCAAAATTTATTTAGGTTATTTTTTGACAAATACATATTTGTTCATAAATTTTATTTATATTTTGACAAATTCCCAAAACCCAAATCCCAAAACCAACTCAAGCCCAAAATATTACTATTACATTTTTAAAAAATTACCCCAAACTTTTGTATTTTATAAAAGAGTCCACCATTTATTATTTTGTAACAATGTTGCTTCGTCTTCTCGGTCATCTGCATAACAATGTATTATGCAGTAAAAAACTGAAATTATTTTTACTAAAAACTAAAAAAAACTGAAAATATTTTTTTTTTAATTTTTACAAAAAAACTGCTTTAGAAAAAATTGAAAAATATTTTCTAAAACAATATTTTTGTAAAAACAGAAAACAAAAGCTGAAAATCAATTTTCTAAAGTAATTTTATTTGTAAAAACTGGAAAAAACTCATTTTTTTTTTACTAAAAACTAAAAAAAACAAAAATATTTTTGTTTTCCAGTTTTTACAAAAAAACTGCTTTAAAAAAAAGTTGAAAAATATTTTCTAAAATAATATTTTTGTAAAAATTAAAAAATAACTAAAAGACAATTTTCTAAAGCAATGTTTTTGTAAAAACTGAAAAAATAAATATTTTTTTTCCAGTTTTTAATTGCTTTAGAAAATTACTTTTAAGTTTTTTTTTTAGTTTTTACAAAAATATTATTTTAGAAAATATTTTTCGGTTTTTTTAAAGCAGTTTTTTTTGTTGTAAAAACTGAATTTTTTTTTTTGTTTTTTCAGTTTTTTGTATTTTTTTTTTAGTTTTTTCCAGTTTTTACAAAAAATAAAAAATTAATTTTTGGATATGGGTAATGAGTCTTTTTAATTAATTAGGAGATATTTAGAATTGACTAACAGGACGATGACATCTGTCCCTCCATTTAAATGAGGGTATATTTGAACCCAAAGTATGACTGCAGGGGTATAGATAACCCAATAGTATAACAAGGGGTATTTTTAGACCATTTTCGAAAGTAGAGGGGTATATTTGGCCCTTTGCCGTATAATGAATGTTATTGATGAAGGTACTGTTTGGTATTTGTGATAGTTTTTAGAACTTGTGGGTATAAGTCATGTTTCATATTTTTTTTTTTTTAAAAAAAAAAATGTTTTTAAAACTGACGTCCAAACATATTTTCATCTTCAAATCAAACTTCACCCAAATAAAAATTTTCAAAATAAATTTGAAAATATATGACCAAAAGCTAGTTAAGTAATCCGATTCTGAATTTGGTCACTTGCAATAAGTCAAATCACTTAGTCGTCTCTACAATCGAGTAACAATTTTGGTGGTCATAGCTTTATTTATTTATTTATTTTATGTGTGTGGGGTAAATGCCAATGAAATCACTTTCATATGTTCATCTCGTGACTATAACTCTATTTTCTGTACAGATAGGTCCACTCACCATATCAATTGTACTACTATTATCGGTTGACAATATTTCATCACTTATTACTGCCTCCTGCGTACATATATTATATTTAATGCTATAAATTTATTTAAGAATTACTTTCGCTCATTTCAATGAACAATTTACCACTCAATAATTAGATTAATCAAATATAATTGAATGTATTGAAAAAAAAGCTACAATTGAACGTAATTACGTTGAAAATATAAGATTTTAATGTTCAAAACTATATTTAGTTAACAAACATTTACTTTGAATCACTTTGTGCCATTCTTCTTAAACAATACTCCTAACAACATATTCAGTGTGATCCCACAAGTAAACTCTCGGCTCAAGAACATGTCATTTTTTTTTAGCTTAACTTTTACGCATTGTATGTATAATTTTTTTTTTTTTAAAAAAAAGGTAGATTAATTGCTACAATGAAAACATATATTTTTTTTCCCTTTGAAAACCAAAAACAAAATGTATCATAAGACTGGGTCTAATAAATACCATCTTATGAGTTTCATGAGTTTCCACAAGTAAATTGAAGTGCAAAATTTTGAGAAAAATGTTAAAACAGAAAAGACTTACTGTCCTTGTTCCTACGCTCCATTCACGAGCCTTATTAATTTATGTAATTAAAGACCAAAGTATTTATTTTTCCCACCAATTAATTCATCATTGCCCACCTCATTTCTCAATGAACAAGAACACAAGTGAAAAATTCAAGAAAAAGTGAACCATTTTCTATTAATTTTTTCTGTCTATTATTCTGAGAAAGTATCTTGGTTTTGGCATTCAAATGGAAAGTTAAAGCACAAAGAACAAAAAGAAAAGCTTCTACTACTACTACAGATTCTGACTAACAGCTTGCTTTCATTTAAAATTACTCCCTTTTGACCCTAAGTTCTAACTCTCCTTATTTCAAACCTTGTGACCTCCATTTTTTTAATCCCTTTTTTCATAACCCCACATTGCTTTTGCCAGACACCATTCTTGGGAATTTGACTCTTTTTCTCACTTTCTTCACTCCTATATATATACACATGTTTTCTCATTTTGTTGTCAGAGTGCATTTTTTTTTTCACTTTAAGCTTGTGCTTAGCTGCTGCTCTGTCCAAAAGCTTAAGTTTTTGTGAGGTTTTGATTTAAAGTTTTGAGCTTTAGATTACCTTTTCTGTGCTTGAGGGTGTTTCAGAATGTTTAAAATAGTTTAAAGTTGTGAACTTTAGATTCTTGAAGTTTCTTTCTTCTTCTTATGTGACTACAAAAGCTTAGTTTTAGTGAGGTTTTAATTTAAAGTTTTGAGCTTTAGATTTCCTTTTTGTGGATTTGAGGGTGTTTTTGAGTCTTTAAAATAGTTTAAAGTTTCAAACTTTAGATTCTTGATGATCATTTCTTCTTCTTATGTGACTACAAAAGCTAAGTTTTTGTAAGGTTTTGAATTTGAGGTTGTTTCGGAGTCTTTAAAATAGTTTAAAGTTTTGAACTTTAGATTCTTGAAGCTCATTTCTTCTACTTATGTGACTGCAAGAGCTAAGTTTTTGTGGGGTTGTGGGGGGTTTTTAAGAGTCTGAAATGTCTAAAGTTTTGAGCTTTAGGTTCTTGAAAATGGAGTGGAGGGGGATTTTGTGTTTGGGTTTCTTGGTAGGTATGTTTCTATTGTCAGAAGTCACTGCTGGTGCTGTTCTTGTTGAAAATGATAAGCAAGCTTTATTGGATTTTGTTAACAAGTTGCCTCATTTGCACCCTTTGAATTGGGATGCAAATTTTTCAGTTTGCAAGAACTGGACTGGAGTGACATGTAATGAAGATGGATCTAGAGTAATAGCACTAAGGTTACCTGGGGTTGGGTTCAATGGTCCAATTCCTAATAATACTCTTAGCCGTTTAACTGCATTGCAGATCTTGAGCCTTAGATCTAATGGTATTAATGGTACTTTTCCTAAGGATTTTAGTAACCTCAAAAACTTGTCTTATCTTTATCTTCATTACAATAGTTTCTCAGGTCCTCTGCCTTTTGATTTCTCTGTTTGGAAAAATCTTACCAGTTTAAACTTGTCACACAACAGATTCAATGGCACTATTCCTAGCTCAATTTCTGGTTTGAGTCATCTTAGTTCACTGAATCTTGCTAATAACTCACTTTCTGGTAATATTCCTGATTTGCATTTGCCCAACTTGCAGCTACTGAATTTGTCAAACAATAATCTTATAGGTAAAGTGCCAAAATCACTTCAAAGATTTCCCAAGAATGTGTTCATTGGTAATGATGTGTCTTTACTTGACTATACTGTTTCAAATTCTCCTGTTGTTGTTTCTCTGCCTGAGCTACCAAATCCAAAATCCAAGAATGTTAGGAAATTGAGTGAGAGGGCTTTGCTTGGGATAATAGTGGCTAGTAGTGTAATTGGGATTCTTGGATTTTGTTTCTTGTTGGTTGTTTGTTGTTTTAGAAGAAAAAAAGAAGATGGTTTATTTCCTGGTAAGATGGAGAAGGGAGATATGTCTCCCGAGAAGGCGATTTCGCGGAGTCAAGATGCTAATAATAGATTAGTTTTCTTTGAGGGTTGTAACTATGCATTTGATTTAGAAGATTTGCTTAGAGCTTCTGCTGAGGTATTGGGAAAAGGCACTTTCGGTATGGCGTATAAAGCAATATTAGAAGATGCTACCACTGTGGTTGTGAAGAGGTTAAAGGATGTAGGTGCCGGGAAGAAGGAGTTCGAGCAACAAATGGAGGTGGTTGGAAGTATAAAACATGAAAATGTCGTTGAGCTTCGAGCATATTACTATTCAAAAGATGAGAAGCTTACTGTCTCTGATTATTTCAGTGAGGGTAATGTTGCTGCAATGCTCCATGGTATTTCACTTTATGCACTCGCGAAATTTCATAGTTCTTAACTTTTAAACTCTGTCATATTCATACTGCTTTATTGTTTGCTTTGAATAGGTATATGAGTTAGTTTTGCAAATATGATTGTTAAAACCAGTTTTTTGCTATCCCTAAGTGATATCTCACAATCAGACATGTTAAAGGCCAGTCCGGTGCCGCGTTCACGCAGGGTCCGGGAAGGGTGATCTAGACAGCTACCCTAATGCAAGCATTAGTGGTTGTTTTCACGGCTCGAACTCGTGACCTATATGTCACATGGAGACAGCTTTGGCTCCCTTCAACATATAGCATTCGGACATGTTAATTCAGTGAAGAACATACAGCAAATCAGAAAGGCATAGAATCTTCTAATCTAAAAGGCCAACTAATATAATTTGTTGTGTTATGTTTGGGACAAAGATGTAAGTGGGAATCCACTGAGGTATATTGTAGGTTCCATATATTCTCTTTCCAGCTTAATAGTTAGTTGTCCTTAAAAAGTTTGGATGATCTTGGCATGTGGTTTAAGCATCTTTGTGGGGTAGTGAACTCCTTTCTCACAACATATTTAACTATACAAATCTTTGTCACTAGTCTTTCATTTCATCCACTAGTTGATTGAACTATTTCATAGCATGTGGATAATCATTTCTGATTTCTGTTCCCTTTTATGGTAAGTCAAAATAATTCATGATTTTGTCGAGAAGCTTACTTTTTTCCTAACTTTTTGTCCATCAAGCAAATATATATGATGTCAAATCTCACAAACAGCTAAGCTTTTTAGATAACTAGTAGGACCTGATTTAATTAAATAGAAGTCTAGAATAGTGAATCCTAAGCTATTGTCAACCTTATTCTGTATAGTATCTTTTACGAACATCACGACAGAATTCTTTGTGGTTATGTTTCTTTTTTACTCCCCCAATTTTGGTGTTAGAGCTAGGAGTTCTGTTGCCTTTCTCAAACCAAATGGAAGGAAATGATAACTTGTAGAGAGTCAATGGTTTAACTTGTACAAAGTCAATGGTTTAACTTGTAGAAAGTCAATGGTTATCTCCTTATTGTATTTTAGTTAAGCTAACCTAATATTTCATCTGAGTGTAACTTCGGCCAAAAGAAAAATCATCTAAGTGTGATGTGTAGCTTTTCATTAAGATGATGAGTTCTGCAATAGATGTTTTAACTTTTAAGTTTCATCAACCCAGGCATTCTGATTACTCTAATCTTCGGCATGTTATTCAATGATAACTAAAAAATGAACAAATGAGAGAACAGAGGATTGAACCCCCGATCCGTTGCTTCTGTTAAAAATGGAATGTTGGTACTTTGGTCTAATGGGGCACAGGTAGGTCACCTAATTACTGAAAATCTTGACTCTGATACATGTTATCTCCTTTTTTTATCGTCGTTTAAGGTAATTGGTATCTTTGTCATCTCTGTTTGATCACTGCATTACCTGTTATTGAGTAATGTTTTTGCTACTGGCTTGTTGACTATCATCTATGAATATACACCTTGTAGGTAAACGGGGAGATAACAGGGTCCCTTTAGATTGGGAAACTCGACTTAGGATAGCCATTGGTGCAGCGAGAGGTATTGCTAGAATACATGCCGAGAATGGTGGCAAGCTAGTCCATGGAAACGTCAAATCCTCAAATAT
This sequence comes from Nicotiana tabacum, assembly GCF_000715075.1. Lineage (NCBI taxonomy): Eukaryota > Viridiplantae > Streptophyta > Magnoliopsida > Solanales > Solanaceae > Nicotiana > Nicotiana tabacum. The sequence goes on from NC_134102.1 coordinate 138,293,467, forward strand.
CTTTCTGAACTCTAAACAATATGGTTGTGTATCTGATGTTGGTCTGTCATCAATAATGAGCTCGTTAGCTCATCCAGTTGCTCGTGCTGCTGGTTTTCGTGCCCCAGAAATAACAGACACCCGAAAAGCCACACAACCTTCTGATGTCTACAGCTTCGGCGTGTTGTTATTGGAACTCCTTACAGGTAAATCCCCCATCCATACAACGAACGGAGATGAGATTATACACTTGGTCCGTTGGGTTCATTCAGTAGTCCGAGAGGAGTGGACTGCTGAAGTATTCGACTTGGAACTATTGAGGTACCCAAATATAGAGGAAGAAATGGTGGAAATGTTACAGATAGCAATGTCTTGTGTGGTAAGGATGGCTGATCAAAGACCAAAAATGTCCGAGGTCGTTAAAATGATCGAGAACGTTCGGCCAACTGGCTTAGACAATCAGCTTTCATCTGAAGGCAAAACAGAAAATTCAACACCAAGAGCAGCCACACCTGTGCCTGAGACACAATCTGATACCCAATGAGCTACTCTAGAGCATTTTCTTTGTAGCCATTTTTATTACTGTTTACCATCTTAATTCATGTTTAAATGCTTACTTCACTCTCTCAGTGAACAATATGAATAGTTGTAACTTGATACTAGTTCATGGTTAGAGTGTACCAAAGATACTATTTTAAGGTATTCTTGAAATTGTACTCTGATTATAAATTCTAAGTTCTCTTTCTCACTCTCAAGATATTATCTTTTCCTTGTTCTTGATGCAGTGATCGCAAATACATGGTGTGAATGTTCAACAAATTCAAGGTGGGAGAAATTAAAAAATAGCCAAATTTACGAGTGGTAATTAAAAAATAGTCACAGTTTCAAAAGTAATCGAAATTTAGTCACTTTTCATGTAAAAGATAAATCTGAACAAAAACATTGTTCAAAATCCGGAAATATTCCAGCATAATGTGTTAGAGTTCGGATTTTTTACATATAAACTTCCAGTATAAGGAATTTCATAATGTGCTGGAGTTCCAACACAATATGCTGGAAGTCCATACACAGGTGCTCCAATCTCTAGTATATTATGCTGGAACTTTTCGTGTGCTGGAATTCCAGCATAATATGCTGGAAGTTCATACACATGTGCTCCAATCTCCAGTATATTATATTGGAACTTTCTGTGTTGCTGCAAAATAATGACTATTTTTTAATGACTTTGCAAAGGGTGACTATTTTTTAATTACCAGTTCGAAAACTGGCTAGTTTGTACTATTTTAATATTCAAGGTTTCCAAAATTCGAAATGTGTGCGCTTCATAAAATATATACATGAATTAGGCACAATGTTCATTTTCTTACCGTCGGACAAGATATGTCAAGGAATTACACCTCTACTGCTAGAATAAACTTCATCTGATAGTAGGCTTTAAGTGGATTCTATGGATGGTGCACACAATGGAATCTTGAGCGCATGCAATGTGCAGCTATATTCATTGTTCTCGACTCGAACTATATATCTGTGTAAAGAATTTACTAGACGTTTATATGCATCCACAAATAAACGGCACTTAATTCGAACAGTACTAACCAAATTTTTTATCAACCTTTGATGATGCAGAGTTGTGATCTAACGACATAGATGAACTTATGACAATTATCTGAAGGTTCATTTTGTATGAGAAAATAGTTTGGTATTTTTTTGCTAAGAAATTTTTTATATGAACCTTGGGCCTTATATATCGGGCTCTTTAAGTTAGTCCAAGATAGGAGGGGTGACCTGTGTTTCAGAAAAAGTTCATATGGTTTCGTGGATATTAAACAATCGTGCGAGCTATAGATAGACAAACTAAGAACTTAACATAAATAACTAAATCTTGTCGCTTAAACTAAAAAATAGTCGATAAATATATAATTTAAGTATAAATCATATATAATCTGTGTATAATCCATGTCTATCTTAAAAAAATTAAGGTATGTTGAGTAATTACACCAAGGATGGTATCGTTATTTACTCTGAAGAAACGACCCCACAAACTACACTTTCCCTTTCTCTTATTCCACTTCAACACTATTTCTATTTTTCTTAAACTTTATTGCGATATAATCTTTATTACTCCATCTAATAATCAATCCAAAGCCTTTCGGTACAGAATTTTCTTTGTTATTTAAATGACGAATATATTCACATTTACAACATTAATTAAATCACTTAATCTTCACCCTATGATACTATTAAATACTACAACTAACATCTCCATATAAAACCAAAAACATTTTACTTTAAATTGTAACTTGTTCTAGAAGTAATAATTTGCGAAAAGAAAGAACATAAATTGGATGTATACTACAGTTATTGAAGAAATAAAGGGATCTAAGTGTAAAATGTTCAAACCATTTGGGGCGTAGCTGTAAGTCGGCCAACAGAGATACGAAAGCCTTTATTAAAACAAAGTTCTGAGTTCAACATTGTACTGTTCGCTTCTCAGAATCTGAAAATTGCATCTTTGTAGTTGAATCTCTCAGGTAAAATTTTCTTTTCTCTTCTTTCTCTTTCTCTAGTTGTGATTTTTTATACTATGCATGTCTTCTCTGCATGTATGTTTCTTCTATTGGAAAAATTATGTGACACAACAAATTAAACATATATTGTATATTTTATTTACTGTTTGTAGCAATACTTTGAGAAAATTACCATTCGTAGAGATAGTTGAATTTTATAGCAAATCTGCTTGTAGTACTAAAACAAGAAATCAATTAGTTTGAACTGTAACGAAAAAGCAACAAGCTCTTGTAGCTTAGTTGGTTAGAGCACAAGCTTAGTAAGTGAAGATCTTGAGTTCGACTCTCAATAATAATATTTTATTTTTCTGTATTTTTGTATTTCGCCTTGGTTGTATTTGTTGCGCGAACGAAATATTCATTGCGCGTTTGAATACAATTGAAAAATTCCTCTTTCTTTATTTACAGGTCAAACTCTCTATAATAGTCATCCTTTATAACATAACTTCACTATAATAGTCATATTTTCTTTAGAACCAATTATTCATGCTATGTTGTACTATATATTTTCTATAACAATACTTCGCTATAACAACCAAAAAATGTTCAGAACAACCGAGGTTATTATAAAAAAGTTTGACTTGATTTATTTATTTATCTATAGAGCTGATTTGGGTTATTTTACTTATTTTTTGTAGAGGGATTTGGTCGAGGATGGCGTCCAAGAGGATTCTAAAAGAGCTCAAGGATCTTGTGAAAGATCCTCATGTCTTTTGCACTCTTGGTTTGTTTCTAGAACCTTCTTTTCCTTTTACTTTGTCCTGAGGGCTTTGGTTTAATGGCAAGAGCGTAATATGTGATAATGTGAGCTAAATGCATGTACCAGGTTCAAACATGTAAATGTTTATTTGTAACCGGTGTTTACACCAAACCAATTAATTTAACTTTGGTAGTTAAAAATTGAAGTGAAATGGTTAAGTGATAAATGTGTGTACCGAATACGCATGTTTTGTATTTATTGATTTGATGTAAACATCGAGTGCGAATCCTGCCGTAGATGAAAAGTTGGTATTTAAGGGGAGAAGGTGGAGGGATGGACTTATTATTGCGGAGTTTGGAGTTTTGAACCATGCAATACTAGCCGTTGCAATTCTAAGTCATAAAAATAACCTTCTTTTCTTAGTTTGAACTTTTGTTTTTTTTCTTCTTTTGAATTAGTAGTGATTCTTCATCCCCACCCCCACCTCCACCCCCCACCCCCCCACAAACACAAGTTAACCGCACTAAGATTTATCATTAGGTGCTCTCCTATATTATAGCAACCGCCAAGGGAGGTTTTTTTTTTTTTTAGAGGAATCTGTTAAAAATAGTCAATTATATGTAGTTTGTTTTGTATGATATTGGTTGGACCAAAAATGAGTGCCTTGTGGAGTAAATTAACTTGTTTGGCTTTTTGATGGTGGGAAGGGTCGAATTTATTTGAAGGTTATGTATGATCTTTTGGTGTATGAATTAGTTTTTCAACCTAAACAAAAAAAAAAAAAAAAAAAAAAAAAATTGGTCCTTGAAAATATTTGTTTGTTTAGTAAGGTTGGCAAAAGGAACATATAAGTCCGGTTTGGGTTGGGGAGGCTCCACGGGACAAGGTTCTAATGTTTGGAAATGAGGTAAATAGGGTAGACGTACGTTCCTCTTCCCCAGCTTACCATGTCGATGCTCACATAGGTGGAGTCAGGATTTCAAGTTTATTAGTTTGGGATTCTAGTTCTTTTAAGTTACTAGGTTCTTAACTAATAATTTCTACATATTTTTAGTGAATTCTTTAAGACAAATATAGGGTTTGGTTAAAGTTTCTGGATTCGTTTGAACCCGTAACATACAAACTAGCTCCGCCCCTGCATGCTCATGCTTGAAATTGTTTACGTTCTGGAAAATGGTTCTCTGGTTCTCTGTGCTTTTGTGTTTGCGCGCATTTTTTAGGCAAGCTGCTGTAGATATGCTTGCACTAAGCCTAAATGCCCAAATAACAAGTAAAAATGTGTCTTAAGGTTGCATTGAAGAGTTCTCTGATTGTTATGCTTTTGCTTCCTGTTGTTTGTATTTAGGTCCAGTTGCTGCCGACGATTTGTTTCACTGGGAAGCAACAATTATTGGTCCACCTGATAGTCCCTATGCCGGTGGAATGTTTCTTGTTACCATTCCCGGTGCACTGAGCTCCCGCTATGCGCGGGGTCCGGGGAAGGGCCGGACCACAAGGGTCTATCGTACGCAGCCTACCCTGCATTTTTGCAAGAGACTGTTTTCACGGCTCGAACCCGTGACCTCTTGGTCACATGGCAACAACTTTACTGGTTACACCATGGCTCCCCTTCACATGCTCATAGGCTCCTAATTGTTTAAATTGTGCAAAGGATTCTTTTCACAGATCAAAGAAGCTATCGTTTTTGTTTTCTTGGCTTGTAATTTTGCAGTATCATTGAGTTAACAAGTATATTTGTTCATGCTAATCTTCTAATGAATATACAGATATTTAAGCTCATTTGCTAGGGAGAGAACTGCTTACAATTGATATGAATAGTTGTCTGGCTTAGTACATTGGTCTAGAAGAAGTCCAATTTATATGTTAGATTCAGTTGGATAAGTACATTGGTATAGAAGAAGTTCAACAAATGTACCAATCAATCGACAACTATGCCTCAACTCCAAACTAGTCGGGCGCAATGGCGGAGCCACATGCGCCCAAGGGAGAAAATATGTTTATATACAATATAATGACACCCCTTAATGAAAATCCTGACTCCGCCACTGGTCGGGCGTTCAATGTGAAATTTTTTATTATGGGAGTTGGGTGTCCCCTGAAGAATGATTTCTGTAATGTCTTTGCATTTTCTTGTTTTTAAAAAAAAAAAAAAAAATACTCTTTTCCCTGGACAAATTTATATGACAATACGAGATAAATGTGCAGATAGCTTTTAGGACAAAGGTTTTCCACCCAAATATCAACAGCAATGGTAGCATTTTCCTTGACGTTTTGAAGGAACAGTGGAGCCCAGCGCTTACAATCTCCACGGTGAAGTTCATTTCCTGTTGTTCCCATTCTGATTTAATCTTTTGTTTTTGCTTCTTATTTATATGTTTTCCTGTTTTGCTGAGAACGTTGTCAAATGTTATTTCAATGGTGGATCGTGAGGACTTTTACGTCGATTATTTAGTTCTTGTTCTAAACTAACATAAGTGAGTCAAACATAGGAGATTAAAATACATTTACCTAATGAAACTCTAGCATCAGTTGAATTTCTTCTTTCTTTTTTTCTTTTTTGGTATTGATGGTGTTCGAGTTAACATGTTCACACGTCGACTATTACACTGGGTACCTGCTGCTTCCCACCAGCGCAGGTACCAGGTAACTTTTCCCATCAAGTCTTAGGCAGATGGGAATAAATTAGTTAGTGTTTTTGGCGGCTGATGTTCTTCTTTCTAATTCTTAAACTTAATATGTATTCAAGTTGTTCTTTGTTTTAAACATCTTTAAGCATAATCGATTGATCAAGTGCGGGCTGGCATGTTTATTTTTGTATTTGTTCGTTGCAAGGTGTTGATGGGAGATTGCCCATATGTACAAGACTGATAGAAACAGGTACGAAACAACTGCCAGGACTTGGACCCGAGCGTATGCCATGGGTTAGTTAAGAGAGTGTGATTTTGGGCATATTATCAGCGGTATGTTAAGAAAATGAAGTGTTTCTTATGCATAATCAGCTCAAGGAGAAAGGTTATGTTGTTGCTTCTTGAAACACTTCAATTTTGCTTTTTGGTTTGTGTTATGATATAACGGTTTTGTAACTCTATGGATGGGTTTAAATTAAGCAAGTTTGACCCTTTAAGTTAACTAGTTCTCGAACACGTGCTGTATTCCATGCTAATTAGTTCAGATATTTTAATAAAAATATTATAATTAGTGTATTGAGTTGCACAAAATTGAAGACAAATAATGCAAGCTCAATCTGATGAATGGTGAGCCTATTCAACTGATATTTATTATTATTGCAAGGCACAATCATACTAAAAAATTGCTATCAAATGAATTTCAAAAGTAATATTCAAATGACTTCAATTCTGTTAATTATTCTTATAATATCAATATATTCAACTTGATAGTAATTTATGTTTTTACTATGTGAACAACACATAATTTAAATGTCGGTTATGGTTACAAATATTTCATATAAAGATATTACATTCTTTTTAAGAAAATATAGTCTTCACCTTTTACAGCCGCATACATAACAAGAATATTATCGTATTATGAAATATAGCATAATCACGTGCCAGATGTTGCCATTGTGATATGTTTGTAATCCTTAAAAAATATACACTTATATAAGGATAAATAATATCTTTTCGTTTACAAATTTAAGTCTTAATAATCAGAAAAGAACTTGACAAACACAAAAGACATGAGAATAAATAATTACTACAATATGTGTTTGATAAGTAATACTTATGAAATTTGAAGAGTAAAACTACAAGCTCTAACTGAAGAAAAAATAATAAAGACATAAAATATATACCAACAGGACTAAAGGCAGTCAGTTGGAGTTAATAAAGCAAAATAATAATAATAATAATAATAATAATAATAATAATAATAATAATAATAGGAAGAAGAAGAAGAAGAAGAAAAAGAAGAAGAAGGAGGAGGAGGAGGAGGAGGAGGAGGAGGAGGAGGTTAGAAAGCTTAGCTCCCCGGTGGAAGATGAAAGAAATAAAACTGAAATGTGATCCCGCATGATAATTACGAAAATTTATAGCCTGCACTACTATTAGTATGGAAGATGAAAAAAACTAAACTGAAATGTGAAAACATTAGTGACTAATAATTAAGAAAATTTATACTATAATACCTAAGACCCTTTCTTTTTTCTATGGACAAAATGGTTTCAATAAACTAACTTTTGAGTTAGTAGGATATTTTGGTCATTTAGTTTTTGAATTGTACTTTAATAAAATAATTTCATCTAAAAGTTTTCATGCTTATAATATAGCATGATGATCTAGTGAAGTAAATAACTTAGTTTTCTGCTCATCCCTGGAATCCAGCATACTGTTAGCTTTTCTTTTTGATTTTTCCCTCTCAACTAATCCACCATAGTATTAGTTGAGAGGCTCCCAAAAGCTTAAATGATTGGGAACTTTACATAACCGTAAAGAAATATAACAACTTTGTAGCATTAAATCCAATATCACAGTTGTGGCATGAAAATATTTATATTTGTAGCACACAGTTCCATTAAAATAGGATTATTAATTATTATTCTCTAAACATAAGCAATTTGAATGAAAAGTCGATAATTCTTTGTACAAAAATCATGCCTTTTTTTTCTCTTTATCTATTAGCTTTCCTTCTTTTTCTTCATCTTTTTAATTTTATTTTTTGCCGAATCCAATATATTTTCTAAATTTGTTCTATTCGTTTTCTTTTTAATTATCTTTCTTAAGTTTTTCTCTTCCTTCTTTCTTCCTTTCTTAACATAAAGATCTTACTTCCATAATAATATACGTTAATATATTGAATTAACACATATAAAATATATAAAAAAATATACATAAAAAATACATCTTCAATTAAGATGACACTTAGACATGCGAAATATACATAAAAAATATAGCTTAAATTTAATTAAGATGGCATATAAATATAGAAAAAACATATATATAAAAAAATACATCCTGAATTAAAATGGTACTTGACATATAAAATATATTTGAAATATATATTAAAAATATATCTTAAAATAATATGATACTTATCAAATAAATATACAAAAATTATATACACAAAAATACATTTTGAATTAAAGTGATACTTGATATACAAAGTATAAAAGACGTATAAATCAATATATCTTGAATTTAGGTGGCATTCACATATGCATCAGATTTTAAAAAATAGAGTGAAGAAGATGAATGTTGGGTTTAATTTTTTTAATATGCTAATAATGAAAAAAAAAAGTGCTCTTTATGAAATAAATAATAAATGATGCTAATTTTTAAAATAATAGTTAAAAAATGATCAAGTGTGTAAAAAAACTCTAAATGATTCCAAGCTTGAAGCAGCAGCCCAAATCCCAATAATAGAAGGGCCTAAATGACAAGCCCAAACATCTGTTATGGGCTAGTTCCGAACTTTTTCTTGAAGAAATGGCACCAGGTGACAACACATAATAGGAATTGATAATTTTTTAGCCTTATATTAAGTTTGGCAAAGAATAGCCAAATCCTAAAAAAAACTACTCTCTTATATATTCTCTCAAGGCCCCAAACCGTCTGCTTCCTCCCCCCCCCCTCTTCGCCGCTCACTTCTCTTCTTGTTCACCGTTTCCCTCCCCCTTTCTCACCTTATATTTTTTCTTCTATCTATTCTCATTCACTCTCATAGTTTAGCAAAAATTCTTGCAAATTATGTAAAAAAAATCAGTGGGATGAAAAGGTAAGGTTGATCTCACGTCAGAGAAAATCATAAGCAAAAACTAAGAGAGAAAAAATACATTTCAATTTTGTTTTTCTTCTCTCTTTTTTTTTTTTTTTGGTTGGATTGAATGAGTGGGTCTGATTGAAATTGGTTGAAAATACCTGAACGAGGTTATATAGGAATTTAAGCAAGATTAGAAGTAATTTAGACTGGTTTCACGTAAAAAAAAATCATACCTAAAAATCCAACTGCGACATGTATATATCACGTTGTATATCGTGTACATCAGTGTATATCATATACGGGTTTTTAAGGATGTATGTGTATATCACTTTGTATATCGTGTATACAACATAATTATTTTATGGACGCCCGTGTATATCACATTGTATATCGTATATATAACATAAATTTTCTTGGATATACACAGATACACATGACATACATGAGATATCGCTGATATACATAGAGATATACACGGGGTGCAATAGGGAATACACATGTGGAGTCGTCTTGAACTTGAGTTTTCAATCTAAAATGTGTTATACAAAGAAGTAAAATAAAATTTTAATATACTTTTTTCATATACACATTATTATTATGTTATACACTGTGATATACAAATAATTTAATTATTATTGTATTATATATATTTGGATATACAGATAAAAAAAGGTTGAAAAATAATTATAAAATATTTGAGAGTTTTTTCGGATACTACTAAAGGAAATGGAACCTAATTTTTGGGATGATGGTTGCTATGAGAGAAGAGAGAGAGGGTTTTAAATATTTTTCGCTATTTTTAAGAAAAATAATTTTGATGGGGCTTATTTTTAAGATGGTGGTTTAACCATTAGAAGAGAGAATAACTTTAGGCTACCATATGCCAAATCCTAAAACGTTTGCTTTTTTATGTCAATTATTGGACCTAGTTGTCATGCCATGCCAAATCCCCCTTTTTCTTCTTTCATCTTTTACGTACCTTGGTTATATGGAAAATATTGTGATTAGGAAAAATTACATAGTATAGCCGCTCCCAAAAACAATAGCCGGCAAAGTATATATATTTTGTATATTAACGTATGATATATCTGTAATATACATATTTTATACCGCTTAAAACTTACTTGGAAGGGATCCATGGATGACAAGGAAAGGTTATTTCGTAAGCTTCTGTTGCACTTAGGGGAAATGCATGTTTAAGTTTAAACTCATTGGCCGAGCCTACGTCATAATTTATGACAGTAAAAGCTACATCATAATTTGTTAGACCGCTATTTTTTCAAAATATATGGTAGATGAAACGTTATCCCGTTCCATGTACATCTATTCAAGTTTCCAACACAGTCTTGTCAATTATCAATATATAATCATATTATTGCAATATCTATGTTTAGCACAAGCTAATCTTAATAAAAATGTAATATATAGTTCTATATATTCCTCTTCATTTCTATTAATAGGTTTTAGTGCATCGATCAAATTAATGAAATAGGCCACACATTTATACTTTGAAGAGTAAATTGTTGGGCAAAATCCAATGCCTTGTAGATATGTTATGTAGAACATAGCATTGAATGTGTGAAAAGTATAATGTGTTAATTTAATGTGTAACATGAAGTGTAATTGAAGAAAAAAAAAACAGACAATCAAACATTTGCAGAATGCATTTGAAGTTTTCTGCTAAAGTAGTTTGACATTTAATGTAAAAAAGCAAATACTAGACTTATGAAAACTAAAAGAATTAGGTATGCTCTACCATACTCATTTATGAGCAACATATATACAAAGCAGTGAGTTTAATTCCAAAGCAAAATAGTATAACAGCATGACTTTCCCACAACTATTATTCTTCTTTCGAACTACGAGTTGTCCTTTTCTTCCTTTTTAATATGCTCAAAAGATTATTAATAAAAGAAGATTTAGTATATCTTCCTAGAACTTGTCGTTGATCGTTAGTGCATTTGTACTAAAAATTAAATCATAATCAACCCAACATTCAAGCACTTGTCAAATCAAATGCAATAAATCCTAGCTATAGTTAAGATCATAGTAAAATTCATAAATACAACACACTCGTAAAGATGTCATAATATGCGGAGGAGTGTCATGATTTAAAGGTTATAAATTCGGAATTTTTGTCTAATTAAATTACTGAGTTCTAGATTAATTAGTTTCTTAAAACAAATATACAATTTAGACCAAAATTAATAAATGCAGTCAAATTCATAAATTTGGGTGTTTGTTCTGGTTCGAAATAGCAGGTGCTCGCAAAATTTCGGACACTACTATTATAAAAAAAATGGTGTTTGGAAGGAAATAAATTCGGAAATAAGTTCAATGCACCTAATATGGAATCTTGGTTCTTACTACGTCCACATATTTTTTTGGTTATTTATGAACCAAAAACATTACTTTAAGATTACCATTTCACCAGTACTTGTCGATTCATAGCGTAAACAACGGAGTCAATATTCAAGAAATGTAATTTAAATTGGATTTCTTTAATCTTTCCCAGAAAAAGAAAGTGGGTTTAAAGCAATTAAAGCGCTGTTATATCTTCTTTTAATTATTGGCTTTATATATGGGGAACTGTGACCTATGTCTTTTACTGTGGAATTTTATTCAACCTTTCCATTTATTAATTAATTCCTTTTTCAGTTTAAAAAAACAAAGACAAGATGCCTTTGTTTTTTAAACTGTTTTTTCAGCATAAAATATGGCACGTGCAAACCCTATTCAAGAACAAAAAGAATTAATTCAAATTTTGTAGCTTAGTCCAGGCAAAGTATAGTCGTGCACACGAGTGGCGGAGCATATCAGATTCTGGTTATTAAGTCTTAATTAAACCCCTCTAGTTTAATCACAATTAATGCTAAACCCTCTAGTTTATTTCCTAATAATGTACTTAGATGTTGTCTCTATTATAACTGGAAAAGCTTTAAGAATCACAGCCTGACCTTCCACCCAATCTTGACCAAAGATTTTAAACCAGGAAAGCAAAATACAATAATGCATACAATTCATTTGTGAAGATATAGCGTGCAAAAAACAGTTTAACTGAATCTAGTATTTTCGGCATATAATATGTGTGTGTAAAAAATTATCAAGATTTTAACAAATATTAAATTTTGAGCAAATATTTTTAATAGTCCAATGTGTGTAGTCCTAAAAATTTTAAAAGTTAAACCAATCAATTTTAAAATTTAAATTTGCTTATGTTACTATTGATTTTTTTGACCCCATCAACACAAGTTTTGAGAAAAAAAATCCCATGTCTTATATTTAAAACACACCGGGCAGGATTTTTCCCGATCGCCAAAATTTTAAAGTAAACTCGGCAAAATTTCAACAATTATGGTGATCGTCAGGATATTGTCGCAAATCCTAACAAACTACCAGAATCTTTTACCATTCGAATGAAGATTGACGATCGTCAGAATTTTTGGTTCTGGTGCTGAAACTTCCGATGATCTTCAGAATTTTTGGTGCTTTAAAATTTTGGCGAGGGTATTTTGATGTTTTGACACGGCTATTGTCTTCAAAATAAATTTAACAAGGACAAAATATAAATAATAATTCAAAAAAGGTTCATCCAGCCTAATAATTCCCTAATCATGCTTAAGTTGGTCTACTCTTTCATTAATCATTTGAATCTAAGTTCTTAAATTAAATGAGTTGCCTTTTGGGTACCTCAAATGTACTATGAATTGTCCTTTTGAATAAGAGGTAAGTGTTGGCATGGATGTATTTTCCCCTTTTAATTACTTTTGAGTTGTCCACTACAATTTGTTTTTGACAAATAGTAGTGATGACTAGTCATACTTTTCTTTTATTTATTGTTACTTTTAATTAATAAGAGCAATGAGTAAAGAATATATGTATTTTGTAAGAAGCAAAAGTGCACTTTAAGCTAGCAAAAAAGAATTAAGACAGAATTAATGTCATCAAAGAAACTATAGTCAACCCTAGTTTGTTATAGCTCCATAATAGAGGAAAAAATTAAAAAATTAAAATATTAAACTATATATTAAAACACATATCTAGCAATATATAGGCATACATTCCAAGCGTGTTTCAGTATCTTCATGTCCCCTACCTAAACCTCCATTTTACATTTTAAACTAATTACATGTAGTCAAAATTATAGTATATGTATATATAAATACATCTTTTTTGTTTGGGTGAAAAAGAAGTAATTGCTCCGTTTATTCACGACAAAATCTAGGAAGTAGGCAGAATACTAAGCCAAAACAAAGTCCCATGAATCTAGCATTTTTTAAAGAAAAAAATAGAAAAAGAAAAAAAAATTATTAAGGAAGACTGGAAGAGTAAAATTTTAAAGAAGTTAAGAAAATATTTACTGTTCAAAAAGGATATAAAAGTATGTTGCCTACATTTTTTCATTAGTAATGTACTTTGTTTGAATACCATGCCATAATAAATTTATCAGAATAACCAAGCAAAAACAAATTATTTCTAAAACTCAAGAAAATAGTTAAGTGGTACAAAAAAGATTGCGATCTCAATTGGTTTTCTATGTTAGTATGTTAACACGTAAAACAAAAAAATAAGATCGTGACAGAAAATAGGACATCGATTGTTAGACTAAAAATCGATTAGAGCTGATTTTATATATAAGGAAAAACTTATAGCATGTTTGGCCAAACTTTTAAAATTTGCTTAATTTGAGAAGTGTTTTTCAAAAAAGTACTTTTGGTGAGAAGAATTTTGTGTTTGACTAATTAATTTGGAAAATATTTTTGAGCAACAATTAGTATTTGACCAAACTTTTAAAAAGTGTTTCTAAGTATTTTTCTGAAAAGTGTTTTTCAAAAAAGTATTTACGGGGAGAAGCTACTTTTTTCTGCTTCTCAAAAACTGCATCTACTTTTACTCAAAAGCTCTTTTTTTCTTAAAAAAGTTTCGCCAAACACCTTTAACTTTGAGGAAAAAAATACTTGGCTGGCCAAGAAAAAAAAACTTTGCCAAACATGCTATTACTTACGTTCAATCTTTATACCAAACTAGATGATTTATCCGTATAAGTCACAAATTAATATACAACATTAATATAATTAATTTATATTTAACTTATAAAATTTATTTTCCATTTATTAATTTAACACGAATATAATGTTTAAACTACCCATCTTAACTAAGAACCATGTTGAAGATACTCTTTTTTCGTCTAGCTCTTAATATTTTGGAGTCTGATTAATTTAGATTCTAATCGGGAAATTCCTAATTGAAATACTTCGCTCCTTGTAAAAAACTATTTCATTCTCATGGTTCAAAACTAAAAATTTTGACTAAGAATATAAAGATATTTAATATCCATCATCCATCATAACTTTTGGTAACTCCTATCTAAGATATAATTATTTATTTATTTTTCACCCCGTATTCGATACTCATAATCCGATTAAATTCAAATTAGCATCGAAAAATTCCATATAAGTGGTTAGCATTCCTAACAAAAACATTTCAAGCTCAAAAACTCGAACTCAAGAGGAATACTTAATATTTCACTACAATCCTTGTTAGTCCTCTCTCTTACTTAATATTTCACTACAATCCTTGTTAGTCCTCTCTCTTATATTCTCTATTCAATGACCACTACTGTTCCATCTCTACTATAGTAAATAATAAATGTAAAAAAGTGGGAATTTTTTTTTGACTTCTCAAATTTCCAAGCCATTCACGACGGAGACACGTCGACGTCACGTGAAGGTACACGTTTCAGCTGGTTAACGGACGGAGCTTAAACGGCGCCGGTAACGGAGTATTCAAATGGGTGGTGGACAGGTGTCAGCGTGGAACCAGTTGTGGGCCCATTTGAGTCCAAAAAACAGGTCCATTAAATTGTTTTGGACTTCCGAGACATGGCCCGTACGATCCGCTTGTTCTTCCCATCAACTTTCTCACCTAAATTTTACCAATTTATTAATTACTTCCCAACTTTGTAAGTACACAAATTCTAGTTCCACTTGCAATGCTGCAGCAGCACCAACAACAACAACAACAACAATAATCCAGTATAATTTCATTAGTGAAATCTTGGGAGGGTTGTGTGTTCGCAGACCTTACCCCTACCCTGAAGTAGAGAGGCTATTTCCAAATGACCCTCGGCATCCTTCCCTCCAAGAACTCCCCACCTTTCTCTTGGGGTGACTCGAACTCACAATCTCTTTGTTGGAACTCACAACCACTTGCAATGCAGCATTTACGGATAATCCTTTTTTGCCCGAACTTTTAAAATCTGATTATTTTTAAAAGTATTTTTTTTCAAAAAAGTATTATTTGTGAGTTTATATTTGACTAATTAATTTTAAAAGTACTTTTGAGCAGTAATTAGTGTTTGATCAAACTTTTGAAAATTATTTCTAAGTATATTTTTCTCAAAAGTATTTTCGGAGAGAACCTACATTTTTATGCTTCTCAAAGTCTGTTTCTGCTTCTACTCAAAAACACCTTTTTTTTCCTTCTAAAAGCTTGGCCAATGGCCAAAAAAAGACTTTTGCCCCCCCCCCCCCCAAAAAAAAAAACTTGGCCAAACAGGCTATAATTGTATCATACTATCACTTCTTGTTTTTAAAAGTCGTGCAAATGTTGTTATTTTTATTTTTTGCATAAAGTTACGAAAATATTGTTCAATGAAATAGCGATGATGTGAGATTAGATCCACTAAGCGAGAGTTCTTCTAGAGGCAATTTTAGGATTTCTAGAACATGGGTGCACTACTAAAGAAAGGAGGAAAAATAGTGTTTAATGGAAATTGATCCCTGTTTCTTTGAGTAAATAATTAAGTACTGAACCAAGTGATAATTCAACATATATAGAGCATGAGTGTCAATACATGATATTAGACCAATTCTAGAAAATACGTACATAAAATATGGCGGAGAGACCATGATTCACGTGACCCATAATTATCACTAAAGATCCGCCCCTAAGTTCTTCCACTTGGAATTCCTAGATCACCCGATCGTTTCTCTTTAATCACTCAATTTTACATCAAATAGACTTATACTGTTATATTTACGAGCAGAATTTTAATTTAAGTTTATTTCACACACCTCCGTTTGAATCGAATATGGATTACCCTATTAGAAATTCTATAAATTCTATATACAATGATATTGCAATTTGAAAATTAAAGTATTGTCCTGTAATTAAAGTAAGAATTTATTTTTATCTTCCGCCCTTCATTCAATTTTCGTTTTAGAGCCCGATTAATCGATGGAAATATCTTGACTTTGGTTTATAACTTGAACTGAAGAAAACATTTAAAACTAAAAATGAAAAATAACTTATATTAACACCTGTCACAAGTCTTTACGTCCGAATAGGTATCCAAAGATGCTACACGACGTATTTTTGCCATTTTGCATGATAAATGCTCTTTTAATTTCTTGAAAAAACCAGTTTCTTCGTTCTATTTTATATAGCGGTGTTTTGATCACAAAATTTAAGAAATAAATATAAACTTTTGACACATAAGGTAAATATATATTTGAAGTATAGATGATGGCTATTACAAAGAAGTCTGGTTGTATATAGTCAACATCATCATTTATGAATATGAAATTGCAGTAGAATTAATGTAAGTAGTGCTTGAGAAGTAGCCCGCACGATGGAAAAAAAAAACAAATAAATTGGCTAAGTGAAGAAAGAAACACACACACAAAATTTATGAGAGGGCTAAATTATGAATATATTCATGAAAATCGAGGGGCAGCACGTGACTTCAGTACAATTTCAGGCTTTCAGCCCATACTTCACAAATTCTATTATATACTATTAACATGCTGTTTTGCTGGAGAAACGAATTGAGAAATGACTAAGAATTTTAGCACCATTCCTAAAGCTATTGACTTGTCTAGAGCTTATTTATATAACACCATCATATTTGGAAACTTCTACTTGGAACTTTGCCCCTTCCGAATAATTCAATAAATTTAAGATATCTTTACACAAATAGTCGGGTCGAATTTACTGGTTAATTTTTTTAACCGGCTGAGATGAGGTCAGGATTTAAATCTTATGGGTTCTATATTCGACTCCTTTTAATTAATTAATCGATTCTAAATTAATAATTTATAATGTTAAAGAGTCGTTTGGTAGCCGGTTGGAGAGGAATTATCCATGTATTAAAATTAAGATAACTTTACACATTGTTTGGTTACAAAAATAGGAAAAAGTAATCTCCACATATAATTTAGCATAAGTTATACAATGTTTGGTTGTTCTTTTTCTCTTTTTCACATAAAACATAGTATTGCTAATATAATGTTTGATTCATGCTTTTCTTTTCCGCATAACTAATACATGTATAAGTTAAAAGAGAATCTATGTATTATTTATGCAAGATAGAAGATGGAATAACTTATATATATGTATTAATAATTGTTGTATTAAAATACAAGATGACAAGAATAACCTCTATTCAAACTTAAATTTTTAGTTTAAAATATACTTAACAATTTTAATAGAATAAACTAGACTAATAATAAAAAAATACCCACATTACATTACTAAATTACTAATACTTACATAACTATTGCATAACTAATACCTGTATAACTAATCCTTGCATAACTAATTCATGCATAGCTAAATTCTGCATAACTAATCGTAACATATTTAAACTCAGCATAACTAATCCGTGCATAACTAACTCTTGTATAACTAATCCTTGCATTATTACTACCCCATAGCTTTAACTAGCAACCAAATGACCCCTAAGTGATTTTCTTAAGACAAATATAGGATTTGAACTAAAGCTACTAGGTTTCGGCCGAAACCGTATCCCATATTCTAGCTCCACCCATACTCTCCGTTATATATAGATTATACATTGATCATACACGATTATTACACACCTATTATAGATGGATTAATTATACATATATTACGTACATCTGCCAACTATTTTTAATTTTAAGCGGTTGGGTGGACGACTATTTAGGTCAATTATTCTAAATTTTAATTTAAATGATGCAAAGAACATTACGTATATGGAACTCAATATTCTGCACGAAACATTGATACATAGTTAAATATATAAAAATTCACTAAAATTTAAACAAATATAAAATTTTAAACCCATAACTTCAAAAATAGAATAACTACTAAGAAGTAAGAACTTTAAACATTGATTTTATCAAGATTAAATTCTAGAATTTGCCTTGGCATACTTAACATGCAACAATTCTGCAAAATGAGCAGTTTTCTGTGATAGAAGAAGCGGTATGGTTGATTAATCTGGTGAAGTAAAATTAAGAAGAACTATAAGAGATGATTATAAATGTTGCTCAGTAAAAGGGGAAAAATGAACAATTTTTTATGGTAGTTGTAGCTTGTAAATTACTGAAAAGATGAATTAAAAATTAGGTATCTAAACAAGTTGAAGTACTAAACCTCAAAGAAGATCCAAGTTTTGTCTGCTAATAAGTTAGGTTCCTGCCTGGAACAATATTCTTTTTTGAATAATTATTGTAATTTTGGCCTTTTTGTCTGTCGAATAATAAATATAATTTAAAAAAATGAATTTTAATTTGCTGTATTAGGAATGAATTTAGTCGACTACACTAAACCTGTCTTATTTGTTGTCCTATGGAAACGTATAGGTACAATAATATACTGATTTAACATATACAAAATCTAATATACATATGCAGACAAATATCTTCTTTTTCCTCTCCCTTAATTTATAACGAAAATCCGATGAATTTTCCATGTCACTTTTCTTTCAAAATGTACTATGACAAATGTAGCTTAAATTTCCCATTTGTAGAATCCTTTCCCTTGTCTACTTTCATATAACACTATATATTTGGAGTCAAATCATTTTTTTCTTGACTATGCTGTTAAAACAAATTCTATTAATCTTTAATATAGAAGCTGTGCTATAATATTCTTTTTGTAGATGTATAACTCTAATTAAAAAATTTAAGAAATCAATGTACGAGTATATACGATATTAACTTAGATGCACTATTTAAGAATGTGGTGGAATCGACAAGTTTCTTAATTCATCTGATTTGAGTTTTGAGGATGAGGTTTTTTTATTGTAGGAATTAGGGAGCGCTAAAACACTAAATGCTTGAAGAAAAAATTAAAGATAACTTAAATGTTTTTTTATTTTCTTTTTCTTATTTTAGACGAATTATTTTTCTTGAACCGAGGATTTATCGTAACAACTTTTCTATCTCGCATAAGGTAGGAGAAAAGTCTACGTATAACTTATATTTTTCTCAGACTCCAATTATGCAATTACACTAAATATATTATTGTTGTTTCCTTTACCGACTTCATTCCTATAATATAATGGGTTCATAATTCTATTAAGCACACAGCATAAATCAAGGTAGTAATCTGGAACTTGATGCATAATTTTGACTTAGAACCCAATTAGAAACTACTATAATTCTGTCTCCAATTATAAAAAAGATTAATTAATACTGGAATTGTTTTCTCCATTATTCGTGGCTCGAAGTAATCAACCTTGCTACTCCACTTGCTATCTTGGGGTTGATGCTTTTTGTTTGTTGTTTTGTATTCTATGAAACTTCTTCCTAAAACCTCCACCACCCCCACTTGCAAATAAACAAATAATTAGAAATTTCGTCGTACTTTTGAGAATCCAAAAAAACCATCAATGGAAACATTAACAACGTCAACGTCTTTCAAGATTTGAGAAATCCAAACAAACATCAATTAATGTAAATCTTAACGAGAAACTTTCTCAAGAGAGTACTTTGTCGATTCTAATGTTTCATAATTGCTTGTCGTCTTTTGTCTGTGGTCTCATGCACGTTGAAAATTTTGTTGAGTCCAAGAAAAAGAAAACCACAACTAGCTCTTATTTTGTCTTCGCTAATCCATATAATTAACTCTTCTTCACTTTGAGTTTTACCCTTGGATCTTATAAACATACACCCAAAAAAAGTTTGGCAATTTATGCCAATTTTTCCTCTTTTGAGTTTTCCCAAAATATTCTACACTTTTCATAAATTAAAAGCTTTAGTAATATATTTTATATACATAAAATTTATGTTACTCATTTTTACTTTTCTTCTATACAACTTTGTCCTCTATATATTGTGTTTTTTTGTTGTTGTAATTTTTAATGTTAACTCCACATATTTTCCAGAGAAATACTAAAATATCCATATCTCTAACTCTTTACTTACTAATTGTGCTTAATTTATTATATCTACCGCCAAGATATTAATGATGCGAGTGTCCTTTGTAGTACTTCTTATTCATTTACTAATCCTCATAAGTCTGTGATTAAATAATGCTCCCGGGTCCACAATAAGTGATTTTTTTGCTCTTTTTTGTGATCCAAAATAAATAATTTTTTCAGATTTTAAGAATGAATTAATTATTTTTCTCCTACATTCACCTTGGAGTAAATACTAAATAGTGTTGGAGTATGTGTTAGGAGTATTTATGTGAAAAGATAGTAAAGATTAATATGGTCAATTTTATTGCTAATTATTGTTAAAATATAAGTTTCTTAATCTGTGTGAAAACATGAAAAAAAAAATTAGTTATTGTGAAGCGGATGAAGTAGTAGTGTTTCTCATATACGTCCTTAATTGTTGGTTGTCTCCAGCCAATTAGCCAGCCACCGACCCATCCCCAGTACTCCCAACCCCAATGAAACAAACGAAAAATTGAAATTCCTTAAAACATGGTTTAGTTGCTAATAAAGATGGAGTTTAACTTCAAAATAATAGAACGAAGGATGGGATTAGCAATCTGAAAAATATGACATATTACCTTCTATAACCATATTTAATTTTTAAATAATAGAAAGAAAAAAAAATCCATAATTAGTAACC
Source organism: Nicotiana tabacum (assembly GCF_000715075.1). Taxonomy (NCBI): domain Eukaryota; kingdom Viridiplantae; phylum Streptophyta; class Magnoliopsida; order Solanales; family Solanaceae; genus Nicotiana; species Nicotiana tabacum. Next base: position 138,314,280 of record NC_134102.1, read on the forward strand.
TGAAAAATACAACATGTCATCTTCTACAACAAGGCGAAAAACAATGATGGTCCAAAATATTTTTATACTATCAGCAGTGGCTGAGCCAGTAATTTTACTAAGAGGTGTCAAAATATGAAAAAGTAAACTCACAAAAAAGTAAACTCACTATATATACACATAAAAATAAAATTTTGATCAAACTAAACAATTTAATGTTCTGGCGAAAAGGTGTCAATTAACATCTCTTAGCATAGGTGGCTCCGTACTGAGTTTAATCACTGCGTTCTTGAGATGTTTATGATGCTATGAAACAATAAAGACATAATAAAAGCTGGAGATTAATATTTCACTGCAGTCTAAAATATTCAAATTTCACTGCAGTCTAAAATATTCAAATTTCACTGCAGTCTTTTCTTGAATCAAGTAGTGAAGTGTACTAGCTAGTTTAGGCTATTGCCTTAATGAGAATTAATCAATCCGTTCACTTTGCTTAACGACAACATGGTCAAACTTGTGTAAAATTCAAAGGTGCTTACATCAATTGTTAAGTTTAAAATTGATGCACATTCTTTTACAAGGTCCCCATATGTTAATCACGTTTTTTTATTCTGTAATTTAAGAATGTTTTGGCCCCCTTTGAGATATAAAGACAAATAATAAATACTAAGCACAAAGTGATGATAAAAGATCCAAAAGCTATATAAAGGACAAATTAAACGGCAAATAATTATGAGTTATTTTGGAGAGACCAAACACCAAATGATTCAAAGACAACTAAGAACACATCATCTAATTAGTTCATAGCTTAAAGGTGTATTGCCAGGCAAACAAAGGGGCCCTTCAGTTGATTGTATTTGAACAAATTAATCCCGGTGAAAAGGAGCCTTGGCGTAACGATAAAACTATCCCCGTGTGGTTTAAAGGTTACAGGTTCAAGCCGTGGAATCAACCACTAACGCTTGCATTATAGTAAGCTCAGTGGACCTTGCGTAAATACAAGATGTTTTATGCACCTGACTGTCTTTTTTTAATTTGAGTATATAATTCCACATAAAAAAAAATATAATATTTGTTTAGTTGCCTAAGAAAAAAAAGTACCGCATTTGAATGACGGGAAATTCGATAATATTCGTATTAAGTTATGCGAAAATCATGTTGCATAAATGTGAAATAAGAAATATATATTAGCTATTTAGGGATGAAACCACTTAAAGGCAAATTGCTCTTTAAACGTAAGTCAGTCATTTGTAACAATTTCTTTATCATTAATCATAGAATAAAAGTCATTCAATATTATTAATCACCTTATAAACAATCGTTATAGTATGTGAATCAAACAAAAATAAATGGAATAAACTTAACAAAGACGTATTAACCTCTATCCTACATAAACTAAGTGCTAAAGAAGAAAAAGACTTGAATCAACCTTTTCATATACGTTAGGACAATTTTGTTTGCATCAAATTCTATTATCAGAACTAATTTTGGCTTGATTATGATTTTTTTGTTTGGATATACGGATCATATCAAGTGGAATTTGGAACCTCATTATTCTTATAACAGCGACATTAATATTACATGACAATTATTCTGTATAACCTGTCATTCTGTTTGTTTCAAATGGCCGCTCAAAAACATTTCTTAAATATTTTCAACTTGTAACCTCGTTTTACAAGTTCATTGTTTTCACTCTAAAGTCAAATACAAATTAAAGTAAGTCTTCAAAGAAGTTATTCCCTCTTGCCAAAATTGATAAAGCACTTAGGTAATCACAAACCTTTTAAAGTGATTTTTTGTTGCCTAGAAACTAGTTATGGTTTACAAAGGTACTTGACAGTTGACGCACAAAAAAAATATTTTTTCAAAATACTAAATAACAAGTGCATGATAAAAGAACTTTCGATTTGTAATGATTTGTCACTCCCCATGCAAATCTTTATACTAACAACCTATTATACCTCTTAATTAGTTAGTAGCTCATGTGATGAGTTTAACTTTTTTCCTATTACCTATGTAAAAGATGGATTTTCAAGAAATAACCCAAATAGCAGCTCACTCGACTGCTTAAACTAAAAATAGTCAATGGAAATATAATATATGCATAATTTGTGTATTATATGTGTATAATTATGTATAATTAATGTATAAACTATAAATATGATTAGAAAAGGTAAACAATGAATATAATCGGCTATTTGTGTAAAAGTTCCAAAGATGTTAACGCAATTATCTAAGCTAAGATTAACTGTTGATAGCCTGATAATATTGTTGCGCTAAAATGACCCAAAGACATTCTTAAACATGATGTGATATTATTTGTTTTCGATCAAGCACACACTTTTTCCTAAAAGACCTCACACAATTAAAAATATTCAATTCCTTTTATAAATGGATCATTTCTTTATTCTACTTTCCATGTGGTTATCTGAAGTTGATTGGACAGTTGCTAGTCAATGCAATAGGAAACTATTAAAAACTTCAAATTAATGTCAAAAGACAATTCCAACACCACAAAACCTTCGATTTTTACAATGGAAGAGGAAAGTTTAGTTAGTGATCTTACTGCAATTACCGTGTTATTACTTATCCGGCTTTAAGAGAAAAAAGAATTATGGCATGGTAGCCATGATTATAAATGACTAGCCGCTCCTAAGAAATTTTAATTCGAGAATTCGATTTTAAAATCAAAATGATCAAATGAAACAAAGAGGAGACGGCTGTGTTTGTTTGATGTGTTGTTAAGGAATGTTTGGACTTATTGGTAATCAAGCAACCCAATAACCTTGGACCGGCTAAGTAGTTTTCCTTGTAATCTCGGACAACTTTAGTTCCCAAGTTACTACTACTCTCCCTCGTACTTAATTCCTCGCTTGTTCTTGTTACTATATATGGATAAAAGAAAATAGTTATTCACGCATACTATCCATTAAAATATGAGTTGAATAATGAATTATCTAAAAAAGGGTCAAATATGGATATCAGATGGATAACTAATGGTTTTTAACTTTTACATTTGTAAAGCCTCAATTTGAGAGTTTCTCAAATTTGGGAGACTAGAATTCTCCCAAAAGTGATCATATACAAGAAGCCACGGAAAATATGGTTATTCATATTATCTGCTGGTTAATCTATTTTTATATGGGTCGGGTCGGACAATTTATCTGTTTTTTGCATCACCCATCCTCGACCCGACCCACCTATTTTCCACCCCTACATGTAGGCATTAAATTGCTCTTCAGATTAGAGGTTAGAGTTAGAGTTCTAACTACGGATTCGATAGAATCCAGAGCTTTGACTATAACCCTATATTTATACTAAGAAATTTTATGAAAATATAAAAATAATTAATTCAAAACACAACTTTTTCTAGAATCCTAAACCCATATTTAGTCTTATCAGTAACATATTCAATAATCGATTCGTGTTCGGTTGAACTCACGCTTTTGGTGTTGATAGAGTTAAATACATATATTACCTAATTCTATTTTGAATTTGTATGCCCGATTTTGTACTTTCTTACTGGAGCATACATAACGGACAAGGACTGTTTAATCGAGACCGAGAAGGATATAGATCTAGTGAGATCGAAGGAAGCCTGCTAAGTCGAATAACAGCCGAGGAATTCGTGACCGGGCAAGGATTGTGGCGGAGATCTCAGCATGTATCAAGTCAAGACCGGTTGATTAGCCAATTAGGAGATTTCCTTATGTATTTAGAATTGTACCATATGTAGAACTCATCTACTATATAAAGAGGGTTCCAATCATTTTGTAATGGGGACATTCACGTATAACAAAGCAATATATTATGTTTTCTCTCTTAAGCTCTCTTATTCAGTTGTTCAGTTTTTGCTTTTCGATAATATACTCAATTGATTCGAGGGCGACCAAGCTCGAGGGTCAAAGTTGCGCGTTACATTGGTTTACTTCATTTTACAGTTAATTTCTAACTTCGATTCTCATATTTCTCAGTTTGTGTCAAGTGAAATCACATATCCTTAAAACCACTTACAAATTTAATTGTTATCCGATTTTAAGGGTAAACAGTTTGGCACCCACCGTGGGGTTAAGGATAATAGTGATTGTCTAGTGCGAATTTTCATAACACACATTGCTTTATACTTGTTCTTGTAAGCGTTTTTGATTCCAGGATCAGTATGTCGAACTCTCGAGCAGTACCCATATACATCGACAATGGCCTTGGTTTTCATGGCAAAAACGACAATGTAGCCACCCCAGGAAACGAAGTGCCTCCAGTTGACCTCGAGGGAGTACCAGTTGTAGACCCTGAATGCAAATCTGGGCGTCGATCTCGAAAATAGCGTCCGCAGAGACGTTCGATCAGCCGGTCAGAACGCACAGGGTGATGAAGAAGGCGGAATCAGCCTCCGAATAATATTCGAAATGTTGCAGGCTCAAATAGCTGCAATAGAAAAACTTCAAAATCAGAACCACGCACCGAGTAGGGTCGAACCCGAGCTATCACAGGAAGTTGTTCACAGGGCTGAACCAGTACCGGAGAGGTCAAATGTGAATGAGTCAAGGACCGACCCAGCTATCTTGAAAATGTTCGAGGAGCTGACAAACTGAATTGAATCGAGGGAGAAGAAGATTGAAGAGAATGACAAAAAAGTAGAAACATATAACTCCCGAGTTCAAATTGCGGGGGCACCACCGATTTTGAAGGGTTTGGATTCAAAGAAATTCGTACAAAAGCCCTTCCCCCTGAGCGCGACTCCTAAGCCCATTCCGAAGAAATTCCGCATGCCAGAAATTCCCAAGTATAATGGAACTTCCGACCCCAACGAGCATGTCACTTCTTACACATGCGCAATAAAGGGGAACGATCTAGAGGACGATGAGATTGAGTCCCTACTGCTGAAGAAATTCAGAGAAACTTTATCAAAGGGGGCAATGATATGGTACCATAATTTGCCACCTAACTCCATTGATTCTTTTTCCATGCTCGCAGATTCCTTCGTTAAAGCACACGCCAGAGCGATAAAGGTCGAGACTAGAAAGTCGGACCTCTTCAAAGTAAAATAGAAAGATAACGAGATGCTCAGAGAGTTCGTATCTCGGTTCCAAATGGAGCGTATGGATCTGCCTCCGGTCACCGACGATTGGGCCATTCAGGCTTTCACTCAAGGCCTAAACATACGAAGTTCGGTAGCCTCACAACAGTTAAAGCAGAAATTGATCGAATATCCAGATGTAACCTGGGCCGATGTGCATAATCGGTACCAGTCAAAGATTAGGGTCGAGGATGACCAGTTGGGATCTCCTTCCGGGTCCGTTTATCCAAACAGGACTATCGACAGAGTTAAAAGGGATATTGACCGGGAACCACGATCAAAGAGAGATCGATATCAGCAATATGGTGGAGATCGGAGAAACAACGGGCCTGAACGCAACACCGTTCGAATTGATAGAAGAAATGATCGAGGACAGAGCTCTCGAGGGTTCATGAGTAAGAGCGATTTCGACAGAAATGTGGAACCCAAAGAAGCACCATGAGTATCGGAATACAACTTCAACATTGATGCATCAAATATTGTATCGGCCATTGGGTGCATCAAAGACACCAGGTGACCCCGACCTCTACAGACCGATCCGGCCCAGAGAAATCCTAATCAAATGTGCAAATATCATAGCACCCATGGTCATAGAACAGAAGATTGCAGACAGCTGAGGGAGCAGGTAGCCCGTTTGTTCAACAAAGGGCATCTTCGAGAATTCTTAAGCAATCGGGATAAAAACCACTTCAAGAACAGAGATTCAAACAGACAAAATGAGCAAGAAGAGCCACAACACGTGATCCACATGATTGTTGGAGGGGTCGATATTCCTCAGGGGGCCTTATTCAAATGCACCAAGGTGTCGATCACGAGGAAAAAGCGGACTCGAGACTACCTACCGGAAGGGACTTTGTCTTTCAATGACGAGGATGCATAGGGGATCTTACAACCCCACAACGATGCACTCGTAATATTTGTCATTATGAATAAATTTCAAGTTAAACATGTTTTGATTGATCCAGATAGCTCGGCCAACATTATTCGATCGAGGGTCGTAGAACAACTCGGCCTACAAGATCAAATTGTGCTCGCAGCCCGAGTACTAGACGGCTTCAACATGGCAAGTGAAACCACCAATGGTGAAATTACTTTGCCGGTGAACGTGTCCGGGACCATCCAAGAAACAAAGTTCTATGTGATAGCGGGTGATATGAGGTACAACGCCCTGCTCGGAAGGTCGTGGATCCATAACATGAGGGTAGTACCTTCGACCCTTCACCAAGTTCTGAAGTTCCCGACATCGGATGGAGTCAAAACAGTGTACGAGGAGCAACCCGCCGCCAATGAGATTTTTACAGTCGATGAAGTGATACCGGTATTGGCACTCTCATCAATGAAGGGATCAGATTCGAAGGGAAAGCAGAAGGCCAAATAGCAACCATAAATACCGGACTCGACCCAATTGCAGGAGCAAGGGATCGACGATGATGACGACTATTGGATCCCTCGATCCTTCATAATTCCCGATGACTTTGACGCCACCAAGTCAACGGTCGAAGAGCTGGAATAAGTCACACTAGCCACGCATCAGCCCGAACGAAAGGTATACCTAGGCACGGGGCTAACCCCCGAGCTCAGGAAAAAACTTATTCATTTCCTTAAAGCTAATACAAATTGGTTTGCTTGGTCCCAGCTCGATATAACAGGGATCCCACCAAAAATTACCGCTCACAAACTGAGCCTTTACCCTAAATTAAGCCCGGTGAAGCAAAAAAGAAGGTCCCAGTCCGAGGTCAAACATGCCTTCATCAAGGACGAGGTAACCAAACTTCTCAAAATAGGATCCATTCGGGAAGTAAAGTACCCCGAATGGTTAGCAAATATAGTTGTAGTCCCTAAGAAGGGAAACAAACTTAGAATGTATGAAGATTATAAAGACCTCAATAAAGCATGCCCCAAGGATTCTTTTCCTTTGCCTAATATTGATCGTATGATCGATGCCACGGCCGGCCATGAGACTCTCAATTTTCTCGATGCCTACTCCAGGTACAACCAGATACAGATGAACCCAGAGGATCAGGAAAAGACCTCGTTTATCACTAAGTACGGTACCTACTATTATAATGTAATGTCATTCGGTCTAAAAAATGCTGGTGAAACTTATCAACGCCTAGTAAACCGAATGTTCGAAGAACTAATAAGAAAATCAATGAAAGTTTATTTGATGACATATTAGTTAAATCCCTGCGAGCAGAGGACCATTTAAAGCATTTGTAGGAGACTTTCGATATACTGAGGAAGTACAATATGAAGCTCAACCCCGAAAAGTGTGCATTCGAGGTTGGCTCGGGTAAGTTTCTTGGTTTCATGGTGTCCAATCGAGGAATCGAGATCAACTCCGATAAAATTAAAGCTATCGAGGATATCACGGTAGTGGATAATGTAAAGGCCGTGCAGAGGCTGACGGGGCGGATAGCTACCCTAGGACGATTCATTTTCAGGTCCTCAGATAGGAGCCACCGATTCTTCTCGCTACTTAAGAAGAAAAGCAATTTTGCATGGACTTCGGAATGCCAGCAGGCCTGGGAGGAACTAATGCAGTATTTATCGAGCCCACCGCTGCTTCACACCCTGAAACTGGACGAACAGCTTTACCTGTACTTGGCAGTCTCTGAGATAGCGGTAAGTGGAGTCCTGGTCCGAGAAGAACAAGGTACGCAATTCCCTGTCTATTATGTTAGTCGAACCTTAGGTCAGGTCGAAACTAGATATCCACACTTAGAAAAATTAGTGCTTGCTTTAATAAGCGCCTCTAGGAAACTAAAACCATATTTTCAATGTCATCCAATATGTATTGTAACCACTTATCCTCTTCGAAATATTTTGCACAAACCCGAGCTTTCGGGTCGATTGGCCAAATGGGCCGTAGAAATCAGTGGGCATGATATTGAGTATCGACCCCGAACTGCCATCAAGTCTCAAATCTTTGCGGACTTCATGGATGACTTTACGCCGGCCCTCGCTCCCGAGGTTGAAAAAGAACTACTGATAAAATAGGGTACATCTTCGGGAGTCTGGACCCTCTTTATGGACGGTGCTTCGAACGCGAAGGGTCCGGACTAGGCATCATACTAAAATCACCCACATGTAATGTAGTTAGACAGTCTATCAGAACTACCAAATTAACTAACAATGAGGCCGAGTATGAGGCCATGATTGCAGGTCTCGAACTAGATAGAAGCTTGGGAGCGGAGGTCATAGAGGCTAAGTATGATTTCCTCCTCGTGGTAAACCAAGTTAACCGGACTTTTGAAGTCCGAGAAGACCGAATGCAGAGGTACTTGGATAAAGTACATGTGACTCTATATCGATTTAAGGATTGGACCTTGCAACATCTGCCTCAAAAACAAAATAGCGAGGCCGACGCTCTTGCGGACTTAGGTTCATCAGTCGATGACGACGAACTCAACTCGGGGACTGTCGTACAACTTATGAGATCGATAATCGAAGAAGGTCACGCCGAGATAAACTCTACAAGTTTAACCTAAGATTGGAGAAATAAATACATAAAGTACTTAAAGAACGGGAAGCTTCTATCAGACCCAAAAGAGTCGAGAGCTCTGTGCACAAAGGCAACATGGTTCACTTTGTCCGAAGACGGAATGTTTTTTAGAAGGACGTTCGATGGACCGTTGGCAATATGTTTGGGACCGGGAGATACCGACTACGACCTACGAAAAATTCATGAGGGCACTTGTGTAAATCATTCTGGTGCCGATTCGCTAGTCCATAAAGTAATCAAAGCAGGGTACTCTTGGACCGATATGGGGAAGGATGCACGAGAGTTCGTTCGAAAATGCGACAAATGCCAAAGGCATGCGCCCATGATTCATCAACTAGGGGAACTACTCCACTCGGTCCTGTCCCCATGGCCCTTCATGAAATGGGGAATGGACATCGTTGGCCCTCTCCCGTCGACCCCAGGTAAGGTTTAGTTTATTTTGTTTATGAATGAATATTTTTTTAAATGGGTTGAAGTACATGCTTTCGAGAAACTCAGAGAAAAGAAAGTCATAGACTTCATTTGGGACCACATCAGATGTCGATTCGGGATGCCCTCCGAGATTTTATGTGATAATGGAAAACAATTCATCGGTAGAAAAGTAACTGAATTTCTCGAGGATCACAAGATCAAAAGGATCCTATCAACACCTTATCATCCTAGCGGGAACGGACAAGCTGAATCGACCAACAAGACCATCATCCAAAATCTTAAGAAGAGATTGACCAACGCCAAAGGAAAATGGAGAAAAATACTACCCGAGGTTCTATGGGCATACCACACAACATCGAAATCCAATACCATAGCAACACTCTTCTCGTTAGTTTATGGTGCCGAAACTCTGATCCCGGTCGAGGTCGGAGAACCTAGCATCATGTTTCGATATGCAACAGAGTAGTCGAATAACGAGACCATGAATACGAGCCTAGAATTGTTGGATGAAAGACGCGAAGCCACTCTCATTCGATTGGCCGCCCAAAAATAGCGGATCGAAATATACTACAATCTAAGAGCCAATCTTCGACATTTTAACATTGGGGACTTAGGTTCTAAGAAAATTCACACTCAACACCCGAAATCTGAATGAAGGGAAATTGAGTCCGAACTGGGAAGGACTGTACCAAGTTATCGAAATCATCGAAAAAGGATCCTACAAGCTCGGCACGATGAACGGCGAACAACTACCGAGCAATTGGAACGTACCACACCTAAAATGATACTACTGCTAATGTACGGTCCCTCATATTTTTATTTATATTTTAAACTAACCCTTGTAGTTGTTCGACTAGAAACAATGATGGATTCTTCCACACAAAACCTTTAGGTATGAAAGCACGCGTTGCACTCTTTTTCCCTTAGACCGGTTTTGTCCCAAATGGATTTTCCGGTGAGGTTTTTAATGAGGCAACCATTGATCGTGCTAACTTAGAACAATTCAACAGTATCCGAGGCTTCTTTAAAATCAATCTCGAATACTGAGGGGCATTACCCTCGAATGTCAACTTTGATGCGAGGAAGTTACTTCATGGCAGCAGGGCCTCGATAGGAAAAATTTGTAAGGGCCAAACGGTCAACCGAACTGTGCCCGCATATTTTTCTCGAGCCCTCCATAGAACATGTACGCATATATAATCATTTATAAAGAGAAGTATCTTTTTTTACCGATATCTCCTGCCTTAGAAAAAATTTTCAACTTTACAATTTCATACTCTCGATCTATTATGTAAATAGGCTTAAGGGCTGACTATAACCAGAGTTCGGATAATTACCCCTACGCTCAGGGATTGCCGTCCAAAAAATAAACGAGATCGATCTATTAAAACTCCGAGATCATAAGACCTTTTAGGCAACCCTCGATTTTTATAGGCCACGACCACTCCACTCGGGGACTGACACTTCGGGAAAGCTCGAAGTAAAATGGGAAAATAAGCCCAAGGGGCAAATATCGAACTAAAGAGGCTATGGCTGAATTAACACGCATCAGAGACGTACGAATTTCGTGACCAAACAGGCCTTCGAATTCTTTCATAAATCGGTTAAAAAGGCTATCCTGACAAAATCATAAAAGGTTTCGATAATATCAAGCCTCAAAAACTCTAATGAGTATAAAATTGTTTGAACTCTCGAACAATTCCTTATTTCATGCTAAGGCATTACAAGTTTTGTTAATACAAATGATAAAAAAAAAAATTCAAGCCGAAAAGGGGAGAAAGCCATAAACAATCTTTTTTCAAAAGCCTAAGGAATTTTTTTGCTTTGAGTTCGAGAGACCATCCTTGCTCAAATAAAAAACCTAAGGGTTACCTTACTTCGAGTTCGAGCAAGCACTCACTCGTTCGTAAAGCCTAAGTGCTATACTAGTTTGGTTTTAATCAAATTGTGTAAACCTCGGACCTTAGAATATAACTTCATAATTTTATAAGGCAGGAAGGAAGAAAGTTTTTATGTCAAAAATCATTTACAAGGGCAGCATGTCCCGATCAAATTTATCTACAAAAGACCATAACGGTCTTAAAAGAAACACAAAAACTACTAATCCAAAAGGACTTAGTCTTCTCCGGGAGCAGCATCTACGCCCTCGAGGCCTTCTTCGCTTTCAGATCCACTCATACTCCCATAATCATCATCATCAGGAAAGGCCAACACTCTGGTTTTAGCTTTAAGCTCCTTAGCATTCTTGATCTCGGCTGTAAGATTGAAGCCACGAGCATGGATCTCCTCGAGAGTCTCCCTTCGAAACTGGCATTTAGCATGATCGGCAACCCAGTTTGCTCGAGCTTGAGCAGCTTTGGCAACCTCCTTTGCTCGAACTTGAGCAGCTTTAATGTCGGACTGGCAGACGGCCACCATTGCATTAGCCTTGGTCATTTTGAACTCCGATTTGGCCGCTGCAAGTTCTGTGGCCAGTCTCTCTCGATCGGAAGTTGCTGAACCCAACCGAGACTGGAACTCCTCAATTTTCTTGGCTTGCACCAAGGCCTTCTCTTTCAAGCTTCGGAGTTGGGTCTCAGCCGAGGCCAGTTGAGCTCGGGCAGCCTCCTTTTATGAGGCAAGGCGATTTATGTTCTTCATCCACGCCTCGGCTTCCACTTTCACTGCGTCCACTTCCTCACAAAGCTGCCCGATCACATCGAGATTTCGCTAGACTTGTGGGACCGAACTGCCCGAAGTCTTGTTGCTTCCCCTTCTCTCTGCTCACTGAGAAGTTTGAAGGCGTCTCTCTCCTCAATAAGCCCTCAAATTTCGACTTCGTACTGGATCAACTCCCCTCGGGATTGGAAGAAAGCCTCGTGATGAAGCATAAAAGCCTACAAAAATAGAAAGAAGGAATAATACAAGAGGAGAAAAGTACAAGTATGAAAATTGACAAAGAAAATATGAACTTTTCCGGTTCAGGGCCTTTTGGGCTTTGTTGAAAAGACAAGGCGCTCCCACCTTGTTCATCTGGGCTTGGTCTTCTTCCGTGACCAAACATCGGAGGTAGCTAGCCACCCCTACGGGGGCAGCAAGAACCCGGGTATCCTCCGGGACCGTGATAGAGATTGTTCGCTTGCGCCCGGCATAGGCAGTAGGGGCCGTAAACTAATTGGTCAGTTTAAAACTCGAGGATGCCTCGCTAGAGCTCTTCTTCGGAGCCTCCAAGTCACTCAGACCGATGACATCTTCTACCCCAACAAAATAACCACGGAAAGGATCTTCCTCTTCGTGGGCTCCCTCCCCGTGACAAGTCTCCACGGCCTAAGCGTCGCGTATTATCGACTTGGAAAATGAAGGAAACAAGGGGGAATCCCCGATCTCTATTGCCCCAAGTGGGACTTTTGGGGTGTCGCCTCTGTCTTGGGGAGCCTCAAGCCCGGTTTCTGCACCGGCATCCACCGCTTCTTCAACGGTCTCTTCTCCCCGAGATAAAGCATCTTTGGTTTCTCTCGGCTAGGGGACTTGGGCCGAAGTCTCCTCCTCGACCTCATCAAGCCTAGACGGAGCAGTATCAACTCCCATCGGTTTTGAAGTTCTCTGAATCTCGGTGCTAGCTCGCGCACGGGCCACCAGCCCGGAATCATCTTCTTTTTCTTCTTCTTTTTCTTTTTCTTCTTCTTCTTCTTCGTCCCTTAGTCTTTGGACTGACTCCATAGTCAGCGGGATTATGTTCCCCTTGGGTTTACGGGCTGTTCTCTTCTTGGGTTTTTGACCCTCGGAGTTCGAGGCCCTTTTCCTCTTATTCTCCTTTGTCGGTTTCGATATAGGTGATGAAACGTCTTCATCACCGGATGGGGGTCTCATAGTCGCATCATTTTCGAGACCTACAAAAGGAGAAAATAAGTAAACTCATATTTGAAAAGATGCTTGAACGATAGGCAAATCGGTAAGTTAGGAAGAAGGCTTACCATGAGTACGAGCCTCCTACCGACCCTTTGACAAATCGCGCCATGCGCTCTCGGTGTATATTGACGTCGAAACATGCTCCTAACCCAGTTCTCGAGGTGGGGAATCGCACCCCGCATCCAAGCAACAGCGGCATCGAGAAAAATACTGATAAGAAAGGATGAAGAAGTAAAAACAACGAACAAAAAATAAAGACGGAATCATACTTACGTTTCATATTCCATTTCTAAGTAAATGACATGCTCTCATACGAGATTAGGTCCGCGGTCTTCACCCGATTGAACAGGCCCATCCAGTCCCGATCTTTGTCTTCATTTATACTCGAGATGAGCGCCTTGGTGGCCCGGCATTGAACCTTTATCAACCCACCTCGATAGAGTCGAGGGCTATATAATCTTATGAGGTGGTCAAGGGTGAAGGGAATCCCGTCGATTTTGCTCATGAAGAAACGGAGCAGTATCACGATCCTCCAGAAAGAAGGGTGAATTTGGCCGAGGGTCACTTGGAATTTCTTGCAGAAGTCTACGATGACCGGATCGAGGGGACCCAACATGAAAGAATAAGTGTAAACACTCAGGAACCCTTCCACGTGGGTGGTGATCGCTTCTTCTGGTGCTGGTATCACAACCTCTTTATTTCGCCAGTTGCAATCTTTCTTCACCTAGTGTATGAGGCTTTTGGATATCGAACTTATATATCTCGATTACCGGCTCGCATCGACTAGGAACCGATGAGGGTTTCTCGACCTTAAAGTCGGAATCAATGACACACCCCCCGGGAATAAGTTCTTCAGGGTGTGGCTCCACCACTTGTTTCTCGCCGGCCGACCGAGATGAGGAAGTAACCTCTTTCTGCGAAATATTTTTAGATGTTTTGGCCATTTAGTTTTTGTGGGTAAAGAAGAATGGAGATTGAAGTATTTGGTGTTTTATGAAGAACAAGCAAAGAAACTCAAAAACGTGAAGATATGAAGCTTTGGAGAAGGCAAAGAACTATGGAGATTGGAATGAAAAAGATTTGAAAGTAAAGTTTGAAATAATGAAGAAGGGGGCTATTTATCGGTTTCACAACGACAATTCAAAACTGGTAATGACCGACCGTCGACTGACGCACATTAAATACCTGGAAAACTGTACCGAAGAGACGTTTCGGTCACTCCTGCTGCTTATGTCACGATGATTACGTCATGATGTAGCGAGGTGAAGATCGAAGGCTCAAATCGTTTCTTGTCATTACTCTCCAAAAAAACGAGGGGACTATCTGTATACGGTCAATTTTGTATGGTTAATAGAGATCGAGAAGGATAGAGATCTAGCGAGATCGAAGGAAGCCTGCTAAATCGAATAACAGAAAGCCGAGGAATCCGTGACCGGGCGAGGATTGTGGCGCAGATCTCGGCATGTATCAAGTCTAGACCGGTTGATTAGCCAATCAGGAGATTTTTTTCTGTATTTAGAATTGAACCATATGTAGAACTCCTCTACTATATAAAGGGGGTTCCAATCATTTTGTAAGGGGACATTCACGCATAACAAAGCAATATATTACGTTTTTCTCACTTAAACTCTCTTATTCAGTTGTTCAGTTCTTGCTTTTCTATAATATACTAAGTTGGTTCGAGGACGACCTAGCTCGAGGGTCAAAGATGCGCGTTACATTGGTTTGCTTCATTTTACAGTTAATTTCTAACTTCAATTCTCATATTTCTCAGTTTAGTGAAATCACATATCTTTAAAACCACTTACAAATTTAATTGTTATCCGATTTTAAGGGTAAACAGAATTCAAATACATAGTCTAATTTTTAAACTCTACACTTTAATTTTTGTATATGTAAATTACAATTACAACAATAACATTAACAATAACAACAAATCCAGTATATTATCATAAGTGGAGTGTGGAGAGGGTAGTGTATATGCACACCTTACCCTGCCTTTAAAAGGTAGAGATGTTATTTTCGGTAGACAAATTGTAAGTTTGTATATAATTATATTTACATTAAGTTTGTATATATTGTTAAAAAAAGTAGTAATCTATATTATATTAAAAGCACGAATGCCCTTAGCGAAATGTCGTTCGCCTTTTTTACCCTTTTAAAATGGAGTTCACGCTGGACAAAATAGTAATTTAAATATTTTTCTAATATGTAGAACTTTCAAATCAAATAAAATATTATTTATTAAATCTTTCCTTATTTGAAATATATAAGACTCTTAATTAAAATTTTGGTTATGAAATTTTTCCTTTTAAAATTAGTAGAAAGTTTAATATTTAGAATTTCAAAATATTTTCTTTTCCTTCTATTTTCTTACGACAATTCCCTTCGAAATATATTTAGGCATTCATTCTTTTTATAGGTAATAGCTTAGAATTTTAAGGGATAGTGAGATGTTTATACTTAAGAAATATTTTAATTTTTAAATGTATTTTTAAATATTACATAAGAAGATAAAAAATTATCTATATTTTCTCTATTATTATAAAAATAAAAATTCCCAATGCAATAAATAAATAAATTATTCTTTTAATGTTAAGAATAAATAATCAACTCTTTGAATTAATTAATTAGCAAAAGAATCCAATTTAATTCTTTTTCAAAATCTCATGTTAGTAAAGTTATTTTTCAAGTTGATCAAACTCTTAAGTTATACAAATTTGTTTTCATAAGAAGAGCACCAGCGGTGGCAGAAATTAAAAAGTTGAGCAAAATTAGTTATATTAGTATTAATTTATTACTTATTTTCAGTATTAGGTAACAAAATAATAATAATTTTCATAATATATTCCTAAAGTTCTCATAAATCAGAATATGGCATAACAGACTTTTATTGGACAAGATTTCTTTATTTAGTGAACTAGCTAAATTGGCTCAACATTCATTATTAAGAGCTAATATTTTTTAATTTTTGTTCAATAACTCAAATAGTTTATTTAAAAATAGTCATATTATTTCTTAAAATTATATATTCATTGAAATAGGATACATGCGCAAAAGACGTATCCTAAGACTAGTTTTACTTAAAAGTATGTTTGATGATCACGAATCCAATTGTACAAACTGGATAAGTTTGAGAGTCCTGTTCTTTCGTTCCTTCTAATCATACTTATTTGTTTCCTTAAAAAAGTCTTGGAACGTTAGCATGTTCTGTGAAACTAGTATATTTGTTGAGAAAATCATCTAGAGATGTTTGCGGTCGTATTATTTGGCTAATGCAGTTCTATATGTTATTCCATCCTAATCAAGTGATCAAAATTTGTGAAAACAAGTCTTGCTGGAGCAATAGTAAAATTGTCATAATTTGATCTGTAAGTCATAATTTCAAACCTTGTAAGCATATATTATACTCATATTAGGATAGTTATTTATATCACATCCCTATAGTTTGGTCCTTATCAGATATGAACCAGAAATACCGTGTGCACCTAGCTCCCCAAGTGAGCAATATTTTTACAAATGGCACATATTTTACATTTAATTGTTTGTTGTAAAACTAGGTTTTATCCGGTAGGAATTATGGAGTATATCTCAACGTATTTAATCGGAGGGTTAAAATTACTTTTAGTCAAAGATAGACTGACGTGGTAGTACTTAAGCTATTTGACTGACTAAATTAACGGAACCGTCCGGTCCGGTATCACGTGACCTGAATCACAGATTTCAAGACTCGCAAGTCCCGCCCATTGCTGAGTCAGCCCGTCCATAACTCCTTTTCGCTCCCTTATCGATACCGTTAATTCACGCCGTTAGTGGGACCTTCATCCACGTGTCACAATCAACTGCTTCCAAAAATGCGGCGGCTCGTAAAATATCTCCATATTACTATTAGAACCCAACGTTAATTTCATTTAAATCCGGATTAGTTATAATTAATCCTGTTTAAACATTTTTAACTTAACCTCACTTAAAAATAAAAAAAGAGTTTTACTATTTCGACTAGCGGATCCTATATAACTGGATTTCCAGTTGTTTCGGTCTCCACGGAAACTAAACTTCCTACTTCACAGTTCACACTTCCTCTATTATCTCTACAAAGCTATACAATCAGTTCAAAATCATACTTTCTTTTTCATCTTTCCCCGAGATTTTCACAAGAAAATCGACCTGAAAATAGCTACAGAATCCTAGTTTCCTCAGCACTTTTACTCCATACAGCAAGTGATTGATTCTGTCTCTGTTTCTTCTGAACTTTTCTGTGTATTTCCTCTTTTTTACTCCTCAGTACATCTTCTGTGTTATTGCAGCACTGACGTAGCCCCTTTTTTTTGTTCACTGTACTGTCTACTCTTTTGCTCTTTGGGCCTCTTAGAGAATATAAATTCTGATATTTTTTCTTTTTTTTTCTGCTACTTTTTCTTGAACTTTCTGTGCTAGAAACGGGAGGTTTCCAACACAATCAGTTTTTGAAGATTTTTGTTTTCACTTTTCATACCCCAAAACTGTTACTACTACAAAGCTTGTGCCTTTAAAAGAGCCCCCCTTCTCTACTTTAAGTCTTTATTCCAAGAATCTTTTCCCTTTTTTCAAATGCGAATCTGAGAAAAATCACTCATAAAAATGGACCAACAAACCATGTTGTCTAGTAGAGTCAAGTATACTGAACATAGAAAGCAAACCACTATGGTTAAACCTTCAGCTCCGGCGACTGTTACCGGCCGGAGAAAGTGTCCGGAGATGAATGCTGCCAACGGTGGACCTAGAGTTGTACGTATAACTGTCACTGATGCTGACGCTACCGACTCTTCCAGTGATGAAGGAGAGGGTCTCTACGGCCGTCACAGAGTGAAAAAATTTGTAAACGAAGTGAGGATAGAACCTTGTATGGGAGAAACCGTTAAAACTAACAGTAGCGGTAACGGAAGTGTTACTGGGGTTTTGAGAAATGGGCCGTCGGAAAATCCTGCCGCACCAAAGAGGCGGAAGAAGAACGCCGGAGCTATAAAGGCGGAGTCCACGGCGGCGAGAGGGTTAAAAGCGAACAATGTTAAAAAGTTTCGCGGCGTACGGCAACGGCCATGGGGCAAATGGGCGGCAGAGATCAGAGATCCATTGCGACGTGTACGGCTCTGGTTAGGTACTTATGATACTGCTGAAGAAGCTGCTATGGTTTATGACCACGCGGCTATTCAACTACGTGGACCTGACGCGCTCACTAACTTCGCCACTCCTCCTGCGGCGAAGACTACCAGCTGCTCCTCCGGCTATAACTCCGGCGGGGAGTCACACAACGTTCAACGGTCACCAAAGTCCGTTCTCCGTTGTGCTTCCACATCCTTTGAAGAGTCTCAGAATAACGAAGAGGCTGAAGCTGAGTCAATACCGAGTTTACCCTCCGAGTCCGCTCAGAAGAACTCAGATTTCAGGGACGAAAATGACATTTCAAACTTCTGCGAGTTTCCACCATTTGAGAGTTTGTTTCCCGATGATTTGTTTCTGTTTGAGAACCCGGTTCCCATACCCGACTTGTTTGAACCGGCAGCTTTACCCGACAACATTTTCGGC
The DNA here is from genome assembly GCF_000715075.1 of Nicotiana tabacum. Classification (NCBI taxonomy): domain Eukaryota; kingdom Viridiplantae; phylum Streptophyta; class Magnoliopsida; order Solanales; family Solanaceae; genus Nicotiana; species Nicotiana tabacum. Next base: position 138,332,726 of record NC_134102.1, read on the forward strand.
GAAACTTGCAGTGACATGTTCATCGGGTCAAGTAATGATTTCGGTTTCGGGTCATCATCCTGGCCCGAAGATGATTACTTTCAAGATATCGGAGATATATTCGGGTCTGACCCGCTTATGGCTCTATGAAGTTCAAACAAACAGTTGCAGCGCCTACTAATTCTCGGCGTTCGGTTCGCTATTTTCATCGGCAGTTAAATTAAATCTCGTTTTTTAATTTTCTTCTTTTTAGCTTATCAGTTTTGCCTAAATTTGTTAATTAATGTTAGTTTTATGTGAGTGATTAGTGAGTAATTTAGTACTAGTATGTAACAACTCCGTCACATTAACGGTGATGGACGAGATTTTGCGGTATAGTGTTGTTTTTGTGCTTCGTGCTCTACCACCTTTCTTTTTATTTTTTTCTTGTTTATTGCCTTAGAAATGTTACGTTAATACACCCTGGTCTTATATTACATTACTAAAAATAGTTATTTTAAATTATTTATTATTTTAGAAGTTCAAGATAAAATTAATTATTTTTTTCTTTAATATTCTTAGTAATTATTATTTTTGAAGATGAAAATAATACATAAATAAAATAAATATTTAAATATAAAAATTTTATTTTAAGACATAATAAAAGTAAAATAGTCTAATTTCTTTCCTAATTAATGTTTGCATCTAATAGAAAAACACATAATATGACGTAGAGGGAGTAATAATAAACAACTTGACAAATTATTGTAGGATATGTTAATGCTAATTTATGGTTGATTTAAAATTTAACGATCTTCAATAATTGACCAATAAGTTAGTGCAACATTGAAGAATTCTGTCTGGCGAGCAGGAGTTGAAGGGTAGTTGGGGTTGGGGGGTGGGGTGGGGGTTGTCTGATAAAGGCATGTGTACAAACACGTGACTTGAGAAGCAATAGGAATTAGGTGAAAGAATGAAATGGCATGAATGCTTTGGCCTACATTTAGACATGCTTAACCTGAACACATTCTCAATGCTTCATTTTTAGTTGAGTATCACTTGGATTTTATTTGGTGCATTTTAACTTGTGATATCATATTACTCTGTATAACTTATCTTTCAATACTTGATAGTATAATACTTTATATTGTTAGTGTAAACTTAATAACATTTTTCTCTAAAACATCGAGTTGTACCAATTTACGTGCAAAATTTCTTTTTCTACACGATTTTGTAACGGGTTCTCTATTATAATACCACTTGTATACTATTCGTGCAATGTGAATTTGAAAAATCAGTAAAAACGAGAATAATTGAGCAATGCTCATTTCATCCTGTACTGAAAAAGTAATCCAGTGCACAAAGTTTATTATGTTCACGTAAGATCGTGGGAAGGGTTGTACCCAAGGAGTGTGATTTATACAAGCTACCTTAATACAAGCATTCATAATTGTTTTCACGGCACGAATCATGAGCTAATACGACACAAAAAATAAATGTACAAACATTTTACCAAATTATGGTTCCAACACTGAATGAAAAAAGGTGTATAGTGAGTGAGTTGAGTAGGATAATACTTTTGGTACCACCACAATATGGTGAGGACGATAAGAGGGCATTGGTTTTGGTTTTTCCACGTTTCATTTCTTTGCTCATCCAAATCCAAGATTCACAAAGCATTTGTACTTGAGACTTTCTTTTTCCCGTTAACCAACTAATTTTGATTATTTTTTTCCTAAATTAGAAGTGTTTTTAACTTCTCACTTCTCTTTTGGACAATTAGAGTGAAGAGATGGTCAAAGGCTGCTCTAGGATTTTATTTACCACTTGTTTTAAATGGACATTGAACTCGTATTCATTTCTGAAATATGGTTGATTTCTTTTAAAGAAAATATATATAGCTCAAGTTGATGGTAATAAGTGTGTCAGCAATCGCTGCTATACATCCGCCCATTGGAATAAGCTCGTAAATAATGGAAGGGGGAAAAGATGAAAACACTGATAATTTTTGTGGTTGAAGAAGAATAGCAACGATAAAGTTGTGTCTGTATCACCAATAGGTCACGGATTCGAGCCGTGAAATCAGTTAATGTTGCTTGCACCAGGGTAGATTGTCTACATTACATCACCTTGTGGTGCAGCCCTTACCCGAACCTTAAGTGAATACGAGATGTTTCGTGCACCGGACTTCCTTTTCTATACTCTATACCTAAAATTGTAAGGCGGTTTTGCAGATACATTTGTTATTATAAGTTTCTTTCTTTATATTCTAGATATTTGTTTAGATTTTTATGGTATTATTTGATCGTTTTTATCTTTTTAGTGCAATTAAGACATGCAAATTTACTTGATTATCTTAAGCAAATTGCAAGAAAGAGCGACAAATAGGTCACATCTACAATAGATTATTAATTGTAGCATAGCTTTTTAGCATCTAGAATTAATGAGTTTAGCACTATGCTTACAGATATATACTCCAGAACGTCCTTTATGATTAAAGCCTTTAAAATTTAAACTACACGTTTAAACTGCAAAAGGGCTTACATTAATATAGCAAATTGAATACCATCTAATAATAGTGCAGTTATTTTATAGTGTGAGCCTTCATTTGAACGCCATATAATAGTGCGGCTTTAATTAGTGTGAAAAATTAAGCACTTTTACACATAAAATTTACGTTTAAACTCCATTTATGACGGCCAAGCCTAGGAAACATATTCTCTAAATCCAAATTTACTACATTTATAGTTTTTTCATTTCACTGCTTCCTCTAATTAACTTTAAAAGTCAAACAGTGCTTTGGTTTCTTTAAACACTGCTTTGATTATATTCATTCTTAAAAATTATTTAGAGGGAAAAAACTACTGTGATTTTGATATGAATTCACAATTTGTTACTGTGTGATTTTGATATGAGTATATCAGTAAGAGAAATTTCAGTAACAGGAAAAAATAATTCTGGGATATAGGAAAATGAGGCAATAATTGTAGGGTTGACGACATGTTTGTTTGGGACAGAGAGATCTCCATTTAAATCATCGAAAATAAGGTGGCGTGGATTTTTCTTTTTTCTTTTTCTTCAGGTGATGATTTATTGGGACCCTTTTCTCGTGCCAATGTCCTTTTCCCCAAATTAGCAATATTTAGTTATTTACAAACGGTTGATTCACCCCAAGAACCCGTGGCAGCTATCTTGTGGTTTTCTGTTTCAACTTGACCTTGTTATGATGATTTTTTTCAAGTCAAGACTAACAAATTTTGCCAACCGTAAGAATTCAATTCAACAACAGAAGGCGAAAAGGATATGCTTGTATTTTTGGTTGCTTGCTTTGTGTATGTTAGATGCGCGAATAAAGTTTCACGTTGATGGCTGAAAAAATTGAGAATCAAAATATAAGGTATCAATATTTTTTAATGGTGTTAGATCTTTTAAGAGAAACGAAAAAGTTTAACCGAAAACAGATAATATTAAGAATATTAGTAGGACGATTTAGGTCAACAATTAGTATCAAAACCCAAATTTAACAAGACGAGTATATTTAGTGGGCTGATTTAGCCCAACATTATCACCATTGCCAAGGATAGAGTTCAATTGAATCTCCTTTGTCAGAAATTATAATATATAATTATGATATAAACAATTTTTCCCCCATTAGAAGTTGTTGAGTCTTCTTGGTAGCTTAATGCATTGATTCGTTAATTTATCGCACCAATAGCCATATCTTAAATTGACCACATTTTCAAGAAGTGAAAAAATAATTTACTAGAAATGATCTTGAACCTATGTTTTCCGAACTTTCTAAAAATATTGCTGCACATGTAACGAATCCTCCTCAATGCACTGTTTTAGAAAGTTCGAATAGACACGCAACAACATATTTTAGAGTTTGAGCAACATAATCGTGAACGCAATATATTAGAAATATGAAGTAACACTCACGAGCGTTATTGTACGTCTGCAAGCAGTTTGGTAAGGCATCTCCTTTTTGTGCCAACATGCCATTTAGACATAGAAGAGAGATGTAAGATGATTATTCCATTTTCTCCTGTTAATTCACAACTGGTAAACTATTCCTTTGTCCAAAATATCAAAGAAGAAGAGAGATATAAGATGATTATTCTGTTTGTACTCTTTTCGTGATTCTCAATATGACTTTTTTACTACTATTTTTCAATATGGTTTCTTTTTCAATTCTGATTAGAAGTATTTTTTTTGACCCGAGTGTCAATCGGAAATATTCTTTCTAACTCCACAAAGTAGGGGGTAAGGTCTGTGTATACATTATTCTCCCCGGACCTTGATTGTAAAAATACACAAATAGCACGGGCTAGTCAGTTTTCGGACTGGTCATTCAAAAATAGCCGGTGTTTGCCAAGTCATTGAAAAATAGCCACTATTTTGCTGCAACAGAGACTGGTCCAGCATAATATACTGGAGTTCGGTGCACCTGTGTATGAACTTCCAGCATAATATGCTGGACCGGTATACTTTGCTGGCTCCAGTATAATATACTGGAGTTTCAGTATATTATACTGGAATTCCAGTATATTATGCTGGAGTATTTTCCGGATTTTGAACAGTGTTTTCGTTCAAATTTATCTTTACATAAAAAGTGGCTAAATTTTGATAACTTTTGAAACTGTGACTATTTTTGAATAAACACTTGTAAATCTGACTATTTTTTATTTTCTCCAAGTATATTGTTATTATTGTTGTATTCCTTTTTGCAATTCCTTTTCTACTGACTTGTTTTCTTTTCCTTGTTGGCGAGTGGGCCGGGATAAAAATAGTGATAAAAAGAGAGTTTACAAGAATTTCGAAGACAGTTAAGCTGTTTTGTAAAATCAATATCAAACTCAAACATATGGTAAGTGGTCCTATAATGAGCTGTGATTGATCAGAGATGACAAAAATTTGGACAAAGCAACTAGCCCCTCTCCACTGTTATATAGCACTGCAACACTTCTGCATCACAAAATCTTAGCTTTATTTTACAGAAGAATTAACATACTGCCCACATATTTCAGACAAAATCCAAGAATTTCATTAATTACATATTTTGGCTTGTTTTTCTCAGTGCCAATGTAATCTTCTCATGACCAACAAATTGACAGCAAATCCAACTTTCTATTTTCGACCCCTTAAAAGAACCTAACAGAACAAAAATGTCTCTTTCATTTTCTCCTGATTTCTGCCTGATTTACTGCATGCAGTAAGCTAGAGTTTTCAGCCTTTTCAGATCATTATCTTTCTTAAGTATTTGCCAAATTTTGTATTTTTTTTCTTTCCAAAAAGGAGAACTCCGTGAGTGAGGATAGCTTAGTAATGAGCATCTCGATAAATGGGAATTTATTTAAGAGAAGACGCCCGTAGAAGTTGTACGTGGATACTGCTGTACGAACATCAGACATTGGATATCTCACTCACAAACTTATTGAAGTAGTTCAACATTGTTATAGCAATGCCCGAGATATTTCTACGAGTTCTTGGAATGAGAAATGCAGCAAATTGATTTTTATCACGAAAATTAACTTCTTATTTAATATGAGTCAGTTGATTTCAATTAGACTAGATCACTTTATAAAGAAAAATAGTTAACGGCATTCTGATATTTTTTACCAATAAAGGGGAATTCTGAGATTTTTTCTAATAAAGGGAGATATATATTTTGGTTGGTCTACAATGTTTAAGTTTATATTTGAAAAGAACCAAAAAGGATAGGAAAGGGCCTACTTAAAAGACTAGGATCTTCTGAGCTTTCTAGCCTTAGCTCCAATTTGCCTCGTAAAGACAGCAATTGGCTGGCAAAAGTCATTTTCTTTTGAAATTCTAGTATCTTTGTTTTGGGTCCCAGAAAATCTTGTAGAATAACAAGTGCATTTTCCTTCTGTACGTGTAACAGGGAGTGATTTATGGTGGGCTAAGTCTGTACAATTTCAATTACCTAAAGGCTTCACATTATTAATAGTATTCTATACATTATATGCTACTATTTTTACTTATTAATTTTAGTGTATATGCGTTGCACGTGTGCATTACGCTGATTAATATATACGTACACAAGAAGAAAAAATTATTGAAAAATAACAATTAGTATTAGACTAAATCCAATATTTGTTTAAATGACGGAAATGAGTCTTATTACATTAATTAAATTTAATATCTTCTGAATTTGTTGTATAATATTTGTGGTTAATAGATATTTTATTATATAAAATACAAATATATTATATTATTGTATCTCACATAACATCTCATTAAAAATTCTACATTCATAATATCAATATAAAATAAATACTTTTTAAAACTAAATAAAAAGAATGCACACTCTTTCAGTTTATATAAAATGGAGTATAAAAACTGTACGTGAATTATCGTGTAAGGAATTAATCAGTTTCTTCATTTTTATGGAGAATAAAAAGATAGAATCTAATTTAATTTTATCAAGATTGTAAAAAATAATATTATAGGTAAAAATTAAAGTTAAGCTACTTTTATAACAAAAGAGATTAAAAGTTTAAAACGCAATCTGAATTTCTCTCTTCTTCTTCTTTTTTTCTTAAGTTTGACTATAATATTAAAACTTTTTTCTTTGATATTTATATGCCTGATTTTAGCATGGTGATCGAATTTGTTCTTTGTAACCTAATTACATGGATGTTGTTTTCATTCAAAGTTCATCAAAATTATAGGTAAGTTAAGTGGACCTTTTCTTCTGAAAAGAATTGTCTATATTCTTAATACTACCCTAAACTCATTCTCAACGAATTCTACCAATGTCGACTTTGAAATTTCAATAATTCACATTGTTGGGGACAATTTTCCAAAATTATAGAAAAAATGCAAAATTTATAGTTCTTTTGAATTTCTAAATATATTTGTTTATCAAAAAATTAAAATAATAATTGAAGTTACAATTTTACCTAGTATGGCTGTAGATCATTTTTTTTTTTAAATTAACATTATCATAAAATTTTTAAACTTATAGAAATTTATACTTAAAATTAAAATCAAAACTCTTAAAAAATCAAAACATAAAATCGAATATGCATTGCTGATCATATATTTGGAGAAAAAGAGTTTAACAAGGAAAATTTTAAGTGTCACGTATTAAACTCCAAAAGTATTTTTAAGTCCATACATAAGGGTATAAAAGTTTGTCAAATGAGAATTTTTTTTATATAATTTGAACCCCTAAATATTAGGACTTTTTACATAATTTAAATAAGAAAAAATTTAATAAGAGAATATTAGTTGATTCTAAAGTCCTAAATATCAGAAAAATAATAAAATGACTATTTTGTTCAGTATGAAATATATTTTAAAGGGTAAAAAAGGCAAACGTCATTTCGCTAAGGGCCTTCGCGCTTTTAATATAATAGTCTTAGGGTACGCGCATGACACGTGTATTCCATCTTAATGAGTATATGTTTATATTTAAATTGTGTTTGAGTTATAAATAAAAATTAAAAAGTGTAAAAATGATATGATTGTTGATCTATTTAGCTAATTCAAAGAAATAAACTCTATCCTATAGAAGTCCTTAATCTCACTCGATATATTCAACTTAAAATTCTTCCAATTTTGTAATTTCGAAAAAATTATCTAATGCGTCGGTTTCTACTACAAATTAATGTTAGCGTCATTTAGAAGTTGAGTCTCCCATTCTTTTATGGTCTTCTTATTACATGGTATAAAAATCTCGCAATATAAGACTAATAGAAAGCATGTGAGAGTTGAACGGTTAATCTTTTCCTTATGTTACATTCTCTGTCTCATAGGCATATATAAAATATTTGATGTGCTTATAAAACGTTAGAGCAAAAAGAAGAAAAATAATTTAATTACTTGTTTTAGGTGAGCTTTTCTTTTATTGCATGAAGGATAAACTACATTAGTAGTTCAGATACACCACTGTAAAAGTAAGTATAATAGTTACATTTGTACAGCAAAATTAAGCCAAACTACAAAACTGAAGGAAAACTATGTTTTGTCATGTTTACTTGTTGGTAACAGAAAAAACTTATTGGGAAAGAATAAGGTGGATTTATACCAACATATTGTTTTTTCTTTTTGACTTTTGTTTTATATTTTTTAAAGTTTTTTTGTACGTTGTTGTATTTTTTTTCTTCCGGGATAATTAACATTGATCATGGAATCTGACAACATGCATATTGTTTCCTGGATTTAGTCTTATACGAATTTAGTACAAAACTATAGTACATCTTCTGTAACCGGAGGTGCTACCAGCCCAGCCGGTTGCGGCTGCTCAAGCCCCGGTGTTCCCAGTTATGACCGATGATGAGCAGCGGAGGCTTGAGAGATTTGAGAGGTTTCGTTCTCCATTTAGCTAATTCATGTACACATATACAAAGAAACATTGACCGTTTTCATTATCAGGCTTACCTTTACACTTTCTAACTTACGAAATCAAAAATAAAAATAAAGGGTACAATAAGTTAAACAGGAAGAAGTTATACCTCAATATTGTGATTGTATCTACAGAGCGAGCCTTTTCAGCCCAAGCTTAAATTTTTGATTAATTATGAGGTCTTCACGAGGAGAATAGTTAGTTCACATATACATGGTATATGCCTCCTCGCTTAACTCTGGATCTTTTGCATGTTACATGCAACATGGTGCATTCAGTATATGGCCTGTACGTTTTTCAAGTCCCTGTAACATAATAGTTTAAAGCAAACAATGATAATTAAAGTATCAATTTCAATTATGTGAAGCAAATAAGGAATATCGACTTAAGTTAAGGATAAAATTACAAAATTTAACAAAGCAAAGAAAATAATATCACACAAAGCAGGACAAATAAGAAAGCACTTGAAGCAATGAACTTGCATTAACGATAAACATATGCCTTGATAAAATAAAATAGACTCTAAAGTACAAAGAAGATTCAAATTAAATAGAAAAGAAAAACACACATAAGGAAAAAGAAGATCTAGGATGCCCGTAAATTCATCTACTAAGTGTTTAATTGTAACGATCCGGCCGGTCGTTTTGAGTGTATTAGCCCCGATCCCCGATTTACTATTTTTTCCGTATTGTTTCTGCTTATGTGACTTGCCGGGAGGTCTTATTTTTGGTTTCTGAGTGTTTTGAGACACTTAGTCCCTAAAACGGTAGCTTAAGTCTCAGGATTTTGACTGTAGTCGGAAGTGTGTGAAGACGACTCCAGAATAGAGTTCCGTCGATTTCGTTAGCTCCGTTGGGAGATTTTGGACTTACAAGCGTGTCCGCGCTGTGAATTTGAGATCTGTAGATAATTTAGGCTTAAAATGGCGAAAGTCGAATTTTTGGGAAGTTTCACCGTGGGGTTGACTTTTTGATATCGGGTCCGGATTTCGATTCCGGAAGTGGGAGTAGGTCCGTAATGTTGAATATGACTTATATGCAAAATTTGAGGTCAATCGGACATAGTTTTGTAGGTTTCAACATCGTTTGTGGAATTTAAAAGTTTAGAAGTTCTTTAGGCTTGAATACAGGTGTAATTGGTGTTTTGATGTTGTTTTGAGTGATTTGAAGATTCGGCTAAGTTCGTATGGGGTTATATGACTAGTTGGTATATTTGGTTGAGGTCCCGGGAGCCTCGGGGATATTTCGGATGCCCATCGGAAGGAAATTTGGACTTAGGCATTGCTCGTTTCTTATCGTGTTCTCGTGTTTTGCACCTGCAGTAGGAGCCCGCATGTGCAGCCCTGCAGAAGCGAAGAGGATAACGCAGATGCGGGCAAGGCTGGGTTGGACTGCAAGCGCAGATACTAGGTTAAGAGGAGGACGCAAATGTGGAAGGGTAGGCGCAGATGCGGAAAAAGTTGAGTGAGAAGGATCGCAGAAGCGGGCAGGGCCCGCAGGTGCGCACTCACATGTGCGAATATGTGACAGCAGATGCGGAATCTGGGAGCTTAAGTGGGATCCGCACCTGCGATGGAATTTTCGCAGATGCGACAGAAGGTATGCAGGTGCGGTTTTGCTGGGCAGAACCTATAAATAGAAGACTTCGAGAATTTTCACCATTTTCACATTTTGGAACTCATATTTTGGAGGATTTTGAGGAGGATTTTGAAGTGTTTGCTGAGGTAAGTTCCTTGTGCCTATTTATCTTTAATAATTATGTTTACCCACTGATTTTACACATAGTTGGTGAGTTTTTGAGGTGAGATTTGGGAGATTAGGGCTTGGAAATTGGAGAGTGAATTTTGGGGTATTGGAGGGGCAAATGATGGCGGATTTTGATAAATTTGGTATGATTGGACTCGTGAGTGAATGGTCTTTTGGGTTTTGTGACTTTTGTCGGGTTTTGAGATGTGGGCCCGAAGGGCTGGGTTGAGCCTATTTCGGATTGACTTATAATTTTGTGTTTCTCTTGTGGAATTGATTCTTTTAGCCAACATTAATTATATCGTACTGCTTGTGGCTAGATTCGGGGAGTTTGAAGATTGATTCGAGGGGCAAAGGCATTACGGAGTAGGATTTTGCGCGGTTTGAGGTAAGTAAAAGTTTTAAATCTGGTCCTGAGAGTATGAAACCCCTGATTTTTGTATGATGTAACTATTTTGGAGGTGACGCACATGCTAGGTGGCGGGCGTGTGGACATGCACCGTGGGGGATTGTGACTTGATCCGTCCCATGAGACTGTAAAGTCGAATAGACAATTGTTAATTACCTGTTCTCTTTGTGTTAAAGAGATTTGTCTGCAAATCATGTTAGAAATCGTGCTTAGGCTATGTGATAGTACGGTTGGGACCCACAAAGGTCGCGTACCTGTGAATTATTTGCTAATTGTTGTCTTGTACTTAGTCATAGTTTTACTTGCACATCATATCTGAGTCTCTTCTTGATTCCTGTTGATACACTATGTTATTTTGTTTTGGCTGATCTTTATGATTTCTGAGGGCCGTGAGATTAGAGAGGTACATGACTGAGTGAGGCCGATGGCCTGGTTGTGAGGTATAGATATCGTAGCACGTGAGTTGTCCGTACGAATCATGATGTTTATACTTAGCACGTGAGTTGTCCGTGCAGATTCTGATATGATATTGTAGCACGTGAGCGGTCTGTGCGGATCTTGATATGATACGATAGCACGTGAGTTATCCGTGCGGATTATAGCACTTGGGCTATAGGAGCCCCTCCAGAGTCTACACACCCCTAGTGAGTGCAGGTACCTATTGAGTGTGAGTATGGAGGGCTGATGCCGAGTGATTGAGCTGTTGTGACGAGTTGAGTGTCTGTTGCCCTGTGAGGCTGTACTTGTTTTTCATTTGTTGATGCACTTAGTTGCTATATGTTATTGTTATGAAATATTTAAAAGATTCTATATCCGGATTACCTGCACTGTAAGTGTATAAACTCATTTGAATTGAACTGCCGGATTTGAAAGCACGTCTATTCTTTGTTGGAATTATTGAAAATGAACAGTATTTGTATAGCTCGTCACTACCTTCTCAGTTCCTAATTTATTTCTGTTACTTGCTGAGTTGGTTGTACTCATGCTACACCCTGCACTTCATGTGTATATCCAGATGTGTTTGATCACGGAGGTCGTTGAATTCGTGCGCGATCGAGTACCAGAGACTACGAGGTAGCTGCCGGCATCCGCACACCTTATCTCTCCTTCTATGTTTTTCCTTCTATTTGTATTGAATCTTAGACATTGTTTGTATTAGACTGGATATCTAGATGCTCATGACTTAGTGACACCCCGATGTAAGACTATGTTTCCACACTTATGCTTTGGGTTTTACCCCATTTTTATGAAAGACTCCGGTTATTTTAAATATATTAATTCATTTCTGTTAAATGTTGAAAGTGTTTTGGAGATGTCGACTTGTCTAGTATCACGATAGGCACCATCACGACGGGTTAGGTTTTGGGTCATGACAAGTTGGTATCAAAGCATAGGTTACATAGGTTTTACGAGTCATGAGCAGGTTTAGTAGAGTCTTGCGGATCAGTACGGAGACGTATGTACTTATTTTCGATAGGCTGCCGAGCCCTTAGGAAAAAACTTCACATTCTTGAATTCTTGTCATGCAAATCAGTTGATTCTGGTGACTAAACATCTGTTGTTTCATTCTCTCACAGATGGTGAGGACTCGTACTACGGGGTAGGATGGAAAGCCACCAGTACCTCCAGCCAGGGCCGTGAGAGGCCGAGGTTGCGATAAAGGCCGCGGTAGGGGCAGAGGTGTATCTCGCACCGCAGCTAGGACAGCACCTATAGATCCATCAGTTGCCCAGTTCAGGAGCAGGCTCCAGTTGTGGATGTGCCAGTGGGACCAACTCAGGCACTACCTGTGCCTATTGTGATTCCAGGCCTTCAGGAGGCCTTAGCTCAGATTCTGACTGCGTGTACCAGTCTTGCTCAGGTGGACTCTGTTCCGGCCGCAACAGCCACTTCTCAGGCCGGGGGAGGTGCTCAGACTCCCGCCGCCTGCTCACCAGAGCAGGTGGTACATGGATTCTAGACACCGGAGGCACCACCATCCCAACCGGTTGCAGCTGCTCAGGATTATGTGGTACCTGTCATGCCTGATGATGAGCAACGTTGATTGGAGAGGTTTGGGAGACTCCATCCTCCATCTTTCAGTGGTACCGAGGGAGAGGATGCACAAGGCTTATTGGATAGGTGTCAGAGGATACTCCGTACAACAGGTATTCTAGAGACCAGTGGGGTCTCGTTCACTACTTTTCAGTTCTCTGGGGATGCCTTCAGTTGGTGGGAGGCTTACGAGAGGTGTAGTCCGGTCGGCGCAGCACCCCTTACCTGGCAGCAGTTCTCAGGTCTATTCTTGGAGAAGTTCGTGCCTTAGTCCCGTAGAGAGGAGCTGCGCAGGCACTTCGAGCAGCTTCGTCAGGGTGATATGTCCGTGACGCAGTATGAGATGAGATTTTCAGAGTTGGCCCATCATGCTATCTGGTTGGTTCCCATAGATAGGGAGAGGTTCAGAAGGTTCATAAATGGCCTCACTTTTCCGCTGCGATTGCTTATGACTAGAGAGAGAGAGTGTGTGGTGCTACTTTTAATGCAGTTGTCGACATTGCTCATCAGATTGAGATGGATCGCAGCCAGGAGCGGGTTGAGAGGGAGGCCAAGAGGCCTCGTGGACAGGGTGGATTTAGCGGTGTTCTTTCTGTGGGCAGTTCCACCACGGTAGGGGTCATCCTTTCAGACATGCTCAGACGGCTCGCCCAGTCCACCGTGGTGCATCATCTGGCCATGGGTCACACAATCATTAGCAGGGCAAGTCGTCATTCAGTGCGCTACCAACGCACAGTTCTCACCATGCCTCATCAGCTCAGGTTTCCACAGGTAGTTCCTCTAGGCATCAGGAGCAGCAGTTTCGTCAGAGGAGGGGTTGTTTGGAGTGCGGAGATTTTGATCACATTAAGAGATATTGCCCTAGGTTGTTGAGTGGGGCTCCATAGCAGAGTACTCGGCCGATGGCACCAACACTAGCAGCTCCACCACCCGTCCAACCAGCTCGGGGTAGGGCTCAGTCAGCTAGGGGTCGCCCGAGAGGGAGGCCGATCAGGGGGTGGCCAGGCTCGTTTCTATGCTCTCCCTGCCAGACCAGATGACATTGCTTCGGGTGCTGTGATTACAGGTATTGTCTTAGTTTTCCATAGAGATGCCTTTGTACTATTTGACCCCGGTTTCACTTATTCATATGTGTCCTCGTATTTTGCCCATTCTCTGGTTATGCCTCGTGTGTCTCTAGTTGCATCTGTTCGTGTATCCACTCTAGTAAGTGATACTATCATTGTGGACCGTGTATATCGGTCATGTGTGGTGACTATTGGGAGTCTAGAGACTAGAGTGGATCTCTTGTTGCTTAGTATGGTCGATTTTGACGTGATTTTAGGTATGGATTGGTTGTCTCCATGTCATGTTGTTCTAGATTGTCACGCTAAGACCGTGACGTTGGCGATGCCGGGGTTGCCGAGGGTTGAGTAGAGCGGCTCTATAGACTATGTTCACAGTAGAGTGATTTCATACTTGAAAGCTCAGCGGATGGTTGAGAAGGGTTGTCTATCTTATCTGGCCTTTGTGAGGGATGTTAGTGTAGAGGCCCAAATTATTGATTCTGTTCCGGTGGTGCAAGATTTCCCGGATGTGTTTCCTGTAGACCTGCCGGGCATGCCGCCCGATAGGGATATTGATTTCGGTATTGATTTGGTGTCGGGCACTTAGCCCATTTCTATTCCACCGTACGTATGGCACCGGCTTAGTTGAAGGAGTTGAAGGAGCAGCTTTAAGAACTCCTTGATAAGGGGTTTAGTTGGCCTAGCGTGTCACCTTGGGGTGAACCAGTTCTATTTGTGAATAAGAAGGATGGTACTTTGAGATTGTGCATTGATTACAGATAGTTGAACAAGGTCACAATCAAGAACAAGTATACTTTGCCGCATATTGATGATTTGTTTAACCAACTTCAGGGAGCAATGGTGTTCTCCAAGATTTATTTGAGGTCAGGGTATCACCAGTTGAAGATTCGGGACTCAGATATTCTTAAGACAGCTTTCAGGACCCAATATGGCCATTATGAGTTCCTTGTGATGTCTTTAGGGCTGACCAACGCCCAGCAAGGTTCATGCATCTTATGAACAATGTGTTTCGGCCTTATCTTGATTCGTTTGTTATTGTATTCATTGATGACATCCTGGTGTACTCTCGTAGCCAAGAGGAGCATGCCCAGCATCTGAGGATTGTGTTACCGCGATTGAGGGAGGAGAAGCTTTATGCAAAGTTCTCCAAGTGTGAGTTTTGGCTCAGTTCAGTGGCGTTCTTGGGGCATGTGGTGTCTAGTGAGGGTATTCAGGTGGATTCGAAGAAGATAGAAGCGGTGCAGAGTTGGCCCAGAGCGTCCTTAGCCACGGAGGCTCGGAGTTTTCTTGGGTTAACGGGCTATTACCATCATTTTGTGGAGGGTTTATCATCTATTGCATCGCCCTTGACTAAATTGACCTAGAAGGGTGCTCCTTTCAGGTGGTCGGATGAGTGCGAGGAGAGCTTTCAGAAGCTCAAGACTGCTTTGACAACGGCTCCAGTTTTAGTTCTGCCATCAGCTTTTGGTTCTTACACGGTGTATTTTGATGCCTCACAGATCAATATTGGGTATGTTCTGATGCAGGAGGGTAGAGTGATTGCTTATGCTTTGTGCCAGTTTTAGCCCCATCAGAGGAACCATCATGTCCACGACCTTGAGTTAGCAGTTATTGTTCACGCCTTGAAGATTTGGCGGCACTATTTGTACGGGGTCCATTGTGAGATTTACACTAATCATCGTAGTTTGCAGCATCTGTTCAAATAGAAAGATCTTAACTTGTGTCAGCGGAGGTGGTTGGAGCATCTTAAGGACTATGATATCACCATTTTGTACCAATCCGGAAAGGCCAATATGGTGGCCGATGCCTTGAGTCATCGGGCGAAGAGTTTTGGGGAACTTAGCATATCTTTCAGCAGTAGAGAGGTCATTAGCTTTGGATGTTCAGGCCTTAGCTAGCCAGTTTGTTAGATTGGATGTTTTTTAGCCGAGTCGAGTATTGGCTTGTATGGTCTCTCGGTCTTCTCTTTATGATCGTATTAGGGAGCGTCAATATGATGATCCCCATCTGCTTGTCCTTAAGGACACGGTCTAGCACAGTGATGCTAAGAATGTCACTATTGGGGATGAAGATGCATTGAGGATGCAAGGCAGGCTATGTGTACCCAATGTAGATGGTTTGCGTGAGCTGATTCTCTACGAGGCTCACAGTTCGCGGTATTCTATTCATCCGGGTGCCGCGAAGATATATCAAGACTTGAGACAATATTATTGGTGGAGGAGAATGAAGAAGTACATAGTGGAGTATATAACTCGGTGCCTAAATTTCCAGCCGGTGAAGTATAAGCACCATCAACCAGGAGGGTTGCTTCAGAAGTTAGAGATTCCGGAGTGAAAATGGGAGAGGATCACTATGAATTTCGTTGTTGGGCTTCCACAGACTCAGCGAAAGTTTGATGCAGTTTGGGAGATTGTGGAACAGCTGAACAAGTTAGCTCATTTCATTCCTATGATGACTACCTATTCTTCCGAGCAGCTGGCTCCAGTGTATATCCGCGAGATTGTCAAGCTTCAAGGCGTACCAGTATTTATCATTTCTGACCGGGGTACGCAATTTACATCATGGTTCTGGAGGGCCGTACAACATGAGTTGGGTACTAAAGTGGAGTTGAGCACAACATTTCACCCTTGGACGGACGGATAGTCCGAGCACACTATTAAGATATTAGAGGATATGCTTTGTGCGTGTGTGATGGAGTTTGGGGGTTCGTGGGATTAGTTCTTTCCTCTAGCAGAGTTTGCTTATAACAACAGTTACCAGTCGAGCATCCAGATGGCACCGTATGAGGCTCTGTATGGTACGCGGTGTAGGCCTCCAATGGGTTGGTTCGAGTCGGGCGAGGCTAGATTATTGGGTACAGACTTGGTTCAGGATGCTCTGGAGAAA
The DNA here is from genome assembly GCF_000715075.1 of Nicotiana tabacum. Taxonomy (NCBI): domain Eukaryota; kingdom Viridiplantae; phylum Streptophyta; class Magnoliopsida; order Solanales; family Solanaceae; genus Nicotiana; species Nicotiana tabacum. The sequence goes on from NC_134102.1 coordinate 138,349,196, forward strand.
GTTAGGGTGATTCAGGATAGACTACGCACAGCTCAGTCCAGACAGAAGAGTTATGCACATCGGAAGATTCACGATGTTGCATTCATGGTTAGAGAGCGGGTCTTGATCCTTGTGTAACACATAAAGGGTGTTATGAGGTTCGAAAAGAAGGGCAAACTGAGCCCGAGGTTTATCGGTCCATTTGAGGTATTGCGACGTGTTGGGGAGGTTGCTTATGAGCTTGCCTTGCCTCCTAGTGTAGCAGGAGTTCATCCAGTATTCCATATTTCTATGCTCCAGAAGTATCACGTTGATCCGTCTCACGTCGATCCGTCTCACGTATTGGATTTCAGCTTAGTCCAGTTGGACAAGGATTTATCTTATGTTGAGGAGCTGACTTAGATAGGCAGGTTCAAAAGCTGAGGTCGAAGAATATTGCTTCTGTGAAGGTTCAGTTAGGGGGTCAGCTGGTCGAGGAGGCGACTTGGGAGACCGAGCATGATATGCGCAGCCGTTATCCTCATCTTTTCACCACTTCAGGTATGTCTCTATGCTCATTCGAAGACGAACGATTATTTTAAGAGGGGGAGGATATAACGACCAGGCCGGTCATTTTGAGTGTATTAGCCCCGATCCTCTATTTACTGTTTTCTCCGTATCAGTTTCTGCTTATGTGACTTACCGGGAGCTCTTATTTTTGGTTTCAGAGTGTTTTTGGACACTTAGTTCCTAAAACGAAAGCTTAAATCTCAGATTTTGACCGTAGTCAGAAGTGTGTGAAGATGACTCCGGAATGGAGTTCCGTTAGATCTATTGGTAGATTTTGGACTTAGGAGCGTGTCCAGACTGTGAATTTGAGGTATGTAGCTAATTTAGGCTTGAAATGGCGAAAGTCGAATTTTTGGAAAGTTTGACTAGGGAGGTTGACTTTTTGATATCTGGGTCGAATTCCGATTCCGAAAGTTGGAGTAGGTCCGTAATGTTGAGTATGACTTGTTTGCAAAATTTGAGGTCAATCGGACGTGGTTTGATAGGTTTTGGCATCGTTTGTGGAATTTGAAAGTATAGAAGTTCCTTAGGCTTGAATCCGGATATAATTGGTGTTTTGATATTGTTTTGAGTGATTTGAAGGTTTGGCTAAGTTCGCATGGGGTAATATGACTAGTTGGTATGTTTGGTTGAGGTCCCGGAGGCCTCGGGGGTGTTTTTCGGATGCCCATCGGAAGGAAATTTGGACTTAGGCATTGCTGGTTCCTTCTCGTGTTCTGGTATTTCGCACCTGCAATGGGAGCCTGCAGGTGCGGCCCCGCAGAAGCGAAGAGGAGGAAGCAGATGCGGGGAAGGCTGGGTTGGACTGGAAGCGCAAGTGCGAGGTTAAGAGCGCATCTGCGAAATCGTATATGCGGAAGGGTAAGCGCAGATGCGGAAAAAGGCCTGAGTGGGAAGGATGGGAGAAACGGGTAGGGCCCGCAGGTGCGAATATGTGACCGCAGATGCGGAATATGGGAGCTTAAGTAGGATCTGCACTTGCGATGGAATTTTCGCAGGTACGGCATCGCAGATGCGACAGAAGGTCCGCAGGTGCGGTTATGCTTGGTAGAACCAATAAATAGAAGACTTCGAGATTTTTCACCATCTTCACATTTTGGAACTTGATTTTTAGAGTATTTTGAAGTGTTTGCAAAGGTAAGTTCTTTGTGCCTATTTATCTTCAAGAGTGGTGTTTACCCACTGATTTTACACCTAGTTGGTGAGTTTTTGAGGTGAGATTTGGGAGATTAGGGGTTGGGAATTTGAGAGTGAAATTTGAGGTTTTGGAGGGGCAAATGATGTCGGATTTTGATAAATTTGGTATGGTTGGACTCGTGAGTGAATGGGCTTTCGGGTTTTGTGACTTTTATCGGGTTTCGAGATGTGGGCCCGGGAGGGGGGCTGGGATGAGCCTATTTCGAATTTTGACTTATAATTTTGTGTTTCTCTTGTGAAATTGATTCTTTTATCATACATTAATTATATCGTACTGCTTGTAGCTAGATTCGGGGTGTTTGGAGATTGATTCGAGGGGCAAAGGCATTGCGGAGTGAGATTTTGCGCGGTTTGAGGTAAGTAACAGTTTTAAATCTGGTCATGAGGGTATAACCCTGGATTTTGGTATGATGTAACTATTTTGGAGGCGACGGACATGCTAGGTGACGGGCGTGCACCGTGGGCAATTGTGGCTTGGTCCATCCCGTGAGACTGTAAAGTCGAATAGACTATTGTTAATTACCTGTTCTCTCTGTGTTATCGAGATTTGACTGCAAATCATGTTAGAAATTATGCTTAGGCTATGTGATAGTACTGTCGGGACCCGTAGAGGTCGCGTAACTGTGAATTATTTGCTAATTGATGTCTTGTACTCAGTCATAGTTTTACTTTCACATCATAGCTTAGTCTCTTCTTGATTCCTGTTGATATACTGTGTTATTTTGTTTGGACTGATCCTTATGATTTCTGAGGGCCGTGAGACTAGAGAGGTACATGACTGAGTGAGGTCGAGGGCCTGGTTGTAAGGTATAGATACCGTAGCACGTGAGTTGTCTATGCGAATCATGATGTTTATACTTAGCACGTGAGTTGTCCGTGCGGATTCTGATATGATACTGTAGCACGTGAGCGGTCCGTGCGGATCTTGATATGATACGATAAGACGTGAGTTGTTCGTGCAGCACGTGAGTTGTCCGTGCGGATTATAGCGTTTGGGCTGTAGGAGCCCCTCCGGAGTTTGCACATCCCTAATGAGCGCATGTACCTATTGAGTGTGAGTACTAAGGGCTGAGAGCCGAGTGATTGGGCTGTTGTGACGAGTTGAGTGTCTATTGCCCTCAGAGGCTGTACTTGTTTTTCATTTGTTGATGCACTTAGTTGCTATATGTCATTGTTTTGAAATTTTTGAAAGATTCTATATCCGGATTACATGTACTGTAACTGTATAAATTGATTTGACTTGAACTGCCGGATTTGAAAGTATGTCTATTCTTTGCTGGAATTATTGAAAATGAACAGTATTTGTATAGCTCGTCATTACCTTCTAAGTTCCTTATTTATTTCTGTTACTTGCTGAGTTGGTTGTACTCATGCTACACCCTGCACTTCATGTGCATATCGAGGTGTGTTTGATCACGGAGGTCGTTGAGTTCGTGCGCGATCGAGTACCGGAGACTACGAGGTAGCTGCCGACGTCCGCAAACCTTGTCTCTCCTTCTATGTTTTTTCTTCTTTCTGTATTGATACTTAGACACTGTTTGTATTAGACTGGATATCTAGATGCTCATGACTCAGTGACACCTCGATGTCGGGCTATTTTTCCGCACTTATGCTTTGAGTTTTACCCTTTTTTTATGAAACACTTCGGTTATTTTAAATATATTAATTCATTTATGTTAAATGTTGAAAGTGTTTTGGAAATGTCGGCTTGCCTTGTATCACGATAGACGCCATCACGACGGGTTAGATTTTCGGTCGTGACATTAATAGATATTAAGTTTGATATCCATAATTTGAACTACGTATTTGAGTTCTACCATATGTCTATTCGATATGAAAAACCTAGAATCACTTGGATGCTATTATTTTAATATCTGTTTAGCATATTTTGAATCTTGGCATTAAAGAGGTAGTGTTTAATAAAAATTATTGTTCTATATTCAGTATGCCTCTTACCAAATCAGCCTACCTATTTTTGTTAAATTACCAAGAAAAAAGGTTTTAAAAAGTCGTTCAATACGGAAACATACACTCCAAATAATACCGATACATTCGCGTAGGTTCTGATGTTATTTCTTTTCTTTTACAATTATGGTATATTCATAATTTAAATAAGGAAAAATTTAATACCTAAAACTTAGTTGATGTTAAAAAGACTAAATATTAGATAAATAATTAAATGACTATTTTGTCTAGGGTGTAAGTTATTTTTAAAAGGATAAAAAGAGCGAACAACATTTCGTTAAGGGTATTCGTGCTTTTAATATAATATAAATATAGATATTAAATTTTAATTTAAACTTTGTTTGCGCATCTAACAATATCCTATCGAAGTATCTCATGAGTCATCATCAAACTCACCGGCTTGTTTGAAGATTCTTTATGCAAAATTCAAATCACCCGGAGGGGCGGACGTAGAATAGCGATACCTTGTTCATATGAACCCATAACTTTCGATGCGGAATATAAATTTATGTATAAAGAATAATTAAAATTATAACAAAAGATAGGTTTGAACCCATAAGTTTAAAAATATAATCGGTTCAATACTAAGAGGTTTAAAGGTTGAACAGATAAAATTTAAATTCTGAATCTGCATCCGGGTATTTCTAGCCACCAAATCATACATGCTATGTACATGCCATCAATCCATAACTAAATCCACTGCCTAAAGTCTATTTTGAATATAAGAAGACTCTTTTCTTTTTCTCTTTTCTAGAATAATTAGCAAGCGTCCTAGCTAGATTAGACAAAGTGTGTGTGTGTGTGTGTTTTAGCTCAGACGCATGCTTCCAGAAAATGGAATGAACAGTTATTTTGCTTTATAAAAATCTTGAGGAATGTTTCTCAAAATGTGAAGAGGGGTTTGAATAGTGTGCCATTTGCGCATTTTGTGACTCTTTCTCGTGCTTTTTCTCTATCAATTTCAAAGCCTCATCTAATGTAAGATACTGCTTAAAAAGTAAGCATGAGATACATTTACGTTAAAGTTCATACTTTGGCTGTTTAGTATTCATCCACGCTTCCAAAATTTGACTTCCTTTTTCTTACTTTTTGACAAGAAGTTATATTTTCGAAACAATTTTTATTTCACTAGATAAAAAAAGTATATATAAACTTCGAACTTTCTTACAAGTGGCTCATGTATATATTCTAATAACATTTTGTAAAGTTAGAGATTGGACTCTTAACGAATATTCTTAAGCTGGGTAGCGAAACGAATTTTCTTGAAAACCAAGGTAATGTATTCTTAATTCTACCAAATAGTCTTTTCAAATCTTAATACGAAAAGATAATTAATAAGGTAATTGAGAAACTAAGTGTTTGATCATAGAAAAACAGCATAGGATAATTTCATATGTTCGTCTTTTGAACCTTAAGACTTCAAAAAGTTTATACTAAATGGAATGTTCTTAAGCTTCAGGGATATAAGATTTCCAAAACTTTTGACTTTAATGGGAAGTATAATTAAGTAATCAAGCTTAAAATTTCCAGGAAAACATAAAAAAGAACGGAGGATCCGAAAAGAAGAGCGGACAGAAGCGGAGCTAGAATTTGAACTTTACGGATTCTAAACTCTAAAATAGTAACATCGTATGATAGTAACTCGGTTCTTAATTTAACATTCTTGCATATCTAATGAATTTTTTAATGCGAATACAATGTTTGGATTAAACTATTGGATTGGATCGAACTCATACGCGAACCTCTAGCTCCGCCCCTAGAGCCACAATATTAGTTACAAGTTCGGATATATTTAATAATTTCTGCTTAGTGTATTTGTGTTAGAAAATCTCTTAAATGTATTTAAATATTTAATTACAAACCCTATATCTATGAATTAAACGGCAAGTTTTAAATCCATAAACGTCAAAATTGTGTCTTCGCCTCTCGTTCAAAGGGAATCAGTTAGTAGTAATAGTAGAAGTAGTAGTCAAAGAAAGATTCTGAAAACTTCCCAAAGATTGCAATCAGAGAAAGTCAGCAATATGAAAGCTCTTCATCGTTTATGCTTAAAATATACATACAAGTAGAATAAATACTGTAGCTCAACGGCATTGGTGAGTCACTGGGCGGATGTAGTGCATTGTGGATGGGTTATATTGAACGCATAACTTTCGATGCAGAGTAAAAATTTATATGTAAAAATTAATTAAAATTACAAAAATAGTAGATATGAACCCATAATTTTAAATATATAATTGGTTCAATGCTAAAAATTTCAAAAGTTGAACCTACATAATTTAAATCTTGGATTCGTCGCTGTGTCCCGTTACCCCTCGCCCCTACCACCCCACCTGAATACACAGAGTACAGTAGCAGCTGCCTCAGCTCAGGTCAGCTGGACCCTCAAAATCAGGCTCCTCACTGGCCACTTGTCCTGCCTCAGCCACCATTGCTAAAATCAATACTGTCCATTGCGGCCGCATAGCTAATTTGCGCTACGTGACTACAAAAACATATCGTTCATTTATTATTACTCTCTTTATTTCGCTAGCTTTTAGCCATAGGTTTCTTAATTTATTTTAAAAAATTTAAGTTGGGTAAAGTTTGGTTTGAAAATAAAAATATATTTGCATATCAATTTTCAAAATATATTTTACTTTTTTTTTTAAAAAAAAAATACTCCTATGATTTATACTCACAAGTTCTAAAAACTATTACGAATACCTAACAATACATTTATCAATAACATTCATTATCATTATCATAAACAAGCCTTACTTCATACCGTTGTGAGACTAGTCTGGTACGGTTTTTGTCTAAGCTAGCTAGTGGCAATGTCGTGTCTTACTATTTTGCGTTTCAGTGCTGGACCTATTTACTAGCTATCGTTTTTGCTTTGCATCTTTCTTCTCGATTTCATATTGTTCCTATTTTTCCTATGATTTCTGTGGTGATACTGATATTGTCTCCTTTTGTCTTTTTGTCCCCTTGAGTCGATGGTCTTTTGAAAACAACTTCTCTACCTCTTCGGGGTAGGGGTAAGGTCTGCATACAAACTACTCTCCCCATACCCCACTAGTAGAATTTCACTGGGTTGTTATTGTTGTTGTTGTATCACAAACCATAGTCCTGGACATAAATAAATTTGGTACAAAATTATTATTTTTATAATGAACTACATAATATACACTATCAGATGACCGAGAAGATAAAGCAGCATTGTTACAAAATAATAAATGGTGGGCTATTTTATAAAATATAAATATTTGGGGTATTTTTTAAAAATTTTAAAAAATATAATAGTAATATTTTGGGCCAAAACCAGCTCTTAAGCTAGTTTTAAGATTTGAGAATTTGACAAAATATGAATAAAATTTATGAACAAACATGTATTTGCCAAAAAAAAATTTAGAAAAATTTTAACAAAATCTATGACCAAACAGGTCCTTCATTTTATATTGGAGTAGAGCTAGATATAGCTTACCCGAATCTTGTAGTTTTAGTTCATATTATGTACTACTATTTATTCTAAGAAAATTATCAAATATATATAAATTATGAAATTAAAATTTAATTATATAAAAAGCTTGGATCTCAAACTCATAAACTTCAAATGCTGACTTTGAATTTTTATATGACGATCCTTTTCTTAGTCTATTTTAAAAAGGATATTACCTTTTTAATTTCAAAGATTTTATTTACCCTTAATAGTATATTTTTATAATTAAGAAATATCATGTCATATTTAAAATCAGCACAAATTCAAAATATATTTTTGCTATGTTTCAAAAGTCCTTTTAAAATGTATAGACTTTTTGGCAAATAAAAGGTCACGGTCATAAAGAAGATTTGCTAGTGTGGAAAGAGGCAATCCAGAGAATGGAATTTTTGCTTCTGGCAGATTTAAGTAGTGTCACTTAGGAACAATTTTTGTACCTTTTAGTCTTTTTCAATGTACCAACAATAAAAAGTCTTTTTTAAAAATTAAGTTTTAAACTAAGTCAAACAACATTATATAAATGAAATGGATATGGTGAGTCTCAAAATAGTTTAAGAGAAGATGAATGTAAGGTCTTTTCTCACTAGATATAAAAGTTTTAGAACCCGAGCAACTTGTCACGATCCAAAATTCCGTTTTAGGTTTTGTGATGACACTTAATTTTTAAAATTAGGTAAGCCGATTACTTACAACAGTTAAACATGATATTTTAAAGCAGAGTTTAATATAAATACTGAAATAAAGGTGACACAAGCTTACGCAGCAATAATCCCAACAATCCTCCCAAGACTAGATAGTACAGAGTCACGAACTCTCGCTGAATACATAGATATACCTAGAATAAAATACAGTTCGGATAATGAATTACCAGTACAATTCCAAGGAAAAGGACTCCAAGGTACTGCGGCGATCGAGCAATTCTACCTTGAAACCTCATGATCGAAGAAGCTAACACTGTCTGGGCCGTTATCTCCAATACCCGATCATCATTATCAATAATAACAACATATTCATTGTGATTCTATAAGTAAAATTTGAGAAGATTGGAATGTTCACAAATGTTATCCCTATTTTGTATAAGATATAAATGTTATTTTTGATAGATTTTTTGGCTCAAGAAAATGCAAATCCAATAAAACGCATAATGTTTTTGTGTTGTACTGTTCCAAGGTCCACCTTCCTTCAAGTAACTAATATAATATGTAAGATGAATTTTAATATCACAACTGCAAAGTTTTCTCATATACCGTAGGAAGTATCTTTAATTTTTAGGCACGTACTTTTATAAGGACAGAAGTCACGAAATGGTAATGGGAAATATACGCACTCCCCATTTTGCCCATTTGCCCTTTCCCTCCTTTGTAAAGGCAACCCCTCTGCGCTGTCTCCATGCTATGGTCCCGCGCTTTCCTCTCCTTTCTTCCAAGTGATCTTCGGCTCCTCACAAAAAGCACTATGGTATATAAAGTATTTCTTATTTATGAAGCGTCCGGGAAAAAGTCACATTCATTATAAATAGCCTTTTCCAACACAAGCATTAGAAATTACTTTCACAACTTAAACCTGATTTAGGTCACAACGCAGAGGCGAACACACATGATGAGTTGAGGAGTCACCAACACCCAAAAACTTCGACAAAAACTGTATGTATACTTGCAAATATCTTTTAAAAAGAGTTAGATATTAGTATAAGCCTCCGTACCAATCTTCATAAGTAGTGATAAATTTATATTGAATGTCATGGTCCCCCAGCGACCGCCGAATCTTAGGTCCACCTCTGTTACAAAAAGATAACGTTATTGTCGCTCTTAAGACTATTTTAAAAATTGTATACGAGATAGAGGTGGCAAAATGATAAGTTATGTGTCCTGCTATATTTTGATGATCTGACAACCTTAATTTTAAGAACCAGATGGGGAACCTGTTCCACATCCTCTGAGTGCTCAAAGATCAACAAGTCTCAAGTCTGGGACATGCTCCAACTTTCAGAGTCCAAGAAACAACAGAGGGAACAGATCGACATCAGTTCTCTTGTTGACAGTACCAGTCAACTCCCCAGAGCTGTAAAGTGGCTACAACTGTTCCTATGCACACACGTAACAGTGTAAACAGTAGAGCAGTCAACTTTATAGGGAATACCTTTGTACCAAACATGTTTGCATCATTCAAGTGATGTCACTTATGTAATATTAACATGAAGCAAAGCAAAAACAATACACTTGCACACTCAGAATCGATCAAGCTCTCTCTCAAGTGTATTGCCAACTTGCAAGTGACATTCAAGGAGTCAAGAACAAAGAGCAACATAACGAAGGACCAGTTTCTGCATTGAGTCATCATATGTCCTTAGTTGTGTATTACCTTTGTCAAAATAATTTACTTGTAATTCCTACTTAGCTTAGTTAGAAGTATTGTGTAGGAAACCATTGTAAAATCATAAACCATACGTTTGTGTCTTGGCTAGAGTTAGTCGAGTTGTAATCTTTGTTATAGAGTTATTACAAAGCGGCTTGTAATAGAGTTGTTACAAGTTAGTGAAGGATTAAGAGGTTAATTCCTAGGTTACAACAGTTTGTAATTTGAAGTTTGCTCAGTAGTGAAGTTGAAATCCTGCAAGGGTAGGTCGTGGTTTTTAATCCCGTGAGCTGAAAGTTTTTCACGTAAAACTCTAATGTGTCATTTACTTACTGTTGTTTGCGTGCGTTCTGTGGAAACAGATAGAGAACCTGGTTCTCCATATAGTTTGGTGGACCCTTAATTTCTATCACAAAATGAATTCATTCTCTTGTAATCGATTCAACCCGTTTAGATTTAAAAGGGTTGAATTATGATTTGTTTGTTGACTTAACCCCATGAATCGAATTCAAAATAATCCATCAAATTATTAGATCAAATCGGACAATATAGTATAACCTAACGGATCAAAATGTAACCCAACCCAAACATACAAAGTAAAATAAGAGCAAATTCTTGCTTCTGATTTTTTAAAAAGCCCTTTATTATGAGTAGAGAATCCGAATTAACTGTAATGAAGGTCAGATGGATTCAAAATTCTTGACACTGTGATTTGATTTGATATTTTCTCCACTAATCTGTTACCTTGACAACATATGCCCTCATTATAATATTTTTCCTAAAACATCTAGATTATAATATTTTCACAAAACAATAAGCTTAGATTAGGATAGGTGAAAAACGAATATCTAGTACTTTTTTCCCGTCGAATGAAGAGAAGAAAAATTTATAGATTGCAATATTATTTTATTATGAGAACTATATTTTTATAATTCATTATGAAGTTGTTAATAAATAATTCAGATTATATCTGTCAAAAAATTTATATTGTGTATATAAAGTAGAAAAATTCTTTTATGTATATATGTAAGATGTTGAATCTTTTTAGCTATAATTCTAGATAAAATTTTTGCGTTCGCCACTCCTCGTTTGAATTTCTTATTGAAGAATTGGAGTTCGTATTGAGAAGTATCCTTTTGTAAACAGACAAACAGTAGAGTAGAATAATGAGCTTTGAACTTATGATACTATGGTTGTAAGTGTGACTCTTGTCCACTTGATGCCTCTTTTGAGGAAGAAAAATAATTTAATTCATGAACCAAGAAAGAGCATAAAAAGTGGTCCACTAATGTAATAATGCATATGAACTGCTTGTAAATCTCCTTTTTAAATATTTAGCAACAAAGGAGGAAGGCAGTCATGTGAAATATGTATGGAGGTACTATTATATATATTTATTATATTGGTATGGAAGATTCTATTTCTTTTGTTAATATTTTTTCTCTGAATAGGATTACACGTGGCAATACAGGGTGATTGCATTTTGATGGCAATGTATGGGTAAAATATCAAAGGCCATAGTTGTGTGTCCCTTCTTGCAATTAGGCTGCTAAAAAAAGTGTTATTATTTATATTGCTAAAAAAAGTGTTATTATTTTCACTTTTAACTCGCGTCAGAAATTATTTATATTGATAATCGAAAAAGTGTATAAAATTTATATAATTTTTATGTATAACATACAAAATGTATATATATATATAAAAAATATATAAATTTTATATATTTTTTTGACTATTATTTTTACAGCGGCTATACAATATTATTTTTTTTCAGGTAAAAATGACTGTTTTGGAAATCCAAAATCTGGGCAAGTAGGGTCCAAAATGTCACTTTCACCTACCGACATGAAAGTGATGGGGCGGAATGTATGAAATCTTTGGGCTGGGCCCAGACCCAGAATGAAAGGGTCATTTCCTTTTCTTTCTTTAATATTTTTATAATTTTGTTTTAATATTTTTTTTAAAATTGTTTGTAAAATTGAAGCCTGTGTAAAGAGCCATGATATTTTACATGATAAGTACAAATGGCTAAATTTATTATATTCATGCTTCGCATGCCACACTTGGTCCATTTCTTGTGGGCCTCTTTGAACAAACAATTTGTAGCAATATTTTCAAATATCATGCTTTATACGGGGTCTCAATAAACTACTAATGGTACATATTTTTGGCAAAACCAAAAAGTCAACCGTTGTAGTCAACTTCATAGTCAATATGACGGAACTCAGTAGCCAATAATGTCACAATTCAACTTGTAATATGATTCTCTCGTCAAATAAAAATAATTTAGTAAAATATGAACAAGAAATAGAGATAGAGAGAAGGAAAAGATTTTCTTCTTCAATTTCTGTATCTTTTCCTATATATTACAAGACCTTTATATAGGCATGAAAAGTAAAGAATCACTATTGTAAATATGTCGTTGAATATGTCATTAAATATTTGAGAGGAAGATCATGAGGTTACAATCATAACTCAATAAGTATTAGAGTAGTGTGAGTTATGGAGATAATTGAGAAGAGTAGACATCCACCACAAATTAATTTTTCTTATAACACTCCCCCATGGATGTCCATAGATAATGTGCATCGTTAAAACCTTATTAGAAAAAAAATCCTATGGGAAAAAAAAAAGTTCTAGTGAAGAAAAAGGAGTACATATATTTAGAAATACGCCTTTTGGTTACCTCGTTAAAAACCTTGCAAGAAAAACTCAGTGGGACAAAATCTTGTAAGGAAAAAAGAGTACAACGCGTATTAACTCCCCCTGATGAGAGCATCAATTCGTATCCTTGAGCCTTCGCATCCCAATCTTATATACTAGTTTCTTGAAGGTTGATGTCGATAGAGATTTGGTGAACAAATCAGCCATATTATCACTTGAACGAATCTGTTGCGCATTGATATCACCATTCTTTTGAAGATCATGCGTGAAAAATAACTTTGGTGAAATGTGTTTTGTCTTATCTCATTTTATGAATTCTCTTTTCAATTGGGCTATGCATGTTGTATTATCTTCATACAAAATTGTGGGTAGTTTGTCGCATTTCAAACCTCATTTGTCTTGAATAAGATGTATTATAGATCTCAATCATACACATTCTTGACTTACTTCATGAATATCAATTATCTCAGTATGATTATATGAAGTAGCCACGATTGATTGCTTAGTCGATCGCCAAGATATGGAAGTGCCTCCACATGTAAACACATAGCCTGTTTGAGATCATGCTTTGTGTAGGTCAGATAAATACCCAGCATCGGCATAACCAATAAGATCGGAATTGCAATTATTATCATAAAATAAGCCCATATCGGTAGTCCCTTTTAGATACCGCAATATGTGTTTGATTCCATTCCAATGTCTACTTGTAGGAGCAGAGTTATATCTTGTTAAGATATTAACTTAAAAAGTTATGTCAGGCCTTGTAGTGTTAGCAAGATACATTAGTGCACCAATTACACTAAGATATGGTACTTCAGGACCAAGAAGCTTTTCATTATTTTTATGAGGTCGGAATGGATCTTTATTTATATCAAGTGATCTCACAATCATCGAGGTACTCAATGGATGTGCTTTATCCATATAGAATCGCTTTACAATCTTTTCAGTGTATGTTGATTGATGGACAAAAATTTCATCTTTCATATACTCAATTTGTAGACCAATACAAAATTTTATCTTTCCAAGATCTTTCATTTCAAATTCCTTCTTAAACAGTCTACTGCTTTAGGAAGCTCCCCAGGATTTCGAATGATATTTAAATCATCAACATACACGCTGATTATAACAAATTCAGATTCATATCTTTTTATAAAGACACAAGGACAAATTGAAACATTCTTGTACCTTTCTTTCAACAGGTACTCACTCAGGCGATTATACCACATGCGCCCTGATTGTTTTAATCCGTATAAGGATTTTTGAAGATTTACTTAATAAATTTCTTGAAAACCTTAATATGCTTCAGAACAATTAAAATCTTTCAATGATTTCCATTATATGCATATCAAGTTTTTCATGTATTGCCAGATTAAAACCTTAAATAACTACATTCATCATAGGAGAACATATCTCTATATAATCAATGCCAGGATATTTAAAATCATCTTGTAACACAAGTCGTGTTTATGCCTATCGACTTGACTTTTTTCGAACAAGAACACATTTATACCTCCACTGGTTTTATACTTTTAGGTGTTGGAATTATCCGTCCAACTTCACATTTTTCAGGTGAAGTCAATTTTCATTGCGTATTTTTTATTTGGCCAATCATTTATCTGTCCAAATTTCATAACAGATTTGAGCTCAAGATCCTCGTCAATATTAATAATACTGAGCGCTATATTATATTAACAATATCGTCGACGATCATTTTATATCGGTTCCATTATTACCCAATAAAGACATAACTTATTGAGATCGCTTTATCTCATTATTTTCAGGTACCCGAGCCTCTCCCATGAGGTCTTATGAAGTGTTGTCATGGTGCTCTTCTAGAACACTTGCCTCCTTATTATGACCATCTAGAACATTTGCTCCTTTCCTTACTCAAGGAGTTTTATCTTTAGAACCGATTAGTCTATTACACTTCATGCGTTCCATAGATTATGTCCATCATGAACTTTATTCTATTTGGAGCATTAGCAATTGGAATATGATATTTAGCTTTGGGTCACCAAATGCGTCTGGCAAGAATTTACAAATGAAGTATCACTTGAACTTCAAGTTCACATTTTCTTGTACGAAGATCTATATGTATTCATAATAATTCATTCCACGTATCACTTTTTCAGCTGCCCATTTTCTCCCCCTAATGTTAGGATCACTAATATATATCCCCACCATTCTTTGGAGACTCATATTTACATTGTAGTGGAACAATTAAATCATATAGCACATTCATATTTTTAGATGGAAATTATTTGGTTCCTGACCCTGAACCAATGTGATACGGAGAACATATCATAACATGGCTAGATGCGTACAAGTGTTGTTGTATATTAAATAATACATCACATACCAAATTTTATTTTGAGAGTTTTGTTCTCATAACCAATGGTTTAGCTATAATTGGAGGCATACAATTTCTGCTAAACCAATTTAGATTTAAACCAGCATTATAAAGATAAATTATCATAATTTATAATCTGGAATTGTGCTCTAATAATTTGAGCAAGGAACCTTACTAAAGCCAAACTGCAAGTTGATAACAAATGCACATGTGACCATAGAATAGATGCATCTATTAAAATCATATAATAGTTAATGGCCCACATGGTAGGTGACTGAGCCCATATATTTATCACCTTTTATTCGTTGCAGAAATCAAGGGATTCAATCACAACCTTTAACTGGTATATCATGAGAATAAGCAGTGCAAGAGAATTCTTGAAGAAACTTTTATTACTTCAATATATGCCAATGTAATTCTCAATTAATTTTTCGCATCATAATTGATCCGAGATGGTCAACCGGTCATGCCAATTAATATTTATTTTAGTAAACCTCTAGTTTACTTGTGGCATATGATTTCAGCATCATGCTTATATTTGTGTAGCACAAATAGACAGAAGATCGGGTAACCTTTCATATTTACCCGGTATGATTATAGAAATATGAAGATATTTAATCTTTATTTTATTTACAGTCTCAATATGCCAACTACTTTGGCTAATATATTTGAAACTCAAAAAGTTTCTTTTGAGACTTACTACAATATCAATATCATGAATAATTTTATTCATCCGGATAGTAACAAATTAGTTCTTCCAGAGCTCTTAATTGATTTTTATACTTCAAGATCTTTTGTCATACCATCCATATAGTGAATATCTCTTTAACGAAGAAAATTATATCATAACAAATTATCATGGTCAAAATCATCATAAGCAAAAATTATTTCTTGCTTTAATTTTGCCTTTAATAACTTTTATAAGGCATGCCAAAATATTTTTGGCATATCACATGTACGCGACCAATGACATACTCATGTAACCACATAGTAATATGTATTATCTTTCTTTCTCTCAAACCTCCCTTAGAGGTGAGTTGTAGTATTTATCCAATCATGCATAAGCACATTCTTATGCATAATTTTTATCACATACACACGCGCGCGCGCACACACACATAATATCTATTCAACCATGCATAAGCACATTCTTATGCATATTTTGTATCACATGTATATTTTCATTTCACTTTCAGGGATGAGTCTACATTTACAATATTTATCATAATCACATTTTCAAGGAATTGACTATAATCATGTGAACGTGTTTCGTATTAACAGACCATAGTGATACATATTTCCTTCGCCTTTGAAGGACTATTTTGAAAACCCTTATTATTTTTCGTTTTACAATTACCATAATGGTGACTATTATTGTTTTGGTCTTTGACACGCCCATGTTCATTGGTCAACCACTTATCTTTATTTAGATTTATTATGCACCACTACCCCATTCACTTCAAGAACAGAGCAAATCAAGTGGGACAAACTTCATACTTTTTCATGAAAAATACATTATTTTTCTTTAGTCATCATTATATCATCAATATGGTGCATTAGAACTCAAACTCATAATGAGTTGGAACTCGAGCTCAACCCTTATTACCATGGTGCACCAGAACTCACACACCCGATATTTTATTCTCATGGTGCAGTGGGCTTGAATTTACCGCTTTACTCTCAATCAATGGCATAATAGGCAAAACAATATTGAGATTCACTCTCAAGCCTTAATTTTAATCACATGCCAGGAAAGTTGTACACAACGAATTTGCAATTTAGCAAATCAAATTTGCCTTCCTAAATAAATATATAAACCTCAAATATGCGTAAAGCTTTATCAATTATTTATAGCATCTAGTGAATTATCTAGAGAAATAGAAGTTATTAAATAATAAACATAATTTGGGTAGAAGCAAAATTTAAAAAATACTTCTTCACAATATCAGTAATCATAACAAAAGTAACATAAAATTTATCTCACAAAACTATTTTACTCTTGAAAACATAAAATTTTGTTTTGAATACTCTTGAAATAAGCAGTTCGTGCTAATAACATGTTATGAAATAAAAGCAATTTAATAAAACATGAACAGGAAATAGAGATAGAGAGAAGGAAGAGATTTTCTTCTTCAATTGTGTATCTTTTCCTATATATTACAAGGCCTTTATATAGGCATGAAAAGTGAAGAATCACTATTGTAAATATGTCATTGAACATGTCATTAAACATTTAAGAGAAAGATCATGGAACTACAATCATAACTACATAAGTATTAGAGTAGTGTGAATTATGAAAATAATGCAGAAGAGTAGACATCCACTGTAAATTAATTTTTCTTATAACATATTCCATATTTTGATTATTGTTGCTCAATTGGACATTCTCTTCTTCAAGTTACTTGGTTAGTATCTCCTTAAACAATAACAATAACGTGTCAATCTAAATTAAGTTGGGTAGATTTATGAATTTCCACTATTTTTTGGGGCAAGTGCACAAATAGTTATTCTCAGGGATGCTATTTAGAGATTAATCAGTATTTATTTTGTCCTAAAATTTTAAACTAAAAATCTTGACTTCAGGACAATTCAAGACATTTGTCCTGAAAAATTAAACTGTAAAACTAAAATTCAGAACACAGTGGATAATTTCTAAAAAGTAATCATATAAAGTGGCTACCTAGTGTCATTTCTACCTATTTTTTTCCTACATGTAAATCGTCTCAGTCCAATATTATTAAAAAAAAAAAAGTTGTCTAGCTTTAGAAGTTCTCTTCATTTTTGTTGGCATATAAATCTTACGGGACTAAAAAGACTCCTCACAAACAATTAGCAAAGTATACGTATTGATATGACTAAAACTTAATTAATATTAACTGGTATCTTATAAATTAGAAAACAAATTGTAAGTGGGAGAGAGAATAGGGGAATGCTACACTCAACTATTTTGGGCCAAAAATGCACAATATTAGGATGAAAGCCCACGGATAACTGCTGGAGTCCGCATTTTTGGGCCTTATAACAAACATCTTAAGCCAGGTTGTGTCAATTTTCCTTTAGAAGAATTAACCCAAATAGCCGCCTACCTAATTTCTTATATTAAAAATAGCCGTCAGATATATAATATATGTAAGCTTTATGTATAATATATGTATAACTATGTATAATCAAAATATAATATATGTATAACAACTAAAAAAAAATAAACAATGAACTACGCAGGCTATTTGTGTAAAATTCCCTTCCCTTTATAGTAGAGGATTTCTCAAGAATAGACGTGGGCTAATTGTGCAATGATCCAATACCTTATGCACGGGTACTTGGACCATCAACACTGTGCTCGGTACCTTATACAAGTACTAGTTTCCAATATAGAAATATAATATTTGGCTAAAAAACAATGGGTGCTTAAGCACCCATAAGGTTCAATGTAGATTCGATTCCTACCCGTGCTTAGCACATGTATTTAGATCAATTTGGACCTTTTTTTCTCAAAGTAGTTGGATGCATGAAGTACACACATATCACAATGGAACTTGGTTAATAGCAAAACAAATACAAGACGATTTGCCGACGACAAAAGTATAAATAAACACTAGAATATTAAAAGAAAATAATCATTCAGTATAGCTTTGCTGTGAAAATGTAACAAAGAACTAAAGACAAAATAAGCACAACAATAAGCGGGTACACGAAGATAAAAGGCTAAGAAAAAGGTAAAAAAATGTGGAAATATAATATAGATTCTGTTGAAAAATCTCAGAACAAATAGCTTGTCAAAAAGTAGAATCTATGAATAAAAATGACAAAATTTACATGTCCTAGACACACCACAACAACCTTATATATGTCCCAAAATCATAGGCACTCGCGAAATAAATTATCTTCACTGATCAAACTTTTTTAGACACCAAAAGGGACATCAGCGGCATGAATTAAGTATGTTATTGCCAATGCCAACAACATTAATACGTAGGCAATCCCTTGGTCAATTGTTGTTCCTGAACACAATAGTAAAAATCAATTTAGAAGAATAGAATAAGAAAAATGAAACAAAAATAGGAACTACAATAAGGTGTAAACGATAATGTTTTATCTATACAAACAAGAAATGGAGAAACTAGTAGTAATTTGAAATACTATTTCACCAGTTCATATTATCTGTCTTTTAATATTTTTGTACGAGATACTTAATAGCCTTAAGTATGAGATTATTTATCTAAATTACTCTTTATTTCTCTTTCTTAAATATCTCATTTGATTCGGAATCCACTAATTAAAGTGGTGAAGGTGAATTTGGAAAAAAAAGGTAATAAAAGATTCTTTTTCTTTTAAAACATTAAACATTTTAAAAGAATTTTTTTTGTCAAAACGACTAATAATTGAGGTATCCCAATACTTGATCGGATTTTCAATCTTAATACCTTAAACAGTCTAATCATTCTGATTATTACCTGTTTAATTCATATTAAGCATAACATTGTAAGCATTCAACATGTATCAAAAGTATAAATCAGAGTATACAGCATAATTATGTAATTAATGCGTAAGATTGTCCTCTAAAAAGAATATCTAAAAATTAACCAGAGGAAAATAATGAGAATAATTAAAATTAATACCCAAAATTAACCATAATACTATAGATCACTGCCGTCACACTACATTGGACCTAATTTGGCACAATAATTCTGGAGTACATTATATTAACTCACCAAATTTCTTAACAAATTCGATACCAGTGTCATTTCTGCCAACACCACTATTATTACAACGAACATGTAAACCGAACCAAAACGGACAGAAGATATTAGATATGACCATCAAATTTAAACTAACCAAAAAAAAGACCCTCTATTTATTTATTTAAGTTCTATATTAGATATCGTTACGTGTGAACTTGATTATTTTATGAACTAAAGACCTGAAAATATTTTGTTGATCTAATTCTCTAATACTATGTTTAAGCGGTTCAACTGCACTAACTTTTGAAAAGAGAGAATTAATTTATTTATTTTAGACCAAACAAAAGGGCATATATTCAGAAAAAGGAAATGAAAAAAAGTTATAGAAAAGAAAAAACTAACCGTCACTTGCCGGAGCAGGGGCCGGAGCAAAAGATTCTTGACCCTGAACAGCAGGTAAAAAGATGGAGAAAATTAGGGCAAATGCAGCAAAGAAACCAAACAGCACCTTACTAGAACCAATTATCGCCATTGTTAATAATAATAATAATATTATTAATAATAATAAATATGTAATTCTTTAACTCTCTCTGCGAACAGCCCTCCTCTATTTAGAGCTTTAACAAAAAGAGCCTTATTCGCAGAGAGAGCGAAAGAACAAAATGTGCCAAAACAAAGAGAGATTTTTCACTTTAATCTCACAGCAATTTTGGGTAATTTTGCAAAAGTCTAATTAATGAAAGATTTGTGAAATGGAAAGTATTTTCTTTTTATAGTTTTTTTCTTGATATTAAGGTTGATGGATGACCGGGAAGATCGGTAGCGGGTAAACTGCTGGGTAGTAAATGTGGGGTCCATCGAAATTTGCGGCTTACGACAAGAGAATCCGAATCCCATGTGACCATTCGCCGTCAGTTAGCCTGTCTGTTCCCTCCCCTTAGTTGGCGCCATATTCTGTGGTATGAATCTTTCCACGTGTCATAATCTGATGGTCTTTTTAACTGATTGGTGTTTTGGGCCTGGTGCTTTAGGTGACACTTCTGGTAATGGGCTTTTCTGTGCGCTCAATTGTGTTATTTAGCGCCCAATAGTTTGAGTGTTTGGTCAATATTAATAGTATTTGGGAAACTACTAGCTATGTCCATTTATAAGTAGTTTATTACAAAAATTAATCAATTTATAAAATATTAAAAATATTATCTAAAAATTACTAATATTAGTCAATTAGCTATTTGTGAAATTGTAAAAACAACGAGAGGAACACGAGCTCAATAGGAGCTCCAATGGAGGAATCAAAGGATGTACAGAGAGGAAGAGAACGAGACTGAAGCTTCTGGAAAAGGAATTGTGCTTTTCATTTTTAATCAACTCAGAAAATAAAAATATACAATTAGGTTCCTACTTATAGAATGTACTAACTTCTAGTCTAGCCAACTAACTAATGACAACTGTCATTTACCATGTGACAGCTCACTAACCAATTTCACTAATTACATTCCACTAGCTGCAGTACAGGTAATGAACAAAAAGAATAAATACAATATAAATCTCAACACCCCCTCAAGTTGGAGGTGAGGGGTTCACTGCCAACTTGCCAAGGAGTGTGGAATGTTTGATCCCTGTCAAAGACTTGGTAAAAATATCGGCTAATTAGTTATTAGTAGAAATATGGTGTAGGAAAATCAATCCTTCCTGTAACTGGTCTCGTACAAAATGGCAGTCCACTTCAATATGTTTCGTACTCTCATGGAACACAGGATTCCTTGCTATGTGTAGGGCAGCTTGGCTGTCACAGAATATGGGAATGGGTAAGGATAGAGGAACAATGAGCTCAGTAAGAAGCCTGGCAAGCCAGACAAGTTCTCCAACAACCATTCTAGTTGATCTGTACTTAGCTTCTGCAGAGGATAAGGAAATTGTGGACTGCTTCTTAGATTTCCAACTAATAGGGTTGTCCCCAAGTAATACAATGTAGCCACTGACTGATTTTCTGGATTGGGGACATGTTGCCCAATATGAATCATAGAAGGCTTTCACTCTATAGTCTGCATCATTAGTAAGGAAAATTCCCAAGGTTGGATCACCTTTCAAGTACTTAAGACTGGAGATGCAACCTTCAAATGTGGTTCCCTGGGACTTTGCATTAACTGACTGAGATGTTGTACACTATAAGCAATGTCTAGCCTAGTATTAGTGAGAAAGTTGAGCTTCCCAATCAACTTCCTGTAATAGGAAGGGTCTGTTAATAAGGCTCATTCATCAGCCTTCAGCTTCACAGATGAATCCAGAGGGGAAGTCATAGGCGGACAATCTATACAACCAAACTTTTTCAAAAGATCCATAGTGAACTTCTTTTGTGACATCAAAACTCCTTTGTCTGTGTATTGAACCTCTAAGCCTAGGAAGTAATGAAGCTGAAGCCTCCCCAGGTCTTTTATCTTGAATGTGTTGTGTAGAAAATCTTTCAAGGACTCAATCTCTTGCAGGTGAGTACCTGTGACAAGAACATCATCTACATAGACAACCACAAATACTACTGATCCTTCAACCTTTTTATAGAACATAGATTAATCAAGCATTGAATGAGTATACCCCCTAGAACATAATGCTTCAGTTAATTTCTCATACCACCGTCTGCTTGCTTGTTTGAGTCCATACAGGGAGTAGTTTAATTTGCACACTAAACCTGGCCTTTCCACAACCAGCCCTGGTGGCACCTCCATGTACACCTCTTCATGGAGATCTCCATGGAGGAATGCATTGTTGACATCCAACTGTAAAATTTGCCATCCTTTGTTGACTGTTATTTCTATCAAGGCTCTCACAATTGTCATCTTCACTAATGGTGAGAAGGTCTCTGTATAATCTATCCCAGCATGCTGTGTGTAACCCTTCACCACAAATCTTGCTTTAAACCTTTCTATGCCTCCATCTATTTTATGCTTGATTTTATACACCCACTTACACCCTATTGCCTTTTTTCAACTAGAAGAGGAACTAAATCCCAAGTCTTGTTTGTATATAATGCTTGGAATTCCTGATTCATTGTTGCTTGCCAAGCAGGTTTCACAACAACTTTCTCATATGAATTAGGTTCACATTCATGTGAGGCAGTTTCCATCAAATGCTGACTGGTGGAATTTAGGGCATTGAAGGGATTATGATGAAGTCTGGGTGTAAATGTGGTAAAAGAAAATGATGATGTACTTTGGCTATCATTAGAAGAGGGGGACTGGTTTTGATGAGCATGCTGTAGTTTTGGAATTGTGTACTCATAGTCTTTAAGGTAAGTAGGAATTTTCAAGGTTCTGGAAGGTCTACTCTGATCTGAAACTAAAATGTTTTGGTCTTGAATTGAGACAGTTGGACTATCAGCAACAGGAAACACTCCTGATGTCTGACTGCTCAAGAGTGACTGAGAGAATGTTGAGTTATTATCAAAAAAATGAGGTTGAGGTGATATTGGATCTGATTCAGACAGTTGTTCATTCCTAGACAAAGTCCTTGGTGACACTTCATGGTGATTTTCTGTCACTAAGTGTGAAGTGCTCCCTGTATCATTGGCAGGAAAGAATTCATCTGATAGGTGTGATTTCATTTGAGGAAATGAAGGGAATACTTTACTAGGACTAGTAGACAGGGCAAAAATGGGAACACATTTTCATAGAATACTACATCTCTTGAAGCACTTATTTTCTTTGTGGCTAGATTTAGTACCTTGTAACCTTTTGTCCCAAAGGGGTATCCCGCAAAAATATGAGGAGTGGATCTTGTTTCAAATTTATCTTTGTGAGTTTTGAGATTAGTAGAAAAACATAAGCACCCAAAGCCTCTAAGATGGGAATAATTTGGTTTCTTCAAGTATAGTAGTTCAAATAGGCATTTAGCTTTGAGTGATGATGAGGGTAATCTATTTATCAAATAAGCAGATGTCAAGACACACTCTCCCCTATATTGCATGGGCAATTTAGACTGCTATAAGAGTGCCTTGGCTGTTTCTAGCAGGTATTTGTGTTTTCTTTCCACCATACTATTTTGATGTGGTGTATATGGGTATATTTTCTGATGTATGATGCCTTTTGATTAGAAAAATGAGGTGGCTTCAAAACTGGTGAACTCAAGGCCATTGTCAGTTCTTATAATTTTGATACTAGTGTTGAATTGGTTCTCTATCATGGAAGAAAAAGCCTTGATAGTATGCAGGGCATTGCTTTTACAACTAACAAATGAGTCCATGTGGACCTGTTGTAATCATCCACAAGTGTGATGAAGTATTTATATTTATTGTGTGTTGTAACATGATAGGGACCCCATAGGTCAATTTGTAACAGCTCAAAGATCTTAGTAGTTAATGTTGTTCTTTCTGGGAAAGGCAATCTGGTTTGTCTTTCCATTGGACAAATAGGGCAAAGGAAAGGTTGTTTGGGTGCAAAAGTAACAGGTACAGAAGAAATTTCTTTCATTTTGACAAAAGGTACATGTCCTAATCTGTTATGTCACAAGAGATCAAGCAGATTCTTTGTAGTTGAGGAAGTATCAGACAGACAAGAATCACTTTTATTTCTTGATTTATTTATAAAATGATGCAGATGTGGAAAAGAACTACTCTTATTACTATTGT
This sequence comes from Nicotiana tabacum, assembly GCF_000715075.1. Lineage (NCBI taxonomy): Eukaryota > Viridiplantae > Streptophyta > Magnoliopsida > Solanales > Solanaceae > Nicotiana > Nicotiana tabacum. The sequence continues at coordinate 138,373,039 of NC_134102.1, forward strand.
GAGATGGAACAACAAAAGTAGATGCAACAAGGATGGTAGAATGTGGCTTATTTGTACTAGCTAAATGAGAAAAAAAAATAATGAACTAGATGTGTTAACTGCAGAGTATACCTCATCTTTATTAGTGGTATGACATGGATAAGATGCACTAGAAAAATCAGGGGAAGTAGAACCAGTGTTGTAGTTGTCCGAACAGTGGAAGTATAGACCAGTCTTGGCTTTACCAATCTCCAGTGGCCTCTTCAGTGAAGGGCCCTGTTGAATGATGCAGACAAACTTGGTAAATATTACAATATGATCAAGTTAGACTATCAAGGAATGGACTGATATCAAATTGAACTTGAAACTAGACACAAAAAGGACCTTTCTAAGACTGAACCTAGGACTAAGGATTACATCACCAATCAGTGTCACCTTTACTTTGTAACCGTTAGGTAGAGTAACTAGGTAGGGATAAACTAAAGTTCTGATGTTGGTTAGTAATGATTTATTATATGTCATATGGTTTGTGGATCCAGAGTCAAGTATCCAAGAGTCATCATTTGAATTGGAATTCTCACACGATTGATTACCAGAATCAAAATGAGTAGAGCATGCTGAGATACCTGCAACGTTCACAGCTCCTCCATTTGTGGTAGTGTTTCAGGATTTGTCTCCTCCTCCTTGAAAGCTTTCCAAGATGCTGAGTAGCTGTCCATATTGCTCCTTAGTTACGTTATGCATAGTTCGACCCTGCTCCTGATTCTGAGAGTTATTTCCATCATCTTTTACTGCAGCACCTTCACTTGATGACCCAGGCACATTTCCTGCAAACCTTCTTCCTTTATTAAATTTGGAGTCTTGTAGGAATCCGTGAACTTTATAACATTTTTTCTTAGTGTGTCATGGCCTTTTGCAGTACTCACAAAACAACCGAGGTCTATTAGTGAACTGATTTCCCCTATATCCACTATTTGTGTTATTGTTCCCCTGCTGAGTGTAGTTTGTCCTGAAATTATTGCTTCATGGTCCATTTGCATTCAAGGTAGCAGAATCCATCAAAAAGTGAGTAATCGGTTTGACTTTCCTTTGCTTTTCCTCCTGAATAAGAATAGAGAAGGCCCAGGCTATTGTTAGGAGTGGATTCATCATCAAAATACTTCCTCTCACCACAGTGTACACTTCGTTTAGGCCTATCAGAAATTGGATTAATCTTCTATCTTGCTCATCTTTGCGCATGTTTTCTTTAGCTCCACATGTGCATTTACAAGCACACTTAGCATGTATGTTCAGTGTGTTGAGTTTCTCCCAAAACTTCTTCATTTTTGTGTAGTATCCAGTAATGTCCAAATTCCCTTGACTCAAATCGTTTATCTCCTTTTGGAACTGATACAACCTAGCACCATTGGTCTGATCATACCTGTCTTCCAATTCCTGCCAAAGTTCCCTAGCATCATTGACATATTGTAGGCTGTCTGCTAGGTCCTTAGACAGTGAGTTTAAGATCCACGAGGTCACTATGTCGTCGCATCGTTCCCATTGGTCGAGGGTAGCTGAAATGGGATCTGGTTTCTTACACTTTTCGGTGATGAAGCCTACTTTGTTCTTCACAGAGAGTGCTCTCAGGATTCCTCTTCTCCATGATCTATAGCTAGTTCCGTCAAAGGCCACCGACACTAACATATATCCAGCGCTTTCTGACGGATGCATGTATAGCGGACTCGTAGAATCTAGGGTTGTCTTATCTGTCACCAGAATCTCATCATCTAAAGCCATGATTTGGTTCAGTAGAGTTGAAATCGTTGTCAGCTAAAATAAATTACTGAGATTAATCGACTAATTGATCGATTCTTACACAGGAACCCTAATTCCCGAAATTAACGAACAATTTCTATTTGTATGAACAGAAAATCGAAATACGAAGCAAAGAGGCTCTAGGACTAATGCATGTGCTCTGATACCATGTGAAATTGTAAAAACAACGAGAGAAACATGAGATCAATAAGAGCTCCAATGGAGGAATCAGAGGATATACAGAGAGGAAGAGAATGAGACTGAAGCTTCTGGAAAAGGAGCTGTACTTTTTATTTTTAATTAACTTAGAAAATAAAAATATACAATTAGGTTCCTACTTATAGAATGTACTAAACTTCTAGTCTAGCCAACTAACTAATGACAGCTGTCATTTACCATGTGACAGCTCACTAACCAATTCCACTAATTACATTCCACTAGCTACTGTACAGGTTATGAACAAAAAGAATAAATACAATACAAATCTCAACACCATTTGTAGTAAAAAAAATATCAATTTTTTTTCTTTTGAGTGAGTGTTATTAGAATAGATTGCGTACATCTTAAGAAGTTTGAATATGAGTTTTGGGATAATTTGGTGGAGTTTTGAGGTGGTTTGAATTGAAAATTCGAAGTAGAAGATGAACATGAAAAAAATGATATGTGTATCTACTTTATATTATTTGTGTATCATATATGTATCATATTTGTATCAAATGTGTATCACATGTATATTTATGTATACCCGTGTGCGTGATACATGTGTCGCCGAAGTATTTTTTGAACTTGATTTTAACTACGAATTTTGATACCAAATCAGTCCAAATTACCTCCACTCTTCCTCAAATTTTGTATATTGACTCACCAATATGTTTTCAATGAATTTCAACCATACTCATTGAAAAAAGTTCTTTTTTGCTTAGATTTTTGGAATCTTGTATATTTTTTTGTATTTCATCACCTTGTTTGCTACCTCATCCATGAATTTTCTTTCTGTCTTGCATCTAATGTTGCTAATCACGCTTAAAAATATGAAATTAGGAGATTTTTGCGTGTGATTCTTGAAAAAAAAAGAACATTATTTATTTGGATTTTTAATTTTTATATGTGCTTGGCTAGTTTTGAAAAGTTTATGATTAATGGCTAGAGGTTGGTAAGTTAGGACTTATTTGGGATATTTATGTAAGATTCCCTTAATATTTTGGACCATCAACTCTTATAATTGTCTAACCCAAAAAAAATCCCTTTAACATGATACTATTTGATTGAGATCATAATTTAAATTAGTTACGATTTGATGTTGTGTATTATTATGTAAGTTACTAAGCTGAGGGTCCATCGAAAATAACATCTCTACCTTCACAAGGTGGGGATAAGATCTGCATACGCATTATCCTCTCCAGATACCACTTGTGATATTATACTGATTTTTGTTGTTGTTGTTTTTGTTGTTATTATTATTGTTATAAGCATTAGAGAGAAACTATTAATGTAATAATTTGAAGGTTAACTATATTAACTTTATGTGCAGAGTTTTTTCATAAAATCATATTAACTTGCGATGATTAAAATTGACTCGACCCACCAAAAATAAAATAATAGAAAGAAAAAAGGAAAAGTTATTTCACATATGTACCATCATTGCTGGTTCAACATATTTAGATCCTTGAGGTCCAATTGGAGGCTTTGATTTGGCTATTGATAGTATTGGCGAAGCCAGGATTTCAAGTCTATGGGTTCGGGATTTTAATCGTCTTAAGTTATTGGGTTCTAAATAAATAATTTATACATATTCAATAAAAAATTTAAGATAAATATAATGTTTGAACAAAAACTATCGGGTTCGGAACCCGCTCTCAACTCTCTAGCTCCGCGACTGATTGATAGTAGCAAGTGCCGTGCTTGTTAGGCATACAAGTACAATTTGGTGCATGTGCATGCACCTGTTATAATTAATTAAGAATCAATATTTATCTATAAAACTTGTATACACATATTTTAATTTTGACCGGGAAGTGACACACTTGTATATTTATATGCTAATAAATATACTAGTAAAAACAACAAATTAGAGGTATCCAGTTGGACTGTTGTTAGGTGACGTTTAGATAATTTTTTGAAATATTATTGGAAAACAAAAACATGTCTGAATAATTTTGCTTTTCAAATATTTAAGCCAAAACAGATACATTTGCACAAAAATTTTTACAAAGGTTTTCTGGTCCAAATAGTAGCCTTTGTAATAGTACATGACACTATTAGGTGATCAAGATTATCAACTAAGCAAAAAACTCTTTCTTAGCATCGTTTTGGACTCAAACATGCAATTCTACATCTTTATATATCAAGCTAGAGGCGGATCTAGAATTTTAATTTGATGAGTTCAATTTTTATATTTTTACTATTAAACTCATTACACAACTTACATTATAGGTTCAAAACATAGTATTTATTAAAATTTAGCGATCTTTTACATATATATCTAAGCTCCATACGAAAATTACTTGGTTGAGATGAAACCGTACTTTAGTAGTTACATCCGCCCATGTATCAAGGTAAGCTCCCTCTTCTGGATAAGTCGCTAAGATGTAATTAATATCCAAAGTACATAGCCGCTCATCAATCGTGATCACTCTCTTATCATATATGCAAAAAGTCAAGCAATTTGCTTGTAGAATAAATTGCATGGTGACCAATTTTGTAGTTTTATACAGAAACAAACAAACGACAAAATCGCAGAACTGAGAAGAAATTTAATTTAAGACATGCGCATTTACTGTGCTAAGTTCATGCATGGTTGAAATGTCAAATATTTATTTCAACCCTTTTTGGACCTCCCAAATATGCTCAAATTTCGAATAAAATTAAAAGTAGAGGGTAATTATATGTTGACGACTAACATAAAAATAGTCTGATTATGATAATTATTTCAATACTTTCGTTAGGACATGCGGAAGGAGAGCTTGGGAGCAACAATAAAATTGTCTCTATGTGACCTAGAGGTCACGGAATTCGAGTCGTGGAAGTAATTACTAATATTTGCATTAGAGTAAGTTATCGATATCACACCTCTTGGGATACAGTCCTTTTCTGGATCCTGGGTGAATGCATGCAGGATGCGTTATGCTCCGGATTTCTCCTTTTCGTTAGGATATGTCCAATTAGACAACTCTTGGAGTCCCACGTTGTTTGGGGTTACGAATCGTAGTCTATTATATGAATTTGAATAAATCTTACCTCATGAGGTACCTTTCCCGGGGTTGAGTTATATATCCAGGTTCAAAGTTCAATCTTTTAATTTTGTATTAGAGCCAGACTAATCCCCATATTAATTTAGTTATCCATGTCGATCCCGCATACAAGCAGAGTTTATTGATTGAATATCGAGTGAACGCGATATGTATTGATTTTGTACGTTTAGCAAAACGAAAGGACGATACAGGATACTAAGTAGACGTTTGGACATAAAAATTATAATTTTAAAAAAATAGTATTTAGAGTTAAGTTGAAAAATGATATTTGGAATTTGAAATTAAGTTTGGATATGCATTTCACTTGAAAAAATGTTGCAGTTTTGTAGGTTGGCAAAAAAGCTTTCTCAAAATTTTGAAAAAGTGGTCTTTTAAACATTTTCGAACAATTTCTAAAAGCTTGCAAGATTTTATGAAAAAACACATGTTTGAAAAAGAAAAAAAAAATTATGAACGAACTGGGCTAAGTGGTTCTGATCGATTCATTATTTCGCATATAAATTGAAGGAAAAACTTGGGAACATCACATCTAAGCTGCAAATGCAACACCAAATTTTTATCACTCAAGATTGCCTCTAGGACACGTCTAAATAATTACTACTATAATACTTGTAATAAATGAACGAGCTACCTAATGGATTAAGATGAAGCAGTCAACTTACATTGTTGTTGCAAGTAGTGGCGGATCCATAACCTAAGGATCCACAAGAACCAATAGCATTTGTCCAAATTTTGTATATGTATTAAAAATTCACTAAATATCTATACATATTTTACTGTGAACTCAGTTATTGTTGTATACTAACTTGAGGTTGTTGTAAGAATTCATAAACTTTAAGCCATGGATGCACCTCGATCTGGTATACTTGCAAGTCGCTACTACACTGTATGCATGTATTATGTTTATATGATATCTAATCTACTCATAGTGTAACATATATCAAATTTTCATGAAATAATTGTTTAAAGACTCTAGATGTTTAAGCAACTGATGATGATCTCAGAGAGTAGAATGTTGATTAAGTATAAGATATGCAAGAAACAGATATTTCGCACGTTGGACTAAAGAATATTAGAAACTACGTTATAGAATCTTTTGATGCAAATTAAACTAAATTATGTACATTAACTGGTAGTAATAATTTACAGTTGAAATTTGCTTTGCAACGCTAACTTGGAAACAAACAAACAAAAAAGGCAGAAGTTAGATAGCGGTCTCTATAATTTCCTTTAAATTAGAGAAGCGACGCAATTGCAATTTTACCATAAATCGTAAAAGCAAACAAAAAATTAAATAAACAGTATATTATAAATTTTTAAGTACATTAACTTACCTAGGGGAAATATATGTTTTAAGATTTATCTCGGACCCATGGGTGTGACCTAATGTAGATGCAGAATTAGAATTTAAGCTCTATGATTCTAATTTTTAAGATTTTTAGTATTGAACCAATTATATTACTAAAGTTATGAGTTCATATATACTATTTATTAGAATTTCTGTAAATAATTTATACATAAATTTATACCCCATGCTAAAAGTACTGAGAGATCATATGAATTTGATATCAACAAGTTGCATATGCCTCTCGCTTAATGATCAATGAAGTGAGAGTACAACCATGAGGTCTCAATGTTTAAATTTCAACAAAAACAAAAGACACTAAGGGTGTGTTTGGTATGAAAGAAAACGTTTTTCGAAAAATATTTTTAAATTTTCCCATGTTTGGTTGGTTTAAATGTTTAGGAAAATATTTTCCTCATAAAATCATTTTCCTCCAATTATCAAGAGAAGGGAAAATACTTTTCAAAACTTTTTTTTAACCTTCCCCACCCTTTTTCTCATCCCCACCAACCCAACCTACCCCCACCACCCATCCACTCTAACCCCCACCCTCGCTCCAACCCTCACCCTAAATAAAATATTATTAATGGTACTTTCTTTTCATGTTATAGATAGAATACCTTTTTTTTTTCATTTCAAACAAATAAATATTTTTCTTTTCATGATATAATTTTTTTTTTCATTTTAACAAAAAGTACTTTCTTTTCATGATTAAAAAAGTATTTTCTTTCATTTCAACAAAATGAGTATTTTCTTTTCATAATGTAGAAAAAATATTTTCTTTAGTTTCTACAAAATAAGTACTTTATTTTCATGTTATAGAAAGAGTACTTTCTTTTTGAACCAAAAAAAGAGTATTTTCTTTTTAGTTATGGAACACAATGTTATTTTTGCATAAAAAAAGTAAAAGCAGCACAGTAGTTCCTTTGGATTTGTCAGAATTTTTAGAAGAATAATTAAATTGTTGAAAAAAATAGAGTCCTGAAAACGTTGGATATTTGGGGAAGGGGGGAGCAAGGAAACATGGGGACTTGGGGGAAGGGAGTGAGGAGAGTAACATAAAAAAATATTTTCCTAAAAAAATATTTCTACTCTCTAACCAAACACTAGAAAATATTTTTCCAGAAAAAGTTTTTCAATGAAAATATTTTTTAGGAAAACATTTTCCATGAAAAACATTCCTTCGTACCAAACACACTCTAAGTGATTTCTTCCCACCCACGACCCACCTAAGCATTGCTGGACAAAGAAATGGATAGACCCGGGGCGAAGCTATGTTAGTCCAAGGGTGGTCAACTGACCATCCTTCGCCGAAAAATTATTCTATGTATAAGGTTAAATATTAGTTGCTATTGATTTAAAATAGACTTTGAACACCCTTGCATAACCCACTGGCAAAGAATGTTTGAACACCCTTATTGAATTTTCTGATTTCGCCACCGGATAGACCGGACACCACCGTTATATAAACCGTAGTCTTTCATCTCTCTCTATATACACACATGTAGCATCACAGTGACTTCGGGTAATTTCCCACAGAATATTAAGAAAATCCCCTAGCAAATTTATGGCAAGATTTTCAAGTGTGATGAATTTAATTAGCGTAATGGAGAGATGAACATGAATAGATCAGTTGGTTTTCGAGCATAGGGAGCAAAAAGGAACCAAAAGAGCAACTATATATAGTATTTCTACGTTGAGAATTCTATAATTATTCAAAAACAACTGATTAATTAGCTCACATAAAATCACATCATACATAAACTAGTATACATGCATGAGCCATGACATATCAAATTATTTAAACAAATACTAAATTAGATGACAAGGATAAAACCCACAGAACTCGTCTATTATTCAAGTTCTTTGGTCAGGCCAAAGGAAAGCTCCCATGGCAAACTTCCTCTTGTTTTCAGCATCTCCGATCACCGGCAATCCGTACTGTTTAAGAAGGCAATCAAGTTTCCATTCTGGCATGTTCTCGTAGTCGGATTTCTTGTACCTCGGATAATGTAGTGGCATCTGAAAATTACTAGTAATAATACTAGAGACATTAGTACTACTACTGCAACATGTTTTATGATTCTGGTTTTTGGTTTTATGGTGTAGTTGAATGTGATTATTACTACCACTTTGCTTGAAAGCAAACATTGTACTAGTATATGAAGGGGTAGGGCGAGCAGTATTTCCAGTACTCATTCTTGTTTTTTGTGTTTTGGTTTCTTTTCTTTCTTCAGTTTCTCAACATATGTAGTGTCCTTTTTATAGCCATTCTTGACTGATAAAGTTGGAGACTTTGGGTATTAAATGAATGATCTATCCATTACTTCATTAATGAGGTAGAGCTATTCCTTTTTGTTTGATTCCAATGATATTAGGCTAGCTTTTCTTTGTTAAACCATCTGTTATCTAGAATCTACTATCAATTGAGATTCTCATTGTGTATGACTCATTTAAGGGAAAGCGCTCCCTATATATCAAGAGTTTTTTTCCATCCGCATGACTTGAACCCGAGACCATTAGTTAAGGATGATGATATCTCATCCATCCCAAAACATTACTGGTGGTGATGGCATTAGGTTTGAAATATATATATTACAGAGGCCTAGTCCTCATCGCACTGAATTTATTTAAATTTATATAAAATTGATATTCTTCACAAATGAACCGTCATGGAAGTGAGAAACTTTAAAAAGTCATAGATTGATTTACCCCAAAAAAATATAAATAAATTTCTCTTCTTAAGAGACAGTTGATTTATGAATATATTTTGGCATGAACCTCGTGGATTGAGCATTTAACAACTACTTGAATGATTTGTAAACATCAGTAATGGAGGTGAAATCGTACAGATCTAATCTAGGGTTTGAGAGTGAGAGAGAAGAAGCTTTACATTATTCTAAGGTTGAAGAGAAGGAGAAAATGATCCGTTTCTCTACAAATGATAAGCTCAAAACAATATACACATCTAACCCCTGTAAATAATTACAAAAGAAAGACAAATGGGCCTGGCCCAATACAAATAATAACAAAACAAAGATATGGGCCTAACACTAATCAGGAGTGGGTGGTATATTTCTAACACCCCTCCCCTCAAGTTGGAGGGTGACAAAAACCCCAATTTGGAAAGAAAATCATGATGAGCAGCACCACCGAGAACCTTAGTGAAAATATCAGCCAGCTGAGAAGAAGAAGTATGCAGCAGATGAATAAGGCCTTCAGCAAGCTTGGCCCGCACCAAGTGGCAGTCAAGTTCAATATGCTTCGTTCGTTCATGAAAAACTGGGTTCTTAGCAATGTGGATAGCAACCTGAGAATCACAAAACAAAGAAATAGGTGAAGAAGAATGCAAACCCAAATCAGATAACAAACGAGACATCCAGGCCAGCTCAGCTATAACTTTGCTCATGGCCCTGTATTCAGCTTCAGCAGAAGACATGGAGACAACAGGCTGCTTCTTAGACCTCCAAACCACAAGACTGCCACCCAAAAACACACAATAACCACTCATAGACCTCCTAGTATCAAGACAGGCAGCCCAATCACTATCACAGTAAGTAGTTAGAGACAAATCAGAGGAATTGTTGAAAAAAATCCCACAATCAGAGGTACCTTTCAGGTATCTTAACACATGGAGTGCGGCTTGCATATGGGGAAGACAAGGGGATTGCATGAATTGACTAAGGTGTTGAACAGAAAAATAAATATCAGGCCGAGTGTGAGTAAGAAAATTCAACTTCCCAATAAGAGATCTGTAGACATCAGGCTTTGGTAAGGGATCACCTTCATGACCTTTAAGCTTGGCAGACAACTCAAGAGGACAAACAACAGGAGAAACATCTGAGCACTGAAAGTCAGCCAATAGATCAAGGATAAACTTCCTCTGATGAAGGAAAACCCCAGAATCTGAATAATAAACCTCAATGCCCAAAAAATAGTTAAGGGACCCCAAATCCTTAATCTTGAACTGAGCATGGAGAAAGGACTTAACAGCAGAAATTTCAGAAGAATTTGCTCCAGTGATCACAATGTCATCCATATAAACAGCCAATATCACAAAAGAAGCTCCATAACCCTTAATGAAGAGGGAGTAATCATTGAGAGAAGAAGAATAGCCTCTAGATGTGAGGGCCTGAGAAAGCTTAGCATATCACTGCCTTGAAGCTTATCTCAAGCCATAAATAGACTTTTGAAGCTTGCACACCAATTGGTCAGAACCAGATGAGGAGGGAACAGAATAACCATGAGGAAGCTTCATGAAAACTTCTTCATCCAAGTCCCCATGCAAAAAGGCATTATTGACATCAAGCTGAAAAATGGGCCGCTGTCTTTTAACAGCAAGAGCAACCAAAGTTTTAATGGTGGACATTTTGACAACAGGAGATAAAGTCTCTTGGAAATCAATACCCTCTACCTGAGTGTCCCCCCTAACCACCAATCTAACTTTATACCTCTCAACACTACCATCGGCCTTATATTTAACCTTGTAAACCCACTTGCACCCAATAAGTTTCTTACCAGGAGGCAAAGGCATGACATACCATGTGTCATTGGCTTCCAAAGCCTCAAATTCATGTCTCATAGCCTCCTTCCATTCAGGAAGAGGGGCAGCTTGAGAGTAAGACTGGGGCTCAAAAATAGAAAGATCAGTAGCAGCTGATAAGGAAGTAACATGCCTAAAACAAGTAGGGAAAGAACAAACATAGTTCTAGAGGTAGCTGGGGGGATTGTGAGGTCTGGAGGACTTCCTGATAGGTGAAGGAGAAGTGGAGTGAGTAGGAAAAGAAGAAGGCAAAGCAGCAGAAGAGGGAGAAGAAGGAGAAGAAGAAGAAACATTACAGGGAGGAGGTGAAGATGAAGGAGAAGATGAGGGAAAAACCTCACCACTTGTCTCACCAGAAGAAGGGAAGTAAGAAGTTGCAGAAGGAAATACATCAACAGGAGATGACTGGGAAAGAAAAACAGTAGAAAAAGTGGAGAAAGTTTGGGCAAAAGGAAATATAGTCTCATGGAAAATAACATCTTTGGACACAAAAGAAGATTTGGAAGCAAGATTATACAACTTATAGCTCTTTTTAGCAAAGGGATAGCCTAAGAAAACACAGGGGATAGAACTAGCTCCAAACTTGTCCCTATGGACCCTAGGAACAATGGCATAGCATAGACATCCAAAAGATCTCAGATGGCTATAGGAAGGAGGCTTTCCATAGAGGAGTTCAAAGGGGCTTTTGTGATGGAGAAGAGGTGAAGGGAACCTGTTGATAAGATAAGTGGCAGTGAGAATGCAATCTCCCCAGAAAGAAGTAGGCAAGCTGGATTGAAAAAGCAAAGCTCTTGCAGTTTCAAGCAAGTGTCTATATTTCCTTTCAACTACACCATTTTGTTGAGGAGTGTGTGGACAAGAAGTCTGGTGGATGATGCCTTTCTCAGTAAAGAATTTGGAACCATAGGTAGAGGAACCTAATTCTAAAGCATTGTCACTCCTAATAGTTTGAATCTTGAAAGAAAAATGGGTATCTACCATGGCTATGAAAGCCTTAAGGAGGTCAAAAGCACTACTTTTGGAACTAAGAATGTGGGTTCAGATAGCCCTAGTATAGTCATCAACTATAGTGAGGAAATACCTGGCACCACCTGATGCGGGGGAATGGTAGGGACCCCAAGTATCAACATGGATTAGTTGAAATGGGAAAGAAGATTGAATGGAACTATCAGGGAAAGATAACCTAGTTTGCTTGGCCAAGGGACAGACAGAACAAGGGAAGGATTGCTTAGGGGAAATACAAGGACTAATATCAGAAATAAGTTTCATCTTAGAAAAAGTTACATGCCCTAGTCTAAAATGCCAAAGAACATCCATTTTATTAATAGTGGAATGAGATGAATTACAAACAGGATCAACAGGAAAAACAGAATCAGGTGAACACACATCAATAACAGGAAAAGAAACAACAGAAAGAGATGAACATGGCATGGATGTTGATTGAGTAATGTCCAGCTTGTATAACCCTTTGTCCAGTTTACCAAGAACCAGTGGCTTCTTCAGAGAAGGGCCCTGTAAGACACACATAGCCTTAAAGAACTGAGCAATGCCATCAAATTGTGCCACTAACTGATAAACAGAAATAAGGTTAAACTGGAAAGTTGGAACGTAGAGGACATTATGAAGTGTGAAATTGGAAAACAAAGTCAAAGATCCAGTAAGTGTAACCTTAACTTTATATCCATTAGGAAGAGATACAAGGCATGGAATAGTGAGAGGTTGTAGATTAAAGAGAAGAGACTTTTGAGAAGTCATATGATCAGATGCCCCAGAGTCAAGAATCCAAGTTGAACTATCTACTTGTGAAAATAAAGCAGGTTTAAGTAACACACTGTGAGTAGCAATCCTACCAGCAAAATGAGTAGAGGCCATGAGAGAGTGAGAAGGATCTGGGCTAACATGAGACTGTTGCAGAAGCACCATCAGTTGAGAATATTGCTCCTTGGTCAGCCCTGGCACTCCAGAGTGCTGATCAGATGCATCATTTGAAAATACAGTACTGGGACTAGGGCTAGAATGGAATGAGAAGACATAAGAAGACTCAATAGCAGCATTGGCAGATGCTCTTCGAGGTGCAACATTCTTTGTGAATTTGAAATTGGGTGGAAAACCATGGAGCTTGTAGCACTTTTCAATGCTACGTCCAGATTTCTTGAAGTATTTGCAAATAAGAGACTTTGAAGGCTCAAAATTCACTCGAGGTGCATAAGCAGGTTTAGAAGCACCAGCTAAGGGTGGCATGTGGTCCGGTTAGGACCGTGACCGGCCCAGGACCGCAAGCCCACATGGGCGGTGGGCCTAAACGGTCCTAACCGGATAGGACCGGGACCGTGGGGTGGTGGGCCGGGTAGTGGGCCGGTCTCATAGGCGAGGCCCGCGAGATCGGGACCGTTTGGGACTGGGACCGGGACCGGCTGAGAAGTGGGCCGGTTCAAGCGGTCCTAAACGGTTCTATCCGGGCCCAACGGATAATTTTTTTAAAAAAAAAAAAAAATTTGACCGTTTGGCCATTTAAAAACTAGCTGTTTGGTCTGCCAAAATAGCCGTTGGCTATTTGCAAAATAGCCATTTAACCCCCCAAATTTTGTTTTAACCCCAAAATATTTATAATTACACTTTTTTCCTATTTTCAACTATAAATACCCCATCATTCTTTCATTTTTCTCACAAAATCATCAATCTCTCTCAATCTCTCTCTAATATTCTTCTATAATTGCTTACTTAATTGTTACAATTTGTGCAAAATTGTGAAGTTGGTGAATTGAAGTCTTCAAGTCTTCAACGATAATTATTTTTCAACAAGTTGTTCGTCAATTCGGTAAACTCGTTCCAACTCTTAAGTTTTCATATTATAGTTTTGTTTGTTTTATTTACTTTGCTTGATTAATTAAGATGGCTTATTCCTTAAAAAAATATTTAGTAAAAATAAGGAAAAATTCAAGAGTGGTGAATCTAGTGGCCAATCTGTCCATCCTCCACTTCCTCCGACTCCCCGGCCCAAACCCGTTACCCGTCCTACACCTCCTATTTTTGATAGCAATAATAGTTTATTATAATTTACCGAGAGTCAATTTTGCCATAATATTACACCCGGTGAATAATTAAACCATGAATATATGAATGGTCTTTATGGTAATCCAACTATTGATGAAAATGATGATGAAGAAATAGATTTTGATGAAATGCAACCGGATAACGATACACCCACTAGTCCTGCTCCTGAAGTTAACCCAACTAATAATAATCCAAATGATCCCCCGTCTGACCCTCCTATTACTGCCCCTACTTTTTCTAGACAACCTTCTAAACGGGCAGAAACATCTCTTGTTTGGCCATTTTTTACTCAACTAAGAGAAAAAAATAGGGCTAAGTGTAAAACTTGTGGCAAAGAGTTAGTTTTTAAATATGTTGGAAGTCGGGGAGGGACGGGAAGTTTGACTAGACACATATTGCTACACCCTCAAGATAAAGCTAGATATTTTCGTATGAAAGCTTTGGCCGAGGGGACAAGTGCACCTAGTCAGGCTGACCTTAGTACCAGGTCAAATCAATTTCAACCGGAAATTAATACTGTTACCGGTGGTATTTTATATTATGATCCAAAAAAAGATCAGGAAGAATTGGCAAAAATGGTTACTGTTATGTGCTTACCCTATAGTTTTCCTTCTAAACGTCACTCTGTGCATTATATTAGAAAAGTTTATAATCCTACTTATAAAGGTTTTCCTCGCACAACCGTAAAGAGTGATATTTATAAATATAAACATGAATATGAACAATATTTGCGCTATTTATTTACTCATATAAATTGTCGTGTTGCTATTACAACTGATATTGGTAGAAGTGGTAATGACTGTGATTACCTTACTGTTACCAGTCATTGGATTGATGAGGATTGGATAATGCAAAAGCGCATTATTGCTTATAGAATAATTAATTCACGTCACACAGGGCAGTTTATTTCTAGCACGATTACAGATATTTGTAGATATTTTTGCATTAGTGATAAAATAATGTCAGTTTCAATGGATAATACTACTAGTAATACAAATGTTGTAGCCTTGCTTACCACTATACTAAGTCATGCATTTAGTAACATTTTTCATGTTAGATGTATTTGTCATATTTACCATTTAATTGTGGGTGTTGGTATGCGAATTTTAAATGTTGAAATTGAAAAGGTTAAAATGGCTCTTAATTGGCTTTTTTATTCAAACAGTAGAAGTAGACTTAGAGAATATTTTAAAAGATGCGATGAATTTGGCCTAAGAGAAAGAAAGGTTCCTAAACCTTGTCCAACTAGATGGAATTACATGTATGAAAGTTTAGTTGTTACATATGAATATAGAAACCCCATAAACTCAACGTTTAATGCTCAAGTAAGTGATGATGATGAGCACCTTACAAATGCGGATTGGGCTAATGTTAAAATGCTTGTAGATTTTTTAGAAAAATTTCATATTGCTACAAATAAATTTTCTGGGCAATATTATCCTACTATTTCTAACTGTTTAGTATATATTGCAGAACTTGCAAATTTGTTTGCTCATTTTTCAGAGGGTGGGGAAATTTATAAATCGAATATTAATGTATAAATCTTAAGATGTATATATAGTAAATCGAATATAACTTATATATCTTAAGATGTATATATAGTATAGTATAGTATATATATTATAACGCATTGCTTTGAATATCTCTTTACAATATTTTTGTCTTTAAATTTGAATTAAAAAATTTAGGTGACAATTCTATAATATAATTTACTAGGAATTGCCTTAGATATTTTTATTACCATTTTTTTCTCTAACTTGTATAAAAATAATTTAAAAAATAAAAAGTATCTGTTGGGCCCGCTTAGGACCGTTTAGGCCCGGGACCGGCCCACTTAATACGGGACCGTTAGTTCGTGGTCCCGGTCCCGAACCGGTTCCAACAAGAAGCCCGCGAAACCCGGGACCGCTTAGGACCGGCCCGCCTAGGATCGGGCCCGCGAAGTCCACTTAGGATCGGGCCCGGCCCACATGCCACCCCTAGCACCAGCATTAAAAGAGGCAGACTCTGAGGTAAATTGAGAGGTAGAGGACACTTGTCTTTGTTTCTCATCACTTAAGAGAATACTGTAAACATTATCCATGGAGGGAAGGGGCTTTATCATGAATGATGTTGCTGCGCACCTGAACATATACATCATTCAACCCCATCAAAAACTGGTAAACACGTTGCTCCTCCTCTGCCTTTACGCCACCACCACAAGTGCACTTACACTCAGAAATAGAAGCCAACTCATCCCAGAGTTGCTTTATTTTGTTGAAGTAAGTGACAATGTCAAGAGCACCCTGAGAAATGTGAGCTAGTTCCTTCTTTAGCTCAAAAACTTTAGCTCCATCAGCCTGCCCATACCTAGTCTCTAATTCCCTCCAAATATCCTTAGCATATTCAGAATATACGACTGTTCGATGGATTTGCTTAGTGACAGAGTTGGAAAGCCATGCAACAACTAAATTATTGCATCTCTGCCACTGTCGCATGAGAGGAGATCCCTCAGGAGGTTTCTCAACAGTCCCATGGATGAAATCCAGCTTGTTTCTAACGAAAAGGGCAGCCAACACGGATCGTCGCCAACTCCCACAACAAATCCCATCAAAGGGCTCAGAAACTAAAGAGCTTCCCAACAAATCAGAAGGATGAACATATAAAGGATGGCAAGGGTGAGTATAATCAGCAGGATGGAAAGGAAGACGGGTGTGTATTGGGGTAGTATCACTTGTAGTATCAGAAATAGACGAAGGCGAAAATGCAGCAGATATCACCATTAAAACCAAAACAATGCTAAAAAAAAATAATCCTAATGAAGAATCACAAGACAATAGGAGAAAATGAGACAGGATACCAACTCTTCTCGTAACCGGAGAAGGTACGGCCTTGAATTCGAAAGAACAATCACCAACAAACCCTAACACATGCAGTTTGGAGCTTGATGCGCAGAATTGAAGCAATAACCAGTGAAGAAGCGATAGTTATCGTATTGTGCAGAAGAGAAGACCGCAATATAGCTCGACCAGTAAAAAAATCCATCAATTTCGTCAGTTTCGTCGGAGATCGTAACGGTGATGAAATCCGATGAAGGTAACCTCGGAAGGAAAGGGAACACCGGATCTATGAGATTCTGTGGCTCTGATACCATGTAAACATCAGTAATGGAGGTGAAATCGTACAGATGTAATTTAGGGTTTGAGAGTGAGAGAGGAGAAGCTTTACATTATTCTGAGGTTGAAGAGAAGGAGAAAATAATCCGTTTCTCTACAAATGATAAGCCCAAAACAATATACACACATAACCCCACTTCCCCTCTAACCGACTTTGTAAATAATTACAAAAGAAAGATAAATGGGCCTGGCCCAATACAAATAATAACAAAACAAAGATATGGGCCTAACACTAATCAGGAGTGGGTGGTATATTTCTAACACGATTTCCTATTGGTATTAGTGGGTAATATTTACTGCTCCCTTCGATCCATTTTAATTGATTTTGAAATCCACCGTTTAATATTAATTAACAATAAAATTAATCATATTAACCTTAATTTCTTCATTGGAATATAACAAATACAGGCTATTTACTCCAAGGGCAACTTTGAAAAAAAGAAGTCAATTCTTTCTTGATATTGATATCTAAAAAAATCAAATATTGTAAATCACAAAAAAGATAAAAAAAAATAAAAATCAATTAAAGTGGAACGAAGGGAGTACGTAAAAATTATGTGAAATAGTCTTGTTATATTCTACCTTGTGAAATAAAACATCATATGTAAGCGAGTAGTTTTTTTTTAAAAAAAAAACATTCAAGAAAATTCAGAGTAGATAAGAGAAAAGGATCAAGTAGCATGCTTATCGGTCATCATTGCACACTAGCTAGTCAATTATAATAAGAGTGTTTTTCAATTGATTTTTTTTTTCTTATTGTAACCTTGGTCAACAAAGATGTCAATTTAAGAACATAAAGCATAGAGAGGACAATTCATTTACTTTTCTTGCCAAACGATATATTAGAGTGTGTGTATGTGTGTGTATCCTTTAAAAAACTTGTTTATGGATAACTTTGAGTTAATTTTAGTTAATACCTCCCTATGGATTGTTTTTTATAGAAAAAAAAAAAAGAACAGAAAGACAGCTAAAATCGTGGGAACATATTTAAATCAGCCCCAAAAGAAACGGAATTGTGTCAACGGCCATTTCAACTCTGAATTCCAAAGGAAGCAGCCTTTCCATTTTCTTCAGGTTGGCAAGAAAAATGCTAAAAAAACCCAACAATCTTCTAATAATATATGAAAAAACTAGCAGAAAATTTAACCTTAAAATACACTGGTTCTTTTGTCATTTTTAGATCAACCTACAATTTATCAGCCTTGGTAATTTAAATGTTACCATAGTTTGATCAAGTTTTGGATTGGCTGCCCTTAAATTTCATAAGCATTTTGGCCTGTCATTGTTAATAGTTTGATCGTATCCTCCCTTGTAAAGAAATTTTGATATATATATATATATATATATATATATATATATATATATATATTTTTCTGAAAGAATAGATGACATAGTTTGATTGATCAGATTAAAAATGGGTTGGTGCTGAATTTCTATTTGATTCATTGCAATCTAATAGAATTCAGCATTTTCCCTTGTTCAAGGTGCCAATCCCATTTGTGACATGACTCAACAATTTTGCCAATTTTTGAAGGGCACTTTTTGTTAGGTATTTTTTTGTTGCTTTACATTTTTCAGATTAATCTTAATTATGTGGAGCTTCATATGATGCAATCTTATTGCTAGTCTTGTCTGCTTTAATGTTGAATTATAAGTTTTAATCCATGATTAATATCAAGATTCGCATGCGATGTTAATTTCTTTCTCATGAAATGCATTCTCTCTTCCTTTTTCAGATTAATTTCTTTCTGTCATGTGACCAGAAGGTCACAGGTTCGAGCCGTGGAAACAGCCTCTTGCATAAATGCAGGGTAAGGCAACAATAGACCCTTGTGGTCTGGCCCTTCCCCAGACTCCGCGCATAGCGGGAGCTTAGTGCACCGGGCTACAATGCATTCTCTACTAGTGTTGGTATTTTTAAGTATACCTAAATTTTCTATTTCAGGAGATGTTTTATTGAACTTTGTACATATAAATCTGCAGAATGGATCAATTCAGGCAGATTGGTGAGGTAGTAGGGAGCCTAAAAGCTCTAATGGTATTGAAACATGACATTCAAATAAATCAGAAGCAATGTTGTCTTCTATTGAACATGTATGTACAAGCTTTCGATACAATATCCGAGGGAATCAGACATAATTTAAAGTTAAAGGAGAGGAATACAAAGTGGAAAGCACTTGAGCATCCAATGAGAGAACTTCATAGGATCTTTAAGGAAGGCGAAATGTACATAAAAAGTTGTTTGGATGTGAAAGATTGGTGGGGAAAAGCCATAAGTTTACATCTCAATAGGGATTGTGTTGAGTTTCATATTCATAACTTGCTCTGTTGTTTCCCTGTTGTGATTGAGGCTATTGAGACAGCTGCAGAAATCTCTGGATTCGACGAGGAAGATATGCAGAAGAGAAGAACTGCACTCGCCAAGAAGTACGAGGGTGAAATGTGTGACCCGAGGTTTTTTCAGTGGATGTTTGGGAAACAATACTTAGTCACTAGAGAGATATGCAGTGAATTGGATAGTTGTTGGAAAGAAGATAAATGGTATCTTCTTGAAATGACAAGGCAAAAGAAAACAGAAAATTTGGCGATGAACGAGCAAAGGCTGGCAGATTTGTTGCTCAAGAAACTAGATGGATCAGAAAAACTCAACAAAATAATGCTCTTGCCTAGTTCAATCTTGATTGGAGCAAGCGATTATCATGTGAAAAGGCGTCTAGGATCGTGGGGTGGACATGTTAAGGAGATTAATTGGTTAGGAGAAACTTTTGGTTTGAGGAATTTCTTTGGGGAGCTAATTGAACCACTAGTTGATGAAATTTCTGTAGTGTTATCTCTTTCTCACCCCAATATTCTGCAATATCATTGTGGTTTTTATGATGAAGAAAGGAAAGAAGGGTACCTTGTTATGGAGCTAATGAACAAAAGTTTAGCCACTTACATAAAAGAGCATTCCGGCCAAAGGAAAAGAGGACCATTTCCTATCCCGGTTGCAGTTGATATTATGCTTCAGATTGCGAGAGGAATGGAGTATCTGCACACGAGAAAGATCTATCACGGAGAGTTGAATCCATCTAACGTGCTCCTCAAACCAAGAAATTCCTCCGCGGAGAGTTATTTTCATGCAAAAGTCAAAGGCTTCGGATTAGCCTCTATCAAGAGTAATTACAAGGCTGCCAATTCTAATGCTGCTGATTCTTTCATATGGTATGCACCAGAAGTTTTGGCAGAACAAGAGAAGTCGGAAAGCAAATGCACTTACAAGTACACAGAGAAAGCTGATGTCTATAGCTACGGGATGGTATGCTTTCAACTTTTAACGGGGAAAGCTCCATTCGATGAACATCTCCAAGGGGAGAAAATGGCGCGAAATATTAGAACAGGAGAGAGACCTCTCTTTTCATATCCTTCACCTAAATATCTCGCAAACTTGACCAGAAAATGCTGGCAAACAAATCCAAATCTTCGTCCTAGTTTCTCTTCTCTATGCAGAATCTTGCATTATATTAAGAAAGTCCTTGTCATAAATCCAGAACATGGCCAACCTGAATGTCCTCCTCCACTCGTAGACTATTATGAAATCGAGGCTGCTTATTCAAAGAAATTCCCGGGAGAGGATAGCACTAGTTTGGCCCCGGTGTCACAAATTCCTTTCCAGATGTTCGCTTATAGACTTGTTGAAAAAGAGAGAATTTCTGGAAACTCTAAAGAGAAGCACTGGGATTCATCACATTATGGTTTTTCGGGCCACAGGACAGCATCAATGCAGAGTGATGATGAACATATGGCTGCAATAGATGATCTCTTTTTCGCTCCAAGTGATCGAAGGTCAGTTTGCTCTGAGATAATAGAGAGGAAAGATTCAAGATTCTTGGATCAGAGGTCAGTCATCTCCGAGACACCACTTAGAAAAGTTTTCTCGTTCGATCAAATGTCACTTTGCTCTGAGAGTCCAGGAGAGAAATTTCCGATGGCAGTAGCTAATGAAAAGACAATTTTTGCTGATATTCCCGAAAGGGAAGCAATACTAACACAATCAGGCGATCAGCGCTCACCGCGGATTGATACACCCGAGAGGACCATTTCATCAATGAGAAAGAACCAAAAGCTGAAGTTTTTGGAAAACCAGGAGAATGCAATGTCTCCTAAAACGGGTGAGAGAAAACTTTCATCGAGTGTAGCAGCCGAGCAGAAATTAGCCTCTCATGGGATTTCAGAGAAGAAAAATTCATCAGGTGATCAGATATTAACTAGTTCTGAGATTCAAGAAAAGAAGCTTGCACCAGATGATCAGAAATTAGTAAGTTGTGCAATTCCAGAGGAGAAGAATTCATCTGATAATCAGGAACTAGGATGTAATGAAATACCAGAAAAGAAGCAGTTGTCAACAGCCAATGTCAAGCCCGTTCGTGGTGATTCTGCACAAAGGAAAACTTTGTCGAGAAGAACAAAACCCAAGAATCCAGAAAAGAAAGTGTTATCAAGTCCAGAAGCCAATCAAAGTTCAATGTCATCTGAGAATTCTGAGACTACTGCATCCAAACCAATCAATTCAAAGGTATCAGTAAAGAAAGCTACACTGCATAAAAAACTACAGGACAAAGAGAGTAGCACTGCACCAGGTTAGTTCTTCTATCCCTTGGCTCACAAAGATTTCACCTTGCTTGTTGTTTTTGTTAGAGGACTATTTAGGTTGGACTCTTTAACATAAACATAAATGGCTTTTTGCAGAGAAACTGACGGACTCGTCGCCAAGATCTTCACCAGCTAGAGTTAAGAGAATACAATCATCAACAATGTCTTCTCCAACACAAACACCAAAAACTTCTTCATTTCCAAGATCACCAGCAATCACCTCAAATGGAAATGGATATGGATATCAGTCCGCAAGTGCATCACCATTAAATCCATGTTCGCGCTGTGCCAGAGTAAACCGAGAATGCCATTTGCCCTCAGCTATGAGCCCACATAGACCAAGGAAACCTCATAGCAACAGCCAATGAGTGCACAAGAGTTGACAATGTTACATATGGTTTTCAATTCAAAGCATCTCCACCCATGACCGTTAGGTCCTGGGTTCGAGTCACGCTGGAGCGGAAGTGTGGAAACACTATAGATCCTCCTAATTTGGGAGAGATTAAAAAAAAAAATTCAAACTTGACTAGACAACTTTGCAGCTCAAAATTTTGATGCAAAGGATGGATTAACTTTGTGTATTACGCTTATCCGCTAGGTTTTAACTACTTGGATACAAATTATTTAACTTTTTGGAGGTCTGCACTCTCTGGATTACACAGGTTTTGATTGCTGTTCAGCTATTCACAACTGTTAAGTTCAGGAAGAAAATCTGTAATTCACATTTCTCAATCATATTTTGGAGACTTCCATTCACATGAAATTGGTTTCACTTGAAGCAGTTTCGACCTGCATATTAATAAATATGTCACTCTGGATTTATCTATTTTATGTCATTAGATCAATGGAGATAAAAACAACAAATTTTTGTCATCTGTACCCCAATATGGCACAAAGAAATGCCGAAGTATTAAAATTCATTTGATATTCAATGTACAAATTTCCTATATATTGCTACGTAAGAAGAAAATTATGACATGTACAACCAACTCATCATCAACTAAACTGCTCCTGTAACACATGCTTTTACAATGGCTGTATCTATCTGGATGTACAAATGAACATCACACACCAACAAAATTTCTCTTGACTGCAATTTCATATGATGGACAGCGCAGACAGCTACACCCTGAGCCTTCTAAAATATGGATGATATCACTACTGTGCTTGCATCGATTATGAGGGAATATCTCAAGATTCAGTCAATTAGGTGGCAGAAATGGCTCTTCTCCACCTATCAGACGCATTGCATCTTTGGGAACGCTACATTACGTTGGGCTTAAGCGAGTAATTTCAGCGTTCATTGCCTTTCCAGCTTCGACATGAAGACTCCTTCCACCATACTACTAGTTTCTGTTCAGCTTCCTAAACTTTTTGAATCTAACAACCCCACAGTTGTCAAGACAATTTTAGCAGACTTGGGTGCCTTCCCCGAGTTTAACCTTATACTTTTGGAGAAATATCCAATTTCTCAAGGAATCATAAAGCTGCATGTCGCATGATCCACTCAAAGATTCCCAGGACATTTGAGGAAATAGGAGCAATTGAAGGCTGCGATTCTTTCACTTGCTCCACATCTAAACCATCTCTAGTAGTTTTATGCAGCCACTGGAATTGGCAGCAAGAACCATGTTTGACTTCTGTCTCCAGCAAACACTTGAAACAAACTGCCCATTGTCATCATCAGTCTCTTTACCAGAGATTGGATCAATCGAGCCAAACTTGTGAGAAGTAATAGGCATAGGCAGAGATTTGTAATAAGAGAAGACCTGCAGGAAAGAGATAAGCCAGTAATAAGAAAAGTCTTCTCCTTTTCGTTTGGATTGTCAGAAAAATTAATTTCTTGAGTAAGAAAAGTAAAGGGAAAAAATCATTTTCTGAACGCATTTGTTTTGAAAGGAAAAGGAATCTGTAAAACAAGAACAAACCAATCTTTCAAGTTTCGTACATGTTTTGCAAGAAATAACTCAGGAATTTCTTTTAAGTTTCAGCTGCTTTTCTGCACTTTCCAGAATAGATAGGCAAAAAGGCAAGAAAAGTAATTTCCAACAGTTTCTCTTTCCTCGCTTAGGAACCAAAAGGTAGCTTTGGGTCAAAGAAAGCAGTTGAGGAATAGTCTACCACGACGTGTCATAATATAACAAATTGGTGCAATAAATACACAGAGAGTAGTACTATTCGCATATTCTGTGTTCTCAGCATGAAGGTTCATAATCTCTTTTAAAGATGCTCCTTTAACAAAATACAGAGTGGGTTAAGCAATTTTTCTTTTCTAAAGAAAAAATGGTTTCAAATGAGGAAATTGTAATCAGCAACAGTGCAACAGATGTTCATTTTTCTGAGGGAATGAAGACGTCGCAGTGACTAGCAGATGTGTTTCTTCTGCAAACAGAAGAAAAGTAAGACCTCAGTTTAAGGAAACTAAAATGTAGGACATCCAATAACTTGATCAACCAAATGAAAATTATCAATGTCAATGATATGTGACCGTATATATCCCAGGATGGGTCAAACTTAACACCTCAAACCTCCTTTCCTATTAGGCCCCATCTTCAGTCATAGGAATAGAAGAGATTCATATTTCGTATTCTTCATTAAAACGCGGAGCAGGGAACCTACCTCATTTGTTTCTGACCCGCAAGTTATGTATCCATCGCTCACAGACAATCCCACAAAGTTCTGAGAATAAAAGAGAAGATGTCAATTCGTACAACAATAATGGTATTGACAGCGAAGAGCAGTAATAGTATCATTAAGTTTAAGTGGCAATTCAGAATTGGGACTTCATAGATATACAAGCAAAAATGACTGATGTTCTATAAATAGCCAACCTTCTCATTGGTGTGCCCTTTAAGGGTTAAGACACAAGCATCGGCTGAATAGCCACTTGAGTTGGTTTTATTGAGATCCCATATCTTCAGGCTGTTGTCAGTGGATGCAGAAATGAGCGTTTCAGCATCCAAGAATTTTGCATAACTAACAGCTTTCTCATGGCCAGCCAATATACACCAAGGAGCTGAGATATTTCGAAGATCATAGCAATAAGTCTTGTAATCAGCAGAGCTATAAGCCAGAAAATGACTGGAGTCAGGTGAAAACTGAATGCAGCAAACATTTGCATTGTTTCTGATCGTGCACACGCTGTTCTTCTGCACAAAAGTGAATTTGATAGAATGAGCACTATGAAACAGAACAAAATGTCCTACTGTATTTTTGGGATAAGATGGGTCATGCCACAGATTCTGAGAGAGGCATATTTGAGTTGGAGTCTTTAGAAAGTTGATAAGTTCATCAAAAAGATCTGGCTTATGATCCCTGCAGTTATTTGTTGGTGTCTATGCAATGAGAGAAACAGAAGATGTTTGATGGAATCTCAACTCCAAACCACTCACTTAAAGCTAAATGTTTAACCACTCTTTATTGCTGGACAAAATTGTCCCCAGTAACTAGTACTGGACACTTTTTGGAGTTTGTTAGCACTCTTGTCCTAGATAGAGACATTGTATAGGGGCAAGCAACTCACTTCATCAAAAACTCTTTTTATTGCTTCATTTTCAATTTTCTTGAATTCAGTTGTTCTCTATTATATGATTAAGTGAACCAAGTAGAGGTGACTTTTCTCTTTTCCATGATTACAAACAGAGATAATTTATATATCTCTATTTCCTTATCTTTGGCGCCAATGCACCCAAACGGGACAAGCAAGCCATGTCTAATTCTTAAATTAGACCAGGACATCTATAGCAAGCTTCTTTGCAGATTCAAGGGCATCTGGATGAGAGAATCAACTTTCCAGCAATAAGATGGAGGTAAAATTAATCAAGGGTCCGGGGGTGGGGGTGGGGGGTGGGGGGTGTTGAGGGGGATTTTTCAGTTATAACATGGAGGTACAATGGAGAACAGGGAAGCATGCCTCGTTGATGCTCCAAAGTTTCACCAAATGATCGTCACTTCCACTGGCTAACTTTGTGGGATCCACACGAGAAAAATCTACCGACCATGCCCTTTCATTATGCTCAGTCAAATGCGAAAAAGCTTGACCAGTAGACGCATCCCATAACTGAAACCATTGACAATGTCAAGAAGTTCAGATAAAACTAGTGAACTTAACACCAGCGTTTACAGGTTAGAGTTAATGAGCAGCAAAAGACAAGAAATTAAGCAGCATGTGTAAAACATAATAGCCATATAAGGGTGAAGTAAATACCAGACCAAGACCAGCAAAATCAATTGTGAGAGAAAGAGAACAGACTGGAAGAGACATAAAGTTTACAAGACTCATACAATTTATTTAAGTTGTTTAAAAAGTATATCGAAAGGCAAATTAGGAGATACGCAAAAAGAAGATGAGGTAGTTAATTCATTCAAGAGTGGACAAGTTTCATGATACCGTGCACGCTCATGGTTAATATCAGAGAGACCAGAAAAATGAAAATGTGCGAAACAGAAGACAAACTGAAAGAGCAAAAGCCTAGAAGATCCCAATGATTAAGCAACCTCCCTCAATCCCACATCAGTTAGGGGTTATTTAGTTCTCAGACTTCTCTCTACATGTTTAACTAGGTTAATCCCAACTTTTAGGTAACATTCCTATACCTGAAAGAATGGAGTGCCTACCCAGGTCCCATCTTAGAATTAGTAACTTAACCTAGAGTACATGGACAATTGCAGACTCATCATTTAGAGGCCTCGTGAGACCTGCCAAAAGTCCTAGCTTCACCTTAATCAACTACATTAATCCAACACTTCCAAAGTCACTGCTCTCGTCTTCCAAGGGTCTCTACATCCTCTGTCTCTCTGAAAATTCATGTCCTCCACCATTTGAACCATAAAACCCAAGTTCAGATAACAAGGGATCAAAACTTAATGCTTTTTGTTCCCTGGTAAGAGGGATAAATGCTAGTAAATCTTGCTCATGAGGAAATAACTCCCATCTACCATTATCAATTATACGCTTCAGAACAATTTATCTCTTTGCACATCAGAATAAGGATCATAGCCAACCCTCTCTCAGTTGAAACAAATATATTTCCAGTGGATGGGTCAATTTATCCTCTGGAACAAGGTACAACATTCACAGACTCAAAGTATCGCCAGGACATGTTTACAAGCTTCTAGATTGCTAGGATAAGAAGGAAAAAAAAGATGCCTTGACATAGAGCACAGCAGATAAGTCCAAGCTCTCTCATGCTACAGTGCAACCCACATTAAGTGAAAGATTTGCAATGAACATAAGACTCCATAAATGTGATAATGCAAATTGAGCTTGGAGTGCCATGTTTGAATATAAATCAGATAACTAGTCACCATAAGCAATAAATATGAGCAGGGGACAGGTTCAGCATAACATAACGCAATGCTCCAGCTCTACCAATGCCACTGGAAGAAAACTAAAATAAAATACACACCTTAACAGCACCATCATAGTCAGTGGTAGCCAGATAGTTCCTGATATAGCTGTTCCAGCAAATGCAGCTGAGCTTAGATTTGTTTGACATCTCGATAACTGGGTAATGAATGTCAACAGAATCATTAAAGAGGGCATGATACTCAAATACTTTAATTTTCTTCGATACCCCACCAGCAGCTAAATATTCCTCATCCCTGTCAAAGCTTAGAGAGCATATGACATTTGCAGAGTTATTCAGATCTGCATTTCTTAATATTCCCCTTACTCTGAACTTGCTATACCGAGCATACTTGCATAAGCCATCAAAAAAATCCCCAACCCGATCTGTGGGTCTATACTTCTCATTATCATTTCCTGTTGAGACAAAGTTCTCCTGATTATTAAAGATTTCTTCAGTTCTGCGGACCATGGCAACGTCATCAGAAGGCTGAATATTGGATCGCGTAGAGAAGTAAGCACTTTCAAGCTGCCTGATATTCTTGATCAATCTAGTTTCATTCTCACAATCAGGTGGAAGCTTCGGATACACATCCGAACTTGATACTCCTTTCCGAATAAACCTGCTATCCCACAAAACAAGAGATTTCTGGTGTGAGGACGAACAAGGGGCTTTGCTGCTTTGGCGCCTCTGAACCTCTTGGACATCTGCTTCTAAACATTTGACTTCTTCCACTAGCTTTGAGGCATCCTTCTGCTTTTGATCTTTCAGTGACATGAGGAAGTACAACAACAACTCTGACTCAGATTCCTCTTCGTGAATAGACGACAGTGATACATCTCCAGGTAATTCTTTAATACCACCAATAACTTCAGACTGTAAAATTTCCCTGTTCCAGACCAATAATGAGATAACTTAAGTACTGTAAAAATGCTAATGAAAAAAGAAGACTGAAAAAGAAACCAGGAGGTTTCAGTACACTCATAACTATACGTTAACGATTCACATTTAGAAAATCACAAATTTTAAGTGAGCAAGGAAGTTTTGATACATAGCAGCACTTCATTAAAACTCCTTAAATTAGGGACAAGAGAATGTAAACACAAAGGTCAAGAGAAGCCAGCAATCATTAGCTTGCAGCTCATTTCTCCATAGGTGTTCACACATATTCTCAGTTAAGGAGCCAAGAGAAAACAAACAGAGGCAGAAATTTTGACCACCTTGTTGTTGGACGTGCTGAAGGTTCTGGATGAAGCAACCAAAGACAAAATCCAGCTTCTTTGGGATGCTCTGACAGGAAACAAGAGGGAAGAATCCTATGGCGAAGATCCAGCAGTGCAGCTGCATGAGACCTTTCACAGTCAAATGAGCTAAGCAACTGAAAGAAAAAACCTATATTAGTAACTGCAATACAGTATCAACTTAGTGCTCTAAGATACCACTTAAAAGGTGGAAAACAGTAATTTGCTTGCTTCACTGAGCAAAAGTAGAGAGCCTACACAGAACTAAGGGCACATATGGATGTTATAGATGCATATTCTGCTAGATATACAAATACTAAGGATGATTGTAAACTTATCTTAAGAAAGCAAGATATACCCTAGACCTTGTTAGAGAAATTACTAGACAAATTCTAGATTCTTACACATCCTAGCTAATGAAACTTATATGTGATCCGCCTTATCCACTACTTAAGCTAGAAATGAGCTAACTACCTCGCTCAAGACTTGACATCACATGACCCACATCATACTCTTACCTAACTTCCCAAGCATTTACTGCACTAGTAGGACTTCTAACAAATGACAACGGAATAGTGAAAACCACCAACTCTAGAAGAGGTGATGAATCAAGAATGAACGTCATTGCGATTAGAGTGCTACAACTCATGCCTAGGTGATTGAACTTCCTGCAGGAATGAGACAAGAAAAAGAATAGATTTTGACTAGAAGGTTATTCTCAAACCTCAAAGAGAAGAACCCCCAGGCAGTAGATGTTTGATGAAAATGTGCAGCCACCCTCACTGAACTGCTCAGGACTGGTATACCACTTCTTCTCCAAATTAAAGCTCATGGAAGTCAGCAATGGTTTTGGCATAATGGATAGTTGAGGCAATATAAAATTGTTCGAGTTAAGTTCTGTCTTGAGGCAATCCTCTGCATTTGACTCATCTCCATAGCCTTGTGCAGCATTTAATTTAGTGTTTGTGCAAGCAGATTTATGGCCTGTAATGAAGGGGTATTGAGGCCACTTCCTATTCACGTGGGTGTCTTCACTAAGTTTTTGCTTCTTTACACAGGGATCGATCAAGGAAGAAATGCTTTTTCCAGATGAACTCCTCTCTTTCTGATTATGCTCCACCTGAGGAACACCTCGATCAATCACATTTTCAGTGAACTGAGTGCGTACAGATGCTCCAATATATACAACTTGGTTTGAGTGCAACAATTTAAAGGAAGATGGACGCAAGTCTTGTAAGATAATTCCTTGAGAGTGAGCAAAATCCACCAAATCCAGAACTTGTTTGAAAATATACAAGCCTTCAGCTTTGTTCAATTTATTTCCCCCAGCTTTCAGCCGTTCTCTTAAACCTATCCCATCTTGATAGACATTGGGATTAACACTGCAGCCCATTTCAGAGATACCCTGACAAGGTGAAACAAATGCATCCACACTTGCAATGGTGGAAGAAGCATTAGGACACTGCGGATAAATCTGGCCTTGAGACTCACTAGCAGATACTCGGGGTAACTGCTTTTTGCATATGATTCCTTTGCCTTTTAATGTGCTTTTCACAATATACTCAGAAAAACCCGACTTAGAAAAAATCTTCGTCCGGATACCCTCAGAAGAGGGTAATAAATTGTTCGAAACAGCTTTATCACCATTATTCTGCAAATTTTCTCCGTCTAGATTACGAATTTCATTCAATTTTTTCTGATTCTGATTCAGAAGTCCGGTAAATAATGTGTCTCCCTCTTCCCCATGTGAGCTTCCGCATGCAGATCCACCTGCTAGCTTATAAAACCACTGGTTTGGCCTAACCTGCATTATTTCTTTATTGCCCAAGGTATCAACAACAGCCAAGTTTTTCCCATTGTAGTTTCTCAGAGTCAATTCTTCAACCATGACCCCAGCATCATTCATACAACGAGGGCTAGCACTTGCATGTTCTGAAGATCCAATTCTGTCCAGATTCTTACCATCGAGGATATCTGTAAACAAATTGGCAGTATTTTGGTAATGATCACCTTCACTAAGTGTGACCACTTCATGTGATTGCAGCATATTGGAGTTTCCGGACCTCAAAGTATAGTCACTCTCCTTACTTCGAAGTTGTCTACCATCAAAGGCATCCAGTCCATTCACCTCATCACCAATAGCTTCATCAACAGTTTCTTCCATAATGTCAATATGTTCTAGTTTAATCTAAATAAAGCTGCAAATCAGACCTTGTCAAGGAACAGAAAATACTTACATCATATAATAAAATAGTGAATTAATGATAACTCAAGACAAAAGGTAAAATTAGAATAAGACTGCAAAAATATTTTCCTTTTTCTTTTGTTTGTCAAAAGGTGATTACATGTATGCCGTTATACTTTAGTTCAATATGGATCAGATTTTTCAGAGAAACTTCTTTTAGACGAAAAGACAGAAGGAAACCACTAACAGAAACCGCTACCAGAAGACCTACACCCCCTGCCAGAACCCATCCCCTGACTGCCCCACTAAACTGCAGATCATTAAA
The DNA here is from genome assembly GCF_000715075.1 of Nicotiana tabacum. Lineage (NCBI taxonomy): Eukaryota > Viridiplantae > Streptophyta > Magnoliopsida > Solanales > Solanaceae > Nicotiana > Nicotiana tabacum. The sequence continues at coordinate 138,403,891 of NC_134102.1, forward strand.
ACAATCGCTGGACCAGTGGCATTGTGGCGCTACACCAGATCAAGTTTTGGTCAAATTATTGATCATGAGATTACATGTGCATCATCAGATTGCTTCCACCAAGAAACATCACTTATCCACCAAATAGACCACCTTAAAATGATGCATTATTTCCATTTTATCAAAAACTGAAGCATATGTTGAGAGTCGTGCAATCAAATGAGCACACATATGATGTGAAATTCGAAGGGTGACTTTTAAAATGGCAACCCAAAAGAAACCTTTTCCTGACTTTTTTCATCGAGAATCTAAAACGCATAAGTGGTAGGCAAGATTGTTACCATACGCAAAAAGGAGACTCATAGAGTTGCAGCGGCAAATAGAGCTACTAGTGGGCCCCAAATAATTCCGTGTCAGCGAATACGCTTCCTTGATTCTACAAGTCACAGAGTAGCTGTATGTTTTTAGGGTGTTGCTAGTAGAATTGGAATGAAATTTGAGGGCATTGTTAAATCAGGGTGTCTGCTTTAGTATTATTTGTTTATTTATGTTTCTCTAGTTTGTAATTGGACATTTTTCTCCACCTTAACAACACAACCCATTACCTATACAAACTTTAGTTTCTTTTCCAATTCTTCTAAAAGCTAGTTCAGGATTTCCATTAGCAAGTTACACTTCTATATTTCTTTGTCAAAAGTTGAGTAGGAAACTAAGCCCAAAGCCTTTCCATTAAGCCAACATAAAGAAATTATTAAATCAATTTCATCACGCTGATCAAGAATAACAAGCAACGAGCACATCTAAGCGGATTTTTTTGACAACCGAGAAATCTCTGAGAGCCTGTGGCACACAGTTTGAAGCTCGGTGGATAATGGGCTTATCCGTCTACCCTTCTCCACTTAAATACCAGGCTTTTGTCTACGACAGGTTTCAAACCCATGACGTGCACCCAACCCACAAATTTAAGCTGGGAATTGACCCCGAACACCCTAATTCTTATTTTTTCTATTAAGCACACACTCCACATCAACAACATAGAAAATTGTATACACACTTTATATCAGCAAAACTATTGTCATATTAGCAAGCTTATCCAATACCTCAACACCCAAAATAGCCGAGTAGCTTATTAACACTGTATCAATCAACTAATCCTTATTCAAAATTAGTAGGATTTTACCCTATAAACCCTCTATATCCATTCCACCACACATAAACATCTCATCCACTCTAATACTACTAAAACAAATTTCCTTCTAAGGCAAATCAGGTTAGCTAATTAACAACAAAGAGCAAAATTCAATTTTTTTTCTTTTCTAATTTTCTTTTCCACCGCCACAAAACAATTAACTACAAACAGTTCAATACACAACACATGCATTCATTTTACGGGTATTCAACAAAAAAAAACTATAAAAATGAAATTGAAGTGCTAAAACGAATGAATCAATTGAAATAATTAGCACTAAAAACTTACGAACTTGTGACGGCGAAACAATTCATCATTTCGAAACTTAAAAAAACTTCCCTTTTAAGGCAAATTTAGGTTAGCTAGTTAACAACAAAGAGCAAAATTCAATTTTTTTCTCAAATTTCTTTTCCGCTGCGACAAAACAATAAAGTACGAACAATTCAATTCACAACACATGCATTCACTTTACGGTACTCAATTGAAGTAATAAAACGAATAATTAGTTGAAATAAATTTGCATTAAAACTTACGAATTTGCGACGGCGAAACGGAGAATCGACAGTGAGCAGAGAGAGTACGAAGCTAAGATTAAAAAGAAGTGGTGGATTTTGTGAGCCATGGAAAAAAAAAGAAAGGGCTTAAAAGGGAGCTTGTTTTGTTTATAAAGATTGTGTGAAAGAGAAAGAGAAAGAGAAGGGAAAGAGGGATAGACTTACCGGACATTACCTGAAATGACATAAGTATCTCCTGCATCTTATTGGTTGCTTTCAATTTTTTACTCTCGATAATTACTAACCACTAATTAAATGTTTTATATGTTTAAGATTGAGTTTTATATGTTTAAGAGTAAAATATATAATATGTTAGATTACTTAAAATGTATAATACTCCATTTGTTTCAATTTATGTGAACTTATTTCCTTTTTATTCCATACTAAAAAGAATGACTCATTTACTTATTTGAAAATAATTTATTTTTATGCAATGATTTATAACCGCACAAAATATATCTGACTCATTTCACACCACAAGTTTAAAAGTTTTCTCTCTTTTCTTAAACTCCGTGCTCAGTCAAATGGATTCACATAAATTGAAACAGAGGGAGTATGATGTAATGTTTTTGCAAAGTTGGAGCAACGGTAAATTTGTCTCTGTGTGACTTATAGGTCACGGGTTCGAGGCGTAAAATCAGTCGTTGATGTTTGCATCAGAATAGGCTGTCTACATCACCTCCTTTGGGTGCGGCCCTTCCCGGACCATGTGTGAACGCAAAATGCTTCGTGCACCGGATATTAATTGTACTCATAATTTTTATTTAATTTATATACGATGACAATATAAGGATTTTTAGATAACGAGTATAATCTAACTAGTTATAACCAACTTATTAATTGACTCTTACTTTAGTTTTTTAAAAAATGATGCTTTTTTAGCATTACATGTAATAGATTTAAAAAGTAAAAATTATAAACTTATGTTATAAATATATTATATTATGGATGTTCATTTAGTACTCCATTGTAAATAAACTTCCTGAAATATGTTTATCTATTTAGTACTTTATTGGAAATAAGCCTCCTGAAGAAGCTTATCCTTTCGGTACACCATTATGGATAAATATTATCCCGGTAGAAGATTATCTATATCTGGTACAATAAGCTTATCCTTTCGGTACTCCGTTATGGATAAATATTACCCTCGATAGAAGATTATCTATATCTGGTATAATAGCAGCTTACACAACAGCTTGCAGTAGCAGTTTACAGTAGCAGCTTACACATCAACTTGCAGTAGCAGCTTACACATCAGCTTGCAGTAGCAACTTACACATCAACTTCCTTTATTCTATAAATAGAGTAGATTTCAGTTCATTATGTACATCAGTTTGAAGTTGAATAATATATCAGTCTCTCTCTATACTTGTCTTTACTTTACAGTCTTTATTTTATAACACGTTATCAGCACGAGACTCTGCCATCTCGAGCAAACACTTTGAAAGTATCAGAGGTACGAATTTTCTTTTTCTAAATAATGTCAAATCTTTCTAAACTTGAATTTGTAGCCTTGGATATATCGGGCAAAAGCTACATGTCTTGGGTGTTTGATGCTGAAATTCATCTTGATGCGATGGGTCTGGCAGACTCCATCAAGGACAAAAATCAGGCATCAAACCAAGACCGTGCCAAAGCAATGATATTCTTACCGTGCCAAAATAATGATATTCTTACGCCATCACCTTGATGAGGGCTTGAAAATAGAATATCTTACTGATAAAGATCCAGTCATACTGTGGAATAATTTGAAAGATAGATATGACCACCTGAAGATGGTCGTTCTTCCACATGCACAATATGATTGAACTCATTTAAGGCTACAAGATTTTAAATATATCAGTGAGTATAGTTCTGCTATGTTCAGAATTATTTTCCAATTGAAATTATGTGGTGATTATATTACTGATCATGATATGTTGGAGAAAACTTTTACCACTTTTTATACCTCGAATATGCTCCTGCAGCATCAATATCTAGAAATGGGATTCAGAAAATACTATAAACTTATCTCACATCTTCTAATAGCCGAGCAACATAATGGGCTATTAATGAAAAACCATGAAAGTCGACCTACTGATTCTTGTCCATTTCCTGAAGTGAATGAGATGAACTTCCACCAAGCTAAGCGTGGAAGAGGTCGTGTCCCCAGTCGTGGTCATGATCGTGATCGGGGAAGAAACTATAATCTTGGTAATAATAATGCACCAAAGAACCCTCCTCACCATCAGCAGTGAAAAAGGAAGGAACAAAAGCATGAAGCGGTGCAAGCAAAAAAGGCAGAAAATGCATGTTACAGATGTGGAGAAAAAGGGCACTGGTCTTACTTTGCACTCCCGGAAGGAGAAACAAGTCATGTGATCAGTGATGAATCTATAGAAATGTAAATATTTTAATTTTTGTTGTTTGTAGTAGATAGTATGTTTATGTAATTGTTGTACATAAATAAAAGTTACGTTTTGATAATGATATTTACTGTAATATATTTTTTTTATGTCATTTTAAAGAATATGGATAATCCTCAAATTATGTTTGGATCAAAGACCAATCATGAAGATATTTGTATAATTGATAGTGGAACAACTCATGCCATATTCAAATATCAGAAATACTTTTCTTATTTGCATAAGGAAAAAACAAATTCAACAATTTCTGGTAATATAAGTTTGATTGAAGGCTCCGGAAGAGCCGCTATATTTCTGTCTAAGGGAACAAAACTTATTATAGACAATGCATTATTCTCCTCCAAGTCCCGAAGAAACTTGTTGAGTTTTATAGATATCCGCAGAAATGGGTATCATGTTGAGACGATAGATAAAATAAATGTGGAATATATTTGTATTACAAAGAATATTTCTGGCCAGAAGTGCATTGTGGAAAAGTTACCAACTGTATCTTCTAGCTTATACTATTCAAAGATTAGTACAGTTGAAGCAAACTCTATCGTAAACCATAAGTTTACTGATTCAAATATTTTTGTGCTTTGGCAAGGCCGTTTGGGCCATCCTGGATCAATAATGATAAAACAAATTTTCCACAATTAGGAGGAGAGAAAAAGGAAATCAAAAGAGAAATTGTGTGAAAAGTTCCATCATTATTTTATTTTGATCAACGTACCCCTATATATAATCAGGAGGTCCAGAAAATCATCCATTTACAAAATATAGCAAATCAAATGCCAGACGCATTTACTGATTTGAAAAGGATAACTAAGTCACATATCCTTACAGAGAATGTGCCTATCCGAATTGATATCCCAGCAGGACCATCTACTAGCATGAGAGCTAGTGAACCTAAAGCATGCCTGAAGCGTGGTAGGCCTTTGGGTTCTAAGGATCGAAATCCTCGAAAAAGAAAATCAACAAATGATCAAAACGATACTATAAAGGGATCTACTGAAGAGACCCAAGATCTGATTAGTTCTGAGATTCCTGAAGAAATCAATGAACCCGAGACTCAAGTGAGTGAGAAGCTTTTAATAAGTTATACCAGTGATGGGATTAATTTAAATCGATATAAAATAGTGGTGGATAATATTTTTGCATATAATGTTTCACTTAACATTATGCAAGATGGTGAGAATCTTGAACTCCGATCTGTTGAAGAATGTCAACAAAGATCTGATTAGCCAAAATGGCAAGAGGCAATTCAATCAGAATTGAACGCACTTGCTAAAAGAGAGGTCTTTGGACCAGTAGTCCAAACACCTGCTGGTATAAAATCAGTTGGTCATAAATGGGTTTTTGTGCAAAAAAAAGAATGATAAAAATGAAATTGAAAGATACAAAGCCCGCCTTGTCGCACAAGGATTCTCACAACGACCTGGAGTAGATTTTGATGAAACATATTCACCAGTTATGGATGCCATAATATTTCGATATCTCATCAGTTTAGCACTACATGAAAAGCTTGAAATACATCTAATGGATGTAGTGACAGCTTATCTGTACGGTTCACTTGATAATGAAATTTATATGAAAATCCGTGAAGGATTTAAAATGCCTGAAGCAAATTCAAAATCTCAAAAAATGTATTCAATCAGATTACAAAGATCTTTGTATGGTTTAAAATAATTTGGGCGCATGTGGTATAATCGTCTTAGTGAATATTTGCTGAAAGAGGGTTACATAAATAATGTTATTTGTCTATGTATTTTTATAAAGAAAAATGCATCAGAATTTGTTATACTTGTTTATGTTGATGACATAAATCTTGTTGGAACTCTAGAAGAGCTCCAAAAGGCAATTGAAATATCTTAAGAAAGAATTTGAGATGAAAAATTTTGGAAAGACAAAACTTTGTCTTGGTCTGCAAATTGAACATTTAGCATACGGGATCTTTATCTATCAATCTGCCTATATAGAAAGGGTCTTAAAATGCTTTTACATGGACAAAGCACACCCATTGAGTACACCAATACCAATGGTTGTTCGAACACTTGAAGTGAATAAGGATCTGTTCCGACCTCCAGAAGAGGATGAGGAACTCCTTGGTCCCGAAATACCTCATCTTAGTGCAATTGGCGCACTTATGTATCTTGCTAATGCTACAAGGCTTGACATAACATTTTCTGTTAATTTACTAGCAAGATATAGCTCTTCTCTTACAAAGAGACATTGGAACGAGATTAAACATATATTGCGATATTTAAAGGGAACTCTTGATATGAGTTTATTTTATTCTAACAAAGGTAGTGCAAATCTTGTTGGTTATGCAGATGCAGGTTATTTATCTGATCCCCATAAATCTAGATCTCAAACATGCTACGTGTTTACATGTGGAGGTAATGTCATATTATGGCGCTCCACAAAGCAATCTATTGTTGCTACTTCTTCAAATCATGCTGAGATAATAGCTATTCATGAAGCAAGTAGGGAATGCGTATGACTGAGATCAGTGATTCATTTTATTCAAGAAAAATATGGTTTGAAATGTGATAAAAATTCCACAATTTTATACAAAGACAATGTTGCATGCATAGCCCAATTAAAGGGAGGATTTATAAAAGGAGATAGAACGAAGTACATTTCACCAAAATTATTCTACACACATGATCTTCAGAAAAATGGTGACATTGATGTGCAACAAATCCGTTCAAGTGACAATCCGGCACATTTATTCACTAAATATTTGCCAACTTCAATTTTTGAGAAGATGGTATACAAGATTGGAATGCGGAGACTCAAATATTTGAAACAAAGTTTTTTTCAGGGGGAGTAAAATACGCGCTATACTCTTTTTTCTTTACTAAGATTTTTCCCACAAGTTTTTCCTTATAAGGTTTTTAATGAGACTACTAGTTATGTATATTACTAAATATGTGTACTCTTTTTCTTTTACTAGGATTTTTTTCCCACGGGATTTTTCCTAGTAAGGTTTTAATGAGGCACATTATCTTTTAATGAACATCCAATGGGGAGTGTTATAAATATATTATATTATGAATGTTCATTTAGTACTCCGTTGTAAATAAGTTTCCTGATCCATATGGGACTCCGCCGTAAATATATTTATCTATTTAGTACTCTATTGAAAATAAGCCTCTTAAAGAAGCTTATCCTTTCGGTACTCCGTTAAGGATAAATAATATCCCCGGTAGAAGATTATCTAAATCTGGTACAATAAACTTATCCTTTCGGTACTCCGTTATGGATAAATATTATCCCCGATAGAAGATTATCTATATCTGGTACAATAGCAGCTTACACAACAGCTTGCAGTAGCAGCTTACACAACAGCTTACACTAGCATCTTACACAATAACTTCCTTCCTTCTATAAATAGAGTAGATTTCAGTTCATTATGTATATCAGTTTGAAGTTGAATAATATATTAGTTTCTTTTTATACTTGTCTTTAATTTACAATCTTTATTTTATAATAACTTATACATTGTATAAAAGTAAACATATACTGCTTTTTACGCATCAATGGAAAAAATGTAAGTCCTAATATGTTAAGTTAATGACTTATGTGTCCATCCCAGCAATTTTCAACCCTTGTTTTAACTTAAAAATCTTCTTATAAAAGTTGAAACTCTTTTTTTAAATATAAATGGGTAGTGTCAGACTAGTTCACACTCAAAAATTTAAAGAAAATTTATAATTAGTCCATTACCAAAAATTTCGTACTAGTAATATTTAAAAGCTTTGGCATTCAGAAATAGGTGTTTTATGAACAAAATAAGCACACGCAAAATATTGAAACCAATCTCAACCACTTGATGTCCAATTATGTTTACCCAAAAAACGGATATAATTGAATTTGTACGTAGTTCTAAGGGTATGTAGTATAACTTGACACAAATCGTAAAAGTAAATAGAAATATCGAATATTGACTATAAAACATGAAAAATAAGCAAAGTTGAAAAGAGGATGATTTATGGATTAAGCAAGATGAATCAATCTATGAAACTAAAAAAGGATAATTCTTCAATATGGGAGTGTATGATATCTGAGTTACAATGTATGCCAAACTTGATTCTTTTTACAGAAATATAGTCATCCCTTTTATAGTGGGGGATCCTATTTTAGATATAATTAAAAATACATAGTGGGGAACCCATGATAAATTAATTTTTCCCTAATTCTCGCCGAGTTTCTCTCCCTTAGTGCGGCTGTAACGGCTCTTGTCTATGAGCTCGATCTTGATCGGACTTGATAATGATCGATCTCCAAATTCAGAGCCCGATATTGACTCGAGCTAGATAATGACTTCGAGCTCGGTATTTGATCGGTCCCTGAAACTCGAAGCTCGATAACCTGGCTTCAGACCTCATCTCGATATTATGAAGACGTTCTTCGATCCATTAAGTTTTCATTTTCGACCAATCGTACGAAGGCCGAAAACGATTTTGACCGTATACAGATAGTCCCCTCGTTTCTCGGAAAGGATGCGGCGAGAAACGATATGATTTCTCAACGGCTCGATTGGATGTACACTGACGTTTGTATCGAGTTCGACCATGACGTACATGATAGATGTCCCGTCGGTTTAGTTTACCAAGGCATTTAATGTGTGCCAGACGATGGTCGACCACTGTTGATACTGAACCGACGTTGCTCAATCTATAAATAGCCCCTTTCTTTACCATTTATCACTTTTGCATCTCTAATCTCCAAATTTTATAAAGTTCTTTCTTGCATCTTCTGAGTTTTATCTGTAAATCTGTGATTTTTCACTGCAAAATTTTTTTTCTATGATTTTCACTGCAAAATCTTTCTTCTAAACACCACATCTTTGTCATCTCCTTATATTTTCCATCTCTAAATCGAAAATGGCGAAAACATCTAAAACCGTTCCTCAAAAAGAAAAAGCTTCTTCTTCACAGCCTGCCGTCGACAAAACACCGGTGGAACCACGGCATGGGGAGTGTGTTCCCGGGGAGTGTGTCCTTACCTCCGATTTTAAGGTCGATAAAGGTCTGTCGGTTCCCGATCGATGCGAGCCAATATCGAGGTATATGTGCTCGATAACCGAGGGGCATCTCGAGCAGCTGAGGAAACACTATAACTGGGAGAAAATAGAAGTGATAATCCCGGTTCCCGAAGAATATATCATTACTTATGTGAAAGGGTTTTTGAGTGTGTATACTTACCCTTTCACACTGGGTCCCTTCGACCCTGTCGTCATTGATTTTTGCCGCCAATACAGAATAACCCTAGGCCAAATCCATCCTTTATTTTGGCGGATCGTTATTTTGATCCGCTTCTTCGAGAACAATATTGAGGGGATGCCTTTCACCCTCGACCACCTCATTCGATTGTACAGCCCCACCTCTTTCGAGACGGGTTAATAAAACTTCAGCGCCGGGCCACCAAGGTTCTGTTCTTGAGTATAGACGAGGACAAGGATCAAGGTTGGATGGGTAGGTTCATTCGAGTAAAGACTTCGAACCTAATACCGGCCGAGAAGATGCCATTTCCCGAGGAGTGGAACATGAAGCGTAAGTGTAACTCTGTTGTTATCTCATATTGTTTTGTTCCTTCGTTTCTTTCTCACTGATATCCCCTTTTGTGATGCAGCGGTTCCTTGGATGCCCGGTGCAGTTCCTGACCTTAAGAACTGGGTACGGGACTTAGCTTCGACCTCTACATACGCCGAGCGCTCATGGCGTGATTTGTCAGAGGGCCGATGGGAGGCCAAAAATCATGGTAAGCCTCTTTCTCGTGTCTTTGATAGTTCGAACGAAGCGTTTTCCATATACTTAATCAATTTTCTTGTGTGTAGGCCGGGGCAAAGATGTGGTTTTGAGGCCCCCGTCCGGCAAAGAAGAGGTTTCGGCCTTTGTTCCAAAACCGGTGAAGGATAATAAGAGAAAATGGGCCTCTACTTCCGAAGATCCAAAACTGAAGACGGGGACGGCTCGTAAGACGAGGAAGAATACCATCCATTTGACCAAAGAATCAGTTCGGCGTCTAAGGGATGAAGACGAGGAAGAAGAAGACGACGGGTCCGTACTGGTGGCCCGAGTGAAGAAAACCATTGATGCCTCAAAGGCAGCTGGATCGATGGTGGTTTTGTGTGTCTCCGCCTCGAACTGAGGTGGTATCGGAGAAAGATTCGGGCCGAGTCCCCGAATCGTTAGAGATCGAGGATGCTTTCTACCGAAGTCAACAAACGGTGGGTATATCTGAAGGGCCGGTCCTGATGTTTTCCAAATCGAGGAGAACGCCCCAAGCGAGTCGCTTGGGGCAATAGTAATCGGAGACTCGCCCACTCTCCCTACTTTTTCCGAAGGGGCGATTCGGGAAGCCCAGGCTTTGGGGGCCCTCGAGATAAACCGGTCTCATGAAGGGGAGGACCCCTTCTGTGATTTGTTTACTGGTGTCGAGGATGTTGCTGTCCCTAGTGATGTGTCGGGCCTTTTCTGTGAAGTGCAACAAACTATGAATCGGGTAAGCTCTAACTCCCTTCGTTGATACCACTTTTATGTTTGATATTCTTTCTAACTTCTTTTCTTCTCTCTTCGTAGGCCGCAGCGGTTCATCGAGAAGCATGTTCTCGGTCGCGAGCTGAGCTGCGTCGGTACGAGGCCGACCTCCGACGGGTCACGGAGAAGAGGAACGCCCTTAGACTCCTCTTCGGGCAAAGGGAAGAAGAAATCAAGGACCTTCGAGCTGAATTGGCCAAGGCTCATCAAGACCAGACCGACCTGACCGAGCAGGTAATGATAATCTTAAAAGCCCATGGGCTCGATTCCGGAACAGTGGCTAATATTTCGATCTCATAGCTACACCAGAAGCTTGAGGTGATTGGGAAGCTTCATGAGGAGGTCGATATGATAAGGGAGGAAACCTTGAGATGGAAAGATGGCATGGACCGTCTCGCCGCAGAATAAGAAACTGCTCGAGCCCAATTATCATCGGCCGAAAACCAACTTCAAAGCATGAAGGAGAAGATCCCGGTTCAAGCAAGAAAAATAGAGGAGCTCGAGGCTCGATTGTCCTCCGAACTTGCCAAGGCCAAATCTGACACCGAACAAGCAAAGGCTAATGTTGATGCATTCGCGGCCGTCTATCGGGTTGATGCTGAAGCTGCTCAGGTACAAGCAAGAGAGGCAGCCGAGACCGCTAACACTCGAGCACATTGGGTTGCTGAACTTGCTAAATTCCAATCTCTGAGGGAGACCCTCGAGGAGATTCATGCTCAAGGTTTCGTTCTCACCGAAGAGATAAAAAGGGCTAAAGAGATCGAAGTCGATGCTGAAGCCTTGGCTTCCAATGATGATGATGATGATGGTGATGATGGGAGCAAGAGTGGGTCCGAGAGGGGGGAGGAACCCAATGGAGAAGAGACCGCCCCCGGAGATAACCAAGAAACTTAGTGTTACACCATGTGCGTCCCAAGGTGACGTAATGAATATGAGACTTGTTAATCATTATTTAAATGATTTTCAAGTCATAATATGAATATATATGATGTTTGGATAGAAAATATGAAGTTTGGGAAAAATCGTATTAAAGTTGCAGAAACACCGACTAAGGATCTGCCCTATAACAGAGCTTTTTGAGAAATATATTTTGTATTCTATATGAGGTCTTTTGGGAAATATTATATACCAAATTGAAGGTCTTGAAATTTAGTTTCCAACGCTCTTAACTGTTCGTTCATACGATACCCGGATAAAAAGTTATAAGCGTTGGAAGAAGGGCCAATCATGAGGTGCCAAGTAGGACCTTTTTGACTTTTAAATAAATGGGATTTTTACATCCCATCTCGTCTCTTTCTCCATATTTCAAGAGAGATCGCTCAAATTACACCTCTAACTTTACTCTTAAGCTCTCTACAAGAGCTTCAAACAATATTATCATCCCGGGCACGGAATCAAGAAGCGATAACATTAAAACGATCCCTACGACGTAAGAATCGCTATATCGTCTCTCTTTTTCTTTGTAGTTTGAGTTTTGGAAGGTACTTCATAGTTAATAAAATGTGTACTTTCTGTATTTAAGTGTTTAAATATCAAGGAATGTTGATAAATTTGTTTCCTAATAGTTAGAACTCACGGGACGGTGATCGGAAGCTGTGAGTTCGAGTTATTTGACTTGTAGTGGACTGTTTTGTGGGCTGTTTCGTGTTGCTTTTGGGCTGTCTATTGTGCTGCTGATTTATGGAGTTTTGAAGGATAAAAGGTCATGGATAAACGCCACATGTGGTAGGGTAGTAGGCTGGTCGTTCGTCGTTACATGTTTTAGGTTGTTTGATACTACTTTGGTTGTCGTTTTATGTATGAAGTGATTAGGGTGTGTGGGCTGTTTTGTGGTATATTGTGATGGATATAAGGTTGGAAAATTATGCGTGCATGTTGTTATTGTTGTGTTATTGTTGTTGATGGTATATAGTATTGGAGGAGGGCCTAGTTACAGGGGAAATGCTACCCGTTTTATTTTAGAATCGAGTTATCGTTTGAGATACGTAATATACTACTGCCATCTAAATTGTACACGCATTTCTTTGTTATAGGGTTGGCGCGCTAGTTATCATAAGCTTGTTGTTAAGTTGCATTGACGACTTGAGGTATATTAAGGCTATCCCTTCTTTCTTTTTGGCATGATCCAAATGATACAAACGAAACGAGCAAAATACGCAACTTTCATAAATGACTCTATTCATAAAAATACTAGGGGTATCTATATTCTTCTTGATTCCCTATGTGAATTATTATTATATCCTCTATTCATGGGTCTCAGAAAAATACGTATTTGATAAAGTTTGTCCGAAAGGCATATTGATTTTATGATATTCGAGAAATCTTATTAACGTATTTCTTATGCATTTCATGCATTTATACATGTACATTGACCCATGACCAGAAGGCGTTATATACGTGTATATTTTATGTATATGGGTATGGAAAAATATTAAGGCGTTATATACGCACCACCACCTGATCAGCTCCGCACCACCACCTGATCAGCTGGTATACGTTGATGATTTTGCCTACAGTAGCTGAGATGATATGATGAGATGCCCTCAAAGGCTTGATGATGTTATGAACGCATATACCTATGCTTGGTATGATATTTATATGCACATGCATGACATTATAAATTTTCATGATTCACAGAGCTATTCAGAATTTCAGGTTGAGTTCTTTACTCCATGTTTCTTTCATGTCTTTTATATACTACTGTCATTCCTTACATACTCAGTACTTTATTTGTACTGACATCCCTTTTTTCCTGGGGACACTGTGTTTCATGCCCGCAGGTCCCGATAGACAGGTTGAGAGTTCTCTTAGTAGGCTATCAGCTCAGCAGAAAGTGTTTGTGCACTCCACTTGCTCCCGAGTTGCCTATTTGGTCAGTATGATTTGAATATGTATTGTTTGGTATGGCAGGACTCTGTCCCAACCTTTATGATATTTATGTACTCTTAGAGACTTGTAGACAGATGTCATGTATACAGATACCGGTATGGCCTTATAGGCCAGTACGTCATATGTATAAGTCAGTATATCAAGTTGGGTCACCCTATATTGAGTATTTCCTCATGTTTTATTCTACTTATCTCACGACAGCCTCTCCGGCTCAATTACCTATGATAGTATGATACAAAAGATACGTTACATTGGTACTCAGTTGAGTAAGGTACCGGGTGCCCGTCGCGGCCCATCGGTTTGGGTCGTGACAGAAGTGGTATCAGAGCAGTTCTGTCCTAGGGAGTCTACAAGCCATGTCTAGTAGAGTCTTGTTTATGGGTGTGTTGTGCACCACACTTATAAGCAGGAGGCTACAGGGCATTTAGAACTGCCACTCTTTTTTCTTACTCTAGATCGTGTGGTAGAGCTCAGTTGTAAGAAATTCAAACTCCTAAGTTCTATTTTATTTGTTATACAACGACATCTACATCTAGAAAGAGAGTTGGTAAGAGATTGAATGTGGCTATGGAAGTGTTGAGTCAGAGGAACTCGATTTTGCATCATGCTTATGATGAGTAAATATAAGGCCTTCAGTATATATGTGTGCACTACGATGTGTGAGCCTCTTGATAAGGAGCCCTAAGACATGAATATCTATCTACCCCTATGGTAAAAAGCAACTAGAGAATCACAAGGTAGATATAAGTTTCAACAAGTAAAAGAAGCTAGGTGAAGAAGGATACGAGGTACCCAGTTGGTGAAGATTATCTATATTTACAATTCAGGTAGAGAAATATAAGCATTTTGAGTTACTTTCAATAATAACAAAGATATATTCACGTGACAATACCCATTTCAGTTATGTCCTGTGGGAGCTAACATATATAATTTAAGAGAAGGATGGGATATCAGCATCCAGCTAGGGTTAGAGTAACCCAAAATTGTGGATGGATTGTTATCATTAGCTCACATTTTCGAGGGATATTGCAAACGTGGTAATGGTTCTCCTTGTGAGACACCCAGATGGTACACTCTAGAATAGTACAATCAGATATGAATACTAGAATGTTCAGAAATTTCAGAAGATTGACATTGGAATCCTAGAAGGGATAAATATTTACCTTTGTATGGATCTCGTCCCTAGTAAAGAGAGAGTGTTAGGCGACCCGAAGAGCCAGTGAGTTGAATCAAGGGGGGCTAAAAGTGAAAGAATGTTTTGAAAAAGTTTTCATAATAAGGTAATAGATAGAAATATTAGCAGGAGAATAAGAAGAAAGTAAATGAAGCATTATGAGTAAGATGTGATAAATGGATGATAATGGTAAATCAAAATATGACAGGACTACAGATTCTATAGTCAAGTAAAGGAAAATACAAGAAGTTATAGGCCTTGAGACAATAAAAGAGTATAAGCCATAAAGTCATGTCCCCATTTCGAGAAATGAGTTGGTGACTCATACATGATTACCAGAAGGAAAAGTTAGACCCCCGGAGTAATAGAAATTAGTATGGGATAGTGAATAAGATAAACTGAACATGAATTCGGGGCCGAAGGATTTGATAATAGTTGACATCGTGGGAATTTCAGAGATAGCGTTCCGAGCGATAATTGAATGGACAACAGAAGAATAACTTTTAAAGGTCATTCAGGAAGATGTTTCCCTAAAACAAGCGATGTGAGCAGAGTTAAGCTTAAGGGACTAAGTGTGCCAGTTACACTAGGTATCACCTTTGTGTGTAAGAAATTAAATTATCCCTGGTACATAAGTGTTAATGCAAGGCAAGTAAGAGTCCGTGAAGATATGAAAAGATGCCAAATATGAAGAGGTGAAACATTTATAGGTAAATCTTCATAGCAATAAATGTTAGTACTCCCCTAAAGGGGGGAAGATGGTGTGATATGGTATTAAGTCGGAGTTTTGTGGTTAAGGTAACTATGGAATAGTAAAGGAAGAATGTGGTAGAAAGGCAAAAGGAATGAGATTACATTTATTCAGATCCTACGGATATGATACGACTCCAGAATATTATGTAAGCATGACGACGGGGAGAGGCAGAAAGGGTTCCATCACTAGATGTTATTGATAAATAAGTGCAAATGAAAACTGGATACATAAGGAGCCAGTGTGCGGGATAAGTTAAGACAAAGGATATAACCCAAGAGAGATTACGTAGAATATAGATATGAGAATGAACTAACGTGTAGTTAGTAGTTGATTCAGGAAGAGCCTAGCCATGGCTAAACAAGAAGATACAGACAAATCAGCAGGTTGTGCAAGATAAACATAGCGAAACCAAACATAGGGAATTCAGTCTTGCAAATATGATGACATCGTAATCCTTGAGAAATATTCAGATAGGAGTTGGGGTTGTTAAAAGTACCGTATAAGTGTTACGAAAAAAAAAATTGGTGCCACTGAGAAGACAGTCCAAAAATTTCAGTTCAGAATCAACCTTACGAGCACAAGGGCGCGGAGGTAAGTAATTAAGGATAATTATAGGCAAGTAAGAAAGTCAAAAATTCTTTCGAGTATATGATGTAATAAGATCGCAGCCTTACAGGAGTCAGAGGGTCCCCCCTAAGTCTACAAAGAAAGACTAGATGAAGAAATAAGGAAGAAGGCTTCAACTTAAGCATAGTGACATAAAGAAGAAATGATCTTGTAACAACAATCTCACTACAACATTGTATGCATTCCATAAGAAAGTGGCACCTATCGCGGCTAATGAACGGGAAAAAAAATCAAAAGATGATATTTGAGATCATATGAGTTACAGAAAATTCAAGTATTTGTGGGCAATGAGATAAGCCATGTATTCATGAAACAAGTGGCAGAACGACCATGAAAAGTAATTGCTTAGGTTTAAAGACAATTAAGAAAGCACGAGAAGAATTATCCGACCCACGATTTAGAGTTAGACGCGGTGATTCATGCACTAAAGATGTGGAGGCACTATTTGTATGACATTCATGTTGATATCTATACGGATCATAAGCGCCTTCAATATAGCTTCAATCAAAAGGAATTGAATTTACGCCAAAGGAGATGGTTGGAGCTACTGAAAGACTATGACGTTGATATTTTATACCATCCGGGGAAGGCGAATGTAGTAGCCGACGCCCTCAGTCGTAGATCTAAGGGTAGCCTGTCATATTTACAACCAGAGAAGTGTGGGATAGCCCATGAGATTCATCAGCTAGCTAGTCTGGGAGTTCGATTACTGGACTCAGGTGATACTAGAGTTACTATTCACGACACGACAACATCCTCTTTAGTAACTGAAGTAAAGGAACGCCAGTATGAGGATCCTGTGCTAGCTCATTACAGAGATACATCCCCTCAAAAGGAGAATACACCATTTGAGATTACAGGAGATGGAGTCCTAAGATATCGAGGCCGATTATGTGTTCTAATGTGGCAGGGTTGAACCAACAGGTTATCAGAGAATCTCACTATTCTCGTTATTCTATTTATCCAGGAGCGACAAAGATGTATCATGATATCCGGGGAATATACTGGTAGGATAGAATGAAGAAAAATATAGTAGAGTTTGTTGCTTAGTGCCCTAATTGTCAGTAGGTTAAGATTGAACATAAAAAAAATCGGTGGATTATTTCAGGCTATAGAGATTCCGACTTGGAAGTGGGAAGTAATCAATATGGATTTCATCGTAGGTTTACCTCGTACCCAACGTAAGTTCGATTCTATATGGGTTATTGTCGATAGACTTACAAAAGCAGCCCATTTTCTATCTGTCAGGACTACTTACTCAGCAGAGGATTATGCAAGGCTTTACATTAGGGAGATAGTACGACTTCATGGTGTCCCTATATCTATTATCTCAGATAGAGGTGCTCAGTTTACAGCTAATTTCTGGAGGTCCTTCCAAAAAGGATTGGGGACTCAGGTAAGTCTTAGTACAATATTTCATCCCCAGACAGACGGTCCGGCTGAACGTACTATTCAAACATTGGAGGATATGCTACGGGCTTGTGTGATGGACTTCAGGGGTAGCCGGGATGATCATCTTCCACTTATTGAGTTTGCATATAATAATAGTTATCATTCCAACATTCAGATGGCTCCATACGAAGCTCTTTACAGACAGAAGTGTAGGTCACCTATAGGATGGTTCGAGATTAGTGAAACTAAGTTAGTAGAACCAGAGTTGGTACAACAGCCAGTTGAGAAGATTAAGCTTATAAGGGAAAGGCTATTAGCAGCACAGAATCGTCAGAAGTCCTATGCAGATAATCGACGACGAGACTTAGAGTTTCAGGTATATGACTGGGTATTCCTAAAGGTATCACCGATGAAAGGCGTTATGAGATTTGGTAAGAAAAGAAAGCTTAGCCCTATGTACATTGGACCTTATAAGATTATACGTAGAGTAGGCCAAGTAGCATATGAGTTAGACTTGCCTTCCAAATTGGAGTCTGTACATCCAGTATTTCATGTGTCTATGCTACGTAGGTGTATTGGAGATCCCTCTAAAATCATTCCAGTTGACGATGTTCAGGTTACAGAGCAGCTATCATATAAGGAAGCTCCCATTGCTATACTAGATAGACAAGTTCAGAGATTAAGAACTAAGGATGTAGCTTTAGTTAAAGTACTTTGGATTAACAATAATGTGGAGGAGATGACTTGGGAAGCTGAAGAAGAAATGAAGACTAGTTATCCTCACTTGTTTCCACTTTCGGAGGAGGATTAGACTGAGACATCACAGCCTTTAGGTACGTATATGGTACTTGATTTTTATGTTAGTTATTATTATTGGTCGTGTGAGGCCATTGGTGTTATTGATGATTATGGCCCTATGTGGATTTGTATTGTTGGGTTTTCTGTGTGGCAAGTTGGTAGTAGTACCGTTACATAGGAGACTCTGCCAAAATTTGTATAGATTTCTGGGAGTTTAACATTCGAGGACGAATGTTTCTAAGGGGGGAAGATTGTTACACCCTGTGCGTCCCAAGGTGACGTAATGAATATGAGACTTGTTAATCATGATTTAAATGATTTTCAAGTCATAATATGGCTATATATGATGTTTGGATAGAAAATATGAAGTTTGGGAAAAATCGGATTAAAGTTGCGGAAACACCGACTAAGAATTTGCCCTGTAACAGAGCTTTTTGAGAAATATATTTTGTATTCTATATGAGGCATTTTTGGGAAATATTATATACTAAATTTAAAAATCTTGGAATTTAGTTTTCAATGCTCTTAACCGTTCGTTCATACGATACCCGGATAAAAAGTTATAAGCATTGGAAGAAGGGCCAATCATAAGGTGCCAAGTAGCACCTTTTTGACTTTTAAATAAATGGGATTTTTACATCCCATCTCGTCTCTTTCTCCATCTTTCAAGAGAGATCGCTCAAATAACGCCTCTACCTTTACTCTTAAGCTCTCTACAAGAGCTTCAAACAATATTATCATCCCGGGCACGGAATCAAGAAGCGATAACATTAAAACGATCCCTACGACGTAAGTATCGCTATATCGTCTCTCTTTTTCTTTGTAGTTTGAGTTTTGGAAGGTACTTCATAGTTAAGAAAATGTGTAATTTCTGTATTTAATTGTTTGAATATCAAGGAATGTTGATAAATTTGTTTCCTAATAGTTAGAACTCACGGGACGGTAATCGGAAGCCGTGAGTTCGAGTTATTTGACTTGTAGTGGACTGTTTTGTGGGCTGTTTCGTGTTGATTTTGGGCTGTCTATTGTGCTGCTGATTTATGGAGTTTTGAAGGATAAAAGTTCATGGAGAAATGCCACATGTGGTAGGGTAGTAGGCTGGTCGTTCGTCGTTACATGTTTTAGGTTGTTTGACACTACTTTGGTTGTCGTTTTATGTATGAAGTGATTAGGGTGTGTGGGCTGTTTTGTTGTATATTGTGATGGAGATAAGGTTGGAAAATGATGCGTGCATGTTGTTATTGTTGTGTTATTTTTGTTGATGGTATATAGTATTGGAGGAGGGCCTAGTTACAAGGGAGATGCTGCCCAAATTTACGTAAAGGAGCTACTAGTTTAAGTTGCGGACTTATCCTTTACTCAGCACTGATTTTGAATCTCCTTATGATGTGGTAGATTGAATTGAGTTATTTGAAGAATTTCTTGGAAGGTATTAAGGACTCAACGGAGTTAAGGTATGTTAAGGCTATCCCTTTTTTCTTTTTGGCATGATCCAAATGATACAAACGAAACGAGCAAAATACGCAACTTTCATAAATGACTCTCTTCACAGAAATACTAGGGGTGCATATATTCTTGATTCCCTATGTGAATTATTATTATATCCTCTATTCATGGGTCTCAAAAAATACGTATTTGATAAAGTTTGTCTGAAAGGCATATTGATTTTATGATATTAGAGTTCGAGCAAATCACTCGCTCGACTATTAAGCCTACGGGCTACCTTTCTTCGAGTTCGAGCAAAGCACTCACTCGACTATAAAGCCTACGAGCTACCTTACTTCGAGTTTGAGTAATCACTCACTCGACTATTAAGCCTACGGGCTACCTTTCTTCGAGTTCGAACAATCACTCACTCGACTATTAAGCCTACGGGCTAGCTTACTTCGAGTTCGAGCAAATCACTCACTCGACTATAAAGCCCACGGGCTACCTTTCTTCGAGTTCGAGCAATCACTCACTCGATTATTAGGCCAACGAGCTACCTTTCTTCGAGTTCGAACAATTACTCACTCGACTATCAAGCCTACGGGCTATATTTCTTCGAGTTCAAGCAAAGCACTCACTCGACCTCTAAGCCTACGAGCTATATTACTTTGAGTTCGAGCAATCACTCACTCGATCACTAAGCCTACGGGCTATATTACTTCGAGTTCAAGAAATCACTTACTCGACCTCTAGCCTACGGGCTATATTACTTCGAGTTCAAGCAATCACTCACTTGACTACTAAGCCTACGGGCTACCTTATTTCAAGTTTGACCAAGCACTTACTCGGTTATAAAGGCTACCAGGTCCGAATTCGATCAAATTGCCTAAAGCCTTATGAAAACCTTCAAGTGATATACGCACTTTGATCGAATTCGGACCTGGTAGCCTTTATAACCGAGTAAGTGCTTGGTCAAACTCGAAATAAGGTAGCCCGTAGGCTTAGTAGTCAAGTGAGTGATTGCTTGAACTCGAAGTAATATAGCCCGTAGGCGTAGAGGTCGAGTAAGTGATTGCTTGAACTCGAAGTAATATAGCCCGTAGGCTTAGTGATCGAGTGAGTGATTGCTCGAACTCGAAGTAATATAGCTCGTAGGCTTAGAGGTCGAGTGAGTGCTTTGCTTGAACTCGAAGAAATATAGCCCGTAGGCTTGATAGTCGAGTGAGTGATTGTTCGAACTCGAAGAAAGGTAACCCGTGGGCCTAATAGTCGAGTGAGTGATTGCTCGAACTCGAAGAAAGGTAGCCCGTGGGCTTTATAGTCGAGTGAGTGATTTGCTCGAACTCGAAGTAAGGTAGCCCGTAGGCTTAATAGTCGAGTGATTGCTCGAACTCGAATTAAGGTAGCCGGTAGGCTTAATAGTCGAGTGAGTGATTTGCTCGAACTCGAAGTAAGGTAGCCCGTAGGCTTAATAGTCGAGTGAGTGATTGCTCGAACTCGAAGAAAGGTAGCCCGTAGGCTTTGTGTGGGGCTTGGCCTCGAAGTAAGGTAGTCCGTAGGCTTTATAGTCGAGTGAGTGATTGCTCGAACTCAAAGTAAGGTAGCCTGTAGGCTTTATGTGGGGCTTGGCCTCATTGATTCTTCGGTAGCCCGTAGGCTTAATAGTCAAGTGATTACTCGAACTCGAAGTAAGGTAGCCCATAGGCTTAATAGTCGAGTAAGTGATTGCTCGAACTCGAAGTAAGGCAACATGTAGGCTTTATAGCCGAGTGAGTGCTTTGCTCGAACTCGAAGAAAGGTAGCCCGTAGGCTTAATAGTCGAGTGAGTGATTGCTCGAACTCGAATTAAGGTAGCCGGTAGGCTTAATAGTCGAGTGAGTGATTTGCTCGAACTCGAAGTAAGGTAGCCCGTAGGCTTAATAGTCGAGTGAGTGATTGCTCGAACTCGAAGAAAGGTAGCCCGTAGGCTTTGTGTGGGGCTTGGCCTCGTTGATTTTTCGGTTGGCAATCCCCGATTAATAGGCTAATGGTTGATCCTTGAGCCTGTTTGCGTAATAGATCATGAAATAAAGGATGGGTTTTGAGACACGAGATATAGGCAAAGAAGTTTCTTTTTATGTCATTATACATGTATTTATATTTTGTACCAGGGATCAAGCAACCTACACGAGCATGGTTCGTTTTGACCATTTGGCTCTTACAATTTTTCCTATCGGAACCCTGTTGTTATGAAGTAACTTTCTTGCATCGAACTTGATAATCGAACATTGAACTTGATATATTTGAGGGTAATGCCCCACCAGTATTCGAGGTTGATTGTAAAGAGGCCTCAGATACTGTTGAATTGTTCTAAGTTAGTACGATCAATGGTTGCCTCATTAAAAACCTTGCCGAAAAACCCATTTGGGATAAAACCGGTCTAAGGGAAAAAGAGTGCAACGCTTGCTTTCATACCTAAGGCTTCTGGTTGAATAATCCATCCTTGTTCCTGATCGAACTCCTGCAAGGATTAGTTTCGAAATATAAACGTACCTTAGCAGCAGTATCTTTTTAGGTGTGACACGTTCCAATTGCTTGGTAGTTGTTTGCCGTTTATAATACCGAGCTTGTAGGATTCTTTACCGATTTTTTCGAGTACCTGATACGGTCCTTCCTAGTTTGGATCCAGTTTTCCTTCATTTGGATTTCAGGTGCTAAGGGTGATTTTCCTTAGCACAAAGTCCCCGATTTTAAAATGGCGAAGATTGGTTCTTCGATTATAGTATCTTTCGATCCGCTGCTTTTGGGAGGCCAATTGGACGAGAGCGGCTTCTCATTTGTCATCCAATAATTCGAGGCTAGTATTCATAGCCTCGTGATTTGACTCTTCTGTTGTATATCGAAACCTGGCACTGGGTTCCCCGACTTCGACTGGAATCAAGGCTTCAGAGCCATATACTAAGGAGAATGGGGTTTCCCCCGTACTGGATTTTGATGTTGTTCGATATGCCCAAAGAACTTCGGGTAGAATTTCTCTCCATTTTCCCTTAGCGCCGTTCAGCCTTTTCTTTAGGTTTTGAATGATAGTCTTGTTCGTCGATTTGGCCTGTCCGTTCCCACTAGGGTGATACGGCGTTGATAATATCCTTTTTATTTTGTGTTCTTCGAGGAATTTCGTCACTTTGCTGCCGATAAATTGTTTCTCATTGTCACACACTATTTCGGCGGGTATCCCAAATCGACATACGATATGATCCCAGATGAAGTCTATAACCTCTTTCTCTCTTACTTTCTCGAACGCCTGTGCTTCAACCCATTTAGAGAAATAGTTAGTCATAAATAAAATGAACTTATCTTTACCTAGGGCCGATGGCAGAGGGCCGACAATATCCATTCCCTATTTCATGAATGGCCATGGGGATAGGACTGAGTGAAGTTGCTCTCCGGGATAATGGATTATCGGTGCAAACCTTTGACATTTATCACATTTTCGAACAAACTCCTTTGCATCTTTGTCCATATCGATCCAATAATATCCTGTTCTGATTATTTTTTAGACTAATGAATCGGCACCGGAATGATTTCCACAAGTGCCCTCGTGAATCTCACGTAGGATGTAGTCGGTGTCTCCTGGTCCTAAGCATACTGCCAATGGTCCATCGAATGTCCTTCGGTATAATGTTCCATTTGCAGTCAATGTGAATCGAGCAGCTTTGGTTCGTAGGGCCCTCAAATGTTTAGGGTCCGATGGGAGCTTTCCGTTCTCCAAGTATTCAATATACTTATTCCCCCAATCCCAGGTTAAGCTTGTAGAGTTTATCTCGGCGTGACCTTCCTCGATCACGGATCTCGAGAGTTGAATGACAGTCCCCGAGCTGATCTTATTTTCCTCGACCGATGACCCCAAATTTGCAAGTGCATCGGCCTCACTGTTTTGTTCTCAAGGTACATGATGTAAGGTCCATTCTTTGAAACGGTGCAAAGTTACCTGTAGTTTGTCCAAATACCTTTGCATTCTATCCTCTCGAACTTCGAAGGTTTTGTTTACTTGATTTACCACCAGTAAAGAGTCACACTTGGCTTCAACGACTTCTGCTCCCAAGCTTTTAGCTAGCTCGAGACCTGCAATCATGGCCTCATACTCAGCCTCGTTGTTAGTCAACCTAGTAGTTTTGATAGATTGCCTAATAGTGCTACCCGTGGGCGGCTTTAAAATGATGCCTAGCCCGGACCCCTTCACGTTCGAAGCCCCGTATGTGAAAAGGGTCCATACCCCCGATGATGTACCCGATTTCAACAAGAGTTCCTTTTCAACTTCGGGTACGAGGGTTGGTGTGAAATCGGCCATGAAGTCCGCTAAAATTTGAGACTTGATGGCCGTATGGGGTTGATATTCGATATCGTACCCACTGAGTTCGACGGCCCATTTGGCCAATCGGCCTGAAAGTTCAGGCTTGTGCAAAATATTACGAAGTGGGTAAGTGATTAATACGCATATGGAGTGACATTGAAAGTATGATCTTAACTTTCTAGAGGCGCTTATCAGTGCAAGTGCCAATTTCTCTAAGTGTGGATATCTAGTTTCTGCTTCCCTTAAGGTTCGACTTACATAATAGAAGGGAAATTGCGTACCATGCTCTTCTTGAACTAGGACACCACTTACCGCTATTTACGATACCGCCAAGTACAAGTAAAGTTTCTCATCTGCCTTCGAAGTGTGAAGCAGCGGTGGGCTCGATAGGTATCGCTTCAATTCCTCTAATGCCTGTTGGCATTTCGGGGTCCAGGCGAAATCGTTCTTCTTTTTTAGTAGAGAGAAAAATCGGTGGCTTTGATCTGACGACTTCGAAATGAACCGGCCTAAGGCAGCTATCCTTCCGGTTAGCCTCTGCATGGATTTTACACTATTTACAATGGTGATGTCTTCGATGGCCTTGATTTTATCGGGGTTGATCTCGATCCCCCGATTTGATACCAGAAGCCAAGGAACTTGCCCGACCCGACCCCGAAAGCACATTTCTCGGGGTTGAGCTTCATGTTGTATTTCCTTAAAATTTTGAACGTTTCCTGCAAATGAGCCAAATAGTCCTCTGCGCGCAAGGACTTAACTAGCATGTCATCAATATAAACTTTCATCGATTTACCTATTTGTTCCTCAAACATTTTATTTACTAGGCGTTGGTAAGTAGCTCCTGCATTTTTTAGCCCGAATGGCATTACATTATAACAATATGTTCCATACTTGGTGATAAATGAAGTTTTTTCTCGGTTCTCCGAGTTCATTTGGATTTGATTATACCCGGAATAGGCATCGAAAAAAGTAAGGATCTCGTGACCGGCCGTGGCATCGATCATGCGATCGATGTTAGGCAGCGGAAAAGAATCTTTGGGGCACGCCTTGTTTAGATCCTTATAATCTACACACATTCTAAGTTTGCTCCCTTTTTTAGGGACCAACTATATTGGCTAACCATTCGTGATATTTCACTTCCCGAATGGACCCAATTTTGAGAAGTTTAGTTACCTCGTTCTTTACGAATGCGTGCTTTACCTCGGACTGGGGTCTTCTCTTTTGCTTCACCGGTTTGAACCTAGGGTCCAGACTTAGCCGATTTGTCGTTATATCCGGTGGGATCCCTGTTATGTCTAAATGGGACCAAGCAAAACAATCTATGTTCTCAATAAGAAATTGAATAAGCTTTTTCCTGAGTTCGGGGGTTAATCCCGTTCCCAGGTATACCTTTCGCTCGGGCAGGTACTCGATCAATATAACCAGCTCCAGCTCTTCGACCGTTGATTTGGTGGCGTCAGAATCTTCGGGAATGATAAAAGTTCGAGGGGTCAGAAAATCCTTCTCTTCTTTTTCTACCTTCTGCTTCCTCGATTCGGTCGAAGCTGGTGGCTGTGATTGCTATTTGACTTCCTGTTTACCTTCGATGTTCGACCTTTCTGAGGTTGATAGTGTTGATATCGGTGTTACCTCATCGACCGCAAATATTTCCTTTACAGCATGCTGCTCCCCGTATACTATTTTTACACCGTCCGACGTTGGGAATTTCATCATCTGGTGGAGAGTCGAAGGGACTGCCCTCATATTGTGGATCCAAGGCCTTCCAATCAGGGCATTGTACCTCATGTCACCCTCGATTACGTGGAACTTAGTAGCTTGAATGGTTCCGATCACGTTCACCGGTAAAGTAATCTCCCATTTAGTTGTTTCACTAGCCATATTGAAGTCGTTTAAGACCCGAGTTATGGGCACGATTTGATTTTGTATGCCGAGCTGCTCCACGACCCTTGATCGGATGATATTCGCCGAGCTGCCTGGATCCACTAAAACACGCTTAACTTGAACTTTATTTAATAAGATAGAAATTACCAGAGCGTCATTGTGGGGCTGAGAAATGCCTTATGCTTCTTCGTTGTTGAACGATAAAGTGTCTTCTGGCACATAATCTCGGGCTCGTTTTTCCCTAGTGATTGATACCTTAGTGCGTTTGAATATGGGTCCCTGTGGAATGTCGACCCCACCGACGATCATATGAATGACATGTTGGGGTTCCTCCTATTCATTTTTCCTGTTGGCGTCCCTTTCTCTGAAATGATTCTTGGCTCGATCGCCGAGGAACTCTCAAAGGTGGCCCCCGTTGAATAGACGGGCTACCTCTTCCCTTAATTGCCTACAATCTTCGGTCTTGTGACTATGCGTGCCATGATACTTGCACATCAAATTCGGGTTTCTTTGGGAAGGATCGGTTTGTATGGGTCTGGGCCACCTAGTGTCTTTGATCCTTCCGATTGCCGACATAATGTCCGATGCATCGATGCTAAAGTTATATTCTGATAACCGAGGTGCTTCTGTAGGATTGGCATACTTGTCAAAACCATTTTTTCTCATAAGTCCCCGAGAATTCTATCCTCGATCACTTCTTCGATTGTTCCGGGCGGAATTGCGTTCTGAACCATTGTTCCTTCTATCTGCGGTATATGGTTGATATCGGTCTCTGTTCGACCTTGAATCCCTGGCGACGTCCCTCTGGTTTTTAACTATCGACCTGTTTGGATGTACTGAACCGGAAGGGGCTCCTAATTGGTCATCCTCGACCCTGATCTTCCATTAATATCGGTTGTGTACATATGTCCAAGTTACAGCTAGATATTCGATCAAATTTTGTTTCAGCCGACGTGATGCTACCGAACTCCGCTCGTTCAATCCTTGGGTGAAAGCTTGAACGGCCCAATCATCTGTGACCGGTGGCAATTCCATGCGTTCCATTTGAAACCGGGACACGAATTCTCTTAGCATTTCATTATCCCTTTGTCTTACCTTGAAAAGGTCTGATTTCCTCGTTGCGATCTTTATCGCTCCTGCGTGTGCCTTTATGAAAGAGTCTGCTAACATGGAGAATGAGTCGATGGAGTTTGGTGGTAGGTTGTGATACCAAATCATTGCTCCCTTCGAGAGGGTCTCTCAAAATTTTTTCAACAGCACAGATTCAATTTCATCGTCTTCTAAATCGTTACCCTTGATGACACATGTGTAAGAGGTGACGTGTTCGTTGGGGTCGGTCGTTCCGTTATATTTAGGAATCTCGGGCATGCGAAATTTTCTAGGGATCGGTTTTGGAGCTGCACTTGGTGGAAAAGGCTTTTGCACGAATTTTTTGGAATCCAACCCTTTCAACACTGGTGGTGCCCCCGGGATCTTATCGAACCTGGAGTTATATGTTTCCATTTTTTTATCGTTTGCTTCGATCCATTTTGTGAGTTCCTCGAGTATCTTAGCAATTTTGGAATTAGTCCCCGACTCTTGCTCATTTGATCTTATTATTGCTGGCTCCGTTCTGTGGATGATTTCTCGGGGTAGACTTGGCTTCGGCCTGCTCGGTACCTGGGTTTGACTCTGCAACTGAGCTATCGCTACCTGTTGAGCTTGCAACATTTCGAAAATTATACGCAAGGTGATTCCGTTTTCCTCAACGTTATAGGTTTCTCGAGCTACAGATCGAGTACTACCATGAATGCTATTTTCAGGTTCAGAACGTAGGTTTGCCTCAATGGACACATGCGAATTAACGTCTAATAGTACTTCGACTCGAGCTCCAACGGCGTTGACAAGTGGCATTCCGGCCCTGGACGTCAAGTTGTTGTTCTCACCTTGAAGGCCAGCTTTGTTGTCGATAGGTAAGGCCATTTAATTTGAGAGCTCGTCGTTGCTAATCCGAAATCAAAGGCACTTCCGAAAACAAGTGTAAAATGGTGTGTTTTACAGATTCGTATCAAATAATCACTATTATCCTTAGCCCCACGGTGGGCGCCAAACTGTTTACCCGAAAAACGGATAGAGTTGAATTTGTACGTAGTTCTAAGGGTATGTGGTATAACTTGATACAAATCGTAAGAGTAAATAGAAATATTGAATATTGACTATAAAGGATGAAAAATAAGCAAAGTTGAAAAGAAGATGATTTATGGATTAAGCTAGATGAATCAATCTATGAAGCTAAAAAAGGATAATTCTTCAATATGAGAGTGTATGATATCTGAGTTATAATGTATGCCAAACTTGATTCCTTTTACAGAAATATAGCCATCCATTTTATAGTTTGGGGGGGAAGGGAGGGTCCTACTTTAGATATAATTAAAAATACATAGTGGGGAACCCATGATAAATCAATTTTTTCCTAATTCCCGCCGAGATTCTCTCCCTTAGTGCGGTTGTAAAGGCTCTTGTCTATGAGCTCGATCTTGATCGGACTTGATATTGATCGATCTCCAAATTCAGAGCCCGATATTGACTCGAGCTAGATAATGACTTCGAGCTCGGTATTTGATCGGTCCCTGAAACTCGAAGCTCGGTAACCTGGCTTCAGACCTCATCTCGATATTATGAAGACGCTCTTCGATCCATTAAGTTCCCACCTTCAACCAATCGTACGAAGGTCGAAAACGGTTTTGACCGTATACAAATTAAATTATGTTTCTAATCATAAAAACCCTTAATTTATATAATGTGGAATAAAGCTTAGCTTTTATAAAGTAAGTCAGTATTTTGGAAACTTAGAATCATTCAGAAGGCAAGATAATATAAAAAAAATAAGAATTTGATACATTTTCTGAAGGTTTACAAAGTTACAAATCTGAAGGTTTATAATGAGATATGAGAAAATGAAGACTATGGATTTGAACATGGCAATGCACTTCGCTAAAAGTTTCTTTATACATTTTGTTTTTGTCTTTCCTTTTCTTTCGAATTCTTTGATGAACATCAGTCACACAATTAGTTATACAAAAAAACAACAACAGCCCAGTATAATCCCACTAGGGGTATGAGGAGGGTAGTGTGTACGCAGATCTTACCCCTACCATGAGGTAGAGAGGCTGTTTCCAATAGAAACTCGGCATCCTTCCTTCCAAGAACTCCCCACCTTGCTCTTGGGGTGACTCGAACTCACAACCCCTCGGTTGCAAGTGGAGGTTGCTTACCATCAGAGCAACCCCTCTTGTCAAACAATTAGTTATACAAACAAAATTATTTTTAAATTAATACTTTAATACGCTTTTAAATATAATAAAGTAGTGGTCATTAAATTTTCAGAAGACATACAACACTACTAATTCGACCATTTTTCTTGCACATTTGTTTTGATTTTTTTTTTCCCAAAGATTAGCCCGTATTAGAAAGGGGAAAAAAAAAAAGGAAAGTCAGAAGAGAAAAGATTCTTGATGAGATTTTAGTATATACCCAATGAGTTTAATTAAGTTGTACGTATTAATGTTATACAGATCTTTTTACCCTATTAATGCAGTTTAACATGCAATACCAGATTATTTATCTTTTTTATTAAATTTATCTATAATTATGTTATAGAGACTTGATCAGTTGATTGTATGCATAAATATTTTTTATACTGTCACTTATCAACATATACAACTTAAATTCATTCTCAATAAAGTATAATTCTACTTCTTTTTTTCTTTTCTTGATGATCGAGAAATATCTAAGACTAACTGGCATACGGAAAGTACAGCTCCAATCTTACACTATGATCTTTACTTCTATAATTGTGAAAGGTAACCCTCTAAATTGGAATGAGAAGGATGCGGTACCATAGAAGTCAAATACCAGCTTGTAACTATATGAAAGTAGAAAAGAAAACATACTTTGTATTGTGGTTGGCGCTTTGTTGGGTTCAAAATGAAATTTCTATGCGGAAGAAATACGTCAGACTTCTCCGTAACACCGTCCTTATATAATAGTCATTCACTGTAAAAGTCGAGTTTTTCTCGAAACTGAATATTATATTATGTTATAATATATGTTCTCTATAACAATACTTCATTATAGCAGCAAAAAAATTTCGGAACAAATGAGGCTGTTATAAAGATGTTTGACTGTATATATAATGTAGTGGCAATGAATTATCCACGTCTGTTGGGCATGGCATCCACGTCTGTTGGGCAATGGTAAGGAAGCTACGGTTGTCGAGCCGCCACCATCTGCAGCTGCAAAATGGCTAATGAAGGTGTCTTTTCTCTGTATCACGTGGAACTCCAATGGGACCAAACTTAACCTCATTCACACATTGGTTGCTTTCCACCAAAGTCATTTCCAGCTCATTGGGTTACCTATGGTTCAATTTCTTTTTCTGCTTTTGAGTAAGGGGTAGTGTACTAGGTATCAACACTCTGATCAAGAATAGATAGATCTCAATTATCCCATTTACATCTGATAGTCCCATTCTATTCATTTTGCCTATCCTAGTCACTCTTTATCAAAGGGTTATCCATTTTCAAGGTTGAATCCAAAACCTTTTGTCAAGAGGGAAGACTACCCTTTATAGGATAAGGCTGCATACACACTATCCTCCTATACCCTACGTATGAGATTAAGCTGGATTTGTTGGTGTTGGTGGTGTTACATCCCAATTACCATCCAGCTATACCCTTGGAATAATGGGGTAGTGTCATTCTGATTCATTATAGCAAGTCCGAACATACTAATTTAGTTCCATTGGTTAACAAGATATACTTTTAAAATAAATATTTAAAAGTAAAACTTAGTATAAGTTAAGGTCTTTTAAAGCTAAATCAAAGCCATCTCCTTCGACATTGTATCAAGAGGTGTCAAAGCCAAAAGCGCCCAATATAAGAATTTTTTTTACATTTAAAAGAGAACGAGTTTTCATCATGGATATACAAAATACCCAAACTGGCAGAAACACCACCCCTAACTTTTTACATCTCTAGAATCATCTATGACCATAAAACCTATAGTATATTTGTACCAGTTGTTAACTATCCATAATCAGCTATGCACACCAAAAGTCACAAAAATGAATCAGAGTGACATATCTTGGTTTCTACCTGCTAGTAAAAACTGCCACAAACAGCAAAAGCTTCCATCTTGTGCAGCAATAGTTGGGACTGGGAGTGATCAAAATATGTAAGTCCATAGTAAAGTTTTGTCAGAAGCAGCATTTGCGTAGCAAAAAGGGAGATAGCTTATCTGGTAAACTAGAATATAGCTCCAGGGCGAAACAGATGATCCTCCTTACTAAGGTATATCTGATATAGTTGGTGGCAGTACTTAGTTGCTAATCTTTTACATTCTGCACGATCCTTTGGACGTACTTCCACCACGGCTTTTCTGAGTTTATGTTGTGGATCCCCATCGATCAGATATTCACCCAAAGCAGTTATGCTGCAAAAAAACACATGAAAAATCTTATAGAAAGTATAAAGGATATAGTACCAGTTTAAAGAAACTAAAATACAAAGCCACGAGAAAAACAATCAAATTGATTATAAAAAGAAACTGGATATTGCATGTTCCATTTCAACAATTGGATGAAACAAATCCAGCAATCTGATCAAGTAGTCAGAACTGGATCCAATCACTTACCCCCACAATAAGCTTGTCACAAATATATGTCTTGGGTCTGTATTTTTACACAATCCTTACAGTAGACAATCCCATCTTAAATGTTTCTACTTAATTTGCATGTTGCCCTTGTGTTTTGGTGTTATAAGTGTCTTTGCTTCCTATGTTTTCACTACTCCCACCTTCTAACTTTCAACTTCACAATTTTGGTACTAACCACCTTGAACCTAATGTAGACCCAAAAAATGGCGTACTTCTGGAATTTTTGGACACCAACCTCTACATTAAGTCGTTCAAACACACAGTTACTTGAGCATTGCTGCCAAGAAAAGAGGAAAGTTTTAAGTCTTGCAGAAGCCATACGTGAGTTAATCCGTCAAATGAAGGCAGCTTTAAATGTTCCTTTCAAGTTCAGCCTCGTTAGCACCAAAGAAAAGCTGAAGCTTAAAAGAAGTGCGTGAAGAATACAAGGACAAATTTACTAATACCTAAAGCCCAAAGACATGAAAGTGTGCTTCAAGGATAAAATTTGATTGATCTCATGTTACGAAGACCTTAACAGGCAAAACCATGCAGAGACAGATAATACTGTAACAGACAGCAATGAGAATCAATCAGTGCAATCCAATGAAGAGGAGGTTCACATAACCTTTTAGAAACAAAATAACTCATCTATAACTTTTCATGAACCAGGACTAAATTTTCAACATGTATTCTCAACATTTTGAAAAATCCACACAAGCGCCCATGTCATCTGCTAGAAACAAGACATAGGTAAATCAGGCAAAAATGAAAGGTTTGGTTACCTTTTTTCTCAATATACATGAGTTCAGTTAACTTAAGATTAGTTGTTCCCCACTTTTTGATTTGATTATCGTAAATTAAACATCTGGATTGACTAGACATCATTTTTATCTTCAATAAGTTAACTAGAGACCTTTAAGGAAATGAAAGTTGAAAGATGTAATTACGACTGAAGCAAAAATAAGAGCCCATGCTCAAGGATAGAGGCAAGGAAAACGTAGTTATTTAAAAAGTACTATTGAATCCAATACGCTATCATGTTGTAAAATCAAAAGTAGGCATTGCACCTTATACAACCCAAGAAGACATACCATTAGGACTTTGAGAGGGTTCGTAGACATTCTTTTACGTAAATAAACCCAATTAGTGACTTTTATAGGCAATCGGAAGCATGGTGCATTTGAGAAACAGTACACTTAGCATGAAAAAGTATTACTTTATAAAACTTTTGACAGTGGATTGTCAGTCCCAAATTTCACACTATGAACTTATTTTGGAGAAACTTGTAATACCATTAAATCAAATTAAGAATGAATTATTTTATGTCGCATGCAATATTAAGGTCATTACACTGCAATTAGGTATTCAATCTCATTGTTCATTCAATTTTAATTTGCAAAACAAGTTTCACATTTACAATAGAATTCTATTCTGATTTCCTCTATCAACTGTGAGTTGCGAGTCCTTTTTCAGCAGGACAAGAAGGATGCATTAATGCATTCACCTATTAGTGAATATATCTACAAAATGAACAGCACATTGCCAAGAATTATGGCATTGGAAGAAACATCTTTCTTGCTATTAACCACTTACAGCAATACTTGCTTAGTGGTTATGCTGGTAAGGTCAAATAGCAGTTTAATAATCAAGCTAATAATGTTACCACTAGAAAGATAAACCTGTCAAAGGATCAGGCAGTAATTGCACGTACCTGATTTTATCAGATTGACTCAACCCCTGACTCTTGGTAAAAGAGAGGCCCTTGGAAGAGAAGTTTGGAGAAATCTGCTGCCTATAAAGTGCACATATCGCGTTCATGCTGAGTTCAGCATCCTTCTCAAAGGATGATCTTAAACCATCTTCCGAGAAAAACGTTTTACCTTTAATTCTTTTGATTAGCATTTCCATACTTTTGTCACTCAAATCATTGTCTGAATCCGACGAACTATCACTAATCCCATTAAGCTTGTACATATCAGACTTGGAAGAAAGTTGAGAATAAAACTTCCTTTCGTCTTTGTCATCACAGTCTCTTATGAACCCCGTTTTATGGGAACTGCCATGAGCAAAGGACAGCTTTCCATTACCATCACCCTTGTCACTCTCAATTAAACTTCTTTTCCTCTTGGACAATGAAGTAGAGAATTCCTCTATAACCTCTTCTTTTATCTGCTTAGGAAATGTTAAATTCCTACCTACACCATCACTGTTTGAAACACATGCCATTGCCTTCTCATCATCACTGTCGCTAATGAGAACAACAATTGAAGACCCAGCCCTGCCAGGTACTGTATCCAAGTTATTCTTGATGGAGTCTCCTGCTTCACATGCTGATAGATCTACAATAGGTGCTCTATTCTCACAAGCCGAGATGACAGGGAGAGGGTCTGAAAGAAAGCACCAAGAATTTATTCAATTTGCGCGAGCATGTCGGTGTCAGAAACACTTGTCTTCACTAAAGTATGCGAGCCATCAATAGAATGCACATGAATACACCAGTGTTTGTGTGGATGTGTATATGCACATTACCTCTAAAATGTATACAGATTGTTCCTAGAATCAATCATCATGTGCAGAACCTCAAATCAGAGTCATGGTTATACTACACAAGAGTTTTTTTTTTTTTGATGAAGTAAGGAGAATTCATTAAAAGCATCCAGCGAATGCAGGCAAAAGATTACAATTAAGAGATGGTGTCTGCTCATATACACACAAAAAAACTATTCTATCACTAGGGAGCAGACACAATCAAAAAATTGAACAGAACTAGTTACAGGTGCGTGATTTAGCCAACTAAACAAATTCAATAAACATTTTGCTTTGACTACATCGCTCGGAGTTGAGATCCCATCAAAAGATCTACGGTTCCTTTCATTCCAGATGCACCAAAAGATAGCAGCAAGTACCATTACCCAAATTTTTTTGATGGATTTACCAACTCTCCATGAACACCAACATTCATATGCTTCCTTGATGCTGTTAGGCTTGACCCAGGCTAGTCCAAAAATAGAGAGGAACATGTTCCAAATATCACATGCTAAAGGACAGTGCAAAAAGAGATGTCTAACACTTTCAGAATCCAAATTGCACATGTAGCACCTATTCACCATTGGTATACTCCTTCTGCTGAGGTTGTCTTGTGTGAGGCATGCTTCATTTAAGGCAACCCAACTGAAACAAATCACTTTGCGAGGCATTTTTGTTCTCCAAATTAGTTTCCATGGCCAATTGTTTATCAGATCATTGTTGGAGCATAGGTGTGCATATGCTTTCTTCACTGTAAATTTCCCGTCCCCCCATTCCAGTTTGTCCTTCAGCTGGGGTTTGACAGCAATCTGTGCTAGTTTGGCCAGCAATTCCATTAGGTCATTTATCTCCCAATCTTGAAAATGTCTCCTGAATTGAGGGTCCCAAGAGTTGTTCTGCCAAACATTGTTCTACAGTGGATTCTTGATCTACTGCCAGCAGGTACAAATTTGGAAATTCATCTTTTAGTGCCATTGTTCCCGGCCACTTGTCTTTCCAAAACTTGATGAGTGTCCCACTCCCTAACTTGAGTTTTGAGTTAAGTTGGAACTCATCCCATAAACTGGATATGTGTTTCCATAGGCCTGT
This sequence comes from Nicotiana tabacum, assembly GCF_000715075.1. Classification (NCBI taxonomy): domain Eukaryota; kingdom Viridiplantae; phylum Streptophyta; class Magnoliopsida; order Solanales; family Solanaceae; genus Nicotiana; species Nicotiana tabacum. The sequence goes on from NC_134102.1 coordinate 138,439,109, forward strand.
ACCATGAGGTGATCTGCTATGACTTGTGCACCAGTTGTTCCTCACACCATGTTTAGCATTAATCACTGATTTCCACAAACCAGGGTCCTCCAAATTATACCTCCAATGCCATTTCATTAGCATACTCTTATTATGTAATGCCAAATCCTTAACACCCAATCCTCCATGCTCCTTTGGTAAAATAACCTTTGGCCATTTAACCAAATGAAATTTGTGACTTTGACTGTTGCCTTCCCATAAGAAGTTTCAACTAATTTGATCTAGCCTCTTTTTCACTTTAACTGGAATTGAGAATAATGACATGAAGTAAGTAGGAATACTATCCAACACACTGTTAATAAGCGTTAATCTACCCCCCATAGAGAGGTACTGCATTTTCCAGGAGGCCAATCTTTTCTCAAACTTCTCAATAGCCCCACTCCAGATTCCTTGTGATTTGTATGATGATCCCAATGGTAAGCCTAGGTATGTAGAGTTGAAAGGAAAGAAAACCGAGGCCTTCTAATGGTCTTTGAGTCATGCCAAAAGTGTAAAAGTGACTACAAAAAGCTCAACTTCAAATTATAGCAAGTAATTCTCAAATTAGGAGCATCAGAAACTAACAATAGGAGCCACTATTTGTAACGACCCGACCGGTCGTTTCGAGAGTTATAACCCCGTTTCCCCATTCCTACTTCTTTTTGTGTTATTCAGCTATATTATGTTATATCGGGTTAGTTGGTTCGAGTCCGGAAGGAACTCGGAGTGAAATGAGATACTTAGTCTCATTATTGAAAATTTTAAGTTAGAAAAGTGGACCGGATATGGACCTATGTGTAAACGACCTCGGATTTGAATTTTGATGATTCCAATAGCTCCGTATGGTGATTTTGGGCTTAGAAGCGTGTCCGGAATATTATTTGAAAGTTCGTAGAGGAATTAGGCTTGAAATGCCGAAAGTTTTATTTTTGAGAAGTTTGACCGGGGGTTGACTTTTTGATATCGGGGTCGGAATCCGATTCTGAAAATTGGAATACCTCTTTTATGTCATTTAGGACTTGTGTGCAAAATTTGAGGTCAATCGGACGTGATTTGATAGGTTCCGGAGTTGTTTGTAGAAATTAGAAATTTCAAAGTTCATTAGGCTTGAATTGGGGTGTAATTCATGGTTTTAGCGTTGTTTGAGGTGATTTGAGGATTCGACTAAGTTCATATGATGTTTTAGGACTTGTTAGTATATTTGGTTGAGGTCCCGAGGGCCTCGGATGAGTTTCAATTGGTTAGCGGATCAAAAAATTGAACTAGAACAGCTGCTGCAATTTCCTTCTGTTGGAAATTGCTTCTGCCCAGAAATCGAGCCCAGATGTGAGCCCAGATCGAGCTCAGGGTCGAGGGCCACGATCGAAGCCCAGATCGAGCTCAGGGTCGAGGGCCACGATCGAAGCCATAATTGAGCCCGGAGTCGACGGCCAGGATCGAGGACAAGATCGAAGGCCAAGATCGAGGCAGAACCGAGGATGTCTGGGCAGAATTATAAAAACAGGGACTTCGTCCCATTTGCCATTTTTGACAAATTGGAGTTTGAGGAGAGACGATTTTTGATATATTTTCAAGGAAAACTTGAGGTAAGTCCCTTGTGATCATTTCTACTCCATAATATTGAATTATCATCGAATAATCCGACTAGATTACATGATTTTGAGGTGTAAATCGGAGATTGGAACTTAGAAATTTGGAAATAAGATTTGTAGATTTGAGGGTCGAGTTGAGGTCGGATTTTGGTAAAATTGGTATGGGTAGACTCGTGGTTGAATGGGCTTTCGGATTTTGTAACTTTTGTCGGGTTCCGAGACGTGGGCCCCACAGGCGATTTTTGAGCCAATTTCGGGTTTTGGTCTAATTTTGAAGCTTTTCTTGTGGAATTCATTCCATTAGCGTATATTGATGGTATTATACTGATTGTGAATAGATTTGGAGCATTTGGAGGCCGAGTCCAGAGGCAAGATCATTGCGGGATAGAGATTTGACCGGTTTGAGGTAAGTAACGATTGTAAATCTAGTCCTGAGGGTATGAAACCCCGGATTTCGTATCATTCTACTATTTTGAAGTGACGCACATGCTAGGTGACGGGCTTGTGGGCGTGCACTGTTGGGGATTTGTGACTTGGTCCGTCCCGTAGCAACTGTAAAGTTGCATACTTTGTTGAAACCATTGATACTTATACGTTTTAGAAAGATTTTCTGTAAATTGGGTTGAATGCCATGTTTGGGCCTTGCATCAATGCTGTTTGGACCCTTAGGGGCTGTTTCTTACCATCCTCTCACTGTTTTCAATTGAAAATCTATACTCAGTTATGTTTATACTTGTTTACCGCATAACTCAGCTTTATGACTCTATTTTGATGCATATAAATGTTTTGGGCCGAATGCCCTGTTTTACTGAAATGCCCGAGTGGCCTGATTTGTGAGGATGAGTGTGGATCGGGGCTGCCCGCCTGCAGCATACTTTATGACTGAGTGAGCCGAAGGCCTGATTTGTGAGAATGAGTGTGGATCGGGGCTGCCCGCCTGCAGCATACTTTATTATTATCGCACGTGAGTTGTCCGTGCAGATTATAGCGCTTGGGCTGAAGGAGCCCCTCCGGAGTCTATACACACCCCCAGTGAGCGTAGGTACCTACTGAGTGCGAATGCCGAATGCCGAGTGATTGGGAGGCAAGAGTGATTGTGAGGTATGCCCGAGTGGCAAGAGTGATTGTGAGGTATGCCCGAGTGGCAAGAATGATTGTGAGGTATGCGCGAGTGGCACGAGTGACTGTGAGGTTTGCACGAGGGGCTGTATATGGGTGATGTTTTGCCCGAGGGGCTGTTTATGATTTTATCATTTTTGCTCACCTTTGCATTGAGCCTTTGTTTGAAAAACTGTTGGAAAAATATCTTTAAATGATTTTTACTGGAACTGGGTTTAAACGAGATGTTTGATCCAAATCCTGATTTTAAAAGCATGTGGTATTTTACTGAGATTTCCTGATATGAACGTTATATGCTTTATTGCTCGTCACTACTGCTCAGTCTTTATTTATTGTTGTTACTTACTGAGTTGGCGTACTCACGTTACTCCAGGCACCTTGTGTGCAGATTCGGGTATAGCTGGACACGGTAGCGGTTACTGAGTGTTCTGGTTGCAGATTTTCTTGGAGATAGCAAGGTAGCTGTTTGGCGATCGCAGCCCCTGCTCTTCTCCCTCTTATCTTCCTCTAGTTGTATTTAGCTATTTTCCGGGATGAGTTAGCCCTGATATTGTTAAGACAGATTGTAGTATATGCTCATGACTAGTGACACCCCGATGTCGGGCTTTTCTTTTCCGCACTTCTGTTTTTCTTTGATTTGAACTCTTTAAATGGAGGTTTTATGTTAAATAACCTTGAAATTTTCTTTGAAATGAAAATATCGGTTTGTTTTGAAAATGAGTCGGCTTGCCTAGTTCCACGATAGGCGCCATCACGACAGAGGTTTGTTTAGGTCGTGAGAGATTGGTATCAAAGCCTAGGTTACATAGGTCTCACGAGTCATGAGTGGGTTTAGTAGAGTCTTGCGGATCGGTATGGAGACGTCTGTACCTATCTTCAGGAGGCTGCAGAACCTTTAGGAAACTTTACTTTCTTGTACTCTATCGTGCGAAAATGATTCAGCTTGAGACATAGCTCTTTGAATTCCTTCCACGCACCTCGTATGCGCACATGAGCGCTCGGTATCTGTTGTGCATCGCCGGTTTGTGATTCTATGAACGAGGTTCGAGATGTGTATTATGTGTTTTGGTGATGGGCTAGTCTGGAGGACTTGAAGCCATGGTTAGACCGCAGCTTAGGCTCGGTAGCTTCAGTTGTAACCTATACATTTGGACTCATATGTCCGATAATGTCCCTAGGAGTTGAATTGTGGCTCGATGAGCAGTGGAATGGCTTTGTGGTGAGTATGCCGTAACTGCGGGAAGTGTTAAGACTATGTGAATGTGACGAGAAGTGTTTTCTTGAAATGTAAAGGAAGGCCATTGGGTGCTTGATTTTTGTTTTGATGCGACGTACCGTCTCGAGTGAATGTTTTGAAGGATCTTTCACGTTGTTAAATTTTGGGGCAAATTAAATTCTCATGTCTGTCAATGAGTTTGAACTCAAGAAGAGTAAGTGGTTGTGTAGTAATGGTGGTTGCGAATGAGTATTTTGATGTTGATGGCTCGGGAAAGATAATCTTTGAAGAGACTTAGAGTCGGTAATATTTTATTGGTTAAGGTGCGACAGAAATACATTTCGATTTGATGCAGCAGTTGGGTAGCAAAGTATGAGGGAAGACATGGCGGGAAGTGTTCGCGGTGGTTGAAGTACTAGCAGGTCAAGTAGGAGAAGTAGAGGTTGAGAAGTTTCTTAAAGGAGATGGTTTAACCGAAGTAAGAATGACAGATTAGCATATGAATTCACTAGTAGGGTAGTCGTGCGCCTTGAAAAAGTGTAGAATGGTTTGGAATCGTGTTAATATGTGAATCAGCCTGCATACTCTGCATACTCTAAATTGAATATGGCAGAAAGGAGTGTGTTTGAAATGAATAGAGGCGTGAAGATTTGATTATTGTGCCAGGTGCAATATGACTTGAGTTCGGAAGGTATTGTTGACGTACAGTTGAAGTCAATAGGGAAAGTGCAGACTTATATAAATGGTGGGCGAGCATGAACTCGGGGGAATTTACGAATTTCGTGGTTGTTGCACTCAGTGCAGTGTCATTGGGAGATGTCGGTAAGGAATTCCACATGTGGGTTATCTCCTGTGTGCAGCTAGCGGTGGCGTGATGTTGATGAAGCTTTTGTGAGGAATATCACTAGCTACCCAGTAGGAGGTCGCGTGTGTAATTTTGACTGGAGATTCAGAATGTTCATAAAAGGCTTAATAAAAGACTTCGAGAAGTCTGGCAGGTTAACGGTGCGAGACCTTGGTAATTGAGAAGGAGAAATCCTTACGGGTTCTAATTTTATATAATTGCAGCTTAAGGCTAAGTGGGGGAATCTGCTATCTACGAGTTGATTGCATGGTTATGGGTCGTATTAGTTTCGGTTCGGGGTATACCGGTGAATCAGTTATGACTTGCAGAGGTCGAGATCGAGGATGACTCGGGTAAAGGAATTTCTGGACACAAGTTGTATTACACTCTATGGTTATAGGAGGACCATAAAAATAATTGGGTGTTTATTCACAGAGAATGTAGTGTACATGGAGCGGGAATTTGCTCGGTTGCGTAGGAGTGAGGGTTACTCTTTATTCCCTTGGGTGTTGATGTGCTAATGGGGCACATATCGTTTCGGTCCGTTTGGTCAGTTAATTCGAGAATGGTTACAATGGATTCAAAATTTATAAATATGGCTAGAAAACTGGGAGTCGCATTGAACGGTGTTGAGACTCGTTGCATCTCATATCATTGTGAATTATGCATTTCAGTATCAAGAAGGTGAAGGAAACGGTTTTAGGTTCCTATAAAGTCTCTTCGGAGTAAGCATGTTTGGTTGTTGAACCTTTGGAATACATAAAAAAAAAGGGGTATTCGGCGGCTTATAAGCCTTAGGGCGGTGCGATTCTATGCTAGAGTTCGTGGGGCAAGTTTTAGTTAAGGATAGTAGTGTTCTAATAAGGAAATAAAATAGCAATTTGAAGGCAATTTAGAAAGGACTTGGGGAAATAGGAAAGTTTGGAAGTAGGTTGGGGTAGCACAATAATGGGTATGATCGGTTATTTGTGTACTTATGACGTGGCTAGTATCTACAGGTGCTTCGTGGCAATGCTCCCGGATTTGGCAACCTGTGTGGCTTGGTGAAGTTAGAGGAATTCGGTTCACATAGCTTGATTATGTGCAAATGGATTTCAAAGTGTTCATGATGGGTCCTACCATGATTTAAACCGGATAATTTCTACCGATGTACGGAGCGTGTTGTGTGTTATGATTTTCTCCTAGAAAGAAGCAAGAAAGAAGTTTCTGACTAATAAGGTATGTAATTGCTAGTGACTCAGAGTTGATAATGGAATTCTTATGCTTGTCACATGATGGCATAATAGATGTGGTGTGTTGTGCGGGAATAGGATTTACATGTACCAGGTCACAGTTCAGTTTTGAAGGGAAGGACATAAATTCTTAGGCAGCATGAACGATTTTCGATGACTAGGTAAATGGTATTACTATCTGGTATAGCTTGATGAGAGTGTACATTTCAGAAGGGGCAGTGTGTTTTGAAGTGTGTTTTGATTTATGGGTACTTCGCTGGTATTGCGGCACTCTGCTGGTTGATCGACTGTCGATATTCAAATTTTGCCAGGTGGCACGGAAGAAGTTTCAAAGTATTTCTCGTGGGAGGATTGTGTATGAGAGAGGTGTTAGGCATTCTAGCGGTGGAGGTGGAATCAAATAGGGTGATTCATGTGTTCTATGGAATTGAAGATTGGGAGTTCTCATGAGTAGATTGTTTCATGGTGGTGGACTGTGAAGTTGTGGCCGGAGCTAGCCAGATGATAGAAGGTGTTATGATTCCGTCATTGTGGACTTTCGGAGGTTGTTTATCTATTGGTGGCGGACCATAGTTGATTCGGGGCCCATTGGTAGGCCCAATTAGGATGCGTATTCTACACCGAGCCGGATTGATTGGCTTCATATTGCTATTGTTGAAGGATGTGCCATTCGGTTGATGTGAAGCTTATTCGTGCTCTGAAATGATCGGTGAGTTACTCTTCTATGCTACGAGGAGTTGGGATTCGTGGTTATATGCACATATGGTGCGGTTCTATTGTGTCCTTATAGCGGAATTTGAGCGAGAATAGTATTGGATATTGCTTAGTTGATGACGTATTGGTCGTGTTCTTTCGGGTTTTATGTGAGGATGTGCCATTCGGTTGATGTGAAGCTTATTCGTACTCTGAAATGATCGGTGAGTTACTCTTCTATGCTACGAGGAGTTGGGATTCGTGGTTATATGCACATATGGTGTGGTTCTATTGTGGCCTTATAGCGGAATTTGAGCGAGAATAGTATTGGATATTGCTTAGTTGATGACGTATTGGTCGTGTTCTTTCGGGTTTTATGTGGCATGGTGTCGTTTGCTTCTCTGTGGTTATGGTAATGCACTTTGGGTACTTGATGTCGAATTGCGCATGGTTATTGATTTTTAGCAGGGTGACTTGAGGTGTTTCATATGGACCAGTATTTGGATAGGGTCGCGTACTGCAGCAGAGTTATGTGGAAATATGATCCCTCGTGTAAGATTCGTGTGTTATGGTTCTGCGGTGTGTGATGGGTTCTTAGCATTGCGTCGGGGTGGTACTCGTCGAGCTTGCGGAACGGTTCTCCTGTTTGGGTCATTGTTACGATTGGGTACATTTGGAATGTTGCTATCTGGTGCACGGATTGCACGAGTTGTGGCTTTAAATTGTATTGATGTGTCATGTCACTAGAGTGGTCGTGTTGGAGGAGACGAGGTCATTAGGCTTAGAATGGATGGTAGTAGATTTGATTGTGGTATAATTAGGAGGATAATATCGGAAGTCGGCTTTGAAATTGGCTATAGTTCTTGTAGAAGGAACGAGAGCTCCATGACCTGTTGGTCCAATGAATGGCTATGAATTTGGTATGTTTCTTTCATCATCGGTAGTGTACGAAGGTTTTGAAAACGAGGTTTTGTCTGATGAGTTTATTACTGGCACTGGATTGATTTGAGTCAATATTGTGATTTGAAATCATTGGTTCGAGCATTCGAGCTATGCGGTATTTGAATTTGAGTATTTGAGTTATGGTTACAGCTTTTGGTACAGATTGTTCAGACTTATACGGTAAGTAGATGCAAACTACTCATCTTATAGGAAATTTCGGATATTGGAAATTTGATTCGAAGGCTTGTGGGCTAGGTTGAATTGAGAAATTTCAGTCATGCTGTGCTATCGGACCTGTATGGAATAGGGTGACGTGGGACCACCCCCGGGTATGTGCATGTGAAAGCTACACAGCGATTTGATGGCTTTTGGAGCCGTGCGAGCTCGGCAGAAATCATGCCTGATAAAATGTAACGACCCGACCGGTCGTTTCGAGAGTTATAACCCCGTTTTCCCCATTCCTACTTCTTTTTGTGTTATTCAGCTATATTATGTTATATCGGGTTAGTTGGTTCGAGTCCGGAAGGAACTCGGAGTGAAATGAGACACTTAATCTCATAATTAAAAATTTTAAGTTAGAAAAGTGAACCGGATATGAACCTATGTGTAAACGACCTCGGATTTGAATTTTGATAATTCCAATAGCTCCGTATGGTGATTTTGGGCTTAGAAGCATGTCCGGAATATTATTTGGAAGTCCGTAGAGGAATTAGGCTTGAAATGCCGAAAGTTTTATTTTTGAGAAGTTTGACCGGGGGTTTGACTTTTTGATATCGGGGTCGGAATCCGATTCTGAAAATTGGAATACCTCTGTTATGTCATTTAGGACTTGTGTGCAAAATTTGAGGTCAATCGGACGTGATTTGATAGGTTCCGGAGTTGTTTGTAGAAATAAGAAATTTCAAAGTTCATTAGGCTTAAATTGGGGTGTAATTCATGGTTTTAGCGTTGTTTGAGGTGATTTGAGGATTCGACTAAGTTCGTATGATGTTTTAGGACTTGTTGGTATATTTGGTTGAGGTCCCAAGGGCCTCGGGTGAGTTTTGGATGGTTAGCGGATCAAAAAATTGAACTAGAACAGCTGCTGCAATTTCCTTCTGTTGGAAATTGCTTCTGCCCAGAAATCGAGCCCAGATGTGAGCCCAGATCGAGCTCAGGGTCAAGGGCCACGATCGAAGCCCAGATCGAGCTCAGGGTCGAGAGCCACGATTGAAGCCATGATCGAGCCCGGAATCGAGGGCTAGGATCGAGGGCCAAGATCGAGGCAGAACCGAGGATGTCTGGGCAGAATTATAAAAACAGGGACTTCGTCCTATTTGCCATTTTTGACAAATTGGAGCTTGAGGAGAGGCGATTTTTGATATATTTTCAAGGAAAACTTGAGGTAAGTCCCTTGTGATCATTTCTATTCCATAATATTGAATTATCATCGAATAATCCGACTAGATTACATGATTTTGAGGTGTAAATCGGATATTGAAACTTCGAAATTTGGAAATAAGATTTGTAGATTTGAGGGTCGAGTTGAGGTCGGATTTTGGTAAAATTGGTATGGGTAGACTCGTGGTTGAATGGGCTTTCGGATTTTGTAACTTTTGTCGAGTTCCGAAACGTGGGCTCCACAGGTGATTTTTTAGCCAATTTCGAATTTTGGTCTAATTTTGAAGCTTTTCTTGTGGAATTCATTCCATTAGCGTATATTGATGGTATTATACTGATTGTGAATAGATTTGGAGCATTTTGAGGCCGAGTCCAGAGGCAAGATCATTGCGGGATAGAGATTTGACCGGTTTGAGGTAAGTAACGATTGTAAATCTAGTCCTGAGGGTATGAAACCCCGGATTTCGTATCATTCTACTATTTTAAAGTGACGCACATGCTAGGTGACGGGCCTGTGGGCGTGCACTGTTGGGGATTTGTGACTTGGTCCGTCCCGTAGCAACTGTAAAGTTGCATACTTTGTTGAAACCATTGATACTTATATGTTTTAGAAAGATTTTCTGTAAATTGGGTTGAATGCCATGTTTGGGCCTTGCGCCAATGATGTTTGGACCCTTAGGGGCTGTTTCTTACCATCCTCTCACTGTTTTCGATTAAAAATCTATACTCAGTCATGTTTATACTTGTTTACCGCATAACTCAGTTTTGTGACTCTATTTTGATGCATATAAATGTTTTGGGCCGAATGCCCTGTTTTACTGAAATGCCCGAGTGGCCTGATTTGTGAGGATGAGTGTGGATCGGGGCTGCCCACCTGTAGCATACTTTATGACTGAGTGAGGCCGAGGGCCTGATTTGTGAGGATGAGTGTGGATCGGGGCTACCCGCCTGCAGCATACTTTATGACTGAGTGAGGCCGAGGACCTGATTTGTGAGGATGAGTGTGGATCGGGGCTGCCCCTGCAGCATACTTTATTATTATCGCACGTGAGTTGTCCGTGCAGATTATAGCGCTTGGGCTGAAGAAGCCCCTCCGGAGTCTGTACACACCCCCAGTGAGCGCAGGTACCTACCGAGTGCGAGTGCCGAGTGCTGAGTGATTGGGAGGCAAGAGTGATTGTGAGGTATGCCCGAGTAGCAAGAGTGATTGTGAGGTATGCCCGAGTGGCAAGAGTGATTGTGAGGTATGCCCGAGTGGCACGAGTGACTGTGAGATTTGCACGAGGGGCTGTATATGAGTGATGTTTTGCCCGAGGGGCTGTTTATGATTTTATCATTTTTGCTCACCTTTGCATTGAGCCTTTGTTTGAAAAACTGTTGGAAAAATATCTTTAAATGATTTTTAATGGAACTGGGTTTAAACGAGATGTTTGATTTAAATCCTGATTTTAAAAGCATGTGGTATTTTACTGAGATTTCCTTATATGAACGTTATATGCTTTATTGCTCGTCACTACTGATCAGTCTTTATTTATTATTGTTACTTACTGAGTTGGCATACTCACATTACTCCAGGCACCTTGTGTGCAGATTCAGGTATAGCTGGACACGGTAGCGGTTACTGAGTGTTTTGGTTGCAGATTTTCTTGGAGATAGCAAGGTAGCTGTTTGGCGATCGCAGCCCCTGCTCTTCTCCCTCTTATCTTCCTCTAGTTGTATTTAGCTATTTTTCGGGCTGAGTTAGCCTTGATATTGTTAGACAGATTGTAGTATATGCTCATGACTAGTGACACCCCGATGTCGGGCTTTTCTTTTCCGCACTTCTGTTTTTCTTTGATTTGAACTCTTTAAATGGAGGTTTTATGTTAAATAATCTTGAAATTTTCTTTGAAATGAAAATATCGGTTTGTTTTGAAAATGAGTTGGCTTGCCTAGTTCCACGATAGGCGCCATCACGACAGAGGTTTGTTTGAATAGGAGCCACTATTACCCCATTATCTAGAGATATAACCAAGCACATTTATTAGACTATTACTAGTGTAACAATATATTGTTTCAGGGTTTTGATAATTATAAATATTGAAACCATTGAGACCGGGGCATTCACCGAAAGTATATTAAACTATTAGATAGAGGACTTAAAATGTCATACTTATTCTTCCTTAGTACAAGGCATAATATAGTTCAACTATCATTTATTAGTAAGATAGAACTTCTTTGATAACTAATACATCCAATGTTCTTCAAAACTGCTGGCAGTAGCTCCTAGTCAAACAGTTACATGAGATATTTATATAATGATTGATGCTATCCAATAGTCATTCAACATGGAGCTAAATTGACTTCTACTCCACTTTCTAGCTGAGTTCATTTGCTACTTTTCCGCCAAGAAATTTTAAATTTTAATTTCCAACTATCTTTGCTACACTAATTTTAACAGGATGGGAGAGCAATGCAAAAGGCTGGGTGGCATTTCTTTTCAATTTATGTTATATGACACAAGGTAAAGACCTCGCTATTCTTCAGCTAAGCACAAGCTGCAATTGTGCAACGAAGTATGCTTGTTAAAGTTTTCAAACGAATAAGAATAAATTCCAAGGAAAATGATGACTTTTTCACTTTTCTCTCACACACCATGCAACATATAGCTGCAAATATCTTGGTCAATTTACATACAATGCAAGATATAAGACTGCAAATATTCTTGATCATAGAATGAAAAAGGACTGACATCTTCACTTCTCAAACCAAAACTAGTTGAGAGCTCGGTTAAACGCCACAAATAACAACAAGACATGTTTGAATAAGTACCTGCTTCTTCTGAACGACATCTTTTCTTTCCTAAGTTGGAAAGATTGCTATTTACTTGGGCAGAACCACAAGCAGAAGGCATGGGATGCAATGCCTGGGCATCAGGACAATTATCCATATTTGTTTTTGTTGAAACAAAGTCCGTATTACCACTACCTGCAGCTACACCCATGTGACCATGTCATTCCTAGGCAGCTAGACTTTGAAAGTAAATAAGAATATAAACCACAACTGCACACAATCACCAAATCAGAGTCTACCACATTTACAGTTCCACACAAATACTATTTTTATATAGTGGTTTCCAAACCAACTTGCATGCACCTCACTGTTCCACTAGGTAAATGCTAGCTCCCACCAGCACACGTGCTAACTCTGCGCACCAAAGCTTAGGCAAATGGGAAGAGATCACTTACTATTTTTTTCAGAGACCTCATAGTTCTCCTGCCCCTTCATTGACCACTAGGTCACTCCCTTAGGTGCCACACAAATACTTAGGTCCACAACCAAGTAAAAATTACAGTAGTCATGCATAAATGTAGATAAGTATTGCCACTCAATAACTGTAACTAAAATGTTGAAAAGCCGACACAAAACACAATTAAACTGTAAAACAAAATAAAATTAAAAAACAAAAACAAAAAAAAAATGTAAGCATAATACCTTCCTCTACAACCTCCTCCTTCGCCGCTTCCCAATCTTCTGCCATTTGTTGGATCACCGAGACATCCTCATCACGCGTTTTCGCAATTTCCTCTTCCAGGATTGACATTCTATCAGCCAACTCTTTAATGTTTTCCTCATAAGCCTTTACTTTTTCCTCAGCCTCAGCTTTTTCTTTTTTCAGTACCTCACATTTCCTCTGAAAATTATTCAATTGATCCTCCATATTTAACTTATCCAGTTCAACTAAAGCATGGGCCTTCTCTGCTAAATCAAAATCCCTTTTAAGATTTTGAATTTCTGTCCTCAGCTGCTTTTCTCGGCCCATAAGAATTTTTTCGACCAGAGAGAATTCCCTCTCACGAAAAGCCGATTTTAGATAAGAAATCAGTTCCGGTATAGTTGAAGCTTGCGAAATAACTTCTGGTTTCGATTCGTATAACGATTCTGAGTTCCATGTGGTTCTCGCAAGCGAGGTGATTACTGGTCTTGTCTCAGCACTCATCGTAAAACTAGATAAAAGCTAAAAACTGATGAGAAAAAGTGAAAACCTAGAATGTTTTGAAGAGCGAAGAGTTCTTACGCCGTCGTCGCCGGCGAAGACGACAGCCGGGGAGTGGCGAGCGCGGTGGACTTTTGGAGTCTTTCCGTTTCAGGAGAAAAGTCGCGTGGAGTGTGGAATAGTATCAGTGTATGGGTCACGCGAGGGAGGATGAAGCGGGAAATAGGCTTAGCTGTCCCTAAAGATAATAGAAGAAAATTTATTTATTTACATAAATAAATAAAAAGTTTGTATTACTATCCAATAATACATTGTTACTTGGCCACCAAGGATAAGTTTCCATGAGATGAAACTTTAGAATTGTTTGGAAACTAGGAAGATGACAAAATAGGAATAGGATAAAACAGTAGAGAATCTTTTTTCGTTTGCTTGGTTAAAGAGAAATTGGGTAGAAATGACAAAGTTATCTAAAGAGAAATCATTAGGTGACTCTTTTAAAAATGTCCAAGTTTATCTAATATTTATGCTACTTAGACATAGTAAGAAACTAGTTTGGAATTCTACCGTTGTTAAAAAAGAGTCAGTGAAAAGGTATTCTTGAAGTATTAGGTGAAAACTTTTTATCCAAGAGGAAATGTTCTCCTCATTTCAATTTCTTTCGTTTTCTACTTTATTTTTGCAATTAAAAAGATCGTTGCTAATAATTATATCTATGGCATCTTGGATTACTGATTTTGGGGCTAATGATAAAAATCTCATGATTAATATTCGAAATCTTAACAACCCATATGCAATCACTTGCCAAACAATGTGGCAAATTTGCTCCAAGCATAGCAACTCATAAATACTCTAAAAATCCCCTTAAACTACCATATTTTTGTTAGTTTACTACTTAATTATTAGTTAGACATACGCACGTTTAAAAGTCCAATACGGGGTTATAGCGGAATATAGTTCAAGAGGATAGTTTTTGGGGACACCGGATAGTTTAAGTTGGTAACTGACAAAAAAAAAGATAGTTTAGACGAGTTTTAGGCTGAGTTAAATAATCACGTGTGTCACGCCTCCTTTTTTCCGAAGGATAGGGAGTTTTTCCGATGAAAGTGACATTATTCAAAATGGAATTATTTATTCAAATTCAGAGTTGCCACTTGGGATAATTTTTATGATGTCCCAAGTCACCGGTTTATTTTAAAATTCCAAATCGAGGAAATTTGACTCTGTTTTAAAGTCTGCGAAACCAGAAGACCGGGTAAGAAATTCTGTTAACCCGGGAGAAGGTGTTAGGCATTCCCGAATTTCGTAATTTTAACACGGTCGCTTTAATTATACCTGGCTTAGTTAGATTGTTTAATTACGTATTTTAGAACCTATGTGTATTTTATTATTTTACCGCCTTTTAATTACTTGATTATTCGTGATTATGAAATTATCTTGAAACGAGTCACGCGTACATGTACTCGTTTTGTTTGGTGTGCCAAAGTTAGGTCACACGTACGTGTACACAACTAATAACACTTTATTTGATTTTAATTTTTGAAAATTATAATTACGTCACGCGAGCGTATACATAATCGTGATAGATCAATTAAAAGCGCGCTTAAAGCATTCCATTTATTCATGAATTATATTCTAAGCTAATTTGAAATTATTGTGAGACATGATTATGGAGTAGTAGTGAAAAAATGTAATAAATTAGTTGTGGAAATGTGACCTAGTTTTATCTTATTGAATTGGGCCTGACGAAAAAATATTTATTTGGCCCATACGAGTATTCAGGAATCGGGCAAGATTATTAATTCCAAACAATGTTAGATCTAGGCAGAAAATAATTTAATAGCTCAAACATTTGAAAAATTTGTCGTTCTTATCCAATTAACGAAGCAAAACCATGGATCAATTGTCTACTAGACCAACTACTCGAAAGTTTAAAATCAGAACCCAAACAAACATGCACCTTAACAAAATCTCAATACTTATCAACTCTGTTTCAAACTAAACGAGAAAATTAATCATAAATGAACAGATAAGAGTTAGCGACTAAAATGTTAAACATTAACGTAAGAAATGACTAAATCACGATTTATCTATGTTAAGCGAAAAGCATAGAGCATAAAAATGATTTCAAACATCACTAAATTATATAGCACCAAGAAAAGGAACGGACCTTATATATATGAGAATACAAAGATGGAAACTTGGCGAGAAATCTCGAACAAACTGGACAGGGAATGGAGAACTCGCCGGCGACCTCGAGTGACAAAGTTTCGACGTGATTAATGGAGAAATTCAAAATTGCTTTTATGGTGCTTTAGTAGGTGGAACCAGAAACTATTCAAAATGGATTTGAGGGGATTTTCATGGGATTTTGTGAATGAAACTTGGCAACTCCATGAGCTGCTGTTACGGGGGTTTTACGGTGGTTTTGACGGCGAGTTTAAGGGTAGGTCACGGCTGGTTTGGGACTGCAGTTGAGGGGTTATTACTGCTCGTTTTTTGTGGTTAAAACTTGGAGTTTATGGGCTGAAAATGGAGCTTAAGTTGCAGATCTTTTAGTGATGCAAGAAGTTGGTTTTTTAAACTGTTTTGCTGTGTTTTGGTGACTTTTTTCAGTAGTAAAGAGGGGAAGGTTTGGGATGATTTGAGGTGGTGTTTTATGGCTGGATTTCATGTGGGTTATGAAGCTTTTAGAGCTGGTTTTTACGGGGAAAGAAAAGGATTTTTTGAGGCCGCTACTCTCTCACTTTTTGCTCATTTCGTTTCTCAGTTCTCCTCTTTTTTCAATTTTCCCCCACTCTCAGTCTGTTCCCCCTCCCCTTTTTGTGCAGAGAAACCCCTCCTTTGTGTGTTGTATGTGAGGAAGATATATAGGTGTAGGTATAAGGATTAATTGGTGGCCAAAGAAATAGAGTGTGTATGTGCATATGAGTTTTGAGGGAGAGCATGTGAGTTTGTTACAAAAGATAAGGAAGAATCCTGCCACATGGAAATGACTCATTGGCTCTTGCTTTAATTAATATTTTTTCTTTTCTTTTAAGAGTGTAAAATAAAAATACTAGCTAAATATTTTAAAATCAAGAACATATAATATTTTTGTGATTTTTAATTTTCTTAAATAAAACCTATGAAGGTGAAATAAAGCTAAAATATCAAGATTAAACTTAAAAGATAGTTAAATGCTAAAAAGTGATGAAAAGAGTTAAATATGGTCAAAAGAGTTAAATATGATCAAAAATTAGGTGCTCACAGCATGCCCCTCTTTGTGTGAAAACATGAAAAGTTTTCAGGCAAAGACAAGGTGAGCCATGTGACTAATTTTTGACCAAATTATTATTCAAAAGGAAACGATATAAAAGAAAAGAGTGCAAGAGTACAACCGAGTCCTGGTTTTGGACAACTTACATATCCCAAGTTATAAGAAAATCAGGTCGCGTGTAGTTCAAGGAGAATGATTGAATGATGAGTTCGAGAGTCGAGTGAGGTTCCGTGGAGGCTCCGGTCCGTTGTCCTGTTATTACATTAAAATCAAAATCTAAAGGAACTGAACAAGCCTATCAGCTATGAGTTACAAGATTCCTATCTGTAAGTCTTCTGAAGCTTGATATTGAGTCTTGAATGGTTCTTCATGCATACTTTTGATTTGAACCTTGATACTTGCTAGCTGCAGATGCTATTTCATTATTCTACAACTTCTTCTGATAAAAACGAGGAATGCAGTGCTCGTGACTTAAGTCGTGTCTTGAGCAGTTTACATCTTTCATCTGCTTCTGCATTTTGGATTCACTTTCTTTTTTTTTTTTCCTTTTCTTTTCTTTTATTCTGGATTGAGACTTCTTTTGGTCATCTCGAACTGTCGACTCGTATTCTTGAGGCGAGCTTATGCTACTTCTAACTTGAATTGACCATATTCTTCAGGCGGGCTCCTGCTACTGACTTGAAACTTGAAATAACTCTGAAAAGAATTTCCTCATTCTCCAGGTGGACGCCTGCTACTGTCTTGAAAATTGAAATAACTCTGAAATAAATTCCCTCGTTCTCCAGGTGGGCGCCTGCTTTTGACTTGAAACTTGAAATAAATTCTCTCATTCTCCAGGTGGGCGCCTGCTACCGACTTAAAACTTAAATTGAATTCCCTCATTCTCCAGGTGGGCGCCTGCTACCAAAACCTGAATCTTAAAACTTCTTGAAATAAATACTCTCATTCTCCAGGTGGGCGCCTGCTACTGTCTTGAAAATTGAAATAATTGTGAAATGAATTCCCTCGTTCTCCGGGTGGGCGCCTGCTATCAAAACAAACAAGATTTTCTGCCCCAGTTTGCACTAGGAAGATTTGTGAGTTGCTAACAAAACTATAAACTGAGCTCGACTAAACTAAAAATTGACCATATTCTCTAGGCGGAATCCCTGAACTTAAGGAATGCTAGAGATTGAAAACTTAAGAAAACTAACAATTGACCCTATTCTCCAGGCGGGACCCCTGAACTTTAAGAAAAACTAAAGACTAATAACTTAAGGACACTAAAAACTGACCCTATTCTCCAGGCCGGGCCCCTGAACTAAAGGAAAACTAAAGACTAAGAACTTAAGGAAACTAAAAACTGACCCTATTCTCCAGGCAGAACTCCTGAACTTTAAGAAAAACTAAAGACTAACAACTTAAGAAAACTAAAAAATGACCTTATTCTTTAGGCGGGACTCCTGAACTAAAGGAATGCTAAAGATTAACAACTTAAGAAAACTAAAATTGACCATATTTTTTTATTTTAAAAAAAAAAATAGATTTCCTTTTTTTTAATTATCCTAGGAGAAAATTCATCAGACTAGGTTTTTTTAATCTTAGAAGAAAGATTCATCAGATTAAGACGTTTATCCTAGGAGAAAGTTCATCAGGCTAGGTTTTCTAATTTATTATCTTAGGATAAAGATTCATCAGACTAAGATTTCTATCCTAGGAGAAAATTCATCAGACTAGGTTTTTTTATCTTAGGAGAAAGATTCATCAGATTAAGACGTTTATCCTAGGAGAAAGTTCATCAGACTAGGTTTTCTAATTTATTATCTTAGGAGAAAGATTCATCAGACTAAAATTTCTATCCTAGGAGAAAATTCATCAGACTAGGTTTTTTTATCTTAGGAAAAAGATTCATCAGACTAAGACTTTGTATCCTAGGAGAAAATCCATCTGACTAAATTTTTAAATTTTTATCTTAGTAGAAAGATTCATCAGACTAAGATTTATTATTTTAGGAGAAAGATTCATCAGACTAAGACGATTATCTTAGGAGAAAAATTCATCAGACTAGGTTTCTTATCTTAGGAGAAAGATTTATCACACTAAGATTTATTATCCTAGGAGAAAGATTCATCAGACTAGGTTTTCTTATCTTAGGAGAAAGATTCATCAGACTAAGATTTATTATCCTAGGAAAAAGATTCATCATACTAGGTTTTTTTTTTAATTATCTTAGAAGAAAGATTCATCAGACTAAGATGTTTATCCTAGGAGAAAGTGTAACGACCTGACTTGTTGTTTTAAGAATTAATGCCCCGTTCAACGACTTAAGGTCCCGAGAAACTTTATAATATGTATTATGACCCGCGGGTGTGGTCGAGTTTGATTTTCGGAAGATTTAGAATTTAATTGAAAGAGAAATTCTCATTTTGAAGCTTAAATAGAAATAGTTGACCAAAGAGTTGACTTTTGAGCAAACGACCTCAGAATAGAATTTTGATGATGTCAATAGCTTCGTATGGTGATTTTGGACTTAGGCGCATGTTCGGATTTGGATTTGGAAGTATGTAGGACAATTCGACGCATTTTGGCGAAAGTTGAAAAATAGACGATTTTTAAAAAGTTCGATTGAAGGTTGAATTTTTGATAACGAGGTCAGAATCCAATTCTAGAAATTGGAATAGGTCTGTTATGTCACTTATGACTTGTGTGCAAAATTTGAGGTCAATCGGACTTGATTCGATAGGTTTCGACATCGAATGTTGAAGTTGGAAATTTCATAATAGACTAAAGTTTCAAGTGATTTCGCACAAGACCTAACTTCAAACGAGCATACCTCTCTTGATATGAAGAGTTATATGGTGTGTTACCTATAAAAAGAAAGTTCTATGTGTCTAGTTTCCAACTCTTCAAACCGTTTGTCATTTGGTCACTCCTACAAGAAGTTATGACCAAATTACCAAAGGTTGGAAAAATGCGATTCTGCGACCAATTCTGCGATCACAAAATCGTTATGCGATCGCGAAACTGCTTCTGCGATCGTAAAACTGGTCGCAGAATGGACCAGAATAGCCCAGTTCTGGGCACCGATTTTGTGATCAATTGTGCGGCCCGCATACCAATTCTGCGGTCCATTATGCGACCACAGACCTGCTTTCGGAGGGTTAATTTTTTTATTTTCATAACCTGACCCCATTTTGATAAATAGGCTTTGGGCTTATTTTGGGGTATTTTTTCTGAGGGTTTTAGAGAGAGGTAAGTGCATTTTAGAGAGAGAAGAAGGGAACCTAACATTCTAATCATCCAATCTTCAAGAATCAAGGAAGTTAATCACAAGATCTTCATCTAAGAGGTAAGATTCAACCCTTAGTCTTCAATTTCAAGTTTGGGGTAAAAGATTGGTGATTGGGAGTATGATTCTTGGGTGTAAGAGTATTATGTATATATGCTTGTACCAATAAGGATTGTAGGAAGATTGTTGAGATCAAATAAGTAAAGATTGCATTGTGAAATGAAGGAAATCTTGTAGAAGAATCTTGTAACCAAATTTGCACACCTAGTGTTTGATAAAATGCTCAAATGAGCTGAAACCATAAAAATCTTCCTAATTATGTTTCACTTTTATTATGCTTCTAAATAGATTGAAGTTGCTAGAATTTTCGGACCTCATAGTAATGTAAGGAAGGCTCAAGAAAGATTGGAGCCGTCCGGAGGTCAATTCAAGCAAGAAGGCGATTTTGGAATATCGACCTAACTTCAAAAAGGTAAGTGTCTTACTTAACCTCGAGTGGGGGAATTACCCCTTAGTCATTGCGTCTTATATGCAATTTGTGTAATTAAAAACCATGTACGCGAGGTGACGAGTACGTACTTGGTTTATATGTACAAATTTCATTGATTAAAAATCCTTAGACGCCCTTATGTATTAAATTGGAAATTATTGGCACTTATTAAATCCTCTATTTGTCATGCCTAGATCTTTGTTTGTTGAATTTTTTTTACATGATGATCTGGTGTGATTGCTACCTTGATTTTTATGTGAAATATTATTTTGTTGAGTTGTTCACTTTCGGATATTTTGTTAAGATTTTTGTGCACATTATGCTCGAGTCATGGGCTCCTTATTATAAAAAATAAGGTATTGTTAATATTTGTGGCAAGTTGTGATATTTGAGCACTTGATGTGCAATCTGTGATAAGTTATAATATTTGAGCACTTGATGTGCAATCTGTGATAATTTTCAATATTTGAGCACTTGATGTGCAATTTGTGATAAGTTATAATATTTGAGCACTTGATGTGCAATTTATGATAAGTTGTAATAATTGAGTATTTAATGTGCAATCTATGCTATGTTATAATATTTGAGCACTTGAGGTGCAGTTTATGAGATGTGATATTGGCACATTATATTGTGGGAGTTATGTTCGGGTGTTTGTACGAGGTTTCTGTCGTGCTATTATTACTATTGATTTATGCACATGATTTATGCACATGCGGCATGACAAGGCGGGCTATTTATATATATATGTGGGTTTGCGCATGTGGTGAGACAAGGTGGGAACATTATTATGCATGTGTGGCGAGACAAGGCAGGCACTTACTTTACTATTGCACACGTGGCGAGACAAGGGGGGCTATGTCGGGGATTGATTTGTGATGGCCTGAGGGCATTGTTGTTGTTGCATATTTATTTTGGGACTACGAGGCGGTACCTCGGGAGATCCCCTATTGAGCACTTACTTCGGGACTATGTTTGTACTTGCCCTTGGTTATTTTGTTTTCTGTAATTTGTAAATTCTTGTATTTTTCGTGATGTATTATTTGACTTAATATTAAGTATTTTGTATTTCTTGATGTATTGTGTTGACCTTGACTGTTTCGTACGAGACTTTGAGGATTTGTATTTTTGGGTTGTACTTGTCTTTGATGATTGAGTTGTTTTAAATTAAAAAAAAATTCCAGTATATTTAATTTAATAAATTTTATATCCAAATCAGTAGTTTATCTGATGCTTTATTTTAAAGGAAATGTCATTTTCCCTCTCTCAAACGATTTCTAAAATAAACTTATCTTTTTTTTGATTTCTTACTTGATTTAAATATTTTAACCTTACTTTATTGAAAATAAATTGATCATGCGGATCTTATATACATTGATATTTTGGTACGTGAGTTGTCCGTGCAGTTATGAAAATAATATGGGCATGAGGTGCTGGGAAAAATATGATGATTTTATTATTGGAACGTGAGTTATCCGTGTGATGGTGATAGAAATATGGGCACGAGGTGTCGTGAAAAATATGAAAGTGGGCTGAGACCCGTAATTTTTATGATTTGAAATGAGGTGTCACATGGTAACTTTTACTTGAAAATATATTTGTTTGAAAGAAGTATATTCGAAAGATAATTATTCAAAAAAAGTTTATTCGAAAGATATTTATCTTAAAGAATAATATGTGAAGGATTTATATTTGAAGGACTTGACTTATTGATTGTACTTGTATTCCTTATTCGCCTGAGCAATAATTATGATGTTCTTGTTGCCTTGTTGTTATATCACTGGTTGATTTGTTGTTATCATTGCTAGTTATTTTCCAGTACTATTGTATACTTCTATATTGCACAAGTTATTAGACTAGTGAGTGTCTTGACTGTACCTCGTCTCTACTCCACTGAGGTTAGTCTTGATACTTACTGGATACCGACCGTGGTGTACTTTTACTACACTTTTGCACATTTTTGTGCAGAGTCAGGTATTGGAGTTATTCTACTTGAGAAGAGTTAAAGCGGGATCGTAAGGATTCAAGGTAGAGCTGCTTGGTCGTCGCAGTCCCTTGGAGTCTTTTCATTTCATTGTACTGTTAATTTTTAATCAAACAGTATTGTATATTCGGTCCTCGTGATCATTCCATGTATTCAGTTAGAGTTCGTGACTCAGTACTACCAGTCTTGGGAGGTTGTACATTCATATTTGTTCCGCTGTTAGTTTTGGTTACTTATTTAATTAAAAAAAATGGCTCCAAAAATGTAATTGAAATCGGCTTACCTAGTCTTGGAGACTAGGTGCCATCACGACGCCTGTGGTGCGACTTTTGGGTCGTGACAGAAAGATTCACTAGACTAGTTTTTTTTTTGTTATCTTAGGTGAAAGATTCACCAAACTAAAATTTATTATCCTAGGAGAAAGATTCATCAGACTAGAACTTTTTGTCTTAGGAAAAAGATTCATCAGACTAAGACTTCTATTGGGAGAAAAAATCCATCAGACTAGGATGTATTACCCTAGGAGGAAAATGCAAAGGGCAATGGCATGATTTAATGCTTTCTAACAAGAAAAATAAAGGCAAAGATTTGATAAACTTCCCTTTGGCAGCTCTTTTTTTTTTTCTCTCTTTTCTCTTTTCATTTTTTTTTCTCTTTTTTTTTGAAACACTTTCCCTGCACTGCTTTGGTCCTGTTTCAAACAAAGAAAATTTGTGAGTTTTAAAAGTGGTGGTCGGTTTGTGGCCTTGAGTCTTGGACAACTTGGCTTTGTGATCATCGAGCCTTTGGAAGACCGACTATATTAGTAGTTGGCTGCTGGGAAACTCTGTTGTTGCTTTCACCTTTACTTTCTGTATCATCCCTGACTGTTTTTTCTCCCAGTGCCATTTGTGTTTTGTGACTCAATCAGCCTTATCTTAAAAAAGAGATTTTTTTCTTGGATAACCTTTTCTGATATCTTGAATGGCTTTTGCTTTTGGAGCAATTTGTTTGTAAGAGAGAATCACAACTGGTAAGTGCCTTTTGCACGATGTGCATACTTCATAGTCCTTGTTCGGTACCACAGAGAATCCCTGATTAACTTTGAGATTATCTTTGCTTGTTTTAGCCAAGTAGGCTGACAAATTTTTTTGGTTGACAAGAGTCTTTTGGAGAGGAAGCATTTTCATGAATCTTCAAGGCATGTTGACTGTAATAACTGAGTGTGCTGGCCAAATTTACTTTGTGCAACTGAAAAGCTGGTAGCAGATTTTGAAATCTTTTCTTGCTTGTTTTGACAAGGACTGACTCAGAGTGAAGGACACAATGATGCAAAGAAACAATATTAACATGAAATGCCCCTGTCGGAAAGAACAGAAGGAAGAGTTTTTTTTTCCTTTTTTTTTAATTTTGCGGTAACTAGACTTAATGATCATGACATGCATTTTGGACTTAATGGACTGATCTATCACACTGATCAAATCTTCCATTTTACCATTCTTATGACCTTTGAAGTCGGGCTTATTTGTGCCAATTCTTTGCATCAGCTCACCTTCGACTAGTAGTGCCCCGAGGGGTTTTCACCAACAAGTCTCTCTCATTTATTTATCTCTACTTACCGTCACCTTAAAGTGCCCGTGAGGGTTTTCACTAGTAACACTCTCTCATTTTTTCTCTTTTTCTTTTCTTTCCTTTTTTTTGGTTTTCTTTTGTGAGCAACTTGACAGTGTTCTATGTCGTGTGACAACTGTTGCTCATTGCATGCGTCCCTTGGCATTCTTGAAGGCTGATCAGGAGGTCTTTATTTGGAAGGTTTTGGATAGGGTTGGAAAGAAGGGACGACATGAAGGCTCAAAGTAGACTCAAAATGAGGGGGTTGTAGACTTACAACTCTTGGAATCGACTCTTTCAAAAATAAAATAAAATATTTGCCCCAGTTTCAGATATTGGGGATTTTTTGGATATTTGTTTCTTCTTCTGAATTCTTATTTGGTTGGACCGAACCGTATAAGGCTACCTACGTATCCTTTTTTTAAGGAATCAGGTCGAACGTAGTTCAAACATCTGACCTAACTATTTTTTTCTGTTTCTCTGTCTTTTTCTTTTTTTCTCCTTTTTTTTCTTTTCAAAACAAGTTGCCCCAACCTTTATTTTCTGGGGGCATGGACCTTTGACTGTTCTCTTTTTTTGCACTTAAACTTTCAATGAGCTGCCCCAGTTTGTACTCTAGGAGCATGGACTTTTCTTTTTATTTTTTTTTACTTTTAACTCTAAACTGGATTCCAAAAGAGGGTGGTCAAAGAAAATAACACATGCTCAAAAGGGGTAACAAAGGGTATAAAGTGTTTGGGTAGCTGAAAAAGGGCCACCCAAGCCTCGAGAACACCAAACATCAAAACAAGCTACCAAGATTCCTTCCTAGTGAGGAGGGAATGACTTTTTAATTGCTAAGCTTGACATTTAGCCACAAAATTGCTCATCAGAGTCACCAGAGCCTTCTCCAATATCAATATTATTAATTTCAATCAGCAAGTTCCTGCGAGGATACTCATACTCCCTATCACCACGCATCATCCCCACAAAGTGTGCATCATCATGTGCAGGTAAAGGATTTTACGCGATATTCTGGGTGTCACTGTCTTGGATCACAATACGTTTTTCCTGGATCATCCTTTCTATTTCTCTTTTCAAATCCTGACAGATTTCAATATTATGCCCCTGGGCATTGGAATGGTATTCACACCTTTTAGAAGGGTCAAAGCTCCTTGCACGTGGGTCCACATAATTTGGAGGAATAGGTGCAATCATGCCATAATGCTTTAATTTCTCAAACAGGCTTGCATAGGACTCTCCTATTGGTGTAAAATTATCTTTCAACCTTTGTTCCCCTCTATACCCCTAACTTGGATGTGGGTTATAGGGCACTTGAAAACTTTTTGGAGGCTGGTGGAGATTTTGCGGTGATGGTGCTCGCCTTCTGGGATGTCTTGGTGTCTGGACAACATACTGAGGTAGAGCAACAAAGTATTGTGGGTTTTGAGGTGGGTAGTAGTGCTCAGGGGAATCATCGAAAACCAGACAAGGCTGGTCATACTTTCGAGATGTTCTCCTAGGACCTCTTCTCGACCCTGATGTCATCATGGTTTCTTCATCCTTTTCATTCGTGTCACTAAAATTAACATATTCAATCTGGACATCCTGAGTTACGGCTTTGAGAACTACTTGACTTATAATTCTGCCTGTCTTAAGGCCATTCTCAACCATTTTCCTAATTTTGATTGCTTCCGAGAATGATTTGCCAACTGCGGACATCATGTTTTGAAAATAATCTGGCTCTTGAGCCTGAAGGAAGACATTGATTAGCTCGTGGTCATCCATGGGTGGCTTAACTCTAGGCTCTTGCTCTCTCCATTTAATGGCATATTCCCTGAAACTTTTAGTTGGTTTCTTCTTCAAGTTGGAAAAGGGAGTTGCGGTTTGGGGCGATGTCGATGTTGTATTGGAACTGTTTGACAAAGGCCTGGGCCATGTCATCCCAGACATACCAGCGAGATGTGTCTTGATCCATAAACCATTCGGAGGCTACTCCCGTAAGGCTTTCCCCAAAATAAGCCATCAGTAATTCTTCATTTCCTTTCGCACCTCTTAGTTGATTACAATACCTTTTTAGGTGGGCTATGAGGTCTCCATGTCCATCATACTTTTCAAATTTGGGAGTCTTGAAACCAAGTGGCAAATGAACATCATGGAACATACATAGATCCTTGAAGGCAATACTCTTCTGACCTGGCAACCCTCATATTTTTCAACTGTTGTTCTAAGCTTTTCATTATTTGGGTCATTTCTTCCTATGCCATCTTTCGGGCAGACTTCTCAATCTTTGCAGGAAGATCAAATAGGTACGAGTGGTAATCAGGAGGGTGGTATTGTTCTTGCTGGGTAGAAAATTATGACTCATGAGTTTTCCTCTACACCACCGACGGCTGTGGGATGGTGAAGACGGGCATAACAGTAGTGGTTGTCTGATTGGTTGTCAATGGCACATTTTGGGAGCGAGCAACAAAAGTTCCAGCTGTAGTCATACAGTTAGGATAAAGACTGAACCCAGATAGATAGGATTGATCAGACAATGACACCGGAATGGTAGTAGTCGAAATGGATGTGAACTCTGGGAAACCATGAATACAAAAAGGCGATCCTTGGCCAATGGCCCATGCTTGACACATTTCAGTCATTTGCTGCTTCAGTACGTTATTTTTCTCAACCACGGTAGACTCTTGTTGAACCCTCTGACCCTGATTCTCTTGAGCACTCGTAACAACTTCGATGTCAGTTGTCATTTTTCCTTGGATCTTGTGTTGTGAGCTTACCACAAACCGACTACCTCAACCTTTATTTACAATTCAAAACAAGAGACACGTTAGAATGGACTCAATCAATCCTTATTATTCTCATCATCATTTTTTTAACACATTTTTTCAAAATGGTCGATCGAACCTGATGTGTATTCCCTATGAATCATGTGGGAACATGAATCATATCTTGCATAGTTCGGGAAGATAAGGAAATAAACTAACTCTTTTTTTTAATTTGGATTTTGATTTTTTTATTTTTATTTTTCGAAAGAAAGACTTATAAAGAAGAAAGAAAATATTTTTGGATTTTCATTTGTTTGTTTTTTTTTAGAATTTTTGAAAAGAAAGACTTCTAAAGAAAAAAGAAAATATTTTTATTTTTTTTGAATTTCGACTTTTTTTTTTCTCGAAGAAAGATTTCTAAAGATGAAAAAAAAAATATTTTTGTATTTTGATTTGATTTTCTTTTTCGAATGTAAAACTTCTAAAAAGAAAGAAAATATTTTTGGTTTTAAGTTTTTTTTTATTTGGGATTTTCTAAGGAAAGACTTCTAACGAAGGAATTAAAGAAAAATATTTTTGGATTTTTGAAAATTGGGGCCGGAACCGATGAGGTTTGCCTATGTATCTCACATCCGGTGTGAATCAAACCCGCGTAGTTCGGTCAGTTTTGACACAACAGTAAAATATGACTTTTGAAAACATTGCCTTATTTTGAAATGACTTTTCTTTTTCACTTTTTTTTTTCAAAATTTCGGCAGAGTTTCAGGATTTTTCAAATAGTTGGGGTTTTCAGAACCGGATGAATTTTCTCTTTCCTACCTCACTTTTGTTTTTTTTTCTTGATTTTTCTTCCCCATTCTGGAAGCCGATCAACATGCAAGTCGAAATAAACAAATTCACAAATAGCAGGTAGGATGCATCATGATGGTCTTTATTTTGGGTACACCTGTCCTAGACGGACCCAACCCCTGTGTTGAGTCCCCAAAGTCAAATGCACGTGATGCAAACAAACGTTCCTACTAGGGATCCGACATGAGGCTAAGTTATTCTAGGCTTAAATTCTGGGAGTGTGTTTTAGACTTGGCTTACCCGAGCAGATAGCTCGAGCTGAGGTGGGGGCAATGTACCGGGAGCACGAAAGTTTACCCGGCCTAGTTGCTGATCCAGCCTCGTTCTATTTGGTATGATCTCTAATAGAAAAGTGGGACACGCGTACGTGTGCACCATAGTTTCAGAAGACTCAGAAGGGAGGCATAAGAAGACAGTTTATACAGTTTAAATAATAACAAAGCGGTAAATGAGCGGTTGATGTTTTATACGTCAATACCACATAAGAGGGGGTGATTTATGTGGTGTCCAATTTTTCGCGTGCACAGATTATAGAAGGACTTGGCTCTTCTATGTGTTCTAACTACTACTGTTGCGGAATAATAAGTACAGAAAATAAAGAACACATAAATTTTTACATGGAAAACACCTAGCTCAAAAGGTGAAAAAACCACGGCCTACTTCCCAGTAGGATTTTCCCAAACTCTCCACTAAATCACTAAGCCAAAAACTGCATTTACAAAATACTTTTGTAATCCTAGGATTAACTCTAATCCCGTTGTGGCAACCAGCCTCTAACTGTTGCGACAACTTCAAGTTAACTCTAACTTGAATACTCTGAGTACCTATTACAATTGCCTCTAGATAAAGCTGAAAGGTACAATATGAAAACACCTACTACAATTGAACTAGAATAAAAGACAGACACTTGGAGCTGGTTCTTCTATCTGGTTCATGTAGCTTCAGGTTCGCACACTTGAATCACACACGAACTGCTTGAAAAATTCCTTGCTATTTTGCTCTCAATTCACGTTTAACTTTTGCTTTTGTGCGTCACCTGTAGAATGAGAACTTCCTGCAATTTATAGAGTTAGTAGAGTAGAAAACAACTAGAGTTCTAATGCTACTCTTCCTTGGTAGAAGAGTTCTAGTTGATCTCAACCTCTAACTCCTCCCTTATCCTGGATAGTGTTCTCTTTGATTAAGGAGTCCTTCTCTTTATCAATTATGCAACCCTTTTCGATCAGGAGATATCTATTATTATGTCGGATTTCGTTTATCTCTTGCATGTGCATCTCACGTGCTTTGAATCTGCCCGTGTCTATGTCTACCAGTGATGGACCTGGTTCATCCGTGAGTTCCTTTGTCAATCTTCAAAACTATCCTTTACTTGGGCCAACAAATTCTCCCTTTTTGATGATGACAAACTCTGTGATTCCATAAGCTTAGGCCCTGTTACAACTTAGCTCAACATCAACACAATATTAGAAATATTTTTCCTTTTTATCACTTATCATCAAGGACCAGGTTCATTAGGTTATAAACATCACTGTTCAAAGCACAACCTTTTCCCCCCTTTTGGCATCATCGAAAAGTTGCATAAAATATGTGAGATAACCAGATTTTAAAACTTACTCATGGCCACTGGGGCTACTTCAAATGCAATCATGGATTAATCATCATAGATCAAACTAAGAATTTTAACCATCAAAGAAATATAAACAAACAGTTAGAGCAAAAATAGTGAATTTCATTGATGATTGATACGATTCTTCCACAAAGAATAAAAAGAAATAAAAATACTGAAAACATGAGCAAACAAAAAACATCCCAAACTGGGTCACTGAAAGGTCTACACTGGGCTAGAAGTTTAAGGCTTGGAAGAACTGGGGCTTGGTTTTTGGCTTGGAGAAGATTCAGCATGTTTTGAAGAATTCCATCATTCTTCTCCTTTTCCCTTGCTAGTTCAGTTATGAGAGCATCTCTCTCAGACTCTACCTTATCCAACCTTTTCTTCAGCCTCTCAATCTCAGCATCCTTAGCCCCACTTTCTTGCACCAAGGCTCGCACCTTGCTATTCACTGGTACCTTCTTAGATGAACCAGGTTCTTTAGGAGTGACATGGACTTCATAGTCACAAGAAGGCAGCGTATTTGCACCAAAATGATCCTTGCTTGTACCAACCTCCCTTTCTTCTTTGGATTATAACTTTCATTCACTCTCTTCAGTAGGTCTGCGAGGGTTTCCTATTAAGATGAAACAGGTTCATCTATATATTTTTCAAGTTGAACCAACCCTTCAACGGCTTCGTCAGACCCACTTCCCCCTGTTTTCTTTACACTCTCCTCTACTCCAGCAGATTTTTCTCCCCAAACAGTCATTGCACCTGTGTCTTTGGTTAAACTCACATGAGTGGGTGAAGAATCAACCACTCTTTTACCCTTTTCCCTCACAATACTTCGAACACCCTTGCTCTCCTTTTCTTTTTCTTTTTTATTTTTACCACCAATATCTCCAGACTCTGTAGTTTCAACACCTGCT
This sequence comes from Nicotiana tabacum, assembly GCF_000715075.1. Taxonomy (NCBI): domain Eukaryota; kingdom Viridiplantae; phylum Streptophyta; class Magnoliopsida; order Solanales; family Solanaceae; genus Nicotiana; species Nicotiana tabacum. The sequence goes on from NC_134102.1 coordinate 138,468,825, forward strand.
TTAGACCCTACTAGTACAAACCTATTCTCCAAATTTGTTCTCTCCCCGCAACAACCTTGCGAGCAAACTTCTTTACTCTTTTCTTAGAGGTTGGGTGGTGGAAGGGATGATGGCGGGTGTGGAAGTCTAATCAAACTGAATTTCAGTTTTGAAAAGACTTTGGAGTGTATCCCTAGAATCTAGGTACTTCAATTCGGTTGGGACTCTTTTGAACAGAACTGGTTCACTTGTAACAGATAAGTCCAAAAGGAGTTTGGAATTAAGTAGGACTCTGCTCATGATCCAAATATTATTATTTCAAATTATGCAGAGTATAGAAAACATACTGTGTTATCTTGATGAACCAGGTTCTTCACTGATAATTCTCTTGTGTAAGTCTAAATTTACCAAAATAGAGAAAATATCATTAGAGATTAATGAGTCATTTTAACACATGGCACAAGAGTATACTATTGAAAGTATGAGACTAAGCAAAAATTAATCTAATTATGTACACAATTTTCAGATTTTCTAACCAAAAAGTAATTTTTTTTCACTTTTTTTTTCGTTGTAAACTCTGAACTGGTCCTTTTAGGTAATCTTAATCATCCCTAATTCTAACCTGTTCCTTTTAAAGTGATCTCTACTTAGGGATTTTTGGAAGATGTCAGCTATTTACTTGTCAGTAGCACAAAATTCCACAGTGATCAACCCCTTTTCATAGTTATCCCTCAAAAAGTGATGCCTAACATCTATGTGCTTAGTTCTCTTGTGATGAACTGGGTTCTTGGTCATACTAATTGCACTAGTGTTATCACAAAAAAAGGGATACAACCAACATCAATTCCAAAGTCCATTAATTGTTGTTTGATCCACAACAAATGAGCACAACACGAAGCAGCAACAACCTACTCAGCTTCAGCAGTAGATAAGGCCACTGAATTTTGCTTTTTGGTGGCCCAAGGCACAAGACATGAGCCAAGAAAGTGTGCCATACCTGAGGTGCTCTTTCTATCTATAAGAAAACCTGCATAATCAGCATCAACATATCCCACAAGATTGAAATTACTACCTTTTGGATACCAAAGACAAAGATCAGTGGTGCCTTTTAGATATCTCAAAATTCTCTTGACATCAGTCAAGTGAGACTCCTTTGGATTTGCCTGAAATCTTGCACAAATGCCTACACTAAAGACAATGTCAGGTCTACTAGCAGTGAGATACAACAATGAGCCAATCATTCCCCTATAGAACTTCTGATCGACAGATGAACCGGGTTCATCTATATCCAACTTTGTAGATGTTGCAATAGGAGTATCAATTTCTTTGAAATATTCCATTCTAAACCTTTTAAGCAACTCTTTTACATACTTCTTCTGATGGATCATAGTTCCATTTGAATTTTGTTTAATTTGTAAGCCTAAAAAGAAATTAAGCTCTCCTATCATGCTCATTTCAAATTCACTCCCCATTAGTTTAGCAAATTCTTTACTTAACTTATCAGTAGTTGCTCCAAAGATTATATCATCAACATATATCTGAACTACCAAGAGATCTTTACCTTTTTCTTTCAAGAACAAAGTATTGTTAATTTTACCTCTCTTGTAGTCATGCTCAAGCAAAAATTTTGATAATCTTTCATACCATGCTCTTGGCGCCTGCTTGAACCCATAAATTGCTTTGTCAAATTTGTACACATGATCAAAACTCTCCTTGCTTTCAAACCCTGGAGGTTGCTTGACAAACACTTCTTCCTTTAGATAGCCATTGAGGAAGGCACTCTTGACATCCATCTGGTGGAGGGTGAATTCCATATAAGCAGCAAAGTTTATGAGGAGTCTTATTGCTTCCAACCTTGCAACTGGAGCAAAGGTTTCATCATAGTCTATGCCCTCCTCTTGGCTATATCCTTGAACCACCAATCTTGCCTTGTTCCTTGTAACAGTTCCATCTTTATCAAGTTTGTTTCTGAAGACCCATTTTGTGCCAATTACTGATCTGTCCAAGGGTCTTGGCACCAGATGTCAAACTTGACTCCTTTCAAATTGGTTGAGTTCATCTTGCATTGCATTTACCCAGTCTGCATCCTGCAAAGCCTTAACAACATTTTTAGGTTCAATAAGAGATAAGAAAGCATCAAAAGCACAAAGATTCTTTAATAAAGATCTGGTTTTAATTCCAGAGGTTGGATCAGTAATTATGTTCTTAATGGGATGAGAGCTTTGATACTTGTAAGGTTCCACAACCAACTGGTTACCCCTTAATGTTCCCTCAATGTTTTGTTGCTGTGGAACAGGTTCAGGTACAGGTTCCACTGAAGTTTGAGAATTATTTTGTTTTATTCCCCCTGTCATGTTGCCGGGGATAGATGAACCTGTTCCATCACCTGTTCCTTCCTCCAGAGATGCTTCAGTCTGGGTTGTGGTTTCATTTAAGTGTTTAACCAGCCCAATTGCTTCATCATCTTGTTCATGTCTCTCAGAAAGAATGTTAGTTTCATCAAAAATCACATGTACACTTTCTTCAACACACATAGTTCTTTTGTTATAAACTTTATAAGCTTTACTATGTGAAGAATATCCCAAGAATACTCCCTCATTACTTCTGGGATCAAACTTGCCTAGGGAGTCTTTACCATTGTTGTGCACAAAGCACTTGCATCCAAATGCCCTAAGATGGGATATATTTGGTTTTCTCCCTTTAAGTAACTCATAGGGAGTGTTATTTACAAGAGGTCTAGTCATGCACCTATTAATGATGTAACATGCAGTATTTACAGCTTCTGCCAAGAAGCTATGGGGCAGCTTACTAGAAAGAAGCATAGTCCTAGCTATATCTTCAAGAGTCCTATTCTTTCTTTCAACTACTCTATTTTGTTGTGGAGTTCTAGGGGCAGAAAAATTATGATCTATGCCATGCACATCACAAAATTCAACAAATTTAGCATTTTCAAATTCAGTACCATGATCAGACCTAATTGATGCAAGTTGATTTCCTAATTGTTTCTGAGTTTTTCTAACAAAGGAAGTGAACATGTCAAATCCTTCATCCTTAGATGTTAAAAACAGTGTCCAGGTAAACCTAGAATAATCATCAACAAGCACCATCACATATCTCTTACCACCTTTACTTAATATTCTTATTGGACCACAGAGATCCATATGAACCAGTTCCATCGTTCTGGTGGTACTTACCACTTTCTTGCATTTAAAAGAGGATATTACCTGCTTCCCCCTTGCACAAGCCTCACAAACTTTGTCTTCCTTGAACTTAATGTTAGGCAGTCCTATCACCAAGTCCTTGGAGACTAATCTGTTGAGTTGACTTAGACTTGCATGTCTAAGCCTCTTATGCCAAAGGAGGGGATCACTATCCAGCACACTTAAGCAAGTTAGTTCATTCTCTGAGAGTGTGGACAGATCTATAATATATATATATATTATTCACTCTTTTAACCTGCAAAACAATATTGTCAGTGATAAGATTTATCACAAAACATTTAGTAGAGGTGAATGCTACCAAGTTACCTATATCACACAATTGTGACATACTGATTAGGCTATACTTCAAGCCGTCTATCAAGTAGACATTCTCAATGGAATGAGAGTCATCCTTACCTACCTTACCAACCCCAATGATTTCACCTTTCTTTCCATTTCCAATGGAGATATTTTCTCCTTTGAGGTCTTCAAGTGAAAGGAACTGGTCCTTGCTTCCTGTCATATGCTTTGAGCAGCCACTGTCCATGTACCATATTTGGCTGCTCCCCTTCACTTGAACCTACAAAAGGAAATCGGGGGTTAGTCGTAGGAACCCAAAATAGTTTGGGTCCCTTTCTATAAGCAAACAGATGAATTAAATTCCTTTTACCCCAACTTGGTAACCAATTCTTCCCTTGAACAAAATATTTGTTCTTTTGACTGGCCCTTTCTTTTGCGTTACATTCACTTTTATAGTGACCAGTCTTACCACAGTGAGTACAAATCTTGTTCTCAGGAAGAGTGAGGTACTTGCTTTTAGGATCCCACTTAGGTAGCTGATTCCCAAAGCCAAGTCCTCTTCTATTGCTACTGTGATGTTCCTGTAGCCATGACAAAGCATCGGAGGACCTGTTCCATTTACTAGTTCTGTCTAGTGCATGCTTGACCTTGCCTAGATCTTCATTTAGCACCATTACCTGCTCATCCTTCCTATACAACTCATCTTTCAGTTTGCCTATATTTTCTTCTAAAGTGAGTTGTGTGCAATCAACTGTCTTCTTACTGGTTCCTAGTTTCAGTTTTAGATTTTAAGATTTTAACTCAAGAACATTTGCTTCAAATGTATGAACCTGGTTCTTCAGAGCAGTATTTTCACTCACAGTCTCACTAACTCTAAGCTCCAGGTTCTTACACTTTGCATTTAAAATCACACAATCCTTAGACAATAGTTCTTTTTCTTTATTTATTACCTCAGATTCATCAATGAAATCTAGCAATAATTCGGAGAGTTTTTCCTTAGACAAAAACTTAATCTTGTCTTTGAGATGAATTATACTTACCTCAGATTCCTCATTTGATTCTCCAATTGCCATAAGTGTTTGTTCATCTCCATCTTCATCATCTGACTCCTCATCTGAACTTTCTCCCCAAGCAGCAACCATAGACTTTGTTGATCCTTTGTCTTCTTGGGATGAACTTGTTCCTTCTTCCTGTTTCTTCGTTCAGATCTTTCCTTCTTCCATTCAATTTCCCATTGAGGGAAGTTCTTGATGTGATGATCAGTCTTCCCACCCTTGTAGCAGCCCTCATTGGTTGTTTTTTCAGGAACCCTTGCTTTGTTGTAATTTCCACCTCTTGAGGAACATTTTCCTCTCATAAGGTATCTTTTGAAGTCCTTGGTGATCATAGCCATTTCATCTTCCTCCAGATTAGCACGTTCAGTGATTCTGAGTGCCAGACTCTTTTCCTTCTTGGGTACATCCATCTTCATGGTTTGCCTTCTAAGTTCATAAGCAGTAAGATTTCCAATTAGCTCATCCAACCTAAGATTGGCAATGTTCTTTAATTCCTGAATAGCAATGATTTTGCTTTCCAATGAGACTGGAAGAACCCTTGTCAAAATCTTCTCAACTTTGTATTCTTCAAGAATAACCCTTCCAAGAGACTTAAGTTCATTTGTTAGTGTGGTGAACCTTGTATACATCTCTTGGATGGTTTCTCCTTCCTTCATAGTAAAATTCTCATATTGAGAATATAGTATGTTCCTCTGGACCTCTTCACTTGAAGTGTTCCTTCATGAGCCACTTGCAAAGTGTCCTAAATTTTCTTAGCAGTAGTACAACTTTGAATTCTGCTGTACTCGTCTGGACCGAGTCCACAAACAAGCCATTTTTTGGCTTTAGCATTCTTCTCCCGTTTCCTCAAGTCGTCAGCGGTGCAGTCAGCTCTTGTTTTTGGCACCTCTTCTCCTTCGGCATTTATCTTCATGGTAGCCAATGGACCATCTGTGACAATGTCCCATAGTTCATAGTCTTCTCCTATGATGTGGTCTCTCATTCTGTTTTTCCACCAGGAGTAGTACTGGCCATTGAAGAGTGGTGGCCTAGCAGTGGATTGTCCTTCCCAGTTTCCAGGTGGTGCACTCAGCTTGATCTTCTCCTAAGGTGTTAGCCTCTTCAAGGATAACCTGCTCTGATACCAATTGATATTTTATACGTCAATACCACACAAGAGAGGGGGTGATTTGTATGGTGTCCAATTTTTCGCGTGCACAGATTATAGAAGAACCTGGTTCTTCTATGTGTTCTGACTACTACTGTTGCGGAATAATAAGTACAGAAAATAAAGAACACAGAAATTTTTACATGGAAAATACCTCGCTCAAAAGGTGAAAATATCACGACCTACTTCCCAATAGGATTTTCCCAAACTCTCCACTAAATCACTGAGCCAAAAACTGCATTTACACAACACTTTTGTAAACCTAGGATTAACTCTAATCCCATTGTGGTAACCGGTCTCTAACTGCTGCGACAACTTCAAGTTAACTCTAACTTGAATACTCTGAGTACCTATTATAATTGCCTCTAGATAAAACTGAAAGGTACAATATGAAAATACCTACTACAATTGAACTAGAATAAAAGACACACACTTGGAGCTGGTTCTTTAATTTGGTTCATGTAGCTTCAAGTTCGCACACTTGAATCACACACGAACTGCTTGCAAAATTTCTTGCTATTTTACTCTCAATTCACGTTTAACTTCTGCTTTTGTGCGTCACCTGTAGAATGAGAACTTCCTGCTATTTATAGAGTTAGTAGAGTAGAAAACAACTAGAGTTCTAATGCTACTCTTCCTTGGTGGAAGAGTTCTAGTTGATCTCAACCTCTAACTCCTCCCTTATCTTGGATAGTGTTCTCTTTGAATAAGGAGACCTTCCCCTTATCAATTATGCAACCCTTTTCGATCAGATTATTATGCCAGATTTCGTTTATCTCCTGCATGTGCATCTCACGTGCTTTGAATCTGCCCGTGTCTATGCCTACTAGTGATGGACCTAGTTCATCCCTGAGTTCCTTTTTCAATCTTCAAAACTATCCTTTACTTGGGCCAACAACGACAATTAGCACATTAGGCCCACAAATACAGTAATATCAATAATCAAGAAAGCCAAGTATAAATCACATTAATAAGCTCGAATTCTGAACCCTAAATCAGAGATTCTGGGTGCGCTCTCCAGCAGAGTCGCCAAAGCTGTCACACCTCCTTTTTTCAGAGGGATAGGGAGTTTTTCCAATTAAAGTCACATTATTCAAAATAAGATTATTTATTCAAATTTAGAGTCACCACTTGGGATAATTTTTATGGTGTCCCAAGTCACCGGTTTATTTTAAAATCCCAAATCGAGGAAATTTGACTCTGTTTTAAAATCTGCGAAACCAGAAGACCGGGTAAGGAATTCTGTTAACTCGAGAGAAGGTGTTAGGCATTCCCGAATTCTGTGATTTTAATGCGGCCGCTTTAATCATACATGGCTTAGTTAGATTGTTTAATTACATATTTTAGAACCTATGTGTATTTTATTATTTTACCACCTTTTAATTACTTGATTATTCCTGATTATGAAATTATCTTGAAACGAGTCACGCGTACGTGTACTTGTTTTGTTTGGTGTGCCAAAGTTAGGTCTCGCGTACGTGTACACAACTAATAACACTTTATTTAATTATTAAGATTGTTGTGTCCAAAGTTGCGCGGACGCATACCTTGGTTTTAATTGTGAAAATCACAATTATGTCATACTAACGTATACATAATCGCGATAGATCAATTAAAAGCGCGCCTAAAGCATTCTACGAATATTCATGAGTTATATTCTAAGCTAATTTAAAATTATTGTGAGGCATGATTATGGAGTAGTAGTGAAAAAGTGTAATAAATTAGTTATGGAAACGTGACCTAGTTTTATCTTATTAAATTAGGCCTGATGAAAAAATATTTATTTGGCCCATACGAGTATTCAGGAATCGGGCAAGATTATTAATTCCAAACAATGTTAGATCTAGGCAGAAAATAATTTAATAGCTCAAACATTTGAAAAATTTGTCGTTCTTATCCAATTAACGAAGCAAAATCATGGATCAATTGTCTACTAGACCAACTACTCGAAAGTTTAAAATCAGAACCCAAACAAATATGCACCTTAACAAAATCTCAATATTTATCAACTCTGTTTCAAAATAAACGAACAAATTAATTATAAATGAACAGATAAGAGGCAGCGACTAAAATATTAAACATTAACGCAAGAAATGACTAAATCACGATTTATCTATGTTGAGCGAAAAGCATAGAGCATACAAATGATTTCAAACATCACTAAATTATATAGCACCAAGAAAAGGAACGGACCTTATATATATGAGAATACAAAGATGAAAACTTGGCGAGAAATCTTGAACAAACTGGACAGGGAGCGGAGAACTCGCCGGCGACCTCGAGTGATAGAGTTTCAACGTGATTAATAGAGAAATTCAAAACTGCTTTTGTGGTGCTTTAGTAGGTGGAACCATAATTTTTTTTTTTAATTCCCTCCCCAAAGCAGCAGCTATTCAAAATGGATTTGAGGGGACTTTCATGGGATTTTGTGAATTAAACTTGGCAACTCTATGAGTTGCTGTTACGGGGGTTTCACTGTGGTTTTGACGGCGAGTTTAAAGGTGAGTCACGACTGATTTGGGACTACAATTGAGGGGTTATTTCTTTTCGTTTTTTGTGGTTAAAACTTAGAGTATATAGGCTGAAAATGGAGCTTAAGTTGCAGCTCTTTTAGTGATGCAAGAAGCTGGTTTTTAGACTGTTTTGCTGCATTTTGGTGACTGTTTTTCAGCAGTAAAAAGGGGATGATTTGGGATAATTTGAGGTGGTATTTTATGGCTGGATTTCATGTGGGTTATGAAGCTTTTAGAGCTGATTTGTACGGTGAAAGAAAAAGATTTTTTGTGGCTGCTACTCTCTCACTTTTTGCTCCTTTCATTTCTCAGATCTCCTCTTTTTCCAATTTTTCCCCACTCTCCGTCTGTTCCCCCCCTCCCGTTTTTGTGCAGAGAAACTCCTCCTTTGTGTGTTGTGTGTGTGGAAGATATATAGGTGTAAGTATAAGGATTAATTGGTGGCCACGAAAATAGAGTGTGTATGTGTATGTGAGTTTGAGGGAAAGCATGTGAGCTTGTTGCAAAAGATAAGGAAGAATCTTGCCACATGAAAATGACTCATTGGCTCTTACTTTAATTAATATTTTTTATTTTCTTTTAAGAGTGTAAAATAAAAATACTAGCTAAATATTTTAAAATCAAGAACATATAATTTTTTTGTGATTTTTAATTTTTTTAAATAAAACCTATGAAGGTGAAATAAAGCTAAAATATCAAGATTAAACTTAAAAGATAGTTAAATGCTAAAAAGTGATGAAAAGAGTTAAATATGGTCAAAAGAGTTAAATATGGTCAAAAATTAGGTGCTCACAACGTGTAGTGCTAATAATTAGTAGTGTGTACTAGACGTACCTCTAAGAATGCAATAAGGGGGTTTTAATATGAAGGGCAATATAATTCGGGGGTTTTGGGATACTGAATAGTTTAAGTAGGAAGCTGACAAAAATATAATAGTTTAGGGGATCTTAGGATATTAACTCTTCTAATAACCATTAAGTACTTCTCATAAAGCTTTCGACAATGATCTACCTTACCAAGTTGAAGTCCATTTCAAAATACTTCGTAAAATTCTAGTCTTTAGGGGTCTTTCCAGTTGCTTGTCCAAGTATTAATCTTGCATCCTTAAATTTAACTGCAGAATTTCAAATTCTGGAGCCAACAACCAGATTTTGGCGAACGAAAATTTCTTATGAGGAATAAACTTGAGACACTCCCTATTAACTTCTCCAGTCCTTTCCATGTCTAATGTCCATTGTCTCAATCTCTTCATATAATGCATAATTAATCCATAAAGAAATGTATCTATGCCAATAATGTCTCTCTTCAGCAGGAGGAACATTAGCAATTGCTCTCTCATAAACCTCTCTGATTTCGTCTTTATTCCCCACACTTTCTTCCAATTGAATTAAATCAAACCAAGAATCATAGTTCATTGGATTCGTTCTCACTTCAACTTCATATTGAAACCTCCTTTTTCCAATTATAGCATCTCAAAAGCTACATCATTCAGATACTGTTAAGAAATATATTGTGTTAATTGTAGTATATTCACTTTCCTATTAATTGTAAATCAAATCCCCCAGAATGTGGATCACGATTGTGGAAGCTTAAAATTAGGCTTAGATTGATTCTTAGCATTTGTATATATATGCAACTAATTAAGTAAATGAATATACACATCTTCAACTAATTCTCTTGTTTCATAAAAGCTTCTTTGTCTCATTTTTAACTTGGTATCAGAGCAGCCACCATTTTCTCGAGAAAATGGTGAACGACAAAGACGAAACACCAATCTACCAATCCGATACTTCAAAAACCATCCAGCAAAGCCTTGGTTTGGACCAATCTAATCCATATTTTGTTCATCCTTCAGATCACCCCAATCATATGCTCGTTCTAGTGAAACTGAACGGCACCAACTATCCATCATGGAGTAAATCCATGATACATGCCCTCACAACCAAGAACAAAATTAGCTTTATCAGCGGAACTATCAAACCACCTCTAGAAACGGAAACCAACAGAATATGCGCAATGGAATCAATGTAACAACATGGTTCTATCATGGCTTACACATTCAGTGGAGTCCGATCTAGCCAAAGGAGTCATTCATGCTAAGACCGCTTATCAAGTAGGGGAGGATTTTAGAGATCAATTCTCGCAAAGGAATGCACCAGCTATCTATCAGATCCAAAAGTCATTTGCATCTCTTTTACAAGGTACAATGTCGCTCTCTGCATATTTTACAAAACTCAAAGGTCTTTGGGATAAATTAGACATGCACTTATCTATCCCCACTTGCAACCAGATAAAAGCACATGGTGAACATATGGAAGAAGATCGCGTAATGCAATTTCTCATGGGCCTCAATGACACTTATAATTGTTGTCCATTCAAATGTTCTCATGATGTCTCCATTACCGAATATACGTCAAGCCTACTCTCTTGTTATACAAGAAGAAACACAACGAGGTATGTCGTCAGAATCAATTGAAAATTTTTCCATTGATGCTGCAGTTCAAAGTCGTCCAAATAATTTTTCAAACAAGTTCAAAAATAAGCATTGTGAACACTGCAACAGAGAGGGACATACAATTGAAAATTGCAGAACGCTTAAATTTTATTGCAATTATTGTAACAAAAAGGCCATACAGAAGATAGATGTAAGTTTAAAAATGGCACTTGGGCTTCAAACAAATAAAACAACCAAAATGGCCAGCAACCCTCATGTATGGGCCAAGATAATTTGCACAATATTCTTCCATCTGCTAATGCTATGGATTCTTCCCAAGTTTCACATGTTATTCATACTCAAGAGAACAACAGTTCTTCACATGGACTTTTTACAAGTCAACTTCAACAAATTGCTCATACTTTATCTATGATAACACAAACTAATGCTACTGGTAATGTCGGTGCTTATGCAAATGCAGCAGGTTCATATCTTTTTCCAAATATTTCAATTAATTCCGTATTTAGTAAACCATGGATTTTGGATACTGGAGCTACTGATCATATAGCTTCTGATTCCACACTTTTTACCAAAATAGAAACCCCATCAATACCAATTGTTAACTTACCCCACTAGATTCTCAGCTTCTATCACTTGCACCGGCACTATACCTTTCAACTCAGAGATCACCTTAAATGATGTTTTACGTGTTCCCTCTTTTCACTTAAATTTGATGTCTGCAAGCAAAGTCACTAATGCTTTGAATTGTTGTGCCATGTTGTTTTCCACTTTATGTACTTTACAGGACTTGGCTACGGGGAAGATGATTGGCTTGGGTGAACAGCGTGGCGGCCTCTATTACATGTCTCATTTGCAAAAGATACCTTCCTCTCGTCAAGTTTCTCAACCCTCGAATTTATGGCACATGCGCTTTGGTCATCCGTCACCATCTCGTTATAAATTAGTTTCTCCATCATTGCCTTCTCATAATGAATCTTTTGAGAACAATTGTATTATTTGTCCTATGTCCAAACAAACTAGACTTCCATTTTCATCAAGTTCAATATCAAATCATAATCCATTTAATCTTTTGCATTGCGATATTTGAGGTCCACACAGGGTACCTACACATTCAAGAGCACGTTTCTTTCTTACTATTGTGGATGATTTTACAATGTGCACTTGGGTATTTCTTGTGAAAAAAAAAAGTCTAACACCCAAGATCTAGTAAAATGTTTTATTGAATTTGCTCATACTCAATTTGATGCTTCAGTCAAAACCATAAGAATAGATAACGGCAGAGAAATTTTATCCATCAAAAACTTTTTTCAGTCGCAAGGTATCGAATGTCAATGAACTTGTCAACTCCTAAACAAAATAGAGTAGTTGAACGTAAACATCGCCATATCTTAGTTGTAGCGAGAGCATTGCGTGTTCAATCTCACTTACCTCTGACCTTTTGGGGCGAATGCGTGTTGACCGCGGTCTATCTTATCAATAGACTTTTGCCATTATTATCTTCCAAATCACCTTTTGAAGTTTTGTATAATCATCCACCATCACTTGATCATTTGAAAGTTTTTGGTTGTCTATGTTATGCCACAGTTGTTCATCCCACTCATAAATTTGATTCTCGTGCCAAACATTGTATTTTTTTGGGTATCCTACCGGTCAAAAAGTTTACAAACTTCATGATTTGGATTAAAAAAAATTGTGAGCCGAGATGTTAAATTTTTAGAAACCACTTTTTCGTTCTCAATATCATCAAATCCTGATTCTGCAATGCATAGTTTTTCTTCAGACCTCACAGAAAATTTGCAGCATATACCATCATCTTCCACCAATATTTCATCTCACCAACCTCAACATGTCGAGTGTTTTGATACAGATAATTCTACTATATCTCCTGAACCATTGACTCCACTCGAACTCACTAAAGCATAGATAATTCACATGACCAACCTACAACTTCTACAACTTCACCTCTTGCTGAACCTACTAGTGCACCTGACAGTGCACTTAGTCCTTCAACCAGGTTGACAACACATGTTTCCAACTCTATAGATCATTTTATAGCTCCGATAAGACAATCTCTCTGTGTTAAGCAACCTACCGACATGGCATAAAGACTACATACTGTCATCACAAGACAATCATTCCAACTCGACACCAAGTTCTGAATCAGGTACTCTTTCTCATTTTATTTCATACTCTCGTATGTCATCTGCGTATTTGTACTTTTTTAGCTAACATTACATGTCATATAGAGCCTACCACTTATGAACAAGCTGTTATTGATCCTCACTGGAAACAAGCCATGAATACGGAATTAGAAGCACTCTAACAAAACAATACATGGAGTTTGGTACCTCTTCCTGATGTCCATAAAGCCATCGGATGCAAATGGGTCTACAAAATCAAGTACAAATCAGATGGTGCAATTGATCGATATAAGGCTCGTCTTGTAGCTAAAGGGTACACTCAAGTAGAGGGTATTGATTATCAGGAAATATTTTCTCTAACAGCTAAACTTACTACACTTTGTTGTCTTCTTACTGTTGTTGTCGGGCGCAATTGGTTTGCTTACCAATTAGATGTCCAAAATGCATTCCTTCATGGTGACTTGAATGAAGAAGTGTATATGGAATCTCCACCCGGTCTTCGCCGATAGGGGGAGAATGTTGTATGTCGGCTACACAAATCTCTATATGATCTTAATCAGGCATCAAGAAATTGGTTTCTTACATTTTCAGAAACTATTCAAAAGGCTGGTTATGAACAATCAAAAGCCGATTATTCTATTTTCTTCAAGGCTCAAGGTACTTCATTTACTGCAATTCTGGTCTATGTTGATGATATACTTCTCACAGGAAATGATCTTCATGAAATCGAGCGTCTCAAAAGGTTTCTTCTCAAATGCTTCCGCATCAAAGATCTTGGAAATTTGAAATATTTTTGAGGTATTGAATTTTCTCGATCACATAAAGGTATTTTCATGTCTCAAAGAAAATATGCATTAGATATTTTACAAGATTCTGATCTACTAGGAGCACGCCCAGACAAATTTCCAATGGAACAAAATCTAAAATTTACTCCCATTGATGGAGAATTATTGAATGATCCAACCAAGTATAGAAGATTAGTTGGCAGATTGATATATCTTACGGTTACGAGACCTGACATAGTGTACTCTGTTCGTACATTAAGTCAGTACATGCATGAACCTCGAAAGCCTCACTGGGATGTTGCTATACGGATCCTCAAATACATCAAGGGTACTCCGGGATAAGGTTTATTATTCTCTTCCTGCAATAATCTCACTTTAAAGGCCTTTTGTGATTCAGATTGGGGAGGTTGTCTAGCCACAAGAAGATCATTTACATGATATTGTATTTTTCTTGGTAATTCCCTTATCTCATGGTAATCCAAGAAACAATCAAATGTTTCAAGATCGTCCGCCAAAGCAGAGTATCGAGCAATGGCTAACACATGCTTGGAGCTTACTTGGTTACGTTACATTCTGCAAGATCTAAAAGTCCCACAAGCAGCTCCTACACAACTATTCTGTGACAATCAAGTTGCTTTGCATATTACAGCGAATCCCGTCTTCCATGAACACACTAAACATATTGAAATAGATTGTCGCATAGTTCGAGAAAAACTACAAGCTATAATGATTAGTCCATCATATGTACCGACACACTTCCAGTTGGCAGATGTCTTTACAAAGGCCTTGGGAAAGGATCAATTTGTGACACTACGCAACAAGTTGGGACTTCATGATATTCACTCTCCAACTTGAGGGGGAGTGTTAAGAAATATATTGTGTTAATTGTAGTATATTCACTTTCCTATTAATTGTAAATCAAATCCCGCAGAATGTGGATCATGATTGTGGAAGCTTAGAATTAGACTTAGATTGATTCTTAGCATATGTATATATATGCAGCTAATTCTGTAAATGAATATACACATCTTCAGCTAATTCTCTTATTTCACAAAAGCTTTACTTATCTTCAGATATTGTCTTTTTTTAATAAGTGCTAAGTACATAGCACATATATTGTCACTCAATTGTAACCAAAATATTGAATAGCTTAGCCTCTTAGGCATAATACTCGGTAACTGTTACAGATGTCACAAAGATCTATACAAGTGTAATACCTTCAATTCCGGATTGACCACACCCATTTCCAGTTGAATCACAACCCATCTGAGCCCTAGGTGAGAACTGTTTATCCTTTGGTCGAGTCCAAATTGCTGCATACAACCCAAGAAGACATCCTATTAGCACGTCGATAGGGTTAGTGCATTTGAGACTTCTACATTGCAGAACTTTTGACTACCAAATGTCAGTCTCAATTATTTGACATGTAATACTAAGGCCCTTACACCACAATTAAGTACCTGATCTCATTGTTCATTGAATTTCAACTTGCACAAAACCTATAATATTGCAAATAAAGTTTCTGTTCTGGCTTCATATTTCTATCAACGGGGAGTTGTAAGTTCTTTTTCTGCAGACCAAAAGATGCATTAATGCATCCACCTATTTGCGGATACATAAACAACTAAACCACAGTCTCAAACAAATTAGGGTTGGCTATTTGTGAATATATCTATAAAATGACCAGCACAACGAAAGCACTTTTTCACTCTTTCATATGCTAGGGGATTTCACTTGGAAAAGAAAATGTTTCATACTAACGGATTCGGGTCCATAACTATGGGTTCCAATGCACGAGATCTTGTAGCACTTACCAATGAGGTCCTATCGATTAGTATTACATAGAAGAAATCAATTATAGATACTAATACAATTAGATCCGCTCTTCATAAATAAAC